>NC_056057.1:73872128-76372128 GCF_016772045.2 Ovis aries | reverse complement strand
GAAAAAGTTGGCTTAAAGCTTAACATTCAGAAAACAAAGATCATGGCATCTGGTCCCATCACTTCATGGGAAATAGATGGGGAAACAGTGGAAACAGTGTCAAACTTTATTTTTGGGGGCTCCAAAATCACTGCAGATGGTGACTGCAGCCATAAAATTAAAAGACGCTTACTCCTTGGAAGGAAAGTTATGACCAACCTAGAGAGCATATTAGAAAGCAGAGATATTACTTTGCTGACTGAGGTCCATCTAGTCAAGGCTATGGTTTTTCCAGTGGTCATGTATGGCTGTGAGAGTTGGACTGTGAAGAAAGCTGAGCACTAAAGAATTGATGTTTTTGAACTGTGGTGTTGGAGAAGCCTTTTGAGAGTCCCTTGGACTGCAAGGAGATCCAACCAGTCCATTCTAAAGGAGATCAACCCCGGGATTTCTTTGGAAGGACTGACGCTAAAGCTGAAACTCCAATACTTTGGCCACCTCATGCGAAGAGCTGACTCACTGAAAAAGACCCTGATGTTGGGAGGGATTGGGGGCAGGAGGAGAAGGGGACGACAGAGGATGAGATGGCTGGATGGCATCACCGACTAGATGGACATGAGTTTGAGTGAACTCCGGGAGTTGGTGATGGGCAGGGAGGCCTGGCGTGCTCCAGTTCATGGGGTCGCAAAGAGTCGGACACGACTGAGCGAATGAACTGAACTGAACTGAAGCGTAGTCTGTGCTCTGTTTACAACAGTGTAAAACTCAGTGCAGATTTCGACCATCACAATCACTCCCCTGGGTTCCCAGGGCCCACCTAGATCTGGAATATGACCAATACTTGATTAGGGTAGCCGAAGAAAACACTACAGCAGAGACCATTGGGCCACAGGCCCTACACCTCCTTACCAGAGAAAGCTGGCTTGATTTTGGACTACCTGAATCTTTTGCACCTTGGCCCTTCCTCCCAGAGGCCAAAAATCCTCCTGCGGAGGTGTGGATTCCAAACCTGCAGATCATCAAAATCATATTGGGGGAGGGGAGGCTAAACAGGCAGATTCCTGAGCCCAGACCTCTGAAATTTCAGGGCTGGATCCAGGAATGCACTTTTTTTTGTTTAAAGTGAACTTTCCCATTTTTTTGGTAATTACCCCTAAGAAAGACCTGCGTATGTATTCAAGAGAAGAGCTTTGTTTTCCTAAGCCTTATTAACCAGTGTTTCTTTTCTATTACTGTCTTTCACTGGGAACCAGGGAAACTAGCTCAAGAATTTAGATGGGCGTATTCCCAGCAGATCCCAGGGAAGCATTCTGAACTGCGGGATTCCTTAGCAGAACTATCTGCAAGGGATCAGGGCTCTTGGTGGTCCCCAGCTCTCTTCATGACTGGCTCATAAGAGAGGCATGGAGTGGGGTGGGGGAGTATGAAGGGGGAGGTGGTGGCTGCAGGGGCTGGAAGCAACTAAGAAGATTTAACAATCTGAGAGGCAGTCAGACATTGAACAAAGTATGTTAGTTTTCACAGAAGAGGTTTAGGAGCTTAAATAAGTACCTGTCTTGCCCGGGAAGTGGCCACTGCCCACGCCTGGCTGTACTCCTTGGTGTGTTACACTCATTACTTCCTGGGGGCCTTGCAGTGGCCCCCAGGCCCCAACCCAAAGAAGGGAGGCCAGCTTGCCCAGAGGCTGCCAAACAGCACCTAAGATATCCCAGACCCACCCCACCACCAGGGTTGCAACTAAAGAAACTCTGGGTTCCTCAGGGTTGCACCCTGAGAAACCCCAGAGCCCCCCAGGGTTGACTCCAATTACATTCTTACTTTCATGAGAAAACATAACATCACCCCCCCACCCATGTTTACTGCCAGCCTCTCTGCCCACTTGTGTCTTCAAGTTGTGTAACTTCCTGGAAGCAAGTCATTGACTGGGAACTAGGCGCCCAGCTCTGGCCTTTCCTGGCCATGCCACTAACCACAGGGCCTGGTGGGTCATGGTCTTTTCCAGCAGCATTCATTTCATTTCTAAATAAGCAAGTAAATAAATAAATACTCAGCAACCATCCTATTTTCCTTCTACTTGCGAACACTCCAGAGTCCAGGGTGAAGTCTCCAGCCTCTGCCCTACCATCCCGGACCCACCCAATGGCCCGATCAAGAGCAAGTAATTCCTCAGAAATTAGATACCTGAAATTAGATGCCCATTACCCCTTACAAGGGCTTCCCAAGTGGCACTAGTGGTAAAGATCACGCCTGCCGATGCAGGAGACATAAGAGACTTGGGTTTGATCCCTGGGCTGGGAAGATCCCCTGGAGGAGGGTATGGCAACCCATTCCAGTATTTTTGCACGGAGAGTCCCACGGACAGAGGAACCTGAGGGGCTAGAGTCCATAGTGTTGCACAGAGTCGGACATGAGTGAAGCGACTGAGCACGCATGCATGCATGCATTCATCTTACAAAAGATGAAGGCTAAGGGTTAGAGGGCAGGGGCAGTGAGGAGCTGGCAAGGACCAAGGTAAGCAGACACACATGCCGCAGAGGCCACGGTGCAAGCCCAGGCCTCCTCTCCATGCAGGTCCGGAAATCAAACATCTCCTAAGAAACTCAAGCAGCTGGATAATCTATTGATTAAAATAAATTCTTCTTATGAGCTTTGCAGGCTGCAGGGTTGGTTTTAAGTGGAGACTCCCTGTTCTGCAGAGGAAAGCCGTTGAGTGTGATGTAGTCCACATTCCTTCCCGGGGCCACCTGGGAGCCAGGACTTCTGGGGTTCTGTGTACTAACAGGAGGGGAGGTCAGCCGTGGGGCTACCTGAGGCCCTCAGCCTCCTAGCCACATTGTGTGTGCCCAGCCAGGCCCTGCCACTCTTCACTGGCTTTGTGTAAGTGTTTTGAACTGGAACATGTAGTTTTTTTATACAGAAATGACGGATTTGACTTTTCAACATTGGGGCTCTTGTGTGTATCAGCTTGATTGAATGAAAGGTTTTATTTTTAAAAGTTTGTGGACTTCCCTAGTTGCCCAGTGGTTAACAGTCCACCTGCTAACACAGGGGACATGGGTTCAATCCCTCGTCCAGGAAGATTCCACATGCCATACAGCCACAAAGCCCGCACACCACAGCTACAGAGCCTGCGCTCTAGAGCTTGTATTCTACAACAAGAGAAGCCGCTCCAATGAAAAGCCTGCACACCACTAGAGAGTAGTTCCCGCTTGCCACAAGTATAGAAAGCCTGCACGCAACAGTGAGGACTCAGAATAGCCAATAAATAAATAAATATTTTTTACAAGTTTGCAAACAATGCACCTGAGTTTCAAGCATATGATTTGTAGGCGAGAAAACTGGGCCACAGGATGGGGCAAGTTGCTAGCTGTGGCTCTAACTTCCTTATCCAGGCCAGCTGTGCCCCACTCTTCCTCCATCAGACTCTTCCCACTCAGTCCCACCCCTTCCCCAGAGTCCACGTGGAGGACAGGTTACCTGTCACCTCAGCAGTGGTTACACGCTGTTTGAAATCTCAGAGCCAAATTTCTGAGTGTCCAACTCTGAGGGCTGTTCTGACAACCCCAAGGACTTTCAGCAAAAGGGGAACATATTTTGTGTCCCCTTAGTTGCAACCCAAAATGTTCAAAGAAAGGAAAAAGTGAAAGTGATTATAATAAAAAGCCTTTCCCTGGAATGGGTCTTGATTTCCACTTTTACCCTCAAAGTGAAGGTAAGTGAAGAAGTGAAGATGTCTTCTGCAATTTCATATTAGTTTAACAAATAGTTTATTGAGCACTAATTTCAGTGCTGCCTCTATGTTGCCTAACTCTAGGCCCCATGGCCCCACTGAGGAACCCAGTGACCCACAGTGACCCTAGCTTCTGGCACCTGCTCTCCTGAATTAAGCTACTTCTTCCTTTGATAACCACTTGACCCCAAAGGAAGGAGGCCATTTCCCACTTTGGACACTCTATGGGACGGTGATGAAACTGCTGCTAAGATTCTACCCAAGGAGGTTGTCATCTACATAACCTGAGATTTATGTGCAAAGATGTTCCTAGCAGCATGGTTTATATTAAGAATATATAAAACAACAGGTAAGTGCTAACTGAGGACACATCTTGGGCAGGGAGCCATCTGTGCTTTAGAAGCATTAACTGGTCTTATTTTCTCAACAGCCCCATGAAGTAGGTGCTATTCCTGTCTTTGTTTCAAAAGAGGGAAAATGAAATACAGAGAGAAAGGGTTTGAACTTAGCTGGCCCTGGCTTCAAGCCAGCCTGACTCTCCAGGGAGTACCAGTAGGTACAATGTGATTCAAATTAGATACATCTAGTTAAAAAATGACTTCAAAGAATTTTCTTAGCAGAAGATTTTGCTCAAACTATTTAAAGTTATTTGGAAAAGACAAGCTTACATACATGAAAATATTCTTAGAAGAAATCTTGGAAGAAAATGTTGAGTGATAACCAGGATTATCTCTGATTGGTAGGATCACTGACAATTATTAACCTCAAGTTACACTTCTTTTTCAGTTTTCCTATATTCCACTATGAACTTGTATTACTTTCATGATGTTAAGAAAGTGAAAGTGAAAGTCACTCAGTCGTATCTGACTGTTTGCAACCCCATGGACTATACAGTCCATGGAATTCTCCAGGCCAGAATACTGGAGCGGGTAGCCTTTCCCTTCTTCAGGGGATCTTCCCAACCCAGGGATCGAACTAAGGTCTACCGCACTACAGATGGGTTCTTTACCAGCTGAGTCACAATGGAAGCTCCATAATGTGAAGAACACAACAATATTTTTCCTATATTTTTAAATGATATATCCTCGCAGGACTGGGCCTTGTTAGCTTCTGAGACCTCAGTGTACAGATTAGAGAAGGGTTTCTCTATATTTGCGATCCCTGTGCAACTTCCTCCAGTTCCTGCTTGATTAAATATGAAGACTGTTTTTAAGCAAAGCAGATTTCACTTCTCCAAACAAAAGTGACAAGAAACAGCTTTTTCACCCTGGTCGCCTCTTGCCACATAGTTGGGATGCCAGAATTCCTCCAAATGGCGTGGAAAGTCCCAGTGACCAATCTAGATGTCAGCCTCTAAGTAAATCGTTTTACTTGCCAACATTCCTTTCTGCAGTGAACCTTCCAACTTGTTCATGCTGTTCAGGCTCTAACTTCTGCACAGTGTCAGGCCCTGTAAGATCTTGCAGTCGGCTGAGGGTTTCCATCTGTGTCATTAGGAGCTCAGGGTCCAGACGCTCTAGCATGGTCACTATGAATTTGAGAAGTGTACTTGTCACAGCAGTAAACTGTTGAAGATGAGAGTGCTTTACTAAGAAAGTAATGAGACAGAAGAATCAAGGTCATTTCTGCAGGAACGCCACCCTCTCTCCCGTTCAGGTTGATATATGTGTGTGGGTAGTGGCTGCAGTTCAGGTCAACTTGCACACAGTCATCTGTGCACCTATTCAGCGTGGCCATCATCCTTTTTGCATGTTGTGGGGATTGGAAAATTTGAGAGTTCAGCTAGTAGTTCAAATACTGAAGAGCAAGACTGCTCTCTTCAGTGTTCTATGTAATATGGCGTTGGAGCCAAAGAGTGGGTAGACCAGATGACCGCATGGGGTGGCACCCTTGCTGGTCAGGTTTGCTGAATCAGGGGCACTGGCAATGCACTGAGGAGACCAGGGAGTCTAGAAGAGGGTTACAGCTTTCAAAGTGACCAATGTGAAAACAGTTCTGGGGCGGGATGTGGCAGGAAAACGCAGAAGCCAGCAGGAGACACACAGAGGAGCTCAGGAGCAACCTAGAGGGCTTTGTTTTCCGCTAGACTTTCATCTTCTTGTTGAATATGGGCAAGCCTGAGCCACTGGCAATGTCCATGTGGGTGAGAGCAATCTACTCCAGTATTCTCACCCAGAGGAGTCCATGGACAGATGGAGCCTGGCGGGCTACAGTCCATGGGGTCTCAAAGGGTCAGATACGACTGAAGCAACTTAGCACACACACAACGTCCATAGGTGATCACGTCTCTGAGTGAGCTGGGGACAGATGTGCTAGGATTTCCTCTTGGTTCCTATTGCTGCCATGTGCTTGTCAACTTTTTACAATTATAAATTAAATATTTCAAGAGAAAGATGACTGGTACAGTGTTATGGGCTGAGTTATGTCCCCCACAAATCTGTATGTTGGATTCCCAACACACAGGACCTCCGAATGTGGCTATATTTGGAGACAGGGGTCTTCAAAGAGGTGACTAAGGTAAAATGAGATTGTAGGATGGGCCCTAATCCAATCTGACTGGGGTCCTTGTAAGAAGAGGAGATCAGGACCCAGACACACACAGGAGGGATGATGTTGTGAGGACCCAGGGAGAAGACGACCGTCGATAAGTCAAAAAGAGAAGCCGTGGGAGAAACCAGATTTGATCTTGGACTTCTGCCCTCCCTCCGAACTCCAGAAGTATGAGGGAATACACGTCTTGTTTAGGTTTCCTGGTCTGCGACACTTAGCTGTACAAACATGAAGCATAAAATAAGCATTTTCTTGTAATTCTCTCTGTGTGTACTCCGTGCCAGACAGTACAAGTTCACAAGAGCTGATTGTTAAGCTTTCAGGAATTTTGCCAGTTGTTAAAATTTCAAGTTGATAAACGGACATGTTATTAAAAACTGTTATAATTAAGTGAATCATTAAAAATAGAAGTGATAAATTCTCAAAACCTATCACTTTCAAATTATTTTACTATGTATCACTATTATGGATGCTCTGGGGTGATTCCCATCTGTTTTGTCTGCGTGGTGGAAGCACGTAGCCTAAGCTCGGGCACTTTTACTCCCGTCTCTGTGCTTAGCATTGTGCTGAGCTCTGTGCTCCCTTCAGGAGGAGCTTTTCCATGAACTTCCTCCCACCACCAAGTGGTAAACTACCTGAAGGAAGGAAGGGCTGTTCACCTTGCCTCCCTGCAGCCTAGCACACAACATGTGTCCTCAACGTTTGTGAGCAGAAGAGAAATCTCCTGCCATCTGGGAGCTTGTCAGCCGCAGTCAGTACAAGTCGTTGCACAGCTGGATACGCTGTACACAGGTTGGTGCTCTGATGCTGAAGTCCCCAGTGTTACCTTTGGGGGTAGTGTGTCCTTCGTGTGTGCAGCATCTCAGCAAGGTCTGCAGGGGGCTCAGTGAAGCAAATAATAAGAATTAGACTAAGTGTCTGTAAAGACTCACACATGCCTGAACACCGATCACTGATAATGGACCAACATGCTGGTGCCTTCCTGCTGCCCATATGCCCCTCCCCTGGAGCACTCTCAGTCCAGTCTACTTTGATACCTAACCTGCAGTTTCCCTTCCAATCACCTCTGACTATCCTTGTTCCACCAGAGCTGATGTGGAGACTGGCCCTAGAGGCTCCCACTGACCTACACGGAGCAGCAGGTTTACCTGTTAATTTCACAACCAGAATCAATGGCAAGAGAGACAGTAGAGGGCGTGGAGATTTCTACAGGACCCCGGGAGCACCTGGGGCCCCTCCATCACTTTGTCCCCAGCCTATCCTGGGATGGCCCCTTCTGGTCACAGAGTTTCCCTGGCCTTCACCCCTCACCCAACAATGGCCAGAGTCTAGGGGGAAGGAGATGTGTCCCGTGCTTGGTCACATATGAGAAGGGAGGAAAGATTCCTAGAGGCCTCCGAGCAGACTGAACTCATATTTCACTCTCCAGAGTCCTGCACATGCCCCTCTTGAAGCTGTTGCTGCCAGGCCAGCAAACCCAGGACTGACTTCATCAGACCCACAACTGGGACCTTGGGGACACTGGAGCCACAAGGCCTGGGTGGTGGGGGTCGGATGGGCACTGCAGAGAGAGCCCTGGCCTCAGTCCTGGACAGCTGAGCCCAGGTAGGGAAGCAGGACTTGAAGGGGAGCCCCAGAGAAGGATAAATTTATTCCTACTGGCTGCACAAGTTATGGGAAGTCAAAAGGATGCAGAGCTGAACAGAGAAATTATTGGGGTGTGAGGGCACGATAGAAAGGTGCTTGCCTCAAATACTGTTCATCTTAATCATCAAACTGAGCTCATCGCTGTCTTTCTTTGTCCCTTCCCTTCTCTTTCCCTCTGTCTCTCTTTCCTTCTCTTTCTTCTTTTTTAAAAAATCTTTCAGTCCAAACTCTGTATGGAGTGCCAAATATTGACACAGAAGGAATGTTATGCTAACTCTTTTCAGTGCTGGGAATTCATTAGATTCAGACCCTTTTAGATTTTTCTCTCCAACTCTAAGCATTTTTTTTAAGTCTTGGTTTTTTAACAAATGAGGTCAGGAAGTGCCTGAGAACAGATCCACGCAGATTAATATTCAGCACTCCGTTCTATAGAGACAGGAAGTGAATGGTTGTGTAAGAATACGAAGCTGCCATGAATATACTCTTGGCTGTTTGAAAAGATCCAGTACCACTTCAACTTCAAAAACAGCTCTGCTCAGTGTGATCACAGTCGGGCGTGGGGAATTCTTCAAAATCAAAAGCAGCTGTTTCATCTTATTTAACCATTAGGCTGAGTTACACAGACTCACGGCAGGAATCATAAAGCCTTAAGAGTCCCCTGCTCAGAGCAGCCTGATTTTCCAGTGTAGAGTGAAGCAAGTTCCTTGATGGCAACTGTTTACATTTGTGTGCTGAGCACCTATGAGTCCTCTGGGGGTAGAACAAAGCAGTTACTCTGAGCTTTCTAAGAACACATGACTTCGGATCCTCAGAGGTGCAGTATGTCCCTCCAAGTAGTCCTGGCTGAGCTGAGCAGGGCACTTGTGACAGTCCTGCAGGAATGCTTCTTGCTCCCATGGAGGTTCAGAGCCAAGATCTTTTTTTTTCTTTTTAATATCTATTTATTCACTTAACTGGCTGCATTAGGTCTTAGTTGCATCACGGGGGATCTTTTGTTGCACCAGACTCTCAGGTTGTGGCATGCAGGCCCCAGAGCACGTGGGAAGACTTATTTTTAAAATTGCATTTGTTATATTGTTGTAAAAGTAGAGCATGTGCGCAATAGAAAAAAATCAAGTGTTACGTGCAGGGAGCTCAGCCTGGTGCTCTGTGATGGCCTAGAGGGGTGGGAAGTGGGTGGGAGGGAGGCTCAGAGGGAGAGGATGCATGTATACTTATGGCTGACGCATGGTGGTGTATGGCAGAAACCAACAGAACATCGTAAAGCAATTGTCCTCCAATTAAAAATCTACAAAAAACCCTCAAATGTTACAGAAAGGCTATAATGTGAGATTAGAAGCCCCCTCTCTTGCACCCAAATCTCCAGTTCATACATTTCCTAAGTGTATCAGGCACATTGTCCCAGACTCTCTGAGCATGGGCAAGTGTGAATGTGTGTGCTTGGCATGTTTACTACATTTGTATAAATTATATGCACATGTGGATGTACTTGCACACATATCCGTTGGCATTCAGAAATAAATATGTGTATTTATAACTACAGTGTGGCAGTGGCAAGCTGACAGGAGGTTCTCGCAGGTAAGAGACCTTGGCACTGCTTCTGATTCCCTTGTCTCCCTCAGCATTTTGGCTCTCTGGAGCCAGGTCTGTCTTAGGGAGGCAGTGCTTGTGCGTTTTGATAGGCCCGGGTCCCAATCTAACATAACCGACTCTTCCTTCTTGTAACTAGGTCTGTGACCTGTGACTTTCAACTCAGGGCCTCGGTCTTCTCACCTGTGAAATAGGGGCACAATTTGCCAACTCAGAGGATGAAATGAGGTGATCATGTAGCACGGCCGGCGCATGTGTGTGCATGATCTGTACTGCGGTACCACTAACTGACATAGTGAACCTCTTATCCCCTCCCACTCGGTGCTGGCACATCCATCCCACAGTGACAACAACCCCCGGGTGGTCTCTGGGTCTCTGTTTCTCGGACCTGTTAACCTCTGTACTGAAGTGGCTATTCCAAAGCTCATGCTTCAGCACAACCTGGCTCTCTGTTTGAATTCTTCCCAGAACCCTCCCCCAGCCAGCCCGCACCATCCATGCTCCTAGACACCTGGGCATCACTTAGTGTGTCTGTGGGGTCCCAGGGTCCTCCACACCCTGGAGTGGTGTGTATTTGTTTTGTGTGTCCATAGTCTTATGTGCAACTGATGCACAGCTCATGTATTTTGATGAATCAATTACAAAGAAATCTTTGTTATTTTTTATCTCAGTTGTTTTTAAACTGAACCTTCAGCCATATCCTTCCCATCATCTCTGCCATTTACAGAGCACATGGACCAGGAGGTTGCATCTTGAGCAAACATTACAGTCAGCACAAGACAAGCTGGATAACGAGACTAAAGCTTATGCTGTGCTTAGTTGCTCAGTTGTGTCTGATTCTTTGTGACCCCATGGACTGTAGCCCGCCAGGCTCCTCTGTCCACTGGGATTCTCCAGGCAAGAATACTGGAGTGGGTTGTCATGCCCTCCTCCAGGAGGATCTTCCCAACCCAGGGATCAAACCTAGGTCTCCCACATTGCAGGTGGATTCTTTACCAACTGAGCCACCAAGGAAGCCCAAGAATACTGGAATGGGTAGCCTATCCCTTCTCCGGGGGATCCTCCTGACCCAGGAATTGAACTGGGGTCTCCTGCATCACAGGCAGATTCTTTACCAGCTGAGCTACCAGTGAACCCTCAAAGCATATGATACATAGGAGAAGTAATGGATGGGTCCCACAGCCCTGGACAGCAGCATCAACCAGTACTTAGAAATGATAGAATGTTTCTCTGAAGTGACAAGAGGAAATGCAGTGATCCCAAAGCTAGGTCTATGACATGGCCAGCCTCTGCCTTCGCCAGGTGACATACCCACCTCAGGAACAACAGGAAGCCAGAAATTACCTGCCTCAATGCCAAAGGGACATACAACACCCCTCTACACTGCATCCAGATGCCCTCCCCCAAATCTCACACTTAACAAGTGGTGGGACAGCTGGATGCAATTCCTCAACTTGTTCCCTATGTGTGGAATCCACTACTGCCCTCAGGATATGAACACGAGAAAACAATCACCAGCTGAGCGACTGCTTGCTAGATTCTTAGCAGGTTAATTGACACATCCCCACAGGGTCAGCCATGTAGCAGGAGGCTGAGCTGGCTTTCTTATCCTGAAACTGCTCTTTCCTGTGGTTAGATGATGCTACTTGTGCAGGAATTGGTCTTGGCAATGTTGCCAGTGCTTGAGATGGTTGTGACTGTCCTTCCTGCCTCCCTTTCACAGGCCCTGGTGGTGGAGCCCAGAGTCTCCGCTGTAGGGTTCTGTCCTTGTCTCTCTTGCTCCATGTGCACTTCTGGTCTCCTGGATGACTAGTAGCTGTGGTTTTCCAGATGACAGGAGGACCAGGAAGCCCCCTTTAGGAGCCTGAAGTCTGATTGTTCCCTTTGGGCTAAGTGTGCCATCAGCTCATCCTGGTGAATCAGACATGCAAGCCCAGAATATGTGTGGGTTTAGGTGTTTAGGGTTTAGGTATTGTCTTAGTCAGCTCAGGCCCTGTTACAAGATGCCACAGCCTGGCAGCTTAAACAACAGATATTGATTTGTCATACTTCTGGAGGTGGGAAGTCTGAGATCAGGGTGCCGGTCCCATCAGGTCAGTTGAGAGCTCTCTTCTTGGCTTGAAGACTGTCATCTTCTTGCTGTGTCCACAGATGGCAGAGAGAGAGCTCTGCTGTTTCTTCCTCTTCCTATCAGGACACTAATCCCATCATGAGAGCCCCACCCTCATGATCTCATCTAACCCTGATCACCTACCCACCTCCAAATATCATCACATTTGGGTGACAGCTGCAACACAGGGATATTTAGGAGGGAACCCAGATGCTCAACACTGAAATCAGACTGATTATATTCTTTGCAGCCAAAGATGGAGAAGCTCTATACAGTCAACAGAAACAAGACCAGGAGCAGACTGTGGCTCAGATCAGGAACTCCTTATTGCCAAATTCAGACTTAAATGGAAGAAAGTAGGGAAAACCACTAGACCATTCAGGTGTGACCTAAATCAGATCCCTTATGATTATACAGTGGAAGTGAGAAATAGATTTAAAGGACTAGATCTGATAGATAGAGTGTCTGATGAACTATGGACAGAGGTTCGTGACATTGTACAGGAGACAGGGATCAAGACCATCCCCATGGAAAAGAAATGCAAAAAAGCAAAATGGCTGTCTGAGGAGGCCTTACAAATAGCTGTGAAAAAAAGAGAAGTGAAAAGCAAAGGAGAAAAGGAAAGATACAAGCATCTGAATGCAGAGTTCCAAAGAATAGCAAGAAGAGATAAGAAAGCCTTTCTCAGCGATCAATGCAAAGAAATAGAGGAAAACAACAGAATGGGAAAGACTAGAGATCTCTTCAAGAAAATTAGACATACCAAGGGAACATTTCATGCAAAGATGGGCTCGATAAAGGACAGAAATGGTATGGACCTAACAGAAGCAGAAGATATTAAGAAGAGGTGGCAAGAATACATGGAAGAACTGTACAAAAAGATCTTCATGACCAAGATAATCATGATGGTGTGATCACTCACCTAGAGCCAGACATCCTCGAATGTGAAGTCAAGTGGGTCTTAGAAAGCATCACTACAAAGAAAGCAAGTGGAGGTGATGGAATTCCAGTTGGGCTATTTCAAATCCTGAAAGATGATGCTGTGAAAGTGCTGCACTCAATATGCCAGCAAATTTGGAAAACTCATCAGTGGCCACAGGACTAGAAGAGGTCAGTTTTCATTCCAATCCCAAAGAAAGGCAATGCCAATGAATGCTCAAACTATCACACAATCGCACTCATCTCACACGCTAGTAAAGTAATGCTCAAAATTCTCCAAGCCAGACTTCAGCAATACGTGAACCGTGAACTTCCAGATGTTCATGCTGGTTTTAGAAAAGGCAGAGAAACCAGAGATCAAATTGCCAACATCCGCTGGATCATCAAAAAAGAAGAGAGTCCCAGAAATACATCTATTTCTGCTTTATTGACTATGGAAAATTCTGAAAGATATGAGAATACCAGACCACTTGACCTGCCTCTTGAGAAACCTGTATGGAGATCAGGAGGCAACAGTTAGAACTGGACATGGAACAACAGACTGGTTCCAAATAGGAAAAGGAGTACGTCAAGGCTGAATATTGTCACCCTGCTTATTTAACTTATATGCAGAGTACATCATGAGAAACACAGGGCTGGAAGAAGCATAAGCTAGAATCAAGATTGCGGGAGAAATATCAATAACCTCAGATATGCAGATGACACCACCCTTATGGCAGAAAGTGAAGAGGAACTCAAAAGCCTCTTGATGAAACTGAAAGTGGAGAGTGAAAAAATTGGCTTAAAGCTTAACATTCAGAAAACGAATATCATGGCATCTGGTCCCATCACTTCATGGCAAATAGATGGGGAAACAGTGGAAACAGTGTCAGACTTTATTTTTGGGGGCTCCAAAATCACTGCAGATGGTGATTGCAGCCATGAAATTAAAAGACGCTTACTCCTTGGAAGAAAAGTTATGACCAACCTAGATAGCATATTGAAAAGCAGAGACATTACTTTGCCAACAAAGGTCCGTCTAGTCAAGGCTATGGTTTTTCCTGTGGTCATGTATGGATGTGAGAGTTGGACTGTGAAGAAAGCTGAGCACTGAAGAATTGATGCTTTTGAACTGTGGTGTTGGAAAGACTCTTGAGAGTCCCTTGGGCTGCAAGGAGATCCAACCAGTCCATTCTGAAGATCAGCCCTGGGATTTCTTTGGAGAAAATGATGCTAAGCTGAAACTCCAGTACTTTGGCCACCTCATGCGAAGAGTTGACTCATTGGAAAAGACTCTGATGCTGGAAGGGATTGGGGGCAGGAGCAAAGGGGACGACAGAGGATGAGATGGCTGGATGGCATCACTGACTCGATGGACATGAGTCTGAGTGAACTCCAGGAGTTGGTGATGGACAGGAAGGCCTGGCATGCTGCGATTCATGGGGTCGCAAATAGTTGGACATGACTGAGTGACTGAACAGAACTGAACTGAAACGTTCATTCCACAACAGATATCCTATTTCCCAAGAACTAATCATCTATGGAGAGTTCATGAGCAGGTAAAATGACTTTCCATCTGAGACCCTCTCTGACCCCTTGACAGCCTTTGGGGACTGTCCATGCTGGAGTCATGGACCTCAGGTCCTCTCCATGCAGCTGTTTCCTGTTAATGAGCCTTTGGTCCTCACATACTCCTGGGTGGCAGTGCTCTTAGAATCCTCTTATTTGTGTGTGCCTTGAGGTGAGAATGGTCCAGAGGGAGGTGGAGAGGGATGACCAGTTGGCCAGCGGCAGGATCAGGAGTGAGGCCAGAGCTCTGCTTAATCCCTGCAAGGAACCTGCTCTATTTTGGCAGCCAGCTTGTGTGGACTTCTGAACTTGAACTTCAAGCGCACTGGGCACGGCCCATCCACAGCCCCCAGGTGGCCCCTGAGGAAGGTGCTGTCTCTGAGCTTCTGAAACCCAGGCTTGGGTTCTCCACTCACCTGATGGATACAGGGGACAACAAGCCTTAGGCCTCTCATGTCTGTGAAAAGTGGATGGAGGGGAAGGGTGAGGTTCAGGAGAGTACTGGTGGAGGTGTTTTGGGCTCAGTGAAACTCAAGGACACCACCATTCGAGAACCCAGTGGGAAACATTGGCAGCCCTTTGACCAGGAAGCTGAAAACCTCTGTGGAAGGTGAAAGGTGGTTTTCAGGAACCTGGCTGGATTATATCTGAGGAGATTTGGACTGTGGCTTGGGGAGACTCTGCGTAGAGTGTGGAGGCTCAGGGCCAAGATGGCAGGGCATAGAAAGAGAAGGAGAGGGCAGGGGCAGTCAGGACTGGCCCCACACTCTCCGGAGTCCCCTCTGTCCTTGCAGCAGCCACTTGAGGAGACAGCATTGGAGCTGTTTGCTCAGGCTGCAAGTGGCAGAAATGGGATTTGGGCTGCAGTCACCAGCTGAAGAGGGAGCTGATGGGTGCCCCTGGCTGCATCCAGTCCTGCACGCGATTTGCTTCTCCCATGTGCATGGTGTCGCACTGCTTTTAGTTGATTTTGTTGCCAACCTTTAAAAGTCAGGTGGCTTTACATGAAAACCAGGGTTCTTTGCTTCTTTGCAACGGAAAAGTTCCTTCTGGATGGAGCCCACATTGAGAACTTGAAGGGGAGACCAGGTCCTCAAGGTCAGACTGTCTCTGGAGACCTAAGCTTGTGAGACCCAGGCCAGGTCACACAGCCATTGATTCATCCCCTGTGGGCTTTGCCCAGCACCAAAGTTTCCCTAGGTTTTCCTCTGTGCCAGGTCCTAATGCTTTGACCATCACTCTGTCCATTTGGGACTGGAGGCTCAGATCTCAGCCTGGTGGCAGCGAGCCCCATGTGGCCAGAGTCCCCTGGGTTCTGTGTCAAAGGCCTGCATCTAAGAGGGAATCTCGCTTTTAAGAAAGCCATTCATCGAAAACGACTCTTGAGAGTCCCTTGGACTGCAAGGAGAATCAAACCAGTCAATCCTAAAGGAAATCAACCTTGAATATTCGTTGGAAGGACTGATGCTGAAGCTCCGATAATTTGGACACCTGATGCAAAGAGTCAACTCATTGGAAAAGACCCTGATACTGGGAAAGATTGAAGGCAGGAAGAGAGGGGGGTGACAAAGGATGAGATGGTTGGAGGGCATCACTGGCTTGATGGACATGAATTTGAGCAAATTCAGCTAGATACTGAAGGACAAGGAAGTCTGACCTTCTACAGTTCAGGGGGTCGCAGAGTCAGACACAACTGAGCCACTGAGAAACAACATCCAAAAAAAGCAACACTGAATCATTTTGAAGCAAAAAGCAGCCCTCTGCTACCATCCCTCTCAGCTCTTTAAAATCAGGACATTTTTATTTAATTATTATTTTTTTCAGGACAGTGTCAGGCAGGAGTGTTTTCTCAAGTTGCTGGCAGCCAGCAGCCTGAAACGCAGCCCTCCTGTCACTCTGGCATTGGCCACGGCCATCACTCAGAGGAAGAGGAAAGCTTGTGTTTGAATTCTGATGCCTCCAGGCCTGGCTCTGTTTATGGGAGAAGACTGGGAGCCCAGGCAGTCTGGGCAGACTCAGAAAATCCCATATAAAAATGAACTCTTTCAGGTTCCAGAGTTTCGAGAGCCAAGTTGAGAGGTGGGAATGCCATTGAAATGTCGACGCTACAGGTTCTGCACTGGCATCTGGGCAGGCGGTGACAGGCTCTGTTCCGTGCTGGCTCCCACACGGCCAGCTCAGCCGCCTTCTTCCCTCACCTTCGTCCCATTTGCTACAGTTCTCAAATTCCAGATGACCTTTGGAAATTTCTCATGGAGGAAACTAATAACAAACAAATTTCAGAGACCCAGGTCCAGTGCAGAAGCATAAATGACCAAATCTATTTAATTTCATATCCTTATATACCGAATACTATATTCAGTCATTTTTCCTCCATGTTTTTGTAAGGAGAAATTGCCAACACAGAGAAAACTTGAAAAAATAGTAAAATTTGCACCACATACCCCTTATTTAAAGTCCTTAACGGGTTTCCCTGGTGGCTCACTGTTAAGAATATACCTGTAACGCAGGAGATGTGGGTTCAATCCCTGGTAGGCTACAGTCCATGGGGTCACAAACAGTCGGACACGACTTGGGAACTAAACAACCACAAGAAGCCTTAAAAGAATGTTTTGCCACATTTCTCTTCGTATTTCTCTCTTTTTGAAACTAATACATTTATCTCTAATTTTGATTAAAAGAGTACAGAACTTAAAAGTTTACAGACTTAAATCAGGTAATAAAGTAATCTGATATGTTTTCAAATCCTGTATTCAATCCAGAAAATTCTGTAAGTGAATATTTCTTTCTCTCTCATTTTCTTTTTTCTAAACCACTTGAAACTTTAAACGACACAGCTCATAACTTAAATATTTCAACAAACGTCTCCTGAGGATAAAGGCATTCTTTTAAGTAGCCAAAATGACATTATCATACATAAAAAATCCACAATAATTCCCTAATATTATCTACTATTCTGCCATACTCCCATTTCCCCAATAGCTCTGAAACGTCTATTACAGCTTGTTTTTTTCCCCCTAAAACAGCATCTAATCAACAATCATGCGTTGATGTTTTATCTTTCTGGGCTCTAAATCTGGCATAGCCCCCCCTTCCCACCACCACCACCACCACTTTTGTCATTTTCTCTAAAGACTCCAAGGCAGTCATTGGAAACATTTCACTTACCCCAGGAAGAGGTCCAGGTGCACCAACTGCACTTCCAAAACCCCGGCTGTTTCTGCTCTCCATTCTCACCTCCATGGCCGGCCTCAGGGTCCCTGCCTCCATCTGAGACTAGGCCCACCTCCACCCTCTGGGCCTACTCCATCCATACTGCTGCTGCTGCTGCTAAGTCGCTTCAGTCGTGTCCAACTCTGTGCCACCCCAGAGATGGCAGCCTACAAGGCTCCCCCGTCCCTGGGATTCTCCAGGCAAGAACACTGGAGTGGGTTGCCATTTCCTTCTCCAATGCATGAGAGTGAAAAGTGAAAGTGAAGTTGCTCAGTCGTGTCCGACTTCACGATCCCATGGACTGCAGCCCACCAGGCTCCCCCATCCATGGGATTTTCCAAGCAAGAATACTGGAGTAGGGTGCCGTTGCCTTCTCCCCAGCGCTATTTCCTGTAAACCATGCTCTTCTATCCTTTTCCTCTCGAAGCTTCCTCTGCCTGTTATCCCGTCATCAACTGTTCTGTTTCTCTCCAGCCTCCTGTGGAGGCAGGGCCCAAATGTCCGGGTTTTTGCAGAGTGGAAGTGAACTCTCTTGCATGCATCCCCTTGGGCTTATGCACAGGACTGTGGCTTAAACACAGGATTGGGACTTCCAGCATGATGCAGGCAGCTCCTGCTGGCGGTTGCACTGTGGGCCCCTCCCGACAGTGTGCAGGTGCCCCTTTCTCCATTTTGTGGCCAGTTTTTGGGACCATCATGCCTTTTAATATTGGTCAAATTGTTGTTTTTGTTGTTCTGTAGCTCAGGCATGTCCAGCTCTTTGTGACCCCATGGACTGTAGCACACCAGGCTTCCCTGTCCTTTATTATCTCACTGAGTTTGCTCAAACTTTTATCCATTGAATCTATGATGTCATCCAACCATCTCATCCTCCTACTTTCAATCTTTCCCAACATCAGGGTCTTTTCTAATGAGTCAGCTCTTGGCATCAGGTAGCCAAAGTATTGGAACTTCAACTTAGCATCAGCCCTTCCAGTGAATATCCAGGGTTTATTTCCTTTGCTGCTGCTGCTGCTGCTGCTGCTGCTGCTAAATCGCTTCAGTTGTGTCCAACTCTATGTGACCCCATAGATGGCAGCCCACCAGGCTCCCCCATCTCTGGGATTCTCCAGGCAAAAACACTGGAGTGGGTTGCCATTTCCTTCTCCAATGCATGAAAGTGAAAAGTGAAAGTGAAGTCACTCAGTCATGTCTGACTCTTAGCAACCCCATGAACTGCAGCCCACCAGGCTCCTCCGTCCATGGGATTTTCCAGACAAGAGTACTGGAGTGGGTTGCCATTGCCTTCTCCGTTATTTCCTTTAGGACTAGCCAAATGGATAGGTGTGAAAGGGTGTCTCATTTTCATTTCTGTTCACATTTCCTGATTTTCAGGGAAGCCAGGCAGCTTATATTTTCAAGGTTATTCAGTCCCTCTGTTCTGAGAATCTAACCTCCTATTCCTTTTTGCAGTTGTTGGGGTGTTTGTCTTCTTCAAAATACCAAGTGTATTTTATCTTTTTCTCCTGGTTCATCATCCAAGCGCCTGCAGTATTGCTGCAGCTCAGTATACATTTTCTCGGCAAATGTGTTAACGTTGGCAATCCAGAGAGTGCATGACAGCAGAGGTTTGTGGGTGTGTGATGGTGGAGGCCCAGGAATGTGTGATGACAAAGGTTCAGGACTCAGGTCTAGGAGGTGCAAACCTGTTCTCTTAGTAGAGGCTGTGATTTGAATTGACTTAATGTACTTTTAACTTATGGGAGGGATTCTGTCACAGTTTATAAGTCACTATGGGTGAGAGGTCACGTGGTAGAGGTCATAGAGTGGGTGGTCAGAGGGAGAGGTCATTCTCACTGGTGTCAGGAAACACCTGTTGAGGGACTGCCCATACCTGAGTGGGCAGGTATGGAAAGAAGGCTCTCTTTGTCTCTTTGTCTCTCTCTGTGGCCACTTTATGCAGATGAAACAGAAGAAGCAAAGGCTGTGGGAAATTCCCATGGAAAACAAGAAATACTTCCATTTGGCTGGACCCTAGAGACAGGTCTGGGAGAGAAGTAGGAACGGCAGTGGATGTAACAGCTGAGGTGGGCCTCAGAGAGCCTGGGTGTGTGGACAGATGGAAGCTCAGCCATCAGAGCCAGGGCCTTGGTGTAATTTACAGTTTGTCCCAGCAGAGGACTAGGCACCCCAGCTGGAGGTGATGGATCCCTCCATTCTGGTCTTTGCCCCATGGAGGAATCCCATATCTGGAAAAAGCCAACTGTTTTTATATTGCCAACACATTAGCCCAGGGGTGAGCTGGCACCAATGCTTTTTCTGTCAGGCAGTGGCTCCGTAAAAATAAGGGCAGCATAAGGCTTTCCTTGCTGGCCAAGTGGTAAAGAATCCGCCTGCCAATGCAAGAGACGTGGGTTCGATCACTGGTCCAGGAAGATCCCGCATGTCCAGGAAGATCCTACATGGACCAGGAATCACTGGTCCAGGAAGATCCCACATACCATGGAACAGCTAAATCCTTGCACCACAACTGTCGAGCCTGTGCTCTAGAGCCAGGGAGCTGCAACAACTGAGCCCCTAGAGCACGTGTTTGGCAACAAGAGAAGCCACCTCAATGAGAAGGCTGCACACCGCAACCAGAGAGTAGCCACAACTAGGGAAAAGCCTGCGCAGCAGCAAAGACCCAGCACAGCCATAAGTAAGTAAATGAATACATAGATCAAATTCTATCAAAGAAAGGAGCAGCATTAGTTCAGTTCAGTTCAGTCGCTCAGTCATGTCCGACTCTTTGCGACCCCATGAGTCGCAGCACGCCAGGCCTCCCTGTCCATCACCATCTCCCGGAGTTCACTCAGACTCACGTCCATCGAGTCAGTGATGCCATCCAGCCATCTCATCCTCTGTTGTCCCCTTCTCCTCCTGCCCCCAATCCCTCCCAGCATCAGAGTCTTTTCCAATGAGTCAACTCTTTGCATGAGGTGACCAAAGTACTGGAGTTTCAGCTTCAGCATCATTCCTTCCAAAGAAATCCCAGGGCTGATCTCCTTTAGAATGGACTGGTTGGATCTCCTTGCAGTCCAAGGGACTCTCAAGAGTCTTCTCCAACACCACAGTTCAAACACATCAATTCTTCAACGCTCAGCTTTCTTCACAGTCCAACTCTCACATCCATACATGACCACAGGAAAGACCATAGCCTTGACTAGACGGACCTTTGTTGGCAAAGTAATGTCTCTGCTTTTGAATATGCTATCTAGGTTGGTCATAACTTTTCTTCCAAGGAGTAAGTGTCTTTTAATTTCATGGCTGCAATCACCATCTGCAGTGATTTTGGAGCCCCCAAAAATAAAGTCTGACACTGTTTCCACTGTTTCCCCATCTATTTGCCATGAAGTGATGGGACCAGATGCCATGATCTTCGTTTTCTGAATGTTGAGATTTAAGCCAACTTTTTCACTCTCCTCTTTCACTTTCATCAAGAGGCTTTTGAGTTCCTCTTCACTTTCTGCCATAAGGGTGGTGTCATCTGCATATCTGAGGTTATTGATATTTCTCCCAGCATACATCTCCACAAATGGTGAAGAGCCTCAAGATATGGCAAAACACAAGGCTGCTGAAGCAAGAAGAGAGAGCAGGTCTCGGTGAGAGGGCTGGATTGAGCCCCAGTGTTGCCATGCACAGTTTTGGAAAACAAAACCTGGCTAATGGGGGTTTATAGCATGTATCTGGAAGGACTGGCAGAAAAATAAAACCACAATATATATAAAACTCCTACGGTGTCTGGTCCAGAGCAGGAACCTAATAAACATTTTATTTCACTAACGCTCCTTTCTTCCTCTGTGTGTGTCCCTGTTCTGACTGTGTACTTCTATCCCTGGTTGATGGTCTTACATAGGGGTCCCCCTGCCTCAACCACTTGGGCTTCCAGGTCCCTGATTCACTCACTCAGTTCGCCCAGGAACAAACTGTCCCCTGAACAATCTCTGGGGGCAGGATGCTGCATCAGGACCCTGTGACTAGATGAATCTCTTTTTACTTTTGCAGCTTCTCATTGGAAAAGAAAATAGGGTGGGGTGGAGAAAAGCCAGAGTCCCCATGCTCTGTTGCCACCCAGCATGAAGCTGCTGGGGGCCATGGGTTAGGGAAAGACAGTTTCCCATGGATGCTGCAGGACGGAAAGCAACAGAGCCCTCCAAAAAATAATGTGTGACACATGAAGCTGGGTGCACAGGCTTGAAGAGTAGTTGTTTCATTCAGTGGCTAAGTGTTTGTTGAGCCCATCTCTGGTGTTATGTCCTGTATCCGGTGCTGGGGTGTAGGAGTGAGCCAGACATCAGCCATCATGGATTAGCCACAGTGGCCTGGGAGAAGCTCCAAGGCCAGTGGACACCACAGCTGTACATGGCAGAGGCCACTAGGAGAGCTGCTTTGGGGCAGATTCTTTGACACTTAAAGTATAACTAAGTTGGAAAAAATTTGCATATAACTTCTTTATTTAAAAAAAGTTATTTACTCAATTTTGGCCGCACCCTGAGGAATGTGGGATCTTAGTTCCCCAGCAAGGGATTGAACACTCAGCCCTAAATTTAAAGCATGAAGTCTTAACCACTGGACTGCCAGGAAATCCTTGCTTGTAACTTGTTTAGAAATTCATAATTGTACTGGCTGAGGTGATATATACTACGACAGTTGACTGAATTAATAATTTTTTGCACCTCCAGCTTTTGGACTAACTTTCTATCACCCTCCTTGCCACTAAACAAGTCTTGCATGCTAAGTCGTTTAGTCATGTCCGACTCTTTGCAACCTTATGGACTGTAGCCCTTCAGGCTCCTCTGTCCATAGGATTTTCCAGGTTAGAATACTGCAATGGGCTGCCATCTCCTTCTCCAGGGAAACTTCCTGATCCAGGGATTGAACCCACATCTCCTGCTTGGCAGGTGGATCCTTTATCACTGAGCCACATGGGAAGCCAGGGAAAATCAATGAAACCAAGGGTTAGTTAAATCAATAAACTGACAAACTTTTGGTTAAATTGACAAAGAGAGTGAGAGAGAGAGAAAGCTCAAATAACTAAAAGCAGAAATGGAAGAAAGGCTATTATGTCCAATTTTATGGGAATAAAAAGAATTATAAGAGAATACTGTGAACAGTTATTTGCCAACAAATGGGATAGCCTAGACAAAACAAATAGATTCCTAGAATCACACAACCTACCAACCAACCAAGACTGAATGATGAAGAGAGAGAAAATCTGAACAGACATACAGCTAGTAAGGAGATGGAATCACTAACAAAAACCTTCCTACAAAGAAACACTCGGCACCAAATGGCTTCACAGGTGAATTCTACCAAACATTTAAAGAATTATCACAAATTCTTCTCAAAGTCTTCCGAGAAATTGAAGAGGAGGGAACATTTCCTAACTCATTATATAAGACCAACATTAGCCTGACAACAAAGGCAAACACACTCCAAGAAATGAAAACTACTGACCAATGTCCACGACGAATACTGATTCAAAAATTCTCAACCAAATAGTAGCAAATCAAATTGATCAGCATATTAAAAGAACCATACACCATGATTGAAATTTAGTCCTGGGGTATAAGAATGGTTCAGGATATGAAAATCATTCAATGTAATAACCTCATTAACAGGATGAGTTAACAATACAACACGACTGTCTCAACTGATTAGATAAGCATTTGCCAAAACTCAGTCTTTTCGGGTGCTTCCCCGATGATGCAACGGTAACGAATCCAATTGCAATGAAGGAGACACAGGTTCAGTCCTTGGGTCAGGAAGATCCCCTGGAGGATGAGATGGCAACCCACTCCAGTATTCTTGCCTAGAAAATTCCATGGACAGGGAAGCCTGGCAGGCTACAGTCCATAGGGTTGCAAAGAGTCGGACACGACCAAAGCGCCTGCATTGTACACATGAAAAGTTTTTTCATGATTAAAAAAGTGCTCAATAAACTAGGAATAAAAGGAGACAACCTCAACATAATAAATACCTTGTATTCCACACTCTCAGGCCTGCCTTGGAATCCCAGAATAAGCCCCTCCTTAGGAGGGATTCTGAGCCTGTGTCTTGAATAACAAACATCAGAGTCCCTATTCTACACCTGTTCTCCTCAGCTCCCTGAACGCAGCCAATCTGAGGTGACCATTGAGGAAGTGTGTCCCTGTGCAGTACCCTCAGGAGAACAGGAAATGCCACCCAAAGGCAGGGAAGCCCCTCTGTAAGCCCATGGATTGCGGGAGATGAGGAGGCTCAGCCGCATGATGGCGCTCCAGTCAGTATCAGAAAGAGCCCATTGCGGGGGGGTCCCTCTGCTCCCACAAAGGGCAATAATTGTAGTGTCCCCGTAGGAGTCAGCCAGTAGGGACGGTGCCTGTTTGGATGCTGAGTAGAGTATGAACCTCCTGGTACAGAGCAGCGGGCTGGTGAGACTGGGAGCAGAGGGTCCCCGAGTGCTGTGGAGCCGAACACCACCTTTCCTCTGCATGGCCACAGGCCTGTGGACTCAGCTTCATGATGGGAACCACCCACAGAGCATGGAGCTGCCAGCAAAGCACCGCGGTCTGTCTCTGAGGAAGGGCTGGCCAAATGGTGGCTTTGATTTGGGCAAATGTTAAAATAGATTCTCCCTCTGGACCAGCTAAGATCGTGGGAAATCCAAAAGGAGTTGATAACAGTACAAGAGAGAACAGGAAAGTGGTTGTCTTTCCCGCCTCCTTTCCCTGGCCCAGGGCCCCACCTCTCTGGAGTCAGCATCTGCTTCCCACTCAGTGGCCTTGCTCGGAGCCTTCACTTCCTCAGCTTTGGCTTTGCCCTGTTGCCACTTCATGGGGAGTGCCTTATCTAAACAGTCTTCAGGACTGCCCTGTTGGTACAAGGGATAAGAATCTGCCTGCCAAGGCAGGGGACATGGGTTCGATCCCTGGTCCAGGAAGATTCCACACGCCATGGAGCAACAAAGGCTGTGTGCCACTACTGAAGCCTGTGCACTCTAGGACCCAGGAGCCACAACTACTGAGCCCACGCGCTGCAGCTACCCTCACCACAACTGGAGAAAGACCCTGCATAGCAGCGAAGGCGCAGTGCAACCAAAAACAAACAAACAAACGTCTTCATTATCTAAAGGAAATCAGTCCTAAATATTCATTGGAAGGACTGATGATGAAGTTGAAGCTCCAATACTTTGGCCACCTGATATAAAGAGCTGACTCACTGGAAAACATGCTGGGAAAGACTGAGGGCAAGAGGAGAAGCGGGTGGCAGAGGATGAGATGGTTGGATGGCATCACTGACTCAATGGACATGAGTTTGACCAAACTCCAGGCAATAGTGAAAGACAGGGAGGCCTGGTGTGCTGCAGTCCATGAGGTCTCAAAGAGTCAGACATGACTTAGCAACTGAACAACCACAATCTGAAGGAATTTTGGAATAGGTTGTTAAGATACCGATAAAAGCAAACACAGTGTTGGAGAAAGGGGCTTCAGGTTATGCGAGTGCCCATGACTAGGTCACATCATGTTGCTGAGAGGGTCCTGGCCAGCCTCACCTATGGATTGAATCATGAATGAAGCAAAGGATCACTCGTTTGTTAATTTCTTCAGCGGTTACTGAGCAGGTGCTTTGTTGCTAGCTCTGCAGGCACTTACAGTGCCCTCCCCCTGCCAAATCAAGCAGAAGTGACAAAAAAGCAAAACCCTATTCCCATTTTTGCTCTGAAAGAACTCGCAGCGCAGACCCCAACTGTCTTCATTTCCAGAAAGAGTCTTCATTTCAGAGTATACTTTTGAGTTTCTAACAATTCTGTCTTCCATACCTCACGCCCTCAAACCCTGAATAAGTGTCCTTTTCTTACTGTAGAGAGAGAAACTGCTCTTGAAAGGTTCCCTGGTGGGCAGCAGTCCCCTGGCTTTAGCCAGGGAGGGCGGGCACGTCTCGTACCACAGTCTCCCACCAGCTGGCTATTTCAGTCTCTACAATGTCCTTCCATCCGCTGAGGTTTCATAATTAGAGGGTCCCAGCTGGCCCTGTTCTCATCTTCTGGAGAATCCCACACTAAAGGAGAAGAAGACCTGGTATGTTTCTGGATTTTGAGGCAGCCAAAAAAAAAAAAAAACACCCAAACACCGGAAACAGAAATGACTACAAATCCATAATTTCCCAGGCTGCCCCATGGAGACCAGAGTGATGGGAAAGTCTCAGCCATGCTGGGGGGGCCCTCACTTCTGTGCTCCCCCTTCCACGCAAGGCGGATGTGTGGGTTTAATGTTTCAGTGAGACTTTCACCAAACTAAACCGCAGGAGATAGATGGATTTTCATTCCAAGATTTTCCCCTTATTTTTGTTGAGAAAATTGTCTCAAAACTGTGTTTACATGTCAAGATTGTCACCTCATTCACAAATACATTCAGGATGGCTTGAGATAATAAGCAAACTGTGGATTTTGAAAGAAAGCAATAAATTATTCACCTCTGTCACCACTCCAGGAAAACTGGAAAAAGGAAAATATCTCAGGAGAGAGAAAATTTTCTGAAAGGATAGGCATAAAATATTGTATATAGTGACTGTTGGTATGCTTGTTGCTCAGCCATGTCCAACTCTTTGTGACTCCATGGACTGCAGCCCATTAGGCTCCTCTGTCCATGGGGATTCTCCAGGCAAGAATATTGGAGTAGGTAGCTGTTCCCTTCTCCAGGGGGTCTTCCCCACCCAGGGATTGAACCCAGGTCTCCCGCATTGCAGGCACATTCTTTTGCCTTCTGAGCCACCAGGGAAGCCAGTGACTGTTGGTAATCTTGTAGAATTTTTGCTTCTCTGAAAGGTCAAAAAGAAAACCTCCCGCACACTACCTCACCAGCAAATGTCCCTGCGGGTCCTTCCTGCTGCAGCTAACTTTTAATGACAATTCATGAGAACTACTGAGGAGCATGTTCAGAGAACAGATCGAACCGTGACCTTCTGAATTAGAGCTTCTGAGGGGGGGCGCAGTAATGTGCATTTCAAGAGGTTCTTCCATGGTGGCCATCCTGGTCTAAAAGCTTTAGAACTGCTGGTGGAGATGGTGGCCATGGAGATTTGGCACCATGGCTTGGATGCACCCAGACTGTGCTCTTGAATTCTTATTTCCCATCAAGCGGCACTAAGATGCCTGAGACAATAACTTGTTCTTGGCCTGAGATGGGTCTGGAACATCTGATCTTCCCTGAAAAACGGAAGCTGTTAGAGACTGTGAAGGGCAGATCAAAAGGTGAAAAACCCAACTTGAAGGGGCTTCCAGTGGACAAAGAAGGAACAACTTGAGTATCAAAAATAAAAGACTTCTCTGGATCAGACACATCAGTTGCTTTAAAATCCTTGGATTCATCATGACAACAAGAAATGAAAACTCACTGATCAAGGATGCTAGACAATCAAAACATTTTTTAAAAATTATTTTTAATTGGAAGATAATTGCTTTACAATGTTGTGTTGATTTCTGCCATACAACAACGTGAATTGGCCATAAGTATAACCTCAGATATGCAGAGGATACCACCCTTATGGCAGAAAGTGGAGAGGAACTAAAAAGCCTCTTGATGAAAGTGAAAGTGGAGAGTGAAAGAGTTGGCTTAAAGCTCAACATTCAGAAAACGAAGATCATGGCATCCGGTCCCATCACTTCATGGGAAATAGATGGGGAAACAGTGGAAACAGTGTCAGACTTTATTTTTGGGGGCTCCAAAATCACTGCAGATGGTGACTGCAGCCATGAAATTAAAAGACGCTTACTCCTTGGAAGGAAAGTTATGACCAACCTAGAGAGCATATTAGAAAGCAGAGACATTACTTTGCTGACTGAGGTCCATCTAGTCAAGGCTATGGTTTTTCCAGTGGTCATGTATGGCTGTGAGAGTTGGACTGTGAAGAAAGCTGAGCACTGAAGAATTGATGCTTTTGAACTGTGGTGTTGGAGAAGACTCTTGAGAGTCCCTTGGACTGCAAGGAGATCCAACCAGTCCATTCTAAAGGAGATCAGCCCTGGGATTTCTTTGGAAGGAATGATGCTGAAGCTGAAACTCCAGTACTTTGGCCACCTCATGCGAAGAGTTCACTCATTGGAAAAGACTCTGATGCTGGGAGAGACTGGGGCCAGGAGGAGAAGGGGACGACCGAGGATGAGATGGCTGGATAGCATCACGGACTCGATGGACGTGAGTCTGAGTGAACTCCAGGCTTTGGTGATGGACAGGGAGGCCTGGTGTGCTGCGATTCATGGGGTCACAAAGAGTCGGACATGACTAAGCGACTGAACTGAACTGAACTGATACTTATGTCCCCTCTCTTTAGAGCCTCCCTCCCACTCCGGACCAAAACATTTTAAGTGGGATTCATGTACTTATTCTGGCTTTCCCTCTGGGTGACAAGATATCTGGAAAGCATCATGTTCTACTTGTGTTTGCAGCCACCTCAAGTCTTGAGAATCCACCTGCCAGTCAAGGAACACAGGTTTGATCCCTGGCCTGAGGCCTAGGGTCCTCCATGCCACGGAACAACTAAGCCTGGGAGCCACAACTACTGAGCTTGCAAGACTCTAGAGCCCTCGCTCCACAGGAGAAGTCAGGGCAACAAGAGATTAGCCCCCTCTAGCTGCAACTAGAAAAAACCCTCGCAGAGCAACAAAGACCTAGCACAGCCAAAAAGAAAATAAAATTTTTTTAAATATGAAAAATAGAAACATGGGATTATCTGGGGTGCCTATGCCATTGCCCTGAGGCTGGAGTTACTCATTTCCCATCTTGGGTGACTGAGGATTTTATCAGCTTCCTAAAATGGATAGGCATGTCCCACATGCTACAACATTCAGACTTAAAACCATCCCACCCTGTGCTGTCTGCCTCAGCCCCCCTCTCTATGGTTTTGTTAAACTGGCTTTGTCCCAAGAGGGTCCCCTGTCACACTTTATTGAGGAGGGAGCTGTGTCTGAGCCTAGAATGACCTTGGGAAGGTGGGTGGGGACCAATCCCTCTCTGAGGAGGGGTGGTGAGCAAAGTGACATTGGAAAACCAGAGCACTGGGCTTCAGGCCCATCACCTTCAGTCAGTGGAGGCCCCTGAGGGTGGGGAGCTCAGCCTGGGCCCCTCCCAGCCCAGTGTACCCCCTACACCGAGAGGGAGCCTCGAGGCACCATCAGTGTTTCCACGCTGAGAGGAATACCGGAGCTGAGGCGCTCATCAGCCACCACCACTCGGAACTGGGGCAAGTCCAGGCTGTGTCCTCTACCTGAAGGGGCAAGAGTGGCCTTCTCAGGAGTATGGTGGCAGTGGGAAGCAGGTGATGGAGACCATCCTGGAGGGGGGCTGGCACTCGGTGGATACTGCATTTGTTCTGTGCAGGCCATCCTGACCCTCAGGAGCTGAGGCTCAGTTGGGCTTATCCCCAGCTGCTTCTGTGGCCCACTGTCCCTGTGCCCCACTCCTGGGAGGGGCCCCTCATCAGTGATGTGGGTGACGAGGGACCCAGGACCCAGCCAACCCTGGAGTGACACTTCCAGACTGTTGCCTTGTTCCCTGAGGGTTGGTGGGAACGTGGGACCCGCATATCCATCCAGCCCCTCTGCCAGCTGCCTCACCGTCTTCCATCACAGTCCTCACTGAGACACCACCTTTGAGAGGCACCCTCATGTGAGCCCTGTGGTGATTCTCACCACAACCCTCTCAAAAAGCCCTGTGACATGATCTGGGCAGGGAATTAACCCCAACAGAGCAAGAGAGAGCTGCTTGCTGGTGGTCACTCAAATGGGGGCCACACAATAGCAGGTGGAATTCCTGCCAAGGTCACTGTAACCCCACAGGTGCCTAGGCATAGGATGACCCCTGTGAGCCCTTACCAGTCCCCCCATCTCCCCACCCCCCTACCAAATATCCCAAAGGACAGCAGGCTCCAGGATGTCATGTCTAGATATTTTCTCAGGAGGACTCTGGTCATAATATAATCCCTTCAATTCAAAACCTCAAAATAATCCCATAAGAATTTGGAGTGAATGCCCTGTTCACAAGAGTTTTGTCAGACAAATCAAAGGCATCTAAAATACTTCAGACAAATGTCCGTTGCTTGCCCAGTGCAATGCCTGAAGCCTTAGTAATTAGAGGTCCCTTAGGGGAAAAGCTTGAGGACAAACAAGCCCAAGGGCGGCACCAAGTGTGAGATCTGATGCCAGAGCCCTAGGATTCCCTCCTACGTCTATCCACACACCTCTGTGCCCTTCAGGCGGCCACTGAGAATCCCAGAGGCTCGATTCTCTCAACTATAAAGTCAAGAGGTAAGACTTTCAAGGGACACTGTGAGATTGCAATTTTTAAAAGACTACTTAAAACTCTGGGACTTCCTGGTGGCTCATTGGTAAAGAACCCGCCTGTCAGTGTAGGAGACATGGGTTCAATCCCTGGTCCGGGAAGATCCCCTGGAGGATGGCATGGCAAACCACTCCAGTATCCTTGCCTGGAAATTCCCATGGACAGAGGAGCCTGGTGGGCTACAGGCCATGTGGTCGCAGAGTGGGACACAATTTAGCTACTGAACAGCAACATTTAAAGCTCTACGTGAATATTGATTGTCTTATTTTTTTCTAAAATTTGCAGCTTCACATTTTTTTTCCTGTTCTTTGCCTTGTCACTAAACTTAAGGAAGATGAAAATGAAATATGGAATAAAAGTTCAGTCCCTGATCCGGGAAGACATCCTGGAAAAGGAAATGGCAACCCACTCCAAACTTCTTGCCTGGGAAATCCCATGGACAGAGGAGCCTGGTTGGGGACAGTCTATGAGGTTGCAAAAGAGCTGGACAAACTTATCAACTAAACAACAAATGTGATCACCTTTCTGTATACAGTTTTCGGTGAATTCTAAGAGGCTTCCAGAGGTCACTATCGGAGTCCTAAGTCCTTTGGGACTGGTTGGGTTTGTGGTTTATCTAAAAACGAATCCAGTTCCAGGCCAGAGAAAATTGAACAAGAGTAAACAGGCATAGTCAGAGGAAAACTCCTCATCCTTGCCTCTGATTACCTAATTTCCTATTTCTTGCTTGCAGTTTCACATCTTAAAGCCCAATGGGCTATCTCCACGGTGTGTGCCCTACAGTTGAAACTGTGCCCATCCCCATATACACAGGTGATTACTTGAACCCCTCCGGGCCACCATCCCCACCCAGAAAACCTGTTTCTTACCTGGTAATGTTCTTAATTGTTGCAGCCCTTCTGCCGACTCTAGAACATTCCATATGCCTTGCTCCAGGCCACCCCCAAGTGCAAAGACTCAGGGAATCTTCCCTTACAAGGGCGTGTCTCCTCTACCACCTCCAGCTGCTGAACTCACCCGCAAGGTGCCCACCTCACCTGGAGAAGGTGAGATGAGGGTCACTGGGTGTGATCTGGTTCATTCACAAGGCCTGGAACTTCGTGAGGAAACAGAGAACCAGCCCTCCATCCTGCTTGACACGTAATCTTGTAGCCGGCACGTAAGACAAACCTGTGATTCCAAATGAATTGAATTTAAATTATCTTGTCTCACAGGATGAGTTAGAGTAGCGTTGAATGATAGCCATAGATTTTGGAACCAAATCACTGGATTTGGATTAATAAATATCAAAATAGTAAAATAAATATCAAAATGTTAAAATTCCCAAATTTGGGGAGATCGTTCATTTCTATAGATGATACATATGCTGAATATTCTCTACAGTTATCCCTGACGTTCTTTTTACATTGACCAATGAAGTGATTTCTCCTTTCATCTCATTTCACACACAAACTGTTACAAAGTACATTTTTGCTTTTCTTCCGGTGTAAAAATAAAACAAACATGAAGGCACAAGATTGTTGTTAATGCAGTTACAGGTTTTGAAATAAGTCCAAAGAGCCCTAAACCCTGTTTTCCACCCTGCCCTCCCCTCCAGGAGCCTGTCACTGCAACACTCAAGATTAACATAGCAACGCAGTAAAACATTTGCATCTCCATGTTCTGAGAACAGGCCCCTAAAATAGACCCAGGGGCTGAAAATTATAGGAAATCAGTGAAATTCTAGGATTGCCGAGGTTCCCACAGGCCCAGCCCTCCCTCGTGGAATGTGTGGGCAGGAGGAGTCCAGGCACCTTCGCTTATGGGAAAATCAGGGGGGTTGCCCAGTCATGCACCCCATGGAGGCCGAGGGGAGACGGATACAAACCACCCGGCACCTGCAGCAGGCTGCTGTTGCCTGGCACCACATGCCCCACCCCAGAGAGGGCCACTCCAGGCTCCCTAAGCAAAGCCCAAAGCTGTGTGCTCCCCTGGGGGCTCAGGGTGTGGGTGCCCGTGCAGGCTGTGAGGCATTAGCCTCAGCCTCCTCACTCTTGCCTTGGTAGGAGGGGATTCAGGGCAGCAGGGTGGCAAGGTGCTGACTCAGTCAACGGAGGAAGGCCCTGGAAGGCGGCTCTGGCAGTCAGGACAGTGTTATTTGCGGGGACAGGAAGGGTGGCCCCTGGGGGGTGTCCTGGACTCCTGGACCACTGCTGATGTTCCCTTTCTGGGTTTGGGAAGTAGTTACATGGGTGTGTCTGCTTTGTGATGATTCAGTAGGATTTTTTGTGCCCTTTTCTCTGTGTTTGCTTCTTCGTAACAGTTTGAAAAAAAAATTTCAGAGTCCTTAGTAAAGCCCAGAAGGGTGGTGGGACCCCCAAGAATGGAAAGACTACATTCCCACCATCCTGAGAGGAGGAGGGCTCAGGGATGTTATTTAGTTTGTTCAAAGGAAGTGAAGAAATCAGGCATATCTTGCACAAGGGAAAGAAGAGTTGTTTATCCTATGTCGGAGGTTAATAGGTATTCAGAAAGCAGATGACTCGCGGCACTGGAGGGCCTCCTGCTGTCCCCGGCAGGCCGAGCTGTCTCCCATTCACTCTGAGGGCACACGGAGGCTTGGACTGGGTGATGTCCATGTGTACTGAAGGTTGTCTGCTTGACGGCTCTGTTTGCCCAGAAAATACCCCACAGAGGGAGGAGAGAGGTGAGAAATGAATTAATAACAATGATGTTGGTGTTATTACCGAATATCAGTGACGTGGCAAATCAGGGGAGAAAAAGAGAACTAAAATCTTGGACAGCAAGGAGATCAAACCAGTCCATCCTCAAGGAAATCAGCCTTGAATATTCACTGGAAGGACTGATGCTGAAGCTGAAGCTCCAATACTTTGGCCACCCGATGTGAAGACCCGACTCATTGGAAAAGACCCTGATGCTGGGAAAGATTGAGGGCAGGAGAAGAGGGTGTCAGAGGATAAGGCAGTTGGATGGCATCATCGACTCAATGGACATGAGTTTGAGCAAACTGTGGGAGACAGTGAAGGATAAGGAAGCCTGGCGTGCTGTGGGCCATGGAGTCGCAAAGAGCCAGGCGTGACTGAGTAACTGCTGCTGCTGCTGAGTAACTGAACAACAAAAACCTAAAAAGAGGGCATTTTTATTAGCCCCATGCAGCTTACAGACTTGAACACAGTTTACACAGCCATCCAGGCTGAGTGCTGCCAGATCCAGTCAGAACCAGAACAAGGGAAATCCCCGAGTGCCAACATTGTTATTGAGTGTGTCCCTGGGTCAGGCATTGTCCTAAACTTCACATTTTTTTTGGTTGCACCACACAGCAAGTGGAATCTCAGTTCCTCGATCAGGGATCAAACCCACTCGCCTTCACTGGAAGCACTGGTGCTTTCGGTGTGGCCTGTCCTGTCCTAGGTGCTGCTGCCTCCGGACCATGAGCTCCACAGGGTTCAGCTTGGATGCGCCCCAAGCCCACTCTCCCCGTGAGCTCCAGGGCTGTTGGTGGGTGAGCCCTGCCTAGCCAGCCTCTTACCCTCCCGTGGGACCCACCCTGCACCTTCCCCTTCCCTGCTGTCCCCGGCCCCAGCCAACAGCCTTCCCACCTGCAGCCCACATGGGAATTTACAGTCCGAGAGCTTTGCCCAAAGGACACAAAACCATAGTGCGGCAGCCTTCGGCCTTTCATTGACCCCACGTTGCCAAGCAGCTGAGGTGTGCTGGGAGCTGTGCAGACCCTGGGCGTGTAGCAGTGGGTAAAGCCAGTGCCCCCTCTTGGTGCTTCCAGAGCCCAGGAGGCTGGCAGGTCTATTCCACCACTGAACGTTGGCAGGTCCATCCGACCACTGAACACAGAGGACTGGGTCTGGTCTCTGTCCCTAGGGCATAGTAGATGCTCAGTAAATATTTATTGAATGAACAGGGTCAAGTGTTGTTCTAAGCTTCACTTTTTTTTCTGGCTGTACCACACAGCATATGGAATCTTAGTTCCTTGATCAGGGATCAAATCCACACTCTCTGCACCGGAAGCACAGTGTCTTAACCACTAGGCCACCACCGAAGTCCCTTCACATCTTGAACTCACTTGGTCTTCCTAACAACCCTCTTGATTTCACAGTCAAGGGAAAGGATGCACTGAAAGGGCAGAAGCACAGGCAGGATGGTGCAGGAAAAAAGTGAGGAGTCTGATCACCTGCCTCTCACATCACCAGGGCAAGGACCGAGGAGGGCAGAGAAGGTGGCTGCTGCAGGTTGGCCCATTCTTCCCAGAGGAGGAGGCAGGAATGGTCCTGAACAGTGTACAAGGCAACAAAAAACTGTTCCTGTGTGAATGGCCATCATGCTATCCTCTGAAACCAGCACATTGCTAAGTTCTCTGGAGCCAGCTGTGGAACACTCATCTTTCTCCTCCAGGCTTCCTGGGGGACCCTTGTATGCTGAAGGTCCCCAGAGCAGCAAGCTGTAGCCAGGCAGGGGAGAAGGGAGAAGGGAGAAGGGAGAAGGGGGCAGCCCTTGATTAAAGAAAGAAGTCTCGGCTTCCCTGGTGGTCCAGTGGTTAAGAATTTGCCTTGCAATGCCAGGGACATTGGTTCGATCCTTGTTCTGGAAGACCCCACATACCATGGAGCAACAAAGCCTGTATACCACAACTACTGAGCCCAATCGTTGTAACTACTGAAGCCCTTGAGCTTAGAGCCTGTGCAAGAGAAGAAGAGAAGCCACCGTTAAGAGAAGCCTGCGCTTGCTGCAGCTGGAGAAAGCCCTAGTGCAGCATCGAAGACTGACCATAGCCAAAAATTAATAAAAAATCAAACTGAGAAAGAAAGAAGTATCTGGAAAGCCAAGAGCACAGATCACATTCTCTCCTCTTCCAGGAACAAGGAATGGATGGGTCTCCCATTCTATTCTGTCATCTTGAATTACATGGGAAGAAATCTATGAACTTTGCGCAAATTGCAAAGCCCAGGTCTGAGGCCAGGACTCCATGTGCAACTAGTGCCGGCGTGGAAGCTGATGTCCAGGGATCCCACTACAGGGATGTCCTCTCTGCTCCAATCTGAAATGTGCATTCAGCAGTTCCCTGACTGTAAGTTGCAACCTGCTTGCCTCCCTAAACAATGAGTTACTCAGCCTGTCTTATGTGGGGCTCACTAGAAATGCTATCATATTTTGTATCACCTTCAAGGTCATGTTTATAACAATACATTGCATTCCTGAGGCTATCCCAGGCTGATGCGTCCAGGACACTCTGTACAACCTGTGCTAAGCACCTGTCCCCTCCCCGAACAGCTCTGCGCCATGCCCTGTGTGATACACTCTCACCCAAGTGGAACTTTCCAGACCAACTTATCCAGGAGAAACAGACAGCAGGTGCCATGAGAATAAACAATTTGGTAAATTTGGTGCATCTCTGTATATTCTGGAAAACTTAGGGCTCCATTTACCGTAATGATTTCCTCTGTCATTCCCACAGGGGTGTGACAGCGCCACCCCTGCCTCCACAGCCCGTGTTGAAGATGTGATTTTACTGAACACACTCATTCATGTTTGTGTTGTCCAGAGCTGTGCGTGAGCCTTAACAGCAGAGTTCAATGCTAGCCTGTATGATCCACGAAGAATAAAAACATTTACTACCTGGTTCTTGGCCAAAAATCTTGTGACCTCATTTTGGATGCTATTTCTCCTTTCTTATCTGTAAACACTTTAGTTTACATTATATTTTGGCCTCTAAACTTCCCAAAGCTTCTTTTCTTATCTTTCCCCCGCCCTGAAACAGATTGAGTGCGTTTTTAGAATAGCAGAGTGAGGGTCCCAGTGCGCTTGACAGGAGCCCGATAGAGGAGGCGACAGTGACAGGGTCTGCAGCTGGGCCTTGCTGCGTCCCCTCACCCCGCGGTCTCCCGGGTTGTCCATCTGCAATGGCCCAGCTGGTCTCCGGATTCTAGTTTCCTGCTTTCGTTCTCGGTATTCATTTTATTCTTAGCCTAAACTTGACACTTCCTCTTAGCCACATGCAAATTTCAGGCTGCCACAGATGTCTGGAAAGTTACAGCCCCACGATGTCAGTGCTGAGGGTGGGACTGCATAGGGATTAATTTTTTTTAACTTTCTCAATTATATTTTTTTGAGTTTTCCACTAGCTGGTATTGTTTCGTAAGGAGGAAAATCCTTTGCACTATTGGCAAGAAATCCAGGCTTCGACCCATGGCTCCCTCCTCTGAAAACTTTCCTCACTGGGCTTATTAAAGGATTAGCTCACCACCATTAGTTACTGAGCCCCTTCTATACACAGAGGTCAGGGAATGTGGATGAGTGGTATGTGGGCCCAGTCTGGGAGAATCTAGCAGAGAAGAGAGAGGTTTCCATATGCAGCCAAAATTCACAATGGCACAGAGAATGGTGGATGATGGAGCGAGGAGGGCAGGTAAAGAGAGGTGACTCATTGCTGCAGGGACCATGGGACACAGCGCTCCAGGCAGGGGTGGGAGGGTTGTCGTCTACCAGCAAGGGGTCTCAGGGCTCCTGCATATCTGAACAGCAGAAAAGGTATGAAAAGGTGAGAGAGACCATGGTACTTGGGGCTGGGCTCAGGGTCCATGGGGATTGTTACCACATGCAGAAGGATGGGTGATGCCTGGCTCTAAAGGACCACTGGTTTCCTGCAAGGTTGAATTGCCTCAGACTTTCAATCAGGATGGATGGAAGAGATTTATTTGTATTATGAGCTTCCCAGGTGGCTTAGCGGTAAAGAATCTGCCTGCCAATGCAGGAGACTCAGGTTCGGTCCCTGGGTTGGCAAGAGCCTCTGGAGAAGGAAACGGCAACCCACTCCAGTATTCTCGCCTGTGAAATCTCTTGGACAGAGAAGCCTGGCAGGCTACAGTCCATGGGGCTGCAAAAGAGTTGGATGTGACTTAGCAACTAAACAACAACCATTTGTGTTGTAGAATGAAAGCTAGAGATATAACTTAATTTGGTGCCAAATCAGTCCCACAGCAGTGGCGCCAATTTCCCAGCAGCAGCGTGGAGGGATCCAGTGTCTCTGCATCCTACCCAGCATCTGAAGTCGTCGTTTGTGTGCTCGCTGCTCTGACAGGTGTTTAGAGCTCTCTCATGTGGTTTGCACGTCCCTCGTGGCCAGTGACCGTGCCTGTCTCTCCATGCGCGTGTTTGCTGTGTGTACATTCTCTCTGCTGAGAGGTTCCTGCAGCCTCTGCCCACACTGAGCTTCCATTTCTTCCTTTCACACGAATAGCTGGGGAACAAATTCGTGGTTGCCAGGGTTAGAGATGTGGTAACGGGACAATTCCGTATCCGGCCTGCGGTGGTGGTTACACACATCCTCACGTGATTAAATGACACACATCACTACACCCATTGAACCAAGGTCGGTTTCCTGCTTTTGACGCTGAACTACATTTCTGGAAGATGGGTGGGGCACAGGCAGTAGGTACAGAGGACCTCGCTACAGTCTTTGTGCGTTCCTTTGTCTCCAAATAAGAAGTTAAAAAGCAGAGTCAGTACCAATCATTCTGACGGTCAGTTCAGTCACTCAGTTGTGTCCGACTATCTGTGACCCCATGAACTGCGGCACACCAGGCCTCCCTGTCCATCACCAACTCCCAGAGTCCACACAAACCCATGTCCATTGAGTCAGTGATGCCATCCAACCATCTCATCCTCTGCTGTCCCCTTCTCCTCCTGCCCTCAATCTTTCCCAGCATCATGGTCTTTTCAAATGAGTCAGCTCTTCCCATCAGGTGGCCAAAGTACTGGAGTTTCAGCTTCAACATCAGTCCTTCCAATAAACACCCAGGACTGATCTCCTTTAGGATAGACTGTTTGCACCTCCTTGCAGTCCAAAGGACTCTCAAGAGTCTTCTCCAACACCGCAGTTCAAAAGCATCAATTCTTTGGGGCTCAGCTTTTCTTATAGGAGGATCCAAAAACCCACAATTATTATTTTATCCCTCTTATCAACTAATTATTTGTTAATCTGCAAATATTCAGATCACATCGTTTGATGTTAGGGTTCTATGTTCCCTAAAAGTATATGAAAAAATTTTTTTCCATCCCTAAGAAAACATACAAAAAGATTTTTTTCCCCATCATGTGGAAAAGATTGTCACAGTTCACTTGAGGAAGTGAAAGAAGAAAACAGGATCTCCCCACTTGGCCTCTGAAAGCTCCAGGAGGCAGAGGGAGTAGCCTTCCCATCTCATCCCAGTCCCCACCTCTTCGGTGGTCTCTCCATACTGGGACAGGCAGCAGACTGCTCCCTCAGCTTCCCCTGGCCTTTGTAAAAGGTTTCTTTGATGTGCCCTTTCTTATTTGTTTACACAACACCACAGGATTCCTGAATGTTGCAACCCATAGGCCAGTTGGGTGGCCTTGCTTTTTTATGCAAAAGTGTTGAGAAGCACCTGTCAGACTCTGAAGATAATTAACCTTCATTGTTCTCATTAAGACTGAGACAGTCACTCAGCACTGATGTGGCCACTGGATGGGGCTGGGGTGGGGAAGAGTAGGTGGGGAGTGAGCCGCTGAGGTGCAAAGAGACTGGTGGCAGAGGCACCCACTGTCTGTGGTCAGTGCATCTGGGGCCTGGTCTAGCCGGATTGGGGCACAACCCACATCAGGACCTACCTGGCTGTGGCCTCCTGAGCTGCCTTGCAGAAGTGGGGAGACAGAGGTCCATAAGGAGAGACATCTAGTCAAGAGCAGGATGAGAATCTCCATTACTGCTGGAAGGAAAACATTCCAGGGTGCACGGATTCAGACTGTCTGGGGCCTTGCTGAGACTCTCGAGGCTGTGGGCTCTTCCTGACATGTATATTTGCTGGAGGAGAGGGATTAGGGAACTGAGGCAGAGAAGAAATACAACCTCTGCACAGTGACCGAGACAGTGGACCATTCCAGCCTGGATGAGGGCTGTCATGGAACAAAGGGGTTAGCAGAGAGTGGAGATGCCAGTGGCCCATTGGGCCACTGACAGTGGGCCACCTGTCAGTCAGGTCTCTTGGCCCACGGCCAGGAGCTGAGCAATGGTCAAGGATTTTACAGTAGCGGGGGAAGTGGTAGAAGATCAGCTTCAAAAATGGAGCATCCGTGTGCAGTGCAAAGAAGGGATTGTGGAGGGACAGCGTGAGAGATAGAACAGTTAGAAACTGATGGGAGAGAACACACACACACACTTTCACGCACATACACATTCACACATATGTGCACACACAGCAGTGGTGATCACTCAGGGCGGGGGCTGTGCACGTGGTAAAGCCCCCAGGCTGAAAGTCTTGCTGCAGACAGGGTGCTTTGCCCACAGCCTCACTGTCCACGACAACCCCGGCAAAGCACAGCATCACAAGGAGGGAGGGCGGTTCAAAGCTTTCCGCTCTCTACTCCAAAGTGTAATAAGACACCCAGCAAGGAGCAGAGACAGTACACAACCTTCCAGTGCAATTTTTAAATGACAGAAAATTGTTAGCATAATGTGATCTTTTTACAGGAGTATTTTCAATATAGAATTGATTCTATTGCATAGGAGGGAATACACGGCCTGAAAAAAAGATGTTATAAGCTCCATGGTTGAGGTCATCAGACAGTCTAAGATATTCTAAGATCCATCTTCACTGAGTACAAATCCCAGCGCTCTCATTCAAAGAATATCTGGACTTCCCTGGTGGTCCAGTGGTTAAGAATCTGCCTGCCAATGCAGGGGACATGGGTTCAAACCCTGATCTGGGAAGATCCCACATGCCAAGGAGTAGCTGTGTGCCACAACAACTGAGCCTGTGCACCCAGAGTCCTCTGCAGAGCAGCCCCACCTTCTCCAGGGCCTCCAGCCCAGGCTCCGCTGGAGAAGCCACTGCAGCCAGAAGCCCGTGCACCGCAACTGAGAGCAGCCCTGCACTCTCTGCAACTAGAGAAAGCCTTCGTGCAGCAACGAAGACCAAGTGCAGCCAAGAAAACATAAATAACTCTTTAGAAAATAAACATCGGGAATGTCTGATACTAATGTAAACACTGATGTCTTTTTTGCCCATTAAACATGGAAAACAGCAGTGAAGAGCAACAATGCCTCAGTTTCCCGCACAGCCTTGGGTTCAAGCCTGTCTCTGGCTGAGTCTTGGTGTACCTGGCATTCAGTGGAGTACAGTAATTATGTTTCAGTTTCTAGTATGGCAAATATCGACACATAAACCCATGGAAACAGAAGCTCTTTAGGGTTCTTAACCACCGACTTGATGGGCGTAAGTTTGAGTGAACTCTGGGAGTTGGTGATGGACAGGGAGGCCTGGCGTGCTGCGATTCATGGGGTCGCAAAGAGTCAGACACGACTGAGTGACTGGACTGAACTGAACTGAACTGAACTGAACACACTTTGAGTGAAAAGGGGTCCAGAGACAAAAGTTTAAGAATGGCTGGTGTTTATAAGGAGGTTTTGGAATGTGTTTGGGAGGAGGGGCTGGAGAGGGCAGGGTTGCTCTGCAGATTGGGGTGGGCAGGTCAGTATGGGAGGAGGCCAAAAGGGAGTGACCTGGGTGTGCGGAGGGTGAGGGGACCAAGCAGGCAACAGTCTCCCTGCATGGGGGCTGCAAGAGGCAAGAGGACTCAGGAGACCAGAGGGGGCCAGCTGTGACTTGAGGAGGACTTGCTGCTGTGATGTAGCTTTCAGTTAGTCTTCTCTGCTAAAAGAATGGGGTGTGTGTGCATGCATGTGTGCGTGCGTATGTGTGTACACGTGTGTAAGAGTGGATCGGGCTGTGCTAAGTCAGTGTGGGGTAGAAATAAACATGCAGGCACCAGGACCCTCCATACTACAGAGCACTGCAGGTGACACAGGCCCCTGATGCCAGAGTGGACACCACTTTCAGAGTGTACACCTCACCCTGGCACCCCCAGCACCCCAAGATCGCAGGAATTCGCAGAGGTCTGCAGGAGACTCTGGATGTGCTTGGGGTGAGGATGGAGAACTGGTCCCCCTTGTTCTTGACTTCAGTGCTTCCATATGAGCACAGCAAAGGCTCAGGGGAGTCCTCAAGTAGCAGGACAGCCATGGAACCAGGCATGAGGCACTCTTGCACGGACATAGGGGGTACACGCTGAAAGGTGCAGAAGGCTTCTGGAGGCAGGCCTTCCCTCCAGCACCAGCAGCCAGAGCAGGCCAGGGCTCTGCTTGCAGTCCAGGGACAGCCGCCCTGGGACAGCCTGCCCTGGGGGTTATGGTGGCCCCTGCTGCCATGTGGGCCTTGGTCTTGCACTACAGACTCAGGCTGGGGTAAGATCTGTGCACTAACTCCTGCCCGGAGCTTGTCTGACATTGTGAATCGAATGGTTGCTAAATCTGTTCTTTCGCCTGTCTCCACGCCTGTGTTTTTGCTGGTTTCTCCTGTGGTCTACTTTGATTCTCTCCTTTCTCAAGCAATAGAATGGACTTCCTAAGTCTCCAGTTGCAAGGTCTGAGTCTGCAAGTTGAGCAGCTTAGAAACCCAGACACAGCACACAAGGGATCAGCATTTAAAAACTTCCTGTGGAGATCTAGCAGGATGAAGGGCTGAACGGAAAATCAATCTATTTCCCAGGGATATAGGCACTGGGCTTTGTGCATTGAGAGTGCCTCAGGAGAGATGGAGGGGGTTGATTTCTCTCCTTTGAGAAAGTCACCTGGCCCAGCAGCCGGGGGTGGGAGTCGGGGGTGGGGGGAAGCATGCAGGAGGGGAGAGGGATCCTTATCCAGGGACTAGGACATGTCAGAGGAAGGGGACGGGGCAATTAAGATGGCTCCAATGCCTCTTATATTTCCCAGGTGGCATAGTGGTAAAGAATCTGCCTGCCAACGCAGGGAGCGCAAGAGATGCAGGTTCAATCCATAAACTGAGGAAGATCCCCTAGAGGAGGAAACGGCAACCCACTCCAGTATTCTTGCCTGGAGAATCCCATGGACGGAGGAGCCTGGTAGGCTACAGTCCATGGGGTCACAAAGAGTCGGACACAACTGAGCACACACATACAATGACTTACTTAGGACTCAAGCTTGCCATATGAGGCCAGTGGGAGTGGAATTTAGCAGCACACCATGATAGAAAGACCAGGGTCTACACATAGAAGAGACAGGTCAAGAGGAGGGTCTGAGCAGGGGTGCTATCCGTAAACTGAGGTAAGCCACTTCATCCCAGAGGCCTTGGTTTCCTGCCTGAAAAATGGCAATAATATTGACTTCAAAGGTGTGTTTAGAATTAAATGAGAATTAAATGATTACCCTAAGTGTAAAGGGTTTTGCAAACTGCCACGCAGGAGCAAGATGCCGGCTACTTCTGCAGTGACGCTTGCTGACAGCCTACTCCATGTGCAGGCCTCTTCCCCACTTTCAAGAGAACCCTAGCTTTTGCTTAAGAGTCCGCCTCACTTCCACATAGCCTAAGCGCCTAGGAGGAAAGGGATCCCACCTTCGGGCCCCTGGGTGGACGCTGATTGACTTAAGCCATTCCCCCATCCCTGAGATTGGCCAGGGGTGGGTGTAAGAACCTGCTAGTGAATCAGGGCCATGAGCCACCAGGGCAGCTGGGCTCAGAGGGTCCCCCATGGCCAGGGGCCCAGGGAAGAGTCAGGAGGAAGAACCATCTCTGGTGAGATGACTGATGACTAAACCAAGAGAACGAAACATTCACAGAGACCCTCCATTGTTCAGGCCAGGCATGTTTCCTGGGACTTGTCATGAAAGCACCCTGACTGCTGTTTTGTGGCTGCTGCCACTGTGACTGATGATAACGCAGACCCACCTTGTCTAGCTCTTCTTCACTCTGGACATCAAAAGAGAGACCCATCAGGTTATCACACTGGAATGAAAATGTAGTCAAGTTCACATAGCCTTTCGAATCCCAGGGCACAATGTTCTTTCAAGGTGAATTTGCATTCTTAAACGTGAAACTTCTCCCAAATGACCATTATTTTAAGGCAATAGAGAAAAGGCTTCCTGAAATAACTCCTACTTAGAGGCCTTGGTGGGGGCTTCCCAGGCCTGCTCTGCCTTGGTGGGTTCGAGATGCATGGTTTCTATGTGAGGACGGGCCATCTCAAGACAGTCACTCCTAGATTTTACTGTATTTTAGAGCTCCCAGGAAGTTGATCAGCACAGGTTTCAGGACCCTCTCTCTGATATTCTCAGGCAGGAGCTCTGGGGTGGGGCCCAGAAAACTACATTTGAACAGGCAATTCTAACGCAGGGCTCTAAGTGTTCAGAGGCCACAGTGCTGCTTTGCCTGGGACGGGCGGAGTCTCTGTGGGCGCCAGCTGTCGTGGCGTGAATGCTCAAGGCCCCCCTTACTGTCTAGGGTTTCTCAGTTTGGGAGTAAACAGCACGGCCACTCACTTGGGGAATGGGCTGAGCGCCACATCTGTTGAGGTGAAGCCAGCGTTGTGGGCGGGGTGTGTGACTCCCTCTGTCCTCTCTCTGCTCTGCTACATGCCAGCTCTCTAATGTCAACTTAAAAATATGCACAGCATCAACACGGCGGAGTGGAAGGACATGCACTTATCTTCTCCTGTGATAGCACCAGGATTGCAAGTAGCTGTTGAACAACCATCAATAGGAGAAGACTGGAACCCACCAAAAAAGATACCCCACATTCAAGGACAAAGGGGAAGCCACGAGACAGTAGGAGGGGTGCGATCACGATAAAATCAAATCCCATACCTGCCAGGTGGCCGATGCACTAGCTGGAGAACAATAGTACCAAAGAAGTTCTCACATTGAAGGTTCTAGGTCCCACATCAGGCTGCTCAGCCTGGGCATCTGGCAAAGGGACTGAGAATCCCAGGGAATCAGACTTGGAAGGCCAGTGGGATTTGATTACAGAACTTCCACAGAACTGGGGGAAACAAAGATGCCACTCTTGGAGGACATAAATAAAACCTTGTATACACCAGGACCCAGGAGCAGTGACTACATGCGAGACTGAGCCAGACCTGCCTCTCCCTGGTGATACTGATGCTGAGTATCCACAGACTACTCTCTGAGTAGTAAGGTTTAAGCCCTCTTCTGAAGTTCAGACTCACTGGAGAGATAAGAAATGACTGTGCATTCCCTAAACAGATTGTATAGCCTTTCCATCTGGGAAATAATTAAATGCTATTTATTATATCTTGAAAACATGAATCTTGCAAACTTTTTTTCATTGCCTGAAAGTTTTTGAGCATTCTGATTGCAAGTGCTACATGAATTACAAATAAAGATTGTAATTTAAGATTCCCCTGGTGGGGAGAAAATGCACAGCATGAGAATTGTCAGTTAAGTTTTATTTGGGGCAAAGTGAGGACTATATCCCTGGAGACAGCACCTCAGCTAGCTCTGAAAAACTGCTCCAAATAGGTAGGGGGAAGGTCAGTATATTTGTGATTTTGCTGAAGCAGGGGTACATGCAATCAGGCACATATTTTTCTAAAAGGTTTCTGCTTGTCACAAGGAGCAGTTGTCACCATGAAGGATTTTGGTGCTTTTCTAGATATGAGGAGATCCGAGAATTGCTCTCATAAAATCAGTTCCTTAGCTATCCAAAGACCTGTTCTTCCAATTTTTCCAGAGCCCAAAGAATCTCCTTCCTGATCTCCACCCTGAGCTTTCAGGGAGTGTTGAAGTCAGCAGCTGCAGCATCACATGATTTAATCCTCGTAGAGGTAGATGGCAAGCGCCAATTTGTAGCTGACACTAGTACCTAATTCCACTCAAAGCACTGGCCATACAAGGGGCTGTATGGAAATCCCTCCCACATGTGTTCAGGTCCTGTGCTCGGAGCTTCCTGCCCAAGGGTTTGGGGAATTCTGTGTAATGGATTTATTCAAAAAGATGGATAAACGTACACCTCCACCTCATACCACATTCAAAAGGAAATGCCAGAGGAAAACATTAAATATTGAAAACCCACAAGACTAATGGAAGGAACTGAAGGGGATTTAGAAACATGACATCAGTGGGGAAGTGGCTTTGTAAGTGAGGTAAGAAACCCAGAAAAAGTAAAGAAAAACACTGGCAGAATTGAACATTTGAAAACTAAAAGCTCTGGATGGATCTGGACTCTCTAAAGAATGCAAAAGGACAGTGACATTGTGGAGGAAATGAGGGTTGCCAAGAGCTGTCACAGTGAGGGTGTGCGGAGGGCAGGAAATCTCCGGGGCATCCCCTCCCGCTCCAGCTTGTGCTGCTGGGACCTGGGTTCTGCCCGCTTCCTGGTTGCCCCTTGATCCTGTGCAGTTTTGGAACCTGGATCTCCAGTTTTCCTTTTGGTTTTGTGAGTAAACTGATGCGGGAATAAATGCCTTTGAGTTTACCAAAGTTCATTTGTTTTGCTTGCAACCTGAGCCCTCATTGATACACACTGTGGCAAATAAATTACTTTCCTTCCTCAGAAAGGGGTTCTTAAAGCCATGCACTTGGGTGCTGTGGAAGCTACCGTCCACCTGGCTCTATGATTCAATGAACACCTCCACACGGTTCTTAGGACTTCATAAAACTTTTTTTACTCTCCAAGGGTTCAGAAAGACCCAAGATACAATGATGTCCTGAGAAACTTGCTTCAGATGTTTGCGTATCATTTTGGCTGCAAAGTCACCCCCCTTAATCAGTCATTTTTATTACTGGGAAAAGCAACAGCTGGCTGACCAATTCAGCATCATTCCGGTTCCACCTTGGCTGCCTGGTAAAGACACTGCTGTTCTGACTGCAACCCCTCAGAGCAAGCTCTATCACCCCAAGTTACAGATGAGAAAACTGAGGCCCTGAGTAGTGCGACTTGCTTTGCTTCACTCCTCAAAGGGGAAGAATACAGATGGAAACCCAGGCCTGCCCATCTCTGCTCTCTGCTTTTGCTTAATTGCTTCAGATAATACATAGCAATTCCACGAATTACTGAAACTGTCTTAATGGAAATTAGTTACAGATGACTTAGAGGTCGTACTTTTCTATTTAAAATTCCTGACTAGCAAAATAAAACTGTTGAGTGAAGTCTAAGATTGAAGGACAAGAATTTCCACGATAGGGCTTTCCTGGTGGATGAGTGGTAAAGAATCTCCTGCCAATGCAGGAGACTCAGGTTGGAACCCTGGGTCAGGAAGATCCTCTACAGAAGGCAATGGCAACCCACTCCAGGATTCTTGCCTGGGAAATCCCATGGACAGAGGAGCCTGGCAGGCTACAGTCCACAGGGTCACAAGAGTTGGACAGGACTGAGTGAGTAAACAACAAAAAGTTTCCACTATTGCTTCAGAACATTCTCATAGCTTCCACATGTGTGAACCGACAGTCTCCCAGTGCCTAGAGGAACGTTGTTAACTCAGAGTATAGATTGAGAAACTGAGGTCTGGGGCAAGGATCTGCTCTCTCCTCTCCAAGGTGCTGATGGCCTTAGGCTGATGAGGCAAAGGGGCCATCACACCAAAGCTGCACTTTTCCAGGAAAGTGGACGCTCTGGGTGATCCCAACCCCTCCCACCCCACTGGGGACAAAGAGGTCTGTTGCCTTTGAGTCTCCTAAGATTCAAGACTCATCAGTCTCTACCCATTCACCAGTGACAGGACCAAACAGTGCTTGTCTAAAGTGCTGGGAGAATTGGTGCGAGCTTTGAGGGGAGCTCCCAGAACACAGCATGAAAGGGCAGGAGATGATCCCAGTGGCTGGGAGTGTGTGCTTGCTCACCAAGCTCAGGGGGTGGGCTTCCCTTCATTGGAGATTTGCTTGAACAGACCTCCAGGCTAGTTTGAAGTTGCTGTAAGCAGCCCCCTGTGCTAACTGGACATTCCCCCGACCCCGACCCACCCCCGGCCAAGTCATCACCACTGCCAGCAGGGCCCCAGCTCGGCTTATCACAGTGAGGATCAGTAGTGGAGAAAGTGCTGTGGCTACAGGAGCTGCTAACAGGTCATTACAATGCCTCAAAGGACATTTCTTCATCAAGACAAGTCTCCCTGGCAACGCCAACTTGGTTCAAACACACATTTTTGGTTTAAGCCCAAAAATGGGCTTAAAGGGAAAGTTTAAGATGGAGAGAAACACCCACAGGTCCATGCACAGAGGATAGGGATAATGGGGACCCAGATCTTGCCCTCAGGAAGTGACAGTCTATCAGGGAAACTGATCACTGCACATTATTAACTAAAGTCCACACTTTATATTACAGTTCATGCTATACTTTGTACATCCTGTGGGTCTGGACAAATGTATAATGACATGTATCCATTATTACTATTGTACAGAATATTTTCACTGCCATAAAACCTGATCTTTGCAATTCTTATTCTCCATAGTTTCACCTTTGCAGGATGTCATATAGTTGGAATCATACAGTGTGTGACCTTTTCACATTGACTTCTTTCACTTAGTAGTATGCATTTAAGATTCTTCCTTATCTTTTCATGACTTGGTAGCATTTATTTTGGGGGCTGAATAATATTCCATTTTCTGGTTGTATCACCCAGTTTATTTATCTAGTCACTGAATGAAAGACATAGAGGGTACATCTAAGTTTTGGTAACTGCTATAAACATATGCACTCAACTTTTTGTTTCCACATGAGTTTTCAACTTATTTGAGTAAACACGTGGGAGCATGATTATTGGATCACATGGAATGTTTAGTTCTCTAAAAAACTGCCAAACTGCCTCCAAAGTGACCACACCATTGTACTTTCCATCCAGTGATGAAAGAGAGTTCCTGCTGCTCTACACCCTCACCAGCAGTTGGTGTTGGTGTTTTGTATTTTGGCCATTCTAATAATATTAAATAATGGTATGGCCTTGTTTTAAGTTGCAATTCTCTGATGATGTATAATGTTGAGCATCTTGTAAGAATAAATTTGTTTATTTATTTTTGGCTCTGGGTCTTTGTCGCTGCGTGCCCTTTGCTCTAGTTGTGGCGAGTGGGGCCTCCTCTCTAGTTGTGGTGCTTGGGCTTCTCGTGGCGGTGGCTTTTGCAGAGCACAGGTTCTAGGGTGTTCGGGCTTCAGTCGTTGTAGTTCCCAGGCTCTAGACCACAGGCTCAATAGTTGTGGTGTCTGGGCTTAGTTGCTTCAAGGCATATGGGATCCGCTCAGACCAGGGATCGAACCCGAGTCTCCTACATTGGCAGGTCGATTCTCCACACTGAGCTACAAGAGAAGCGTTGAACATCTTTTTATATACTTACTAACCATTCATAAACCTTCAGTGAGGTATCTGTTCAAATCTCCTGCTCATTTTCAGTTGGGTTGTTATTTTCTTATTGTTGAGTTTATGGAGTTACTTGTAAACTTTGGCTATCAGTCCTTTATCAGATATATATTTTGCAAATATTTTCTCATGATCTGTGGCTTGTCTTTTCATTCTTTTAACAAAGTCTTTCACAAAGCACAAGTTTTAAATTTTAATGAAGTACAACTCATTAGTTGTTTTCTTTTTTCTTTTGATTTTTCTTTTCAAGGTGTCATATCCTTGGTGTCATGTCTAAAAAGTCATTGCCAAATCCAAGGTCGTATAGATTTTCCCCTATGTTATCTTCTAGGAGTTTTATAGCTTTTTGTTTAAGTCTATCATATGTTTCAAGTTAATTTTTGTGAAAGGTGTAAGGTTGTATCATTTTTTTAAAAATTATTGTTTTCTTTTTTAAACATGGATGCCCAGTGGTTCCAGTACCATTTGTTGAAAAGAATATCCTTTCTCCAAACTGCATTTGCTCCTTGTCAAAGATCAGCTGACTATATTTATATGGGCCTACTTTTGAGCTTTCTATCTTGTTTCACTGTCTTGTCCATTCTTTCACCAATGTCACACTGTCTTGATTACTGTAGTTCTACAGTAAATCTTGAAGCCGAGTGATGTCGGTCCTCCAACTCTGTTTTCCTTCATTAATTGTGTTAGCTATTCTGGGTGTTTTGCCTTTTCATGGAAACTTTAGGATCCGTTTGTCAACACTGATAAAATAACTGCTGGGACATCTTTTTAAATTGGAACTGCATTGAATCTATAGATCCAATTGGGAAGAACTGACATCTTGACAACATCAAGTCTTCGTATCTGTAAACATGGATTACCTCTTCGTCTATTCAGATCGTCTCTGAATTTTTTTATTTTCCTGATTTAGATATTTTACATTTTTGTTAGAATGTACTGAAGTATTATAACTATTTCACTTTTTGTTGCTAATACTATGAATATTTTTCTTAATAATACACATTTTGATGTTACTCATGGAGTTAGTCTCAGAGGTTTAATTCTGGCTCTGCCTTTTCTCAGGTGTTCAACCCATGGCAAGCCCTGCCATTTTCTGGCTGTTTGCTTTTTCTTCTCTGAAGAGTGCCCCTGGCTTTATTTGCAGATTGACTTCTAGACTTTCCAGATCTTTGTGGAGATGGAACGCCTGCATGGTTTGCCTTTGGGACTATCCTTACTTCCCTCCAGGGAACCCTGCAACATGAGACTGTGGCTCCCTCCAAGCCGACCAAATCTGTGGTCAGTAATGTCACTAAGGATATATGTGTGCTCATGGATGACTGGAGACTATTTAGAAGGCAGTAGAGAGGTACCTGGCAGCCCACTCCAGTACTCTTGCCTGGATGGATGGAGGAGCCTGGTAGGCTGCAGTCCCTGGGGTCGCTATGAGTCGGACACGACTGAGTGACTTCACTTTCACTTTTCACTTTCATACATTGGAGAAGGAAATGGCAACCCTCTCCAGTGTTCTTGCCTGGAGAATCCCAGGGATGGGGGAGCCTGGTGGGCTGCCATCTATGGGGTTGCACAGAATCAGACACGACTGGAGCGACTTAGCAGCAGCAGCAGCAGCAGCAGAGAAGTACCTGGCCTCTTGTGATGTTGAGAGACGAGATGCTGAGAGATGGAATTTGTGCTAACGAATTTGCCATGATTCCACTTCTAGGGCTTGGGCTCATGGATAAGTACATTCTTGAGAGGATTGAAATTAGAGTTTCAGTTCAATTCAGTTCAGTTCAGTCGCTCAGTCGTGTCTGACTCTTTGTGACCCCATGAATCGCAGCACACCAGGCCTTCCTGTCTATCACCAACTCCCAGAGTTCACTCAGACTCACGTCCATCGAGTCAGTGATGCCATGCAGCCATCTCATCTTCTGTCGTCCCTTCTTCTCCTGCCCCCAATCCCTCCCAGCATCAGAGTCTTTTCCAGTGAGACAACTCTTTGCATGAGGTGGCCACAGTACTGGAGTTTCAGCTTTAGCATCATTCCTTCCAAAAGAAATCCCAGGGCTGATCTCCTTTAGGATGGACTGGTTGCATCCCCTTGCAGTCCAAGGGACTCTCAAGAGTCTTCTCCAACACCACAGTTCAAAAGCATCAATTCTTTGGTGCTCAGCCTTCTTCACAGTCCAACTCTCACATCCATACATGACCACTGGAAAAACCATAGCCTTGATTAGACGGACCTTTGTTGGCAAAGTAATTAGAGTTTATAATGGTGGGAAAAAATGAATCACATCTAGAACTGGAGATAGACCTGGGACTTGGTGGCCCTTCTGTGTCCCTTGGCCTTGCCATGATGCATTCTCACCAGGTCACTCTCTTTTTTTTCATACTCTTTCTTCCTGTGTGGCTAGTGCAGTAATACATTGATGAATTTTCCACCCTTGGGTTTCTGGCGGGCCCTGAGCATGGGCTGTGTAGTGGCAGACCTTAGTTAGGCCGCAGGGGACAGGGAGCTGACCTTATCCCCATGTTCTTGTCCCTCTGTACCATGCTAGAGAGGCACAATGTGATGGCTAAGGGGAAGGGGGATGAAGGGCTGGGTGCCCTTGATCTGTTTCTAATCTATGACTTAGTCCCAAGGGGCGGGGGGCATGCTTGGCATCCTTGTTAACTAGTCCCTAACCCTTGGCAGGGTCAGCTGGTCATTTCTGTGCCTGAGTGTTTCCAAGGTCCTATGGGGGTAGTGGTCAGCTCTCTGGTCTTGGCTTCAGTCCTTCAGGGCTCTTGCCATTCTACTTTTCCATGTGACACACAACTCTTATATTTATGATTCTTCATCTAAAAGTGGAAAAATAGAAAAACTATAGAACAGGTAAGATGGAGTAAGTCTAAAGTTTACACATAAGATGGAAACTCCTTTAATTCTCTTTGCAGCTGATCTGAGAGTCCTTCATAGGGAGACAGCCTTTGGGAGAAAATTCCTGGCTGAACTTGTTTAAGGTCATAGTTGAGACACCCAGAAGCCTGACTATGGGCAAAACTGGTCTGCACTAAAGAACAACTTTTTCCAAGTGGGAGGAGATACTCAGAGAGGAAGTGGGGACAGTGAGGTGAAGGTGGTCAGAGGTAGATGGCTCCAAGGTAAATAGCAGTGTGGTCTGCAAACGTACGGGACACACTGCAGTGAAAGCAGTGTTGAGTCCCACTTTGCTCCTAGGGCCACGTGAGGGCACAAGAGAGAGATTGTGTGGGTCAGGGCATGGGGCAGAGCTATGAAGAATTATACCCCAGGAACTCACAGAAACTGTGAGAAGGCTCTGGACCACCATGGGTCATGGAGTTGGGGTTTGGTGAGTATCTCTCTGAGAGTCCTGGGGACCTAGTGGGCACCAGGGCTCCTCTTGATCATAGTGGAGAAGACTGGTCAGGAACTGATGACTGTGATACAAAACATTAAGTCCATGCTGGAGAAAACATCTGCTCCGTCAGGTAAGGCCTTCTGTCCTTCACAGAAGCAACTGAGTCAGTAAGCACTCAGGGACAGGTGGGGTGGAGTCTTGAGGGGTGGGCCACCTGGGCAGTCATGTTTAGGTTCTGTCATGGGCTCAATGTGTCCCCCAAATTCATATGCTAAAGTCCTAACCCTGAATGTGATCATATTAGAAGATGAAGCCTTTGGGAAGTGATTAGAGTTTGATGAGGTCATGAGGGTGGGGCCCCCATGATGGGATTCGTGTCCTTACAAGAAGAGACACAAGAGCTCCCTCTCTGTGCCATGTGAGGACACAGCAAGAACATGTCATGCCAGCCAGGAGGAGTGCTTTTACCAGGAAAAGAATCTGCTGGCACCTTGATCTGGAACTTCCAGCCTCCAGAATGATGAAAAATCAATGTCTGTTGTTTAGGCCACCCTGTCTGTGGTGACCAGAGCTGATAAACACAGGGTCTGATTCCAGGGAAGGAGGGTAGGAAGATGTCTTCATCTGGCTCTGTCCACATCTGATCCAAACTGTCTGCTGGGGAAAGAAGGATTGAGACTCCTCAAATGCACAATTCTTTACACAGCAGACTGACATTTAAGACTTTTTGAGTTAAAACATGGCAATAGTTTAAAGATGTCTTGCATGCCACTGTCAGTACCTCAGAAACCACCAACCTGTGTTGTCAGATTAAATGGTGTGGGAGAAAGGTTCTCTCGAAATCAGCTTCGTTAGCTTGTTCTTTTAAGAAAGAACTGTAAGTGCTCCTCTCACCTGCTTTTAAACCACACCCTGGAGATGATGGGCGTCCCCAGTGGCTCAGTGGTAAAAACTCCACATGCAACGCAGGAGACACAGGAGAGGCAGGTTTGATCCCTGGGCTGGGAAGATCCCCTGGAGGAGAAAATGGCAACAACTCTAGTATTCTTGCTTGGAAAATTCTGTGGACGGAGGAGCCTACGGTCCATAGGGTCACAGAGAGTCAGACACGACTGAGCACACACAGGCAGGCAGGCCTGGAGATGGTGACTCTTAGGGTAACTGTACGAGCCCCTGTCCTCCTGGCTTCTGCTGAGCCAGGTTCCTGCTCTCTCCACTTGTTCAGGGTCTGGCATGTTGGAAAGTTTCTGGCCAGAGGGCTGGTTGTTGCTCAGATACTAGAGCCTGTTCTCTTTATTCCTCTGTTTATTTCACATATTAAAGCCTGTTCTCCTTATTCCTCTCCTTATTTTCAGAGAGCAAAGAAATCACTTTGATTAAAGATTTAACTTCCAAAAGCATTTAAAACCCAGTTAAAGTCAATAGACTTTGGCATAAGAATGCAACGATCTCAGCTTTTGATGCTTAATTTATAAAAATAAATGGCAGATTTGAGAAGATACACTGATTTATTTCTTTTGGGCAGTTGATGCATCAGGACATGCATTTAAGAGAGACCATTGTTAAGTATGTTGTAACTCCTGGCCTCCACTATAAAACCTGGGGCTGAATAATGACAATTCTATTCAGCTCATTATTGGTAAAGTTTGAGAAACAATTGCTGAAAAACTCAAGTGCTTCAAAATTCAAATCAAACCAGAGTTTCCCTGGTGGCTCAGTGGTAAAGAATCTGCAAGCCAATGCAGGAGATCTGGGTTCAATCCCTAGTCTGGGAAGATCCTACATGCCCCGGAGCAAAGAGACCCATGCACCACAACTACTGAACCGGTGCTCTAGAGACCAGGAGTCCCAGCTTCTGAACTTACATGCTGCAGGCCTAGAACCCATGCTCTGCAACAAGAGACACCCCAGCAAGAGACACCCTCACACTGCAAGTAGAGAGCAGCCCCTGTCTGCCACAACTAAAGAAAAAGCCTGTGCAGCAATGAAGACCCAGTCTAGCCAAAAATAAAAATAAATAAATTAAACTGACAAAAATTCAAACCAAAACCAAACCCAAACACCACCAGGGGCAGCAGCTTGGTCTTAGAAATGTGTGTGCATGTGTTATGTGGAGGACAACTAGGGCCTGGGCGTCCTGTATTCTAACCTCATCACCTGGGATCACCCTTTGGTGTGACAGGCTGGCCCAGGGCGCCAGGCATTTGCTGTCGGTGGCCTATTTCAGGGAGGCTGGAACAGCTCCTTGTAACCTCATCACGTGGAGCCAGGGCCATCACCAAGAGAAGTTGCTCTGGGTTGAGGAGCTGAAAGAGCAGGTGAGCTGCACAGGGTTCAAGGTCCTGCCTCTAACTCAGTGCTGGGAAGAGGCTGAAATGACCCTGTGAGAGAGGGAGGGAGGAATGAAAGGCGTCTGCAACTGGTGAGCCGTGCAGGAAATAATATGTGTACTTTTAGGCCTGGCACAGGTCATTGCCTTCCCTCTGAGCAGCAAAGGAGTCACGGTGTTTTAGAGCTGGAAGGAGGCTGCTTTTAGGTCTAGGCGCTGTCAGAAAAGGGGAGCAGTGAGAAGGGCCTCCTGGTGCCTGGCGGGCACACAGAGGGGCTCTGTCCTGCAGTCCCTCCGCCCGCTGAGCTCTCATGGTTGTCAAAACACCCGAGCATTCCTCAGCTAACCCAGCACACAAAGCAAGCCCTAGGCCTGGAGCGAGCCACTCACACATTTTATTAGTCCAGGCAAAGCCATAAATTCCCCTCTGGAATGTTGGTCTGCCCCCACTTCTCTGCCCCTCCAATGGCCCAGCCTGAGCCACAACCAGCTGGCAAATCCAAGGCAGGCCGATTTTCCTTCCCTTGTAAAGTGAACTTCTCAGTTCACTGTAATATTATTTATTTTGCTAAGTATTGAAGTCAAAGGACAAAAACTAAAAAAATCAGATACAATATTTATATTCACAAGCAAATATAGGATACATGTATATGAAGTGTGTGTATATGTCTAAATCTGTACATATATATCAAATATATATGTATTTGAGCTTTGCCAACTCTCTATTGTGAAATACAACACACTTTCAATATAATCTAAGCCACAGTTATCACGTGGTTGCTCTGCCTGTGGCAGGAGGCCCCTGAGACAGTCCCTTTTGGATCACCCCGCTCTGCCCTAGCAGGGACCACTATGCTGATTTGGATATCCTCATCCTCTTGCTTTTCTTCATAGTCTATTATCTAAGTAAGTGGGCTTCCCAGGTGGCTTAGTGGGTAAAGAATCCACCTGCAATGCAGGAGACGTAAGAAATGTGGGTTCAATCCCTGGCTTGGGAAGATCCCCTGGAGGAGAGCATGGCAACCACTCTAGTATTCTTGCCAGGGAGCCTGGCGGGCTACAATCCATGAGGTCACAAAAAGTCAGACATGACTGAAGAGGCTGAGCACAACACACATCTAAATATCTGTCCCTAGCAGTTCAGTTTAGCTTAGCTTTGAACTGTATAGTAACAAGCTTCTCCATTTGCATATGTGTGTTTCTGGTGTCTTTTGCTCAGTTTTGCTTGGTAGGTGAATTCACCATGTTGTTGATATGGTTCACACAGCCTCAAGGCAGTAGTGTATGTCTTTGCACAGATATGCCACTTAAAAAAAAAAAAAACAGTTATTTTATTTTGGGTTGCGCTGAGTCTGCGTTGTTGTATACGGGCTTTCTTGTGAGTTACTCTTCGCTACAGTGCTTGGGCTTGTCATTGCGGTGGCTTCTCTTGTTGCAGAGCATGGGCTCTAGGGTTCGAGGGCTTCAACAGTTGTGGCACACGGCCTCAGGAGTTTCGCCTCCCAGACTCCAGAGCACATGCTCAGTAGTTGTGGTGCACAGGCTCAGTTGCTTTCTGGAGCAGGGATCGAACTAAAATATTTTAGTTAGTGTAGGTAATTTATCTTAACCCTCTGTGTGCTATTTTTCACTGGTAAAATGGAATAATAATCCCTGACCTGAAAAGTTGTTCTAAGAATTAACCAGACAGGTCTCTGGACACAGTAGAATTTTAACAACTGTTCATTTCCTGTCTCCTTTCCTTAAATAGTAATTGCAAACACCACTGAAATGTCTGTTTATCTGCACTTTCTGATTATTGAAACTTAGATAAGGGCATTCCTCTTATCATTCATGTGCTCCAAACCACCAAAATGTGGGGGATGCAATAATCTAATTAAGATGTTCTTTCTGTTTTTAAAAAAGCGATATTAACCTATTATCAAAACCATTTTTCTTTGATGTGTCTTGCCAGATTAGTCGTAAGTCATCAGTCCTTTCTCAGACTGAACATTTGGGAAGAGTGGGTTTTAAAATGTGTGAACATTCCAGGATCTTGACACCCAAGAATTCTTAATGCAGACCCCTGGCATGAGGATTTCCTGAGCAGTCCTTCAGGCCTGCAGGCCAGATGGGAAGAGCTGGATTTTGCTCTCTATACACCATCTTAAAAAGCTTGAAGATTAACTAGCTTTGCTTGATTCTAATCCCATTTTATACAGAGTTGTTATGACATGAACTATTTTTAAGACAAGTGATATAATTACTTACTTCTATCTTTGATATATTATTTTTAACAGTTAAATATGATCTTTTTGGAAATTTATTTTAAAAGAGGGACTGGCTTATATTAGATACAAGTAGAATATTCAGCATTTTCCAAGAGCAACACATAAAATTTTTTAGTCATATTTTATTCATATTAAACATGTGGTTATTGCATTACTTAAAAATATCAAAATAATTTATGACTTTTAGAAAATCCACAATGCTGGTCCTCATTTTTTAAAAAGGAGTGAGGGTTAGTGGGTGGAGTGTTGTTTTTTACAGTTATTTTTCTTTGGATAATTTTAGTGTGTTTTACTATTAACTTGCAAACAGGAAAGCAAGACTTTGTCCTTGAGTCTTAGAATACAGTTTTATTTCTCATTTCAAATTTTGAAGATTTTGGCATTACATAGTTTATTTTTGAAAAAAATCATTTAAAAAGTCACCCATATTTCTAATAGGGCTTCCCAGGTGGTGCAGTGGTAAAGAATCTGCCTGCCAATGTAGGAGACACAAGAGAGTAGGGTTCGATCCTGGGTCAGGAAGATCCCCTGGAGTTGGAAATGGCAACCCACTGCAGGATTCTTGCCTGGAAAAGTCCATGGACAGAGCCTGGCGGGCTACAGTCCATAGGGTTGTAATGACTTGGACAACTGAGCACAACTAAGAACGCACATGTATTTTCAACACATGTGTATTTTTAATGAGCCATTTCAAAGGACTGATAAATTAGTACAACTCTCTGCTTCTCCGCTTATGGTTTTTTCTCCGACAATGGAATTAGCATATAGAAAAATGGAAAGATGGCCTTGGCAGGTTGGAAGAAGCAGTATTTTGGAGGAGCTGTGCCCAGGACCATCAGATCCTGGAAGATGTGGCAGGAGAAAACCCTGGTGGGAGGCATGAAGGCCTGGCTAATGCAGGCACAGCACCAGTTGCCTCCTACCAGGTAAATCAGAACACAGTGGGAATCCGTGCCTGGGGAGGACATACCACCAAACTTGAGTTCCTGTCTGAACCATCTGCGATGCGTTTGCTCGCTGTGGACTCTCAAATCTGCTGGATGTCTGGGATGCTGGCCCCACTTTGGCTGATGCCTGCTTTTCTGGTCTATCCTCTGCAGTCTCTCACTCTACCACCCAAGGCTGGTCCTCACCACAAATGTCTCCCACCTCACACTCACCCAGGATCATCTCATCAACTCTCAAAGTTGCAGCTCTCACCTACCGATCACCTGTGCCCCAAAGTTTACTTCCAGCTCTGTCTCCTTACTGAACCTGAGTCCCCGAGGCAGCTTCACATTTCTGGTTCCCTCACTGGACCAACTACATACCCTTGCTCGGCATGTGCACACTCCTCACACAGTCTGTGTTCATTTTAGGCAACACTCCATCCAGTAGCCTAGGCTAGAATAGTCTTGTTTGTCTACTTGGATTCTGTCATCAACTCACCCAATTAGTCACTAGTTTTGTTGTGTTGATTTTATTTCTCAAAACCATCCCCTCTTCTCCGTCCCAACCCTGTGCCTTAGTTCAGACTATTCTCATTATATCTTACCTCTTATTTAAAAAACTGCTTAACTGGGTTCTCTCCCTCCTACCCTAATTAACAATGGATAATTCAACCAGAGATCCTCCTGAAACATAAATCCAACCCTATTTTCTCTAATTAAACTGGTTCAATGGTACTCTGTCTCATTTAAGGAAAGCCCAAGCTTCTTAATGTGATGATTAAAGCAAGTGCCCTGATTAGACTTGGGCCTTTTCCCTCTGGGCAAGAGCTAGTCTCTGACGCTGAATTTGGAAGACTGGGTTTAATGGGCGTGGTACCTGCCTGCACCTCTGGGCTCTGAGTGTTGGAATTCACAGAGCCGAGTTTCTCATGAAAAAGTTATTGAAATGAGTTCACAGGCACATCCTCTGCCCATATGGAGTTTTGTACTAAGAAGTTCAATAATATTTCTTGTAAAACCGTGGTGGAATGTATTGCCTACTACAAGTAGTAATAAATCCTTCTGTGAGTTCTCTTCCAGGAAATTTTTAGTCTCTACAATTGGAGGCATCTGTTTTCTGTTGTCAGAAATTTAAATCTGCGTAACCTGGGGTCTCCTTTGGCTTTAAGTGCCAGAAAACTTGGAACTAGATATATTAGCCAAGGATTGTAAACTGCTTAGCTCTGCCATCAGAGTCTATGGACGCCTTTGGCTTCCTTTAAATGGATTCTTTTCCTTAACCCCTGGAAGACATTCCTGATTTTTCTGTTCTCTAACGACTTAAAAGATTTCTTGGGGTGAGAGGACTCAAAACTCTATCAACATTCAACATTATGGCTTTTATATCTTGGTTATTACCTTCTAGCCTTTACCCACATGTTTTTATAAAGTTGCAGTTTTTTACTTAATATGAGAAAGATCAATAAATTCTGTTCATTCCATCACCTCTCTGGACTTTCTTGTTTCCATTATTTTCATCTTATTCAGACCTCAAACTTTCTGGCCAGGATAACTGCAATCTTCTTTCCATGCCTCTACATCCAGATTTTCTATCAATCCAGCTTCCAAATGACCAGCCAAGCAATCTAATGTTCATGTGGTGGGGCAGCTGTCTGCCTAGCAAGGTTTTTAACTTGTGCCTAGATAAATGCATGTTTGCATGTTACTTACTTAGGGAAGAGGACTGTTATGTTAAGCCAGGAATTTGTTTTTAGAGGTGATGATAGTACTCAAAGATTCAAATATATCCAAAGATTCTAGAAACCTCCTGGAAGGGATGAGTTGGGGACTCCAATCCCTTCTGTCTGAGAATCTGTGTATAATAGGATGCTAAATGAGACTTTCCTTATAGAGACACTCCTGGAGGCTGAATACAGTAGATAAAAAACACTGTGTATTGTTTGATCTGTCTTGAGATTCTTAGCTTATCATCTTCTTCCAGGATAAATAAGAAAGTCGGGAGAAATTATTTTGGAGAGACTTATTGGTGTCTTGCACATTTTGTCTCCCTCCATGGGAAAGTGGGTGTATTTCTCCATTTTTCCAAGCCACCAGCTGGGTGAGGGGCAGTTCAAGTCACTGGGCCAGCTGGACAGGTGACCCCCGGAATTGGGAGCCAATAAAGATCTCATATCTGATTCTCACATGGAAACATCTAAAGGTGAGAGCCTGGCTCAGTATTGGAGAGAAGATTGTAGTTGGAGAATGGTTCATTCACATGGGTGGAGGGGTGGAGGTGTGAGTTTCCATCGCTGAGATGCGCAGTCAGGGTTGAATCATTTCGATAGTTGTTGTTCAGTCGCTAAGTCATGTCTAATTCTTTGTGACCTCATGAACTGCAACACACCAGGCTCCTCCACCGTCTGCTGTCTGCCAGAGTTTGCTCAAATTCATGTGCATAGAGTCAGTGAAGCTACCTTTCCCTCTGCCACCTCCTCCTCCTTTTGTCCTCAGTCTTTCCCAGCATCAGGGTCTTTTCCAAGGAGTCGGCGCTTCGCATCAGGTAGCCAAAAGTATTGGAACTTCAGCTTCAGCGTCAGTCCTTCCAGTGAATATTCAGGGTTGATCTCCCTTAGGATTGACTGGTTTGATCTCCTTGCAGTCCAAGGGACTCTCAAGAGTCTTTTCCACAGCTCAAAGGCATCTGTTCTTTGGTGTTCAGCCTTCATTATGGCCCAACTTTCACATCTGCACATGACTACTGGAAAAACCACAGCTTTGACCATATGAACCTTTGTCAGCAAATTGATGTCTCTGCTTTTTAATACACTATCTAAGTTCGTCATAGCTTTCCTTCCAAAGAGCAAGCATCTTAATTTCATGGCAGCAGTGATTTTGGAGACCAAGAAAAGAAGATCTGTCACTGCTTCCACTTTTCCCCCTTCTATTTGCCATAAAGTGATGGGACTGGATGCCACGATCTAGTTTTTCAGTATTGAATTTCATGCCAGCTTTTTATCCTCTTTCACTCTTAACAAGAGTCTCTTTAGTTTATCTTCACTTTCTGCCATTAGAGTGTCATCTGCATATTTGAGGTTATTGGCATTTCTCCCAGCAATCTTTATTCCAGCCTGTGATTTATCCAGCTTAGCATTTCGCATGATGTACTCTACATAGAAGTTAAATAAGCAGGGTGAAAATATACAGCCTTGTCACACTTCATTCCCAATTATGAACCAGTCAATAGTTCCACATCCAGTTTTAACTATTGCTTCTTGACCTGCATAAAGATTTCTCAGGAGGCAGATAAGGTGGTCTGGTATTCCCATCTCTTTAAGAATTTTCCAGTTTGTTGTGATCCACACAGCCAGAAGCTTTAGTGTAGTTAATGAAGCAGAAGTAGGTGTTTTTCTGGAATTCCCTTACAGAGATGTGACCAAAGATGGTGGGCATTTACCTAATTTTCTCTTTCTGGGCACCAAGGAGGTTGCACTCAGTCCCATACCACGGAGGTTGGATGCGGCCAAGTGACTTGCTTTGACTATTAAAATATGAACATAAATGATGTGGGTCACTTGCAGGCTGAACTTTTAAGGGCCAGTGAACGGTTTGCCTCTTTCTGTGTTGTGATGGCTGTCAAGGAGGTGTTGGTGACTGCTTTTTCAGCCTAAAACCTTGGCTGTGGATGATGTAGAACAGAGCACCCAGGCAACCCATAAGGGTCCAGGAGCAAGGTATTAAAAGGTCTAGTCTAACCCCAACACTAAGATGTTAGGGTTTGTTATACAGCTGACCTATTCATCTTACCATCTTGACTGATAAAATCTCTACAGAGTCAAGGTGCTTCCACAGAGCAAACACGTGAATATGGATGGCCTGGGGCCAGAGGTGAGATCATTACCCATCTCAGGAAATAGCTGGTTAGCATCCACTGTGGGAGAGGCTTCCAAGGAATCCACAAAAATGCTTCTTGAGAGATGACACTATGGCCACGGTCAAAGGGCTCAAGCCTTAACTGAGTCACTTAAAAGTAAGACTTTTCAATCTTGGTCTCTTTTCCTCCACCAACTCCTCCTTGGAGAAACCAGAGGCAAGAGTGAGGAATACAGGAAGAAGAGAAGGTGAAGGTGCACTTCTTAGATTGCTTGGACTGCCACGACAATATACTACAGATCAGGTGGCTTTAACAACGATTCTCTCACAGTCCCGGAAGATAGAAATCTAAAATCAAGATGCTAGCAGTGTTGGTTCTTCTGAGGTCTCTCTCCTTGGCTTATAGATGACCGTCTTTTCACTGTATCTTCGCATGGTCTTTGCTCTGTGAATGCAGAGAGAACTCCAATATCTCTTCTTCTTTTAATAATGACACCAGTTGTACTGGGTCAAGGCCCACCCTTATGGCCTCATTTAACACTGATTGTCTCTCTAAAGGCCCTGTCTCTAAATACAGTCACATTGAGGACTAGAGCTTCAGCCTCTGAATGTTCATTCCATAACAGTGGGTACAAAGGAGACCCCCATCCCAGTTCTCAAGCTAAAGTCAGATCACACTGGAGAGAACACAATCAGAAAGGAGACTAGACTGGACTTTTTAATACCTGCCTGGGCCTACTGAATACAATTCAGTAATGAAGTGACTACAGAAGATTTGGAAACCAAACAAGATGAACCACGTATCCTTAATCAAGTTCAGCTGGTGGCAAACAGGAAGCTGAGACAGAGTCAGTACCCAAGCGGTACGTGGTGAGGGAAGTGGCAGCCTCCAGGAGCATCCAGCCATCCTGCTCTGGCTTTTAGAAGAAGTCTGAGTGCCTGTGCCAACCAGGAACCTAGGAGCCCAGTGTATTTCTGATGAGCAGCTACTGTGGCCAAGTACCCCTGGTGGACTATCACCTGCCCTCTGACTGTAAAGAATTCCTAAAGCTGGGAAGTGTCAAGGGCACACACTGGCTTGGATGGTCTTGGATTCAGCTGGAGCCTTGGCCTCAGCCACATGGCCTTGAACATGACAGAGAATAATAGGCCACCACTTAGAGTTGGGGGTGCACAGTGGAGTAAGGATCAACTCAGGCCAGAGGCCACATATGATGCATCATAGTCAAATGCTAGAAAGGTTTTCTTTGGAAATCCTTTGCCCTCAGGATTCTGTGTCTGGTTGGGGAAAAGGATCAACAGCCAGAAGATGACAAGGAAAAAAGGTAAGTACTACCCTGCAGGTGCCTAGAAAGTATCTATGAGGAGGGAGAAGGTGGAGGAAGAAAAAGGGCTTGGAAAAGATAGCTTTACAAGAGAAGAAAAGCAGAACAGAGCTGGTCAGGGAAAGAGACCCATCATCAAGGAATCAGGGGCACCCCCAGAAATAGTGGTTCTGGGGGCTGTACCAACACTGATACACAGTCTCCTTGAGTCTTAATTACAATCTGGCTATCAGGGCTGTTTAAAATATGAGAGCATCCGAGCTCAAGATTTTCCTGTGAAATACGCTGGCTACTAGAAAGAAGCCCAGGCACAGGGTCGTAAGAAACTGCAGAACAGGGGAGTGATACGGATATTGTCAGATGGAAAATCTATAACAATTATAATAGAAAATATACAGAAGTTTAAAAAAAATACATAATTTTCATATAATGAAATGAGGCTAAGGGAAGCGGAAAGATTGCACCTTCAACCAAAAACACATTTTATAGGTGATTATATGTTTTTTTCTGCATAGAATTCCATTCACTTATTTTTGCATCACTGGCATCATTTGACTCTATGATATTTGGACATCATCTGCGGTTTCTTTTAATATTTACTCTCCCCCGCCCCCTGCCCAAATAAACCAGGTAGATAAAATCTTACAACTTTTAAAAAGCTGGACACAGCTGTTTGCAGTTGTGATGCTCACAAGTCCTGTGGAGGGAACTACAGCTCTGCCGCTGCTCTGTGATGTGGTGTGGGCTTGCGTGGGGACACCATACCCTGCACCTGGGCCACCCCCTTTCTGGTTTGGCCCAGTCCTCCTGGGTCGAGAGACCTGAGTCTCCTCCTGCCCAGACAGGAAGCCGAGAGCCAGATCTGGCCTTTGCCCACACTTTCCTGGGGTCAGACGCCCAGGAGCATTCCCCCAGTGACCCCAAGGGCAGTGCTGCACATCCATGTCTGTGGACAGTGACAGCCTTTGCCTCACCTCTGGCGCCCTTACTCCTTCCTTAATCCAGCCACCACCTACTGGGGGCAGGAACCTGGCTGGAGGGACAGGACGGAGCAGTAGTCAAGTTGAATGATGCACTGGTCTCAAGCAATGCAGAGTCCAACAGGGTCAGGCTGTCCAGACACAAATAAGCAGGAGGAAGGGAAAAGTAGACCCGAAGGACCATTTAGGGGCAGGTTCATAAAGAGGCACACAATTCAGGTCTCAAAGGTGGGCACGGAGAAGAAGGTGAGCAGGTGGAGGGCTCGCAGCCATGTTCCCTGGACGCCATGGAGGATCTGGAGGAGGTGGTGCAGGGACACCAGGAGAGAGGGGCGGCGTGGGGCAGGCGGGGGTGGGGGGTTGTTGGTGGGGAGGGGAATGCAGGCCACTCAGCACACCGAGCTCACATGTTGTTTCCACTGCACCTCCTGCCTGACCAGACCTCTGGAGGAGCAGAGTACACCGATCCTTTACAAAAAGGTACCAACTTGCAGCTGGGCCTGGCTCCATCCACACCTAGGTTAAGTCATCCTGAGCCTGTCCATGAGCCTGTTTCTCCTTCCTTCTCTGCTGGAGGTGATCCAGATGGGCACCCTGGAGAGCTGGCCTTCCAAAGGACCAGCTGTCCCCAGTAAACTGGACAACAGGCAGCCACAGACATCAGATGAGATTCGTGGCACAGATGGGGTCTGTCCTAATTCAGGCTGAGCCCACAGAAATGAGAGGCCAGGCCTTAAGTCACTGTGGACAGGGTCCTTCCCCAAGCCCTTTACACCGATTTGGGCACACACTCGATGACCAGCCCCCACCAGTTTCACATTCCCACGTTCTGCCCAAGTCCGTGCCCAGCCCGGCATGTGTGGTGGTAGGGTCTTGCCTCAATAGAGCTGAGAAACACTTTGGGGATATTTAGAAGAATGTGTGTCACTCATGAGATGGAAGCAACAAGTCAGTGGGCTCTTACTATTCCTATGACCCAGTTTGCAGCCCAGACAGGGCCTCAGTGTGGTTGGAGATCTGCTGGTGTCAGTGGCTTCCAGCCCTTCCTACCCAGCACAGGACCTGGGGAGCCTGAAAGTACTGATGTCCTGGGTCAGGGTGATGATGGAGGAAGCGGGTGGGCCTTCAGCTTGCTCATCAGGTTTTTTTTTTTTTTTTAATTTATTTATTTTAATTGGAGGCTAATTACTTTACAGCTTATCAGGTTTTAAAACCTCCTGGGAAGTTTTCCCATGTGGCCAGGGTGGACACCCACTGTGAGACCTCACTATAGATCAGAGGGGCCCAGGCCAGGCCTCTGCAGGCAGCCCAAAGAGCCAGGGGTGGACCTACCCACCTCCAGACCCCAGCATCCAGAGAAACATGTCAAGGTCAAACAAAACGCTGGGTCTCCATCCAAACCATGGATGTGTTGGGGTCAAATCACTTCCTAAATTCAGGGTCAGGGGGCTACTCTCAGGCCAGGGGGCCTCCAAACAGATGGGCCTGTGGTGCTGGTGCCTCTCAGCCCTGGCCATACAGAGATGACCTGGGCCTGTGGGACCTGAACATCTGGGCAGCCTCCCTAGAGCAGCAGGCCTCCTCTACGGGAGGAGAGGGTCCCCTGGACAGAGCCCCTGGATGGGAGGAGGGCTGCTGTGGGTTATGTGTGGTCACACAGTGGCCAGCATAAAAACTTTTCAGCCACCATAGCGTGTGGACCAGCTCACAGTGGTGGGAGGGAATCCTGAAGGCAAGTACAGTGAGTACAGGACACCACATCCCAGGAGACAAGACTGAGAACTGAGGTCTGAGTCAAAATGTCTTCAGCACCAAAAGCCATGTCACACATATCGACAGACAGTGCCACCGGTCACAATTTCATGAGGCAGACACTGCAGCCCCTCATGAGAGGTCGTTTATTTGCTTTTTTAAAGCACAGTTCAGGACTTTCCTGGTGGTACAGTTGATAAGAATCTGCCTGTCAATACTGGGGACACGGGTACGATCCCTTGTCTGGGAAAGATTTTACATGCTGCAGAGCGACTCAGCCCGTGTGCCGCAAATGCTGAGCCCACGCTCTAGAGATCATGAGCTGCAACTACTGAAGCTCTTGAGCTCTAGGCCCAGGAGCCACGACTACTGAACCTGTGTGGTGCAACAGCTGAAGCCCTTGCACCTACAGCCTGTGCTCCACAACAAGAGAAGCCCCCGCAATGAGAAGCCCGTGCACCGCAACGAAGAGAAGCCCCTACTCGTGCAACTAGAGAAAGGCCCACTTGCAAAAATGAAGACCTAGAGCAACCAAAATAATAATAACAATAAAACAATGAAGCCACAATTCAGAAAAAAGAGAGATTGTGTGGCTTTCAGGCTGCAAGAAGGCTGGGAACAAGGACTGTAGTGGAAAACTCAGGAAGCAGAAGGGATATCATGTAGCCTGAATGCAGGGCTGGGGACCAGGACCCGACTTCCCTCCTATGCACACAGCTCATGGCTCACAGCCTGGTCCCGGGAGCAGGGAGTGTGATGCTCCAGGCCCAGGGCAGCCCTGCCCAGTGTCATTTTGGCTGAGTGACTGGATGTGTGTTCATGCCCCAGGGTCCTCACTACGAACTGGCTCTCAGTAACACACTGTCCATCACAGGACTTGTGAGGAGCTGGCTCCTCTCAGATGTTAGTTGTAACCGGGCTTGAAGCTGAGCCAGGAAGGAGCCCCTCCCATTGGGTGCACTCCCAAGGGCCTCTGCTGAAAGGGATTTTAGAAATGACTTTTATAATAGTAGCCCATTGGCTGTTGAGGAAAACTGAGCTTCCTGCAGCCACTGCACAGGGGAGAAGTGTTGTGGTCATTCTAACATTGTAACTTCTGCTGGCCTTTGTCTCTACCCTAACTTGCATTCACTTTACAACCCTATTTTCGTGATGATCCCTTTCCAGGCACCCATTCATTCGACACAGACAAGTGAAAAATGAAATCTAGTCCTCATTCCCTAAGGATTAACATCAATATAAAATGCAAGGGGGCTTCCCTGGTGGCTCAATGGTAAAGAATCCTCCTGTCAATGCAGGGGACAACGGTTTGATCCCTGGTGTGGAAAGATCCCACATACAGTGGAGTAGCGAGGCCCATGTACCACAGCTACTGAGACTGTGCTCTGGAGCCTGGGAGCTGCAACTACTGAGCCCACGTGCTGCAATTACTAAAGTCCTTGCACCCTAGAGCCTGTGCTCCACAACAAGAGAAGCCACCGCAATGAGAAGCCCATGCACAGCAACTAGCGAGTAGCCTTTGCTTGCCACAACTTGAGAAAAAGTCTGTGCAGCAGCAAAGACCTAGCACAGCCTAAAGAAATAGATAAATAAATAATTTTTTTTTAATGCAAGGAATTACATTTAAAATCAGGTCTGAGACAATCAAAATATTCTTCTTATTAAACACAACTGCTATAAACAGCCCAGTGATGATGGGCGAGTCCTACATACTTGGTCTCCTCACATACTGCATCTCAGCTCTTTTATCTAATCTCCGTTGGGAGCAGGGCCTTCACATCAGAGGAATACAGGAAGGATGAGAATGGCTAGAAAGGGCGGCAGTCTAAAATATCTACCAAGTGCACTGGAAATTGCCAGGAAACACTGCTCAGGGAATCCTGATTTCAATTATGTTCATAAACTTCACAGCAGCTAAACTGCAAAGGCCCCATCTTGGCTAAATTAACATCTTCAAAGTAAATCCTTTAAAGGAAACATAAAAAGATCATCTTTAAATAACACAAGAACTAAAATATTTGAGGTTAATGGATCCCAAAATAGATAATAGTGCATACATCAACAGAAACACCAAGCACATTTGCTCTTTAAAATGCTTCCACTTCAATTTCAGTGACTAAGGGTGCCAAGTATATAACCTGATAACTCTGAAAAATACCAAAGGGAAAAACATTTCCTCTCAGTAATGGAATTCTCTAGGCCAGAATACTAGAACGGGTAGCCTTTCCCTTCTCTAGGGGATCTTCCCAACCCAGGGATCGAACCCAGGTCTCCTGCACTGCAGACGGATTCTTTACCAGCTGAGCCACAAGGGAAGCCCCTCAATAATTATTGCAGAAGTTCTATTTTAAACTGATTAACTTAATGTTAGGAAGATTTCTCCAATAGTGGTGACATTAGTGTGAAATGGTTACCCTCATTAAGACTGGTTGCCCTGTAATTTCTGGAGGGCATTTTAGGAGCAGTGTGGTAATCTGTAACTAAAACCATAAGTATATTTTATTCTTCTTGGCCCAGTATTCCAAATACCAAGAATTTATCCTCAGGAAATATTTCAAGAGGGAATAGTTTAGAAGTAGCAGAATACTCATTGTAGTTATTTTCTGCCAGAGGAAAAGAGATAATCACTTGTAGCAGGGGTTGGCAGACTTTGTCCCATATGCCAAATTGGCCCTCTGACTGTTTCAGTAAATAAAGTTTTATTGGCACAAAGCCATGCTCATTCATATGTACATTGTCTCTGGCACTGTTTCTGTGCTGTAATGTAAAACTGAGCCTTTCTGACATAGACCATATGGCTCACAAAGCTGAAGAACATTTACTATCTTACCTATTTGCAGTATTGATGTTTTAAAATCCCAAATTATGATATTGCTCTCTATTCATAAAATTATTCATTTATATCCCTCTGTAAACCTTAAGTTTAATCTTAGGCATTTTATATTTTTCTTACTATTGTGATTAAAAAAAAAAAAAAATGTTGTTCCTTGCTGATAATGGCTTTCCTGAAAAGCTTTTGATCTTCAAATATTTATTTGTAACCAACCATCCTCTGAAATCTCTTACTTGGTTAATTAATTTTACTTGTTTCTCTAATATGTTTCATATAGATGATCACATTATCTGGAAGTATTAGAATATTTTGTACCTTCCCTTCAATATTTGTCTTCCTTTATTCTTGTATTACTGAGTCAGCTGTATTTCTTGGACAGTGTTAGATATTCATAGGGACAATGAGCATAATTCCATTCATTCTGAAATAGCCTTCATTTAGTTCCTTAGGATTCAGGAGCCATAAGTTAGCCCTAAAAACCCCAGTTACAAAGTTTATATTTCCCTAAAAAAAAAAAAATTCCTTCTTAATTAGTCCACTCTAAAAGAAAACAACTGCAGGCTGAGAGCAGCTGAGATGTTCATGCTCTTACAGAATAGCTTATCTGGCTTAGAAGAAATCATGACTTCTTCCTGCTCCTGAGTCACTCTAATTTGGACTGAAATACTTAAAAACTTTTTTTTTCTTTCCAGGCACTTCAAGACAAGGATGAGGGATACAAGCTTCAAAAGCTAAAGAAACCAAACAAAATTCTGTTCAAATAAGAAGTACCTACTATCTGAAGTACAGATGGTGAGACAGACATGGATTCTGTGTGCCTCCTATAAGCTCTGTGACGCTGGGCAAAGCTTCTGAGTCACAGTTTTCACGACTATAAGATGGGAAATATAATACTGGAATTCTAGAGTTGTACGAATGAGGACTACCTCACAACACGTGGATAAGAGATACCAGACAAGTCCTCACAGAGAAAAAATTGTACCAACCACACTGTTCTCAACATTTTGAGATTGTTCCTTTTGGGTGCTCAGAACACAACTGTTCTATGAACACAAGATCTGAGTGTGAAGAGGAAGGGTGGGGAGGAGATGACTGAGAAGGAGGGGTGGCTCCAGCTCACCTGTCTGTCCATAGGTCCCTGACTTCGTATTTACCCTCCTGTCCGTGGAGCCTAGGCTCCTGGCAATGCTCAGGGCATCAGGTCCCCTTTTCCCAACCACTAGGCCTTCTCTGATCTTCATTGCTGCTCACAAGGCCTTGAACTTACTATGAACTTGACAACGATTGCCCTTCTCCCCAGTGGCTGGATTGCTGTAAATAATCAGGATGATGATAATGAAAAGAATTGCGCAGGATGCGGCAGGAGTCCAACCAGACTCCCAGACTCGCTAGGGAATGAGGGCTGTCATGTCCAGGGCACTGCTCTATGTACTTAGTGTTAATAAATCACAATAATTAAATACTGGCCCCAGTAACCTGAAATTCTTTTCTTTCATTTGGTGCAGCGTTTATGGAAAGATGAAGACGAGTGCTGACGGTCCTTGTTATCCACGTGGAGTGCTAGAGCTGGTGCAGGACTTGGCCAGCTGCGGCCTTCCCAAGGCTTCCCCTGCAGACCTGGCCCCCAGCTGGACTGTGAGCTTGTATGCTTTTCCTCCCTGTGCACAGATGATAACAGTGACTAGGATGCAGACCCAAAGGACGCGCTAGGGCCTCTGGAGACAGAGTGCCCAGAGCTGGGACTCTGGAGAAATAATGGCTAATATGCATTTGTCTGAGCTGGGTCAGCACCATGCTGAGCTCTCCACAGGCACTGCCTCACTTAGTCTTCCCCACCTCCCTTTGGTGCATGAGGAACCTGAGGCTTGCAGCCTGGCCATGAATGCAGTCTTTATCGGCATATGTATTAGTCAGGCTGAGCTGGGTTCTACTGAGTTAACAAACATCTCCCAAATCTCAGTATCTTCACACTGTGAAAGTTTATTTTTCACATATGCAATATCTTGTGTGGCCCTGTGACTTTACCAGGCCGCTGTCCCTGTGCGGGGACCCAGCCCTGCAAGCTGCTTCTGCGTTCTGGCTCAGCCATCTCCTGAGGAGATCACCTTTGCCTTCCCAGCAGGGCAGAATGTACCTGAAGATCTTCCACACACGTTTACTTTAAAAACCCAACCCTTCCTTCCTACCTCTACCTGTGATCTAGTGACAGACAAAGGGAGCCTGTTAGCCTATGAGAACAATGGGATCCAGGTCCAGATCTGCCCAGGGTTCACTTCAGAATGTGCAGAGGAAGGACAAAGAAGTAAATGTCAGAAAGGAGAATACGGGGTATCAATCCAGGGCATCAGGCAAACCACGGGGGGCTCTGGGGGAGTCCCTGAACATGACTCCAGAATCTGACATTGTCCAGAGGCTCCAGCTCTGAGGCTCCCACTGGGAAGAAGAAAGTGCACGGAGGATGCCCGTTCTTCAGGCAGGCAGCAAACTCACTACCTCAGCGATGCTCATGGGTACCAGGCAGCCCTCTCTCAGTGCTGCCAGGACACCCTCCTGCCCATAGACTACCAGAAACAATGAAGCAAAATGAAATTTAAGAACAAATTTGCCCTTGAAGGAGCCCTAAACCCTAAAATCTCCCGGGGCCTGACATCTTAATGTCACTGTGGGGACACATTTGCTTCAGACTGGAGAGTGTGATGACTAATTTTATAGATGGTGGTACCCAGTAGTTGATTAAACATGATTCTAGATGCTGCTGTCAAAGCATTTTTACATCAGTAGATTTTGAGTAAAGCAGATGGTCCTCTTAAAGGGGGTGTGCGTGTCTCATCCCATCAGTTGAAGGGCTTAAGAGAAAAATACTGAGATCCTGTGAGCAAAGGGAATTCTGCCTCCAGGCAGCCTTTGACTTGAACGGCACACCAACGCTTCCCTGTGTCTCTAGCCTGCTGGCCTGCCCTGCAGATTTTAGAGTTGTCTCACTTCTCCTCCACACTCCATGACTATGTGAACCAAGTCCCCCAAATTCCCCCATCTCTCTCCATCTTTCTCTCTCTCTCTCTCTCTCTATATATATATATATATATACACACACAAACACATATATCCTACTGATTCTATTTCTCTAGAGAAATCCTGACAACCCAGTTGATAGTTTGTGCGTTGACACAGAACTGTTTTTGTTTGATTGGAAAATCATTATTAGGAAACCCCCATGGGTCAAAGATTCTTTCTTTGACTTGCTCAGCAGAGACGGGAAGGCTCCCCTTTCTGCCCATTTCCACCAGGGATGTCCACTCGACCCCTCCTAAATGATGAATCTGCTTATAAATCTGCCTTCAATCAGCAAAACACACTTTATCCAGGAGTAGAGCCAGGGACCCATTACTGTCCAGTTCTCATCAGAAGTTCATCTGCTATGAAGACCAAGTGTGGGAATTCATAGGGGATAGCCTGAGAGTCTGTTTCTTCCAAACCATCTCTACTTCAAGTATAGATTAATCCAGAGCAGGGAAGCCTGTATTTCACAAGCATTGATTTGGCTCCTTGTAGAACATTTACCTTTGCTGAATCACCTGTGGGCCTTACAGGTGGATTTGAGACATGGCAAAAACAATACTCGAGTCAAATAAAAAGAGAGTGTTGAATACCCTTATAATAAGAAGAAACACGGAGAGGTGATTTTACTCTTCGCCATGTGAGGGCATGATGAGAAGATGTGTGCATGCGTGTTAAGTCATTTCAGTCGTGTCTGACCAACTCTTTTTGACCCAGAAACGGTAGCCCACCAGACTCCTCTGTCCATGGGATTCTCCAGGCAAGAATACTGGAGTGGGTTGTCATTTCCTTCTCCAGGGAATCTTCCCGACCCAGGGGTTGAACCTGCATCTCTTATGTCTCTTGCATTGGCAGGCGAATTCTTTACCACTAGCACCAGCTTGGAAGCTCTCTGCAAACTAGGCAGAGGGAGTCTCCCCAGGATCAATGCTGGCACCATAATCTTGGACTTCTAGTCTCCAGAGCTGTATAAATATCTGTTGTGTTAGAAAAAAGTGTCAAGGCACAGACGGTGTCATTCATTGGTTAAGAGGATGGTGCCATACCAAACCTGGTGTCCTCTGGCTTATTACTTAACTGTGTCTCTGCCTCAGATTTCTCACCTGTAAAGAGGCAGTCCTACCACTTCCTAGGCCTGCTGAGATGATCAGGTGAGATGAAGAAGGTAAAATACCAAGCCCCATAGTATCAGTGGCCCTCAGTGTAGGTTAGTGCAGAGATCAGAGACCCCACTGGGCGCCTGAAGAAGGGGAGGATGGAGCAAGTCAAACAAGGAGGTTGGTACTTTCTAACCAGACTGGCCGGCACCAGAGCTGCTTCCCAGTTCTGGTTTTTTTTTTTTTTTTTCCCAGAGAACCCTGCTGCTCTCTCGTAAAGCCAACACAGGGCTTCCAAGCAGGGGTTTGTTCTTTCGTGCACAATTTAACATCCAGTCAGGCGCATCCGCAGCCCTGAGCCAAATGAAGGCATTCTGACCGGATGGTGAAGGGCTAAGCCAATTACTCTGCACAGTGCTGTTCTGGTTTGGAAAGATGTAATGACCCCCTATTAGCATGTGTTAGCCAGTAGCAAACAGGATTTGAATTAGGAATTCTTGATTGAAAGTCTGACCACTTTTGAACTCTCCACAACCTGGTAAATTCTTAAATGTCCTATTAGAAGGAAATTAAAGCTCTGCTGGACTGCATATAGAGTAGCAATAGGAAATCTTATTACAAAAGTGTAAGGAGATTTCACATTTCCTCAATATTCAGAATAAGCAGGCAATACCAACTTATTTGACATTAAACACAGAAGCCAGATTTCTACTGCTTTTGTAATGAACCTGTTTTCCTGTTCTTACTGCAGTGAAAGTCACTCATTTCTGAAGAGGTTGACTATAACTTGCCGTAATGTCCTAAAGTGGGACAAACATGCAGGGATAAAGACGGGCAGAATCAACGGTTCTCTGGTATGAATATCCTTTGTGTTTCTTTCCTCTACTATTTCTCTATATGGCTGCCTGTCTTCCCTTTTACACATGCCCTTAGTGGTAAAGTTTATTGTGGAAAACACTTGTTTTTCAAAAGCTCTTTGCATTAAAGAATTATTGTAAGGCCTCATAAGTTATACTGGAAATTTGCTTTTGGAGACAGCGAGAGAGGAAGGGAACCACCAAAGAAGTCAGATCATAGCTATGTCTGAACCTGCATACCTCCCAGGGCACACGGCAGGATTTCTGCATGATGTAGCCCAGGTGTTAGAGGCGGGATGTGTAGTAAAAAGGTGTGAGACCTCCCCCACTGTCTCCCTTTTAGCACTGCAGTTATTTTCAGATTCTATTCATGCATCAGCTAGAGGGGATTCCCTTTTATTCTGATAGATTACAGGTCGGAACTTTCAGTTTCCTGAGCTATTATTGCTTTTTCAGAAATATCCTTGGATGGGAATAATAAAGGGGAAGATGATTTAGGTATTGCTATCTAGAGTCTGTCTGAACCTGAAAATTCCTATTTCCCATTCTGAGTGACAAATTGACACACGACATATTGTACACGATGTAACTGCAGACTATAAAAGCAGCTGACAGCCTCTTCTATGATGCTTTTCTGGAAAAAAATAGAGAGATGTAGGCCAGGGGCTGAGTATACCCTACTTTACCTACTTCTGATTAGGAAACCAAACACAGCTGGGGGCATGAATCTTGATCTTGGGACTTTTTCTTTTCCTCATTAATTTTTGTTTGTTCTTTAACAATTTATTACATATTTTATTATGTAGAACACTATTCTTCAAGAAAAATATAATATGGGCCACATATGTAATTTTGTTTGAGAACCAGACTAGCTACTGTTGCAGTTTATCCTTTAAATCTCAGACAGTTTAGAAAACTCAAGAGAAAAAGTCTTCTGCATTTACCTATATTTGTACTCTTTCCACTCTTCTTTCTTCCTTCATGAAATTCCAATATGTTTCCTCTTATTTTTTTCTTTTCTGTTTAGAGAACTTCCTTTAGCCATAATTATAAGGTAGATCTGTTGTTGATAAAGTCTGTTAGTTTTCCATCATTTTCTGGGTCGATATTTCCTTCTCTCAACACTTCAAAAATATTGTGCCCCTTTTTTCTTCTGGTCTCCATAGTTTGTGGGAAGAAATCTGCTGTCACTTGAGTCACTTTTCCCTACCTTTTTCATTTCTTTCAAGTGAGTTCATTGAAGCATTTCTATGACGGGTGCTTTTAAATGTTTGTTTGTTTGTTTTTTGTCTTGCTAATTTGTCTTGCCTTTTCCAAGTCCTTTGACTTTTAAGAGTAAACTTTTGTTTCTGTTTTCGTGTGCACCTATCTCCTTCAGCTTCCAGTAAAGGATACAGGAAGCAAGAAGAAAACTCAGGGAACACACCACCAGGTCATTCCTCTAGTCCTGAGGTCTCTAGCTGGCCTACTTTCAGCATCTTCTTATTGTGTTTTATGTAGGATTCTAATATATATATATAATTTGTATATGATTTTCTGTGTTTAGCAGAAAAAATAGAGACATGTGTGTCTACTTTATCTTTCCAGAAGACTAATTCTCCTGGTGTGTGTGTGTGTGTGTGTGTGTGTGTGTGTGTGTGTATGTTGATGATTTAGTCACTGGATGGAGCTCTGAGAGAAGCACGCAGTGGACACATGCACAAAGGTGAGCATGACAGAAGACTCAGACTAAACATTTCTCAAGAAGCCACGCACCTGTTTCAAAGTAATGAACTGAAATTTAATCAGATCATTAAACAATTGAACTGTAGTAGTAAAGAAAGGAGGAAGAGGTATAAGAGATATCAACACGAAAAAAGAAACTTAATTCTGAGCTAAATTTGAGTGAAAGGATTGCTTATAGGTATGGTGATCCAAGAGTGAAGCAATGCTTTGACTATCAAGCTAAGACCAGGGTCACTTTCTTCCAGACTTTTGGGGATGTCCACTCAAGCCAAGCCCAAGGACACCTGGAACAGTTTATAGCACAGGATCCAGAAATTCTTGATTAATGCAGGAAGTAGTGCTTATGTGCTGAGAGAATCAAACAGCATATGCAAGTATAAAAGTAGTGAAAAAATAAAATCCTACAGGACTTTCTCTTAAAAAGTAAGCTAAAAAATTGTGTTGAATAGTTTGAAATCAATAATTGATACTAATACACTACTTTGTAGACAATGACTTCAAAGCACTCTACATATATTCTCTCACTAATTCCAATTCTTTCACTCTCCATTGCTTTGTAAACCTCCTCTCCCTCTCTCTGCCCCCACCACATGACCATACGTGTATGCACATATACACACAAGCACATACACAAACCTACCATTAACACAAGTGAACATATTAAAAGTAACACAAGAACCAGTAAAGAGAAATATGAGGCTATAAAACAAAATCAAATACCTAGATGCATTAAGAAATTTTAGCTTAACATGTTCTCTCCAAATGTTAAAGTCAACAAAGAGATCTGATTCCTTTCCTGAGGAAGAAGGGCTTTTTAAAGACATTTTATAAAGGAGCTGTTTATGATTAGAATTTCCAGATGTGCTCATGTCTTTTTAAAATGTTTTTTAAAAGATTAAAAATGGCTGCTAAAATGCAGGACTCATAATTTTCTGTTTATGTGGTTGTAGCTATTTATGATACTAGAAATGTTTCAGTTCTTTAAGTTGGGCTAAATGAAAAGTTTTACAGAAGAAATTTTTGAACTTTGGGAGACTGGGCAACCTAGGACTTTATGCTATTTTCAAAACACTACTAACTCCAGACTGACCAAAGTTTATTGCAGTTCCAAGCATTTCATTATCAAGCATCTTGTCTTTAGAGTTTAAATTCTAGCTTAAAAATTGTATTTTAATAAACAGGAAAACACAATCGGTCATGAGTATACTGTCTGAAGCATTGTCACAGACTGTTTGTAAACATACAAGTATAACCATCATCACTCAGCACCCCACAGTCCTCTCATGGCTCCTACCTCTTGCTATGCTCTCTCCTGCTACCCAGGGGTAACCATTACCCTGAATCCAGTGACATCGATGAGTTCCGCTTGTCTTTGCAGTTTGTATAATGGGATTCATGCACTAGGTGTGCCTTTGGCCAGGCTTCTCTGGGTTGACCTCACGTCTGGGAGACTCACCTACATCACTGCACATAGCAGCAATCCATTCATCTCATCACTTGATGTACCGTTTATGAATATATCATATTCTGCCTGTTTTGCGGCTAATGGTAGTTTTCTTTTTCTTCGTTTTTGGGTGTAACAAATGAAGCCAGTGTCAGCATTTGTATGTGTACTTTCTGATGTACAGATGCTTGCATTTCTGTTGGTCTTTCACCTGGGAATAAGTTTTCTGGGCTCAGTTATGTGCAATATTCAGATTTAGTAGGTATTACACAAGAGTTTTACAAAGAGTTTTTACAAAGAGTTTTTTATGGCAACTTTCACCAGCCACATACAGGAGCTTTACCTGTCTCCCATTTGGCATTGCTATGGTTTTCTCTTCCCTTAGAGCCATATCCACTTCATTTCACAAAGATGCTCCAGGGTGAAGGTGCTTATCTTTCTACAGATTAGAATATGATTATCCCACTTTAGTAAACAGAGGATTTCTGCACCCTCATTCTCCTCAACGTTCATCTATTTATGATACACAATATTTCATCATTCCAAAATGAACATTTAGGCACATTGGTAGTGATTCATTTTATTTTTTCCCATACCCTAACAACCACTAATCTACTTACTGTGTCTGTGGATTTGCTATTCTGAATTTTTAATATAAGTGAAATCATACAGGATATGGTCCTTTGTATCTGGCTTCATTCACTTAGCATAATGTTTTCAAGGCTCACTGATGGTGTAGCAAGTGGTAGTCCTTCATCCCTTTTCATGGCTGCATGATATTTGATTGCACTGATGGGCCACAATTTGTTTTCCATTCTTCAACTGATGGGCATTTGGGTTGATTCCATTTTTTGGCTATTATGGGTAATCCTGCTAAACATGTGTACGTGTTTTTGGGTGAGCATATGTTTTCAGTTCTCTTGGGTGTATACCTCAGAGTAGAGTTGCTAGGTCATATGGTAACTCTGTATTTAACATTTTGAGGAACTACCAGACTGTTTTCCACAGTGGCTGTTGTGCTTTACAATCCTGCCAGCAATACACAAGTCTTCCATCTCTCTACAGTCTTGCCAACACTTGTTATTGTCTTTTTGTTACTATAATTATTGTAGCCATTTGAGTGGATGCACTTATTTTTGCAAACAAATTTTTCCAGGTAGATTTTCATAAACTCAGAATTAAAGCCAGTTTCTTTCTTTTATTTTCCTGCAGGGAGATAGCTTTAACCAATCTTTTTTTAAAACAGAAATATTCCCAGCTAAAAGCCTTGATTTGCTACTAGCATGATTGTCAGACTTACACCAACTTTGAAGTTGATTCTTATAATAGTTGTAGGATGATGTTAAGAGCTTTTCTGTTTCCCTGAAACTGACAACTAGTCCCTAAATCTTGGAACCAAGAGGCACTGAGTACTTTATGTTTTAGGGAGAAGCACAGCCAAATGTGGGGTGGGGGCAGCAGCTCAGGGGCAAAGAGCCTGCCTGCCAGTGCAGTAGACATGGGTTTGATCCCTGATCCAGGAGGACCCCACATGCCTCAGAACAACTGGGCCCATGTACACAACTACTGAGCCTGTGTTCTGGTACCCAGGAGCTGCAGCTACTGAAGCCCATGCACCCTAGAGCCTGTGCTCCACAAAAAGAGAAGACACAGTTTTGAGAAACCTGCATAGCACAACTAGAGAGTAGCCCCCACTCTCTGCAACTAGAGAAAAGCCTGAGCAGCAACGAGGACAAAGCACAAGATAAATAAATAAATTGTTTTTAAAAGTTTGCCTAACAGAGTCTACTATACACAGTCGTCACCTCTACCCATCCAACCCAGACCTGTGTAGAAAGGCCCACCCATGTTCTCCCTTTGGATCAGCAAGGCGCCCCAACCACACTCTGTCTTCTACCTCTTCATGAGCAGTGAAATCTGCATATTTCCCAGGTTTTTCCTCATGTTTTCATTTTAATACCTTGGCCATCTGTTCCATTTCTTTGTTTGGCAGCCTCTCACTATTCACAGAGATTTCCTCCAGTCCCTGCAAGTGGGTCTCCCAATGTGTTAGAGTATTTCATCATCCTCTAATCAGCACAGGCCCACCCTAGTCTGTTTTGCCAATGGCCCTGGTGCCCCAGGAGCAACAATGGCACCCAAGCCCTGGGCCTTCTCAGCCATTGGCAGCCGTGCCAAGAGGGGCTTGCAGCTGTTTCCACAAACCAAGTGGAACATGAAAGTGGAAGTATTAGTCACTCAGTTGTGACTAACTCTTTGCAACCCCATGGACTGTAGCCCATCTGGCTCCTCTGTCCATGGAATTCTCTGGGCAATAATACTGGAGTGGGTTGCCATTTCCTCCTCTAGGGGATCTTCCCGACCCAGGGACTGAACCCAGGTCTCTGGCACTGCAGGCAGATACTTTACCATCTGAGCCACAGGGGAGCCCAAACCAGGTGGGGCTCCTAATAAAGTCATCTCCTGTAGGAAAGCTTGTACATGCGGGACCATTGGCTTCCAAGCTCTTGCTCTGGGAAAAAACACACTAAGTGGGAACCAAGCTGCTCCTGCAATGTCAGCTCTCCTCCTGGCCTCCAGCTCTGGAGGCTCCTCTCAGATTACAACCCAGAGGCTTCTGCGCTGGTTATAATGTGCCTACCCTGCAGAGGATGCTGCTTTGGGTTGAATCATGTCCTCCCAAAGATACAGTGATATTGACAAATAAGTTTACGGAAATAAATTAGTCAGCACCTGATGTACCTATGACGCAGTTTCCGCAGTTTCAGTTCAGTTCAGTCGCTCAGTCGTGTCCGACTCTTTCTGACCCCATGAACCACAACACGCCAGGCCTCCCTGTCCAACACCAACTGCTGGAGTCCACCCAAACCCATGTCCATTGAATCAGTGATGCCATCCAACCATCTCATCCTCTGCTGTCCCCTTCTCCTCCTGCCCTCAATCTTTCCCAGCATCAGGGTCTTTTCAAATGAGTCAGCTCTTCGCATCAGGTGGCCAAAGTATTGGAGTTTCAGCTTCAAAATCTCTCCTTCCAATGAATATTCAGGACTGATTTCCTTTAGGATGGACTGGTTGGATCTCCTTGCAGTCCAAGGGACTCTCAAGAGTTTTCTCCAACACCACAGTTCAAAAGCATCAGTTCTTCGGCACTCAGCTTTCTTTATAGTCCAACTCTCACATCCATATATGGCCATCCACAGTTTAATATCAAAAGTACATGCTTGAACTATTCTTAATGTTTATGCAGTTTTACAACTGACCTTAACAATGTCAGGAATTCAGCTTTATGAATGGGTGCTAATCGGTAACGGAGATCATTTAGTAATGGGCTGCTTGTTTGAGTAAACAAGGAGGCATTGGCCTGAGATGCTATGCCAGCAACCCAAAGTCTAAATTGTAAATGCCTCGAGGTTATGAATCAAAATGCTAGTGACAGAGAACCACACATGGCCACCTGGGCCTCAAGCTGCAGCCATCAGTCAGGTCCTTGCTGTGTTTCCCCTTTCTCTCCATTCGGCTCCCCCACCACTTTCCAATTCAAATTGATTTTTGCTTAGACTCTTAAAAATGTTAACATGTCTCATCTCCTTCTGTCAGAGATGTGAACACTGAGTAGGTCCAAGGGAAGGAGCTCTGAGTCCCACGTCTGCCCAAGCCACGGCAGCCACGCCCTTCCTCATGCCAGGGAGGGTGGCTGGGCTGGAGGCAGAGAGCTTTGTCACCTGTCGCCTCGGCTCTGGGCATCTGAATGGTGACAGAGGTCTATGTACACAGGACACTTAGCAGCAAAAGAAACATCCGGCCTTACGCCTTCCCCTGGACTTGGCTCCCCGCCACGTTTCCCTGAGGGCCCAGGACACTGGCTGACCAGTGAGCAGGATGCAGAGGAAGCTGACAGTCACAGACTCTGCTAGACAGCCTTGCTGGGTGGGAAGCTCTCCCATGCCTGCATGGTCAGAAGGCAGAGCTGGGTGGTGGCATATGTGAAGACAAGGCCAGCCTGTCCAGGGACAAGTCATTTGTGTCTTGTGAGCTTCTAGACTATTTCTAGTACATCCTGTTCATGTTTTGCTGTTTTGGTATAAGGCAACTCTATCTTTCTGAATATAGCATAGCATGAATTAATCATCTCATTTCTGATATAAATAGCTGGTTATTTTCAGTACATCTTAAACACAGTCCTAAGTGCTTTGCTACGGTCCTCCCACTCAATCCCACTAACAGGTCAACCTGCAGACAAGGAAAGCAAGGCCCACCCAAGTTGCTGAGGCCCAGACTTGACTATAGGATCACACAGACCACAGTGGATATAGCTCCAGTGTTTTCCTATTAAGAGACTTTTGTGGAAGGCTATTTCCAGTGTGAGCTACATCAGTTAGAATGACAATTTACTGCTATTAACAGAGGCCAGAAAATATTTTGACAAGGTAAGAGTTTATTTTCTTCTTTTTCATAGAATCAGTCTAGGGGCAGGGCGTCCAAAGAAGCTATGTGATTCAGTGCTTAGGGTCCTTTGCTCTCTCTGCTTTCTGTCCACAGTGGCTGGCTCCCTGTTTACTGGAATCTCATGGGTCAAGATGGCTGCTGGAGGCCCAGCTCTCAAATCCACATTTCAGCCCAAAAGCAGGAGGAAGGGAAAATAGGCTAAAGGACCTGGCACCAAACTCTGTCCACGTCTTAAGAAGCTATTCCAGAAACTTGTCCCAGCAAATTCCCCTAGTATCTCACAGAGCTGTGTGGCACAGCTGGCTGTTAGGGCAACAGCTCTCCTCACCACCTCTCCTCCACTTAACACAGCAATTCTGCTCCTATGGAAAAAGGCTTCCTTGGTGACTCAGTGGTAAAGAATCCACTGGGTTCGATCCCTGATCTGGGAATATCCCATGTGCCACAGAGCAATGAAGACTGTGCATCACAACTATTGAGCAAGTGCTCTAGAGCCCGGAAGCAGAACTACTGAAGCCCACATGCCCTAGAGCCTGTGTTCTGGAACAATAGATGCCACCGAGATGAGAATCCCACAGTACTGCAACTAGAGAGCTGCCCCTGCTCTCTGCAACTAGAGAACACCTGCACACAGCAACAAAGACCCAGCAGAGCCAAAAATAAGTAAATAAATTAAATGATATAAGAAAAAAAAAGGACAGTACACATACGGAAGGTGGAAGGCAACCTGTGTCTTGGTTCCCTGTGTCATTTATATTTGGTGGCTTCTATGTACTGTGTTTTTATCTGATCAAAGCACACAGTGCGTTTGTAGGTAAGGTCCCAGGTTTGGAGACTAGGATGTGGACATCTTTGGGGACCATTATTCTGCTGACTGCAGAGATGTTGAGGGGCTTTTCCCCCAGTTTCTCCTGAGCACCAGTGCGGCCACTTTAGCAGGACCTATCAGACTCGGAATCTGTTTGGGGGTTGGGGGTGCTAACTGTGAGTCCTGCTCTGTGCGGCTGTGAGACCAGACATGAGCAGGAACAAACTGGGTCCCAAGGAGACGTGTTTGCCCCAAGTCAGAGGGTGGAGGCAGGCTGGACTTCCCCACAGGGGACCCTCAATCTCCACCCCCCTCCCCTCTTGACTTCGCCTGGGGTAAGAGGCCTCCTTCGACTTGGTTATCATCTCTGTGTGCTCTTTGCCCACACCAGGACAGATGGGCTGCTCACTGTGCGCACAGAGTGGTCCTAGGGGCTGTGAGAGCCCGATAGTCCTCCCTTCTCCAGGGAAATATAAAACCTCCAGAGCCTTTCAGTTTTTCTTTATCCCACTGCTCTCAGTTCCCATCTCCTTCTGGTCTCCAGGCCTTGGGAAAGATGCTGAGGTTACAGCTGTGAACACGGTCCATCCCCAGCTTCGTCAGGGCCCACAGAAGGTTTTGTTTTTGTCCAAACCCAATCCCCTGGACTTGGGGTGCACTCCATGATGATCTTCACAGCTTTGCAGTCACTTTGCAGTAGGTCTGGCCCCATCACATCCTCAATATCTATGCGGATAGTCTATCTCCCACTCAGGCCTGGCCCCCTCTGTCCTCCTGATCTCAAAGAACCCCCAGCATCAGTTGCCCCCCTCTACTTGAGATCCACAGGGTCTGAATCTTCATCTTATCAACTACCCCTCCATCCCTAGGTGACACACATACAAATTCAAATTTGAGAATCGCTGGTATGACTTCAGAAAGACCAGTTCATCTCTCTGAGTCTTACTGTCCTCATCTGTTAAGTGAGAAGTGGACAGAAGGATCCCAAAGCTTCCTTCCATCTGGGAAGATGTCTTATGCCTCTTCCAAGGGGCTCTGTGTTGTAAAAGTTTTGAACAAAAGGCCTCACCACACCAGCAATACACTCAAGACTGGGTGGTTTTCACACCAAGTGCTAAACTTGAGCGCCTGACTCTCAACCTGATTTCTGTCTAATGCAATGTCCCGTCCCAACTGAGCTGGTGGCGATCATAGGGACTGCGGTACCTTCCACATCACCCCCACCACCCCACCCTCATATCTTCATGGCTTTCTCTGGGCTCTCCTGCCGCTGCCCCTCTCTGTGCCCCATAAGCAGCTCACAGGCTTTGCGTATTGATTGATTGAATGAAGTACAGTTGATTTACACTGTTGCATTAGGTATACATAGCAAAGTGATTCAGCTTCTTTTTTTTCAGATTGTGTTCCATTATAGGTTACTCCAAGATATTAATTCCCTGTGCTATACAGTAAATCCTTGTTGGTTACCTATTTTATATATAGTGAAAGTGTCAGTCGCTCAGTCACGTCCAACTTGTGACCCCATGGACTGTAGCCCACCAGACGTCCATGAATTCTCCAGGCAAGAATACTGGAGTGGGGTGCCATTCCCTTCTCCAGGATATCTTCCTGACTCAAGGATCAAGGCCGGGTCTCCAGCATTGCAGGCAGATTCTTTACTATCAGAGCCACCAGGGAAGCCTGTTAATGCCATACCCCTCATGTGTCCCTTTCCCACTCCCTCTCCTCTCTGGTAACCGTAAGTGTGTCAGAGCGCCTTTTAAAACCAGTTTCAGATGGAGCAGTGGTCCTCACTCACTGAGTAAAGCCAGAATCCCCCACCTGAGCCTCCCTTCCATGCCCTGCTGCTTCACCTGCCTTAGCTTGCCCCACTCCGGCCTTCTCTGAGGCATGGTCTTCTATGCCCAGATCCTTGGGCCTCTGCCTGCACTCATTGCTGAGATCCTGGCCAAAGTACCAGCTTTGCCCAGGCTGCCTCCTTTGAGTCTCTGAAATACCCTCACCTCAGAGGCCTCTCTCACCATCTTAGTGAAACTGTAACTTTCCTTCCCTCCCTACACACTGCTGGGTCTCTTCTCTCTCAGTTTTCATCATTCCAAGCTAATCACCACTTCCTAAAGGGAATCCATGTTGTATTCCTCTGATTAATATTACTGGTCTTCTCCCATCCCCAGACTTGGAACCCCTCAAGGACATGGATTCCTTCAGAAAAGTTTCTAAGCTTCCAGATGCCTGGCATAGTGACTTGATCATGAAAGTCCCACGGGACACAGGCCCTTCCGGGGACGAGAGAGTGACATTCTCCCTAGTGAATGACAGAGGTGACATAAAGGGACAGGAAATCATTCAGTTTGTAGTCGCCTTCTCCATGACAAGAGCTGCAATACTAAGGACACCTTCCGCCATCAGAGGGGCCTGTGTGTGGCTGGTTCTGGGGCTTCCCAACTCTATACTGTGTCTCAGAGAAGCAGCAGCCTCTCATGGACCCTCAGCCAGTCCTGAGAAGAGCTGCTAGTCCTCGCTGGGGCCCCCAAGCCTGCCCCCTTACTGAGGCAGCTGATGGTGGGGCTCCACACCCAGGTGCTGAGGGTTGAAGACTCTCCTGCCCTGAGCGGGGTTCTCCTTTCACAGGCTCCACATTTATTGCTTTGCCTCTTCCCTGTCTCCTTGTGGTCATATTTTTGGCTCCAGACACAACAATCAGCCTGGTCAGCAGGGGTTAAAGACACACCCTGGTGACAGGATCAGTGTGGCCCTGGCACAGTGGCCAGAGTGACAGTGCTATCCCTTGCCCTGCAGACATAGCCCCTGGGTAAGAGCACTGACCTGTGGCCCTGGCCTCTGCCGCACAATCCAGACCTAAGACCGGCGAGGCTGTCCCATGTTGAAGGCTCCTCCACCTTTAAAACAGAGGAACACTTAGAAGAGCCACAGTGAGCAAAGGCTCATGGGCTCTGAGCCTTCCCTGTGGTTCTCAGGAGATGGTTCCAATCAGGTGAATCAAGGCTGGATGTAATGGCCAGGTCCCCGGTTGGATCGCAGCATTGCAGTGATGGGGAGGGTTGGTGTGAGGGCTGGCGTCAGCAAGAGAGGAAGGCTCTGGGTTTCTGCTCGGCATGGATTCTCCATGCACCAACTTGGATGGTGGCTGTATGGGTGTCCCTGGCTCAGGATATCCCCAGAGATAAGTCATACACCCACAGAGGAGAGGGGCCAGGTGACATCATGTGACTTGAGTCCTGGAGGGCCAGCTCTCCATTCGTGCCTGGTGCTCCAGGGTAGCTGGAGGGGAGCTCTGAAGCTGTGCAGCTCCTCCCAGCCCCATGCTCCTTGGCGTTGACTTGTTTTGACTCTGTAACCAAAGCAATGCTCAGTGGGTCCCTTGCCCTCCTGGGGTTTGGTACTGACCCACTGGGCCTCAGGCTGATTCTCTTCAGGGAAATCCCTGCTTTTTCCAATTGTTTCAGCTCTTACTGACACTCGCTCCTGTCCGAGATTACAGCTCTGGAACTTCCTTGTGTGACCTTGTGCCAAATTACCCAACTTTTCTCTGGGCTCTCTTTTCCTGTGCAAGGTGGGCAGGAATCCACCTCAGTTTCTCTGAGGACTGAGTAAAGCACAAAAACTTTTTGGTTGTAGCTGTGACACCCTTGCTCTTGGTTCTTCTCCATCCCAATAGCATGCAGGCTCCTTATTTTCTTCTAAGGACCACCTGACTTTCTTCTTTGTCAAGAAAGAACTGGGCATCTTAGTACAATAAGACATTCACTCCAGGAAACTGGATATTCTCTTTGGCATCGATGGCTCTTGGTAACATCAACCAGGAAGGTTTTGTTTTCAGTGTTACTGAACCTGATTTATTTAGTATACGCCTAAATCTCATCTGTGGTTTGACAGGGAACAAAGTAGCTGAGCCCTAAAGGTCAGGGGTCACTCCCAGTTGATCCATCCATCAACCTTGTCCCTGGACTCAGTGTCTTGAGCCAAGACTGGGTCCCCTGATCACAAGATTTGTTATGTGGAGACACTATGAACATGACTGAGCAAATGCTTTATTTAAAATACTTTTGCTCATGGTTTAGTCGAGAAATTCTCTTGGTTTTTAGCAGTAATTTTGCATACTGAAGAGCTGAAAACCGCAAAGAGGAGAGGATAATGTGCAGCCACGGTCAGAGAAATTCATGAAACAAAAGGGGCATGGCCAAAAAAGGGCAGAGAGGCACCCCGTACCTGCACTGGGCTTGCACTCCGCCTGAGCTGGACTCAGGCCTGGCCGCTCCTCCTGGCGCTGCTCTGACGGGTTCCCGCTCTCAGTTCTTTGTTCTGTTCCTCTCCAAGTGCCGGGCCAGGTACCGACAGACCACAGGCGTTTGGAGAGGAGGGGTGGGCTCCATGGAAGATTCCTCGGTAGGGGATGCGCTGGCTTCAGGGTGTAAACATATTTGGTTTCCTGAATGTTGACAGATGCCTGCAGTGGTTACCCTAAGGGACATTCTACCAGCTGTGCTTGGGACCTAGAAAAGTTTCTGGGCAGCTAGGATCATGGATGCTGCCCAATTCAGCTACTACATCCAATGTGATCCAAGGGCATCCTTACAGTCTTAAAACGTAGACTCTGTAGGAAAGGAAGTCATGCTCCACACAGCAGTGACAACGTAAGGAATTCATTAGTCTGAGGTCGTAGGGTTGACCATATATATAGGCTCAAGAAAGATTAAGACACATTCACGAATGATAGATGAGCCATGGGTCATTAGGAAGATCTGAGCTCATCTTTAATTCTTCTTTGTTTTCTCCCAAAAATACATTTTCATTAAAAAAAAAAAAAAAGATAGGCCAACAGGTTAGAACAAAAAAGTTATGTCCAGTTTTCAAAATATTACCATTATTGCTGTTTTGTTCAAGCTTCTTCAAGTCTTGGTCTCCATAAAGCGTTGTTTGCCTAATTAAATCTGTACTATGTAAACAACTTTCCAACTTGCCTTATAATCCAACATTATATCATAAATATCTCCACAAGATATTTAAAACTCTTTGCCACCATTTTTCAGATGCTTGCAAAACAGTTCAGGGATATTTAGTTCACTTCCAAATTTACTGTGATGAATAACTCTGTACAAAGAATTTTTTTTTGGTGTATTTAGAGTTGTTTCTTTTGGCCATGTTTTTTATACATTAAGTGTTTTTCTTTTGGTCAGATTTACTCACATGGATGATTACTGGTTAAATGATATAAACATCAGGCTAAAAGGTATGCATGTTTTTTATAGTTCTTAATACATATTACCACAGTACTTTTGAAAATAGTTGTATCAATTTATACATCTATCAGCATTATATGAGTTTCCTTGACTTTACCAGCATTATGTATTTTATTTTATTTTATTTTGACATTTTTGCTAACTTGATAGGCAATGAAAGATATCTCATTATCTTAATTTTCATTTCTTTAATCACCAGTAAGGTTAAACATTTTCCCACATGTATTAATATGTTCCCTAATTCCTTTTTCTCTGGGGTGAATTTTCTGTCTCTCACTTGTCCATTGGGAGTTGATTTGCACAATTTGCATGAACTCTTCGTGCAACAAAAACATCAAACTTCTGTAGCATTTCAGTGGCCTAAATGTTGACGCTTTTGCTCTACAGCAGCCTGTGTGCCCCTAAACATGCCGTAAGCACCACTGCCTGCACCAGGAACAACCAAGGAGAAAGTATCTTTTACTTATTTCTTTGTTATCTTCTCTTTCCTGAGGCTCTCTCTGGATCAGATTCATCCTTTATGAGTGGGGTCATGTTTATTTTACTTTTCACTATAATTTATTATAATAAGTGAGTCTGTGTTTTTACTAACAGCCCATTTCCTCCTTCTTCCCCAAAGGAAAACACAGATAAATGGCATATCTGGTGCTGGAAAGAAGTGTGCATCTGAGCGGCTATGCCCCAAAGACCCTCTGCAGCCTCGTTAATCAAACCCAAATGAAGTGTGCCGGCCCCCAGATGCAGCCTTTCCTGACAGACGGAATTGGGTTACAGGGACTATGAGGGCAGCCTCCCAACAAGGCAGTCCAAGTGGAGGGGAGGCCTGTCCACATTTTGCCAGAGGAACTGGTAAGGGTGACGAGAGGTATGTGGATATGGGATGCTCAACAGCCTCTGCTTTGCTGCAGACAATTCACACTTTGGAAAACACTTTCACACACAATCACCTTGTAAACTAAGAATGCTTCGATCCATTCTGTGGGCAGGGAAGCCAGGTGTCAGGGTTGGAGTGCTTTGCCCACTATCTCAGAACCAGAGTCACACCTGCAGGGGACCTGACCAGCTCCGCTGCGTTCAGTTACTGTTATGTCCTAGCCACTCAGGTCTTCCTGCAGGAGAGAGAGCTCTGTATCCAGGGCCTGAGAAAACCCCACAATTCTGGACTCATCAACACACATCAACTTGTGTCTTGTGGTTTAAAATCAAAGGAAGACATTACGGCCATAGGTTGCCTCGGAAATTTCTCCTTTCTAGTCCAATAGGTTCACCCATTTTGGTCAGAATAAGGCAAAGTAACTAGGAAATCCTAGAAGTCAGCCTGATTGCAAATAAACTTCATCCATTCATTCGTACAGCAGATGATGATGTTTAAATGATGCGTCTTAGAACTTCCCTGAGGGTTCAGTGGTTAAGACTCCATGCTTCCAATGCAGGTGGGATGGGTTCAATCCCTGGTTAGGGAAGTTCTGCAGGCCATGTGGCACAGTCAAAAATATTTAAAAAAAACTCCCAAACTTAAACGATGCATCTTAAATTAACCTACAGTAATATCAGCTTTTTTGGTGTAGAGTTCTATCATTTTTACATATGTATAGATTTATACATCAGAACAGCACAACAATCAGGATATAAAACCATTTCAACATTCCCCCAAATGCCATCATACTCCTTTACAGTCACACCCCCACTAACTCTTGGCAACCACTGATCAGTTCTGTCACTATAGTTTTGTCTTTTCCAGAGTGTTGTATATGTGGAATCATACCATTCAGATTGGCTTCCTTCACTTTGCGTAATGTCTTTGAAGTTCACCATTCTGCTCCTATCATTAGTCCATTTCTTATTATTGCTGATAGCATTCCCTTGTTTGGATACTCCATCCATTGTTAACTGGGAACAAGTTAAAGGACTTGTTCCCAGTTTTGGGTGATTATGAATAAAGCTGTTATAAACATTTGCACTGGCTTTTGCGTTAATATAAGTCTTCCTTTCTTTAGAGCAAATACCCAACAGTGGGATTGCTGGCTCATATGATAAGTACATATTTAACTTTACAAGAAAAAGTGCCAAACTGTTTTCCAGAAGGTTTTCTCCATTATTTTGCATTCCCACCAGCAGTACAGAACCATCTACAGTTCTGCATCCTCATCAGCACTTGGTACTGTCAGTATCTTAGCCATTCCAACAGGGATGTAGTGGTCCTCATTTTGGCTTTAATTTGCATTTCCCTGATGGCTAATGATGATGAACATCTTTCCTGTGCTCATTTGCCACCTGAATGTTCTCTTTGGTGAAAAGTCCAGGTCTATCAGTTACTTTTTAGCTGGGTTCTTTGTTTTCTTACTACTGAGTTTTGACAGTTCTTCACACATGTTTTAGTCTTTTGTCTGATTTGCGTGACAGACATGATTGTTCATTGACAGGTGTCAAACAAGTGTTGGGTGCAGAGGCCACAGCCCAGGTCCTCCGGGCAGGGGTGGGTGGGCAGGCAAGCAAGTCTTTATCCCTAAGTGGGGGACGGTCTTTAGGAGTAGGTGGGATGGCATCTCTTCCAGCCTCTTGTAGTCAGCTGTCGCTTTCCAGGCAAAGTGTTTCCAAGCTGATTTTTGAAAGGTGGTAGGAGTAAACCAGGGTTTGCCCAGACTTCTCACACTACTGTGTGACTTGCTGTTCCACCCCCTCAGCTTTTATTTTCTACTGTCTCTCTCTCCCCAAGGTTATCTCAACAAGAAACATGTCTTCAAATGTCAGAAATCTATTTGGTCTGGACCTGTCTCCCTGGTTTCCCACACAGTCACCCAACCACCTCTCTGAATCTCTGCTTGAATTTGAAATAAGAAGACAGCTATGGCAATGAGAATTCTCAACTTTTCCTGTGCAGCTTTCCCAATATGCCATAACTTAAGGATCACATCAGCTTTTGTCCTCCTTACACATCCATGTCCAACTCATCCTTTGAGTTTGATTTCACAACATATTTTAAGTCAAGCCACAGTAAGCTGCCATCAGCTCTTGCTTGGATGATAGAAATATGCCTGGTCATCCCCTCTGCCTCCACCTTTGCCTTTCTACAGCCTAAGCTCCACCCAAACCCAGAGGCCCCAAGGCAAATCTCATCTTGTTGCTTCATGGTTTCCCACCACGCCAGTCTTATAGCACTCATCACAATTACAAGAACCTGTCTGTCCTGGACCCAGTAGATTTCCTCTCTACCATCCTTTCTTCTTCCATCCCTGGATCCTTACACAGCTGCCTCATCATCAGTAGGGTCTTCCCTAAAAGTCTGCTTATCCTACTATTAAGGCTACCCTTCATTCTACTATCTGTCTTATCTTTGCAAAATCCCTGAGTTCCCGAAATACCCTCTTTGTTTGCTCTGTGTCTTTTGTTTGTCTCTCCCTACTGAAGCATCCAGCCTAAGGGGCAGGACTTGCTCATGCTGCATCCCAGCTCCTAGCACAGGATCACATGCATGCAGGTGCAAAGGGCACCTCACAGAGAGAGGGTGATGCTGGCGAGTCAGCAAAAGATTAGTATGGCTGGACCTGGAGCATTAAAATAGAAAAACCAGGTTCTGGGGAGGAGGGCTTTAAGAAGAATGCAAATAGTCAGATTTTCATTCTTAAAAATTAACTACGGAAAGTAGAAACACCTGAGCAGAGGAGGTAAGTTAGGAGAACACAAAAATCCAAAAGAAAGACTGTGATGCTTTAACTGTGATAATGGAAATAAAGACCTTGATGAGGGGAGCCAGAGTTAAGAAATAACGATCTCCAATAACATGGATTGCTGATCTACCAGTTGAAGTTGATACTTCAACACTTCAACTACCACAACAGTGAAGTATCATTCAGTGAGAAATCTCCAGCCCGAAACTTTGCAAACCGCTGTTGACACATTCAATAACAGTACCTTCTCTATACACTGCACAATTCTTTTTTTTTTTTTTGCATTTAAGTTGCGTTATTGATCTAATTCTTTAATAAGTACTGGATTATCTATTAAGTGAGTCCTGCGGACTTCCTCTGTCAACAAAGTGGTCCATTTAAGTTTCAGGTTTGTTGGCATACCCTTTTAATGGTCATTGGCTGTAATATATTTGGAATTATGCCACTAGTTTGGTTCTAGCTTTGCAGGTGCTACAACACTTTTGCTCATTTGTTTTCTTGTTTAATAACTATTTTTGCATTTCTGTTGAGGCCCAGATGCTGTGTTGGGGTCTTGGCAACTAGAGGTAACAGGAGCAAATCCCTTTCTGGTGGACTAGACTTGTGGAGACCACCAGACACATTCGTGAGTCAAAGGTGGTGGTCTGGGAGGTATTATGGAGATACCGTGGGCGAGACCAATCTGGATGAGCACTTTCCCTCTTTGGTGTGGGATCTGCATAACTACTGGGAGCAGGCCATTGGAGGGGCAGGCTGGCCATTACTACTATTACTACAAGATAGTGACAGAATGGTGGATTTATATCAACATATGCAGGGACACTTTGGTTAAATTGCTTAGAAAAACTCAGATGAGCCTATAATTAAAATGCTGGGTCATGGGACTATTGAAAGGGATAAGATGGTTTACTCTTTAATCTCCTTTAATCTATAACTGAACAATGGTTTCTTTGTTGTATCTGTTGTGCTTCTTTGGTTGTGAATAGTAGCCAACCCTGGCCACCCTCAGGGAAACAGGCTTATTTATAGAAGAAATTTGGGCTTCGCTGGTGGCTCAGACAGTAAAGAATCTGCCTACAACGAGGGAGACATGGGTTCAATCGCTGGGTTGGGAAGATCCCCTGGAGAGGGCATGGCAACCCACTCTAGTATTCTTGCTTGGAGAATCCCCATGGATAGAGGCGCCTGATGGGCTACAGTCCATGAGGTCGCAAAGATCTGGACATGACTGAGTGACTAAGCGCAGCAGAGTACACGGCACATAGAAGAAGCTTGACTGGAGGCTGTGACACCGGGCTGGATGGGCAGGTGCAAGGGAACCACACAGTTTCTTGGAGTAAAGCTTTACTCATTTTCAGCTTCTTTGTACTGCTGTTCAAGATTCAGATTCTGGGACGCAGTATCATGTAGTGCACAATTTCTACCCACTGGCAAAGAAGTTACATATTATCTATGATTATTTCTTTAGAATTAAACAAATAAAAAAGGCTTTTTAAAAGTTTATGGACCTTTGTTGTGGGGTGGATGTCATTTTAGAGTTTCCTGTGAAAGTGAGTTCATCTCCCTTTCTTTCTCAGTCTCTAATGTGAGTGTGTGTGTGCATGTTAGTCACTTAGTTGTGTCCCACTCTGCGACTCCATGGACTGTAGCCTGCCTGGGTCCTCTGTCCATGGAATTCTCCAGGCAAGAATACTGGAGTGGTTTGCCATTCCCTTCTCCAGGGTATCTTCCCAACTCAGGGATAGAAGCCAGGTCTCCTGCATTGCAGGCAGATTCTTTACTGTCTGAGCCAGCAGGGAAGCCCATGGAACTATTTCTTATGGTGGCAGACAGATCCTTCCCTAGTAAATGCTTCATTGAAGAGACTCTCCTATATGACAACAAAGCCATGATCATGCCTATGAAATTTAATGTTTATTAAATTGTCCACAAAATATCTTTTAAAGATTTGCAAACCAAAATCCAGTACAGGATTTCACATTGCATTTGACTGTCTTAACACTTACATCTCCTTTAACAGTCACCTCTACACTTTTGCTGTCATGATCTTGTTCTCAATAGTTGGACCTTAAACCAGTAACAACATTAACTCACTTATGGAAAATCAACTATGTGCCAGGAGTTTTGCAATAATTTTAATAGCATGTTTTAAAATTTACTTTCCAGTTGCCTCTATCCCTAGACAAGACCCACTTGGGCAGGAGTCACGTCCAAAAAAAGACACTAAAGACCTCCTTGTTCAAAGGATGATTTCACTCGACTCCTGTGAATTCTATATTAGTACCTGATCTTCAGGATGATTATAAGATTTGCCCAAATCACCAAGATCTGGGAAAATGGGCATTCAAACGAGGACCTCTGATTTCAAGTTTAAGTCTGTTCAACTTGGAAGCAGCCTGTCCCTCGAAACTTTAGTTTCCCCCTAGGGAGATTAAGGAATTCAACTGTCTCATCTCAAAAATACATCCCAGCTCTAGATGTGCTGAAAGAATGTCCAGGAGCTTCAGAGACTTAAGTCCTCAAAGCAGCATGGCTTAGTGGAAGGGGCACACTAAGATCTTGGCTCCATCACCTGCTATCCATGGCCATGGGCAAGGCATAGAAACTCTCACAGGCTCCCAGTGGCCTCACATGGGAAGCAAGGAAACACTATCTGCCTAAGGGGGCAAAAGGAGGAGAAAATGAGATGGGGATGTAAAACACAAGGATTATGCCTTGAGCGTGGTAAAACACTCACTAGAATGAGATGGAGATGGAGAAGCCAGAAAATACAAGACAGAGGGCAGAGCAGGCAAAAGTTGATCAAAAGCCACATCTGAATAGTCATGAAACCATCAACATTTTCTGCTTAAAGAAACTCATTTCTTCCATACTTCCAAAAAATGAAGCTCTGTGTCCTGCTTCCTGTCATGTACTGGGAACACCAACCAGTAGGAGAATATTAGAGTTTGTTCCTCCCTAGGTGATTGATTGATAACTACTAGGTGCAGAGTGTCTGAAGAACACAGACAGCACCATTCAGAGCTGATGGAATGAGAAGCAGATGTGACCTGGGAGGCTGATGCCGTAATTCATTCACACTGTGCCCTGCCTGGCTTCAGTCTCTGCTGCAGCTTGTGGCCCAGAAAATGCATTACGAAAAGATATCTGCTCTAGCTGGGGAATGACAAGGTAGAAAGTTAAAGTAGAATTAAAATTTACTTTAATTCTTGTAAAGGAATCAATATGTGTGTATCTTCCAAGTTTTAGGAAAAACAAAATAGACCTTTTCTTAAAAAAAAAATAAAAAAGCAAAAATGTTCTTTGTTGCTAGGATTTATGTCTAGATCAAAACCAACCTGGCTTAATAAACTTTAAATTATTTTAGATTTCAGGAAAGCATGTTTCAGTTTGATGGTGAGCAAATGGAGATTTCAGACATGTGCCTAAGGCTATACTAAATATTCTAGAAATGAGACCACCGTGCTTCCTCTTAAGAATGGAGGTGAATGAGATCTCTTTGAAAGTGAAACTTACGGTAGTTATTCCAAGTAGTCAAACATGGAAGCCCGGCAGTCTTTGCAAGGCCTGATTCTCTGCAGAGCTAACTGGGCAAGACCACTGGGATGCTGTCATAAAAATCCAAGTGGAAAACAAGGCTGCTGAAGCAAGATGGTGGCCAACGAGAGGAAGGCAGTGGGACAGTTCTAGGAGGTCACCTCCAGGGAGCTGTTCATTGATTGAATGTTTGGATGGAGAAGGTGGGCTGGGGGAAGGGGGTGTCTAGGATGAACCCAAGTTTCTGGCTTCAGTTTTTGAGTGGATAGTTGTACCAAAAACTAGGAAAACTTGGGGGAAAATTACCTAGCCTTTCAAAATCTTAGTTTTTTCTTCCATAAAATAGAGAAAACATCATGTACTTTATAGTTGTTATAAAACTTGGAAAGTTTTATAATACATTTAAGAGTGCCTGGAACACAGAGCATGTTTACTAAATGTTTTTCCTACTACGTGTCCTGCCTCCTCTCCCAGCTCCCCTCCTCCAGCTCCCAGGCCCAGTGGTGCTCTTACTTGTAAGAATGAATCCTTTTCACTCCCAATCAGGCTTTCTCCCCTACATCTTATCAAAGGATCTCAGCTGCCTAGGATGGCAGAGCCTTTAGCTGGCTATCTCATCAGTTATTGAGATAACTCACCATCATTCTCATCTCAATGTAAGTTGCCCTTGGGATGCAGGCTTTTCATAGCAGGGAGGGATAACATTTTTTTTTTTTCCCAGAAATGGATCAGTTTTCTTTTGCTCCCCGTTATTTTCTTCTCTTGCTTACTCCTTTCCCTCTCTATTCAAGCAAACAATTGGATCTCTATTGCATCTGAGAAAAAAATACAATAGCTGGAAAGCAAACACAACAGACAACAATAATGATAAAACTTCTGCATCTCATCAGTGTTCATTTCTCAAAGCAAATCACCCAGGGAATTAAGAAGGTGTGAGAAAAGTGGTCACATGCGTATATGCACACAACCCTCACATCTGTCTCTTCTCTCTACAGCCCAGGAGGAGGTGCATGTGCCTCTTCTTCCTAATCCTCCCCCAAAGCATACGTGCATGTGTGTCTGTGAGAGAGAGACGGGCCTCCTGAGGGACTGACCAACAAGGGAGGAACTCCTTTCTGTGAGCAGACGCTGGGCAGCAGCCAGAGTCAGCATGCTCCACTGGGCCATACCCGGGGCTGCAGGTGACTGGGATGCTCAGCGGCTGGGGAGGCAGGAGCACACACGCCTCACTCGGTGCCACTGCCATGTGGGGCTCCACCCGAGTTTGCAGGACAGCCTGGGCCTGCCTGTCTGTGACCAACACCCACAAAGTGAAGGTTGTTGACAGACTCAGACTTCATCTGGAAAGGAATCAGACCCCACTTCAAAACTGTGTATGAGGACTTCTCTCGTGGTACAATGAATAAGAATCTGCCTGCCAATGCAGGGGACACAGGTTCGATCCCTGATCCAGGAAGATCCCCCATGCTGAGGAACAGCTAAGCCTGTGTGCAATAGCTATTGAGCCCAGGTGCCTACAGCGTGAGTTCTGCAACAAGAGAAACCACTGAAATGAGAAGCCTGTGCAGTGCAATGAAGAGCGGTCCCCACTCGCCACGACTAGAGAAAGCCCAAGTGCAGCAACAAAGACCCAGCACAGCCAAAAATAAATAAAATAAAATTTGAATGGCGTGATCTGAGATCATGATTGAGTTAAAGTTGTATGTTGTTTTTGAGAAAATGGTATTATTATTTGCATTCTTTTACAGTCTCACCCTTTTGGTCCACTAGTGTTCATGGCTGACCACAATACATTTGGGCAGTGGACACAGCTCAACCCTTTCACCAAAGACAAATATAAAACAGACCTGGCATCATCATTAGCTTCGCTAGAGATCTCCAAACCCATGTCCTTTCTATGCTCCATCCATCATGGGTTTATTATTCTCATTAAAACAAGCTATGATTTGATTTTTCCAAGGAGCTTCATTAGAATGAGAAAAAATTAAATTTACCAAGGAGGAAATGGTTGAATAATAATATGACAAGTAATTGAATTTTAAGTCCGTGAATGCCCCGGTGTGATTCAATACTGACACATGAAGCTAGTAATGAGAGGAAGAGTCCTATTCCATGGAGAAATCTGTTAATCCACATAAATAACTTGACGTTCTCAGTCATCTGGTTCACTTAGTGATGCATGACTTGTTTACTCCATAGGGAGGATCTGGTCCTCGCAGAGTGGCTTTGGGAGCTTGAGCATCAGTCACAGACTTCACTAAGAACCCATCACGCACCACAGTGTGATACTGTAATATCCTACTTAATCCTTGAAAAGCCAGTGAGGAGGGTAACATTATTTCCATTTTGCCTATTAATTAACAAAGATCTCAGGAGGTTGGGAAAATATCAGACGTAGAAAGGGCCAGAAGAAAAGCTATGACCAACCTAGACAGCATATTAAAAAGCAGAGACATTACTTTGCCAACAAAGGTCCGTCCAGTCAAAGCTATGGTTTTTGCAGTAGTCAACTATGGATGTGAGAGTCGGACTATAAAGAAAGCTGAATGCCGAAGAACTGATGCTTTTGAACTGTGGTGCTGGAAAAGACTCTTGAGAGTCCCTTGGACTGCAAGGAGATCCAACCAGTCCATCCTAAAGGAAATCAGTCCTGAATATTCACTGGAAGGGACTGATGCTGATGCTGAAGCTCCAATACTTTGGCCATCTGACGCGACAAACTGACTCATTTGGAAAGACCCTGATCCTGGGAAAGATTGAAGGCGGTAGCAGAAGGGGACGATAGAGGATGAGAGGGTTGGATGGCATCACCAACTCGATGGACATGAGTTTGAGTGAGCTCTAGGAGTTGGTGATGGACAGGGAAGCCTGGCGTGCTGCAGTCCATGGGGTCGCAAAGAGTTGGACACAACTGAGCAACTGAACTAAGAAAGTGCCAGAGCTGGGATTTGAATGGGAGGATGCTTACATTGAGGTGGACAAGGATGCAGGAATCCTGCTGGAACCAGCTCATCTGTTTACTGAACTTCTAGCTGATTCTCCTCCTTCTTGGTGCATTTTTCAATTCTTGTCAGTAGGAGAGGAGACACATGGTTAGATTTTGTGAAAGGATCAAACAGCCAATGTATAGGTGACTAGTTTATTTTGGAATGAATTAGCAATTTTTAAAATCCCCACCTTTTTTAAAGATAGCACTCAATGCCAGGAAGACTGCAATGAAATAATATTCTAATATATTGTGAATGAGAGTGTTCACTGCTTTAATCCTTTTAAAAAATTGCTTTGGTAACTGCTATGAGTTGAACTGTGTCCCCCTAAAATTCATATGTTGAAAGTCCCAGACCCCCGTCCCTCAGAATGTGACTTTATTTAGAAATAAAGTTTTTGCAGATGTAATCAAGTTGAGGTGAGGTCATACTGGAAGAAAATGTGCCCCTAATCCAACACAAGTGGTCTTTTATAGAAAGGGGAAATTTGGACACAGATACACAGGAGGAGGGGGCTTTCCAGGTGGTGTAGTGGTAAAGAATCTGCCTACCAGTGCAGAGACACAAGAGATGATGGTTCAATCCCTGGGTTGGGAAGATCCCCTGGAGGAGAAGATGGCAACCCACTTGGACACAAGTGAGCACACACGCAAGCCCATAGAAGGAGGGGAAGGTGAAGAGACACAGGGAGAAGACGGCTGGCTACAAGCCAAAGAGAAGCCCGGAACAGCTCCCTCACAGCCTCAGAAGGAACCACTCTGGTAACACCTTGATCTTGGATTACAATCTCCAGACTGTGACTTAAACAGTTCTGTTGTGGTCATGTGTTATGGCAGCCCTAGGAAACCAATACAGCAATGCATCCCGAGAATCTTAAAACTGATGATACCATTTGGCACAGCAATGCCTTGCCTTCGGTTGCCTCCTACAGAATAATGAAGACTGATACAGATTTATACATAAATGTGTATTTCTCATGTGTTTCCTTCCATGTGCTATTGCAGGAGGCCTTTCAAATGGCCTCCAGAGCCTGCCTTATTTTTGAAATTTCTCTGGGAGCTTGAGCATCAGTTACCAAGAAAATGCCGGTCTGCTTATCTGGCCTCCTTCAGCGAATCAGCTGTCATGCTCTATTCTGTGTACATCACTGTCCCTGGGTGCTGCCTTTTCACAGATCCAGTGCTATGAGTTCTGATCACAGTAGAAGTTAAGGCCCGGTTTCTCTCTTGGGGCCCAAGAAGCAAGTCTGCTGGTGGGTCGGGCCCACTGACCCACCAGGTGCCACAAGGCCCCACAACCACTGAGGACACTCCCTCTCACAGCCCAGCCTCAGGACTGGACCTGCCTGGGTATGGCTTTCTCATCCTCTTGCAGATGGGAGTCCCCGGGCCATCAGGCCAGCTGATTCTGAGCAGTCTGGCGCACTGGACACATCAGATCTCAGTGTTTGACCACAGTTTGACCGCCCATCCTGCTTCCCATCCACCGTGTGATAGTCATGCCAGTTTTCATCTCCCAGTCGATGTTCCAACCAACAGCCCACTCACACCTTGTAGCAGAACCCTGCGCCCAGCCACAGTTTCATGAGAAAGTCGACCATGTGAGGCCGGCAGACCAGGGACATGTCCTTTTTTCTTCGGATCTGAGCTTGTGGGTATCCTATGTAGTGAGAGGCAGGACCAACAGCCCCTCCAGTACTCACCGGTTGACCCCTGTGCTTTGGAAACTTACACAGAGTGAAAGGAATTCTGATTTTAAACAGCATCTCCTTGTGTGGCCTGTTTGCAGGACTGCACAGGCCGGCTAGAGCAGCCCTGTTGACCTCTGACCCTTGGCCCGCTAACCGAAACAAGGTGAATATTTCTTGGGCTGCCGCCGTTGAGGGAGGACCAGAGAATAAATTTGACCCTACTTCCCCTGAAGGTGATGAATGGCTCCCCTTTCAAGCCGGGGCCCTCCGGCCCTTTTATTCACTGCTGTGCTTTTAAAAAGCGGAGGATGTATTGAGTGCCTTTCAACTGTTTACCAGCAGAAGTGCAAAGATCAGGTTACCAGCCCAGAGTGGTTCATCTTTTTTCCCAAATCAAAGCCTGTGTCCACAGCACCTATGTCCACATGGGTTCATTTTCTGTATTCAGGCCGTCAGAGCACGAGGCCAGGGACAAAGGCCTGGAAGAGAGATGGAGTAATTAGGTGCAGAGCAGCAAGCACTCATCTCTGCCTTCAGCTTAGGACTTTAATACGGTTTGCGGGGGAGGGTAGTTTGTGTGTCATTTTTTTAAAGCAGAAGTGTCTCTGGTTTCCTCCAAGTCAGAACAAGTGATGTTTTCCCAAGGATCCTGTGTTGGGTCATGTTTTAATTTGAGAGAAGTTTCACTACAAAAATAAGTATGTTTTGAAACATTTCTGTTGGAACTGTGAGAACCAATGTTCATACTTGAAGGAAAAGGTGCTATGGGTCTGAAATAGACTGATGCCATGATCAGTGGCATTATAAATGTATGGAGCATTCCAAATATGGAGAATATATATTATTCAAGTATAGAGAATAGCCACTTACATAATTCTAACATTGCGCCTTATTTGTGTCAGTTTTCACTAACAAGTAAAATACCATGGAAACCCCTTCGTACCTCCCTGCCCTTAAATCGATGTTTTCCTCTCCAGAATATTACTAAATTATTACTATAGATGAAGGTATTCATAAATAATTTTGTCTGAATACATCATTCAGTAATGAGCTTTTTTCACTCAATCTTATGTTTCTATCATACTATTTCACTCAATGTTTATGTTTTGTTGGTAATAATATTGACAGATAAAATTCATTTAATTGAACTAGTGTATAACATTTCATTTCAAGCATATTGTACACTTCAGTCATGATGATGGGTATTTAGGTGACTTCTGTCAAGAGCTGTGAAGGGTCTGAAGCTTCACCCAACTTGGGTGGGTGCATGTGCACGCTCAGTCACGTGCGGCTCTTTCTGATCCCATGGACTATGGGGTCCCACCAGGCTCCTCTGTCCATGGAATTTTCCTGCCAAGAATACTGGAGTGGGTTGCCATGTCCTACTCCAGGGGATCTTCCCTACCCAGGGACTGAGCCCTCATCTCCTGCATTGGCAGGATTCTTTACCACTGTGCCACCTGGGAAACCCTTCACCCCACTTAGCAGTTAACAAGTTAGGCTGCTGCAATCTCTTAGATGCTGGTAGAAAAGATGAGATTTCTGGGTCAGAAATGAGAGACTTCATTATTCACGGGCAAAGCAGTAACCAGAATGTTGGCATACTTGGGCTGGTTTCCCAAGCACCCCAGACCCACAGGGTGATGTGGAGAGCCAGATGTCAGCTGCACAGGCAGTGGGTTGGGTTGTAGGAGAGGACAACTGAGCTTGGAGATTCTGCAGATTTGGGGCGGGCAGTAGGCGAGCTGCCTCTTTGTCCTGAGGTGAAATGTTCCCTCATTCTTTGAGGTTCTCCCCTGCAAATACAGCTCTGAAGATGGCTGGGTAAAGCGCAGTCAAGGCTTTGTTTCTTTGGCATAGCCACCAAGGCATGTAGGGGAACCAGAAACCCAGGGAGGACTTCATCTCCCAAAGCTTCCAAGTGTCAGCTCTTACAGAGCTACCAACAGGCATGCCATTTTTCTCCTTACACAGCATGTGTGAGAAGTAAATTTGCTTCTCTCCAAATCATTTTTCACAGTGATTGTGGGAATCTATGATCACCAGTAGCATGTAAGGATCTTCTTGCTTGTTTATCTCCTGTTGAACCATTGTGTTGTCAGACACTTTAACCGTTGTGTTGTCTGAACACACATTGTGTTGTGCTAAGCTGATTGTGATAGAAGGATAATGCAGGCTGTTTTAATGTGCTTCCTTGATTTTGAGCATCTTTTCATTTATAGCATCGATCTTGCACTTTATTCCCTCTCCTTTGCCTTTTCATGCCTTTTGCCTATTTTTGTGGCTTTGCCTTTTTCAAATAGGTTTATAGGCATTCTTTGTACACCCTGTATATTATTCTTTGCCAGCTATATGAGTTAATAATATCTCCTCCTACTCTGTAGCTTGTCTTCTCACATGATGTATAAATTTTTGTTTCAGAGAAAAATTTTAAAGTTTTAAATATGGAAGAGAAACTAAGAAAAAATCCATTTACAATAGCATCAAAAAAATAAAATACTCAGTAATAAGTTTAACCAAGGGGATGAAAGAGCTGTAAACTGAAAACAACAAGACAGCGATTAAAGAAACTGAAGAAGACACAAAAAAATGGAAATATATCTAGTGTTCTTGTATTGAAAGAACCAATATCGTTAAAATGTCCACACTACTCAAAGTAATCTCCCAATGCAATACAATTCCAATCAAAATTCTAATGGCAGTTTTCATAGAAGTAAAAAAAAACACACAATATTCCATTGTATGGAATCACAAAAGACTCCAAACAGCCAAATTAATCTTAAGAAAAAACAGCAAAGCTGTAGGGATCACAATTCCTGATCTCAAGCTATATTACAAAGCTATAGTAATCAAAACAGTATGGCACTGGCATAAATACAGAACCAATGGAACAGAATAGAGAGCTCAGAAACAAACCTATGCATACATGATCAACTGGGCTTTCCTGGTGCCTCAGATGGTAAAGAATCTGCCTGCAATGCAGGAGACCTAGGATCCCTGGTTCAGGAAGACCCCCAGGAGAAAGGAATGGCAACCTACTCCAATACTCTTTCCTGGAGAATCCTTTGGACAGAGGAGCCCGGCGGGCTACAGTCCATGGGGTTGCAGAGTTGGACACGGCTGAGTGACTAACACACACAATATTTGATAAGGGCACCAAGAATATACAATGAGAAAGAATTTCTTTTCAATAAATGATGTTGGGAAAACTGGATATCCACATACAGAACACACTTCCCCAATGGCTCAGCAGTAAAGAATCCACTTCAATGCAGGAGATGCAGGAGACATGGGTTCAGTCCTAAGGATGAGATGGTTAGATAGCATCACCAACTCAATGGACATGAATTTGAGCAAACTCCAGGAAACAGTAAAGGACAGAGGAGCCTGGCATGTTACAGTCCATGGGGTCACAAAGAGTCAGACACCAGTTGACTGAACAGCAACAACAACATGCAGAAAAATGACATTGGACCCCTATCTTGCGCCACTCACAAAAATTAATCAAAATTGATTAAAGTTTCTTGTAATGCCTGAAACTTTAAAACTCCTAGAAGAAAACAGGGATAAAGCTTCTTGATATTGTTCTTGGCAATGATGTTTTGGATTGACATCAAACACATAAGCAAACAAGTGGAACTTATCAACACCAAAAGCTTTTTCACAGCAAGGGAGATTTGACAAAATGAAAAGGCTACCTTGGTATAGGAGAAAATATTTGCAAATCATATATCTGACAACAGGTTAATATTAAAATATATAAGAAACTCATACAACCCAATAGCAAAATACTCAAAAATAACACAATTAAAAATGGGCAAGGGAAATGAACAGATATTTTTCTAAAGAAAGTATTAGTTCAGTTCAATCGCTCAGTCATGTCCAACTCTTTGCGACCCCATGAACTGCAGCATGCCTGTCCATGCCTCCCTGTCCATCACCAACTGCTGGAATCTACCCAAACCCACATCCATTGAGTCAGTGATGCCATCCAACCATCTCATCCTCTCTTGTCCCTTTCTCCTCCTGCCCTCAATCTTTCCCAGCATCAGGGTCTTTTCAAATGAGTCAGCTCTTTGCATCAGGTGGCCAAAGTATTGGAGTTTCAGCTTCAACATCAGTCCTTCCAATGAACACCCAGGACTGATCTCCTTTAGGATGGACTGGTTGCATCCCCTTGCAGTCCAAGGGACTCTCAAGAGTCTTCTCCAACACCACAATTCAAAAGCATCAATTCTTCAGTGTTCAGCTTTCTTTATAGTCCAACTCTCACATCCATACATGACCACTGGAAAAACCATAGCCTTGACTAGACCGACCTTTGTTGGCAAAGTAATGTCTCTGCTTTTTAATATGCTATCTAGGTTGGTCATAACTTTCCTTCCAAGGAGTAAGCGTCTTTTAATTTCATGGCTGCAATCACCATCTGCAGTGATTTTGGAGCCCCAGAAAATAAAGTCAGCCACTGTTTTCACTGTTTCCTCATCTATTTGCCATGAAGTGATGGGACTGGATGCCATGATCTTAATTTTCTGAATGTTGAGCTTTAAGCCAACTTTTTCACTCTTCTTTCACTTTCATCAAGAGGCTTTTTAGCTCCTGTTCACTTTCTGCCATAAGGGTGGTATCATCTGCATATCTGAGGTTATTGATATTTCTCCCAGCATTCTTGATTCTAGTTTGCGCTTCCTCCAGCCCAGCATTTCTCATGATGTACTCTGCATATAAATTAAATAAGCAGGGTGACAATATACAGCCTTGACACACTCCTTATACATATGGTCAACAGGAATATGAAAAGATACTCAGCATCACTCATCATCAGGGAAATGTAAATCAAAACCACAGTGAGATATCACCTCACCTCTGTTAGAAAGACTTTGATCAAAAAGACAGGAGATAACAAGTGTTGGTGAGGATGTGGAAAAAGGGGAACACCTGTGCATTGTTGGTGGGAATGTAAATCTGTGAAACCATTATGGAAAACTACCAGAAATTAAAACTAGAACTAACAAATAATCCAATAAACTCACTTCTGGGCATATATCAAAAAGAAATGAAATTACTATCTCAAAGAGATAGCCAAAGTCTCATGTGCATTGTAGCATTATTCAAAATAGATAAGAAACAGCCTAAATTTCTGTCAATGGAAAAAGAAAATGTGATATCACACACACACACATACACACACACACACACACACACACACACACAGACATGGGTACAATGCAACATTATTCAGCTATAAGAAAGAAGGAAATCCTGCCATTTGTAATGACATGCATGAAACTGGAGCACATTATTTTGTGAAATAAGTAATTGGCAAAAAGACAAATGCTGTATGATCTCACTTATGTATGGAATCTAGAAAATTCAAAGTCACAGAAACAGAGAAAATAGTGGTTACCAGGAGCTCAGGAGTACAGTGAATAGGAGATATTGGTCAAAGGGTACAAACTTTTAGTTAGAAATGAGTAATTTCCAGAGCTCTACGTACAGCATAGTGACTATAATTAATAATACAGCATTGTATACTTGACATTTGCTAAGAGAGTAGACCTTTTGTTCTCACTACATGTGTGCTCAGTTGCTAAGTCATGTCCAGTTCTTTGTGACCTCATGGTCTGTAGCCCACCAATCTCCTCTGTCCATGGGATTTCCCAGGCAAGAATACTGGAGTGGGTTGCCTTGTCCTCCTCCAGGGGATCTTCCCGACCATGGGATCAAAACCGAGTCTCCTGCATTGGCAGGGGGGTTCTTTACTTACCACTGTGCTACCTGGGAAACCCTCTCTCTGCACACACACAAACACACACACAGAAACAAGATAACTATGTAAGGTGATGTATGTGTTAATTACCTTTATTATGATAATCATTTCACTATGCACATGTATATAAAATCATCACCTTAAATATACATGATTTCTATTTGTAAAGTATAACTAAGTAAAGCTGGAGTTAAACAGTTTTAAATAATAAAAATCTATGTTTAATTCTTAAAATTTTGTTTTTATATGTTAAGAAATTTTTTCCTACTATAAAGCCATAATATTTTTCCTCTTTTTCTTTTAAAAACATTAAAGTTTTGTTGTTTTCATCTAGGTCTTAAACACATGGGGAATTTAATCTTCTGTGTAGTGTGAGATGTTGAATCTAATTTACTTTCATAAGTGGACAACCAACTATCTGATCACCATTTAGTGGATTCCCCACGGACAGGTAAAATATCCATTCCATCATGCTCAACAGTTGTCCAGGCTAAAAACCGTGGAGCTTTCAGACTCTTGTAGCTGATATCCAATCCATCAGCAAATCCTGACAGCTCTGCCTTAAGCAGACCTCCCCAGACGGCCCTTTCTCATCCCCACCACCGCTGCCGCTCAGCGCCACCCCACCCCCAACTTTTGCTTGGATTACTCTGTGGCCTCCTTAATAAGTCCTCCTCCTCCGTATCTTGCTTCCCTACAGCTTCTTGTCTAGACAACAGCATAGTCATGGTTTAAAGACATATTTTTGATCATGCTATTCCTTACTCAAATTCAGAGTAAAATTCACAGTTACACTATGTTCTCAAGAAACCTGATTGCTGGCTGCTTACCGCACCTCATTTCCTCCTCTCCCTCTCTGTCTCTCAGTGTCTGCTGATTCTCTCTGTCTTTCTCTTTCTTGCTTACTGTGCTGCAGACACAGACTTGCTATTCCTCACATGCTGATTCTGCTCCTACCTCAAGGCCTTTGCCACTTCTTCTGACCATTTCTCTTTCCCAGATAACTGTATGGCTTGCTTTAACCTCTTTCAGATTTCTGATCAAATATCACTTTACCCAAGAGGGCCTTCCCTATTCATACTATACTGAAATAGAACCTTTTATCTCCACTTACTTTATTTTCCTCATAACATTTACCACTACTTCATGTCATAGTATATGTTCCATTTATTGCATGTTCCACTTGTTAGAAAGTAAGTGCCCTGGGGGAAGAATTTTGTTAGCTTTCTTCACCCATCTATTTCTTGTTTAGAATTTATTTTTATTATTTGTTTTGCGCTGTTAGGTCTTTGCTGCTGCATATGGGCTTTCTCTAGTTGCGAAGGGCAAGGACTGCTCTCTAGTTGCGGTGCGTAGGCTTCTCAGTGAAGGGTCTTCTCTTGTTGCGGAACTCAGTTCTAAGAACAGAGGCTTCCATAGCTGTGACTTGCTGGCTCTAGAGCACAGGCTCAGTAGTTGTGGCACGTGGGCTTAATGGCTCCTCAGGATGTGGAATTTTCCCAGACCAGGGATGGAACCCATGTCCCCTACATTGGCAGGTGGTCTTATCAGTGTAGCACCAGGGAAGTCCCACTCATCTATTTCGAAAGCCAGTAACAGAGCATGGTACAGAGGAAAGCATTAAACACGTATGATAACTGAATGAATGAATAAATGAGTAAAGATTCCAACTGGGAAAAACCAGTTTTTGGTAACAGTCATACTGAATTGAGATTTAAGTCCTTCCACTTTATTACCTTTATAAAAATTGCCTTAGCTATTATTGGCCTTCATTTTTCCATTCCAGTTTTATAGCCAAATGTCAAGTTCCACATAAAGTCATATTTGAATTTTGATTGGAAATTCATTGTATTTATACATTAATTTGAGGTGAATATCCTCATTTATTCAGGTTTTCTTTATGTCTTTCAATAACATTTAGTAATTTTTTAAACTAAAGGGCATGTGTTTATTTTCTTATAGTCATTTGGGAATACTCATGGCTCATACACACACAGGGTATAGGATCTTTCCTTTTGCGTTTTCTAATTATAGGTGTGGGCTTCCCTGGGGGTTCAGCAGTAAAGAATCCACCTGCCAAGGCAGGAGAAGCAAAAGACATGGGTTTGATCCTTGGGTCTGGAAGATCCCCTGGAGGAGGGCATGGCAACTCACTCCAGTATCTTGCCTGGAGAATCGCATGGACAGAGGAACTTGGTGGGCTACAGTCAAAAGGATCACAAAGAGTTGAATATGACTGAAGCAACTTAGCACGTACGTGTGTGTGTGTGTGTATGTGTGTGTGTGTGTGTGTATGTGTGTACCACATCTTTATCCATTCATCTGTCAGTGGACATTTATGTTGTTTCCATGTCTTGGCTACTGTAAATAGTGATGTGATGAACCCTGGGGAGCATGTATGTTTTCAAATTATAGTTTTGTCTGGGTATATGCCTAGAAGTGAGATTTCTAAATCATATGGCAACTCTATTTTTAGTTTTTGAGGAATCTCTATATTGTTTTCATTATGACTCTACCAATTTACATTCGTACCAACAGTGTTAGAGGATTCCCTTTTTTCCACAGCTTCTCTAGCATTTGCCATTTATAGACTTTTAAATGATGGCCATTCTGACTAGGACAAGGTGATAACCTCATTGTAGTTTTGATTTGAATTTCTCTAATAAATAGTGATGTCAAGTATCTTTTCTTGTGCCTATTGGCCATCTGTACATCTTCTTTGGAGAAATATCTATTTAGGTCTTCTGACCATTTTCTGATTGAGTTGTTTGGGTTTTTCAACTTGAGTTTTAAGAGCTGTTTGTGTATTTTGGAAATTAAGCCCATGCCGGTTGCTTAATTTGCAAATATTTTCTCCCTGCCCAGAGATTGCCTTTCCATTTTGTTTATGGTTTCCTTGCTGTGCAAAACTTGTAGGTTTGATTTGGTCCCCGCTTTTAGTTTTTGCTTATATTTCTATTGCTTTGAGAGACTGACTTAAGGAAACATAAGTACGATTTATGTCCGAGAACGTTTTGCCTCTGTTCTCTTTTAGGAGTCTTTGTGTCATGTCTTGTATTCATCTTTAAGCCACTTTTGGTTTTTGTTTGTATATGGTATGAAGGTGTGTTCTCACTTCATTGATTCACATGTAGCTGTCCAGCTTTTCCAACACCACTTGCTGAAGAGACTGTCTTTTTCCCCATTGTATATTCTTGCCTCCTTTGTGGAAGATTAATTGTCCACTGGTGTGTGGGCTTATTTCTGGGCTCTCTCTTCTGTTCCATTGATCCATATGTCTGTTTTTGTGCCAGTACCATTGTATTTTGGTTACTGTAGCTTGTAGTATTTTCTGAAGTCTTGGAGGATTATTCCTCCTGTTTTGTCTTTTTTTCCCTAAGGATTGTTTTCGCAATTAACATATACTTCTTGTTTTGTTGTTGTTCAGTCACTAAGTCGTGTCTGACTCTTTGTGACCCCATGGACTGCAGCAAGCCAGGCTTCCCTGTCCTTCACCATCTCCTGGGGTTTGCTTAGACTCATGTCCATCAAATCGGTTATTCTATTCAACTATCTCATCCTCTGTTGCCCCCTTCTCCTCCTGTCTTTAATCTTTTCCACTATCAAGGTCTTTTCCAATAAGTCAGTTCTTTGCATCAGGTGGCCAAAGTAATAGAGCTTCAGCCTCAACATCAGTCCTTTCAATGAATATTCAGGGTTGATTTCCTTTAGGATTGACTGGTTTGATCTTCTTGCTCCAAAGGACTCCCAAGAGTCTTCTCCAGCACTGCAATTCAAAAGCATCAGTTCTTCAGTGCTCAGTCTTCTTTATGATCCAACTCTCACATCCACACTTGACTCCTGGAAAAACCATAGCTTTGATTATATGGACCTTTCTTGGCAAAGAGATGTCTCTAGGTTTTTCATAGCTTTCCTTCCAAGGAGTAAGCATCTTTTAATTTCACAGCTGCAGTCACTGTCCACAGTGATTTTGCAGCCCAAGAAAATAAAATCTGTCTCTGTTTCCACTTTTCCCCTTCTATTTGCTATGAAGTTATGGGACCAGATGCCATGCTCTTAGTTTTTTGAATACTGGGTTGTAAGCCAGCTTACACTCTGCTCTTTATTCCTCATCAAGAGGCTCCAAAAATAGCAAAGAGAGATAAGATAGCCTTCTTAAGTGACTAATGCAAAGAAATAGAGGGAAACAACTGAATGGGAAAGACTAGAGATCTCTTCAAGAAAACTGGAGATATCAAGGGAACATTTCAATCAGGATGGGCACAATAAAGGACGGAAATGGTAAGAACCTAACAGAGCAGAAGAGATTAAGAAGAGATGGCAAGAATACACGCAAGAACTAAACAAGAAAGGTCTTAATGATCTGGATAACCACGATGGTATGGTCACTCACCTAGAGCCAGACATCCTGGAGTGGGAAATCAAGTAGGCCTTAGGAAGCATTACTATAAACAAAACTAGTGCAGGTATTGGAATTCTAGCTGAGCTCTTTCAAATCTTAAAAGATGATGCTGTTAAAGTGCTGCACTCAATATGTCAGCAAATTTGGAAAACTCAGCAGTGGCCATAGGACTGGAAAAGCTCAGTTTTCACGCCAATCCCAAAGAAGGGCAATGAAAAGAATGTTCAAACTGTTGCACAATTGCACTCAGTTCACATGGTCATAAGGTAATGCTCAAAATCCTTCAAGCAAGGCTTCAGAAGTACGTGAACCAAGAACTTTCAGATGTACAAGCTGGATTTAGAAAAGGCAGAGGAACCAGAGAAATTGGTTCCAATATTGGTTCCAAATTGCCAACATTCATTGGATCCTAGAGAAAGCAAGGGAATTCCAGAAAAACTTCTGCTTTATTGATTATGCTAACACCTTTGGCCATCTGATGTGAAGAACTGACTCACTGGAAAAGCCCCTGATGCTGGAAAAGATTGAAGGCGGGAGAAGAAGGGGAGGATGACAGAGGATGAGATGGTTGGATGGCATCATCGACTCAATGGACATAAGTCTGAGCAAGCTCCGGGAGTTGGTGATGGACAGGGAGGCCTGGCGTGCTATAGTCCATGGGGTCACAAAGAGTCAGACATGACTGAGCAATTGGATTGAACACCTTTGACTGTGTGGATCACAACAAACTGTGGACATTCTTAAAAAGTGATGGGAATACCAGACCACCTTACGTGTCTCCTGGGAAACCTGTACGCAAGTCAAGAAGCAACTTATACCTATAATTGTATATAGTTAACATATACTTGTAAAAGTATAATCAATAAGCAATTTAATTTTTTTTTCAGATTTGGAAGTTTTATTATTTTTTTTAAATTTATTATTATTATTTTTTTAAATTTTAATATCTTTAATTCTTACATGCGTTCCCAAACATGAACCCCCCTCCCACCTCCCTCCCCCATGATATAATCTATCAAGTTCCTACCTCACCCTTGGTCTTGTATACCATGACTTCTGTCTGTATTGACTTTTTTTCCTCACTGATCTACAACTTCTCATGATTCTCTTAGTGTGTGTCTATGGGTAGGAAACTGGAATAGTTCTCATATGTCTGATATGTCTTCCTCTTGACTGCATCCTAGATGCTAGCTTATGTGGCATAGGATCCTAGGTCACCAAAATTTTCCCTTGGCACTTTGAAAATATCACTCCAGTGCCTCTGGCCTCTATTTCTCCTGATGAGAAGTCCTCTGTTGTCTAGTTGACATCTGTTGTACATTGTGTTTTCTCATCTCTCCAGTAGCTTTTAGCATTTCTCTTTACCCATGACACGTGAAGCTTCTGTACCAGGCTTCACCACGTGGACTCCCGGTCATTCAGGCTGCTTGATGCTTACAATACTTTCGATCTGAGGGCCTGTGAATTTCTTCAGTGCTTAAAATTTCTCTGTTGTTTTATCTTCAAGGTAGATTTACTTCCATTTTCTCCATTCCCTTTTTTGGCAGGGGGAAATCTACAATCTATCCCTAGGACCTCTTGTTGACATGTTTTAATCTCTTTGCTAAATCTGCTAGATCCTGGAGAAATGATAGCATTCGATTCACCATTTTGTCTTCAACCGTATCTCGTCTAGAGTTTAACTTTCTTTTTTTTTAAATTTTACTGTCAGTACTATACTTTTAATTTCTTAAATGTCTAAGCATTAATCATTTGTATTTGATTTATATATGACAGTTGTATTTCATAATTCCTTATTTTTCAAACATGTTTTATATTTACATATCTGAATCCTTGTGTTGAGTGTTGATTTTATTCCCTTTCTTTAGCTGCAGATGGCTTCAGGTGCTTTGAATTTTTAATGCCATCTGATTATGAGTGGGAAGTTTTTGTGTTGATACTTTGTTTTGTTTATTCTTCCTTTCTGTTAGCTACCTCTCTCTTTCTGGTGATTTTGGGGTTCCCAGGCAAGGCAGAACCAGTTTTTTTCTCGCTGCTTTGGGGGTTGCTGCACTCAGGGGCACTGCAGGGATCTGAGACTCGGCCTCTTTGTTAACCATGGATCTCGGTGGCGCAGCCCCTGTCCTCTGTAGGCCCACACGCATGTACTGCTTCCTTCTACCTGCTTCCTGGAGGGGGCTGGAGCTGTGGGGCTCCAGGCTCCATCTCTCAGGGTGCACTATGTCTAGTGTCCTATGGGGCAGGCTCCATCTCTGAGGGTACACTATGTCTAGTGTCCTATGGGAGCTGGCCTGCTCCATCTGGCCTGGCCAGATGCCCAGGAAGTCTGCTCTTCTGCTGCCCTTCAGAACCCCAGCTGGTCCTGCCCATTTGGTTTACTCAGCTTCCACTTGTCTTCTGTCAGTGCCCTGTGTCTGGAACAGAGGTGGATGCACCCAAGGACCCACATGCCCTGTGTCATTCTGAATAAACGAGCAAGAACACCTACCCAAATGTTTGGCATATGAGGCCCCGTCCTTCCCTCGGGGGGCGTCCCAGGAAGCCATGCAGGCGCTGAAGCCAAGAAAGCACGTGCTGTCCACAGTCAGCTGCAGCTGACAGGACAAGTCGAGTGATGCTCCATGTGTGCTCAGAGCCGCTTCCACAAAGTTCCACCCAGGGAACTTCCTTCAAATCAGTGCTGGAGGAGTGTTTCCTGCTGAAAGATATTCCAATAGAGTTTCCTCTTCATCATGGCCATAAGCAGCTGGATTTCAGTGATTTATTTTCGTCCTGGATGTCATTTGCTTTCTCCACTATGACTTTTTATTTCCAAATCTTGTTTCTTAATAGTGCTTACAGTTTTCTTTATACACCATCTCAACATTGCTTTTTATGGAGAGAAGCAAGTATAAATAGAAAAGAAAAAATAGAACTCACTGCCTTTAGCAATATTAAGTGTTGACATTTTTTTCCATGATTGAAGTTAATTTGTTGAGATATAATGGACATGACCCATTATATTAGTTTCAGGTGTATGACATAATATTTGATATTTGTATACATTGCAAAATGGTCACCACAATAAGTCTATTTAACATCCATCACTTCACATGGACATAATTTTTTTCTATGATGAGAATTTTTAAGATCTCTTAGCAACTTTCAGATTTACAGTAAGTATTGTTAATGTCACTATGCTGAACATTATACTCCCATGACTGACATATTTAATATTTAATAACTGGAACTTTGTAGTTTTTGACCATCTTCACCCATTTTGACTACCCCCTCCCCTATTCCCTGTCTCTAGCAACCACCAGTCTGTTCGCTATAATTTCTTTCTTAAAGACTCCACATAGAAGTGTAATCACAGTATTTGTCTTTGTCTGACCCACTTCACTTAAAAGCATTTCAATAAAAACAAAAATTAAACCTGTAAGCTGTTTTTCCAGTTTTCTCACATGTGACTACACTGTCAGATTCACAGAAAATGCCACGTTTCTCTATTCCCTCTGGCCAACTGCTGACACTCCTGTGAGGGTCCCAGCCTGTGACATGGAAAAGGACCCCGGGTTAAGGGACAATGGCTGTCAGGGTGCATGTTAAGCCTGGAGGTGAGAGAAACCAATTAGCCTTGCCAAGCAATATCCCGGCAGGGCCCCCCTAGCTGGGAGTTCAGTGAGAAAATAATTAGATATTCAGGATGGGATGAAATGAAAGGCTCTTTTGAGGAAAAGAACACTGTTTCTCAGAGAAGTTGGGAAACGCCTGTGGGAATAGCACTTTCAGAGGGGCCGGGGGACAGAGAGAACTTCAGAGGGTCTGTGCGTCTGGTACTGAGGCCACTCCCCTGCCCTCCCAGCTGGCTCTGAACAGCAAGGAGCCTTGGGACCACAACAGCTTTGTGGAAAAACACAACAGCTGCATACGCAGCATTTCACTGGCATCAAATCACTATTCTATCAACAAGGTCTTGAATCCTTCTGCAGCACCCTGTGAGAACATTTTCATTGTCTTTGTCCTACAGAGAAGTTGCAGACCAGCTCACACTTCTCTAGGACCAACTGTGAACTAGAAATTCAACAAAAACAATGGATTCAGCTTCTTCTGCCAGCAGGGGAGGGAGGAGAGGTGTCCATATTTTATGAACGAGGAAATCACATCTCCTAGAAACTTGGAGTTGTTCAAAACTGACACAATGGGGAGGAAAGGCTCTGAACTTGGCTTCTGACCCCACAGCCTCTGCACCTTCCATCCCTATGCAATGCTACCTGCCAAAAACATGCCCTATTCCAAAGTTCTAAAACTACCAGCTCAACCAGTTATTTACAACCATCACTAAAAACCACTGTGACCAGTAGGGGTAGATGTAGCTCGTTGGTGCAATAACATGGATGCTTCTCAAGATTGTGCTGGGAAGCTCGTTTTCCATCTTCCCTAGTGATTGATTCCTGATAAATTTTCCCAAACAGATTTTTCGCCCATGTGCACTTGCCCAGGGGTTCTGACAACACTGAATTTCTGCCTAGTGAGACCCCTTTCAGACTTCTGGCCTTCAGAACTGTGAGATAATAAATTTGTCTTTTTAAGTCACTTAGTTTGCAGTGATTTGTTACAGGAGCAATAAGAGATTAATGTACTCACAAAAAGTGCCTAGCAGGGGCTTTGTTGAGAAAAAGCTTCCATGCATGGCACTGTCATCTTTTCTACTATCACACCATTGTGGGCTTAGGTAACTAGAAGTCAAAGTGGAGCATTCTTAATTTTAAGACCACCTCAGTCCCCACACATATATCACCCTCCTCTTCCATGCTATGCAGAGCATCAAGGAACAGCCAGCAGTGCACCTCTAGCGCACGTTTATCTGCACTAAGGCGATAGTCTGTTTATCTTGTCTGTTCTGGGGCTGGGCCTGCCCTGTCTCATCCTAAAGGTGTCTGTGGGTTTCTTGCTTCCCCTGCTAGAATAGGTATCTTTGAAAAGTGGTCATGTGTCTTATCATGCTTGTGTCTTTCACAGAAGTCGGCACACAGTGGGGCTCACAAATAGTTTCGGAATGAATGAATCAGTGAAGAAAGTCTATCAACTCCTACCCATGGAATGAAACAAAGCATCATTCGGTGAAGATATATTTCAGGGAATCTTGAGACTTCACTGGCGGAGGGAGGTGTGTTCTCCAGGGACTGGCAGACTTCTTACCTGCTGCACGCCTGGCAACACAGCTTATGCAGGGGTCTCCCACATCTGGATACCCTTTCATAGTTCATACATGTAAAAATGGGACAACTTGGCGACTGAACAACAGCAATCAATCATGAATTTTATTGGAGGAGACCTCCGATTCTCAAACATGTAAATGCACACAGAGAATAACAAGCGAGCTTCAATCAGACCAACAGCAGAACCGCCATTTGCCACCGGGCACTGCTGCGTGCTTGACATGCATTAGCAAGGTTCTCATAAAATTCTTGGAGGCAGGTTTCACTTTCCTCGCATTTTGCCCATAAGGTAATTGTGCTGTAACGTGCTCATGCGCCTTGCCCAGGGTTCTGTGCGACAAGTGACGACGTTGAAGGTCTCCCAGCTCTGCCTGGCTCCAGCCTTTCCCAGTCTGCAGCCCGGTCTCCCTGGACCCACAGCATGGAATGCATTTCCCTGGATGCCAGGGGCATGTTCCACACAATCCATCTGCTGCCACCTAAACTCAGCATTTTGAAACTATTTTGAATTCAAAAATGGGAGCACACACTCTAAATTCCATAATCTTAGTAAATTCTTCTCTGAACATATAAGTTTTTTAATGGATTTAAAACAGCAGTCCAGCTGACTTCAAAGGTTTAGTTTGAATAACCATTTTTCATGGAATTATTAACTTGGAAAGATGAGTTATTAATTTTGCAAGATTCAATTTTTAACTTTACAAAATGAGGACTTTATTTTTTTTTAAAACTTCTTTAAATATCAGAATTCTATTCTGGTCCACTAAATTGCATTTATTCTATTTAAGTGATCTCTTGCAGAAATAGAATTGATAGACTAGAAATTCCACAAAATAAAATTTGGTCTTTTGATGCTAAGGCCAATTCAGTAAAACTAATAAACAAATATAACAATACATAGCTCAAGGACAACTGGCAAATGAAACATCTGGGAAAACTGTAGAGTTGGAATCCTATCTCCACTGTCAGAATGGTGATTTTGAGTAAGGAAATGGTGACTCTGAGTAACAGTCTGATGACTGATAAACCTTGATTTTAACCCCAGTTTCCCACTGATTTGTTATGTGAAATGGAACAATTAACAACTTCCTGGAAACTTATCTTTTCTCATGTGTACGAACAGGAGGTCTGCTAAAATTGGTTATTGTATGGCTTAAGCAAATTTGTGTTTGTAAGTACCCTAGCACAGCACCAGGCAATCTTAAGTCCTCAATGACTGATGGCTAATAAGAAAAAAAAATAATTCTTGGACCTAAACAAATTCCAAATCAACATGATATAAATAGAAGAAGGAAAAATAAATCAGTGTCATGCTACTGGGATGAAAAGGCTCCATAAAGTACAATCCCCAAAGGGAAGCAAGTCTGAGACCTCTGGATGTCTAAGGTTCTCCCTGGGAGGCAGGATTGCATATTGGTTAAACACTGTCCAGGTAAACATATTAGCGTCACCACCTCCTAGTTGTGTGACCCAGGACAAGTTAATAATAAAACCTACTTCACATGGCTGTGTGATGATTAACTACTTAATATTTGTAAATAACTTAGTGCCTGGCATGTGGCAAGCAATAAAAAATAGTTTCTTAGTATTAGCTATCAACAGAAATAAATTTAGAAGGCAAAAAACGGACTAGATAGAATACCTAAAATTCTGACAGACATGGGCTCAGGATTTGTATGTTGGGGATTAAGGTAAAAAGAGGTCATCTGGGTGGGACCTTAATTTAGTCTGACTGATGTTCTTACACGAAGAGATCAGCCCTCAGACACACACAGAGGGAAGATGACATGAGGATGCAGGGAGAAGACAGCTGTCTACAAACCAAGGAGAGAGGCCTCAGGAGAAACTAACCCTGCTGACACCTTGATCTCTGACGTCTAGCCTTGAGCACTGTGAGAAAATGAACTTCTGTCATTTAAGGCCCCCTATCTGTTGTACTTAGTAATGGCAGCCCTAGCAGGCTGTGGGTGCTCAGCTGCTTCAGGGGTGTCTGACTCTTTGCAACCCTATGGACTGAGTGTGCCAGACTCCTCTGTCCACAGGATTCCCTAGGCAAGAATACTGGAGTGGGTTGCCATGCCCTCCTCCAGGGGATCTTCTGGATCCAGGGATCGCACCTGCATTTCCTGTATCCTGAGTTGCAGGTGGATTCTTTACCTGCTGAGCCATGGGGGAAGCTCCTTAGCAGCTTAATACACCTATTAAAGATCTCTTAAAATCAGACCAAAATGCAAATATTGCAAATACATGAACAAACACTATACTAAAGAAAAACAAAACAAAACAAAAATTTTAAAAATGTTCAGTTCAGTTCAGTTCAGTCGCTCAGTCATGTCAGACTCTTTGCGACCCCATGAATCACAGCATGCCAGGCCTCCCTGTCCATCACCAACTCCCGGAGTTCACTCAGACTCACATCTATTGAGTCAGTGATGCCATCCAGCCATCTCATCCTCTGTCGTCCCCTTCTCCTCCTGCCGCCAATCCCTCCCAGCATCAGAGTCTTTTCCAATGAGTCAACTCTTCGCATGAGGTGGCCAAAGTACTGGAGTTTCAGCTTTAGCATCATTCCTTCCAAAGAACACCCAGGGCTGATCTCCTTCAGAATGGACTGGCTGGGTCTCCTTGCAGTCCAAGGGACCCTCAAGAGTCTTCTCCAACACCACAGTTCAAAAGTATCAATTCTTTGGCGCTCAGCCTTCTTCACAGTCCAACTCTCTCATCCATACATGATCACTGGAAAAACCATAGCATTGACTAGACGGACCTTAGTCGGCAAAGTAATGTGTCTGGTAAACGTCACTAATAATCAAAGCAATGTGAATTCCAGCGATGAGCTACTAGTTATCACATAAGACTGAACAAGATATAGAAGAAAGATAATCCCCAATACAGATCACCATTGAAAATAAGGGGAAACTCTCTCATTGCTGGTGGGAAATTAAATTGGAAAAATCTTTATGGAGGGCAATTCAGCAATAGTTATCCAACTTTTATATACAAAATGCATTCTATCTGATCTTGCAAATTTTTGTTTAAGAAAAAAAAAAAAGGCCATAAATAACAAATAACCAGCACAGAACATCGTTTTTTCTAATCATCCCATTCCTGGACTCTTGTTTATCATTCTGGGAGACACAAGGAATTTAAACAGGAGAATAAAAAATGGTCACACCAAGCAGGTGAAGCAACTCAAAGAAAAGTCAAATGAGGATATTGAGAAGGGGCATGGTTGTATGGGATTGGGGGTGGGGGGGGTGGGGGCAACATCTTGTAAGGATAATGGGGATGGGGACACTGTCATGTGGGGACCATGGAGGATGATGTAATATAGGGACGGTGGAGGCAGAGGCACAGTTATATGGGCTGTCATATGTGACTGTCTTCCTTGACATGGCATGTTATGGAGGCTGGGACCTAGACCTCCTCCTAATTTCAGGGGCAACTCTGCTCTTGAACCAGATCTACTTGAAATGCAAAGCTAGATTGTTTATTTTGGAAGGGATTTTGCCCTTGGAATAAACACTTGTGATGATATCTTTTTCAAAAATGAGACTGAGTTATGTTGTTGTTATTGTTTAGTCATTAAGTTGTGTCGAACTCTTATGACCCCATAGACTGTAGCCCACCAGGTTCCTCGGTCCATGGGATTTCCTAGGCAAGAATACTGGAGTGGGTTGCCATTTCCTCCTTGAGGGGATCTTTCTGACCCAGGGATCAAACTTGAATCTCCTGCATTGATAGTCTGATTCTTTAACAATGAGCCACCAGGGAAGCGCCTGACTGAGCTAACAGGTTGTTATATTTGTAACTAACTTAAGATTTTTTGTCCTCTTTGGAGAGAATCTCAATAGTCCTGGAAATACATTCTTTCATAGTCTTACCTCAATTCAATAAGTTGTCTGGTCTCAAGAATGCCAGAATTAGCTCTGCTCAGCAGGCAAAATTTTCCATTATTTTTTAAGCTAGGGCAGCAAACCTGGATCCAGAGGGAGAAGAAATTAGACACTGCTGACTGCAGATGTCCTGCCAGTAAGTCAGGGAACTAAACATTCTATCAGCCAACCCTGTCAAGAGGTCAGATTATAAGTGGTGCACAGGGATACCATGATTCCTTGGTCCCTTGCAGACTCCATTTCCTTGGTCAATTTCAGTCTGGGATATGCTGCTATTCAAATGATGGTGAGCCTTTCGTGGCTAAAATATGCCTAACTGATGATGTTTAAAGGAGCAAGTTGCCAGATAGCTGGGATATAATGTCAAGAGGGTGCTCCTTGCCTCTGGAAGAGCTTCTGAATCTCTCCCACTTGGCTTGATTTTCTGATCTTTCTTCCACCCCCATCTCCTGCTGGTGTTCTCCCTGGACATGTTTGGTTATTGATACAAACATATTACCTTGATCCCAGATAAATACAGAATTTTTAAGCTTCCAAGAATTACTCTACAGAATCTACTGTGGTACAGAATCTCCCCCATCTGGGTCTTGCTACACAAGAAAGTAGAAACAGATGGTGTGGGGCCCAAGACAGGGCTGAATCTCATTAGGGAGAAAATCAGAACAACTCAGGATGTCCACCCCCTAGAGGATTTTAGATGTTTTCATGCTCTGGAACTTTTATCCTTAAAAGATAATTGGGGAAAAGGATACCATGGGCCTGGTTAGAGAAAGGAGGTGTGAGGAAGTAGCTCACACTTTTAATTTTGCATATTACAACAACCTTACGTGCGTGCTACATGCAAAGTCACTTCAGTCGTGTCTGACTCTTTGTGACCCCATGGACTGTAGCCTGCCAGGATCCTCTGTCTATGGGATTTCTCAGGCAAGAATATTAGAGTGGGTTGCCACGCCCTCCTTCAGGGGACCTTCCCAACCCAGGGATTGAACTGCTTCTCCTGCATTGGCAGGTGGGCACTTAACCACTAGCACCATGTGAGAAGCCCCAAAACAACCTTAAATTATTTCTAAATTAAAGTTTTTACTTCAAGATAACTGGAGTTTTTAAAAAGGATATACCACGTACCCTTTACCCAGATATCCTCAGCGGTAACATCTTGCACAGCAACTACAAGGCAATATCTCAACCTTTGATATGGCCAAGATCCAGAATGTTCCATCACAAAGATCCCTCCTGCTGCCCTATTCTAGCTGCACTCTAACTTCCTAATTAGCTCCTCCACGAATCTCTCCATCTCTATAATTTTGTCATTTCATTTCAAGAATGTTATATAAATACCATCATATGGTATGTAATAACCTTTTGAGCTAGACTTTTGCCCTCAGCATCTCTCTCTAGAGACTCACCCCGGTTATTCCCTATACCAACAGTCCTGCAAAATGTTCCATGGTGTGAAGGTTCTGTAGTTTGTTTAACTGTTCAATCAGTGAAAGATACTGGGGAGGTTTCCAGTTTAGGAGTATTACAGATAAAGCTGCTAGGAACATTCATGCACAGGTTTTTGTATGAACATGTCTCCATTTCATTGGGATAAGTGATCAAAGGTATCATTTCTGGGACATATATTTTCCTGTTTCACTTTATAAAAAATTGCCAAACCATTTCCCAGAGTGGCCATACTGTTTTACATCCTCACCAGAGGGAAATGAGTGATCTAGTCTCTGCATCCCTGCTGGCATTCGGTGACACTATTTTAGCTCTGCTGCTGCTGCTACTAAGTCGCTTCAGTCGTGTCCGACTCTGTGCGACCCCATAGATGGCAGCCTGCCAGGCTCCCCTGTCCCTGGGATTCTCCAGGCAAGAACACTGGAGTGGGTTGCCATTTCCTTCTCCAGCGCATGAAAGTGAAAAGTGAAAGGGAAGTCGCTCAGTCGTGTCCGACTCTTAGTGACCCCATGGACTGTAGCCCACCAGGCTCCTCCATCCATGGGATTTTCCAGGCAAGAGTGCTGGAGTGGGGTGCCAATGGCTAGTTCTATAAGTATGTAGTGATATATCATTGTGGTCTTACCTTGTGTTTCCCTAGATTGCTAGTGATGTTCATATCCTTTCATATGTTTATTTGTTCTTCACATTGTCTTCAGAGAAATGTCTATTTTCATTTTGAGGTCCAATTTCTAACTGGATTATTTGTATTTTTACTGTTGAATTCTTAGAGTTCTTTATACATGTTAAACACTAGTTCTTTATTGAATATGTAGTTGGCAAGTGTTTCTTTTCAGACTGTAGACTGTAATTTCAACCTCTTAATAGGGTCATTTGCAGCACAAAAGTTTTAAATTTTTATGAGATTCAACTTAACCATTTTTTCTTTTATAGATCATGCTAATTTTTTCCTTTGGTTTTTCTTTTTTTCAAAAATGTTATCATTTTACATTTTTTAAGTCCATGATCCATTCAATTAATTTTTATATAAGGTGTGAAGTGTAGGCTGAAGTTCTTTCCTTCTTTTTCTTTTTCTTCTGGATGTCCAATTGTGCTAGTATCATTGTTGAAAAGGCTATTCTTTCTCCACTGAGTTACTATTGTACCTTTGTTAAAAATCAGCTTGGCCTATTTGAGGTGGGTCTATTTCTGGATTCTTTGTATGTCTCCCTCTGCCCCGACCATACTGTCCTAACCACTATCGCTACTGCTGCCTTCTCCACTAGCATCAAGTCTCTCCCCTCTGCACAAGAAAATTACACATTTTTGTCATCCACAGCATTTGAAGAAAAATGCTCACCCTCTGCAGGGCACTGGTGTTATTGAGGCCTTTCAAAGTTCAGCTCACATTCCTGAACTTTGACAATCAAGTTTCCTTGCCGCTTGCCTGACAACAGTGGCCAAGGAGATGGTTTAAAAAAATGCAGTAACTTTCGAAAGTAGAGACTCCAAGAAAGAGGCCATGGCAGGCACAAATCTCTGGAAAATGATTCAATTCGAGCCAACTGCAGAGAAAGCTTTTCTAAGGTCTTTAGTTGTTTGAGGCCAAGGGCTAGTATTTTAGTGCTACTTGAACTATGGTATTGGAGAAGACTCTTCAGAGTCCCCTGGATTGCAAGGAGATCAAAAGAATCAACCCTAAAGGAAATCAGTCCTGAATATTCATTGGAAGGACTGATGCTGAAGCTGAAGCTCCAATAATTTGACCACCTGAGGTGAAGAACTGACTCATTAGTAAAGACCCTGATGCTGGGAAAGATTGAGGGCAGGAGGAAAAGGACAGAGGACGAGATGGTTGGATGCTATCACTGACTCGATGGACATGATTTTGAGCAAGATCCAGGAGGTGGTGATGGACAGGAAAGCCTGGCATGCTGTAGTCTATGGGGTCATAAAGAGTTGACGACTGAGCAACTGAACTGAACTAATTCCACTCTACAGAAACTTAATAGTGAGAGACACCCAAGAGAAGAAGGTCCACCCTGGAACGGGTTCCCCTAGTCCTGAAGATTTTCATAACTTATTCTACATTGACTTGAATACTGACAATCTGATCAAATAAATCTCCACACAGAGCAGTGGATGGTAACCTTCCTGGATGTGGCAAACCCTTGGGTGCTAGCTGTGATTTGAACTCTTTCTCTTCCACCCAGAAAGAGCAAGTGGGGGTACCAGGAAGGGAGCGTGGGTTCTGACCAAGAGCCTCCTGCATCTGCTCCTCTCCTCCCCTTGGTCCCACTTAAAACTACTGAATGGCCAAGCCCATCAACTCCATGATTTCTGATGAGTTACTGGGGACAACACAAGTGGCAATACCCATGTATGAACTGTTGCTTTAGAATTTACCCAAGACAGACACTCATGTCCAAGCTGCTAGGAAAATGGATTCAATTTTTACTCAATTCAATTTTACATTTTCAAAATATTGGTCTGGTGACATGGATCTGGGGTTGTCCCTATGGGATTCTAACATGATCTTACCCCTCAGGGATGAGTTGCTCACCTGAGGAGGAGATAGTGAGGAGTTCTGACCTCAGAGACCTCCTGCATCACTATGTTCTATCTCTTAGGAGCACACAGTGGTGTTAGGGGAGGTCCAATTATGCACCTATTTAAAACTTCTATTTAAAATAGCTTGCATATACATGGAATCTAGAAAAATGGTACTGATGAACCTATCTGCAGAGTAGGAATAGATGCTGCTGTACAGAACAGACCTGAGGTCAAAGAAGGGGGAGGAGAGGGCTGAATAAATAGGGAGAGTCTCACTGACTTATGCACAGTACCACGTGTAAAACAGATAGCAAGTGGGAAGCTGTTGTTAACACAGGGAGTTCAATTCGGTGCTCTGTGATGACCTAGAGGGGTGGGATGGGAAGGAGGCTCAAGAGGGAGGGATATATGTATACACATGGCTGATTCATATGGCAGAAATCAATACAACAATATAATTATTCTCCAATTTTAAAAAACACAAAAAATAATTCATTTCTGGTTTTTAACTGATCTTTCTCAGAGTCAAAGAACTCAGATGATCTATTGGTTTTATAATTTTTATGATAAGCAACTTGTGCCTGCATGATCAGTCACTAACTTGTATCTGACTGTTTGCAACCCCATAGACTGTAGCCCACCAGGCTCCTCTGTCCATGGGATTTTCCAGTCAAGAATACTGGAGGGGGTTGCCATTTCCTCCTCCAGGGATCTTTCTGACTCAGGGATCAAACTGGCATCTCCTGCATTGGTAGGCGGATTCTTTACTATTATTGCCACCTGGGAAGCCAAAGCAACATGTACTAAGATGCTAATAAAGCCTCCTTAAATGAAGATCTACACAGGTTAAAATATAAAATTTATATAAAGTACAATATAAAGTTTGAAATTACTTGAGCATTTTCTTTTACTTTGATTAGATCTGTGGAATTAAATTTCTCAAAAAGATGGAGTTAATAAAAAACTATATAGCCTTTATCTTCAACTATCTACAGTAGCATAAATGTCTTTGTTGTGGGTCGAATTATGTCTCTCCCCAAGATACTGATGTACTAATCCCAGTACCTGTGTGTGTGTGACCTATTTTATAGATGATCAAATTAGGGTGAGGTCATGAGGGTAAGCTCTAACCCAAGGCAAGTGTGTCCCTACAAAAAAAAGGGCAATTTGGACACAGGTGTCATGTAAAAATTGGAGTTATGCTTCCACAAGCCAAGGAGATGTGAGAAGTGAGGAGAGAGGCCAGGAACTGACCATTCCTGAGTGCCTCAGGGCCCTGGCCATGCCTTACCACCATCTTGTACTTGGAAACTCCATAACAGGAAGATAGTACATGGCTATTTGTGGGATGTTGTTACAATAGCCCTAGCAAATTAATATTGTATTTCATTTGGGGAAATAATTGTAGTTGGTAAGACTCCAAGCTGAAACAGAAATTTCTTCAAAAAGAAGTCAGCTGAGAATGCAGCTTAGTCTTTGAGAATTCCACTTTTTTGGCCCTTACTACAAGGTAATTTGGTTCTAGTAAATAAATTATGCCTTCGTAGTAACACAGAAGTGCTGGTTTATATCCATACTGCCTCAAGTGCTGTTCTAGCACACATCTAAATAAAAAGAGATTAACAGTAATATCTCAACTCTGTCGGTGCTCTGTCTGCCAAGAAGAAATGAATCAGCAGCTACAAAAATGTTCCTTCTTGTGAAATTATCACAGGCAGACTTAATACAATCCATGAAAGCAGAGAAAATTTATCTCAGAAGGCTGTCTGTTTCAACATTTGTGTCTGGTGTTATTTCCAATTCTAATTTATTAAATATTTATAAATCATATGTAATTAATTCTATTAAATTTAATTAGTATTTCTTGTAACGTCCATCATGGGAACAAGTCCAAGATATACTTAGATGTACAGAGTAGCTCAGAAAAACAACAAGAACCATTAAAATTAATCATATCCTACAACTCTGATTCTATTAGTCATCTTTCTACTTGAATAATATAGTAGCTTCTTTTAAAAAGCTTTTCATTGGAAATAATTTCAAATGATTTCAAGGATCACTCAGAATCACCTGTTAATATCCTGCTGTTTTCACTTTATTATTTGCTTTCTTTCTATCCATATGCATATTCCAGTGGTTTCTTCCTGCTCAGTATTCAATTTATACTCCATATTTACTGAGTACCAAACTCTGTGGAAAGCACTATGGTAAAGAGATGAGACGGAACTCAGGTAGCCAGGGCAGACCAGGATCAGACCCACCTGGTCATTTTGAGTAAACTCCAGGAATAATCTGGTTCTTACACATTGAGAAAATCTTGGGACTTATGGTGTGCGTTCTTCCTAGGTACCCTTACTTTAATTCAATGTTTTCATCATTAAGGGCCCCACTCAGTTTCCCATGAGGATACACACTGTCCTGCAGATCTAACTGGGCAAAAAAGATGCCCACAACTTTGCCCATGATCCTGAAATTAATATTTCCCAACTTCCAGGAAAACTGTCTTCTTGGTGGACATACTTTGAAACCATTGGGTCCCTGCCCCTCGGATTGTGCCTGGCACAAAAATACTTGGAGTGAATGAATCTTGAAACTCAGTTCGAATAATCATGTGTTAAACCCATAGAGGACACTTACCGTATGCAGGTGCTGACATTTACTTCTCTCAGAGGCCCTTGGGAGAGTCTGTACTAGTACCCTCCTTTCACAGAGGAGGACATTAAGATGTGGAGAGGTCAGTCACTCGTCAAGGTCTACCTGGCCAGTGTTGAAAACTGAATCTCACTTAGCAGGTGTTTGACCAGCAGACCTGCCAGCCTGTTAGGGAATCCATCATTTCTGCATGTTTAGGCTAAATTGGTATCTCTTTGAACAAAGCCTAATGAGCCTGTTTTCTCCTCAAAGATTTAAGTTTAGTGTATTCAGATATCTTGCATCATCAATTAGAAAATACTGCGAGGAACTGCAGATTCAGTAAGTTGGGTAGATAGAACCCAGCTATAATTACAGAAACTCCTGGATATGAGGGCAAGTGTGCCAAATTTCCCTGGATCTGAGGGCAAGTCAGTTTCTGTGACCTAGGCTGTCTAACTGCATTAGAAAGCCAAGTCTGGGCTTCCCTGGTGGCTCAATGGTAAAGAATCCACCTGCCAATGCAGGGGACAGAGGTTTGATCCCTGGTCCAGGAAGATCCCACATGCTGAGAAGCAACTAAGCCCATGTGCCACGACTACTGAGCCTGTATTCTAAAGCCCAGGAGCTGCACCTACTGAGCCCACGCATCTAAAGCCCATGCTCTGCAACAAAAGAAGATCCTCAATGAGAAGCCCACTCACCACAGCTACAGAGCAGCCCTCACTTGCTGCAACTAGAGAAGAGCCCCCGCAGCAATGAAAACCCAGCACAGTCATAAATAAATAAATAAATAAAATTATGTATTAAAAAAGCCAAGTCTTCTAAAATCTTCTTCAAGATATCCCTCAAGCTGGAGAAGTTAAGAGAAGAGATGGAAAGGAAACCCACCTTCCTGATGACTTCCTTTATCGTGAATATCACTGGCCCACAGGGCTCACAATACGAGCCTTTCTAAGTCAGGAATTGTGGACATTGAATGAATCAGCCCTCTCTGTAAACCCATGTTGGCTGTCACAAGGACCCCAGATATGGAAAGTGAATGTAGATCTTCCAAAGCTGGACAAAAGTTCCCAACTTCCCCCCCGCCCCCCGCCCACCTTGGCAGGAGGGTGCTAAGAAATGACACTTCAAAAAAAAAAAAAAAAAAGAGGACCAAAAATCACTCAGGCAGACTGTGGAACTTGAGGTCAGAATGTTCTTGACCTTCTGGATCTTCCTGCCTTACTCAATCACACAACTGAGTCATAAAAGCAAATCAAGAGGGAAAGAGGTGGGGGAAAACCTCCGGCATCTCTAACATACTGCCATTCTCAGGGGCCTCGCCAGTTCCTACAAAGCAGTAAGTCCCAGGGAGCCTGGAGAGCGATTTTGAGACCTGAGCATCAAGGATTTGGGAAGGAGTTGCCCAGGGGACAAAGTTCTTCTGCTCAGTAAGAAGTGCGGACTGGTGTGGAACTTCTTTCCTGAGCTAGACTGTCACAGCTAAAGAGAGAGAGCCAGGGGCCTGTTCAGGGAGCCAGGCTAGTGAGGAGGAGGCCAGTGGATCCTGGTGGAGGCTGACAGCCCCACAACATTTCACTGCAATGAGTCACTCAGACAATACAAAGAACAATGTGATCTGTAGGCGGTTATCGATAGCTCCAGGCATCCAATCCTTCTAGTCTATAAAGATACAAATCTTAATTATTAATGGTTAAGATGAAAAAATTACTGCCCTCAAGTTAGGAAATTCAAACAGACTGTTTCCTCAGATCGCACCATACAAAAGAGGGTCTGTTCTGTTAAGTCCAGCCTGTTTGGTTTGTTCCAATGCCAAGTACATTCCCGGTTCTATCCCACTCAAGGCCAGTTAAACTCATGTTGCAGAAACTTGAGTTCCCAAGGCATAGATACACCTGGGAGCCAGTTGAGAGATGCCTGGCCCTGGCAATACTGCCTTTTGTGAAAATACTTTGATAATGTCTCATGTAGTGATAGGTCCAGAAAAAATTGCATTTTTTTAATGGTACAAAATGTAGATTAGTAATTGCATTGCTGCTGAAAACATCCCGTATCAAGAACAGTATGTTGAAAGGGCAAAGACACAACCACTGCAAACCTCTGTCATCATTTGAGTGAAACTACTTTTTAAGCCTTAGAAAATTAGTCTAAATGACTATAGCTTCTGATTATAGTAGGACTCACAACAGTCTGCACTGTGTACATAAAAGACTACAACCATATTATACATTTAAATTGAAGTTCCCTCCAGTTGAAAGGGTTATTAAGTCTATAAACAAGTTAAGTATGTTTACAGTAATGAGATAATGAATCCCTCTTAAGGAATGCACGCTTATGTGCTTAGTCATGTCCAGGCTCTTTGCGACCCCGCAGACTGTAGCCCACCAAGCTACTCTGTCCATGGAATTTTCCAGGCAAGAAAAGTGGAGCAGGTTGCCATTTTCTACTCCAGGGGATCTTCCTGACCCAGGGCCCAAACCCACGTCTCCTGTGTCTCCTGCATTGGCAGGCAGATTCTTTATCACTGAGCTACCTTTGGCAAGCCCTTTTAAGGAATGAGCCCTTTAAAAGTACTATTATGGGACTTTTGAACTGACAATCTCTCCTGGTCCTTAACTCAGTGGCAATGGACATGAGTTTGAGCAAACTCTGGGAGATGGTGAAGAACAGGGAAGGCTGGCATACTGCAGTCCATTGCATGCAAAGAGTCAGATACGATGGAGTGACTGAACAACAACAAAACCGTAAGACATAGCACTGACTGTTAACTTATTTTTTAAAATTATATCAGTTCCTTTTATATTAAGAGTATGTTTTAAAAGTTATGAATGAATATTAAATTTTATCAAATATAGTCATGAAGAAAATCAAAGGATAGCGTCATCCATTTTTGACGAAGGTGCTTAATATATGTTCTGATATTATAACATTTCTGTTGCTGGTTTAAAACTCATATGATCATGACATAACTTTTTTCTGATGCTGGATTCTATTTGACTATATCTTATTTAGAGTTTTTGTTATCAAAATGAATGATTGTCATGCGGTTGTTTTCTCTTTTTAAATTTGGGATACTTTAGTCCTGTGTGTGTGTGCGCGTTGTTTTTTTTTTAAATAATATATTGCTTTACCTCATAAAAACACATGTGGAAGATTTTTCTGTCTCTGCTCTGGAACAGTTTATAGAGTATTTTGAAATTCTATGTTTCTAAATAATTTCATATATTTCATCTGTAAAACCATCTGGGCAGAGGTGCATTTGGAGGGACAGAACTTTGAATACTGTTAAAAATTTCTATCTCTAACTAAAAGCAGTTTGGTACATAGGAGTATTGACACTGTTCTCTTTCCAAATGTTTTATGATTCATTCACTTTCCTCAAAGGTTTTTCTCTTTCTCATTTTTATTTTGTGTATTACTATATTTGCTTCTCCATGTGTGTGTGCTCAGTCACTTAGTTGTGTCCAACTCTTTGAGACCTCGTGGACTATAGCCTGCCAGGCTTCTCGGTCCATGGGATTTTCCAGGAAAGAACATTGGGGTGAGTTGCCATTACCTTCTTATATATATATATATATATAGAAAGATAACCTGTATATTCAGTTCAGTTTAGTCACTCAGCTGTGTCTGACTGTGTGATCCCATAGACTGCAGCATGCCAGGCTTTTCTGTCCATTATCAACTCCTGGAGTCTACTCAAACTCATGTCCATCATGTAGGTGATGCCATCCAACCAGCTCTGTCATTCCCTTCTCTTCCCACCTTCAATTTTCCCCAGAATCAGGGTCTTTTCCAATGAGTCGGTTCTTTGCATCAGGTGGCCAAAGTATGGAGTTTCAGCTTCAGCATCAGTCCTTCCAATAAATATTCAGGACTGATTTCCTTCAAGATGAACAGGTTGGATCTCCTTGCAGTCCAAGGGACTCTCAAGAGTCTTCGCCAACACCATAGTTCAAAAGCATCAGTCCTTTGGTGCTCAGCTTTCTTTATAGTCCAACTCTCACATGACTACTGGAAAAACTATAGCTTTGATTAGATGGACCTTTGTTGGCAAAGTAATGTCTCTTCTTTTTAATATGCTATCTAGGTTTGTCATATCTTTTCTTCCAAGGAACAAGCTAACATAGATTAGCTGAGAGCGCCAAAGAATTGATGCTTTTGAACTGTGGTGCTGGAGAAGACTCTTGAGAGTTCCTTGGACTGCAAGGAGATCAAACTATTCAATTCTAATGGGAATCAACCCTGAATATGCATTGGAAGGACTGATGCTGAAGTTGAAGCTCCAATACTTTGGCCATCTGATGCAAACAGCCAACTCATTGGAAAAGACCCTGATGCTGGGAAAGTTTGAAGGCAGTAGGAGAAGGGGACGACAGAGGACAAGATAGTTGGATGCTATCACTGACTCGATGGACATGAATTTGAGCAAGCTCCAGGGAATATTTAAGGACAGGGAAGCCTGGCATGCTCCAGTTCATGGGGTCGAAAAGAGTCGGACAAGACTGAGCAACTGAACAACAACAACAACAACTGTCTATTTAATTGTTAAAAGAATCATCTCTTGGATTAATCCATTTATGCTGTTTATATAATTAAATTATGTTTTCAATTTTAAAAAGTTTTGATTTTACATTGGAGTATAGTTGATTACTTTGCCAACTAACGTCTGTTTAGTCAAGGCCATGGTTTTTCCTGTGGTCATGTATGGATGTGAGAGTTGGACTGTGAAGAAGGCTGAGCGCTGAAGAATTGATGCTTTTGAAGTGTGGTGTTGGAGAAGACTCTTGAGAGTTCCTTGGACTGCAAGGAGATCCAACCAGTCCATTCTGAAGGAGATCAGACCTGGATTTCTTTGGAAGGAATGATGCTAAAGCTGAAACTCCAGTACTTTGGCCATCTCATGCGAAGAGTTGGCTCATTGGAAAAGACTCTGATGCTGGGAGGGAATGGGGGCAGGAGGAGAAGGGGACGACAGAGGATGAGATGGCTGGATGGCATCACTGACTCGATGGATGTGAGTCTGAGTGAACTCCGGGAGTTGGTGATGGACAGGGAGGCCTGGCGTGCTGTGATTCATGGGGTCACAAAGAGTCGGACATGACTGAGCGACTGAACTGAACTGATAGTTGATTAACAATGTTGTGTAAGTTTCAGGTGAAAAGCAAAGTGATTCAGTTATATATATGTGTGTGTGTGTATGTGTGTGTGTGTGTGTGTATCTATTCTTTTTTAGATTCTTTTCTTATATAAGTTACTACAGAATATTGAGCAGAGGTCCCTGTGCTGTGCAGTAGGCCCTTATTGGTTATCTGTTTTAAACATAGTATGTACACATCAATCCCAAACTCCCAATCTATCCCTCTCCCTTACCCTTCCCCCCTGGTAACCATAAGTTCATTCTCTAAGTCTGTGAGTCTATTTCTATTTTTGTAAATAAGTTCATTTGTATAATTTTTTAAGATTCTGCTATAAGTGATATCTTATGATATTTGTCTTTCTCTGACTTAACTTCACTTAGTATGATAATCTTCAGGTCCATACATGTTGCTGTAAATGGCATTATTTCATTCTTTTTAACGGCTAAGTTATATTCCATTGTATATATGTATCATACCTTCTTTATTCATCTGTGGATGCACATTTAGGTTGCTTCCATGTCTTGGCTCTTGTAAACAGTGCTGCAATGAACACTGGGGTGCATGTATACTTTTGAACCAAGTTTTTCTCCAGATATATGCCCAGGAGTTGGATTGCAGGGTCATATGTTGGCTCTGGTTTCTGTGGCTCAGTGTTAAGAATCTGACTGCCAATGCAGGAGATGCAAGTTCAATCCTTGGGTCGGAAAGGTGCCCTAGAGTAGGAAATGGCAACCCATTCCAGTATCGCCTGGGAAATCTCATGGACAAAGGAGGCTGACAGGCTATAGTCCATGAGGCTGCAAAGAGTAGGACATGACTGAGTGACTGAGCATGCACATAGGCATGGTGGCTTTATTTTTAGTTTTTTAAGGAGTCTCCAAACTGTTCTCCTTAGCAGCTGCACCAATTTTTTGATGCATTCTCACCAACAGTGTAGGAGGGTTCCCTTTTCTCCACACCCTCTCCAGCATTTACAGTTTGTAGGTTTTTTGATGATGGTCATACTGACCGGTGTGAAGTGACACGTCATTGTAGTTTTGATTTGAATCTCTAACAATTAGCAATGTTTAACATCTTTTCATGTGCCTCTTGGTCTTGAGGCCAAGTATGTCTTCTTTGGCAGAATATCTATTTAGGCCTTCTGCCCATTTTTTGATTGGGTTGCTTCATTTGTTTTGTTTTTGTTTTTCTTGAGTTGTACGAGCTGTTTGTAACTGGAAATTAATCCTTGTCCCTCATATCATTTGCAAATATTTTCTCTTATTTCAAAGGTTATCTGTTCATTTTGTTTATGGTTTCCTTTGTAATTCAAAAGCTTTTGAGTTTAATTATGTTCTATTTGTTTATTTTTGTTTTTATTTTCATTATTCTGGGAGATGGCAACTGTATGCCAATAAAGTGGACAACCTGGACAAAATGGCCAAATTCTTACAAAGGCATAATCTCTCAAGACTAAAACAGGAAGAAATAGAAAATATGAACAGACCAGTCACAAATACTGAAACTGAAAGCATGATTAAAAAACTTCCAACACATGAAAGTCCAAGACCAGATGGCTTTACCAGCAAATTCTACCAAACATTTAGATAAGAATTAATATCTATTCTTCTGAAACTATTACAATATATTGCAGAGGAAGGAATACTCCCAAACTCATTCTATAAAGCCCCCATCAACCAGAAAGTAAAACCAGACATACCACAAAATGAAAAAAAATTATAGGCCAATATCACTGATGAACACAAAAATTCTCAACAATAAACTAGCAACCTGACTCCAGCAACACATTAAAAGGACCATATACTATGATCCAATGGCTTTATCCCGGAATGCAAGAATTTTACAATATCTGAAAACCAATCAGTGTGATACACCATATCAACAAATTGAAGAATAAAAGCCATGTGATCATCTCAATAGATGCAGAAAAGCTTTTGACAAAATTCAGCACCCATTTATGATAAAAAACACTCCAGAAAGTAGGCACAGAAGGAACATATCTCAACATAATAAAGGCCAAATATGACAAATCTATAGCTAATATCCAGATGTTCCACTGAGAACTTCCAGATGTTCAAGCTGCATTTAGAAAGGGCAGAGGAACCAGAGATCTAATTGCCAACATCTGTTGGATCATAGGAACAGGAAGAGAATTCCAGAAAAACATCTACTTCTGCTTCACTGAATATACTAAAGCCTTGACTGTGGTTCACAATAAACTCTGGAAAATTCTTCAAGAGATGGGAATACCAGTCCACCTGACCTGCCTTCTGGGAAATCTGTATGTAGTTCAAGAAGCAACAGTTAGAACTGGATGTGGAACAATGGACTGGTTCCAAATTGGGAAAGGAGTACATCAAGGCTGTATATTGTCACTCTGCTTATTTAACTTATACGCAGAGTACTTCATGCAAAATGCCAGCTGGATGAATCACAAGCTGAAATCAAGACTGCCGGGAGAAATATCAATAACCTCAGATATGCACCTCCCTTATGGCAGAAAGCGAAGAGGAACTAAACAGCCTCTTGATGAAGGTGAAAGAGGAGAGTGAAAAAGCTGGCTTGAAATTCAACATTCAAAAAACTAAGATCATGGCATCTGGTCCCATCACTTCATGGCAAATAGATGGGGAAACAATGGAAACAATGACAAACTTTATTTTCTTGGGCTCCAAAATCACTGCAGATGATTATAGCCATAAAATTAAAAGACACTTGCTCCTTGAAAGAAAAGCTATGAGAAACATAGACAGCATATTGAAAAGCAGAGACATTACTTTGCAGACAATGGTCCATTTAGTCAAAGCTGAAACTCCAGTACTTTGGCCACCTCATGTGAAGAGTTGACTCATTGGAAAAGACTCTGATGCTGGGAGGGATTGGGGGCAGGAGGAGAAGGGGACGACAGAGGATGAGATGGCTGGATGGCATCACTGACTCGATGGACTTGAGTCTGAGTCAACTCCGGGAGTTGGTGATGGACAGGGAGGCCTGGCGTGCTGCAATTCATGGGGTCCCAAAGAGTTGGACACGACTGAGTGACTGAACTGAACTGAACTGATGGTTTTTCCAGTAGTCATGTATGGATGTGAGGGTTGGACCATAAAGAAAGCTGAGCACCAAAGAATGTATGCTTTTGAACTGTGGTGCTGGAGAAGACTCTTGAGAGTCCCTTGGACTGCAAGGAAATCAAACTAGTCAATCCTAAAGGAAATCAACCCTGAATATTCATTGGAAGGACTGATGCTGAAGCTGAAGCTCCAATACTTTAACCACCTGATGTGAAGAACTGACTCACTGGAAGTGACCCTGATGCTGGGAAAGATTGAAGACAGCAGGAGAAGGGGATGACAGAGGATGAAATGGTTGGATGGCATCACCGACTCAATGGACACGAGTTTGAGCAAGCTCCAGGATTTGGTGATAGACAGGGAAGCCTGGTGTGCTGCAGTCCATGGGGTCGCAAAGAGTCAGACATAGCTGAGTAACTGAACTGAACTGATAATTAACATCATACTCAACAGATAGGGTAACATCATACTAAACAGTGAAAAGATGAAATCATTTTCTCTAACATTAAGAACAATTCAAGGATGTTCACTCACCACTCTTAGTCAACATAGTTGTGGAAGTCCTAGTCACAGCAATCAGAGAAGAATAAAGAAATAAAAGGAATCCAAATTGGAAAAGAAGAAGTAAAACTGTCATTGTTTTATAGGTGACATGATACTATACATAGAAAACCCTAAAGATGCTACCAGGAAACTTTTAGAGCTCATCAATGAATTTGGTAATGTGGCAGGATACAGAATTAATACACAAAATCTGTGCATTTCTATACATTAACAATGAAAGATCAGAAAGAGAAGTTAAGGGAATAATTCCATTTACCATTACATCAAAAAGAATAAAGGACCTAGAAATAAATCTACCTAAGGAGGCAAAAGACTCACACTCTGAAAACTATAAGATGATGATGAAAGAAATTGAAGACGACACACACAGATGGAATGATATACCATGTTTTGGGATAGACAGAATTACTATTGTCAAAAGGCAACCTACAGATTGAATGCAATCCCTATCAAACTACCAATGGCATTTCCCACAGAACTAGAGCAAAAAATTCTTAAAATTTGTACAAGACACAAAAGACACAATAGCCAAAGCAATCTTGAGAAAGAAAAATGGAGCTGGAGAAATCAGGCTCCCTGACTTAAGACCATACTACAAAGCTACATTCATCCAAACAGTATGGTAATAGTATAAAGACAGAAATATAAATCAATGGAATAGGATAGAACAGCACGAGATGAATCCATGAACCTATGGTCAATTAATCTATGACACAGGAGGCAAAATCATACAATGGAGGGAAAACAGTCTGTTCAATAAATGGTACTGGGAAAACTAGACAGCTACATGTAAAAAATAAAGTTGGAACATCCTTTAAGACCACACATGAAGATATGCTTTCAGTTTTACACAGCCCTTCCCACTGCTTTACTCAGTTTGAGTGTGTACATGTGCCTGTGTATATTTTTTCCTGCCTATTTTAGCTGAGTACATACTTAGTTTACTTTCATTAGTTTCTGCTCCATAACATAGCCATAGATTTTCCTCTAAATGCCATTTTGCAGTATACACATTGTCCTTTGTTTTAATCCTATAATCCAGAAATAATAATATCAACCTCATAGTATAAAGATAAATGCATAATTATCATCCTTCTAAATTAAAAAAGTTTTTCATTATTTTACAAATTACTAAGTAGTACTTGTATTGTTGGAAAAGGGTGTTTGCTATGACCAGTGCGTTCTCTTGGCAAAACTCTATTAGCCTTTGCCCTGCTTCATTCCGTATTCCAAGGCCAAATTTGCCTGTTACCCCAGATGTTTCTCACAACTGAGCGACTGAACTGAACTGAATTGAAGTGGTACTTACCTTATATTTTTTCTTCTTCTAATTTCTTTTACACAATTAGACATTAGGTTTTTCATTCTATGAAACTTATGTTACCCCTATGATTTACCCAATTTTCTATGGATTGCACATTTAAACAGTTTTTAATGATTTAACTAATAATTAATTTTAAAACTCCTAAATAATTTAAATTAATTTTTAATCACTTTGAAGTAACTTGAGTTTTGGGAAAAGGGGAGGAATCTAGATGTTAACAGAACTTTTTTTAAGTCCAGTAATTCATTAGGATTTGTTGTTTCCCTCCCCTGCCCCCCTTGCAGGAAAGCAAGGATTATTATTTCTTACAATAAGTAAGGAAAACCCTAGGGATCTTTCCCAAAGCAGTGCATCCCCAAAAACAAAAGTGGGGAATTTTTATGCTAAGGATATACGCATGTTCATGAAGGGGCTTGAGCAGAGGTGAATTCAGCATAGAATTGGGACATATAGCAACAGAGTCCAAGCTTTAACTGGTTGAAGTCAGAAGAGTCAACCTCATTCCCCACCTGGTGGGGGATCTTAGTTCCTGCAGATTTTAATCATTTGACCAACAAGGCAAATTCAGGATTCAGTCCAGAGTATAGTTATCATGCTGTCTGGGTAAAGCACTGCTGCTGTCTTACCCCTGGCCCACCGCCCTGGGCTCATCAGCAGTCAACTTATCAGTACTGCTGGAGGGCCTGCAGGCAGCCCAATGCCCACCTGGTAATACTACTGTAAGGCAGTGGCTGACCATGAGGGTTACCTCAACTTCTTCGAGATGTTGGAGGGTCTCTTTGACCTCAGCGCTAACATCATGGAGGACAAACTGATAGAGGATCTCAAGACCTAGGAGAGTGAGCAGCAGAAGCAAAACTGGGTATGTGATATCTCGCATATCATCAAGGCCTGCAACTATGTGCTGAGACTGTCCTTCTCCATATGGTGGAACAACAGCTCCTGGGAGGTCATTGAGAGCTACCATGTCTGGCACAATCCAGATTTTTTCTGTTTTTTTATAGATTTGAATCCATTTCTTCCCTTGGATAAAATACCTTTTAAAATATATAGATCTATAGCTTTACTTCAGGAAAGTTTTCTTACATTATATCTTTAAATATTTTTTCTTTAAATATTCTGGACTTTTTCTTAGGGGTAGAGGGAAATACTATCCTTTCTTTTCCTTTGTATTATGCGTATTCTTCTTTGACTGATTTCCATGTGTATTATTTTCCCTAAAATCAATTTGAACACTTTCAAAATATCTAATTTTGCTGATCAGACTCAAGTTTGTCATTCATATTCTTTGCTCTCTTTATAGTGAATCTCTCTCTCTTATTTTTTTAGCATTTTTTAGTCTTTATTTTCTTTCCTTTCTGCATTTCTTTTCTCAACTCTGTTAATTTATTCTTTGTCTTTTCTTCCATTTTTTAGCCCTTTCATCTAGGCTTTGTAGTCTAATTCCAAAGAACTCATTTTTTTCCCCCACAAATTCATGTGTGTGAACATCTTAATTATAATTTGACCATGTGGCAACGATTTTCAAAGGTCTGATCTTTATCTCTTTCTCTTTGTGTCATTTTTAATTACTGCTTTTCCCTATAGTACGTTTGCACAGATCCAGCAGTGATTGGTGTTGAATGTGACAGTAATCCTACATGAAGGAATTCATCTTTTCATGAGGGAGCCCTTCCCCAGTGATTGTTCATTAAGGCTAGGCAGGGCCTGGGGATGAGCCTGAGAAGCAGACTACTCTGGTTCTCCCCTTTGCTAAGGAACACTCTTGGTGCCACTTGGCCATGAGATGATGACTGCTCTGAGCTGCAGACCATCTCTCCTGATCTCAGGGAATCCACCACTAGAATGCACTTTTCACTGGAGCACCAAATTCATCTTCCCTTTTCACTGTGCACCTAGCTCCAGTGTGAATCTGTATGGCTCCAAGTCTGTGAGCCATCAACAGCTCCTACTATATTCAGGCAATGGTGACACAAACATAATAAGATATGATCCACAGTCCATACAGGAAGATATGCATATAAATAACGAGTTATAGCAACTTCTATATTTTTGGCACATTCCCTTTATTGAATATGTGATTTGTAAATATTTTTTCCCATTCTGTCTTTGTCCTTTCATCCTCTTAATTCACTGAGCTATAAAAAGCAGTCACCACAGAGGAGGATGTGGAAAATTCTCAGTGCCTGTTGACTCCCTCCCCTCCCTTTGTACGCATAGAAGAGGCTACAGGTTAGCAACTCTTCCCATACGCAATTTTTTTAACTTAATCCTTACAAAACCCAGAAGCACTCCCAATTAAATTGTATCCATGGAGTCTGTGGCTCAGATAAACCAGACGATCAAACAGAACCTGCCTTGCAGGAAAAATAGCAGATGCAGTCCGCCCGCAGCTTCTTGCCTTCACATCCATTCCTACCATGCTCATCCACCTCATCAGAGGCTTCTACAAGACTGCTCACCTTTCTACAAGTAAGTTAATCAGAAAAGCACTTTTGGATGTATACTCTCATCTATTCTCACCAAGATTATAAGTCAAAGAGAAAGAAAATGAAAGCTGGATGTTTTAAAATCTACATGGGCAAAGGATCAAGGTTTTCTGTGTGTTTTGTTTCTTCATTAATTAGTGCAGGGTCAACAACGGCCTCTGACAACTAAACCCAGAGGAGCTATCTCTGTTGGTCAACACTGGCTCCCTGCAGAGTGTATGGCACAGACTAGCCTGGGGAAAACAGCGGACAGTCTCTAGCCAGATAGACCAAGAGAAATAACATTCGTGCTTCACATCATCCAAACCCTGGAGTGTGAACATCATGCTGTCCATCAGGTCTCCTGACCTTCATGCTGGCTCCTTCCAGTGTTTTCTCAAGATGCTCAATAGAATATTTTCATACATTTGTGAAATATATGAAATATAACAAAGGTCCGTCTAGTCAAGGCTATGGTTTTTCCAGTGGTCATGTATGGATGTGAAAGTTGGACTGTGAAGAAAGCTCAGCACTGAAGAATTGATGCTTTTGAACTGTGGTGTTGGAGAAGACTCTTGAGAGTCCCTTGGACTGCAAGGAGATCCAACCAGTCCATTCTAAAGGAGATCAGTCCTGGGTATTCTTTGGAAGGACTGATACTGAAGCTGAAACTCCAATACTTTGGCTGAAATGCCAATCCTTTGGGCACCTCATGCGAAGAGTTGGCTCATTGGAAAAGACTCTGATGCTGGGGGGGGGCGGTTTGGGGGCAGGAGGAGAAGGGGATGACAGAGGATGAGATAGCTGGATGGCATCACTGACTCGATGGATGTGAGTTTGGGTGAACTCTGAGAGTTGGTGATGGACAGGGAGGCCTGGCATGCTGCAGTTCATGGGGTCACAAAGAGTTGGACACGACTGAGCAACTGAACTAAACTGAACTGAAGATATATATATATAATGTTTCCTTAGCCAAGTAAAAACCTTTAAAATCTCCTGTATGAGGAATTTCTTCCAAGTTCTATTTAAGGTTATCTTGCCATTGATTGCCATTGATTTGTTCATCTATGTCTTCATGTATTTATGCATTCACTCAGAAGAAGAAAAAGAGGAGGAAGAGGATGCTCACTAACATTGGGAAATAACTTCTTTGAGACAAAATCAGTCTTGAAGAGTAACTGTGGAAGTTGAGTTGACAGTTTCAAGCTAAAAAAATCCTTTTTTGGGGTTCTTCCTTCCCTCCCCCTGGGGAGTATTGCTGCCATATACTAATGTTCATTTCAAAACAGAGAAAGAGTGTGCATGCAGTGAGTACCAACCAGGTATCAGGCACCACATCCCTGTGACTGGAACAAGACAGTAGCCACTGCTCCACAGAAGATGGACTGAAAGGAGATAGCATGTACGGAAGCATTCTGTGGACCACAGCCACATGCTGCACACTAATCTTAGATTACTGCAGACAACCTTCCTGCCTGCCTGCACCTCACCTTCCTGCCTCCACACCCTCAGCTCATTACAAAGTGCTTCGTGGCTCTCAGAGAGTCAAACACCCAAACTCAGATTAGGTCACGAACGTTTTTGGAGATGAATCACATAGGAGGTGCCGTACACATTCTTTCCTGTCTTCTTTTGGAGTTATATGCACTGCACCCTGTGGACCCCTATCAGAAGCTGCAAATGTAATCAGACAAAAGTTCACTTGGGGTGGTCAATGTGAAGGTATTAGAAGCAGTGCTGTGCTAAGCCACAGTGGAGTCTGACACAAAAGGAAAAATCAGTAGCACTGATCCTGTCTTGGTTTAAAATTTTAATGTATTGTCCATTGTGAAGTTTTTGCATGAATTTTGATTTTTTTATATTGCACTAGAATATTCCTTACCTTGATGAATGGTTTTGGTGCCCGAGGTGAGTGTATTACCCAGGAAGAGCCCATTCTCCTGCTTTTCCCCTCCCTTGCGTTCATGCACAGGCACAGCTCTAAGGCTCCATTCACAACCTCGACATGGACTGTATTATTCAACCATCTCTAGAGCCTGATTTCTAAAGGAAATCAACCCTGAATATTCACTGGACTAGTGCTGAAGCTGAAGATCCCAATACTTTGGCCACCTAATGTGAAGAGCCAACTTATTGGAAAAGACCCTGATGGTGGGAAAGATTAAGGGCAGGGAAAGGGGGCAACAGAGGATGAGATGGTTGGATGGCATCACTGATTCAAAGGACATGAACTTGAGCAAACTGGCAGATGGTAAGGGACAGGGAGGCCTGGCATGCTGCAGTCCATGGGATCGCAAAGAATCAGACAGAACTTAGTGACTGAACAACAACAACAGAGCCTGAAACCTCACCGCATTTTCCCTCTTCACTTCCAAGGCAAAACACGCTTGACGTGTAGTGTCAGCTGGTCTTAGATCATCATAGCAGAAAACTGAAATACAGACTCACTGTGTTAAAGGTGTGTACCTCCACCCCCTCAACTCATATAGCCCCCAGGGTGGCTGTTTCTGGAGACAGGCCCTCTCAGGAAGTTACCAAGATCAAACGAGTTCATAAGGGTGAGGTTCAAGTGATGCCATTAGTGTTCTTTTAAAAGGAAGAGACACTAAAGACCCCTGTCTCCACCATGTGAGGACACAAGAAGGTGGCCATCTGTAAGCCAAGATGGGAGCTCTCACGAGCACCATGATCTCAGACCTCCAGAGCTGTGGGAAATCAGTGTTTGCAGCTTAAGTCCCCCAGATCATGGCATTTCATTATGGAAGCCTGAGGTAGGACCCAGCAGCAGGTAGGAACGAAGCCTGTCTGGGGGAGGGAGCCTAGCCTCAGGTGAAGCCCCTGTGTTCCATGAGAGGCCCAAGTGTCCAGTGGACTCATCTCTGGAAGCAGGAACTGAGTCACAGAAGATAGCGACTGCCTCCACTGTGGTGAGGCCCCCGGCGGGGAGCATCTCAGCACTCAGGGACACACTTGAGAAGAGCTGGGTTGGATAGTTGAAGAGGTCAAAGGACATGGACAAAGCCCTGGTCTATACAACCACTGGCTCAGGGGTTGGTGAGGGCGGCATGTGCTATGGGCATGGAAATGCTACAAAGTGGTGCAAGTCGCAGAGGCCCTAGAAGCATCCAGCCCCAGGCCCCAGGCCCCACACACATGCACTGGATGCAACTCCTGGGCTCACAAAGCTGAACACATGGCCCTTCTGTGTCTTCCCACCCCTCCAACAGTTCAGTCCCTCTCTGCTTGCCCGGACCCCATACAGAGGGAATCTTAGAGAAAGGAGGCCACGGGTACAACTCAGAAGGAGATACCCCATCTCCAGATACAAGGACTCTAAATATTCGTTTTTGTTTTTGGCAAGGGACTCCAGTGTTAGAAAGAAGCAACCCTCTCTCCATCTGTACTTAGTAATAATTAAATCATTTGCTTTTTGTTATTAGGGTTACTCAGAGGCAGGCATTACTGTAACTGCCACAGAGCTCCCTGTCAGTCTTGGACAATCGAGCATAATACCACGGAGGTGGTGACAGGGACAGTGAGCCAGGTTGGACAGGCCAAGCTGGCCAACTGCAGTCTGAGACTGCACTGTGGGTGGTAATTCATGCTTGAGCCTCTGTTCTTCATCTGTTCAATGGATGATAGGTGGGGTTAGCCCTACTTCATAGAGGTGCTTGAGGACAAAAGGTGGCTGTGCGAACACCCTGATTGGTACAGAACAAGTGTCCTTTAGGTTCTGTTAATTTCCAGACCTTCTAGCTATCTGGACGGAACTTCTGGCTTGTGCTTTCTCATACACTTAGAGATGGCAGGTCTGAGTTTGCATTCTATTTTCGTCATGGCCTAACCACATGGCCCTGGGGGAGTGACTGTCATTTCATGTCATTTCACCTTATTCTGGCCCTGGGAAGCTGCTCTCCAGACAGACCTGCTGCATTCAGGCAGCCATGCTCGAGTGGACAAGCATGGACAAAACTGACCCTCTGAATCACACTGACCTCGTGCTGCCGAGGCTGAGCTCTGCATCTGGGAGCCCCTGGGGCCACTGGAGGTCCCTCTTTGGATCTCTGGGTCCATCACAGAGATGGTTTCAGGGCCTTCATCTTTAAAGTACATATAGAGAAAGTCCTCAACAAGCGCTGAAAATGGGCTGGGAAGGTGAGGAAAAACCACTAATTAAAAAGAATTAGGGAGAGAACAAGATAGTGGAAGAGTAGGTGGATGTGGAGTGCATCTCTCTCCACAGACACATCAGGAATACATCTTCAGACACAGAAGTGCATGCAGAACACCAGCTGAGAGTAGACAGGAGTATGTGACCAGCAGAAAAGAATTTATAGAACCACAAAAAACTTGGTAGTAGGAAGGAACTGGGGGAAAAACAGGAGTGTTAGTAGGACTGGACCTGCCCTCAGAGGGTGGGGGAACTGAAGCAGGGGTCTGATCCCCACATCGAGACAACTGTCTGAGTCAGAGGAGAAACATTTAAGGCTGAGAGTGAAACAGGTGATCTGTGGAAACCTAAATGGAATGAGAATCAGACAGTCCTTGCTGCAGCCATACATACCCAGGACAGGCATGCAGGTCCCCTGGAAGATGCAGCACCTGGGAGCTGGAGTTTAGGGATTGTGGAACAATCCCAAGGCGAGGGCTGCTATTGACTGCTGAGAAACGGATCAAGGGGATGTGAGGGAGGAGACTGTGATGGGAAATGCTCGTGGAGGAAAGCTGGGCAGCCATGGGAGCAAGGCAACACTGCTGAGTCACCTGTAGCGGGTGGAGCCATCACCATAGCCTCTCTCTCCCCACACACCAGCATCAGTAGCTGAACAATAGAGAGGCTGGCCCATCGAACGCCTGACGCACTGAACTACATAGTAGGATCCCACCCAGGGTGCTCCTTTAAGTGACTGATGCACCGACCTACAGAGTAGGACCCCAGCCAGGGGGGCCCCTTTATGTGCCTGATGCACCAAACAACAGAGAAGGACCCTAGGCAATGGAGCCCTCTAAGTGCCTGAACGGGCGGAGGTATGGAAAAAGACTGGCCAAAGAGGCCTTTCGGTTGCCATCTACAAGAGACTCAAAAAAAGACTCTGAAAGGGCCATAATTCCTGCGGTGGAAGCAGTCTGTGTCCCTGCACACTTGGTGCTTCCTGGGTCCCCGCAAGCCAAGCAGCCGCACCACCTTCACGTTCAACTCTCACTGGGGCAGAGCTGCCACAGGCAAAAAGAGTCTTGTGTCTACGTGCTCAGGGTGGCTTCTGTAGTGTCCAGCTCTTTGCAGCCCTGTACACTGTGGCCTGCCAGGCTTCTCTGTCAGAGATAGGGGTTCTCCAGGCAAGAATACTGGAGCATATTGGCCAATACTGGTTGCCATACGTTTCTGAAGCACTATATTTCCTGCTTCCCTAGCCTCCAACTCCCCTGAGTATCTGGTGCTGCCAGAACCCCTGTGACTCAAGCAGCTGCACCACTTCCACACCTGACCCTCACAGGGGTAAACCCAAGTCCTCCAGGGCAGACACAGGAGCAAACCCCAGTAGACGACCCATATGCAGAGGTGGAAATAAAACCACAATTGAAACCCAGGGGCAGTGTGGCTAAGGAGGAACACCCAAAATCTTCCCACCAGCTGTACAGCTGCAGATTAAATCCACAAGATCAACTAGGCAGACTCTATGGAATATATAAAAGGTCATTGAGAGTGCCCACAAAAGAAAACACACTAGTTCTGATAGCTGTGGACACTGAAGGCAAGAACACACAGGAGTAGGACCAGATTAGAACCTGAGCTGCCCCCACAGCAGGTTCAGAGATCAGCACAGTGTTGGAGGGCATCCTAGGGAGGTGAGGTGGATTGTGACTCCCAGTGAGGGAAAGGACTCTGACAGCAGTGACTCAAGAAAAACATCTATTATTAAGTTTTGACTTGTTCTGTAGATTCTTTCAGATTTTTTTTTCCCCTTTACCCCCACTCTGTTGTAGTGTCAATTTTATTGGCACTATGAAATCTAATTAAGCTTTTGAGCTTTTTTTCCCTTCCATTGCATTTTTTATTGTTGCTATAAACCTCTGCCTCTATGTTGGGCTTTTGCAGTTCTGTGAAGTTTTCTTTTTTTTTTTTCTTTTCTCTTTTTTTTAACTCTAATTTTTAATTTTTTAAACCTATTATTTTTCTACACTTATTCCTTTGTTTGCTTTTTCTACTGTTCTCTTCCCCTGGCAGTTAATCTTTAATGTACATAAATCTTCATCTACCTCTATTTAACTTTATATATCTATTCTTTCTTTCTTTTCTTTCCTTCCTTTCCTCTCAATATATTTGTTAGTTTTGTTTTCATTGCTTTATTCCCCACCTGACACCTTGCTTTAGTTTTGTTTTCCAGTTTTCCCTTTAGTTAATTTTGTTCTTAATTGGTAAATATAATTTTTTATTTCCTTTGTTCACCAGGTCAATCCACTGTACTTTATTTTTGTTGGACTGTTTTGACTTTGCTCATGGGTGTATATGTATATGTGTATATTCCATTATTTTAGTTCTTATTTGCCTGATTTTGTAACTGCCATTTGTCTGAGGTTCACCTTTGATTTCTTATTTTTGGATATTTGTTTTAATTCCACTTAATGCCATAACAAACCACTTGTGGAATCTTCATTCCTGACCAGAGATCAAGCCCTGAGCCTTTGGAGTGGGAGCACTGACTCTAAGACACTAGACTTCCAGAGAACTAACCCTGTAGAGGATCAAATAGTGAGAACTCGCACAAAGGAAACCACCTGAATACAAGACCCAACCACCAGTAGCACCCTGTGCAGGACGCCTCATCTAAACAACAAATAAAACAAAAGTAAAAACCCAATCATCGGCAGACAGGATTACCACCTCACTCAGACTTGCCCTTAGAAGAAAAACAAACAAACAAAAACTCAGCACAAATCTCACCCTATACACAAACTTACACAAACCACTGGACCAACCTTAGGAGGGCAGAAACCAAAAGGAAGAAAGAATTCAGCTTTGAAGCCTGGGAAGAGGAGACCTCAAACACAATAAGCTTTTTAAAAAAGTAATGAAAAGGCATAGAAATATGACACAAATGAAGGAACAAACTAGAAACACAGAAGTCCAAATAAATGAAGAGGAAATAATACCTGAAAAAGAATTCAGAATAATGATAGTAAAGATGATCAAAAACCTTGAAAACAAAATGGTGAAAATGCAAGAATCAATTAACAAAGACTAGAAGAATTAAAGATAAACATACAGAGACAAACAATACAATTACTGAAATTGAAAATACTCTAGAAGGAATCAAGAGCAGAATATCTGAAACAGAAGAATGAATCAGTGAGCTGGAAGATAAAATGGTGGAAATAACTTCTGAAGAGCAGAATAAAGTAAAAAGAATGAGAAGAACGGAGGGTAGTCTCAGAGACCTCTGGGACAATATCAAATGCACCAACATTCGTACTGTAGGGTCCCAGAAGAAAAAGCGGAGAAGGCGATGGCACCCCACCCCAGTACTCTTGCCTGGAAAATCCCATGGGTGGAGGAGCCTGGTGAGCTGCAGTTCATGGGGTCACGAAGAGTCAGACACGACTGAGCGACTTCCCTTTTACTTTTCACTTTCATGCATTGGAGAAGGAAATGGCAACCCACTCCAGTGTTCTTGCCTGGAGAATCCCAGGGATGAGGGGAGCCTGGTGGGCTGCCGTATATGGGGTCACACAGAGTCAGACACGACTGAAGTGACTTAGCAGCAGCAGAAGAAGAAAAAGAGAAAAAGAAAGGGTATGAGAAAATTTTTGAAGAGATTATAGTTGAAAATTAACCTAACATGGAAAAGGAAATAGTCAATCAAGTCCAAGAGGCATGAAGAGTCCCATACAGGATAAACCTAAGGAGAAACACACCAAGACACATACTAATCAAACTAACAAAGAATAAACACAAAGAAAGAATATTAAAAGCAGCAAGGGAGAAGCAACAAGTAACATACAAGGGAAACTCCATATGCTTAACAGCTGATCTTTCAGCAGAAACTCTGCAGGCTGAAAGTGAATGGCAGGATATAGTGAAAGTACTAAAAGGGAAAATCTACAACCAAGATTACTGTACCTGGCAAAGATCTCATTCAAAATTGATGGAGAAATTAAAAACTTTTCAGACAAGCAAAAGTTAAGAGAATTCAGTACCATCAAACTAGCTTTGCAAAAAATATTAAAGGGACTTATATAGTCAAGAAATACAAGAGAAGAAAAAAGCTAGAAAATCAACCTCAAACAATTAAGAAAATGGAAATAGGAACATATATATCAATAATTACCTTAAATGTAAATGGATTAAGTGCTTCAACCAAAAGGCACAGACTGGCTGATTGGATACAAAAACAAGACCCATATATATGCTGTCTACAAGAAACCCACTTTAGACCTCAAGACACCTATAGACTGAAAGTGAGAGGGTGGGAAAATATATTCCATGGAAATGGGAAGCAAAAGAAAGCTGGAGTAGCAATCCTCATATCAGAAAAAATAGACCTTAACACAAAGAAGATTACAAGAGATAAGGAAGGACACTACATAATGATCAAGGGATCAATCCAAGAGGAAGACATAACAATTGTAAAGATTTATGCACCCAACATAGGAGCTCCTCAATACATAAGGCAAACACTAACAGACATAAAAGGAGAAGCTGACAGTAACACAATAATAGTATAAGACTTTAACACCCCACTCACACCAATGGACAGATCATCAAAACAGAAAATTAGTAAGGAAATACAAGTCTTGAATGATACATTAGATTAGATAGATCTTATTGATATCTTCAGGACATTCCATCCAAATGCAGAAGAATACACCTTCTTCTCAAGTACACATGGAACATTCTCCAGGATAGACCACATCTTGGGTCACAAATCAAAACTCAGTAAATTTAAGAAAATTGAAATCAGATCAAGCATCTTCTCCGACTATAATGCTATGAGACTAGATATCAATTATAAGAAAAAAACTAAGAAACATACACACATGGAGATTAAAAAACATTTTTCTAAATAACCAATAGGTTACTGAAGAAATAAAAAGGAAAATAAAAAACTTTTTAGAAACAAATGACAATGAAAACATGACAACTCAAAACCTATGGGATACAGCAAAAGTAGTTCTAAGAGGGAAGTTTATAGCAATATAATACTACTTCAAGAAACAAGAAAAACATTGAATAGACAACCTAACTTTACACCTAAACCAACTGGAAAAGGAAGAACAAACCCCCCCCAAAATTAGTAGAAAGAAAATAATCATAAAGATCTGAGCAGAAATAAATGAAAAAGAAATATAAGAAATAATAGTAAAGATTAATAAAACTGAAAGCTGTTTCTCTGAGAAGATAAACAAAATTGATAAACCTTTAGTCAGCCTCATCAAGAAAAAAAAGAGAAGAATCAACAAAATTAGAAATGAAAAAGGAGAGGTTACAACAGACAATGCAGAAATACAAAGGATTAAAGGAGACTTTTATGAACCTGAAAGAAATGGACAGATTCTTAGAAAAGTTCAATCTTCCAAGCCTGAACCAGGAAGAAATGGAAATTATGAACAACACAACTACAAGCACTGAAATTGAAGCTGTGATCAAAACTCTCCCAAAAAACAAAAGCCCAGGACCAGATGGCTTCATAGGAGAATTCTGTCAAACATTTAGAGAAGAGCTAATGCATGTCTTTCTAAAACTCTCAAAAAATTGCAGAGGAAGGAACACTTCCAAACTCATTTGATGAGGCCACCATCACCCTGAAGCCAAAACCAGACAAAGACAACACAGAAAAGGCCAGTATCACAACTACAGGCCAGTATCACTGATGAACATAGATGCAAAAATCCTCAACAAAATTTTAGCAAACAGAATTCAATAACACATGAAAAAGGTCATACACCATGATCGAGTTGGGTTTATTCCAGGGATGTAAAGATTCTTCAGTACATGCAAGTCAATCACTGTGATACACCATATTAACAAATTGAAAGATAAAAACCATATGATAATCTCAAGAGATGCAGGAAAAACCTCTGACAAAATTCAGCACCCATTTATAATTAAAACTTCAAAAAAATGGGCATAGAAGGAGCCTACCTCAACATAGTAAAGGTCATGTGTGACAAGCCTACAGCAAACATTCTCAATGGTGAAAAACCGAAACATTCCCTCTAAGATCAAGAACAAGACAAGGGTGTCCACTTTCATCACTATTATTCAACATAGTTCTGGAAGTCCTAGCTACAGCAATCAGAGAAGAAAAAGAAATAAAGGGAATCCAGATTGGAAAAGAAGAAGTAAAGCTCTCACTGTTTGCAGATGACATGATATTGTACAGAGAAAACCCTAAAGATATTATAGAAAATTACTAGAGCTAATCAGTGAATTTAGCAAAGTTGTAGAATACAGAATCAACACAAAGAAATCACTTGCATTTCTATATACTAACAATGAAAAATCAGAAAAAGAAATTAAGGAATAAATCCCATTCACCATTGCAACAAAAAGAATTAATATCTAAGAATAAACTTACCTAAGGAGACAAAAGAACCGTACACAGAAAATTATAAGACACTAATGAAAGAAATCAAAGATGACACAAACAGATGAGAGGTATTCCATGTTCCTGAGTAGGAAGAATGAATATTGTGAAAATGACTATACTACCAAATTCAATCTACAGATTCAATGTGATCCCTATCAAATTATCAATGGCATTTTTCACAGAACTAGAACAAAAAATTTCACACTTCACAAATAGCCAAACCAGTCTTGAGAAAGAAGAATGGAGCTGGAGGAATCAACTTTCCTGACTTCAGATTATACTACAAAGCTACAGTCATCAAGACAGTATGGTACTGGCACAAAAACAGAAATATAGACCAATGGAACAAGATAGAAAGCCCAGAAATAAACCCATGCACCTATGGGCACCTTATTTTTGACAAAGGAGGCAGAATATACAATGGTGCAAAGATAGCCTCTTCAATAAATGGTGCTGGGAAAACTGGACAGCTACATGTAAAAAAAAGAAATTAGAACACTTCCTAACACCATAAACAAAGATAAACTCAAAATGGATTAAAGACCTAAATGTAAGACCAGAAGCTATAAAACTCTTTGAGGAAAACATAGGCAGACCACTCGATGGCATAAATCAAAGCAAGATCTTCTATGACCCACCTCCTAGAGTAATGGAAATAAAAACAAAAATAAACAAGTCAAACCTCATTAAACTTAAAAGCTGGTGCACAGCAAAGGAAACTATAAGCAAGGTGAAAAGACAAACCTCAGAATGAGAAAAGATAATAGCAAATGAAACAACTAATAAAAGATTAATTTCCAAAATATACAAGCAGCTCATACAACTCAATACCAGAAAACAAACAATCCAATCAAAAAGTGGGGAAAAGACCTAAACAGAAATTTCTCCAAAGAAGACATACCGATGGCTAACAAACACATGAAAGGATGCTTAACATTGCTCATTATTAGAGAAATGAAAATTAAAAGTACAATGAGATATCACCTCACACCAGTCAAAATACCCATCATCAAAAAGTCTACAAAGAAATGCTGGAGAGGGTGTGGAGAAAAGGGAATGCTCTTGCACTGTTGATCGGAATGTCAGCTGATATAACCACTATGGAAGACACTATGGAGATTCCTTAAAAAAAAAAAAAAAAAAAACAACTAGGAATAAAACCACCATATCACCCAGCAATCCCACTCCTAGGCATATACCCTGAGGAAACCAAACTTTAAAAAGGCACGTGTATCCCATTGTTCACTGCAGCACTATTTACAATAGCTAGAACATGGAAGCAACCTAGATGTCCATCCATACGATGGATAAAGAAGTTGTGGTACATATACACAATGGAATATCACTCAGCCATGGAAAGGGATGCATTTGAGTCAGTTCTGATGAGGTGAATGAACCTAGAACCTATTATACAGAGTGATATGAGTCAGAAAGAGAAAAATAAATATAGCATTCTAACACATGTATACAGAATTGAGAAAAATGGTACTGAAGAATTTATTTACAGCAGTGGAGAAACAGACAGAGAGAATGGACTTATGGACATCAGGAGAGGGGAGGAGAGGATAAGATGTATGGAGAAAGTAACATGGAAACTTACATTACCATATGTAAAATAGATAGCCAACAGGAATTTGCTGTATGGCTCAGGAAATTCAAACAGGGGCTCTGTATCAACCTAGAGGGGTGGGAAGGGGAGGGAGATGGGAGGGAGGTTCAAAAGGGAGGGGATACATGTTTACCTGACTCATGTTGAGGTTTGACAGAAAACAACAAAATTCTGTAAAGCAATTATCCTTCAATAAAAAAATTAATTAAAAAAAAGAAGAATTAGATGCACATGTCAGAATCTCCCTTGCATCTGGGGCTTTCCAAGCCTGGCTGCACATGGGCACATCCACGTTCTGACACAGGGCCCTCTGCTCCCCCATCTAAACAGCCTCTTGATGAAGATGAAAGAAGAGAGTGAAAAGCTGGTTTAAAACTCAACATTCAAAAAACTAAGATCATGGCATCCAGTCCCATCACTTCATGGCAAATTGATGGGGAAAAAATAGAAACAATGGCAGACTTTATTTTCTTGGGCTCCAAAATTACTGCGGATGGTGACTGCAGCTATGATATTAAAAGACACTTGCTCCTTGGAAGAAAAGCTAAAGCTATGACAAACCTAGACAGCATATTAAAAAGCAGAGACATCACTTTGCCAACAAAGAGGTCTGTCTCGTCAAAGCTATGGCTTTTCCAGTAGTCATGTACGAATTCGAGAGTTGAACTATAAAGAAGGCTGAGTGTCAAAGAATTGATGTTTTTGAACTGAGATGCTGGAGGAGACTCTTTAGAGTCCCTTGGACTGCAAGGAGATCAAACCAGTCAATCCTAAAGGAAATCAATCCTGATTATTCATTGCAAGGACTGATGCTGAAGTTGAAGTTCCAATACTTTGGCCATCTGATGCAAAGAAAAGACCCTGATGCTGGGAAAGATTGACAGCAGGAACAGAAGGGGACGATAGAGGATGAGATGATTGGATGGCATCATAGACTCAATGGACATGAATCTGAGCAAACTCTGGGAGATAGTGAACAACAATGAAGCCTGGCGTGCTGCAGTCCATGGGGTTGCAAAGAACTGGACATGACTGAGTGACTAAACAGCAGCAAAATTGTTAGATATTTTAGATAGAAATATCCTGGTTTTGCATAGAATGTCAGGTTTCCAAAAGGCCAAGAGTGGACTAAGTGACATTGCAGCAGAATGTCAGGATAGGAAAAGAGTCCGGGAAAGAGTTGGCAGAAAAGGAAATGAGGGTAGATGCTCACACTCAACAAACACTGGGGGTTGACATTTTCAAACCACCAGCCAGACTTTCAGAGATGATTAAAATAAACTTAGGTTTTCCTGTCAAAATATTTCCTAGACTTTTAAACCTAATGTATTTTTAGAAATAAAAAGAAAGGGGAAAAAAAAAAAAAAGAAAGGGAGCATCTTACCTAACATAGACTATCAGGAGGAACTTTTAGCTGTTTAATGACCAGATTGCCTATGAGCTAGCTCATTCCTCCACGAGCACTGGGCTGGGAGAAGAAAAAAAATGAAGATGCCTGGACACATTTAAACCTGGAGCACCATAATCAGCCATGAATGGGCTCTGGATCGCTTCAGGTACCAAATCAGAGGTCAGAACTTTATTTTCTTTGTGAAAACATTCTAAAGGTTTAGCCAGCATTCTAAGAAAGATAGCAGCTACCTCCTTAGTCTTTGTACCAAATCAGAATGATCTCTTTTTATCCTTTTGTAAAGTTTCTCCAATGTCATCTCATGTAATTGCACAGAATACAACAAATGTAGAATTAGAAACGCATTGTTTGAGGAATGCAGGGCAAAGGATTTAATGTTTTTAAAGAGGTAGGATATAAAAAGTTAGCAAAAAATGTAGTTATGACTCAAAATGCACATTCACTGATAACCTTGCTTCAGAAGACAGGACAAGCCTTGCCTGGCAGCTTCTTGATGGTTCATCTTAGCTGTCTGCTCCTCCTCCCTCCAGAGGTGTCCCTGAGTTCCTGTATCACAATACTTTGCTTAGTGAACCAGTCTTCAATCCCCATTGCCTACGAGAAGTCAAGCCCCTGTATCCAGCTGTGGCCTGGCAAACAAGGGGCTTGGAGAAGCTTGTGCAGCTAAAGGAGGTGGAAGGCGATGGGGCAGAAGCATGTGGAGCAGAGAAAAGAATGGGTTGCTCTGGTGCCATGTACGTATACCCACAGTGGACTGCTGTTGGCCTTACAACCTACTGCTTAATCAAGAACCTGGGCGGTATTGCATGTCAGATGTTTGTGGCTATTTCACCCCATTGTGTCACTCCCAATGTGAAGAGCAGATGGATGCCTGCTTGAGTACCCAGCATGCTGGCTATGCAGGGGCCTTCCTGGTAGGGGCCTTCCAACATCGTAGTCAGGCTCCAGTCCCACCTATCCAGGCTTTTCAGGCCACCAGAGGAGGTCCAACACTTCTTAGAGTGAGATCAGAAACAAAGAATTATTTTTCTAACATAAAGTTATGGGCATCCCCTGGTTTTCAAAAATTTGCTTAAATCCCACATCTCTTTGAAGAAAGACCTAGGGTGGGAGGGAGATTCAAGAGGGAGTGGATCTATATATATGGTTATAACTGATTCTCTTTGTGGTATGGCAGAAACCAATGTAACATTGTAAAGCAATTATCCTCCAATTAAAAATAAAGACCTACATTAGTACCTGTGTTTGTTAACCAAAAGAAATTCGAAGAGAAGTTTTATTTCTACAAAAAAAAAGAGAAAAGCAAACACAGCATTCAGACTTGCTACGTAGCAGCCATTGTGGGGGCAGCACCTACTCCAAGCAGGGAAAGGGGACCTCTGAGCTGCTTCCTGGCACCATGCTCAGCATCAAGCTGCCATACTTTGAACTGTGTCTGTGAGCATCTATGCTTTATCTCCATTTATTTTGTGCATCTCTTAGCAAGATCTGTCCTAAAGTAACCCCTTCTTCACTTTACACCATTTCAGCTTATAGTTTTCATAAGGACAATCTGCGTTCAGGATGGCAGGGGATACCTGTACTCTGCAGGAATGAAACCAAAGTTACCTGCAGTGGGATGTGCAAAACCCTAGAATGTGTTTTGCTCCCGAGCAGCAGGCGAGGAGGCAGAACCATGGAGAAAGCACTTGTTCATGTGCTCACTCATTCATGCCACAAACATTATTGTACAACAACTATGTGCCGGGCACTCTTCTGGGCACAGGGAAACAATAACAGATAAAATAAATCAGCAAAACAGATATTGTGCTAGTGGTAAAGGTTAAGGAGGGAAAACTAAGCAAGATAGGCAGGAAGTGGGGGTGGGCATGGGACACTTCAGTATGAGGTGGCGTTTCAGCAAAGCTCTAAGGGCAATGAAGGGTCAGTCACATGAACAGCTGTGCAAGGGTATTCCCGGCAGAGGAGAAGGGAAGGAAACGGCCTGGACAGCTGTGTGCCTGGGAGTTTAAGGAACAGTGTGGAGGCCAGGCTGGCTGGTACAGACTGAGCACCGACAGAGGAGTGGAAGCGGGAGGCTGGGACCACAGGTAGTGATGCCATCCTTTCTCTGTATTACTGCCTCCTGGGTCTGGCACTTAAACTTTCCCCAGACAAAAATATCAGAACAGCAAACCCTTGCTTCCCAGGATGGCTGTGAACATTAGATGAGAAGGTACAGACCAAGAGCTGTACTGGCACATAGTAAGGAGCCAACAAATGTTAGTATGTTTTCTTTTCATTAATGTATTTTGCTTGTTAGGTATCTATTTCACTTTCCAACAAGGAACTGATTTAGAGGAGCAAGGAAATCATTTCAAACTGTCCAAATCAATCATTGTTAGCTTGCTCAGACAAGGTAATAAAGCTACATGCACGGGCCATGTACTATAAATATTTTGGAGAACATCTATAGTGTGGAAATAAAAGTCTGGTGAGCTAACTTATCTCACTGGTTCTATTTCCTTTTCCTTACAGCAGGGCTGTGTCCTGTCTACTCCTGGCCTTGACCTTACATTTGTTTATACATTTTCAGAGTCTAATCTCCGCAGACACTTCACTGGGTATCACTTCTCTATACTGATTGGAACCTTGGCCAAACCATGTCAAATGCAGGACAAGCTGGGGACCTGTAGGAGTATTAGTGGGTGGGGTCAAGAAAGTGAGGCCCTTGAGGAGGAGACAGAGGCAGGGGGTGGAGTGGAGGTGGTGAAGAGTGTTTGACTGACCAACTGTACATTTATAGATTATATACTTCATATTCTGCATTAAAAAGTAGAGAGATACAGATCTTTAGAGCCATGTTAGGTTTGCACAATTTGGGGGAAATATTATCACACTTGTTCCCTGTTGGGATGACATTAAAGAAAAATAAAGACATGAATGTCACTCAGACATAAACACCCCACATCCAGACAGTACACATCTCATGCCTTCTTTTTGAGGCACTCAGAGAGCAAGAAGTGAATAAAAAACCCAAGAAAGTTCCCACTCTGTATTAACGGGAGCAATTATATAGGACAGCCCTCCTAAAGCTAGCTAAACAATGCAAAAGATAAAAATCGGTTATTTTCCTCTTACTGCATGTGGATAGAGCGGCTATTTTGTATATCAGTGGTTTATCTGGTGATTTTTGTTTTACTTGGAATTCCATTAAAACTTTATTCAGTTCAGGAAGACTTTAAATAAAACTCAAATATGATAGAATCTAGTAATACAATAATTCTTTGTTAAGACACAAGAAATGAAGCAGGCCAACTGCCTCATGCTATAGATAAGACTAGTTGTAGGTCCAGAGTCAGAGGTCTTGCCTAAAGTTACCTGGTGACCAAAAGAGAGCTAGAAACCCAGCTCCTGAGTGCGACTTAATTTATTTCCCTACTGTGCTTTAGCTCTTCTCTGTGGGATGCTAGCAAATGCCAAGCTTTGGTAAGGAGTTGTGTGTATGTCAGCTGACAATGGAATATCCTGTTACAAACCAGGACTCATAGATATCCCTGTTTGGGGCACAGAGTGTCCAGAGACAGTGCCTTTTTCATTTTTGTAGGAAACACTGATATATGCAAACCAACAGGGCCAGCCTCTGAGCTGTTAATCCAAGGACAGCAACTGCTCTGCACATGAGACATTACACAAATATTATCTCAGTTTCAATATTTCTTATTTGAGTATCAAGAGACAAAAATTCATATAAGAGACATGGCAAGTAATGCTGACTTATGAAATGTGAGGTAAAAAATAAGCTAGTAAAGCCAGAAATTTCTCACGGTTGAGTTCCATGTTGAGAGAGAATTGTCCCTGTGGTCACTTTGTTTTGTATACAGCGCCACCTGCCGGCACAAACCGTGAGCCTGCATAGGTAGGAGAGCTGAAAAGCAGGTCATGAATGGAAATAATCACTGTTTTTGCAAATAGAGAGACAGAGAATACCACTTAATTTCACCGTTAGAATATTTGCCAGTAAAAAATCTGTATTACTGAGTTAAGAGTTCAAACTTATGAACTGAGACACCCAGGTCCTAATTTCCAGTGGGACCTAAATCTACCTTCACTCTCCATTATCTGGGTAGGCATCAATTGCTCTCTCTCCTGTGGAAGATAAACATAATATATCCTTATATAATCCAAGTCCTTAGTCATTTCAGTAGTGTTTGACTCTGCGACCCCATGGACTGCAGCCCGCCAAGCTCCTCTGTCCATGGGATTATCCCAGCAAGAATATTGGAGTGCGTTGTCATTTCCTTCTCCAGGGGATCTTCCCGATTTAGGGATTGAGCCTGTGTCTCCTGTGGCTCCTGCACTGGCAGGAAGATTCTTTACCCAAGAAGTCACCTGGGAAGCTCCCCTTTTTAAATAATAGAAAATATTAAATAGGTTTGCCAGCCACCAACCCCTCCTAAAAATAATTTACTTCAAGTTAAATTAGTCAAGATTTTCATGGTGGTACAGTAGATAAGAATCCGCCTGCCTATGCAGGGAACATGGGTCTGATCCCTGGTCTGGAAGATTCCACATGCTGTGGAGCAACTAAGTCCATGGGTCACAACTACTGAAGCCCACACACTCGAAGGCCCGTGAACCACAACTACTGAGCCTGCGTGGTGCAACAGCCGAAGCCCTTACGCCTACAGCCTGTGCTCCACAACAAGAAGCCACTGAAATGAGAAGCCGGTACACCATAACGAAGAAAAGCCCCCACTCGCTGTAACTAGAGAAGGCCCATACGGCAAAGAAGACACAGAGCAACCAAAAATAAATAAATAAAATACATTTTTTTAAAAAACTACGTTGCTTTTAAGAGACTAAAAAACACAAATTAATTAGTCAAAGGCAATGTATTCTTAGAAAAGTTGCAGGAAAGTGGTTTCAAATATTCTCCAGAAAAAGTAAAACTTGGAACACATCATTTTATTTCCTGCTACTGAAACCATAATAAGAATCAATATGAATTTGTATCATGCACTTCAGAACTCAAAGCCAAATTATTTGAAATAACTTTAAAATGAATATTTTTGGCAGGTGAAAATAAAGTTTGAGCACTGATTTAACAACTTTCAAGAAAAAGGAATAGCAAATTAAATGTGCACATTGATTATATCTTGCATCCCAATTTCAGAAACTTCAAAACATGGAGAAGATATAAGACACAATAAAATGTAGTTGCCTTGGATGGTAATATTATGGAAAATTTTCTGCTTTCTATTTTTCAGTTCTTCCATGTTTATGACTTCTAAAGGTAGTAAGAAATAAATGAACACTATAGGGAAATGGTGGAGAACTGGAGAGGATATTACAACTGTTGGAAATAGGATGCCATTGATTGTGGATTGCAACAAATTCCTTTCATTGATGAATTTAGGTATCTTCAGCAAATATAAACTGCAGTATCCTATTTTGGTGCAGCATCTTAGCTCCCAAACTTTTAAAAAGTGCCTTGAAATACTATTGTGTCCCTATTTATTAAAACAAGGTGCTATGGACACAACCAAGGACTGCAAATGCAGGCCTCCCTGTTAACAGTGGGGAAAACTATGCTCCAAGTCAATCTCACAGTCTTCTCCATATTTCATTATGTGAAAAGAGTTTTCTCAGGCCTCAACCTTGCAAAAAGTCCCCGCCCTCACCTGGCCTTTAAAAATACTTCAATCGTATCCTTCAAGGAGTTCTGGGTTTGAGGGGCTTTAGCCAACTGTTCTTACTGAGCGCAGCCATAAACCTTTCTCTGTTCTAAACTCCCACGTTTTGGTTTGTTTGGCCTCACTGTCTGTCGACCACACTAAACTTGCACTAGGTAACATCATCTGCCAATGGATTGTACATCTTCTCCTTTCAAATATCTAGGCTTTTAATTTCTCTTTCTTGCCTATTGCACGGACTGGGACTGCCAATATGTTTAATTTAGTAGGAGTGGTGAAAGAGGAGCTCCTTGCCTGGTTTCTGATTTTAAAAAGCACTCTGTCTCACATTAACTGTGAGGTTAGGTGTGGAGTTTTCATAAATACCCAATACTTTAGGGAAACTCACTTCTATTACTAGTTTGCTGAGAGTTGGTTTTTGGGGGTTTTTTTCCCCATGAATAAATGTTGAATTTTGTTAAATAATTTTTTAAAATCTATTGAGATGATCATATGATTTTTTGTTAATACGTAAATTATGTTAACTATTTTTTTCTCATGTCTCTTACCCTCATAGGTAGCATCTACATCTCTATGAGGTTTCTTTGCAATTTATTTGTTGAGAAAATGGGTTCTTCGTGCTGTAGATTTTTTTCCCGTGGGAACCTATTGCGTGTACTCTCACTGTAAACTGAAAGCTGGCACAAAATCTGGATCAGAGTAAGACCAGATGGTTTGGGGTAGGTTACTTCTTGGGTGACAAGTCTTCTCCATCAGGAGATACATAATGACTGGTTGCTTCTCTCTTTTTTAAATTTTATTGGAGCATAGTTGACTTACAGTGCTGTGTTAGTTTTAGGTGTAGAGCAAAGTGAATCAGTTATACATACATACATATATATCTAGTCTTTTTAAAGATTATATTCCCATATAGTCCATTACAGAGTATTGGGTAGAGTTCCCTGTACAGTAGGTTCTTATTAGTTACCTATTTTTTACATAGTAGTGTGTATATGTCCATCCCAATCTCCTAATTTATTCTTCCCCCTCTTATGCCCTGGTAACAATAAATTTGTTTTTTACATATATGACTCTACTTCTGTTTTGTAAGTAAGTTCATCTGTACCCTTTTTTAGGTTCCATATAAAAGTGATATCGTCTTCTCTGAGTTTGACTTCACTCAGTATGACAATCTCTAGGTCCACCCATGTTGCTGCAAATAGCATTGTTTTGCTCTTTTTATGACTGTGTAATATTCCATCGTGGTGGTGGTGGTTTAGTTGCTAAGTTGTGTCCGACTCTTGCGACCCCATGGATTGCAACCTGCCAGGCTTCTCTGTCCATAGGATTCTCCAGGCAAGAATACTGGAGTGAGTTTGCCATTTCCTTTTCCAGGGCATCTTTCCCACCCAGGAATTGAACCTGGATCTCCTGCATTGCAGGCAGATTCTTTACTGACTGAGCTATGAGGGAAGCCCCATTCCACTGTATCTATGTACATCTTTTTAAAATTTATTAATTGAAGGATAATTGCTTTACAGAATTTTGTTGTTTTTCTGTCAAACCTCAACATGAATCAGCCATAGGTATACATATATCCTCTCCCTTTTGAACCTCTCTCCCTCCCAATCCCACCCCACTAGGTTGATGATACAGAGCCCCTGTTTGAATTTCCTGAGACGTACAGAAAATTCCCATTGGCTATCTATTTTACACATGGTAATGTAAGTTTCCATGTTACTCTCTCCATACATCTCACCCACTCCTCCCCTCTCCCCATGTCCATAAGTTTATTCTCTATGTCTGTTTCTCCATTGCTGCCCTGTAAAGAAATTCCTCAGTACCATTTTTCTAGATTCTGTATATATGTGTTAGTATACAATATTTATCTTTCTCTTTCTGACTTACTTCACTCTGTCTAATAGGCTTTAGGTTCATCCACCTCATCAGAACTGACTCAAGTGCATTCCTTTTATATGGGTGAGTAATATTCCATTGTGTATCTGTACCACAACTTCTTTATCCATTCATCTATCGATGGACTACAATTGATAGTTGCTTCCATGCTTTAGCTATTGTAAATAGTGCTGCAGTTAACAATGGGATACACGTGCCTTTTAAAATTTTGGTTTCCTCAGGGTATTTGCCTAGGAGTGGGATTGCTGGGTTGTATGGTGGTTTTATTCCTAATTTTTAAAGGAATCTCCATACTGTCTTCCATAGTGGCTGTATCAACTGATATTCCCATCAACAGTACAAGAGCGTTTCCTTTTCTCCACACCCTCTCCAGCATTTGTTTGTAGACTTTTTGATGATGGGCATTTTTACCAGTGTGAGGTGATATCTCATTGTAGTTTTGATTTGTATTTCTCTAATGAGCAATGTTGAGCATCTTTTCATGTGCTTGTTAGCCATCTGTATGTCTTCTTTGGAGAAATGTCTGTTCAGGTCTTTTCCCCACTTTTTGATTGGATTGTTTGTTTTTCTGGTATTGAGTTGTATGAGCCGCTTGTATATTTTGGAAATTAATCCTTTGTTAGTTGTTTCATTTGCTATTCTTTTCTCTCATTCTAAGGTTTCTCTTTTCACCTTGCTTATAGTTTCCTTTGCTGTGCAAAAGCGTATGAGTTTAATCAGGTCCCACTTATTTACTTTTGTTTTTATTTCCATTACTCTAGGAGGTGGGTCATAGAGGATCTTGCTTTGATTTGTATCATCAGCTGTTCTGCCTATGTTTTCCTCTAAGAGTTTTGTGATGCTGGGAAAGACTGAAGGCAGGAGAAGACAGGGATGACACAAGATGAGATGATTGGATGGCATCAGCGACTCGATGGACATGAGTTTGAGCAAGCTACAGGAGTTGGTGATGGACAGGGAAGCCTGGCGTGCCGCGCAGTCCATGGGGTCACAAAGAGTCGGACACGACTGAGCAACTGAACTGAACTGAAGAGGTTTATAGTTTCTGGTATTACATTTAGGTCTTTAATCCATTTTGAGTTTATCTTTGTTTATGGTGTTAGGAAGTGTTCTAATTTCATTCTTTTACATGTAGCTGTCCAGTTTTCCCAGCACCAATGAATGAAGAGGCTATCTTTGTGCCATTGTATATTCTTGCCTCCTTTGTCAAAAATTAGGTACCCATAGGTGCATGGGTTTATTTCTGGGCTTTCTATCTTGTTCCATTGGTCTATATTTCTGTTTTTGTGCCAGTACCATACTGTCTTGATGACTGTAGCTTTGTAGTATAGTCTGAAGTCAGGAAAGTTGATTCCTCCAGCTCCATTCTTCTTTCTCAAGACTGGTTTGACTATTCGGAGCCTTTTGTGTTTCCATATTGTGAATTTTTTTGTTCTAGTTCTGTGAAAAATGCCATTAGTAATTTGACAGGGAGCACACTGAATCTGTAGACTGTTTGGTAGTATAGTCATTCTCACAATATTGATTCTTCTTACTCAGAAGCATGGAATATCTCTCATCTGTTTATGTCATCTTTGATTTCTTTTACAGTCTTATAATACTCTGTGTACAGTTCTTTTGTCTCCTTCAATCAGTCGGTCAGTTCAGTCGCTCAGTTGTGTCCGACTCTTGCAACCCCATGAACTGCAGCACGCCAGGCCTCCCTGTCCATCACCATCTCCCAGAATTCACCCAAACTCATGTCCATTGAGTCGGTGATGCCATCCAGCCATCTCATCCTCTGTCGTCCCCTTCTCCTCCTGCCCTCAATCCCTCCCAGCATCAGAGTCTTTTCCAATGAGTCAACTCTTCACATGAGGGGGCCAAAGTATTGGAGTTTCAGCTTTAGCATCAGTCCTCCCAATGAACACCCAGGACTGATCTCCTTCAGAATGGACTGGTTGGGTCTCCTTGCAGTCCAAGGGACTCTCAAGAGTCTTCTCCAACACCACGGTTCAAAAGCATCAATTCTTCGGTGTTCAGCTTTCTTCACAGTCCAACTCTCACATCCATTCATATATGACCACTGGAAAAACCATAGCCTTGATTAGACGGAACTTTCTTGACAAAGTAATGTCTCTGCTTTTGAATATGCTATCTAGGTTGGTCATAACTTTTCTTCCAAGGAGTAAGCGTCTTCTAATTTCATAGCTGCAGTCACCATCTGCAGTGATTTTGGAGCCCCCAAATATAAAGTCTGACACTGTTTCCACTGTTTCCCCATCTATTTCCCATGAAGTGATGGGACCAGATGCCATGATCTTTGTTTTCTGAATGTTGAGATTTAAGCCAACTTTTTCACTCTCCACTTTCACTTTCATCAAGAGGCTTTTTAGTTCCTCTTCACTTTCTGCCATAAGGGTGGTGTCATCTGCATATCTGAAGTTATTGATATTTCTCCCTGCAATCTTGATTCCAGCTTGTGCTTCTTCCAGCCCAATGTTTCTCATGATGTACTCTGCATATAAGTTAAATAAGCAGGGTGACAATATACAGCCTTGACGTATTCCTTTTCCTATTTGGAACCAGTCTCCTTAGGTAAGTTTATTTCTAGATATTTTATTCTTTTTGTTGCAATGGTGAATGGGATTGATTCCTTAACTTCTCTTTCTGATGTTTCATTGTTAGGATATAGAAATGCAAGTGATTTCTCTGTGCTGATTTTGTATCCTGCAACTTTGCTAAATTCACTGATTAGCTCTAGTAATTTTCTATAGTATCTTTAGGGTTTTCTATATACAGTATCATGTCACCTGCAAACAGTGAGAGCTTTACTTCTTCTTTTCCAATCTGGATTCCGTTTATTTTCTTTTTTCTGATTGCTGTTGCTAGGACTTCCAGAACTATGTTGAATAGTAGTGATGAAAGTGGACACCCTTGTCTTGTTCCTGATCTTAGGGGGAATGTTTCAGTTTTTCACCATTAAGAATGTTTGCTGTAGGCTTATCACACATGGCCTTTACTATGTTGAGGTAGGCTCCTTCTATGCCCATTTTTTTTGAAGAGTTTTAATTATAAATGGGTGCTGAATTTTGTCTAAGGTTTTTTCTGCATCTCTTGAGATCATATGGTTTTTAATCTTTCAATTTGTTAATATGGTGTATCACAGTGATTGACTTGCATATATTGAAGAATCCTTACATCCCTGGAATAAACCCAACTTGATCATGGTGTATGAGCCTTTTAATGTGTTGTTGAATTTTGTTTACTAAAATTTTGTTGAGGATTTTTTCATCTATGTTCATCAGTGATATTGGCCTGCAGTTTTCCTTTCCTGTGTTATCTTTGTCTGGTTTTGGCTTCAGGGTGATGGTGGCCTCGTTGAATGAGTTTGGAAGTGTTCCTCTGCAATTTTTTTGGAAGAGTTTTAGAAGGATATGCTTTAGCTCTTCACTAAATGTTTGACAGAATTCTCTTGTGAAGCCATCTGGTCCTGGGCTTTTGTTTTTTGGGAGATTTTTGATCACGGCTTCAATTTTAGTGCTTGTAAGTGTGTTGTTCATAATTTCCATTTCTTCCTGGTTCAGTCTTGAAAGATTGAACTTTTCTAAGACTCTGTCCCTTTCTCTGTTGATGAACATTTAGGTTGCTCCCATGTGATGGTTATTGTAAATAGTACTGCAACAAATACTGGGCTGTATCTATCTTTGAATTATGATTTTCTCTGGGTATATACCTAGGAGTGGGATTGCTGGGTCATTATGGTAGCTCTATTTTTAGTCTTTTAAGGAGCCTCCACACTGTTCTCCATAGTGGATATACTAATTTACATTGCCACCAACAGTACAGGAGAGTTCCCTTCTCTCCACACCTCTCCAGCATTTACTGTTTGTAGATTTTTTGACAATGGCCATTCTGACTTGTGTGAGGTGATACCTCATTGTAGTTTTGATTTGCAATTCTCATTAGTGATGTTGAGCCTCTTTTCATGTGTTTTTGGCCATCTGTATGTCTTCTTTGGAGAAACGTCTATTTAGATCTTCTGACCATTTTTTTATTTGGTTGTTTTTTGATACTGAGCTACTTGAGCTGTCTGTATATTTTGGAGATTATTCCCTTGTCAGTTGCTCCATTCACAAATATATTTTTTCCATTCTGAGGGTTGTCTTTTTATTTGTTTATGGTTTCCTTTGAAGTACAAATGATTTTAATTAGATCCCATGTATTTTTGTTTTTATTTCCATTGCTCTAGGATATTTTGGTCATCTGGTGAGAACAGCCAATTCATTGGAAAAGTCCCAGATGTTGGGAAAGATTGAGGGCAAAAGAAGGGTCAGAGGATGAAATGGCTGGATGGCATCTCTTGTTGGGAGCCACCACAGGAGATTCCACCCATGACAGGGTCATGTGGAAGAGAACTGTTAAGCAAGGCTTCAGGACTCGAGGGGCTCCCTAGGCTTTCTTGAGCATCTACCCCAAAACCAGAATCTGTCTGTTTTACTATTTCATGACTTTCACCAACTCCTCTGACATTAACAGGGGGCTATCCCTGACCACCTTTCTCTGGAGAAAATCAACTTAGGGCTATAGCTAATAAGTCTCCTGGACATGAGAGGAATATTTCAATTCAAACCCCCTCTGTTAGCATTCTAGCTTGCTTGGCAGGTTTCCCCAGACTTTTACAACTATGCATATGATTTTTCACAGCCTCCCAACTGTAAGAGGCACGGGAAGCGAAGCCTAAAACATAGAGCCTTTCAAAGAGTTAAAAGTTATTAGAGTAGTGCTGGTGTAGGATTTTATTATAGGGTCAATGCTTGTTGCTAAGTTCCCGTATCTCTTATCCACTGTGCACCTGGGAGTGCATTAGTTAACATAGTTGGAATGTAATAAAAACAATTGTAGCCTTGAATTTAACCACATCAGACTTTTGAGCTAATTGGTTCTTTCTTGTAATTTGCTGCACCTTTGCTTCATGTGAATGTAACTCTGTTTGATATTTTCTGAGGCTGACCTAGATTAGAAATATAAAGAAAAAACACTTTGAGGGAAAATAAGTTTTCTGGTTGAGCAGCCTTTATCAAAAGGGGGTCATAAAATGTTCACAGGCTTCCAAGGCCAGAAGATAATGTACACAATATCATTTGTGGGAAAGGTTTACAGAAAAAATCCTGGTTTCGATAAGGGCAAAACTGCTGGAATGTTTTGGCTGACTCTGTACGACCTTGCATCTTTCATTTCCCTCTATGTACAAGTTGAGGTATAAAAGTGAAGTTGAAAATAAAGTAAAGGGGCCTTGCTCACCAAAGCAGCTTGGTCTCCCCGTATCATTCTCTCTTTCCCCCTCCCTCTCTTTTTCAGGCTGATCCCTTGGAGCATAGAGGCTCCCTGTGTTCACTTATCTGCCAGGGTTTCTAAGACCTGAACGGGAAGACGTTCTGAGTCTTCACTCCTTCAGGAGACCAGGAGGGCACCTGTGGCCTCCATGAACAGGACAAACTTCTTGTCTTGGAGTTTTATTGGCTTTCTATGTAAACCAAGGAATATCAGCCTCTTTCTCTCCTCTATTTTCTTATCTTCAACATTCATCCTGCAGGGGCTGGACCCCGGCGATCTCTGATGCAATGACATAAACTTGAGCAAATTTTGGGAGATGGTGAGAGACAGGGAGGGCTGGCTGGGGTGCCACAGTCCCTGGGGTCACAAAGAGTCAGAAGGTGGGTCAAAAAAGAGACTGCTGTCATTTGTGTCAGTGTTCTGCCTATGTTTTCTTCTAAGAATTTTACAGTGAATTCTTTCTTCTAAGAATCTTTCCAGCCTTACATTTAGGTTTTTTAATTCATTTTGAGTTTGTTTTGCTGTATCATGTTAGGGAATACTTTCATTCTTTCACATGTAGCTGTTCAGTTTTCCCAGTACCATTTTTTGAAGAGACTATCTTTTCTCCATTGTCTTCCCGCTGCTGTCAGATTAATTGACCACAGGCATGTGGGTTTATTTCTGAGCTTTCTATCACATTCCATTGACCTATATTTCTCTTTTTGTGTCAGGACCATACTGTCTTGATGACTGTTGCTTTGTAATATAGTTTGATGTCAGAGAGTCTGGTTCTTCCAGTCTTGTTTTTCTTTCTCAAGATTGCTTTGACTATTTGGGGTCTTTTGCATTTCCATACAAACTGCAAAATTTTTGTTCTAACACAGCCAGTGAATAAACAACTGTGAAAAATGCCACTGGTAATTTGATAGGGATTGCTTTGAAACTGTAGATTGTGTTGGGTAGTATAGTCATGTTTGCAATATTGATTCTTTTAATGCAAGAACATGGTATTATCTCTCCATCTGTTTGTCATCTTTAATTTCTATAATCAGCATCTTAGTTTTCTGAGCACAGATCTTTTGCCTCCTTAGGTAAGCTTATTCCTAGGTATTTTATTCTTTTTGTTGCAATGGTAAATGGGATTTTCCTTGATTTCAATTTTTGATCTTTTGTTGCTAATGTATAGGAATACAAAAGACTTATGTGTATTACCTTTGTATCCTACAATTTTACCAAAATTAATGAGCTCCAGTGGCTTTCTGGTAATATCTTTAGCATGTATATATCTGTGTATGTATCATGCCATCTGCAAACACTGACACTTGCACTTCTTCTTTTCTAATTTGGATTCCTTTTTCTTGTCTCACTGCCATAGCTAGGACTTCCAAAACTATACTGAATAAAGGTATTGAGAGTAGACATCTTTGGCTTGCTCCTGATCTTAAAGGAAATTCTTTCAGTTTTTTACTAGTACAAATGATGTTTGCTGTGGGTTTGCTATATATGGCCTTTATTATTATGGTGAGGTAAATTCTATCTCCACTTTCTGAAAGTTTTATCATAAATGGGTTTTGAATTTTGTCAAAAACTTTGCTATATCTATTGGATGATTATACGGTCTTTATTATTCAATTTGTTAATATGGTGTATCATTTCTGATGTTCTTGAGAGGCCTGCCTTGCTTTCAACAGACACCTCAACACCAGAGGTGCTCAGCTTCTCAGAGCCCCTTGCTTTGTGTATGGACATCATCAGACTCAACTTCTCAGTGGAGCTTGGGTGGGGGTGGAGGTCTCTCTGCATTGCTTTGGTGTCAACTGCTATTGGTGCTATGGGTGTGGCATCAAGACAAGAGCCACCACCATGAGGGTCTTTTTTCTGCTATGGGTATGTGGTGCCTGTGCAGGCTGATATCCACCATGTGCTGTGAGGTGCTGCTTGCTGGCTGGCTCATGCTCTGAGCTGTCCAGCTTGGTTGATGCCCACAGATCCTCTTCTATGGATTCAGACTTACTTCAGAAGTAGGGCTTCCCTGATAGCTCAGTTGATAAAGAATCCACCTGCAATGCAGGAGACCCCAGTTCAATTCCTGGGTGGGGAAGATCCACCGGAGAAGAGATAGGCTACCCACTCCAGTATTCTTGGGCTTCCCTTGTGGCTCAGCTGGTAACTAATCTGCCTGCAATGTGGGAAACCTGGGTTTGATCCCTGGGTTGGGAAGATCCCCTGGAGAAGGGAAAGGCTACCCACTCCAGTATTTTGTCCTGGAGAATTCCATGGACTGTATAATCCATGGGGTCACAAAGAGTTGAGCGACTTTTATTTTTCACTTTCACTTCAGTTCAGAAGTAAGGGACTCTCTGCCTTCTGTGCATGGAAGAGTGGTTTCCTCCTACGGTAGCACATCCTTCTAGTTCAGAGGTTTTTGAGTTAAGCATAATCATGAGGCAGAAATGGGCTGGGGATACTTTCATAAGGAGAGGAAGCCCCAGGCCCTGACAGGGAACAGCCTTGAATGTCCATCTATGCCTGCTCCTGTGATCACCCCTGTGTTTGGTAGCACTGATCTCCCTCTGTAGAGGCTGAGATCTCCTAGGGGACCCTGATTGCTACACTCAGCCCACCTATCCCTCCCTGTAAGGTTTGTGTCATCCATTAGGACTGCAGTGTCTTAGGCACCGTTGTACATGCCTGCATTCCTGGCCTTGACACTGTATAGCTGTGACAGCACTTGCTTCTTGGTTGTCCAAGAAACAGGACTGGTTGCAGGACTCAGTATAGGTTGGGCTATACCGAGTGTGCCCGAGTTCAGGCACACTGAACCCTCTAGCCCCTTCCCTGAGTGAAAGAACAGATACCACGGGGAATATTGTTATGAAATTGGGATTTTGTACTTGGCTTCTCTAAGGAGACCACCTCTCCCTCAAGCCACTGAAAAATATGGTCCTCAGTCCAGATACCTGGGAAGAGGGAACAACCCTAAGTCACAGACATACAGCTTCATCCCATCACCCCATTTCTGAGAGAAAAGTCTGATCCTCTGCAAGTGGGTGAAGATATGCAGTGAAGTCAGACTTCTCATCCCGAAGGAACTGAGGCCTCTGGATTCTGAGGGGGAATTAGTGCAAGTCCATAGTGCTATGCATATATAATTGGGCCTTAAACAGTGGTCCATGCTAAGAAAAGCACTTTAATGTAAGAAATCTTATGAAAAAAAAGAGTCCATTGTCAGTTGCTGGCACTGTAGGAAATAGTTTATTTTTCAGTAAAACAAAAATAGGCTCAGATAGAAGATGGAAGATCGAGAAGCACACAAATAAAAGCCATGGGTGGATGCACAATTAAATGGTGAGTAGAGGGAAAACATGGTACATCGCGTTATACAGGGTACAAATAACAAGAATGGAACTAACATTCAAAAGGTCAAGAGGAGTTCATCTGAGAGAGCAGAACTGTGGGCACTTACCGTGAAACCCCAGGACTGCAGAGAGCAAAGGGGAAAGGGAAACATCATTGGATTACAATGGGTCAATTATCCTTCTATGCTCTGTGAAAACCCTAATGTGGAACTGAAAGCGTGTCTAACTCTCACACTATCACAGAGTAAAGAAAATTAGCCAATGTGTTAAGTCCATTGGGGATGAGCAGGCCCAGTTAGGATGAGGAGGAATATGAACAGCAGGCAGAAAGCAAGGAGTAAATGTCCTGCCTTGGAAGTTCATCTCTGATAACATTCAGTTTAATTGGTAGAAAGTGTTAGTCGCTTAGCTGTAATCGATTCATTGTGACCCCGTAAACTGTTACACTTCCAGGAACTGGAAGACCACCACTCCCTTCTTCCAGCATAAGTGCTGCATGCTAAGTTGCTTCAGTCATATCCAACTCTTTGCAACACCCCCATGGACTATAGCCCACCCAGGGTACTCTGTCCACGGAATTCTCCAGGCAAGAAAACTGGAGTGGGTAGCCAATCCCTTCTCCAGGGGATCTTCCCAACCCAAGGGTGGAACTATGTACAAAAGTGTTTAAAAACATCTGAAATATCTGTTCTCTCACATTGGGCACCAAGAGACAAGCCCCTTGTGTCTTCAGCTGAGAGGGAATCAGCACTTGCATGAACCTACCACAGCCTAGGAAAGAACTGCAGAAAAGGACTAGAGGGAATACTGCCTGGAACTCTCCCAAGGTCAGGAGCAGCGTCTCTTCTCACCCGCTGGGGCAAGGAAAATAAAATCAGGTAATTAAAAGAGCATCAGATGGTGAACTCTGAAGGGTTTTACAGAACTGGGGAAACATTAATCCTACTCTAAATACTGACCCAGTAAGCCCTCAGTTCCATGGGAGCATTTATGGACAGAGCCCTCTCGCTCTCATACCTCACCCCTGGCTGAGTTCACATCCAGACCCTGCAACTGTTACCTAATCCTATTGGGAGACTCACCCAGGGACCTCTTTTTCTCTGTCACTCTCTCCTTGGTAGGAAGGAGCCACAGCAGATGGTATAGACGTGGCTACTCTGGGATCCTTCTCATTGGCAGATGTCCCTGAGCAGGGCTCCAAGGCTGGTAGATGGCCAGGTCACCCTGGGGGCAGCCTGCATGCTGCTTGAATCCTGGGCACTCAGTGCTGGCTCCAGTTGAGTGTTCTCAAGGCTGACCCTCACGGTGCCACATCTCTTCAGAGATGGTGACAGCCAGGGAGGAGCTGCGCAGAGGCAAGAGCCCTCAGGTACCAGGCTGTTTCTCCTATAGCCTGTGTTTTGGGAGCCAGGGGCACATTATCCACTGCAGCCAAAGAGTCTTTTGGTGCAGACATCTGCCGATGACAACTCAGGATGAACAAGAGGCCCCGCAGATGGACAGTTATTACCTTGGCTACCTGGATGAGACTCCTCTTTCCATGGTCACAATGGACACAAGTTAAGGGGGTCTCCAAGGTATTAAGAAGTTGGATGACCTTACCTATGAAATCAAATCCCTCAAGGATTCCAAGAGGTTTGAACATAGGTGGCTTCTCAGACAGTGGCAGACAGATCTGCATGTGGATGGGGACAAGGAGGACAGGGAGCCACTGTTCCCTAAAGCAGATGTCAAGTTAGTCCCCAAGACTAGTCACAGGATATAGTCATCACACAGGGAAAATCTGAGAGCACATGGTCAATTTTCCAACTCAATGTATAGTGTGTACAATAATATAACTCAGTGTGTATAGTACCTGATACAAATGGTTAGTATAATGGAAACAACATATTTAGGTCTTCATATAAAGTACCTTCTCTCTTGTGTCCTCATATTTAACGTAAGAGATCCGACTTCCATGAGTGATTATAGAATACCAAAGGGTGAAGGGTCGTGCAAGTGTATGCAAAGGTCGTTAGACCACACACAGATTTCAGTTCGACCTTCACAGTAACTAGGAATGTACCAGAAGATGGCCAGTTTTATTGCTCCTATCACTCCACTTGCACTTCAAAAGACCTGACCTTTGTGGGTGAACATGGCAGACATTAACTATCAAACATGCCAGCAGGTTGGGTGGAATCTGGGTACATGTTTCAATGTTGACGTGAGATGCTTGTGCATAAGAAGAACCACCTGCATTTTGTACAAATTCCCTGTGTTGATAGATTCCTTCAGTAATCTATTGTTCCATTCTACATTTTCAACATACTGTATATAAACTGAGGCATTGCCTATAAAAGGAGAACACCTATGCTTTTAATGCAAGCATGATAACGTGTTGTGGAAAATCTATAGTGGAGGATTGGGAGCAATGTAACTGCGGCTTCCTTAAGCAGTGTTACAGCAACACTTGCTGTAATGTTAACTGTACATGTGCGGCAGATGTGTGATCATCATTCATGCTGTACAAATTGCACTCCCTCTCCATGCAGTATGCTCTGCAGACCAATCCACAATATATGTGACCTCCCAGGGTACTGCCAAGGGGAAGCTCTGCAGGCCCCGAAAACACATATATGCAAGATAGAAGCCTGTGTTCTGAAAAAGGCTACCGCTATCATGGAAAATGCACTGCAGAAAAATCTGGCTCCTGGGACACAGCCAGAATGCCAGCCTAGGACTAAGTCAGAGTCACATTCCAGACTGCCTCCACCAGGCCCTGGGGATCACAGTGGACAAGCGGTCCCTGTACAGAGGATGACAAGGCGCCTGGATTCTTAGACATCCCTGACCCAGCACAGGATGGCCCCCAAACTTAGCTCCAGACACGTTTCCCAAAGCAACATGGGCCTGAGCACAACTATCCAGGACAGCTCTCCACACACCCAGTCAGCCAAAGTGTGTCTCCAACATCCAGAAAGCTGTTTAAGTTAATTTCTCAAACTATACTCTTTCCTTTAAACAGACTAAGCCACTATTTCCTGACTTAGTGAAATCTGCCCTGGGTGAAAAGCAGGACCATGTTTCCCTAAATCACCATGTCTGCTAGCTCCTCCAGTGTAGGAAGATGGGCTGTCCTCGGTCAATAGCTCTGTGGGAGGCAGAGGCCAAGGTAAACATGAAGCAGCACGTCGGTCTGAGAATCAGAAAGAGACCCTGTTTCTCAGCTCCAAGGAAGACCCCTTTGGCCATACCCACACCTCCTTAAAACTATTCAAGTTTACTTAAACAAACCCTATACAAGCTGAGGGAGATTATATCTGGCTTTCTGACGTTTTAAAAACTGCATGTAAACCTACTTTACCACATCAGATTTAAAACTAAGATGTTCTTTCCAGATTCCTCAAATGGTTGGTGACTTAACTCTGAAACATATAATTCTTTATTCTGCTCTTGTAGCAGAAGTGAGGGAAAGGGAAACCAGAATTCCTGTGTTCAGATATTATCCCTGCCACTAGCTGTGTGGCCCAGGGCCAACTGCTGAACCTACTCTGCCAAATACAGAAGCCACACTGTGAAGCCTCAGAATGTCTGTGCTGCTCTGACCTGGCCAGGCCCTGCCCATGCATGCTCCTGATGGCAACAGAAGAGCCGACTAAAATCTTCATGGGCATCACGATGAGACCATACGTGCTGTACCCAGACCCCCCGGGACCCTCTACAGGATGGAGGTGGCAAGAGGGCCAACCTCGCCTTCTTGGGCTTCAAGTACACAGAAACCTAATTGCTTCAAGTCTGTTCCCACAACAATATGCTGAGCTGGAAACAATGCCTTGAGGAAAAGTGCTAGGCTTGGCAAACATTACTTTTTTGCCAAGTTTGATTACTACACCAATTTAAACTACAGGAACATTTTCATGACTTCAATTAGAAAAGTTTAAAGTCTGAATAAATAAATTTTAACTTTTCTTTCAACATCTTCAAAGCAAAACAAAGCAGACAGAACAAAGAAGTAATATGAAGAAATGTTTATCCAACTGCATTTCATTAACTCATTAATTCAATTTCTATTGAAAATATTATAGAAGGAAAAAAAGTAAAAAAAAAAAAAAAAAAAATAGGATTCCACTGCTGTGGGTCCAACCAAGGTCTCTGAGCTCCCGAGCCCACAAGGCAAGGCTATGACAACGCTGGGATGAAATATTGCAGGGAAACGTCTTCATGGAGCAGGTCAAAGTGAACAATCTTGTTCTTCACAATATCTAAGGAGAAAGGACGTGCTTTACTGTAGAGACCCATTCTGCACATACACTCTCACCCCTAAGCACTGCAGCAGCTTCTCCCCCAAGCCTCTCCTGGAGCACCCAGGTCCTCCCAAGGTGACCAGTCTCCACCATCCCAACTGATGCCAAACAAGGGGCCTGGCTCAGGCCAGCTCATTTTCCACCAAGGAAGAGGCCGAGGTCTCTGGGGCAAAAGCCACAGGGCAAACTTCTCAGAAACCACATGTACCCAAGTCAACATCCTTCCGGGAAAAAGCAGCTTCTCACCAGCGAGTCCCCAGCATGTGCTGAGAAGAGGCAAGCCCATAGGGTCTTTTTTCATTTTTTTAAAATATAAATTTATTTATTTTAATTGCACATAGGGTCTTACTAGAGAGCAGGAGGCAGTTTGCAAGGGCAGCCATCATGCAGCCTAGGATGAGCAATGACGCACTGGGGCTAAGACCCCAAACAGAAGCCAACCAAGAGGAAGAGGTGTTGCCACAGCATCAAAGCATCCCAGCTGCCAGGGCCTATCACTGAGGGCAGAAGTTACAGGGGCAGTGGGGCACGCCATACCCAAGGAAAGCTGGCTGAAGCCAGATCAAGCCAGGTGGCAGAAGAAAGGCAGACAAAGAGCACATGGCAGGCTGCCGAGACCAATCCCAAGAGAATGGCAAGACGAGGAGTGACACAAGGGACCAGCGGAAGGACACGCATCAGGAGAGGTGCTGGACACACTGGTGGCACTGGAGACTGAGGAGGCCGGGGGAAGCACTCCCACTCCCGCCCAGAGGTGGGAAATGAGCAAGCCTGGAGGATGCTGCCACAAAGCCAGAACCACTGGCAGAAAAGGTGGGGGTAAGAAAAGAAACAAACTCGATTCTGACTGTCATAATCTTCTGGTCCCCCTCCCTGCACTGGCAGCTAGGGCCACAACCCCCACTCCCTACACTTCCCCTATGCAGACAGGAGGAGTGGCTTCCAAGGACCCACAGTGGGGCATCACCCAGACTCGATGGCCCAAGCCAGAGCTCTGAAGAGCCATTTGCACTTGGCCAGGTCCCCAAGGAGCCCTGTGCATGCAGACAGTTTGAGAAGCACCGTCTTAACCTGGGAGGACCTCGTGCTGAAGCAGTGCATCCCCGTTCTCAGCCTTAGGGGCAGCCATACTGTACCTTCTTCAGACGCAGTGCAGGCAGCCCCTGGCCCCTGCCCCATGACTCGGCAGCTCTCACTGCTTCCCTGTCGTGGATTTCTGCACTCCTCCTTCTGTGCCCTCACCACCAGTGCAGTCCTCATGCACTAATGCCACTCCCTTCAGTGGTCTCTCCTCCTTCACTGGAGAACCTTCAGGAATCTCCTACTCGCTCTCTACAGAGCTGACTATCTGACAATTATCAGGTATCCTGTATTCCTGGGTCACCCTACTCAGCTCTGTTCACTGGTGGCTGAGTGCTCAGACCGGGAATTCACAAATAAAGAGGTGTCACCTCCAACCAAGGCCACAGTTTTCTTTCAATTACTGTGACCTCAAAAGCAAGGAAACAGACATAACCTTGAAAAATTCTCAGCAAGTGAGTCTTTCCTCATCTGTAATCAAGGACTGAAGGGTGAAAAAACATGTGAAAACGAGAAAGACAAGGCCAACTGGAATCAAAAGCGCCATTAAAGGCCACTATTAAAAGTCAGTAGGCAGCACAGATGACAAGGCACAGGACAACTGGAACAGGTCAGGCTGACACAGGAAAGAAAGAAATGCTTTGAGATGGAAACTTAAATCTAAGCCCAGTGGAGACAGAGACCCTGTACACATAAGGTTAGAGTAACACAGCAAGATGGGGCCAGGGGCCTCTGCCCAATCGCAGCTTCTCTGTGGATGCAAACTCGTATATGACACCAGGTGAGGCAGTCCAGACCCATCTGCCAGGGACTACGCAGGAAACTGGAGTCCACCAGTGACCGAGCTGTCTCTGCATTTATGAGACTACACAATGTGTAAGACTACAGCTGATTACAGTGCTTGAAATAGGAAACACAAATCAAAATGCAAACTTACTGCAAGTGGCCTTTGTAGGATTTACTTGTTGTCCAGCAAGGAACTGTAGGAGCTTCCTAATGTCTATGTGTACTTCAGCCATTTGTTCCGAGTTTCTATCTTGAGAAGCATTTTCGGAAGCTAAAACGACAGGAACATTTTAAGACATAATTATCTTCCAGTGAAACAGGGAAGCAAGAGACTGCACGATGACTGTTTACATAAATAAATGGTTTACTTGACCACTGACTTGAGAACCTACAGAAACACTGCATAACATAAATGTGATCACTCACCTAGCAAGCATTTACTAAGTTTGAGTCTTTAAAATACTGTCCTATGGGAATTCCCTGGCAGTCCCGTGGTTAGGACTCAATGCTTTCACTGTTGACAGTCAGGGAACTAAGATCCCAAATGGCCTGCGGTAGGGCCAAAAAACCATCCCCAAAACAAGACCATATACAGCTAAATCAATCCCTCTCATTATAAAATGGAATGAAAGGAAAGAAAATGTCCTTTCAATTCTGGGAAGGTATCAAAGACCCTCTTTGTAATTTACAAAAATAAACAAAATGAGCAACACAGAAACAAGTCACTTCATATAACTACTGTCAAAGCTTTATTAACATGGATTTCACTTTGCTCCAAGGCATGCCCTTCACTATCAAGTAAAATTCTCTTGCAATGCTAAGTTACAATGTATCTCTAATAAACAAACTGGTAGTAAGTAATTTTAATTCTAAAAGTGGAAGGCGTCTTATTAGACCTACTTCAGACACACGGGTGACTAAATGGTTTTCACAGAGTGAGTACCTTCCCAGGGCCTCTGCATTGTTCCCTGTTGGACCTCCCTCCCACAGCCTGCCCACCACTGTGAGCTCTGCAGCAGACGACTGTAATCCCTGAGCCAATCTACTCAACCAACCCAATGTCCATTCCAGCACTGCTTACGACAGCCAAGACATGGGAGCAACCTAAATGTCTAACAACAGAGGAGTGGATAAAGATGTGGTGCGTTATTCAGCCATGAAAAAAATGAAATAGTGTCATCTGTAGTAACATGGATGGACCTAGAGATCATCAAAGAAAGTCAGAGAAAGACAAATACCATATGATATCCTTGTATGTGGAATCTAAAACAATGATACAAATGAGCTTATTTATAAAACAGAAACAGACTCACAGATTTAGAAAACAAACTTATGGTTATTGAAGAGGACAGGTTCAGGGAAAGGATAAATTAGAAGTTTAGGATCAATGTGTATGTGTGTGTGTGTGTGTGTGTGTGTGTGTGTGTGTATAAAACACTATATATATAAAACACTATATATATTAAATAAACAATGAGGACCTATTATACAAAACAGGGAACTATACTCAAGAGTCTATAACAACTGATATAGGAAAAAATCTGAAAAAGGATACATATATATGTATAACTGAATCACTGTGCCATAAACCTGAAACCAACACAACACTGTAAGTCAACTATACTTGAATAATTTTTTTAAAAAATTACTTTTTTAATACACACAAAAAAAACGCAGGAGAAAATAAAAAGTATCATCTACATTTCTGACTCCACCCAGGTGAGAAACTTGGTATAAGTTTTTGGTAGAAGGCATAGCAAGTGAAGAGCTAGAAGGGCTCTTGGACGCTGTTGAGCCCAAGCCTAGGTTTTGCAGATGAGGAACAAGGAAGCCCTCAGGCCTACACTCCAGCTTCTCACGTCCAGGAGGTTCACCTTCCCACCACAGTGCAGTAACAAGTGACCCAACCCCATTATGTGTTCCCTTCCTGAGCTTGAAACACAGTTACCCAAAGTTCAATTCTCTTCCATCTGGAGCCCTCAGTATGGTTTGTCATCTGAACAATTTATCACATGCAAAATATAACCCACCAGGAAACTTACCTAATGGAGGATTTCCAAGATCTTTAAAGTGAGTTGTAACACACACTAGCTCAGTTTCTATTTTCAAGTTCAATTCTCCATTTAGGTTTGCTTCAATAATCTGCAAATTGAGTATTTTACAGTCTTAAGAAAAGCAAAAGGGAAAAAAAAAGTGGACATCAGCTTCCAAAAAACCAGGTGACAAAGTAATCCCACAAATCCCAGGACACTTCAGACAGCACCAAACCCCACATGGCATCAGCAATGGAGAGAAGACAAGGCCTGAGCACAGGGACTTAAGAAATCTCCAGAGAGCAGCCCCTCGGCGTGCAGAGTGCAGTAGGAAGCTCTGAAAACAGGTGAGGCTGGGGAGGCCTTGCCAGCAGCTCTGACAATGCAGACATTGTGCAACTCCTGTAAAACAGAGCAAGGAGAACCAGAAGAGAATGCGAACCAATAAGCTCACTAACTGCCTTATTTCTACAAATGGACCAAACTATCTATTACAACTCAACATAACCAAAAGGCTTCAGAATATTAAGAGAATATAACCATTTATATAAAGAATAATCTCAGACATTGGGAAGTGAGATTTCCAAATTCAGAAAGACCCAGAGATGCCATCAGGTATCTGGACTCCACCAAGCTGTGGCGCCCTGTGGCTGCCGTGTTTTTTGCACTCAGACAGAGGGCAACTGGGCTTGGTGACTGATCGCTGTGGCCCCTCCCCACTCCAACAGTGCTCATGACTTCCCTCAGGATCAGAGGGGCCCTTTCATTTTACGCTCTGCCCTGCACCAACCAACAGGGTCTCTAAACTACACAAAATCTAGAAATGAAGTTCAGAGAAAGAAACAGGTACCATGATATGGCTTAAGATTTTGGCCATTTGCCCAAAGCACACTACATTTTGCCTTTTGACATCAATATCTGGCCACCTCTAAAGTCTGGCAGGTCTTTGGAAAGCCCACGCAGCAGTGTGCAAGTCAACATTTTGTTTAACCAACAGTACTGCCACCGAGCCACTGCAGATAAAGGTGGTCGTTTCACTAGGGAGCCACTGCAGAGGTACAGCAAGAGGGAAGAAGACCCAGGCTAAGTGGAGGACACCCTGTTCCACAGGGCTTGGCCACAGCTAAATCTCAGATTTACTTAGGAGTACCACTTAGTATTTTTCATTCTTGCTCCTTAAAACTAGTAAACTCTATTTCTCATTTGAGCAACAAAACAAAAAAGATGCTTTCAACTTACTAAGGATTTGACTTTACATAAGAAACAGTCTCCAAACATCCTTGTTTCATCATCTAGTATGCGTACCTCTGAATGGGAAGAATTCATCAACCTTATCCTTTCACTTCCCAGAAATACGTGATGTTTCTAAGCCCACTCTATTATCCGGAAAAAACACCTGCCTTAAAAAAATATGTAAAACAATCCTTGTGCATATTTGGACTTGTGAATATACAGTGTACAGGGACTCTGTAAGGCTAACACATAACACAGATCCATCTGTTTCAAAGAAGCACACAATTAGTATCTACCTATAAATGTTCAATGCTTTTGAAAAACAAGTTTTATAAAGATTTATTCAGGAAAGCAGCTTGCAATGTCCTAGATTCACTCCGACTTAAAACACCTTTTTATGCTTTCTTCAAATTCCTAAAATCTGAGTAATCAAATGCTAGATCCATCTCTCCAAGCACAGTGCCTGGTGCAGGGCAGCACTCCAACAAAATTTACTGAAGGAATCCACCAATGACCCTCCAAACACTGCTCACCGTGTTTATTTTGTGAGTGTTATCTAAAGTATTATCTACATCAACATACTCTGCTCTTAAGGACGTGGATGAGATCTGACTTCTTTCAGAGGTTTCCCTAATGATAACTACCGACCATTCATGGGATAGTGATGAAACGCACTGGGAATCTAACATAAATTATCTCCACTGATAAATAGTAACAGAGCCCCTGTGACTGTTATGCTGGATAACACGTTCCACCAGGGTGCACCACTTAGTGGGGGTTGGGGGTGGCTCAAGGACTCAGCTCTGCCAGCGTATCGTGATGCCTCCTGCCCAAGCCTGCTTCTGTGAAGCCGAGACAACATGAAAGGTGTAACACAGCACTGCTCTAAACATGGAGCAGCACCACAGAAACAGCATCGCCGCGTGCTCGTCAGAAATCAGCCCCAGACCCCACTGCAGACTTCCTGGACTAGAACCTGCATTCTGCCTGAAGGGGATCCCAATGCTTAAAACCTGATGGAGACTCTTGGCAGTCAATGCCTGCTTCTTCTGCTCTTACCCAAGTCACACGCACGACCCACCACCACTGGCCACGTCTCTAACTAAAGGAAGGAAGGAAGGTGCCTCAACAAGGGCTGCGGGGCCTCTGACTGGAGGAGATGTTTTCAATACGTTGAGTCCTACTCATTTTCCTTGATTCTCTCGCCTGTCATCTTCAGACACAGAATTTTGGTTACTCAAGTTAATATTGTTATGCCTGGCTACTCCAATTTTCCATATGCTTGATCACTTTCCATTTAGTATTTCACAGTGCAGTAGCCACTGCACAAAATCCTTGTTTCTAAACACTCCAGGGAAGAGAAAAACACCTTTTTTTTTTTTTTTTAAATTTCTGATGATTTAATCTAAGCCACTTTGATGACTCATTTCCACTGGACACAAAGAACAAATAACCGGATCCTTGAATTAACTGTCCTGCCTTTTCTCTCCTGGGCCTCTCAAGGTTCCAGGATATCCCCAAAAGAAGCCTCCAGCCTGACAACTGGATCAACACCAGGACAAGCACAGAAGAACACTCATGTTTGCATGGCACACACTGCTTCATGGGAAGTCATTGTAAATTAAAGTGAAATCTACAGAGTAAGTCGTGAGAGGAAACTACTCTCAAGTGAGCACAGCTGCAGAAATAAAACAGTCCATAAACATTTTCTAGGCTCCAGAAAACTTTGATAATGCCAAAGATCTCCTGAAGCTAAATTTCATTCCAGGTCTGTGTGCTAACAGCTATTATCTGCCCGCTGAGTGGCAACCCCACAGTGAGTGGCTATCATGCAGAGATAGTTAAGACAGTTTCCCTTTTCAGGAAGCGGCCAGTTCAGGAGTGGTTCCCAGATGTTAGCAGACCACTTATCACATAGCAGTGATCAGAGCAGCTTGGCAGAGGAGGGCCTTACATCCACGGCAGTGGGAGAGTCTGGAATTTCCATGAACAGTGAGAAGGGCTAAGTACTTTCCAGGGGACGATGGGAAAGAAACAGCCAAGCGTGAAATGGTAGAGACAGGCCTGGAGAAAGGCAGTGCTGTGGGGATGGACAAGGGTCCAGAGCAGTTCTGCAGGCAGGGGGCAGCCGTGTGGCAGGTAACCAGTCTGCAGACGCTAAAGAGCAAAAGTTTCATCAGGTGGACAGTCGTGTCTAAAACACCTAGGGACATAATCAAATGAGTTTCGGGGGTGACTGAAGAATTCAGGAGAACCCCAGGAGTGAAGGACAATTGTTTACAACTTCCCATCACTGTCACTGTCACATTCAGTGTTTCACTGACACTGAGCGTAAACGTCACAAAAGTAAACAGGGAAGCAAACATGCCCCTCTACCTGGCCTAAGAGCTGCTTCCAGGAAGAGGAATGTGTCCTGGGGGATCCTTGTCTTGGACTCATAGAGACATTTGGCAAGTAGACAGGACATTCTACTCACTGCCAGCATTAAGAAATATGTACACTATCAGATAAAATACATAATATGCTGTCCAAAACATATGGAAAGAAAGTTAGAACCATTGAATGTATTGTTAATATACTACAAATATCATAAATAGGAGAGACTAGGCCAAATATCAGAGAGGAGAATTGAGAAGATCCAGAGCAGGTTTCACCTGTAAAACCATAGGCTATCAACAACAAGCCAAGCCCCCAGAGCTGGGAGGTGAGGGACACCCCATGCAGACACCACATGATGTATAGAGGGTATCAAGTCCGCACCAGACAAGGCTCCTCCAAGGACACGCAGCCAGAACTACACACTTGGGAGCTCTTTTCAGAGAAGAAAGAACTTACAAGGTGATTGCTGATGTTTTTCATCTTTTCCACAACGCTCTTCATTGTCTTCAGGACTGGTAAATAAATACTAACCTACAAAGCAAGTGAGAAAGATCAGCAGTATTAAAATATTAACACAGTCAAGTACTGACAAGTGCTCATTACCTCTGTTTGGAATGTGTATACTCTTAATAGCTCTGCAATCTTATTTTTAAATTGCATGAATAAAGTTCTTTCTTAAAAATATAAAAAAGAAAAATAACTCTACAGTTTCACTAACTCACACCTGAATTTGGTGACCTCAGCATCCATGTCCATGTGGCCATTCTCTCGTTCCAGGTCTGTGGCCCTGCTGCTGAGAAGCCCCCCTACACACCCAAGGGGAGTAAGAATCAGCGCCAGTGGAGGCCATCCTCCAAGGGGTTCACATCCAGACTTGGGGGCAGGCTCCTACTCTGTGTAAAAACACCGGGGGCCAGACTCTGTACCAGTGCCCAGACTGGGTTACAACAGTGCTGGGTACAATGCTGGGAAAAAGTCCCAGCGGAGACATCTACTAAAAGCCAAGTAAATATTCCATATGCTATTTCATGGTCTCTTCTTCAATAAATTATGAACAAGAGGCAAAGGACCCTTTGTCATCATCTTTCTTTCCAGTGGCTCTGGGATTCCTGACAGGAGAACTAAAGCAGCCTCTCCTTCTGGCTATTACACACACCTTGGACACACTCCTAACAAGACAAAGAAAAAAAGCCACGTTCTGTGAAACCCAAATTTGGTGCCTAGGGCCATTACTCCTGACAGATGCGAAAGTCATCCAAAATGCTACTTCAGTTTTACTTAAGCGCCATTACAGGGCAAGACTTTCTCTCTCCGAACTATAAAGAGTGTGGCCTTATATATGACACTACTTTAAGATGATTGATGCAAACGACTAAATGAAAACATTCCAATTTTTTGTTCCTGGTCTATCTTTAAAATATGATTCTCTTTTCAGGTACTATACAACTTTCAAATAAAACCTACAGCAAGACTTTAAAATCAGAGAATCCATATCACACCATTTAAGATGTGGTGACGCCGGGCATCACTCACGTCAGCATCTGGGACCGTCGGCTCTTGTAAGTCCTTCCATAGTTTTCTAGGAATAACTTTCACAGGGATGTCATGTGTTACAACACGACTACTGCTTGACACGGATAACTGCCAAGAGAAGAATTAAAACACATCACTACTTAAAAAATAAAGAACTGAAAGACAAAAAATGTTGATACCAAACCTAAGTGTTCTCAATTCAGTCACCAACGTCCATTCAACAAGTATTAACAGAGCTTAGAAAAAGGAAGTTAAAGAAGAGAGTGATTGGGACGGTGGAGGAGTAGGACATGGAGCTCACTCCTCCCACAAACACATCAAAAACATATCTAGACATGGAATGATTCTCACAGAACATCTACTGAAACATGGCAGAAGAACTCAGGCTTCAGAAAGGACAAGAAAATCTTCATGTAACAACAAAAAAAACCAGAAAGGAATCAGGACGGGGCCTGCACCCCAGGGAGAAAGAGCTATGAAGGAATAAAGGTTCCCATACCCTGACTGTCCCCTCACAGGAAGGCAGGGAGACCAGCAGGGACAGAGGGTGAGCTGTGGAGCCTTGGAGGAGAGTGCAGTTAAGCAGTTTACAGAAGGCAGAATGAAGACAGCCCTGCACAGACTGGTGATGCCACTTTCCCCACACTCCCAGCCTCAGACACACGTCCAACCGTGTAGGCAGAAGCTGTGAGCTGATGCTCAAGCTTCAGAAATCAGACCTAAAGAGAGGACTGGAGGAGGCCGCCAGAAATCGCCTTAAGATGCTAGGGGTTTGAGATTAGCAGATGGAAACCATTACATATAGAGTGAATAAACAACAAGGTCCTACTGCATAGCACAGGGAACTATATTCAATATCCTGAGATAAACCGGGATAGAAAAGAATACTTAAATAAGAATACTTATATATGTATAACTCAATCACTTTGCTGTAAGGCATAAATTAACAGTGCAACACTGTAAAACCACTATAGTTTAATTAAAAAATACAGTTGAGAAATCCTCCTCCATAAAGAGCATAAAACTGAATATAATACTCACGGAAAAAATAAAGTACACAGAACAGACAAAGGAGAGGTTACCAGGATAAGGGAAGGAGGCAGCATTGGTGCTGGGCACTAGAGGAAGAAAAGGCTTCAACAAGTGAGAAGAACACAGAGTCCAAGGAGATGACCCAACCTCACCAAAGCCTGGGAGTTGGGAACGAATGGGACACACCTGGGCACCCACTCAGGGCAGATAAGTGGCTCTACAGTGGGTTGAGCGACACTTGAAAGGCTTTGGACAGCACATGAGAAATGTCAACCTCATTCTGTAAGCAGTGAGACCCTGTGGAGTACATGTGTTCTGAAGAGACCAGTGCATTAAATTCAGCTGGGAGTAGGGTGGAAGATAAATGTATTCCTTGAAAACTAAAGGTCATTTAAAGGTGTTAGCAGCAGAAGTGAGGGAATAAGGGAGGGACACACAAACACTTCAAAGGCAAAAATGGTTTTTAGACTAGACGACAATACCACTAAAAGAAATGGACATGCTGGGATATGCAGATCTGAGAAGAAAGATGCAGAAGTGTTATTTCATAGGAAGACCAGCATCCTCGCTGATTTTGAGATCACAATGCTATTTAAATACGAGGAGGACCCAACTCCAATGAAAAAATAGTGATGTACCAATCTCTCCTTTTAATAAAACCAATTAGCTTCTCCAGTAGAAAGCCAAGGCTTATATAACTACTAATTCCTGGGAAGTTTCAGAAATGGTAGCTTCCTACTCACCAGCTCTATAGAAACTGTAAGGCAGGGAAAGTGTTTATTAGTCAGCTTAACTTTCAAAGCTCTGGCATTCTGGGCAGTTTTCAAGGCTCGAGATAAATTTTCCGATGTGAGCTCTAAATAAATCTCATTGTTTTCTGCGGAGACACCTTCCATTTGAAATTCGCTGAAGAAGTTCTCCTAAGGGAAAGAAAAGGAGGAGGGACATTTGCGCGCTTTCCATTGGAATTCGGCGAGGGTGGGGGAAGAGGGGTGGGCTGCAGGCCTCTCAGGAGCCTCCACTCACCTGTTCCAGCTCACACCACATGCTCACCCCTCCATTGGCCACTTTGTCAGAGAGGACGAAGTTCAACTTATCCGGGCTGATGCGCAGAGTGCAGGTTTTGGCAAGCTTGGCTATCATGTTACTAACGCCTATAGCAAAAGGTTTCAGTAAAGAGTTGACTGAGAGGTACGTTAGGTATCCAAAACACCAATTTAGCGCAGAATTACCAGTTGCGCACAGTGAGCTTCCCAGCGGGAAAGTCAACGTTTCCACTCCTACCTACCGGGAGGCTTTTATTGCCGCTGGGGTCAAGCTGGCCTCCCAACAACCTGGAATAAGGAAACTGAGACTCGGAGGTTAACTGGCGCCTACTGGCCGCTTTCTTCCCTTTCACGTCCACTCGGGGCCGCCGAGTGCTGCAGGGATCAAGGCAAGGACAGACACGGCTGGGGCAGGGGGACCACGGAGCCTGGCTGTGAAGGGCGGCCTGCGCCAGATAAAGTGGTCCATGAAGCCACTGGCCGAGTTAAGAAAAGCCACGCGAAAGGAATCAAAGCTCATAAACAACCTTCAGCACCTGCGCCCGCGTCAAGCTGCTGCTGGCCAGCCTGTGCAGCGCGCCAGCCTCTTCGCGGGGACCGGCCGCACGCACCGCTCCGTGCAAGCCTCCCGCCTTGCCCTCTGCAGTCCTCCCCGACCCCAGGGTTGACGCGGCCCCTACTCACGCGTGAAGTGGTTTAGACAGGCGGTATCCACGATCTTGGCCCGAAACTTCATGGCTGGACATGGCAAGCGCCAGGAGCCCGTCCGCACCGGACTCGTGAGAGTCCCGCCTTAACTAGCCCGCGGGAAACGCCACCGCAGTACTGGGTTCAGCCCACTTGGGCCTGAGACGCGCCTGCGGAGAGTAGGCGGGCTTTTCCGCTGGCGCACTCGGGATGACGGGAACTCTGCCGGAAGTGACGCGATTCTGGTACCGGAAGTGCCTCTGAGTTTTTACAGGTTGAGCTTTGTGTTAACTTATTTCCAATTCTGTTTTAGAACATAGGAAATAAAATCAGTCTTGCTAGGTAGTTAGAATAGGAAAAAGGAGTCCAGAATGGCGGTGGCTAAAAAACAAGGAAGGGAAAAGCCCGCGAAAATAGAACAAAGGAAGGTTCAAGGACCAGAGTGAGGACTTCAGGTAGAAAAAACAGCACTCCTGGCTAGCCCAATTTAAATAGGGAAGTTCCCAGGGGAAGGAAAATACCTATAAACAGAGGAGCCAAAGGGCCGGGGGTCTCCCAAGCGCGCGTGCTTGCTCTTTCTTCTCTTAGCGTCTTTTGGGTCGTCATGCCCTCATGCCTTGAGGATATATTTCCTTTTATTTTCTAAATAAAACTGAGCTGTAACACTGATCTGTCCAAGAGCTATAACATGGTCTAGCTGAGAGCTATAACACAGTCTGAGAGCTGTGGCACGCTTTAACGTCCGTCGCTGCAAATTTTTGTTGTGACAAGACGGAACCGAGGAGATAACACTCCCCTGACAAGTCTCTTATTTATAAAGTGTTAAGCTATTCCTTAAATACACACCGCTCTGTGGTAGGGGAGCTTTAGAACCTTTCATGGCTCAGACATTCACACTGGTACCTCAGCACTGTAGCACCACGTTGGATTATGCTTTGAAATTTGTTTTAACAAACAGTGCTAAACACTGGATGTTGTAAACAACACTGTTGACTAAAAAAAGATGTAAAACTTGAGAGTTGTGAATTTTATTTGGGGCAAAATGAGGACTGCAGCCCTGGAGGCTGCAGATAGCTCTCCCATCTCAGATAGTTCTGAGAGACTACTCCAAAGCGGCAGTGGCAGAGAGTCAATATATAAGGTTTTGGTGAAGGGGGAGTTCAATACCATGAAACACTCATTTTACAAAAGGTTTTTTGTTCGTCACGAGGATCTGATATCTCTAGATACGAGGAGCTACAAGGATTGAGACCGTAAAATCTGTTCCTAAAAACATCCAGCTATTTAAAGACCTGTCCCACCAGACTCCTTGGAACACAAGAGTGCCTCACTCCACCCTAAACTCCCTCAGAGGTTGTTGAAGGTCAACAGCTTTAGCAGCATGGGGTTCAATCTCCGTAGAGGCAGATGGCAAACGCCTTTGTTGTTCAGTCCTTGGCAATGCTGTTGGTAAGTGCCAATTTGTAGTTGACAACACTGATAGTAATTCTGCAGTTTTTATTCAAGACGAACTTCACCAGAGCCTGTTAAAGTCTCCTAGCATAAATGATACAAATGATGTAGCAGAATTTTCTAAAACAAAACGAGAAACAGAATAATTGTCTCCAAACTGATTTTTCAGAAACAAGATAGTCCATATTAAGAATGTTTTATTTTTTATGTGCTTTGCAAATAGAAACCTACAACCTTGTTTTTACCTTGATATATAGACTCAAGATATGAAAAATAAAAACAGATTATTTTTAAAAGCACAAAATAGAAAAACTGCAAGCAGCTCTGCCTATTTTAAGACTATGACATGAAGGTAGGCTCCAGTCTACATTGTTACAAGTATTTCCCAAACCAAATGTAATTAATGTCACATTTAAATTTTTTACTAAAAAATCATGCTTTTTTTTTTTTTTACTTCATAGGTTAATTTAAAAATAGATAAATCATTAAATGAGGTTGTTGCTGTGGATGTGCTATGTGCTTAGTAGCTCAGTCGTGTATGACTGTGACGCCAAGGGCCTGCCAGGCAAGAATACTGGAGTGGGTTGCCATGCCCTACTCCAGGGGATCTTCCAAACCCAGGGATAGAACCCAGGTCTGTCTGCATTGCAGGTGGATTCTCCACCTACTGAGTCACCAGGGAAGCCCGTGGAAGTCATGAATTATGATTAATCAATAACCTCAGATATGCAGATGATACCACCCTTATGGCAGAAAGTGAAGAGGAACTAAAAGCCTCTTGATAAAAGTGAAAGTGGAGACTGAAAAAGTTGGCTTAAAGCTCAACATTCAGAAAACTAAGATCATGGCATCCGGTCCCATCACTTCATGGCAAATAGATGGTGAAACAGTGGAAACAGTGTCAGACTTTATTTTGGGGGGCTCCAAAATCACTGCAGATGGTGACTGCAGCCATGAAATTAAAAGACGCTTACTCCTTGGAAGAAAAGTTATGACCAACCTAGACAGCATATTCAAAAGCAGAGACATTACTTTGCCGACTAAGGTCTGTCTAGTCAAGGCTATGGTTTTTCCAGTAGTCTTGTGTGGATGTGAGAGTTGGACCGTGAAGAAGGCTGAGAGCCGAAGAATTGAGATGCTTTTGAACTGTGGTGTTGGAGAAGACTCTTCAGAGTTCCTAGAACTGCAAGGAGATCAACCCTGGGATTTCTTTGGAAGGAATGATGCTAAAGCTGAAACTCCAGTACTTTGGCCACCTTATGCGAAGAGTTGACTCATTGGAAAAGACTCTTATGTTGGGAGGGATTGGGGGCAGGAGGAGAAGGGGATGACAGAGGATGAGATGGCTGGATGGCATCACTGACTTGATGGATGTGAATCTGAGTGAACTCCGGGAGTTGGTGATGGACAGGGAGGCCTGGTGTGCTGCGATTCATGGGGTCGCAGAGTCGGACATGACTGAGCGACTGAACTGAACTGAACTAAGTAAACTTTGTAATAGGCACCTGTGACAGGTGCAGGTTGGATCTCTGGATGGGGAAGATCTCCTGGAAGAGGGAACGGCAACCCACTCCAGTGTTCTTGCCTGGAGAATCCCATGCACAGAGGAGACTGGTGGGCTAGAGTCCACAGGATTGCAAAGAATGGGACACGACTGAAGCAACTTAGCACACAGACTCACAAACTCTGTAAACAATATTTTATAATATACTGATGGTTCAACATACTTAATTTTTTGCCCATTAAAAAGATTTTTTAGGCAGCATCAGTGGTGTTGGATGTTGTGGGGAAAATTGTCTAAGCATGGATGACTGAGTTTTGTTCAAGAGGGAAAAAATTAAAGCTCTTTGGCAATATTAATCCCCTGAAACAAAGATTTTTATTTTAAACTTCCTAAGATATATGATCGGAGAAGGCAATGGCAAGCCACTCCAGTACTCTTGCCTAGAAAATCCCATGGATGGAGGAGCCTGGTAGGCTGCAGTCCATGGGGCCACTACGAGTCAGACACGACTGAGCGACTTCACTTTCATGCATTGGAGAAGGAAATGCCAACTCACTCCAGTGTTCTTGCCTGGAGAATCCCAGGGATGGGGGAGCCCGGTGGGCTGCCGTCTATGGGGTCACACAGAGTCGGACATGACTGAAGTGACTTAGCAGCACCAGCAGCAAGATAAATGATTATACATTCTACACAGGTAAGGGCCCAAATAATATAGGAAATTCTGACCCAACAAATATAAAATTAAGCTGCAATGATCTTTTCCTGAAAGATAATAGGAATTGTGTTTTCTTGCAGTTTCCTTAAATAAGTTTAAAAAATTAATAATTCAATAACTTCAATATTGATAGACACTACATCCCTACATTCTTCCAAACAATTTGAAGGCAGGAATGAGGTCACTAGAGCTCTCTAGAAGCCTGTGTTCTACTGAGTATTCTTTTTTTTTTTTTTTTAATGTATACCATACTTATCTGTTTCAAATAGAGTTAGCATATAACCACATGTAACAACATTGCTGTATTTTTAGTTATTTTATATTTAAGGGTCCAAAATATATTCACAAAATATTACTGTTTGTGAATGTCAACCAGTTTTTAATTTATATTCTTTCGGAAACATGCCACTCTGGTCATACACGCTAAATGTATTCTGAAAATAACCAAAGATGACAATTCACAAGCAGGGTCTCACCCTCATATAGAAATTCTAATTGCCCTGAAAACCTGTAGGTTAAGTTCTCAACCTTTGAAAATGAGCAAAAATGTTCCAGAGCAGCCACTGTAGCCATGTATTTGGGCTTTGTATTTACACATTGTTTTGTATATTTATACATATTTATAGCATTAGATTTGAGACCTAAAGGTGGCCACACATTAGTCAGCTAAGTCCCATATCAAAAATAAAATGAAAAAGGAAGAGATTTTGTGATTCGAACAGCACAGACTTCAGAAACTGAATGTTCAGACATAACTCCTACCTTTTTCTTTAAGAGATCATCACCATGTTTATGGCTTTCAGGCAGTAGTCTATGTATCAGTTCAGTTCAGTTCAGTCGCTCAATTGGGTCCGACTCTTTGCGACCCCATGAATCGCAGCACACCAGGCCTCCCTGTCCATCACCATCTCCTGGAGTTCACTCAGACTCACGTCCATCGAGTCAGTGATGCCATCCAGCCATCTCATCCTGGGTCATCCACTTCTCCTCCTGCCCCCAACCCCTCCCAGCATCAGAGTCTTTTCCAATGAGTCAACTCTTCGCATAAGGTGGCCAAAGTACTGGAGTTTCAGCTTTAGCATCATTCCTGCCAAAGAAATCCCAGGGCTGATCTCCTTCAGAATGGATTGGTTGGATCTCCTTGCAGTCCAAGGGACTCTCAAGAGTCTTCTCTAACACCACAGTTCAAAAGCATCAATTCTTCAGTGCTCAGCCTTCTTCACAGTCCAACTCTCACATCCATATGTGACCACAGGAAAAACCATAGCCTTGACTAGACAGACCTTAGTCGGCAAAGTAATGTCTCTGCTTTTGAATATGCTGTCTAGGTTGGTCATAACTTTTCTTCCAAGGAGTAAGCGTCTTTTAATTTCATGGCTGCAGTCACCATCTGCAGTGATTTTGGAGCCCCCCAAAATAAAGTCTGACACTGTTTCCACTGTTTCACCATCTATTTGCCATGAAGTGATGGGACTGGATGCCATGTCTATGTATCAGTGTGTTATTAATCAAAGAGTGCAGTCCCTATCATGAACTTGGATCAGATACCATAAGCATTAACCTTGCCTTTCCTCCAAAGAATCATTTTCTTTTGAAGTATTAGGCAGTTAAGGCACATTTTAACAAAAACTTACATATACTCAGCTTACAAATGAAAGCTCCACCTAGTTACAATAATATATATACCTAAGTAACGTGTCATTTACCAGTTAGGCAAACATCTCTATCTTGAGGATAAAGTTGCTTTTGAAAAGTGATTGATTATTTTCTTATTCAAAAAGAAACTGTGTAAAAAATATTAAAGAATTATACTTGTAAGAATAACCTTCAGGTACCATGTTGGCAAAGGCCCAACAGATTATATAGGTCTGGAAATTAGGAAAGAAGACTTCCCTGGAGCTCTGGATTCTTACTCAGTGTTTCTGAGTAGGAATCATGAGGAAGGACATTAGAGTACCTTCATGATTTTTAGAAATTTCCTTCCAAGATGCATGGATCCTTGGGAGGAATCAAACCTTAAACCCCACTCAGCTACCATCTTAAACTTGTAGTTTCCAGCCTCAGAGGAATAGGACTTGGGGAAGAATGGAAAAGGAGAATGTACTGAGTGTTCTAATGCAATGTACATTTGTTGCAGGAAGGGGGTCCCTTCCAGCAACAAAGAAACTGAGATGCAGAAAAGTTAAATAATTTGCCTAAAGTCAAGAGGAACTTAAGTGGTAGATCTTCCCAAAAGGTAGCTGTCACTAGTCAATTCTCCAGAATCAAGACAATCTCCAATTTTTGGATTTCTGCCTCTAAAATCTTGAAAGTGAAAGTGAATTTGCTCAGTCATGTCCGACTCTTTGCAACCCCATTGACTGTAGCCCGACCAGGCTTCTCTGTCCATGGGGATTTTCCAGGCAAGGATACTGGAGTGGCTTGCCGTTTCCTTAACTCTAAATGCTCAATAAAGCTATTCCTGAACTTGGAATGTCCTCATACTATCCTCTTGGTCCACTCAAATCCTACCTAACTTGCCCCTTCTCTGAATATTTGTATCTTCCCTAAACAGCATAGTTCAATCTCCAGTTATAAGCTAGTTATAATTAGCACATACTGTTCCTTTTCCATGCATCAGTCATATCTCACCATAGTATTTCTCCAAGTCTATGACTAAATTCAGCAAATTTAGATTAATGAGAAAAACCATATACTAGTTTTCAGAGGAGACTGTCAAACAATGACATTATCTATAATTGGGAAGTTGGCAAATATAGTTGGGAAGTACATTTATACTTGTAAAGTACATTTATACTTATTGAAAAGTGCAGAAAGAGAAGTAGGGAAACGTGGGTTGAATATGTCCCTCAAAAATTCATCTGCTGAGGTCCTAACTCCCCAGCATACATCAGGATGTAATGTTACTTGGAGGTAAAGTCTTTACTCAAGTAATCAAGTTAAAAAGAGCTCATTAGTATTAGCCTTAATCCATATGGCTGGTTTTGCTAGGAAAAGGGAAAATCTGGAGGCAACCTCACACACAGAATGCAATGCAAAGATGAAGACAGAAATTGGGGTGATGCTTCTACAGGCCAAGGAGTGCCAAAGGCTGCCAGCTAACCACTACCAGCTAGATGAGTGGCATGGAACCTATCCTCTCTCACAGCTTTCTGAAGGCATCAATCCTGTTGGCACCTTGATCTCCAACTTCTAGCTTCTAGAACTGTGAGACTAAATTTCTGTTCTTTAAGTCCCAGTTTGTGATGCTTTGTTATGGTACCTTTAGCAAAGTAATACAAGAAAATAAGGGAGGAAGGTTTTGGATAAATCACACAGTGAAATGCCATATTTAAAAACTGTTAGGGGAGGACTTCTCTGGTTGCTCAGTGGTAAAGAATCCACCTGTCAATGCAGAAGACATGGGTTCAATCCCTAATCGGGGATTTCACATGCCATGGAGCAACTAAGCCTGTGTGCCACAACAAGAGAAGCCACTGCAATGCGAAGCCCATGCACTGCAACTAGAGAGTAGCCCCCACTCGCCACAACTAGAGAAAACCCCACACAGCAATGAAGACCCAGCATAGCCAAAAATAAATAAAAATTTATATTAAAAGATAACTGTTCATTAAGGCCCAATAAAGCCTTGCTTCCCTGGTGGCTCAGATGGTGAAGAATCTGCCTGCACTGAAGGAGACCCAGGTTCAATCCCTGGATTGGGACGATTCCCTAGAGAGGAGATTGGCTTCCCACTCCAGTACACTTGCCTGGAAAAGTCCATGGACAGAGGAGGCTGGCAAGCTGCATACAGTTCAGAGGAGGCTGGCAAGCTACATAGAGTCCATGGGGTCGGAAAGAGTCAGACATGACCAAGTGATTAACACTTAAAAAAAAAAAAAAACCTGTTAGGAAAGTGTAGTCTACTATCACATAGGATGACAACACTTGTTACTGATCTTTAATAAAGTTACTAGTGAAGAGGAGAGGGAGCCAGGAGGGTAGGGGATGTGTACAACACAACTGGCTTAAAGTACAATAATTAATTGAAGGCTTTTTCATGGGATTGCTTTCAGGTGTTTTAAATCTGTCTTTCACCATGCATATTTTTAACCCAGTTTTTAAAGAGAAACCTGTATGTTAAACATTTGATGAATGTGTTACAAATTTGGAATTATGACATTAACGGGTCCCATTACTTCATGGCAAATAGATGGGGAAAAAGGAGAAATGGTGACAGATTTTATTTTCTTGGGCTCCAAATTCACTGCAGACAGTGACTGCAGCCACGGAATTAAAAGACACTTGCTCCTTGGAAGAAAAGCCATGACAAACCTAGACAGAGTATTAAAAAGCAGAGACATTACTTTGCTGACAAAGGTCTGTATAGTCAAAGCTATGGATTTTCCAGTAGTCATGTATGGATATGAGAGTTGGATCATAAAGAAGGCTGAGCACCAAAGAACTGATGCTTTCTAACTGTGGTGCTAGAGAAGACTCTTGAGAATATCTTGGACAGTAAGGAAATCAAACCAGTCAATTCTAAAGGAAATCAATCCTGAATATTCATTGGAAGGACTGATGCTGAAGCTCCAATACTTTGGCCACCTGATGTCAAGAGCCAACTCACTGGAAAAGACCCTGATGCTGGGAAAGACTGAAGGCAGGAGGAGAAGGGAGCGACACAGAATGAGATGGCTGGATGGCATCACTGACTTAATGGACACGAGTCTGAGCAAATTCCAGGAGGTAGGGAAGGTAAGGAGGTGAGGTTAGGTAGGGAAGGTAAGGAGGAGGTAAGGACAGGGAAGTCTGGCTGGAGTCCACGGGGTCACAGTCAGACACAACTGAGCGACTGAACAACAACAAAGCATGTGAGTTTTCTCGGTCATGTTTTTATAGGAAAGGCAATGTGTGCTCAATATTGTTCTTACAATTTCTCTTGACCCTGTCAGTAGTATCAGTTCACAGAAAGATTTATTTTTAAAACTGAGGTTCCATTATTACACAGTACTCTTATTTCCCCCCATTAGAACTTGGTAGACCAGGGACTTTTATATATTCAGAGGCCTTTATTTACTCTGTCATATAATTGTGTTTCAAATCCATCCACAGCCCTAAGCTTTTACTGAATGTCTGCTCCTGACAAAATATTTTCCATCTTCCCAATTTGTAGCAAACCATATACAAATAAAACTGAAAGTATGTTTTAGCTTTATAATAGTATCTTTTTTCTTAAGAAAATTATACCATAGCCTTCCTAAAGCCTTTTATACAGAAACAAAACCAATAACCATATTTGATAACAAATAAGAAAATGAAGGCACTGGTCAGAAGATACTGAAAATTTCAGAAAAAAAAATATTGAAATATGTCATGAACAAAGGAAGCTCTTGTCCTTTGCTTTCAACTTTCAATGCACTCAGTTTTCAAAATAAATAGGAAAAAACTGCCTTGCCATATTTTGCTCCAGAATTATTTATAAATTGCATACCCTGTTCTTCAAATTCCAAGTATTTCAAAGGAAAGGACATGTTTCAGATGATACTTTTATTTCACATAGCTTGGTATCTGGGTACCCCAAAGGATTTGATTTCTATTATGAACACATTAATAATACACACAAAGGACGTTATTTCCTCTGAAGTCTTCAAAGTACCCAACAATTATTAATTAAGCTGCTATCATATAACAAGAAACAAAACTTTTAAAATTAGAACTGCCTAAAATTAGCGGGGCACTCAATATGCCAGCAAATTTGGAAAACTCAGCAGTGGCCACAGGACTGGAAAAGGTCAGGTTTCATTCCAATCCCAAAGAAAGGCAATGCCAAAGAATGCTCAAACTACCGCACAATTGCACTCATCTTACACGCTAGTAAAGCAATGCTCAAAATTCTCCAAGCCAGGCTTCAGTAATACGTGAACCGTCAACTTCCAGATATTCAAGCTGGTTTTAGAAAACACAGAGGAACCAGAGATCAAATTGCCAACATCCGCTGGATCATGGAAAAAGGAAGAAAGTTCCAGAAAAACATATATTTCTGCTCTATTGACTATGCCAAAGCCTTTGACTGTGTGGATCACAATAAACTGTGGAAAATTCTGAAAGAGATGGGAATACCAGACCACCTGACCCACCTCTAGAGAAACCTGCATGCAGGTCAGGATAGAACTGGACATGGAACAACAGACTGGTTCCAAATAGGAAAAGGAGTATATCAAGGCTGTATATTGTCACCCTGCTTATTTAACTTCCATGCAGAGTACATCATGAGAAACATTCGGCTGGAAGAAGCACAAGCTGGAATCAAGATTGCAGGGAGAAATATCAATAACCTCAGATATGCAGATGACACCACCCTTATGGCAGAAAGTGAAGAAGAACTAAAGAGCCTCTTGATGAAAGTGAAAGAGGGGAGTGAAAAAGTTTGCTTAAAGCTCAACATTCAGAAAACTAAGATCATGGCATCTGGTCCCGTCACGTCATGGCAAATAGATGGGGAAACAGTGGCTGACTTTATTTTTCTGGGCTCCAAAATCACTGCAGATGGTGACTGCAGCCATGAAATTAAAAGACGCTTACTTCTTGGAAGGGAAGTTATGACCAACCTAGATAGCATATTCAAAATCAGAGACATTACTTTGCTAACAAAGGTCCGTCTAGTCAAGGCTATGGTTTTTCCAGGGGTCGTGTATGGATGTGAGAGTTGGACTGTGAAGAAGGCTGAGTGCCAAAGAATTGATGCTTTTGAACTGTGGTGTTGGAGAAGACTCTTGAGAGTCCCTTGTACTGCAAGGAGATCCAACCAGTCCATTCTAATGGAGATCAGTCCTGGGTATTCATTGGAAGGCCTGATGCTAAATCTGAAACTCCAATACTTTGGCCACCTTATGCGAAGAGTTGACTCATTGGAAAAGACTCTGATGCTGGGACGGATTGGGGGCAGGAGGAGAAGGGGATGACAGAGGATGAGATGGCTTGATGGCATCACCGACTCGACGGACATGAGTTTGAGTGAACTCCGGGAGTTGGTAATGGACAGGGAGGCCTGGCGTGCTGCAATTCATGGGGTCGCAGAGTTAGACACGACTGAGCGACTGAACTGAACTGAACTGAAAATTAGTCGTTAGTTATGGTCTGAAAAGGTAGTTGAAAGTGCCACTGGCTTTTCATCTAGCTGAGGCACTGAGCCCACCTTTTACTCTACAAGAAAATACTGCAACTTTCCAACTACTTATTTTTCTCTTTTTTCTCCTTTTCTCATTCCTACCACTTATTTGATTTGGCTTTTCCTTCAGCTGGCTTGTGACACCCATTCAAAACTAGAGATTCCTCTGCTATGTTCCCTCTTTTACCATTTCCAGTCACAAAACAGAAAACAAACCAAATGCTTCTCTGAAATAGCTCTTTAAGAAAAAAAAAATAGATAGTTTTCATTATTCAACTCTGCAGTAAAGACTGTAGCATGTTGTCTGCAAACATTTATCAACAATGTTTGTATCTTAATTCCCAAGGTATAAACTTTTGCAAGGCAAGCTATGTTTAATTATAAAATACTTTAGACTCATAAAAAGTTAAAAAGCCAAAACAAAACACTCATGTACTTACTATCCAACTTAACAATTTGGTTTTCAAAAAAATGCTGACATATTTTTAAAATGTAAGTGTCTTTTGTATAAGTTTTACTGTTTATATTATTGCTCATTTTCATTTTGTTTTTAAAGCCATAGCTTGTAAGTATACTTATATGCTGTTGCTTTGAAACATTATTTTTAATGTACCTTAATGGTATATTGTTGTCGCTTAGTCACTCAGTCACATTCAACTCTTTTATGACCCTATGGCCTATATTCCGCCAGGCTCCTCTGTCCAAGGGATTTTCTGGGATTAGTGGAGTGGGTTGCCATTTTCTCCTCAGAGGATCTTCCTGACCCAGGGATCCAACCCACGTCTCCTGCACTACAAGAGGATTCTTTACCACTGAGCCATCATGGAAGCCCCAAAGGTACATTACAAACTGTATTACAAATTTCTAGATGGAACTTACCTTTATTAACTGAAATCTTATCAGAACTTCGTAAACCTCTAGAAACTGGGAAATACTCCATGTGTCTGTGTATATTTTTAGCAAGAAAAATTAATGTGTAGCTTTCATTAACTTTCTCCAAAGAATCTCTGACTCTGTCCTCACAAAACAAACTAACAATGAGCTAAAAGAAAACATAACTTTATAAGAAAACTGGATAAAACCTGAAATAAAATACCCCGACCAAATTTTTCCCATTATGAAAGCAGATTACCCACTCCCCCGAATAATAAATGTTTATTACTTAAAAGAAAACAGTAATTTAACATAAAGGTCATTTTGCTATGACAAGAATATTGTGGATACATATTATAAAAAGAACAACATAGTAAGTTTCTGAATTTTTTCTTCCCATAAGTAAAATCTTTCCAACCTCACAGTATAGTATACTTAATACTTGACAGTGCCTGGTAGTATAAATTTGTGATTCATGATGGTAAATATATCTGATGTAGCAAGCTCTGCGTGAACTACTGGGACTTGGTAAAAATTTATTATACATAGTGTTTTGATACCCTGGCCGTTCAGTACTATAGCAATCAAGGATCCAAAAAGTGTTTATTTTGAAAGATGAAAATGAAAAAGTCTTGCTTAAGGACAAAATAAATGGCAGTTAAAATATTTATTTCAAAATAAATAAGTGTTTAAACTTACTTTTTACAAAATGAAAAAGGAATTCATATTTTCTTCTTTAACTTAGAGCAAAAATCAACCATCAAAAAAAGGCATAGAGGGTACACTTTTGGTAAGAAAATAAAAATAATGGAACATTTTAGTGAGTTACATAAAATGTTTCAGTCGTAGAGTAGTAACCTAGGTAATACAGACATAATAAGCTACAGTTCCTCTTAGTCCTCAACATACATTTCCTACCCTTTGTTACAGCAAAAAGCAAAATTATGGTGTCAGAAATTCACCCAACAAAACTGTCCTCACACACTGCTACTTGTTTATACTTAGGAAATAATAGAAGTAGAGAAAGTAGAAAAATAATAGAAAAAGAGAAAAATGAGACTCAAGTCATAAATGTAAAACATACCCAGTATGAAACCTGGATACTACGATCAGTAGAGATGTTCAAATTCCAAATGCTTTCCTCACTCTTACTTTTCTGTAAAGTGCTCTAATCTCCAGCTGCTTCTGCTGTTGAATGTGAGATCCTTGAGGGCAGCAGGTCCTGTCTATTCTCCTCAACACTGCACATGCAGTGCCTGACACAAGGGAGAAAATAAATACCATTCATGATAACAAATACAAGAAAAGCCAGTGATCTGGGGACTGGGATGGGAGGCAGGCGTGGAGAACAGAAAACAGAACAAATAAAAGTGAAATAACACTTGTAAGAAGTCACACTGTCATATCAGAAGAAATTTAAGTAGGATGATATGGACATTTTTATTTAATACTTGTTAAGGCTTCCCATTTTCTCATTTGAAAAGACCCTGATGCTGGAAAAGACTGAAGGCGGAAGGAGAAGGGGATGACAGAGGATGAGATGTTTGGATGGCATCACCGACTCAATGGACATGAGTTTGAGTAAGTTCCAGGAGTTGGTGATGGACAGGGCTGGGTGCTGCAGTCCATAGGGTCGCAAAGAGTTGGACATGACTGAGCAACTGAACTGAACTGAACTGAAGGTTTCCCTGGTGGCTCAGACGGTAAAGAATCTGCCTGCAATGCAGGAGACCCAGATTCAACCTATGGGTCAGAAAGATCTCCTGGAGGAGGGCATGGTAACCCACTCCTGTATTTTTGCCTGGAAAACCCCACGGACAGAGGAGTCTGGTGGGCTATAGTCCATGGAGTCACAAAGAGTTGGACAAAACTGTGCAACTAACACTTTTACTTTTCAAGGCTTCACCTAGCCTTAAATTCCAAAACAATTCCTAACAATTTAATAGTAGCACTGAAGAATAGTTTTTAGGAGCTCTTTAACTTGCTATTATTTTGTAAAAACAAACAAAAAAACTTTGGAAAAGTTTAAATAATGAACTCATTCAGGCAAAAAGATACATGCGTTAAAAAATCCTGTAGGAACATGCGGTTTTCTCTGAGAACTGGAAAGCCTGATGCAAAAAGATAGGAACTTTTCTTTTTTACTATATATGATTTTGTACTGTGTAAATGTTATTTTTTATAATATGTATATTTTATAGTAAAATACAAGAAAATATCTATTTTTAAGTATTTTTAAAAGTCAAGAAGAAACTTAGAAATTATAATCTCCTGAGAATATACTGATGACTGATAATACTGCTTAATACCGTACTTCCTACTTATTCTCCTTACTAAAATATGGAAGTACTGAAACAGACAGAAAATGAGATATACATTAGTGTGACCCAAAGCAGGAAAATAATATTCATACTTAAGAAACAGAAAATTCCAAAAGCTAAAACTGCAAAGATCTAAGAAAAAGAAATGCAAAAAAGCAAAATAGCTGTGAAAAGAAGAGAAGTGAAAAGCAAAGGAGAAAAGGAGAGATATACCCATTTGAATGCAGAATTCAAAAGAATAGCAAGGAGAGATAAGAAAGCCTTCCTCAGGGATCAATGCAAAGAAATAGAGGAAAACAATAGAATGGGAAACACTAGAGATCTCTTCAAGAAAATTAGAGATAACAAGGGAACATTTCATGCAAAGATGGGCTTAATAAAGGACAGAAATGGTAGGGACCTAACAGGCAGAACATATTAAGAAGAGGTGGCAAGAATATAAAGAACTATACAAAAAAGATCTTCATGACCCAGATAATCACGATGGTGTGATCACTCACCTAGAGCCAGACATCCTGGAATGTGAAGTCAAGTGGGCCTTAGGAAGCATCACTACGAACAAAACTAGTGGAGGTGATGGAATCCCAGTTGAGCTATTTCAATCCTGAAAGACGATGCTGTGAAAGTGCTGCACTCAATATGCCAGCAAATTTGGAAAACGCAGCAGTGGCCACAGGACTGGAAAAGGTCAGGTTTCATTCCAATCTCAAAGAAAGGCAATGCCAAAGAATGCTCAAACTATCACACAATTGCACTCATCTCACACGCTAGTAAAGTAATGCTCAAAATTCTCCAAGCCAGGCTTCAGCAATACGTGAACCGTGAACTTCCTGATGTTCAAGCTGGTTTTAGAAAAGGCAGAGGAACCAGAGATCAAATTGCCAACATCCACTGGATCATCGAAAAAGCAAGAAAGCTCCAGAAAAACATGTATTTCTGCTCTATTGACTATGCCAAAGCCTTTGACTGTGTGGATCACAAGAAACTGTGGAAAATTCTGTAAGAGATGGGAATACCAGGCCACCTGACTTGCCTCTTGAGATACCTGTATGTAGGTCAGGAAGCCAACAGTTAGAACTAGACATGGAACAACAGACTGATTCCAAATAGGAAAAGGAGTATGTCAAGGCTGTATATTGTCACCCAGCTTATTTAACTTATATGCAGAGTACATCATGAGAAATGCTGGGCTGGATGAAGCACAAGCTGGAATCAAGCTTGCTGGGAGAAGTATCAATAACCTCAGATATGCAGATGATACCACGCTTATGGCAGAAAGTGAAGAACTACAGAGCCCCTTGATGAAAGTGAGAGGAGTGAAAAAGCTGGCTTAAAGCTCAACATTCAGAAAACGAAGATCATGGCATCCGGTCCCATCACTTCATGGCAAATAGATGGGGAAACAGTGGAAACAGTGGCTGACTTTATTTTTCTGGGCTCCAAAATCACTGCAGATGGTGATTGCAGCCATGATATTAAAAGACACTTACTCTTTGGAAGGAAAAAAGTTATGACCAACCTAGATAGCATATTAAACAGCAGAGACATTACTTTGCAGCAAAGGTCCGTCTAGTCAAGGCTATGGTTTTTTCAGTGGTCATGTATGGATGTGAGAATTGGACCGTGAAGAAAGCTGAGCGCCGAACAATTGATGCGTTTGAACTATGGTGTTGGAGAAGACTCTTGAGAGTCTCTTGTACCGCAAGGAGATCCAACCAGTCCATCCTAAAGGAGATCAGTCCTGATTGTTCACTGGAAGGACTGATGTTGAAGCTGAAAGTCCAATACTTTGGCCACCTGATGCGAAGAGCTGACTCATCTGAAAAGACCCTGATGCTGGGAAAGATTGAGGGCAGGAGGAGAAGGGGATGACAGAGGATGAGATGGTTGGATGGCATCACTGACTCAATGGACATGGGTTTGGGTGGATTCCTGGAGTTGGTGATGGACAGGGAAGCCTGGCGTGCTGTGGTTCACAGGTTGCAAAGAGTTGGACATGACTGAGCGACTGAACTGAATCTGCTGATTATCAGTAATCTTTATTTGTGAATATGTTCAAATTCAGGAGTTTGAGGTTTTTTAAAAAAAAGAGAACTATTACTAATTTAGGGGAACCAGGTAATGACAAACTCAAAAACAAATAAAACCTAGTTGCTCATAAGGAATCCTTTTTTATAATTTTAACAATTATCTCACTAGATACATACATATAGAATACTATAGGATGTTATTACAGATTGATGGCCATAATATTATAAACTGTCATTTTTAACCCTGTTTTTTTAATCTGTTAATAAAACATCTGTTAATCTGTTAACTACAAAACATCTTTAAAAATATGGTTCTTGAATGATGTATATACACCAGTTTAGTAACAACCAACATTCTAAAAAGTGTTAGTCAAAGAGCTTTCAAATGAACACAATTTCGGTATCACCTTTAATACATTTAAGTTATATCCATTCTAGGACTAGAAACAGCATTCTTTGATGGTGGCTCACTATAAGATATTGTATTGGAAATATGTAGGTTAAGCAACTGCTGCTTATGATATGCATCATTTTCCTGGTTGGCGTGTTCATCCATAGATTTCCTTATACAGCTCTTTAGTTCATCAATTCCTTCTCCAGTAACTGCAGAGATGGGGATGATGTGCTGGAATTCCACAGTCTTCTCTGGAATCATGTTTTTTTCAAATAAATGCAAAAATTCTGAAACAACACAGATATAAGCTGATTTTCATTGTCTTTGAAAATAAGTCAAAACTATGCTAGAGGTTTCATTTGTAAACCAAAAACTTAGTTTTTCTTTTTTTCCTTCTCTAATAAGCTCTTAGCACCTTTGGTTTCTACTAATGACAATGGTAAGGTTCTTGGCACATGAATGGTGCTCAGTAAATAGTTGTTGCTAAGACACTGCAGTCGTGTCCGACTCTGTGCAACCCCCATAGACAGCAGCCCACCAGGCTCCCCCGTCCCTGGGATTCTCCAGGCAAGAACACTGGAGTGGGTTGCCATTTCCTTCTCCAATGTATGAAAGTGAAAAGTGAAAGTGAAGTTCCTCAGTTGTGTAAATATTTGTTACATGACTATATTTTAAACTGAATGAAGTATAAGTTCCCAGGTAATGGTGCAATGGTAAAATAAATTTGCCTGCCAATGCAGGAGAGACAGGAGACAGGGATTCAATCCCTGAGTTAGGAAGATACCCTGAAGTAGGAAACGGCAACCTACTCTAGTATTCTTGCGTGGAAAAATTCTATGGACAGAGGAGTCTGGTGGATTATGGTCCATGGGGTTACAAAGAACTGGACATGACTGAGCACACAATGCTCCAATCAAAAGATAAATCCCACAAGATGATTTACTTACAGAAGCAGCAAGTTTTGTTTTGGGGCGTTCAATAAAGTAAGGCAACACAGACTATCTGAGAGAACTTTTCTATAAAAATAAACTCATTTGTGACTTGGGATATTCTAGTTGGCTTCAGCACACAGGTGACCTTTAACTATCCAAATTTAGAGACTTATCATCACTGGTACTAGGAGCCGTACTAAAATTGAAAACAGTTCAAGGAGAGATCAGGAGAGATCATTTTAGATGAATCCAATATTTCACCCCACTGGGACTGACAACCGTTAGATAACTTTTGCTTCTTCTCTGCTCCCAAGGCAACAGAAGGGAGGATGGCATACTGATGGGATGGATCAACACTGATATCACCTGGAAAGGCTGGCTAGAAGAGATTAACCAAATCAATACAAAGCTTGGTTTCTGGGATTCATTTACCCTCAAGGAAAAGAGAGGCTAATTTGGAAGTTATCACTGAGATGACTATATTGTTTTTATGATAGGCCAAAATAGCCACAAACTCCTGAGTTTCCCTCCTCTTGTGGTACTTCTTCTGAAAATTCCCTTTTCTGCAAGATCAACCAGTGAACAGATCTAATGACCTCATAAAACAAATGACATTAAGGAATAAAGACTTTATTATTTATAAATATTTTGAGGAACATTTATACCCTCAAAGTAACTTATTAACTCAAGGGCAGGCCCAATATATATATATAAGGATTTTTGCAAGAAAAGAGAATTTTCTGGTGCTGTCTGATAGTACTAGTATATTATAATTTATTTTCCTCAATTTTTATCTCAAGGACAAAAACAGGTTAAGTCTATTTAAAAAACATGTTAACCACTTACCTTCCATCCTACTTTTCTCATTTGTGCAAAAGGTCCTCTACTAGACTCAGAAAAATGAAAGCATCATCTCTACACAGTAGAGTTTGTTCTTCAAACGTCAGTATTCAAAACTATGAAGAATCCCTTTAAATTCCTTTATACAAAGTGGTCCATTTAGGGACCAATTTCACACAAATACTTTAGAAGTAACAGCATCTTTTATTCTGTGCCACACATACAACTCAAGTTCTTTTTAGAAGATTGATACTCTCCAGAGATCTATAGACCTGGCACTGCAAAGATACATATCTCTTTAGAACTACTAGTTCAGTTTTTAAATTCATAATGTACTAGGGGAATGAAGTTCTAAAACTTGTGAAATAAGTTAAAAGTGAAAAGACTTCATAAATATATGCTGACTTTTTCCTCTTCTGATCCAAATCCCATTAACTCTTTAAGAGCCCAGTTTTACTTCTTGATGATGCCTGAACTTTTCAGCTCAAATTAAATCTTTCTTCCCGTCTATGTCCTATAACAGATTGTCCATATCACATTTAGAAGTTTCATATGGTATGCGTTCTTTCTTCAAACACACTTGTTTTTTTTAAGAGGAACAGGTTTCAGTTTTTTCCCCACTGATTACAGTACACCTAAAGTCTCTGCAAATAGTAGGTATTCATTAGTTCAGTTCAGTTCAGTTGCTCAGTTGTGTCCAACTCTTTGTGACCTTGTGAACCGCAGCATGCCAGGCCTCACTGTCCATCACCAACTCCCAGAGTTTGGCCAAACTCATGTCCATTGAGTAGGTGATGCCATCAAACCATCTCATCCTCTGTCGTCCCTCTCTCCTCCTGCCCTCAATCTTTCCCAGCATCAGGGTCTTTTCCAGTGAGTCAGCTCTTTGCATCAGGTGGACAAAGTATTGGACTTCCAGCTTCAACATCAGTCCTTCCAATGAACACCCAGGACTGATCTCCTTTTGGATGGACTGGTTGCATCCCCTTGCAGTCCAAGGGACTCTCAAGAGTCTTCTCCAACACCACACTTCAAAAGCATCAATTCTTCAGCACTCAGCTTTCTTTATAGTCCAACTCTCACATCCATACATGACCACTGGAAAAACCATAGCCTTGACTAGATGGACCTTTGTTGGCAAAGTAATGTCTCTGCTTTTGAATATGCTATCTAGGTTGCTCATAACTTTCCTTCCAAGGAGTAAGCGTCTTTTAATATCATGGCTGCAATTACCATCTGCAGTGATTTTGGAGCCCCCCAAAATAAAGTCTGACACTGTTTCCCCACCTATTTGCCATGAAGTGATGGGACCGGATGCCATGATCTTCATTTTCTGAATGTTGAGCTTTAAGCCAACTTTTTCATTCCCTTCTTTCACTTTCATCAAGAGGCTCTTTAGTTCTTCTTCACTTTCTACCATAAGGGTGGTGTCATCTGCGTATCTGAGGTTATTGATATTTCTCCCGGCAATCTTGATTCCAGCTTGTGCTTCTTCCAGCCCAGCGTTTCTCATGATGTACTCTGCATATAAGTTAAATAAGCAGGGTGACAATATATAGTCTTGACGTACTCCTTTTCCTATTTGGAACCAGTCTGTTGTTCCATGTCCAGTTCTAACTGTTGCTTCCTGACCTGCATGCAGGTTTCTCAAGAGGCAGGTCAGGTGGTCTGGTATTCCCATCTCTTTCAGAATTGTCTACAGTTTCTTGTGATCCACACAGTCAAAGGCTTTGGCATAGTCAATAAAGCAGAAATAGATATTCATTAAAGTGTCACTCAATGAAGAACGGGTTTACCTTTAGGATTCTGGAGTTGGTTCATCAGTACATGGAGTTTATCCTGTGCATCTGGTAAGTCCATTTTATTCACTGCTAGGAGTGCAGGTTTTGTGTGAAGTTCCTCTTTGTACAACTCTAACTCCTTTAAATCAAAAGAGAAAAAACCAAATAACTGTATTAAAATACCTACATAAATGACCTATTTGGTAATGTCTTTCTATACTTTATAGGCCTGGGTATTCTAGGGCCCATTCGCAGCTCTGATATCAGTGATTTTGTGCCTAGAGACAAATACAAATATTTGGACTTCTATTAAGCACATAGATAAAATTCAGAACTAAGAACAATTAATCCTATGCCTGTATTATTCTTGGAAAAAGTAAGTATGCTTAGAAGTAAATCTTTGTGACCATGGATTAGGTAGTGGCTTCTTATATCTGACACTAAAAGTAGGAATAAAAGAAAGAATAGACACAGGGCACTCCATCAGTTTTAAATTCCATACTTCAAAAGGCAACTGAAAGAATAGGAGAAAATATTTGCAAATCATATAACCAATAAGGGACCTGAATCTAAATTATAAAAAAAACTTTTATAGCTCAACAATTAAAAGATAGCCCAGTTTAAATGGGCAACCAATCTGAATAGACATTTCTCCAAACACATAGAAATGGCTAATAAGCACATAAAAAGATGCTCAACACCATTAGTCATGAGAGAAATGCAAATCATAACCACAATGAAACACTACTTCATTCCTACCAGGAAAGTCAAAGTAAAAAAGGTAATAATGAATGTTGACATTAATGTGGAAAAACTGGAACCTTCATACATTGCTAGTAAGATTGTAAAGTAATTCAGTGCTGCAGTCACTTTGGAGAATAGTTTGGCAGTTCCTCAAAATATTAGATTTACCTTATTATCCAGTAATTTCACCCCTAGAGATATGTATATATACCCGAGAAAGGAAAACATACCCACACAAAAACCTGTACACAAATGTTCACAGCATTATCAATAAAAGGCAAAAACGTAGCTAGCAAATAGGATATAAAAGTCATTAAGGTAAAAGACATCATGTAGTGTTACAGAGAAATCATATGGCTGGACAGAGAATGTACAGGGTGTTGCTTGGGGAAGTGGGAGAGGGTGCAGGAACAACAGAGATAAATGCTTGGTAGGAACCCAGCTTTGCCTCATATACCATGTTCAGGTTAGACTTCAATCTAACCCATGGCTATGGGGGACCATCAGAGCAGGGAACAAACATCTGCTTGTTTCTTTAACAAAGATCACTCTAGCTGCCTATAAAACATGGCCTGAAAAGAAGTGAGACTAGAAGCAGGGAGACCAGGTAGTAAGAGAGGCTGACGATTAGAACAGTGCAGGTGAAAACAAATAGCTGCATTTCAGAGAAATTTAGGGCATAAAACTGACAGGGCTTGATATAGGTGATGAGAAAGTCAGAATCACTATCACCCAGGTTTCTGGCTTACATATTCAATAAGGTTCTGAATTTAAAATAAAGAAGAAAAGAAAGAAGTTCAGTTCTGTGTGTATGCTCAGCCATGTTAGTCATGTCCGAATCTTTGAGACTCCACAGACAGTTGCCCAACCAGGCTCCTCTGCCCATGGGATTCTCCAGACAAGAATACTGGAGTGGGTAACCATGGCCTCCTCCAGGGGATCTTCCCAACCCAGGGATCAAACCTGGGTCTCCTGCCTTGCAGGTGAATTCTTTACCATTAAGCGACCAGGGAAGCCCAAGTTCAGTTCTACACATATTAAATTTGAGAAGTTAATGCGACATCCAATCAAAGATATCTAATAGGGAGCTAATCTAAAGTACAACCAAACAATCTGGGTATCAGAGTGCCTAAAAAGTAGACTGGGAAATAGTCTAAGAAGTAGGAATTAAGTTAAGCAAGAGTCAGTCTAAGAATTTATATAATAGGGATTTGGAATCCAGGAAGGTTTTATTGATTACAACAGTTTGAGAAGTGGATGAATACTAAGGAACTGGAGACAGCAAGTTTAGATAATTCTTTAACTGACATCAAAGTTTTAGAAAGTAGAGGTAGAAGATATATTTATTCTAATTGTCATATGTTATTTCATACAGTCCTATGTCCCTGCATACTAGACCAGATAGAAAAACCTACTTTTGAAAGCAGTATTATGGTTTCAAAAGCAGTTCTATAATGAGTTTGGGAAGAAAGCTGAAATCCAGAAATATCAACCTGAAAAAAAAAAGGATAAAAGATTGCCTTTAGTAAGAATGACAGCTATACAATTCTGTTTTGAAAAGTTTCACTCATTCAAGCTATAAATAATTTCTCAATCTATACTCTTTTGGTAATTTAGCAATTTGAAATGAGAGAAATTGATATTTTAAGATCACTGTAATTTTCTTATAATATCACAATCATTAATGAGGAACTAGTACAGATAAAACAACTTATACTAATAAAGATAATCTCATGAAATAGGAAAGTAATGCTGTGTAATTTAGTAGTACACAGAAAACCCTAAGGAATTAATAAACCTGACAAATATGGCCAAACTTTCATCTGATACAGTAAATGTTGCCATTTCCATTTCCAGTCCCATATTATAAATAAATTTGACTCCTATCTAAACAGATTTAGTGGATTAATATATGCTACTTTATCTTTAAATGTTATTACAAAAATATCTAGGAAGACTAAATTCATTGATTCTCACATTCTTTTAAGCATTACATTGATAGGCATATGACTTACAACAAAAAGCAGTTGTTTAGTTCTTTCTATATGCTTGAGGAATTTGTGGCCCATTCCTTTGTTCATATGTGCTCCTTCTATTAAACCAGGAAGATCAGCTACTGATATCTAATACAAAATTAAATGGTTTAATAATAAAAAAAGAAAACACAAATCTAATTACATCCAACAATTTTCATATTTCAATTATAAAGTTTCTATTTTGTGATTACCAGTGAATTACTGCATCTCTAATAAACCCAAGATACTTTGATAACAAAATAAATGTATTAAGAATAAAAACCCTTTGCTATCAGAAATTAAAGTCCCATTTTTACTTTAACAATCTAAGAATTCTAGGGCTTAGCTTAACATTTATTAATATAAATTCTCTTTAGAATTCCATAAATTATATTGTTCAATATGAACTTTTCAAAGAAGTTCAAGTTTTTAAATTCTTAAAAGTAAACAAGGATGTTAATTCAGCAGACACTGACTTAGGATGTAAGCACTGTAAAGTGTTTTATTCTATACGTAAATGGTTGTTTGGTACCACTGTTCCTTTACTGTTCATATTCTACCAGGATTTAACCATTTTTAAAAAGTAAAGGAAAACAGTGTCCCTATACTCTATTTAGGACTATTAACCATTATTAGAGTCATTAACCATTATTCAACACTTGTGGTTTTCAAACCTCACCGCATATCATAATCATCTAAGGAATTGCTATAAACTATAGATCCTCAAGCCCTATCCCCAGGGATTTGATTTCAAATCACTGGGGCCCAAGCTTGATTTATCATTGTTGTTCTTAAGCTAGTCAGATGATTCTGATGTACAATAAGGGATAAAAAACACTGCTCTACATACACTGCTTGTGTGGTTAAAATTTTCAGTTTTAAAGAAAGTTGTAGCTATGTGACAAATCAAAGTGCATATAGAGGTCTCATGTTCTGAAATTTTCTTCAGAGGTCTTTTTATTGATTTCCCTTAAAAATTACCAATAATGTTTTCTAAATTCATATTATCCTGCACTTATAATTTTACTTATTATTTAATATTCTATGTAATTGTTAAAGCTTAAAAAAATTTTTTTACTGTTATACCACTACTATTAATGAATATACATCTTTGATATCTTTTGAATTATGTTACTGGATTATATGAAACTACACTGATACATCATCACTTCAAGTCCGTATTTTACATTAGGGTTCGTCATCGAGGTTTTATACATTCTATGGGTTTTGACAAATTTATGACATGTATGTACCATTACAATATACAGAATAGTTTCACTGCCCTTAAAAGTCCTCTGTATGCTGCCTATTCAACCTTTCTTTCCTCCTAATCCTTGGTAACTACTGATCTTCTCTATTTCCACAGTTTTGCCTTTTTCCCAGAACATCATATAGTTGAAGTCATACAGGATGTAGCTTTTACAGACTGGCTTCTTTCACTTAGTAATAAGCACTGGAGGTTCCTCTGCTTATTTACTTTTAGTGCTGAGTGACATTCCATTTTCAATATGTACACAGCTTATTTATCCATTCATCTACTGAAGGACATCTTGGATGCCTCCAAGTTTTGGCAATTATGAACAAAGCAGCTATAAACATCTGTGTGTGGGCTTTTGAGTGGACCTAAGTTTTCAACTAATCTGGGTAAACACTAAGGAATGCAACTGCTGATCATACATTACGTATTTTTAAATTTTTATTATTTTTATTTTGTTTTTATTCTAATTATGCAAAAAAATACTTTGGTTCCTCCTTTAAAAAAATTTTTTTTTAACGTGGACCATTTTAAAGTCTTTATTGAGTTTGTTACAACATTGCTTCTGTTTTATGTTTAGTTTCTTGGCCATGAGGCATGTGGGATATTAGCTCTGTGACCAGGGATTGAACCGGCACCCTCTGCACTGGAAGGCAAAGTCTTAACCACTGGACCACCAAAGAAGTCCCTATAGTTCTTCCTTATCAAGGAAAAATAAATTTTAATAGCTAGCTAAGACCAAAATCCCATTCAATTAAAAAAAGTTTTTTTAAACAGTAAAGTGGGATAAAATTACAGTCATCAACTTTAGAATATGTTTTTAGGAAATGAAAATCAATAATCAAGTATGGCAATAAAATATGGAATTGCAATGAGAACACATCAAGGAGACTAAGATACAATCAATGTTATAATTACAAACTGTATCCAAACTTTGGAAGAATTATTCTTATATAATATTTTACTCTGATAGTGCTCAGCAGAATTGATTTGATCATGATTTCAATTACCAAAAAAGATTCTGCTACTTTTTCCAATACCACAGAAACTGTCAAATGTTATAAAATCTAAGCAATAAAGCAAGTACTTTCATTTCTAACCAGGAGTCTTATTTTAAAAATAGCCACCTACAGGACTTCTCTGGTGGTCCACTGATTAAGGCTCTGCACTCCCAATGCAAGCGGCCCAGGTTCAATCCTTGGTCAGGGGAACTAAACCCATATTCTGCAACTAAGGATGCCAGAGCAGCCAAACAAATAAATAAATATTTTTAAAAGAATAAAGGTTAAAGAAAAAATACCCACCTGTTTGAAATCACTATACATAATTTTTCCAAGTTCAGGCTTTATTGTTGTAACTATAAATTAAAAAAAAGTAAATTAAGGTGAGAATAAAGCATTGTACTCTCAAAACTATCCTAGTGTTATGTACAAAATAAATAATATTTCCTTTCTGTGAACAACCTAATTTAGATTAGGTTCTCATTAGTTGAAATTAAAGGTATAATTATTTTGGAAAAGGACAAATATAGATTTTTATAATCTGCAAGAGCACAGGAATTAGTGGGCCTCAAAGTCCCTCTCAAACTTAAAGAGCGTGGCAAAGGTGTTGAGGGCAGGGGGCAGAATTTAGGTTTCTATCATTTGGGCTACATGTGAAATCTATTAGTCCTTTCTCATTCAGTTCAGTTCAGTCGCTCAGTCGTGTCTGACTCTTTACGACCCCATGAATCACAGCACGTCAGGCCTCCCTGTCCATCACCAACTCCTGGAGTTCATTCAAACTCATGTCATCAAGTCGGTGATGCCATCCAACCATCTCATCCTCGACATCCTCCCCTTCTTCTGCCCCCAATCCCTCCCAGCATCAGAGTCTTTTCCAATGAGTCAACTCTTCGCATGAGGTGGCCAAAGTATTGGAGTTTCAGCTTTAGCATCAGTCCTTCCAATGAACACCCAGGACTGATCTCCTTTAGGATGGACTGGTTGGATCTCCTCGCAGTCCAAGGGACTCTCAAGAGTCTTCTCCAACACCACACTTCAAAAGCATCAATTCTTCAGCACTCAGCTTTCTTCACAGTCCAACTCTCACATCCATACATGACCGCTGGAAAAACCATAGCCTTGACTAGATGGACCTTTGTGGGCAAAGTAATGTCTCTGCTTTTGAATATGCTATCTAGGTTGGTCATAACTTTCCTTCCAAGGAGTAAGCGTCTTTTAATTTCATGGCTGCAGTCACCATCTGCAGTGATTTTGGAGCCCAGAAAAATAAAGTTTGACACTGTTTCCCCATCTATTTCCCAAGAAGTGATGGGACCAGATGCCATGATCTTAGTTTTCTGAATGTTGCACTTTAAGCCAACTTTTTCACTCTCCTCTTTCACTTTCAATCAAGAGGCTTTTTAGTTCCTCTTTACTTTCTGCTATAAGGGTGGTGTCATCTGCATATCTGTGGTTATTGATATTTCTCCCAGTAATCTTGATTCCAGCTTGAGCTTCTTCCAGCCCAGCGTTTCTCATGATGTACTCTGCATTAAATAAGCAGGGTGACAATATATAGCCTTGACGTACTCCTTTTCCTATTTGGAACCAGTCTGTTGTTCCATGTCCAGTTATCCTCAAACTTCATCAATCCAACAGTAGCCTCCTTCTATGACTTTCTGCTTTTCTTCTTTCCTTCTCAAAGATCCTCTATTTTCTAACAATAAATACTGGCCAAGAGATTTATAGCAGTTAGTACAAAATTAACTCTACTTTATCAGAGTCTAGCCCTAGAATTTTGATTTTATTTTCCATGATTTTATTTTCAATAGTCTTCCTGATAGCTCAATTGTTAAAAGAATCTGTCTGCAATGCAGGAGACCCTGGTTTGATTCCTGGGTTGGGAAGATCCACTGGAGAAGGGATAGACTACTCACTCCAGTATTCTTGGGCTTCCCTTGTGGCTCAGCTGTACAGAATCCTCCTGTGAAGTGGGAGCGCTGGGTTCGATCCCTGGGTTAGGAAGATCCCTTGTAGAAGGGAAAGGATACCCACTCCAGTATTCTGGCCTGGAAAATTCCATGGACTGTATAGTCCATCAGGTCGCAAAGAATCGGACTCGACTGAGCGACTTTCACTTTCACGTCCCATGTTAATGTCATTCTGTGCCATTTTGTTTATTGAAGGTAGAGATCCTATTCTATTCATTCACTTGCTTGCTAAGTCACTTTAGTCATGTCCAACTCTCTGTGATGCTATGGACTATAGTCCACCAGACTCCTGTCTGTGGGACTCTCTAAGCAAGAACACTGGAATGGGTTGCCATGCCCGCCTCCAAGAGATCTTCCTGACACAGGGATCAAACCTGCTTCTCCTGAGGCCTGTGCATTGCAGGCAAATTCTTTACAACTGAGTCACCCAGGAAGCCCATTCATTCACTTCTTTTAGTCTAAGCTTCCATTATGCCTTATCTGCTATTGCAATAGCTAGTTCTACTAAGTTCTTTCCAGATCTACTTATGTCCCACATTAATCCACTTTGTACATTATATGCAAAGAAATATTTCTGAAAAGCAAATTAGTCATTTTTATCCTTTGTTAAAAAGCTATAACCTCTTCTAAAGCTATAAAGATCAAATACAGCCTATATGGCCTATATCGTAGATCTCCACCTGCACCTCTAGCCTCAGCTTGATTCCTTCATCCCCTTATAACATGTTCTTTAGACAAACAAATCTACGCCCTGCCACCATGAAGCCTTTGTGTACACACCATTTCCTTTGACTAAAAAGACTCTGATCTCCATTGTCTGTCACCAGTTAACTCATATTTACTGTTCATATCTCAGCCCCACCATCACACTTCCACAAAGAAATCTAAAGCAGTCACCTACACTCTTTGAAAAAACTGTATTATACCCTCTTACATTCATTAGTAACTGTATTCACTTCTGTTTACCAATCTTTATAACTCCAGAACTTACTGTAGTTCCTGGAAATAAATACTTGCTTAATGAATAAAAGAACTGATCTCTGCCTTCCTAGCATTTATCACAGTGTTTGATAAAGGGTAGGGACTCATAAAATAATAACTAAACCAAACAGATGATTATGCAACAGAGAAATAAATGCGACAAAGTATCTAAGCACTAGGAACTTTGCTGAGAGCTATAGAGGTTTCAAAGATTAATGGGAAATCCATATATTCTGTCTGCCAGGAATTTTCAAACCAAGTCTATCCCAGTTATATTTTATTCATACTGAAAGAAAAATTAGTCTTTAAAATATACCTCCACACACTAAAAAAATTGTACTTACATGCATAATCTGCAATTGCAGGTTTCGCATGAGAAATCTTACTTAGCAAAGAAGATTTTCCAGCATTTGGGAATCTGAAAAAGAAAATAAATTCATATTAACATATCACAACAAATAACAGCATTTTTAATACATATCTCTGAATTCCTAACATTTCATAAAACAGACTTCTTGAATAGTGCTGGAATTAGAAGCAGAATATAAATTTATAATCTTAAAAAACTTGAGGAACAAAATATACTTATAAAAAGGTAAATTTACGGTGAACACTGAAGATGTTTCACTACTGACAATCAAGTAATGTTAAAAAAATGTAGAACAACAAAAGAAACTTCTAGAAAAACAAAAAGAAATTAATAAAAATACCTGCAACTCACTCTCTCTAGCCAACATTGACAAAATATTTCTTATATTATTTTGTGGATTTAAAAAAAAAACCATTTCATATGGACATTTCACTAGCAAAGTAATGAACCTGATTTAGCTATCATCTAGCTTCAACAAATATTAATACACTCTTAATAACTTTTTAAAAGCTGGTTTATTTAAATAAAAACCTAAATAAAATCTGGGTATTACAACTAGTTGATATCTTTTAAATTTCTCTTAGTACAGGCTCCCTTTCAAACTTGTCTCCCCTTTGCAATTTTATTTTTAAAGAAACTGGTCATTTATCCTGTAGTTTCTTTTCCAGTCTATCTTTTCTGCTGACACACATGATACCCTTTAACATATTTCTACAAATTGGAAGATATCTGATTAGATTCAGCTTTGATTCCTTTTGTCACTAAAAGGCTACTTATAGTTGGTTTGCCCTCTTTTTAAACTAAATTATATAAGGTGAATGCATTTCAAGGGTACGCTGTAATTTACTTACCTAATTTCTTATTATTAGGCATTTAGGTGGTCTCAAATTTTTTTACTGTTATAAATAACATTGCAAAAAATGTGCATACAGCTAGAAAGACATACAGCAACATTGTCACCTTAACATTAAGTGGTGCAACTAACAGACAACTCTTTTTTTCTTTCTGCACTAATTTGGTTTTTTTTTGTACTAACTTTCTTTCTGCACTAAATGAGCACTAATTTCTTGTCAAAAAATTTTTTTTAGAAAGAATTTAAACACTGATGTGAATATCCTTGAACCTTTACATATACCTTTATTCCTTGAGGTAAATTTCTAAATAAGGAAATATTACATTAAAATATCTGGCTATTTTAAAGGTTTTTATTTTATAGCTAAATATCCCTCAAGAAAAGCCCCCAATGGATGAAAGAAAGTACTAAGAATGGGAGCCACTTAAAAGGTTAATTTCCTAAAATCATTCAGATATTTTCATTAAATTAATTCAACCAATGGGAATGTAAATTGTACAGTCACTATGAAAAACAGTATGGAGGTTCCTTAAAAATTTAAAAATAGAACTACCACATGATCCAGCAACTTCACTTCTGGATATTTATCAAAAAAAAATTCCCAAAACACTAACTTGAAAAGATATATGCACCCCTATGTTCACTGCAGCACTATTTACAATAACCAAGATGTGAATGCAATCTAAGGTGTCCATTGACAGATGAAAGCATACAGAGAAATGTGTGTAGGGGGAGGAGGGTGTAAGATGGATAAAGGGGGTGAAAAAGTAAAGCATCCAATTGTAGGGAATTCCCTGGTTAACCACGGGTCTAACAGGTTAGAACTCTGTGCTTTTCAATGCCAAGGGCTCGGGTTCAGCCCCTGGTTGGGGAGTTATGATCCTGCAAGCTGTGTGGCGCAATTCTCATCACAAGAAAAAAACTTTGTTAACTACACATGGTCACAGATGCTAACTAGACTTACCACGGTGGTGATCAACATATACAAATACCAAATCATTATACTGTACACCTGAAACTTATGTTATATGTCAAGTGTATTTCAGTTTAAAAAATCATCCAACAAATACTGAGCATTGACTTCGGTCAGGCAATATACTAGGCATGAGAAATACAGCAATCAACAGGAAAAATGTTATCCCTGTCTTCACAGTTTTCATTCAAATCATGATCATGTATCTCTTAAATTTCTCTTAGTACAGGCTCTCTTTCTCAAAACTGCAAAATTTTCATTTGGAATAATAGTGTAATATTTTATGAATATTAACTTGAAATTCTATTAAAAATTTAAGCTGTTAATGAAGTTCTTTAAACAATTTTCCTTATTAAAATATTTCTAGAATAAATTTGGAATAAAATTACATGAGATTGCTTGACTAATTTCCCCTGGCAACAGTATTTTCTTATATTCTATTACACCCAGGTTCTTGTAACTTTCTGAAAAGCAATTGCAATCATTTTTGCCATTACTATCACTAGCTGGACTTGCTTATTTCTAATATCCTCAAATTTTCATAACACTATTAAGCACAGAAAAATGCAACTATTTCCAAAGAGATCAAAATATAAGAAGAAAAAGGAAGCTAATGATTGAAGAACCAATAGCAGATTTTTCGTGAAAGTTACCTAAAGAAGATTTTACAGGCTGAAGTCCAACCCATGCAAAGATCAGATTTAACCATAGCAGTACAAGTATACTAGTTACATGATAACTTGCTTTCAAGGCTAGTTCATTCCTGAAGCTGGCTTAAAGATTAAGGGGTATCTGCTTATACTGGTATTCACATTAGGTAACTTTTTAAGAATAGTTACCTAATTAAAAGCACTAGCATACATGTTAAACATTGTGCTCTAGAATCATGATGCTTGATATTAACTACTATGAAGTCCATTTCTGAAAAGCTTAGTTATTTCACTATATGTGGTCTCTAATAAGTTGACAATATATGATGATGATAATGACAGCAGCTACCATTCACTCATTGAGCATTCATAAATCCAAGACATCTGTTATGCTGCATATGCAATCTTTCTCAGCAATAACATTTTTAAGGCAGGACTATTGCCATCCTCTATTAAAGAGAAAACAAAGGTTTAGAGATATTGTATTCAAGACCATCTAGCTGGCCTTCAGAAGATTTGAGATTCTAACACAGTCTCACTTGAGTCTCCCATCACCACCCCACTTATATTCACTACTCAACCTTGGTATGTTCTTATTAGGCTATAAGGGTATCTCTATGGAAACTGAAACATATTTTTCCAGAAAATGAGAAAGTGAATGGCTGGATTCTCAGTCTTATCCACAAAATCCTATCCAGTCCATAAAGTTCTAAAAATATATATTGGGGTGGCCAAAAAGTTCTTTCACAACATAACATCTTATGGAAAAACCCAAACAAACTTTTTGCCCATCCCAATAGTATTACAGAACCTAGGACCCATTACCCTCATAACTATGTTGTATCGAAAAAATTAAATGTGAATAGCAAGCTTTAATGCCAAGATCTCATCTTTCTCTGTTACAGCTTCAGCAGGTATGAGGCAGGTATGAGGCCTCTGTGAACTCTAAGCCCCTGCTGGTAAGATTTAGAAAGGCATGGAAAGAGGTGAGGAGTTCAGAGTGAAGAGCGTGATAAAGCAGCAGTGCGATGTGAGAAGAGGAAGATGAAAAGAGGTGAGAAACTATGGGAAGGCAGAAACTAATGGAAGTGGCAGTTGGAGCAGAGCAGCAGTTTCTGCTCCCTTTTCCTTAGGCCTTCCATCTGACTGTTGCGGAGTGCTGCAGTGGAGCTTGGGAGGGGAAGACAGAGGGAGAGGAGACACGCAAAGATGAGCATTTCCCTTCCTTTATCTACCTTCTACCCTGCTATCTATCTCCCTCCAGTTGGTGGCAGCACTGCAAACCCTACAGCTAAATAGCACTGTTTGATGAAGGTGGAGGCTGGTGAAAGAGAACAACACTGTAAGGTCTGCAGTACTGAGAATGGACAGTTCCTAAACAGAGAGTGAAGGACAGGGGAATGGTCATTACAAGATCCAACATGGTGCTCAACAGTGTGTAAAGCTAATCTGTACCAGTCTTTAGCCATCTGATTGATGCTACTTCAATACCTCTATTAAAACATGTAAGAGTATCTTAGTTATTTTCCCCCTACTCTTTCTTTCTTTCTATATACTATTTAAGATGTGGTTTGTTTGGCTTTCTAATTTTATTACTAATATCCGGTAACATTCTTTTATCTTCTTATACTACTACATTTGATTGATTTTTCTGCAAAAATATAGGACACTGAAAGATGAACTACCCAGGTCGGTAGGTGCCCAACATGCTACTGGAAATTAGTGCTAGTGCTAAGTCACTTCAGTCGTGTCTGACTCTTTGTGACCCCTTGCACTACAGCCTGCCAGGCTCCTCTGTCCATGGGATTCTCCAGGCAAGAATACTGGAGTGGGTTGCCATTTCCTTCTCCAGGGGATCTTCCCAACCCAGGGATCAAACCCATGTCTCTTTGGTCTCCTGCACTGGGAGGCAGGTTCTTTACCACTAGCATCACCTGGGAAGCCCCTCAGGGGCTTGGTAAACCATCTGCCTGCCATGCAGGACACCCAGGTTCAATCCCTGGTTCGGGAAGATCCCCTGGAGAAGGAAATGGCAACCAACTTCAGTACTCTTGCCTGGAAAATTCCATCGACTGAGGAGCCTGGCAGACTACAGTCCATGGGGTGGCAAAGAGTCAAACATGATTGAACGACTTTACTGGAGATTAGTGGAGAAATAACTCCAGAAAGAATGAAGAGATGGAGCCAAAGCAAAAACAACAACCAGTTGTGGATGTGACTGGTGGTGGAAGCAAGGTCTGATGTTGTAAAGAGAAATACTGCATAGGAACCTGGAATATTAGTTCCATGAATCAAGGTTAATTGGAAGTGGTCACACAGGAGATGGCAAGAGTGAACGTCGACATTTTAGGAATCAGCAAACTAAAATGGACTGGAATGGGTGAATTTAACTCAGATGACCATTATATTTACCACTGTGGGCAAGAATCCCTTCAAAGAAATGGAGTAGCCATCATAGTAAACAAGAGTCTGGACTGCAGTACCTGGATGCAATCTCAAAAACAACAGAATGATCTCTATTCATTTCCAAAGCAAACCATTCGATATCACAGTAATCCAAGTCTATGCCCCAACCAGTAATACTGAAGAAGCTGAATGGTTCTATGAAGACCTGCAAGACCTTCTAGAGCCAACATCCAAAAAAGATGTCCTTTTCATTATAAGGGACTGGAATGCAAATGTAGGAAGCCAAGGAAACACCTGGAGTAACAGGCAAATTTGGCCTTGGAGTACAGAATGAAGCTGGGCAAAGTTGATAGAGTTTTCCCAAGAGAACACACTGGTCATAGCAAACACCCTCTTCCAACAACACAAATACATGGAAATCACCAGATGGTCAATACTGAAATCAGACTGATTATATTCTTTGCAGTCAAATGTGGAGAAGCTCTACAGTCAGCAAAAACAAAACCAGGAGCTGACTATGGCTCAGATCATGAACTCCTTATTGCCAAATTCAGACTTAAATTGAAGAAGTAGGGGAAACCACTAGACCATTCAGGTATGAACTAAATCAGATCCCTTATGATTAACAGTGGAAGTGAGAAACAGATTTAAGGGACTAGATCTGACAGAGTGCCTGATGAACTTATACATGAGACAGGGATCAAGACCATCCCCCTGGAAAAGAAATGCAAAAAAGGTAAAATGGTTGTCTGAGGAGGCCTTACAAATAGCTGTGAAAAGAAGAGAAGTGAAAAGCACAGGAGAAAAGTAAAGATATACCCATTTGAACGTAGAGTTCCAAAGAACAGCAAGGAGAGATAAGAAAGCCCTCCTCAGTGATCAGTGCAAAGAAACAGAGCAAAACAATAGAATGGAAAAGACTAGAGATCTCTTCAAAAAGATACCAAGGGAGCATTTCATGCAAAGATGCCCACAATAAAGGACAGAAATGGTATGGACCTAAAAGAAGCAGAAGATATTAAAAAGAGGTGGCAAGAATACAGAGGAACTATACAAAAACGATCTTCATGACCCAGATAATCACGATGGTGCGATCACTCACCTAGAGCCAGACATCCTGGAATGTGAAGTCAAGTGGGCCTTAGGAAGCGTCACTATAAAGAAAGCTAGTGGAGGTGATGGAATTCCAGTTGAGCTATTTCAAATCCTAAAAGATGATACTGTGAAAGTGCTGCACTCAATATGCCAGCAAATTTGGAAAATGCAGCAGTGGCCACAGGACTGGAAAAGGTCAGTTTTCATTCCAATCCCAAAGAAAGGCAATGCCAAAGAATGCTCAAACTACCACACAATTGCACTCATCTCACATGCTAGTAATGGTCAAAATTCTCCAAGACAGGCTTCAGCAATACTTCAGTGAACTGTGAACTTCCAGATGTTCAAGCTGGTTTTAGAAAGGGCAGAGGAACTGGAGATCAAATTGCCAATATCCGCTGGATCATGGAAAAAGCAAGAGAGTTCCAAAAAAACCATCTATTTCTGATTTATTGACTATGCCAAAGCCTTTGACTCTGTGGATCACAGGAAACTGGAAAATTCTGAAAGAGATGGGAATACCAGATCACCTGACCTGCCTCTTGAGAAATCTGTATGCAGGTCAGGAAGTAACAATTAGAACTGCACATGGAACAACAGACTGGTTCCAAATAGGAAAAGGAGTACATCAAGGCTGCATATTGTCACCGGCTTATTTAACTTATATGCAGAGTACATCATGAGAAACGCTGGGCTGGACGCAGCATGAGCTGGAATCAAGATTGCCGGGAGCAATATCAATAACCTCAGATATGCAGATGACACCACCCTTATGGCAGAAAGTGAAGAAGAACTAAAGAGCCTCTTGATGAAAGTGAAAGAGGAGAGTGAAAAAGTTGGCTTAAGGCTCAAGATTCAGAAAACTAAGATCATAGCAACTGGTCCCATCACTTCATGGCAAATAGATGGGGAAACAGTGACAGACTTTATTTTGGGGGGCTCCAAAATCACTGCAGATGGTGCTTGCAGCCATGAAATTAAAAGACGCTTACTTCTTGAAAGTTATGACCAACCTAGATAGCATATTAAAAAGCAGAGACATTATTTTGCCAACAAAGGTCCATCTAGTCAAGGCTATGGTTTTTCCAGTAGTCATGTATGGATGTGAGAGTTGGACTATAAGGAGAGCTGAGCGCCGAAGAATTGATGCTTTTGAACTGTGGTGTTGGAGAAGACTCTTGAGAATCCCTTGGACAGCAGGGACCAGTCCACCCTCAAGGAAATCAGTCCTCAATGTTCACTGGAAGGACTGATGCTGAAACTGAAACTCCAATACTTTGGCCACCTGATGCGAAGAACTGACTCATTTGAAAAGACCCCGATGCTGGGAAAGATTGAAGGCGGGAGGAGAAGGGGACGATAGAGGATGAGGTGGTTGGATGGCATCACCAACTCAATGGATGTGAGTATGAGTAAACTCCAGGAGTTGGTGATGGACAAGGAGGCCTGGTGTGCTGCAGTCCATGGGGTGGCAAAGAGTCGGACACAACTGAGCAACTCAACAGAACTGAACTTAACAAATGAAGAGTAACTATGAAACTCTCTATGTTGGCAACATGAAAACTACTACATTTAGCAGCATATTCTTAAAGTACACACACAACACACAAATTCCACAAATAAGAAATAATGCAGCCCCCACATTACCATTTATATTTATTTCCTATTCATAAACTATCTCTCGTAAAGTATAAAAATAAAAATACGAATGATACTTACCCCACCAGGCCAATATCAGCTATAAGTTTTAGATCAAGGTGAATTACTCGCTTCTGGCCTTTCAATGGTAAGAAATTTGTAAGTAATTTACCACCAAGACCTCCTTCAGCTACCAAAATTCTGTCTTTCTCTTTGTTGAGTTCTCCTTAAAAAGAGAGATGAAGATATTTAACACAAAGGCTAATAAATGTAGCGAATCACTAATGGCACTCTTCTTTCAGAAACAGAAGCCAGGAAAGTCTAACTTACAAATCTAAGGCACTTAATAACAGAATCAAGTTTCTATTAGAAGTCTGACCCCGGAAAAACATCTTTGCCTGTGGATGGAAAAAATCTAGCTATTTTTTTCAAAACCAACTAAATATTCTTGTCTTTAAAATGATTTTAAACCTAGTGGCTAATTCTGAACAACTTTTATATAATGATTTTAAAAGCTGTTTTACAAACTAGCAACTAAAATACTTAAGGTTTTAGAAAAAAAATCCTGAAACTCGAGAGATGCTATTCCTTACAGCTCTCAATTCTTGAGAATGTGCACATTTCTCACAATTTTATGGGTTTCCCAGATGGTGCAATGATAAAGGATCAGCTTGCCAGTGCAAGAGATGTAAGAGACTTGGGTTAGATCCCTGGGTGGGGAAGATCCCCTGGAGAATGAAATGGTAACCCACTCCAGTATTTTACCTGGGAAATTCCATGGACAGAGGAGCCTGGCAGGCTACAGTCTATGGGGCTGCAAAGAGCTGGACACAACTAAGCAGAGCACAGCATCATCATCCACAATATAAGAAGCTATAGTACACTCACCTATAATTTTACCATTTTCATCAGTTACTGAAACACCCACAGGTACAGGAATTTCACAGTCTTTTCCTTTGGAGCCTTTCAGTGCACTAACTCTACAAAAAAATAAAGTTAAATTAACATAAAGAAAACCTGCCAGATAAATGGTTCATGCTTCAAGCAAATTTAATGGTATACAAAGAAGATTAGCAACCAGTTCTTCTAGCATAGATGTTCAGTGGTCAAATAATGAAGAAAAAATAAAATGTTTATTTGCATTTTAGGCTGCTATATCTCAATGAAAATATTAAGTGATGATTTAAGTTACCAAAAGTGAAAGTGAAGTGGTTCAGTCGTGTCTGACTCTTTTTGACCCCATGGACGGTAGCCTACCAAGCTCCTCAGTCCATGGGATTTTCCAGGCAAGAATACTGGAGTGGGCTGCCATTTCCTTCTCCAGGGGATTTTCCCAGCCCAGTGATTGAATCCGGGTCTCCTGCATTGCAGACAGACGCTCTTACTGTCTGAGCCACTAAGTTACCAAGCTAAGTACCAAAAGTCATTTTAATTGATAATAAACTAAAATATTGTATATTTGAAAGAAAGAGATCATTGCAACAACACAAATAAACACGAGAAATCCACTGAATAACAAGGTATTTTTTAAACATTCCCCTCAAATGAGAGTACTTTAATTACAGGAGGCTCATGTGGCTATTCTTAAACTGCTAAAGAGAGGATAAAGTGGTACAAACTTCTAACTAGTAATTCCACTTCTAGGAATTTATTCTAAAAAAGTGAACAACCATGTAAACTATTATATGCACAAAGACATGTATTGCATTGTGATAGTAACAGTACAAAAAAATCAATAATTAAATAGGTGAATGACAAAGTAATTTATGTTATTTCCAATACGATCAGACTATTCAGGCATTCTTAACAATTTTCTGGGATGGGAAAAGGAGTTAAAAGAGAAGGTTATTAAATTTTGTCCTGTTTTTATATCCCCAAATATTATATACAGAGTTAATTACATTTGCATAAAGACACAGAAAAGTCTTAGAAAAGTCATGAAAAGGTTGATAATGGTTATTTCTGGTTAGAAGAATTATAAGTACCTGACCTTTTAAAAAAATCTATTTATTCCTAATTTCCCTGATTAGATCCGAATTGCCATACCCATATTCATGTGCAGGCTCTCAATCGTAACACTTGTCACAGTGATAATTTTCTATTGTTCATTTATTTGATAAATGTTTGCTCTCATACTAGACTACTGTTAGGTTCTAAGGCAGCAGGGAACACAACAGTTTAGATAATCATTTTATCCTAGACATCTAGTATAGTTACTGACACAAATTGGATTGACAAAAATGAATGAATTTGAAATATATTAAAGAAAGATGAGATTAGATTTCATGATGAACAAAAGCAGTCTTTCAGTAGACATTATTAGATATCCGCAATTAAAATCTTACTCAGTTACCAACATTTTGGAAGTGGTGGTGCTTGAACCAAGACTTGGAAGGGGAGGAAGATTTTTGCCAGATAATCAAGGCAGGAAAGTGAAAGAAAAAAAAAATACACACGCACACACAATTAGAAGGGAACTAGGTATTTGGTGAAATAGGTTATTTTGAGCATAAGCATAGTAGAAGTGGGGTGGAAGACACTGTAGGCCAGATCACAAAGAGCCTGATATGCTATGTTAAAGAGTTTGAATATTATCTTAGAGTGATGGGGGACACTGAAGGATTTTAAATAGGCGAGTCACATTAATAAATTTGATGCTATAGAAAAAGCACTGGAGAGATAATTGGATAAAAAATGGATTGGAGGTGGTGACTGAGACTGAAGACAGGAGACAATCTGGAGAATACCACAGGATTTTAGAAATGATAAAGCTCTGAATCTTGCTAGTCTCATCTTCCACTACATTCTGTGTTTTCTGCATACCAGCCACACTGGCCTTCTTTTAGTGTCTTTTATTGGTATTTATCTTCTATCTCTTAGGTTTTTCACATTGTTCATGTTGTTAGCTTTCGTGTAATGCTTCTTCCTCCCCTTCACCCAGTTGGCTCTTACTAATCTTTCAGATTTAAGCCTTTACATTCTAAAAATTGCAACACACAAGCACAGTAAATGTCCTTTTAAAATCGTTCTTAATACTTAATGTTATACACCATCTTTAGCTCACCACTGATCTAAACAGAGTAAGTTTGGAATTATAGCAACCTTACTTTTCAAAAGAAATTATAAAATGGTGAAAAATTTTACTTTAGGATGTAAACTGCAGGTTATTTCCCACCTGTAACATCAAAATAGCAAAACAACACTCTGATCTTTAAACTGATTACTAAATTCTAATATAGGGACCTCAAAATTTGCCCTATAAAGACTATTCATAGGATAAAAGTGCTCAAATTTAAGTGGTTTCTCCAAGGATTTCTTTCCAGCAGTAGATGACTGCTGGATATTTGTGGCAGGAATATTTGCTGTTGTGGTTGCGGCGGGAAGTTCCTCACTCTGTGTCGCAGCTGTTTAGCTTGTGTATGGGCTCTTATCCTTTGCTTATACCCATCCCCCAAGCAAGTGCCACATTCCATCGTCTACAATTGTGATAAATAAATGTACCCAAACAGGGGCTTCCCTGGTAAAGAACCTGCCTGCCAATGTAGGAGACATGGGTCCAATCCTCAGTCCAGGAAGATTCCCCATGCCACGGAGCAACTGAGCCCAGGCTCCACAACTACCTAACCTGTGCTCTAGAGCCTGGGAACCACGACTACCGAGTCCACGTGTTCCAGAGCCCATGCTCTGCAACAAGGCAAGCAACTGCAATGAGAAGCCCGTGCACCTCAAGTAGACAGTAGCCCCCACTCACTGCAACTAGAGAAAAGCCCAAGCAGCAACCAAGGCCCAGCATAGCCACAAAAAAATAAATAAAATTATTTAAAAAAAAATATATACATATACCCAAACACTTGCTTGGGAAGGGAAAACAAAAAAGGAACAGAAAGCCCAAACTTTGTACAAACACTTTCTAAAGAACAACAACAGAATTATACAGGCCTGAGGAAAAATGCATAGTCTGCATTTTGATGGAAGGTTTAAGAATTTTTTTCTTCATTTTCTTTACAATGAAAGAAAATATCCTCATATTTTTAAGGCCAACATAATATGTCCCACAGAAAATAACAGACAATAACAAAAAACAAAGGCAAGATCTTGCTTTCACAGAGAGAAAATCAAAACAGAGACAAAAGGAAAACATTCAAGAGACATAGCAGCGAACAGTCTCTAAAATCTTAAGCATTGCAGTCAGGTGGAGTAGCCAGTTAACATTCTAGAGAGTTTACTAAAAAGATTTTCAAAGATAATCTCAGAAGAAAACAGTGGAGATTAGGATCATTTCTGTTTCTATAACGGAAGCGTGAAAGAATATAAACGTTGGAAGAAAAGGACAAAAGTTTAAAAATTTCAGAACCACCTTAATACTTATCTTTTATCTTAACTGGGCTTCCCTGGTGGCTCAGAGGGTAAAGCGTCTGTCTGCAATGCAGGAGACCTGGGTTCGATTCCTGGGTCAGGAAGATCCCCTGGAGAAGGAAATGGCAACCCACTCCAGTATCCTTGCCTGGAAAATCCCATGGATGGAGAAGCCTGGTAGGCTACAGTCCATGGGGTCACAAAGAGTCGTACACGACTGAGGGTGTCTAGTTTATCTTAACCAGAGACAAAAATTGTAGATTTTTGCTCAGTTACAATTTCAGGCTATTATTTACTTAAATTCCAAATAAATCTTTAACTTTTTCTTCTTCTGGGAAGAATTAATTTCATAAAATCAATGTCATTCAGTAAATACTTACCGACTGTTTGCTCCTTCTCCAGCCACAAAACGTTTCTGAGGATATTTATCCTTAAGTTGTTTTAAAGTCATTTTGTTATGGGCTACAACCCAGACGTCACCACCTTTTCCACCTTCTCCACCTAAACGAGGGTAGCCCATTCCACCACTTCCTCCCTTGGTGAAGAGTCTCAGGTTATCAATGAAGTTTCCATACTAATAAAGAAAGAGAAAAAAAGAACATTTGTATACTAAACTCTTGAGAGTCTCTTGGACTACAAGGAGATCCAACCAGTCCATCCTAAAGGAAATCAGTCCTGAATATTCACTGGAAGGACTGCTGCTGAAGCTGAAGCTCCAATACTTTGGTCATCTAATGTGAAGAACTGACTCATTTGAAAAGACCCTTATGCTGAGAAGACTGAAGGCGGGAGACGGGGACGACAGAGTATGAGACAGTTGGATCGCATCACCAACTCGATGGACATGAGTCTGAATAAATTCCAGGAGTTGATGATGGACAGTGAGGCCTGGCGTGCTGCAGTCCACAGCATTGCAACAGGTTGGATGTGACTGAACTGAACTGAACTGATACCATAAATGCTTACCAAGTTTGAACTCCTTTCTAGTTCTTTGATGCCACTAAAACTCCTAAAAATATAAAAGGTTTTTCTGTATGCCACATTTACTGTTTTTGCTTAGTCTACCTCCTGTCTGATCTCACTTTCCCATATTAACTCTATGTTTTCCATTATCAATTGTTGTCCTCCCTAACCAGAAGGTCTGACATTGGCCCACTTTTCAATACCTTCTCCCCTGTACTTTCTCAGTAACTATCACCCAGGTGAGATATTCTCTATTCCAATGAGTTGGACATCTCCACCAGATGTAAGCTTAATAGTCTAAAGCAACTGAAACAAGATCTGTATCTTATACTTGAAATCCCTCAAATATATATCTTAGGTATTGAAAGGATAACAGTCACCTTTCATGTGACTGAAAATCAAACTTTTCCCTAGGTAAATTCTGTTCCTCCAATGTTTTCTCAAATAATAAAACTAAAGCTTCTCTACTCATTGAGGCTACATATGGGAATCTTTACACCTGTCTCCCTGAAGCTCTACTATTTTTCCTTTATGGAACAACTACATGCTCTAGTATCTTGACCATTCACATTAGCTCCTAACTGGTCTTTCAGCATCCAGTCATTCCTTCCTCAACACATATTCTGTCTCACGGCCAGAGCTACTTTTCTGAAAATTGATCTGATCTCTAAACATATTTCTCCCTTACTCAGAAATCATTCATGCTTTTCTGTTTACAAAATGAAGTCTAAAGTTCTCCGTGCTACAGTCAAAGCTCTTAACCTACCGTTCCAGTTTCATTTCCATTCACTCAACCCCTCCTATAGCCTCCTCTTTTCTTTATACTACAAAATGTACTGTCACTTCTCCATGACATTCTGCTCATGCTGTTTCATCTATTTACAATGTCATTTTTTCTTTTCTATCATAAACCCATCCAAATGTCCTATTTTCTGATGTATTTCTTAATTTCTCAACTTAATATTTACCACTGGCTTAGTCGGGCACTAATTTTAATTATATATCTATTATTATACACATATATATATATACACACTGTGCAGTCATACAGCCCACCAGGTTCCTCTCTCCATGGGATTCACTAGGCAAGAATACTGGAGTAGGTTGCCATTAGGCCTCTAGAAATCCTCCACTGCATCTAGGGTTTACTTCTGTTTCCCTCACTAAATCAAGAACTTCCTACTGGTCAGATCCTGTGTCTTAGCCACCTGGACTATCAAAATTCCTTACAGAGTAACTTCTTAAATTCATAATTGTCCCATCTTTTAGTCATTTAGTATATAGTTTTAAGTATCAAAAACATCTGGGGACTTTTTTCAAAAATACATACACTTCACTGACCATTCTGATATACTTTGGAGAAGGGGATGAGACTAGGGTAAACCAGCACATTTATCAAAAGCTCCTTTGGTGATACTGGTAAATCTCAGTCTAGACTTGAGATCGCAGTGAAAGTTACACAGCAAAGTTTCAAAGAACAGGTTTTCATTTGAGTATGGAAATATAGTCATGAAACAGTAGAGTAAGGATGGAAGGAATATATAAAAACAACTTAAGAGCGAGCCAGAACATTTTTCTCTGAGAGCTTAAGAACTTACTCTTTGGTTCAGTAGGACTAGATCAGAAATGCATCACAGGTAAATGAAGAGGCAGATTTCCCTTGCAAAACATGGACTGGCAGTGCCTGCTATGGCAGTAGTTACACAAGTAGCCTTTAATAATATAACCAGCAAAAAATGTAGTCATCCTTTTTTTTTTTTTTTTTGCTTAAGGATTAGTTAGTTACCTTATATGCCCAATTACTATGCTTCACAAGTCTCCTTCTGACCACCTATTTTCTGGAAAATAGCTGAAAAAAGTAAAACTTCACTGACCACGCCTTTCCTCCGACAAAAATAAAACTTGTTTTTAAAGTTCCTTACAATATGTGACATTTTTTACTGCTCTAGATTTATCAAAGATTTAGAACCCAAACTTAAAAGGAATATCCCAATCTCGTCCTTAGTAATAATGATCAAACTATGTTGCCAGTAGGTTTCAAAAAACATTGCTAGTAAGGATCTTATAGTGGTTTTTAAATCTGAAAGCAACTGCGAACTGTTTACAAAAACGATTCTGAAACCCACACTGCACTTCTCGCAAGACGGCAAGTCAGTTACCTATTTTCGTTTACCGATAAAAATCGTCTTTAGAAAGTTATTAATAACAATGCATTCAAAGAAAAAATATGTAAAAACAAATTATGGATATTACTACTTATAAGAAGGAAAATATGTATTTGAGTCAAACGTCAAACCTACACTCCACCTATACCATATCGCATGCCTAAATGGCAAGAAAGTATCCCAGCCCTCCATCTCACGTGCACACTATCCCCTGAAAAATCTCAAACCCTGTTCCAAACAACCTTCCTAACAAAGATCGGTGATCACGCCTTTCTTATTACAGGCCAAACCCGAGTTCTCCAGAGGCGAAAAGGACTAAGGAAAAAAGCAAGAAAGAGGCCCCCAGGAAGAAACACGTGGGGAAGGAGGAAAGCGAAAAACCTGCACCCTCAGGTGGGGTTAGAGGCACCTGGCCTCGCACATCAGGCTGAGGGGGTACTAGTCACGGACCTTTCTGAACAACACGCAACTGCAGCGCACCATGCCTGCGAAGGGCGAGTATTCCCTCCAGCGGAAGCTGTACTCACATAAGTACGGCGCTGCCTTTTTACGTCACCGCCGACCAACGCAGCTATTTTGTGTTCGCACGCTTTCCCCCCGCCCCCCTCGTGCCTGACAGCCATTCATACCGTAATGCGCGCGGGGGGGCGCGCTCGGAAAAACATGCGCATGCGCAATGCAGTGCCCCGTCCCCACCCCCACCCCCCCTTACCCTGTGCGGAGGTGGAAAGTGGCGCTTGGCGGCAGGCTGAATAAAACGCTGAGGAAAGGTCGAGAGGCAGTGTGACAGGGGACAGTCGGGTGCGAAGTGGTTGTCTCAGGAATATTTTGAATAGGATGGCACTAGAACCTGGGCTGCCTTGGAGGAGTTCTTATGCTTTGGAAACCGCAAGTTACCTCAGTCTCTTCACTCTTGGCGAAGCAGAGTGGGGGAAAAAAAACTCCCACGGACGGTAAAAACTAACGCGTGAAAAACTCAGACTCAGCTGGGGAAAACAAACAGACAAAAAACTTTAATTCACTGACCAGCTGAGTAATGTCTAGCAAAAGCTTCCAGGAGCTATTTTACGATTTGGGACCCGACAGTCAGGATCTGAGTTATATAAGAATTTCATTGCGTTCTGTGGGGAAGGAATCTTGCAACTGTTAGTAGCTTCTAGGTATGTTCTGTGCTTCAGTCTTGTCAGACTCTTTTCGACTCCATGGACTGTAGCCCGCCAGTCTCCTCTGTCCATGGAATTCTCCAGGCAAGAATACTAGAGTGGGTTGCCATTTCCTCCTCCAAGCTTCTAGGGGTCCAATAGATATTATGGGTCATCATTATCCAACTCGTCTGAAGCGCGCCTCAGGCAGGGCAGGACCCGCATAGCGGCGGGGTCGCAGTCCGCCCAGCCACCCCCTCTTCTGCCCTCACGCGGAGAATGGACATACACAGTCCTGCTGGGCGGCTCTGGATTATTCTCCCATCCTTATCATCTTTCTGAATTTAAGACAATCCTCCCATTTCTACCCCTAATTTACGACACGATGTAGAAACTATCCCTCTCTGTGTTGATTCTTTTCCTACTACTGAACCGCTCTCTACTCCCCCATCAATAAAACTATAATTGTCATTTAATTAATCAGGATGTTAGGCTGAGAATTCCCTGGGTCCACTGGTGAGGAACGGCACGCTTTGACTACAGAAGACCCGGGTTCAATCCCGGTAGGGGGAAATAAGATCCCACAAGCCCAGCAGGACAGCCAAAAAATAAAGGAAACTAGGTTGTTACTACTTGGATGATTACTCAATAACGTTTGTGTCCTTTTTGATTATTATCCTTACTAGGTCTTATAATGTCAGAATTATGTTGAGCCCAATCTGTTTATTTTCTAAGGTTTATTTCCTAGTGAACACAAGCCCAGATTGTTTTCTTTGTCATAACATTTACATGGGAACATGATAACAGCAAATAAAAATAAATGAGAAATTGATATAAAAACATCTGGAAATACTGGGGAACATTAGGTACTATAATCAAACGAGAAAACATAATATTTTTCTTGAACAAAACACCACCAGAGCCTGAAATACTTATTACAGCTCTGGTTACTAGATAGTGGAAAAAACATGAAATGTAAATTGCTCCCTTGAAATGTGCTGCTGAAATGAACCCAGGGTGTTATCCAGACCTGATGCAGAAGTCATTACTAGCTGGAAGTATTCTCACTTCTGCCATTGAGTGGATACAATGCCTTCCCCATGGTTGCTCAGGAGATTAAAAGTTTCAGTTCAGTTGCTCAGTCACCTCCGACTCTGCAACTCCATGGGCTGCAGCACACCAGGCTTCCCTCTCTTATCACCAACTCCCAGAGCCTACTCAAACTCCCGTCCATTGGGTCAGTGATGCCATCCAACCATCTCATCCTCTGTCGTCCTCTTCCCTTCGCGCCTTCAATCTTTCCCAGCATCAGGGTCTTTTCCAATGAGTCGGTTCTTCCCATCAGATGGCCAAAGTATTGGAGTTTCAGCTTTCAGCATCAGTCCTTCCAATGAGTGTTCAGGACTGATTTCCTTTAAATTTAACTGCTAGAGAATTTTGTGTAATAAGCATGATCTTCTCAAATGACCAATTGGCATAAGGTACAATTTGACTTTTTTTATGTTATAAACTAGACTTCTAATAAATTAATAAGTATTTTGCTTTAGAATAACTTAAATTTACAAGAAAGTTACAAAGATAGCCCAAAGAGTTCCTGTGTACCGTTTACTCAGCTTGATTTAAAGTTAACATCTTGTATAACCATTTGTCAAAACTAGGAAACTAATTTTCAGTTCGGTTCAGTTCAGTCGCTCAGTCATGTCCAAATCTTTGTGACCCCATAAATTGCAGCATGCCAGGCTCCCCTGTCCATCACCAACTCCTAGAGTTCACTCAGACTCACGTCCATCGAGTCAGTGGTGCCATCCAGCCATCTCATCCTCTGCCGTCCCCTTCTCCTCCTGCCCCCAATCCTTCCCAGCATCAGAGTCTTTTCCAATGAGTCAACTCTTCGCATGAGGTGACCAAAGTACTGGAGTTTCAGCTTCAGCATCATTCCTTCCAATGAACACCCAGGACTGATCTTCAGAATGGGCTGGTTGGATCTCCTTGCAGTCCAAGGGACTCTCAAGAGTCTTCTCCAACACCACACTTCAAAAGCATCAATTCTTTGGCACTCAGCTTTCTTCACAGTCCAACTCTCACATCCATACATGACCACTGGAAAAACCATAACCTTGACTAGACGGACCTTTGTGGGCAAAGTAATGTCTCTGCTTTTGAATATGCTATCTAGGTTGGTCATAACTTTCCTTCCAAGGAGTTAGCGTCTTTTAATTTCATGGCTGCAGTCACCATCTGCAGTGATTTTGGAGGGCCCCCCCCCCAAAAAAAAAGTCTGACACTGTTTCCACTGTTTCCCCTTCTATTTCCCATGGAGTGATGGGACCGGATGCCATGATCTTAGTTTTCTGAATGTTGAGCTTTAAGCCAATTTTTTCACTCTCCTCTTTCACTTTCATTAAGAGGTTTTTAAATTTTGGTACAATACTATTATAGTATTACCAAATTATACACTTTATTTGATACCACTAGCTTTTCATTGATAACCTTTTCCTGTTCCAGGATCCAATCCTGAACACCACGTTGTATTTTGTAAACACTTAAGTGGCACTAGGGTGGTAAAGAATCCTCTTGCCAATCCAGGAGACACAGGATACAGCTTTGATCCCTGGAAATGGCAGTCTACGCCAGTATTTTTGCCTGGGAAATCCCATGGACAGAGGAGTCTGGCAGGCTACAGTCCATGAGATTGAAAAGAGTCAGGCTCTGAGCACACATGCAAGTGTGGTGTATTACTTTAAGCATAAAATGAGCAAATTAATCAAGCAGTCTAGTATTTTATAATGCTATTTTATAATCTTTGTCACTTCTCTCTGTTAATATAGTCACTCAAGAGGTAATTTACCCCAGCATTTTCTGTAATATTAACTTTCTGATACTTTCATTTATAATTTTTGGTATGAATAGTATAGGTTAGCAAGATGTAATGATTAAATTGGGTTTGTTGCTGTTGTTATTCAGTCATGTCAGCCTCTTTGTGACCCCGTGGACTGTAGCACACCAGGCTTCCCTGTCCTTCACTATCTCCCAGAGTGTGCTCAAAATCATGAGACAGTGATACTATCCAACCATCTCATCCTCTGTGGTCCCCTTCTTTTATTTTCAATCTTTCCCAGCATCAGGGTCTTTTCCAGTGAGTCAGCTCTTTGTAGCAGGTGGCCAAAGCTGTATTGGAGCTTTAGCTTCAGCTGCAGCATCAGTTCTTCCAATGAATATTCAGGGTTGATTTCCTTTAGGATTGACTGGTTTGATCTCTTCAGTGTCCAAGGGACTCTGAAGAGTCTTTTCCAGCGGCGCTCAGCCTTCTTTCTTTATGGTCCAACTCTCACAACCATAGATGACTATTAGAAAAACCATAGCTTTGACTATACAGACCTTTGTTGACAAAGTGATGTCTTTGCTTTTTATCTGTCTAAGTTTGTCATAACTTTCCTTCCAAGGAGCAGTCTTCTAATTTCATGGCTGCAGTCACTGTCTGCAGTTTTTTGGACCCCAAGAAAGTAAAATCTGACACTGCTTCTACTTTTTCCCCTTATATTTGCCATGAAATGATGAGACTGGATGCCATGATCTTGGTTTTTTGAACACTGAGTTTTAAGCCAGCTTTTCCACTCTCCTCTTTCACCTTCATTAAAAGGCTCTTTAGTTCTTCATTTTCTGCCATTAGAGTGGTATCATCTGCATATCTGATGTTGTTGATATTTCTCCTGGCAATCTTAATACCAGTTTGGGATTCATGGATGGGATTCATCCATAGCATTTTGCATGATGTACTCTGCATAGAGGTTAAATAAATAGGGTGACAATGTACAGCCCTGTGGTACTCCTTTCCCAATTTTTCTTTTTCCAATTTTGAGTCAGTCAGTTGTTCCATGTAACGTTCTGTTCCTTCTTGACCCGCATACAGGTTTATCAGGATATAGGAGACAGGTAAGGTGGTCTGGTATTCCTGTCTCTATAAGAATTTTCCACAGTTTGTTGTCAGCCACACATCAAAGGCTTTTGCCTTATTAACAAAATGCTTCTTCTCCACAGTTCCTCTTCCAGAGCCACTACAAGGACAAAATGTTGAAATAATTGCTTGTTTTTAGTTCTTAATCCCCATTTCCTGCATTCCTCGACTTCCTTTCTTTTAATCACCTCTTCTTACTACAGGTACTAAGAACCCTTCTGCTTTCCTATCACAGTACCTATCAAAACTGGACCTCAGGCATGGCTTTGATGCCTGCATTTTACAAGCTGATGTGATTTTCAAGTCAGTGTATTGTTCTCTGGGCATTTACTTTTAGTTTTTATCTCTAATTGTGAAATAAACAAAAAGCCCTTAAACTTTAGTGTGAGAGAGCCTTCCATGGGAGATATATGTGAAAGCAGTGGAGGCTTCTTGGTATCCTTTGTATAAGAGAAGGTAGCAGTCAACATTGTTTCTATAAGATTCAGTCTAACCTTAATTATTTTCTTGATTCTATAACTCAAGTCAGCATGTTTCACGAGCTTTCATACCCAAAGAAAATAATATAACATGAAGGTCTTGTTCACTGTAGTCCTTTATCTGTATGATCTCCAGAGAAGTTTTTTTTTTTTCCTCTTAAACATACAGATTTGATCATATCACTGAATTAAAGATCCCCTCATGAGCTCAGCATGACTGTTGTGTGCATGTTTCAGATGGGAACATTTATAAAATTTCTTTCTTGGTCATTCCATCTCTATATCTTATTGACACTGTGATCTTGAAAAGACTTTTTAAATGGGAATATGTTGCCATCTCCAACTATGTAGCTATCTACATGTAGTAGATACAACATCTGCAGCATCAGTTGTAGATACTACATCTACAGCATCAGTCCTTCCAATGAAGTTTCAGGACTGATCTCCTTTAGGATGGACTGGTTTGATCTCCTGGAAGTCCAAGGGACTCTCAAGAGTCTTTTCCAACACCACAGTTCAAAAGCATCAATTCTTCGGTGTTCAGCTTTCTTTATGGTCCAACTCTCACATCCATACATGACAACTGGAAAAACTATAGGTTTGACTGTACGTACCTTTGTCAGCAAAGTGATGTCTCTGCTTTTTAATACACTGTCTAGGTTTGTCATAGCTTTTCTTCCAAGGAGCAAGCGTCTTTTAATTTCATATGACAATTTTAAATTACATATAACAATTTAATTTAATATAGTAGTTTTTAATTACATATAACTATTACCAAGTTCCTAATTTGTCCCATGCGCTCAGCTATGTGCTACAACATTGCCATGGCTACTGGAATAACTAAGCAAGAATAATTAAGCATAGTAGTTGTATTAATGAGAGAAAGCAAATTTTAGTGTGAGATACCTGAATCCATAGTGAGTGGAAAAAACTTATTTCTATTGAACAGAATTTTTCTTTGCTTTTAATGCATCCTGTTTTTAATTTGGGGCTTCCCTGTGGCTCAGCTGGTAAAGAATCTGCCTACAATGTGGGAGACCTGGGTTCAATCCTTGGGTTTTTAATTTGAAGAGTATCATTGAAAGTTTATTTTCTTGGAAATATAGAGAAATCCTAAGAAATAGTTGAATCATGTTTTTAAGATCCCCATTGTCAACCATTTGTACTGGAGGAAAAAAGTGTTTTAAAGGGCTTCTGCTGTAGTCTGAGTCATTGGTTGCTTTCTTTTTTTATACTTTCTTTTAATCATCTACAGGTATAAGAATGGCAGTGGCATTATCAGAAAGGCCTTTGATAATGATGCTTAATGCTTGTCCAAAACAAAAGTACTCATGCAGCAGGAAAGTTGGTAGTATACTCAGAGTTCTCATTTACGTAAACTATTTCTTTGTTATTGATATTTCATAAAACAGTAACCACTTACTAAGAAATAGAATTCTTAAATAATTTGAATAGTAATTCTTTGTAACATTGTTTATTTGGAAATTTGAGACTACTCAAAATAACAGTGTCCTGCTATTTGAAATGTACATTGTAGTGCTGAACTTTGATTTATTGTGCAAGATTTTTTTTTTATGCTGTCACTTGTTTGGTGAGAATCCTTAGGATTAAAGTTTTGATTGCAAATTGTTGTTTAAAAAGATGTAAGAGTTTGTAAATCATTGTCCTAGGCATGTGTGTTAGACTATCACTCTGTACATGGTAAGCTACAACTTTGGAATGGAACAGCATTTGTATACATTGCACTCATTGTGTAGCCTACTTGGGCTTGTGACAGAGAATGTACTCTGAGATGGTGCAGAACATATAGCTTATTGGAGAACATGGTTGTGTAAGCAGAAATGAAGTTTATTGAGCACTCATTTTGTTCAAGAGCTTTATAGAATATAAAATATATATAATGTTTTCAATCTTTCTTAAGAGTCATAGACACAAGTTATAAAAAATTAAATCTGTAATAATTCCATTTGGCCTTTCAGTTCATTTATTCATTCAATCTAGTTCTTGCAAGAACACTAAGTCTTTCATTTGATTACTACAGAGTTCCCAGATATTTTGGTATTAATTTCTTATATCTATTTCTTTATCTCCCATTCACTCTTCAACCGACTAGAACTTTATTTTTGTTCCTACTGTTTCATGAAAACACTAAGTCCTTTTCTCAAACCATATTTTATTTGATTGGAAATATACATTAGAAAGGATATTAAGTATATTATATATGCCCCATTTTTGTTGACCAAACTGAATGCTAATAAAGGAGAAAAAATGAAGATATCAAAAGGTAACATAATCCATAGAACCTTTTATACTATGTAATGCTTTTACATACTTCTTAGTGAGAAAGATAAAGCTCAAACCCTAGTATGTAACAAAACTAGGCCAGGGGAAACTGGCAGTGTTTTGTAGTTAATGCTAAACATCACGCCTCCTACCCTTGACTTACAGAATGCTGAAACAGTTTCTGATGAGTTAGAAGGACATGGCAGTAGTTGAACAAAGAAGTTAAGGCTGTTTCTAGAGAGAATAAAGAGTAAGTTCTTTATTCTAGGGAGCATTATATGATGGAGTTGGTATAAAGTTATATGAATGATATAGTTACTTATACATTGAACAAGCCCTAGGCATAAGGCCTAATAAAGCATATATATTATATATATATGTAATATATATATATTGCTTCCCATTATCTAAATTTTTTCAATGGTGGAAGCTTTCTCCCACCACTGAGTTAGAGTTCTAAGATTTCTATTCTTTCTTAGATAATCAGCATTCCTAAAAACATTTTAAGGCCTAAAACACTTGTCTGGATTTGATAGCTTAGACGGTAAAGAATCTGTCTGTGATGCAGGAAACTGGGGTCTGATCCCTGGGTGGGGAAGATCCCCTGGAGGAGGAAATAGCAACCCACTCCAGTATTCTTGCCTCGAGAATCCTATGGACAGAGGAGCCTGGCAGGCTATGGTCCATGGGGTCACAAAGAGTCAGACATGACTAAGTGACTAACACACTTTCCTGTATAGTAATTGAAACTGCGTTTAACTTATGGTAACATCTTTTCCTCTCTCTCAGCTATTACTGAATTTAGTTCCCTGCTTGCTAACCTTGGCTTCAGACCTTTCCAGATTTGGTTGGAGCATGAAAGGGAGGAAGAAAAATATGGTAAGAAGGTAGGAAAATCCTTACTCAAACTTTGTTTGGTGGGCTAGATTTGAGGTCCTGGGATTGAGAAATATTTAGAGCTGACCCTTTCATGGATAGTTTTGTAGGTACTTGGAAGAGTCCCATCATTGGGGCCTCTCACCTCTGATTTCCTAATGGATAGATCTCTATTTGAATGGTAGATTTAGACTCTCTCTGCCCTTCCTCCCTCCAGAAATTGGGGGTCCACATAGATCCTATCCTTGTGAATTGAGCCCCTTGATCCTTTTCTGTAGCCTATTGTACTGAATCCAAGATGAGCTTTGCCTCATATACTACCCATCTCCATGCCATGGGAAACCCTCATGTAGACTTTACCTGGTCACATTTGAGAGTGCTGGCCAATCCCCAAACAGCAGAACCTCTCCCCCATTACCATCAAAGCAGTTTTTGAGTCAATCTCTTGACTCCTTGATTTCTCTGCAGTCATTTTGCCTCATCACTGCAGAAGTAAGACATAAGTTTTCTTAGTAGGTTTCTCAGAGGCTCCTTTCAGTAGGCTTTCTGGAGGCACATCCAAATGAGCGTGAGGGAACAGGCATAGCCTAATCCCTATGTATCCGGGATAGAGGACCTGGAGATCCAAGAATTTTGTGATCCTTTCCTTTAAAAATCTGAATTTTGATCTGGCACCTGACTTAGGTATGAAGTATCTCTGTCCTCTTGATATCTCAGCTGTAACTTGTCATTCAATACCCTAAGATATTCCCTTTTTGAAAAATAAGAGACTTGGAGCTGGAATTGAATTTGACTAAGATGTTAACACATTATTTTCTGTTCTTTCTTGCATCTGTGTGTGGTTTCAAACTTGTCATTTCTCTTCCTGGTTAATTAATAATTTAGTTACGGGGAACTGGAGAAGGAATTAATATGAATTTTTCTCTTTACAACATTTCTATTATAATAACTGATACTTATTTGGGGATGACATTTCCCACCTCTTTTATTCTTTTTTTCCCTTTCTGGTAGGTAAAAGAAATAATAATCCTTCAAGTAAATCTTGGAGGGCTGATCTTGGACTGTGAAAACTCTCCTGTGTGCCATTCATTTCAAATTTGGACTTCTCTTTGCCTACTTTGTAAATTGCCTCTCCAACAGTTAGGAATGATTACATCTCTTCATTAAGGAAATCATCTTTCACATGAAATGTCATCTTGTTAATGTTACCCATCTTGCCATGTAATATTTCTGACAGAAAATTCTCTCATAGATGGAAGGTACTTTCTTCCTTTTAATCAAAGGAAAATGGTGTCTTATTAGCTAATAAGCACTCTTTTTTGTTGAAAGACAATAAGATCTATGATGTGTAGAAATTACAGTTCACAGAGTAGAAAAATCAATAATATTTACATCAATTTTATATTACTTCCTGACTGCAGCCATGAAATTAAAAGACGCTTACTCCTTGGAAGGAAAGTTATGACCAACCTAGATAGCATATTCAAAAGCAGAGACATTACTTTGCCAACTAAGGTTCATCTAGTCAAGGCTATGGTTTTTCCAGTGGTCATGTATGGATGTGAGAGTTGGACTGTGAAGAAGGCTGAGCACCGAAGAATTGATGCTTTTGAAGTGTGGTGTTGGAGAAGACTCTTGAGAGTCCCTTGGACTGCAAGGAGATCCAACCAGTCCATTCTGAAGGAGATCAGCCCTGGGATTTCTTTGGAAGGAATAATGCTAAAGCTGAAACTCCAGTACTTTGGCCGCCTCATGCGAAGAGTTGACTCATTGGAAAAGACTCTGATGCTGAGAGGGATTGGGGGCAGGAGGAGAAGGGGACGACTGAGGATGAGATGGCTGGATGGCATCACTGCCTCGATGAACGTGAATCTGAGTGAACTCCAGGAGATGGTGATGGACAGGGAGGCCTGGCATGCTGCGATTCATGGGGTCGCAAAGAGTTGGACATGACTGAGTGACTGAACTAAACTGAACTGAACTGAACTGAAGATATTCAAGTGTTGAGACAAGAAAGCAAACAAAGATTACTTGTAAAACATTGCTATAAGGCTATATATTAAAGTCTGTAGCAGAATTAGATAGGATATAAAATTGAGTGATCTTGACTCATTTAATTTATATAGGCATGTAGGAATTACCACTAAGTCAGAGCTATATTATTATTATTTCTTGTACACATCAAAAGGGAAAAAAGAATAAAAGAAGTGGGATGTATCATCCCCAAATAACTATCATTTTACTAACAACTGTAGTCCAAGTTTATGAAAATCACTATGCTAATACTAGTCATAATGTCTGAGAATTTCACACATTATGGAGTGGTTAAGTTGTTGGAAACAGAAAGTTGAGTTCTTTGAGACTTTTGTCTACCTTGTATATATGTACTTATATACTCAATTAAGTAAAATTAAAAAGAGAGCTGACTCTCAAGATGTTAATTCTTTGATAACAATTCAGTCTCTACTCTCTTCTCTGCTTTTACATAATCATAAACAGAAAAGGAAAGAAAAAGAAAATCCAGAGGGTAAAGTGTTAGGAAGCACCTGACTTTGTTTTCCAGAGACAACTTCAAATTCACTTAAGATTTTGATGAAACTTGTGTATGCTGCCAACCCAAAGTCCTTGTGAATATATACACACAAAATTTCATTCCATTTAAGGGCATTCAAGGCTCCTGCAAAATTCATCCATATAAGCACAGGGAGTTTATGAACCCCCACTTCCTACCAGTTCCATCAGGAATCCAGTTGATCCAGTTGGCCAAACCCCCTATATATTTCCCAATTCCAATATCCTCTCACCATCTTCACTCTTACCTTTATCCTTTGCCTGGACTGTAGTAAAAGCTTCCCAGTTGAGTTGCCTGTTTCTACCCTTGACCCCTTTGGTTCATGCTTCACAGAGTAACCTGTTGGATCCTTTGAAAATGTAAATCAGATAATTTTCTTTTCTAGCTTAAAATTCCCTGATATCTCCTCATTGCAATTAGAGTGAAATGCAAAGCTATAAGGCCTCACATGACTTGGTCCCTGACAATTTTTTCATGACATTCTCTTGACATAACACACTGCCCATATACTGAATTTAAGACTTTTCTGCTAGCTATTCCCTTTGCCTGACATGTTCTGACATAGCCAGCTCTTATATTCTTGGCCAACTCTTTCTTTCTCTTTTATAAAGATTTTTTTAAAAATGTGGACCATTTTTAAGGTCTTTATTGAATTTTTTACAAATTGTTTCTGTTTTACGTTTTTGGTTTTTTGGCTGCAAATCATGAGGGATCTCCCCAAACAGGGATTAAACCTGCACCCCCTGCATTGGCAAGTGAAGTCTTAATCACTAGACCTCCAGGGAAGTCCCCTTAGCCAACTCTTTCATGTCATTTTAGTCTCAGCTGAAATGTCATCTCTTCAGAAACGTCTTCCAGACCACCATGTCTAAGATTATAGCCACCACTCAGTTATCTTCTGTAATTTTCATAACACTTGCCACTGTATAAAATGGTCCCTTTTCTTTATATATGTTTACTTGTTTACTATCTGTCTCCTACCTCTAGGGCTTTGTCTACTTGTTTTCCACTACAGCTCCAAACCTAGCTCAGCATCTGGCAAGAAGTGAATGCTCATTAGATACTTGTTGAGTAAAGTGCATGATGGTTTTGTTTTATTAAAAATTAAGAAATTAGTTGATGTCACAATTATACTGAGTTTTTATAACATATGCTTATAGAAATAATAGAATTTTAATCAACACTGACTGTCATGCCAATGAATTCAAACTAGTGGTATTTATTAAATTTAAGGAAATTGCCCAGTAACATCTGTCTTACTACCACAACTCAACTCAACTCTCATGCTAGTGAGCCTCAATTCTAAGAAATTCCTTTTATAGATCTTTTTAACCTACAAAATGAGGGTGATGGAGGAATTCTAACACGAGTTGCTCTTGTTAGGTGATCCTTCTGCATATGACATGGGTAAACTCTAAGTGAGGCATTGGAGAATGACCAAAAGTAAGTAGATTCTAGAGCGCAGTTGACAGTTTGTAAGAAGGGCTGTACTCAGATCCCTTGTTTTCACTGTTTCCAGACTAAGGACAAAACTCAGTCTGTTCCCTGCATTTTAGTTAAAATTCTGCTACAAAACACTAGGTTTTGTGGCTTGAAGAGTAGAGGACTGAGTTTGGCATAACTGTAGTTGCTTGAAAGTAAGGGGAAAATCCAAAGTAGGAGGGATCCAGAGAAAGGAATCCTTCAATCTTTATAATGACTCTTTTGCCAATGCGTGAATCACGCCTAAATAGGACAAACTTTAAGCAATCAGCCTTCCGAAATATAGCCCAATCCATCAATTGCATACTAAATCAAACAAACATGCCAAAAAAACTAACTCTTTGTGAGAGTATTACAGATTCCAATCTGTTTGGAAAATATATGTTAAGGATATATATCAAGTTGCTAGGATAATAATATGTTAAGGATACAACCTAAAATTACTTAATAAACCAAGAAACATAGAAATTGTGACTCATTTTTGAGATAAAAGACAATCAACAAAGATCAACCCATAGATGCCCTATATGCTGAAACCAACAGACAATGATTTAAAGCAATTACTGTAAAGCATATTCAAGGACATAAAAGAAAATATGTGCATTATAAATGAAATATAGAAAATCTAACATAGAAATAGAAACTATAACAAAAGAAATGTAAATTCCAGAACTAAAAACTGTAATATCTGAAATAAAAATTTACCAGATGTACTTAACAGAATGAAGGTGATGAAAAAATCAGCAAAGCTGAAGATATAGTAATAGAAATTATTGGGAATTCCCTGGTAGTCCAGTGGTTAGAACTCTAGCCTTCCACCACAGAGGGCATGGGTTCAATCCCTGGTCAGGGAACTAAAATCCTAGATGCCAGCCAGAAAAGAAAAAAGAAAAAAATTAAATTAATAGAAATTGTCTAACCTGAGGAACACAGGGAAAAAAAAATAATGAAGTAAAAATGAATGAGCCTCAGGAACTAAACTGAAAGCTCTAAGATATGTGTAATTAGAACCCCAGAAGGAGATGAGAGAAAGGAATAATGGGCAGAAATAATATCTAAGGAAAATGTGGCTGAATATTTTCCAAATTTGGTGGAAGATATAAATTTACACATTCAAGAGCTTAACAAATCTCAAATGAGATAACAACAAAGAAAACCACACTGTTGTATAATTTTTTGTCCCTACTCTCTAGGAGACAACCTCTAAATCTTTGTAATTTCTTGGAGTGATAGGAAAGTCTTTGTTATTCACGGTGGGCCTCTGGGCCCACACCTGAATTTATGCTAATAGGATGACTCAAAATGGGGGCTAGCCACATGAGAAACATCAAGCATGGAATTACAGGGTTGGGGCTTTGAGTTAGGTGTTATAAGCCCAGCCTCTGAAGAGGGCAGGATTGGCTGGAGATTGAGTTCAAGCACATGGCCAATGATTCAGTCAAAATATTCAAAACTGATTCAGTCAATCAACTCTATGTAATGAAACTCCAGTAAAAACTCTAGTCACTGAGGTGAGCCTGACTAGGTAATTATACAGTAATGTGCCTAGAAGGTCGGGCATTGTGAGGACACAAAAGCTCTGTGTGTTGGACCCCCAGACCTCACTCTATGGGTCTTTCCACTTGGCTGGTCCTGATTTATATACTTTATGATAAAATTATAATTATAGGGGTTCCATCCGTAGTCAGGGAATTAGATCCAACATGCCTCAGCTAAGAGTTCATATCCTGCCACTAAAGAGCCCACATGCCACAATGGAGAGTCCCTCATGCTGCATGACCTGGGACAGTCAAATCAATAAAAAATAATCCCATGGACAGAGGACCCTGGCAGGCTACAGTCCATGGAGTTGCAAAGAGTCGACATGATTGAGCAACTGAACATGCAAGTACAAGTTCTGTGAATCATCTTAGTTAACTATAATACTTTGGGGAGTGCTGGAAACCTCTGTATTGGTAGTCAGTTGATCAGAAGCATGGGTGACCTGAAAACTCTGGAATTTGCATCTGGCTTCTGATGTGAGGGTAGGATTATGCTCCTAACTTGCCAAGTGAAGTGAAGTGAAGTGAGCTCGCTCAGTCATGTCCGACTCTTTGCGACCCCATGGACTGTAGCCCACCAGGCTCTTCCATCCATGGGATTCTCCAGGCAAGAATACTGGAGTGCGTTGCCATTTCCTTCTCCAGGGGAACTTCCCGACCCAGGGATTGAACCCAGGTCTCCCACATTGCAGGCAGGTGCTTTACCCTCTGAGCCACCGGGGAAGCCTGCCAAATGTGGCCTAATTCTAGGTAGTTAGCATTGTTGAGTCCTGCCCCCCCAGACTACAGGTTCGAGGCATTGCCCCAAGGTCACAGAAGGGAAACCCAGAACTAAGCTTACCTCTAAAGCTGACTGAGCCCCTTTGTAACCATTGCCAAAAGCCCCGTTGATCATCATTAACAAAATTCCTGACTCTCAATTAGACAAAGATATCCACTACAGTAGACAGCTTACAGCATTCCAACCAGTCACCTAACACCAACCTTCCAACAGGAATTTTCTTTGTCTTGAGGCTATAAAAATTGGCTATTAACTCTCAAAAACGCTCGACTCTCCCTGGTCTGTCAGGAAGTTGGCCTGCTGCATTTGCAGTACCCACTTTATTTCTATTCTTTGTTCTTAATAAACTCACTCTTTTCTGCAGTACTCTGTGTCTTGGAGCTTCCTTGGTGACTCAGACAGTAAAGAATCTGCCTGTAATTTAGGAGACCCAGGTTCCATCTTGGGCCAGGAAGATCCCCCTGGAGAAGGGCAGGGCAACTCTTTCCAGTATTCTTGCCTGGAGAATTCCATGGGCTGAGGAGCCTGGTGGGCTCCATAGGGTCCATAGGGTCACAGTTGGCCATGACCGAGCAACTAAAACACACTGTGTCTGGAAATTCTTTTCCAATCCGTGCTCAGATTGCCCCAGCAAGCATCAGAATTGCACTGTGCACACCTAGGCACATTATTATCAAATTTGAGGGGAAAACATTTTGAAAGCTGTATTTAAATTTGAATTACTGACTGCCAGAACACAGTGGAGCATCTTTAAAGTGCTGGAGGGGAAGGGATAACAAGACTACAACAAATCAGAATTCTATATCCAGTGAAAATTACCTTCTAAGAATGAAGGTGAAATAAAATATATTTTCAGAAAAAGAAAACTAAAAGAATATATTGACAGTGGGCATGCACTATAAGAAATAATAAAGAAGTACATGCGTGCATGCTATATCTCTTCAGTCGTGTCCGACTCCGTGAGACCCTATGGACTGTAGCCTGCTAAGCTCCTCTGTCTATGGGATTCTCCAGGCAAGAATACTGGAGTGGGTTGCCATGCCCTTCTCCAGGGAATCTTCCCAACCCAGGGATCAAACCCAACTCTCTTACATTGCAGGTGGATTCTTTACCATCTGAGCCACTAGGGAAGCCCCACTAAAGGAAGTACTACAGGCTAAAGAGAAATAAAAAGAGATGCAAATTCAGATCCTCTTGTTGGGGGTGGGAATGAAAGCATTGACGACTGTAGATACTAAAACTGCATGTATCTATCATGGAGTTTTAATGTATGTAGATGTTATACATTTGACAGGCAAGGCAAAAACAGGCAAGGGTGAGTGAATGAACTCCTGTCTTGAAAATATTTCTGTATTTAACATGAATTGATTCAACATTAACCCTAAGTAGGCTGTGAAAAGTTAAGGATATATATTGTGATCCTTAAAACAACCACTAAAAATTAATGCAAAGAGTTAAAATAAGGATGCTGGAATACATGTTTATGCATATGCTATGTTAGATAAACCAATGATAAAGATAAAGAAACCTAAGTCAAACTTTTTATTTCTTGTACTTAGTAAATGATGACAAAATATTTGTTAGTGGTCTTTTTTGCCAAGGGTTAAGATTATATGATCTTTTTTTCAACTTCTCTCTTCAACTCTTTCTTTTTCTCCTGTCTCAGAGTCAGTATTTTGTTCATCTTTTTCTCCTATGTTCTTGAAAAAAATTGCATATTTTCCCGTCAATTTGTCAGCAGTCAGCTAGTGCTTGTTTTCTCTGCAGGGTACTTATTTGTTTCAACTTCATTTCCTGCCCTCTTTCTCCCTAAGGTCACTGAATCACATTTTGATAAATACATTGTTATTAAGGTTTACTAGAGGCCATTACATTGGTAGATTTTTTTAATTAATGTCTTTCATTATAATGAGTCAGAAAGTCAGTGAATTGAAAAATTACTCTTTGTGTGGGTATTCAGCATTAGTCAACATGTCCTTGCTGTGTGTGTAGTGCTCTTCTGAATTCTGTGGGAGTGTGATTATGGCAGTATTTCCTGGAGATAAAAGCTATATAAAGAAGAAATAGGGTAAACAAAAGTGTCAGATAAGTAATCATAAGGTAGGAAGCATGGGGGCAAATGAATAGGCTACTGGCCTGACTAACCCAGGAAATTTTCACAGGCAATACTAGAGTTCTGAAAGACTTGGGTTTGCCTTGTGGAAAGCTGACAAAACTCCCTAAGTGGAGTGAATATCATGGATATGAAGGAGACATCAGCAAAAAATTATTTGAGTGCTGATTGCATCATATACCAGTCACCAGAAGAACATGAAATAGAGATAGTATTTTTAGTATTTAGATATTATTTAATATTTCCTAAAGATAGTAGGAAAGATTACATGTTCTCATGGGGGGAAAAGATAGTATATGTAGTCATAGATGCCAAGTACAAATAGATGCCAAATATTGTAGTGAAAACAGACGCTTAATTGCAGAAGGAAGGCTGAGTTAAATGGAGGGGACTTTAAAGTGAGATCAGGGCCTAACATAACAGAGAGAAAGGGAGAGATAGGATATAACTTGAATGATGAAGTCTGGGGACAACGAGAATATACTGGGAATAAGAGGATCATGATAAGATGGTGATGAATATGTTGCTGCTGGTGAAGTATGTTGGTAAAAATGATACCTGGCATGGAAAGTTGCATATTATTCAGGGTTTGTTTTAAGCAAAACTATAATTGGATGGATTAGTTAACTTGACTTTATAAATAGATACTTCCCTGGTGGCTCAGACGGTAAAGTGTCTGTCTACAATGCTGGAGACCTGGGTTTGATCCCTGGGTTGGGAAGATCCCCTGGAGAAGGAAATGGCAATCCACTCCAGTACTATTGCCTGGAAAATCCCATGGACAGAGGAGCCTGGTGGGCTACAGTCCAAGTTGTTAAATCTAAGCTTCTACATGAATTTATCATGCTGCTGCTGCTAAGTCAATTCAGTCGTGTCCAACTCTGTGCGACCCCATAGACGGCAGCTCATCAGGCTCCCCCGTCCCTGGGATTCTCCAGGCAAGAACACTGGAGTGGGTTGCCATTTCCTTCTCCAATGCATGAAAGTGAAAAGTTTAAGTGAAGTCGCTCAGTCATATTCGACTATTAGCGACCCCATGGACTGCAGCCTACCAGGCTCCTCCATCCATGGGATTTTCCAGGCAAGAGTTTTGGAGTGGGGTGCCATTCATGGCTATGTTTAAATAAATTGTGCACTTTTGAGTTTCATCACTCCTTTTTGCCACATGAAAAATATTATTTTCTAGACCATTTCTCCCAGTAGAGATCTATACCAGTGTTCTGATTCTTCAGCTATATCCTCTGTCTTAGTCCATTCAGGATAACATAAAAAAAATACCACAAACCAGCTAGTTTATAAACAACAAAAATTTATTTTTCACAGTTCTGATGGCTAGAAGTCCAAGATCAGGGTGCCAGCATGGTTGGGTTTTAGCGAAGGCTCCTTTCTGGGTTGCCTTCTTCTGGCTGTGTCCTCACCAGATAGAAGGGGCCAGGTTTCCTCTGGAGCCTCTTTTATAAGGCAGTGTTTGTCACTCAGTCATGTCTAACTCTTTGTGACCCTGTGGACTATAGCCTGCCAGGCTCCTCTGTCCATGGAATTCTCCAGGCAAGAATACTGGAATGGGTTGCCATTTCCTTCTCCAGGGGATCTTCCCCACCCAGGGATCAAACCTGGGTCTCTTGCCTTGCAGGCGGATTCTTTACCATTTGAGCCACCAGGGTAGCCCCTTTTATAAGGCACTAGTCCCATAAACACTTCCCATGGGCCTCCATATCCTAATACCATCACCTCTGGGATTTAGAATTTCAACATAAATTTTGGAGGGGCACAAACATTCACGCCATAGCATCCTCCCTTTGGTTCTGTAACATCATACCACCCTGGAGCTTGTATGGAATGATTGTTCTATCTCTTCCTCCTTCACTGATTCCATTTGAAGTTCATGGACCCCTAAGTTTGGGCATAGTCTATCTTCATCTTAACTTTCTTTTATCAGTGTATACTTTTATGGAAGCAATAATTTTCTATCAAAACAGAGATCTCTCAACTTAATTTTATTTCTAGCTAAATTTTAGATACTCCAGAAGATCCAGAATCAATTCTAATGCAACATATCCTGGATCAAGTTTAACCTCCCCACTAATCTTCCTGTTTTTCATATTGTGACTGTCACCCCCCCAAAAGCAGGCATACCGAAAACATTAGGTATCTTTTCTTTCTGTCTTATATCAATGTGACTAGTTACTAAGCTTTGTCTTTATGTATTTGAAATATATAATTTTGTCACTGTTCTAGAAGTTTTAACATGCATTATTTGACAGTAGAAAAGAATATACCTAACACATTTGTTGGCAGCTGTAATCATTTAAGAGATTAAGGAAATTCCCTTCTAAGTTTACTAAGAATATTTTTTGTTTGTTTTTTCTTTTAATCTTGAATGGGTGTTGAATTTTATCAAATGGTTTCTCTCTTCAATTTGTTTATATGGTGAATCCACTAATTGATTTTCATCTGTTGATCTTTCATTAATTAGGATAAGCCCAGCTTGATGCGGATGTGTATTAGATCCTCCTGAATTTGGTTTGATAATATTTTGTTTAGGATTTTTCACCTATCATAGTTTAGTGAGATGGTCTTGTGACTTTACTACTTTTTTTCACATTGTTCTTGTTTCTGGGTCTCAGAGCTGCGGAAGTGAGCAAGGTGAGGGCGGGGCCTTAAGAGCAGCCACCCACTCTCTGCCGGCTCTCGTTCTCTAGAAAAGGCGCTTGATTCGGTCTGCAGGGCTGACTCCCGAGCCCCCAGCGGCCGCAGCAGGTCCCACAGCGCGGCTCTCAGGGAGCCTGAGCCGCTTGGCTCCGCAGCACGGTGCCGCCTAGAGGGTTCCGCAGGGCGAGTTCAGGGTGCCCGGTGAGAGCTCGCGGCAGGTCGCAGAGCACCGCTTTCGCCTGTCACCTGCCTGCAGGGGGTGGGAGTCCCCTCTGAGACCTCTTGTCCCCCCCAAGCAGGAGCCACCCTCGTACCTGAGGGAGCGCAGCAAACGAACGCAGGACATCACACCAAGACGTCAGTCTCTGCCGCCGACGAGAGGTACCATTCCCCGCCGGCTCCCTCTGCGTGCAGGTGACCCTACCCGGGAGGAGAGCACTGGTTGGGAAAGTATAACCTGAAATTCTCGGGGAAGAAAATTCTCTGGTCTCACTCAGTCCTTTTGTGTCATAAACTGGCTACTGTCAGCTCTATTTGGGAAATCTACACAATTTGGGGGAAATCGTGTTAGCTCTGTTTGGGAAATCTGCACAATTTTCCACAGTGTGAAACGACCTGAATAACCTACATTTAAATTTGTTTCCTTCGATTTGTCTGTCACCTAACTTTATTTCCTTTGGCGGGGAGGCGGGGTGCTGTATACATTCTTCCCTGTATCGGAAGAATGTGAGTCCCATCTCCTGGATCTGTCCTGGACACTCCACTCCTGGTTGTAAAGGTTGTGTCAGGGACATTTCCAGTGCCAGCCTGGAATGGTTAACTGTATGGCTATTCAAAGCGAATTTAGATCTTGACTTCATCTATACGCTTCAGGCCTATTTACTGAGCAGTCAGCTTTTAGAGAAACTTGTGTACAGAATCATAAGAAAATATCAGGATTTTTCTTGAATTTCTTGAATGACATTTCTTGAATGTCATTTGTGCTGCACCATGTCATATTAGCTTCTATCATCTTTATTGTCTTCATACTCCTGAACAGCTCGAGAAAAGGCAGAGATCCACTAGATACCAGTTCATAACACCTATTTTTTAAATGAATATTCAAAGTTCATCAGTAAAGTTCAAAGTAAACTTTGAAACCTAAAATGGTGCTTGAGCATTCAACACTTGATAGATTGGAAAATGCCAGCGAAACACAACCACACACTCTTTTTCTCATGGTTACACATAAAATGGGCTGCGTTTTGATCCTCTTGATTGAAATGTATGGTGGTAAGAGTCTTGGATAGGGAGACAGAAGACCTAAGAACTTGCTGAACCATATCAAGAGAAATTTTCTAGCCTGTAAAAGGAAAAGGTTGGAGCACATGTTCCAAAGATCTTTGATGAAATGAATCTCATCACAACTTCATAAACATATGTTGGATTTCAGTGACTCCTGAAGACTTTATCAGAATGTTGGTAAAGTTGTTACTCTGATATCCTTTTGAGGGGAGGTCTAAAAGTTAGCAACGTAAAGGAAAACCAACAAATACATAGTAGCAATTTTGATTTGATGAAAACCAAATATATAAGTATTTATAATTTTTAGGTTTAAACAGATCATAAAGTAATTGAATAATTTTCTTTTTAAGCTAAAAACATATTCCTTTTTTTTTTCTGTACAGAATATGGATTTTGCCACAAGAAGATGGTTCTACCTGCCTTTGGGTTGCATGTTGCTGATCCATCTGATTCATGCTGACTTTGAATTTCAAAAGGGTGTACTTGCCAGCAACAACCCAGGGATCATGGAAGACATTGATCCCCAGTGCTGGAATACTTGCTCTTTGACATTGATAGAGCTCAAGGAACTCAAGATAGAGCACAATGTGGATGCTTTCTGGAATTTCATGTTGTTCCTGCAAAAATCCCAGTGGCCTAGACATTATAATGTCTTCTTAAGCATAGCTCAGGATTTCTGGGACATGTATGTAGACTGCTTGCTTTCAAGATCTCATGGAATGGGCAGAAGACAGTTGATGTCTTCCAGGTATAATTTTCTACAGAAGATAAGAGAATTTAAATGTGTACTTAGATAATAGCAGTTTGGTTTTCTTAAAAATTCAACATTTAATCTTTCTGGTTTTTAAAGTTTATCTAATAAGCTAGCAAATTTGCCATATTTTTCCTAATTTGATCAGCTTTGATTTTCATTTTTGCTGATTTTATATTGTTTACAAACCATGGGAGCTCTGATGTGCAAATACTTGATTCTAAATGATCTTAGAATATAATATATTTTGGTAATCATTAAATAACTTATCATTTTATTTTTCCCCATGAATAGTTCATAACAAAGTCATTTAGCCCTGTAATTATTCATATTACATTTGTTAAAAAATTTTTTAAACATCAACATGTGTTTAAACTTTTGAAATTAATATTTTCAGTAGGGTTGCTTAAAGGGAGGGAAAATTAAGAATCATATTAAAATAAGTGTTAACAATTTTTCCTCTCTGACTTTACAGGACTGGATTTTATAAAACGTGAGTTTTACATTTAAGAGAACACAGAAAATACCTCAAGCAGGATGACACCAACCTGAAAATTTACCCTGTGTCAGTATTTATGAGCTCAAATATTTCCTACAGCATTTATCAAAATTATTATTTCCAGTTCTTTAATATTGATGAAGGTTTTATTTTTGTTGATGTGTAATTGTTTTATGCCTATTGAATCATCATTTCTACATTTTTGGATAACTTGTCAGTAATTTTTTATTTAGAAGGCATCTTTGTAAAGCATCTTTTTTTTAAAAAAGAAAATACCACTTAAAATGCAAATAAAATATATATATTTTAATACAGTGATCAATGGGGTAAAATAACAACCAGTTTTATCTGGTGTTATGTATAATATTGACCTTAAAACTGTGCCAAAACTAATGCCAATATTATCCTAAAAAGTAATATTTAATATTGATGTAGTGTACTCTGTGGCTTCTGATATATGTGTCTCATCACCAAGCTATCTTATATATTATTTTTTATCCATTAAGGACTAAAATTTAATTTTATGTTCTCATTTTTATTTTCCTCATTTTAAAAAAAGGAATAAGAAACAGAAAAGTAGTAAGAAACTTCATTTTAGTAAAGTGCAAAAAGGAAGTGAAAGTCACTCAGTCATGTCTAACTCTGTGACACTATGGACTTTATAGTTCATGGAATTCTGCAGACCAGAATACTGGAGTGGGTAACCTTCCCTTCTCCAGGGGATTTTCTCAGCCAACCCAGGGATCAAACCCAGGTCTCCTGCAATTGCAGGCAGATTCTTTACCAGCTGAGCCACAAGGGAAGCCCAGGAATGCTGGAGTGGGTGGCCTATCCCTTCTCTAAAAGATCTTCCCAACCCAGGAATCAAACTGAGGTTTCATGTGTGGCAGGTGGATTCTTTACCAACTGAGCTAACAGGGAAGCCCTTTCGTGAAATGTAATTGGATAGAATTTTTGTCTTTAGAATACAAAAATTGTTTTTATATTTCCTTTTATATAACACATTTTATTGTAAAAAAGGATATGGAATTTAAAGACATATGCCAAACAATAGAATAACATGAATTAGATGAAGAGGTTGGGATGATGAGACAAATAATATGAGGAAACAAATAATATGCAGTTAAAGATTTAGATCAATGCTTTTAAATGCATATCATAAAGTTCTATACCTTTGATAAAGGGTAGCCATAAATTTAGTCTGAATTTCCAATGTGAATTGGGACTCATGAGTGGTTTCAAGATTCACAGTGGGGACCAAGCAATATGTTTGGGAGCCTAGCTTTTCCTAGGTCTGAGGATCAATAGAAATCTGTCCCATAGGTTTTTTATAATGGCTGCCATGGGTTACAGCATTGTGTTTTCAAGTATCCCAACAGTGACAGATAGCCTTCAATGTAACCTGATGCCAGCACACCCAAACACAATTAAATACAAACAATTTCAAAAGCATCAAAAATAATATGAATTGTCTGATGGTTTAATTTGATCCAAGAATAAATTTTGAATTAAAGGAGGGGGCCTGACAGTCTTTGAGTTGTGGACCACTTTGAAATTCTGATGAAATTATAGACCCTTTACTAGGCGTTTTATATATATACACTCATACTTTGTACATAATTTCAGGGGTCCCATGAGTCCTAGGTCAAGAAACTCCAGTATTAAGGAATGAATGGACTGCATAACTTTCAGGTATTTTTTTTTACAAGTAGCATTTCATATAAATAAGTTTTGTATAATAACTGGTTACAGATAATATGAGGTTTTAAGTTTAATATTATAAAATTCTAGATTGAGAATATTTTATCTTGCCAATTACAGATAGATCCCTAAGCTCAGAAAATCAACTAGTTGGAGGGTAGACCATATGTTCTCTTATAAAAATGACCAAATACCCATGAAGCTGATTAATTCATTTCCTTTTGTAGAGGCATGGGGTCATGATTTTCCTTAGAAAACAGCTGTCTTTTGGAACTTCAGCAGTTGAATGCCATAAAGCAAGATCATGTCATTTTAGCCTAAAAAATTACTCAACCAGTTATCAGCAATCCTTGTTGTCATAAAAATTTTATTGCAGCAATGATGAGCTTTTTAATATTAATAAAATTAATTTCTAACCTTCTAAAATAAATTAACTGAAAATGGTTTCATAGTTCTCCTAGTTAAATTTACAAGCTACCTTGGATTATTAAAGATGTTAAAAATACACTGAGCATTCTGGTTTTAGAGCTGTTCATCTTAAGTCTCTTTGATGATACTTAGATATAATGCTCTGTTAAATCCCCCCAGTTTTGGGCAAAAATCATGTCATTTGTATATATAAAATTGCATTCTTTTTTCATCATTCATTCAACACAAATTCATTGAGCTTGGAGGTACACTGCTGAGCAATCCAGACACAATCCTTGCTTCCAGAATTGTCACTGCTGTGGGACAAAGATGCAGCAGGAAATAATATAACTAATTCAAAATACTTTTATGATGTCAAAATATAAGCTTTTTTTTTTTTAACCAAAGAGAAATAGTAGCCAGAATAGGGTTGAGTGGGGAACAAGTCATAGTTCTCTTTTTCCATATTCCAAATCATCAGACTAGTCAGACAAGACGATGACCCAAAGGAAAAAAAAACAAACCCCAAACTCACCCATTCTTGCAGTGATGTTATGGTAAAGACTCAATCAGTTTCACAGCTTTGTGTATATGCTGAACTCTTATAGCTTAATTCAGAACCAGTTATTTTCCAGAGTGCTGAAAGCTAAGGAAGGAAAAAAGATAGCAAAACATATATTGGGAATTCACTGGAAGTCAAGTGGTTGGGACTTCTCGCTTCCACTGCAAGAGACATGGGTTTGATTCCTGGAGGGGAAACCAAGATCCCACATGTTTCAAAGTGCAGAAAAACAAAACAAATAAAGCCATCTAATATTGCTCCCAAAATATTTCTTCATGAGGTGATACAATGGTTAATTTACTGACTGCCTATGCTTAAAATTCGGAGAAGGCAATGGCACCCCACTCCAGTACTGGAAAATCCCATGGACGGAGGAGCCTGGTAGGCTGCAGTCCATGGGGTCTCGAAGAGTCGGACACGACTGAGCGGCTTCTCTTTCACTTTTCACTTTCATGCACTGGAGAAGGAAATGGCAACCCACTCCAGTGTTCTTGTCTGGAGAATCCCAGGAATGGGGGAGCCTGGTGGGCTGCCATCTATGGGATCACACAGAGTCGGACACGACTGAAGAGACTTAGCAGCAGCAGTAGCATGCTTAAAATTCCTCTGCTCTTCCTATAGAATTTTTTTTTTTTTTACTTTAAATAAGCTTTTTATTTTAGAATAGTTTCAAATTGGCTGAAAAGTTGCAAGCTAGTGCAGAGAGTTCTTATATATGCCTCACTCGTTTTTCCACATTGTTAACATTTTACATTAGTCTGGTATGTTTGTCATAACTAATGAACCAGTAATGATACATTCTAAATTAAACTTCATAATTTATTTGAATTCCACTAGTTTTCCCCCTTTATGTCCTCTTGCTGTTCCAGTCTGATGATTCGGAATAAGGGAAAAGAAAACTATGAATTATTCCCCACTCAACCCTATCCCACCCAGGACACCATTTACATTGAGTTGTCATGTCTCCTTAGACTCTAAGATGATGTTTTTGATGACCTTGACAATTTCAGATATGGCCAGGTATATTGCAGGATGTCCCTCAATTTGGGTTTGCCTGATGTTTCTCTCTGGTTTTGATGGGGGTTATAGGTTTTGGGGGATGAAAACTACAGAGATAAAGCACTGTCTTCAACAGTGCCTTATACAGTTATATCAAGGGTTCAGTTCAGTCGCTCAGTAGTGTCCGACTCTTTGCGACCCTGTGAATCGCAGCACGCCAGGCCTCCCTGTCCATCACCATCTCCCGGAGTTCACCCAGACCCACGTCCATCGAATCCGTGATGCCATCCAGCCATCTCATCCTCTGTCGTCCCTTCTCCTCCTGCACCCAATCTCTCCCAGCATCAGAGTCTTTTCCAATGAGTCAACTCTTCACATGAGGTGGCCAAAGTACTAGAGCTTCAGCTTTAGCATCATTCCTTCCAAAGAAATCCCAGGGCTGATCTCCTTCAGAATGGACTGGTTGGATCTCCTTGCAGTCCAAGGGACCCCAAAGAGTCTTCTCCAAAACCACAGTTGAAACGCATCAATTCTTCGGTGCTCAGCCTTCTTCACAGTCCAACTCTCACATCCATACATGACCACTGGAAAAACCATAGCCTTGGCTAGACGGACCTTAGTCGGCAAAGTAATGTCTCTGCTTTTGAATATACTATCTAGGTTGGTCATAACTTTTCTTCCAAGGAGTAAGCATCTTTTAATTTCATGGCTGCAGTCACCATCTGCAGTGATTTTGGAGCCCCCCAAAATAAAGTCTGACACTGTTTCCACTGTTTCCCCATCTATTTCCCATGAAGTGATGGGACCAGATGCCATGATCTTTGTTTTCTGAATGTTGAGCTTTAAGCCAACTTTTTCACTCTCCTCTTTCACTTTCATCAAGACGCTTTTTAGTTCCTCTTCACTTTCTGCCATAAGGGTGGTGTCATCTGCATATCTGAGGTTATTGATATTTCTCCCGGCAGTCTTGATTCCAGCTTGTGCTTCTTCCAGTCCAGCATTTCTCATGAGGTACTCTGCATATAAGTTAAATAAGCAGGGTGACAATATACAGCCTTGACGTACTCCTTTTCCTATTTGGAACCAGTCTGTTGTTCCATGTCCAGCTCTAACTGTTGCTTCCCGACCTGCATATGGGTTTCTCAAGAGGCAGGTCAGGTGGTCTGGTATTCCCACCTCTTTCAGAATTTTCCACAGTTTATTGTGATCCACACAGTCAAAGGCTTTGGCATAGTCAGTAAAGCAGAAATAGATGTTTTTCTGGAAATCTCTTGCTTTTTCTATGATCCAGTGGATGTTGGCAATTTGATCTCTGGTTCCTCTGCCTTTTCTAAAACCAGCTTGAACATCAGGAAGTTCACGGTTCACGTATTGCTGAAGCCTGGCTTGGAGAATTTTGAGCATTACTTTACTAGCGTGTGAGATGAGTGCAATTGTGCAGTAGTTTGAGCATTCTTTGGCATTGCTTTTCTTTGGAATTGGAATGAAAACTGACCTTTTCCAGTCCTGTGGCCACTGCTGAGTTTTCCAAACTTGCTGGCATATTGAGTGCAGCACTTTCACAGCATCATCTCTCAGGATTTGAAACAGCTCAACTGGAATTCCATCACCTCCACTAGCTTTGTTCATAGTGATGCTTTCTAAGGCCCACTTGACTTCACATTCCAAGATGTCTGGCTCTAGATTAGTGATCACATCATCATGATTATCTGGGTCGTGAAGATCTTTTTTGTACAGTTCTTCCGTGTATTCTTGCCACCTCTTCTTAATATCTTCTGCTTCTGTTAGGTCCAGACCATTTCTATCCTTCATTGAGTCCATCTTTGCATGAAATGTTCCCTTGGTATCTCTAATTTTCTTGAAGAGATCTCTGGTCTTTCCCATTCTGTTGTTTTCCTCTATTTCTTTGCATTGATCGCTGAAGAAGGCTTTCTTATCTCTTCTTGCTATTCTCTGGAACTCTGCATTCAGATGCTTATATCTTTCTTTTTCTCCTTGGCTTTTTGCTTCTCTTCTTTTCACAGCTATTTGTAAGGCCTCCCCAGACAGCCATTTTGCTTTTTTTCATTTCTTTTCCAGGGGGATGGTCTTGATCCCTGTCTTCCGTACAATGTCACGAACCTCATTCCATAGTTCATCAGGCACTCTATCTATCAAATCTAGACCCTTAAATCTATTTCTCACTTCCACTGTATAATCATAAGGGATTTGATTTAGGTCATACCTGATTGGTCTAGTGGTTTTCCCTACTTTGTTCAGTTTAAGTCTGAATTGGCAATAAGGAGTTCATGATCTGAGCCACAGTCAGCTTCCGGTGTTGTTTTTTTGACTGTATAGAGCTTCTCCATCTTTGGCTGCAAAGAATATAATCAATCTGATTTCGGTGTTGACCCTCTGGTGTTGTCCATGTGTATATATCAAGGGTACAAGCTGTCAACATAACAAACCCCATGGATGGTGTTTAACCTTGGCTAAGGTAGTATTTGGGCTTCCCACGTGGCACTAGTAGTAAAGAACCTTTCTGCCAGTGCAGGAGGCATAAGAGATGCTGCTTCGATCCCTGGGTTGGAAGATCCCCTGGAGGAGGGCATGGCAACCCACTTCAGTATTCTTGCCTGGAGAATCCCATAGGGAGAGGAGCCTGGCAGGCTACACAGTCCATGGGGTCACAAACAGTCAGACACGACTGAAGTGACTTAGTATGCAAGGTAGTATTAACCAGATTTCTTAGCTGTAAAGTTACCTTCCCTTCTTTTTCTATGTTGTATTCTTTGAAAGCAAGGCATTAAGCATAACCCACACTTCAGGGAATGGGAAGTTACGTTACATTTCCTTGAAAAGGAGCTATCTACGTAAATTAAATATAAGTGGTCATGAAACATGGCTGCCAATGACTAATGTAAGCTTAGGCTGTGTTGGCTGTAGGTGAGTAAAAATGATTTCAGTTCAGTCGCTCAGTCGTGTCTGACTCTTTGCAACCCCATAAACCGTCGCACACCAGGCTTCTCTGTCCATCACCAACTCCCAGAGTCCACCCAAACCCATGTCCATTGAGTCGGTGATCTCATCCAACCATCTCATCCTCTGTCGTCCCCTTTTCCTCCTGCCCTCAATCTTTCTCAGCATCAGGGGCTTTTCAAATGAGTCAGCTCTTCGCATCAGGTAGCCAAAGTATTGGAGTTTCAGCTTCAACGTCAGTCCTACCAATGAACACCCAGGACTGATCTCCTTTAGGACAGACTGGTTGGATCTCCTTGCAGTCCAAGGGACTCTCAAAGAGTCTTCTCCAACACCACAGTTCAAAAGCATCAATTCTTCAGCGCTCAGTTTTCTTTATAGTCCAACTTTCACATCCATACATGACTACTGGAAAAACTACAGCCTTGACTAGACGGACCTTTGTTGACAAAGTAATGAGAGGGACTAGTTTTATTATACCCTCTATGTATCTATGTTAAACCTGTAAATTTTTGTTTGGTTCTGTTGGTCTCAGTATAGAGGAATATTAATAAATTTCAGCACTTCAGAAAGAGCTGGCCAGATTCAGTCTGGAATGATTAAATAAACTGGATATTTTACCCCCAAAGACTTAGGGTGAACATCATAGTTTTTCCCTGTGATATGAAATGTACCCTGTGTTCCAGAAGGCAGACTGAGGAACAGAAGAACAATAGTTGTTCACCTAATTATTCACTGGTTTTCATCCAATATGAACAAGCACTGGCTGAAAGGATCTAATCAGGTAATGAACTCCTCCCTCATGTGGGAGGATTGGCTTCAGTGTTGAAGCCACTTTCATCTGGGCTCACTCAAGTCCATTTTTATTTTCTCGACTATTTTTTCATTTAGTTTATTAGCAAAAATTTGGGAGCTAAAATTTTGTCTCAGTTGACTCATGGAAGGAAATATACTGTCCACCTTTCAGCCAGGCTGGATGGGCTCAGGAGTGATGTAGTGGGAGCACAGATGTGAGGGGAGATGGAGACTTGTTAGAATTAGCAACAATGTCAGACAGAGGGACTGATTTGCTGGCTCACTGCTGCATGCCTAGAACTATAATATGGGGTCTTGGGTATTGTCTGTCTACCAAGTACAAGTGTCTATATTAAGCAACCTTACTACCCTTCATCCACATACATTTCTTCCTCTGTTAAATGGATGCTAGGTAATAACCTGCCCTATTTTACCTTTCCTCTTTCTGATGGGTGAGATTTATAACAACAGGGAGAAATTCTACAGAAGGCACAGATTGTTTTGATTACAGTCAGTCCTAATAAATCTGGAGATACCAAGTTGTACTATATACAAAAAATGCTATTCACCCAAGTATTATCAATTCTATTTCTACTCTCTGGTCATATTAATGTAATAGTACTTGTGCCTGATTTTAGAGAAAGTCTACCACTCTTATGAAGTGAACGCGTTTGAACTACCATAACGTGTCTGTGTTTAGCATTCCCTGTATAGTGTTTTGTTGGTTGAACCTTCCCTTTGAGTTCAGGACTTTGCTGTATTTGTGTAAGTTGAGGGAAAGGCTGCCAGGAGCTGGGGCTACCATCACACTTATTTAGTAATTAACTAAGATGTGGGTTACCACAATGAATGAGATATGGTCTCTGTCTTGTCTTTAGGGAGCTTGGAGTCTGAGGAAGGAACTTACAGTCTACAAAATGGGGTAAACATTCCTTTCTCTTAGTCACGGACACTTCATCTCTGTTCTGTATGTATCTCAGATGTACCCAAAGTGTATCTGGTACTTTTTGTATGGGCCATCTCATTGTTGCATGTTCCTGTCCACATCCATTCTTGTGTCTCAGTAATTCCCCTTTGCATGTGTGCGTGCATGCTAAGTTGCTTCAGTCGTGTCCAACTCTTTTCGACTCTATGGACTGTAGCCCGCCAGACTCCTCTGTTCATGGAATTTTCCACACAAGGATACTGAAGTGGGTTGCCTTGCTTGTCCCCAGAGGATCTGCCTGACCTGGGATTGAACCCACATCTCTTAAGTCTCTTGTATTGGGAGACAGGTTCTTTACCACTAGCACCACTCGGGAAGCCCCAACTCCCCTTTACATGGAACCTTTGTGCTTAGGACTGCCTGTGAAGAAGAGGAACAGATTATGCCTTCTGCTGTCCTCTTGGGGATGATGGTAGTAGAGAAAGGGATTCAAAAGAAGACAAAGCTCACTGATAAGCTGATGCAGCCAGGCCAGGGTGAGAGGTCACTGGCGACTCATTCTAATTAGAGCAACATCAATAGCTGTCATTTCTTCTGATGCTACTTATTCAAATGCTACTATCCTCACAGAGGGAATAAAGAAAAATTCCTGGAGGAATGTGAGTTGGAGGAGGAAGTGTAAGGGGAAGAGGGAGGAGAAAGTAGGAGAGGGTGGTCCCAGTGGGGTGTTCGAACCCTCTTTTATTTGATAATGCAAGTGGATCCTATGCATGTCTTCCCAACTCTGCATTCAGCAGCACCATGTTGGTAGCTTGAAATTGGTCATCCTGGGAATATTTATATCATGCAAACTGGCAAACACTATATATAAGAGCTTTTTCCTCTTGAAGAGCTGGTGGTTATACATTTACACTGCTATGTGCACCCTATGGGCCTAAAGACTAGACTCAAATTCCTTTCTGAGGAAACAGAGTCTTGTCTCTCCCAGCCCTGGACATGAACTCAGCTTTGCAGCTTCCTGAGTGAAGAAGGGGGTTGATGGGGTTCTTGGCTTTGGAAACGCATGACACACAGGGACACAGACACTTATTGCTCTACATCCAATATTAAGGGATCTACCTCTATGTGACAAGGTACCTCCACCACCAAAAGAGTTTCCCTCCACACCCACTTTCCATCCCCATTAAAGAGAAGTATCATTGGGATTTATTTATATATTAAGAGTTAAAATAGATAGCTAATGGGAAATTGCTGTATAGCACAGGGAACTCAACCTGGTGCTCTGTGACAATTTAGAGGGGTGGGATGGGGTGGGAGGTGGGAGGGATCTTAAAGAGGGAGGGGACATGTGTATACCTATGACTGATTCATGTTGATATATGGCAGAAACCAATACATGCAGGTCAAGAAGCAATAGTCAGAACTGGACATGGAACAACAGACTGGTTCAAAACTGGGAAAGGAGTATGAGAAAGGTGTATATTGTCACCCTGCTTAATTTCTATGCAGAGTACATCACGTGAAATGCTGGGCTGGATGATTATCAAGATCAAGATTGCTGGGAGAAATATCAATAACCTCAGATATGCAGATGATACCACCCTAATGGCAGAAAGCAAAGAGAAACTAAAGAGCCTCTTGATGAAGGTGAGACAGGAGAGTGGAAAAAGCTGCCTTAAAAGTCAATATTCAAAAAACAAAGATCATGGCATTTGGTCCCATTACTTCATGGCAAATAGATGGGGAACAAATGGAAACAGTGACAGACTATTATCTCTTGGGCTCCAGAATCACTATGGACAATGACTGCAGCTATGAAATTAAAAGACCCTTGTTCCTTAGAAGAAAATCTATAATAGATCTAGACAGCATATTGAAAAGCAGAGACATCACTTTGAGGACAAAGGTCCATATAGTCAAATCTATGGTTTTTCCAGTAGTCATGTACATATCTGAGAGTTGGACCATAAAGAAGGCTGAGCACCAAAGAACTCTGCTTTCAAACTGTGCTGGAGATGACTCTTGAGAATCTCTTGGACAGCACAGAGTTCAAACCAGTCAATCCTAAAAGAAATCAGCCCTGAATATTCATTGGAAGGACTGATGCTGAAGCTGAAGCTCCAATAGTTTGGCCACCTGATGTGAACTCTGACTCACTGAAAAAGACCCTGATGCTGAGAATGATTGAGGGCAAGAGAAGAGGGTGACAGAGGATGAGATGGTTGGTTGGCACCACTGACTCAATGGACATGAGTTAGAGCAAACTCTGTGAGATAGTGAAGCACAGGGAAGCCTGGTGTGCTGCAGCCCATGGGGTCACAAAGAGTTGGACATGACTGAGTGACTGAACAACAAAAACACAACATTGTAAAGCAATTTTCCTCCAATTAAGTATAAATAAAATTTTTAAAAAACCATCTTTATGTTTAATTTTTATTGTTTAGCTTATGACTAACATTTGGTTTTTATAGAAGAACTTTTACTTTGACCAACATATTTGCTGCAAAATTTTTACTGTCCATATTTATATATATTTATAATAACTTATGTACTTATCCTGATTCCCACTCCACCCATATGCTTTAGATGGGACTGGCCTCCTTCAGGCTCTGCGTGTAAGCAGTTCTCAGATCTGGCTAAGGTCATGATGAGTGGTTCAGGAGTGGGCATGCAGCCAATCAGATGTCCCAAGATACAGAGACAGTTGCAGAGACTGTTGAGAGGTAGGCATGCACTCTTTCCTACTGGATATCAACCTGGGAGAATACAATTCAGGAGTTTCTAGGAAAAGAGAAGATCCTACTCATAAGAGTTTTGGTTCTTGGATCCAACAATGCCTGTAGTTTTAATTAGTTTTATATTTGATTTTTGTTGTGTTTTTTTGTTTTGTTTTGTTTTGCTTTTTGGCTCAGACCAGTTGGAGCTGTTCACAGCAGTTGAAAGAGTCTTAACTGATACAATATGTTTTACAATTTTCAGTTAAGAAGACTATAATCTTTAGAAAGAAATTGATGACAACTCTTCTCACAGTATATGTTGATATTTTCAATAAAAATACATTATATGTCCTTACTTTTATTTTTAATAGTATTTTACTAAAATATTTATTCTAAAATGTTTGCTTTAAATTTATATATAAAGATATTTAGCTAAAAATTATAAGTGGAATTTATTTCAAAAATCCTTTAGAGTATTTTATGTGGGATCACTCTTCTTTGGCTCATCCACAGTTTTTACTGCTTTCACCTTCTGTAAGGCTCCTCCTCGAATAGGCAGTTTCTTAAGAGCAATATCTGTATCAGCCAGAGGTCCTCCCACTAATCGGGCAGGAGTGCTTTCCACTGTTACTACCCCACCAGAGGGCACCTATAAAAGCAAAATTAAACATTTAAGAGTCCATTTATAAAAATTTTCACTAAGAGGAAAATCTATTCATCCTTTAGCTAACTTTGGAAAAGACACAAAATGTATATAGTAACTAGGAGGCAGTGTGTAATAATGGAAAAATCAGGGCTTTGGGCCCTTTGGATTCAGGGCCAAATTATTTCCAGAAGGGGCCACCAAGAACACTGGAATATGGCATGGATCTATTTACCAAGCAAAGGAGGCACTACGCACTCCCTGTCAATGAGATGTAGAGACCTACTTTGATTAGTGTTTACAGCAGTTTCTTGGGAATCCTGGAGGGCTAGGTCTGGTCTAAACCAGCACCAGGTAAGGGCAGGGATAAATATGCCTTAACTACTTGACATTTTAACAGCAAAAAGAAAAAGTATGAGACAAAACCTCATGGAAATAACATTCTTTGGGAACTAAATTCATTATCTATTAAGAAAAGTTATGGAGAAAAAAAAATCTTACTGTTGCATTAAGGCCTTTAATATCTGTCCTGTGAAATATTGCATTTGGTGGTCTTTCACCATATCTAGAGGATTCTATAGCTTTCTCTTGAAGTCTTTTTGCTTTCTGAAGATTTTTGAATTAAAAAGAAAATAAAATTGTTATTAAAGCATTAACTATGGTACTTACAAAGAAGTATACAAAATATATTTGCATATATAATCTATTAGCACTATATCCAGCATTTATTCATTTAGGCTAAGAAAATAGTTATTAGCAAGTTATATCCTTTGCACACTGCAGGAAACAACTAAAAATGTTACTGAGATTTCCAAAGATACTGGCAATATATGACCAAGGGATAAAGTAGTTCCCAAGGAAATCAGGCTCAATTTTTTGCAAATGGTTGAATAAACTACTAAATTTACAACAGATGATGAATGTTTTCAAATTATTTTGTACAAATACTAATCCAGTACACTTAAATGTTTTAAGAATTCAGAATAATGCAAACTATACAATTTGCTGAGGTTACCTTCAAATTCAATAGTTGAGGCACTAGAACAGGTGAAATCTTAGGGAACAACTAATCTGTGTGGAAGAGTTTTATAAACTCTTCCTTAAAAGTACAGGTAGTTATGGGGCTATTTTGTAAATAACATTGGGAAGAACTTTTCATGAGAAGGGGGAGACATGGTATCTTGAATAAGCTTGTTGTTAATTTTGGTTTTGCTATCTTAATATGGTTCCACTATTTTTGTGGGCTAATATATCATTTAATGATTTCATATTTAGAGGAAAAATTATCACATTATGTAAAAGTGTATCCCAAGCACAAATGGAAAAAAGTAATGAGATTTTGGGATTCCTCTGGTGGCTCAGAGGTTAAAGCGTCTGCCTGCAATGTGAGAGACCAGGGTTTGATCCCTGGGTCAGGAAGATCCCCTGGAGAAGGAAATGGCAACCCACTCCAGTATTCTTGCCTGGAGAATCCCATGGATGGAGGAGCCTAGTGGGCTACAGTCCATGGGGTCGCAAAGAGTCGGACATGACTGAGTGACTTCACTTCATGGTGTTCTTACATATTTCAAGTGAACAATTAGCATTATAAACTTTTTAGTTTACTTTCAAGCTTATTGCTGAAGCAGGTTATCACATTTTCTCAAATTCCTATTTAAGCTTTAATATAATGTTTCTTGTGGTGGTCACAGGGAAAACATCTTTGATCAAGAGGGCAATATGGACAGTTGTTTTTTGTGTCCTTCACTCTGCTTCTTACAGAAAGAATCAGTGAATAAGAAGGCTCAGAATGGAAAGCAGGGGCACACTCCTGCTTATTCGTGACTAACTCTCTTTTATGCAAACCAGGAACACCATCCTTGTTTCACCCTGCTAAGCCGAATGAAACTCAGAGTGGTATCTTCTGAAACTATGAAAAATGCTTAGTTTCAGTTATCATCTTAAACTGCAAATGAGGATCAACAGTGTTGGTATCCCACAGAAAGATCAACAGAAAAAGGTGAATGAATATTTCCCTGAAAAATTATGTCAGAGTTGGCTGGTTTTTGTGGTTATTATAATATTTTAAAAAAATCCTACCTTTAAAGTTTTAGCATTTGATGTTCTGGCCAAGAAATTTCCCCATGATTTATTAGCCAATTCTCTTTGTTTGTGTGTGGCTTGTATCTGAAATGAGAAAGATAATTAAGAGTTCATTTCTATGAAAGGATGCCAAAGGGCTTGAATACCTCTATTTTGAAGAAAGAGCTAGTTTTTGCCAACATAAATTTTAAGGCCAACTAGCAAAAAGATTAGAGTGTAACAACTTAAATAACAGAAGTCTTAAAACAAACAAACAAAATCCTTTCCTCACTATGTGGCCAAGGTTTGAACTGCCTCCCATGAAATGTAATGAAAAACTGTTATAAAAATATAAAATATGAGAATAACAATAATCATTCTCAGCAAGACTGTTTTAAATAAGTATCACTTGCAAAAACAGAGTATAATCCAGAGCAAGTTACATAAATGACCCAACAGCAAATCCACAGGAGAAAGTAAAGAGATTTCTGCTGCCACTGATAATAGTTTAGGCATGATTATATTGGTGGAGCTTCTTCTAATTTATGACTTCAGCAAGATAAGCAATTTTGTGAGAGTGCTGAGTTTGTTGTGGAGTTACAGTCTGGGAAATACTACTGACAAACTACAAAGACTGTGGTTCTCAACAGACTCTCCACTAAATATATAATCAGAAAACACATGCCCTTGGTTGGTATATAGTATATTATTAAGCTTAAATTACGAACTGAAGAGTATTTAATTAAACAACTGCTAAAAAAATAAGTGGGGGTCAGAGCCATGATAACAAATCAACGATAATCAGCAAATCAGCAATAGCTAGTCCACACAGCAGAATACTACCACTCAATATAACTAATGAGAAGCAGAACTTCCATCAGGGCACTAAAGATCAAAGGAATGGCTTAAATGGCGGTATCCTTGCAATAAAAACTCTCCAACAAATAAAACTTTTAAGAAGGGAGGTATCTAAGATGGAGCAGAATTTATAAGTGGATGCTAAGTTCCACTAGACTGAAGATATAAACATTTAACAATATAAGCGAAACCAGCAGGCAATAGCAAAACACTTTGGAAATCACCTTAAAGAGTTCTAAATATTTAACTTTAGTCATAAAGGATCACCAAGCAGCAATGGGGAGTCTATATCAGCTCTGCATCGGTGGACAGGTTCTCTTAGTCACTTAACCTATTTGCTCAAAAACTTCAGGTGTGTTGTTTCTCACCTGTGTAAAGCTTTGGGGAAAAATGGCTCATATTTTCCCAACAGGCTTTTTCTGACTAGCTAAAGTCAGAGAGCACATGTACAGAGTGCTCACAGCATGTGATTTGGCACTGAGGTGAGGAGATGTGCCTGTGGTTGGCATACTAGTAAGGGCCTGTCACAGAGTGAGGGACAAGGGCCGACTTTCTCATTGAGATTAAACTTACAGTCACAGAGATAATGTTTGTCAGAATTTTCTAAATGTGTGCACTTAAATAGACCACAATTTTTGAAACTGTGACATTTCAAAAATGGAAATGTAAGCCTTTAGAAATAAAATTATAATGTCATAGACCAGCATTGAGTACAGTAATTAAATTTCAAGCTATTCACTCCATGTTCTCTTTCAGTCTGTACAAAGACACAGTAACTATAAAAGAAAATCACAAAATGACTCTAAGTGCTGAAGCATTCACAAGTAAGGCAAATATACCTTAGGGATAATTTCAACTAGTTTACACACGGAAATTATTTTGGCTTACTTTTGTATATACTTTTTGTTCATTTTGCACATCTTGGCGTGCTTGGCTTTCAATCATCTCACTCTGCAGAGAAACAACCATCTTTCCAATATTTTCTGATGCTGCTGTAATAGATTCTAAAATTTTTTTGTCTGTGGTGACTGGTCTTAGCTTTTCTAATTTTATTTCTTCATATATTTCATTCCATATTTCTCCAATCTGTTATAGCAAAGTTTTAAAAAGTTAAATTAACCAAAAATAAATGATATACTTTTAGGTAACCTAAAATGTATTTGAGTGATCATTCCAAAGTTAACACTTACTGAACCAGCTTTTCCTAACTTACTCTTTGGGAATAAGTGGCTCTTGGAATGATTTGGGGCAACAGTTACATTTGAGTATTCAGGAATCACTTACCTAATGTTTTTCAGTGATAAGTATTCACAGAGAAGGCTCTACTATCTAAGTGTAGTTCATTGCCATCATCACTGCCCTCTCCTTTACAGTCACTCTGTTTTCACAGCTGCACAAATTGTTGCTTTACTCTCATCCTTCTAAAGTACTGATGCTTTGCTTCCTAAAGCCCTGTTTGAAGGCTGGGTCAAGATGAATTTGTAGAACAGTGAAGATGGAGATTTCTGGAATCCTGGTACCTAGTCATATGAGAAATAGGGCCTTGTCCCTCATCTTCTAGCTAAGGTAATACTTGACCTAAAACTCTTAATATGTTGATTTCATCATGCTGTAGCTCCACCTCATATACTGGGATATATGGAAATTACTGCATTTGAGTATGTTTAAATTTAGAGGAAAAAAATGCATCCAGGATACAGGTAAAATTAAGCCTTGTTTTCCCTTTTTAGATAGAGATTTATTCATTTACAGCATTCAATACATAGTACTAATATTAGAAGAGAATGTTTACTTGAAAAGGCTTTCCTAAAAGTTCAAAGGCATTTATTTACCAAAAAGTATATAACCAGCAAAGTAAACAACCCAGGACTATTAATTGATATTTGACCACTGAATAATGTAATGATAAAACAATACTTTAATAAGTATTAATAATTTATTTTAACAAGTAATAATTCATTCAATTCTAGCTCTCTTTAAAAAAAAATTATTTTTGAAACTTTTGACTGCACTTAGTCTTCGTTGCCGCGTGTGGGCTTTTCCTAGTTGCTGAGAGCCAGGGCTACTCTTCATTGCCGTGCACAGGCTTCTCATTGCAGTGGCTTCTCCTGTTGCAAAGCACAGGCTCACTCTAGAGCACAAGCTCAGTAGTTGTGGCACCGGGCTTAGATGCCCTGTGGCATGCGGGATCTTCCCAGACCAGGGATCGAACCGTGTCCCTTGCATTGGCAGGTGGATTCTTAACCACTGGACCACCAGGGAAGTCCCAATTCTAGCTCTAAATATCCTTTTAAAGAGAAGAAATTATATTTTAAAGATTCTGTTAGGCCTCTATATCAGTAATGTCTATCTTCCTCTATAAACTAAAAGTTGGATGAAATCTTATCCCATGGAAATACCCAATAAATTAACTGTATGCTCCTTGAATAGTATCAGATGAAAAATGAAAACTACATAGTATGTGGATTATTGCTCACAAATATGAATAGATCTTTCCCAACTGATGGCCTGCATACTAGATTTTAATAACAAGTCTAAGAAGGTACTCACTTTAAAATCAAGATATCTATGTATGATACATAGAGTGACAAAATCTTCAGCAGATAAGCCAGGTAAATTTTCAAAATCTAAACAAAGTTTATAAAGAGAGAATTACTTTAACTGAGCAAATAATTCTAAAAGGCATATATTTATCATAAAAATGCAAATTATTCCTTTTGATTTCATCCTGATTTATGAAAATGTTACTTCTGTGAGCTTCTGGCTTCCTCCTGTAACAAACCTCTGCCAGGTCATCCTTATGTAGTCATTCAAAGAGGAACATTTTCTGTGCTGTGGTCAGACCATGATACTGTACTTTTACAGTCTGAAGAGTGAGGACTTTTTTCTTAATAAGAAGCGAAGTTAAGTCCTCAGGTGATTCAGAATTCTAGTATTTAAGTCTAATCATCTAAACTAACTGTCTTTAATCCTGACTGTACTCTGGAATTGCCTGGGGAGCTTAAAAAATACTGATGCCTTCCCCCAAATCCAGAGCTCAAGGGGGCAGCTGGTTGCATTGTGATAACAATGGAACATGCATTTGTCTATATAAAGGGACTTTTATTCATCATGTTTGAAAAATGGACTCCAAAGTGAAATCAATTCACAATACTCAGTAAAGAAAGAGAGGCTCTTTAGAATTTGACAAGTAACTTCTTACCCAGTTTGCCCAACACAGCATAAATTTTTGCTCTGATATTCTCAGCAACATCCATAACTGCAATAGTTGGGCAGTTAGCAGGCAGTGGTATGATTTTTTGCTCCTCTTGAAAACTAGTAAATAGAGGTTTCTTTGTATCTAATCATTGGATATCATAAAAATATAGAAAGGACAGATAAAAATTGTAGTAAATTAACAATTTTAAGATTTTAGTCTAGACGTCATAAAATATACTAACAGAATATAGTACTGCCTGATACATGATTACTCTTTTAAAAACATAAGTAATCAGCAATTTTTCCCCATTCTGTTGGAAAAATTTAATTTTTTACTATTTATGTAAAGTATAAAAATTTCACAAAATTACTTTTTTAAACATGAAACTTTCACATAAAAAACTTTTCTAATTTTGAGATCCAGAAAGTGAACATGTCAGTTTAACAATGATTTAATCTCCTATTTGCTTTTGGTTCCTGTATGTTATCCTATAAATATAAAAACTATTTTATGATGTTATGGGTTAGAAGTTAGAAATAATAAAAATGGATTGAAGAGAGAAATCACCAGGAGTTAAAGGGGAAGTATTTTCACTTAAAAATAAACCATACTAACACATAAAATTATAATAAGAATCATAAGAAGTATAGAAAATGTAATATAGCACTATAGAATAGATAAATGAAATATAAATTCTGATACTATAAACTTCATTAATTTAGAGTCTAGTCACTTAAATTTATGACCATTGATTTATTTTTATTTAGAAAAGTTTCCTCCTTTACATAAAAAGTAAACTATAAATGAGAATCAACAGAAATGTACAAAATACTATAAAAATTGTTCTTAAGCACTCTACTTATATCTCAGATTTTATTGGTAAATGAAATATTATTGAATATACTTATAAAAACAGATAACCCAAATAAAATGCTTCAGTAAGTCCTGTTAAGTTTTTTTTCCAAGTTAAAGAATATAATCAAATATTTCCTGAAAATATTCTATAAAAACATGAACCTACTAATTTACTTAGTTTTCTTTTAATCTGCAGACCCCTGTGAAAAGAACTTTAAACAAAGAGGTAGAAGTCCCCATACTTTCCTAATGTCTCTTCTTAGAAATACAGATCTAATTATTTCTACAAACAATTACAAATACACTTACCAACAATCTTCCCATATTTATCACGTTTTACTCCTAGTTCTTTTTCTTCCTTTCTCCACAATTTAATTAAAAGACTAGCAGCTGTCTGGTCCTTCTTCCCTCGCCAAGCATTGACATGAGCCGCAGTTTTGGGATTATCACAAAATTCAACCATTATTCCAAGTATTAGATTGCAGAATTTTTTTTGGTTCAACTTTTGCAAGGAAACAGAGGAAGAAAAATGTTTCAATAAATAAATATTTTTTAAATAAAAAAATAAATATTTTAAGAATTATTGTCTTTTAAAAGAGAAATATTTGCGGTAATCAGTAGGTTTTTTCCTAAATGATTGCCTTATAAAATCAAGACTCTAAGTATGATTTGTGACCATCTCCTGTTAAAATAGATACCATCGTAATGAGTTCATTTTCAAACAATAAGGACTTTTAAAAAATAGAAATAAAAAGATTGAATATAATTTTGATGTAGTCATAAACACATCCTGAACAAAAATGTCATTGATTTAGTTCAATATGAAAAAGAAATATTGAAATTAAGTGGAGCAAGGTCATTTGTGCTATACATAAGACTGTAATTATAGATCTTTTTAATTTACCTGGTTTATTAAAGTTTGTTAAGACTCATCCTCGCTGTAACCTCATTATTATTAAGAGACTGCTGCTGCTGCTGCTAAGTCGTGTCTGACCCTGTGCACCCCCATAGGCGGCAGCCCACCAGGCTCCCCCGTCCCTGGGATTCTCCAGGCAAGAACACTGGAGTGGGTTGCCATGTCCTTCTCCAATGCATGAAAGTGAAAAGTGAAAGTGAAGTCGCTCAGTCGTGTCCGACTCTTTGCGACCCCATGGACTGCAGCCTACCAGGCTCCTCCGTCCATGGGATTTTCCAGGCAAGAGTACTGGAGTGGGGTGCCACTGCCTTCTCCATATTAAGAGACTAACTGATAGTAACTCCAAGTGGCAGTCACATGTGAAAATAAATCAAAATGAAGTATAATCTTGTAGTCTGAAACTCAGCAACCATAAAAGAGTATATCAGCAGTTAAGAAAAATTATCTTATTAAGCATATTTCCTGTTTTTCTACAAATAGTTTTCAGCAAACTAAAATTTAGGTATAGAGAAGTCCAAATAGAGCAGAGGTGTCCATACAATCATGGCTTCTGTGTGAAATATTTTTGGTTGAGAAACTCTTACAGTATACTGCTAATAGAATATGGCAAAAGAAGCATGTAACCTGTTGTCTGAATTACATATATTATCAGTTTCCTGTTTAATTAAATTATGGATAATATTACCTGCTTTCAGTTCAGTTCAGTTCAGTCACTAAGTCGTGTCTGACTGTTTGCGACCCCATGAATCGCAGCACACCAGGCCTCCCTGTCCATCACCATCTCCCGGAGTTCACTCAGGCTCACGTCCATCAAGTCCGTGATGCCATCCAGCCATATCATCGTCGGTCGTCCCCTTCTCCTGCACCCAATCTCTCCCAGCATCAGAGTCTTTTCCAATGAGTCAACTCTTCGCATGAGGTGGCCAAAGTACTGGAGCTTCAGCTTTAGCATCATTCCTTCCTAAGAAATCCCAGGGCTGATCTCCTTCAGAACGGACTGGTTGGATCTCCTTGCAGTCCAAGGGACTCTCAAGAGTCTTCTCCAACACCACAGTTGAAACGCATCAATTCTTCCGCGCTCAGCTTTCTTCACAGTCCAACTCTCACATCCATACATGACCACAGGAAAAACCACAGCCTTGACTAGACGGACCTTAGTCGGCAAGTAATGTCTCTGCTTTTGAATATACTATCTAGGTTGGTCGTAACTTTCCTTCCAAGGAGTTAGCGTCTTTTAATTTCATGGCTGCAGTCACCATCTGCAGTGATTTTGGAGCCCCCCAAAATAAAGTCTGACACTGTTTCTACTGTTTCCCCATCTATTTCCCATGAAGTGATGGGACCGGATGCCATGATCTTCGTTTTCTGAATGTTGAGCTTTAAGCCAACTTTTTCGCTCTCCTCTTTTACTTTCATCAAGACGCTTTTTAGTTCCTCTTCACTTTCTGCCATAACGGTGGTGTCATCTGCATATCTGAGGTTATTGATATTTCTCCCAGCAACTTAGAGAGTTATTATCTTATATGGGGTTTCCCAGGAGCTACAGGAGACACGGGTTCAATCACTGGGTTGGGAAGATCCCCTGGAGGAGGGCATGGTAACCCACTCCATTATTCTTGCCTGGAGAATCCCATGGACAGAGGAGACTGGAGGGCTACAGCCCATAGGGTCGCAAAGAGTCAGACACGATGGAGTGACTAACATACACACACACTGTCACATAGTAAACTCTCAGTAATATTTAACGTTTATGAGCAATTATTATTTCACACCAAATAAATATTTTAACAGATTGTATTAATCACAATCCTCAATCAAGTTAGTTTTTTATTCCTCTACTTCACTTTGGGAACCCCTGGTGGCTCAGTGGTAAAGAATCCACCTGAAATATAGGAGACATGGGTTCGATCCCTAGATTGAGAAGATTCCCTGGAGAAGAAAATAGCAACCCACACCAGTATTCTTGCCTGGGAAATCCCATGGACAGAGGAGCCTGGTCCATGGAGTCACAAGAGTCAGATATGACTTAACAACTAAAACTACTATGACATACTTCACTATTAGGAGGGAGGCAAATGTCAATGGTTGAAGTTTATATAGAAACTTCATTAAAATTATTTGTAATTTATAATTAGCTTGGTTGGTTTAATCTACATTAAGTACAATCTAATAATTGCATTCAAGAAGACACAGCAAAAATGTGTCAGGAATTATTCAAACCACTGCATGTAAATGTATACACACATGCACATAACTACTCATACAATCCTAGCAACAGTGCATGAGGTAGATAATACTGTTATCTCTATTTATAGATGAAGAAATTGGTAACAGAGATGTTAAATAATTTGTCAAAGTTACACAGCTAACAACTCCTGGAGGCCTCAATCAGACTGATTCCAGTCTGTGCTCACAGTCACTGTACTATAAGGCTTCTCCTACCAGTCTTCATATCTTTCCATCCAGAAACCCTAATGGTGAAGGAGAATGAATATAAGTAAGAAATGTCTTTTAAGTCTTCTATATATTGTTAAAATAAAATTTAATTACTATACACACACACACACACATACACACACACACACAATATCATTCCTCACTTCCAAATATTAAGTAGAAGCTACATTTCAGGAAGATATGCCAAATTAATTTTGTAGCTTTGAGAATTCCTTGGCACTGACCATGTGCTTCTAGACATACTCTAGTCAGAGGAACATGGTGAGATAAATGTCATTTAGGACTGCCTAAGTAGAGCTATGCATACATCCTCTGTATTATGCTCAATTTTCAGAACTTTCAAAGGGTTTCTGCTTATGACTCATTCAAGGTGGGTTATTTTTATTATTAAAATTATTACTTATTTTTTGTTTGTAGTGTTTTATATCTAATGAGCTTGCTATCATCTTTAGTGTCAACTAATTTTCTTTCACAGAGATGAAAGGACACAAATAACTTTAGTATCTTTGCTAAGTTAAAGGTTTGTTATTCTGTTAATAATATCAAGAATGGTGGCAATCACAGGCAGTGACATACCTAGAACTCTGCATGAGAATATCTCTCAGAGTTTTACTGAAACAAAAGTATACTTTTTCTTTATATTAACTATGGACCCACTTATTGAGGCTAGGAGGGGAATACTGTAAGGATAAATGAGAGTCTGTCATTCTCAGCCTTTCTGGATCATTCTATGACACACTAGTCTTCACATTACCTACAAATCATACAGGTTTTTTTTTTTTTTAAATGTTGATTTTTCCTTGTTTGTCAAGCTAGAAGTTATTAGTAAATGATTATTGACTTTGAAGTAGTCTAGCTGTTTCTTTAATTTTGTGGGGGAAAATCCACATAAAACAAATTCCTTGCTGTCATGTGTTTGGGAACATTCATCTAAGTAAACCAATTTCTTCACTGGAGGAACTTTCAGACTCTTTATTACACCAATGCACATTATGGAACTCCAAGAGGGATTTTTGTTTAAAACAAACATTTAAACTCTATTTGGAGGCACATTTAATCACAGAGTAGTGTTCTGTGATACTCAGTTTGTAAAGACCTAATAAAGACATATTTAATTTTTGTTAAACAGTTATTGTACTTACTGCTAATAAATCCAAAAGGAGAAATATGCCTTCTTTTTCAAGAAAGTAATCCTCTGAGGGGTAACATCCCAAAATGCAGCACCTTAAATAAAAAGGAAGGTAATAACTTAACAAGGCTTTACTGGTAAATTCAATTTGTGATTTTATTTCTATCAAAAATATCTTTTCAAAGAATGTTTTTCTTCATTCTCTCAAATCAGTTTATTTCTTTGCTTAAAAACTGAACTTTGAAGAGACTTTGCCAGTGTAGTTTAATTTCAACTATTTAAAAACTAATCCCAATTGTTTTTCATTACTGCCTATTTTCTGTAGATGCAATGTTCTCCTTTGCTTTCCCAATGTTAATTATTCCTAAGGTCTTCTCTGGTTGCTCTATGAACTATTTCTTCAAGCTTTATTCATTACTGTCTTTTACAGTGCTGGCATACCTGAAATACTTGCTTTTTAAAATTGCTTCTAATTACATCTTATCTTGGCATGAGATTATTTGCTGAAGTGCCTGCTGTGAAGTGCCTCATTGAGTGAGGGACTGAAGTTGTTGCCAGGGCTCCTTTCACTATTTTCCTGGGTTGCAACAGACATGGGCTGAACAAGCCGCTGCTGGTGGTGGTGGTAAATTGAGCCCAATCTCCCTCTAGTCTTCCCAGGAATGGCAAGCCTGCTGGGGTTAATCGAAATCTCTTTTCTATTTAATGTGGTATTTATTTATTTATCTATGATTCAATAATAATATGATAATTATTTAACATGGCTCCCTCTTGGGGAAAAAAAAGAGAGAGACCTGTTTCTGCTGGCTGTCTTGTGATGTGGTTGTGTGTGGTGGCGGATGTGAGGATTGGTACATAAAGGCCATCAGCTTGGCCTCTTTCACTCATGGGCTTTCAAGTTTTACCACCTATGGGTATGAGTCACACTTACTTTGTTCCCACTTTTGAGGTAGTAACTCTCTCATGCCTATCATGGCCTGTCTTTTGCCTCCTTAATTGATAGCATTATTGTAATAATAAGAGAAAAAAATAGAACATCCTTCTCTGTTCAGAAATTAAATAATATATTTCTAAATTTCCTAAAGATTGAAAAGAAAATCACAATGAAAACTGGAAAACAGTTTGAATTTAATGATAAGAGCATATGGAGCCTTGTTGACTTCACAGGAGAATTTACAGCCTTAGATGGATATATTAGAGCAGAAGAACTGTTGAAAAATCTATGATCCTAGCATCTATCTCAAGAAATAGAAGAGATAAAACTGAATGAAAAAAATTCCACAAAATTAATTAAATAGAAAAACAAAATAGCATAGAAACAATGATGCAACAATTGATTCTTTAAAAAGACTAATAATATTGATGTCGAAAACCTTGATGAAACCCATCAAGAAAAAAGAGAGAAGGCAGAAATGACTAATACCAAGAAAGGAAAAGAAAGTATCACTTTATATCCTACAGACATTAAAAATACTAAGAGGAGATTATAAATGCTCACATAGCAGGAAATAACAAAAATTTAGACAAAATAACTAAATCCCTATAAAAAGACATCAGAACCTATGCATGAATAGAAAATCTTAACAGATATATACATATTAAAGAAATGAAACCTATACTTTAGCATCTTTCTACAAAGAAAACTCTAGGCATAGACAACTTAATTGGTGAATTCCACAAATGACTTAAGAAAGATATAAAAACAATCTTATGCAAACTCTTTCTAGAGAAAATAAAATGAAGGAATACTTCCAAACTTGTTTTCTGAGGTCAAAATAAACTAGATTCCAAAACTATTCAGGGAATATCAATAAAAAAGAAATATTAAACTTACATTAACATGGTATTCTCTTCCCCAAATCTAAAAATATTTGCTAATTGAATCCAGCAACATAAAAAATAAAGACATAATACACCATAACCATTTCAGGCTTATTCAAGAAATACAATGTGATGTATCATATAAACAGAATGAAGGAGAAATATGATACCTCAATAGAACTAAGTGTTTGATAATATTTAAAGTCCTTTCCTGATGCAAAGGAATAGATGAGAACTTCTCTTATTTAAGTTTCTAAGAAAGGGAAAAAGATCTGATGCCTGGTATTACCAATTAAACACCGAACTTTGTTGTTATTGCTGTTCAGTCACTAAGTTGTGTCCAGCTCTTTGTGACCCCATCAACTGCAGCACACCAGGCTTCCCTGTCCTTTACTATCTCCCAGAGTTTGCTAAAACTCATGTCCAACTTATTTATTACTAATCTATTATACAAAGGTATTTGAAGGTATACAAAGGTATTTGTGCTCTAGTAAAAGACACAGATAAAGTCGTTTATCTTCATCTTAGTATAATTATGAGATATCAAATAAAAAGGGATAAAACATCAAGTCATTTTCTGCAGTAACCACTGAATCCCAATATATTGGTATATAGCAAGGATGGTACTCAATACTCATGTCTGAACTTTTTACTATGCTTAATACAGCACCTTGGTCAATAAGACTTTGCTGTTGAAACTAAAGATCAGGTTATCATGTTATCACTATATCCTTCTCTGTAGTAAAAAAGAAACTAGATAGTTGATTAGCCCCATTGCCCATGTTTATCTGGAAGAGAGTTGAGTATTCCAGCTCTGTATAAAATGAGAGAATTTCCAGGAGATAAATCTAGTTACTTTATCCTTTGGAAAGTAATATTCATCAGAGTTTTCCTACTACCCCCATGTTTATTGCAGTATAATTGGAATTTTTAATCTGTATATAGTTTCTGTATATAATTTGGTGAGTTTGGACATATGCAAATACTTGTGTTGCTATCATAACAATCCAGGTAATAAAAACACTCATCACCTATTAAAGTTTCCTTATATCCTTTTGTGTGTTTTTGTTGGTGGTGTTTTTTTCAGGGGGTGGGGTGGGGAATAAGACCACTGAACATATGACATCTACTCACTTAACAAATGTTTAAGTACACAACATCTTACCTTAACTGTAGCCACTCTATTCTAAAGCAGTATGAGCAATGTGTTATACTGCAGATCTCATCTCTGGAACTTACTAATCTTGTATGACTGTAACTTTATATCCATTGAACGACACATCATGCCTCCCTCGCTCCATCATTCTACATACTCCATCATACTACATACTATTATCTACTTTTATACTTTTGACTATATTAGATGCTGTGTTTAAGAGAAATTATGTATAAGAGATATCCTTCTCTGAATGACATTTCACTAGCATAATGTATCCTATATTGTTGCAAATGGTAGGATTTCCTTTTTTAAAGCTGAGTAATATTTCACTGTATGTACATAACACATTTTCTTCATTAATCTGATGAACATCAGTGTAGTTTCTGTATCTTTACTATTGTGAATAGTGAATAATTATTCACAGTGAACAATGCAGCATAGAACCCAGGATGCAGCTATCTTTTCAAGATACTGATTTCAATTCTTTTGGATATATTCCCAGAGGGGAGATTATTGGATCATATGGTAGTTCTATTTTTCATTTTTTGAGGAACCTCCATATCGTTTGCCATGGTGATTGTACCACTATGTCTTTCACCTCTTGTTTATGTTGATTTCTAAGAACTTTATTTTTAGAAATTATAAATGTGATTGTTTCTAATTTCCTCTTTATTGTATAGTTCATTACTAGTATATAGAAATGCAATTGTCTTGTATGTTAATTTTGTATCCTGCAACTTTAATGAATTCATTTATTAGTGCTAACAGTCTTTTGGTGGAGTCTTTAGTGTTTTCTACATATTAAGATCATGTAATCTGCTCTTGTCTGGAGAATCCCAGGGATGGGGGAGCCTGTTGGGCTGCCGTCTTTGGGGTCGCACAGAGTCGGACACAACTGAAACGACTTAGCAGCAGCAGCAATCTGCAAACAGATGCAAACTTTACCCTTTTTTTCTGATTTGGATGTTTTTTTTCTTTTTCTTGCCTAACTGCTCTGAGTAGAACTTATGGTACTATGTTGAGTAAAAGTGGTAAGAGTGGGCATCCTTGCCTTGTACAGATCTTAGAGAAAAAGTTTTTGGCTTTTCACCATTCAGTGTGATATTACTTGTGGCCGTTTCATAGAGCTTTTATTGTGTTGAGGTAGATTCCTTCCCTACCTAATTTACTGAGAGCTTTTAATCATCAAAGGGTGTTGAATTTTGTCAAATGCTTTTTCTGCATACATTGAGATAATTGTGTGATTTTTGTCCTTCATTCCATTAATGTGGTGTATCACATTGACTAATATGGATATATTGAACTATTCTTGTTTTCCAGGGATAAGTCCCACTTGGTCATGGTGTATAATCCTTTTAATGTGCTGTTGGATTCAGTCCAATATTTTCCAGAGCATCTTTGCTTCCATGCTCATCAGGGATATTGGTTTGTAGTTCTTTCTTTGGCCACGCTGCTTGACTTGCAGGATATTAGTTCTACCACCAGGGACTGAACCCAGGTTCAAGACAGTGAGAGCACCGAGTCCTAACCCCTGGACTGCCAGGGATCTCCCGGTTCTCTCTTTTTTTTAATGATGTCTTTATCTGGTTTTGATATTATGTTGATGCTGGCCTCATAAAATGAGTTTCGAAGGGTTCTCTATTCTCCTATCTGTTCGAAGACTTTAAAAGGGACTGAGGTGAGGTGAAGTTGCTCAGTCGTGTCCAACTCTTTGCGACCCCGTGGACTGTAGCCTACCAGTCTTCTCCATCCATGGGATTCTCCAGGCAAGAATACTGGAGTGGGTTACCATTTCCTTCTCCAGGGGATCTTCCCGACCCAGGGATTGAACCCGGGTCTCCCGCATTGTAGACAGATGCTTTAACCTCTGAGCCACCAGGGAAGCCAAAAAAGGGACTAGTATTACTTAAATTTTTGATAAAAATCACATGTGAAGCTCTCCAGACCTGGACTTTTTTGGTTGGGAGGTTTTTGATTATGGAGTCAATCTCTTTATTGTTACTGATCTGTGCAGGCTTTCTATTTCTTCTTGATTCAGTCTTGGTAGATTGTATATTTCTATTAATAGTTTAAGTATGTTGTGTTTTCACTTTAGTTTGCCTTGAGAAATCTTCTAGTTTCCTTTTTGTTTTTGTCTCCAACCCAATGGTTATACTAAAGTGTGTTGTTTGATTTCTATGCTTTTGTGGACTTTTCTGGTTTCCTTTTGTTATTGATTGCTAGTTGAACTCAGTTCTAGTCAGAAAAGAATGATTTCCATTTTCTTAAATTTGTCTAGGCTTGTTTTGTGACCTTGTACATGACTTACCCTAGAGAATGTGCCACATGTGCTTGTAAAACAAACAAACAAAAATCTCTGTGTCTCTTCTCAAAACTACTCTAAATACTTCACTTATGGCCACCAAATGTGTAGGTTTTTTCTATACCAAACAATTATTCAATTCACAGTGGACATCAACTGGTTTATCCTCCAGTTCAATTCAATTCTGAAACTACTACCTAGAGTTAGCATCCAGTCTCACAGGTTAAAAGCTCAGTCCCACAAGATTATGGTGCTTTCCTCCTCCCAAAGTTAGATTTTAGTCCAGGTTGTCACCTGTGCTTCTGACCAATCAGATGTAGGGTAGCTCACAGAAGTCAGGAAAATAGCTTACTTACTAGATTACCAGTTTACTGTAAAATAATATAACTTGGGGACAGCCTGATGGAAGAGATGAACAAGACAAAGTATATAGGGAAGGGGCCTGGAGCTTCCATGCCCCTCTCAGCAACTCCACGTGTTCACTGATGTGGAAGTTCCTCAATCTCATTGTTTAGGATTTTTATGGAGGCTTCATTACGTAGGTATAACTGATGAAATATCAGTGGCCATTGGTGATTAAACTCAATTTTCAGTCTCTCTTCCCTCCTTGGAGGTTGAGGGTGGAGCTGAAAGTTACAACCTTTAAGTAACTATATAGTTACTTCCCTGGCAACCAGGCTCCCATCCTGTGGTTACCTAGGGGCTTTCCAAAAATCACCTTAGTACTATAAATTCAGATGTAGTTGAAAGGGGCTTATTATGGATAAAGAAAGATACTACTTTCATCTTTATTACTCTGAAAGTATTATAGGAACTAAAAATAAAAGACCAAATATTGTAATAAAAGATGTTCCCATTGCTCTTATTAAGAAATTACAAGAGTTTGGGGAGTTCTGTACTAGAAATGGACCAAATATAAATTTTAAAATTATAAATCACAATATTACAGTGATTTAAAAAGTGTGTTTTCTGCTGTTATTGGTAGAATATTCTACATACACTCTAGTCATGAGGGTTTTTTTTTTTCTTAAACAAATGTGTGTGGTGTGGCTCTCATGAATTCCACCCAAACAGAACAAAAGAAATGTATAAGTGTTAATGATATATGAAACTCAAGTAATTTCCCCCAAGACAAAATTTCATAAATTGATGTTAAGAAAGCAGTTTATTTATTATTTGCCCTTTGGAATGCTAAACTTTTTGGGAAATAATATTGACTAGGAGATACCTAATGATTGGTTTTCAACTCTTTAAGATAAGATGAATGAGGAATTCAAGAGTCTTCATATCCTTCAAAAGGATATGAAGAATACTATATGAGGAACAGTAGATGCTTGTGTTTTCCCAGGCCAGACCAAAATGGAAAGCATTCAAATCACAAATATAAGGATCTAAGTTTAGATACAAGAATGGTTTTTATATGTGAGTGATGGATAAGACTACTTTCCAAGGTATACTTGTAAGTATTATTTTTGGACTATTGAAAAGAAAAAGGCTTGTCTTTCTTCTGCAGTTTTGAGGGAACAAAATGGATGCATAGCTAGAGAGGTAATTTTCTTTTACTGTGGGTACAGCCATACTCACCAAATGCTGTCTAGTGTACTATAAAGAAGTACATTATAGCCTAATCCACTCTGTAACTTCTTGGGGTCTGTTTTCATTACATGAAGAATTATATCCACTCCTCCAGTTCCAAAAATTTCCTAAGAGATTTATTTACAGTTATTTCTTGAAATAAACAAATACTCATTTCCTTTCCCATTTCATCTTATCCCATAAAACTTTTCAACTAGGAAAATACAACATTGTTAAGAAAACAGTGTGTATGGGCATGCTCAGTTTCTCAGTCATGAACTCTTTGTGACCCTATGGACTGTAGCCCACAAGAGTCCTCTGTCCATGGGATTATCTCAGCAAGGAAAATAGTACAGTAATACAGTTTTTTTTTAATTTTTACTCACTTTTCTCAGGAACTTAAGACAAATTATTGTAAAGTTGGTCATTTTTTAAGAGAGGATACCAATCAATATGCCAACTTAATCCCCATTTATATTTTTCCTCTTTCTCTTTCTTTAAAAAAAAAAAACCATAAGACTTGTCCCATGGCTTTTTTTTTTTTTCACACTGTAGTGAATGTAGTCTAACATAATGTCAGATAAGTCCCAGATAGCAACAACTAATTTAAGGGGTTAAAATTCTATTACGGAAGACTTTCTAATGTTTCCAAGAGAGAAATAATCAATAGCAGTTAAAACTTTTAATAATTTATATAAAGTTATTACCAGTTAATATTTGTCCCATACTAAGTATCTTTCTTATAGTCCTATTATTCTATTCTGGGTCCCAGTAAGCAAGACTATGAGTATTTTCTAGAAGAACATAGACACAAGATGATAGAATATAAGAAGTTTCACAAAAGCGTGGAGCTAAGTATGTATTTACTGTTCTTTTGGCTTCTCCCTCAAATCACTGTACTGAAGCCTTCATAATTTTTAATTTTTACTTTTCCAAATCTGTATTATTATATAAGTTATTAATCTCTGAGACTCAGAGTTTTCTAAGGCATTAAAAAGATCAAAAGGAATTAAACTCTTTTTTAACTTTTAGTTTTAGGTATGAATCCAATTCAAACACAAAATGGCATTTATAATGGTACAGCCACTTTGGAGAACTATTTGCCAGTTACTTCAAAACATAACACCTAGCTTATGATTCATCAGTTGCATTCCCAGGTATTTACCAAAGAGAAATGAAAGCATTTTTTTCCCACAAAAAGACTAGTGCAGCAACCTTAATTAAAGCTTTAAACATAGTAGTCCCAAATGGAATCAGCCCAAGTGCTTATCACCAAGCGATAGAGAAACAAATTTTGGTATACAATGAAATACTATTCAGCAATAAAAAGGAATGAATTATTGATATATGCAACAACATAGATATGTTTCAGAAACATGGTGCTGGGTGACAAAAACCAGAACTGATAGGGTAGATAATTATGTGATTCTATTCATATAAAGTTGAAGAACAGGCAAAACTAATTTATGAAGACAGAAACCAGAACAGTGGGTTGCCTAGATGCAAGTAGGGGCATGGCTGCTAAGCAGCATGAAAGAATTATAGACAGAAAAAATTTTATATATTAATTAGGATACTGGTTAAATGCATGATGTTTGTCAAATCGAATGATATACTTAAGATCTATATACTGTATGTAACTATACTCTAATTATAAAAAGAATATTAAATCTTCTTAAGATTAAAAAACACCAACATTTATGGACATTTACTAAGAAATAGTTCCTAATGTTATGTGATTGAAAGATCTGAACAAAACTTTGATTCACAGGCATACATACCTTTCCAGGAATATGATGTTCACAAAGACCAGACAATATAAGTAAAATATCAGACTGAATTTCCAGAAGAATGGCCTCTTCCTTATCATTATACTTGCTTATTGTATTTTTAAAGATTCCTGATTTGAAGAAAGTTAAAGAATGTAAAGTTACTGAACACTGCATTTTTATTTTGATCAATTACTGTTCTGAAATTCTTACAAAATTTCAACTAGAACTCTTTTTAAAAGGGTTATTTTCATTGCATGGTTTCCTAGAAGCTGTAGACAGATGATAAATGGATTCTTTGAGCTCTCAATACAATCAGTATTCTGATATATATATATATATATATATATATATATATATAATTTCTAGTACATAATTAATTGAATATCATTAAAAGCAGCCTTTCACAACCTGACACTTCATCAAGAAAACAAAACTGTTTAAAAATATGCAATTTCATGAGGCAAAGACACATGCCTTTGCAAAAATATGACCAAAATACTGATCTTATCTTGCCTCATCTCTTATCCTTATGATTAACAGGGTCAACTTTAAGTAAAGGTGGACGAGTGCCCTAAGTATGTTTTCTATTTCTGTTATTTCTTTCTGTGTTGTCTAATTATGTCTACCCAAAGGCATCTTTGACAACTTAGGTAGCAATATTCCTATGTCCTTTAAAAGTTCTCCCTTGCTTCCAATCAAAATTTTAAAAGACTTGAAAATAGTCACTTACACTGATGGAATGTCATTCACAAGAACATTTTGCTTCAGAAAAGGACTTCTCCTTTAAACTTTATATAAGGAACAAAAGTCACTTTTCTTCACTTAAAGTGAATCAAAGGGAATTAGCATTAACAGCAAGGTGTGGAGCTATGTTTCAAAGTAAAAGGGCCATGGAAACTATAGCCTATTTCCATAGTTGCCCCTGAAGGGACAGTTCTTGGTCCTGTTATGGTGAATTACAGGTAAAGGATCAGAGTCTAGGAAGGCTAGTTGAGTGTGCTGGAGGCCAGGGCAAAGGTATGCCATGGACAGAAGGCCTATGTTCTCTTATTAGGACACCTTCTAGGAATCCAGCTTGGCTTGCCTCAGGTCTGCTTCTCTTTGCTAGATTAACTCCTCTTCTTCCTATCTGTGTACGGGTATGTCACTTTCCCTGTTATCTGTAATAAATGTTATGTTAATGCTGAATTATTTTCTTAATATTTATCCTTTAACTCCCTACATTTACCCTCCCCGTGTCCTGTTTTAAATCATTTGATATAATTCTTTCATATTTCCTCTTTCTAAAATAGCATTGTATATATAACTTCCCTAATCCAAACTACTGATAGCTCCCCGTGCTTAAAGTGGATGAAGTTCAAACTCTATTATTATCTGCCATTCAAAACTCTTTCTAGCTTGGCATCTGACTAAACACTTAACTTTATCTCAAATTATTTATCTTCATAAAACTTTGACTCCACTTAAACTCTCTCTCAACAACCATCATGTATATTTTGGCTTCATGTCTTTGCTCATGCTGTCTCCTTGTGTGAAAGGCCATTTCTTTCTCTTTTTTCCTCTTGAAACAGCCTTACCTTCACACCCTAACTCATAAAGTTTCCTGTTAAGAATTGCCCAGCCTTGAAAACTACCTTCTGCCATTTACTCTCTGTATTACTCACTAGGTGCTTTACTGATGGTGCAGGGTAACTCATACTATCTTTCTATGACATATATCTTTCCTTTTGTTTCCATTAAGGCAAGGTCCTGGGAGTTCTGCTCTATACATATTTATGACATCAGTGCCTAAACAACAGGTGTATAAACATTTGTGTTTACAATGCAATTACTATGTGTTGAGCTTATTACTACTATGGAGCCCTCTGTTAGACTCAGTAAGAGAAGATCCTTACCACTAGGAACTCACATAATAAAGATCAGCTTCTTTCAAGTTAAAGGGATAAGGTCCTAAGAAGAAAAAAACCTTTGCTATTTGCTTCTCCTTCCCCATTTGCCACCCAGGTAAGATTAAGACTTCTTCCTGGATATATGGAAAACTGTATTCATCCTGTTAGGCTGGGGCCCTAACATTGAGTTCTGCATAATGAAACGTGCACAGAAGAGATAAAATCTACTTTCAGGTTTGGTTATCCTAAGTAAACTCATCAATAACGTGAATGTTTTTGCCTAGCCCCTTTTTTCAATATCCTCACTTTGTTTATTTATAATAATATTAGAGGGTACCACCCCAATTCAGGCTTCCCTGGTGGCTCAGCTGGTAAAGAATCTGTCTGCAATGCAGGAGACCTGGGTTCAATTCCTAGGTTGGGAAGATCCCCTAGAGAAGGGAACAGCTACCCACTCCAGTGTTCTGGCCTGGAGAATTTCATGGACTCTATAGTTCATGGGGTCACAAAGAGTAGGACATGACTAAGTGACTTTCACTACTGATGGAAGAGTGGGCACCTGTCTTAACAGACAAGAAAGTTTTTGAGTAAGCATTTATAATTAACTGACATCCAGCAAATTATGTCACTTACCCATGTGGTAGTCACTGAACCTGAGTATGACTAATATAACTCTTACTTCTCAAAGTCAGGAAAGGTTAGGGCCAGAGAACTATTTATTATTTTTTAATAATAAAAGGCATAAAGTTTTAACTTTAGGGGTTCTCAATTTTTTGAGAACTCAATTTTGAGCTCAATTTTGAGCTCACATGTATGAATGTTGGGGATAAAGTGACTTAGCATTGTCAAATCTAAGTTAAAAATTAAGGATATCCTGATATTTCACACCAGAAAGCCTATGTAAATTTCTGAATACACCAGTGTACCAGTGTTCTGGTATGTCAAATGCACTGGAAAATGTAATGTTTTCCTCTTTTAAAATGACTCCAAAAGGTCTGGCCAAAAAGTGGTGATCTTACTACTAAAAGAATGAAACATAACAATAGTCCATTAAAAAAAGGATAAAGATAATCCTAAATGAAACCATATCCGAATTAAATAAACACATGTTTAAAGGATAAGTAATCATGATGTTTCAGTAAAGACAAACTAATTTATACCAATAGTATGAAACAAAAATCAAGAAATATTCAGGAGTTTGTCAGCTATTGGACAAAATAAATGTATAGAAAAACATTTCAAACAAAATTTCTAATTTATAAAAATCCTACTTTCATCAGGACAGAAACGTGTTATCTTTTACCTATTAGTTGCTGAATTGCTCCCTTTTCACACAGATCCTTGTTTATAGTATCATTCTCAAGGTAGACCATGGCTCTCAAGAGTCTTAAACTGTAACGCATCTGGGCAAACTTATTGCCACGGCCACCCGCACCATGAAAACTGTTACCATGACTAAAGAAGGAATCTGTAGGAAAATATTAATAGTTTAGTTTACATCAAGAAATTTATACATTATTTCTGTCTATATAAGTTTAAAGAGATGGTAAAATTTTGTCATACTTCAGGGTTTTCCTTTTTAGGGAAGTAAATGTGATTTCGATTCCTCTCCTCTATTTCCTGTATGTGTTTTTAAATTTTACTCAAATGTATCATTATTGCATGTATCTTTTGTCATTTGTTTTTTTATTAACTCAACATTATGTTTTAAAAATTATTCACATGGTTACAAGTAGATCTAGATCACTCAGTTTTAACTGTTTTCCACATCCACATTATAAATAACATTTTATCTGTTCACTAGTACAAACTGCTAGGATGAACATTCTAGTTCATGTCCTCTTGTTCCCACAAAGAAATGTTTTGCCTGTGACACCAGAATCCTGTAGGATACACCCACATGGAGTTCTACTCACCTTGCCAGACTGTTTCCCAAAGTGGTTATATGAATACAATGTATAAGAAATAGATTTTTTTCCTTGATCTATTAAGTGTGAAATAGTAGTTCACTGTTATCTTAATTTGCAGAGCAATTACATTTCCTCTGTAGTGCACTGGGGTTGAGTGTCTTTTAAATTTTTTTTTTTTAATTTGAGATTTTCTCCAAAATTTTTGAAGAATTTTCTTGGCAAACCTTATTCTTTGTCTACTCTACGGAGTTATTTTCTTTTTGATATTTAAGAGTTCTTTATGAGCCTGAATTCCAATTGTTTATCAGTCAGAGGGGTGAATAAATATCTTCTCTCAATTTGTAAATTGTTATCTTATTCAGATTCTGTCATTCTGTCGCACAGATATTTCTGTTTTACAGTAATTGATACATTTAATAATCTTTTATATTCTTATAAATAGTTTAAGCTCTTCTGTTTTTTAAAAAAATCTTTTTTCACCCTGTTATCATAGAGATACCTTCCCATGTTTTCTTCTAAGATTTTTACAGTGTTTCACATTTAGGGTTTTAGTTCATTTTGCAATTAGCTTTTTAAAACAAGTTGAAAAGATCTAATCTTTATTTTTTTCACAGAGGGCCAACTGCCCAAGCACTATTTTTTTCTCATTGATTGGCAATATCATCTCTGATAATTCCCACCTCCCATATATTCCATTTCACTGGTCTATTCCAAGTCTAGTACAATATAATTTTAATTACTATAGCTTTAAGGTCAGTCTTGATAAGTAACAAGACAAGTCCTCTTTCTTGGATATAATATGCATTCTTAGAAAGTTTCTTTTAGAGGTATCTTTTTGTTTGGTGCTAAAAAAATAGTTCAAAATACTATTCGCAGTAATGTGTATAGGTTTAAAAATGTGCGTTCTGGAACTAGACTCCTTGTATTAAATCCTGGCTCTGCTACTTATATTTGAAAGCGACAAGTTATTGAACTCCTCTGACTGAGTTCTATCTACTGAGCTACAGGACTAATAACAGAACCTATAACTCCTAGATTTGTTTTGAGGCCTAAATGATTTAATATTGTTGAAAGGGTTGAGGCCTACCTCACAGTAGATACTCAATAACTGTTAGCCATCAGGCTTCCTTTGGTTAAGCAGCATTACCTTTTGCTTTTTTTTTTTTTTGGTCTTATAGATTTCTATAAATATAAATGATATAAAGCAGATGCAGGAGAATTGTCTTATTTAATGTGCAGGAAAGATTGAGGGCAGGAGAAGGGGAAGACAGAGGATGAGATGGTTGGATGGCATCACCGACTCAATGCACATGAGTTTGGGTAAACTCTGGGAGTTGGTGATGGACAGGGAGGCCTGGTGTGCTGTGGTTCATGGGATCACAAAGAATTGGACACGACTGAGTGACTGAACTGAACTGAATTTAACATGACTAAATTTAATAACTCATCATATTAAAAGCTAGAGAATAAAAATAAGCCATAGTTTTCTCTCCCTCATTGATAAATGAGTGCTAGTCCTGATCTAATAAAAATGCACCATGTAAAATTATTTTCAAAGCAAAGTTACTAACAGAAAAGAAAGCAATATCTTCCTTATAAATTTTTTAAAAGAATATATTTATTTCCCTTCTAAGAATTATGAGAATTGAGATGAAACAGTCATATAAATTATGGCTCTTGTTAATTTAGCAGGCAATATGTGGCTAGAGATCTAGATTTGAAGCTCCATGAAGGTAGGATTTTATTATTTTGAACATAAATGTTTCTTTAGCAGATAAAATATGGTAACTAGTAGGCATTCAATAAATATTTGTTGAATGACTAATTACAATATTATAGGACAGTATAATTATTGGATAGGTCTAATAATACAAAAAATTTAAATCAGTTTAAATGAATGATTTCTTTTACTGAAAGGTATGCATCAGGTATAGCTAACATTTACTAACATCTGACTCTAAATGAAATCTCAGACTTTTTTTTTTTTAAACAGAATTTAAATATATTAAAATCACCGAAGGTCAGATCAACATTTTTAGTTCTCCTTTTAATTGTATTTCTTTTTGTATACCACCATTCAGTTGAAGGATTCCCTGGTGGCTCAGATGGTAAAGAGTCTGCCCGCAACGCAGGAGACCCAAATTCTATCCCTAGATTGGGAAAATTCTCTGGAGAAGGAAATGGCAACCCATTCCAGTATTCTTGCCTGGAAAATTCCATGGACAGAGGAGCCTGGCGGGCTACAGTCCATAGGGTCGCAAAGAGCTGGACATGACTGAGCAACTTCATTTTCACTTTTATTCAGTTGAAATGTGTAAATTGGAATTTTGACAGGAATCTGAAAGCCCACTTACCTTCATTATCACACCATGCTAGAAATTCAAGGACTTGAGCATTTCCATTATAGAACATGTACTCATCTATTAAAAAAGGAGCCACTGATGACAAAGTGGCAATTGCGTGCAGCTGTAGTTCTTCATACTGTGCTGCAGACCATTCAAGTATTTTGTGTTTCTCAGGCCTTTTAACATAGGTAAACAAAGCCAAAATAACTTTGCCATCAATTAATAGCTACGAGAAAGGCAAAAGTACTATGTTAGAGACATAATTAAAACAATTTAAGGAAATTTAATAAAAGATTTCCAATTTGATGTATTATTGATGATGATTTCAAAATATTTCCTTCCTAAAGATTCCAAGCTATGTTAAGTACCAAAAACTAAAAAACCAAAACCCAAACTCAATAATAACAACCGTTCACTATGATCCCCCTTTCTGGGCTATGCACTCTATGGCTGACAATCATACATAATAAGTAGTCATTTTAAAACCTATATTACTTATATATGCAGTATCTATAACTGTAGAACTGCTATAACATAGCTCCTGCTTATCATAAAACCACAAGAGTCAAAAATTTGGGGCAAATAAGCTGGTGGTTATTTCTGCCTTCCTTGCTTTTCTAAAAAAGAAACCTTTTAGAAACTCAATTGTATATTTGAGTTGTATACTTTAAGAAATTATACACTTCAAGAAATCAATTTTGTCTGAAGTTATGATCATGACTATGGCTAATTTTTAAGCATAGCTAACAGAACTTTTACAAATACTCTATCTAGTTTGTATTGAATCCATGATTTCAATAAAAATAAAAAGTGCAATGCTATGATAATATGACAATCAAGTTAATATTATAGTTGATTCCAACTGATACATATTTATGGCTCAAAAGATAGTAACACACCATGTGCTATATTCTATTCAATTTTCTTTTCATCTGGCATTATTCTACAAAGACATTTTCACAACAGCATCTATGAATTTTTCTGAAATTTATATTATTCCACATGGAAAGGGCACAAGATTTAGAACTGAGAAAGCAAAAATAACTATTAGTTCTAGCATTGCTATATTAAGTGAATAATTTTTTTGAAATACTCTGTGAACTGTAAGTAATAGTACACATATTCATTATCACTACCACTACTGAGCCACAAACACAAACATATGACACAAAAAAATTGATTGATTCCATTGCTTACATCTGTGCTTTAAGTAACTTACCATAGTCTTTGTGCCATTTGACTCTGTATCTGTCATTTTAATAGTTATATGATACTCCATTGTAATAATAAAACACATTCTATTGATTTTCTATATGGCACTTCAGAAAATACATTTAGGTTCTACAGAGTACATGTTTTTGATATGAATAATAAAGTTATAACTGTAAAGACAGGCTTTTTCCTGAGCATTTTTTGGTCTATTCCTCAAAGTGTCATTACCAAAAATTTTTCATAGCTCTTTTAATCCTCATAATAATTTCATGAGATAGGTATGTTTTCTATTTTGCAATTGAGATAACTAGAATTGAGATAAGCTAAAATACTTATTCAAGATCACATTACTAGAAAGCAAAGAAACGAGTTTACCTGACTAAAGCCTTAATCACCATACTATACCACTTTTATATTATTACTAATGATGTTAATAGACTGAATGCCCCCCTGGAACTTGAGTTTTAAGACTAAAATGAAATTTCAACTAATGTACTATTAACTAAACAGATGGAATTGTTAGTAAGTAGTTATTTTTTTTTCTACTACCTTTTACAAAGCCTTTATCTTAGTCTCACAAGAGAAGGAGGAATTGAGCCTCAGAAAGTTCAGGTGACTTTGCCAAGGTCATATAGCAAGTAGGTGATAATATAGGCTGAAATTCATTTCCAGTGTTCTTCAAATTACATCATGCTTTATTTAGGATATAAAGTATTAAGATAATTCATGGCTTTTATATATATATATATATATATATGAGTTAGTCACTCATATTTCAACTCTTTGTATATCCCCATGGACTGCAGCCCGCTAGGGTCCTCTGTCCATGGAATTCTCCAGGCCAGAATTCTGGAATGGGTAGCCATTCTCTTTTCCAGGGGATCTTCCCGACCCAAGGATTGAACCCAGGTCTCCTGCACTGCAGGTGGATTCTTTACTGTGTTAGCCACCAGGGAAGGCCGAGTGTATGTATATATGTGTGTATGTGCGTCTGTGTATACAAAGAGGTTAGATTTGTGTGGAGAAAAAGCAGGGTCATAGGGCTTGAAATGGGCATCACAGAGATGAGCAATTTCTTCTAGCATTAAATCATCCCTTATTACTATGGTCAGAGAGACTATTAGGCTGGGTGGGCCTATATGGATTGCCTTCCATATTATGTTCTCTTTTTAGCAGCTCTAAATATATAAATAAATCTCCCAGGTTCTCCTGCTTTTCCTTGATTTGTTTGATTTTATTTTAGGTAAAATCACTATTCATTAATAGATATGAAAAATTTTGAAAAGGTGAAATTCCAGTGAATAAGAGTTTGTTACTTAGGCAATGCACCCCACTCCAGTACTCTTGCCTGGAAAATCCCATGGATGGAGGAGCCTGGCAGGCTGCAGTCCATGGGGTCGCGAAGAGTCGGACATGACTGAGTGACTTCACTTTCACTTTTCACTTTCATGGATTGGAGAAGGAAATGGCAACCCAGTCCAGTATTCTTGCCTGGAGAATCCCAGGGGCGGGGAGCCTGGTGGGCTGCCATCTATGGGGTTACACAGAGTCGGACTGAAGTGACTTAGTAGTAGTAGTAGTATGGTAAACATATGGGCTGATGAAAGATTTGCAGCTGTGACTTTTAAAAAATTACACTACACAGTGAGACAATTTTAATTTTTGTTTTGATTACTTTTTACCTGTATAGTAGATAAATCTTTACATAAGATCACAATTATATTAAACAGCAATTTCTTCAACTCAAAATCTTCATAGGAATTAGAAAGCTTAAGACCTTTTACCAAAGGATTTTGACTTTTAACTGTGAGGGAGAAAAAAAGGAAAAGGAAAATAAAAGCTGAAATGATGTGTAAGACATATTAAGATAATTATAACTTGAAAGTTTTATGGTTTTTACCTTCATTAAATGTTGCAAATAATATCAAATCCCTGGTAAAGCCAGACTCCTAATAAAAATACACAAAAGAAACAGATGGATGAATTAATTATATGTAAATTAGGTTGCAGATTCCCATATTTACTTAATATTTAAGTATATTTGTCACATTCTCCTTGTCATTGATTTGAATTCATAAAGCACTAATAGTAGGAAGGGATGAAAGCAAGAAAATAAAAGCATATAGCCAGATAAGCCTGTAATTTATTTAATATTAAACTTAACTTTGTAGGTCCTAAGAAATATTTTACATTATTCTATGAATATTTTGTAAGATGCTGTTTAAAATTTGTTAGGAACCTACTAATGTATTACTACAAGTTACTTAGGTAATTCCATAGCTTCAGTTGAGAAAAGAAGGAAAGAAAATAGTTATTTTCAACAGCTTTTCTTCTTAATACCCCCGAGCTCCCCATCCTGACATCAACCACTCTCATATATGAAAGTCTTGGTCAAGAGAAAACAAACAATTCCTATTTAACCCAATAAGCCCTGAAGAATGACGAGAACTGCAAACATTTCAGCATGAGGGAACTCATTCCTGACAGAGATATTCTAGGTGGACTTTGTACATTAGGAAGAATTTATAAGACAAACTTTGGGCTTTTGAGCTTGCAACTATATATTCCTACTACTTTAAGATCTACCTGTTTTCTTTAAAATGTGAAGATGTTATATCTGTTGATTCACATTCATGGAATTCACCCAAGTTTGCAAGGATGCTAATGAGAATTTATTGACTGACCATGGGCTTCCACAAAACATAGGTCCACCTACATATTGCAGCCTTGACTAGGAAGCTATGTAGGTAATGAACGAAAAAATGACTTTTAGACTGAGGCCAGGCCCTTGCACCTTAAAGAGATGCTAAAATTCAGGGTAAACCTGTAATCTTAGTGGTTTGAAGAACCAGAAGACAGAGGCAATCACAGGCAACCTGTGGGATAATATCAAAGAAATTAAACATAAGTATAGTCAGTTTCAGAAGGACGGGAGAGAGAGAATGGGGTTGGAAAAATATTTAAAGAATTGTGGTCTCAAATTCTCCAAGTGAAAGTGAAAGTGTTACCTGCTCAGTCGGGTAGACTCTTTGAGACCCATGGACTGTAATCCTCCAGGCTCCTCTGTTCATGGAATTCTCCAGGCAAGAATACTAGAATGGGTAGCCATTCTCTTCTCCAGGGGATCTTCCCAACCCAGAGATTGAACCTGGGTCTTCTGCATGGCAGGCAGATTCTTTAGCACCTGAGCCACTGAATGACAGGTTTTTCCTTATATTTACATACTCAGGAAATTTAAATCAAAGTTAATAAGTAAATTTAAAGGAAATCAACCCTGAATATTCATTGGAAGGACTGATGCTGAAGCTGAAGCTCCAATACTTTGGCCACCTGATGCCAAGAGCCATCTCATTGGAAAAGACTCTGACGCTGGGAAAGATTGAAGGCAGGAGGAGCAGGGGATGACAGAGCATAAGAAGTTGGATGGCATCACCAACTCAATGGACATGAGTTTGGGCAAACTCCAGGAGATGGTGAAGGACAGGGAAGCCTGGCGTGCTGCAGTCCATGGGGTTGCAGAGTCAGACATGAGCAAGCTACTGAACAACAATAACATATTCAGGAAGATTTATGAATCTCAACCAGGGCAAATACTGAGAAAAATCACATCTTGGCACATTATAGTAAAACTGCTGAAAACCAAAAAGAGTGAAAATCTTGAAAACAGAGGACAAAGTGATGCATTTTACAGAGAACAGCAATTTGAAATAATGACTGCTTCTTATAGAAAACAATGGAGGCCAGAAGACAGTGGAATGATATCTTTAAAGTGCTGAAATAGAAGAAAAATTGCATCTAGAAGTCCATATTTTGTGAACACAGATGTCAAGAATTAAAGTTAATTAAAGCTATTCTAAGATACAAGAAACTAAGAAAATTTGTTGCTAGCAGTCAGCAGATCTGCATCACAAGGAATGGTGAAGGAAGTTCTTTGGGTGAAAGAGATGGTAACAGTTAGAAACTCATATCATCAGGAAGAGATGAAAAACATCATGAGTAGTAAATACGTGAGTAAATTATATAGTACATGAGGAAGATCTCAGCTGTCCAAAGGGATGCAAAGAAGAATTGGCAGAGTGCAAGTATACTGGTGACCATAATGATATAACCTGGTATTTATAATCAAGTACATAAATGTTGGGAAGATCCCCTGGAGAAGGGAAAGGCCACCCACTCCAGTATTCTGGCCTAGAGAATTTCATGGACAGTCCATGGGGTCACTCAAAGAGTGGGACATGACTAAATCACTTTCACTTTCACATAAATGTTACACCGTTTAGGACTCCTTCCTCCTCCCTACACCCACTGCTTCCACAATTAAAATTAAAATGCAATTTGATTTATACTTACAATCATTGGTGCCCCAGGATTTTGAGATATAATTGTTGTGATCACTAATATGTCATTTCTAAGCTGACGATCATAATGACTAACGCCTCTTATAAACAGATTTTTAAATACTTCCTTCAAAGCCCTAAAAAATAAAATCATATCTTTAAAGCCATATTTCTATGGAAATAAGTATTTCCCACCAAAATCTCCCTTTTCCATTCATTTCAAAATATTTCTAATCTTTTCTCTTTCCAAATCTACCTGTAATTCACTGAGGGAGCAAATAAGAATCTCTCAATCGAGTCTATACATGGTGGTCAAAGTGACTTTTCTAAAATAAAGATTCAGTTACATCATTCTTCTTTCTAAAATTACTTAAAGGCTTTTTTCCTTTGTTCTCAGGATAAAGTCCTACCTCTTTAGCACAGGTTATCAGGCCTTCCATGCTATGATCCCTGCTAACATTGTTAGCTTCATCTTTCACTATTCTACCCTGTATTTTCTCTCTCACTATATGGAATTTCTTTAAATTTTTCAGTTTTACTAAATTCTGCTTTCACTTCTCTTCCTCTATCTAGGATGCTCTCTACATGCAAAACTCTTGTGTTGCTAACTCACATTTAGCATTCAGATACCAGATTAGGGTTTGTTGTGAAGTGTTCATTAACTCTCCAAGTATGGGTTAGGTTCCCTGTACAACGGGCATTTGCCACTCTATCTTCTAGGACCTGCTTGCTCTTCTCATGATAACAGTATCCTTATTTTTATTTAGGCAGTCACTCTTTCCCCACTTTTGGTCTTGTGATGCTGCCTTTAACTAAAGGGAAGCTAGTTAGAACATTTCTTCTTTCTGTCACTAGTAATTCACTCTGGAATGGGCATATGGTCAGCATCAGGTTAGCAGGAACTCAGAAAATTTTTCTTTGAGCTTTTGGAATAGGAAGTCTTCTCTTCTGCTTGGTTTGGGGTTGTGATGATGTGATACTAGACTTCTTAGGTCTAACCATATGGATCTTGTGACTTAAGCCAACACAGTGGAAAACAGAGAAGAGAGAAGAGGGCTCAAGTCCTGATATTTGCTGAGCCTTGAATACAGCTGCATATGAAATCAGTTTTATCCTTGACTCTGTAGTTACATGAGCTCATAAATTTCCTATTTGGTTTGAATCAGTTGAGTTGGGGGGTTCAGTCATTTGCAAACAAAAATGTGCTGATCTACCCTCTTCTGGAGAACATGAAGGACCTTGCAATAATTCTCTTTCATAACGTTTCGTATGCTCTCTTTTAGTTGCCAATTTACTTGTCTGTCTCTCTTAACATAAAGTGCCATGAACGCCACGGCAGTATAGAGACCATCTCTATACTGTTTCCAGTTGTACTTCCACAGCCTAGTACTGAACCTGGCACAGAGCAGACAGTAATTACTTGATAAATAAATGAATAAGTAACTTAAAGTCTCACTCATGTTATTGCTAATGCTTATGCAATATTTGGAAGAGAGTAAATACTCAAAAATAGGTTTACTAAATGAACATATGAGATAGTCCTTTTAAATATATAATTTTACTTTATTATATACTCAAGGACACAATTTACTTTTGTTAACAAGCTACTTTAAATGTCTCCCACATAGAAAGAAAAGACTTGTTATCATGCAAATACATTTATACCGTGGTACCAAAAAAAAAGTCCTGAAACATAGCTATCACATGAATCAAAAACCTAATTGAACACAAATTTAAACAAAGAGTTTAGTTATGTCACCAGCTATCATTTTAAGGCTAAAAACATTCCTGTCTAACCCCATATACTTACAGCAAACATTTCAAGTTACTAAGCTGTTGTATGACTTCTTCCTTTGAAGATTTTTCCAGTAAGTTCCAAAGTATTTCAGATGAACGAAATAAAAGTTGTCCAGAGGGATCTGGGTCGTTGAGGTGAGCACAGATTCCACTGGCTGCTTGTGCTTTCACCATTAAAGTACAATTAACTTCTGAAAATAAATTCTAAAATTGTTTTATAGACTCGACATTGTTAGATAAAAACAAAAATAGTTGAGAATGAAGTGTTCAGTTATGTACATAATATACAAACCAGAAGTTGAGAGATGCTGCAGAGCTTTAAGTACCCAAAGTTTCTCAACAAGTTGATTTTCAAGCAGCTTCAACGACTGGATCATTGTTTTTGCCAGTCCTCCAACTTCAGCCATTTTAATCTTATATGAGGAACTAGCCTGCTGGTAACCTAACAACCAATTAGTGAATAAATATGTGCAATTATTTCACATAGAAATCATCTACATTAAACAAAGGAATGAGTAATTTATCACTAAACAGCAACAACAACAACAAAAAATTTTTTTTAAAAGTATATGGCAAAGGGTTGGACACGACTGAGCAACTGAACTGATATGGCATTTTAAAATGGTATAGCACAGGGTAGGCAGACTTACTCTATAATAGGCCAGGTAACAAGTATCTTAGGTTTATGTAGCCTATAAGGTTTCTCTCTCAAATATTCAACACTGCTACCATAGCACGAAAGCAGGTATAAACTGTATAAAAATAAGTGGGCATGGCTGTGTTCCAGTAAAAGTTTATTTACAGAGGGCTGGTTTTGGCTCAGGATCCACAGTTTGCCGATCCCTAGTGTAGAATTTGAAATAGGACCACAGTTTTGGAGACATATCTTAAATGCTAAAATGAACATTATTTCTTGTCTCTAGATACACTTTTCCATAAATGAAAATGGCATGATTACAAATACTAAATGTATTCATATTCAAGTCAATTCACGACTTTAGTGCTTTCAAGGGACCACAATTATGCAATTTGGTGATGTAATTTGGCAATGAATATATAATGCTATTCTGATAAATGCTAGTGAAATATAATGGTATTTTAAGGAAGCATGATTCTTGGCGATAATAGCTCCCATGAGCAACACCACCACCTCTCCTGTGATACAGCTGCACAGGTAGTTGCCCAACAATCTCTCAACTCAAGAGAGATTAAATACACAGCAGAGGGTACCTGCTTCCTTGAGATACAGCTATTTTCCCTTGTAGTGATATACTACCTACCTCCCTGATTTCTTGACTTTTGAGACCAACTAGATTCTTTGCCATGGTTCTGAGATGTCTGTTATTTCATCTTTATGCATTTGATCTTTAGCCCTGGACATGGCCCTGTCCTTTGCTGTGATGGGTTCTCTGGTATACCCTAGCTATTCACTTTAGGTGTATAAAAAGTAAGTATAAAGAGGAAACCAAACATTGCATAATTTCGTCATTCAGAGATAACAACCTTAACATTCTGGTATATTTCTTAGAGTATTGATATCTTAATATATCATATAATATTAACAATACACTATATGTAGAATTTTATATTCAATTGTAGCCACTAAACATTTTATTGTAAGCCTTTTCTCATTCTATAAAATATTTTCCCAAATCATGGTTTTTTTTGCATAATAGCCTGGTTGCATGCCTGTACTTTGTGCTTACAGTATCTTTATATATTTAGTTTACATTTATATAGAAGGATATTGTAATATTAAGGCTCATGAACCTGATTCCTATCCCCAGGGATATGTCTCATACAATTGCCCTACCGATGACTTTTCAGCTGTGGTCCCAGATATCCAGCCATGCCATCACCTGAAACCAACTGTGCGACACAGCTACTGAGAGCACTGCCTAAGGTTTCCAATATTCAGAGCCTGGTTAAATTAAGATCAGCCTCACTTCTCTGCATTGTAACTCCTCTGTCTTATCTTATACATCATTTGTTCCCCCCCCCCCTTTTTTTTTCTATCTTAAAAAGACAGTGGATATATTGCCTAGGTTAACCTTATGCTTGTACTCTTAATTCCATCCTCTCATGTTTTGGGAATTTCTTCCTCTCATTTTCCATATACTAGCTTCTTGTTCCTCTGCCTATAGGGGAAAATGAAGTTTCCCCCTATCCTAAAAATTATGAAAAAAAACCAAATATCTTTTTTGATTTTGCTACCAGTTGAGTTGTTCTCTATCTTCCTTCTTTTTCTTCTCCATCTGATCTTAATACATAAGTCGGCACTCACTGTCTCTATTCTCACAGTCCTTTCATTCTTTGGTCTTGTATCTGTCCTATTTATGGCAATAGTTCCACCAAAGATGTACTAGAGTTTTCCAGATATCACATCAATTGGTAATTTGACTCTTTAATTACAGAAGCCTCTACAGTAATTGACATTAGGACTACTTCCTTCATCAAATATTTTATTCACTGGCATACAAGACATGACGATCTTTTGCTTTTCATCCTCCACTTTGAACCTTCTGTCATTGCCAATTTCTTTGGATCGTTTTTTCCCCCTGGATCTCAGTATGGACCCTCTCCATGCTGTTATTCTTAGTCCTTTCCCATTGACATGTTTTATCTCCTGGAAAAACTCAAGCATCTAGATGGTTTCAATTTTCATTTCTATTTGGGTGAATTCCAAACCTGTATTTCTGTTAGTATTCAGTGTCTACTATCTATCAAACACTTTCTCCTGTTTATCTCATTGATAGCTCAAATATGACAGTTAATAATCTCTCTACTCATTTCTTCACTTCAGATGTCTTCCCATTTTCCCCTATTCTAAGTAATATTTTTTTTCTACCAGTGTCTTATTTTCACCTATCTTAAGGAACAGAGAACTTTAAAATGTATTTTATATCTTTCTCCTTTCCTAAATTGATTATAAATTATGGAAACTATGAAGGTAGGAAATATATCCTAAAGTAACATTATATCCTCCATATAGCAAGTGTCCCCTATCTTGATACTACCCATTTCAGTGTGACTCATTATACCATTATATATTAAGATTCCTTAGCTGTAACATGCAGAATTCTTTTTCCAGAAGTGGTGGAAAACGTTATTAGCTTTGGGGATCTAACATTATAAACGTTAGAAAAGAATAATATTATCAACAGTATTAAATTACATTAACAGTAATGATTATAATTAAACTAGTTTGGGTTTAGCCTTAAAAATTTTATTATAAATATTTAACATCAGAATATCTAAAGTTGACAAAAACATAATTTTTCTGTTTAAAATGACTGAAGAGCTTGAGACTGCTAAAAAAGCCTGTTTTTGATGTGTTGCATTTATGATCCCCACTCTGTTTTTACAAGTTCAAAGAGATATGAGAATGTTCTGTTTTATAAAGACACAAGTTATTACTGAAACAGTATTGAAAACTTTACCTGGAATATGCTTTTTTGGTGGTTCTGCATGATAAAAGTCAATAATACACTTACAAATTTGAATCCTCAATTCAGAATTTTGTATTTTCATTAAGTCACCTGTCAGAAAGATGAATGAATGCTGTTTAATAACAATGACATATGTTTATCTACAGTTTTAAGGATAAAGTATTAGTAACATGATTATTAAAATATCATCAGCAGAGATTCAAACTGGATCATGTAATTTTAAATACATACACACATACACACACAAAACACCCTATCTATCCTTGGACAAGAATCAACTCAGCCTTTCCTTCCCAAGAAGAAAGGAATGGTAATTAGCACCTAGAACAAGATTGCCTAAGATTAAATGCTGCTTGACCACTTCAGTTCAGTTCAGTTCAGTTCAGTTCAGTCGCTCAGTGGTGTCCAACTCTTTGCGACCCCATGAATTGCAGCCCCCCAGGCCTCCCTGTCCATCACCATCTCCCAGAGCTCACTCAGACTCACGTCCATCGAGTCGGTGATGCCATCCAGCCATCTCATCCTCTGTCGTCCCCTTCTCCTCCTGCCCCAATCCCTCCCAGCATCAGAGTCTTTTCCAGTGAGTCAACTCTTCGCATGAGGTGGCCAAAGTATTGGAGTTTCAGCCTCAGCATCAGTCCTTCCAATGAACACCCAGGACTGATCTCCTTTAGGATGGACTGGTTGGATCTCCTTGCAGTCCAAGGGACTCTCAAGAGTCTTCTCCAACACCACACTTCAAAAGCATCAATTCTTCAGTGCTCAGCTTTCTTCACAGTCCAACTCTCACATCCATATATGACCACTGGAAAAACCATAGCCTTGACTAGACGGACCTAGGTCGGCAAAGTAATATCTCTGCTTTTGAATATGCTATCTAAGTTGGTCATAACTTTCCTTCCAAAGAGCAAGAGTCTTTTAATTTCATGGCTGCAGTCACCATCTGCAGTGATTTGGGAGCCCCCAAAAATAAAGTCTGATACTGTTTCCACTGTTTCCCCATCTATTTCCCATGAAGTGATGGGACCAGATGCCATGATCTTTGTTTTCTGAATATTGAGCTTTAAGCCAACTTTTTCACTCTCCTCTTTCATCAAGAGGTTTTTAGTTCCTCTTCACTTTCTGCCATCCTACTACCTGTATAAAGTTGTGTCTCAGTTTTCTCATCCATAAATTGGTATAGAAATAGTTACTACTTTAAAGATTGATGTGAGAATTAAATGAGTTAGCCTGAGAAAACGGCTGAGAGTTTTCCTCCCTAGTCAGTAATCTATTGCCTCTAATAATATATCCTTTGCTTAGAAAAGTTCCAGCTGAGCTCTGCCCCCTCAGTTTATTGACAGACTGGAAGATAGTGTTTCTAGGCAGTCTTTCGCCTGCTGATAATAATTTTATGTTCGAGTTATTGTGGCGGGGATGGAGGATAGGGAAGGTTCCTTTTCAGTCATATTTAAACAACTTCTGAATTGGCTTCAGCCTATACTTCAAACTGGATTGCATTTGCTCTGGCGAAGTCCTCCAAGTATGATCCCTAAGAGAATCTGAAAATGACCAGTGGGATTCTGAAAATGATCCATGCCTTCTGGGCACCTGCAGAACAACTGCAGTCAGGAGAATCAGCTTCAGGACGGAAAAAGATCTGCTTGGATTCTCTGAGGGAAAGAGATAATTAGATCTCCCTTGAAGATTTGTGTTTTGCATTAGGTCTTGCATAATGTTTATCTCTGAGGGTAGTCAGTGAGTGCGTAAGCAAGTGGACAGGAGGAGGGAGCATGAAGGAGACAGCCTAACTTTAGGAGAATCTATCTGCAAAAACTAACACTGGGTGGGGAGGGTGGAGCGGGGCAAGGGGAAAGACAGGCTACTCTTAATTTTTTTGGACTCTCCTTTGTGGTTGAAAACTCACTAAGTTTTGAAACAAATTAGGCAACAGGAACAACTAAACTTTTCCAACAAAACTAGCCAAACCAAGTTTATGGGAAATGCTAAGGTTTCTTGTCTGTTTCACTATCATTTTAGTTCCTGTAAGTTCAGATCATCTTTCATGGTTTCCTGTTTTACAATCTCAGGGCAGAGTACCAACTTTTTCCTTCATGTTTCCAGAATCCTGCTGTTAAGTGGAAAAAATATCTACTATTTAGGACAAAAAGTAATATAATTCATTTTTATAAATAGCACAAGTAGAAACTGGAAATTATTAGTAAAAATGAATATCCTTTTTTCAAAGCTTTGTATTACAATTATTTTAGTTTCAACTCATGTTTCCAGCAATTAATAAAGGACAGAACAGCAGTACTTACTGTAAGTAATCAGTGAAAGGAGTTCATTTTTTAGCTAAGAGTTCATATTGCCCTCAAATGAGGCAATAACATGCTCTGCGGGCAGGGATTCAACAAACAGCAGACTGACACAGTGAGAAAGGGCTATGTATTATACAAATGCATACTTAAAAGTAATAAGGGCAACAGAGAATTTTTTAATGTTATCAACCAAATCTACACATTTAAAGCTGTTAATACTATCATATCCTCTTCCAGGTTGGTTCGCTTCTCACTGGTAAATTAGTTTCCCATTAGTTTCCAACCTGCCTGTTCCTAAAGGTCATCTTATCTAACTCCCCATGTCTATTCTAAATTCCTTCTTCACCCACTGTAGGCCACAATAATTTCTCCTGAAGTACCTACAGATGAAGACTATGAAACTTTATTTAGACATAAAAGTGTAGTGTCTGTGTTAAAATTTTTAAATGATACTAGTATTTTACTATACTAGTTTCTGTCATCTTTCAATATGGAATATGATGTTAGGAACATAAATTTCAGGAAATAATTATTTTTAATTTGTATTTCTTTTATTTCTACTATACAAACAAAAACTAAATTAATAAGTATAAATTTAATTTAGGATTTGTTTTGGGAACATGATGTCATGTCTCAGGGGCTGATTCAAGGAGCCATAGTGTTTGATAAATTCAGACTGAAATTGAAGAAAGTAGGGAAAACCACAAGACCATTCAGGTATGACCTAAATCAAATCCCTTATACAGTAGAAGTGAGAAATAGATTTAAGGGACTAGATCTGATAGACAGAGTGCCTGATGAACTATGGACAGAGGTTCGTGACATTGTATAGGAGACAGGGATCAAGACCATCCCCATGGAAAAGAAATGCAAAAAAGCAAAATGGCTGTCTGGGGAGGCCTTACAAATAGCTGTAAAAAGAACAGAAGCAAGAAGCAAAGGAGAAAAGGAAAGATATAAGCATCTGAACGAAGAGTTCCAAAGAATAGCAAGAAGAGATAAGAAAGCCTTCCTCAGCAATCAATGCAAAGAAATAGAGGAAAACAACAGAATGGGAAAGACTAGAGATCTCTTCAAGAAAATTAGAGATGCCAAGGGAACATTTCATGCAAAGATGGGCTCAATAAAGGACAGAAATGGTATGGACCTAACAGAAGCAGAGATATTAAGAAGAGATGGCAGGAACACACAGAAGAACTGTACAAAAAAGATCTACATGACAAAGATAATCATGATGGTGTGATCACTCACGTAGAGCCAGACATCCTGGAATGTGAAGTCAAGTGGGCCTTAGAAAGAATCACTACGAACAAAGCTAGTGGAGGTGATGGAATTCCAGTGGAGCTATTTCAAATCCTGAAGGATGATGCTGTGAAAGTCCTGCACTCAGTATGCCAGCAAATTTGGAAAACTCAGCAGTGGCCACAGGACTGGAAAAGGTCAGTGTTCATTCCAATCCCAAAGAAAGGCAATACCAAAGAATGCTCAAACTACTGCACAATTGCACTCATCTCACATGCTAGTAAAGTAATGCTCAAAATTCTCCAAGCCAGGCTTCAGCAATACGTGAACCATGAACTTCCAGATGTTCAAGCTGGTTAAAGAAAAGGCAGAGGAATCAGAGACCAAATTGCCAACACCCACTGGATCATGGAAAAAGCAAGAGAGTTCCAGAAAAACATCTATTTCTGCTTTATTGACTATGACAAAGCCTTTGACTGTGTGGATCACAAGAAACTGTGGAAAATTCTAAAAGAGATGGGAATACAGACCACCTGACCTGCCTCTTGAGAAATCTGTATGCAGGTCAGGAAGCAACAGTTAGAACTGGAGATGGAACAACAGACTGGTTCCAGATAGGAAAAGGAGTGCATCAAGGTTGTATATTGTCACCCTGCTTATTTAACTTATGTGCAGAGTACATCATGAGAAACGCTGGGCTGGAAGAAGCACAAGCTGGAATCAAGATTGCCGGGAGAAATATCAATAACCTCAGATATGCAGGTGACACCACCCTTATGGCAGAAAGTGAAGAGGAACTAAAAAGCCTCTTGATGAAAGTGAAAGAGGAGAGTGAAAAAGTTGGCTTAAAGCTCAACATTCAGAAAATGAAGATCATGGCATCTGGTCCCATCACTTCATGGGAAATAGATGGGGAAACAGGAGAAACAGCGTCAGACTTTATTTTGGAGGGCTCCAAAATCACTGCAGATGGTGACTGCAGCCATAAAATTAAAAGACGCTTACTCCTTGGAAGAAAAGTTATGACCAACCTAGATAGCATATTCAAAAGCAGAGACATTACTTTGTCAACAAAGGTCCGTCTAGTCAAGGCTATGGTTTTTCCTGTGGTCATGTATGGATGTGAGAGTTGGACTGTGAAGAAGGCTGAGCACCAAAGAATTGATGCTTTTGAAGTGTGGTGTTGGAGAAGACTCTTGAGAGTCCCTTGGACTGCAAGGAGATCCAACCAGCCCATTCTAAAGGAAATCAGTCCTGGGATTTCTCTGGAAGGAATGATACTAAAGCTGAAGCTCCAGTATTTTGGCCACCTCATGTGAAGAGCTGACTCATTGGAAAAGACTCTGATGCTGGGAGGGATTGTGGGCAGGAGGAGAAGGGGACGACAGAGGATGAGATGGCTGGATGGCATCACTGACTCGATGGACATGAGTCTGAGTGAGCTCTGGGAGATGGTGATGGACAGGGAGGCCTGGCGTGCTGCAATTCATGGGGTTGTAAAGAGTCGGACACGACTGAGCGACTGAACTGAAGTGTTTGATCTCATTTCTATTATTTTCTTTCTCTAGAAAATTGAGGTATAAGCCAAATATAAACACCTGCTTGTGATTTTTTTATATTTTTGTGTACAAAACACAGGCATCTTTATGTATATTATATTAAAGTTCCCAATATTCCAGCATTTTAAGATTTAAAATTATTTAATAAATAATTGGGCCCGCAATCAATTCCTGCAATCATTTAGATTCAAGCGGTTATTAGAGCTCAAAGATGAAAACATTTGTGTGATTACTGAGAGGAACATGTACTTCTGATTTACACACAAAAAAATGTTAAACATTTCAACGAACTAAATACATAACATCAAGACATATAAGCACAAAGAAATATCTTCCAGTCCTTATAATGAAGGAACAAAAAATCTTGTTGGTATCATGAAACACCTGAGTGGAAGATAATACAAAAAATATCACCAAGCACACTATGATTAATCTCCAACCAGAAAATAAGAAAAGAGAAGAAGTATTCTTAGTGAAACATAGTGAAAGAGATATTTCCTTCTTGTCAATGGTCCAATCATCTTAACTCACCCAAAAGTCCAACTGAATTAGCAGTATCTTCAGCATATGTTATTTCATCTGATGCTTTCTTTTTCAAAAATGGCAAGCTTCAATAAGAATGAAGAATATATGAGTTATGTTTAATGAAGTCCTTCACTGAAGCATCATTTGCAAAATAGAGGAAAATTTCTCTTCTAAAGATTAAAATGAGGATAAATATCCTGTTTCTTTATTACTGGAGAATTAACTACCAAAAAAAAAATTGTTTTTCTAACCAGCTGACCAAAATAAAATAAAACAAAATAAAATTGGTTTATAAAAATGAAGAGAGATGGACATAAAAGGCAAGAGTTTAGATAGCCATCTTGCAATACTACATAAATACAAAACTTATGAATTCTCTTTCCTCTCTGAGGGTAAGATAATACTATCAAAATTAGGAGTACACTAGAAAAGCTGATACAAATTACAGGTCTAGTTTTACCTATAGCTTAAAGGCTGTTTAGGGGATTTTTTTCCTGAAAATTTGCAACTCCAGTTAATATCTCAATGGTCTATTTGTTCTTAAGGGTTAGTGACTTTTTCCTTATTAATTGGATTAGTTACCATCCACAAAATAACATATATACTTTTTGAGACACTAAAGAATTCAATTTAACAAATATTAATTATATTAGAATCCTATTTCACAACTAATATAACCAAAGTTATTTGAAAATAATTTATTTATTCACAAATCAGAAAAGATAGGGCACTTGAACCTACGTCATTAGTCTGTCAGAGAAGAAATAAAAGTCAGTTCCTAAATAAAAAATATCTACTATTTCAGCCCTTCAGGGGTTCAAAATTTGAAATTATTATATGTTATTTAAAGATATTTAATATGTCTTATATATAGTACTTTTAAATCATATTTTTCAAGAAAAATTAACCAAGTGATTGAAAAACAACACTGGGAACTATCACATATGGATATATATATATATATATAGGCCAATCAGAATTAAAAGATATTTCAATGTTAAGCTATGAAAAAGAAAAATTTATAAATGTCATCAAGGTTCATTTCTAGTATTTCTAGGTGTCATTTCTAGAATTTTTCACTTGAAGTAATTTATTACTTGACACCCAGCTCATTGTTGAATCTCTAAAGTGAAAAACTCTAAAATGAATTCTTCTTGTCATATTTTTTCCTTTTATTACCAAAGAAAGCAACCTAAAGGATAAAGCATCAGAAGAGTTTCCCACCAAAAAGGTTATGAAAAAAGTAAGCATTATGCTTCTGATGCACTGAGAAAATGAATTACTTGAGGCCAAAATAGAAGGGCTTGATTTTACTTTTTAAATTTTCAATGTTTTTATATCCCCAAAATGACCTTAAAAGGAAATCAAGTGAGGGTATGGTATGGAAAAGTGCATGATAAAAGGAGAAATTAGGAAATTTTAAAAAAAGAATGTGGACAATTATGAACTATGAAGGTAAGTAAAGAGTGCATTTCTAAAGATTTCTCATATTATGCAATGAAACATTCAGTTACAGCTTTCCTAGAGAACCAATTCTTGGTAGAGTACTCTAGGAACACTGATACTGAAAGTAATGTGAACACGGTATTCTAAGATTGCATGGCCTCAAAATCTGAAACTATTTTACATAATATTATCTCACATCAATATAAAAATAATTTCCAATTAGTATATTACAGTTCCTTGAGAGCATCAGAGCAATCATTTATTTCTTTATTTTACATGGTCTCTATTAAAAAGGCATGGAAAGGACAGTCAATAAATTATTTTCAATCATTTGTTCAGATATCAAAAAACTTAAATGAACTTAGTAACAAAATTGCAAATATTGCTACTAAATCTAAAAGTGAGAGATATACTTACTATGTATAAATACTATTATTTATAATTAAAAGAAACTCACTTTTTAAAGTTAAATTGGTAGAAAGGTTTAGAAGATTCAACTGTCAAAAAGTTTATCTCTTTTTAAAGAAATTTCCTCTACTGTATTATATTGAAAATGGGGAATATGTATTTTAATACACATCTTGATTAGCAATTATATGGCTGTTCCCCCAAATGGTTGCTGAAACAATAGTACAGAGAATGGAAGACATAAATTTTATAATTCTGATCTCTAATTTACATTTTGAAAAATAATCTCCCAAATAATTTGGTGATAAATCCTTCTTTATTCAAATTTGGAAGATCAAATAAAACATTTTGACTCTCATATCTTTGAGAGTCAAATATTTTAAAGAGATAGAAAAAAACTAGACAGAAATTAGTATTATCCATACATTTTCTTAAGGATTCTCTAAAAATACTATAACTTCTTATTTATATCTCACATTTTTCATTCACTTGGGATAACTTATTATGAGAAAACATTTTAATATACTTGCAGTTTAAGTTCTTGTGGCCAGAAATCTCAGATTACAGTAAAATGGACTACCTTTGAGATATCAGCTGCTGGAATCAAGTGATCAAGTGAAGCTTCCTGAGTTCTATATTGCTTTGCTACACTATAAAGCATAATGTCTTTATAAGATAAAACATAAAATACTGCATGCGTGCTAATATAAAATAAAGTTTAAAAACTTACCCACATAATTTTATGATATTATATGCAGGTTCTATAAAATGGGGCTGTGTTTTAATTTTTTCTGCACACAGATTCAGAATTTTAAATATCTGTGCTAAATCCCTTAAGGGCTTTAATATTTTTAGTTAAGAAATAAAATTAAGATTTTTATTAATATATTCTTTACAGTATTTCTATCAAGAAAATCTATAGAATTCCATCTATTTCGTTAAACATGGTTGACCCTATTTTAATTACAGTAATTTTGAAGTGTAAAGAGAAAAACAGAACCATTTTTAAGGAATATTATTTAACTTTTGTCTCAGTAACCTCTTATTCAAAATATTTTTTCTCTTCTCACCACATCTTTAGAATCTGATTACCAACTACTACATCAGATACTCAACTGAGCAATAACTTATTATTGGCAATGAGTAATAACACTTTGAAAAAAAAAACTTAATGGCTCAATTATATCCTTCATCTCCACCCAAATACAAAATATACATTGCTCAGGAATAAGCAAACCAAACCTGCCTTACTTTCCTGCATAATTTATTAATATTACTCAGTTGCCTTTTCTTGTTTTTAAGGTTTATATTGGTTGAAATTTTATTTAAGACTAGTTTATGAAAGCAAAATGTACCCTCTCTAGATCTTCAGGTAAAAGCAACTTTTATTATATCTATTAAAAAAACCCAATTGGTACCTAAACAAATTTCACTTTTTTTTTTAATAGTTAAGGGGACATGGTAATGTGACTTGCACTTCTTCACTGAATCTGATCACTTCTAGTCTCTTTCTAGGAGCTTCTCTGTAAAAGACAGGAGAGCTAGATGTATTAGAAATACAAACTTCCATTAACTTCCTGGGGAAATGACTAAGATACCTCTCTAACCTATCTTTGCTTTATGTTTTATAAAGTCTAAAGTCAGACTACTGAAGACATTCAGAAACAGAGCCATTTGCCACCAACTCTCTGGCCTGAAGAAGAAAAAACAATGGAGGTGTTGAGTTATCAGGTTAAGACAGGAAAAGAAATCATTTGCTAGTAGACTTTCTTGGTTACCAGTAAACAATGCTTGATATCCACAAGCCCTCAGTAACTGACTGACCAAACAAATCCATATAAAACAAGGCTAAAATAAGGTGAGAAGAGTTAGATAAAATTATAAGGCACATTTTTCTAAATGGGAGGCTTAAGATGTTATGATATATTAAACAAGCTAAATTAGAGGCTGGTATTTTCTTTAAACCTGGTTGGACAACTGTTAAAGTTTTTTTAGATAAATACTACTGTAATTGTGGTTGTGGACCATGCCAGTTCTGGAACAATATGTTATCAGTCTATGGAAAAATAACTATAGAAAGTGAGTTTCCTGTAACAATTCTATTGCATTTTACAATAGCATGTATATGCAAAGGTTAAAAAAGAAAACAACCCCCCGGCAGCAAACTGGTTCTTAATCACACATAGTTTTGAAACACACTATTCTCTACATATTCTAATCATGGGGGTATATTCATTGGGAATAACATGTTTATAGAATGTTTTGAAGATTATCAAGCAATGCTGGTGTGTTATCTAGTCTTCCTTGTGATCTAATGAGGAGCTATTATCCCTATTTCATAAGGGTGAAAAAATTAAAAAGTTTATCAACAGTGCAAATACTCAAGTAAACTGGTAGAAAAAAGACTTTGACTTGGCCCTCCTAACTACATCCACTATCTCTCTGAGTCTATAGAAACTGACACTACACAGTTAATATTGCATTATACTGTTTCTTCTGCTTTATATTCTCTGGTAAAAATATAATTTTGTAAAAGACATAAAATGTTAGATATTTTCTGTGGTAAACAGAATAATGGCCTGTTCAATGATATCTCAGAGAAGGCAATGGCAACCCACTCCAGTACTCTTGCCTGGAAAATCCTATGGACGGAGGAGCCTGGTAAGCTGCAGTCCATGGGGTTGCTAAGAGTCGAACACGACTGACCGTCTTCACTTCCACTTTCCACTTTCCTGCATTGGAGAAGGAAATGGAAACCCAGTCTAGTGTTCTTGCCTGGAGAATCCCAGGGACGGTGGAGCCTGGTGGGCTGCCGTCTATGGGGTCGCACAGAGTCGGACATGACTGAAGTGACTTAGCAGCAGCAGCAGCAGCAACAATGATAACTACATCCTAACCCCTAGAACTTGTGAATGTTACCTTTCTTACTATATGGCAAAGGGAATTTTCTGATGTGATTAAAAGCCTTGAGATGGGAAAGTTATCCACAATTATCCAGGTAGGCTAAATACAATCACAGTGTCCTTATAAGGAAAGGAGAGGCAGGAGAGGGTCAAAGAAGGAGGAGTGATGGCAAAAGTAGAGGTGAGGGGGTGGTCCTTGGCTACCTCTTGGGAAGGGCCCAGGAAGCCAAGGAAGGCTGGCTGCTTCTAGAAGCTGGCAAAGGCAAGGAATGGTGTCTCCCCTAGAGCTTCAGAAGGAGCCAGCCCTGCCAACACCTCCCCTTGAGCCCAGTGAGACTTCCAGACTATAAAACAAAAATTTCATGTGGTTTTAAGGCACTGAGTCTGTGGTAATTTGTTATAGAAGCAATGGGAAACTAACACGTTTCCTAATAATTCTCCCATTTTAGGATAAAGGAAACAAACATACACATATAAGTAAAGGATACAAATCCATTTTGATAACACTGCACCAATTTCTTGACAGATTTAAGTTGTCTTTCTTCCAAATCATCCTGAAACAAATTATCTATTTTAGCTGTTTTGTGTTATTCTGTTGAGATTTTTAAAAGTTTCCCTTAATGTAAGAAGAAAGTAGACACATTATCAAGTAATTCTTGAATTACTTTATTATAATGTAAGCATTATAAAATGCTTCCTAAAATAGTGAAGGTTAAAAATAAACTATATATTCGAATAGGAAATTGCAAATCAAAACTAGATTAATATAAAAGCAGTAACGGTTTCCAGAAATATTAATAAGACTTGAGGTATGTTGAGCATTTTTCTATGCCAAATACCATTTAGGCAATATATATAGATATCATTTCATTAATATTCAAAATAACCTTATCAGGAGGGTATTTTTATTATCCTTCTTTTTCAGAACAGGAATCTCAGCTGAAACACTAATTATTCCAAATCATACAGCTAATAACCAGTGATTTATGAAGTCAGATTTGACCATCTGAGTCCAGAAGTTGTATTTTTAACCTAAAATATGCCCAATATAATGGCTCAAACTAAACATCTTCAGTCAATTTAAACAAAACATACACACACACACACACACACACACACACACACACATACACGCACACACATATTTTGGCTACCCTTAATTAACAAGCTATTAGGAGCTCTATGTAGTTGGTTTCCTTTTTTAAAAACTGTAGATCACAATTAAAAATAACTTTCACAACAATCAGAGCCAACAAAAGAAATTATCCTTATAAAAGGCATTATTTTTATTGTGTTTTTTCTTCTTTCTATGTAAAACTAGAAACTAAAAAATGTTAAGACAATGACTAAATTTTTGCACCTGTTAATCACAGGACTGTTTTGATACCATGGTCAGCTCACTTCCCATATACTGAAAGCGTGCAATCTTCATCCTGTAGTAATTTTCTAGTGTATACTGACTTTTAAGGCATTCAGTCAATTCTTGAGTAACATCAGCAGAGTGTCCTATAAACATGTATGCATATGCATTTATTATCCTTTCTGCCAAAGCGTAAACTCAGTTTTGAGTTTTGTATCTTTATTTCCATTGCATTCTGTATAAGAGTTCTCTGAAAATAAATCACTTATGACTGTGTATGAGTATCTACATATCCTAATTTCATATCAGAAAATTTTTAAGTACTATATCATGATACATGTTTCCTACCCTTGCGCCCACATCCTACTTGGTAATAAGCATGAACAAAGGCTAGATGAGTCAAATCTACTCTTATGATTTCTGTTTATATTCACCTATATAATATATGTATGTATTATATTCATATATATGTACCTACCAGGTTAAATATATTCATACTAAATTTAAACAGAAGACACATACTGTTTGAAATGTTGTCAATGAAAGGAGAAATGGGACTTATATTTAGGGGAGTACATATTACCTTTCAGGAAATCACAGTTTCTAAGTGAAATGGAGAAATTTTCTCCCAAAGCTTACTTTACCAGTCTCTTCGAAGAGTTTGATGACACGATTTAGGTCCATAGACTTGAAGGCACCCTAAAAACATACAATTCACAGTATTCTATATCATAAGAATCAAGAAATCACATCAAACACATTATTTTTATATGGTAGTATGTCTTAGCAACTTAAAAATACCTTATGACAAAAAGAGAGTGTGGGGAGAATGAAAAGCAGCTGAGACTTATAGGAGTAAATAAATTTTGGAGTTAAAAAAAAAAGCCCTCTTGAATTTTGGTATTATCTTACAGTCTCAATGTCTTTAAATTTCAATAGTTCCAAAAGGCCCAAGAGAGCATCTGGAATAACAGCACTTCCATGCCTTAAGAAATAAAATGATTTTATACATATTATGCATCTCATGGATACACATCGTAAACACTGAGTTTGCCTATGCAGATATACCTAAGACTAGCTTCTAAACTACAGGTAGGAGACCACTTTCCTGAACTAGGTATCCCTTCTCCCAGCAGTCTTACATCACCCAGATTAGAAAACAGGAACTGCCAAGTTCTACAGATTTTACATCTTAAAGATTTTGGAGCCCACTCCATCATTTAAAAAACAATTTTTATTGGAATAGAGTTGCTTTACAATGATGGCATTGCTTTGTTCCTTTTATGGCTGAGTAATATTCCATTGTATATATGCACCAGATTTTCTTTATCCATTCATCTGTCAATGGACATTTAGATTGCTTCCGTGTCCTGGCTGTTGTAAAGAGTGCTGCCATAAACATCAGGGTGCTGCATCCTTTCAAATTATGGGTTTCTTGGGATATATCCCTAGGAATAGGATTTCTGGCTTATATGGTAGCTCTATTTTTAGTTTTTTAGGAAACCTCCATACTGTTCTCCATAGTGGCTGTACCAATTGACATTCCCACCAATAGTGTAAGAGGGTTTCTCTTTTCTCCAGCATTTATTGTTTATTGATTTTTTGATGAAATGGCAACCCACTCCAGTGTTCTTGCCTGGAGAATCCCAGGGATGGGGGAGCCTGGTGGGCTGCCGTCTATGGGATTGCACAGAGTCAGACACGACTGAAGTGACTGAGCAGCAGCAGCAGCAGCATTCTGACGGTGTGAGATGATACCTCATTGTAGTTTTTGATTTGCATTTCTCTAATAATTACTGATGTTGAGCATCTTTGCATGTGTTTTTTTTGTTTTTGTTTTTTTTTTTTTTTTTGGCCATCTTTGGGGCTTCCCTGGTGGCTCAGAGGTTAAAGCGTCTGCCTCCAATACCGGAGACCTGCGTTCGATCCCTGGGTCGGGAAGATCCCCTGGAGAAGGAAATGGCAATCCACTCCAGTATTCTTGCCTGGAGAATCCCACGGACGGAGAAGCCTAGTAGGTTACAGTCCACGGGGTCGCAAAGAGTTGGACACGACTGAGCAGCTTCACCTTCACCTTTGAGAAATGTCTATATAGATCTTCCACCCATGTTTTGATTGTGTTGTTTTTTGATATTGAGTTGCATGAGCTGTTTGTATATTTTGGAGATTAATTCCTTGTCAGTTGCTTTGTTTGCAAATATTTTCTCCCATTCTAAGGGTTGTCTTTTTGTTTTGTTTATGGCTTCTTTTGTTGTGCAAAAGCTTTTAAGTTTAATTAGGTCCCACTTGTTTATTTTTATTTTCATTACTTTAGGTGGTGGATCGAAAAAGATCTTGTTGTGATGAATGTCAAACAGTGTTCTGCCTATGTTTTCCTCTAAGAGTTTTATGGTAGTTGGCCCACTCCAGCTTAATGATTTATTCAGTTCTTATTTCTCACTCAATTATGAAGCTTTCCTGCTATTTGCTCTCCCTACCTCTAGTCTTGCACCCTTCAACACTGTCCTCTACCCTCTGGTCAGAACAATAAAACTCAAATCTGAACACAACACGTCTAAATCATTCAATGACTCCACTAATGCCCTTCCCCCTCCTCTGTTTTCATTGTTGTTATGATCCTATCTGTCTCCTTGGTTAACCCTCACAGGTCCTTTGAGACACAATCGCCTCCATTCTTATCATCAAAATACATCTTATTATTTTTATTTACTATTTTCTGTTTTATATATTTACTTATATTTTATTTTGTTTTTGTTTCCACATATAAATACTTAACATAATTTCACTTACTGTTAATACCATTTTATATTCTGATTTTTAAGTCTATAATACATACATTTCCATATTTCTACATAGTCATTGTTTCATTGCCTCCTAGTTCTAGAATTTCCTTTCCTTTCACAATTACAAATTAATATGTTCTAATCTTAAGAAATGTCATTCAAATACAATTTTCAGTTAAGTGTTCTAACTTTGTCTGCAGAATAAGTCCCTGAGTTTACTCAATATGATTTTCATTTTAAATATTATCAAAAAAGATTTACTATATAGTTATTTATCCTAGGTATTATGATTATCATTAACAGTGTTACATCTTACTATTAAGTTGCTTAAATTATTAAATTTACTGTTAACAATTTTTTGATAAATAGAATTTTGCCTTTTAAGATTTGGAGTTTTAATAGTGCCATCTGCCACCACCTCAGTTGTTCTTTTTTCTCCCTGTGTTCTCAGAGAAATAAAAATGTACAGTGATTTTTTATTTTCTGATTTTCTGCAATATTGGTTTTGTGGGTTGGAAAAGATATTGAAATGAAATGTCAGTGCAGAATTTTCTTTTTAAAATCTGTATTATTATCAGAATTTTTCCCCCTAAATGGCCAGATATAACTTTTATAAGAAAGAAGAGTGGTAAAGATTAAGGCACAGATTTAACTTATATTATCTTAAATTTATTTTATATTATCACTCCATGTTACTTGGTATTTTATTTGCATGGCAAATGTTATATTTTTAAGATTTCTCCCTCCTTCCCTTAGCCTTTTCTTCCTCTTATAAATATTTATAAGTAGCTTCTACATTTCAGAAATGGTAGGTGTGGGGAATACATTTGCCCTGACTTCAAGCATCTATCAATCTGGCATGAGATATAGGTAATATAGATAACATGCTACAAAATGGTTCATGAATGTCGAGAGGTGTGTTCCAGAACTATACAGAGAGGGACAGAATGGCATGGGGAGGAGGGATAGGAATCTGGGACAGCTTATGCAAGAAGCAATCCGCAGGCAGAGTGAGATTGAATAGGATTTGTGAGATAAATGGAAGGTTTGAGAGATGGAGCAAAGGGAGTAGCATGTGTTAAGGCCTGGAGACAAGAAAAACATGGCATTTAGAGGATTGGTGAGTCATACAGTAGGAGAGGATAGTGCAAGGGATAGAAGCTACAGATGCTGCTGATAAGGTAAGCAGAGGTCAAATCATGAATACTAATCAGTGATAATAACAATGATGGTACAGTTGTAAGCTCTTTAAATATTTACTAAATGAATTCTGTGAGGTAGATACTATTAACACCATTTTACAGGTGGCCTTGTACATACTATGATAAGGCTCATCAGAAGATATTGAATGGTTTGAGAGACTGGATATTAAAACAGGCAATGGCCAGATTTTACTTGGTAACAGAACTCTGTCCTCCAACCTCTGCAGCAGGCAACCTAGGAAGTCAAACCACAACCTCTGCAGCTGTTGGCTCAGAAAAGTCAGTATTTGGTCAATGATGATCACATTCCCTATTTTTTGACCCCATCTGCCACTCAGGGCCAACCAGAAACAGCCAAGTATGCTTCCCAAACCAATCATTCAGTCAACAAGAGCAAAGCAGAAGCCTCCCTTTTATTCACAGTGAAGCTTCCCTTGGAGTCTCTGCCAAATATAAGTAATGCTGGCTGACTCTCTTTCTACAGCAAACTCTGCATAAACAGTCGGTGTTCATTCTCATTAGGGTGATCTTTGTTGATTTCCACAGGTTTTAACCAGAGGAATGTAACAATAAAGAGATAATTCTGTCTGCTGAGTACAGGAAAGATCTAGACTGGAAGTGGGAGACTAGTCTATGACTTCAGGCATTGACTAAACAGTGGCCGCCAGGATACACAACAATGAGTGGAATGAAAAGCATCAAGGAGGCAGAATCAGCAGGTCCTAATAAGTGATTTGATTTGGCAAGAAAGAGAAGGAAAAGGTAAGGATGACTGACTGGCTTGAGGAATGACATAAGTGGTAGCACCATTTGTTGAAACAGGGATGCTGGAGGAAGAGGCTTGTGTTGAGGCTGGAGATGAGTTAAATTTGGGGCAGAGATTTCTAAATCACAGGCTTAAAGTAATAATTGGGAGAGATTAGGTAAACAAGATCACACAAGCAGAATGTAGCAGCAAGAGACAATTTACAAATGTAAATATAAAAATAACTGTTGTTATTATCATCATAAGATTTTATGGAGAAATTATAAAAACATTTAACAAAATCTTTTAAGATCAAAAGCTCATTGAATTAACTGCTTTGAAGAAAATTATACCTCCACAAACTTCAAGTCATAGGATGAACTTATTTTCCCACTTTACCAGTGAACATTTCAAAGGGGAAAAAATCCTGCTTATTTGATACCTAGTTATAGGGAAAGAACTAACATTTATTATGGTCCATTTATGTGTGTGGTACTTTATTATTTTAATTAACATATCTCAAATCTACAATATGAAGGTAGAATCATTATCCCTGTTGTTGAAACTGAGATCTAACTTATTAAGGTCACATAGTGACTGTATGGGCTAGCAGAAACACTAGTTCTTTGCACCTTAGTTCTCTGCCTGACACCTCAGTTGACCCAGAGATTACTTCTAGCAATTACTCCACAACAAGGATAGGCCACTTTAAGTACATAGTACATGGCAGAATTATAGATAGTGCCAGGATATGACATCAACCAACAAATTGTGTAAGTTCTCAGAGGCTCTCAGAAGGAAAACAAATTTGGACAAGGAAGCTCAGCCATGACACCCACTCAAGTCAACTGTTTACAATAATGTATTTAACCTGCAAATATTATTGTGTGCCTCTGCTGTGAAGATATTAAGAAGAGGTGGCAAGAATACACAGAAGAACTGTACAAAACAGAGCTTCACGACCCAGAGAATCACGATGGTATGGTCGCTCACCTAGAGCCAGACATCCTGGAATGTGAAGTCAAGTGGGCCTTAGAAACCATCACTATGAACAAAGCTAGTGGAGGTGATGGAATTCCAGTGGAGCTATTTCAAATCCTGGAAGATGATGCTGTGAAAGTGCTGCACTCAGTATGCCAGCAAATTTGGAAAACTCAGCAGCGGCCACCGGACTGGAAAAGCCCAGTGTTCATTCCAATTCCAAAGAAAGGCAATGCCAAAGAATGCTCAAACTACTGCACAATTGCACTCATCTCACCAGCTAGTAATGCTCAAAATTCTGTAAGCCAGGCTTTAGCAGCACATGAACCATGAAATTCCAGATGTTCAAGCTGGTTTTAGAAAAGGCAGAGGAACCAGAGATCAAATTGCCATCTGCTAGATCATGGAAAAAGCAAGAGAGTTCCAGAAAAACATCTATTTCTGCTTTATTGACTATGCCAAAGCCTTTGACTGTGTGGATCACAAGAAACTGTGGAAAATTCTGAAAGAGATGGGAATACCAGACCACCTGACCTGCCTCTTGAGAAACCTGTATGCAGGTCAGGAAGCAACAGTTAGAACTGGACATGGAACAAGAGACTGGTTCCAAATAGGAAAAGGAGTATGTCAAGGCTGTATATTGTCACCCTGCTTATTTAACTTATACGCAGAGTACATCATGAGAAACGCTGGGCTGGAAGAAGCACAAGCTGGAATCAAGACTGCCGGGAGAAATATCAATAACCTCAGATATGCAGATGACACCACCCTTATGGCAGAAAGTGAAGAGGAACTAAAAGCCTCTTGATGAAAGTGAAAGAGGAGAGTGAAAAAGTTGGCTTAAAGCTCAGCATTCAGAAAACGAAGATCATGGCATCTGGTCCCATCACTTCATGGCAAATAGATGGGGAAACAGGAGAAACAGCGTCAGACTTTATTTTGGGGGGCTCCAAAATCACTGCAGATGGTGATTGCAGCCATGAAATTAAAAGACACTTACTCCTTGGAAGGAAAGTTATGACCAACTTAGATAGCATATTCAAAAGCAGAGATATTACTTTGCCAACAAAGGTCCATCTAGTCAAGGTTATGGTTTTTCCAGCGGTCATGTATGGATGTGAGAGTTGGACTGTGAAGAAAGCTGAGCGCTGAAGAATTGATGCATTTGAACTATGGTGTTGGAGAAGACTCTTGAGAGTCCCTTGGACTGCAAGGAGATCCAACCAGTCCATCCTAAAGGACACCAGTCCTGGGTGTTCGCTGGAGGGACTGATGCTGAAGCTGAAACTCCAGTATTTTGGCCCCTCATGTGAAGAGTTGACTCATTGGAAAAGACCCTGATGCTGGAAAGGATTGGGGGCAGGAGGAGAAGGGGATGACAGAGGATGAGATGGCTGGATGGCATCACTGACTTGATGGACATGGGTTTGGGTGAACTCTGGGAGTTGGTGATGGACAGGGAGGCCTGGTATGCTGTGATTCATGGGGTGGCAAAGAGTCACACGACTGAGCGACTGAACTGAACTGAACTGCTGTGTTAGATATCGTTCTAAGCTCAAAAGATAGTATCGAATAAAACACACAAAATCTCTGCTTCAATAAGGAAGTGATATGGTTTGGGGGAGACAATAAGCTATATAGTGTACTGCAAGGTAATAATGCTCTGGAGAAATGGGAGTAAACAGTGCTAAGATGCTCAGGCAATTGTCGGCAAAAGAGGAGAGTGGGTAACATTTCACTACAGGCATGAAGGAGGAAAGCTAACAAGCCATGGATATCAAGGGGAAAACTTCCAGGCAGTGGACACAGCAATTGCAAAGACCCTTAGGCAGGGTATACCTGGCATGGTTGAGGAGAAGCCAGGGAGCCAGTGTGGCTGGAATACAGAAGATTTTGTAAGCTACTTAAGAAGAATTAAATATATACTCTGAGTTTAGAGTTGAGGGGGGAAGGACGTGGAAGTATTAAGATATATGTCCTACACTTAAGAAGCCCATATGCTAATGGGAGAGACAAAACAAGACAAATGAAATAATAACAAATATAAAACAAGAGATCATTAGGTAAGAAACTGTGTGATTCAGGCTGGGGACTATACCCATTTATGAGAAGGTCTGTAAGTGTGAAAATGAATGGGAAGTGCTTCCTGTTGGGGATACTTTATGGTAGAGAGGTAGGACCTGAAGGTAGGGTAAGATTTAAATTCCAAAAACAGGCAGAGGGCACTCAGTCCACACATCGTTAATATCCCCTCCTGTGTACCAGGTGTTGTGCTGGTTGCTACTGGGAGATAATAGGGGACACTACAGAAAAAACAAGAGAGAAGGGTTCTGCCCTCACAGAGGTAGCACTAAGCAGACTGCATGGTAGAGATAAAGTACAGGTTATGCATTAGGAAACCTTGTAAACAGGACAGAGAGGTAGACCTGACACACTGAGGATGGCAAAGACCTCACATGCATCCAGTTCAGAGGTTTCGAGGCCAAAAATCATTTGAGGGAGGCTGTTAAGAGTCCCAGGCTCCACACTGGGGATTATGCTTGAGAAAATCTACAGTACCCAGCTAAACTGCCTTTCTGAAGCAGTTATTAACAGGGTAGGAACTTTAATCAATACAAACCAATTTCTACCTGGAGAAGAATCCTAGGCTCTGTAAGAAGAGATAGTAATGAAAGAAAAGCGAAAAAAAGAAAGGGAAAGGGAAGGGAGAAAATATACCCACATATACACAGGTATGCTTGTTCTGCATTACTTGATATGTTGTGGACTATATTGGCAAATAGTCTGTTAAAAGTATTTCCCCCGTTTTCTCCTTCTTAACCCACGGTTGCCTGCCTCCTATAACTTTGCACCCCACCCCCTTTTGTAATACCAAGTAAAGGAGGAATGAGAGCCATCAGATGCCAAATACACCTACTTCTCAGGGAGAACAGTGGTAGGGTTGAGCCCCCTTGCAGCTTTGGGAGTGAAGGGACATCTGTTGCTCCTCAAAATTCTTCTCCCTGCCTGGAGGGCACTACTTCCACAAAATCGATTAGTAAATTCGCTCAACACCTGCTCCTCTTCATGCAAAAGTGTTGCTGCTCCATGAGTTAAATGTCTGTCCATCTTCAGAGGGTGCAACCCTATTCCCACCACAGGAGAGGTCCCCAGTCAACCAACCGCTCCTAAGGAACTCTCCAAGGCTCCAGGATGTGGACGCAGGGGACAGGTTTCCTGACGCAGCCTGAGCCTTCTGAGGCCTCAACAGGAATTCCCAGGGTGGCCCCACACCATCAGTGTGAGGAGGTAGTGCAGGATTCCTCTGTAGAATTCACATTAATATACGGCTTGATCATGGCTCTCTGGGGAGGAGCAATGGAACCCTAGTATGAAACAAACAACTTGGAGTTTCTAAACACCCCTGCTACAGATCCACAGGGTTCTGAAGTGAAATTTCTCAACAGAAATTAGAATTAGTTTTGTATGACAAAAAGTAACCAAAAACCAAAATATACAAGCACAATAAAATCAATTCTATTCGATTCCAATTCTCTCCAACGTCCTCCCAAACCAGATTCCAATTTTATATAAAAATGTTGTTTAATTTCTAGTTTTAATAGTATTTTCCTCCCTCCAGATGCAGGTTTTGGTAGCAGCAAATTCAAACACATGAGGATTACCCCTGTATCAGGAACAGCACACGATAACAGGGTTCTACATATAAAAGCCCAATGCATATCAAATTTTCGCTAAGAATGTTTCCCTCCCTCTCAGGCCTTTCGTCGCCTCACATTTTTCGAAGCCAAGTCTCCAAACCTCGGCTACTCAATTTACTAGGACGCTCAGGGAGGACCCAGGAGGACCTCGAGACACAAGTCCCCAGACAGGTTGATTGACGACAACCAACTCCCCTCTCAGGCAGCGCAGCTTTGCGCTTGGAACCTCCGAAGGATCAGCTTTGCGCTTGGAGCCTCCGTCCCGTGGGCTGCCCTGGTTTCCACTCGGGCCCCCACTTCCGCTCTCGCTGCCCCCAGGCTTCGTCCCCGCCCCCAGATTTCAACCCCCTTCCTTGACACCCTCCAAAGCCAGACACCTGGCCATACCTGCACTTCCTCATCCTCCGTCACCACTCCGACTATCGGGATTTGGCGAGGGCTGCTGAACTTGATCCTGCTGCTGGGCTCCCGGGCCTCGGCCTTCTCCGCGGCCTCCGCTGTGAACATGGCCGTGGCTGCGGAGGGAGGGATGGGTGCGTCTCCTTCCTTCCTACACTGTGCCCAGCCGCGAGACAGAAAGAGGCTCCGCTACCAAAAAGTGAAAGCCGCCTAAGAGCGGCTAGAGTAGCGAAAGGTCCCGGGGGTCCGGCCGTGGCCTCGGCTGCCGCGACGCCACTCGCATCCCGCCCCTGAAGCCCACCCGCACACCTTGCAGCTTTCAGGCTGGCAGGTTGCTAACAAGCTAAAGCGTTGCTAGGGGAGGAGCCAGAGGCTGACAAAAGGGCTCCTACGGAAGCCGGAGGATCCAAACTACCCCAAACCCTTATCTACATCCTAAACTCGTGGCTAGATTTGCATGGGTTCCAGAGGGAAGAGGGGCGAACACCTCGGTAGGTAACGGTGGAGTGTTACCTTGGCGGCTTGTGTGACTCAATCTTTGTGTTTGCTCTGGGCCTTCTTAAAACAAGAATGGGCCGGTGGTGGATGTGGGATGCAGGAATGATGAATGATAGAATGCTAATATTGGAAGCTGATCAGTTTATCTCATCCCTAAGAAGAGACCAGTATTACCTACATTCCCCAGCCTTTTACCTCTTCTGTACTTTAGTGAGCACCAAAGCATTGTACACAATGCTGGAAGGCTTTCGAGTCAAATCGTTGAATTTAGAGCAAGTTAACCCCTGGAAACTCCACTCTTCTCATAACTTTTTCACTTTTCTCATCAATAGGATTGCTGTGAGAGGACTGAATGAGATGATGGTTTTGTAAAGTGGTGCTTGGCACATAATAAGCAAGATGATCTATATGACATTTCTGGCTCTACAAATCGAAATGGAAAACCTAGATTGGGCTTGGCAGCACTTGATGTGAGTCACAGCCAAAGAAACCAAGTTTCTTTGAAAGAGTACTGCACGCTTCCAGTCCCTGTTTCCTCAATTCTGTTTAACCCCAGTCCTTGGAAACTGCCCTTACTGAGGTTACCACCACGTGCGGTCAAAGACTGTGTACATTTTCACGTCTTCAACTGGGTGTCAGAGAAGGCAATGGCACCCCACTCCAGTACTCTTGCCTGGAAAATCCCATGGATGGAGGAGCCTGGTAAGCTGCAGTCCATGGGGTCGCTAAGAGTCAGACATGACTGACCACTTCACTTTCACTTTTCACTTTCATGCATTGGAGAAGAAAATGGCAACCCACTCTAGTGTTCTTGCCTGGAGAATCCCAGGGACGGTGGAGCCTGGTGGGCTGCCGTCTATGGGGTCGCACAGAGTCGGACACGACTGAAGCGACTTAGCAGCAGCAGTAGCAGCAGCATCTTGGTGTATACTTGTCTATAATATTTTACACTGTTGACCACTCACCCTTTCTTGAAACTCCCTAGCTCCATTTTCAGCATTATTATTTCTTTTAATCTTTACAGCTACTCATTGGTGCCTTTAGAGCTCCTCTCAGGCCTTACACCCAGAGGTGGTTCAGTAGGTCTAAGGTTGCTATTAACCCAAGAAAGTGCAAAGGGTGTGTCACTTGTATTGTTGACGTAACCTTAATTACTGTGTAAGTATACTACATCAAGAGGAGACTGAAACCACTTGGATAAACAGAGTGGAATCCTGTGAGAATGGCACCAAAGCCTAAAATGGTGGATGGAAAGCTGATAATCCAATGACTTGCGATCCTCTGTGTGCTCATTTTGGCATCTCAAGATGAGGAAGGATGAAGAGAAAGGATTGCCAAGGAAAATTTTCCGCTTAAAGTAGAGCTTACCTAGGAGATGTCAACTGACTTTTGTGATTTAGCACAATAGACTGAAGGTGATAAGAGTCCATAAACCTCAATGGCCCTGGGAAATCAAACTCTTCTAACTGGACTTAACTGAAGACATTTTTCTAACAAATGAACAATAGGATTTTTGTTTTATTTTAACCAGTTGTGTACTAACCTATATATTCATTCTGTCCCATATCCAGAGTATCAGTTTCCCATCCTTAATTAGCACAAATCCCACGAACTCCCCCTTTCTAGCACTTAAAAACTTTTGACTTTTCTCCATTAGTGAGTCTATTACTGGGAAGTTAATAGATCTAACTGTAATTTTTTTTTTGCTTTAATGATTTTTATCTTTTTACAGGTGAGAAGCAACCAGAATAGAATCCTCAGTCACCCCACGCTCAAGCCGTATTGACTGAATTACTTCACTTTTACACAGGTGCCAAACTTCCTCCTACATTACCTTTGCATCTTTTGTACCTGTGACTGTCCTCCAGGGTCTAACTCCTTATGAAACTCAGCTCATGTGACCTTTTCTAGGAAACCTTCTCTATATGCTCTGCTATTTTAGGTGCTGCTTTGTCTGTCATTCTGTTCTTGTACTCTCCACACATTTAATGGTATTTACTGGCTCAGCAGACTCCCTGCTAGACTGAGATTTTTTAAAACAAGGAGTTACTTACCCAGGTTTTTATACCCCAAGCCCTCAGCATAGTGTCTAGAGAAGTATTTCTCAAAACTTAATGTGCATGAGAATCATCCAGAGAGCTAATTAAAAGACTTCTGAGTCCCATATCCAGGGTCTGCTTTAGTAAGTCGGGTAGGGTTCAAGGGTTTGCATGTACAGTTGACCCTTGAAAAACACAGGTTTGAACTGCGGGTTCCACTCACATGCAGATTTTTTTCAATAAATACAGAGTACAGTCCCACACAACCTGGTGGATTTAATCCATGGATACGGAACCTTGGATACAGAGGGTTAACTGTAATGTTACCCCTGGGTTTTCATCCAAGTCAGGGTCGATGTCCCTAACCCCACACTGTACCCTAACCACCCCCAGCATCCTTAACCGCTGCACTGGAAGCACAGAGTGTTAACCACTGGGCTGCCAGGGAAGTCCCATTGATCCTTCTTTAGTATCGCTTTCTAAAAACTGTTAAGAACACAAAAGACATTTTTATGACAGCAGAACCCAGAAGGATGTAGGGTTAAATGGCTAACTACTGAAATGGTAAATTATTTCACAAAAAGATAAATTAATAGTAGAGAAATGTATAAGAGATGACATACATAGGGAATAAAAATACTTCAATCTGGTAACAATTCTAGCAGAATTTAACATTTCTGTTGAATTACAAATTACAATTTCTTAAAAGCTGCTGTAGACTTAAAGATTAACTACAAATTTTAATAATTTATTGAACTATGCACCATTTTTAAAAGTAACATTGAAAGCTAAATATATTTTTAACTTAAATGGATTAGGAAATAAATATTCTTCTGATTTTTTATTGATACTTGTTTGCACCCTAATTAACAATATTTAATAAAATTGTAATTATTCAATAGCATGAATTAAGAATTTTTCTAATTAACATTTTAGATTATATATGAATCTGGTAGTCAATAACCTAGTGCCAAATGTTCTAAATGTTCACACAAGTATTATTTCTTTCTGAAAGTAATTTATTTTAAACAGAAAAATTTTATAGCACATGGGAAGTGTGATTATAGTCCCCTGTAGGGGAATTATGTAACAGAAAAAATACATAAAAGCTGAGATTTAATCTATTGTAGTGTTTTAAAAAATCTTTCAAGTTGAGTGTTGTAGAAACAAAGCATAAAAAAGAAAAGTAATTACCTCCTTCTAACAGAATCATTAAATTTGATACTAAGTAATAAGTACATGGAACATAAAAACAAAGTCAACCATTGTTTGGTTGTCAACCATTCTAATGAATTGTACTAATAATCCAAATTGCAAGTGATTTTTAAATAGGAAGCTACAAGAGCTATTCATGTTTAGTGGAGCAATGAAATAAATGATATTAACTTATAGAGTGACTTTTATCTGATCAAAGCTTCAGCTCCATGACGTAGTTTCAGTTCATAGTTCCATGAACTGAAAATGTTCTTGAACTTTTAGAACTAAAAGCCATTTATTGTGTTTACATGGTGGGAGGTTATTGTAACCCCAGGAGAGAACTGTCTTTATTGTGGAGTAGGACTAATCAGACAAGCTTATTCTAGTGACATTAATTACCCAAGTTCTGTAACTAACTTGACCTGTTCTGATTCTATGAACCATGTTTTAGTCTTTGAAGGCTGTGGGAACCAATACCACAAACTGAGTGGCTTACGCAACAGAAATTTTATTTCCTCACAGTCTGGAAGCTAGAAGTCCAAGATCAAGGTGTCCAAGATTGGTTTCATTCTGAGGCCTTTCTCCTTGGCTTCTCCCTTTGTCATCACGTGGTCTTCCCTCTGTATCTTTATCTACTCTTCTTACTGTTCTTATAAGGACACCAATCATGTTGCATTAGGGCCCACCACTATGACCTCATTTTACCTTAACTACTTCTTTAAAGACCCTTTCTCCAAATGTAGTCATTCTGAGGTACCAGGGGTTAGGACTTCAATGTGAATTTTAGGGGGACATAATTTAGCCTGTAATTGATCCTGACATCCTTTGGACTATAATTAGAATTCTTGTAAAGAACAGATTTAAGAGTAGAATGTGCTTAGTTGAGGCAATACCAGCTTCTTTGCCTTTAGGACATTGATATTTCTCAACGGCTCCTCTGTCTATGGAATTCTCCAGACAAGAATACTGGAGTGTGTAGATTCCCTTCTCCAGGGGATCTTCCCAACCCAGGGATCAAACCCACGTCTCTTGCATGGCAGGCAGAATCTTTACCACCTGAGCCACCAGGGAAGTCCAGGTATTTCTCAGATATTTCTGACTTAACAAACTATCACTGTACATTTATCAATGTGAATCCATCCCTGGGAGATGTATCCACTCAAGGTTCTCAGCCAACCTGGATTTTGAGTCTGCACAGCCCTATGTCTGACTTTGTGAAAATCATCATTTCATAATTTTCCATTTGAAGAATCTACTACCCAAATTACTGTGCTAGCCTAGGTTCCCTAGAGTCTTCCACAAACAAGAAACATTCCCCTTCTGCCAGTTGGTTGGGGGCGGGCACTGTTTCTGCTAAGCAGAAGGGAGGAAAAGATGGCAGTGGAGGAGGATGTACAAATATAGGTGTTACTGAGCTGCCATAGCTTTGAAACAATGGAGTTATAAGTGCTCAGGCTTTTAGGATATTTTCATGGAGGCCTTGTGAATTATTAAACTTTGGAACGGTCCATCTGGGGAAATGAAGGGAGAACTTACTTACTAGCACCCTCTTATTCTTCAACTCTGATCAAAGTTCACCCTTGAAGTAGAGTTGCCAGATTTAAAGGTGAAAACCCATGCAGTATTTGTAACAGAATTACACTTATTTGTTTCTTTGCAATTCAAATTTGATTGAGTGTCCTGTATTTTATCTGGACCCTACTCTCAGGATATTAATACCCACACATTTCCAGGCAGCTGCAGGGGGAGCCAGAGCCTTCACAGATTCTGTGCACAGGCACGAATATCAGTACAGCAGTGTGGTGGGGCTGATGGTGGCAGTGGCAGCAATAGCAATGACTCCTCTCTGGGCCCGTAGGGCAGCTCTAACCACTGGCCAGGAGGCAAAGTAGGAAGCTGAGATGGTGATGGGGAGGGTGTGGGCAGGAGGATGCAGGCATGGCTACGCAGAAATCAGCTGATAAATAACGTAATTTTCTGTAAAAATGAGGCAAGTCATACTATCTCATTGGTTTCTGTAGGACCATATATTACTAGACACTAGAAATACAGTTGCCAACAGAGGTCCATATAGTCAAAGCTATGGTTTTTCCAGTAGTCATGTATGGATGTGAGAGTTGGACCATAAAGAAGGCTGAGCGCCAAGAATTGATGCTTTCAAACTGAGAAGACTCTTGAGAGTCACTTGGACTGCAAGGAGATCAAACCAGTCAATCCTTAAGGAAATCAACCCTGAATATTCATTGGAAGGACTGATGCTGAAGCTGAAGCTCCAGTACTTTGGCCATCAGGGTCATTAAAAAAGACCCTGATGCTGGGAAAGACTGAAGGCAGGGGATGCCAAAGGATGAGATGGTTGGATGACATCACTGACTCGATGGACATGAGTTTGAGCAAGCTCCAGGAGATGGTGAAGGACAGGAAGCTTGATGTGCTGCAGTCCATGGGATCACAAAGAGTAGGACACGCCTGAGCGACTGAACAACAAAGGAATATAGCAGTAAGACAGAGTTCTGCTATCAGGAACTTACAGAATATAGCTTGAATACTGTGTTCTGTCCTAGTTTAAAGATACTTAATAAATGCTAGTGAAGTGAAATACTTTTAAGAATACCATCTCATTAGATGGATGTTTTTCTAAATGTCTGCTCTGATAAAAGCAAACAAAACTTCCCCCAAACCCAAAACAATTACATGAATGCTTTCTGAATGCTTCTAAAAAGAAACAGCCAGCAAAGTATAGATGGCTTCCATCAAATACTGGAATGATTATTCAGTAAGAAAGACAACTCCACTTGTATATAACATTTCAAAAAAGAAATTAAATCACATTAAATAGTACGTTTTTATTTAGATGTTTATAAGGCAAATCTATGAGAATGATATAAAAACATGGCATATAATTTGATAACAGTATTTTGGAGATTATGGAGTTTTATCAAATATCTATTACACAGTTATAAAGAAGACAGTATTTTCTAAGCAGATACAAAATACTCAATGAAAGATAAAGGCAGGAAAATGAGTATAATTAACAATGGAAAATCAGTTCTAATGTGAACTGCATACTATGCTATAAAAACTTTTAAACATAAGAATTATTGCAATCTAGTTTATTCAAATAGTGTTATATGGTATTGTAATAAAGAACTGAAGGCCAGGATGGATTAATTTTGATTTCATATAAAAGAAACCCAAATTTACAATGGCTTAAATACAGGAAAAGGCAGTCAAAGTAGTGAAGCAGTCAAGACCTTTTTAATTTCTAACATGTCCTCCTTAGGGTTTGGCCTTGGTCTTCTTGGATATTTGCAAGAGTTCCTATTATATGACAGTTCTGGCAGCAAGACAGAGGAATAAGATAAAGGAACACATGCTGCTTTTCTTTGAAGAGACTTTTAAGAATTCACTTATTTGCACCTCTACTTCTCACTGGTCCACACTCAGTCACAAATGAAGACTTGACTGCAAGGGCTGTTGAGGAATGTGATGGGCAGCAGCTTTTAAAGTAGGGTAACTAGACACAGGGAGACAATTTCCAGTCCCCCTTCAGACTCAGTATCTGCAAAACTATGAAAGACCTTTAAAGAAAATAAGAGAATCACCCTTGGAGTTGGCGGAAATCATTTTAAAAAAACACCTGCTTTGGGTATTTATATTAGCCCATCTAGCCATTGGGAGAATCCAAATAGTCCACCCTAATTTTAGATGACTGCATGATGTTAATCCAATGATTTGGAAAGTTAAAAAAAAAATCTGTTCAGTAGTCCTCCCCTTATCCACAGGAGAGGTTTCAAGACCCCCAGTGGATGCCTGAAGCCACTGATGCTACCAAACTCTATATATACTATGTTTTTTCCCCCCATACACACATACCTGTGACAGAGTTTAATTTATAAATTAGGCACAGTAAGAGATTACAACAAAATACAAATAATAAAATAGATTATAACAAAGTACTGTAGCAAAACTTATGTGAATGTAGTCTGTCTCTCTCAAAATCTCTTATTGTATATAATGTCTTTTCCATCTTAACTAAGCACTTGTCACACACTGTATAACTTTCGTAGTATGAAGTGCAATGTAAACCTAGCATGAATTTCTTTTTCCTTCTTCATAATTTCATAGATAGGAGATTTATTCTTACCATATATCCTAGCAACCTCAGGATACAATTTTTTTTCTTTCCTTATTAAGTCAAAAACTTTTACCGTTTCACTTAGAGGGGACACTTTACAACCTCCCTTTGACATATCTGGATTCCTAGCGTCACTACCCTTGTACTCGGAGCCCATTATTAAGTAAAATAAGAATTACATGCACTACAATACCACAACAGCCAATCTGATAACCAAGACAGCTACCAAGTAACTAAGGGAAGGACATACTGAACAGAGGGCTGATTCATGTCCTAGGGCAGCTGGAGTGGGAACATCAGCTGTTCCCAGCTGATCTTGGGAACACTCAAGATCTCACCATGCTATTCAGAATGGCACACAATTTAAAAGTTATGAACTGTTTATTTTCAGGATTTTCCATCTAATATTTTCAAACCTAAGTTGATTTTGAGTAACTGAAATCACAGAAAATGAAACCATGGTAGGGGGGACTATGGTGTGTACATGCATTCAGCTAAACTAAATGTTTTTTGGTAACATAGTGACAGAATCTCTGAATATTAGCACTTTAGAAGTTTGCTTAAAACAAAATTGAAGAACCTATTTGTTCCTATAAAATTCACTGTTCAAAAGTATGAACAAATTGTTTCCACTAAAATTATTACAGTTTCATTTAGAGCAATTACATATAATGAATATGTATCAGAATTTGCTTTAGTGGCTTATGAACAACTGAGGGTGGAGCAGCTCATTTTCATGACAACACATCACAAATATAAATCTTAACACCAGGCTCAGGTTATTATACTATGTGTTACACTACTTTAAGTCATGAACTTACAAAATAATTTCAATGCAACATTTTAGGCTGTTTAAATACTTATTTCAAAACAGAGATTTTATAGACTGACACAGGTTCAGTGTTCATAGTATTCCTAAAGAAATATTTATGAATTACACTGATGGCACTTTGTTTAAAACATCACATAAGAAATTTTAAATTTCATAAATAAAGCCTCTTGGCAGGGGGAACCTCTATGTACAGAATTTTTTATGAAATAGTTTAATGGCAATGTACACCCGTGGCAGATTCATGTTAATGTATGGCAAAACCAATACAATATTGTAAAGTAATTAGCCTCCAATTAAATAAATTTGTATTAAAAAAGGCAATTAAAAATAATTAAGATTCTATCACATTAATAAGAGATAAACAATAAAAAAATTGGATATGATATATTCTCAAAAGCCCTTTTACACAAATAATTTTCATAATTTCACTGTAAGGATGAATATATGTTAGGCTATTATTAGCAAATTAATTTTGAAAGTAAAATCCCTTAATCAACTCAAAATTATGCTAATTTATAAGAAATTAATCAGGTAGTTTAACATTGGAGCTCATTAACCAATCCCATATGTAGCACAAAATAATTATCTCTGATAAATACCTATAAATATAATTTATTCATACTTTAAAATACTTCAAAATTTAAATAAACATCTCTACCTGTAGACAATCTAGGCTAATTTTCATATATGCTTTGAAAAATATATGCTAACATGAATATATTCCTATTCAAACATGATTTTAAATATCTTTAATAGAGGAGACATATGAAATCTGCACATAAAAGCTAGGTAGCATGATTCAGTCCAATAATTAACTCCTTCTTAGGAAAAAAATTAATTATTTTGCATAGGATTAAAACTAGGGCTTCCCATGTGGCTCACCTGGTAAAGAATCTGCCTGCAATGTGGGAGACCTGGGTTCGATACCTGGGTAGGAAAGATCCCCTGGAGAAGGGAAAGCTACCCACTCCCGTGTTCTGGTCTGGAGAAATCCATGGACTCCACAGTCCATGGGGTCGCAAAGAGAAACGACTGAGCGACTTTCATTTTCAGAACTAGATATATTTTATGCTCTTATAATTTTCTCAGGGACACTTCTCAAAATATAGTTTAGGAAAAACAAAACTACTTTCTCACATCTAGCAAGAGCAAAATTCAGTCATACTTCTGAGGTCAGAGTAATGATTTCTAAAGAATGATTATGAGAAATGATGATTAAGAAAAGTAATCAGGTAGGAAGTAGTAAAATAAAGCAGTTAAAAGTTATTTAAGTAACGCAATTAAAAGTCAGTATTTTTCCATTTTTAGAAAAGCTTTTAAACATTTAGAATTATAATGAACATATTACACTTGGGCTTCCCTGGTGGATCAGTGGTAGAGAATCTACCTGGCAATATTGGGATCCACGGGTTGGAAAGATCCCCTAGAGAAGGAAATGGTAACCCACTCCAGTATTCTTGCCTGGGAAATCTCATGAACAGAGGAGCCTGTTAGGCTACAGTCCATGGAGTCGCAGAGTCGGACATGGCTTAGTGACTGAGCACGCACATATTATATTTATTCTAAAACTTCAAAATTATGTCAGCTTTATAGTACTCAAAAGAAGATATTACCATTTCAAACAACTGTTACATCTCACATACACTTCATAAACTTCACTTTTTCATATTTTCAAAGGCCCCATTTATCTGTAATAGTGATAATTTTATCTTATTAGCTAATTCATATATACATGTAACAATATAAATATACTTCAATAGTAAGCTAAGTTTTAAAACTATTTTGTTGTATTTTCATATTAACTGGTAAAAGCATGGGCTTAAATGGAGTGAAACTGAAGGGACAAGAAATTATTACAAATATGTAGTTAATGTCACAAGTCTACTACATAGTTTATAGGTGTTACCTTGAAGTTATCACCCAACTGAATTCCTGCTGAGAACTAACAAGTAAATGATTATCAAGACAGAAAGGCTACAATTAAAATGAAAAGCTCAATTAAAAAGTACAAGTTACTAAAATTCACCAAGGAGAGAACATCAGAGAATCATGAGTAGTTGACCAAACTGACATGATATGGTGGTAGGGAGCGAGCCATTGGTGGGAAAGGTAGCTTCTACTGAGTAAAAGTCCTTTTCTTTTTGGCAGCTGGTTTCAGTAGAACCTTACTGGGTAAGTTTTAAAATGTTAAAATTTCAGGAAGAGGAATACATATCATTGTATCTTGTTTGCAACTTTCTCTTTTAATAAAGAAGGAGCAACTGGGGGGGAAATGTAGCACTTTCTAACCAAAGGATGAACAAAATACAATTTTAATGTGTAATGTCAGTACTGAAAAATTTCATGAATAATTTGTATGATTCTATGTCGTTAGAGTAGGAGAAGGCAATGGCATCCCACTCCAGTACTCTTGCCTAGAAAATCCCATGGACAGAGGAGCCTGGTAGGCTGCAGTCCATGGGGTCGCTAAGAGTCGGACAGGACTCAGCGACTTCACTTTCACTTTTCACTTTCATGCATTAGAGAAGGAAATGGTAACCCACTCATGACTTCTTGCCTGGAGAATCCCAGGGATGGGGGAGCCTGGTGGGCTGCCGTCTATGGGGTCGCACAGAGTTGGACATGACTGAAGCGACTTAGCAGCAGCAGCAGCATATCTCTAGAGTAGATTCATAATTAACCCACTCATCTAAATATCCTTCATAGTTGCAAACTGCTCCCTAATGAATGGCTGAGTAGGCAGGAGGACGTCTTAAGAAGAGAGAAAAGAGATGACCAAATCTACAGGGACTTTTTAAGACTCTGTAGGACCTCTGCTGTTAACTACTACTACAGTCCTATCTCTACTGGAGTCCTTTACTGCATAAAGAGGTGTATGGACTGCCACTGATCTCTAGGGTCCTGTCCCAGGCAAGATTCTTTCCTAGGGTAAGTGTGAATTATATCCCCAAGCCAAGGATTAATTTACAATTATACCTTCACATATCTTTTGACACACACGACACACTGTAAAGAATGTCAGTGCCTTTATACCAAAGAGGAAGCATCTAGATTGGAATGCATGGGAATGGGGCAGGGGCCATACAGCCTAGAGGCTAAAACCGTGGCCTCTGAAATATGACTGCCTGGACTTGAATACTAGCTCTGGAATGACCTTGAGCAAATTACTGAACTTTTCTATCCTCCATCCAGTATCCTTATATGTAAAATGAGGATAATAACCACCTCTGTCAAGGGGTTGTTGTAAGTACTGTATGGGAAAATATAAGTAAAGTGCTTAGAACAGTGCCTGGCATGTTATAATCCCTTAATGAATGTCAGTAAAATCCTATATCATTCAGAATATGACTGGCTAAGGTACAACAGCAAAAACCAGCTGATAACTACTTGTATGTAAACTTAACGCTTTCCCTCTAACTAGAAATAATTATAAGATTCCCAGGATTGGTATTATATTAGAAAAGTCAGTTTTGGAGGCCATATATTAAACTGTCTTCTCCCTGGTCAGTATATTAATATGCAAATAAAACTGTTCCACAACAAGATAAAGAATAAAACTTTTCATGAGGTATACATTATCAGTATATATTTCATGTCTACAATGCGTTTTAAATAAAATTTCAAGTTCAGTTTGTCTCTTTGTGTTTGTTCACAGATCACATTGGTTCAAACCCTATCTTTGAAAGAAATATAGGGATGTTAACATATACTCTTACCTAGATGCTAACCTAAGGTGTCCCTTCTTAAAAATAATGTATGTTATGCAGTTTTATTTCTTAAGCTGAATAATAATTAGAATCTTACTTAAGCTCCAGGAAAAAATATCCATCACATTATATTAAAACTTGAAGTTCTGCTGGTTTGCACAGTTTTTTTTTTTAACATTATGTTGTATCTGTACTATTAACTACAAATATTTCTGCCTGATTATGGAATAAAGTTTATTAAAATAACAATAGCATTACAATTATACAAAACAAAACATACCTATGTTTCAACATAAATTGACTACAAAAATTCATATTGGCAAAAATGTGACATTAGGGAAAACAAATTGGAAGAAAATTCTACCATTAATTCAGTTGAGATCCCATTGAACAGGTTTCAGCCCACAGCAGTTTGACAGTGCACTTGCAAGTGAAGATAAAAGAAGTTATAAAAATAATGGCATGAGGAGAACTTCATATAGCAGCGGGGAGCACCATTTATCATCACATTACTGTAACCCTCTCTGGTGAGAGATGAGGAACTGCTCCTCCAATACCTTCTTCTAGAAATTGGCTCTTTTCCCAGCCCTTTTTAATTCGCTTTAGCTTTTGGCTTATACATGGAAGGAGTAAAACAATCTTACCCAGAATTACAATTGAGGGCAAAACAAGAGCAAGAACAAAGTTTGGTGGTGTATAAAACCTGTAGTACTCTTCTTCAAAAGCTCGTTTCCATCCATAAATCAAAACATGGAAAGTACTTATGAGCAGAGCAACATATCCAAGGGTAGACTTGGGACAGGGGAAGAAGAAAGAGAAAGAGAACAAGAAGCAAAATTATTCAAACTCATAAATTAATCCATCCAGATATACTATGTTTATATTTTGAAAACACAACTTTATCTTAAATTATTGCATTACTCTTTGTTATCTACTGACTTAAACAATTTTAACATTTTCATATATTTCTTACACATTTATGTGCACACTGTTTTACACAAATAAGGCCAAATTACATATATTCTAATATTCTGATTATTTATCACATCTAGAGCTTTTCCTCATGTCATTAAACATGAAAACATGAGTTTAATTTAAAAGGTATTCTACTGAATGGATGTGCTATAATTTACCTAACCATTCCTTTTTGTTGATCATTTACTGTTTTTTTTTACCTTCTTCAACTATTATATAATGTTAAACCCTCTTTTATATTTTGGTTTAGTTCCTTAGAACTGATTTCTAATAGTGGGATTACTGGTCAAAACATCTGGCTTTTCCTTAAGGATACTGATAAAAATTGGAAAACTTCTTTTAAAGGTTCTCCACATTTCTACCAGTTGTGTATGTTTTTAAAAATGTATGTGAGTGTGTATCTATACTATATATAATATAGTACATATATTACATATGTAATATATGTATACATATATACACATGCATATAATTAAATGCTAAAGAGCATTCTCATAGGTATACACACATATAGTTGAACATAAATATGAAAAATCTTATAGTATTAATGTGTAACATAAAAAGAATTTCAAATGGTTTTACTGACCATATTGAATGAGATTATAAGAGTATTTTGTTAAAAAGTTGACAGTTTAAAAATCGAGCAGTTCAGCATTTTGAGTTCTCTTTATTATATTTAACTGCTTGTTGAGAAGTGGTTTAAGTCACACAAAATGTAGCAGTCTATCAGCATAGTAATGTAAAGTCTAACTTCGCTGGAGAAGGATTAAATCTCTAGCAGAAAATTGTTCTGCTTGCAATTACTCCTCTAAACTTATCATGATACTTTGCACCTGTCTAGCACCTTTTATCAGAGTGCCTTCTATTTCTTTTCAGGTGGGATTAAACTAGCAGTTGGGAAAATATTCACATTTTATTTCCCTCAAAAAGGAAAAATTAATTTAGATGAGGGATAGGCCCTTTATTCTGAATGAGGTTTTTAGACCACTTAAAAAAAAAACACACACACACACACACAAGCAAATAGGCAAAAAACAAAACCCCAAAACAACCAAAAGTTAGTGTACCACCAGATGCCACTCATCTGCATGTTGTGCTATAAACCATTTGGAAACAACCAAATGGTTGTTATGATAATTTAGGAAGGGTCTAAATTTGAATTATGTATTTTAAAAATACGCAAATTCATTAAAGAGCTATTACTAGAGAAAGTGAATGTTTAACTTATCATATAACAAATGTTATTTTGAAATCCCTCATACACATATGTATACAACTGATGTACTAAATACATATACTAACAAGATTCATAAGGCTGGTTGCTTGTCATAATCCATTAACCTAGTTTTGTTACCGCTTGTGTTTGTGTGTATATACACATTTCCTTTAAAATATTCAGACTGAGCTTCTCTCCACTTGAATTACAACTAATGAAACTTTTCTAGACAGATTAAGATGACTCAGAATATAAAATAAGTCTCCGTTCAGCTGGCCAATAATACATTGACTTTGGTATTAAATTTGATTTAAGCTGACTCACCTCCTACTTTCTATTCCTTTTTAAAATAACCTGTATCTATAACATAGTAGGCAGTGCTATCAAAACCTTCCAGTAAAGTCCTGTACTGGTCTTTTACTAACTAAACCAGAATGGTCCTAACGTGGCCTCTAGCAGCATATATTCCACGAGCTACTTGCATAAACAGCAGTCCCAGAGGCATTCTTTCATAAGGAACATATTTAAAATTTAATTGTACTTAATTGTAGTTAAAATTCTGTACCACCCATCCCCTCACCAAACAAACACCATGTACCTGAATGAAACTGAATTCCCTCCAGTTTAAAGCATTGCTCACTGAAGGGATAGAGGTGACTGCCAGGAGGGAAAGTAAGCCAAGGCTCATTATGCCAAAGGAAATATACATTTCAATTCTCCAGACTTCTTCCTCGTTCCAAGAGTTTTCAATATTTGCATGAACCTAACAAGAAAGCAAATGTGAATTTCCTTTGTTTGGTAGAACATTAACTGATTCAGCACAGAGTTCACTCTTGGCCTAAGAATGTGTCATATACAGACATATTTAAGTTGCACTAATTCAATTTAATGAACTGTTATGGAGAACCTATTACTGGATGGTATTTGTTCCAGGTGTGTGGGAAAGAGAAGAGAGAGTTAAACAGAAAGAGAACTAAGGTCCTCTCCTTCCTCACCCATATGTGATAAGGGTAGTTGACACATTTGTAATACATTGTGCTGACATGGACTCTGGAGTCCCAACACTGAGATACTGAGTGGTTGGTTCCAGAGGGAGACTAAAGAAGTAGTGGCAGTTTTCCGGTACTTTTAGAAGTTGGTTACAACTTGGTTGAATATTCTGGCCTTAGTTCAATTTAGAATCCAAGCAGGGGATTTCTAAATTTTGTTCCTTCGTTTCTCACAGAATATTTATATATTGATTTACTTCTTCTTACCTTCTTTTCCCCAGTAAGTTGAAATTGCCCTGAGGATAAAGCCTTACGGAGCACAAATATTTATCTACTTGAATGACCTCATTAATATACTTTTCAAATGTCTAGTTGCCTCATGCAGTACTTTTTCAAATGTCTTCCCCTTACATTGATAATGCACATATAATCAAGCCATACTTTAACTCTGAATATGTCAGATTCTGGATAGGAACTACTTTTAGAATTGTCTGTTTACATGCAAACAGTATAATTAAGAGTATAAATCAAGGTTTGGATTCCTTGGGTTGAAGATTTGATCTATTCAAGGAAAACAGGTTCTAACTTAATACCAGCTTTACTTTTTGTCCACTTCCAGGTAACCAAACTGAAGTTTAGTTGAGGTAACCATACCTGAAGTTTAACAAAAAGAGAGAAAAGCTATTTCTTAGCCACTAGTTCACTGAAGTAATCAATACCGACATTCTGAAAGAAGCCACAGAGCTCCTCTGTGGAGAAAAGGTTCTTACTATCTCATTGGGCGTCTATACGACAATACAGAATAGCAGCATAACCCAGTAAACCTGGAGCCTACAACCTGTAGCTCTCTATTAATACCTGTCCTCCCAATTCACCCCTTCATTCCATGAGTATGTTTTTTGAGCGTCTACAATGTGTCAGACACAGTTCCAGGCATTATGCATATATCAGTAAGCAAAATGGACAAAGACTCCTCCTCTTGTGAACTTACATTCTGATGAGAGAAGTCAGAGAACACTAAATAAGGAACACAAAGTGTGTTAGAAGGTGGAAAATACTATTGAACAAAGAGAAGGTACAGCAGGGGAAGGAGGAGAGGCTGGGAGTGCCAGGGTTGAGTCAGAAGCAGGTGGCAGAATGTAAAACAGTGTCCAATGAGAGCCTCGCTGAGGAGATAAGGACTTGATGGGAAAAATTTTCACATTCTGAGGTATGGGAAAGTCGTTCTGGCTCATACATGATTTGGTTTGAACTTTATTAACTAAGAACAGCCTGTCTTATGTACAAATATACATTGTACATCAGCTATACCATTAAAAACAAGAATGCTGCCCACCATCAAGTTTTATAAAGGGTTTAATGGGCCCTTTGGGCCCCAGTTCACAATGGGCCATGAGGAGAATTCAGGAGGAAAACAGACGGATGAGGCTTTCTGGGCTATGAAATATTGGCCCCTAGATAGTTAAGATGCATACCTCTGGGAGAATTTCAATGACCCCAGATTCCTGCATCTTCCAATACATAGAAAAACACTGAAATTATTAACTTGAAATATCTGTTTTTTGTGATTAGCAGTAATCCTTTATCAAGGATGTAAGTTTGACCACACTTATTTCCTAGCTAAAAAGTTCATATACATTCTGGCTCCTTCCCTGCCTCTTCAGAGCAGTCCCCTCAGAGTTACTGAGAGGTTGTTTCCCAGGTTATCGACTTCAGCTTGGTGTGGATAAAATTCTCTTCTAATCTGATTATTGATCATTTATTATTTTTGTCAACAAACTGAAGACTTGAAGGAGGTGAGGAAGCTGGTGGAGTAGATACCAAAGCCTACCATTCATTTAAGTGAAGTGGTTTTTAGAGAAAATGGCTTAAAGAACATCAATCTAGTAATTTTTTTTCAAGTTATTTTAGGTTTTATTGTTGAAACAAGTATAATTGCTGGATGCTACACACTTGGACCATAATGCTTTGTTTCCTTATAAAATGCAAAAGCTCTTACACGTGTGTTTGGTATATTGTGCTCATCTTTCACTGAAAAATGCTACATCAAAGAGCTTCAGTGAAATCCCTGATATTTACTGAATGGAAATTGTTGAGGAAAATCAGAGTCTATGCCATCATCAAGCCAATTCTACGAGGCTCTCTCTGAGATTTTCTTTACAAGTTAAGTGCCAGAGAAGCTTCACCTGAGGAACCAGTACCTTTCTTGCTTGTTGATAACAAAACCCAGCAATCCTGACTTGCTATTCTTTTTCATATTTTCACTAGGCTTAATTTTATTGTATGTGTTTACTAAAGGCTGCCTTATTATTTCACGGAACATGGCCAATTATAAAAGAATTAACTGATGCTGAAAGTAATCACTGCAGTTGTAACAAAAAAGGAAAATAAAACCCAACTCTTCTCTTCACTTCTCTGCTTTTATTCTTCAGAGAAAGGGATGACAGAAGCTTTAACTATAAATTATTCTGAATTAGCCATATAATTCTATGCAAAAACCTTGTTTAAAGAATAATTCTTTCCCCTCCCTAAATATACCAACATTTCTATTACAAAGTATGTAAAGTTTTGGTGGTGGTGATGGTTTGGTGGTTTAGTCGCCAAGTCGTGTCCAACTCTTGCGATCCCATGGACTGTAGCCTGTCAGGCTCCTTTATCCACGGGATTCTCCAGGCAAGAATACTGGAGTGGGTTGCCATTTCCTTCTCCAGGGGATCTTCCTGACCCAGGAACTGAACCCAGGTCTCCTGCATTGCAGGCAGATGATTTACCAACTGAGCTAAAAGTATGTAAAGTTTTACACTATATTAAATCTTAGTTTTTATAAATTATACTAATCAAGTATTTTACTAGCATCAGATAAATATCAAACTTGCTCCATACCTGCTGATAAGCCATGTTGAGAAACAAGTATCTCTCCGATCTTCTCATTGGTAAGCAGAGGCTGTAGGCAACATGGACTGAAGCGAAGAAAAAGCTTAATAATCCAAGCTGTTTTCTACACTGTAACCAGGTCTCCAACCATGGTGGAAATCTCCTATACTTGGTGCCATAGTAAAGCTGATAAGCAGCTGCCAGAAGACCTGCCAGGTAGACCAGGGACAGCAAAGTAATGGCAACTATGGGCAAGGTCTTATTCACAATCTCAATAGGAATCTTGTAAAAGTCACTCTGCTGGTTTCTAGCATAGGGATGAATCACATCTCTGACAAAAGAATAAAGAAAGAAAAATGTGGCCAGGCTTATGGCTACCACCACTGGCCCTCTCCAGAGAGTAAATAGTCGCAGGGGTAAATTTTCAATCTCCCTGGCTGATGATAATGATCCCAAGTCAACGGGAATGAAATTCAATTGACGGGCAAGTTCAATAACCTGTTGTCGAGCTTGAATATTATTGCTGCATATATAAACCTGTGGGAAAAAACCAGAAGACTCATCATTACCATGGTTGCTTATAAAAATGGTAATAATCACATTTAATCCATTTAATCCATTTAATCCATGGAGCATCACATATGATGACCTTGAGTGATACAAAAAACTAACGTGATAAAGCATTTGTTAATTTATTAATCTGTTTATTTATAGGTTAAAATAGTATTGTAAAAAAACAACAAAGTCCTTGCTAGCTTCGATGACATGAAATGAAAATGCAGAAAAATCTAGCATGAACCTGGGACCAAGTCCTCAGGGGAAGGGAAGCAGGAAGAAAAATTTCTAAACCACGTGCTTCTGAACAGATAAAGTAAGTAAGGTCTTCTCTTCAGTAGTCTAGGTGGAATTCAAGCTGCTGGCCGTGCCCCTCCCCCATCCAGCTCCCACACTCCTGCAGATGGGCTTGGGCTGGTTCTCCAGGCTTTGGTGGACGGCTTCGTTCTAGGACTGCAGTGCTTCTGCCAGAGTGATTGCAAGCAATACACTTTATGGCTATTCAGTAAGGGAAAAGATGAGTATGGTGAATGAGCATGAGATGGTTGAATTTGCAATGAAAACTTCTAAATTATGTCATGATGCTATACTATTTATAAAGTTTACCTTCTGGCTTAGAAACCAATTCACCAACACCATGGATAATCTCAGGTATATTACTTCATTGGTCAGAATTATGAAATTCTTTCATCTTTAAATGAGGATAATATATTTGGTGGGGAAAAAATGGCATTATTAGGCTTAGTTAATTTAAATAGTAAAAGTAACTGCCGTTTGATGTGATTGAGATCAGTAGGGGTGGGGGTGGGCTTTCAAGCTACCAAATACTCTTATATATTGTAATACGGTTGAGAAGTCAACAAATATTTGTTGAACATCAAGTTCATGCTGGAGTAGTGTTAGAACCTGGATTAGTGTTAGAAAAAGTTTGCTATAAAATCTCTGAGTGATGTTCAGGGAAAACAAATTCCTAAATATATACCTGAAGATGTTTATACACATGCTCTGGAACAGACCACACTGAAATTCTTGCCTGCTAAACCTAGTTATATAATGGAAATAATGTAGACTTCTTAGGATTATTAATTTTATCTAACATTAGCCATGTAAATGAAAAAGTCTATACTGTTAGAACTTCTACAATGGAACAGTGAAGGTAGAGAAATATATATGAAAGAAATAAGGAAAGGCATTCTCAGTTTATTACAGGTGTGACAATGGTCAATTAAAGTTTTTTATTTAGTTCATTAGGGAAAAACACTAAAAATTATAAAACTTTCTAATTTACCTAAAAGAATAAATCAAACATATGTAAAGGCACAAGATACACATGAAACTCTTTCTGTATTTCACATTGAACAATCTCTTGTTCCATAATTTATTTTGTTGAATATTAAAATTATCACTAATTCGGGCAAAGGATTACATTCAGGTCTATCTCTCATTTACTTGATTTGATCTATCGCTAAACCGTGGTGGATATGCAAAAGAAAAAAAGGCTTCAGAACAGTCTCTAGGAAAGTACATATTCTTTTACTAAACATCTGAATTACTAAACACCAAATTAAACACCTGAAAATGAGTAGTTAATCATGACTCTCTCATGCAGCATGCTGTGCTGTGCTGAGCTTCAGTTACTCAGTCATGTCTGACTCTTTGCGGCCCCAGGGACTATAGCCCGCCAGGCTCCTCTGTCCATGGGGATTCTCCACACAAGAATACTGGAGTGGGTTGCCATGCCGTCCTCCAGGGGATCTTCCCCACCCAGGGATTGAAACCATGTCTTTGGTGTCTCCTGCATTTCCGGCAGATTCTTTACTGCTGAGCCACCAGGGAAGCATGACAGGCAGCACACAGTGCTGTAAATACTTGAATTTATTTTCTAAGACATCTAATCAACTGTCTTTATGGGCAAAAATGATAAAAGTATTTTATCATCTTGCTCCAATATAATGCATAACTACACTTTTGAAAGATTTTTAAGGTGCACTACTCTATGTGTTTACTTATAAAAGCAGAAATGGAACACTGTTTACCAAATAGGCAAACACTGTTTACGTCTTTTTGTTTGCAAAGAAAGGAGGAGGAAGGAAGAAAGGGTGGGAGGAAGAGAGGCAAAGAAAAGAGACATGTTTGAGATTGTTTTAATTTTTGAGGAAGTAAGGAGATGGCCCATTATTCATCTACGAATCTTGTCTTTTTCTTCAATTAGCTGATTATGATAAGAAAGTTCAAGTTATTTTCTCAGATTTTTACATCATTTTGAGGATAGAAATATGTCCTTATAAGGTCAGGACACGAATCTTCAGGAGCTCATACATAGTTTTCAAAATGATAATCATGGGAGAGCATCAGAATTCATTTTTTAGGTATATATTTGTCTACCTATTTAAGTATAAAATACCAGCTAAATAAGAATCAAATGTAAAAATACATACCTGCCGGCTGGCATCCTTAGGTCCTAACTGAAGTGCCCAAGCTGAGATAACATTAAATCCTTTCACAACCAAGGAGTCTGGGAATAATGAAGCCAAATATTCTGCATTGGATTCTGGGTATTGGTTTACCCTCATATTATTGCTCACATCAATCAGGATTTTACCCACAAGCAGATGTCTCAGGTCCCACAGGGAGGTATAATGTTCTCTATGTATAGCAACAAATATTATATTTGTTTTTATTAGAGCATCTTCGTGGTGAGTGACATCTACTACATGAGGAAAAAATTCAGAAGCAAATTTAGGATTTCTGCTTCCTATTACCACATGATAGCCACATCTAATAAGTCGAATGGTCAGGGATTTGGCAAAATCCCCACTTCCGATTACACCCACAGTGACCTTCCTTGCATCTTTGATACCATTTATCCCATTAGGCAAAAAAGTTTCACTAAGACTCTTGGGGCTTCCCATCATGGAGATCGATTCCATGATATGGACTCTTCCAAGATCACCAGGGATATCCTAGGGGAGAGAAAATAAAGCACTCATCAATTACTTATTACCAAACATGAACACACTTTTAGATGTTATAACAACATCCCTGTTTCTAGAGGTAAAACAATCTGGCAAGCTATATAACATCAAACACCACAAGACACAATTTGTAAGCCAGAAATGGATCTTGAAATAGAAAAATGAACTGTCACAAAGTTGATGTGCTAAATTGGAGCTTCTCCAATTTTAATGTGCATTTGAATCATCTGAGAATCTTGTTAAAACGCAGATTCTGATTCAGTAAGTCTGGAGTGAGGCCCAAGATTCTGCATTTCTAATAAGGTGATGCCAATGTTGCTGGTCTGTGGGGCCCCTCTTTGAACAGCAAGGCTCTAGAGCACACAAAAGGAAAGACAGTGAAGTTTTCAGCAAGGGAGAACTTTAAAAAAAATACAGCTGCAACCAGTGTGAAAATTCAGTTTCTCAGCAGACCAGAGGCAGCAAAGTCAGAAATACCACTAGAGGTAAAGAAGGACTGTGACGATTCATCATAGCTCATGAGACAAGAGAAGACAGACAAACAATAGTAAAACCCAAAGAACCATTTATAATCCCAAACTGTCTAGAGTCATTTGGGACTACCTCAGTAGCTAGTAAGTAGCTAGTAAGAGCTTTATTATTAAATAAGAGTAAGCTAAATCAGCTACTAAAAAAAATGAAATCTGGGGTTTACCATTTTCAGAAAAGTAGCCATCAAAATATAATAAAGAATTAATTAAACACTATAGACTTCTATCATCCACCTTATGTCTCATTAACTTATCATCGAGAAAGTTTTCCCGTATAAAGGGGGTTAGTAAGGTGTTTATGGTCTTAAATTACACAATACTTATGAAATCTTTTTCTTCCCTTTTTTTGCATCGGTTGCCTTGAATATAATGAAGTTATTTTTTTCTGGAAAAAATCTGTCAAATTCTTTTCTTAGTGACTAACACCTGCAAAGTTCATATTTGTAGTAACTTGCTCAAGAATACTATTCAAAAAAAATAAATAAAGAAAAAAATCAAGAATACTATTGAGATGGCCATGAATCAGTGTCACTGTTAGGTCTGAATGAAAAACACTCTTCCATTTTATCTGCAATGTTCAATTTCTTTTATAGTAACAGCAGATGTGGATCTCTTCAGAGAACTTAATGGATTTTACAGGAACAGGTGGAATGTTTTTAAAAAACATGTTTTTCTGGTTTTTAGTAACTGGAATTTGAAATTACTGAAGCCAGGAAAATTCAACTTTTTATCCTAGAAATAGAACATGTTCAATGACTCCAAATATATCAGTGAATTAATCTTTAGAAAGATAATAATACTACCTGATACTCATATAGCCTACACTGTGTGCCAGCTCTGTGCTTTACAGATTAACTGACTGCATCCTCACAACTACCCTATGAGATAGGTACTAATACTGTCATGCCAATTTTGCAGACGAAAAAACTGATACATGCAGAAAATAACTTGTACAAGGTCACAAAAGAGGAACTAGAGAAACCAGGATTAGAACCCAGGCAATCTAGCAAGGTATGTATCATTTGGGTGCCTGTAAGGAATTAAAGAAAGATATGGGGGTAGTGGCAAGGTGGAAGAGAGATGGTGGTGTTCATATTAGTATATTCTCCTTCTTCAGCCATGTCATTGCTCCTTAGCATTACTCCTAGTAATTGCTCCATGTCATTGCTCCTAGTCATCTCAGTGTCTAACTTGGGTCCTGGGAAAGGGGAAAACTCACTCTTTTTTAGTCTATTACATGTTTCATTTCACACTTTTCAAGTTATAAGGGGTAATAATTATTTGCTTTCCCTTGGGGTGATCCCACACACCCTGAAAAGTGGGGGTGAAGCGGGTGTCAGAGGCACTAAGGTGGTACAAAACTGTCAGCATCCTCCGAGAGATATTCCTGGTATTTAGAGAATCAGGAGCAGTTAAAGAAACCAGAAGTAATTAAATCAATGCTCATTTCATTAAACAATTCAAGGTGAACTGACTGACTTACCCCTAGTCATATATATTATCTAAGGATAACGAGAGTTACTAGATTCTCACACAGGAAACCAAGTTTCCTATATCCCAGTCTCAAGTTCTTCTGAGTAGAGATTGTAGCATCCCCCAAAATGTAAGAATTGCAAGATCTTTAAATCCAAGAATCATGATGATTAAGACCTTTTCAAATGAAAGCAAAAATAAAAACAGTATCGCTGATCTGCTTATTTTACAAAGTAAGTTCAAATCCCTTCTGTAAATCAGAATGTGAACAAGTAAAAATACATTAGGGCCTAATAATGTCATCTCTGGGTACCTCATAATACCATGTATCTTATACATATTAATAGATGACTCTGTCCTAACATGTCTGGGCCTTATTCATATTGTATTTCTAATGGCAAGTTTTAACTGAACCCTTTAATAGTATGACTGTGCCTATAAATAGAAGTTGGTCTAATAAATGAGACTCTTCTCATCAAGGTTTTAAGTAATGTAAAAGCATTCACGAGGAAAAAAAAAACAACTTTTAATGGATTTGAGAGATGGATTATTTGTATACTGCTGAAAGCATATGATGATGGCACATACTATTTCGTACTTTGCAATATTTTCACATATATTACCTTATTTAATTCTCAGGTGGCTGTGAAGTACATAGTATGCCCATCTTGAAGATGGGGAAACAGAGGCTTAGAGAACTTTGGCAATTTATCAAAGACAGTGCACTTTGTAGTTAACACAACTCAGCTTCACATATAAGTCTTTTGACCTCTGCTAATTCTAACACTGCAGTGCAAACATTGTATGGGATATCTTAAAACTATCAAGATCACCAAAAGTCACCCATTAGTTTTATTCTCCAAAAGAAATACTAACTCTAAATAAAGTATGAATCATAGCTCAGATAGTTTTAGGTAAACCCAAAGCTATAAAATGGGCAAACTCTGGGAGATAGTAAGGGACAGGGAGACCTGGTGTGCTGTAGTCCATGGGGTTGCAAAGAGTTGGACATGACTTAGAACTAACTGAACAACAATGACAAAGCTATATAGTTTGGATTTATAGCTATTAATCAATCATCAGTAAATCCAAATTTTAGATCAAAACCAGCCAAAGACATAACTTTATTAATACTATGAAAAAAAAACCATGATTGATTGCTGGGTAATTCTTGGAGAACCCCCAGGTAGCAACCCATTTTCTGTGGGGGCACTGCAAATACTGTGAAGGTATATCCTGCTTCTAGAGGGGAGGAAAAAAGAGCCAAGAAATATGTGTGGGTCCTGTGGAACTCACCTGTACACAGACCTAAAAAGCACCTCCTCTCCACAAACTATGGGTGCTGAGACACTGGAGTAAAAATCTCATGAATCTCCTTTCAATTCTGTAAGCCATCATTTTGGATCACTTAGTTAACAGCTGAGCTGAAGTTTACAATTGTGATGTTCATAAAAAATGGGGTTATAAGGGACTTTCCTTGGTCCAGTGGCTCAGACTCAGCTTCCAATGTAGGGGCCCTGCGTTCGATCCCTGGTCAGGGAACTAGATCCCACATGCCACAACTAAGATCCTGTGCAGCGAAATAAATAAATATTTTTTAATGGGGTTATAAGAAGTGAATAATGTCAACAGCTGAAAAAGGTTTACCTATTTACAAAGTAAGAGTCATAAATACCTTACATTGTACATTTCCACTGATAAGGAGTGATGCAACTATAATCTAAAGGGAGATCTGGTTTTCCATGGTCCAGCATGAATTTATTCAGGCCACTGTGAACTTTGCACAGAAGATATAAAGAAGAGAAGCACAGCGCTTACACTTAAGTTTACATTCCATTTAAGAAAAGACAAGATATACTTGAATTAAAAAGCAAGAGAAAGAAAAAAAAATTCATATCAGCATATAATTAAGAATTAGATAGTATGATCAGAGCATAGTTATTCTAGAAAATCAGGGAGAGAAAAGTATCATATGGTGTCTCCTTACCTCAAATCATTCTATATATATGAATTGTACTTGCAAAATAATCTCAAAATTACACAGAATGTTTCAAGGGAGGTACACTACAGGTTCATTCTAGCTTAAAACATCAAGGACCCAAAATGAAATTTGGCTTTCTGTGACCTTACTTTCAAAGTACTAGGGCACTGGCTCCCAAATATGAAGCTATCACTGGTCAACAGCAATTAAAAAGTATATGGATACAGTAGGGAGTTTTTCATAAAATTATTCAATTTGCCAAATTGTCTTTTCCTCTGAAAGTATATCTGAACTAACTTGAGGGATCAAAATGTCTGTTTTTTATAAAAGGATAGTGATAGAAGTTGTTTGAGTTGGCAGTCCTATATAGATCCTCTCCCCTCCTTTTTATTTTACTGGACAAGTTCTCGGCTGCTGGAGATGTCTGCTTAATCCTCAGATGATATATCAAATATCCCCATCTAATTTTACAAAACTAGAGATTTTACTATCATGATCTTTGGGTTGCAAAAAGATAACCTCTACAGTCTCTCAGTATTTAAATAAACATAAAACCCAACTGTTTATGGGCTTCCCTTGTGGTTCAGCTGGTAAAGAATCCACCTGCAATGTGGGAGACCTGGCTTTGATCCCTGGGTTGGGAAGATCACCTGGAGAAGGGAAAGGTTACCCACTCCAGTATTCTGGCCTGGAGAATTCCATGGACTGTAGTCCATGGGGTCGCAAAGAGTGGGACACGACTGAGCGATTTTCACTTTCATTTTCACCTGTTTAAAACAATAAAGAATTTCTTTGAGGGAAGAGGTGGGGTCTTTCTTTTTTTAGACTTTCATTTTTTGGAAGAAATTTGTAAGTCCTTTAGACAAGCCCAGAAGCAAAGCTACAATTCTGCTTGAAAAATCAGAATGTGATTTCTTAACACAGCAGTTGTCCAAGTATGGTCCCTGAACCAGCAGTATCAGCAGTACTGGGAACTGGTTAGAAATGTGAATTTTTAGGCACTATCCCAGACCTCCTAAATCAGAAACCCTGGGGGTGGAGCCCAGCAATCTGTTATAAAAAGTCCTCAGGTGGTTCTGATGCACATTAAAGTTTGAGAATAACTGCCCTAATGTAATGCAGTCCAACCACTGTTCACCATTTGAATATTTAAATCCACTTAAGTCAGATTATTAAATTCTTTCAGCTGAAACTCTTGGATAATTTATATGCATCCTCATTTAAAAATCATTCTCTCAAATTATGAAACAGTAATTTTATTAAAACTATGCAGATTTATTCTTTGAAATTCTGTTTATAAACTATGGTAATTACAAATGATTCATTAATATTTCATACTTGGATCTGAGTGTCTTTTTGTGTTCATATTTTCTAGAACCAACTGAAGAATTTTCAGAAAAGAAATATAATAGCATTATAAAAGCCTTCCAGACTTTTCAAATAACCTGAATTTTAATGAGATATGCAAAATTACAAGTAACTCCCAAAATATTTCCTAGGCTCAGTATATATTCAATATATACCTTTATATGGGTATAATTTTATGATATTTTTAGGTCCTAAATCACCAAAACAAAACTTTATATGTTTATTATGTTGAAATTACTAGGGAAAGAAAGCAATCTAATTCATGGCAAGAAGATTTTAAGCAAAAAAGCTTTCTGGTTAAATTTAGGTTAGTCTAGAAATTCAATTTTTAAAATATATTGCCTGACCACTCCAGTTGATAAAAATATTTTAGGATCTTCGATAAATTAAAGTAACAACATCCTTCTAAGACCTCCCCACTCACCCACTTTTCCTCTATGTTTAGGCCACAGAAGATGCTATACACATCCTTCCATCCACCTTATAAGGAAGCCTGTTACATCAAGCACAGTCAGGGGTCTTGTGCATACCTGGACTCTCATAGCAATGCAAACTGAATGACAAGGGGGTATGTCATATTCCCAAATGAAGCTGGGAATAGCAGGTTATATCATGGCTGATATAATATCCCCATTTTATAACGTGTTGCAGATTATACTTTGAGATAAGGACACCTATGTTCGGTGGTGGTGGTTTTGTCACTAAGTCGTTTTCAACTCTTGTGACCCCATGGGCTGTAGCCTGCCAAGCTCCTCTATTCATGGGATTTTCCAGGCAAGAATAGTGGAGTGGGTTGCCATTTCCTTCTCCAGGGGATCTTTCCACTCAGAGATTGAACCTGGGTCTCCTGAATTACAGGCAGATTCCTTACTGACTGAGCCACCAGAGAAGCCCACACCTATCTTTCAGTTCAGTTCAATTGCTCAGTCATGTCCGACTCTTTGCGACCCCATGAATTGCAGCACGCCGGGCCTGCCTGTCCATCACCAACTCCCGGAGTTCACACCTATCTTTACTGGCTAGCAAATACAAGTTTTCCTGTGTTGTAGCAACTTACAAATAAATAATCTTCTATGAAAGGTCTAGCACTCTAGCCTCTACACAAACCCGTTTCCCCTTTCAATGCCATACCATAAACAGATTAGAAAAGGCACCAGTGTCCACTGGGTGCTGTCAACTGTAGGGATCTCTGATGACTGACATCAATTTATTTATTTTGGAATCAATTTAGAAATCTGTCCACAGCCAAAGGTCATAAGGATACCATCCACCCCCAACCATTCCCCCATCCAGTGTCTTATTGAGCCTGACCCACCAGGCATTCAGCTAGGTATTAACACTTCAGTGACACCAAACAAGTACTAGCTTCTTGGTCTTCTAAACAATACGATGAAATTATAAATATTGAAGCATATATAGCAACTAAAAAAAGCTTTATGGAGGTGTAATTTACATATCATGAAATCTATCCATTTAAAATGTATAAATTAATAATTTTCAGTATATTTACAGTTATGTAACCATCACAACAATCCAGTTTTAGAACATTCCCACCAGCGATAACTGTTATTACTCAAATTTTGATAAAAACTTGCTGAGAGCATATGCCTCTTTTTTGTTTTTTAAACTAGTATATGCTTCTTTAAAAAAAAAAAATCCTTCTTCCTGCAATCCTTCTTCCTAAACATCCCACTGGCTTTCACACAGCAGATTGTGGCCTGTCTTTTGCTGATTCTGCTCGGTACTATGGGTATAATAGAGGCATCTATTACTTGGCTTAAGTGGAGAGGCAAAATCTCAGTCTCAGAGCTGCCTCTTTCCACAATGGAGAAAAACCTTCTAAAGCTGTGGTTCTCAACTCCAGCTTCACCCTCCAGTGACCTGAGGAGCTTTATCACATAGTGATACCCAGTCACCACCACCCCTGAACCCCAGATTTTTATTTAATTAGTCTAAGGTTCAGCCTGAATTTTTTAAGAGATTTTTTTCATCAGGATTTTAGATGATATCCTTAGGTGCTTTAATTCGCAGCGAAGATTGACAACAACTATACCAAAAAAGGCAGGATTCAACCACATACTCATTTGGGAATTTGGAGATAACAGATATGGCTTTTTGATGCTCAGTTACATTTCTTTTCACATTGTTTTTTTGTAATAATGAAAAATAATCCTAGCAAGAGACTAACAGCAGCCCCTGGATGCTGGAAACTGGAGAATGCAGCCCTTTCCCTTGCAGGCTCTGAGCTGTCTCAGAAGGTCCACTCACTATTTTGCAATTTCCTCTCTTCATTTTTTGGAAAGGACAGTGCCATTCCTTAAAATGTGTCATCCCACCGCACAGCATACTTTGTTCCTGTTATTTCATAACATTCAAATTTCAGAGTGTTCCAGTAAGAGTGTCCCTTCTGTCTGACTAGGGGCTTCTCTCCGCAATTCTTCAGGCATCATAGGTTCCATTGACCTGAGCAGACAAGGGTTTCCAGGTGGACCGACTATCAAGCTTTAATGTGGGTAGGATCACTTGAGGATCTTGCTACAATCCACATTCTGATTCTCTAGGTCTGGAGGAGGCTTGAGAGCCTGCCTTTCTCCCAAGCCCCCAGGTGATACACATAGCCCTAGAGTTTCATGGCCCAGACTTGGACTAGAATGGCCCTAGAGTTTCTCTACCTTTTCTTGTGATCTTAACAGGTGATACAGACTAAATAAATGAGAAAACTATGGCATTTATAGAAAGTTTTGTTTATGTGGTATCAAGGAGAAAGAATACGCCTAGGCTTCTGAAATCATCTTGTTATTATGAATTTCAGTTTCCTTTGTTAAAAAAGTTGTACTTGACTCTGTGCAGTCCTTTTCGATCTAAAATTCTTTAGTTTCTAAGACTCAGTTCAGTTCAGTTCAGTCACTTAGTCATGTCTGACTCTTTACGACCCCATGAATTGCAGCACACCAGGCCTCCCTGTCCATCACCAACTCCCAGAGTTCACTCAAACTCACGTCCATCGAATCAATGATGCCATCCAGCCATATCATCCTCTGTTGTCCCCTTCTCCTCCTGCCCCCAATCTCTCCCCACATCAGAGTCTTTTCCAATGAGTCAACTCTTCACATGAGGTGGCCAAAGTATTGGAGTTTCAGCTTTAGATCAACACCCAGGGTTGATCTCCTTTAGAATGGACTGGTTGGATCTCCTTGCAGTCCAAGGGACTCTCAAGAGTCTTCTCCAACACCATAGTTCAAATGCATCAATTCTTCGGCGCTCAGCTATCTTCACAGTCCAACTCTCACATCCATACATAACCACTGGATAACCATAGCCTTGACTAGACAGACCTTTGCTGGCAAGTCATGTCTCTACTTTTGAATATGCTATCTAGGTTACTCATAACTTTACTTCCAAGGAGTAAGCGTCTTTTAATTTCATGGCTGCAATCACCATTGGCAGTGATTTTGGAGCCCTCAAAAATAAAGTCTGACACTTTTTCCACTGTTTCCCATCTATTTCCCATGAAATGATGGGACCAGATGCCATGATCTTCGTTTTTTGAATGTTGAGCTCTAAGCCAACTTTTTCACTCTCCTCTTTCACTTTCATCAAGAGGCTTTTTAGTTCCTCTTCACTTTCTGCCATAAGGGTGGTGTCACCTGCATATCTGAGGTTATTGATATTTCTCCTAGCAATCTTGATTCCAGCTTGTGCTTCTTCCAGCCCAGCATTTCTCATGATGTACTCTGGATATAAATTAAATAAGCAGGGTGACAATACACAGCCTTGACGTACTCCTTTTCCTATTTGGAACCAGTCTCTTGTTCCATGTCCAGTTCTAACTGTTGCTTCCTGACCTGCATACAGATTTCTCAAGAGGCAGGTCAGGTGGTCTGTATTCCCATCTCTTTCAGAATTTTCCACAGTTTCTTGTGATCCACACAGTCAAAGGCTTTCGCATAGTCAATAAAGCAGAAATAGATGTTTTTCTGGAACTCTCTTGCTTTTTCCATGATCCAGCGGATGTTGGCAATTTGGTCTCTGGTTCCTCTGCCTTTTCTAAAATCAGCTTGAACATCTGGAAGTTCACCGTTCACATATTGCTGAAGCCTGGCTTGGAGAATTTTGAGCATTACTTTACTAGCATGCAAGATGAGTGCAATTGTGCGGTAGTTTGAGCATTCTTTGGCATTGCCTTTCTTTGGGATTGGAATGAAAACTGACCTTTTCCAGTCCTGTGGCCACTGCTGAGTTTTCCAAATTTGCTGGCATACTGAGTGCAGCACTTTCACAGCATCATCTTTCAGGATATGAAATAGCTCAACTGGAATTCCATCACCTCCACGAACTACTAGCTTTGTTCACAGTGATGCTTTCTAAGGCCCACTTGCCTTCACATTCCAGGATGTCTGGCACTACATGAGTGATCACACCATCGTGATTATCTGGGTTGTGAACATCTTTTTTATACAGTTCTTCTGTGTATTCTTGCCACCTCTTCTTAATATCTTCTGCTTCTGTTAGGTCCATACCATTTCTGTCCTTCATCGAGCCCATCTTTGCATGAAATGTTCCCTTGGTGTCTCTAATTTTCTTGAAGAGATTTCTAGTCTTTCCTATTCTGTTGTTTTCCTCTATTTCTTTGCACTGATCACTGAGGTAGGCTTTCTTATCTCTCCTTGCTATTCTTTGGAACTCTGCATTCAGATGCTTATATCTTTCCTTTTCTCCTTTGCTTTTTGCTTCTCTTCTTTTCACAGCTATTTGTAAGGCCTCCTCAGACAGCCATTTTGCTTTTTTGTATTTCTTTTCCTTGAGGATGGTCTTGATCCCTGTCTCCTGTACAAAGTCATGAACCTCCATCCATAGTTCATCAGGCACTCTATCTATTAGATCTAGTCCCTTAAATCTATTTCTCACTTCCACTGTATACTCATAAGGGATTTGATTTAGGTCATCCCTGAATGGTCTAGTGGTTTTCCCCACTTTCTTCAATTTAAGTCTGAATTTGGCAATAAGGAGTTCATGATCTGAACCACGGTCAGCTCCCAGTCTTGTTTTTGCTAACTGTATAGAGCTTCTTCATCTTTGGATGCAAAGAATATAATCAATCTGATTTTGGTGTTGACCATTTGGTGATGTCCATGTGTAGAGTCTTCTCTTGTGTTGTTGGAAGAGGGTGTTTGCTATGACTAGTGCATTCTCTTGGCAAAACTCTTAGTTTCTAAGACTTATAGCTATATAATAATGGGAATTGCTAGTTTATATTTAACAGTATGACACTTCAAATTTGTGAGCTTTATTTAACAGTATGATTTAAGTAGTACCCAGGTTCCTTGAAATTTCAAGGTCACAGTTTTCCTGAGTGGACCTTTGACTTGATGTATGCATTTAATCCCTGAAGTATGTTGTTGTTGTTGTTTAGTTGCCAAGTCTTGTCCAACTCTTTGCAATCCCATGGACTGCAGCACACCAGGCTTCCCTGCCCCTCACCACCTTCTAGAGGTTGCTCAAGTTCATGTCCATTGAATCGGTGATGCCATCCAACCATCTCATCCTCTGTCGTCCTCTTCTCCTTCTGCCTTCAGTCTTTCCCAGCATCAGGCTCTTTTCCAGGGAGTCAGTTGCTCACATCAGGTAGCCAAAGTATTGGAGCTTCAGCATCAGTCATTACAGTGAGTATTCAGGGTTGATTTCCTTTAGGATTGACTGGTTTGATCTCCTTGCTATCCAAGGGACTCTCAAGAGTCTTCTCCAGCACCACAGCTAAAGAGCATCAAATCTTCGGTGCTCAGCCTTCTTTATGGTCCAACTCTCACATCAATGCATGAGTACTGGAAAAACAATATCCTTGACTATACAGACCTTTGTTGGCAAGATGATATCTTTGCTTTTCAATACACTGTCTAGGTTTGTCATAGCTTTCCTTCCAAGAAGCAACTGTCTTCTAATTTCTGGCTGCAGTCACCATCCAGTGATTTTAGAGCCCAAGAAGAAGAAATTTGTCACTGCTTCCACCTGAAGTATATCATCAAGCTAAGAGAATTCTATTACACTCAGATACATCACCTCCTAAGATTTTCAATTTTGTGACGTTTCCTTGACATTCCTCTGGCTGAATGGCAGCTATTGTGCTATATTAATTTTATAAAACAGAACCACATTTGTTTCACAAACATCTAGAACATTAATTGTTGGATGATAATAACTCTGAAAGGACTGTTGTTCTCAGAGATCTTAACGACTTTCAAAGCCTGCTGATTTGGATGTGTTACCAAGAAAAAGTAATTCTCTGGGGCTAGGCAATGAGGTTGGTGTATTTTTTACTTTGCAGGCTTTACTGAACCTTTCTTCTTCTGTCCTGCAAACCCCAAGCTCCTTTGAAGCTCATGGCAAAGTTAAACATCCTCTTCCTATGCTCACTGCTATCATCTACTGATTTCTGGCTTATTCATCATTACTAGTGACTTTGGCCCCCAATTCTAACACAGTCTTCCTCTCTGCCCCAGCAGTTGTTTGCCGACCACTTCATCATTCAAATGGATGAACCATTCAGTCTCAGGGCCTCATTTCCTTCATCTAAGGCAACGAATCTTTGCCTCCACCTCACCTCAGATATCTCCAAGCACTATGTCTTGGTCTTTCCAATAATTTAGTTAAATACTCACACTGATAATTCCAGATAGCAGGAGAAATCTGATCTGTTTACTATATTCTCACTCTACTGGTTTCTTTATCTATCCTAGATTTCACAGTGTGTATTTATCATTACTCACTTAAAAAGATGGACTCTTGTTACACACTAAATGTTTATTACCCTAACCAAACTATATGTTGAAATCCTAACTCCCAATGGGAGGGTGTTAGTATGCACAGCCTTTGGGAGGGGATTAGGTCACAAGGGTGGAACCCTTATCAACTGGATAAAATAGAGCCCAGAGAGCTCTCTTTTCCCATCCACCATGAGGTCACAGAGAGAAGTCTATGAACCAGGAAGTGGGCCCCTACCAGACTGAATCTTCCAGTGTCTTGATCTGGGAATCGCCAGCCTCCAGAACTGTGAGAAATAAATGTCTGTGGTTTAAGCTATCCAGGCAGTGGTATTCTGTTATAGTTCCTTTCCATCACATCCACTTGGAAAATCTCTAGTTGTGGAAGAACCCAGCTATCCATTTTCACTGTTATCTGTATTCAAGTTGGTGAAAGCTGCTACAGAAAAATCTGAAAACTCAGCTCACCTTAAATTCACCATTATCAATCTCACCTATCAAAGGACATCTGTCCATTTCTGGCCTGGACACCATCCCTTTTCTCCTTCCAAGCAGCTTTTGTTATGATCTCCTCAGAGACATCTCTAACTTAACAGGTTCAAAATGAAACAGCTTTTTCTACTCAGATCTATTCACATTCATCCAAATTTTCTCCTCTCAGTAAATGATATCATTACCCACCATTTGGGCTTCCCTGGTAGCTGAGGTGGTAAAGAATCCTCCTGCAAAGCAGGATACGTGGGTTCGATCCCTGGGTCAGGAAAATCCCCTAGAGAAGGGAATGGCTACCCACTCTAGTATTTTTGCCTGGAAAATCCCATAGACAGAGGAGCCTGGCAGGTTACAGTCCATGGGGTTGCAAAGAGTCAGACAAAACTGAGCAACTAAGCACACATACCCATCATTTGGTCAAGCCAGAAATCTAGAAGTGAACTTCAAGTCCTTGCTTTCCCTCACCCTTAACGTAAAAACCCAACACCAACTTCTGTTTTCCAAAATATTTCTTAAAAATCTCTCTCCAATGACACCAGCTTAATCCAAGTCTCTCTCATCTTTCACCTGAACTCTGCAGACATTTTCTAGTGGGTCTCTCTACTTCTTTCTTCGCTTCTTTCCAAACCATTCTCCAGGTAGCAGCTAAGATTGTCTTAAAATGCAGATCAGATGATATCTTTCACCTCCTTAAAAATCAATGGCCTCGTGTTTCATTTTGAACTACAGTCACCTTTCTGAGCTACAGGTTTCCCAGGTGGCGGTGGTAGTGGTAAAGAATCTGCCTGCCAATTCAGGAGACATGGGTTCAATGCCTGGGTCAGGAAGATCCCGGGGGAAGAAAATGGCAATCCACTCCACTATTCTTGCCTGGAAAATTCCACGGACAGAGGAGCCTGGCCAGCTATAGTCCATGGGGCCACAAAGAGTTGGACACAACTCAGCCCTCACTCACACACCTTTCTGACCTACATGAACCTGACCTGAAGGCTCTGAATGGACTAGCTAGCCCCAGTATAACTCTTCAATATCATCCTGTATGACTGTTCCTCCCTATGTTCCAGTCACAGAATCCTTTTCTTGACGTAGAAAGGACCAATCACTTTCTTATCCTGTGAACAGGCTATCATGTCTCTTCAGTAAAATGATTCACTCCGTTTGTTTTGTTTTGAGCCCCTGTTAATTTTCCTTTCTTATGTAATTATTCTTTCAGTTCAGTTCAGTCGCTCAGTCGTGTCTGACTCTTTGCGAACCCATGAATTGCAGCACGCCAGGCCTCCCTGTCCATCACCAACTCCCTCATTACTATTTTCCTGACTGGAAAATCAGCTCCCTGAGGGTAGAACCATGTTTGTCTTGTCCATCACTCCCTCCACAGTTTCTGACACATAGTACGTAAGAATAAGATAAATATTCTTCCTTTGTCAAATGCATCCAAAAATGTCATGGACAAAAGAGATATAATAAAGATTCCTCATTTTGCTGATGAAGACAGCAAGCCCACAGGCCCAAAAGGGGTGATAAATCAATGTCATAGTTAAGTCAATGTCATGGTTCCTGGCTGAACACAGAATAAATGCATCTCCCTGATGCCCTGAATATGTTCTTCACTGAAACTGCAGTATTGAAATATAATTTTGCTCACTCACTATAAGTCTGTTTTCCATGTCACTAGATAATAAAAAGTGACCTGGATATATAGCCTTTCATTTCCTTTCTGCACAATTTGCTCAATTCATCATTACTAATATTGTCTCACTCCCTCAACACCTCTCCACCCCCTACCCCCTCACACTGCCCCCCTCCCAAGTCTGACTAGCTAAGACAAAGAAACTGTAGCCTTTCAAATTATGTTTCTAAATATCCTGCAAAATCTCTAGGATGGGTATTTTTCTTCTGAAGAGAAACAGAGACAGCTGCAGACTAAAAAATAAAGAGACTTAGAGAAAGAAAAAATAAATGGAGATCAACACGATGAAGAAATAATATAGGTGAAAAAAGTGTGTGGGTGTGGCGGGGATGTGGTTTGCAGAGAACTAAAAAGGCTCCCAGCGCGGGGGTTGTTAGCAGGACTAGAATCCAATCAGAGTCAAGAGGGTGGGGGTGGGGCAGGAGTTGAAATTCTACTTCTCCCACTTTCAAGGTGATGAGTGATAATTAACCATGACCTGGAACAAGTTTTTCCATCTAAAAAATACACTGCCTGAGGAGCAAAAACTGACACCAATCCTTCTCTAAGGCAGTAAGGAAGATAATAATTGGAAATCTCTCGACAAAAATTCCCTTTATCTCTCTGCTCTATTTTAAGAGCAAGATTTTTAGGCCATAATTTTCAACAAGTTTTGGCTGTGGCTGAATACAGGGCTTAGATAATTTAGGACACTCAAAGAAGAGGCCAATTACTTTCTAACACATAATGGCCTAAACACACCACCGTCACCTCATTGGGTGATAAACAAAATGACTACTAGAAAGATATACACGTTCGCAAAGCAGCGCTGCCGGATCTTCAGTGAAATACGCTGCCTGAACCTAAAGTGGATAGAAGAGTATCAGGCAGGTTAAGGTAACCTGTACGTCCTTTCCCTTCGTTCCCTTGGGCCACATCCTACCTGGGACAGTGTCTCTCCTGGCCTCCCTTCCCCTGGGCCCAACCAACCCCAGGACTTTCTGGGAGCTCGGGGAAGTAGGGGTCGGAATCCATGGAACAGACTCCCTCCCTACTCCCTGCCTCAAGGTACCAGGCGATCAGGAACCCCAGAAGCTCAGAGCGGACGCCGCAGAATCCTGGGAAAGAGGCATGCAGCGCTTGGCACCGACCGCATCTTGACCCCCAACTCTGCAGCTGCCACCGCGCCTGGCGCTCTCCCCAACAGACTCACCTCCGCGCCCTCCGCGCCGGGCAGGGGCGGGCCTCGCAGCTCTCTCCAGCAGTGCCGATTCCCCGGGGGCCTCCCCGGGCTCCAGGGCCTAGGGACCGTGCCTCCGGCTGGCGGCTTGCAGGGTGGCTGCCGCTGCGGTCGCGCTCGGGCAGCTTCCCCGCCTCCCCAAGCTGGATCGCGCAGGGCTGGGGAGCACGGCGAGGAGGGAGGGAGATGGAGGGAGGGAGGCGCGCGGAGGCCGGCCTCGCAAGACCCGCCACTAGGGGCTGCGCGCTGGGAGCGGGCAGAGCGCGGAGCGGGACCGGGGACCTCTAGCGGGCTAGGTGGGAGAGCTGAGGCGGTGGGGGAGGAGTCGGAGAGCTCGGAGAGGGTGAGGGGAAGATATGGGGACAGCCCGGGAGTATGTGGACCATCAAGAAGTGCAAGCAAAGCGGCGGAGAGTGCTGGTTGTACGGTGCCAGCTTGGCGCTTCCCGCATCCCCTGCACCTCCTGGGAGCCGCTGAGTATCCCTCCACCCGTGGCCTGAGCCTCCCTGCAGGGCTCCGCCAGGATTCATTTTGAAGCGGTTTAGAACAGTTGAACCCACTTTTCTCCTCCATTGCTTGTGTGCTGTACAGCGCCTTTTCCAGTCTAGACTCAGCTTTTAATTACACCCCCGCTCTCGCCACTCTCAGTTCCTGACAAGTCTCCAAGAAACTGCGCTTTTTATCCTGTACGTGTTCTTTCCCTCACCTCTACCCACCCAAATCATCTTTTGGCTTGCCTCTGTCCTTGGAATAAAATGTTCACAAATGCCCTTTCATAAACAACATTTAACAACTCCCTGGGATAGGAGAGAACCCTCAGAGCTGGCGGACCACATAGCAGTTTGTTAGCTTTGACCTTCACTCTAGCTGGTGGTGCTTGAGCTTGGTGTAGGAGAAAAAGAGGGTTAGGTAGGGAGTGGGGGGGCGGGGAACTGCAGGTGAGATAGGATACCTGGGTTCCTGGGAAAGCCACTTAACTGCCTAGGCCACAATGGCCTTGAGTGTTCAGAGGATTCCTGAGCTGTAAGGCCACATTTGGTTTAAGGATTATGTAAATACCCCCACCCCCACCCCCCCCCCCGCCCCCGCCAACCCCGCAGATTGCCAAATAGCCAGGTATCCTTCATCTTTTGCGCCGAAGATGCAGGCAGAAGCAAGAGATCTTTATTTTCAAATGTCAAATCGATTTACTGAAGATTCTCAAATTTGGGGAATTCGTTTTCATACATCAGTAAATCCCCATTTCAGCAAATTTAAGTTTAAAAAATAATCTCTTCCGGTGTTTTATTAACCAGGGGGGGAAAACTCTTGAAGCAGGTCTTGGATCGATTACTGGACACTGCACTTTCCCCTTTGCAGTCTATACCGAGATTAACCTTTGCAAATGCTGCTTTGGAAATACATTCTTTGTTTGACTTGACATGTGCCCCTCCCCCACAACCAAATATTAAGTTCAAAAGTTTAGGCATGAGCTACCCGTTAATGATGTGTCATGATGTGGTGGCACTGGCATCTGGTAAAATTCTTCCCACGTTGGTAACTGGGAAAAAATAATTAAATTTTATATCAGTTTTTATTATTTTGCTTCAACACTACTCTGAAATAATGAAATTAGTATTTTTAACACGTCTATAGGGCAGGTAGACGAAATTCATGAAACAATAGTTGATGAAGTGTTTAGCTTTCCCATGTTCTTAAAATATACAATAGCATTATATAACTTCCACAAGGGTTATTAACACAAAGGATTTTTAAGTATCCTAAACTATAAATTATTATCAAACAGGTAGGTAAGACATATATTTTAAATATTTTTAATAGCTGTCTTAACATGGATTTGAACTATTGAAAAAGATCAAGTTATATGTGAAATCGCTTACCCTAAAAGAGAACCAGTGAGTCAGTAATTTGCAATTTCCAGAAGACATGTCTACTTGAACTATTAAAATAAGACGTTCTCAATGGAAAATCTCATGCCACCAGATGTGTTCCCCAGAATTGTTGGTGTTGATGCAAACATGATTCCTTTCAACTTCTTCCATGGTTACTGTCATTTTTACTACAGTTGTCATTTGGAGTTGCAGAGTATAAAAATGATTTCGCAAGATTTTTCCAGGTCATGACATGCTCTGTGAGAAATCCCTTTAGTTCCATGAAGTAGTAATAGATTCCACTGAAGTACAGCAATAAGTTATTAAATGGATTTCTAATGGCTTAGAGATGTTCACACAGTATTTTCTTTGAAGTTATTATACAATTGAATAACTTTAGAGTGGTCATTTCCAAAGTATGTAACTTCAAGCTCTAGTCCCTCAAAATGCTCTTCCAAGTAATACATTCACTACAAAAGTGTTTATTGAGCTCCTGCTGTGTGCCCTGGCTAAGGCACTTGAGAAATGGTGAAGAACAGACATACTTACCTGTCCTGTTAGAATTGATAGTTTGGGGACAATAAATTAGTGAACAAGTACAAATGAGATTTACACAAATTTGTTTACACAAGTAAAATAAACGTAAATCATGATGAAAATAACAGATAATAACAGATAAATAATATGATGAACGTCTTTATTTAGAGATTCACAATGCAAATTAGTGGGTTAAAGGCTCCAAGAATTTCTACCTAAAAGACATTTCCTTTACTTCTCCCCAACAAATTCCCAAACTTTTTTGAGGACTGAATATTAATGAAATAGAACCATTTTTGTGAAACACTACTCTCTGAAACCAATAAACAAAAAATTCTGTTAACATTACCTTACATTTTTTGTCAATGAATATTCATGTACTTTAATAAATTTATATATAATACATTTGAAATAGATTGAAGACAAAATTATATACATTTATAAGTACATTAATAAATTTTGGTAGATTTATAAAAATATGTTTCATAGATTTTGTCTGAAGACAAAATGATGTAGACACATTTATAAATCTATTAGAATGTATGAGTGTATGTCTATTTAAGACATATTTTGTGGCTAACATTGTTTCATGAATGACTTTGCATACATCAATATAGTCCAGATGCTTATAATTTTTAATTGCTATAGTCCATAATATTAGTATAGAATTGTTTTCTTTACCCTGAGCTTTAGGAAAATACATTTTTTTATTCTTTTGCTATTGCAACTAACACTGCTTTAACCTCTCTGAAAAATTTGCTCTTTGCTATAGTAAGTGGAAGGAATATTTCTGATATCAGTATTTTATTAAACATTTAAAATGTGTATTTTTAATTATAATCTACAAAATTTCAGTAAAAGTAGATTTGATTCTGGATCTCATAGATGACCACTTTGTAACCGAGTACAAGTATGCAATTTCTGAAGGCATGTTTTTTTGCATTTATCATGGCATTGGTGCCTAGCAATATCACCCTGTCAAAGTCTAATGAGAGATCTTAGAGCTGAACAATAAAAAGACAAATACCAATTATAAAATGATCCAATTATAAAATGGACAAATGATTTATAAAATGGACAAATGATTCTAATGTATCTGTGGACTTAGTTTCTAAGAAGACATTTGCTTCAAGTGAATACCAAATAACATTAATTTGTGCTTTTTCAAGGTGTAGTTAACAGCTGACAGAAGAGAAAAAAGGGATGGGAGAAATTAGTCACTCTCCAACACATTTTAATTAAAAATTTATCTTACATAAGTTATAGGTATATAATATAGTGATTCACAATTTTTAAAGGTTATATTCCATTTATAGTTATTATAAAATATTGGCTATGTTCCCTGTGTTGCACAATATATCCCTGTAGCTTATTTTATACCTAATACTTTGTACCTCTTAAGCCCTACCCCCATGTTGCCCCTCTCCCCACTGGTGATCACTAGTCTGTTCTCTATATCCATGACTCTGCTTCTTTTTTGTTATACTCACTAGTTTCTTATATGTTTTAAATTCCGCATATAGGTGATATCATACAGTATTTGTCTTTCTTTCTTTGACTTATTTTACTTAGCATAATGCCCTCCAAGTCCATCATGTTGTTGTGAATGGCAAAATTTCATTCTTTTTTATGGCTGAGTAGTATTTCTCTCTCTGCGTGTGTACCTACAGTATATATGCCATTTCTTCTTTATCCATTCATCTATTGATGAACACTTAAGTTGCTTCCATGTCTTAGCAATTGTAAATAATATTGCTATGAACATTGGGGTACCTGTATCTTTTCAAGTGCTCATTTTAAGTATGTTAAACCCAGAAGGTCTACAGAAGTACAGTCAGTACCACACTCAATTTACAAGCAGCAATTTAATTTCTGTACAACAATATTTTTCATACTCAATTAATTGTGAAACCCAGGTCCCCACTGACCAGATGTATCTTGATTTCTCATCTATCAAATGAGTCTCCAACCTTATAGAGTTATTGTGGGTATTAAATGAGTTGCTACATATAAAGTGGCTATTATCCACTAACTAGTATATGTGTTAGATATTATTTAACAAACTTGCACATTTGTTTTGGTTTCATAGTTATGTACATGTTCTAATCCTAAGAATTTTACACAAAGTTTTGTATTTGAACTATAATACAAATATATAATTGAAGTATGATACAAAACTGTAATCATGTAGTTTTTTAAAAAAAGAAATTTAAGTCAATAATGTGGCCATTGAGAGTTTTTCTCTCTTCTTTTTTTTTTTAAAGGGGTTCATACTTTACTCAAATTTGAGAATCATTAGCCTAGAATAAACTTGGGCTTATTTTCTCTATATATACTTTTTAATGCATCACAGGTGTTACTCTCTGAGCTCTTAAAAATTAATAAGGAAAATCATACTTAGGACCAGTTGTCTTGTTAGTAAAGTTTTAGGTCAAATGTGCTTATTCGCTCAGTCATGTCCAACTCTTTGCGATCCCATGAATTGTAGCCCACCAGGCTCTTCTGTCCATGGGGATTCTCCAGGCAAAAATACTTGAGTGGGTTGCCATGCCCTCCTCCAGGGGATCTTCCCAACCCAGGGATCGAACCCAGATCTCCCACATTGCAGGTGGATTCTTTATCGTCTGAGACACCAGGGAAGCCTTTTAGTTCAAATACTCGTGGATAAAAGGAGGAGGCATGTTGCATGGAAATTTGTAAACTAAGAGTTAGAATGTCTTCAATGATTTATATAAACCTTTAGCAAGTTGTTCAACCACTCTTGGCCTTAGTTGGAATGTCTTTGAAATAGAGATCTGCTTTTGGGAATTCCCTGGTTGTGCAGTGGTTAGGACTTGGTGCATTCACTGCCATGGCACAGGTTCAGTCCCTGGTTAGAGAATTAAGGTCCTGCAAGCCATGCAATGTAGCCAAGAAACGAAACAGAAAAAAAAAAGATTGACTTTCAAATCCCTTCAAGGTCTAAAATTCTATAACATTTTCAGTATGCCCACTGTTATAGTGTGATAAGTTGTTATTACATCTGGCACTTAATAAAGAAATGTGCCCTTCAAGGGGCCAAACTTTCCTGTGTTATCATTCAGTTGGGAGATTCTCTGGTGGCTTAGTGGGTAATCCGCTTGCAATTCAGGAGACCCAGCTTCGATCCCTGGCTTGGGAAGATGCCCTGGAGGAGGAAATGGCAACCCACTCTAGTATTCTTGCCTGGAGAATCCCTTGGACAGAGTAGCCTTGCAGGGTACAGTCCATGGAGTCACAAAGAGCAGGACATGACTGAGCAACTAACACTTTCAGGTGTTTGTTCTGCCCTTTTCTCATTCTCTGCTATTAGTCTGAATACACAGTTAAATTCTCCAAAGTAGAGGAAGAGCATTTAGTCAGAAGAACAAGTTATAGCAATTACCACCCTTGTGCAGTATCCTCCACAGTGAATCTGGGCTGGCGCATTTTACAAATGAGTGCAGTAGTGGTGATGATTGGTGACATCTAAGACTGAGTCACAAAAAGCCTTGTAGCTTCTGCCTTGGTCTCAGAGCTCATGTTATAGGGGAAACAAGTACCCACTTAAAATTTACTTTAGACCACTATGCTGTGAGGAAACCCAACCTGGCCTCATAGAGAGGCCATGGAAGAGAGAGATGGCTGAAGGGCCTATCCAGTTGAAGTGTGAAATGAAGAAGCCATCTTGGATGTCCGGGGCAAGTCTTCATATAACTCCAGCCTCATCTACTATCTGAGCAGAAGCATGACACCAGAATGAGAGTCACCAAGCCAAAATAACTGAATTTACAAAACTGCCAGATAATAAACTTTTTGAAGCTGTCGATTTGGCAGCAATTTGTTATGCTATGATAGATAAGCTTGTTTAAGGGCCAAAAAAATGCTCATTTCTCTTTTGATCAATTATATCTACTTTATATCCCTCTCATATGAACTCCTTTTTAGAAAAGTATAGCCATATAATTTTTTTTCAGTAGACAATTTCCTCTTTGTTTCATTCATTAAGAAAAATAATCACAAAGACATGGTTTCATGTCATTTCATCATCTTTTTGATGCCCAGTTTAAGAATCATTTTCTGGAAATAATTGATTCATCATCAACTTTGCAAATCCTGTTATTAATACCCATGAAAGAAACTAGCTTTAAGAAACAAAACATAACTACTGTTTCTATAAACATACATGTTTGACCCTTATTACTATAAAATGATCAGAGAAGATTAGGAGTGAGAAAGATGTTAAACAGGAGCCCATTTAAATCTGTTTTATTGTTTTAACATTATATTTAATTTAGGTTATTTATCTTAAAACACATTTAAGTAAAACTGAAATGTCCTTTAAGATGTTGAAATTTTATAACTAAATCCAACTATCCCTAAAAAAGAGGTTTCCATTTATTTTACTACAAATGTTTTTTAGAATTGATAGTGTTGACAAATAACAAAGTGTTTTATAATACTTAATTTCATACATTACTCCAAAATAAATACTATTTAGGTCAAAGTGTTAAAATTTGAAGTTCTATGTTTTTTAAAAATATAAGTTGATGGGAAATGTTTCCTGTAAATTTATAAAATTGTTGTCAAATTATTTAAAACAGCTCACACAAATTCAGGATAGAATTAGAGGTTTAGGCTCCAGTAAATGAACAAAAGAATTGATGGACATTTTAATAAAGAAGAAATAAAACTGTTTAATAAACAGAGACTCTGAGAAAGATACCATAAATGTGCTTTCTATAATCTCTCTCTTTTCCTTTTCATTAAATTTGAACAATCAAGTATTGTTCTCTAAGCAGCTCACCAAAGGTATTACTATTTAAAGGCCCTTTCTAAAATTTGTAATATACTTTGTTAAGACAAAAAGGAAAAAGTAGGTCATTGGCTTAAAAATGCCCAGGACAACATTTCTCTTATTTTTATTAAGCAATTATTTAATAAAGGAGTCCCCAGTCAGTTCAGTTCAGTTCAGTCGCTCAGTCGTATCCGACTCCTTGCGACCCCATGAATTCAGGCATGCCAGGCCTCCCTGTCCATCACCAACTCCCAGAGTTCACTCAGACACGCGTCCATCGAGTCAGTGATGCCATCCAGCCATCTCATCCTCGGTCGTCCCCTTCTCCTCCTGCCCACAATCCCTCCCAGCATCAGAGGTTTTTCCAATGAGTCAAATCATCGCATGAGGTGGCCAAAGTACTGGAGTTTCAGCTTCAGCATCATTCCCTCCAAAGAAATCCCAGGGTTGATCTCCTTCAGAATGGACTGATTGGATCTCCTTGCAGTCCAAGGGACTCTCAAGAGTCTTCTCCAACACCATAGTTCAAAAGCATCAATTTTTCGGCGCTCAGCTTTCTTCACAGTCCAACTCTCACATCCATACATAACCACTGGAAAAATCATAGCCTTGACTAAATGGACCTTTGTTGGCAAAGTAATGTCTCTGCTTTTCAATATGCTGTCTAGGTTAGTCATAACTTTACTTCCAAGGAGTAAGCGTCTTTTAATTTCATGGCTGCAATCACCACTGGCAGTGATTTTGGAGCCCCCCAAAATAAAGTCTGACACTGTTTCCACTGTTTCCCCATCTATCTCCCATGAAGTGATGGGACCAGATGCCATGATCTTCATATTCTGAATGTTGAGATTTAGGCCAACTTTTTCACTCTCCTCTCACTTTCATCAAGAAGCTCCTTAGTTCCTCTTCACTTTCTGCCATAAGGGTGGTGTCATCTGCATATCTGAGGTGATTGATATTTCTCTCGGCAAACTTGATTCCAGCTTGTGTTTCTTCCAGCCCAGCGTTTCTCATGATGTACTCTGCATATAAGTTAAATAAGCAGGATGACAATATACAGCATTGATGTACTTCTTTTCCTATTTGGAACCAGTCTGTTGTTCCATGTCTAGTTCTAACTGTTGCTTCCTGACCTGCGTACAGGTTTCTCAAGAGGCAGGTCAGGTGGTCTGGTATTCCCATTTCTTTCAGAATTTTCCACAGTTTCTTGTGATCCACACAGTCAAAGGCTTTGGCATAGTCAATAAAGCAGAAATAGATGTTTTTCTGGAACTCTCTTGATTTTTCCATGTTCCAGTGGATGTTGGCAATTTGATCTCTGGTCCCTCTGCTATTCTAAAACCAGCTTGAACTTCTGGAAGTTCACAGTTCATGTATTGCTGAGGCCTGGCTTGGAGAATTTTGAGCATTACTTTACTAGCATGTGAGATGAGTGCAATTGTGCGGTAGTTTGAGCATTCTTTGGCATTGCCTTCTTTGGGATTGGAATGAAAACTGACCTTTTCCAGTCCTTTGACCACCGCTGAGTTTTCCAAATTTGCTGGCATATTGAGTGCAGCACTTTCACAGCATCATCTTTCAGGATTTGAAATAGCTCAACTGGAATTCCATCACCTCCACTAGCTTTCTTTGTAGTGATGCTTTCTAAGGCCCACTTGACTTCACATTCCAGGATATCTGGCTCTACGTGAGTGATCACACCATCGTAATTATCTTGGTCATGAAGATCTTTTGTATAGTTCTTCTGTGTATTCTTGTCACCTCTTCTTAATATCTTCTACTTCTGTTAGGTGCATACCATTTCTGTCCTTTATCAAACCCATTTTTGCATGAAATGTTCCCTTGGTGTCTCTAATTTGCTTGAAGAGATCTCTAGTCTTTCCCATTCTGTTGTTTTCCTCTATTTCTTTGCATTGATTGCTGAGGAAGGCTTTCTTATCTCTTCTTGTTATTCTTTGGAACTCTGCATTCAGATGCTTATATCTTTCCTTTTCTCCTTAGCTTTTTGCTTTTCTTCTTTTCACAGCTATTTGTAAGGCCTCCTCAGACAGCCATTTTGCTTTTTTGTATTTCTTTTCCATGGGATATGGTCTTGATCCCTGTCTCCTGTGCAATGTCACGAACCTCTGTCCATAGTTCTTCAGGCACTCTATCTATCAGATCTAATCCCTTAAATCTATTTCTCACTTCCACTGTATAATCATAAGGGATTTGATTTAGGTCATACCTGATTGGTCTAGTGGTTTTCCCCACTTTCTTCAATTTAAGTCTGAATTTGGCAATAAGGAGTTCATGATCTGAGCCACAGTCAGCTCCTGGTCTTGTTTTTGTTGACTGTATAGAGCTTCTCCATCTTTGGCTGCAAAGAATATAATCAATCTGATTTTGGTGTTGACCGTTTGGTGATGTCCATGTGTAGAGTCTTCTCTTGTGTTGTTGGAAGAGGGTGTTTGCTATGACCAGTGCATTTTCTTGGCAAAACTCTATTAGTCTTTGCCCTGCTTCATTCTGTATTCCAAGGCCAAATTTGCCTGTTACTCAGGTGTTTCTTGACTTCCTACTTTTGCATTCCAGTCCCCTATAATGAAAAGGACATCTTTTTGGAGTATTAGTTCTAAAAGGTGTTGTAGGTCTTCATAGAACCGTTCAACTTCAGCTTCTTCTGCATTACTGATTGGGGCATAGACTTGGATTACTGTGATATTGAATGGTTTGCCTTGGAAACGAACAGAGATCATTCTGTCATTTTTGAGACTGCATCCAAGTACTGCATTTCTGACTCTTTTGTTCACCATGATGGCTACTCCATTTCTTCTAAGGGATTCCTGCCCGCAGTAGTAGATATAATGGTCATCTGAGTTAAATTCACCCATTCCAGTCCATTTTAGTTTGCTGATTCCTAGAATGTTGATGTTCACTCTTGCCATCTCCTGTTTGACCACTTCCAATTTGCCTTGATTCATGGACCTGACATTCCAGGTTCCTATGCAATACTGCTCTTTACAGCATCGGACCTTGCTTCTATCACCAGTCACATCCACAGCTGGATATTGTTTTTGCTTTTACTCCATCCCTTTATTCTTTCTGGAGTTATTTCTCCACTGATCTCCAGTAGCATATTGGGCACCTACTGACCTGGGGAGTTCCTCTTTCAGTATCCTATCATTTTGCCTTTTCACACTGTTCATGGGGTCATACTGACACAATGTGGTCCACTGGAGAAGGGAATGGCAAACAACTTCAGTATTCTTGCCTTTAGAACCCCATGAACAGTTTGAAAAAGAGTCCCCAGTTTTCCAATATTCAATATACATATATACTGGGCCTTATTATTTCCTAGATTATTTTACTCCTGTCAATTTACCCATTTTATGAGCAGCTTAATGTTTTGAGCCATCTTTTCCAGAAATACGTTATTAAGAAGATTCATTTTTGAGAGCTTCCCTGGTGGCTCAGATGGTAAAGAACATGCCTGCAATGCAGGCGACCCAGGTTCTATCCCTGGGTCAGAAAGATCCCCTGGGGAAGAAAATGGCAACACACTCCAGTATTCTTGCCCAGAGAATCCCATGGACAGAGGAGTCTGGTGGGCTGTAGTCCATGGGGTCGGCTGCAAAGAGTCAGATGACTCAGTCAGATGACTGAGCCACTTTCTATTTAATTTAAAACAGTGACTAATAACTTTAATTTTTATGTTTTTCAAACTATTAATTTATTCTACAAATATTTATTGAATATTCTTTTTGTGTCTCTCTTACCATACCATCTGACCTGCCTCTTGAGAAATCTGTATGCAAGTCAGGAAGCAACAGTTAGAACTGGACATGGAACAACAGACTGGTTCCAGATAGGAAAAGGAGTACATCAAGGCTGTGTATTGTCACCCTGCTTATTTAACTTATATGCAGAGTACATCATGAGAAACACTGGGCTGGAAGAAACACAAGCTGGAATCAAGTTTGCTGGGAGAAATATCAATAACCTCAGAAATGCAGATGACACCACCCTTATGGCAGAAAGTGAAGAGAAACTAAGGAGCTTCTTGATGAAAGTGAAAGAGGAGATTGAAAAAGTGGGCTTAGAGCTCAACATTCAGAAAACAAAGATCATGGCATCCGGTCCCATCACTTCATGGGAAATAGATGGGGAAACAGTGGAAACAGTGTCAGACTTTATTTTTTGGGGGCTCCAAAATCACTGCAGATGGTGACTGCAGCCATGAAATTAAAAGACGCTTACTCCTTGGAAAAAAAGTTGTGACCAACCTAGATAGCATATTCAAAAGCAGAGACATTACTTTGCTGACTAAGGTCCGTCTAGTCAAGGTTATGGTTTTTCCAGTAGTCATTGTATGGATGTGAGTGTTGGACGTGAAGAAGGCTGAGCGCTGAAGAATTGATGCTTTTGAAGTGTGGTGTTGGAGAAGACTCTTGAGAGTCCCTTGGACTGCAAGGAGATCCAACCAGTCCATTCTGAAGGAGATCAACCCTGAGATTTCTTTGGAAGGAATGATGCTAAAGCTGACACTCCAGTACACTGGCCACCTCATGCGAAGAGTTGACTCATTGGAGAAGACTTTGATGCTGGGAGGGATTGTGGGCAGGAGGAGAAGGGGACGACAGAGGGTGAGATGGCTGGATGGCGTCACTGACTTGATGGACACAAGTCTGAGTGAACTCTGGGAGTTGGTGATGGACAGGGAGGCCTGGCGTGCTGCGATTCATGGGGTCGCAAGGAGTCGGATACGACTGAGTGACTGAACTGATCTGAACTGAAGGGGCTTGGAGACACAGCCACAGACAAAGCAGATCCCCACTGCCATGAAGCATGCCCTGGAGTCTAAAATATTTAAATCACAAATTCACCAATGAAGTATAGGTAGTTAAAAAAGAAAAGAATTCCAAGGATTGAGTTGTAGAACATTCCAACATATGGTGATGAGAGTGATGAAAAGTAAAGGACAAAAGAAATTAAGATACCATTAAGAGATACATCTCTTAAGGAGGTAAGAGAAAAAGTGGAACTGTTGAGTGCCCTGGAAGCTGAATGAAAGGAGTATTTCAAGGAAAGGGGAGTACTCAAGGGAGTGTCAGGTGCTTTTATGTGATCAAGTAAGATGAGAAATAAGAACAAGATGTAAAATGTGAAGATCATTGATATCTTACCTCATGGCAGTTCGTTCAGAGAAGGGGAGAACAGAAATTGGAGACAAGTCAAAGAACAGAGCAATCCAAGTATAGACAACTTTTCCTAAGACTTTTTCTGTAAAATATAGAAGAGAACTGGAGTGATGACTGGAGGGAAAAACAGGTTCCAGAGCCAGGAACAGTTTAAGATAGAAAAGATTGTATGTATGTTCTTATAGGGACAATCCCAAGGAGGGCAGAAGATAGATGATGCATAACAGAGAGTGAAGAATTGCTGGAGCAGCTGAGAAGGTAAGAGGGGATGGGATTCAGTGCACAATGGTGGGGCTGGCCTTTGTTGGGAGGATGAATAGTTTATCCTCAATGGAAGAAAAGACACTACAGAGGGGTCTGGATGCAGTGAAGTGGCTAGATATTCTGGGTGAGCTTGGGGAAGTTCTCTTCTGCTTCTCTTTTCTCAGTGATACAGGGAACATTTGTCTGCTGTGAGTGAGGATGAGGGAAAATGAAAATTTGAGAGAAGAGGGAAAGGCATACAAAATGGGACAGATAGAAAGCACATAATAAGATAGAAATAAGTCTAAATATATCACTAATCACAACTATGAATGGAATAAACTTTCCAATCAAAAGGCAAAAGTTTTAGACTGGATTGAAATGAACATTTATGCTATTTATTCAAGTCAGGTGTACAATGCAAGAACACAGAAAAACTAAAAATTAAGGATTCGAAAGGGGTACCCGTCAAATGTCAAGTAAAAGAAACATGATCTAAATATATTATTATCAGATAAAATGACTTTAAGGAGAGCTACTACTTAATGGTAAAATATTCAGTTCACTAAGAAGGTAAAATAATTCTAAATTTGTATGCCTCTAATAATATAGCCTCGAAACATAGTATGACAGAATCACAAGGAAATTTTTTAAAGTCTGCCACCGCAGTAAGAGATTTTAATACATTTTTGAGAAATTGAATCTTTAATTAAACTCTTTTTATGAAGTAAAAAGTAAAAAACAAGTAAAATCAGGCACAGGAAGCTTTCCTGGTCAGTTATCTAAACATTTAAAGAACAGACCAATCCAATATAGCACAAACTCTTCCAGAAAACAAATTGAGAAAGACTGTCCCCCCGCTTGTTTTATGAGGTTAGCATAACCTTGAAACCAAAGTTACTAAAATATGGTACAATTTTATTTTTTAATTAAATAAAAAATGTTTTTAAATGAACAATCTGATTTGCTTAATAGCAAATTTTTAAAAAAGATAATACATCAAAATCATGATTATCTCAGTAGATGCAGAAAAGGCATTCTGCATAACTCTCTATTCATAAAAAATTCTTAGCAAACAGAATAGAAGGAAACTTTTCAAACTGAAATGTAGTTGATTTACAATATTGTGTTAGTTGTAGTTGTACAGCAAAGTGAGACAGTTATATATATAGTTTTTTTCTGATTATTTTCCATTATATGTTATTGCAAGATATTGAATATTGTTCCTTGTGTTGTACAGTTATTTCTTGTTGCTCCTATATTTTATATATAATGTGTGTATCTGTTAATCCCATATTCCTAATGTATATACCTCTTTCCCCTTTAGAAACCATAAGTTTCTTTCCTATGTCTGTGAATCTGTTTCTGTTTTATAAACAGATTCATTTGTATTATTTTTTAGATTCCACGGGTAAGTGATATCATACCATATTTGTATTTCTCTGTCTGACTTACCTCACTTATTACGACAGTCTCCAGACCCATCCATGTTTCTGAAAGGCACTATTTTATTTTTTATAGCTGAGTAACATTCCATTACATGTATGTATATGTATACACACACACACACACATACATACAACATCTTCTTTATCCACTAATCTGTTAATGGATGCTTATGTTACTTCCATGTCTTGGCAATTGTCAGCAGTTCTGCTGTGAACACTGGAGTGCACATATCATTTTGGATTAACATTCTCTCTCTTCCAAGTATATACTCAAGAGTGGGATTGTTGGATTATATGGTAGCTCTATTTTTAGTGTTTTTAAGGAAGCTCTATACTGCTTTTCATAGTGGTTGCACCAATTTACATTTCCACTAATAGGGTAGGAGGGTTAAAAGGAAACTTTTTTAATCTGCCATTGAGCCTGTCCAAAAATGTGCAGTACTTCCTAACATAGTGTTGAAAGCATATCCTTAAATGATGAACAGGACAAAGATGTCCTCTATCACCATCACTGTTCAATACTGTACCTGTAGCCCTGGCTTGTGTAATGAGGAAAGAAGAAGAAATAAAAGGCAAAATGATTAAAAAGGAGGAAACAAATTATCTTTATTCTTGGATGAAATACAGTTGACCCTTGAACAACAGCAGGGGTTAAGGGGGTTAACAGCAGGGGTTCCACTTCACCACAGTGAGCATCCAAGTATATATTTACAGTAGGCTTTATGTATCCATGGTTCCTCATCTATAGGTTTAACTAACTGTGAATCATTCAGTGTTATAGCATGTATTTACTTTCTAAAAAATCCACATGTAAGTGTACCTATGCACTTCATTCAAATCCCTGTAGTTCAAGGGCCAACTATAATTTTACATAGAAAACCTGAGAATCTACAGATAAAGTACAGGATTTAAACAGAGGTTAGCAAGATTGCTAGATAAAAACATCAACATATAAAAGTCAATTGTATTTCTATGCACTGCAACAAACAGTCAATAATGCATTTCCTAATGCAATTGGGAAAGATGCCATTTTTTACAGTGACCCAAAGCACCAAGTGCCTGCTACTAGAGTTAATGAAAGATAAGCAATCTCTTTTTGGAGAAAAACTTAAGGTGTATTGGAAAAGGAATTAAAAAAATATTCAAATGAGCATAAAGATCTTTCATAATCTTGTGTAGAAGAACTCAGTATGGTAAAATTGTGATTCTCCCCCAATACATCTATTTCCTCAGTATTATTCTAATGGTTGTACCATCAGGATTTTTCATGGAACTAGACACATTAGTTCTAAAATTATCATGGAATAGCAAAAGGTCAAGAAGTCATGAAATTCTCAGAGAAGAAAAACAATATAAGATGATTTACCCTTCTAGATATCAAGGCTAATATAAAGCCATGAAAATTGTTTAACACGGGGTTAGACAAACAGACTAAGGGAATAGAATAAAGAACACTGAAACTGACCCAGGCACAGAGGAAAAATTTGATATGTGCCAGAGCTTGTATGTCAGTATGAAAGAAGTGCTATTGTTTATATTAATTTATAAAACATTGTGTTATGAAAACAATGAAATTCTACTTCCTTCCACAAAAATCATATCTAGGAAAAATGAAAGACTTACCGTGAAAGGAAAACTGGAAAATATAGGAAAATATCTTTAAAGATGAAAACATGGGAAATATCTTTGTAACCTTTGAATATGGATAGATTTATTAAATAAGACACATATAAGAATGTGAGCCAAAAGAGTAAAAAAATCATCCGTTTACACTAATATTAACATTTATCATACTCAAAAGGAACCATGGAGGGACTGAAAAATACCACCATTCCCTTGTGAGAGAATGAAAGTGAAAAGTTTATCTTAACACTATTTTGAAAATAGCTTTAAATAGGAATACATAGGAGCTAAATGATAAAGGAAAGCAAGACAATGATAGACCAAAAATTTAGCATACTGCCTACCTCTGAGGATTCAGGTGGGGAGTCAGCTATAATAAGGAAGGGGACCTCTGATACACTAAGATTTTATTCTTAAGCTGATGTCTGCTATGGGAGTGTACATTTCCTTAAAATTATTTTAACTATGCACATGTATTTCGTATGAATTATGTATAAATAAAATATAATTTAAAACATACTTATAGTGTAATACAAATCAATTCAAAATGACAAAGCAATATTAGAAATACATTGGCTTTCAAATGGAAAAGGAGAACTTCAGATATGGTTTGATCCAGAATCCATACCTACAGCTGGGGAAGAGGGTATCTTCCTTAACAGCAGATAGACTACACTGGGAAAGGTTAAATACCAGGATGAAGAACAAGTGAGAATGGAAGAATCTAGGCAGGGAAAATCAGTAAATTTCCAGAGCCACAAAACAAACATTTCAGTTAACATTTCTCATCTTGAACTGAACTTTTCAAATCCTTGTTTTTCCATTTGACTTTTGCTAACCTGGATTTCTAGCTGAAATGAAACATTAAGAGGAATTTTATAATATAATTTTATAATATAATTTTATAATATCCCTTAATTATTTTGTACATATAACCTTCCAACTCATGCTTTAACTTTTTGCTCAAAAGATATTTTGGTTCAATAATAAGCACTCTTCTTAAGTGTGGTGGCATTCTGATTGAGAAATAGTACTAAAAGCTTGTTAAAATAGTGACTGCTGTGCCTGTGTCCTTGTATCCCAGTACATGTATAATATATATACAAGTCATAATTACGATAGTGTTGACTTTGAATATAACTGCAACTTTATTTTATGTTATTTATTTAATTTTCATATTTTTCTAGTTTTGAAGCTGCTATTTTAATAGACAACTTTCCCAAGCTAATTTATATCAAAGTTTATAATTTCTTTTGAATAAGTGTGGATTTAAATAATTCAAAATCTCCCTATTAAGTCCAAAAATTTTAAAGAAAATTATTCTTTTAAAAATTTCTTTATTGAAGTATAATTAATTTACAATGTTTTACCAGTCTCTGCTGTACAGCAAAGTGACTCAGTAATACACATAAGTATATTCTTTGTTGATGTTCTTTTCCATTACGGTTTATTCCAGGAGATTGGATATAGTTCCCTGTGCTATTTAGTAGGACCTTGTTGTTTATCTGGTCTAAGCGTAATAGTTTGCATTTACCCACCTCAGACTCCCAGTCCATCCCTCTCCCTCCCCCTACTCCTTGGCAACCATAAGTCTGATCCCTATGGAAGCAAAATTATTCTTGATAGCAATCTCTCAAGACCTTAAACAGATTAAATGCTATGTAATTTAATGTTTTGTTCATGACGGAAGGTCATTAGGAATGTAAATTACTTTGTTATAATTACAATTAATTTCTGATACAAGTAGCTGTTTGTTTCTGTACTTAAAGGAATTATTCTAACTGGTGAGTGTGAATAATTGTTTTTTGGTCGCTACTCTCCACATGAGCATTAACTTAAACAAAATTATTTCTTTATGTATTTATTTTTGGCAGCACTGGGTCTCTGTTGCTTTTGCATGGGTTTTCTCCAGTTGTGGTGAGTGGGGGCTACTCTTCCTTGCAGTGCATGGCCTTCTCATTACCGTGGCCTCTCTTTTTGCAGAGCACAGGCTCTAGAGTGCAGGCTTCAGTAAGCTTGGCTAGTGGACTCGGCAGTTGTGGCTCACGGGCTTAGCTGCTCCGCAGCATGTGGGATTTTTCCAGACCAGGAATTGAACCCATGTCCCTGTCATTGGCAGGCAAATTCTTATCCACTGTGCCACCAGGGAAGGCTGAGCTTTAACTTTCTGAAGCTGTTGATATGCCAACACCTATCAGCAAAACTCTTCTAAGCTGTTACATCTTAAGTGCTAAAAAATAATTAAAAGCATGATATAATCATGTCAAACGTGTCTGTGAATAGATTTTAAGTAAAGTTTTCACAAAAATTATGTACTTGAATTTTGGAGCAAAATTTTTGATCTCCCTTATATATCACAATAGCTTTAAAATTTTTACTTATAATTTTCCTTTTTACCAAGTTTTCAGTTATCTTGTTCTAAGGAATCCTATGAGTATAGATTGTTTTGTAAACAGGAAAAAGCACTAAATATGAATCAAAGTGCTGAATTATTTTAGTTATGTATGATTTAACCACTGTAATGTTTAAATTCTATACTTCCTATTTATAGTGAGTGAAAGTCGCTGAGCCGTGTCTGACTCTTTGCGACACCATGGACTATACAGTTCATGGAATTCTCCAGGCCAGAATACTGGGGTGGGTAGCCTTTTCCTTCTCATAAAGCTCATAAAGCTTTATTAATTCCTTTCTAAGCTATCTGTGATTTCTGTTAAAAAAGATTTTGTTTTTAATTGTCTGTCTTATTTACTTTAAGAATTATTTTAGTGATTTATTTCTCATTTTATATTAAAACTATTTGGCGCTCTTTCAATAATCTCCATTGTCTGTAGGACAAAACATAGACTACCAAACTCTTCTCTTGTGTATTTCCAAATTGCCTACCTGCTTTAACCTGCTATATCCATGGGTAAACTCTTTTCACATCCTATTTGTCTAGATTATGTCATTTTCAGTCCTATTTCCTGGTGAAGTCTACTAACTTACCTACCTCTACTAAGTGATCCGATGGTTAGATCCCTTTTCCTTATGAGACCTTTCTTAATTTCTCCCAGCCCACACAAAACTCACTCTTCTCCATGTTTAATACATTACCCTCCTACCAATGTAGAGCTTGCATACTGTTTTGTATTTGGAATCTGTCTAGAGTAACCTTTGGAGTTTGTATATCTCCAACACTTAGCACAGTGTTTATCCACAGTACCTAGAACAATCTCTTAGTAGATACTTGGTAAGGATATAATGATGGTGGAGTCTTCATTAAGAGGGCACAACAGTAGCTTACTTGAGAGAGTTCTTAAACTTTTGTGATGAAGTGGTATGGGTTTCCTTTTGGTGAGGAATTCTTGCAGGCAGAATACTGTGAGTACACATTTGTACCAGGAAAGTAAAATACAGACCTCCGGCCAAAACTTTCAAGTAATTCTCGCCAAAGACATACACAGCCAAATTCCTTCAAAAATAGTTTCCTAGAAGCAATTTGCATTGACTGTGCTTTGGTCCAAACAGCCTCCTTTAAAAGTGTAAATCTTTAAAAGCATGGTAAATCTAATCATTGCAGATAGATGGCTTGGAATAGTAGTGTTTAACTTTTGGCTAAAATCATCTAGATTTTTGTCAGTAATTCAATTAATTTTTCCAAGTCACCATTTATCTTTTTTACAGATATGTGGTAGAAAGTACGTACCTTTTTAGAATGGGAGTACCTTTCTAATTACTGAACAGTCTTTCTTCAGGTGTAGAATTTGTTGAACCTAGGATGTGGAAGGAATTTTTAAAGTGTGAATGTCATGGTACAGTGATTAAAGAGTCAGTGGAAATTTAGCATTTTTCCTTAATGTGTACATTGATCAGAAATTTGAATTTAACTGGGTTAAAGACATTCAATTCCTAAACTGGGATAAAGACATTCAAACTGGGTTAAAGACAGAGTCAAGATCAATAAACAAATAAACAAATGTTTATTAATTTGCAAGCCAAGCCTACCAGGTGGCTCAGTGGTAAAGAATCCACCTACCAATGCAGGAGCTGCAAGAGATATGCATTTGATCCCTGGATTGGGAAGATCCTCTGGAGAAGGGAATGGCCACCCATTTCATTATTCTTGCCTGGAAAATTCCATGGACAGAGGAGCCTGGTGGGCCACAGTCCATGGGATTGCAAAGAGTCAGACACAACTGCGCAGCTTTCACTTTTTTACTTTAAGCCTTACGTTGGATGAAAAGAGCCATAATCTTTGCCTTTAAGAAGTTTGAAGTCTAGATAAATAGATATAGGTAATAATATGTGTTATTTATTGAGATATGAATTCATGATTGAACAAAGCAGTATATCATACTTGCCAAAGAATGATACAACAGAAATATCATGAAAGAGAAAGAGAGGTGTTCTTCCATGCTGGGATGAGCACAGCAAGCTATATCAAGGTAAACTGAAAGAGTTGTACTTGAAGAACGGGTGGACTTTGAATATGGATGAAGAGAGGTAAAAATATTCTTGGAGATAAAGAATAAGAACAGTGTGAACAAGGCCACGGAGTCAAAGCCATTTTCGGAGAAGAGAGAAGATCAGTTTTTCAGAGAGGTGCAAAACTGTAGACTAGACTAGGAAAGGAGTTTGGAGTTGGGTTGTGGAAGACTGTGAATGCCAGGTTATGGAATAAAGATTTACCATGTAAATGAGTGGTGAGGAGCTATTTGGGGAAGATTTTGATAACCGAGAAAGCTTGATCCAAGTTGAGGTTTAGGAGATTAATTGTTAGCCATGTACCATTTGAAAAGGAAGGCAAAGAGGTGAGGTAATATGAAGAGATTTAGAAGACTAACAAAGCAGTGCAAGTATGAGGTAGAACAGAGGACATACATAATTTTTCTTTTCAGCATCCCCTTTCTTCTGATTCAGTGTTTCTGGTGGAGATGACTCCATCCTCTGCCAAGAGCAGATGACCTTGATGTGCTCAATTAAAAGAGTCCATTCCTCTGGTCATAATTATTGGCTCATGAATGGGCACACACCCTAAAGTAAGAAAATTAGTTTTATCTCTAGAGCTCTTTCTGCTAGACCTATCAGGAAAAGTACCCTCTTCTTTAAGGATCCTAACATTGTCAGTGGGCATCTTTCCTGTCATATTGTATAGTAGCCAGCTTCCAAGATGGTCCTCAGTACCGAGATGGTCCTTCTGATACTCATGTCCTTGTATAAGCTTCTTCCATATTATATCAGAGTTGGTCTATGTCTAAATGATGAATGGGGCTTCTCTGATAGCTTAGTTGGTAAAGAATCCACCTGCAATTCAATTGCAGGAGAACTGGGTTCGATTCCTGAGTTGGGAAGATCCTCTGGAGAAGGGATATGCTACCCACTTCTTATTCTTGGGCTTCCCTTGTGGCTCAGATGTGGTAAAGAATCCACCTGCAGTGAGGGAGGCCTGGGTTTGATCCCTGGGTCAGGAAGATCCTCTGGAGAAGGGAACGGCTCCCCACTCCAGTATTCTGGCCTGGAGAATTCCATGGACTGTATAGTCCATGGGATCACAAAGAGTCCTACACGACTGAGCGACTTTCGCTTCACGTCATATGGTGAAAGAGTATACAGCAGAAGTGATGGTATAATGAAACTGTGAAGGGAGAGAAGCTACAGATTCCAAAGTGAAATCTAGACTTAGTATCAAGACTTGATTTTTAGATAAAAGGGAACACCAAGTTTTTTAGTTTAGCAAATGGTTATATCATTTACAGATGTAGCAATGTCCGGAACGGGGATTTGTTGTTGTGGGAGAAGGATAGGAGGAGATAAAGAATATCTTTTCAGGTCAAGATTCTGGACAGTAGTATTAGAAACAATGGCTGGTACTGATAGAAATAGACTGTCTCACAAAACACTGAGTTCTCCGTCACTGTATGATTCCTTGTTGAGGATGTTGGAGACTGAGCTAATTATAATAACATAGCATATAAAATCACATCCAAGTAGATGATTTGATTTCTACCAGTTATACAAACACATACTCAAAAAGAGGGAAACTTAACATAAAGAGAGGCAATAGCCATAATCTCTCCTACCTTAGAGATCTTCAAAGTTTTTTTTCCTTGTTTCTCACTTGTTGCATCAGGTGAATTTTAATCTCTGTTGGAGCATACCCAGTTCACTAGACAGACTAGAACCAGAATCAGGGGGCTTTGGTCACAACCATCTCTCTACTTTGCAAATTATTTTGGTTCCACTTTAACTTGATTCTATGCTGTATAAAACTGACCATCTCAGAAAACACTAAAAAAAACCCAAAGAAACCAAACGATACTCTAGCAAACTGACAAACCTATATGTCTTCTTTCTATTAGAAATAATTTTATGTCCTGTAACTATCTTTCCTATATTGCTCAATACAGTCAAAGCTCCCTTTTCCTTAATTTTCTTTTCTTTTAAAAAGAGTTATCACCTATTCCTTGTTTCTGAAAAAAATTTCCCTTTTCTTTAACGTAATCCCAAAGTAAACAAAATACTTTGCTTGCAGAAAATAAAACAGAAATGTAAAGTGAGGAAATTAGACTAGACAATTCCTAAAATTCCTTTCAGCTCATAAACATAAATAGCAAATCCAAAATGTTTGTATTCAACAGCACTGAACTCCTTTAGTAATAGTTAAACATTTTTTTAATGACACATTATATAAATTATGTTTTTCAATACATTTTCATCGAATTGTAAAATTCTGTGCACATTTAAAAGGGATTTATGGGCTTGAAAAAGCTAATATGCTTTTCTACTAAGCATCTTATTCATAAGAAGCCAAATCTTGATATTCAATAGGATTTGTGAAAAGCAGCAAATAAGGAAGTGGGACAATGGGAAGAAAACAGGTTCATCAGATTCTTGCCTCATTCTCAGCTTCCCTTTACCCTCTCACCTTGGATTCATCCAGTACATTCGTTTTTTTCAAGTCTGGAAAATCTCCCCTGCTTGATCAATTTGGTAGATGCCTACCCTGAAGATTTATTATTTATTTTTCTTGCATCCTTGCGAAATATTCCTTGAATATTTTAATGAGAAATAGGGTTTTTCTTAGAAAATATTTGATAATTTGATTGATTTTGTAAAACTACACAAAAGAGTTTTTTCATCACTGGAAAGACACTTAACATATTAAGTTTTCTTACGCCATCTAGAAACATCAGAAAGACCAAGCTGATGCAATTTTCACTCATCATTTACTTCATGAAAGCAGGGAAATTCCCAGTCGGCCATTTTTAAGCACACTGCTGGGCTAAAGGAACTAGTTGACTTTTAAATTCTATTTGCATAAGCAAATACAAATTAAGACCCAAATCATGGATCAACTGGCCTCAAAATTTTCCCCTTCTTGATGTTGTTCTTTCCCTCTGTCCCTCCCTGCAGCCTCCCTCCTCTTGTTGACAGTTCATCTTACCATAAGCTATTATAATATAGAAGATATTATCTTTCAGGATAAAGGCAGAATGCCAATGTGGGAGGCAGGATTTTGGCAGTATTCTGAATTTTCTTAAAGACAATGTTCATTCTTCTTCCTTCATCCCCTTAGAAGTGAGAAATAAATCTCACCAGCTTTAATGGAACAAATTTAGCTCAGCTCTCAACAGGCAAAGTGTTCTTTTTTTTTTTCCTGTAGTCACCTCAAGAAGATTCCTGAGCCTTCATTGTATAAGATTGTTTTTAAAATATTTTGCTCTTTCTTTAGGTATGACTTGTACAGTATACAAGTGTAATTTAGTAATAAAATTTTAGTTTTCATGTTGCAAATCTGGTTGCCCTAGTTTAAAATTATATGTTGAATTATGAAAATCAAGCATTTAGTTGCTATGGGGAAAAGAGAAATTGTTTAAATATGCAAGCTTGGTGTCTTTTCCACTCATATTTTCCATCCAGAAAGTTGTCTGGAAAACCATTACCCCTCTACTAGAGATATTGCACAAATGTAATGAAAACCTAAAATAATTTTGGTTTTCACCAACCTTTTCTTATGAATTAGTCACAGTTTCCATCTTACTCTTTGAAAATAACAAAAAGATGGATTTTGTCAAAGGATTACTATGAAGAAGGAAATGTGGTTTTGGATTGACTAATACAGATATGAGAAGAGTATAAAATACTGGTCTGTTTGAAAACAATGGACCTAAAAGAAAATTTAGGAAGACTTGACTTGCTTTGTATCGCTAAAAACATTTTATGTTAAAGCCTAAGCAATATAGATTTAGGAAACTTTAGTAGGTATGGCATTTAAATGTGCTTAAAATGTAGGCACTAATAGGCTATCTATATTTGAATTTCAAGTTTTAAAAACAATATTCAATGAATTTTACATTAGATTTACTTTTTGGTAGATTAAAAATAATTTTTTAAAACAGAAGAAACGATGTCTCTTAATTTGAAATAACATCTCACTACCTTGAATAGTCCATGGGATTTTAATGATTATTCTGGGGTTGCTTTTGAAGAGGAATTACAGCTAGAGATACTGCTTAATTAGCAATAAAACCCAGGGATCTGAAAACCGAAGAATTCATGGTGGTAACTAATGGCATATAAGACTGTATAGTGTCTGTCCCAGTAGAAGGAAGTATTTAGTATTAGCAATCATTGAACGAGATCCGGATATAAGTTTTCAAGTGGCTGTTTTCCCAGCTCTGTTACACACTTCATACCCTTTGGCAACCTCAGATTTAGTGCCTTTGGACAGTGAGCTTCTTAAGCCAGGACTGAGGGTTTCTGCAGACAACAGAGATATTTTCTCTGTCTTGACTCTCTGGATTCTTTCCCAACCCTTGCAGTGGCACAAATGCACGTCTTTCATCACAAAGAAGACCAGACCCAAGAGTGTAGAAGGATCAGTGCTAAACTCTTGGCATGACACAGTGGCTACAAAGTCCGGAGCCCTGGGCCTCAGACCTTCTGCCGCTTGCCAGTGTGTGACTCCGAACAGTCTCCTCTCTCTGACCTCAGAGTTGGCTATACAATGAGACTCATGGGGATTTATGGTATGAAATTACGCTACATAGTTAGAATTTACAGAAACTATTTTAGATTAGGAATATGCAGACATTAGAATGAATTCTTATAGACTCTGCTTCTTATGAGAGATGGATTTCATATAAAAAGCTGGCTGATGGAGCACTGACATTTTGGCACCAGTTCATTGACAGCAGGGACCACAATAATTGCCTCATTCCTGCCAGAACATGAGGTTTTGTGAGAAAAGTGATAATTTTTGTAACCTTAGCTCATTATTAATGATATCCCTTCTAGCAACACCATCTACTGCCCAGCTTTTTTCTAGAGCCAAATTTTAGGAATGTGCGTAACCACCCACTCTCTCTTCAATTGCTTGGAACTTGGATACTTTTTTCTAACTAGTCTGTTTTTTCTTTATGGAAGGTTTGGGGATTTTCCTCTTATTTTTGGTAGCCTGAAATTTCACCAAGACTGATTAGGCATAGATTCCTGAGCTCTCCAACTCTCTAATTCATCTTAAAAAGCCCTTGGATCTGAAGTCTAGTGTTTTTCTCTAGCTTCAGGAAATTTCCTTTCATATTTATTTTCACATTTTACTATGTCCATTTCCTGCTTCTGAGGACTTACATGAGAGGTATTTGAAATCATCTAGATCTCTTTTCCATGTATCTTAAATTTTCTTTGACATTTTCAATTTTTCTTTTGTACTGCATTCTGGGAAGAGTCCTCAGTTTGGTCTTTTAGTTCTGAAAGTTAGTCTTTGATGATATATGTTCTGATATTCAGTTCCTTTATTTTTTTTCCTTTTTGAATCCTGAGTGTAAAAAGTTGACTTAATTATAATCCCTTAGTTCATAGCACAGTTTTATCATTTGTTCATGTAAGAATCTTATTTCACTCATTTATTTTTCTAAACTTCATCCCTGATTTGCATTTCCATTTTCCCCACCACTATTTCCATTTAGTATAGTTAATATAAGATCTTGAATCTGCATATATTCTTGCATGCCCAAAGATATTTTGTTGTCTTCTATGCGTGCTTTTCTATTGTTATAAATATACAATATTGTGCTATGCAGCATAGTTTTAAAAAAATTTGGCAGTAATAGTTTTAATTCCTAGGAACTCCAATTGTCTCTCTCTTTTATAGCAATCATGTATTTGCTCATCACTGTAATATCTTCTCAAATCTCTCCAAATAGATGTTATACTTATTTTAAGGTCTTATTTTGTTGTCCCCATTAACTTTCTATAGGTTTTATTTCTGTTGTTTGAATTAATGATGCTTTCCAGTGATGTTAATTTTCCTCAAGTATTTGGTAATGATTATCTGTTCTTATTGTCTGTTTCCTTGACCAGATGAGAATCCCTGTTTACTTGTCTGCTAATGCTTGTTTCTCTTTTGCTGATAAAGGAAGAACACAGTGAGATGTGCACCCAGAGGGCTGGCGTATTAGTTTTCTAGGGCTGCCTACTTTTCTAGGCTGCAAAGTACTCCAAACTAAGAATAGAAATTTATTCTTTCACAGTTCTGGATGCTAAAAGTTCAAAATGAAGGTGTTGGCGAGGTGATCCGAATGCCACGCCCCTAAGAGAAGATCCTTCTTTGCTTTTTCCAGCTTCTGACAGCCTTAGGCACTGTTTGGCTTGTGGTAACATAGATCCATGCTCTGCCTTGTCTTCACACGGTCATCTTCCGTCTGTGTCTGTGTGTCTCTTGTCCTCACGTGGTGTTTTCCCCTCTTTGTCTCTTTCCTCTTCTTATAAGAACATACAAATCATACTGGGTTAAGGGCCAACCGTATTTCATTGGGCTTCCCAGGTGATGCCGTGGTAAATAATCAGCCTGCCAATGCAGGAGGTGCAGGAGACACAAATTTGATCCATGGGTCGGGAAGATCCCCTGGAGAAGAAATGGCAACCTGCTCCAGTATTCTTGCCTGGAAAATTCCATACACAGAGGAGCCTGGTGGGCTACAGTCCATGGTGTTGCAAAGAGATGGATACGATTCAGCATGCTTGAGCAGGTTACTTCATTAGAACCTAATCTTAACTAATTAAACCTGCAATGACCTATTTCCAAATAAGGTCATGTTTTGACTGTACTAGGGATTAGGATTTCAGTTTATGTTTTTCAGGGATACAATTTAACCTTTAGTAGTGGGTAAATAGCTTGTCCACTGAGTAAAAGTGGGCTTCCCATCCTTACCTTGTACATTGTCTTTCTCCATTCCCAGAAGCTTTGCTGGGAGTCTCTGATTCCAGAACTCCCAGTTTCAAGACCTGACCTAGTGGCTTGTGGTAAAGAATCTGCCTGCCAATGCAGGAGGCACAGGTTTAATCCCTGATCTGGGAAGATCCCTTAGAGAAGAAATGGCAACCCATTCCCGTATTCTCTCCTAGGAAATCCTATGGACAGAAGAGCCTAATGGACTACAGTCCGCGGGGTTGCAAAGGGTAGAACATGACTTAGCAACTAAAACAACAGCAACATGACAGTTTACCTGGTGGCAAATGCTAGAATCAGAATGCTCTTTTATTTCCACCCTCTGCTGTCACTGTGGAAGTCTTGGCTAGTCTCTGCTTCTCAGGCCCCAGCACCGAAGCCAGGAGCCTTTCCCAAAGCCTTTTAGCTTTGTTTATAAATGAAATCTGCAGTCAACTGCACAGATCTTTCCTCAAAGGGTCACTGGCCAGATCTTCTGACTGGTCCTTTAATGACTCATCTGATGATTTCTCCAGGACTGATTTGGTTTGATTAGTTCAATGCCTAAAACTCATACAGGATTTTTCTTAGGAACTTTTGCTTCCTTTTGCAATAGCTTCTATTTGGATCTTGTGTTGTAGTTTCTCATTTCTCTGTAAATCTGCTTTATACCCCTCCCCCCAAACACTTTTTTTTTTTTTTTCCAAACACTCTTTGTGTACTGGAAATTCCTCACATTTTCTAGTCCGCTGATGCCATGCTTTCCTGTTTTTCTCTCTGTTTTGGATCCTTCTTTAACCATATCTTTTCTTTAAAATATCAGTGGTATTTAGATGGGAAGGAGATAGATGTACCTGTTTGCTCTGCCATAAATATATGGTGTATGGTGTTGATCTAAACTAGAGGGTCACAAGGTTTTTCCTGCACAGGGCCTGAGAGCAAAATATTATAGGCTTTTTTGGCTATAAGTTCACTCTTGCAACTACTCAACATTGCTGTTATAGTGCAAAAGCAGCCTACACGATATGTAAATGAATGAAAGTGGCTGTGTTTCAGTGAAATTTGACTTACAAAAAAATAGGCTGTGGGCCAAGTTTGACATATCCCCGAAACCAGTGGTTCTCAAGTTTATCATGCGTCAACATCTCTGGAAAGACTTGATAAAACACAGATTGCTCTTCTCACCTCCAGTTTCTGACTCAATAGGTCTGGGGTGGGGGCGAGGCTGTCCCAGAATTTGCATTTTTAATAAGCTCCCAGGTGATGCTGATACTACTGGTCTGTGAACCACACTTTGAGAAAGATTCATCTAAACAACTTATGTTTCCTAAACACCACCATCTCAACCATTTATTGATAATACAACTATGTTCCCTATTCATTTTTTCATTCATTCAATAAGTATTTTATTGAGTTTCTCTTATGTGCCAGGCTCTGTTCTAGGTTTTGAGAATATTGCCATAAATAAGACAATGGCTGTGTTCTCATGAGTGGGGAAACTAGACAACCAAACCAACACAAATATACCTATAAAAGATATAGTATTGCATAGTAATAAGAACTACTTAAATAGAGCCAAGGGGAAGGAGAGAACAGAACAGGAACAGAACTCTTTTAGATAGGATGGTTAGGGAAAATCACTTGGAGGAGATGCCATCCGAATATAGAAGTGAAGATGTAAAAGAACTAATCACGAGAAAGGTAGAGCATTTCCGGAAGAAAAAAATAGTAAGTATTAAGGCCCTAAGATAGTAATGAGTTTGTGTTTGAGAAACAGCAAGGGAACCAGTGTCACTGGGGTGATTTGAGTAAGGTAAAGAGTGGCAGGAGTTAACTTTAGAAAAGTGGGCATAGTGCACCTGTTTTAGGGATTTGTAGCCCATGATACAGAGTTTGCATTTTACTTTGTTTCATGGGAATACACTGGAGGTTTTTGTGCAGAGGGGTGACATGCTAACATTTACAATTACGAAGCATCGCATTGGTTGCTATGTGGGAAAGCCTCTGGGAGTGGTGATCGCGGCAGAGGATGAAGATGACAGCGGAAGCAGAAAGACCAGTTGGGAAGTTTCAAGAATTCTAGGAGAAGGACTACAGTGGCTTAAACCAAGATGATTTTGGTGACGAGATACACTTAGATAGAGAATATATTCTGATGGCGGAACAAGTAGAATTTGCTAATAAATTTGATGTGGAGTGTTAGGTAAAGAACCATATCAAAGATAACTTCTAAATGTCTGTCTTGGGCAACAGGGTGGGGCTGGGTAGGAAATTAAGATTCCATTGCTAGAACTTCGTGTTTGAGATGTTTCTTAGACATTCAAGTGAAGTGGTCAAAAAGACAGATATAAGGAGCTCAGCTGAAAAGTCGAGGCTGCTGCTGCTGCTGCTGCTAAGTCACTTCAGTTGTGTCCGACTCTGTGGGACCCCATAGACGGCGTAAGGCTAGGGATGTTAATTTGGAACTAATCAACAAACTTTTAATGTTTTATATTTAAGGCTATCCTGTGAGTAATATCCTAAAAGTGAAAGTCACTCAGTCATGTCCGACTCTTTGCAACCCCATGGGCTAGGGCCTGCCAGGATCCCCTGTTCATAGAATTCTCTAGGCAAGACTACTGGAGTGGTAACTGTTCACTTCTCCAGGGGATCTTCCCAACCCAGGGAGTGAACCCAGGTTTCCTGCTTTTCAGGTGGATTCTTTACTGTCTGAGTCTCCAGGGAAGCCCAGGAATACTGGAGTGGGTAGCTGATCCCTTCTCCAGGGGATCTTCCTTGTCCAGGAATTGAACTGGGATCTCCTGCATTGCAGATGGGTTCTTTACTGGCTGAGCTACTAACAAAGCCCATTTAAGGCCATAGAGTGAAGGAAATCACCTGCAGTGTGACTGTTGATAAAGGTGGGGTTCACAAGTTAGTGTTGCTAACATTGACATGTAAGTTATATCAGTTTTCCTCTTCTGTTGTCAGTATTTCCCCCCTTAATTAAGAGACTTTGAGAAGGTTTTTGTGCCTTGCAAATAAGCAGTCCCTGACAAAAAAAGATCCATTACCTTATCTGTATAAATGAGATAGAGTTTTCAAACTATGTACCATGGAGCCCAAGTTGTCACAGGGGCTTATGAGCAGGCTGTGTGTGGGTATGTGTGTGAGTATGTGTGTGCTTAGTCACTCAGTTGTATCCAACTCTTTGCAGCCCCAGGGACTTTGGCCCACCATACTCCTCTGTCCATGGGATTTTCCAGGCAAGAATATTGGAGTGGGTTGCCCTTTTCTACTCATGGCCTTTGTTAGGAATTTTGCTATTTAAAAGATGAAAATTAAGCCTGCTCCTACACTGTATAACTCCACTGTGTAAACCCATTAATGTTTATCTTTTGTGATAGTACAACTTCAAGTTCCAAGGGCGGTCTGAAATCATTTCCCATATCACGTGCCAGGGTACATGCTGGTCCTTATAGCCAGGTCATCACCAGCCTCAAGCTTAGTTTCCTGATTTTCAGACTCTCAGAAGAGCTTGTCTAGTCAGTCACTCCCTGGTTCAGTCGATGGGCAGGAGGGGGCATTTTTTCTAAGAACACCAGCTTTCTCATCATTACCATTTTGGCACCTATGCTCTTTCCCTCTTTCTCTCTCTTCAGTTGTTGAGAAATACAAATATTTTGCTGAGGGAGCCTTATTTCAGTGGGGTCATGCCTCCAGGCAAGGGATTAGTGAGCTCAGGTGATCTCATCAGTCTCTTCCAGTTCAATAATTTTATAGCTGCACGAACTGGCAACTTGTTCTGGGCAGAGTTCAAATGGGCATCCATTAATAATTCTGGGAATGTCACATACTCACTGACACTAAATGTGAGGACCCCTTGACCAGCTGAAGTAATGGAATTAGCTGAGAAGAAGGTATTGGACTTTAGCTTCAGGTCATGTGTAATAGTCACAAGTCGGTAATTTATTAATTTATTCAAGCATAGGATTATTTTCAACAAATAAGAGATCGAATAATTTATTACATCTTCAAAGGCCCTCTTGAAGACATCTGGAGAAACTGGCATGAAGAAAAGGTGATGTCTAATTAATTGGGTAAAACCTAATGTTAAATCCAAACTGGAAAATTTCTAACACATTTTTACTTGGAAGACCAGTTTTAGGAAAAGCAGCTATTACATCTTGTTCCTTTTCTTGGAAAATAAGGTTCTAGAATTAATGTTACCAATTAAAATTACATATTTTTGTTATTATTTCAAATGTTCAATTTTAGCATTCCCAAGTTTAATAGGTCATAATTTCTTACAGGCTTCCTTAAACATGTGGTCTATAGTCTGAAAATCAGATCATGATCATAAATTTCTTTTTTATTGTCTTTAAACATCATTAAATCCAACTCATTATTACAATAATAAAAAGGCATCATTTTAGTAGTTTTTTTAAAAAGTGAAGATTATAAGATTCCTATAGAGCAAATACTTCAAGCAAATAAACCCCAGAAGCCTTCATTTTGAGCAGGAAAGGAAGCTCTGAGGAAGAAAGGCACCAGGCTCCTGGCTAGCAGTTTTCTAGGTGTTCTTTGTGCTCCAGGGAGACCCTGTGTGACTGTGTTAAAAACTAAACAAAACGAAACCTTATCAAAAGGCAGGGAAATACCTTACTTTTCCTTCCCACTGCCACAAACTGTATGTCTTTCATAATTATATTTGTGTATAATGAAACAAAAAAACCACATGGAATTTGTTAACAACTGTGTTTTGTAAATAGCATACAGTGCACAGAATCTTACTCTGTTTTCAGTTTGGTTAAAAAAATATGCTTCTCCTGTAGAATTCCCTACCCTGTTTAATGGCATCATTCTCTAAGTCTTCCAGGCAAATAGAATCCTAGAAGTCCCATTTTAAATGCCTTCCCCTCCCTCACTCCTCATGGTCCACTGGTCATGAGCTCCTGGAAATTCCATCTTCCTACCATGTTTCATTAGCTCTTCTCTTTTATCCATTCCCTCTGTAACAACCTGTTTGAAACTTAGGGCCTCTATCTTGGGCTACTGCTGTTGTCTCCTTAGATATTTTTCCGGCCTTCTAACTTGCCTTCACCCTTTGTACCACCACTTCCGCTCCTCCCCCAACCCTTAGCAAATCTATCTCCTGGACAGTCTACAGATAAATCTTTCTAAATGACAAACTATGATCATGTTAAGTACCCATTTAAAAATTTTCATTGACCTCCCTAATCCTTGGAGGACAAAGTCCAGATCCCTACCCACTCTGGTATTTCCTTCACCTGCTCTATTCCTGAGTGTTAGTCCTTCCAATATATTTTTCCGCATCATTTTACAACTCTGTGCTGCTTACTATGCTACCTGTCTCCCCATTCTAGCTGAAGGACTCCTGCTGCTGCTGCTGCTGCTAAGTTGCTTCAGTCGTGTCCGACTCTGTGCGACCCCATAGACGGCAGCCCACCAGGCTCCCCGGCCCTGGGATTCTCCAGGCAAGAACACTGGAGTGGGTTGCCATTTCCTTCCTACTTATAGTTTAATACTCAGATCAAATAGTTAATTTTTGGATCAACCTCACAACTTCCTGACTTGCCCTTTTAAATAGAGCTGGCCATTTCCTCTTTAGTGATACCAGTAAATCTAGAATTCATTGCTGTACTAAAATTTGTGTGTAGGAAGTAGGTCATTTCTATCTTCACGTATCCTCCGTCTAGCACTGGGCCTGGTATATGGGAGATGTTTTATACATTTTCATTGAGTAACAGGAAATCTAAGCTTATACTAGAATATAATTATTTATTCTTTTTAAGACAACTTTTATTGTTTTCTTCTGCTTATAACAATATTAACAAACGTTGTTAAAAATTCAGAAAAGGTAGAGTTAATGGTCTAGTTTTCAATAGCCCTTGAGTACAAATTGAATCTAGAGGTTTTTGTGTTTTACTTGGAAGGCCCTTGTAGACGTCCTATCTCCTCTCACCAGGGATTCTGTCTTTCAGAATAAGTCTGAGGTCACTTATTACCATGGCTAACAGAGAGAGGACTCCAGTAACCAAGCCAGAACTCAGCTGTTGTCCCTACAATGAAATGCTACTTCAGATTGAAACCCTGTCCCAAGCTGCAGCCTCTATGGTATCTTAGTGCCAGAAAGGCTGAAACTCAATTTCTCCCTCTCAGAACTGGAGATGCTAACATTCTGCCATCTTGCAATGCAGTTGGGAATGCAGGCACTTGACTCCTGCATAGCAGAGCTGGTTGATTATGGCATAACATGTCACGCTTAGTTAAATGGTCTTATAGTTACATCTCTTTGCCGCATCTGATTTGAAATCTTAGAGCCCTGGATTCCTTTTTCTCTTATGGTAAATTATTTCTCAAGACACTATTGTCTACTCTATTTGCAGTTGTTCACCCTCAACACTGTCTGCAATATGTATCTATGTCTAAATCCCAATAACATTTAAAATGCAAATTTACACTCCAGAAGGTGCCTTAGCACCCATGTAATAATGAATAATCATCTTTTATAACAGAACAAAATTAGACAGCATATTAAAAAGGAGAGACATAACTTTACTGACAAACGTCCGTACAGTTGAAGCTATGGTTTTCCAGGTGGTCCTGTATGAATGTGAGAGTTGGACCATAAAGAAGGCTGAACACTGAAGAATAGATGCTTTCAAACTGTGGTGCTAGAGAACTCTTGAGAGTCCCTTGGACAGCAAGGAGATCAAACTAGTCAGTCCTTAAGGAAATCAACCCTGAATATTCCTTGGAAGGACTAATGCTGAAGCTGAAGCTCCCATATTTTGGCAGCCTGATGCGAAGAGCTGACTCATTGGAAAAGACCCTGATGTTCGGAAAGATTGAGGGCAGGAGGAAAATGGGGATATAGAGGATGAGATGGTTGGATGGCATCACTGACTCAGTGGACACGAGTTTGAGCAAGCTCCAGGAGATGGTGAAGGACAGAGAAGCCTGGCGTGCTGCAGTCCATGGGGTCATAAAGAGTCAGACACAATTTAGCAACTGAACAGCAATAACAATAGAACAAAAAGGTAAAAAGACCGAATTCCACTCAATGAATGTACTGATTGTTTTTCCTAATTCGTACCATTAGCATTTGTTTCCCAGGTGGTTCAGTGGTAATCTACCTACAGTGCATGAGACAAGTATTCAGTCCCTGGGTCAAGAGGATCCCCCTGGAGAAGGAAATGGCTTCTCACTCCGTTCTTGCCTGGGAAGTCCCATGGACAGAGGAATGTGGCAGGCTACAGTCCATGGGGTTGAAGGAGGAAACAGACAGAGCTGGACTCCGTCTTAGGCCAGGCTGTGAACATTAGGCTACAAGCATGGTGACCTTCCCAATGGACTCTGAACTTTGTGCCTGGTGTCTATAGAAATGGCATGCTAATGGAAAACCAGACCACTCGGATAAAAGAGCCTCAGGACTTGCACTTGGACTTTGTCACCTAAAAGTGAGAGTTAAAGTGAAGTCATGAAGTCATGTCCGACTCTTTGTGACCCTATGGACTGTAGCCTACCAGGCTCCTCTGTCCATGGGATTTTCCAGGCAACAGTACTAGAGTGGATTGCCATGTCCTTCTCCAGGGACTGAACCCGGGTCTCTCGCATTGTAGACAGACGCTTTACCATCTGAGCCACCAGGGAAGTCACCTAAAAGAATATGCTAATTATCTCTGTAACAGAACAAAGTCGTAAATTCCATTATGTTTACTGGGATATGACCACAGGCCTAATGCTAAATGTCCCCTGTTTAACTATCTAGGCTTATGGCACATGAATCATGGGTTAACTTTGATCATATCTCTCTTTTACCTTGTCCAGACTAGTTTCAAGGAATATGGGGAGGTGGATTTGAGTAAGTACACTTAGGGTGTATAATGTTTTCACAAAAACTGGTCTGGGTCCTTGGCTATGAGGAGACTCTGCCTTGGGCCCACCATGTAATGAACTGCATTCCACTATCTGCATTGTCCTTCTGAGTGAGTTTGTTTCCCAGAACACGTGGCTACAACAGGGTTGCAGAAGAGTCGAACATGACTTAGCGACTAAACACCACCACCATTAGCATTAGCTCTGTTGTCTTTAATCATAATAAATAATTTATTTGTATAAAAGACTAAGTTTATAGTTAATTTTGCCAGTTATGAAAAACCTCTGAAGTATAGTCAGTTGAGTTAGTGAGCCGTGATAGTTGATGTATAGTGTTGTTCATGGTCTTCACAGAGTCTAAGTGTGAAGTCTCTTGCACAATAGGCCAGTGAATCTGAAAGATGAGGTGTTGAGGCAAGGAATATGACTTTACCTGGAAAGCTGGCTGACTGAGAAGATGGTCCCAAAGTAAACATCTTGTTGGGATCTGGATGTCAGCATCTTTTATAGAGTTAGAGAGAGAGAAGCAATGAGGAACTAAAGTCCAAAGGCAGAATAGAGAGGGAGAGGCATTGGGGAAGTAAAGCGAATAGAAAGGGAGATGTGGCAGGGAAGTAAAGCAAAAAGGTCTTCAGTCTTGCAAAATATCTCCTGGAAGGTCCAGCCTTTGGAAGGGGTTTGTTAATCTCTTCCTTTTGTTGTAGCTATTCACAGGTGGCACTTCATGGCAAATAGATGGGAAAACAATGGAAACAGTGAGAGGCTTTATTTTTGGGGGCTCCAAAATCAATGCAGATGGTGATAGAAGCCATGAAATTAAAAGATGCCTGCTCCTTGGAAGAAAAGTTATTAACTTTTTTATCAACCTAACCTAGACAGTATATTAAAAAGCAGAGACATTACTTTGCCGACCAGGGTCCATCTAGTCAAAGCTATGGTTTTTCCAGTAGTCATGGATAGATGTGAGAGTTGGAGCATAAACAAAGCTGAGCACCAACTGAGCATCAAAAGAATTGATGCTTTTGAACTGTGGTGTTGGAGAAGACTCTTGAGAGTCCCTTGGACTGCAAGGAGATCCAGCCAGTCCATCCTAAAGGAAATCAGTCCTGAATACTCGTTGGAAGGACTGATGCTGAAGCTGAAACTCCAATACTTTGGTCACCTGATGTAAGGAGCTGACTCATTGGAAAAGACTGATGCTGGGAAAGACTGAAGGCAGGAGGAGAAGGGGAAGACAGAGGATGACATGGTTGGATGGCATCACTGACTCGATGGACATGAATTTGAGCAAGCTCCAGGAGATGGTAAAGTACTGGGTAGCCTGTTGTGCTTCAGTCCATGGAACTGCACAGAGTTGGACATGGCTGAGTAACTGAACTGACTGAACTGATTCACAGGTGGGCAGGGTCAGAGTATCTCTCTATGAGCTGAACAAAGGCGCTTTAGTTTAACAGTCAGGCAGAGAGGCAGGGTCCTCTTTGGCAGGACATTATGTATGACTGTAATACTAGAAGCAATGAAAAGCAACTCAAAGAAATAGTTTTTAATATGGAGTCGAATTGACAACACTTTGGCCAATGTATTAAAGTTAAACTGAGTTTTACCTAACTCAAATGTAGAAAATTGAACTTACCTTTTTTCCTGGAAAGCCTGAGTTTTATTTTTTCTGGGTGTGTATCTGAGCTTATTCTGCTGCTTTACTTGTATACTCATAATCCATGTGTTTTTTGAGATGGGTGTTATATGAATAACATCCAGTTACAGGAAAAGAAGGCTCTTTAACAGCAATCATAAACACTGGATATACTTGTGTGGTAGATTTAGATAACTTAAAAATTTTTTTTAATTAAAAAAATTATATATAGTTATATATATAGGTATATTGATTTATAATGTTAATTACTGCTATACAGCAACATGATTCAGTTATACAAATGTATACATTCTTCTTTAAAAATATTCTTTTCCATTATGGTTTATCATAGGATATTGAATATAGTTCTGTGCTATAGAGTAGAACCTTGTTGTTTATTCATTCTATATATAAAAACTTGCATCTTTTAATCCCACTCACCCACTTCATCCCTCCCTCTACTCGTTCCCACTTGGCAATTACCAGCCTGTTCTCTATGTCTGAGTCTGTTTCATAGATAGGTTTATTTCTGTCATAATTTAGATTCCACATACAAGTGATATCATGATACTTGTCTTTCTCTTTCTGACTTACCTCACTTAGTATATATAATCTCTAGTTGTATCCATGTTGCTGCAAATGGTATCACTTTTTTTCTTTTTTTATGGCTGAGTAGTATTCCATTGTATGTAAGTACTGTATCTTCTTATCCATTCATCTAATGGATATTTAGGTTGTTTCCATGTTTTGGCTATTGTGAATAGTGTGGCAATTAATACTGTGGTGCATGTATCTTTTTGAGTTATAGTTTTATCTGGATATATGTCCAGGAATGGGATTGGTGCATAATATGGTAATTCTATTTTTAGTTTTCTGAGGACCCTCCATATTATTTGTCACAGTGGCTGCACCAACTTACATTCCCACCAACAGAGGAGGAGGGTTCCCTTTTCTCTACACCCTCCCCAGCTTTTGTTATTTGTAGAGGTTTTAACGACAGCCATTCTGACTGGTGTCAGGTGGTACCTCATTGTAATTTTGATTTGCATCTCTCATAATTAGCAATGTTGAACATCATTTCATGTGCCTATTGGCCATCAGATAGTATCTTTTTTCATGGCTTATGATAACTTTTAAGGAGTATCAGGGACTGATATTTTAAGGCCTTTTATTATTTATAATGTTATGTAGTCTGATAATCAGATGTGATTATTTTGTTATGCTCAGCTTTACTGAACATATGGAATGTGCTAAAGATTAATTTCTCACTCTTAATCAAATCTGAAAGAAAATACACACATTTCAAACATCACCCATAAACAAAGAGATATGTTAAGATCCTCAAGTGGTCATTTTATTAAACAAATACAAATTTGAAGTGTTTATGATAAAATATATCAATATTTGATAAAAATGTGTATAAACAGCACTTCTACAACTGAGAAGACATCTCAGTTTTATTAATTTTGGTGACATCTTCCCAACCATGTCTAATCTTCAGTATCTTCTTCCTCAAGCAGGGCAGGAGTAGTATGACTTTGCATATCAGGACAACAATTGGAAGGAAAACGGCTATCATGAAAGTTGGAGGTGTATGCCATACAAATTGTTTTATATCTACCCATTTATTCCAGGCAAAAATCAATGCATGTATTGTACCCAGCAGAAGCGAAACAATTCCTAGCTTGCTCTGCAAAAGAGAAAAAGAATTATCTTGGTGAGGATGGTTCATTAAAAGTTTATTTCATCCTATATCATCTAGAGCTGCTATGTTGGTTAGAAATTCTTCCGTTCATCTGTTATTGTCCACTCGTCTCTTTCCACTCTTTCTACATGTGGGTAATGCCTTTGTCTCCAGGCTATTTGAGAAAATTCACAACTATTCTCCTTTTGGTCTCAGATAATCAGTAACACTGTCCTCTCTTTCTCCATACCTTGTTTTTCTCTCTTATGATATTTATTTTATGATGCTCTATCCCCTGTGTATTTGCCTTAATTCTGCTTAACAAGAGACGTCTAAACTCAGAAACTCTGTCCTATCATCACAGGATCCCTGTAGAATCAACACAATGATTTGCACATTTTAGGTTCTCAATAAATATTGGTAGGTTGACTGAAGATCAGTGCAAAATCAACTTATACCAGTGATCTTTACCAGTTGTGAAGGCAACTAAAGTGATTCAGTTTGAGCAAACCCCAAGAGATGATGAGGGACAGGGAAGCCTGGCAGGCTGCAGTACATGGGGTCATGAAGAGTCAGACACGACTTGGCTACTGAACAACAACAACAAAGTTATGGACTATGATTTTGGTATATTCATACTAAAGTGAATGATCTTGGCCTTTGTCTAAAAAATCAAACATTTTTGATAGAGTGGAAAAACACTAACAATTATCTCAGTGTTTGAATAAAACAGAGATATGTAGACATAGACGTGAAGAAAAATTTTAGCTTGCACTGGGATACTTGGCACCATCTAGATAAAGTTATAAAAACAATTGTTCACCTATGTAGTTTTATGGCATTCTGACAATAGTTCTTCTAGATATCTTTTGACTTCTATTCACATTATGGGAAATATTCACTAGACTGCTAGAATGAATGCAACTCACAATTATTCAGCAGTGAATAAGCCCCAGTGAATACAATCAAATAGCTAAGTTTATGATTTTAGATGTAAATGTCCAAGGTAAATCATAGAGTAATCAGTTCTTGGATTGCTAATGAAAAGTTTCTAGGTTATTAATTAAAAAATATATGTAGTTCGTTGAAGATTAATTTACTAAATTTGTATTGTGTACATGCTATGGGCTAGGTTGGAGAAGGCAATGGCACCTCACTCCAGTACTCTTGCCTGGGAAAATCCCATGGACGGAGGAGCCTGGTAGGCTGCAGTCCATGGTGTCCCTAAGAGTCGGACATGACTGAGCAACTTCACTTTCAATTTTCACTTTCATCCATTGGAGGAGGAAATGGTGACCCACTCCAGGGTTCTTGCCTGGAGAGTCCCAGGGACGGGGGAGCCTGGTGGCCTGCTGTCTATGGGGTCGCACAGAGTCAGACACGACTGAACCGACTTAGCAGCAGCAGCAGTATGGGCTAGGTATTCTACCTTGAGTGGAATGGGATGGGTTGTCAAGACATAGTGCTTGACTTTGTAATTAAATATGTAAAGTGACGCACAGCATATGTGTGACAGGCAGAGCAGTGTAAGAAGGAAGTTATTTAATGAGGAATAGACTATAGGCTATTATTTAATGGCTATCAAGCTAAACCCACAAAATCAGCAATTATTATGCTTGGAAAACATGGCACCATCTCTAAACCACATTTGAATGATTCAGAGGGAGACATTCTTTCCAGCTTAATCAGATGATTAAGGAGTCTGTTGGAGTATATGCATGGATGTGTAGAAAGGACAGTGAGGATTAGCTGACTTTCTGAGATTTCTAAAGATGTCCACTTACAAAAGATAGAACATTGTGGTTTAGCATCTTGGCAGTGCTTAGGACTGAATTAAGCTCAGCCTTTTGAATATTGTCAGACATGGATCCCCTTGTGAATTCTGGCACATTGTTCTTTTTAGGGTATAATCTACCACTAGCAAGTTAACCTCGGTCAACTTGAGATAATTTTGAATTCCAAGAATATTGAGAAACTTCAAGTGAGTAAGTTACAAAAAAATTAACTTGGAAAAAGAAGCCTTTAAAATAAGATACTAGAATAGATAAAATCCCATAGTTGGTAGATAAAACTCCATAGTTCAAGGAGGACAGCACAAAGCCATGTAACTTAAAAGGCATGAATAAAGTCAGAGACAGACAATTTTTTTTCTTCTATTTTTGGAGAACTAAGTAAACAATATTGAATTTCTAAAACATCAAATTTGTTGTTATTAAACAGATAGCAAATGGTCTAATGAGTTTCAAATGTTAGAAATAATATTTTTCTTTGAGTAATGCCTTTTGTATGTGTCTAAAAAACATTTCCCGTATGTATAAGCAAGAGGGAAAATGACAGAAGAGCACACTTTTTAATTGGAACAAGTGTGAGATCTTCGTGATTGGAAAACCATGTTATTTTTTATGGGTTAAAGTCTATATGCGTGCATGCCAAGTCACTTCAGTCATGTCCGACTCTTTGCTACTCTATAGACTGTAGCCTGCTAGGCTCCTCTGTCCATGGGATTCTCCAGGCAAGAATACTGGAGTGGATTGCCATGCCCTCCTCCAGGGGATCTTCCCAACCCAGGGATCGACCAAGACTGAACCCGGTCTCTTATGTCTCCTTGTCATTGGCAGGCGGGTTCTTTACCACTAGTGCCGCCTGGGAAGCCTATACACTAAGGTCTATACACTGGATGACATTATAAGCACAAAAAGATTTACCTTGCTGAGGAGTCAGAGTTATTTCGTATATAATTTACCTGAATATAGTGAAATTCTCTCCACGTCAGAGAATCACTCACAGATGGAATAGATGTCACAGCCAACAGAGCTAGTATTGCAAGTGCCACGATTCCCAGTGACACATAAATTTCCATTCTCCAAACATCATGTTCAATCCAGGCATCTTCGTTATTTTGCTGGACCTAACAGAGGATGAAAAGAGGAAGGAAAAATATGCAAATGACACTTGTTTCCAATGTAAGACCCTCCTGCTATGCTCCTTCTACTGTGGAGGACCTGATAACCAGCTGCACTTAGTTGCTCAGTCATGTCCGACTGTTTTCGATCTCAAGGACTGTAGCCCACCAGGCTCCTCTGTCCCTGGGGATTGGAGTGGGTTGCCATGCCCTCCTTCAGGGGATCTTCCCAACCCAGGAACTGAACCAACGTCTCCTGCATTGCAGGCGGATTCTTTACCATCAGAGCCACCAGAGAAGCCCCCTGATAACTAGGGGCCTCCACAATTTATGATGGTATTTTTTGCATTTCTCTAAGAGAAATGACATAGGCGCTATTAACCTCCTTCTTTGAATGCAACATTTATATAATCTGTTTTATTAATTTATATAATAGCTAATGGTTAGAACTGTCATGTGTGGTAAAGAAGCAGAAAATTCTGAGTTACCATTAAAAATAAACCTTCTGAGGGTGGCAGAAGATTTAAATATGGCTCTGTCCATGAACAAAACACTTATTTATGTTGTTAAACTTCTAGCTTACTATTTTCAGCCTAAAAAACATTCCTCATGTAGAATTATACGACTAAGCCTAGTAAAGAGTTATAAAAAAATTTTTTTTTAGAACAGACTACTTTCTCAACACAGGGTTTCAACAGAGGTTTGGGGTACTGATATTAAAATAAGAAAGAGTTGATTTGTTAGGAGACTTGGACTTTTTAGTTTAATGGTCAGCCATGTCATCCTACCTGTTGATATGCCCAGTTCAGCAACTTATATCTGTAGGATCGCCTCATCGGATAGGATAAACTGTAAATTGCATGTAGTACAGCAAAAAAGAAACTGAGAAGACCAAACTGCTTTCTTGTTACCATCCATCTATCCAACCAGTGTGGGAATTTCTTATACTTAGTTCCATTATGAAGCTGCACAACTGCTGCTATCACACCTGGCAAATAAACCAGTGCCAAGAGGGTGATGGAAACCATTGGCAAGACTTTGTTGATGACCAGGATTGGAATTTTATAAAAATACTGTTGATGGGAAGTCACAAAAGGGTGAATTATTTCCCTCAGAAGAGTGTAGAGAAAAGTCAGAGATGATACAATAGCGGCGATTTTAATTGGCAAGCGCCACTTTGGAAAGAGTTTCTGTTTTTGCTGAAGCTCTGGGGGGCAATCAAATTCATCAAAACGGGTTGTTTGGTGCAAGTGCAAAAGCACAGGTCTTTTCAGCATGCTGATCTCTTCTGAGTCTTTATTCTACAAAGGAAAGAAAATAAACATCTTAAAATTGAACAAAACAATGCATGTCTCTCAAACTAATTACTTACTGTTCATTGTGCTTATCAGTAAAAAAGGACATTTAGAACCCTACTTTCGGATACTGATTAAGTGAAGATGGCATACACTATGTGGCAATGATCAAAGGTGCACTTAGATATCCTATCTTTGTTGGCTGCGGCTGCTGCTGCTAAGTCGCTTCAGTCATGTCCGACTCTGTGTGACCCCATAGACGGCAGCCCACCAGGCTGTTCTGTCCCTGGGATTCTCCAAGGCAAGAACACTGGAGTGGGTTGCCATTTCCTTCTCCAATGCATGCATGCATGCTAAGTTGCTTCAGTTGTGTCCAACTCTGTGCGACCCAATGGACAGCAGCCCACCAGGCTCCTCTACCCACAGGATTCTCCAGGCAAGAATACTGGAGTGGGTTGCCATTTCCTTTGTTGGGGTTCTCCATAATTTCTGTTACTCATTTTTCTTTAAGTCAGAAGAAATATATGCTTCAGATATGTTTGCTAGATCTCAGACCACTGTGTTTCTATCTTGAAAGCATAAAAGAATGAAATAATGCAACTGGGAAACAAAAACTGAAAAACTAGAAAAAAATTCCAGTAATCTTTGGTAAAAATAATAACACATAAATTGTCATAGTCATATTTGTTTTATAATTTTTTTGGACAACTCTCTGTGAAGATCTGAAGAATGAATTTTTCATTCATTCAAGTACAAAGGACCAGGAATAATACAGTCATTACTATTAGCTAAGAACATGTAATTTGCATCATGTAGTCTTTTCAAAAAATTAGTTATTATTGGAGTCTAGTTGATTTACAATGCTGTTTAGTTTCTGCTGTACAGCAAAGTGAACAGTTATACATATACATATATCCACTCTTTTAGATTCTTTCCCCAGCTAGGTCATTACAGCGTATTGAGTACAGTTCTCTACGGTGTACAGTAGGTTTTTATTAGCTATCTGTTTTATATTTGGTAGTGTATACATATGTCAAGCCCAGTCTCCCAATTTATCCCTCTCCCCCATCCCATAGACTTATATTCACAAAATATTTCATTTTTATAAATACTAACAGATAAATTGTTAAATGGTACAAAGACTATGTAAGGAGTTAAATCCCGCAAGGATGATCTATTTCCTGAGAAAGTTATTTCTTTACCCAGTTGCATTTAGAGGTAGTCAACGATTCAAAAATTTGCATTGAGTAGTTTGTCACTTCCACAACTGACTGATATAACAGCAAATTAAAAACAAAACAAAATAGGAACTTATATTCAGTGTTTCATATTGTGTTACTTTATGAATAAATTTCTCACTCAATATGTTATTTCTAATTTCTTATAGCTCTATATGCAGACCTATAACATTTTAATGCTCAAAATGACATTAGTGATTATCTTATTTCCTCACTTTCTGCAGAGTAACTTTAATTCACATAGTTCTGTATCATTTTTTGTGTTTAAAAATGACCTCTTGCCTTTTGACTTTTACTTTCAGTAATAAATCACTGCTACATCCAGTAATTTTTCCAATTACTCCATTTAGAAGGGAGCTGAATGTGATATAGATTCTGCCATCTCTGCATGTTAAAGTAGTCCACTGAGATCAATTTTCTGGTTAAGGGTGAAGAATTATAGGACAGCAAGCAAGACAGTTCACTTGAAAAATGAAAATGATTTTATGTACATTTTAGACAGGATCTACTTATACTACTTAATTTTTTCTATTAAGACAACTAAGATGAAATAAATACTTTTGGTTAAAACTGTAATTGATATCAGTTGGAAAGGTAAAAAGTTTGGAACCAATATTTTCCACCACTCATTAAGTCAGATAAGTTAGTAAAAAGCATTTAATCTTGATGTGGGGTAAAAGTGTGACAGATAATTCTTATTCCAAAATTGAATTTATTTGGTTAAATAGTGAATCGTCAATTAACTTGATGATCTCTTGGTAAGATGCCATGTGCCTATGAAAAAGCACACTTGTGAAACTAGTGTTAATGGGCATTGATGACTTGTTCAAAAACCTTAAACCCACAGAATGTTACAAAGAATTGCAAAGACCTTGGAGATGATCTGGTCCAACTCTCTCACTTTATAGATAAACCAAGACCCAGGATTTTCAGCAACTTATTCAAGGTTATTTGCTTAGTTCATGACCATCAAGGTACATCTTCTCTTATAGCCCACAGTGCCCTTTACCCATCACAATATCAGTACCAGGAATCAGAGCAAAGGGTAAAAATCACTTTTTTATAACATTAGGAGATACTGAACAGCATTTGAATTATTTATAGATTTTAATTATTATTTTACCAAATAATCATCTTCTTCTAGATTTCTCCTAGGCTTCATTTTCCAAAGTTCTTCTTGGTTTGTGATGTCTTGTCTGCTCTCCATTAATTCTATAAAATAGAATGGCTTCAGCCACCTATGAAAATAAAAATTACTGTCTTCATCTTTATGCTATTTATGATATTAATGTTTGATAGGGAAATATGAAAAATTAACTCATCTGAGGGCTAATGTGAGAAAATACAGTTTAAAATACAGTGACTGAGTGACTCATTTAACCTCATATTATAATCTGTAAAAATTTGAACAAGAGCTCTTGGGTCAATAGTGAGTGTATTTCTTTGTCCATCTATCAGTGCAATGAATGACCCAAGTATCTATATGGAATTCAAAGAGTCAGATATTGCCTTTTATTTTAGGAGACTTTAACTTCAGGTGTTCATCTGGAGGAAAGTCAACTCCCCTCAAAGATAAGTAGAATTGGGAATGCAGTTTTTCAAGAGTAACAATATTGTCAGTGGTGGTTAGAGTTTGATGATAAAAGATTAAACTTCAGGAAGCTGTGTTTTAATAGACTTTTGGGGTTGACATGAATCTGAAACAATAGTGAAGTGATTTTATGGGGATATGTATTCTTAGTTTCAGAAAACAAACAGAATAGACAGTCTAGTAAGGTGAACCCTAATAGCACCATGAAGGACTGAAATGTTGTATATTCAGAGTGCCATTTTCCCATCAGAGTTACAGACGTGGTTTTGTTGGTAAGACATGCATTTCTAGTATTTTTCCAGTGGGGTTGTTGAGACGTAGTCAATCACTGACATGCCCACTCTCCTGGTTAGCCCCAAGGAAATTATTTTGTCACACTTCCTACCAGATAAAAGAACCTAATGAATTATGGATGGAGGTTTGTGACACTGTAAGGAGACAGGGATCAAGACCATCTCCAAGAAAAAGAAATGCAAAACAGCAAAACAGCTATCTGAGGAGGCTACAAACAGCTGTGAAAAGAAGAGAAGCAAAAAGCGAAGGAGAAAAGGAAAGACATACCCATTTGAATGCAGAATTCCAAAGAATAGCAAGGAAAGATAAGAAAGCCTTCCTCAGTGATCAGTGCAAAGAAATAGAGGAAAATAATAGAATGGGAAAGACTAGAGATCTCTTCAAGAAAATTAGAGATACCAAGGGAACATTTCATGCAAAGATGGGCTCAATAAAGGACAGGAATGGTATGGATCTAACAGAAGCAGAAGATATTAAGAAGAAGTGGCAAGAATACACAGAAGAACTGTACAAAAAAGAGCTTCATGACCCAGATAATCACGATGGTGTGATCACTAATCTAGAGCCAGACATCCTGGAATGTGAAGTCAAGTGGGCCTTAGGAAGCATCACTATAAACAAGCTAGTGGAGGTGATGGAATTCCAGTTGGGCTATTTCAAATCATAAAAGATGATGCTGTGAAAGTGCTGCACTCAATATGCCAGCAAATTTGGAAAACTCAGCAGTGGCCACAGGACTGGAAAAGCTCAGTGTTTATTCCAATCTCAAAAGCAATGCCAAAGAACTCTCAAACTAACTGCACAATTGCTCTCATCTCACATGCTAGTAAAGTAATGCTCAAAATTCTCCAAGCCAGACTTCAACAATACATGAACTATGAACTTCCAGATGTTCAAGCTGGTTGTAAAAAAGGCAGAGGAACCAGAGATCAAATTGTCAACATCTGCTGAATCATTGAAAAAGCAAGAGAGTTCCAGAAAAGCATTTATTTCTGCTTTATTGACTATGCCAAAGCCTTTGACTGTGTGGACCACAGCAAACTCTGGAGTATTCTGAAAGAGATGGGAATGAATACCAGACCACCTGACCTGCCTCTTGAGAAACCTGCATGCAGGTCAGGAAGCAACAGTTAGAACTGGACGTGGAACTACAGACTGGTTCCAAATCGGGAAAGGAGTATGTCAAGGCTGTATATTGTCACCCTGCTTATTTAACTTCTATGCAGAGTACATCAGGAGAAAGCCCAGGCTGGATGAAGCACCAACTGGAATCAAGATTGCTGGGAGAAATATCAGTAACCTCAGATATGAAGATGACACCACCCTTATGGCAGAAAGTGGAGAAGAACTAAAGAAACTTGATGAAAGTGAAAGAGGAGAGTGAAAAAGTTAGCTTAAAGCTCAACATTCAGAAAACGAAGATCATGGCATCCGGTCCCATCACTTCATGGGAAATAGATGGGGAAACAGTGGAAAGAGTGGCAGACTTTATTTTGAGGGGCTCCAAAATCACTGCAGATGGTGACTGCAGCCATGAAATTAAAAGACTCTTCCTCCTTGGAAGGAAAATTATGACCAACCTAGACAGCATATTAAAAAGCAGAGACATTACTTTGCCAACAAAGGTCTGTCTAGCCAAGGCTATGGTTTTTCCAGTAGTCATGTATGGATGTGAGAGTTGGACTATAAGGAAAGCTGAGCACCGAGGAATTGATGCTTTAGGGGTGTTCATTGGAAGGACTGATGCTGAGGCTGAAACTCCAATACTTTGGTCACCTCATGTGAAGAGTTGACTCATTGGAAAAGACCCTGATGCTGGGAAAGACTGAAGGCAGGAGGAGAAGGGGAGGACAGAGGATGAGATGGTTGAATGGTATCATCGACTCAATGGACATGAGTCTGAGTAAACTCCAGGAGCTGGTGATGGACAGGGAGGCCTGGCGTGCTGCAGCCCATGGGGTCTGAACTGAACTGAACTTTCTTTAACACTTCGCAGATCCTCACCTGGGCTTGGTGTAACATTTTTTAGGAAATGGAAACATATGATGTCACAATATTATTCACTGTTTTATTAGTTCTAAATTTATTTTCATAGGAATACATCACCAATTTGTCCACTATGAAATTCAATAAGAAAACAGATTATCTATACAACCATTTGACTGATAGAAACATTCCAAGTGTTTCTGAATTTTGTTTTTGTTGTTTAGTTGCTAAGTCGTGGCTGACTCTTTTGTGACCCCATGGACTACAGCCTTCTAGGCTCATCTGTTCATGGGATTTTAGACCACTTGTCATACTTTATTAAGTGGAAGATTGTTTCCAGTAGTTTAAAACACATCAAAACATTCTCCAACTTAAAAAATATATATATTTGTTTTTATTTTTTAGCTGTGCTGGGCAGCATGTGGGACCTTAGTTCCCCAACCAGGGATCAAACTTGCATCCCTTGCATTGGAAGCACAGAGTCTTAACCACTGGGCCACTGGGGAGGTCCCCATTTTCCAACTTTTAGAGGTTTGAGCTTCACAAAGAATAAAGAGGAGCCATCTTTACATAATGCCAACATGTGCCTTTGTTGAAGTGCTCTGAGAACATTTTCCACATGTTGCTTGTTTCAAAATTTCACAATATTCCTGCTACAATTATTTGTTTTGGTCTACCCACATTTTTCCCCCACTTATTTTTATGATCTAAAACACATCTCCTATGCAAAGAAATGCCCTCTTTTGGCCACAGATGTGGGCATGTGACTCAGTCTTGACTAATGACACTTCTATTCTGTTCATCACACTGATTATTTGGGGGATGGCACACATCTCTATTTGAGCCAAATAGAGTCCTTCCCTGATATATTTATATTTAGAAGTGGAAGATAAATACAAGATGTCTTTAACATTTTGTTATATTGGGATGATACAAGCCTCCATGCCTTCTTCTGCATGCTGAAAGGAGGAAGGTGTCTTCAACAGGACAGAAGAAAGCCAACACACAGGAGCCTAGGCAACAAATGGGGACAGACACAGAAGAGTCCTGGCATATTCAAGTATTTAGAGTCTCTGAAACCAGATTCTGAATTGTTTGGTTACACAAGCCAATAGATTACCTATTTTGCTTGTTAGTTTGAATTGGGTGTGTATCATTGGCAGTTGAAAGAGTTTCGAGTGCAGCATATGCCAATCATCAAGCATCTATGAATGCAAACCTATGACCGACAATAAGGAGGAAAAGGAGAAAAGAGATTTCATGTCTGCTCTGGAGCAATTTATAGTCTATTTCCTTAAGAAGCATTATTCCAAATCATTTGGTGATCTAACCAACATTATTATTGTGGTAATTTGGGAGTTTGTATGTGACTAGGAATACAAGTTCTATCTATTGTAATCAAAGACAAATAATTCACTATGTTTAGGAGATGTTTTAATTGTAAGTTTCAGGATGGTAAAGATTGTAACATACAAATCTATACTTATTCAATATTAAGTTGTTAATCATACTGTGAACAAGGTAGGCAGTGGGAATATAAAGTTAAATGAGGTGGAGACTCTGCCTTCAAAAACCTCAAAGTTTAGGAGACAAGGCAGACATTTCAAGAACTGACTACATGGTAGTGCAGTGTATCGGAAAGGAAGACAGAGTTTTATGGACAGAAGGAGGCATGAGCAGGGTGAAGCCCATCCTCTGGCCCTGGCCCTGGGGCATCTAGCAAGCTGGCAGAATTTGCTGATTGAGGGCCACTGGGTATAGAATCTGGGTGAAGAGCCGGAGTGGCCCTGTGGAGGTATCCAACCATTCATCTGTGTGGTAGGAAGACCATGCGGAAGAGCAAAGGAAAAACCCCAGGCAGCAAGGGAGCTTGTTAACTGTGTGGCCCACAGTCCACTTTGTGCCCTGAAGCCAAGAAAATAAAATATCAGTCAAATAAAATATGTTGGTTTCCCTCACACATTAACCAAATATATAATCTAAGTTCTACAATAAAATTTTTTCATCAACAAAAACAACAGGAAACAGCACAGTATTCAGATGTTAGGAACTCCAGAATTTGACCCATTAAAACCCAAAGCCTATTTCTGATGTGACTGTTCCATTTGGCTGTACCAGGACCTGATGTTCCTGCTAAATATTGACACAGCCCGATTGACTTATGTTAATGTCAAACAATTTAGAATATGAAGAAACTCAATGACTGGGATACATCGTGAGTTTCGTTGCATTTCCAAACCTTCTATCTATACTTTCAACTGCAAACTACCACATTTAACCATGTGAACAGGAGATATTTTTCTTCACTGGGCCGTGTTATTAGGCATGTGCTTAACATTCTGTGCTAAATGAGCGAACTTTTATTAAATGAAGAAGAAAAAATTTTTAAACAAAGAAAGAACAGAGTCGGCAATTTGGAAGTGTTGGTAAATTTTATGTCTACAAACTTCTTCCAGTGGTTTTGACCTCTGACAAATATAAAGCCTTGATTGACTGGAGGGAATTTGAACCCCAACGCAGTTTCTGAGAGTCAGACTAATGTTCCCAGGACTTAAAATAAAAGCTTTCTGTTACAGGAACCCTGAAGACAAGTTGCACGATTTTAAGTGCTGTGTACCAATCATTCATCAGTGCTATACAAACTCGTGACGCTTTTGCCAAGTTGGAAAACTTGCCATTGGAGCCTGACCTTAGCACAAACTTAACAACCCATCATATCCCTTGAGTCCCCAGCGAGAAGGTTCTTCTGTGAGTCCCTGTCTGCCAGCCCCTGGACCGGCCTCAATGGAGCTGTGTGCTCTGCGGAGAGTTCGCTGGAAGGCAGCGTCTCCCGAAGCGGCGCACAAGGGGCAAATTGAGCTGTGCTTGCCCGCAAGCGCCGCCGCCCGAGTCCTGGGACAGAACGCAACCCGCTACACCCCTCCCGAAGCTGGGAGCCGGCGCCCAGCCTCGCAGGGACACCCAGAGGCAGGGAGCAAGGCGAACCAGAACGATTCAAGGGACTCACCCGCTTCTCGGCGTGACCTGACGGTAAGTTACAGCAGCAGAGCCAGCCCGGAGGTGCCAGTCAGCCCCACGCGGCGCCCGTGCCTCCAGAGAGCTTGCCTATGCTCCCGGGGCAGACCCCGCCTCCTTGTCAATTGCCCGTCCAGCGCCACCTGCCGGTGCCCGGCGTCGCCAGGCTCCTGCTTGACTGGACAGTCCTGGGAGGTCCCAGAGCCCCTTAGGTTTTTCCCCTACCGAGCCATTCGACCACTTCCGATTTTCTTTCAGAGAGCCGGGTCCTCTGCCTGAGGTCGACTCCGCGCCCTCTCGAGCCTCGATTTTCTTTCCTTTCCTTTCGTTCTCTCCGTCCCTCTCTCCCTTCCCTCGGCTTTTTTTAATCTCCTAACTATTCAGCATTCATACAGTTCTTTAAAGCAGTGGTTCTCAAACTCTATCATGAATCCCCCGGCTGTATGCGCCCGCGCCCGCGTACAGGTTCAGTAGCTTAATCGTGTCCAACTCTTTGTGACCCCATGGACTGTAGCCTGCTGCTGCTGCTGCTAAGTCACTTCAATCGTGTCCGACTCTGTGTGACCCCATAGACGGCAGCCCACCAGGCTTCCCCGTCCCTGGGATTCTCCAGGCAAGAACACTGGAGTGGGTTGCCATTTCCTTCTCCAATGCATGAAAGTGAAAAGTGAAAGGGAAGTCGCTCAGTCGTGTGTGACTTCACGACCCCATGGACCTGCTAGGCTCCTCTATTAGTGGAATTTTCCAGGTAAGAATGCTGGAGTGCCATTTCTTTCTCCAAGGATCTTCCCTATCCAGGGATCAAACCCACGTCTCTGGAGTCTCCTGCATTGGCAGGCAGATTCTTTACCATTGAGCCAGCTGGGAAGTCATGCGTCTCCTGTAGGGCTTATTGAAACACCGATCTGTGTCCACGCCCACCCTTCCTCCTTCCTCCCCCTCAGCTGTTTCTTTTCTTCTTTAGTCGGTGTGGGATGGGGCATGAGATTCTCCAGTTCCCAGTAATGCGTAAGCACTCTCAAATCACATTGTGAGATGGACTGCTTTAGAGCTTAGGTAACTTATCTTAAACTTCACAGCAAAGTTTTGAAGTGGTTGTAATATACAATTGACATATCTGAATCCGAGTCTCTTTTGCCCTCTAAATTGTTGAAATCTTGTACCCTAAACCGCACAAACCCTGCCCCCTAGCTAAATAAACCTTTAAACCACACATTTACTTCTTCCCTTCCCCACCCCAGATATTCAAGCCACCTTCCCTTCCCTTGACACAATCAAGCACTCCGAGCCTAATGCAGAGTTACTGTCACTGTTTAAAAGTTTAAGGCTGTAATTAAAATATGACGGTATGGAGAAAGAGCAAATGTGAGCCCGGGATTTACTCCTCTTCCGGATAGAGTGTCTCAGACCTGAATTGCAACATTTGAGGGTTTGGTGTACCACATCCCCAGAACTAATCTGATTAGTAAAAGTAAAGGAAAATAAACCCTCAACCACATTTTCCTAGATTGTCCTTTACTCGTTCGTACCTAGGGCGCCTAGGACTGTTCATATTTTACTATGTAATTTTCTGGAGTCATTAACTGTCCACTGGGTGGTGGTAAAACCCTCTGAAGGTTACTGTTACCAAGGACTGACGCCTTGTGGTAGAAATAGAATGTTACACTTTATTTGTAGCGAAACTAGAAAATAATCGTTTTTAAAAGTTTTAGAAAAAACTATACATGTGTTTGTAGCACAGATTTCAAAAAATTAAGACAAATTGCTAAATGTCTAAGAATTGTTGAATTTTAAAAACAATGATAGGTCTTAAATCGTCAAACAAAGCAATATGCTTTTATTTTTTAAGATTCACTTAAAAGGGCATTCACTTTTTCATAGTTTATAGTCATAGCATGTGATGACGGCAAGGAAGTTAATATATTAGTATAAATTGGCTAATTATAGCAAGGTCCACTTAAAACTTCCTTTTCTTTTTAATTAAAACATTTGCCATCAAGCCCCAAATACTTTTGCTTTACAATTATACCAAAAATTTTATTTCCATACTTCTGGAAAACTTTTGTTCAGTTTTTAAATGTACTGAATAAATGTAGTACATTTCAAAGTAAAATGATTGAAAATGTGAAGTTGTTTATTAATTGATTTGTATAGTTATAAAGGCAATACTATTCTGGATTAAAAAAAAACAGTATTAAAGAACTTTGAGTTATTAGGAGTTAATATTACAGACAAAGTTTCTGCAATTTTTTCAGACATATGTTCTGTGACTTGGGTATGAGATGAAGGAAAAGATTTTTTTTCTTTGAAAAATACAAGGCCAAAGCACCTGAAGATGCTCTGAGTCAGCACATGCTTTTAAAAATCACTATGACTTGTGGAAAACAATGCTATGCTATACAAATGTTGAAAAGCAGTTAGTTTTGGTATGGCTTGTAAGAACTAGAGGATTTTAATATAGGAATTCAACTGTAAGTTACTAACCAATTTGGATCATTCAGAATATTTTGTAATAAGCTTAAACTCTAGCAAGAAAGGTGCTTAGGTGCTTAGTCACTCAGTTGTGTCTGACTCTTTGCGACCCCATGAGCAGTAGCCCACCAGGCTCCTCCGTCCATGGGATTCTCCAGGCAAGAATACTGGAGTGGTTTGCCATTTCCTTCTCCAGACTAGCAAGAAAGCATATTAACAAAACGGCTCTTTGATAAGGGGATTCTCCAGGTAGGAATACTGGAGTGGGTTGCCATGCCATCCTCCAGGGGATTGTCCCAACCCAGGGATCAAATCCAGCTCTCGCTCATTGCAGGCAGATTCTTTACTGTCTGAGCCACTAGGGAAGCCTAAGAATACTGGAATGGGTAGCCTATCCCTTCTGCAGGGGAACTTCCCGACCCAGGAATCCAGCTGGTGTCTCCTGCATTGCAGGCGGATTTTTTTTTTTTTAACCAGCTGAGCTGCCAGGGAAGCCCTCTTCAATTGAATATAGGGTCAAATATTAAATTAGTGATTTCACAGTAACATGTCAGGGGGAGAATATAATAATTTAGAATCCAAAAGTACTTTTACTTTGGAACTGCCATTCAAGAAGTAAATGGGGTGCAGTGACGATAGATAAAATAAAAATGATCATGCTGTTAAAGTTAATCACAGTGATCAATAGGCGGTAAACTGTAAGTAGATGATAAGAACTGTATTTAGTTTCTTTCCTTTGGAAATTAAACTAACTCCTAAGGGCAAAATAATTCAAATAATGATCACCAGTATTTCCAAGTCTATCTCTTACTCTGTAAGAATGGTCAGCTTTGTTTTAAGGAAACGGCAATCCACTCCAGTATTCTTGGCCTGGAGAATCCCAGGGACGGGGCAACTGATGGGCCGCTGTCTATGGGGTCTCACAGAGTTGGACACGACTGAAGTGACTTACTGAGAAGGCAGTGGCACCCCACTCCAGTACTCTTGCCTGGAAAATCCCATGGATGGAGGAGCCTGGTAAGCTGCAGTTCATGGGGTCTCTAAGAGTCAGACACGACTGAGCGATTATTTCACTTTCACTTTTCACTTTCATGCATTGGAGAAGGAAATGGCAACCCACTCCAGTGTTCTTGCCTAGAGGGATTGGGGAACCTGGTGGGCTGCTGTCTATGGGGTCACACAGAGTTGGACACGACTGAAGCGACTTAGCAGAAGTGACTTAGCAGCAATGCAAAAATTACCTAATGTTCATGGAGAACTATTTTGTCAGAATGATTGTTTTAGCACAGACATGGTAAAGCTCTACTGGCCTAATTTTCTGATTCTACTAGTCTCATATGATAAATTCTCTATACAAGTTCAAAATCTACTGATAGAATAATGCTCAAAGTATGCGGTCAGTAGTCTCCAATGTTTGTATGTGAAAGTGGTTTGGGGCAGAAAGAATCCACCCCTGGGACTGGAGCTTTTTAAAAATACTTCCATGTATCCCCCCCACCCCCAACTCAAGCCTTTTATTGCTTATTCACCAGCACAGTTAACAGTCAAACATTTGTTTGAGAGGGATTTTAAGAATAGGTGGTTTTTTCCAAGGATTACAGATCCATTTCTCTCCAAATAGTGCTTGATGATGCTCACAGTTTCATGACAAAAAAAAGTCTGTGGGATGAGGGTGTTTCCCTGGCAGTCTGGTGGTTAGGACTCCTTGCGCTCACTGCTGAGGGCTTGGGTTCAATCCTTGATAGGGGAACTAGAATCCCACAAGATGTGTGGCCAAAAAACAAAACAAAGCAACCCACCAAAACATTACTCTCTTTATTTATTTATTTATTGTATCCTACTGACTATGCCAAAGCCTTTGACTGTGTGGATCACAATAAACTGTGGAAAATTCTGAAAGAGATGGGAATACCAGACCACATGACCTGCCTCTTGAGAAACCTATATGCAGGTCAGGAAGCAACAGTTAGAACTGGACATAGAACTACAGACTGGTTCCAAATGGGAAAAGGAGTACGTCAAGACTGTGTATTGTCACCCTGCTTATTTAACTTATATGCAGAGTACAGCATGAGAAACGCTGGATTGGAAGAAACACAAGCTGGAATCAAGATTGCCGGGAGAAATATCAATAACCTGAGATATGCAGATGACACCACCCTTATGGCAGAAAGTGAAGAGGAACTAAAAAGCCTCTTGATGAAAGTGAAAGAGGAGAGTGAAAAAGTTTGCTTAAAGCTCAACATTCAGAAAACAAAGATCATGGCATCCGGTCCCATGACTTCATGGGAAATAGATGGGGAAACAGTGGAAATAGTGTCAGACTTTATTTTTTTGGGCTCCAAAATCACTGCAGATGGTGACTGCAGCCATGAAATTAAAAGGCGCTTACTCCTTGGAAGAAAAGTTATGACCAACCTAGATAGCATATTCAAAAGCAGAGACATTACTTTGCCGACTAAGGTCCGTTTAGTCAAGGCTATGGTTTTTCCAGTGGTCATGTATGGATGTGAGAGTTGGACCGTAAAGAAAGCTGAGTGGCGAAGAATTGATGCTTTTGAAGTGTGGTGTTGGAGAAGACTCTTGAGAGTCCCTTGGACTGCAAGGAGATCCAACCAGTCCATTCTGCAGGAGATCAACCCTGAGATTTCTTCGGAAGGAATGATGCTAAAGCTGAAACTCCAATACTTTGGCCACCTCACGCGAAGAGTTGACTCATTGGAAAAGACTTTGATGCTGGGAGGGATTGGGGGCAGGAGGAGAAGGGGATGACAGAGGATGAGATGGCTGGATGGCATCACTGACTCGATGGACGCGAGTCTGAGTGAACTCCAGGAGTTGGTGATGGACAGGGAGGCCTAGTGTGCTGCGATTCATGGTGTTGCAGAGTCGGACACGACTGAGTGACTGAACTGAACTGAACTGAACTTCGAAAAGGCAGAGGAACCAGAGATCAAATTGCCAACATACGCTGGATCATCAAAAAAGCAAGAGAGTTCCAGAAAAACATCTATTTCTGCTTTATTGACTATGCCAAAGCCTTTGACTGTGTGGATCACAAGAAACTGTGAAAATTCTGAAAGAGATGGGAATACAGACCACCTGACCTGCCTCTTGAGAAACCTATATGCAGGTCAGGAAGCAACAGTAGAACTGGACGTGGAACTACAGACTGGTTCCAAATAGGAAAAGGGGTACGTCAAGGCTGTATATTGTCACCTTGCTTATTTAACTTCTATGCAGAGTACATCATGAGAAACGCTGGGCTGGATGCAGCATGAGCTGGAATCAAGATTGCTGGGAGAAATATCAATAACCTCAGATATGCAGATGACACCACCCTTATGGAAGAAAGCGAAGAAGAACTAAAGAAACTCTTGATGAGAGTGAAAGAGGAGAGTGAAAAAGTTTGCTTAAAGCTCAATACTCAGAAAACAAAGATCATGACATCTGGTCCCATCACTTCATGGCAAATAGATGGAGAAACAGTGGAAATAGTTACAGACTTTATTTTTCTGGGCTCCAAAATCACCGCAAATGGTGACTGCAGCCATGAAATTAAGACACTTACTCCTTGGAAGGAAAGTTATGACCAACCTAGATAGCATATTCAAAAGCAGAGACATTACTTTGCCAACAAAGGTCCATTTAGTCTAGGCTATGGTTTTTCCAGTAGTCACGTATAGATGTGAGAGTTGGACCATAAAGAAAGCTGAGTGGTGAAGAATTGATGCTTTTGAAGTGTGGTGTTGGAGAAGACTCTTGAGAGTCCCTTGGACTGCAAGGAGATCCAACAAGTCCATCCTAAGAGAAATCAGTCCTGAATATTCATTGGAAGGACTGATGCTGAAGCTGAAACTCCAATACTTTGTCCACCTGATGTGATAACTGACTCATTTGGAAAGACCCTGATGCTGGGAAGGATTGAGGAGGAGAAGGGGACGACGGAGGATAAGATGGCTGGATGGCATCACTGACTCAATGGACATGAGTTTGAGTAAACTGCAGGAGTTGGCGATGGACCGGGAGGCCTGGCATGCTGCAGTTCACAGAGTCGCAAAGAGTTAGATACGACTGAGTGACTGAATTGAACTGAAACTGAAGTATACATGTGCTGTGTTGGGGATGTATATGTGAATAGGGTATGTGATCCATAGCTGCAGAGACCTTCGTTGTGGGGAAAGAAGAACATGGAAAAGTTCAGTAGGAAGACCAGGACACTCATCTACTTCTTCCCCTGAGCTCTCTCCTTACAGTGTATTCAGCTTTCCCTGCTAAACTGGAAACTGCTGAGGGCAGGGATCGCTTCTTTCTATTTGACTCCTCAACTAAGTAAAAGCATAGTATATAGTGGAAAACTGATAAACACGTACTGAATGAAGAGTATCTGGGGAGAATTTAAGGAGGGGCAGGTGGTCCACAGTGTCAAGTGTTATAAAAAAAGTCAAATGAGATAGGAAATAAAAAAGTCTGTAGAGTGCATGAAAAAATGCTCCACATCACTTATCATCAGGTAAGTGCAAATCAAAAGCACAGTGAGATGTCACCTCACACCTGTCAGAATGCTTATCGTCACATGGACAACAAATGATAAATGTTGGCAGGGATGTATAGAAAAGGGCACCCCAGTACACTGTCGAAATGTAAATTCGGTACAGCCACTGTATAAAACAGTATGGAGGGGCCTCAAAAAATTGAAACGACTGTATTATGCAGCAGCCCCACCTCTGTGTATATTACTGAAGAGAGCAAACACGCTGATTGGAAAAGACATGCACCCTGATGTTCAGTAGCCAAGATGTGGAAGTAACCTAAGGATTTATCACCAAAGAATGATGCGAGGTGCTGGAGAAAAGTGAAAGGAGATGATGAAAACGGTAGAAAGATTCTCTGAGAAGAAGCGGGGCCACCTCCTTCTGAGGGCTTGGAAGGAGGATGAAGAAGGAGCGTTTCCATGTACATAGCCTTGTGGGCAGAGGTGAAGGATAGTAAGTGAGCTTATGCCTGATGGAGGTCAAGACCAGCTGAAGTGCTGGAGGCAGGGACTTTGAAACTGCAGAAATTGAGGGCCTGTTTCGTACCTTCAAAGATTACAGTATTTATTTAGGAGAAATTGGGACATGATCTACAAATGATTTAGTTCACTGGAGAAAAAAATGCAAAGTCACTCAGAACCAAATCCTGAGTAATGAAATTAGGACTGGGGTGCTTAAAATTCATAGAAACAGTGGGCCAATGATTTGGGATTCAGTTGGTGAGAGGAGATACAGTGGAAGAAGGAATGTTTTGAACTTAGCCTCAGAAGAGGGAACAATTTTCCTCTGGGGAAAACAAAGGGAAAGATTTTGTTTTCTTTCCAAAATAAGAAGTGGCATATATGGATTAAACTTTGCTTTGGTCTAGCAACATGTTGATGTCCTGGAATTAGCTTTATAAAGCTAGTAGTTTTCCTCCCCTCAACTTAGTGCTTGTTTGGGTTAAACAGAGAATTTCTAACATGGTGTGTTGGGCGTGTTTCCTTAGTACTCCCTCAAGATATCTCCTCGCTGAGCTTCTGAAGGTGGTAGCCATCTTCAGATCTCTAGGCCTTAGCAGAGAGCCTGACCTAGAGCAGCTGGAGCTCAAAGAAAATGTGTTGAACCGAATTTTCCCACCCAACTCTTAGAGTAGCCTGCCCTTAGTCTTGCTTTTGCATTCTGGTTAGTTTCCCTCCAAAACGTTCATTTCCGTCTACACACCTCCATCCAGCTCTTTTCTGGTCCTGTTTTAGTCAGTTGTGTATCACGCCTCTCTCTCGATTGATTGACAGGTGCAGAATTCTTCAGGGCGTAACTTGAGCTGCTCAGGAAGAGTAAGTTTAGTTTGGGTAATTCAATAAAAAACACGCAGGTGGGTTTGTGGATGATAGAGTGAGATTAATGCGCTGTTTGCATCTGAAACAGGATAGAGTTCTTCCAATCAAGGAAGCTATTTATCTTTTCAGTATTTAAGGGGGAAGGCTTTGGAAAGGTCAGATTTCGTAGCTTCTGAGGCTGGAGTCAGTGTTGGGCTGCTATGCTGTCTAGCCACAAGGTGGCACCAGAGCCCTGTGCAGTAAAAATGAACTTGCTCAGACGCCTCTGGCGCTGCTGTTTTAAGGACTTTCTCAAACTCACTGGAAAGAAAGATTTTGTATGTACAGACTCACTTTTGTATGTGTTCATCTTTCTATCTTCTATCATATATGCATTTACTTATGTGTATATATATGTCCCTGTATCCTTATATAATACTATTTGTTTTAATCTATATTTACATTTGTATCTAAAATTTACTGTTTACAGTTTCAAGCATTTCACATGAATTGTCTTTTCTTTCTTGAGCTATAATTGTCATATAACATTATATTAATTTCAGGTATACAGCATAATTATTTTATATTTTTATATATTGAAAAATGATCACAAGTCTAGTTAACATCTGTCACCAAGTATGGTTATGAAATTTTTTTTTCTTGTGATAAGAACTTTTAAAATCTACTCTCTAGCAACTTTCGAATACAATAGTGTGTAAGTTCCTCAGTCGTGTCTGACTCTCTGTGACCCCATGGACTGTAGCTCTCCAGGCTCCTCTGTCCATAGAATTTCCCAGACAAGAATACTAGAATGGGTAGCCATTCCCTTCTCCAGGGAATATTCTCAACCCAGGGATAGAACCCAAGTCTCCTGCATTGCAGGCAGATTCTTTACGGTCTGAGCTACCAGAGAAGCCCTCAAATATACAAAACAATATTTTAAGCTATAGTCACCATGTTATACATTATATTCCCATGGCTTGTGTATTTCATAACTGGAAGTTTCTTTTTTTTCCTTTTAGCCCCCTTCACTCATATCAGTTACTTCCTGTCTAGCCACCTCTGGCAACCACCAACCTAACTTCTGTTTCTATTAGCTTGTTTTTTTTTGTTTTGTGGGCTTTTTTCCCCCTAGATTCCACATGTAAAGAAGATCATTTAGTGTTTGTCTTTGTCGGTCTGACAGATTTCATTTAGCATAATGCCCTCGATGTAATCCAGGTCACAAATGACAAGGTTTCATTCTTTTTAATGGCTGAGTAATATTCCATTTATATACATGCACACACACACACACACACACACACATATTTCAAATTTTCTTTATCCATTCTTCCATCAGTCAACATAGGCTGTTTCTGTATCTTTGCTGTTGTAAACAATGCCACAGTGAAGATGGGGGTGCATATATCTTTCCAAATTAGTGTTTTCATTTTCTTCAGATAAACACCTAGGAGTGGAATTGCTGGATTATATGGTAGTTTTATTATAAATGTCCTATGAGGAACCTCCATACTTTTTCCCATAGTAGTTCCACCCATTTATATTTCCACCAACAGTTTACTGGGACTCCCTTTTCTCCACATCCTCACCAACACTTATTTTTCATTTTTTGATAATAGCCATTCTACCCAGTGTGAGGTGGTATAAGTTATCTTATTCAATCCTTAAAAAAACCCTTGAACATAGGTACTTTTATAATTTTACACATGAGGAAATTGGGGCTTAGGAAGGATAATCTGCTCAAGGACCCCCAAACCTTTTCACTCTTTACAGTCACAATCTAACGCTTCTCATAGTTTAGCTTTCACAGCATCTTTGTCAGCAAAATATATGCATAGATAAATAAGTGAGTTAAGTATAAGGGGAAGAAAGACCCTGTGACCAACATGTTTGTCTCTGGTTCCTGACCCGTTGTTATTAGTATGAGTGTGAAGATCTTGTTCATGGTGGATATATCACATCCAAACTCCCGATGCAGCTAAAGCACAGCTGACATCTGTGAAAGTTACTGGAGTAAAGCAGCTTGAGTGATCACTCCCTTCCCAAAGCAACTTTTACAGCCCCACTTTAACCTCAGGCGTTACGTAAGGGATTGGCTTAATCCTGAACAGCAGTTGTGAGCCGAGACATTGTGAGATCCTTCATTTGGTCCTTTAACTCTCGTCACCATGGCCAAGGACTCCATTCAGTGTGTTTAATGATTGTTCCATCATACACCCTGGAATATTACAGCCATAGGTAGAGGGAAGCAAAGACCATCTTCCTAAGTCTCAGGCTCATGATCTGTAAAATGAGAAAATAGTTTTACCTCTCTCATGAGGCGGTTGTCAAGATTAAATGAGATAAGGAATGTCAAGTACTTGGCACAGTGAACGTTACTCTTACTGTTGGAGAATGATGGATGGTAGTGTTGAATGAAGGCAGGGACCTGGCAGAAGAAGAGAAAGGACAACGAAAAGGAAGGAAGACAAGATTTGCTGCAGGACTGAGTGGTAGAGGAGGGGGCTCTTTTAGTTGCAAACAGAGACTGAGCAATCTGTTAGTTCTTCAGTTCTGGTTTCCACCAGCCAGAAAGCCATAGAATTTCCGGCATGAGACTTAGAGATTATCTAATTTAACCATGTTACAGGAAAGAAAAGTGAGCTGTAGGACTTATTCAGTGTTGGCTAGTGGCAGCTCCAGGACAGGAATCCAGGACTCCTGACTTTGATTCTGGTGTTGTTTTGCCACTAATCACATTGCTTTAGGCTAATCAGGGTATCTGCAAGTATGAGACTGACATAGTTCTTGTCTGTATTATATGGACTCACTTTAGAGCCTTGAGTTGCTGAAGTTCAATACGGAATTGAGGGAGGGCCCAGAAAAACATCTATTTCTGCTTTATTGACTATGACAAAGCCTTTGACTGTGTGGATCACAAGAAACTGTGAAAATTCTGAAAGAGATGGGAATACCAGACCACATGACCTGCCTCTTGAGAAATCTATATGCAGGTCAGGAAGCAACAGTTAGAACTGGATGTGGAACAACAGACTGGTTCCAAATAGGAAAAGGAGTACATCAAGGCTGTATATTGTCACCCTGTTTATTTAACTTATATGCAGAGTACATCATGAGAAACGCTGGGCTGGAAGAAGCACAAGCTGGAATCAAGACTGCCAGGAGAAATAGCAATAACCTCAGATATGCAGATGACACCACCCTTACGGCAGAAAGTGAAGAGGAACTAAAAGCCTCTTGATGAAAGTGAAAGTGGAGAGTGGAAAAGTTGGCTTAAAGCTCAACATTCAGAAAACGAAGATCATGGCATCTGGTCCCATGACTTCATGGGAAATAGATGGGGAATCAGTGGAAACAGTGTCAGACTTTATTTTTTGTGGCTCCAAAATCACTGCAGATGGTGACTGCAGCCATGAAATTAAAAGATGCTTACTCCTTGGAAGGAAAGTTATGACCAACCTAGATAGCATATTCAGAAGCAGACATTACTTTGCCAACAGAGGTCCGTCTAGTCAAGACTATGATTTTTCCTGTGGTCATGTATGGATATGAGAGTTGGACTGTGAAGAAGGCTGAGAGCCAAAGAATTGATGCTTTTGAAGTGTGGTGTTGGAGAAGACTCTTGAGAGTCCCTTGGATTGCAAGGAGATCCAACCAGTCCATTCTGCAGGAGATCAGCCCTGGGTGTTCTTTGGAAGGAATGATGCTAAAGCTGAAACTCCAGTACTTTGGCCATCTCATGCGAAGAGTGGACTCATTGGAAAAGACTCTGATGCTGGAGAGACAAAAGACTCTGATGCCTCCTCTGGGGGCAGGAGGAGAAGGGGACAATAGAGGATGAGATGCCTGGATGGCATCACTGACTCGATGGACGTGAGTTTGAGTGAACTCTGGGAGTTGGTGATGAACAGGGAGGCCTGGCGTGCTGCAGTTCATGGGGTCTTTAGTCTCAGACATAGAGTCTACCAGTCTCTTGGTTCATTTTTAATGCTGCTAATGTGCTTGTTCATTTTGCTATTCAAATAAATATTCAGTTCAGTTCAGTTCAGTTGCTCAGTCGTGTCTGACTCTTTTCAACCCCATGAACTGTAGCACGCCAGGCCTTCTGGTCCATCGCCAACCCCTGGAGTTTTCTCAAACTCATGTGCATTGAGTTGGTGATGTCATCCAACCATCTCATCTTCTGTCGTCCCCTTCTCCTCCTGCCTTCAATCTTTCACAGCATCAGGGTCTTTTCAAATGAGTCAGTTCTTCACATCACGTGGCCAAAGTATTGGAGTTTCAGCTTCAGCATCAGTCCTTCCAATAAATATTCAGGACTGATTTCCTTTAGGATGGACTGGTTGGATTTTCTTGCAGTCCAAGGGACTCTCAATATTTTAAAAGCGGTTGTCTCATAAAGATAAAAATTATCCCTTTCCTCCCATTCTCATACATGCATATCAATATGGATGAAGACAACAATCAGAACTATGATAATGTTATTTTGAAACATTATGTTTCTTGTGGCTTCCAATGACAAAGTGCTTATTTATTGAATGAAACATGGGGGTTGTAGAATAAACTCAGAATGAATGGCATCCTTTGGTTCTGAAGATTTTCTCCACTCTTTGCTAATGGTCGCCGCCTGGCTGTTTTCTTTGTTTTCCTTTCATAGTTCTGTGAGGACCTAGACTTTTTGTTGTTTGTCTGATCTTATTCCCGAGGGTCTTGGAATCCTCTTATTGGGATCTCTGAATCTGGCATGCAGAGAGAAAGAGAGGGAGGGTCACCTTGGGGGATTTTAATGGGCCAGACCTAGAGCTGGGACATATCATTACATTCATATTTTATTGGTCAAACTCTGTTATAGACCATCACACCTAAATGGAAGGCAAGTTGGGAAAATGTAATCTAGCTTGTGCCTGGGAAGGTTTTGTGAACATTCAAGAGACTTTTATGATTGCTTGTTTGGTTCGTACTTAGGATCGGTCTCATATTCCTCCCATGTGTAGAACACATCATCCAAGGCAGACAGCCTATCTGATTGCTGCATCCAGTTCCAAGTTTGAGATTTCTGGGTGGTATGCAGTCCCTTTCTGAGGGCTGGATGTGACAGCTTCTAAGCTGTAGACGTATGAACAGGGAAGGAAAGTTATCTTTCCCTATCCACTTAGTGATGGTGGAGCAGGCACAGGATAAACACAAAGAAAACTCTACTGGGAAAAGAAAAGGACAGGAGACTTGGCACTCACTGGTTCACAGATTCTGAGATTCTGTTAAACAAGCGTTCTTAAGGCTTTCTAACCTGAGTGGAAGAAATTCTTTCCTTGGCTCTGATTCTGCTTTCAGAGAGGAATTTCCTTGATCACTGTTCTGCACAGCCCCTGGCTTTCCTTCTGGGGAGTTCTTTCTCATCCATTACTCTTTATATTCACATCAGACACAGGCTTTGGTGAGAATGCCTTTTCTGGGAGTGTGTGTAGCTTCCACTGTCCCTTCCTTCCTGAGGGGTTGTGTTAAAACTTTTCCAAAAGAGGCATCTTTAAACCATCCTCCTGATTTCTTTGGTAGTTCCACCGAACTTCTGACAGTTTTCAGTCTATTCACTTTCGGTAAGTTCCATATGCTGGTCACCATGCAGATAGATTTCACCTATATATAATTCTTAAGCTTTCCCTGTCTTCACTCTTGTATCTCTCAACTGAAGAGTGGATGCCATAAGTCAGGGTTTGGCTGGGAAGGTGGCACCCTTGCTTTGATGTCTGTTGCAAGGCTGAGTTGCTTTGCCTAGCTGAGAAGTCTTATTGGATTTTGTTGCTTAAGGTGTCTAAACACCTCTCTCTTCGTATTTGGGCTTCACTTGTGGCTCAGCTGGTAAAGAATCTGCCTGCAATGCAGGAGACCTGGATTCGATCCCTGGGTTGGGAAGATCCCCTGGCAAAGGGAAAGGCTTCCCACTCCAGTATTCTAGCCTGGAGAATTCCATGGACTGTATAGTCCATGGGGTCACAAAGAGTTAGACACGGCTGAGTGACTTTCACTTTCTCTTCATATTTGGGGAAAAGAGAAACAGATTTTCTAACCTCGTGAAGCATTTGCATTTGTTTATTCCCTTCTGTTATTGCTTGGAAACCAGACAAATTTTTGCCTGAGCTCATCTTTTCCATGTAATACGTTGCTGAAGGCCAGCAATAGGAGACAATATAGAACACTTTCCAGCCACTTCTGTAAAGCTACAGACTCATAGGCAGTGGCCTGTCCTTCAAGTTATTACAGACAGCAGTTTTATCAAGTATTTTGCCTGGCATTACAGGTGTTTCTAGCCTTCCAAACTCTCATGTTTGTTTACTTGAACCCCATGTCAATCTCACATATTTTAGGATTCTTTGGTTATTTTTTTGTCATAAAACTCTCCACTTCAGAGTAATAGGTTCTAGGTAAGTTACTCTTTATCCTAATAATGAATAATTAGTTATAAAAAATTCTCAAATCATAACGATTTAACACTGTAAAACTTGACACCTTGCTCACCCAAAGCTGTTTCCTGTAATTGAATGAGGCTGGAGACTGGTCAGCTGGGCTGTGTTGCTGTCTAGACTTTCTGGTCAAGTGGTGTGTGTTCAGTAGCTCAGTCATGTCCGACTCTTTGAGAGCTCATGGACTGTAGCCTGCCAGGCTCCTCTGCCCATGAGATTCTCCAGGCAAGAATACTGGAGAGGTTGCCATTCCTTTCTCCAGGAGACCATCCCAACCCAGGGATTGAACCTGGGTCTCCTGCATTGCAGGCAGACTCTTTACCGTCTGAGCCACCAGGGAAGCTGTGGTCAAGTGGGCCCACAGGTTATGCTCTGTGACTGGGGTGGGGTCATGGCTGTGCTCCCTTCCGGTGAAGCTCCGGCTCTCTCAGCAGTTGTGTTAGTCTGTAGGCTGGGCTCCACTGCTGGGTGATGTAGTGGGCTGGGCTCTGGGGCTGCCCAGTATCACTGTTCAGGCTCCCTGGTTCTGTGGGGCCAGACGCTATGCCCAACGACTGGGTAGAGCTGCTGGCTTGGTTTCCTGTCTGAGTGGGACTGCAGGATGGGCTGCTTCGTGGCGGCCTAGGCCAGTGCAGGCCATCACCCAGGCTTCATGGTCAGCTGGGACTGGAAGCTAGGCTCAGCCCTTGGGGAGAGACTGGAAATTTGCTTCCCTACCTGAGCAGGGCTGTAGAACAGGCTTCATGATAGGTGTAGCCTCTTGGCTGGGGATCCAAGTCAAGCAGAATTGCCAACCTAGCTCCCTGGCCAAATAAGGTAAATGGTTGGGCTCTGCGAATGGGCACAGTTGCTGGCTGGGTCTCTGCCCAGGGACAGCTGACGGAGGAATGTAATGCTCTGAGATCTGAGCACTGGTTGCTGTAAGCCCTCCTTTGCTTCTCTGTCTCTATCTGGTCCCCACTGGTCTAACTCTGTAGATTGTCCCCATGATCCTTGTGAGGCGAGACCCAAGTGGGCTTCCTGAGAAGTGTTCCATAATGCTGGGGCAGCTAGATACCCACCTGTGCTCTCTCTTGCCACTGGAGAGGCCACAGACCCAGCGGACTTCTTGGGGTGATGCTGTGCCAACCTGGGGGAGGTTGGCAGTCAAGGTAAAGCTGTGCCTCTTACCCTGCTTGTGTGGCCCTTCTGTCACTCAGGGAGATTCTTCAACCTCACCCCCAGGTTCTGGATCTTCATGATGGTGTCTAGTCCACACATAATCGGTTGTTGGTCTTCTTGGTGAGGGGAACTGAGGTTGGAAATGATCTGTGTTGCCATCTTGACGTCACCTCCCCTGTTTCTTAAATAGACTTTCAATCAATAGACTTTAGCCTCCATTAGGTTCTGCTTCCAGTGATATGTGTTTTTACCAATTTTGATTCTTTAGGGGATAGTACTGTATAAATTGGGCTTCCCAGGTGGCATTAGTGGTAAAGAACTCACCTGCCAAAGCAGGAGATGTAAGAGATGTGAGTCGATCCCTAGGACAGGAAGATCCCCTGGAGAAGGGCACTGCAACCAACTCCAGTATTCTTGCCTGGAGAATCCCATGGACAGAGGAGCCTGGCAGGCTATGTCCACAGAGTCACAAAGAGTTGGACACGACTGAAATGACTTAGTACAAGCAAACGCACAATGTAAACTGGTTTGTTTTTGGCTTTCTTCAGCACTGACAGGATTTTCTTTTATCAGATCTGAAACATGATTTATAAAACATCCATTTGCTTTCTAGCTTCCAAATTTTGTTGTTATTATGCAGTCTTCCAGTCTTCCTGTCATTGTGGGCTTGTGATTTATAATAAATCTCTTGTGAATTCATTTTAGTAAGCCTTTAGCAGGAGTAAATACGTGTGTTTCACCCACCATTTTGTTTTTTCCCATCAGCACTTTGCTTCTCATAATTTTCTTGGATGTAATTTTCTATCTTTAGGGGGAATGGTTGAATGCATTTTGATGGGTTAATAGCACAGATATACATCCAATAAAAAGTGTGTTAACGCCTTTCCATGCAATTTCCGATGTATTATGTTAAAGAAAACCCAGAGCTGGTTGGTAGTTAAAGTAATAAAAATGGATTTTATTCAGGACAGTTGTGATAGGGGAAAAGAAACCCTGGTACAAAACTGGCTCAATTCTGAATACAACATGAACAAGTGGGAATTTGTAGCAGAGGGGAGTAGTGGCGGGGGTGGGGGGGACAGTTAGTGGATGGAAAGTTACTAAGAGGAAACATTGGCGCTAAGGGGGGATTTTGGCTAAAACAACTTGACAGGATTCTTGCAGAAGGCAGGCCCGAGTGATCAAATATTAAAGAGAGCAGTTGAGGAATGTGATCAGATATTACAGTAATCAGAAATCAACTGTGTGGACTTGCTCTTCTAAGTGGATGGAGCAGGATTCTTGCTAAAAGTGGGCCCAATAAGACAGACCCTGAGCCACCTGGGAAGCTCCTCAGTTCAGTTCAGTTCAGTTCAGTCACTCAGTCGTGTCTGACTCTTTGCTACCCCATGAATCGCAGCACGCCAGGCCTCCCTGTCCATCACCATCTCCCGGAGTTCATTCAGACTCACGTCCATCGAGTCAGTGATGCCATCCAGCCATCTCATCCTCGGTCGTCCCCTTCTCCTGCTGCCCCCAATCCCTCCCAGCATCAGAGTCTTTTCCAATGAGTCAACTCTTCGTATGAGGTGTCCAAAGTACTGGAGCTTCGGCTTTAGCATCATTCCTTCCAAAGAAATCCCAGGGTTGATCTCCTTCAGAATGGACTGGTTGGATCTCCTTGCAGTCCAAGGGACCCTCAAGAGTCTTCTCCAACACCACAGTAACCAACCTTATGTACTTTATTTTTCTCGTCTATGTAATGGGGATCATACTAGTACCTGCCCATGAGAGTACTGTGAGGGTTAAATGAACTAATTCATATAAAGAACTTATAATTCGTATTATGAACTGTCACTCACAATAAACATATTGTTCAAATTAATTTCCATAAGCCTGTGAAAAAAAAGACACTTGTGTGGATATATAGGCATACTTCAGAGATATCGTGGGTTCAGTTTTTAGACCACTGAAATAAAATGAGTATCACAATAAAGCAAGTCACACAAATTTATGATTCCACAGTGCATGTAAAAGTTATACCACACTGTAGTCTAAGTGTGCTATATCATTATGTCAGAAAAACCAATGGACATACATTCATTAAAAAATACTTTATTGCTAAAAAAATGCTAACTATCATATGAGCCCTCAATGATTCATTTTTTTTTGCAATAGTGACATCAAAGATCATTCATCACAGGTTAGTAATAATAACAGTGAACAAGTCTGAATTGTTTTGAAAATTACCAAAATGTGGCACAGAGAATGAAGTGAGCAAATGTGGTTGGAAAAAATGGCACTGGTGGACTTGCTCAATTCAGGGTTTCTACGAACCTTCAATTTGTAAAAACTGCAGTGTCTGCGAGTCTCAATGAAGTGACGTGCAATTGGGTGAGGTGCGATGTACACTTTTCATTCTTGTACAAGAGTGCTTGTAAAATTAGAAAGAGAGCAATAAATATCATAAGAAAAAACTGTTCTTCAGGAAGTTAGGAGAGTGTGCCAGCTCCCAGAATTTTTGTCTGTTGGAAGGCTATAGAGATTAAGAATTCTTTGGTTAGATCCCATCTCACCAAAGTTTTAACTTTAGTTTACTGAGAAATATTTTTCATGAAGTAGAATCTAAGACAATAAAGAAAATTAGTGAGAAATGTAGAATTCCCTCCATGGCTCGATGTAAAGTAAAGCATTAGCTGCAGATTCATTTCCCTAAAGCTGTGCGAGTGCAAGTAAACGAAGTGGAAAGGAAATTCCCCTGATGATGCGAGCCAGTAAGACCCACTCAGTGGAGTTTGGGCTTGAATTATGCACACTGACTTTTACATTTATTTGAATGCATTTGTTAGCTGCACTACAATCTTTGCCCCTATTGAAAAGCCCAAATTAGCTGCTAATATAATGCATATGAGCTGGTTCTCAGAAATCATTAAACTATGGATGGATTTTTCTCCATGATATTTTAATGTCAGGGTAAAATATGTTGTTTTATCTTCTTGTCTTAAGAAGTTTAATCTAGTAAGCATGGGTCTAGATGGAGGATGGAGGGAATATTAGAAACAAACTCAATTTCCTCTTTTCTAAACTAGCTTCAGATTATCTGTGATTCTGATTCTGGGTCATTATTTAATTCAAGTGGGAAATATATTTGAGTTTCTGTTCTCTGTAAAGCATTCTGTAGAATTTAATGGAAGATTTAAAGATTCAAGAGGATTTTAAGCCCAGTTTTAGAGGCAAATTATATATCATTATACAAGGCAGTATAAGAGTTATATTTTGTTTAATATGTATGTGTATGATTTAATTATGCAAAAAATTTCAGGAGTCAAATAAAATCTGTAATAGAGTCAAGACTCCACAGTATTGTAGGATCCTCCACAATGAAATTAATTTTATTCAGGTGGATTAAGAAAGAGTTTAGCTGAGTCTTGAGGATAACTGGGATTTTGATTAATAGAACAGGGACCACATAAACAGAACTGTGCAAGTATCTAACATAATTAGTCAATGGCATAGAGTCTGTCTAGGCTTCAACATATGAAGATGGACAGTGGGGCCCAAAGTATGACAGATCTCTGGGATCTCAGATATTTAAAGACTTGGCCCTAGGTTTTCAGATGTACCCAGTGATTAGCTAAGAGTCGCAGTCTCCAAATTATATTATTTAGAAAGCTAGTTCAGCAAAGTGTTTAGAAATATTTCAAGGAAAATAAGTTTTCATGATTAAAGAAGTTTTGGAAATCCTAGACAATTCAAGACAATATAGACAATATTCTTTATTGCAGGACTTTTCAGAGCTTTTACTATGCTAGTAAACAGAGTTAATCTTACAATATGAGTTCTTGGCTGGGCAGTTTAGGTGTTTTGGAAATATTGGTTTAGTTTGCTTTAAATTCTGACCATAGTCTAAGTTCCTTTCAATCAATGACATCGAATGCTTTGTTTCTTCCTTCCTTCTTTTTCCCTCCCCACTTCCTTATTCCCTTTTTATTTAATTTTTCTCTTTCAAGAAATTTGTATTAAATTATAATTTAAAAAAATCTATGACCACAGTGCTATGTTAGTTTAAAAACAAAGTCTTTTGTGCCCCTTTTAAAGAAACTGATTCCAAAAATACTGATGAAAATAAGTATTCTCCCTGTTTTAAAAATACCATCCTTCTGACAGTGGAACATGGCTTCCTTTATATTCTTAATTTAACAACAGTTCTTTCTAATTAGGGAAGGATAGCTTTATGTATCGGAGAAGGCACTGGCAACCCACTCCAGTACTCTTGTCTGGAAAATCCCACGGATGGAGGAGCCTGGTAGGCTGCAGTCCATGGGGTCGCTAGGAGTTGGACACGACCGAGCGACTTCACTTTCACTTTTCACTTTCGTGCACTGGAGAAGGAAATGGCAACCCACTCCAGTGTTCTTGCCTGGAGAATTCCAGGGACGGCGGAGCCTGGTGGGCTGCCGTCTCTGAGGTTGCAGAGTCAAACACGACTGAAGCGACTTAGAAGCAGTAGCAGCTTTACGTATATATACATATAAAAGTTTTAACCTTGAATGCAGTTTTTGAGTAATGAGGAAAAAAAGGGGATAATTGTCTACCACACATCAGCTGAATCCCTCCCTCTGCAGGTCAATGGGTGATATTGCACAAACACTCTAAAAATACATTTTTAGTTGTTGTCAGCCTTGCTATGTGCCTTGTACTGAAAATTAAATATTTTTCTCATTGTCATTCAACTCTTGTAATAGGAAGAGCTAGAATTAGAACACAGGAATTTCTGATTTCAAAACCACCATGTTTTGTTGCCTGCTGCTATGCAAATTAGAACTTCTCAATAAAATCACCAAAGGAAGGCTACCCCCCCCTTTATGTTTCTTCTGATAAACTGCACAATCCAAGAACTACATGGCAGACTCTCGTTCAGCATTTTAAAGTCATTTTTTTTGGTACCGGTGGCAATTAACATACAGACAATAAACAAGCAAGTACAAAACATTGAAAGAAAACAAAGTAGTGAAAAATATTGTAAATAAATCAATCAGACTTTTAGATCAATAATAATGACATCATTTTGTATATAAATGACAGAGATATAAACATCATAAACTTTTGTAAATTTACCCCCTCAAAATGTCTCTTTGGCATATAGATTATTTCAAGGTGAAAACAATCAAGGCTCAAAAGACTCAGGAAGAAATTTCAGCCTTTTCCCTAACTGTGTAAAGAATGAAGACAGAGGCCCTATTCCAGGAAGGGAGCCATGACCGAGATGAATGGCTGAAGTATGAACTAGGTGTGGAGACAGGGAGGAATTTAGGTAAGTCTGTCTGTTGGAACTCCTGTGTCCCACTATCTCACTGTGGCCCAGCAGACATTTGTTTACTGAATATTTGCTTTTCCCTCTCTATGTCAGTTGCCTTCCTCCCCTTTGAAGTCCCAGACCACCACCCTCAACATCCTCTTTTGTCTTTAGCTAAAGGTATTTAAGGTAAAGTTTTTGGAGAAGGCGATGGCACCCCACTCCAGTACTGTTGCCTGGAAAATCCCATGGACAGAGGAGCCTGTTGGTCTGCAGTCCATGGGGTCGCTAAGAGTCGGACATGACTGAGCGACTTCACTTTCACTTTTCACTTTCATGCATTGGAGAAGGAAATGGCAACCCACTCCAGTGTTCTTCCCTGGAGAATCCCAGGGATTGGGGAGCCTGGTGGGCTGCCGTCTATGGGGTCACACAGACTCGGACACGACTGAAGCGACTTAGCAGCAGCAAGGTGAAGTTTTCAGCTATTTTGATGAGTTGAGTTTTTCCTGAGTCTCTCCCACGTGTTCATGTTATTAGACTTTTTGAGTTTTCTCCATTACTCTGTCTCATGAATAACCTAGAAAGGGTGGAGGAAAATTTCTTCCCAACACCAGGTGGCACTAGTGATAGTAAACCCAGCAGGCAATGCAGGAGACATAAAAGTTCCTGGAAGAAGAGCCCCTGGAGGAGGGCATGGCAACCCACTCCAGTGCTCTTGCCTGGAGAATCCCATGGACAGAGGAGCCTGGCAGGCTGCAGTCCATAGGCTGGCAGAATCGGACACAACTGAAGTGACTTAGTATGCAGCATACACTTTCAATTTCACATTTAGATACCCCCACCCCCAAATCCTTTTCAGATTAATATATCCTGCAAAAAATTTAGGGGGGTAAATTATTGACTGTGACTAATTTAAAGACAGTATTTAATATAGAGAACATTATCAAATTCAGAAGATGTTTTCAGAAATGAATATTGTAGAGTTCTAATTAAGTATAAAATCACAAAATTAGAAATGAGTAACATGCATTTGTGAGAGGAAAAGAACACACAAGATATAAAGTAGTGTAACACAGAAGAAAAATCTTTAATTGGAGCACGATTAATCCTCTTTGATGAAAATTCAGTGGAGACCAGTGAGACTCCTGAATGCACACTCCTCAAATTGTACCAAGACTGGAAGTGTAGAGAATCAGCTGACATGTGAAATTGGTTTTTAAAAAATGTGAAAATGCTTGAGGTTGACATTTGTTAAAAGCTATTCCACTAAAATGGTATAATTTTTAATAAATACATAAGAAACCAAAATGTCAAAAGACGAATCAATCTTCTCTTTTGTAGCTGTGCTATTCTCACCCCCACTGCGACCCTTTCATTTGGAAATTATTCACAACAAAAGGACAAGTCTTTCATTTCTGTGGCCATGAGAGGATAAGGGAGATGCTATTTGAATTGTAAAAGTCGTTTTTCAAAATGCTTACTTTGTAATAAAAATGGCACTTTAATCTGAAGAACGACTCTTTTTTACTTTTGCTACCTAATATACTACATAATTTCAATTGATCACCTGTAATACTTTAATTGAATATAAAATAAATCTCCTTCTCCATTAAGCTATTTAACTTTAATTTTCATAATGAAATGGAGTAAGAAAGGTCAAGGCCTCCCCTCCAAAGACCCAAGTGAAAAATCTCATTCATCTTCTAAGCAAGACTGTCTTTCACAAAACATCAGGTTGCATAGTTGCTCAAGGGAACAGGTTCTAGAAGGCAGTGTACGACCTAAGGCCCTTTGGAAAGGATTGCCAAGAAGTAAATGTTTTTCACTCTGACTCATTTATTTCCTTTATCCCTCTCCCTGGAAAAATACTGACCCTCCAGTCCCTAAGGTGACAATTTGCTGCTGGGCTGTAGGGTTATAGGATCTTACCTTTTGGTCTTGAAGCATACCATATATATATGGAGAGAGGTAGTAGGGGAGGAAAAAGAACTTTCCCTCTACCCTTCTAGATACTTGGCTGAGACCTTCCTCTGACTCCTGTAATAAGAGAGAGATTAACAGGAGAAAAAGCACAGACATCCACCTTCACACAAAGGAAAAGTAAAGTGAAAGTCACTCAGTCGTTTCCAACTCTTTGGGATCCCATGGACTATACAGCCCATGGAATTCTCCAGGTCAGAATACTGGGGTGGGTAACCTTTCTCTTCTCCAGGAGATCTTCCAAACCCAGGGCTCGAACCCAGGTCTCCCACATTGCAGGCGGATTCCTTGCCAGCTGTGTCACAAGGGAAGCCCTCATACAAAGGAGATACCCAGGAAAACCAAACTGGCCCAAGCCATCGCCTTAAAATAACATTTCCAGCTAAAAACAAAAGATATTGTGTGGGGGAGAGCCAGGTTTTCAGATGAAGCACAGTAAACAAGAGTATGGTTACTATGCGGATTTAGGTCCTTCTCTTCTCCAGTGATAGGAATTTCTGTAGATTTAGCCATCCTCCTTTTCCTGGTTGGGTTTCTGGGGTGGTGCAATGGTAAAGAATTTGCTTGCCAGTGCAGGAGCTGCAGGAGATGTGAGTTCACTCCCTGGGTCAGGAAGATCCCCGGAGTAGGAAATGGCAACCCACTCCAGTATTCTTGCCTGGAAAATCCCATGGACAGAGGAGCCTGGCGGTCAGAGAGTTGGACATGACAGCGCGCACACGTGCACACACACACACACACCCACCCCTCTTCTTGGTACTGAGAGGGAGACGCCCTTATAAATAGAGATTCCCCTTATAACTGTTAATTTCTCTTACCAAAGGGTAACTTTGACTTGGTTTTCAGAGTTTCTCTCCTGTCTGTTGTTCTTTAAACACAATCAGCCTAAAATGATCCTTATGCATATTTTGTGACAAATTCTTCTGTCCTTCAAGGTCATCAGAGAGTAGATCCTACCTAAGGGTCACATGTATCACTACAATGGTAACATTAAAAAGAGTTGGTATGTTCAATAGAACAGAAGAGGTTCTTAATTAAAGAACTTCAGAAATCCATACAAAGCAGTAGTCCTCAGACTCTCAAAGTGTGCATCAGAATCACAGGTCAAGGTTCTGATTTGGTGAATGGAGTGGGGGGAGAGAATCCATTTCTAACAGGTTCCCAGGTAGCTCCTACTGTTGGTCTGGGTACCATGCCTTGAAAGTTCTAGCAAGTGAGCTGTTGTTGCCCCCAACTGGATCTGCCTCTTGGTGGGTATTTAGCCAGAAGACACAACCAAGTCAAAGACCAGGAGAAGGAAGGATTTGTTACTTGCAGTAAGTAAAGAGAAGCCCAGGAATATTTCCCAAAACATTGTTTCTTTGAATAACAAAACGGGAAATTTTAAGCTATAAGGGTGGATGATTATTCACCAATGGGCAGGGGTGCCTGCATATTTATTGAAGGGTCCTGTTCTTCTGCAAAGGCAAGCATTGTGGCCAGGCTTAGGCCTAAAATAGCTTCTCTTATGTCAAGAAAGCTATGTCTGTTTCTCCTCCTTCAGGCACCCCTATCATAAATGCCTACACTGTGACTCACTTATGTGCCTTAAGTGGGTTTCGAGTGAGCTTTGGGGTAGCAGGCGACTTGTAGAAGGGCCAGAGCCACAGGCCTATTGCTGCTGGCTAAGATTGCCTTGTCTGTGTATCTCATTGTGCCATAGAGATATTATTACTTTCTAAATACACCATGACATGAAAAATTTGGGAGTGTATTTAATTCTACAGAGCTGTGTTTCCAGTGATTTAACTCTATTGGGAAAATTTAGCATAACTTGTCTTTAGAATAGATTATTTAAAGTGAGGTAAGGAATCCTGGAATCATCCCCCAGACACTTTGTAAGGGAGAAGAGGAAGAAATCAGAATATTTGCTGAGTGAGTTCTTTGTGGCAGGCACATGCCAGACACTTAATATGCTATTATGTTCAGTTCTCTCCACAGTCTAATGAGATAATTGTTATTTCACTCTTTTCACTTCCCCTAAGGGAGGTTTTGAGTACATAAGTAATTTGCCCAAGGTCACGGAGCAGGTAAATGAAGCCAGAGGGAAAGCCAGTGTCTCTGACTTGAAGTTCCAGAGCTGTATCATGTGATCTTGGGGATGAAGCAAATAAAGGGACCTTTCTTGACATCATCAGAAATTGGATCAGCTTCAGAAAAAGTTAAGCCAGTTTGAGGTTATATCTAAGTTCCCAAATGAAAAGTCAACCAAAGAAGTTATTACTTTATCGGCTTCCCCAGTTTCTACACTTTGGGTTTGCAGGGGCTATGCAGGCAGAAGTTTTCAACGCTGGTTACCAGGTCTCTTTGTGCATGTTGGGTGTGTGTTTCCTTTCTGATGTGTAGCTGCAGTTGACGCCTGAGCGTGTCATACCTTCTGGCTGCATTCTGCATGCGCAGGGAAGTGGTCATTTGGGCAGTCACATGAGAGTGGGTTTGAGGACCCAGGTTTTTTGGATAGTTTTCCTCTGACCGCTGCATCACTTCGTGGAGACTCAGTCTTAGGGGCCCTTGTCTAGAAGCCATCTCTCATCGCCACTGCTGCTGGTCTTTGGGTTTAGACTCATCCACCCTTTGATTTTTGCCTCCCTCACTTTTGAAACACATAATTTCTAACTCATAACACTCCTTACATTTAATTAGCATTTCCAGTTTACTTGAGCTTCAACTGATCACTTATAACGTTTAAAGGGCTCATTAATTTCTCTTATTGTGGTCCCCCTCTCATTATTTCCTGTCTGAAACATGCCCCATTCTCAATAGGGTGCCTAAATAAGTGCTTTAACTGGATGCTTTATTAATTACTTTTGCTGATTTTCTTCAATTACTTTAATTAGTGCTGTGCTGTATTATTTTTATCTCTTGACTCCTCAAATTAAAAGTCCACCTTTTGATATATTGAGTATGTATGCAGAGAAGGAAATCACTTGAATGAATTAGGGCTTGTAGCTGGGAAATGTACTGTAATTAAAAACATGTGGGACCTTGAAAGGCTGCCATTTGATAATAGGTGACAGAATCATATCCAGAGAGATTAAGAGATTGGCTGGTAGCTCTACTAGTAGAAACAGAAATCAGCCAGACCTCAGATTGAAACCTGGATTGTAATGATCAGTTCTGTGATCTCGGTCGACTCACTTGATGATTTTGAAAAAAAAATTTTTTTTTTCCACCTAAAGTGTGGTGAAATAGTAATAATGATAGTAATAACACAGGGTCATTGGAAAGAAAACTAAAGCGCTGACACCAGTATAGTGTTTGGTACACATTAGGCTTTTAATAAATAGTAGCTATTATTTTGATTGTTAGCAGTGATTCAATTCTGTGAAAATGTTTTTCTTTCTTACTGTCCCTTAATTTACATAATTTCTAGATCCATGGTGATAAGGTATAATTTTCAAGAAGCTAAAATTATGATGCTCATAGAAATATAAAATGAACATCTGCCAAAAATTTAAAGTAGCTCTTCAATGAGGCATCAAATAATAATCAGTCTAGAGGCTACAAAGAACAAAGTTTTATTTGGGGTCTTAGGAATTGCAATTTGGGACACACAGATTCGGGGAAAATTGAAAGACCGTTCTGGGGAAGGGAAAGAGTAAGAGGTGTATAAAGGCAAAAGCTACAAGGCTGTTAATGTTGTCTTGTAAGAATTCTGGCTCTGATGGAACAAGGAAATAGTTGTCCTTAAAAGACAGGCTGTCATAAGTGATTTAGGGCAGGGGTCCAATAAGTATCTTACGTTTCTGGACCATTGTGCAGGTGTTCTGGATGCCTGTATTAAGACAATATGAGGTCAAAAGTTCACATTCCATTCTGGCGATAATGTATGTAAGTCCTACCTCCTCAATGACTTCTCACTCCAGTTTAGAGGACTCTCTTAGCAATACCCACACTATTTTGGTTTTTCTTTCACAGAGGGTACCAGTGAGGTGTTAGAAGCGATTCAAAAGATAATTCTTAACTGCTTAAAGTAAAATGTGAGAAGAGAGAAATGGTTTGAAGACAGAGTTGTTAATCAAAAGAGAAGCAGAGCTTAAAAATTTGGAAATCTCAACCCATTTATACTGCAAAAAATGAGAAAGTATGCTTGGAAGAGGATACTAAGCATGTGACCAAACGACTATTTAGTAAGATTGGTAAGGATCAGCCATCTCAGCAGAACCCAGGAGCTGTTTATCTGTTTTCTTCTGCAAACAGAAGAGTGATTCGGGAGGCAGTTCTGAAAACATCAGAGCTCTCGTGCCTGTCACAGGTTGCGGGCTATCTTGGGGGGAAGGGCCTTCAAGGTCCTGGGAGGCAGATTGGTTTCAAAGGAAGGGGTGCTGGCACCTTTGGGATTTTGGTGCATGTGGCCTGGCACTACCTTATGTCTTGGGGCTTTACTTCCATGCTTTGGTGCTATGGTTCCTCAGTTGCCAGTCTGGGTGGGCCCTGGAGTGGCTTGGTCTGTGCCCAGCAGAGCCATAGGGGCATGGCTATCTCTACCTAGATTTCAAAGGACAGAGCCTCCCAGCACTTATCGATCTGGGACCCCAGCCTCGGAAATCTGGATGGAGGCGCCCAGGCAGAGAAACACCATGGGGGCAGGGTCATCCAAAGATGTAGGATCAGGCCCCAGTCAATCTAGCAAGTGAGATTTTCTTCTCCAATGTATTCAAGAAGGCAAGCTCTTGACCCCAGTGGGCCTGGGAGACAGACCATTGAGCCAAAGAGGACTGCTTACTCTGGAGCCTTGAGTTCCAACAGGATTTGCCTGTTGCATTTTGGACTTGCTTGGGACCTGTCACTCCCTTCTTCTTTCTGATTGCTCCCTTTTTGAATGAGAATGTCTATCCTATGTCTATCCAACCGTTGTGTTTTAGAAGTACATTACCTGAGGATGAATTATAACTTTAGTCTCAACCATATTGTTATCAGAAAGTTGACTTTGTCTCTTGGTGGACATCCAGCCAAAAGACGCAACCCAGCCAAAGAGTGGGAGAAGGAAGGATTTATTATTCAATACTTGCTGCAAGTAAGGAGATCACTGGGGATATTTGCCGAAACGTTGTCTCCTCAGACAGCAAAAGTGGGGATGTTTCAAGCTGGGTACCTACATATTCATGAAGGTATTTGGGTAGTATGTGCATATTCATGAAGGGGCTTGAGCAGAGGAAAATTCAGCACAGTGTTGGGGCAAAAGTTGCCAGAACCCAAGCTTTAGTTTATTGAAATCATGAGGGTCAGAAAAAGTCAGCATCCTGCCTCTTAGATTCTGAGAAGTCTGAGATCTCAGCATGCAGTTAACATCCTCCACCTGGCTGGGAGCCTTAGTTCCTGCAGAACTTGAAGATATGAAAACAATCTGATATATATATGCATATATATATATCTTAAGGGGTATATATAGAGATATCCCTTGAAGAGGAACTAGGTCTCTATTTGATCGCTGAACTACTGTTTTTAAACTGCTTTTCCTTTGTTATTGCCTTTCCTTAAGATGATTTATCACTGAGACCTGTTTAAGGGCAAGCATTGTGGCCAGGTTTAGACCACAAAATGGCTTAGGCCAAAGATGGGCTTCTCATACGTCAAGAAAGCATGCCTAGTTCTCTTTCTCTGGGTATCCCTTACACTCTCTGCTTGCAATGTCTGACTAAGATGATATCTAGAAATGAATATATTTTGTATGTGAGAGGGCTTGAATTTTTGGGGGGGTGGAATGCTGTAGACTGAATATTTATTCCCCCCCCCCCGTTCACATTTTAAATCTTAATAACCAATGTGCTAGTATTAGGAGGTGAGGTGCTTGGGAGGTGATCAGGTCATGAAGGTGGAACATTCATGAATAGGATTAGAGGTCTCAGAGAGATACCTCTTCTTCCACCATGTGAGGTTAGAGCAAGATGTCTACCTATGAGCCAGGAATTGAGCCCTGCCTAGACACTTAATCTTCCAGAAACTTGATCTTAGACTTTCTAGCCTCCAGAACTGTGGGAAATACCCTTCTGTGGTTTATAAGCCACTCAACTGATGGTATTTTTGTTATGGTAGCCTAAGTGACTAAACAAGAAGTGATAAGGTTAGAGACGAAAAGGGCAGCCAGATTGTGTGAGGCTCATGAACCATTTCAAGAGTGTAGGCTTTTACTCTGAGTCAAATGGGGATCTTTCAGGATTTTAAGCAGAAGAGTTATATGATCCGACTTATATTTTAAAAATATCACTATGGAAGCTATGCTGAGAGTAATAAATGGTAGGAAAGTAAAAGTAGAAGCAGAGATTCCTGTTGGGAAGTTATTGTAGTAATTCAGGTGAAAGATGATACTGGCTTAGATTAGGATGCTATAAAGGTAATGAGAAATGGTAGACTCTGGATATGTTTTAAAGTTAGAGACTATAGGATTAGCTGGTAGTTTGCATTTGCATGTGAGAGATAGAAAGCAGTCAAAGATGCTTGTAAGGTTTTGGGCTGAATGCATGGAAGGATGGAATTGCTGGCCGCTGAGATGGAGAGGGCTTCAGGTCGATCAGATTTAGGTGTGTGTGTGTGCTAGCTAAGTCACTGCAGTCATGTCCATCTCTTTGTGACCCTATGGACTGTAGTTCTCCAGGCTCCTCTGTTCATGGACTTCTCCAGGCAAGAATACTGGATGGGTTGCCGTGCCCTCCTCCAGAGGATCTTTCTGAACCAGGAATTGAATCTGCATCTCTTAGGTCTCCTGTGTTGGCAGGTGGGTTCGTTACCACTAGCATCAACTGGGAAGGCCAGATTTAGGTGTAGTGATAGGTTATAAATATGGTCAAGAATTCTTCCCCCCTGCATGAACTCCTTCGCAATGTGACATTGAATCAACACTCTTTCCCTCCCTGACCCCCACATGAAATCTGAGGAATCTTGTCTGGCAGCATGCCAACCTGCAGACATGCAAGAGAGGCCAACAGACCACAGATGCATAAGATCATCCAGCTTCCAGATGTCCAGACAGGTGCATAAGTAAGCCCAGCAGATACCAGGCAAGCTGGCCTAGACTAGAACTATACAACTGACCCACAAAATCAGGAGTTAACTCAGGAGTTCAAGTCACTGGGTGACTTAAAACAGAAGTTTATTCCTCCACAATTCTGGAAGCTAGAAGTCTAAAATTGGGGTATATCCAGACCTATGCTTCCTCTTAAGGCTTAGGGAAGGATCTTTTTTTTTTTTATTTAAATTTTTCTAGTTTTGGGTGGCTGCTGGCAATTCTTGGCATTCCTTGGCATACAATGTAGCGGGGAATATGCCCACTCTAAACTCTGCCTCCATCCTCACGTGGTCTTCTTCCTTGTATGTTCTCTTTTTCTTCATATGACCTTCTTATAAGGACCCCAGTTATTGGAGCTTAACTAAAAATTTTGCAAAAATGTGTTTCCAAGTAAGGTCACATTCATAGGTCTTAAGAGGTTAAGACTTCACAACATCTTTTGGGGGGACACAACAATTCAACCTTTGGGCTTCCCAGGTGGTGCGAGTGGTAAAGAACCCGTCTGCCGATGCAGGAGATGTAAGAGACACAGGTTTAATCCCCAGGTCAGGAAGATCTCCTGGAGGGGTGGGCATGGCAACCTACTCCAGTATTCTTGCCTGGAGAATCCCATGGACAGAGCAGACTGGTGGGCCACAGTCAATAGGATCGTGAAGACTCAGACATGACTGAGGCAACTGAGCAGTAGCAGCAACAATTCAACCTACAGAAATGGTACTTAACCCAGCATGTTTTGCAATAGAAAGTGAAAGTGTTAGTTGCTCAGTCATGTCAGAGTCTCTGCAACCCCATGAACTGTAGCCTGCCAGGCTCCTCTGTTCATGGAATTCTCCAGGCGAGAATACTGGAGTGGGTTGCCATTCCATTCTCCAGGGGATCCTTCCCAACCCAGGGATCAAACCCAGGTCTCCCGCATTGCAGGCAAATTCTTTACCATCTGAGCCATAGCATGTTTTGCAATAGTTTGTTACATAAAAAAGTCTAACGAATACGGTGGTGAGAAGTGAGGAGTCCAATTTTGGAGATGCTGAACTTATATTAACTCTTTCCCTAGCCTCACTTTTAGTTGTAATTGCTTCATATTTCACTGAGAAAAGAAAAACAACCAGAGGAGAATTTTCACAAGCCTCTCCTATCCAATTTACCTACCTACAAGCATTGAGTTTGTATACTTTGTCTTCCATTCCGGTGCTGGTAGTGAACTCTCTGTGTTCCAATCTAAGTCCAGCCTCTTCGTTTATGTACTTACCTCTTGCCCGTTTAAGGTCATCATTCTAGCTATTCTGCTTTTCTTTCTTCCATCATCAGTTTTTCCATCTCAACCAGATCATCTCCATCAGCATAAAAATATGCTACTAAAAACCATGCTATTATGTCTTCCATCCTAAAGAAAATACCTCTCTTGACCTCCTACTTCTGCTGTCAAATGCTGCCCCATTTTTTTCCTCTTTGTTACAGCAAAATCCCCACAAAGGAGTTGTTTATATTCTGCCCAGTAGTCTCATGAGCCCACTAATCATGTTTTTGCCCCCTTAACACATATACACAGGCCTTTTCATTGAAATCATCTTCTCAAGTTTATTGGTAAGGTAACCTCCACATCACCAGTCATTCTCAGTCTTCATGTTACTTGACTTATTGGCAGCTTTTAACATGGCTTATCTCTGATCATTGAAAACCTTTCTCCACTTGGTTTCTAGGACACTGTTTGATGAGTACTACACTTGGCAGCCTTTTCTGTATCCCAAGCAATGGGAGCAGGTGTTCTTGCTCACCAATGCTAAGCTCAGGGACTACTCACGGCTTCATGATATGGCTGCTGCAGGTAGAGGCTGTCGGCTGGTCCCCAGGCCAGTGGCAGGTGAACCATGTTGCTGAGCCCTGGGTGACCAAGGCCCAGAGGTGGTCTAGGCAGAGTAAGGCCACAGCAGACCCCACTCTGCTGAGACTGGTGTAGGGTCCCTTGCAAAACTCTGTGGAGCGAGTGTTTGAGGAAGCGAACTTTGCAAACGACCCTTCAAAGTCTCTCTTTTCTGCCATTAAGTGTTTGTATTCATTTTGGTCAAAAAAATTTTTTTTTCCTTCTCTTTCTTATGTTCCTTCACTAGCTGTTGTAGTCAGTTCTTGCTGCTATAGCAAAACACCATTGACTGAATGGTTTAAACTTCACATATTTATTTCTCACAGACCTGGAGGCTGGCAAGTCCAAGATCAAGGTGCCTATGGATTCAATCTCTGGTGAAAGCCCTCTTCTTGCTTTGTAGGCAGCTGTCTTCTTGCTGTGTATCCTCACATGGCGTGCGCGCACACACACACACACACACACGCACACACAGAGACAGAAACAGATAGAGAGAGGAAGAAAGAGAGAAATGCTCTCTGGTCTCTTACTCTTTCCTCATCTTATAAAGGCACCAATTCCATCCTGGTGGCTCCACCTGCATGACTGCATTTAAACATAATTACCTTCCAAAGATGCCACCTCCTAATGCCATCACATTGGGATTAGAACTTTAACAGTGAATTTTTGGGGAAAAATCATGTATGTAGTCCATAGTACTTGTTTCATAGAGGTCAAGAACTTTCTTGGTCTACATTTAGCAAAATATTACCCAAGTTTAAAACTACTTTCTGGCTGCATCAGAAAACATGATCTGCAAGTCATAGTTAACTCTCCCATGTCTGCATCTTTTTTCCAATGTTCCTTGCCTATTTATTCAATGATAGTATCATGATCTCTTTGTGCCTCTACTATGCAATGGGGAAGATGGTAGTATTTAATACTGTGTTTGAGGATTCAAGTTTAACTTTGAATACATTTAAAGTATACATTTAAAATTCTTAGAATTGTGCCTGGGAGAGTATGCACTCAATCCACGTTAGCCGTTATTTATTCTCTGTACTATTATTCACAGGCAAGAAGGGCTAAGTTGTGCTTACTAATACTGAATGCAAGAATTAGGCAGCTATATCAACCCAAGTCATGAGCAGGCCAGAGAGTGACTCATCCATGAAAGGATCTTTTCTTCAAGCCAGTAACCGAGTGAGTTGGCCAGAGGTATTCCCTGTAGGTTGCATCTGAATAGGCAGTTTCATTTGTCTCAGTGCCTAGGAAGCTCTTCTGACGTGTAGTGGGTGGGAAGCAGGGTCTCAGGTCCCGTGATTCATGAAGAATTATCCCTCCCATAATGTCAAAAATCCTTACATTAAGGACTGCTATACTAGATCTGATATATGTATTTTTAAAATTTATTTTTATTTACTTATCTTTTTAGGGAGAGAAGGATCAGAGACAAAGGGCAAAGTATGGAGTAAAATGAGTTTGACAAAAGTGAGAGATGCTCAGTCGTGTCTGACTCTTTGTGACTCCAAAGACTATATAGTCCATGGAATTCTCCAGACCAGAATACTGCAGTGAGTAGTCTTTCCCTTCTCCAGGGGATCTTCGCAACCCAGGATTGAACCCAGGTCTCCCACGTTGCAGGTGGATTCTTTACCAGCTGAGCCACAAGGGAAGCCCAAGAGTACTGGAGTGGGTAGCCTATCCCTTCTGCAGTGGATCTTCCTGACTCAGGAATCAAACTGGGGTCTCCTGCATTGCGAGCGGATTCTTTACCAGCTGAGCTATCAGGGAAGTTTGACGAAGCGGGCATGAGCTAGTTCATGCTTTGTGATAGTGTGGTACTGGGTTGATAGTGGCTGAGATGTTATATTCTCTGTTCCCAGGCAACTGTTGAGAGCAATGGTAGAGAGGAAGGAGTGAGCGAGTGAGTGAAGGTGCTCAGTCATGTCTGACTCTTTGCGACCCCATGGACAGTAACCTACCAGGCTTCTCCATCCATGGGATTTTCCAGGCAAGAATACTGGAGTGGGCTGCCATTTCCTTCTCCAGAGGATCTTCCGAACCCAGGGATCGAACCCTGGTCTCCTGCATTGCAGACAGACGCTTTACTGCCTGAGCCACCAGGAAAGCCTGGGGCCAAATGTCAAGATCTTAATTCCACTGCATTAATAATAAGCTAAGGTAGTTAGTTCTCAGGAGAGAATGGAGAGGCGGAGGCATTGAAGAGCAAGGCTATACTAGTAGTGCTCCCTCCACATAGAAAGAAGCTGGGAAGGGAAATTAGATTTCTTTCCACGTTAAAACTGTTTGACTGGCACCTTTGTATTCAGACAGAGATTTGAGAACCTCTTGATGAAAGTGAAAGAAGAGAGTGAAAAAGTTGGCTTAAAACTCAACATTCAGAAAACTAAGATCATGGCATCTGGTCCCATTACTTCATGGCAAATAGATGGGGAAGCATTGGAAACAGTGGTAGACTTTATTTTGGGGGCTCCAAAATCACTGCAGATGGTGATTGCAGCCATGAAATTAAAAGACGCTTGCTCCTTGGAAGGAAAGTTATGACCAGCTTAGACAGCATATTAAAAAGCAGAGACATTACTTTGCCAACAAAGGTCCATCTAGTCAAAGCTATGGTTTTTCCAGTGGTCATGTATAGATGTGAGAGTTGGACTATAAAGAAAGCTAAGCACCAACGAATTGATGCTTTTGAACTGTGGAGTTGGAGAAGACTCCTGAGAGTCCCTTGGACTGCAAGGAGATCCAACCAGATCTAACTGATCCTGAATATTCATTGGAAGGACTGATGCTGAAGCTGAAACTCCAATACTTTGGCCACCTGATGTGAAGAACTGACTCATTTGAAAAGACCCTGATTTGGGAAAAGATTGAAGGTGGGAGAAGAAGGGGACGACAGAGGGTGAGATGGTTGGATGGCATCACCGACTAAATGGACATGAGTTTGAGTAGGCTCCGGAAGTTGGTGATGGACGGGGAAGCCAGGGGTGCTGCAGTTCACGGGGTTGCAGAATCAGACATGACTGAGCAACTGAACTGGACTAAACAGAACTGAAACATTTGACTGTGTTTATATCTTGGGTTACCATTTTTATAATTCCTCCACTAACCTTGTTAAGTGTTAAATGCTACTCCTGAGGTGTTTGAGCTATCTCAAAAAAAGTTGAGACTGACTTTGTTTCTCCCCAGTGGATGTATGGATTTAGAATGGTTGTATTTTTTTTTTCTTGCATTATATATTTTAATAATGGCAATGTTTCATTTTTCTGGTCTGCTTTAAAGTAAATTATTTATGCTTATGTAGGTTCTTTTTAGCTGTATTTTACATGTAGCTAGAGAAAGAATTTCCATTTCTATGCTTGTTTTCCTTGTTACTTTTTGGGATTTCCAGGAGGAAAGTTCTGACACTATGGCACCAATATTCAAAGTGGTCAACCCTTTGTGTTATTTTAAACACATATTTCAAGTTTGAAATATACAAAGAAGACATAAAAATATTCCATTTTGAATTCAATTTTGTTGCTTTGGATTTTGACTCTGCCTTAATGCTTACCTAAGGAGTTAGAATGAAGCTAAACATTGTGATTTTAATGTTTCAGTCTCTGTCAAGAGGCTAAGAATGTTCTCACACAAGTTAAAACATACAGCAGCTGTGAAAAGACAAAAAATAAAAATTATAAGTAAATGTCATTTGACACTTTGATGGGTTTCATGAGAGCTGGATTTGTGTTGGAGTGATTTATATATTGGAGGGTTCTCAGATCTGGCTGCCCACCGGAGTAAGTAAAATTTAAAAAAATTAAAAAAATATAAATATATGGGAGCCATATCAGAAATCTTCATTTGGTAAGTTTGGGGTAGGGTTTAGGAATCTGTTTTTCAAAAGAGAATCTCAGCTTTATTGTGCTGCAGTATATATTAAACAATGTGGTAAATTATTAACAGATTTTAGGACATTTTTTCCCCCTTGTAATTGCTTCTTTTAGAGCAATTCTCCACTACTGCATCTGTACTAACTATGGGGATGCATGCTGGCTGGGGACAGAATGATTCTTTAAATCTGCATATAAATCTTTGTGTATAAATGTGTTGGAAGGTCTGTGCCATTGGTGGACCACAATGCTGTTGAAATTTGTCTTATAATTCTCTGCCATAGCTGTCCTCTTTGCTATGACATCATTTCAGCTGCCAAAAAGAGAAATCCAGGTTATATAGGTAGGAACAAATGAACAACTGAATATTTTTGGAAAATATCTAACAACTCGAAAGTTGTTTTAGCCCAAAGTAATGATATGTAGTTCTTCAAAACAGATGAAATAGCATGAATGATTTTCCTCTTTAGCATCATATTTCTATAGAATTTCATAATTGGATTTGATTTATCAAATTAGCTTTTTGGTTTATATAATCTTCCATTATAATAAATCAGGTAAAATGTTCTAATGTGAATGTTTTCTTTTTATCTTCAGGAGACCATAAAAAGGATTCACTTCATTGCAAAATGCATCTAAGAGATAATTATATCACTTTATACTTCAGATAAATTGTTCATAAAATGACTTAAAACTGCTTTTAGTGATAAATGCTTATATCTGATGATGCAAGGAAATGGGACATTATAAGTGGGAAATAAATGGTTTTTATATAAAGTCTTAAGGACTGTTTTTTATTACGTCTGTCATATTATAAAATGGTTTACTTCTTTAAATGTAGCTTATAAAACATATATATTATGATTTTACTATAATGCTTTAAAAAAAGCAATTCGATTTTGACATACTTACCTTACCTCTGATAGAGCATCTTTATAAAATCTATTTTGCCTTGCATGTTAAACATTTCCTTTATTTGCTTGAGCTGTAAGGAAATGTAACTTAAAAATACCCATAATATTAGAGCATTATGATAAATACAATCTTGGGGAAACTTCTCTGGAGACAAAGAGGTTGTTTGACATTTTCTTGATGATTATTTTGTAACCACAGTCTCTGAATGCTGAGCATGGATGGTCACTGGACATTTAGTTGTAATATTTTTGACTATAAACTAAGTAATTATGCTTTTCCTGGTTAAAAATAATAAAAATGATAAATTTCTTAAATTTCCACTTAGTTTATCTCCAGGTAAAGAAAGAAAATCAATATCTTTTCTGGGCAGGAATATTCTACAAATTATTATTGTAATTACATTGCCTTTGAGGGAGTTAAAATCATATTGCCTATGTATTAAATGTTACACTAATAGATTTCAGTTTGGAATGTGTTCTGGATCAGAGTTAACTTATTCCTGATCAGTGAGACCTAGCCAGAAAATGTTTTGATTTTCTAAACATGTATGTTTACATAAGCAGGACTGCAATTTCCCTCACCTGTCGTTGCTTGCTGATTCCAATGTGTATGCCAACTGCACTTGGTTTGAGTGTAAACATCACAAAATCAGAGAATTTACTTCCTACAGCTCCCTTTTTTCCTTCATTTTGCCATGTGCTCCCGACCAGAATCTGTCTACTTTTGTTCACTCTTTAGTCTGGAGGTACTTTTTCTGCTAATGTATAATTTCTAGTAGCTTCAGCCTCCAGTAAGATCTTCATTAATTACCAATTTTCATCTTTTCTCTGTTGAAAGCCTCTTTCTGATCTTATTTTCCATATGTTCGGTTCCTCAAAAATGATATCCCGGTGGTATGTTTTCTTTATATGTTGGTTGGCAGAGCTCTGGGAAGTTTTCTTCAAGGCTTAAAAAGTGCATAAAGTGCATCTGATCTAATAATTATTGCATTTTTCAGAAAAATCAAGAATTTTTAGTTTTAATCTCCATTTTCCTTCCTTTCACTCTCATCCTTTTCATTTGTTTCTTAATTTTCTCCCTTTGCTTTCTGTGAGATCATTTCAAGTTTGCACTTATTACTTATTCTATATTTTTCAGTTTCAATTCTAGTTTTTATCATAATAAAAATGTTTTATTTTTGTCTTAATAGCCCTTTAATACTAAAATTTAAATTTTATCCTGCAGATCCTTTTGGTTCTCTTTATTTTTAACTTCATTTTGTTGTTCCCTTGGATTTCTATTTCTTTTCCTTAGAGGTTGTATCTTTTTAATTTTTTGAGAAAGTGGGATTGAAACCATTTGGGTTTCATTTGGGGGCCTCTGAAGAGTTCCAGTACTATAGTCCTTTAATTTCAGTGCAGAAAAGAATGCAGCGAGAAGCAAAGTGATAGATAAGTAGTGATTTTTCAGAATAGGACACTTGTGAGGCTTACAAGCAGGCAGGCTGGGGGTGCTATGCCCTGGGAACTTAGTGGGCTGCAGTCTTATAATCAAAGGAAAAGTGGAAAGGGAGAAAAAGAGCTTCTTCATCTCTCTCTTTAAAAATTTTTTATTTATCTATTTGGCTCTGCTGGGTCTTAGTTTTGGTATGTAGGGTCTAGTTCCCTGACCGGAGATTGAACTTGGGCCCCCTGCATTGGAAGCGTGCAGTCTTAGCCACTGGACCATCAGCGAAGTCCTTTCTTTGTCTTTCTGGAGAAGACATCATGTTTCCATTGTCAGCTCCTCCTCCAGGTTGAGTAGGGGGAGTCTTTTTGTCCCTACATGGTCAAGCTAGGTCCATAAATTATTGTTTTTAATCTGTGCAGAGGGCATGTCCTAGGGATCATGAACTTACTGAGTTCCCTGGGCAGTATGTGGCCCACGTGGCCATCATTTTTTTTTTTTTTTGTCATTTTGGGGCATGTTTTGTGCTTCTTTTGCATGGTTTTGTTGCTAAGGAAGTAGCAAGCCAATCTGGCTGTGATGCTAAGTGACTTCTTCTGCTTTTTGAGCAGAACATAACAAACAAGCCCACAATGTTTGAGAATTTTCCCAATACTTTCTTGAGTGATCATTAACCTTATTGTGGTTTCCCAAAGCCTTTGATGGTTTCCCTGATGACTCAGTAGGTAAAGAATCTACCTGCAATGCAGGAGACATGGGTTCAATCCCTAGGTTGGGAAGATTCCTTGGAGTAGGAAAGGGTAATCCACTCCAGTATGCTTGCCTGAAATAAATCCCATGGACAGAGGAGCCTGGTGGGCTACAGTCCAAAGGATTGCAAAGAGTTGGACATGACTGAGCAACTAAGCAACAAAGCCCCCTAAAGTTCCTTCTCTGTTTAGGATTCCCTAATGGAGTTGGCTTAAAGGTCAACATTCAGAAAACTAAGATCATGGCATCTGGTCCCATCACTTCATGGCAAATAGATGGGGAAACAGTGGAAACAGTGTCAGACTTTATATTTTTGGGCTCCAAAATCACTGCAGATGGTGATTGCAGCCATGAAATTAAAAGATGCTTACTCCTTGGAAGGAAAGTTATGACCAACCTAGACAGTAAATTAAAAAGCAGAGACATTACTTTGCCAACAAAGGTCCATCCAGTCAAGGCTATTATGGTTTTTCCAGTAGTCATGTATGGATGTGAGAGTTGGACTATAAAGAAAGCTGAGTGCTGAAGAATTGATGCTTTTGAACTGTGGTGTTGGAGAAGACTCTTGAGAGTCCCTTGGACTGCAAGGAGATCCAACCAGTCCATCCTAAAGGAGATCAGTCCTGGGTGTTCATTGGAAGGACTGATGTTGAAGCTGAAACTCCAATATTTTGGCCACTTTATGCAAAGAGCTGACTCATTTGAATAGACCCTGATGCTGGGAAAGATTGAAGGCAGGAGGAGAAGGGGATGAAAGAGGATGAGATGGTTAGAGGCACCACTGACTCAATGGACATGAGTTTGGGTAAACTCTGGGAGTTGGTGATGGACAGGGAGGCCTGGCATGCTGCAGTTCATGGGGTTGCAAAAAGTTGGGCACGACTGAGCGACTGAACTGAACTCTTTAATTTTCCTCTCTTTATTGTTTCTTATAGTAATAGCTGTCATTTATTGAGTGTCCACTCCAGCTTAGACATTGTGCTGGATATTTTTATGTATCAGTGATTATTTTTTCCATGCAATAGAGGAAAAAGCTGAGGCTTGCAGTGCAGAAGCTAGGATTAAAACTCATTCCATGTGAATTGAAAGACCATACTTTCTCCACGATCTCTGGAATGAAGAGACTTCTTACTATATAGGATGTATATGAACAGCCAAAGTGTTTGTATTATAGTCTACCAATGTGATGCTAGTTGAACTCCACATAAATTCCTTCCAGAAACAGGGTGGCTATGTAGTTCTAATTCCCAGGGTCCAGCAGTCATCTATCTTTGCTGGCTTAATGAAGTGTGGGTTATTCTTTTACCATTTCTGCTTAAATTTTAACACTAGGAAGCAATTTGGGACCTGTACAATACCTGAACTTTTATTTCTAACAAAAGTACTTTACTACTGGGGTTTATATTACTGCAGAGGCATGTGACAACATAGGGCTTCCTTCTCTGTTTTTGAGCTGTTGTTTATTATTCCAACTGTTTATTGCAGTTGGAATTGAGATCTGCTCTCTGTCTATGGAAAGATAAACTGAAGTCAGAGTTAAGGTGCACAGCTCTGGGTGCTTCAAAATACAGTGTCCGCTCAATTTGGGGTGGCTGCTCAGTTTTTCTTAGCTTGTAAGTCTCTTGCATTCCTGACTGAGTAACTGATTGTGTATCTTCCGTACATCTTTTTAGGATGAGCAGCTTACTGTTTCTAGTTAGCAAAATATTCATATGTCATAAATTGTGTTTCTCAGTGTTCAATCAGTGACATTGATAAGGCATAATTATGGAAGAATTCTTCTGGGTTTCTGGCAATAGGTTGACTATCAGTCAATCTTTGTTGATTTTCTTTTTTCTTTTTTTGGTATTTCTAATAGATAGAAAAGGGAATAGATTACATCAGGGAATGAAACCCAAGTGTCATTTTTAATTAATACCTCCAGTAGTTATTTTTGCAAACAATACTTCATTTTTTAAATGTAATCCTTTGACTAATATATAATCTTTTGGGAAGCTTGCACTTATTTCATACATTAAGGGAGAAGGGTCTTTGGGACTGTGAGAGATTCTGAATTGATGTTTTCTCTTTTGCTAGTCCTTTGCATTAAATTTGGGAAAAATGATAATGGCCTTTGTTTTTCCTATTATCGCTGGCAAATGCATATTCCACTGACATGCTCTGCTTTCTTGTACACTCTCTCTCATCCAGAACTTTGCCTTCTGAGTTTCACTGTTATTTTTAGGGTTGAGTATTTCAAGGAAACCACTAAAAATACCTGTAATTTCAGTTGTTTTCTTATATAATGGCACACTCATTTTACCTAGTTTTCAAACTGTAGATTTCTCAAAGTTGCTTTGAAAGGAATTGAGAAAATACATATAGGATTTAGGAGAGAGATATTTCCTGACTGGCGCAAATACAATAGATTTGGTGAGAATATATATGTATATATTTTCAATATAAATAGACAGTGATGATGGGCAATTCAATATTTATAATTTTAACTTTATATTCAAAGTGTAAAGAGTTCTAATAACAATGTCTTCTATCTCAGTGCAGCAATTCTGCAAATTACTCAGCTCAGTTACATAATGTTCAGATTCTTGTGGCCTGTAAAGTGCTAATACAGCTAGATTTCAAAGTGTGGCTCAGGATCCCTGAGTCTTTGAGACCCTTTCAGGCAGTTAACGAGATTAAATTTATTTTATTATACTAGTCAAACATTATTTCCCTTTTTCATTTCCATTCTTTCAAAAGTGTACAGCAGAGTTTTCCAAAGGTTACTTGCTGTATGATATTGCAGTGGATGAATGCAGAAGATCAAGTTGCCTTTGATTAAGCCAGATACTAAAGAGAATTAAAAAAAAAATAACATAATGCCACTTGTGATGGACCAAAAAATAATCTCTCAAAAATGTCCACATCCTAACTTTTGGGACCTGTGAATATGTTACTTTATGATGCAAAAAGGACTTTGCGGATGTGATTAAATCGAGGATTTTGAGATGGAGAGATTATTTTGGATTATCTGCGGTGGATCCAGTGTAGTCAAAAGGGTCCTTAAATATGGAAGTGGGACGTAGAATTGTTAAGTATCAGAATACTAGGATATGAGAAAGACTCAATAGGACATTGATGGCTTTGAAGATGGAAATGAACCACAAGCCAAGGAGTGTGGGAGATTTCGAAAAACAGGCAAAGGAAAGCAAAACAGATGATCCCCTGAGGCCTGTAGAAAGGAACACTTTCCTACCATCACTTTGATTTCAGCATAGTGAGATGTACTCTGGATTTCCCTTTTGTTTTTAATTTTTTAGTCTTGAAAAGTTCTTTATATTTTGGATTTTTGTCACATATGCAGCATAAGGAAATCATGTGGCTTAAATTTTTCCCAAACATCAAAACTGCTATTTAAATAAGCAGTGGCCTGTGCTGCTTATGACACACTAAGCACTATGCCACGTATGTGCAGAGGAAGCACCTGAGATCTTATGAGGATGCAGGTTCTGATTCTGTACATCAGGAACGAGGCCTGATATTCTGTATTTCTGACAAGCTCCCGGATGATACAAGTGCTGCTGGTCCTTGAATCTCAGGTTGAGTAGCAAGGCTCTACGTAGATGAATTGATCTAATGCTCTCTATAATCTCAGGAGATCTATACAACTATCGCTCTTATTTTAAAAATGAAGAAATGGAAATACAGAGAGTAATTTGCCCAAGGTTACAACAGCTAGGAAGTGGCAGAGCCCAGCCCCGGCTCTAAGGATTCCTCTGTATAATCATCTCACTTTGCAAGTTTAAATGCAACCAAGCAGTGTAAGTATCATTTCGTTTTACCGTTAAACCCAAAACACACAAAGCTAAACTACAGTATTCTATTTAAAACAAATACTAGTCCTAATTGGAATTTTTATTAAACATTTGAGCATTAATATGATTTTATTCCACTCATATAAATACCCCACCCACAATACGCAGTTTAAAAAGGCTGCTTGAAACGTGGTCAGACAATTGTACTACCCTTCTCAAATAACTTAAGAATGGGCCGCGCACCCAGGATGTGTGTGTTCAGGTGGCACTGTGTGTGTGTTTGTGTATGTGGTGGTTTAAGGGGTATTAGTGTGAAGAATCAGGGTCTAAGGTACAATTAGATGTCTAGTATTCAGAAGCTAGTTATCGAAATCCTCGCTACTTGAGTATGCTACTTTTGAGTCTCTCTAGCCCCTAGGAGAAGGAAATGGCAACCCACTCCAGTGTTCTTGCCTGGAGAATCCCAGGGACGGGGGAGCCTGGTGGGCTGCCGTCTATGGGGTCGCACAGAGTCGGACACGACTGAAGCGACTTAGCAGCAGCAGCCCATGGGAGCTGGCCTGAAATGCAGACCCCGCCCTCCCACTAGCATCTGCTGAATCAGAATGTGCATTTTAACCTAAATCACAGATGATGGTACGCACTTTAAAGCTTGAGACCACTGATCTATAGCCCAACTTGCTCTAGATTCATCCCAATACCAGAGTCTCTGGAAGGGCGTGGCCTTAAAGACAATGAAGGCAAACAATGCCTTTTCCAGGTGGACATTTGATTTTTCTTCCAGGTGCAAAGTCACTGGGCAAGGCAGGGCCGCTGGCCCTTCCGAGTTCACTTCCGGGTGCCTCCGGGGCAGGACCGAAGGCAGTCACACCCCTCCCACTCTCAGGTGCGGTTCATTTACTCCACTGGACTAGGAAGCCAGGCGGGTGGCTGCATGTGGTCACACGTGGACGCCGCCCGCCCAGCCTCCAGTTCCGAAGGCACAAGACACGGGAAGAGAAGACGGCTGGGCTTTGCGCCCCGGTCCCTGGCAGCGCGAACTTGCATCTTAGACCCGAGGCCGTCACCTTCCTCACCAAGTTGGTCAGTAGACCGTGGTCCAGCCCCACCACCAGCACGAGCACCACCACCGCGGAAAACAGAGGCAACGAGAGTCCCAAGCAAACCACGGTAGCGGCACCTCCGATCCCAGCGTCTGCTTTTCCGGATTCCTGAACACAGAACTGGAAGGTAATGAATTTATGTTCCTTTTTTTTTTTCCAAACACATTGCTTCTATTTTTTATTTTTTTTCAACTCCAAACCACTGTCTTTATTTTTTAATATAAATTTATTTATTTTAATTGGAGGTTAATTACTTTATAATATTGTATTGGTTTTGCCATACATCAACATGAATCCGCCACAGGTATACATTCCTTTAAACTACTGAGTTTGAAGTAAACTGTTACAGCAGCAATAGGAAACTACTACAACTTTCAGTGAAAGCCTCTTTTAAAGGCTGTACATCCTCCAGTCGACCTCCATTGCTTTCAGAAGAACATCGAGGGCTCTAGTTTGACTAAAAGGCTTTTTGTCATTTGTTTTTAACCATTGATTAAGGGTTGCATCTATTTGGACTCCCTAATTTCCATCCTGTGTGCCATGCCTGCAGAAGTATTGCTGCTTTCCCAGATTGCCAGCTTTCCCACGCCCTTGTTCTGTTGCACACGCTATGCTCCCTGGCAACATGATCCACTTTTGCTTGTCCATTCAACTCCTACCTGTCCCTGTGAACTCACTTTTAAGGTCATCTCCTATGCAAGGCCTTGCCCTGGCTGTCCAGTCTAGGTTCCCTCCTTCCTAAGGAGCACTTGCCACATTATGTCTAATTCATATATATCACTTATCTTCCTGTATTCTGAGCTACTTGGGGAGATAATGAGGTCATATTTGTGTACCTCCAGCATCTAGTGCATTGCTTGATTCACAGTAGTCCTCAATAAATTTTTTTTTTCTGATTTCTCGATTGATTACTGGCCAACGTCTCAGTAGTTTATTTCCATGAATCAGCTTTCAAATATGATTCTATCATATACACAACTGCATGGGGCCCTAACCTGTTGTTTCTCTTAGCTACCATCCTATTTCTCTTTTTCCTGCCAAATAGGTAGTAAGTGATCTTCAAATGTAGTTTTAATTTTCTTCCTCTCTTAACTCCTTGGCATATTTCTTTTTCAAAGGTCCCTATTGATCTCTTTCTATCTCTTTTGACCTCTCGGATAACTTTGACAAATCTTTCCCTCCTTCATTTTCCATGTAGTTACTGATCACTTCCTACTTCTGTGTGTGTGACTTTTTTGCTAGTTCTTCTTCCTACACCTTAATTCTGGGAATTCCTCCAATATTAAATACTTAATCCCCAGTTCTTCTGTCTATGCGTTTAATATCTTGAAGTCCTCATCCACTTTCATGGTTTCTCCATCAACTACAAAGATGGGTATGTCTGTAGCCAAGACCTGCTATAGCCTTGTCCATTCAAAGCTACAGTTGAGTCTATGCCAGTGTCTAGAAGACAACTGATGTTATTGAGTTTTCATCAGTAACGCTCCCTCCTTGTCTTCCTCTGTCAGTGACTTCTCTGTTATGCTCATTTCTCATTTTATATTCTTATATGTATTCAAGTTATTTTTCTTCAGGTTATCTCTTAGATTTGTCCTTTTTGTGATTTTTTTTTTCTCTATGACCACCATGCTGATCTAAGCCCTCAATATCTTAAGGGCCACTTTATATTTCACTACTTGAATCAACTGTGCCTCCAATATTTCTTTGCTTTAATCAACCATGCATTCCATAGTCTTTTCCCTAATTTACAGTGAATCCTACCACCACTTTTGCATCTAACACTCAACTCATTCAGTACTTTTATGTTATCTTGCCACACAAGAAACTATGGTCAACCTGTATTGGTTATTATACCATGCCTGTGTGGTCTGCTTAGGCCCAACTAACATTCAGACTCACTTTGACTATCCAAGGCTACATTAACACGAGCCTGCTCAAAGGGAGCAAGGCACAGATTGCACAGGGCGGTGGGAGGTCTTCTACTTCAGAGGTAGTTGTAGCAATCTGATAGCTCAGGGGCAAGGGAATTGTCTGGTTTAGAAGTATTGTGCATCACAGGTGCCAATTGCTCTTGCAGTAACCCCACAGTCATAGCTTCCAGGGTCCTTGCAAGGACATGTCAGTTAAAAGAGTGACCGCATTCAGGGAAATCCAAAGGGTGGCATCTGTACCAGTTCTTTAGAGTTCATTTATCTTCTCTCCTGATTCAGGCTCATTTTTACTGTAAGCAGTGTTATGTAGTAATATAGCAAACACTTTACCTTTATTAGGTTTTCAGAGGAATAGTGATGGCATGTTAATTGAGGGTTAGTGTCTTGTGCAGAGAAGGCAATGGCACCCCACTCCAGTACTCTTGCCTGGCAAATCCCATGGACGGAGGAGCCTGGTAGGCTGCAGTCCATGGGGCCTCTAGGAGTTGGGCATGACTGAGCGACTTCACTTTCACAGATTGGAGAAGGAAATGGCAACCCACTCCAGTGTTCTTGCCTGGAGAATCCCAGGGACGGGGGAGCCTGGTGGGCTGCCATCTATGGGGTTGCACAGAGTTGGACACGACTGAAGCGACTTAGCAGCAGCAGCAGCAGTCTTGTGCAGAAAAGAAAGGATTTTGTTAACTTTTGTCCAAAGTTACCAATCAAGTTGGAACTCTTTTGACTCATTACTAAGGTCAGGTCATTCATAATCTTACTTGACACCCCCTGTCCCATTCATTCAAACCTCTGTTCTGGTACTCCCCAGCTAGCCTTTTCTGACCTCCTCGTCTAATATAGTAAGATTCTCAAATATGTTCTTCCTTCATTATAGCCCCAGATTCCGTGCCAAATTCTAATTCTGTTTCTATAATTCAAATTCTGTAATAGATAAGTAGTCTATTTAAGAAATAGCCACAGAATAACAGAATCTCAGAATTATGAGCAGCATTCCAAGCTGATGGTTGGATTTCAGTGTTTTGCAGTAATATAAGATAAATTGAGACAGCACTGTTGCAAAACTTTTTTTAGGGGTGAAAAACTCATAGCTGAAAGTTTAAACAAAACAAAACAAAAAACTTCAGCCCAAACACATAGCTGTATATATCCTAAAAGAAAAAGCACAGTGGGATAAAGTGAAAACCAAAGTCGAATCATAAAATTGCTGAGGTTTCAGAAGTGTAGCAGAAGCTCATTGCCCATGTGAAGGCAGGGAGCAGTGAGGCCAAGCGGAGAATGTGGAACCTGAGGCCTTAGGAGACAGAAGGCAATGGATGCGGTCCAGGCTGACTGGTTGTATGACTTCTGGCAAGTTAATTACCTCTTTCTGTGTTTTATCACAGGTTCATGAATGCGCATAGTGATATTTTCTCATGATTTACCTGAAGTAGTATGGTCAAGATTGATGAGGTGATATTGTGGAATGTCTCAACTTAACATGGGAGAGAAATTCAGCAGAATTATAGGATATTTAAATTTTTCCCATTGGAGATGAAAGAGGAGTAAGGAGACAGAGATTTACAAGAAAGCTGCTTTTAATTGTGTCTACATGGGCCAATTAGAACAGAAATCAACACTTTTGCTATGGATTTGATCAATATAGACAAATTAAATTACCTTAGACTGTCCTGTATTATTTCATTTTTCAGTAAAGTGTTTTGGATCTAAATTATTCTTATACTTGCTTTCATTCCCCCTAGTTTTACCTTTTTTTTTGGTGGAAGAATCAAGAGAGAATCTTGATCCCGTTTTAAGTATCCCTTTTGGAATATCTTAAAATTGTATTTGGACAAACAATATGGGAAAAAGTACTTTTTATAACAAAGAACAAATAGAAAATTTTGTGAGCGACAACATCTGATGCTTGTGTTGCCAAGGTAAAAGCCAAAGTAGATGGATGAGTTGAAAGGTACGTACATCTTAAACCAGTGCCCAACCCAAATTATATTCCAAATTAAAGATGCATACTAGAAGTGCCCTTAATGTATTGTAGTAGGTGGTTTTGAAAGGAAGTAATGAACATACAGTAGAAACAGATAACCTTCCTTTCTTAAATAATAAGTTTCCTCAATTAGTAAAAACACGGAGAAGATCCACACTTTGTATGGTATTCTACAGTTGTTAGCTATAGTCACTAGAAAGTAATTAGTCCAATTTCCTCTTCTAAAAAACTTGAGCCCCTGTTCACCTCTCCCTTGTTCATACCAGCTTCAGTAAGTATAAGTAATACAGTAGACAGGATTGCTTCCCAGATTGCCTTTATACAGTCTGTGGAGTTTATTACCACAGGAGGTCATCAAGTCAGTTTTAACAGCTGGATTCAAAATGAGGTTGGGAGAATTTTTATGACCAATAACATTTATATAGTAAAGTAGGTGATTTAAGAGCTTTATATTTTAGGTCATAAGATCATACTCCAGTTCATAAAATATTAAACCATGGAATTGGAAAAGAAATTTTCCTTGTAAAATATCTTTGAAGACTTTTGATAGAGGCCACTTCTGGTATCTTATGATAGACAAAAAATGATCTTACAACAAAGGAGTAAAAATGTTGTTAGATGGCAAGTCCAACACTTACATGACACTATAACCAAATATAACAAGCAAAACATCAAGTGAAAATTGAAGTTCTGCTTGGCTGTGTCTATACAGAAACAAAATGACTGGTTAAAAAGGGTAAAAATTCAGTTGAACAAATTATTGATAATATGGAGACATGAAAAGTTCTTTCTGTTTGCTGAACTCAGCTTAAAAATATGAATTCAAGTGAACTTGCTTGTATGTATAAATAAGCCTTCATGCGTACGTACTCGGTTGTGTCTGACTCTTTGCGACCCTATGGACTGTAGCCTGCCAGATGCCTCTGTTCATGGAATTCACTAGGCAAGAATACTGGAGTGGGGAACCATTCCCTTCTTCAGGGGATCTTCCCAACTCAGGGATCAAACCCAGGTCTCCCTCATTGCAGGCATATTCTTTACTGTCTGAGCCAACAGGGAAACTCCCCCAAATGGCAAAATGATTAAAATTTTAATGTAAAAATTTCCCACTTTTATTGATTTAGTTGAGGTGTTCAGATACGACTTTCTAGTTAGAATTATTTCATGGTTCCTCTGTTAGCTAAACCTATCATGCAATTATTCCTTCCTCAGAGTAAGTAGCTTGACTAGGAATGTGATAATTTTAAACCCAATGCAATGCCAATTAGTTTTCAGAACTCCTGACTTTCAGAAAAGGATGGAATTTTGTCCAAGTTTAGAGACTGTGGGAGCCTAAAGTGTTGTTCTTGAAATAGGAAAATTTTATGTTGACATTGACAGAAAAAAATCTTGCTTTTTCATTGTACTTTGGATACACAGAACTGTTGTGGATCAAAATTTGTGATATCTGGTGCTATATGATGCAAGTAAGTTGTTTTGATCTATACATATGAAGTGCCAATAAGTAAATGGAGACCTCCTTTGGTTTCTCCGTGTTTAGGTCCTGCTCTCTAATTAAAGTGTGTAGAGACTACTGAGCAGACACATGTTTTAGTGGGTGAAGCTTCATACTTCCGTTCTCTACATTTGCTTTTTATGTTGCCTATATTGCTTAATTTTTGAGCTTTACTCTCAAGTATAGACAGCTTCCCAGGTGATGCTAGTGGTAAAGAATCAGCTTCCGAATGTGAGAGACACAAGACATGTGGATTCAATCCCTGAATCAAGAAGACCCCCTGGAGGAGAGCATGGCAGCTGACCCCAGTATTTTTGCCTGGAGAATCCCAAGGACAGAGAAGCCTAGTGGACTACAGTTTAGAGGGTCCCAAAGAGTTGGACATGACTGAAGTGACATAGCACGCAGGCATAGAGATATGCACTCTTTTGATTAGATTTTAGTATTGGGCAGGAACAGAGCCAATGACCATAGAAACAGATAGCTTTAAAATTGTTTTTTATGTCTATTATGTGTGCATGCTCAGTCATGTCTGACTCTTTGTGACCCCATAGTCTGTAGCCTGCCAGTCTTCTGTGTCCATGGAATTTTCCAGGCAGGAATACTAGAATGGGTTGCCATTTCCTTCTCCAGGGGATCTTCCAGACCCAGGGATTGAACCTGCATCTCTGTATCTCCTGCATTGGTAGGAGAATTCTTTACCATCAAATAGCATTTATCTCCCACACTCTGATTGTACAAAGCCTAGTAGTTCTAGAGAGACATAAAGTGAGTTGTTTAGAACAAGGTAGTGTGATTGTTGACTTTTTGCGTCAACTTGACAGATTTATGGGGTGCTTAGAAATTTTAGTTCAGTTCAGTTCAGTCACTCAGTTGTGTCCAACTTTGCAACCCCATGGACTGTAGCACGCCAGGCCCCCCTGTCCATCACCAACTCCTGGCATTTACTCAAACTCATGTCCATTGAGTCAGTGATGCCATCCAACCATCTCATCCTCTGTCATCCCCTTCTTCTCCCATCTTCAGTCTTTCCCAGCATCAGGGTCTTTTCCAATGAGCAAGTTATTTGCATCAGGTGGCCAAAGTGTTGGAGCTTCAGCTTTAGCATCAGTCCTTCCAATGAATATTTAGGACTGATCTCCTTTAGGATGGACTGGTTGGATCTCCTTGCAGTCCAAGGGACTCTCAAGAGTCTTCTCCAACACCACAGTTCAAAAGCATCAATTCTTCAGCACTCAGTGTTCTTTATAGTCCAGCTCTCACATCCAAACATGACTACTGGGAAGACCATAGCCTTGACTAGATGGACCTTGGTTGGCAAAGTAGTGCCTCTGCTTTTTAGTATTCTGTCTAAGTTGGTCATAACTTTTCTTCCAAGGAGCAAGTGTCTCTTAATTTCATGCCTGCAGTCACCATCTGCAGTGATTTTGAAGCCTCCTAAAATCTGTCACTGTTTCCACTGTTTTCCCATCTATTGGCTATGAAGTGATGGGACCAGATGCTGTGATCATAGTTTTCTGAATGTTGAGCTTTAAGCCAACTTTTTCACTCTCCTCTTTCACTTTCATCAAGAGGCTCTTTACTTCTTCTTTGCTTTCTACCATAAGGGTGGTGTCATCTGCATATCTGAGGTTATTGATATTTCTCCTGACAGTCTTGATTCCAACTTGTGCTTCATCCAGTCTGCAATTGCATGATGTACTCTGCATATAAGTTAAATAAGCAGGGTGACAATATACAGCCTTGACATACTCCTTTCTTGATTTGGAGCCAGTCTGTTGTTCCATGTCCAGTTCTAACTGTTGCTTCCTGACCTGCATACAGATTTCTCAAGAGGCAGGTCAGTTGGTCTGGTATTCCCATATCTTGAAGAATTTTCCACAGTTTGTTGTGGTTCACACAGTCAAAAGCATTGACTTAGTCAATAAAGCAGAAATAGATGTTTTTCTGGAACTCTCTTGTTTTTTCGATGATGCATTGGATGTTGGCAATATGCTCTCTGGTTCCTCTGCCTTTTCTAAATCCAGCTTGAACATGTGGAAGTTCACGGTTCATGTACTATTGAAGACTGACTTGGAGAATTTTGAGCATTACTTTACTAGCGTGTGAGATGAGTGCAATTGTGCGATAGTTTAAGCATTCTTTGGCATTGTCTTTCTTTGAGATTGGAATGAAACCTGACCTTTTCTAGTCCTGTGGCCACTGCTGCATTTTCCAAATTTGCTGGCATATTGAGTGCAGCACTTTCACAGCATCATCTTTTAGGATTTGAAATAGCTCAACTGGAATTCCATCACCTCCACTAGCTTTGTTTGTAGTGATGCTTCCTAAGGTCCACTTGACTTCGCATTCCAGAATGTCTGGCTCTAGGTGAGCAATCATACCATCATGATTATCTGGGTCATGAAGATTGTTTTCTGTGTATTCTTGCCACCTCTTCTTATTATCTTCTGCTTCTGTTAGGCCCATACCATTTCTGTCCTTTATTGTGCCCATGTTTGCATGAAATGTTCCCTTGGTATCTCTAATTTTCTTGAAGAGATCTCCAGTCTTTCATTGAGGAAGGCTTTTTTATCTCTCCTTGCTATTCTTTGGAACTCTGCATTCAAATGGGTATATCTTTCCTTTTCTCCTTTGCTTTTGGCTTCTCTTCTATTCACAGCTATTTGTAAGGCCTTCTCAGACAACCATTTTGCCTTTTGCATTTTTTTCTTGTGAATGGTCTTGACTGACTCAGACTTGCCCATAAGTATCCAGGAGACTCCGGTAGAGGCATGGGTCTGTGATGGCCTGGTGCAGGGCTGGGGGCACTGAGTGTAGCAGTGCAGGCATGGGACCTTTTGAAGGAAGTAGCCATTATCTTTCTGTTGTTATTTCTCTGCTGATCTCCAGTAGCATATTGGGCACCTACTGACCTGGGGAATTCCTCTTTCAGTATCCTATCATTTTGTCTTTTCATACTGTTAATGGAGCCAAAGCAAAAACAATACCCAGTTGTGGATGTGACTGGTGATAGAAGCAAGGTCCGATGCTGTAAAGAGCAATATTGCATAGGAACCTGGAATGTTAGGTCCACGACTCAAGGCAAATTGGAAGTGGTCAAACAGGAGATGGCAAGAAAGAATGTCAACATTCTAGGAATCAGCGAACTAAAATGGACTGGAATGGGTGAATTTAACTCAGATGACCATTGTATCTACTACTGCAGGTAGGAATCCCTTAGAAGAAATGGAGTAGCCATCCTGGTCAACAAAAGAGTCCAAAATGCAGTACTTGGATACAGTCTCAAAAACAGAATGATCTCTGTTCATTTCCAAAGCAAACCATTCAATATCACAGTAATCCAAGTCTATGCCCCAACCAATAACACTGAAGAAGCTGAAGTTGAATGGTTCTATGAAGACCTACAAGACCTTTTAGAACTAACACCCAAAAAAGATGTCCTTTTCATTATAGGGGACTGGAATGCAAAAGTAGGAAGTCAAGAAACACCTGGAGTAACATGAAAATTTGGCCTTGGAATATGGAATGAAGCAGGGCAAAGGCTAATAGAATTTTGCCAAGAGAACACCCTGGTCATAGCAAACACCTTCTTCCAACAACACAAGAGAAGACTCTACACATGGACATCACCAGATGGTCAACACCGAAGTCAGACTGATTATATTCTTTGCAGCCAAAGATGAAGAAGCTCTATACCATCAGCAAAAACAAGACCGGGAGCTGTCTGTGGCTCAGATCATGAACTCCTTATTGTCAAATTCAGACTTAAATTGAAGAAAGTGGGAAAACCACTAGACCATTCAGGTATGACGTAAATCAAATCCCTTATGATTATACAGTGGAAGTGAGAAATAGATTTAAGGGACTAGATCTGATAGACAGAGTGCCTGATGAACTATGGATGGAGGTTTGTGACATCGTACAGGAGACGGGGGTCAAGACCATCCTCATGGAAAAGAAATGCAAGAAAGCAAAATGGATGTCTGGGGAGGCCTTACAAATAGCTGTGAAAAGAAGAGAAGCAAAAAGCAAAGGAGAAAAAGAAAGATATAAGCATCTGAATGGAGAGTTTCAAAGAATAGCAAGGAGAGATAAGAAAGCCTTCCTCAGCGATCAATGCAAAGAAATAGAGGAGAACAACAGACTGGGAAAGACTAGAGATCTCTTCAAGAAAATTAGAGATACCAAGGGAACATTTCATGCAAAGATGGGCTCGATAAAGGACAGAAATGGTATGGACCCAACAGAAGCAGAAGATATTAAGAAGAGGTGGCAAGAATACATGGAAGAACTATACAAAAAAGATCTTCATGACCCAGATAATCACGATGGTGTGATCACTAATCTAGAGCCAGACATCCTGGAATATGAAGTCAAGTGGGCCTTAGAAAGCATCAGTACGGAAAAAGCTAGTGGAGGTGATGGAATTCCAGTTGAGCTATTTCAAATCCTGAAAGATGATGCTGTGAAAGTGCTGCACTCAATATGCCAGCAAATTTGGAAAATGCAGCAGTGGCCACAGGACTGGAAAAGGTCAGTTTTCATTCCAATCCCAAAGAAAGGCAATGCCAAAGAATGCTCAAACTACCGCACAGTTGCACTCATCTCACACGCTAGTAAAGTAATGCTCAAAATTCTCCAAGCCAGGCTTCAGCAATATGTGAACTGTGAACTTCCACATGTTCAAGCTGGATTTAGGAAAGGCAGAGGAACCAGAGATCAAATTGCCAACATCTGCTGAATCATGGGAAAAGCAAGAGAGTTCCAGAAAACATCTATTTCTGCTTTATTGACTATGACAAAGCCTTGCCGGGGTCCAGCCCCGGTGGATCCAGGGTGATTCGAAGGTGGGGACGGAGTCAGCGTCTTTGGAAAAATACATATATAATCACAGATATAGAGAGATTAAAAATGGATAGTGTAGCAGGAAGATCAGTGGAGAAAAAGAGGCTGAATAACTTGGATTACGTGGAATAGCATCCATGCTCCAGATGGGAATTCAGCCAGAAAAACGGGAGCAAGAAAGAAGCGACATGGGGGAATCAGTCTTTCCGGAAACTGATCCGATTTCTTTATTTTTGGGTTTGCTTATATACCTTTTGTTACACATAGGGATGAATACAGAGTCACGTGGGGGTCAGCAGTCCTGACCTTTATCAAAATCAGGTGCTTCACATAAATGTATAAAAAAAGGTCTTAGGGATATTACATCATCTTCTGGCCATGAGTGAGACCTGCTGACATTTTATCATCCTTTCTTTCTGATAACCAAAAACTTTTCCAAGTGTGTTTTTTCTCAAACCAGGCACCACCCTCCAAATAAAGCTGCATTCCTATAGGGTGAGGGTGTAGTGAGTTACAATCAAGAAAGGAATTTATTTAACCCAAGGTTAACATGATTAGTCTTAAAGGTTAATACTTATTTATCCTATATGCTTAAAGGTTAATACTTATTTCTCCTATATGTTAGTTATATTCATTATAAGGGTAAGGAACATGGAGATTTAGCAGCAAACATCAGCCCAACAAATGAAAATCCTTTCACCAATGCTCCCCTTAAGATCTATTTAGTCTTAAGATATGATAAAGTTACATTCTTACATAGCAAGGACACAGTGATTTATAACAAAGTACAGTGATCTATTACAAAAGAGAAAATCCATTAACTCAAAAAGTCTAGTATTACTAACATCAAAAACTACCATATTTCCTTTTCTATATTCCAAATACATTGATTAATATATTCCCAGGTGCCTAAGGATATGGAGGCCTGGCGGCAATCATTGACTCAACAAGAAGAAAAAGCCCTATGCTAATTAAGACTCTCAAAATACTCCAAAACTCTCTGTGCTGTTTATGGTTAAGAGGTAGTAAACAATCAAATCACGTGGCAGGAGTATGGATAATCCTGTCACATGAGCTAGTCTGTCAGCAGAGAGGTTTGACCTGAGACATCCTTGTCCCACCCAGAGCAGGGAATTAGCAGCAATTATTGACACAACAAATGAAAAAACCCTTCACCAATATAATTCCTAACCAACCCATTATACTAATAATTTCTAACTCCACAAGAGAATTTGCCTTTAATAAGTCTAAAACATCTCGTGCCTCTCAGATTGGGAGGCTATAAACAATCACATGTGCCCGGACGAACCTATACAGGTGGGCTAGATAACCTTCAGAGGGGTCTGTAAGCTGAAACACTCTTGTCACGCCCAAGAATTTTTATTGCCTTGGAGCTGCGCGTTTACTCCTTCTCCGAGAGAAACGGTTATGGGGGAGAGCCCCCCGTAAAATCAGAGGTGTAGGTGAGAGCATAAAACAGACTCTGGTTTTGGGATTAGATGCTCGGGAACAGGGGGTTTCCTGAGGCTTGATCACGCCTTTGCATATGCCAAGCCTCCTTCCTCATGACCTTTGCCATGGGCGGAGTTCCTCACGCTGGCCCCCGGCACTTTGACTGTATGGATCACAATAAACTGTGGAAAATTCTGAAAGAGATGGGAATACCAGACCACCTAACCTGCCTGTTGAGAAACCTATATGTAGGTCAGGAAGCAACAGTTAGAACTGGACATGAAACAACAAACTGGCTCCAGATCGGGAAAGGAGTATGTCAAGGCTGTGTATTGTCACCGTGCTTATTTAACTTCTATGCAGAGTACATCATGAGAAACGCTGGGCTGGAAGAAGCACAAGCTGGAATCAAGATTGCCAGGAGAAATAGCAATAACCTCAGATATGCAGATGACACCACCCTTATGGCAGAGAGTGAAGAGGAAGTTCCTCTTGATGAAAGTGAAAGAGGAGAGTGAAAAAGTTGGCTTAAAGCTCAACATTCAGGAAACGAAGATCATGGCATCTGGTCCCATCACTTCATGGCAAATAGATGGGGAAACAGTGGAAACAGTGTCAGACTTAATTTTTTTGGGCTCCAAAATCACTGCAGATGGTGACTGCAGCTATGAATTAAAAGATGCTTACTCCTTTAAAGGAAAGTTATGACCAACCTAGATAGCATATTCAAAAGCAGAAACATTATTTTGCCAGCAAATGTCCGTCTAGTCAAGGCTATGATTTTTCCTGTGGTCATATATGGATGTGAGTGTTGGTCTGTGAAGAAAGCTGAGCACTGAAGAATTGATGCTTTTGAAGTGTGGTGTTGGAGAAGACTCTTGAGAGTCCCTTGGACTGCAAGGAGATCCAACCAGTCCGTTCTAAAGGAGATCAGCCCTGGGTGTTCATTGAAAGGATTGATGCTAAAGCTGAAAGTCCAATACTTTGGCCACTTTATGCAAAGAGTTGACTCATTGGAAAAGACTCTGATGCTGGGAGGAATTGGGGACAAGAGAAGAAGGGGACGACAGAAGATGAGATGGCTCGATGGCATTACTGACTTGATGGACATGAGTTTGAGTAAACTCCGTGAGTTGGTGAGGACAGGGAGGCCTAGCGTGCTGCGATTCATGGTGTCAAAAAGAGTGGGACATGACTGAGTGACTGAACTGAACTGAACTGACCCATTATCTAACAGGGAGAGAACACAGCCCCACCCATCAACATAAAATTGGATTAAAGATTTACTGAGCATGGTCCCACCCATAAGAATAATACCCAATTTCTTTCTTAGTCAGTCTCTCCCATCAGGAAGCTTCCATAAGCCTCCTATCCTTCTCCGTCAGAGGACAGACGACTGAAAACCACAATCACAGGAAACTAACTGATCTGATCACATGGACCACAGCCTTGTCTAACTCAATGAAACTGTGAGCCATGCTGTGTAGGGCCACCCAAGATGGATGAATCATGGTTGAGTGTTCTGACAAAATGTGGTCCACTGGAGAAGGGAATGTCAAACCACTTCAGTATTCTTGCTTTGGGAACCCCATCCATGAACAGTATGAAAAAGCAAAAAGACAGGACACTGAAAGATGAACTCCCCAGGTCGGTAGGTGCCCAATATGCTACTGGAGATCAGTGGAGAAATAACTCCAGAAATAATGAAGAGATGGAGCCAAAGCAAAAACAGCACCCAGTAGTGGATATGACTGGTGATAGAAGCAAAGTCTGATTCTGTAAAGAGCAGTATTGTATAGAAACCTGGAATGTTAGGTCCATGAATCAGGGCAAATTGGAAGTGGTCAAACGAGATGGCAAGAGTGAATGTCGACATTTTAGGAATCAGCAAACTAAAATGGACTGGAATGGGTGAATTTAACTCAGATGACCATTTTATCTACTACTATGGGCAAAAACCCCTAGAAGAAATGGAGTAGCCATTATAGTCAACAAAAGAGTTCTAAGTGAAGTACTTGGATGCAGTCTCAGAAATGACAGAATGATCTCTGTTCATTTGCAAGGCAAACCATTCAATATCACGGTAATCCAAGTCTATGCCCTGACTAGTAATGCTGAAGAAGCTGAAGTTGAATGGTTCTATGAAGACCTACAACACCTTTTAGAACTAACACCCCAAAAAAGATATCCTTTTATTATAGGGGACTGGAATGCAAAAGTAGGAAGTCAAGAAATACCTGGAGTAACAGGCAAATTTGGCCTTGGAATACAGAGTGAAGCAGGGCCAAGGCTAATAGCGTTTTGTCAAGAGAATGCACTGGTCATAGCAAACACCCTCTTCCAACAGCACAAGAGAAGATTCTACACATGGACATCACCAGATGATCAGTACCAAAGTCAGACTGATTATATTCTTTGCAGTCAAAGATGGAGAAGTTCTGTTTAGTGAGCTTAGACATTTGGCTGAACCTTATTTCTGGGTGTATCTGTGAGGGTGTTCCCAGATGAGATTAGCATTTGCATCAGTGGCCTGAGTAAAGGAGATAGCCCTTCCCAGTGAGAGTGTGCATCATTCAATCTATTGATGGCTGAACAAAACAAAAAGGCAGAGGAAGGGAAGAATTTGCTCTTTCTTCCTGACTGTTGAGCTGAGACGTTGATCTTCTTCCCTTGGACTGGAGATTACATCATCAGTGCTTTTAGTTCTCAGGCTTTCAAGCTTGAACTGGAACTATACTACCGCTTTCCTGGGTCTCCATCTTGTAGCTGGCATATCAGAGGACTTCTGAGCCTCTGTAATTGTATAAGTTGATTCCTTGTAGTAAATGGCTTTGTATATTTATGTATATCCTGTTGGTTCTTTTTCTCTGTAGGACACTGTAGTACAACTAGTCAGTGCAGAGGTAAGACTAGTTATGAGTCTGCTGCTGTGTAATTATGCCATGCCTCTGAATGTCTGGCATGGCAACTAATGGAAAAGAGGTGGGCAATAAATGTTTTTGAAATGATGAATGAATACCTAGTAGCTTAAGAAAACATTTTGACCTTACTTGCACTGAGTAGAGCCTAATAGTAGTTGCAACTCTTCATTGTTCCATTACTAAGTCACTTCAGTTGTGTCCAACTCTGTGTGACCCTACGGACTGCAGCCTGCTAGTCTCCTCTGTCCATGGGGATTCTCTGGGCAAGAATAGGAGGTTTGCATGTCCTTCTCCAGGAGATCCTCCTGACCAAGGGATTGAACCTGCATCTCTTAGATTTCTTGCATTGACAGGCAGGTTCTTTACCGCTAACATTCAGTTCAGTTCAGTTCAGTTCAGTTGCTCAGTCATGTCTGACTCTTTGGGACACCATGGACTGTAGCACGCCAGGCCTCCCTGTCCATCACCAACTACTGGAGTTCACTCAAACTCACGCCCATCGAGTCAGTGATGCCATCCAGCCTTCTCATCCTCTGTCATCCCCTTCTTTTCTTGCCCCCAATCCCTCCCAGCATCAGAGTCTTTTCCAATGAGTCAACTCTTCACATGAGGTGGCCAAAGTACTGGAGTTTCAACTTTAGCATCATTCCTTCCAAAGAACACCCAGGACTGATCTCCTTTAAAATGGACTGGTTGGATCTACTTGCAGTCCAAGGGACTCTCAAGAGTCTTCTCCCACACCACAGTTCAAAACCATCAATTCTTCGGCGCTCAGCTTACTTCACAGTCCAACTCTCAAATCCACTAGCATTACTGTTACTAAATTAAAAAGCTCTCTTCTCCCACTAAAAAATTAAGAAAATAACTAGAGAAAAATTGAAAGCCAGCATCATCACATGCCTCTCTCTTGTGTTAGGTATTAATTTACTTATCAAAACAGAGCTAATAGCCTCTGATGAGTCTTTTATAGGAATTCTTTGTACTTATATATGGCCAGTTCTTGGCACAGGTGGGTAGGAAATTTGAAAAAACTGACCACATTCTGAATCCTCTAGGCACATGAAGTTTATTAACCATATCTGTAAGATCTTTAGAGGTAACAGTTTCAATCAGTCTAAGCAACATCTTGTCATGAACACAAGGGATAGAGCACTATTTCCAAATTATACCGTGCATATGAATCACATGGGGAGCTTGTTGAAATGCAGATGTTATGCTTCATACATCTGGACTGGGCACTGAGACCTTGAACTTCTAACAAGCTCTCAGATGTTGCTGAAGCTTCTGGTTTTGGGTTCACATGGAGAAGGGAGAAGCTAGCTCCTGGAGAATCTGACTGACTCTTTTGTCTGATTATCTGATTTGCCTCTGGCCTTCTTGGTGTTTTGTCAAAGATCTTATATGCTAATAGTGGGACTCCATACCTGCAGCATTTAAATGAGGCTGAAGACTTACTGTTCTTAAAGTTGTCATTTTCTCCTCTAAGCTATGTGAATGATGGTCTCATTCTTTTCTTCTCTCTTTGTATATGTAGATCCAGAGTCATGTTCTATCTCATTCTGTGATCATTTTGTAGAATAATATCAGAATTTAGAAGAAAACCTTTTAAATACATAGATATGCAAGTATGTTTGGAAATCTGGTTCACTTAAAGATGCATAGTTTAATTTAACAATGAAAAAGGAAAGGGTTTTTTTTATCTAAAGTGGCTGGTATTGGGAATATGGGTAGTATTACTAAAAATTACTCTGGAGCAGAAATTTACATTTTCATCGAAATGACATTCGCATACATACACACATAGACATACATATTTGTAAAGAAAAAAGAAAGAAAAACATTTTAACCACAAGGTGGCAGTAAGATACATTTAAAAAAAAGGGATTTCAAATGAGTAATGATTTTAGACATAACTGAGGAAATGATTGTCAAAATAAATAGTGTTTCTTAGTGCAATGGTGCTTCCCTTGTGGCTCAGCTTATAAAGAATCTGCCTGCAATGTGGGAGACCTGGGTTTGATATCTGGGTTGGGAAGATCCCCTGGAGAAGGGAAAGGTTACCCACTCCAGTATTCTGGCCTAGAGGATTCCATGGACTACACAGTCCATGGGGTCGCAAAGAGTCGACATGACTGAGCGACTTTCACTTTCAGTGCAGTGGTATGCAGAAATACCTCACAAGTAACTTATTTGTGGCATTCTTCGGTAACCAGAGTTTAAATTGTAAGCTGTAAAAACTGGATATCTTCTGAAGTCCTTAGTGAACATTTGCAGAATCAATTTTCAATTACAAAACAGTTGCGTTGTACTATTTTTTATTTATTTTGGTTCCGCTTAGTTTCAAAAGTTATTTGTAAATATTTCCAAGATATGAACTCTAGAAGTTTTGAGGAGTCATGAATTCCACATGACCTACTTAATTTAAACTACCTTTTTGTATAAAGAATGTTTATAAAAGTTTTGAAAATATTTAACTGTTCCTCTCTTTGCAACACTACATTATTTTAGTCTTAAAATATGCTTCATTTTCTTTAGCCTTTTTAAGTTTAGTCATGAAGACACCTGTGCTGTCTGCTAGAAGTCAGATTGATTGCATCGTGAGTACTGTGTCAACACTTCATTGGAAAGCTAAGTTTATGTGAATAGTGTTTAAAGAAAGGTGAAGTAAATGTTGCAAAAGTCACAAAGATATCCAGATGAATGAGACATTCTTTTCCCTTTGGGAAATGATGGAAAAGGTCATGGTGGAGGATGTTGGGAAGGGTTCACTAGAGGAAGAGAGACAGATTAAATTATTCAATACCTGTTTATGTTCTTTAAATCACTTTTCATGAGGTGACACTCTGCTCTACCTATATCCAGAACTTGAAAATACCCTCAGATGCCAGCTATAAGCCAAAACATTTGGCAGTCAGCTGGTGATGAGGAAATGTTCTGGCTGGAGTAGGGGGTGGAATTTCTTCTACTTCCGGTCATTGGCAGGACTCCCGCATGTCAGTTGTTCTGGGGCTGGAAATCAGCTAGAGTGAGGCTGATCCCAAAAAGCAGAGTGGCAGCTGGACAGGTATGCCTTGTCTCTTACTCAGGTACACTCGATTCAAGGCAACAGGGACTGCATTTCTCTTTGTTTTAGACCCTGCTGAATGGTTGAGCAGCTAAATATGTTTAAATATGAGTGAGTTTTCCTTAAAATCATTGCCCAGAAATGAAGGAGTAGTCTTTTTGGAATTTATGAATACTAAAGACTTCAGGTTTATGAAGTCTGCATACTAGAGTGCCCTTTCAATTACTCCATTTTGAATAAAAAGTTGTGCTTTTTCAAAGAGTTCAACAACATCCATCAATGCTATATTAGCATGCTTATTGTGGTTACCTGACAGAATAGAAAAATAAAGAGAGAAAAAATTTAACCTAACATCTAGGGGGTATTATATCATAATCTGCAGTGATGCTGGAAGTTTATGTTGATGTGAGCTTGAAATCACTGACGAGTGGGGAGAAGTGCCGAAATCACGGCATGTTATTTTGTAGTGATGGCAGCAGTTAAGGAAGCAATTACGCTTTCAAAACTGAAGCTGCGTTTACATGCAAAACATGAAGTCCTAAGTACAAAACTGAATTTAATATATATATCAGACTTTCAAGTAAAACTATCCTTATCATTTAGTTTCTTGTTACTGCCACATTCAGAAAAAGTGAATCGTTTCTGAAAATTAAAAAGGTCCAGTGACCAAGTTTGTTTTGCCACCCTTAAGTTAGGTTGTAAAATAAAGAATACAAATTTTACTATTTTACTTTACCAATTTAGCTGCTGAAGTTAAATTATTAATTTAAAAATAGGCTTGATTAAAAATTGAAATTATGATGACCACAGCCCTATACGCCTACAAGGCTCCCATCTTTTAGGACACGAACGTGGAGAAGACCTGCAATACACAACTGACAAATGGCCTATGTTGGATCCTTCTCTATAAGCCTGAGTAAATATTTGTCTTGAGCAGAATGGACACCAACTTATGATTTGAAGTGGCAGCAGAGACCACTATTATGTCTCTCCTTTAGTGAAAGTCGCTCAGTCATATCTGACTCTTTGCGACCTCATGGACTGTAGCCTGCCATGCTCCTCGGTCCATGGATTCTCCAGGCAAGAATCCTGGAGTGGGTTGCTGTTCCCTTCTCCAGGGGATCTTCCCAACCCAGGTATCAAACCCAATTCTCCTGCATTGCAAGTGGATTCTTTACCGTCTGAGCCACCAGGGAAGCCCAAAACACACAGCGCGATGCATTTGCCGGGGAACCGAACCCAGGCCTCCAGTGTGGCAGGCGAGAATTTTACCACTGAACCACTGATGCAAGCAATTACATTGTAATTGTCTTTAAACAATTACAAACGTGTACTCCAGAATCATAACCAGTGACTATGGGGACTCGTCATGGCCAGAGACATCCAGCACTGGGAAAAAATACATAAAAGTTGTCTGGGTTTCCCATCCACCTTATTACATTCTGAAAATAGGTGGCATTTAAATGGTAAATGGAATGATAAAAGATCTCCTAGGTATTTGCCTGTCATCCTTAAAAAAGTGGGACTGTATTCCTGGCTGAAGTGATCATAGGAATCAAACAGACTCAGAGGTTGCCTCTAGGAAGAGGGCAGTACATAGAGCCCCATGGAACACCAAGAGACTGATTCCCTAACAGTGACTGGTACAGTGGGGACATCAGGGTTAGATGTGGCTGTCGTAGGTGGGGGCCCAGTTCATTCCAGTGCTAATGCATTCAGTTTAGTTTCCTTCAAAGTTTAAAATACGTTTTTCTCCAGAATTGCTTAGATAGTTAAGAATAGGCTTTGGATTGCTTAAACAGAGAATAATGACTGTGGGAGTTATTAACCTTGATTACAGTGAGAAAGATACCTCATAGCCAAGGCTGAACACCTTTAGGCTGGAAGCAGATAAGTCTTGTCCGGCCAATACTGTTCCCCAGCCTGTGGATTACACAAGAGGACGGAAATCCAATACTGTGAGTTAGGGGTGAGGGGGTGGGGATAAGCATTTAGGTATAGAATTCCTATTCATCAGGTGAATATATGTAGCTTTATAAAAATTCTGATCTTCAATTTTTTTTTTTTAAAAGAACATTTTAATTATTAACTTGGCTGCATTGAGTCTGAGTTGTGGTGCACAGGCTCTGTAGTTGTGGCAGGTGGGCTCAGTTGCTCTGAGGCATGTGGGATTCTAGCTCCCCAACCAGGGATTGAACCTGCATCCCCTGCATTGCAAGGTGGGTTCCTAACCACTGGGCCATCAGGGGAGTCCCCTCAATTTTTTTTATAAAGCAAAAACTTTGTAATTTATCTGATTTTTTCTTGTGCTCATATTTTCATAAATAAGTTACTTTCTTGTAGGAGAATTAAGAACTATCAAACGTGGCTACTGCATTCATTGTCAATCATGCAGATAAAAATAAAAATTTAGAAATGACATAAACGCGGGAAAAGTTCCCTTTTCCCAAAATTCTGTGACTGAATAATGGACTATTCCTCGGGCTGCTGAGTGTTATTAAATGAACCTACCCATAAAAAAAATGCTTATCACAGTGCCTGGTAAATAGTTCATGTTCAGTGGTGTCAGTTGTGATTTTTATCTGAGTTTATTAATAAAGTAGGACAGGAGAGAAGATGTAGCCCAAGTGCTATAGAAGTTAAACTCTTTAGTACACTGTGATCGCCTTTCCTGAAAAGCGTACCTCACAACACCTGTAGTAGCTTATTCACCTGCCTTATTGGCTAATGATGTGTATTCATCTACACAAAATACACAAAAGCTAAATACACAAGTTCAGAGGATCAAATCATAGAGAAAGGCAGAAGCCAATAATATTGCAAACTACAAAATAAGAAAATTCAATAAAAGCAGAATCATGAGGTGGGAAATTATGATAATTTACAGCTGAATAGATGCTTTTGTAAAGATTTTCCCATTTTATAAAACGAGATTGTTTCGATAAAAGCTATGACTATGTTTAACTTTGGCAAGGTCAACCTTTGTGCTTAACCCTTTTCTTTCTGATGAGAGAATCATACTGACAGGATACAGAGAGCTTCAATTTTCTGCCTTTCTTATTAAGTTTTTAAGACTCCTTATTCTATCGGCGGTACCGTTAAACCCAGAGGTGAAGAGAAGAAAAAATGTTCAAGTTCGTAAAGAAGCTGCTTTCTACAACAACGGGAAACCCTTCTAGTTAGAAGTGCAACCAGCAAGTGTTTTGTTTTTCAGCAAGTGGTCTTTGTGACAGCTGATGCTGATCTCCAGACTCAAGATAGCCAAGGTATTGCGGGCAGGCTCTCAGTTTAGTTCAGTTCAGTTGCTCAGTCACGTCTGACTCTTTGTGACCCCATGAACCGCAGCTCGCCAGTCCTTCCTGTCCATCACCGCAACACGCCAGACTTCCCTGTCCATCACCAACTCCCGGAGTCCACACAAACCCATGTCCATTGAGTCAGTGATGCCATCCAACCATCTCATCCTCTGTCATCCCCTTCTCCTCCTGCCCTCAATCTTTCCTAGCATCAGGGTCTTTTCAAATGAGTCAGTTCTTCGCATCAGGTGGCCAAAGTATTGGAGTTTCAGCTTTAACATCTGCTCCCAGCCAAAAAGAGTAATTGGATACCTCCGATATTCAGCATAGAAGAAAACCTTCTGTGTAATGTTTTCATTTCTGATGAGAAATCAAGCTAAACTGACTCAATAGAAATAGCTGTAAATGATACCTTCCAAAATGAAGTTGAATTAAGATTAAAGGGATTACAGTGGTTAATTGTCTTATTAACCAAATGCCCTTTGAAAAGGGTTTTATTTCTGTAGTGAACTTCACTGAAGATTGTCAATTGGAAAAATGCATGTGTTCTTTATCAGAGTTCTTTCACAACATAATCTGACATAATCTCCATAAATTGGAGATAGAGAACAGAATACCCTCCTCTTCACCCTGTGAGGGAGGAATTCCTATCCTAGGGGGATGACTGAACACTGAACACTGGACAGATGATATTGACAACTCTTGGAATTAGTGATGTATTTTGAGAAAGCCTGGACTAGCATACGTGAGGATGGAGGAACACAGGGAGGGTGAGGCCTACAAAGAAGCCAGAACCAACTGCCAGACAGGAAGATATACATGTATTTACAACCTGATAGAAAGGACAGGGCCTTGTCACACAGGGCCTTGTAGGGGTTGTACTCAAGACTGGAGTGAACAAGCAGGGGCTATGGGAGGCAGGCTGTGTGGTACAAAGAGGATAAGATACCTCATGGTTGCAGTGGGATGGTGTCATTGGCTTGTTTGAAGAATTCCACAGACTGGTAGAGAGCTGAAACTTGCTGCTCAGAGATAATCAGGAAACTGTACCTTGTCAATTTGATGAGTAACTGTGAACTTCCAGATGTTCAAGCTGGTTTTAGAAAAGGCAGAGGAGCCAGAGATCAAATTGCCAACATCCACTGGATCATGGAAAAAGCAAGAGAGTTCCAGAAAAACATCTATTTCTGCTTTATTGACTATGCCAAAGCCTTTGACTGTGTGGATCACAGGAAACTGCGGAAAATTCTGAAAGAGATGGGAATACCAGACCGCCTAACCTGCCTCTTGAGAAATCTGTATGCAGGTCAGGAAGCAACAGTTAGAACTGGATGTGGAACAACAGACTGGTTCCAAATAGGAAAAGGAGTCCATCAAGGCTGTATATTGTCATCCAGTTTATTTAACTTCTATGCAGAAATGCTGGGCTGGAAGAAGCACAAGCTGGAATCAAGACTGCCAGGAGAAATATCAATAACCTCAGATATGCAGATGACACCACCCTTATGGCAGAAAGTGAAGAGGAACTAAAAAGTCTCTTGATGAAAGTGAAAGTGGAGAGTGAAAAAGTTGGCTTAAAGCTCAACTTTCAGAAAATGAAGATCATGGCATCTGGTCCCATGACTTCATGGGAAATATTTGGGGAAACAGTGGAAACAGTGGCTGACTTTATTTTTGGGGGCTCCAAAATCACTGCAGATGGTGACTGCAGCCATGAAATTAAAAGACACTCACTCCTTTGAAGGAAAGTTATGACCAAACTAGATAGCATATTCAAAAGCAGAGACATTACTTTGCCAACAAAGGTCCATCTAGTCAAGGCTATGGTTTTTCCAGTGGTCATGTATGGATGTGAGAGTTGGACTGTGAAGAAAGCTGAGTGCTGAAGAATTGATGCTTTTGAAGTGTGGTGTTGGAGAAGACTCTTGAGAGTCCCTTGGACTGCAAGGAGATCCAACCAATCCATTCTAAGGGAGATCAGTCCTGGGTGTTCTTTGGAAGGACTGATGTTAAAGCTAAAACTCCTCTACTTTGGCCACCTCATGGGAAGAGTTGACTCATTGGAAAAGACTCTGATGCTGGGAGGGATTGGGGGCAGGAGGAGAAGGGGACAACAGAGGATGAGATGGCTGGATGGCATTACCAACTTGATAGACATGAGTTTGAGTGAACTCCAGGAGTTGGTGATGGACAGGGAGGCCTGGCATGCTGCAATTCATGGGGTTTCAAAGAGTTGGATGCGACTGAACTGAACTGAACTGATTTAGCTCAAGGACTTTATGCACAGGAGCAGAGTGGGAAGGGGAACTTGTGGGTAGGCATTTGAGTCCCTCCAGACTTCACCAGATATCAAGACAGGACATAATATTGGATCTTAATTTTAAACCATATACCACGCTGTGCAACAAATATTTAATAAGTTCTGTATGTGCCAGAAGCCCATATATGTTGTAGAAGCTGAGTATAATTAAGAGAAATAATACATCACTTATGCATTTGAGAGGTTTCAGGCCCTCCAGTTTAATAGAAAGGGTCAAACATGTAAATATGTAAGTGCTAAATGAACTGTACTACTACTACTAGTATTAAGTCGTTTCAGTCGTGTCCGACTCTGTGTGACCCCATAGATGGCAGCCCACCAGGCTCCCCTGTCCCTGGGATTCTCCAGGGAAGAACACTGGAGTGGGTTGCCATTTCCTTCTCCAATGCATGAAAGTGAAAAGTGAAAGGGAAGTCGCTCAGTCGTGTCCGACTCTTCGCGACCCCATGGACTGCAGCCTACTAGGCTCCTCTGTCCATGGGATTTTCCAGGCAAGAGTACTGGAGTGGGGTGCCATTGCCTTCTCTGAAATGAGCTGTAGTAGACATAAAAAGTAGAACCTAAGGACACAAGGGAAAAGTAATCAATCTTATCTAGATAAGTTGGGAATGACTTTCTCAGCAAAATACTTGTTTTCTGTTTTCTATATAAATAAGGAAAATTATAGCAGAAGATCTCTCAGAAAATATCCCCTTATGAATTTTTTGTCAATGAAAATTTTATATTGTATGCCAATATTTAAATCAGTTCTTATTTAGGGGAATTAAAAAAATGAATTTATTTATTTTAATTGGGGGCTAATTACAATATTGTGGTGGTTTTTGCCATACATCGACATGAATTTGAGAACTGATTTATTTAGGCAAGTCACTATGCAGTCACTGGGGTCGGAGAGGAGACCATGAAGTGCATGGCTGCTCAAACAGTAAACAAAATGACTCCAATTTAATTTCTGTTCTACATCCCTTCTCCTCTTTTTCCTTTTTTCTCTCTCTTCTTATCTTTGTCTTCCTCTTTTTCTTCTTCCAGGATGTGGGGGAGATTCATCGCAGAATAGGCCTTAACAGCTTTTGCCTCATCTTCCTGTCTGACCTGTCACTGAGTCCTGTCAAGTCTAAATAATCCAAAAAGTTTCTACAGTCTTTCCACTTCTCTTGATGTCCACTGTCAGCACCTTAGTTAGGCAAGCGGGGCTCTTTGTCTGCCCTTTGGAGGGCTCTGCATATCACAATCAGTTGATTAATGTGCATAATTTATTAATTGGCTCTGGTGCTTAACACAGGCACAGCTTAATCCTTAATGCTAAATGTCTAATCATAAGGTTAGCACTGTTCTTTTTCTAGGGAAATACTTTTCCACAAATCTTATCCGATATTCGTTAAGCCAGTGATGATCATGTAAAATGGTGTATGAAGGCTGGTGGGGTATGTGTCCAGTCATGTCACAGATTTAGTATATTGAAAGAGTTGTGCAGCCATCACCTCAATTTAAGTTTAGAACATTTTTATCATCACAGAGCATTCTTGCACCCATGAGCAGTCATTCCCTGGTCTCTTTCCCCAGCCCCACCCTTTTCCTAGGATACTAGGCAACCATTAGTGAACTTTGTTTCTTTACAGATTTACTTATCATGGGCACTTCATATAAATGGATTGTTTAGTATGTGGTGTTTTGTTATTGGCTCTTTTCATTTAACTGATTCTTGCACAATGGTATTGTTCTTCAGTAGTCCTGAGTGTTCATTTCTTTACTTCTGAAATGGGAAATTCCTCAAACGTAGGAAGATGATTCAAAAGGTACTAAGTAGCCCTGCTGCTGCTGCTAAGTTGCTTCAGTCGTGTCCGACTCTGTGTGACCCCATAGACAGCAGCCCACCAGGCTCCACCGTCCCTGGGATTCTCCAGGCAAGAACACTGGAGTGGGTTGCCATTTCCTTCTCCAATGCATGAAAGTGAAAAGTGAAAGTGAAGTCGCTCAGTCGTGTCTGACTCTGTGCGACCCCATGGACTGCAGCCTACCAGGTTCCTCCATCCACGGGATTTTCCAGGCAAGAGTACTGGAGTGGGGTGCCATTGCCTTCTCCGACTAAGTAGCCCTAGGTATGGCAAATTTCCATTAAATGTGGCTAGCAACTTCTTTTTCTTTGGTCTCAGTTTACATGTCACCAGTGAGAGATCTCTTTCCACATCCTAGTTAAAGATAGATCATCCTTGTTATTCTCTCTCTCAGGTCCTTTTTAAAAAGCACTTATGATAACTTGAAATAATTTTAATTGTCAGTCAATGTGTGTGTGTGTATGTGTGTTTCTGTCTCCCTCCATGTCAACTTGCCATCATTGTGCTTCCAGAATTTAGTACAGTGCTTCAAAGTAGGCACTCAATTTTTGAATGAATGAATAAATTAATGAGTTAATGAATGATAAAAAGAACATAGGCAGAAGCGCATGCTTGATGGAAATGATGATGATGAATTCAACATGGAGATTTTAAGTGTGAGCAAATCTATGGGACATTCACATGACCATATCTTCTGGGTAGCTGATAAGTATAATTTATACACACACTATTTAAAGCTAAACAGTGTAGAAGGGCCTATAGGAAAAGGCGATAGTTCTTGGGCTACTCTACGCTCAGTCCATCTCTCTAGAGATGAACATTTAAAATTTTGTATAACGCCTTTAGTGGTAACTCCCACTGTCTGTATCTTTAAATACGATGCTATATTGCATGTGTACGTGCTCGGTTGTGTCCAATTCTTTGCGACCTGTGGACTGTAGCCCATCAGGCTCCTCTGTCCATGGGATTTTCCAGGCAAGAATACTGGAGTGGGTTGCCATTTCCTTCTCCAGGGGATCTTCCTGACCCAGGGATTGAACCCAAGTCTCTTATGTCTCCTGCACTGGCAGATGGATTCTTTACCAGCTGAGCCACTGGTGCTATATTCCTCTTTCTTAATTTATCAACTTCTAATTATCTGTTGCTATCCTCCATGACCCTTTAGTCCATTTAGTCCACTCGATGGAAAGATTTCCATCTTTCTTTTCACCTCCTTCCAATAGTTGTATCTTAAAGAATTCTTTTTAGTACACTTATAAATTTAAATAAGTTCCTTAAGTCGTCTGCTTTCATGCACTATAAACAGTTCATCTTGCCTCCCAAGTTATAAGTTGTCTGTGTCTAGCCTCCTTCTGCCTCCATTTCCCAGTTTCTGGAAGTTGTACTTTTAGTTTTTCATAGTCAAGATGGATAACATTTACATTCTCCTGTCATATGTTCTACTGGTTGGTCAAAGTCATGTCACATTTGAATTTGTTTCATATAAACTATGTTGCTTGTATCATTTTTGCATTATTCCTGGAGAAACTGATTCTGTTTGTTTTTCCCCCGATGGATGAAAAAGCATGTGTCTTCTTTACCATATTGCAAATATTTTCTAGCTTCTTTCTTATTCTTATTGATTTTTAGAATCAATTATTTTCTTTATCTTGAAGCCACTGATATCCTGTTTTAAAATGGAATGATTGCATAAACTATGGCTTTATTGTACAACATTCAGATTTTCTGGAGCTTGACCCTCCCTTCCTCTCTTCCTTCCTTCCCTTCTTTCTTTCTGATTGTAAAGGCAAAAACATATATTGATTCAAAATTCCCTCAAGTAAATACAATTTCAGTTAGAAATTGACTAAATTCTACAGGTGTGTAAATTACCTTGTATAAATTAATTTATGTTCTAGAATTTGGCTATGGCTTATAATTAACATTTAATTATATAAGAAATTCCATAAATATGGATGTCTTTACAGCTTAAACAGTTCCAGACTAATCAAGCATTGTGTCTCCAATCCTAATTCCAATTATATTGTAATCAAAAGAAAAAGACAAGCAGAGAATCTTCTTGACAAAATTCCCGCTAGTCAAAACCATAGCTATTATAGAGGGAATGCAAAATTTAATTCAAGTGGTATTTTCTGCTGAGAAGGGAATAGACAGTACAGGTGATAACTTGATCTTTGTCATTTATCAAATATATGAAAACACTTAGAGATTGAAAAATAGGTAGTTTACAGGCAAAATATGAATAATTAGATATCCCATAGATAAATAAATTTATCATAGGGTCTGTTTCATTTTGGGAAATAGTATTTAATGGTATAAAATAGAAATTATGAAACATGCACACAAAGGCATGTATGTGAAAGGCCTGATTGGCACCAGGATCAAACTGACATAAGGTACAGTAATTGTGCCAATGTAACCATCCTTATCACATTAATGTGCCCCATTATGTAATGATTAAACCTTTCCATTTATCTAGCTTGCCATAATGTTTGCCTTCTAGGCAGAAATGAGGGATAAAAATTATGCTTAGGCAAGGGGAAAAGCTTACATTGAAATAATTATGACAACTTACAGTATACAATGAGTAGAAACTTTGCAGTGTGCTTTTCACACAGATTTGTTCATCTGCTTTCTATAGCAACCCTGAGAAATGCATGTTGCTATATTAACTCCATTTCATCGCTGACAAAACCGAGAATCAGAAAGTTAGGTTTTTCAAGGGAACTGCTGATAAGCAGTAGAGGAGGAAGATTCAAACCCAGGAAATAATTTCCTTACTATACCACAAAATTATCTGTTTATCGCCTGTTAATATTTATCATACAGACTGTATCTGCATAATAAAGGATAAACACTGGATACTTGCCACATCCAAGTTACCCATACAAGGTGTGATTTATACCCCACCATCCTTCCTGAAGGTCAGAGTGTAGTAAGGACAGAAGACCTGATCTTCAATCCTGGCTATTCCCAGGAATGTCTGTGAATAAGAACAATACCCTGTGAGTCTCGCATTCATCACCACAGCCCCCAGATAAATTCTGGGGAAAAATTAATACCCGGAAAAGCATTGAGACATGAAAGAAGTCATCAGATTATTAAAGCTCATGCCCACTGCTCTGCCTCAGTGGTGTTTATGTGTTGATTGGTTACATTCTTTTATTCGCTATATATTTTTTGAGAAACGACTGTAGGTCAGAATGTAAATAAAACTACAGTACAACAAAATGGATACAGATTGTGGTCGGTAATATGAAGTAAAAAAGCAGAGAATGGCAGAGTGTTTTCAAGTGAAGGGGTCAGGAAGGCATCTCTGGGAAAGTTATATTTAAGAAGATGGACTGCGATGCAGGATACAGCATGCTTGGGGCTGGTGCACGGTGATGACCCAGAGCGATGTTATGGGGAGGGAGGTGGGAGGGGGGTTCATGTTTGGGAATGCATGTACATCCATGGTGGATTCATGTCAATGTATGGCAAAATCAATACAGTATTGTAAAGTAAAATAAAGTAAAAAAAAAAAAAAAGAAGAAGATGGACTGGAGTTTGAGGAATAATGTTCTGTAGGTGACACAGAAAGAGAAAAGGCCCTGAATGGAGAAAGAACTCAGAGTGTCCTGGGTACTGACCAGACTTAGTAGGCAATGAGAGAGTGTGAGTGGAGAGGTTAGCAGGACCTTGTAGACAATGTAAGATAAGATTTTACTTTGAATGCTACTGGAAAGCCATTGATGTGGCTTAAGCAGAGGTGACATGATCTAATTTATATAGAAACAAGGTTGGTGTGGAGGATCTGCTAAGAGTGAGTGGAGAGGCTCGAGCTGAAGTGGGGTGGGAGGTGGTGGAGGTGGCTCCTCTCTCCAGTGGCTCCTCTCCTGACCTCCCCAATTAACCACTATCCATCATAGACTAGCTTTGTCTGATTTTATACTTTACATGAATAAAATTGTACAGTATATACTTTGTATTCCCTCAGTATATGCCATTCATCCAACTTGTTGGAAGTGGTTTGTTCTCATTGCTGTATTGTATTTCATTTTCCAACTGTACCAAGGGAATAGTTTCATAATTTTTTCATTCCACTCTAATGGACATTCGGTCTTTTCTTCCCATGAGAATAGAGTTGAATCACACTCTATTGGATGGTGGTCTTTATGATAATATTTAGTCTTGTTAATATTTAAGGGAGTTGACTCAGTTCAAATGAAAATTGAAGCTTACTATTTGATATGGACCCTATTTACAAATATTAGTACAAATTTGTAAATATTGGTACACATTTGATGGCAACATTCATGAAAAATTAATTTATCACATGACAAGAACTGTGCTAAGTGTTTAAGCACAGTATTTCATTCAGTTCTTTCAGGCACTATATGAGCTGTGTGCTAACTCTGCCCCCATTTCCCTCATGAGGAACCTAAAACCTAGAGACATAATTTAATCCCATTTTCTGTTGATGAAATATCAATAGCCTCTTGAAATATTGAAATATCAGTGGCAGAAAGTGAAGAAGAACTAGAGAGCCTCTTAGTGAAAGAGGAGAGTGAAAAAGCTGGTTTAAAACTCAACATTCAAAAAACGAAGAACATGGTATCCGGTCTCATCACTTCATGGCAAATAGATGGGGAAACAATGGAAACAGTGACAAACTTTATTTTCTTGGGCTCCAAAATCATTGCAGATGGTGACTGCCGCCATGAAATTAAAAGACGCTTACTCCTTGGAAGAAAAGTAATGACCAACCTAGAGAGCATATTCAAAAGCAGAGACATTACTTTGCCAACAAAAGTCCGTCTAGTCAAGGCTATGGTTTTTCCTGTAGTCATGTATGGATGTGAGAGTTGGACTATAAAGAAAGCTGAGCACTGAAGAATTGATGCTTTTGAACTGTGGTGTTGTAGAAGACTCTTGAGAGTCCCTTGGACTGCAAGGAGATCCAACCAGTCCATTCTAAAGGAAATCAGTCCTGAATATTCATTGGACGGACTGATGTTGAAGCTGAAACTCCAATATTTTGGCCACCTGATGCAAAGAACTGACTCATTTGAAAAGACTCTGATGCTGGGAAGGATTGAAGGTAGGAGGAGAAGGGGATGACAGAGGATGAGATGGTTGGATGGCATCACCGACTCAATGGACATGAGTTTGAGTATGCTCCAGGAGTTGGTGATGGACAGGGAAGCCTGGTGTCCATGGGGTTACAAAGAATCAGACACGACTGAGTGACTGAACTGAACTGAACTGAACTGAGACAGTTTGTTTCAGAGCAGAGTGGCACCAGAGAAACAGATCCAATAGGCTTTATTTGTGTATATATATGTATATTCATGTATGGATTAGATTAATAGATTTACCTTAAGAATTTGATTTACATGATTGTGGGGGTTGGCAAGGCAAGCCCTAAATCTCTGTAGGGAGACCTTCAGGAAGGGCAGGCCAGAACTTTCGGGCATGGGCTGAAGCTGCAGTCAACAAGAATGATTTCTTGTTCATTGGGGAAACCTCAGTTCTGATCTTAAGGTTTTTCAATTAATTGAAGCTGGCTCACTGAGATTATCTAGGATAATCTTCTTTATTAAAGTAAGCTGATTATAGACTTTAATCACATCAAAATATACTCTCATAGCAACCCCTAGTTTGATTGAATAATCTGGCTCAGTTGACACATAAAATTGATCATCACCATCATATAGATAGTAGATACCCGACTGAGATATAAATTTAAGTCTTTATGATATTAAAACTCAAGATCTCAATTTCTATGATCTGTTTAAAAAAATGTTCTGGACTGAGCACACAGCACGTTCTTCAATTCTGGAGTGGTAATATACTGGGGATAATTCAGAAATAAAAAGAAGTAAATGTGCTTGAAGCACATAGATCTGGAGAAAGCAAGAGATAAAAGAAGACTTCTAAATTTGGGAGGCTTTCGACAGGGTCTCTGCCAAATACTAGCCGTGTGATCTTGGGAAAGTTACCTAAATTCGCTGTTATTCTCCCCTTTATGGGGCTTCCCTGGTGCCTCAAATGGTAAAGAATCTGCTTGCATTGTGGGGGACCTGGGTTCAATCCCTGGGTTGGGAAGATCCCCTGGAGGAGGGCGTGGCAGCCCACTCCAGTCGTAATGCCTGGAGAATCCCATATCCCCATGGACAAAGGAATCTGGCAGGCTGCAGTCTATGGGATTGCAAAGAGTTGGACAAGACTGAGCGACTAAGCACATTCTCCTTTATAAAATGAGTAATGAAACCTCTTTCCTAAGGTTGACTGAATAAATACATGTAAAGAGCTTGGAATAGTGCCTGGCACAGGTGAGAACAACATAAATGTTAGCCATTAATTTTAGTGGACTTTGGGAGGGGTCAGAAGGGTGTTATAAACTCACTCTTAAGCAGTCATCTTTGCTCAAGTCCTTTACAGAATTTAATATATAAGGAAGGAAGAATCACTGTTTTAGAAAAGGCAGAGGAACTGGAGATCAAATTGCCAATATCCGTTGGATCATCAAAAAAGCAAGAGAGTTCCAGAAAAACATCTACTTCTGCTTTATTGACTATGTCAAAGCCTTTGACTGTGCAGACTACAACAAACTCTGGAGAATTCTGAAAGAGATGGGAATACCAGACCACCTGACCTGCCTCTTGAGAAATCTGTATGCAGGTCAGGAAGCAACAGTTAGAACTGGACATGGAACAACAGACAGGTTCCAAATAGGGAAAGGAGTACATCAAGGCTGTATATTGTCACCCTGCTTATTTAACTTATATGCAGAGTGCTGCTGCTAAGTCACTTCAGTCGTGTCCGACTCTGTGCGACACCATAGACGGCAGCCCACCAGGCTACCCGTCCCTGGGATTCTTCAGGCAAGAACACTGGAGTGGGTTGCCATTTCCTTCTCCAATGCATGAAAGTGAAAAGTGAAAGTGAAGTCACTCAGTCGTGTCCGCTCTTAGCGACCCCATGGGCTGCAGCCTACCAGGCTCCTCCATCCATGGGATTTTCCAAGCAAGAATACTGGAGTGGGGTGCCATTGCCTTCTCTGTATATGCAGAGTACATCAGGAGAAATGCTGGGCTGGATGAAGCACAAGCTGGAATCAAGATTGCTGGGAGAAATATCAATAAGCTCACATATTAGATGACACCACCCTTATGTCAGAAAGTGAAGAGGAACTAAAAAGCCTCTTGATGAAAGTGAAAGAGGAGAGTGAAAAACTTGGCTTAAAGCTCAGCATTCAGAAAACGAAGATGATGGCATCTGGTCCCATCACTTCATGGCAAATAGATGGAGAAACAGTGTAAGAGTTTATTTTTGGGGGGCTCCAAAATCACTGCAGATGGTGATTGCAGGCATGAAATTAAAAGACGCTTACTCCTTGGAAGGAAAGTTATGACCACCCTAGATAGCATATTCAAAAGGAGAGACATTACTTTGCCAACAAAGGTCCGTCTAGTCAAGGCTATGGTTTTTCCAGTAGTCATGTATGGATGTGAGAGTTGGACTGTGAGGAAAGCTGAACACTGAAGAACTGATGCTTTTGAACTGTGGTGTTGGAGAAGATGCTTGAGAGTTCCTTGGACTGCAAGGACATCCAGCCAGTCCTTTCTAAAGTAGATCAGCCCTGGGTGTTCTTTTGGAAGGAATGATGCTAAAGCTGAAACTCCAATACTTTGGCCACCTCATGGGAAGAGTTGACTCATTGGAAAAGACTCTGATGCTGGGAGGGATTGGGGGCAGGAGGAGAAGGGGACGACAGGGGATGAGATGGCTGGATGGCATCACTAACTTGATAGACTTGAGTTTGAATGAACTCCGGGAGTTGGTGATGGACAGAGAGGCCTGGCATGCTGCAATTCATGGGGTCGCAAAGAGTCGGACACGACTGAGCGACTGAGCTGAGCTGATACATTTGAGAAGGCTTCCCTAGTGGTTCAGTGGTAAAGAATCTGCCTGCAGTGCAGGAGCTGCAGAAGACATGGGTTCAATCCCTGGGTTGGGAAGATCCCCTGGAGGAGGCATGGCAGCCCACTCCAATATTCTTGCCTGGAGAATCCCATGGACAGAGACGCCTGGTGGGTTCCAGTCCATAGGGTCCCAAAGAATTGGATAGATATAGCTAACACAACTTAGCACGCTTGCACGCACACACATACACTTGAAAATATTTCAAGTAGATTCTAAATGTTCTCACTACCTACACATAAAAATAGTAACTATGTAAGGTATTGGATATGGTAATTAGCTTGATTGTGGTAATCATTTTACAATGTTTATGTATATCAAAACATCACTTGTGTACCTTTAATATATGTAATTTTTACTTGTCAATTATCTATTAATAAAGTTGAAAAAATAAAATTATTTTGTAAATAATTTTGAATACAAAGGAAGATAATTTTGTTAAGTGAAATAAGAAAAGTGGGAAGTTGCTATGATTGATATATATCTCCATCAATCCATTAAAAAATTTATATTCATACAAAAGTAACCAAAAGTGATTATTTCTGGGTGATAGAAGTACTGGCAATTAAAATATGTTTTTCTTTATTATTTTCTCAGTGTTTTACACTTTAAGTTAATTGGAACAAAATTGCACGGAAAAAGAAACTACTCCCCTACTAAAGACGGCAGACAGGAAATACCAGTGTACTCAGAGTGTGCTCAGGCTATATATACAGAATAAATTCTAGGCAGTTCCCGGATGCTTGGTACATTCTTTTATTTGTATTGTTTTATTGTCCTTCCAACAAGGAAATGGTCCCTCCATTGTCTATTTCCCAAATCCCTCTATCACACTTCTACATTCAAGTATCATTTCCTTTGTAACATATTCCCTGACATTTTCTTCCTCAAGACTTGCGATCATCCTAGTGGCCCCAAGCACCTGGTGCATATATATATGTGACCTTAGAGTCTGGAAACACAGGCAATATACATAAACATTTATCAATAATATATTCAAGTACATGTAAAATAATATCTGTTTCCAGACTGGATGGCCATGCGTTGTATTAAAATATTTACTGCATTCTGTTGTACTTGTTATATTGTTTTTCCACACCGTGGCCCTTTTGAGGCAGTTGCATTTGCCTCTCTATTCTGGAGGCTACCTTTTATAGTATCTAAGATGAAGTGGGTCCTCAGTAAATGTTTATTGAATAAATGAATTTTCTCATTGGCCTAGAATATATTTTTTAAACAAAATGGTCTTTAATGTTTATGTTGTTTATGAGTGTTTTAGAACTAGACTTTAAAGCATTTTAGCCATCTCTTTTTACCTGAAGGTGTCTAATCTCTTTGATGTTTCTCATTAGTTTTGACTGTGTTGGCTGAACTTCTCATCTCTTTTGGTCTCTTATATCTGTCTCAATATGTGAACAACAAACAGAATTGAAGAATCATTTCAGCTTTGGGTGTGCTACTCGTCTATATAAAGGTTTTGCTTCTAAACTTTTGTAATGATGCTCAACATGTGTGAATTTAAGCATCCTAGGGTCCTGCTCCTTGTATTCAAAGAACATTCCAAATCATATTTATCATGGTATTTATGAAACTAGGTTGGGGCTTCCCTGGTAACTCAGCTAGTGAAAAATCTGCCTGAATTGCAGGAAAACCCGGTTCGATTCCTGGGTCTGGAAGATCCCCTGGAGAAGGGATAGGCTACGCACTCCAGTATTCATGGGCTTCTCTGGTGGTTCAGGTGGCAAAGAATCCACTTGCAATGTGGGAGACCTGGGTTCGATCCCTGGGTGGAAGATCCCCTCGAGGAGGGCATGGCAACCCAATCCAGTATTCTTGTCTGGAGAATCCCTATGGACAGAGGAGATTGGCAGGCTACATACATGGGGTGTCAAAGAGTTGGGCATGAATGAGTAATTAAGCATAGCAGAGCATGAAACTAGATTATACGTTCTGGACAACATTTTTAAGTTTTTATGCTAACTTTCCTTTCAAACCTTGTGGTAGTTGCCATCTACTGCCATGTAGTTTTCCATTTAGTCTAGAACTTAGTATTATCCTAAAAATGATGTTTGTTCAGTCGCTAAGTCGAGTCTGACTCTTTGCGACCTCATAGACTGCAGCACCCTGCATTTCCCTGTCCGTCACTATCTCCCAGAATTTGCTCAGACTCATGTCCATGGTGTGGATGATGCCATCCAACAAACTCATTCTCTGTCTCCCCCTTCTCCTGCCCTCGATCTTTCCCAGCATCAAGGTCTTTTCCAGTGAGTAGGCTCTTCATATCAGGTGGCCAAACTATTGGGGCTTCAGCATCAGTCCTTCCAGTGAATATTTAAGACTGATTTCCTTTAGGATTGACTGGTTTGATCTCCTTGCTGCCTGAGGGACTCTCAAGAGTCTTCTTGAGCACCACAATTTGAAAGCATCAATTCTTAGGTACTCAGCCTTCTTTGTGGTCCATCTCTCACATCTGCATATGACTACTGGTTAGTTTTGAAGAATATTTAAAGTGGGATCTTAAAAAATATTTGTTTTGAATATATATCCTTTGATCTATAACATCAAGTGGATATTTTCCCACTCATTCTCAAACAATATCCTTAACTCAAGTCCTGGTAATGTGTTTTAAGATTTGGGATAATGGTGTGTTTGACTACTATTATGACATGGCTCGCTGCATCTTGAACTCATGTCCAATATAATTGTGTGACTTAATAATATTAAAAACCCTGTTAATTGCTTCATATTTTGATTTTTATTCTGATAACTAATCCAAGATAATATAACAGCTAATTTCTTTTAAGAGATTTTCTTGTTTATCTGCAGTTTTGTTATTTTTTTAGGGGAAATTTTTGTTCAGTTGTTATTTAATTATTGTGGTTTTAGTTATTTCTGAATCTAAGATTGTACTTAGTAGGATGTACCATGCCTGAGAAAACTGTTATTTATTTATTTGTCTTTGAAGTTTTTGCAAGTAACAACAACTGGGTGAATTAGCACACTTTCATTCGAGCACTAAATTTTCACCAGAAAAACACTGGATATTTACTTAGATTTATTTAGAGTTGAAAAAGTAAATTCACACAACTAAGTTGTTCCAAATATATATAAAAGTTTTCTAATAACTGTATTGAGGACTGTTTTTTTTTAACTCAAAATTAAATCTAATTTAACATTAATTAAAATGAAATAAAATTAAACATTCAGTTCCTTTTTTAAATAATAGGAAGTGCTATCTTTATTGAAAAATTTTAAAAATTTACTTTTTTTTGGTTGTGCCACACAGCATGTGGGATCTTAGTTCCCCTACCAGGGATTGAACCCATGCCCCTGCAGTGACAGTGTGGAATCGTAACCACTGGAGTGCCAGGGAAGCCTCAAACATTCAGTTCTCAGCTGCACAACCATATTTCAATACCCACAATGCAACTTGTAACTACAGTATTGGACACTGAAGATTTGGACATTTTGCATAATTCTATACAGTTTCACCTATTGTTTTCCTAGCAAGACTTCAACTTCTATAATACTCTGTTTTTTAACTTATTTGGTATATAATATCACTTTTCCTTTCAAGTTATTTCAAGTCAGAATGAGCACACTCTGGTTCAAGCAACATTTTGTTCTTTGCCTTTATAGTTTCAGGGTCCTTCTAGTCACCATCTGAAAATGCATTCATAGAGCCGGCATACACTATCAATTGCCCATGAAACTGTACTTATACTATGGGATGACATTTTCATCTACTGACTAGATGATTGGTTATGCTCCCAATTTGGATGTGTACATGCTTGCATTGTTTGCTTATGTATTTTGGTGTCAATTGCATACTCAGAATTTGCCAGAAGACTTTATTATTATTTTTTTTAATCTTTTTTTTTTTGTTTGTTTTGTTTTGTTTTGTTTTGTTTTTTAGTTTTTATTTTTAAAATTTTAAAATCTTTAATTCTTACATGCATTCCCAAACATGAACCCCCTCCCACCTCCCTCCCATAACATCTTTCTGGGTCATCCCCATGCACCAGCCCCAAGCATGCTGCATCCTGCGTCAGACATAGACTGGTGATTCAATTCACATGATAATATACATGTTAGAATGTCATTCTCCCAAATCATCCCACCCTCTCCCTCTCCCTCTGAGTCCAAAAGTCCGTTATACCCATCTGTGTCTCTTTCCCTGTCTTGCATACAGGGTCGTCATTGCCATCTTCCTAAATTCCATATATATGTGTTAGTATACTGTATTGGTGTTTTTCTTTCTGGCTTACTTCACTCTGTATAATCGGCTCCAGTTTCATCCATCTCATCAGAACTGATTCAAATGAATTCTTTTAACGGCTGAGTAATACTCCATTGTGTATATGTACCACAGCTTTCTTATCCATTCATCTGCTGATGGACATCTAGGTTGTTTCCATGTCCTGGCTATTATAAACAGTGCTGCGATGAACATTGGGGTACATGTGTCTCTTTCAATTCTGGTTTCTCGGTGTATGCCCAGAAGTGGGATTGCTGGGTCATAAGGTAGTTCTATTTGCAATTTTTAAGGAATCTCCACACTGTTTTCCATAGTGGCTGTACTAGTTTGCATTCCCACCAACAGTGTAGGAGGGTTCCCTTTCTCCACACCCTCTCAGCATTTATTGCTTGCAGATTTTGGATCGCAGCCATTCTGACTGGTGTGAAGTGGTACCTCATTGTGGTTTTGATTTGCATTTCTCTAATAATGAGTGATGTTGAGCATCTTTTCATGTGTTTGTTAGCCATCCGTATGTCTTCTTTGGAGAAATGTCTATTTAGTTCTTTGGCCCATTTTTTGATTGGGTCGTTTATTTTCTGGAGTTGAGCTGCAGAAGTTGCTTGTATATTTTTGAGATTAGTTGTTTGTCAGTTGCTTCATTTGCTATTATTTTCTCCCATTCCGAAGGCTGTCTTTTTGCCAGAAGACTTTAAAAGGCCAGTGTTAGAGAATTCTTTTTAGATGGTATTTCTCAAGCCTTCAGGCTTCTTGATACATTTGCTTATAATGAGTGCACATGTACTGATGGAGATTTAGTGTGAAATTTACTTTGTATGGTTTATATCATTATTTTGAAATGAGTCCAATCTATCTGTCATGTTGATTGTTGACTGAGGGAATTTGTGTGTGTGTGTGTGTGTGTGTGTGTGTATTTTAAACTTTGCACTTTCTTTAAATTAAAACAATTTCCTTTGATCCAGGGGATTCTGGGTACCTATATGCTTGAAATTTGTTTGTGATTTCTTTTTTTCTAGCAGAATAATTTTAAAGCCTTGAAGACTGTAAAAATGCCAAGCTTAGATTGATCATCCATTTATTTATTCTTTCATTTATCATGCATTTATGGGGTGTTCAAAGTAATGCATTCTCTAAGAGGGAATCCATGACCTTTCTGCAAGTAACTGATATTTTTACCTTCATATTCAGGTTTTCTGTTAAAATATTAGCCATAGGAGTCATAGCACTATGCTAGTTGGCCTTATTGGCCAGGGAAATCTGTCTGCTCTTGTCAGAATATAAAGTGAAAACGCAAGAAAATAAAACAGTGTAATTGAGCTTTGTTTATCACCCTGTCACAAAATTATTGACTGTCCATGGACAAATCACTTACCCTTTCTGTTTCTCAGTTTCTCCGTCCGCAGAGATTATGATAAATGTCCTATTCATCACACTAACCAATTTTAAGGCTCAATTGTAAGGATCAAATGAACCTTGCCTGTGACTGAATGGTTTATTTTAGGATGAAGATAAACATAGTGCCTGGACTTGAGGTTGAATAGAGGGATCTATCATAGGTTGAGTGATTAAGTTTGCAGCAGCTGCAACATGCCAACCAAAGGGTAGGAAAAGAGGAAGCCCATAGAAGCACAAGCTGTGTGCAGCGTTAGAGGGAGGACAATGAATTTTGCATGTTCCGTACCCCTGTGTTTCCACTGACTTTAGTGACTTGCAGAGACTATCTTAACTTTTGTTTTCATTTTCTGGGCTTCCCAGAAAGCAAATCTTCAGGCCAAAGCTAAAGTTTGAGTGCTTTATTGGGGAGCATTATCCTAGGCAGTAGAGGTAGCAGGTGCAGGGTGAGCAAAGAAGGAAGATGCATTGTAAAATGAGCCATAGCTATGGGTAGCTATTGCTCCATCCCAGGGGACCATTGGAAAACGTGTATGACCTGTTTCAGGACCCTGTCTATCAGTTCTCATCTTTGAGTAGCTGAAGTTCACCCCATGAGGTGTTCAACTGCCAAATTTCATGGATGGATGCTGAGCAAGTTCTGGGCAGTCCTATGCCTCAGTGCAGCACTACTCAAATGTGATCTCTGGATAGCAAACTGTTATTACCCATGATAGGATAAGTACAGAAATTGAAAGTAAGTGGTTAGAAACTTTTATAGCATTTTGATTAATTTTATATCCGTTGAATTTAATAGTAAAAAGTTGGGCTTGTTTTTTGGTATGCTTTTGTTTTTGATTTTTTTCAGTTAATTTTTACAGCAATTCTCTTTTCTTGTATTTTATGTCAGTTGGCAATGGATTGCATTAAAAAATGACCCTTCACCAAACACAGCTTGAAAATGATTGCCTTAGTTTAAACAGATAAGGCTTGTGTGGGAGGTGAGAGGCACACCAGGCAGGCAAAAGGTAGAGTAGTACCAGGTTTCACTGGTGACATGAGTGAGACCCCACCTAGAACTGGTCACTGCACAGGTGGTTGGAACAGATGACCCAAACCCCCAGAGAAGTGAGACTGGGAAGATTTAGAGAGACACTGAGGGGTATTGGGACTCATGGTATATCCAGATGATTTAGAACAGGAGTTCTCAAACTTTCCAGTCTTAAGATGCTTTCAGAGTCTTCAAAGTTATTAAGGAGACCAAAGAGCTTTTATTTATGTGGGTTGTTATTTATGGATTTTCACCATATCAGAAATAAAACTGAGACAAAATTATGGGTAAATTTATATAATATAAAGATAATAAATCCACAACACTGACATACGTAAAATAATTTTAATGATTATATTATAATCTAAAATATAATATTTAGTGATTATATTTTCTAAAACAAAAGTTAGTGAGAAGGGTGGCATTGTTTTACACTTTATCAAATTTCTTCATGTTTGGCTTAGTTGAAGACATCTGTGTTCCCATACCTGCTTCTGGATTCACGCATTGTGAAGAGTGGACCCTATATGTACCTTTGTTGTTGCTCAGTCTCTAAGTTGTGTGCAGCTCTTTGCAACCCCATGGATTGCAGCATGCTAGTCTTCCCTGTCCTTCAGTATCACCCAGTTTGCTCAAATTCATGTCTATTGAGTCAGTGATGCTATCCAACCATCTCATCCTTTGTTGCCTCCTTCTCTCCTGCCCTAAATCTTTCCCAGCATCAGGGTCTTTTCTAATGAATCGGCTCTTTGCATCTAACAGATAATTATTCAACATCTGCCATGTGCTGGTTGCTGTGATAAATACTGATGTTATAAGCATTAACAGAACCCATTCTCCATTTGGATTTCAAAGTTTACAGGGAAAGGTAGATGGGAAAAACCAAGAAATGACAATATGGTGTGTTCCAATCAAGACAACATCCGGAGGGAATTGGTAGGAGTGGACTTTTATTCCTTATAGGAACTGTGTGTGATGCATGGCAGGCTCTGTCATAGCCTAGTATATTTATCTTTACATTTTTAGTAGGTAGAGGGTCACAATTTTGGTAAGTTAGAAGCATTCACATTTTAGTAGCCGAAGGCTGGTAGAGTGAGCTACAAAGAAGAATTTAATAAACAAAACAGGCATTAACAAAAACAACAACAACAAAAAACTACTGGAGAGAAATACTGAGGAAAGTACTGGAGTAGGGTATAAAGGCAAAGATTAAAGAAAAGATAATCAGAAAATGATCACATAAAGGAAATAGCAGAGATGGTTTGGACTAGAGAATAAGGACATTAAAAAAGACTTTAAAGAGGCTACAGGGATTTTAAAAACTAGGACAAGACAGATGTCATATATAATTTATTACCTAGAAAACTGTTAGTTAGAATGGATATAAAATTGCAGGGTAGGAGAGTCAGGTGTGGAAAAAGGGTGCCCCAGCAAAAGTTAATGTGCTAAAGCAATATGCTTTCAAAGTCAGTTAGTCAAGATTATTGAGACTAATAGGAGGTGGACTGGACAGTTGTGGTTAGAATTTATGGGCTTGTAATAAAAAAGAAGAGAAAAAGGAAAGTCAGAACTTTTTCTTTCAGCAAAAATATTGAGGTTTATAAATGTTAGAAAATGAAGAATAGAGGCAATCTGGCCTGTAGGTTAAACACATTTTTAGAAAAGAAGAAAGGAAATAAGGTTAAAAAGAAACAGTGACCACTGGAGACTCTTAGTGTAACCAAGCAGGACCCTTTGGGGGTCCCCCTCCCAGAGCCGTGTCCTCTACCTGCCTCTTGTTTGTAAAAAGGCTTTGGTCTCCAATTAGGAGAGTGAGCTGAGGCAGAAACAAAGGAAAAGCAAGCCCAACACAATCTTTTTTTCATGATTATTAAATAGAGTAAACTGATGCCCTGGTTTATGACCCCAAACTGTTGAGATAATGTCCTGTGGCGTCAACCAGCTGGCCCCAAGCGGATTTTAAATTTATGATACTAGGAGGATCATTTAAAAATGGAAACCCGTGAACCATCACAAAGGCCCTAAGTAAATAACAAAATGCCTCAACCCTTGCTTTTGCTCTGTCTTAGAAAGAAGGGAGGGATCATAAGACCATGATTTACTAGCTTGCTTTGCAGGAACACATAGATCAGTCACAATCACCAACGATGCATCCAAGCACAAGGTGGAGATTTGAAGCTGATGCCTTATCAGGAAGCTGAAACTACAAAAACACACTGCCTCCCTTTACCGTTTTTTCTTTTTAAAACCCTTGCATCCGGTCAGCCAGCAAGATGGGTTTCAAATGAGTCTAGGTCTCCCATCTTTGGGGCTGGTACCTCCTCAACTAATAAACCTTTATTTGGTGCAAACTCCAACATTTTGGTTGGTTCATCCTCACTGTGCCTCACGTTAACTTCTGTTGACAGTGGTAATTTGGAGATTTACTTTAAAAATTCTATTGTCATGTACTCCCTAAGAAATTAATTTTAAATGTTTTCTTTATAAAGTAATATATTCTCAGTTTTAAATATCCAGGAAATGTAGGAAAATCAACCATAGTTCCACCATTTAATTTTGAAACAATATACTTTTTCCATTTTTCTTCAGAGCACACTTCTCTTTATTTTGACTTTGGCAAATCTTTATACAATCATCTAATTAGGTTTAATTTGATCATAGGACAAAGCTTATAAATACAAATATTTTGTAAAATCTTTTAATAAACAAAAGTTGTGAAGGTCAAATGGAGCTTAAATACTTTTAAGTTATTTCTCATATCATAGCCATTTTGCATGAAGCTTTATAGAAACTCATGTCCTCAGTCTAGAGCAAGTTTAACTTATAGCAAGCAAGGAGTTAGTTCTGGTAGTCTCTTAGTTCTTTGGGCTACTGTAACAAAATACCACAGACTGGGTACTTATAAACAACAGGAATTTATTTCTCACAGTTCTGGAGTTTGGAAAGTCCAAGATCGACCTCTTCTTGGTTCAATCATAGCAGGAGGCAAGGGCACTGTCTGGTATCTCTTTTGTATTGGTATTAATTTCATTTGTGAGGGCTCTACCCTCTTGACCTAATCATGTCCCACAGGCTCTGTCTGCTTATACCATCACAATTGTCCTTACAATCTCAACGTATGGATCTGGGGGACATAAATGCTCAGACCATAGCAGGTGGTATGTGTGCAGCAGTTTTAATGTCTGGAGTCTGTTTCAGCTGAGTTCATGGATACTTCATGGAGAAATCAATCATGATTTATACATCATCCTTTTATCCTTTCTTCATAATCTTGTTTGAAAACAGTTTTTAGATCTCTGCTTCCAAAGAAAGAAAGGACAGATCAAAAGTTCATCAGCTCTCTGATTCTAGTATAAAGAACTGACTCCAGTTGGGATGGGAATCATGTCTAAGCTCTGATCTCTTATTTTAAGAGAGCTTTTTATTTTTAAAATGGTCATGTACTTGTCTCTTCACTCTCCACACTGTTCTTTTCCCTGAAGAGAACTAGATTCATGTAATCATATCCTATACACACTTTGTAATGTTTGTCTTTATTAGGATAGTTCCACTTCAGCAGAAGTGTAATTTTTTCTGAATTCTCATTTTAATTCCTAGTGATATGCATATTGCAAGATCTGAATTCGCTGTGGAAGGAGTTATAATGTGTGGCACTACTAGACCCATTCTTTTAATCTTCTATGCATTATGTTTTGAATCTACTATTTTTAACACAGGGTCTGGATGTGGAAGGAACATAAGATATTTATTGAATGAGTAAGTTGTAGTTTTCTCTTGCAAAAAATACTGTTTCCAAATAAAGGTCAAATGAATTTTGTCTAATTTTTCTTTTGAGCTTGATCTCTGGATCATGACTCTGGCCTTGTTCCAAAATAATGGTGTAACAGGAATTCTCAAATCCTAGTGTGCGTTAGAATCACCTGGTGAACTTATTGACCATGTGGACTCTTACTCTCATTCACTAAATGGCGTCTAGCCATGCACATTTTCAGCAAGTGCTTGGAGTGTTTGCATGGTCACAGGACCAGACTTCGTAAAGAAAAGAAAGTGAAGTCGCTCAGTTGTGTCCGATTCTTTGCGACCTTGTGGACTGAAGCCTACCAGGCTCCTCCGTCCATGGGATTCTCCAGGCAAGAGTATTGGAGTGGATTGCCATTTCCTTCTCCAGGGGATCTTCCTGACCCAGGGATTGAACTCAGGTCTCCGGTGTTATAGGTAGATGCTTTTACCGTCTGAGCCACCAGGGAAGTCCAACTTAGTAAAACCCTGTTAAAGGTGTAGGTTCAGGAAGACTCAGATCAACGGAGATCTGTGTTTTTCTTAGCTTGCTTAGGTTTTATTTCAGGCAGATACCCCAGGATATGGTCATTTTAGGAAATAGTCTTAGGGTAGTCTTTAGATCATCGGTCTAGATAAGTTCTAAAAGACTGCTTTGTCTCAGTTGCATAAGCAGAAATGAACAACCTGTCATATGATCTTGTTATGAGTAAATCTCCATGATATCAAATTTACCTCCTTAAACAAGTGACCATTGTTTTATAAATAAAATTCCTTAGCAACATTATCATGTTTCCATAAAGGAAGGATTAGTCAATTACTTAAATGAAACTGACTGGCTGAGAAAAGACTGACACTCCTTGAAAAGTCAATGCTTCTTCCATAAAAATCTGTGATTTGCATATTGTGGTCACTGCTGGAGTCACCCAAAACATTTCACGGAGGAATTGGAGTCTCCATGGTTGCATTTGCTTCTTATGCTCTCTGGGTCTTACTGTAACTCCCTGGTCTGAGTTCCTAGGTGCTTTCTGTCCTAAGTGGCTGACAAAGCAGCCTCCTTTCTGTGGTAGACTGCTATTATTATTACAGTGTCAAGAGGTACGCACCTGAAAGGGGAATGAGGGGAATCAGCCTGGTTGCTGAATTGCCACTTGCAATGTATATTTCTTTGCCACTGAGTGATTAAAATCCCCTCTGTGACTTTTGCATTAAGACAGAAAAGAATTCAGAAAATCTAAAAAAAAAAAAAATTTGTTATTTAGGACTTGGTAGATAAATCTATTTCTTTACATGCAATTGCAACAAGAATAAAAATTCAAACTCCAGTTCCTCAACCAACCACCAAACAAACCGACTCCCTGGTCCCCAACCTTTCAAATGGAATAATATTTATAACTATGGATAAAAATGATTGCTGTATACCTGAGAGTTTTGATTTATGATTGTAATCTGGAGACCTAAAAATGATAATAAGCTAGCTATGGCATCACTGACTCGATGCACATGAGTTTGGGTGAACTCCGGGAGTTGGTGATGGACAGGGAGGCCTGGCGTGCTGCAATTCATGGGGTCGCAGAGTCGGACATGACTGAGCGACTGAACTGAACTGACTGATACTGCCTTTAACTGACTGTCAAGTTCTGTGACTATGTTGGTGGAGGACAGGGGGTACCACTCACCTCCGTTCATGTGGAGGGTCACCCTTACTAACACATCACCCCTGGTCTGTCTGTATATCTCTATTCTCAATTGTCTCTTTTTTGGTGAGTGTGGGAGCAGAAATTGGCATTCGTATCTCACTCTCTTCCTTTATTTCTTCTTTAGAGTCCAGCTGCTAGTGAAAACCATGTTATACTGGGTCAGTATCTCTATACTATGAGTTTTCAGTTTTCATTCTGTAAACGAGGTATGAGGTCTGTGATTACTTAGTGTCCTATCGGGAAGTCTATTTTGCCAAGCATCTTACCACACTCTCCAGCTTGGACTGGGGTAGACATGAAGACGCTCTCCCAGAGCCTCTGAGAGTAAGGACTTGCTGTCCAGCTGGGAAGGGGGTGATGGGCAGGGAGACTCCAGCTTCCTGTTCCTTTAGGGTCTGCCTCAGCCATGTGGAGCCAGATGCCTGCTCACAGCTGTGCTATTCCCAGGGCAGCCCACATGTGGTGAATGAGCTAGCAAGGGGTTTGAAGGCTCAGATCTTTTAACCCTCTCTGGGATGGCTCTCACAGGCAGTGTCTCTTTACTCTGCAGCTTCTTGCCAGGTTGGCCAGATTTTCCTTGGGTCTGCATCACAGTGTGACTTTTTCCTCTGCTCAATCCTGCTTCCTTGCTCTTCCTTTAGTCTCTTCTTACATCTTGAACTCAAACTCTGTCTCAGTATCTGCTCTTGAAGAATCTAACCTGTGACGTGGCATCTTTTGGTTCCAAAGTTTTAAAAAATATCTTTTTGCCTAAATTTTTTGTTTTCTGAACTGGTTCAGAGTTCAAGTAGGGAAACAGGGGTACCATTTCCAGACTCCCTTAAGATCCAACCATGGAAATAACTCAGTCTAGGTGAGGAAAACTTTTGTCCCCTCTCTGTGGAGCTTTGAGGAATAGATAATATGGATGATATTGGGTGGCTCTGAGTGGAGTTTCCTGTGAGTAATTGGCACTCTAGATCATCAGAGGTTAATATATTTCTGACTCTTATAAACAAACAAATAAATAAATAAATAATGTGATTTCCTCTATTGATGCTTGTGAAACAGTGAAAGAGCCTTATTTTTAGGGAGACATGAAGTAGGGTTATGATTACATGGATATTCTAGGAGAGCAAACATATACTCCATATTACCAAAGAAGAGTTGTGCTCAGTTACTCAGTTGTGTTAGACTCTTTGTGATCCCATGGACTGTAGCCCATAAGACTTTTCTGTCCATGGAATTTTCCAGGAGAGAATATTGAATTTAAATAACCCCAATTTCCCTGGTGGTTCAGAGGTTAAAGCGTCTGCCTGGAATGTGGGAGAGCTGGGTTCGATCCCTGGGTCAGGAAGATCCCCTGGAGAAGGAAATGGCAACCCACTCCAGTACTCTTGCCTGGAGAATCCCATGGAGGGAGGAGCCTGGTAGGCTACAGTCCATGGGGTCGCAAAGAGTCTTCTCTTCACTTTCACTTTCTATTTTGAATACACGTATTCATTCTTAAAGCATAAGTGGTTGACACTATCCTGATTTCTTATAGAACATAGAGTTAGGTGAATCATCAAAACAGTGTCAAAAACACTTCTGTAAAGAATCCCTATCCTTCATGTATGGTGCCATATCAAGGTAGCTTTGAGTTAGTAATTGTGAAAAGTTAACAATAGCTTGGGCTTCCCTGGTGGTTCATATGGTGAAGAATCTGCCTGTAATGCAGGAGACTCTGATTCGATCCCTGGGTTGAGAAGATCCCCTGGAGAAGGGAATGGCAACCCACTCCAGTATTCTTGCCTGGAAAATCCCATGGACGTAGGAACCTGGCAGGCTATAGTCCACAAGGCTGCAAAGAGTTGGACACGACTAAGTGACTAACATTTCACTTTTCACTTTCCTTTCCACTGAGAACAGAATAAATAGAACATGATTAAAATACAGGAGAATTAATGTTTTGCTCGTGATGCTATCAAAAGGGGCTATTATATGTAAGATATTTATTTAAAATGTAGCATGCATTCTTTTGCAGTTTAAACTTGTAGTCATAACAATATTTTATCAAGGAAATGGGAACAGTTTTTATCTGGAAGGTCCGACTTTGGGAAGGTTTCACTTGCATGTTTAATAAACTAGATCAGCTAATTTTAACCCTGGAACTCAAAAGAGTGACAGATATTACAACCAGATAGCACTTATATGCAGCTGTGCTTTTAAGTTTGTTTCAATCAGTGGCTTTCAACCTTCAGTTCAGTTCAGTTCAGTCACTCAGTCGTGTCCGACTCTTTGTGACCCCATGAATCGCAGCAAGCCAGGCCTCCCTGTCCATCACCAACTCTCGGAGTTCACTCAAACTCACATTCATCGAGTTGGTGACACCATCCAGCCATCTCATCCTCTGCTGTCCCCTTTTCCTCCTGCTCCCAATCCCTCCCAGCATCAGAGTCTTTTCCAATGAGTCAACTCTTCACATGAGGTGGCCAAAGTACTGGAGCTTCAGCTTTAGTTTCACTCCTTCCAAAGAACACCCAGGAGTGATCTCCTTTAGGATGGACTGGTTGGATCTCCTTGCAGTCCAAGAGACTCTTAAGAGTCTTCTCCAACACCACAGTTCAAAAGCATCAATTCTTCGGGGCTCAACTTATGAGAATGTAAAAACAAGTTCTGGTAAACAAATAGAGAAAGTGTAATCAGCATTACTGAAAAACCAGACTGCAGTCTTTGCCAAAAACCATAAATACACCATATTTAGAACAGGGCAATGACGAGGCCACATCTTAACTATGAAAATGATTGCTTCTTGGCACTCATTGCTAACAACTTGGCTTCTGAGTGATCTCCATTCTTTAACAGTGATAGCACTGCTCTAACCTTTCTGCTTCTTGAATGAGGATAATTGAGATACCCAATCACTGAATTTCCCCCGTTTCTTGACGTCATCCAATCCAGAATGATCTCATGCTTCCCTTGGCTTTCCTAAAAAATCACCCAGTTTGAAGTTCTTCCAAACTTCCTGAGATTCTCATAAGAGTCTCTCTATGCTGCAGCAAGCTAAGTAAATCAGACTTTTCTTGATTGACTACAGGTGTTTTCTTGGTGGTCTTTGATGGGCTTTGACACTCAACTGCACATTACAATCACCTGGAGAGCTTTTAGGCCACTTGACATTCACGCTGTACTCTAGACCAATTAAATTAGAATTTCTGGGGTTTAAGGCTGGGCAGCAGAATTTTAAAAAGCCTCTCAGATGATTTCCATGTGCAGCCAAAGTTGAGAACCACTGGTTTAAATGATTATATCAGAGGAGGAGGATGTACCGTGTAATAGCTGAAAGTCACTTGCAGCCCTGTGATTTCAACCCTGATATTATTTTACATTGGCTCTGCTTGTTGATGCTTGTGAAGTTGTCTCCATCTATCGAAGAGAGGGAACTTGATGAGCTGGAAGAAATGCTTTCTAGATGATATTCATGATTAGCCTGGAAGAAGGCAAAGAGTGATGTTGACAGCACTCATATTTGGTTCTTGGAATGAAAGTAAATGAGGTTATTTGAAAAGCCCTTTCAGTATGACTGAAATGGCAAGAGGTATATATGGTATTCTCTTTTCACATCATCTCACTGGACCGTCTAAATCTTAATGTTTGGCTTTAACTCTTGCTTCCTTGAATCTGTTCTTTTAGAACTGATAGTTAACCATTTAAATATATTTGTTTCTAAGTATTTCTGTTACAAATGTAAATTCATTTCTTCATCAGGGTGATAGTAATTATGTTATAGAGGTTTAGGAGCATGAAACATTTATATTAATACTTTGTAATATATTGCTTAATTAGTGTTACCATGTATAGGATTTAATATAGTAGGGAAGAATTGGTGGCAGAGGCGGAAAACCAACACAATCGGTTGCATAAAATATGCCTCCAGCTAGAACACTGAGATGAAACCAGATGACTTTAACATTTTAGAGACCTGATTAAGGCTTAAAGAACATGCTTGTTTCAGGAGTATTGGACTCTTCTGAGTCAAGCAGCTTCATACACATGGCCTTTCTTGATCATTCATACATGGTCATTCAGATTTAGAACACTTGATATTTGGTATTAAATATGATTTTAGTTGGGTCACACTGATGACTCAGATAGTAAAGAATCTGCCTGTATTGCAAGAGATCTAGGTTATGTTCCTGGGTTGGGAAGATCCCCTAGAGAAGGGAATGGCAATCCAAACCAGTATTCTTGCCTGGAAAATACCATGTAGAGAGGAGCCTGATGGGCTACAGTCCATGGGGCTGCAAAGAGTTGGACACCACTGAGTGACTAACATTTTCACTTTTCATAATTTTAGTTAATATTTGACTCAAGTCAGTTCTGATTATGCAAGGAGGCAGACAAGCATGTGGCACTACTGCTGGCTGAACTTCGTTCATGCTTCCCCTGGAAGTGTAAATATCCTGCAGGCTCAGTCCACAGAATTACCAGTTTTTCCACCATGGCTGTAAGAGTTGAGGAAGAATTGCGAGAGATGAGGAAGCTATCCTTGTTGATAATCTTATCCCAACAAGTAAATTTTATCTTTCTCACCTCTGAGGTTCAAAACAACCCAGATTCAGCTTTTTTCCTTGAGGATTGGGTTGAAATTGAGGGTCAGTTGATTACGTTCACCTTTGGGTTGCTAAAGTTGTTGTGGGATGGTTAAACTGGCTTCTGACTGATTTAGAACTTTCTTTAGTATGAAAATTTCTGCTTCTGTTTCTCTCCCTTGCCAGAATGCCTAAGAATCTACTTAAACTATGCTGCTTCTAATTTCATGAGCTGCTGAACAGATGACCATACTTTATATAAGAGTGATTGAGTGATACAATGAAACAAACCAATCAACAATCTGATACATATTCTTGCAAATTTGATTAGCTGTTTATGCATGCTCAGTCATGTCCAACTCTTTGTGACACCATGAACTCTTCAGGGTCCCTCTGTCCATGGGATTTTCCTGGCAACAATACTGGAGCAGGTTGCCATTTCCTCCTCCAGGGGATCTTCCCAACCTAGGGATCAAACCCGAGTCTCCTCTGGCTCCTGCATTACAGATAGATTCTTTACCTCTGAGCCACCAGAGAAACCCTGAGTTGTTTATGCTAGTGCCTATAGGAAATTCTACCTTGATATAGCTAAAGTCTTTTTTTTTATGGTTTTCTAGTTCTTATGTATCCATAAGATGTTTCACTGACAACACATTTTGCCGAGAACGTGTACTTTCATATTCTCTATCTTCCTTGTTTTATTTCTCCCTTTTCAAGAATCTGGGCTCTCAGAATTAGGTTCTTGATGTCTAGGGTATCAAAGGACCAAAGAGAGTCAGAAACACTGGAAAATGAGGCTGGGATTGCCAGCCTGGTAACCTAAGCCATTTAAGGAAATGAGGGTGAGAGATCACTTCAGTAGTTCTCAGCCTGGCTGCATATCAGAACCTCCTAGGAAACTTTTAAACATTGCTTGCTACTGCTCTGCTCATTCCCAGAGACTCTGAAGGGAATTAATTCTTTGGTGGTCCAGTGGATTAAAACTCCATGCTTTCACTGCTGAGGGCCCTGGTTGGGGAACTAAGATTCTGCAAGCAGAGTTGCACAGGCAGAAAAAAGGTTAGGGATAGGGCTGAGGCTGAAAGATAATTGAAGTTCTGTGCTTAGATGTGGTAGCTCCTGGATTCAGGACTGGAAGAAGCTGGGTCCTCCCATCCACATTGGACCCAAAGTCCTGTGTGAGTCCACATGGTAAAGTGGGGAGCTCACTGGCCTGAGGGTCCAGAAAACCTGATTCTTTCCTAGCATCACCACTAATAAAACCTGCTGTTTTCAGTCATATTATTTCAGCTCTCTGAACTTTATTTTTTTCATATATAGCATTAAGAAGTTTAACTATGGTCCCTTTTTAGAACTGAGTCTGTGCTTTTAGTTTTTCATTTAAAAAAAAACTTTGCATATGGCTAGTATGTATACTAAGAAAAAAATCCCTTAAATAATGTTATATATTTGAACAGAGGTGCTACCAGGGCTAATTTATCCTAGGAGGTTTAAAATAATTTAATTTTAATTTATAATCAATATTTAAATAAGTTCTAACTTTGGTAGAATTAGTTAGTGATCCTGAGAGATTTCTGGATATATAAATTCTTGAAATTTATCTATTCCAAGAAGAGTGGGAGTTAAAATAAATGATCACATAATCCAAATGACTGTTCCATGAGGTATTCCATGATATTACAGTGACAATTTTTGCAATTATATATATTCAATTATATATATATATAAATTCAATTATAGATGTTTTTAAAGTTCATTTCTTCAGCATCTGAATATACTTTATTTTAAGAAGTTTTAGATCTTTTGGTTTTCATTGTAGAGGAGTGGAGGAGGGTGCCATTTAGGCCATTATATTAATAGTCTTTATGCATTTACATCAGGATTTTTTAAGCAATGTCTTTAAAAACAAGAAGAAGCAATTTGACCTTTTATTTTGGAGAAAGATGAGGGTGGGGCTGGTGAATATAATTCTGCCTTTCTTTCTCAAACAGAAGGAAAAAAAAAAAACCCTTTAAAAACAATCCACCAATTTCAAACCATTGTATTTTAAGCCACAGGAGCTTGTGAGTTATCTTTCATCTTGCTCCTATCACATAACCAGAGAAATTACACAGCATCTTCCAAAGGAGAGGTCTAGCTGGGAAGCAATTCAAGCAAAAATATAGAAATGTGATTGTTCAATGTGTCATTATAACACTCATCTTTGTCCATTAATTTAGAGTTTTCTCACTTCTCACTTTATCTTTTGTGTGTCTGTGCTTTTCCATGGATGTGTGTGGCAGGAAGAGTGGCCATGGAACAATGCTCAAGAAATTTGTTGGACTTAAATGCACTGAGTAGTATCTACAACACCCCTCAGAGAGAAGGCATTTAAGTTTGAATATTCTCCCTCTCCTTTTGATTCGCATCCCTGGAAGCAAAGCTAGCTATACTCAGGATTAAAAATACTTTATTTTAATACTAGACTACAGTGACAGTTGCCCTTTCTAAAAGGTGAGCAATGTTCATTCTGGTCAACCATCACTGCAATACACATTTTAGTACTTGCTTTCTTATAGGACCATATTTCCAACAAAAACAACAAAAGGCATCTACTTGACATATCACATAATAATAGCACATAATATTCACAACATGGATTGTATTAGAAAATTAGGAAATGTGGTGTTCACTGCATCATTTATTACTATGTAAGAAACCACCTGAAGCAATAGGCATCTTTCCCTTGTAGGTAAATAAATTTGGGCGGGGCTCTGCTGGTGGGTTCTTCTGCTGATCTCTCCTTTGGTTCACTCATATGGCTACATTATATATTTCTAGAGGGACTGGATAGTACAAGATGGCTTCACTGATATGTTCCGGCATTTGCCACTGGCTGCTGGCTGGTTGGCTAGCTGTCTTAACTGAGATGATTCGTTTCTACTCCTTGTGGTCTTTTATCCTCTAATTGACTAGACTGGGCTTCTCTGTGGCAATCTCAGGGCAGCATTCCAAGAGGGAGGAAAAGAAGCTGAAATGTCTCTTGATTCTTAGGATCTGGAGCTTCCACTAGGCTTGCCCAGCATCATGGGGTGGGAAAATAAATTCCATCTTTATCTGGGAGGAGCAAAAAGTCACATTACAAAGGTATATGAATACAGAGGCTTGATGAATTTTTTCTGTAACCATCTTTGTTACAACCTACCATAATCTGGCAAAGACTGACAGAGTTTTGCCAAGAGAAAGCACCAGTCATAGGAAACACCCTTTTCCGACACCACAGGAGACAACTCTACACATGGGCATCACCAGATGGTTAATACCAAAATCAGATTGATTATATTCTTTACAGCTGAAGATGGAGAAGCCTATACAGTCAGCAAAAACAAGACTGTGAGCTGACAGTGGCTCAGATCATGAATTCTTTATTGCAAAATTCAGACTTAAATGGAATAAATTTGGGAAAACCACTAGACCATTCAAATTCCTTATGATTATGCAGTGGAAGTGATAAATAGATTCAAGGGATTAGATCTGATAGATAGAGTGCCTGAAGAAATATGGACAAGTTCATAACACTGTACAGGAGGCAGTGATCAAAACCATCCTCAAGAAGAAGAAATGCAAAAGGCAAAATGGTTGTCTGAGGAGGCCTTACAAATGGCTGAACAAAGAAGAGAAGTGAAAGGCAAAGGAGAAAAGGAAAGATATATTCATCTGAATGAAAAGTTCCAAAGAATAGTGAGGAGAGATAAGAAAACCTTCCTAAGTGATCAATGCAAAGAAATAGTGGAAAATAAGAGAATGGGAGAGACTAGAGATCTCTTAAAAAAAAAAAAAAAAGATATCGAGGGAACATTTCATGCAGATGGCGACAATAAAGGACAAAAAAGGTATGAACCTAACAGAAACAAAAGATATTAAGAAGAGGTGGCAAGAATACACAGAAGAACTATATAAAAAAGATCTTAATGACCCAGATAACCATGAAGGTGTGATCACTCACCTAGAGCCAGACATCCTGGAGTGTGAAGTCAAGTGGACCTTAGGAAGCATCACTATGAACAAAGCTAGTGTAGGTCATGGAATTTCAGCTGAGCTATTTCAAATCCTAAAAGATGATGCTGTTAAAGTGCCGCACCCAGTTCAGTTCAGTCACTCAGTCGTGTCCGACTCTTTGTGATCCCATGGACTGCAGCACTGCAGGCTTCCATCACCAACTCCTGGAGCTTGCTGAAACTCATGTCCATTGACTCGGTGATGCCATCCAACCATCTCATCCTGTCATCTCCCTCTTCTCCTGCCTTCAATCTTCCCCAGCATCCAGGTCTTTTCCAATGAGTCATTTCTTTGCATCAGGTGGCCAAATTATTGGAGTTTCAGCTTCAGCCCTTCCAATGAATATTCAGGACTGATTTCCTTTAGAATTGACTGGTTTGATTTCCTTACAGTCCAAGGGACTCTCAAGAGTCTTCTTTTTTTTTTTAAATTTTAAAATCTTTAATTCTTACATGCGTTCCCAAACATGAACCCCCTCCCACCTCCCTCCCCATAACATCTCTCTGGGTCATCCCCATGCACCAGCCCCAAGCATGCGGTATCCTGCGTCAGACATAGACTGGCGATTCAATTCTTACATGATAGTATACATGTTAGAATGTCATTCTCCCAAATCATCCCACCCTCTCCCTCTCCCTCTGAGTCCAAAAGTCCGTTATACACATCTGTGTCTATTTTGCTGTCTTGCATACAGGGTCGTCATTGCCATCTTCCAAAATTCCATATATATGTGTTAGTATACTGTATTGGTGTTTTTCTTTCTGGCTTACTTCACTCTGTATAATCGGCTCCAGTTTCATCCATCTCATCAGAACTGATTCAAATGAATTCTTTTTTATGGCTGAGTAATACTCCATTGTGAATATGTACCACAGCTTTCTTATCCATTCATCTGCTGATGGACATCTAGGTTGTTTCCATGTCCTGGCTATTATAAACAGTGCTGCGATGAACATTGGGGTACATGTGTCTCTTTCAATTCTGGTTTCCTCGGTGTGTATGCCCAGCAGTGGGATTGCTGGGTCATAAGGTAGTTCTATTTGCAATTTTTAAGGAATCTCCACACTGTTCTCCATAGTGGCTGTACTAGTTTGCATTCCCACCAACAGTGTAGGAGGGTTCCCTTTCTCCACACCCTCTCCAGCATTTATTGCTTGCAGATTTTTGGATCGCAGCCATTCTGACTGGTGTGAAGTGGTACCTCATTGTGGTTTTGATTTGCATTTCTCTAATAATGAGTGATGTTGAGCATCTTTTCATGTGTTTGATCCGTATGTCTTCTTTGGAGAAATGTCTATTTAGTTCTTTGGCCCATTTTTTGATTGGGTCGTTTATTTTTCTGGAATTGAGCTGCATAAGTTGCTTATATATTTTTGAGATTAGTTGTTTGTCGGTTGCTTCATTTGCTATTATTTTGTCCCATTCAGAAGGCTGTCTTTTCACCTTGCTTACATTTTCCTTTGTTGTGCAGAAGCTTTTAATTTTAATTAGATCCCATTTGTTTATTTTTGCTTTTATTTCCAGAATTCTGGGAGGTGGATCATAGAGGATCCTGCTGTGATTTATGTCTGAGAGTGTTTTGCCTATGTTCTCCTCTAGGAGATTTATAGTTTCTGATCTTACATTTAGATCTTTAATCCATTTTGAGTTTATTTCTGTGTGCAGTGTTAGGAAGCGATCTAGTTTCATTCTTTTACAAGTGGTTGACCAGTTTTCCCAGCACCACTTGTTAAAGAGATTGTCTTTACTCCATTGTATATTCTTGCCTCCTTTGTCAAAGATAAGGTGTCCATATGTGTGTGGATTTATCTCTGGGCTTTCTATTTTGTTCCATTGATCTATATGTCTGTCTTTGTGCCAGTACCATACTGTCTTGATGACTATGGCTTTGTAGTAGAGCCTGAAGTCAGGCAAGTTGATTCCTCCAGTTCCATTCTTCTTTCTCAAGATTGCTTTGGCTATTCGAGGTTTTTTGTATTTCCATACAAATCTTGAAATTATTTGTTCTAGTTCTGTGAAAAATGTGGCTGGTAGCTTGATAGGGATTGCATTGAATTTGTAAATTGCTTTGGGTAGTATACTCATTTTCACTATATTGATTCTTCCAATCCATGAACATGGTATATTTCTCCATCTATTAGTGTCCTCTTTGATTTCTTTCATCAGTGTTTTATAGTTTTCTATATATAGGTCTTTAGTTTCTTTAGGTAGATATATTCCTAAGTATTTTATTCTTTTCGTTGCAATGGTGAATGGAATTGTTTCCTTAATTTCTTTTTCTACTTTCTCATTATTTGTGTATAGGAATGCAAGGGATTTCTGTGTGTTGATTTTATATCCTGCAACTTTACTATATTCATTGATTAGCTCTAGTAATTTTCTGGTGGAGTCTTTAGGGTTTTCCATGTAGAGGATCATGTCATCTACAAACAGTGAGAGTTTTACTTCTTCTTTTCCAATTTGGATTCCTTTTATTTCTTTTTCTGCTCTGATTGCTGTGGCCAAAACTTCCAGAACTATGTTGAATAGTAGCGGTGAAAGTGGACACCCTTGTCTTGTTCCTGACTTTAGGGGAAATGCTTTCAATTTTTCACCATTGAGGGTAATGTTTGCTGTGGGTTTGTCATAGATAGTTTTTATTATGTTGAGGTATGTTCCTTCTATTCCTGCTTTCTGGAGAGTTTTTATCATAAATGGATGTTGAATTTTGTCAAAGGCCTTCTCTGCATCTATTGAGATAATCATATGGTTTTTATTTTTCAATTTGTTAATGTGGTGAATTACATTGATTGATTTGCGGATATTGAAGAATCCTTGCATCCCTGGGATAAAGCCCACTTGGTCATGGTGTATGATTTTTTTAATGTGTTGTTGGATTCTGATTGCTAGAATTTTGTTGAGGATTTTTGCATCTATGTTCATCAGTGATATTGGCCTGTAGTTTTCTTTTTTTGTGACATCTTTGTCAGGTTTTGGTATTAGGGTGATGGTGGCCTTATAGAATGAGTTTGGAAGTTTACCTTCCTCTGCAATTTTCTGGAAGAGTTTGAGTAGGATAGGTGTTAGCTCTTCTCGAAATTTTTGGTAGAATTCAGCTGTGAAGCCGTCTGGACCTGGGCTTTTGTTTGCTGGAAGATTTCTGATTACCATTTCAATTTCCGTGCTTGTGATGGGTCTGTTAAGATTTTCTATTTCTTCCTGGTTCAGTTTTGGAAAATTGTACTTTTCTAAGAATTTGTCCATTTCTTCCACGTTGTCCATTTTATTGGCATACAACTGCTGATAGTAGTCTCTTATGATCCTTTGTATTTCTGTGTTGTCTGTTGTGATCTCTCCATTTTCATTTCTAATTTTATTGATTTGATTTTTCTCTCTTTGCTTCTTGATGAGTCTGGCTAATGGTTTGTCAATTTTATTTATCCTTTCAAAGAACCAGCTTTTGGCTTTGTTGATTTTTGCTATGGTCTCTTTTGTTTCTTTTGCATTTATTTCTGCCCTAATTTTTAAGATTTCTTTCCTTCTACTAACTCTGGGGTTCTCCAACTCTTCCTTTTCTAGTTGCTTTAGTTGTAGAGTTAGGCTATTTATTTGACTTTTTCTTGTTTCTTGAGGTATGCCTGTATTGCTATGAACTTTCCTCTTAACACTGCTTTTATAGTGTCCCACAGGTTTTGGGTTGTTGTGTTTTCATTTTCATTAGTTTCTATGCATATTTTGATTTCTTTTTGATTTCTTCTGTGATTTGTTGGTTATTCAGAAGTGTGTTGTTCATCCTCCATATGTTGGAATTTTTAATAGTTTTTCTCCTGTAATTGAGATCTAATCTTAATGCATTATGGTCAGAAAAGATGCTTGGAATGACTTCGATTTTTTTGAATTTATCAAGTTTAGATTTATGGCCCAGGATGTGATCTATCCTGGAGAAGGTTCCATGAGCACTTGAAAAAAAGGTGAAATTCATTGTTTTGGGGTGAAATGTCCTATAGATATCAATTAGGTCTAACGGATCTAATGTATCATTTAAAGTTTGCGTTTCTTTGTTAATTTTCTGTTTAGTTGATCTGTCCATAGGTGTGAGTGGGGTATTAAAGTCTCCCACTATTATTGTGTTATTGTTGATTTCCCCTTTCATACTTGTTAGCATTTGTCTTACATATTGCGGTGCTCCTATATTGGGTGCATATATATTTATAATTGTTATATCTTCTTCTTGGATTGTTCCTTTGATCATTATGTAGTGGCCTTCTTTGTCTCTTTTCACAGCCTTTGTTTTAAAGTCTATTTTATCGGATATGAGTATTGCCACTCCTGCTTTCTTTTGGTCTCTATTTGGGTGGTATATCTTTTTCCAGCCCTTCACTTTCAGTCTGTATGTGTCCCTTGTTTTGAGGTGGGTCTCTTGTAAGCAGCATATAGAGGGGTCTTGTTTTTGTATCCATTCGGCCAGTCTTTGTCTTTTGATTGGGTCGTTCAACCCATCTACGTTTAAGGTAATTATTGATAAGTATGATCCCGTTACCATTTACTTTATTGTTTTGGGTTCGGGTTTATAAACCCTTTTCGAGTTTCCTGTCTAGAGGATATCCTTTAGAATTTGTTAGAGAGCTGGTTTGGTGGTGCTGAATTCTCTCAGCTTTTGCTTGTCTGTAAAGCTTTTGATTTCTCCTTCGTATTTGAATGAGATCCTTGCTGGGTACAGTAATCTGGGCTGTAGGTTATTGTCTTTCATCACTTTAAGTATGTCTTGCCATCCCCCCCTGGCCTGAAGAGTTTCTATTGAAAGATCAGCTGTTATCCTTATGGGAATCCCCTTGTGTGTTATTTGTTGTTTTTCCCTTGCTGCTTTTAATATTTGTTCTTTGTGTTTGATCTTTGTTAATTTGATTAATATGTGTCTTGGGGTGTTTCGCCTTGGGTTTATCCTATTTGGAACTCTCTGTGTTTCTTGGACTTGGGTGATTATTTCCTTCCCCATTTTAGGGAAGTTTTCAACTATTATCTCCTCAAGGATTTTCTCATGATCTTTCTTTCTGTGTTCTTCTTCTGGGACTCCTATAATTCGAATGTTGGAGCGTTTCATATTGTCCTGGAGGTCTCTGAGATTGTCCTCATTTCTTTTAATTTGTTTTTCTTGTTTCCTCTCTGATTCATTTATTTCTACCATTCTATCCTCTATTTCACTAATCCTATCTTCTGCCTCCGTTATTGTACTATTTGTTGCCTCCAGAGTGTTTCTGATCTCATTTATTGCATTATTCATTATATTTTGACTCTTTTTTATATCTTCTAGGTCCTTGTTAAACCTTTCTTGCATCTTCTCAATCCTTGTCTCTAGGCTATTTATCTGTGTTTCCATTTTGATTTCAAGATTTTGGATCATTTTCACCATCAATATTCGGAATTCCTTCTCCGGTAGATTCCCTACTTCTTCCTCTTTTGTTTGGTTTGGTGGGCAAGTCTCCTGTTCCTTTACCTGCTGAGTATTCCTCTGTCTCTTCATCTTGGTTATATTGCTGCGTTTGGGGTGGCCTTTTTATATTCTGGTAATTTGTGGAGTTCTCTTTATTATGGAGCTTCCTCACTGTGGGTGGGGTTCTATCAGTGGCTTGTCAAGGTTTCCTGGTTAGGGAGGCTTGTGTTGGAGTTTTGGTGGGTGGAGCTGGGTTTCTTCTCTCTGGAGTGCAGTGGAGTGACCCATAATGGGTTATGAGACATCAAAGGTTTTGGGATAATTTTGAGCTGCCTGTATATTGAGGCTCAGGGGAGTGTTCCTGTGTTGCTGGAGAATTTGCGTGGTATGTCTTGTTTTGGAACTTGTTGGCCCTTGGGTGGAGCTTGGTTTCGGTGTAGGTATGAAGGCATTTGATGAGCTCCTATTGCTTAATGTTCCCTGAATTCAAGAGTTCTCTAATGTTTTCAGGCTTTGGATTTAAGCCTCCTGCTTCTGGTTTTCAGTTTTATTTTTACAGTAGCCTCTAGACTTCTCCATCTATACAGCACCGATGATAAAACATCTAGGTTAAAGATAAAAGTTTCTCCACATTGAGGGACACTCAGAGAGGTTCACTGAGTTACAAGGAGAAGAGAAGATGGAGGGGGTAGTTAGAGGTAACTGGAATGAGATGCGGTGAGATCAAGAGAGGAGAGAGCAAGCTAGCCAGTAGTCACTTCCTTATGTGCGCTCTATAGTCTGGACCGCTCAGAGGTATTTACAGAGTTATACGGGGAAGAGGAGAGGGAGGAAGTAGACAGAGGTTACCAGGAGGATAAGAGAGAGGAATGAGAAGGAGAGAGACAAATCCTGCCAGTAACCAGTTCCTTAGGTGTTCTCTACCGTCTGGAACACACAGAGATTCACAGAGTTGGATAGAGAAGAGATGGGGGAGAAAAGAGACAGAGGCCACCTGGTGGAAAAAAAGGAGAGTCCAGAGGAGGAGAGAGTGGTCAAGACAGTAATCTCGCTCTCAGGTAAACTTGGGTAGTGAAGTTTGGGTTTTAAATGTACAAAATTGACAACAAAAACCTAAGAGCAAAGATTAAAAATCTAGAGTAGAGGTTGAATGTTCAAAGATACAATATTAAAGAAAAGCAGAAGGAAAAAGGAAGAAAGAAAAAAAAAGAATTATTAAAAAACAAACAAACAAAACAAAACAAAACAAAACACCAACAACCATCCAAAGAGTATATATGGTGTTTGCCTTAAAAAAAAAAAAAATTCTTTTTTTTAAAAATAGTAATACTAGGGTATAGAAATAAAAATTAGAGGAGAAATAGAAGACTTAACAATTAAAAAAAAGCTAGGAAAAAAAACAAAACAAAAAATCAAAAAGCAAAAAAAAAAAAAAGGAATGATTTTAAAAATATTAAAAATATATCTGGCTCTTCTCTGATGTTATGGGCCGTGTGGGCTCACTTCCAAGGTGGTTCCCTCTGTTTAACTTCTTCTGTTTGCTGGTTTTTTAGGCTCACTAGTTCAGTCGCGCTGTGGGGAGGGGGATGCTGCAAAGAAATAGCACTGTCATGTGTACACAGTATCTCAGCCCCATTTGAGCTGTCCTTTCTCATGGCGCACAAACTGCTCTGGCTCTACGGTGCTCAGCCGGGAACCGTCTGGGGCCGGCCCTAGGCTGCGTGCACTTCCCCGGTCCACGACGCTCAGGTTCGGCGCTCAGGCAGCCCTCAGAGGCACAGATTCGGCTGGGACTGCGCTTTGTGCCCTTCCCAGGTCCGAGTAGCTCAGGAGTTTGGCGAGCGCAATCGCCGCGGCTTGTCACCTTTTCTGCCGCTGCCGCTCAGCTCTCTGGGTGGACCGCTGGCGCATCCCGTGAGGCAGATGGTGACTGTCCAGCACCCCCAGAAGTCTTAGCAAAGGAGCCTGCTTGCAGTTAGGTACGTAAAGTCTCTCCGGGTCTGCAATTGCCCCTTTCCAGACCTTATGGCTCTGGCTGCCTGTCCCCGGCGGGGAATGGGGAATGGTCTGCAGCCGGCTTTTTCTGTTCCGTCCTTTGTTCTGTGCTCAGTCCTGGCAGTGCCTTATGTTCGAGCTTTTTGCGTGGTAGCTATCCCACAGTCTGGTTTGCTAGCCCAAGTTAGATCGTTCTGGTTGCGCGTGGGGCGTTCCTGCCCGATTCTTACAAAGCTCTGCAGCCCGCGCCTCCCGCGCGTCCCTGCCCTGCCCCCACTTCCCAATGGCGGATGCAGGCGTCTGTGCTGCTTTTCTGCTGGGGGAGTTACTGTTGGGCTTGTAATCTGTTGGTTTTAATTATTTATCTGTTTTTCCTTCCTGTTATGTTGCCCTCTGTGTTTCCAAGGCTCGCCACAGACTCGGCAGGGAGAGTGTTTCCTGGTGTTTGGAAACCTCTCTTCTTAAAATTCCCTTCCCGGGACGGGCTTCCCTTCCCGGGACGGAGCTCCCTCCCCACCTCCTTTGTCTCCTTTTTCATCTTTTATATTTTTTCCTATCTGTTTTTGAAGACAATGGTCTGCTTTTCTGGGTGCCTGATGTCCTCTGCCAGCCTACAGAAGTTGTTTTGTGGAGTTTGCTCAGCGTTGATATGTTCTTTTGAGGAATTTGTGAGGGAGAAAGTGATCTTCTCATCCTATTCCTCCGCCATCTTTCCCTCCCCCCCTCAAGAGTCTTCTTAAACCTCATAGTTCAAAAGCATCAATTCTTTGGTGCTCACCTTTTTTTATGGTCCAACACACACATCCATGTGTGACTACTGGAAAAACCATAGCTTTGACTATCTGAACCTTTATCAGTAAACTAATGTCTTTGCTTTTTAATATGCTGTCTAGGTTTGTCATAGCTTTCCTAATATGTCAGCAAATGAGGAAAATTCAGCAGTGGCCAGAGGACTGGAAAAGGTCAGTTTTCATTCTAATCCCAAAGAAAGGCAAAGTCAAAGATTGTACAAACTACTCCACAGTTGTACACTCATCTCACACACTAGTAAAGTAATGCTCAAAGTTCTCCAAGCTAGGCTTCAACGGTATGTGAACTCTGAACTTCCAGATGTTTAAACTGGATTTAGAAAAAGCAGAGGAACCAGAGATCAAATTACCAACATCCATTAGATCATAGGAAAAGCAAGAGAGTTCCAGAAAAATATCTCCTTCTACTTTATTGACTGTGCCAAAGCCTTTAACTGTGTGGATCATAACAAACTCTGGAAAATTCTTAAAGAGATGGGAATACCAGACCACCATACCTGCCTCCTGAGAAATCTGTATGCAGGTCAAGAAGCAACAGTTTGAATCAACGGACTGGTTCCAAATTGGGAAAGTGGCATGTTAAGGCTGTATTTTGTTACCTTCTTATTTAACTTATATTCAGAGTATATCGTTTGAAATGCCAGGCTGGATGAAGCACAAGCTGGAATCAAGATTGCTGGGAGAAATATCAATAACCTTAGATATGCGGATGACACCACCCTTATGGAAGAAAGTTTAGAGGAACTAAACAGTCTCTTGATGAAAGTGAAAGAGAAGAGTGAAAAAGCTGGCTTAAAACTCAACAGTGAAAAACTAAGATCATGGCATCTGGTCCCATGACTTCATGGCAAGTAGATGGGAAAACCACGAGAACAGTGACAGACATTATTTTTTTGGGGGGCTCTAAAATCACTGCAGATGGTGACTGCAGCCATGAATTTAAAAGACGCTTGCTCCTTGGAAGAAAAGCTATGGCAAACCTTGACAGCATATTAAAAAGCAGGGACTTGACTTTACTGACAAAGGTTTGTATAGTCAAAGCTATGGTTTTTCAGTAGTCATGTATGGATATGAGTTTTGGGCCATAAAGAAAGGTGAGTGCCAAAGAATTGATGCTTTTGAACTATGGTGTTGGAGAAGACTCTTGAGAGTCCCTTGGACTGCAAGGAGATCCAACCAGTCAGTCCTAAAGGAAATCAGTCCTGAATATTCATTGGAAGGACTGAAGCTGTAGCTCCAATACTTTGGCTACCTGATGCATAGAAGCAACTCACTGGAAAAGCCCCTGATGCTAGGGAAAATTGAAAGCAGGAAGAGAGGGAGATGACAGAGGATGAAATTGGTTGGATGGCATCACCAACTCAATGGACATGAATTTGAGCAAGCTCCAGGAGTTGGTGATGGACAGGGAAGCCTTGCATGCTACAGTCCATGGGGTCACAAAGAGTCGGACATGACTGAGCGACTGAACTGACCAGAAGCTGAACAACAGGCATAAGCTACCCTCTGGGAATAATAATTCATATGTAACTTTACATTTATTTCATCCTTGAAGTCCAGGATTTCATCTTCTAAAACAAGCCCAGACATGGATGAGGTTTGTTCAGTGCAACTCCTTGGTTATGACTCTTCTTGATCCAGAAACCTGTGAAATGAGAGGCTAAGTATTTTTAACACAACCTGCAGTGGTAAAACTGGACAAAGTAGTAGACTTTTACATTCAAAAAGGGATAGACATACACAGCAGTCATCTGGCCATGAAATTCTGAAATCTAGGTACATGTTGCCAGCTTTCTCTATTCTAGGAGCCAAGAATGTTTCCTGATGAGAGACTCTTAACCCCAGTGAATTGATTCTCTGTCCATTGTTCTCAACTCTTAGTTCAATCCTGAGATCTTTCCTTTCCTTTGTTTTTTTTTTTTTTTTTTAATAGTCTGTCTTTGTAGCTGAGTTATTTTCTCAGTCTGCTTCTTGCCAATGTAAAATTCACAGCCCATTAATCTTTTTTTTTTTTTCATTTGAATTACTTAGTCCTTTTTAGTACAAACAGGGGGCACTTTTACTGGTACAGCTGTTTTGCTGCTGCTGCTGCTGCTGCTAAGTCACTTCAGTCGTGTCCAACTCTTCACAACCCCATGGACTACAGCCTACCAGGCCCCTCAATCCATGGGAGTTTCCAGGCAAGAGTACTGGAGTGGGGTGCCATTGCCTTCTCCAATAGCTGTCTTAACAACTGTGTATTTTCTGCAAATCTTATTGGGGTTTGCCACACACCCCCAAAGTCAAACTGTAATTTTTTTTCAGACCTATGTTTTTGTGCATAGAGGAGGAAATGGTAACCCACTCCAGTATTCTTGCCTGAAGAATCTCATGGATAGAGGAGCCTGGCAGGCTACAGTTCATGGGGTCGTAAGAATCGGACATGACTTAGCAACTAAACCACCACCACCAGCACCATTTCTGCACATCAGTATGTTGCAGCCATGAAATTAAAAGATGCTTGCCCCTTGGAAGAAAAGTTATGACCAACTTAGAATATTCATTGGAAGGACTGATGTTGAAGCTGAGATTCCAATACTTTGGCTACCTGATGCGAAGAGCTGACTCATTTGAAAAGACCTTGATGCTGGGAAAGATTGAGGGCAGGGGGAGAAGGGAATGACAGAGGATGAGATGGTTGGATGGCCATCACCAATTCAATGGACATGAGTTTGGATGAACTGCGGGAGTTGGTGATGGACAGGGAAGCCTGGCATGCTGCAGTTCATGGGATCACAAAGAGTTGGACATGACTGAGTGACTGAATGGAGACAGCATATTAAAAGCAGAGATATTACTTTGCCAGCAAAAGTCTGTCTAGTCAAAGCTATGGTTTTTCAGGAGTCATGTATAGATGTGAGAGTTGGACTATAAAGAAAGCTGAGCACCAAATAATTGAAGCTTTTCAACTGTGGTGTTGGAGAAGACTCTTGAGAGTCCCTTGGACTGAAAGGGGATCCAGCCAGTTCATTTTAAAGGAAATCAGTCCTGAATATTCATTGGAAGGACTAATGCTGATGCTGAAACTCCAATACTTTGGCCACTTGATGCGAAGAACCCAGTCCTTGGAAAACACCCTGATGCTGGAAAAGATTGAATGCAGGAGGAGAAGGGGATGACAGAGGATGAGATGGTTGGAAGGCATCACCAACTCGATGGACATGAGTTTAAGTAAGCTCCCAGAGTTGGTGATGGACAGGGAAGCCTGGCGTGCTGCAGTCCATGGTGTCACAAAGAGTCGGACACAACAGAGCGACTGAACTGAACTGAATGGTATGTTGTAGGGTAGTGCCCTTGATCTTGTTAGAAGTTATTTATCTGTCTGAGAGAATCTTATCAGGTTCCACCTTCCTGAGGTCAAATACCCACAGCTTTGATTTGCCTGAGGCCTTTTCTTAATTTTGGAATCTTGCTCACTGATTAGGTTTGCTTTCTAATCCAGTAACTTTCTTTAAATTCTGCTTCCAAATGGTAAGTTCCCTTTTATATTATTTTTTTCCCCTTTGACTTTGTCATGTGCTGTTAGAAACACTCAGTGTTCTGACTTTCAACACAATGACTAGCCATCTCTTCTTCCAGATCAATTAGTTCACTAGGCACAGTTTCTAACATTCAAGTTATTGTATTTTTTTGTTATGCAACGGTATGGTATTACTGCTGTGATTTATCATATTATACATTTATTATGATTTATACAGTCTACCACTGTATAAATGACATACACTGTATAAATAATAGGAGAAGATGGTACAAGTATATACACATAAAAGTATATTCTGTTCCTTTGGGAGATGAAATATGGAGGGAGAGAAATGATTCAAGATAGTATTAAAACTGGACTAGAAATAATGTGTATCTGTCTGTTTTTAGGCAAAGTTATGAAAAAGTATCACCCCATTTTTATTAAAGCTAAGATTTTCCATCTAGTCTCTTTCTACATGCTTTTGAAATAGTAGTTTCTGATTTTCCCAATCATTCTAATTCTTCTCAGTAGCTTAACATAATACAGTTCTTCATTAGCTCATTATCTCTTGGTCTAGTTTTCCATGAAGCTAGACAACAGTTTTCTAGAGTTTCCAAATAAGTTTTTCACTTACTTTTAATAACTGAACATTAAAATTATCTTCCATGAGACTGAAATGTCTTTTTTGGCACTTTATCACATGATGTGTTTTTGTTAGTCACTCTTGGGAAACACCAATTGACATTTGTTTATTGAGGTTTCTTTTGGTAATAAATTTACTTGTTTGATGAGAACACTATGTTTTTATAGCTGTTGTCTTTTTATTTTGGATTTAGTGTATACTTACATGCCCTCAGCGTGAGACTTCTAAAAGGTTATGCTTTCAAAACGGTTTCAAAGAGATTAGAAATGAGGAAAACCTGCAAATAGGGTAGAGGCTGAAATGAGAAAGAAAGAAAGAAGGGCAAGGCACAGTGAAAACTCTGTGATAACAGGAAGTGGGAAAGATTCTGAATAAAATGATGGTAATTTCATTTAAGTGCAAGGGAGGCAGTAAGTTTTATTTATGTTTTAGCAACAATATATAGCCTTTAAAAATGCTCTTAGTTTTGAAGATGTTTAAAGCAGTGATTGTTCAACTAATGTTACATCTTAGCCTTGTCTCTGTGTTAGTCTCTATAATAAAAAGCCTTCACTTTGGTGTCAGAATGCTGTCAGATTATGTTGAGTTGAGAAACTTAGAAGTCAGCTGCTGTCTTGGAATATAAGACACTTAATCCTTCATTTTATAACCTTGCAGCTTAAAAAAAGTATTTAAGAAAGGTGAGAGATTGGAAAACTATGTTTTAACTTTCTGGTACAAGTAACATTAAGTCATTGTTGCAGTCCTGGAAATGGTTTATTTGGAATCGTTTATTATGTTTGAGGAACTCAATGAAAACCATGAGAAAAGCACTCTTTTTCTTTCCTTGCCCTTCCATAATGATATTTACTGTTTGCACAGCCATCATTTAATTTTCCGAGATGCTCACCACCTTCTCCAGCTGATTAAATTCCTGTTTGGTTTCACTGCCAAGTCTGTTGGATTAAATTAACAAGTTCTGTTTGCTTTTGTGAGAATGACCTGCACCAACCTTCAGTTTGTACAAAATAATAATCTCTTCAGTGATATATTGATTCAGTGCTCTTGATGGTCTGAAGAAATGTGCAGTGAAAATGATACCTTCCATTTCCTAGGATGTGTAGTCCTTCATTGCTAATTTTAATATGTTGGAGACCTTGATCTTGCACATCTAATACCTCCTTTCTCTTTGGTGTTTTTTAATGATTTCTGTTCTAAAGGATCACTAAATGTTGATTACTCGAAGGAACGATTTCAACATGATCTTTTTAGTCTATAAAATGTCCCAGACTTGGAAATTACCTACATCAAATGGCCAATTAAGAAGATTAAAACCTTTCTTTTTAAAAAGTAAATCCAATTTTTATTGAATTGCTTTCTCTCCCACTTTTATTTGCTTTATAGTTAACAGCTAAGAGGTTTTTAAGAAAATGAATTAAAATTTTTGATATAAAAAGGTTTGAAAGTATAACAAGATTTCATAAATTTTACATGGAGCCTAAGTCATTGCACTGGGGCTTCCCTGGTGGCTCAGACGGTAAAGCGTCTGCCTGCAGTGCGGGAGACCCGGGTTCGATTCCTGGGTCAGGAAGATCCCCTGGAGAAGGAAATGGCAATCCACTCCAGCACTCTTGCCTGATAGGCTACAGTCCATGGGGTTGCAAAGAGTCGGACACGACTGAGCAACTTCACTTTCTTTCTTTCTTTTTCTTTAAGCCATTGCAAACATTATAGAAAGCATTAGAAAATTAAAATGTCATTCTCTTAAATTTCAGTAAGGAAAGAACAGCACTGGAATAGGAGCTGAGGGGAGAGTAATGTGGAAAATGATAGTTGATACATTTCAGGGATTAAGCTATGGTATATATTTTGTGTATTTTCTAATGTGTTACTGATCTGTATCCCCCTGCCCACCCCCTGCCCCGATATTTCATTGGCATAGATAAGGTAAGTGAAGAACAAGGAAATGATGTAACTTGCCTAAAATCTCTCCTGGAACACAGGGAGTCTGAGATCTACTATTTAACCTTAAGTCAATTTATCTCTAAAGCTCATTCTCTTCTTAACATATTCTGTCTCTGAGATGTAATCACGTCCAAATTCTCAACCCTCTATTCTATTTTCTGTACAAAAATATCTCCCATGATTTTACATACCCCTCAATAACCACACAATGACATAGGCTATTGGGGACATTTTCTCCCTATAGAGGTTCTTGCTTGTTGCATTTATCTTCTAATCCAGTTGGAGTCTTTTCATGTAGTTCAGTAAAATTCAACTCTGTTGTCAGAGAAAATTTAAGAAAAATCCTTCTCCTCACCTCTGTGGGAAGAAGATGACACTGATGGTGAGAATGAAGTGGAGGGTGTATTTCTGCTGCTCCATCATTCAGGTTTAGCTTCCAAAGTGTGAGCATCTAGATGAGCTGAGTGTGTGTTGCATAGATGTTTTTGTATAACATCACCCCTTATTGCAGTCCAGGACCTTAATCAGGGGCTCGATGGAAGAAACCATGATCTATTCCAGTGTTGGAAGAAAACTGTTTGATTTGGATTTACTGAGAGATTATATTTGTAGACTGGACATAATGGGCATTTGAAGGCTTTGTGAAGGAAAATTGTGACTGCAGAGATACTGCTATCTCTATCTGCCTGATCCTCCCTGCCTTCCCCCAACTTCTTTCTTGCTTCACTGTTTGCCTTGGTGTGTAATGTGCTCAGTTATGGTGCTTTACCCCACAGCCTGTACCAACTTGCCTTTCCATAATTTTTTTTTTTCCATAGGTCCTGCCATAATTTTTTTAACTGAGTAAGAAATATGTTTACTGAACTTATAAAAAAAATAGAGAAACCAACCTTGTTTCATACTGGTAGTCAAAGCAATGTGTTTATTTGCAAAACCGAAGTAGTTATCATGGGTTTGAAAGGAATACCTTAACCAGCAGAACTATTTGTATGCACAAACCACATTGATTCATAGATCAGATCAGATAAATAAATTGCTGCTACTACTTTACCTACAATATAATTAATCCTCTGTTTCTTGACCTTGAGCAAATTGTTTGTCCAATCTAAATATCCAACTTGGCTTGCAGTGCTTGTTCTTGGATATTATGAAAAAATACTGTAGTTTTCTTAGTTGTGATTTGCTGGCTCCACAAAAGCCAGTCCCCAGTTTTCTTGTTTGCCATCCCTCCCTATCATCCTGATTGTGTGTGGGCCAGCCTGATGTTCTTGATTTTCTATTGTGCGTTTTCCTGATTCTGTGTTCAGAATTTGCCAGCCGTGGTATTTTGCTCAATTGTAGCGTTTCCCCATCCTAGCCGTAGACTTTCTTGGACCCACTATTGCTCTGGTTTTTGTTTGACATCACACAGAATGAATAAAAGCATGTTTTCTACTTTTTTGGTTTGTTTCCTACTTTTAACCCAAGTGGAATAATGTTCTTCAGTGATATCAATCTGCAGGAATTTCCTACTTAAAAATTGCTGACTCATAATTAATCCTAAGAATATAATGGTGATACTAGCCTACAGGACCCTCAAATTGTGGCCTAGGCTGCAGTAGGAGGTGTGGGAGGGATTTAGAGGGATTGGCAGTTGGGCAGTGGATATCCCTTTGTGGTGCACCTCTGACATGGGTCTAGAACTTAGTGATGACTTCTTAACTCATTGATGATTATTGCCTGGAATGGATTTCAAGTCTTGGATTTGCCTTTCGTTAGTTAAATTCTTAAGTATGAATGTTGCACCTCATTGGCATTAATAACCTCTCACTACTTTTATTTTTCCTTTAAAAAGTTAGAGTTTCATACTCATGTACTGTGAGAGAGTGATGGGGTTATTAGCACTTTTCTAAGGCCCGATTTATAAATATTTTTCCGTCAGTTCAGTTCAGTTCAATTCAGTCGCTCAGTCATATCTGACTCTTGGCAACCCCATGGACTGCAGCATGCCAGGCTCCCCTGTCCTTCACCTTCTCCTGGAGTTTGCTCAAACCCTTGTCCTTCGAGTTGGCGATACCATCTAACCATCTTATCTTCTGTCGTCAACTTCTCCTGTCTTCAATCTTTCCCAGCATCAGGAAAGAACTATCTTTTCTAATGAGTCAGGTCTTTGCACCAGGTGGCCAAAGTATTGGAGCTTCAGCTTCAGCTTCAGCATTAGTCCTTTCAAGGAATATTCAGGGTTGATTTCCTTAAGGATTGACTGGTTTGATCTCCTTCCAGTCCAAGTGACTCTCAAGAGTCTTCTCCAACACCACAGTTCAAAAGCATCAATTCTGAGGCTCTCAGATTTCTTTATGGTCCAGCACTCACATCCATACATGACTACTGGAAAAGCCATAGCTTTGATTATATGGACCTTTGTTGGCAAAGTAATGTTCTGCTTTTTAATATGCTGTCTAGGTTTGTCTAGCTCTCAGGTTATTTACAAAAGAATTGCAGTAATTCCACCTTTCTATTGTACTTGAACATAGCTTGTGAGAGTATTTCTTTTTCCCCCACCAAAGTGAGCATAGGTTTTTTTTTTTTTTCTTAAACCATTGTTTTCACTGATACTATATCAGCATCAAAGAAATGATTTCCAAGTAGTTGTGTATAAGTTGAGGTTTCCAACTGATTTTTGCCATTCTATCCTGGAAAATAGATGGGGAAACAGTGGAAAAAGTGTCAGACTTTATTTTTGGGGGCTCCAAAATCACTGCAGATGGTGATTGCAGCCATGAAATTAAAAGACGCTTACTCCTTGGAAGAAAAGTTATGACCAACCTAGATAGCATATTCAAAAGCAGAGACATTACTTTGCCAACAAAGGTCCATCTAGTCAAGGCTATGGTTTTTCCAGTGGTCATGTATGGATGTGAGAGTTGGACTGTGAAGAAAGCTGAGTGCCAAAGAATTGATGCTTTTTAACTGTGGTGTTGGGGAAGACTCTTGAGAGTCCCTTGGACTGCAAGGAGATCCAACCAGTCCATTCTGAAGGAGATCAGTCCTGGATGTTCTTTTGAAGGACTGATGCTAAAGCTGAAACTCCAACACTTTGGTCACCTCATGCGAAGAGTTGACTCATTGGAAAAGACTCTGATGCTGGGAGGGATTGGGGGCAGGAGGAGAAGGGGATGACAGAGGATGAGATGGCTGGATGGCATCACGGACTCGATGGACGTGAATCTGAGTGAACTCTGGGAGATGGTGATGGACAGGGAGGCCTGGCGTGCTGTGATTCATGGGGTCACAAAGAGTCGGACACGACTGAGCAACTGAACTGAACTGAACTGATCCTGTAAATTGAGGTGGAGGAGGAGACAAGAAAATAGTGTGTAACACATTGAAGAATGTTTTTAACACATTGAAGCAGGAAGCAAAAGGGGGTTATAACTGGGGCTGTGTCCTAACCAATTGATTAGGGATTAACACTAATGAAGGACAACATTCTGCAGTAAAGAGTGATGTGCTGACTAGCTATTACTCAGATAGTGGTGTTTTTGAACTTTATTGCTGTCTGTGAGCAATGATAAGGATCGAGGTGGCTTTCCCAACTATGCCATATCAACTGTAGCTATACTTCGCCTTGACCAAGCTTTATTGTGGGTTGGCTGTTTTATCCTTTCAGAGAGAATTAAAATATACCTGGCAATGTCCTATGATTAATTTTTTGTTCGACACCTTGACATGACAACAAAACAAAGTAAAATGTAAAGTAAAGTAAAATAAAAATGATCCATTGTTTGAGATCATCAGAAGCAGTTGTGATGCATTTTGTTTTTCTTTCTTAAATGGAAAGATTTTCAGAATTTGGGGATGGTGGCATAAACTGTCATGGGTTTGATTTGTGTAAAAATTATTTATCTGTTTTGGGATAAGAACTTTCTATGGGTAATTCAATAAAAGGTTAAAAGTAAAATGACAAAAAACTGTTAAACCTCCTACTCTGGAAATGCTAGCTGGGATTTATTAACACTAGACCCTTTTCCTCATCATTATTCCTAGGTGTCTCGGCGTTCAACATTTTAGTTTCAGCTCTTTCTCTTCTTTTCTTGCTGTAATAATTTCTCTCCCATCTTCCTTGGTTATTTGACATGTTCATTTCTCTTGGGAATGATATTGCTTATTTTGCCTCAACTGCTATGAATTTTATTCTTTCTACCATTCTTTATGTTCCATATAGTTTTGCCTTATATTTTCAAGCAAAAACCAATGACTATTTAATGTATGTGTAGTCTGTTTCTCATTTTGTATATATTTTAGGTACTTCATATATGTGATTTAGTGAAAGGTGGAAGAGGCAATTTTTTCCTTTTTTAGTCTTTGTGAAGCTGAGCACAAATATTGCTTCCCACAAATTATCATGAATTTGTGGGCAAAAAATGAAGTATAACTCTGTCTCCTGATTTTTAAGTCTGTGAATTTGAGTGAATATGACTGACACCATGCTGAGTGAGAAGTGAGTAAACAGCAATATCTTCTGCTGTGATTTACTGCTGGAGAAGATGGCAGAAGATGTTACGGGGGTACTTGGAGGTGTCATGGAGACACACAAATGAAAGCTACCACTCTAAATAGATGTAACTTTCTTTGCAAAAATAAGTTCAGAATCCCCATTCTGTCTTATTAGTGCTAGAAAAATGTTGCTTCTGCAGAGAAGATATCACTGTTTTAAGAGATAGCTGCATTTGGAGCTCTCAATCTACAGAGGCAAAGAACTTTAGCACCATGCACCCTCCACAGGGTTAACAAGAACAGAAGGCTGTAAGTCATCTGGTACTGAATTTCTCCTTGCTGTTCACTTCAAATATATTCTGACTTGATTTGCTCCATTTCTTCCCCTTCTAGGATTTCCAAAGTGGCTTATGTTAGACCATCAAGATTTGAGGTTTTGTGTGGGAGAATCAGAAAAGTGAACCTGGTGAGAAGCTTTTAGAAGAAGTATTTGTTGTTGTGGGGCAGGACTAGGTTGGAGCACAATCATTACCTGAGAGCAACAATGGAAGAGGAAAATGGTGATGAAAACAATGTTGCTATATCTTTTTCTTTTCCACCATGTTTGAAAATACAAATAAAAGATTTGAAATCTTTTAGTTTGAAATCACTCTTGGTTGTGTGACCTGTGTTTTGTAAAGATGACCCCAGTGTTCTCTTGCACTATGTGGGTCAAAGCATAAGCTTGTGTTATGTTAGATCTGGAGCTAAGAGATAAGAGCTTTATATTAGCACAATACAAACAATCATTTAAAGGTATTTTAAGGTATTTATTTTAAAGGTGTTTTTGAATTTAGAGTTTTCAACTTTAGATCATAGCTTAGAACTGAGAGAGGTCCTTATAAGTGGTCAAAAATTTGACAGAAGTTAGACAGGGTGAGGAAACCAATTTGAGAGGAATATAGCCTTTACTAGTTCAGTTCAGTTCAGTCGCTCAGTCGTGTCCAACTTTTTGCGACCCCATGAATCGCAGCACGCCGGGCCTCCCTGTCCATCACCAACTCCCGGAGTTCACTCAGACTCACGTCCATCGAGTCCGTGATGCCATCCAGCCATCTCATCCTCTGTCGTCCCCTTCTCCTCCTGCCCCCAATCCCTCCCAGCATCAGAGTCTTTTCCAATGAGTCAACTCTTTGCATGAGGTGGCCAAAGTATTGGAGTTTCAGCTTTAGCATCATTCCTTCCAAAGAAATCCCAGGTCTGATCTCCTTCAGAATGGACTGGTTGGATCTCCTTGCAGTCCAAGGGACTCTCAAGAGTCTTCCCCAACACCACAGTTAAAAAGCATCAGTTCTTTGGTGCTCAGCTTTCTTCACAGTCCAACTCTCACATCCATACATGACTACTGGAAAAACCATAGCCTTGACTAGACGGACCTTAGTTGGCAAAGTAATGTCTCTGCTTTTGAATATGCTATCATATTCAAAAGTTGCTCATAACTTTCCTTCCAAGGAGTAAGCATCTTTTAATTTCATGGCTGCAGTCACCATCTGCAGTGATTTTGGAGCCCCAAAAAATAAAGTCTGACACTGTTTTCACTGTTTCCCCATCTATTTCCCACGAAGTGATGGGACCAGATGCCATGATCTTAGTTTTCTGAATGTTGAGCTTTAAGCCAACTTTTTCACTCTCCACTTTCACTTTTTTCAAGAGCCTTTTTAGTTCCTCTTCACTTTCTGCTATAAGGGCGGTGTCATCTGCATATCTGAGGTTATTGATATTTCTCCTGGCAATCTTGATTCCAGCTTGTGTTTCTTTCAGTCCAGCATTTCTCATGATACACTCTGCATATAAGTTAAATAAGCAGGGTGACAATATACAGCCTTGACATATTCCTTTTCCTATTTGGAACCAGTCTGTTGTTCCATGTCCAGTTCTAACTGTTGCTTCCTGGCCTGCATAGTTACACAAAATAATTTTTTTTCAGAAAATAATGGATCCATTACCTTCAAGTATTAATTTGATGAATGCCGTGAATGTTTCCACTTCCTAAATTTAGTTTATAAAAATGACTTGGAAGGTATTACTTCTTATTATCAACTCCAATGCCAAGATTTAGAACAATTTTAAACACATTATATACAGAAAATACCACAGTGATATGTAGTGGGGTTTGTGTTCTCATGAACCTAGAATCCTGTTTCTATATCTGTCATCCAGTGCTCTGAACAAAGACATCTGGCCTGGGTTTTCCTGGGTGGCTAAATCACACTGTGGTTGTCTTGCAACATTCTTATGCACGTGTAATCAGTGCAACATTAATTTCATCTATATTATTTTGTCTAAGTATCTATATCATGAGTAGCCTTAAGTGAGACATGTCAGAGGAACAAAGTGCATGTTTGGCATTTTCCTTAACAGCAGTGCGTAAGAATTTTAGTACTTTGCACCTTCTTTTCCTGTGCTGTTTCCTGGGCCTTCAGCTTTTTGGTGACTGTATAGTGTCTGTGTAGAGATGAAAGCAAGAGTGGAGAAGGATCTTAGTTGGCTTGCTGTTTGTATTAGTCTGCTAAGGGGCTGTAACAGAATATCGCAGACTGGCCATTTTAAACAACAGAAATATCTTCTGTCACAGTTCTGGAAGCTGGAAGTCTGAGATCATGGTGCCTGCTTTGTTGGTTTTGAAGAGGGCTGTCTTTCTAGCTTGCAGATGGCTGCCTTCTCACTGTGTCCTCATACGGCTGTTCTGTGATGCAGGAAGAGAGAGATGGAGCTCTCTGGTGTCTCCTCCTATAAGGACACTAATCTGATCCAATCAACTTCCGCCTTCTCCTAAACCAGCGCCCCTGTTACCTCCTTTAACCTTCCGGAGAGGTCCTATCTCCAAATTCAGCTACAGTGGGGGTTAAGGCTTCAATGTATGCATTTTGGGAGGACACAAACATTTCGATCGTAACACTGATGAATCCTGCCTCTTTGACATTCTCCACACAAGCTCTCAGCACCTCATTTTCTTCATTTGTAAAGGTCAGGGGAAGCACTTAAAATTACCTGAGAGCCAGTGATGAAAGTTATAGCCTCTGCAGTTAATTTCTCTACTGATAACTACAATGTCTGCTCTTAATTTTTCTCTAGAGTAGTCTCATTTTACTTTTGATTCTTATTACTGAATTTAAGTGAAACTAAAAGGTAAATTCATCTTTGGCCATTTAATATTCTCTGGGACATCACTTTACACAAAACATTTCTAGCTTAGTATTTAAAAAGGTGATGCTAGTTTTATCACATCTTAGTTTCCCCCTTAATCACACTTCCAGTGGACAACTGGGTATTTGTATGGAATCCAGAGGAGTATCATATGCCTCTAGGATTTTTTTTTTTTTGTTTAAGCTATGATTTGTACAGTCCAAAATCACTGGATTGTACATAGGCATGTTGTAGAAGTTGATCTGTCCTACTCCAGAGATATAAGAAGCTAGACACAGACATTCTTCCTTACTCTCCACACTCTAATAAAGAAACTATTGTGAGTGGAATATAAAAATATATTCTGAATCTTATTTGAATATTCTTTTGATACTTAATCTATATTAGAACATAAATTCAAGTTGCTCACTGTGTTTTTACTTGTGAGGCTTATAAGCATGCCCAGAGGTTGTTTAACCCAATGCATAAATGAAATATAATTTAAATAAGTGCAATAAAATGCCTGATTTTCTGTCCTTTATTGGGAAGAGCAAATTGATCACTGGAGAGTACAATGAGTAGAATATCTACTAGAACCAAAGAATCCTCAAATCTGCATTTTAATTGAATAACATCCTAAGATATTATTCTTCTGTGGAAAAGAGAATTTGCTGAAATCTCAAGAGAGTTCAATGTCACTACTTTCCAACTCTGCGTTTTTTGAATCTATTGAAGAGGAGATTGAAACTGAAAATCTCACTTTCCTAAGTTAATATTTTTTGTAAATTAAAGTGCTACTTGATAATATTTGAAATAAAATATAGAGACATATTATGTGTCAGAGACTATGCTAGGTACTAAGGATTTAAAAAAGATGAATAAAATAATGATTGGGTATTTATAATATATGAACTATATGTATGTCCACAAATTTTGAAATATGGTAAGACTACTAAGATAATAGAATAGTATGCTTAGTAAAGAACAGAGGGAATATGGTGGAGGAAATGATCACCCAAGACTTTTAGGGGTAGAAGGTCCAAAGAAGGGCTTGACAGAGGATACGATTCCTAATATTATTTACTGATGTGTGCTCAGTTGCTCAGTTATGTTTCGCGCTTTGAGACCCCATGGGCTGTAGCCTGCCAGGCTCCTCTGTCTGTGGAATTTTTAAGGCAAGAATACAGGAGTGGGTTGCCTTTCCTTCTCCAGGGGATCTTCCCCATCCAGGGATCAAACCCATGTCTCCTGCATCGCCTGCATTTCCCAGTAGATTCTTTACCGCTACGCAACCTGGGAAGCCCATATTATCTACTGATCCTTGCACCTGTTTTCTCCTCAGCCATGTCCCAATACTCTATAGGGGTTGGAAGGCTAAAAAGTGTAATGAAATGCTCTAGTGAAAAATTTGCAGAGCAGGAGAGAATAGTCATTTTTCCTTTTGCTGTGATGGCATCTGACATACAAGGATCCAGCAAACATTATTTTTTATAGTATTCAGACTCCTTGTTTCACCACCCGGTCATCACCCTTGACTGTGTGGGTAGGTGTGATATAGATGGTAGTTCTTGTAGCTTTCCGACCCATAACTGTTAGCAGCAGCTCCCAAATTCTGGATCAAACCTGCAGTGCTGTGACCTGAAAGCTTATTGGTGGCCCCTGACTTGTGTTCCTTTAATCCTTTCAACAGTTTCCTTGGCACTTCATTCCTTGCATTAGATGCCTTCCTGTCTGATATACAGAGTAGTTTCTGTTTCACACATTTCAACTCTGACTGATACAAAGGGTTTGGAAGATGAACAGGAGCGCACCAAGTGTTCATTCCACTCATTGCAAACAGAATGAATGAATAAATGGTGAGCATGAAATGCTGTGGTACGTTAATATGAATCAAAGTAAGTCATTATTGCTGGAATGTAAGGAGGTGAGAGAGAAGAAATGAGGTTGGCATATTAAGAGATAATATAGTGAGTTGTGTGCTTTCCTAAAACTGGTGTTAGGTACTGTTGGTTTAATTTAACCAGGGAGTGATGCTTTAAAAGCTGTATTTTTATGTGGCCTGTTCTTGTGACTCCATGGAGGATGAACTGGGGAAGGTGGTTCAGACAGGAGAGAAGGCCCAGGGAAGCATATGAAGTAAGAGAGCATCAAGAAAAAAATCTGATTCAGGCTTAGGTTTTTGAATTAAGTTATTATCTTTTCAAGGAAAATGTTCTTAAGAATATACCCTGTGCTAATTTGTTTTTTCAGCTGTTTTCCAGTGTAGAAAGAAGGTAGGTTTAAGACACATTTTCTCTTACAAGCACAGAGTACATCTCCTTTCTTTGCTATCTCCAGCCTCACATATTTTAGATTTTCTGAAAAAATGTTTTAAAGTGGAAAAAGAGATACTCATCTGTGTAGAAAGGGGATGTTTTTTTGTCATCCTTTGACATTTGCATCAGTTTAAATGAAGATTTATTTTTAAAGCATAAATACATTTATCCAAAACTTCTCTTGTGAATTATTGCAGCACAGGATGGGAAGAAGAAAGATAATAAGAAAAGAAGGGGAGACAGTGAGGAGGAAAGGAGTCACTTGGCAATGAAAATCGGTATTGGCATGGTTAGTCCTGGGCACACAGAGCTGCTACTAAGCTGTTGAAGGAAGCTGTTAAGTTTGCTTCATTTGCTTACCCAGCACCTTTTCTTCACAGTTTTCTCTCTCTCTCTCTCTCTCTTTTTTTTCTTCTTCACACAGTGCTGTCTTAGAAATGAGACTTCTATTCTCTAGCCCAAGAGAAGCTAAGCAGACAACACAGGACACTAAGACACCTAAAAAAATTTGAAAACTATTCATGTCTTTAAACAGGCAAGCAAAAGCAAGGAAATATATTTCTTTTCTTAGAGTCAGGCTCTGTAATTCAAACTTCCAAAGAGGAGACAGTAGGAACTGGTTTAAATTTGTATAGGTATCTTAGTTTGGGCTGCTATAACAAAATACCAAAGACTGAATGGCTTATAAACAGCAGACATTTGTTTCTCAGTTCTGGAGGCTGCAAGTCCATGATCATGGTGTGGCATGGTTGAGTTCTGGTGAGAACCCTCTTCCAGGTTGCAGACTGCCAGCTTCTCAGAATGTCCACACATTGAAGAGAACAGAGGTTGTAGGCAAGCTCTTTCCTGACTCTTAAAGGGCAGTAATCCCATTTATGGGGACTTCCCCCTCAAGAGTTCCTACCTCCCAAAGGCCTTACTTACTAACACTATCACATGAGATGTAGGGTTTCAACATATGAATTTTGGGGAGACATTCAGTCCATAATAGTGGGTCTCCTCTGCACCCTTGCCAAAATGGACCATGAAGAAAGGAGAAAATTCTCTTTTTGTGGACAAGACCTATCTAGGCTTTTGTAGAGAACTGGGGTAATTTGCCAATGGACATTTGTCTGTAATGGGCAGTTCTACCTGTAAACTAAAATGCAGTGTTTTCTAGATAAGTGTCATTTGTTGAATACTCCTTCATTTGTCAATCAAAAAATTCCTAGAAGAATGAGTGTGTTTATACCATGGAATGAAAATTATTCATAGTTTTCTAATTTATCAACTCAAGCATAGAACAACATAGAAGAATAAGTGTTTTATAGTAGGATTCTGATCTTAACTTTCAGTCCCTTCAAAATAAGGTTGGGGGATTCCTTAGCCATAAGTATTCCCTTTTCTAACTCATCTTGGTTTTCTAGTCACTCTTTGTGAACCATCAATCTCTGAAAGAATGCTTATTTATCAGATCTTTGAATTTTAATATCAGAGTTTGAAATTTTATTCATAAAGCTGAAGAAAGCTCTGTAATAGGTATAGTAGTATTTGCCCAGTTATTGCTGACAAGTCTGCAGATGCATGCCTTTTGGGGATTGGAGGATTTCTGTCTCTTTCAACATGCTTCTTGAGAAATGTTAATTTCTAGAGGAAGCATTTCCATTTTGACACTGGCACTCAGTGGGTATGTGCTTTGTGTCTCTCTTTGTCTGTGACCTCTCAGATCTTTGAAATTCTTGTATCACTCTCTCATTATCTACAATGGTAATAGAGACATTCTAGTACCTGGAATTTTGGAAAGAAGAGAAAAACTTTTAAGTTGAGGTAACCCTCCCCAGTACATATTGTGCCCTCCACAATGCCAAAGCCGTGGCTTTATAATTTACATGTTAGGTTTCAGTAAGTGCTGAACTATAGCAACCTGGGAGGTTCTGATTAACCATTTCACAGTTGCTTTTGGGCAAGCTATAATTCTTTATGCAGATACTGGCTTTTCCTACATCATTACACTTTGTTTCCCCCCTCTTGATCACACAGTTCCCTCAGCCTGAAATGCCTTCAGCTTCATTTCTTACTTGTCATACTGCTATCCATCCTTTGAAATCGAGTTAAAAGGCATTTCTTTCATGAGGCCTTTTCCAATAGCTCTAGTTTTAACTGATCCTGCTCTTCCTTGAAACTCGGATCTTTTTCTCGCTATGTTGATGATATTCTAAAGTATAATTTGGGGTTACTTGCCTTATTGCTGCTGCTGCTGTTGCTAAGTCACTTCAGTTGCATCCAACTCTGTGTGCCTCCACAGATGGCAGCCCACCAGGCTTCTCTGTCCCTGGGATTCTCCAGGCAAGAATATTGGAGTGGGTTGCCATTTCCTTCTCCAATGCATTCATGCATGCTAAGTCGCTTCAGTTGTATCCGACTTGCCTTATTACCTTGTATAAATATGTCTCATTTTTTTTCTCAAAAATGATTTCAAGTAACTCAGCTTTCAAAAACTAAGATCATGGCATCTGGTCCCATCACTTCATGGCAAATAGATGGGTAAACAATGGAAACAGTGACAGACTTTATTTTCTTGGGTTCCAAAATCACTGTGGACAGTGACTATAGCCATGAAATTGCAGAAGAAAAGCTATGACAGACCTAGACAGCATATTAAAAAGCAGAGACATCACTTTTCTGGAAAAGGACTGTATAGTCAAAGCTGTGGTTTTTCCAGTAGTCACGTATGGATATGAGAGCCAGACCATAAAGAAGGCTGAGTGCCAAAGAGCTTATGCTTTCAAAATGTGATGCTGGAGACGACTCTTAAGAGTCCTTTGGATAGCATGTAGATCAAACCAGTCAATCCCAAGGAGAATCAACCCTGAATATTCATTGGAAGGACTAATGCTAAAGCTGAAACTCCAGTACTGTGGCCACCTGATGTGAAGAGCTGACTCATTGGGAAAGGCCCTGATGCTGGGAAAGATTGAGGGCAGGAGGAGAAGGGGGTGACAGAGGATGAGGTGATTGGATGGCATCGCTGACTCAAAGGACATGAGTCTGAGCAAACTCCAGGGGATGGTGAAGAACAGGGAAGCCTGGTGTGCTGCAGTCCATGGGGTCACAAAGAGTTGGAGTTATTGGATAATGACTGAGTTATTGAACAGTAACAACAATAAATCATATCTTTTATTAAAGGTAAGCTCCTGAGAATAAGATTCCTATATATGATAGTGTTAATTATCATAACACATAAGTCCTTAAATAAAAATATTGGGTTGGCAAGAAGTTCATTCAGTTAGTGAATACATTATTCAATAAAGTTCTTGGTGAATCTGAGAAATACACCTTTTAGTTTTAGTTAAAGCTGAATGAACTTTTTGGCTAACCCTATAGTTCAACACAACTGAAGTTTATTTTCACTCTTACAATACTTAAGTGTGGTCTCTGGCAGACAGTCTTCTGTATGGTGATGTAGCAGCCAGCCTCTTTCCATCTCTAGGCAATTTTCCCTCTTCAATATATAATTTCCAAGGACACCAAGTAAGGCCAAGAGAGAGCAGAAAGAAAGCATTTGCTTCTTAACCAGGGGCCCCAAAGAGTTTATGCACTCTGTAGTCATCTGTCCATGGCCAGATGCAAAGAAAGCCCAGGAAATATAATATAACAGGCTTCCCTGGTGGTTCCGATGGAGAAGAATCTGCCTGCAATGCAAGAGACCTGGGTTCAATCCCTGGCTCGGGAAGATTCCCTGGAGAAGGGAATGGCTACCCATTCCAGTATTCCTGCCTGGAGAATCTCATAAACAGAGGAGCCTGGTGGGTTACAGTCCAGGGGGTCACAAAGAGTTGGACATGACTGAGCCAACTTTCAGGCATACATGGAAGATGCTTCCCTAGACCCTATGGGATAGGAACCCAGATTTTGTTGAACAGGTGGCTCTGCCACAACAGTGGAGGAAGTCAAGGGTCTCTACAGCTCCTTCACCCATTGAATGTGCTTTGATATATGCTGGAGAAAAAAAAATGGATGAATAAATATTGTGTACCAGTTCAAGGGTAAAGGCAATTAGGTGAGAGCCACAGGTTAGCATGTGTTTTGTGGCTACTGAGTGTAATAGTTCACAGACTTAATGTCAGTGGGAGAGTAGCTGTTTATTCTAAGGGAAAAATAATCAGTTTGGGATTTATCTCTGTTCTCTAACTGTGCCTTGATCCAAAGGCCATAGAGTATTTTATAGAGATTGTGATGAATAGTTATGAAAATATTGAGTCATCTTTTTTTCCACTGAGTACATTTTGTCATTTATGTACTTTCAACATCATTTATTTGCCCCAAGAACATTCTAGAAGGAATGTTTCTATTTTAGAAAATAACTTCTCGTTGGGCAAACATCCATTTATTCAAATGATTAAAGAAGTGTGTATTACCTTGGGAAAGACTCAGATTTTTAAGAGGCAGGGACAGGATAACATAATTTTTTAAGGAAATGAAAATTTTTTTCTATAAGAAAGATTCATTGGTACTGCTTTTGCTATTATTTTTTTCTTATCAAGCAGCAGTATAGATAGGATATCTATTCAAAAGTATGTAATGTTACAAAGTGACAAGATGTCAAATGTCCAGGCTGAGGGAGAATATCTCTTAATGCAACATATTTCTTGGAAGCCTCTAGCATCCATTACATTGTACAAGTGAATCAAATTGATAGCTGTTAAAAAAAATTAAGGCATCACCCATGGTATGTTTAGCATCTGCAAGTAAAACAAAACACTTCAGATCTGAGCTTTCACTTCATTTTATATGTGTGTTTACTCAGGAATTGTTATGCCTTATCACTTTTATCGTTCTTTTATCACAGCTGTGTGAAAAATTACAGTTGGAGCAGTGTTCATGTTTTTACTGAAATACATTTTATTTCATGCTATGAAGCAGATTGCTAACGTTTGCTACTTTTATTATAACGGCTGCACAACTCCCTCCATTCTAGTTAAGGTTGTGTCAGTATTTCTATGAAAAAAAGTCCTTTTTATTTATATATTTGTTTTTATTGTATGATTACCTTAGCCAAACAGAGGTGAATCTCAGAAGAACTCATGCTAAGTTAAAAAATTGGACAAATAAAACCTAAGCACCAAACACTGACTATAAATTTCGCACAACAAATACTGCATCTAAAATCAAGATAAAGTTCAGAGAAGATTATTTCCACAGGATTTGGTAAGAAGGGACCTTTCATTGTGAATTAACCACTCAGGTTCTTGAAACAGAGTGATATTATGATACTTCAGATATCAAGATATCAGGTGAACTGTTCGCAGGTACACTCTGGGTGGAAACTGGGTGCACAGATCTTTGCCTAGAAGCTTATTTAAAACTTGAGATGATGGGACTTTTTCTGTGCATTAGACTTTGGATAGGGAACTGAGTTTTCTTTCTCACAACTGTAGTTTAAAAGGTGTATTGCTCATTCAGGTTTTCTGGAGTCAGAGCCACCACTGGTGCTTGCGAGCATAGTTTTAGCTTTTTTCTATCTTTGGCATGGAGTGGGCCGATGCTGCTGTGCTTTTCAGTCACTCTGCTTGCCATCCTCCCTCCCCCCTGGCTGATAAAACAACAGGGAAATGTAATCCAACAGGCAGACATTTTATACTTTCAGATTTAAAGAGAATTTGTCTTTCCCTAGTGATAATCCACTCATCCATAAACGTGGACAGGAATATGGCAGGGCAAAGTGACAAGTTGTGCCTGAGAGAATGGGCTAGCAAGCTTGCCAAGTGTAAAGTCCTGGTCACTTTGCAGTTGTTTTTGTTCTTGTCTTTCTTTGCAATCAAGATCCTGAACTTTTTAGGCATGGAGATATGGATAAAAGTATGGAGTGGGCAAGTCTTAGCCTGACATTCCAGTTCTTTTAACTTCCTTTGGTCTTTCTGAGAGCCTGGTAAAGAATAAGCATAAGGAAAAAGGAAGAGCCTACATCTTGGGGTTAGGGCTCAGATGCCCTCTGCACACTGTAATCCTGAAGTCCTGCAGACTTTGGTTACTGCTGCCTCCACCCAGCATTCCAGATATCCACCATTGATTGTGTTGCTGCCTGTTTACTGCCTTGGCTAGTTCAGTATCACCACGTCCTGTGTGTTTCTTTACAGTATGGGATACTGTATGGCTGTTCTAACACAGAGCACCCTTTTAAACCATAGCCCTGAAGGTATCTTAGCAGCACCATCCCCAAAACTAAGACAGGGCTGTGCGATGAGAGATGGTGGCTTTATTCAATACGCAAACATTTCTTAGGCACCAACATAAATAAGACTGGTCAGTGAGAATATATACCACACATGAGAAATTTTGAGAATCTGTGGTTATTTATAACTATTGTGGTTCAAAGTCTAAAACAATAACCATTTCAGCGCATTAGATGATGGTCTAATAACTGTGATCAAACAGAACAGTCAGGCTGGGATACTTGCAACACAAATTTGATTGTTTTCTAAGGCCAAGGGAAGTAATACAGCCTAAGGCCATTTAGGAAATCATTGTAGCAAATGTAGATAGATAACTAAAGAAATCATCACAGAAGCATGAAGTGCCTTAATTTTCATAGGAGGAAGGGGAAAATAATTCTGTTTGCATTTCCAGCCTAACTCTCCACGACTTCCTTGAATCTACACAGAAAATGGTTTGCATCTGAGATTTGCTCTGCAGATTAGGGAGGGAAATTATGTACTCTGCCTCGAGGCTGCAAACCAAACATTACAAATAGACGCATCTGGGTTGTGTTGGAGGAAGATACACTCAAAACTGTCCAAGGAGATAGAGAGAAGCCCATCTGTGTATAAAAGCCAGAATTGGGCTGCTATTGCTTTTGTTGTAAAAATCCATTCTGTTCAAATCCTAGCTAATGAAAATGTGCATCTGTAAATAAAAAATAAATCAAGGGAATGTATTAATCCTGCAGCTGCTGTCTACTTAACTTTACTTATAAAAAATAACTCAATTTTGTGGTCTGAATGTTATTGCTCTTTAGCAGTGCGATGGCAATTTGATGGGGACAAAATATGTATTGAAATCTATTTATGTATAACAACCTTTGCGATAAAAGCAGCTATGCCATAACTGTACAGTTATTTGCTTTTGTAACTGTGTAGATATTTGAGTTCCAGAGTCTGACCCTAGAAATCCTTTACCTGGCTGTTTAAATTGCTGTTTTATTTGCTGAGGCTTTTAATTAAGTTGTTTCTCCACCCTAGGACCGGCACTGTGTGTAGGTCAGATGGGTAACCGTACATGTTTTAAAATTTGGAGAATAGAAAGGGCCACTGATCAAAAAATTCCTTCTACCTGCATTTCATAGTGACAAAAATATTTGTCTTTTAATTTGTTAGACAATTAGTTTCTCTAGGATGGATAATATATTAGTTAGAATTCAGTTCAGTTCAGTTCACTCAGTTGTGTCCGACTCTTTGCAACTCCATGGATGGCTTCCCTGTCCATCACCAACTCCTGGAGCCTACTCAAACTCATGTCCATTGCGTTGGTGATGCCAGCCAACCATTTCATCCTCCATAGTCCCCTTCTCCTCCCACCTTCAATCTTTCCCAGCATCAAGGTCTTTTCCAGTGAGTCAGTTCTTTGCATCAGGTGGCCAAAATATTGGAGTTTCAGCTTCAGCATCAGTCCTTCCAATGAATATTCAGGACTGATTTCCTTTAGGATGGACTGGTTGGATCTCCTTGCAGTCCAAAGGGCTCTCAAGAATCTTTTCCAATACCACAGTTCAAAAGCATCAATTCTTTGGTGCTCAGTTTTCTTAATAGTCCATCTCTCACATCCATACATGACTACTGTAAAAACCATAGCTTTGACTATCCGGATCTTTGTCAGCAAGGTAATGTCTCTGCTTTATAGTATGCTGTCTAGGTTGGTCATAACTTTTCTTCCAAGGAGCAAGTGTTTTTTAATTTCATGACTGCAGTCACCATCTGTAGTGATTTTGGAGCCCAAGAAAATAAAGTCTGACACTCTTTCCATTGTTTCCCCATCTATTTGCCATGAAGTGATGGGACTGGAGGCATGATCTTAGTTTTTTGAATGTTGAGTTTTAAGCCAGCTTTTCCCCTTTCCTCTTTCACCTTCATTAAGAGGCTCTTCATTTCCTCTTTGCTTTCTGTCATAAGGGTGTTGTCTGTGTACCTGAGGTTATTGATATTTCTCCTGGCAATCTTGATTCCAGCTTGTGCTTCATCCAGCCCAGCACTTCTCATGATGTACTCTGCATATAAGTTAAATGAGCAGGGTGACAATATACAACCTTGAGTTACTCCTTTTCCTATTTGGAACCAGTCTGTTGTTCCATGTCTGGTTCTAACTGTTGCTTCCTGACCTGCAAACAGATTTCTCAGGGGGCAGGTCAGGTGGTCTGGTGTTCCCACCTCTTTCAGAATTTTCCACAGTTTGTTGTGATCTACACAGTCAAAGGCTTTGGTGTAATCAATAAAATAGAAGTAAATTAGATGTTTTTCTGGAATTCTCTTGCTTTTTCTATGATCCAACGCATGTTGGCAATTTGATCTCTGGTTCTTCTGCCTTCTCTAAATCCAGCGTGAACATCTGAAAGTTCACGGTTCACGTACTGTTGAAGTTAGAATTATTAATAGATAAAAATGAATTCCTCTCATCTACCATAACTCATTGTAACTAGAAATGAGGCAAGACCTCAAAATGAAAGGAAACAAAATATTTCAGCTCTGATGAAGCAAGAGAAAGATCTGGGAATGGTGTTGTCTTTAAAAGATCATCTCTCCTTGATGGGTTGGAAATCTTTACAGATCCTGGCATACATCCCATTGCTCATGCTACCATGGGAAGAGGGTAGGAATAGGTGCAGCTTATCAAGAATAATTTTATCCTAAGAAATAATATGAATGCAGATAGGCTGTCTGGATAGAGCACAGTATACGTGACATTGAAGGAAAACCTTAAAGAATCTTCCAAATCAAGAATGGAATGTATGATATAGAATGTACATCTATCTACCTATTTATATCTGTATATAGAATGTATGATATAGAACTAAAGTGACTGCATGGATAACAGCAAACTATGAAAAATTCTTAAAGAGAGGGGACTACCAGACCACCTCACCTGCCTCCTGAGAAATCTGTATGCAGGTCAAGAAGCAACAGTTAAAACTGGACATGGAAGAATGGACTGGTTCCAAACTGGGAAAGGAATATGTCAAGGCTCTATATTGTTACCCTGCTTACTTAACTTCTATGCAGAGTATGTCATGCAAAATGCCAGGCTGGATGAAGCACAAGCTGGAATCAAAGTGGCCAAAGCATAAGCTGGAATCAAGATGGCTGGGAGAAACATCAATAACCTCAGATATGCAGATGATACCGCCCTTATGGGAGAAAGGGAAGATAAATTAACAAGCCTCCTGATGAAGGTGAAAGAGGAGAGGGAAACAGCTGGCTTAAAACTCAACATTCAAAAAATTCAGATCATGCCTCGCCTCCAGTCCCATCTCTTCATGGCAAATAGATGTGGAAACAGTGGAAAGAGTGGCAGACTTTACTTTCTTGGCTCCAAAATCACTGCAGATGGTGATGCAGCCATGAAATTAGAAAAACACTTGCTCCTTGGAAGAAAAGGTATGACCAACCTAGACAGCATATTAAAAAGCAGAGACATTACTCTGTCAACAAAGGTCTGTCTAGTCACAGCTATGGTTTTTCCAGTAATCATGTATGGATGTGAGAGTTGAACCCTAAAGAAAGCTGAGTGCTGAAGAATTGATGCTTTTGAATTGTGGTGTTGGAAAAGATTCTTGAGAGTCCCTTGGACTGCAAGGAGATCAAACCAGTCAATCGTAAAGAAAATCAGTCATAAATATTCACTGGAAGCTGAAGTTGCAATATTTTGGCCACCTGATGTGAAGAACTGACTCATTGGAAAAGACCCTGATGCTGGGAAAAATTGAAGGCGAGAGGAGAAGGGAACGACAGAGGATGAGACAGTGGGGTGGCATCACTGACTCGATGGACATGAGTCTGAGCAAGCTGCAAGAGTTGGTGAAGGACAGGAAAGCCTGATGTGCTGCAGTCCATGGGGTTGCAAAGAGTCAGACATGACCGAGTGATTGAACTGAACTGAAGAGACTAGCTTTTGAATACTGACAAAGTAAATGAAATTAAATAGTTACTGAGCTGCTTTTCTAGGTTGTTTGTTTTTGCATTTTGGTGATTTGTTTATATATTAGTCTTACCGTGTATTAATAATGCTAAGACTCTCTTAAGAGGAAGGATCCTACCTTTTAGCTCTCTGAGACAAATTCAGAGAGCTGTATCTTCTAACTTTTCAGGATATATGTTTCTTGTGCTATTAAGCTACATTTGGTTTTAATTGATATTGGTCAAAATGCATCAGTGAAGGGGACTTCAAAGTTCAATAAATATTTCTTGCCATAGGAACAATTGTTTTCATTTTCTTATCTTTAAAACTATTTGGATCATCAGCAATCCTCTTATTGAAATGGCTCTTTTATCTGGCATTCCTCATGGCTTGAAAAGTTTGTGCTGGTGAAATTTCATGGTGGTTAGAGAAAAGTCAATGGTTTCTTTTAGTGTCTCTTCTCTTCATTTCTTTGCTTATAATTTCTAATTTTTCTCTGGAGATTTTTATCAATGTACATTCAATGTACATTATCAATTGTACATATCAGTGTACCTTATCAATTGTACATTCACTTGTGCAAAGTTCCTGGTGTTGCCTGTTTCCTGGTGGCCATGGCTGAAATAATTCTTCTTCTCTGTTAGGCCTGACTGTGCCCACCATAGCCATTGCCTCCTGACACAATGAGGTTGACAGCATTATATTGTATTCCCCTGACTGCTCCTACCAGCTCTACCAAGCCATTTTCATTTTTATATCCTTTCATGAGAGGCAAGCAGAGGAAATCAAACTCGCATAATTCAATTTTGAAATTCAGCTGATTACTCACACTTTAAAAGTTGGTGACTAGACAACAGGATGCAGTTGGGTGAAGTCCAGGTTTCACTGGGTACTGGTGGCTTTTAAGGTATGCTTAATAGTTTCTAACGCTATTTTTCTAGATTTTACTTGATAATGGTAATTAAATTTTAGATGGGTACCTTGGATAATTGATTACTTTGTTTTTCCTATAAAGGGAAAAAAGTACTGTCAGTGTGCATTGAACTTGTAATTGTGTTATTTTTTTTTTCAAAGATAGGAAAAAAAGCCTCATGTAAACATACCTTTCCCCACCATACTACACTAATAAAAATGCTCACATTTATACTTCCTTTCAGGTTACAAATCAGTGTACTACAATCACCTATAGCTTCACTGAACTGTTAAAAACTTAAATTATGCGTTTATATTAAATAATATCTCTCAGCCTGATACTTTCTAATAGATAAACAAATAGATGTGGAAACAATGGAAACAGTGACAGACTTTATTTTTTGGCTCCAAAATCACTGCAGATGGTGACTGCACCCATGAAATTAAAAGACACTTGCTCCTTGGAAGAAAAGCTATAACAACCTAGACAGCACATTAAAAAGCAGAGGCATAATGTACTTTACGAACAAAGGTCCATCTAGTCAAAGCTATGGTTTTTCCAGTAGTCATGTATGGATGTGGGAGTTGGACTATAAAGAAATCTGAGCACCAAAGAATTGATGCTTTTGAACTGTGGTGTTGGAGAAGACTCTTGAGAGTCCCTTGGACTGCAAGGAGATCAAAACCATCAATCCTAAAGGAAATCAGTTCTGAATATTCATTGGAAGGACTGATGCTCAAGCTGAAACTCCAATACTTTTGGCCACCTGATGCGAAGAACCGACTCAATGGAAAAGACCTTGATGCTGGGAAAGATCGAAGGCAGCAGGGAAAGCAAGGGTGGAGGGTGGGGTGGGTTGGGTCAGAGGATAAGATGATTGGATGGCATCATTGAGTCAATGGACATGAGTTTGAGCAAACTTCAAGAGAGAGTGAAGGACAGGGAAGCCTGCCCTGCTGCAGTCCATGGGGTCTCAAAGTGTCAGACACGACTTAGTGACTGAACATCAGCATAGACATCAGCATAAGTGACTCTCAGATTCTTTCTGTATAAAACTTTAAAAACTCCCCAGCACCCTTCCCCCATTCCACTTTTTCTATTCTACTAAGAACTGCAATTTTCAAATGATAACTGTTCAAATTTCTCTTTGAACTGTGTCTTGCTTTATTTATCATGTAGCTTGCAGCTCACTATCCGTGAGAAGTTGATTTTCTTTCTTTCTTTGGATGGGATTCTAACTCTTCTATCAATCTCCTTGCGTCCATGATTTCTGTGTTAAGAAACATGCTAGTGAATATTTTAGTCATTGATTGACAAAGATTTATTGAGTGACTGCTACATGTTAGTTGTGATTTAAGGCATTAGACATTCAGCAGTGAAAAAGACAGTTTCTTATCTCTAGATGAGACAGATGAATACATAGAAATACATAAAGTAATGCAAAGAAGAGGATCATTTTTAGTACTGATAATAATGGACGTGTAGCAGTGAGAAACCTGGGTGAGGCAGAAAACCTTTGGAAGGAGGACCAAGCCCATTGTGGGAGGTACTGACTTACCAGGGTGCTCAGCTATTGAAGGAAGAGCTTGGATGGTTGTGCTTGTTCCTTGTAGCGGAATATTTCTCTGTATTTTTTTAGAAACTTACCCCAGCATCTTTAATTTGACATTATGCCTGCTAAAGTGATTTTTGATAATATTATTGTCTTTCTTTCAATTCTAAGCTATAATTCATGTTATGTAAAATTCAACCACTAAGTCAGATTGTTCCATTGTCAAGTATGTCTTTATTGTAGGCCGACATGTTTCAGGAGGCCAACTTTTGTTATTTAGAGTTACTTAGGTAATGGTTTCTCTAATGACTTTCTGAAAAGCCTCTAAGACTTAATATTAAATGAGACAGTACATATTTAAAATTCCTACCTCCCTTCTAAGAAAAAAGACTATAATTTGTTTAACATGTTGATAAATCATTTGAGTTGCCTATTGATAACATGATTTAATTTACCTTGGAAACATATCCTTTGACTATTGTAGCATGTAACTGGATAATCTTTCTAGTTATTAAGATTTTCTTCTAATATTTTCTACTTTCCCATCCTCATATTTAAGGAATTAGCTGGTACTGGGCTTTTTACCCAAGAGCAGGTATAAGGCAGTTCAGAAAGTGAAGTGTTTCACAAGCCTTTGTAGCCATTTATTTATTCAGCAATTGTTTATGAATCCTTCTAAGTGCCAAGAACTGATCTGGGTGCTGCAATATAGCACTGAATGGTAGAGGTGAAAACAGACAAACCCAGCTCTGGTAGACTTGATGGGGCTACTATTTTTCAGAAGCCCTGAAAGCATTAGAAAAATATAGGGGGCTACTGCAGAGGAGGCAGAAAGAAGGCAATTCATGGCATAAAGCATTTTGATAAGAAACATGAAGGGAGATGGTGTTTTTGAGACTGAAAATCTAAACCTTTCCCAGATTGAGTAGTGTTATTGGTTGAATTGTGTACTCCGAAAAGGTACATTGAAATACTCAACTTTGGTGTGTATGCGAATGTGATCTTATTTGGAAACAGTGTCTTTGCAAATATAATCAAGTTAAAATGAGATTATTGGGAGTGGGTCCTAAATCCAATATGATTGGTGTCCTAATAAGAAGAAAGCACTGTGAGAGCACAGGGAATCACAGGAGAGCTCCACGTGACAACAGAAGCAAAGACTGGAGAGGTGCAGCTGCAAGCCAAAAAGTGCTAAGGATTGCCAGCTTAGGAATGAACAGAAACTTCAGTTAATCAGAATCGGAAGACCAGCAGAGGGCTCGAGCTCTGTTACCCTATGATGGTAGCAGAGTCCTACAGGACGGAAATATTCCGCTTCCCTGGCCAGGACTCGGCCAGTGAAATAGCATAATCTGGTGGCTTGAATAACAGAAATTGACAGAAATTCTCAGTTCTGGAGGCCGAAAGTCCAAAATCAAGGTGTTGACAGGTTTAGTTTCTTCTGAGGTGTCTCTTGGCTTGCAGGTGGCCGCCTTCTTACTATTGTTTTCACTTGATCCTTGTACCTATACGTGTCTATGTCCAAAGCTTCTCTTTTTATAAGGACCCCAGTCAGATTGTATTAGGGCGCACTCATATTACCTCATTTCACCTTAATTACTTCTTTAAGTACAGTCACATTCAGAGAATTTCATAACTTCAAATATGAACTTCAAAAACAGAATTTAGCCCATAACATGCAGGAGGGGCATGTCTGCACATTCAGGATCTGTGTGGGAGCTGAGTCACTGGCTTCCCAGCTTCCCTCAGAGGCGGCCCACCTTCACCTACATGCATGAATGACAATTCTTTTAAATAGCAGATGGTGAAGCTTTTACTTTGCTGGAAGCCAGTACTTTATTTGGTGCCCCCTCAACAGGAGCAAGCTCTGTCATTGTCTAAGGCTTGCTCAGTTTCCATGAAATTTATAGTTTATCTCATGTAAACACTTCCTGTTAGTCTTAGGGCCCATGTAAACATAAGAAAAAATACCCATAGGGAATGTCCTGAGTGAAAGACCTTTACGTGTATATTGAGGAGGTCTAACAAATGAGCTTGAAATCCATAATATAGGACAATCATTGATGTTATCCCAACCATAAGTGTTACAGTATATTTTATTTATGAAAAATTTTACCAGTAAGTGGACAGATACTCTGAACCAGATGCTGCAAGACAATTTTAATTTTTTCGAACCTGCTTGATTAAAGAATAAAAGAACGGATTGTAGTCCATGAGACATGTAAGATACTAGAGGCACAGTTAAAGGTATAGAAAGCATGCAGGACTTTTCTGTTTATCAAAAGTGCAATGTGTTAATACCAGACCTTGTTTATTCCCTGAAAGTAGTACCTTGGTGTGTTTTTGCAAGAGATGGTTAGAAATGCTTGCTTCTTAGGAGTTTTGGGGGTGTGGAGGTGGGTACTTAACCTGACCTTGAAAAGCAAAGCTGGGAGGCATGGTCTAGATCAGTGCTGGGACTACTTGGATGGTGTTGGTGCCAGATGGAGGTTAACGGAATCTGACAGCATCTATTGTGTTTGGCCAAGACCTTTAAGTCTATGTATGGTAGGGATAAGAGTACCAAGCCTGAGCAGCCCTGCTGCTGAAAACTGTGGGAAATCTCTGTAGTTACCAGGATGGTGCCAGGCTGCCCCATTGGAGGAGGGGGGAGGGAAATGAAATTGCAGAAGCAGTAAGTGCTCCTCACTCTGTATTCAGTGAGATTTGCCACTTTTCTACATTGCTCCTTTATGCTTTCTAATCAGTTTAAACTGATACCTAAGATACTCACGGTTGGATGAGGTATAACTAGGCAGGAGTGAGGTGCAAAGATTTAGATTTAGTTAGCTCTTGACATTCACCAGGATATTGTATTTGAACATTTGAAAAGTTCAAATTCCCACTAATAATACAGTCATGGAATTTTTTTGATGAGAAAAAAGATTATATACTTATGTTGAGAGGCATTTATCTCTGGGCTCACTGGCTTTTTATTACTGTTTTTTAAAATGTACGCAGTCACCTGAAGGCCGGTGAAAAATATAGTTTCCTTGACTCCACATCAGATCAACTGAATCAGAATCTGCATTTTCTCCAAACACTTCGAGATATTCTTATGCACACTGTAATTTGAGAAGTACTATATATATACATATTACTTACATTTATATCTGAGAAAAATTATGCAAAATTATGACAACTTGTGAACCTTCTCTAGCTTGTTCTCAAATAGATGTGGTTATGAGTGCAACATATTAAAATCCCTAGGCTCCAGGGACTGCTTTATTTCTCTCAGCAACAGAAGCAACAGGGAAGACTTAGAGATGTATTTTTATTTGCCCATTCACTTTCTGTTCTCTTTCTTCTTCCCCTCACCAAAATAACAACATGCAATCTAAAAGAATAGGGAAAAAAACAAAGACTCTCTTAAAGCAATTCATCTTGAATAGGGATGAACAGAATATCCTTGATGTTGTCAGATCTTTCAGTTCAGTTCAGTCACTCAGTTGTGTCTGACTCTTTGCGACCCCATGAATCACAGCATGCCAGGCCTCCCTGTCCATCACCAACTCCCGGAGTTCACTCAGACTCATGTCCGTTGAGTCGGTGATGCCATCCAGCCATCTCATCCTCTGTCGTCCCCTTCTCCTCCTGCCCCCAATCCCTCCCAGCATCAGAGTCTTTTCCAATGAGTCAACTCTTCGCATGAGGTGGCCAAAGTACTGGAGTTTCAGCTTTAGCATCAGTCCTTCCAGTGAACACCCAGGACTGATCTCCTTTAGGATGGACTGGTTGGATCTCCTTGCAGTCCAAGGGACTCTCAAGAGTCTTCAACACCAGTTCAAAAGCATCAATTCTACGGTGCTCAGCTTTCTTCACAGTCCAACTCTCACATCCATACATGACTACTGGAAAAACCATAGCCTTGACTAGACAGACCTTTGTTGGCAAAGTAATGTCTCTTCTTTTGAATATGCTATCTAGGTTGATCATAACTTTCCTTCCAAGGAGTAAGTGTCTCTTAATTTCATGGCTACAATCCCCATCTGCAGTGATTTGGGAGCCCCCCAAAATAAAGTCTGACACTGTTTCCACTGTTTCCCCATTTATTTTGCCGTGAAGTCATGGGGCCAGATGCCATGTTCTTAGTTTTCTGAATGTTGAGCTTTAAGCCAACTTTTTCACTCTCCTCTTTCACTTTCATCAGGAGGCTTTTTAGTTCCTCTTCACTTTCAAGAGGCTTTTTAGTTCTTCTTCACTTTCTGCCATAAGGGTGGTGTCATCTGCATATCTGAAGTTATTGATATTTCTCCCGGCAATCTTGATTCAGGCTTGTGCTTCTTCCAGCCCAGCATTTCTCATGATGTATTCTGCATAGAAGTTAAATAAGCAGGGTCATTATATACAGCCTTGATATACTCCTTTTCCTATTTGGAACCAGTCTGTTGTTCCATGTCCAGTTCTAACTGTTGCTTCCTGAACTGCATATAGATTTCTCAAGAGGCAGGTCAGGTGGTCTGGTATTCCCATCTCTTTCAGAATTTTCCGCAGTTTCTTGTGATCCACACAAAGGCTTTGTCATAGTCAATAAAGCAGAAATAGATGTTTTTCTGGAACTCTCTTGCTTTTTCCGTGATTCAGTGGATGTTGGCAATTTGATCTCTGGTTCCTCTGCCTTTTCTAAAACCAGCTTGAACATCTGGAAGTACATGGCCCACATATTGCTGAAGTCTGGCTTGGAGAATTTTGAGCATTACTTTACTAGCATGTGAGATGAGTGCAATTGTGCAGTAGTTTGAGCATTCTTTGGCATTGCCTTTCTTTGGGATTGGAATGAAAACTGACCTTTTCCAGTCCTGTGGCCACTGCTGAGTTTTCCAAATTTGAGACCTTTATAAGACTTTAAAAAACAAATCTCTGGTGAACAAAATTTTATTAATTATGGAAATCCTTGCTTGGTGACCCATTATCATCATTAATCTATGTATGACACTGTCTTGCCCTCTTTCCTGAAAATCACTGCTAATGAAGAACTAGAAATCAATGACTTACATTTATTTCTGTGTGCCTCTTCAGCTGTCTTTCCACAGACATATATGCTATCCTAAATTTTGTTATCCTTTGCTTTTCATGAAATGTACTTATCCCATGTATTTATATGCCTAAAATCATATTGTTCATATAAACAATATAAATGTGTAACTGATACATATACCTTTGCTGTACAGCAGAAACTAAACAACATTTAAATCAATTATACTCAAATAAAAATAAGAAATAAAGTGGAAAACAGAACAAAAACCAAAAAATAACAACCAATGTTTATGTACTTTACTTTTAACCTAATAAAAGAGTAGTAATAAAAACTGTGATAACTTTACCATTCTATATTGCTTTCTGGGAAATGCCGTTCTGTCCCTGTATTTTGTCATTCATTCCTGTTGGTACCTGTTGTTCAGTTGTTAAGTACTGTCTGGCTCTTTGAGATTCTGTGGACTGTAGCATGCCAGGCTCCTCTGCCCTTCACTATCTCCCAGAGTTTGCTCAAATTCCATGTCCATTGTGTCGGATACCATCTAACCATCTCATCCTCTGTCACTCCCTTCTCCTGCCTTCAATCTTTACCAGCATCAGGGTCTTTTCCAGTGAGTTCCCTCTTCGCATCAGGTGGCCAAAGTACTGGAGCTTCAGCTTCAACATCCATCCTTCCAATAAATATTCAGGGTTGATTTCCTTTAGGATTGGCTGGTTTGATTTCCTTGCTGTCCAAGGGGCTCTGAAGCATCTTCTCTAGCACCACAGTTTGAAAGTGTCAACTCTTTGGTGCTTAGTCTTCTTTAGAGTCCAACCCTCACATCTGTGCATGACTACTGGAAAAATCAGAGCTTTGACTAGACGGACCTTTGTTGGCAAAGTGCCTGTAGTTGCGTTTTTTTTAAATTCCTATTTTGTACAATATTATATTGTTATATGTACCACAGTTTGTTTATCTGTTTATAGATGGGTATTTAACTTGTTTTTCCAGTATTTTAACATTATGAACACTATGTCTATAGATATTAGCCCAAGTTTCTCTTGTGCAAATTACTGGGTCATAGACTATCATTATATGTGACTTTATGTGCTGTGTCCTAAGTTGCTTCAGTCACATCTGTGTGACCCTATGGATTGTAGCCTGTCAGGTTCCTTTGTCCATGGGACTCTCCAGGCAACCCTACTGGAGTGAGTCGTTATGCCCTTCTCCAGGAGATCCTCCCAATCCAGAGATCGAACCCACATCTCTTATGTCTCCTGCACTGGCAGGCAGGTTCTTTACCACTCGCACCCCTGGGAAGCCATGTGTGACTTTATAAGATAATGCAAATTGTTTTCTAAGTGTCATCATCACATTAATCTCCATTGTTTGCAGTATTTCAAATTGTCAGATTTCTTGTTTTTTTCCTCCAATCAAATGGATTTAAAATGATGTTTCATTACACCTGTGTTTATCCTTCAATGGCTGTTTCTTCTTCTATAAACTTGTTTGTATCTTACTTATTGGTATGTTTTGTGTTTTTTCTTATTGGTTTCTAGAGATTCTTTATATATTTTTATTATTAATCCTTTGTCAGTTTTATATCCAAGTTTTAGTTTGGCTTTTTCTTTTATTAATGTATCTTTTATGAATGGAAGTTCTAATATTAATATAATTAAATATATCAGTATTTTTTTTTTTTTACAATTTGGAAATTTTCTTTCTGAAGCTGTCCTTTCATACCTCAAGGGCAGAAAGATATTAACTTGCATTATTTTCTAGTTTTAAAATTTTGCTTTCCACATGAATGTTTTATGCCTTTTATGATTATATAAATGGCATGAAATATAAAGGATGAAATATAAATCTTTTAAATTTTGTATATGATTAATCACGTTTTAGCTTCTTTCGTTACACAGTTTTTCTTTCTCCACTGATTGGTCATATTACCTTGACTGCCCATCAAAATTTCTTATATGATGTGGACTTATTTTTGGTTTCTGTTCTTTTCTATTGGTTAGTTTTTCTTTCTTTCCTTATGATAATGCTACACTGCCTTTTTGGTATAGCATTATAATGAGTCTATACATATAGTGGGGGCAAATCTCCTTCCTTTTCTTCTGAAGTGTTATTCTTGGCTCTTCAACCTCCCTTAGAAATTTTGCAACCAATATTTTTAATTCTATGAAAAGCCTCATTGGAATTCTGATTGGAGATACATTAAGTTTATAAATCAATTTGAGGAAAACTGACACTTTTATGACATAAACCAGACATTTTTATGATATAAAAACTGACATTTATTTGCTACATCTACAAGCATGAGATAGATTTCCATTTATTTAGGTCTACTTCAATGTTTTCATTGAAGTTTTATTACTTATCATTTGTAATATGTTTTATAGCTTTGTGGTACTATTTAATACTGCCTTAGAAACATTCTCTAATTCTTTGCTATGAGCCTGAATCGGTGATACATCTTTCTCAGGATATCACATACAGTAAGTTACACATATCCCCTGTTAATTACAGGTGATGATAATTTTGATCACTTGATTTATTCATAGTATAATTACATTCTTTCCAACCCCTGCAACCAGTAAACAGTCTGTGAGAAGACATTAAGACCATGCAAATATCCTATTCCTCATTAAGTGTTTGGTATTGGGTAAGTCTCAGGTTCATCTTACCCAGGGATTAGTGTGCACCTGTATTATGGGGCTTGTGGTTACCCTGGGTGACTTTACCCTTTCCTGGTCTGCTAGTCTGATCTGACTGTGTGCCATGTTGTTATTGAGTTACTCAGTCTTGTCTGACTTTTTGTGACCCCATGGACTGCAGCATGCCAGGCTTCCCTGTCCTTCACCATCTCCCTGAATTTACTCAGACTCATGTCCACTGACTTGAAGATGCCATCCAACCATCTCATCCTCTTCATCCCCCTTCTTCCTGCCTTCAGTCTTTCCCAGCATCAGGGTCTCTTCTAATGAGTTGGCTCTTTGCATCAGGTGGCCAAAGTATTGGAGCTGAAGCATTGGAGGTTCAGCTTCAGCATTAGTTCTTCCAATGAGTATTGAGGGTTGATTTCCTTTAGGATTGACTGGTTTGCTCTTCTTGCAGTCCAAGTCAAGAGTCTTCTCTAGCACCACAGCATCAATTCTTTGGCTCTCAGCCTTCTTTGTGATCTAACTCACATCCATACAATGACTACTGGAAAAACCATAGCTTTGACTATATGGACCTTTGTAGGCAAAGTAATATCTGCTTTTTAATATGCTGTCTAGATTTGTCTTTGCTTTTCTTCCAAGGAGCAAGCATCTTTTAATTTCATGGTTGTATCCACAGTCCACAGTGATTATGAAGCCCGAGATAATAAAGTTTGTCACTGCTTCCATTGTTTCCCCATAAAGTGATTTCTATTGGCCATAAAGTGATTAGACTGGATGCTATGATCTTTGTTCTTTTGAATGCTGAGTTTTAAGCCAGCTTTTTCACTCTCCTCTTTTACCTTCATCAAGAGGCATGTTAATTTCTCTTCGCTTTCTGCCATAAGGGTGATGTCATCTGCGTATCTGAGGTTATTGATATTTCTCCCAGCCAACTTGATTCCAGCTTGTGCTTCATCCAGCCCAGTATTTCTCATGATGTGCTCTGCATATAAGTCAAATAAGCAGGGTGACAATATATAACCTTGACATATTCCTTTCCCAGTTTGGAACCAATCCATTGGTCCATGTCCGGTTCTAACTGTTGCTTCTTGATCTGCATACAGGTTTTGCAGGAGGCAGGTAAGGTGGTTTGGTAGTTTCATCTGTTTAAGAATTTTTCACAGTTTTTTTGTGATCTACACAGTCAAAGGCTTTAGTGAAGTCAATGAATCAGAAGTAGATATTTTTCTGGAATTCTCTAGCTTTTTCTATAATCCAATGTATGTTGGCAATTTGATCTCTGGTTCCTCTGCTTTTTCTAAATCCACCTTGTACATCTGGAAGTTCTTGGCTCACATATTGTTAAAGCCTAGCTTGAAGAATTTTGAGCATTACTTTGCTAGCATATTTGTGCAGTAGTTTGAACAACTACCACACAGTTGCACTCAAGTTTGGCCTTGGGGTACAAAATGAAGCAGGACAAAGGCTAACGGAGTTTTGCCAAGAGAACATGCCCTGCTTGGTCCCTATTTACTGACACACCCAGAAGCTCAGGTACTAACTCTTCACTTCTGCCAGCTGCTCCCAGGTAGTTCTATTCATGGCCCTCAGCAGTTTTGCTTAGAGCTCTAGGCTCTTAACTATCCCCATTCCCATTGTCTGAACCTCAAGTCTGGTGGTCTGTTTATGTGTCGGTAGGGGAGGGCACCTTGAAAGGTTTTCTACTTCCTGTAGGAGCAGGAAGTGCCATATGCCTGAGGTGGGTGGTAGCAAAACAGAAAGGTCTCTCAGAACTTCTAGTTAGCCTTGACCTTGCAAGTCAATGAGCTCTGGTACTCTTAGAGTATAATTTGTCATTTGATGAAAATATTTTTCTCAATATTAAATTAACTCTTTAATATCCAATACCATATTTGAAGCACTCAGCATTTAAGAAAAATGAAAAGCAAAATTAGGCTATTTGTTTCTTCAGTGGACAGATCTAATGAGTTATGGAAACCAAGATATATCTGAAATGTTATAATGCTTTAAAGTTGAGGTTAGCAAGCACATTCCTGAAATCTATGAAAGGCAGAAAATGATTGTTAGATGATCTCTAGATCAAACCTAGTGTAATAAAATTTAGATCTGTTTAAAAGTTTTGAAACACAGTTATAAGTTGAAAGAGGCTGTAATGTGAATTGTTATTTCTTTCACAATTTTTCTTGACTTTTAAGAAAATTTCCTTTTTTGTGAGCTTGATGAATAAAAGCAAAATGGGTTTAGAGGGTTTTAAACTGTTGAACACATTAAGATTAATACTAGAATTTTCCCTCCTCTCTTTTATTAAGGAGACAGCCATATTACAGTTTCTCTCACTTATTTTGTGATAGCACTATCTTATTGGAAAGATTTTATGTTGAAAATCTATAGCAGTGAATGGAAAATACCGTTGGGATGATTTGAATTGCTGGAGTCTGGCATTCTATAATGTTAGAAACACAGCACTCAGGTGAATTATCAATGTAGCCACAGGTTGTCTTTTGGGTAAAAAACTGAGTCATTATTAGGAGAAACTGATTAGCTATGGAAATTTAATAATGTAGTAATTTTTAAAGCATTTTTTGATTCTTGACACTCTCATATAACTTCAACAATTAGAAACAAACTTCAACTAAATAGCAATAATTTTTTGTACTTAAAAATCTGTTTGAACTAGGACAAATGAGTCTGTACCAACGTTCCCCCCTCCCCCTCTTGGAGGCAGAAATACAAATCCTTTGGCTATTAATTTTCTTCCCTCCAAATCTGGATTTATTTTAACAGGGTTTCCGGAGTACTTTGTGCACTGTGTTACTTTGTTTTATTTTGGAAACTGTAGTATTTCCCAGAGCTGCTCTAACTAATTACCACAAACTCAATGTCCAGAAACAACAGAAATGTATTCTGTCAGTTTTGGAGACTGGAAGTCTGAAAACAAGTTGTTGGTAGGGCTGCTCTCCTCTGAACACTCTAGGGGAGACTCCATTTCTTGCCTCTTCCAGCTTTTGGCGCCTCTTGCCTGATGTTCCTTGCTTGTAGCTGCATCAGTCCAGAGACTGGATCTCTGCCTCCATGATCATATTGCTTCTCTCTTTGTGTGGCTTCTCCCCTGTGTCTGAGTCAAAACCTCTGCCTTTTTCTTAAGAGTGTATATGATTGCATGTAGGGTCTACTTGGATAATAATCTGGAATAAACTCCTCTCAAGATCATTAATCACATCTTCTGCCATTTAAGGCACTATTCATAGGTTCTTCAGTCAGTTCAGTTCAGTTCAGTTCAGTCGCTCAGTTGTGTCCAACTCTTTGCGACCCCATGACTTGCAGCACGCCAGGCCTCCCTGTCCATCACCATCTCCCGGAGTTCACTCAGACTCACGTCCATTGAGTCAGTGATGCCATCCAGCCATCTCATCCTCTGTCGTCCCCTTCTCCTCCTGCCCCCAATCCCTCCCAGCATCAGAGTCTTTTCCAATGAGTCAACTCTTCACATGAGGTGGCCAAAGTACTGGAGTTTCAGCTTTAGCATCATTCCTTCCAAAGAAATCCCAGGGCTGATCTCCTTCAGAATGGACTGGTTGGATCTCCTTGCAGTCCAAGGGACTCTCAAGAGTCTTCTCCCACACCACAGTTGAAAAGCATCAATTCTTTGGCGCTCAACTTTCTTCACAGTCGAACTCTCACATCCATACATGACCACTGGAAAAACCATAGGTTCTTAGGGTTAGACAAATCTTTGGGGACCAATTTAGCTGATTGTATTCTGTCCACTTGTTTGCCCCCAAATCATGTTCGTCCCATAGGCAAAATGCATCCACCACATCCAAACATCCCCAAAAGTCTCAACTCATTTTAGCATCAATTCCAAGTCAAAAAATCTTACCTAAACATTGTTGCAAAAAAAAAAAAGCTTCAAATGTAATAATCTACATAATCTAAATAATGTACAGGTGAGACTCTGGGTATGGTCCATCCTGGAGCAATATTTCTTTTCATAAGTAGACCTGTGAAACTAGAAAACAAGTTTTTGTTGTTGTTCAGTTGCTAAGTCCTATCTGACTCTTCATGACCACATGGACTGCAGCATGCCAGGCTTCCCTGTCCTACACTGTTTTCCAGTGTATACTCAAATTCATGTCTATTGAGTCAGTGATTCCATCCAACCATCTCATTGTCTATTGTGCCCTTCTCCTCCTGCCCTCAATCTTTCCCAGCATCAAGGTCTTTTCCAATGAGTTGGCTCTTCACATTAGGTGACCAAAGCACTGGGGTTTCTGCTTTAGCATTAGTCCTTCTAATGAATAGTCAAGATTGATTTCCTTTAGGATTGACTGGCTTGATCTCTCTGCTGTCCAAGGGATCCTCAGGAGTCTTCTCCTGCACCAGAATTTGAAAGCATCAATTCTTTGGCACTCAGCCTTCTTTATGGTCCAATTCTCACATCTGTACATGACTACTGGAAAAATCATAGCTTTACGTATACAGACTTTGTTGGCAAAGCAGTGCCTCTGCTTTTAATTTGGTGTCTAGGTTTGTCATTTTTCTTCCAAGGAGCAAGTATCTTTTAATTTCATGGCTGCAGTCACCATCCACAGTGATTTTGGAGCCCAAGAAAATAAACTCTGTCACTGTTTCCACTTTTTCACCTTCTATTTGCCATGAGGTGATGGGACACCATGATCTTAGTTTTTTGAATGTTGAGTTTTCAGCCATCTTTTTCACTCTCCTCTTTAACTTTTATCAAGAGGCTCTTTAGTTCCTCTTCTCTTTCTGCCATTAGAGTGGTATCATCTGCATATCTGAGGTTATTGATATTTCTCCCGTCAACCTTGATTCCAGCTTGTGATTCATCCAGCCCAACATCTCACATGATGTACTCTACATACTAGTGAAATAAAAGTGAAAGTCGCTCAGTCGTGTCTGACTTTTTGTGACCCCATAGACTAAACAGTCCATAGAATTTTCCACAATACTGGAGTGGGTAGCTATTCCCTTACCCAGGGAATGTTCCCAACCCAAGGATCAAACCCAGGTCTGCTGCATTGCAGACGGATTCTTTAACAACTGAGCGACTACGGAAGCCCAAGAATACTAGAGTCAGTTGCCTATCCCTTCTCTAGTGGATCTTCCCAACCGAGAAATTAAACTGGAGTCTCCCGCATGGCAGGCAGATTCTTTAACAGCTGAGCTACCATAAGCAGGGTCCAATATACAGCCTTGATGTACTTCTTCGCCAATTTTCAACCAGTCTATTGTTTCATGTACAGTTCTAACTGTTGCTTCTTGACTCGCATACAGGTTTCTCAGGAGGCAGGTAAATTCTGTTCAAGAATTTTCCACAGTTAAGCGGTTTCCAAAATACAGTGATGGAATGACAAAATAACTATAGATATTTCTGTTTCAAAAGTAAGACTATAAAAGGAATTAAGAGGTCATTTGGCTCAGAGGTTAAGCGTCTGCCTGGAATGCGGGAGAACCAGGTTTGATCCCTGGGTTGGGAAGATCCCCTGGAGGAGGAAATGGCAACCCACTCCAGTACTCTTGCCTGGAGAATCCCATGGAGGGAGGAGCCTGGTAGGCTACAGTCCATGGGGTTGCAAAGAATCAGACATGACTGAGCAACTTCACTTCACTTCACTTCACTTTGAGGGTTGACTAGAGTTGGCTACATGATAGCCCCTCAAAAGATATGCCCATGTTCTAATTCCCAGTTTCTTTCAATACTACCTTATATGGTAAAAGAACTTATTAAATTCAGGAACTTGAAAGAAGGCATCATCTGGATTATTTTGGTGGATGTGAAATGTAATCCTGTATATCCTTATAAGAGCCAGGCAGAGGAATTTTGAGACAGACACACAGAACAGACACAAAGATATGGAAACAACATGACCTCATTGGAGGAAACCGAAGTGATCCCAAGGCAAGGAAAGCCAAGGATGACAGTAGCCAGCAGAAGCTGGGAGAGGCAAAGAGCAGATTCTCCCATAGAGCCCTCAGAGGTTACGCATCCCCATTCACACCTTTTTTAAGACCTCTAGCATCCGGATCTGTGAGAGAACACACTTATAATGTGTTAAATGCCTAAGTTTGTTGTAATTTGTTACAGCAGCTGCAGGAGATGAATACAGGAACATTTAAAATTTTCATAGCTCTGTTTTCTTGCTCAACATTGAATTACTTTTCTTTTATGGGAAATAAATAATTTTGACTAATAAACTTTTTAGCAATAGAGCTTAAATCCAAAACATTCATCATTAACAGCCAACAACAAAGAAAAAAGCAATTGAAATGTAAGTCCTAGTATCAGCTGTATGTTTTCTGTCATTGTCAATAAGAGGGAGAGAGTAGTTGTTTGTTGTAAAATTGCGCTGTAACCTACTATTGAAAATCCACTAAATATCAAATTTTGCTTTCTTTCCTTTTTTGGTGTTCAGACAAATTACAGGACAAAAAAAATTAGCTCACATGTTATATCTGATAGGGTTTGGTGAGGAGAATAGTCACTAGTTATTAAGCTGGCTTATGGCCTTGGACTGCAAGGAGATCCAACCAGTCTACCCTAAAGGAGATCAGTCCTGGGTGTTCACTGGAGGGACTGATGTTGAAGCTAAAGCTCCAATCATTTGACCACCTGATGCGAAGAGCTGACTCATTGGAAAAGACTCTGATGCTGGGAAAGATTGAAGGCAAAAGGAGAAGATGGCAGCAGAGCATGAGATGGTTGGATGGCTTTACCAACTCAATGGACATGAATCTGAGCAAACCCTGGGAGATAGTGAAGGATAGTGAAGGGAAACCTGGCATGCTGCGGTTCATGGGGTCTCGAAGAGTTGGGCATGACTTATCGACTGAACAACAGTGACAAGGAGGTGATACAAGTTATTGTGAGTGTAAAGCACTGAGTTTTATTTTCTGAGTTCTGCAGCGTCATTTAATTCATTTGCAGTGAGTGAAAGCCAGGCTGCTTAGGAATGGATGCTGCTTGTTTATTGAGAGTAGAGCAGACAGTCAATCTAACTGCTCATGTGACCCAGCTGCTGGACCACTGAGGTAAAGAAGTAACATTTCCAGAATGAGGGAGCAGCTTCCCTGGGGCCTTCAGGACCTATTGGTAAGGGATGAGGTTGGATGGAGGGATACGATAAAGTTATAAGAATAGAGTGCTGGCTGCATTAAAGGAAGATGCTTTTGCACAGAAGGAGCAGCCACTGTGCTTAGTCCTGGGAATCATTTAGAACTGCTGCCAAGTGGCCTAGTTAGTCATAAAAATGGATGCAATTTGAGAAAATTATGCTCCTGGCAAGCTATTATACTAGAATCAGAGGGCAGTTTGATATATTTCAGTTGTGTTTCATCTTGAATGGAATCTTCTTTTAGTAAAAAAAGGTTTTCTGTTGACATGTCTGAGGACAGATGCTTTCTTGCCCTCCCACACTGCCTTTCCTTTGCACAAGAAGTCCTGCATGCTATAACTTTTCATCATTTAGTCTCAGAACCTCTCTTTTTGGGTTAATGGAATATCTTGACCTGGGCCGTTGGCCTCTTGCTCCAAGTACATCTATTTAGTTGGGAAGGTGCAGGCTGCAGTACCACTGAAATTGCCTGGCCTCTCTCCAAGTGGGTGGAAAACCACCCAGGGTGTACAACCTCTGGCTCATTTGGGATCTTTCAAGGTGCTTGGGGAGCTTGGCTTTGCAATACCTGCTGGGGTATGGATCAAGGCTTTGCAATACCTGCTGGGGTGTCCTAGAAGGTATGGATCAATGGCTATAGGTGAGCAAGTCTTAACATCATTTTTTCCCAAAGGTTCTCTCTGTCATCATGACATTTACGATCTTTCAGAATTTGTTTTCCACCATGATTTTATCCATTTCTATCCTTTCAGGTTCACTCCACTGTATCTGAAAATTTTAAATGTATTAAAAATGTAAATTACCCAGAAAATGAGTACCTATGACCCCACACATGAATGCCCTCAGCCTGCTTAGGCTTTGCCACTCTTTTCCTGGCCACCATGACTACCTCTCCTCTCAGTCTCTCCTGTTTCATTAACTGCCTTGCTCTGTGCTATCAGCAGGGAAGGGATTACAAAGCCTCCATAATGAAAGCCTTCATGCACTGCCAGGCCTTCATAAGTTGAGGACCACCCAGTGACATATGTCTGTGGACAAGCCCCTCTGAACAGAGTGGAAGACTCAAGTCTCAAATGGTTACTCAATGCTGCCTAATCCTTCCACATCCCCCTTGTATGTTTGCTCTCAACCTCTTCCTTTTTCATTCTGTGCTGATGCAGTTGCCTTTGGTATTTCAGTAAAAGAGATGGAGTAAATAGAAATGGAACTTTCTTATAATCCCATTACCAACTCTATCCACTCTTATGCATTACTGGCATATTGTTTTTAGCTTTGCTGTTGCCTAAAGCGTTCTCACTTCTACCACACCTGTGCCCTGGAGGATCTCAATTCTTTTCATCTTCTATAAACTTCACTTATCCAGTTTTTCGTCCTTTCTTTTTTGTCATCAGTTCTTTTTACTCTACTGGTTCATACCCATCATCACCCTACCTTGAAATAACGTGAAATACTCCTGCCAAATGCCTCCCAGAGGCATTCTTATATTCTGCTTAAGTCTAAGGCATGCTCAGTCCTGGGTAATTCTCTGTCTTCTGCACTTCTCATCCATGGTGTCTTGATGCAGTGTGTTTTGGCAAGATGAAAGTTGTGTTGCAAATAATTGTTACTGTTTGTCATTGTTGTGTTAAAATTTATAATGGATTTAGTTAAATATTAATAATTATAGCATTCACTAGGGTTCTGATATACTTTCTTTAGTATGAAATAAAGAGATGAAGTGAAAGCTATCACAGTAAAGAAGAGTGTGTGTCCTGTGTGGGAGTAATTTCTATGACTCAAGAAAAGTATTCATAATTACTTCGCCAAGCCATTTTGATGCTTTCCCCAACTTCTCATTTGACATAGAAAGTTCCTTCTTTTCACGAGGCAAGTAGTTTCAGAATTTTATTTTCTTCTAAAGTATTTATAGACATTCCAAGAAGACTAATTTGCTTTAAACAAGTGATGTCACTAAGTGTATATTGCAAAAAAGTTTTTTTTTCTTTTGGTGTGTGTGAATTTTGTACCTTGATAATTTGAAACAATGTAATGATTAAGAAGGGCTAAGAGCCAAACTGTGAAAACCCTAAACTAGAAAATAATAGCTGAAACTTAAACTCATTAAATTATCATTATTTTTTTTTACTCAGCTACAAATCATAGTAATTAAAAACTAAACAAACCAAGAAATGAAAATTAATCAGAAACTGGCTTTCAGTTTTCTAAAACAATTATGGTAGACTATCAAAATATTCTATGCACCGAACCAAGATCCAAGACTCAGGTTCACACAGTGTTTTAACATTGACACAAACTCATGATATTTGAAGTACAAGATAAGCACAAAACAAGTGAAGATCCTGGATGACACAGCTTGTTTGTAAACTCCTTGAGGGTCGAAGATGTGACAGTGTTTATTACTTGCTCGAAAAATGGCCAACTGACTCAAAAAAGGATCCAGACTGCTATGGTTGGAAAATTCATGACCACCCCTCAACTATAAATGGTATGTGGCATTCAATCAGGTAAACATTCAGTTCAGTTCAGTTCAGTCACTCAGTCGTGTCCAACTCTTTGCGACCCCATGAATTGCAGCACGCCAGGCCTCCCTGTCCATCACCAACTCCCAGAGTTCACTCAGACTCACGTCCATCGAGTCGGTGATGCCATCCAGTCATCTCATCCTCAGTCGTCCCCTTCTCCTCCTGCCCCTAATCCCTCCCAGCATCAGAGTCTTTTCCAATGAGTCAACTCTTCACATGAGGTGGCCATTTGGGTGGCATTTATGTATCCCTTTAATTATTATTTTTTCTCAGCTTTAACCTCTTCTGAACTCCCCACTTATCCCTGGGGTAGAGAATGGGACATGTAATTCTCCTCACTAATGCAGCATTATTATTAATAATAGGATTTACAGCTTTTTAAAAAAGTTGAAGTATAGTTTAAGGTGTCATGTTAGTTTTAGGTATACAGCAAAAGGATTCAGTTATATACATATGTTATGTATATATAATATATATATACATATCCTTTTCCAGCTTGTTGTCTCTTATAGGTTATTTGAAATATTACATATAGTTCCCTGGGTGATACAGTAGACCCTTGTTGGTTATTTTATATTTTGTAGTGTGTATACTCTCCCCAGGTCAGTAGGTTCCTCAATCAGTGTCCTATCTTTTTGCCTTTTCATACTGTTCATGGGGTTCTCAAGGCAAGAATACTGAAGTGGTTTCCCATTCCCTTCTCCAGTGGACCACATTCTGTCAGACCTCTCCACCATGACCAGTGCCCCACATGGCATGGCTTAGTTTCATTGAGTTAGGCAATGTTTAGTTTTATTGAGTTAGAACTAACACCCAAAAAAGATGTCCTTTTCATTGTAGGGGACTGGAATGCAAAAGTAGGAAGTCAAGAAACACCTGGGGTAACAGGCAAATTTGGCCTTGGACTACAGAATGAAGCAGGGCAAGGCTAATAGAGTTTTGCCAAGAGAAGACACTGGTCATAGCAAACACCCTCTTCCAGCAACACAAGAGAAGACTCTACACATGGACATCACCAGATGATCAATACCGAAATCAGATTGATTATATTCTTTGCAGCCAAAGATGGAGAAGCTCTATACAGTCAGCAAAAACAAGACCAGAAGCTGACTGTGGCTCAGATCATGAACTCTTTATTGCCAAATTCAAACTTAGGTTGAAGGAAGTAGGGAAAACCACTGGAGCATTCAGGTATGACCTAAATCAAATCCCTTATGATTATACAGTGGGAGTGAGCAATAGATTTAAGGGCCTAGATCTGATAGATAGAGTGCCTGATGAACTATGGACAGAGGTTCATGACATTGTACAGGAGATAGGAATCAAGACCATCCTCAAGAAAAAGAAATGTGAAAAAGCAAAATGGATGTCTGAGGAGGCCTTACAAATAGCTGTGAAAAGAAGAGGCGTGAAAGGTAAATGAGACAAGGAAAGATATACCCATTTGAATGCAGAGTTCCAAAGAAGAGCAAAGAGAGATAAGAAAGACTTTCTCAGTGATCAGTGCAAAGAAATAGAGGAAAACAACAGAATGGGAAAGACTAGAGATCTCTTCAAGAAAATTAGAGACACCAAGGGAACATTTCATGCAAAGATATGGTATGGAACTAACAGAAGCAGAAGAATACACAGAGGAACTGTACAAAAAGATCTTCATGACCCAGATAATCATGAAGGTGTGATCACTCACCTAGAGCCAGACATCCCGGAATGTGAAGTCAAGTGGGCCTTAGGAAACATCACTACAAACAAAGCTAGTGGGGTGATGAAATTCCAGTTGAGCTATTTAAAATCCTAAAAGATGATGCTGTGAAAGTGCTGCATTCAATATGCCAGCAAATTTTTAAAACTCAGCAGTGGCCACAGGACTAGGAAAGGTCAGTTTTCATTTCAATCCCAAAGAAAGGCAATGCCAAAGAATGCTCAAACTACTGCACAATTGCACTCATCTCACACGCTAGTAAAGTAATGCTCAAAATTCTCCAAGCCAGGCTTCAGCAATACATGAACCGTGAACTTCCAGATGTTCAAGCTGGTTTTAGAAAAGGCAGAGGAACCAGAGATCACATTGCCAACATCCGCTGGATCATGGAAAAAGCAAGAGAGTTTCAGAAAAACAACTCTTTCTGCTTTATTGACTATGCCAAAGCCTTTGACTGTGTGGATCACAGGAAACTGTGGAAAATTCTGAAAGAGATGGGAATACCAGACCACCTGACCTGCCTCTTGGGAAACCTGCACACAGGTTAAGAAACAACAGCTAGAACTGGGCATGGAGCAACTCACTGGTTCCAAATAGGAAAAGGAGTATGTCAAGGCTGTATATTGTCACCCTGCTTATTTAACTTCTATGCAGAGTACATCATGAGAAACGCTAGGCTGGAGGAAGCACAAGCTGGAATCAAGATTATCGGGAGAAATATCAATAACCTCAGATATGCAGATAACACTGCCCTTATGGCAAAAAGTGAAGAAGAACTAAAAAGCCTCTTGATGATAGTGAAAGAGGAGAGTGAAAAAGTTGGCTTAAAACTCAACAGTCAGAAAACTAAGGTCATGGCACCTGTCCCATCACTTTGTGGCAAATAGATGGGGAAACGGTGGAAACAGTGGCCGACTTTATTATTTTGGGCTCCAAAATCACTGCATATGGTGATTGCAGCCATGAAATTAAAAGACGCTTGCTCCCTGGAAGGAAAGTTATGACCAGCCTAGAGAGCATATTGAAAAGCAGAGACATTACTTTATGAACAAAGGTCTGTCTAGTCAAGGCTATGGTTTTTCCACTGGTCATGTATGGATGTAAGAGTTGGACTATAAACGAAGCTGAGTGCAGAAGAATTGATGCTTTTGAACTGTAGTGTTAGAGAGGACTCTTGAGAGTCCCTTGGACTGCAAGGAGATCCAACCAGTCTATCCTAAAGGAGATCAGTCCTGAGTGCTCATTGGAAGGACTGATGTTGAAGCTGAAAGTCCAATACTTTGGCCACCTGATGCAAAGAGCTGACTCATTTGAAAAGACCCTGATGCTGGGAAAGATTGAAGGCAGGAGGAGAAGGGGACGACAGAGGATGAGATAGTTGGATGGCATCCCCGACTCAATGGACATGGGTTTGGGTAAACTCTGGGAGTTGGTGATGGACAGGTAGGCCTGGCGTGCTGCAGTTTATGGGGTCACAAAGAGTTGGACACGACTGAGCGACTGAACTAAACTAAACAGAGTATGTATACTGGGCTTTCCTGGTGGCTCAGATGGTAAAGAATCCACCTGCCATGCAGGAGACCTGAGTTCAGTCCCTGTGTTGGGAAGCTCCTCTGCAGGAGTGCATGGCAACCTACTCTAGTATTCTTGCTGTAGAATCCCCATGGACAGAGGAGCCTGGCAGGCCACAAAGAGTCGGATGCAACTGAGTGATTAAGCATAGCACAGTGTGTATATATTTGGGATTTGCAACTTCATATTTGATCTTCATTTTATGGATGAAGGAAAAATTGAGAGATGGCAGGGTCAGAGTTTTGAATGGGCCTTAATTGTTCTTATGTTCAGTAGTTAGTATTTGAAGCAAATAATAAGCTTTTTAGAGAATTCTTGTTGCATTCTGGGTTAAAAGATCTGCCATAAAGTGCTTCTGTGCTTCACTGACGTGCTAAGAATGATTTTTCTTAAAGAGAAGACTGAAGTTAAATGTTGATAAAATAGAGTTTAGTTCTCCCTTCTTGTTTTTAATTATTCTTGAGATCACTAAGTACAGAGGAGTCTGGCCTACTGGCAAGATTTTTTCATAACAATTGTGCATAAATTTCATTTACAACAGTTTATTTTCAGTTTCATTCAGAGTGGATGGTATCTGCTAATGCACATGACAACAGTGTCTATAAAGAAAGATACTCCTTTAGCATGTTGAAGCTCTAAGCAATAACAAAGTATAAAAAGAAAAGCAAAATCACTCCATTGGTCAACTCATTTGATTTATTCTTCAACAAAGAAACTGCTTGTATTGTGAAGGCTAAATCGTAAGTCTGGAGTCAGCCTGAAGTATCCTACTGAAATATGAAATGTTTCTGTACTACATTAACTCCTGGTCAAGGCATGAAACACACTGATGTTATTTTGTGAACATGGGCCAGTGAGTTTTAGAGTGGTTTATATAAGCTTCTGAGTATTATTTATTAATAACAGTGAGACTGATGATTTGCACCTGGCTTCAGTGAGACCCAGGGAGGGCTCTACAGCTGAGGCGGATTGCATATTAGGATTATACCCACATGACCAGCAAAATTGAACAAACAAGCAAAAAAAAAAAAAAAACAAAACAAAATCGAAAATACCTCAAACACCCAGCTGAGACTCTGTTTTAGGCTTTTAGGCTTTTTGGTTCCAAAGTGTCCCATGCAGATATTGGTGGTTCCTGATCCAAGAGAGAAGGTGCACCCTCAGAGAAGGAGGCCAAAGGAGTCCATACCTAACTCCCTGGGTTCCTTGCTGTGAGGCAGCCTTTGCTGAGAGGCACATCCCTATCTAATTTCTTCTATATTGTGCTTGAAAGAATTTCTGATGTTGTACCTTTATTCAAAGAATATCAGAATCTTGTAGGACATTTAGATGGGCTCTACTTGAATTTTTTAAAAAAACGTTTGACTCCCAATTGTTAAAAAATGACATTTTTAAGAGTAGTTTTAGCACCACTGAAAAATTGAAGGAGCAGTTATGTGCCATATACTCCAGCCACATATACACAGCCTCACCATTATCAACATCTCCCACCAGAGTGGTATATTTGTTATAGTTGATGAACCTGCATTGACACATCATGATCACCCAAGGTCCGTGGTTTACCCTAGAGCTCATTCCTGGTGTTGAACACTCTAGTGGTTTGACAAATGTATAATGACATGCAACCACCATTATTGTTTCATGCCGAGTATTTTCACTGCCCTAAAAATCCTCTGTGCTATGCGAGTCCTTCCTTCTCTTCCAATCCCTGGCAACATCTGATCTTTTTACTGTCTCGATAGGTTTTGCTTTTTCTAGAGTGTCATGTCGCTGGAGTCATATAGTATGTAACCTTTTGAGAGTGACTTTTTTTGCTTAGTAATACGTGTTTAAGTTTCCTCCATGTCTTTTCATTTCTTTTTAATGCTGGATAATATCTCATTGTTTAAATGTACTGCAGTTTATCCATTCCCTAAAGGCTCCCTAAAGGCTCAAATTTTGGCAGTTATAAACACAGCTGATATAAATATCCATGTGCAGGTTTCTGTGTGGATGGAAGTCTTTTATTCCATTAGGTAAATGCTGAGGAGCATAATAAAGTATGGTAAGAGTGTGTTTGGTCTTGTAAGAAACCACCAAACTGTCTTCCCAAGTGGCTGTACCATTTGGCATTTCCACCAGCAATAAATGAGAGTTTCTGCTTCACCACATCCTCACCTGCCTTTGGTATTGTTAGTGTTCTGGATTTTGGTCATTATAGTATATGTGTTGTTGTTGTTGTTTAGTCACTGAGTTGTGTCTAACACTTTGTGACCCTATGGACTGTAGCCCACCAGGCTCCTCCGTCCATGGGATTTCCCAGGCAAGACTACTGGAGTTGCCATTTCCTTCTTCAGGGGATCTTCCCGACACAGGAATTAAACCCATGTCTCCTGCACTGGCAGGCACTGGCAGGTGCGTTCTTTACTACTGAGCCACTAAGGAAGCCCAGAAGATGTGTACTGGTATCTTATTGAAAGTGGCATTTCCTTGATGACATATGATGTGGTGCCTCTATTGTATCCTTTTCCTGTTAAAAAAACACCCATAGATTTTTAAGTCATTCTGGGTCCTCTGTGTCTTCTTGATTAAGTAAATCCAGCCTAATGGCCACTATTAAAGCAGTATTATTGGTGGCTTCTTTTGTATCCTTGCAGAACATATTATTTGTATATTATTTAAAAGTTCTTACAAGTTAAAATTATATCACTGATAATATTTGATACTTTAAAAATCATGTGAGTATGTATAGTATTTTTAGTTTTAAGAGAAACTATTAATGAAAGAAACAGCAAAATAAAGCAAATATAGTTGGTGTAAATTTAAAAATTTTTACAGTTTTATGTTAAAAAATATACTCTTTTCTGAGAGTTTCAAAATTTGCAACAAGGAAAAGTTAAATATTGTGTATGGTAATTTCCCAGGTGCTTCTAATGAAAAAATGGTTTTAATTAGCAATGTCTGTAGAGTATATGAAAACCCAGATGGCAGTAATATTTAGGGCCCTTTGAATCTGCTATATATTATTCATGGTATTTCATGTGCTTTCCCCCATTTCCCTTTAGAATTCTCACAGAATTTTTCTCTAAAAGTATCTATTCTCCTAAAGTCCATTCTCTGAAACTGTGTTTGTCTTCAGCTATTACTCATGGCTTTGCTTAGGTGAGGCTCTGAGCAGTTGCCCATTTGTTCAGTTTCTAATGGACTGCATACGTGCTTGTGTGGTTGGCTGCATTTCATGACGCCCCACGAGGTTAAATATCTTTAAGTGATTATTTTGTTTTGTCAAGAGCCAGGGGTATTTGTTTGTGGGCAGTGGGAACTGAGAGTAGGTGCAGGATTTGAGTGGTGGCATGATGGACACGTGGTAGATAAGGAATCTGAAAATCATAATCCAAAAGGCATAAGCAGGTACATTCTAGCCTTCATTACTACATGATGTGGTGGTGTAATAGAAGCTCAAATGTCCAGGGTCTTTTCACTATTCTGATACACAATCAAATATCAAATCTTCCTTTTAATATTTTCACAAGTCTCTCGCACGGTGCTATTACTTTGACCTAATACACAAGGGACATTTTGGTGAATTGCTTTTCAGTATCTAATTTGTGGAAAGTAGAGGAACATGAGGTGTATGTGTGTGTGTGTGTGTGTGTGTGCGTTCACCCTTTATATTGTGTCATCTGGCTCGCACATGTACTGTTGTCTATGAAAGCAGGCTCACTCAATTTTCCCATGACATTTTCTCATTTTAAAAATTTTGCACGGGATTAGCTTTTGATTTTAAATGTTAGAATGCATTCATGGTTCAGCTGGCTTCCTTTAGGACTTCTGTCCTGTGGATCAATGGAATTCTCTCTTATGTGTATAATAATATCTCTTACCTTTAACAGTCCTTTTAAAATCTCTCTCTGATATGTCATCTGAGCTATTTAATAGTGCCTATTATACTGTCATATGCATGAATGTGGTTTTATGAAAAGGGTCAGTCTGACAGAAGCATGGAGTCGAGATCCCCTAAAGGGATCCACAATACCATTAGAAATGGAAAGGGCAGTGAGGGCATTAGGGCAAATTTGGGAGTCATGCGGCGTTCATCAGTATAGTATAGTGAGGAACATCAAAGACTGTTGGAGGCAATGATGATCTTGTTCGTTTGAGTCCTTGTTCACTAAAACTGCACTGAACTTCCAGTTGAACACCATCCATCACAGTTACTTCTCACTCTGCTCAGGAGATGGTTGGTGAAACACAAGTGAGTGTGAATTTCTGTTCTCTCCTTCAGCTCCTGTCAGTCCAAATTCTTCAAGGAAGATAACACAGAGAGGGGATCGAAGAAAGAAAACAGAGAGGAAATAGAAACAATGTGTACTTAGGCAACTAGCAAATGCCGACACCATTCAGTAAAATCATGCTTTTCCTTTGGGTCAGGAGAACCTCGTTGGTGAAAAGTTTAAACAATTCTCTTTCCCTAATCATTAACATCAGACTTTGAGTTAGCAGAACAATTTTGAAAAAGTTTAAATGAGAATTATCTAAAATCAAGAGAACTTTTAAAATGGTATGAAAAATGGATACAGAATATGTCAGCTTTATGTTCATCCATCTGTATTAAAACTAAATGCATAAGGTAAGACAAATAGGCAATTCATAATTAGGAAATTTATTAAGTGGTCAGGAACAAAACAAGGGTGCCCACTCACATAGTATTGGAAGTCCTGTCTGCAGCAATCAGACAAGATGAGAAGATCTGTTTACTGGACTGTAAGACTTTATTAAGCAACAGTAATTAAGACAACGTGGCACTGCCTCAGTGCGGGGTGTGCTCCGCAGAAAGAGAGAGGCAGTGGAACTTCCCTTAGCAGAGCTGAGGGGTCCCGAGGAAAAGTGAGCCTGCTGTCTGCCAACCCAGCCCCTCGCAAGTGAGAGACAATCGCACGCGACAGGAGTTCTGTCTAAGCAGTTCCGCTTTATTGTAGTAAGCTCCTGGTTTATATAGGCAAGCAGGGGGGTTTTGCGAGGGACTTTCCATAGTTCTACCAATCAAGTTAAAGGTCAGGTTACCACGTGCTTACATCATGATAGGGGTTTATGGTGATCACGCGTTGTCCATGTGCACAGAAATCAAGAGAGCCAATCAAAATTTTGACAAACAACTTAAGCCACGCCCTCATCTCTTCCCCTAGGCACCATCTTAGCTCTAAACTGCAAAGCAGCCCTTCTTTATAAGGTTTCCCATTTAGGGCCCCACACCTCAGGAAAGACAAAGATAAATGAAATAAATCAATTGAATAGATAGTCCAAAAACAGACCCACACATATGTGAATACATGTGTTATAACAAAGGTTATATCTTTGTTGTAAAGGTGAGTAAAGAACAATCTTTTAGATTAATGATGTCTATACAATTTACACACAAATAGAAAAATTAGTATTACACCCCTATGTTAAACATAAGGCAAATAAACAAAAAAAGAAACGTTAAGTAAATTGTATGTCTACTGTGAAAAGTAACACTGTAACTCCTAGGTAATAACATAAGAGAATGTATCATGACCTGGCAGTAGGGAAGGGCTTCTTTAAAAAGACACAGAAAGCATTAACAATGGAGGAAAAGGCTGATAAATTGAAGTGCACTGAAATTTAAAATTCTGTCCATCAAAAGATACCATTATTGTAGTAAAAAAGCAAGCTTAAAGTAAAAAATATTTGCAACATGTAGATCCCATAGAGGACCCATATCCAGAATATATAAAGAACTCTTAAAAGTCAGTTTTTCAAGACTGTCAGCCAAATGAGAAAGGTAAAGAGATTTTAACAAGTACGTCACAAGAATTGCCCCATAAACTTACTAGTCACTAGGGAGATCCAAATTAAAGCACAATGATATACAAATATCCACTCATCAGAATGGGCAAAATTAAAAGATTGCAAGGATATTAAAAAATATGCATTCTCACATGTTCTTGATGACAATATAAACTGATAAACTTCTTTGGAAACAGCTTGTCATCGAATATAAAAAGTGAAAGATATAACCTATAACTAAGACAGTCCAGTCCTAAATAAATAACCAGTGTTCTGCTGATAAATGTTTAACTTTGAGTTTTGTTTTTATTGAATCTGCCCTGAAAGTCTATGTTTTTTAATAGGAACAGTCATCCCATTGACATTTAATGTAATTACTGACAATTTTGTTGAAATCTATTGACTTACTAGATGTTTTACGGGACATGCTGTTTAACATTCTTTGCTCTATTCTTTCATCTTTTAAGTTGATTAAATGCTTTTATTCCTTAATCATTTCCTTCTGCTGTTTGGAAATTAAACCCTCATTTGCTATTCTTTTAGTATTTTCCTGAGAAACTGCACAGGCACCATCCACTTACCAATGTCTGGTATTAATTGGCACTTTTTCCTCTTCTGAGAAAATGCAAGGGCTGTAAAATACTTTAAATCTACTTGCGTATTTCCAAATTATGGTTTTATATATTTTGTTGTTGTTGTTTAGTTGTAAATCATGTCTAACTCTTTTATAATCCCATGGACTGTAGCCTGCTAGGCTCCTCTGTCCATGGGATTTTATGGGCAAGAATACTGGAGTAGGTTGTCATTTTCTTCTTCAGGGGATCTTCCCAGACCAGGGACTGAACTTGCATCTCCTTCATTGGAAGGTGGATTCTCTTTACCCTTGAGCTACCAGGGAAACTGTCACATATTTTATTTCTGTTCAACTATATATTAATTTTATAGTTACTGTACTGTATCTTCATATTCATATATAGAGACTATGATACTAGAGATGAACCAATATGTATACAATGAATACATATAAAATACAAATATACAAAATAAGATATATATCATATGTAGGTATACATAGAGTATATACTTTTTATTTCCTCCTGCATCTCTGAGTTTCACCTGGAATTATTTTTTGAAGAACTTCATTTGTTATTTTCTTTTGTGCAAGTCTTCTAATGAAGAATTTCAGCTTTTCCCTCAAAAATGTCTCTTTTTATCTTTTGTTTGAATAATAAAATCTGTGGGTGCAAAAGTCTAAGTTAAAAAATAGAGAAATACTAGCACTTTTAAAAGTGATAAATCTATAATATTAAATATTACTAAACAGGACATAATTTCATTGTCTCCTTCTTTTAGTTGTTGCTGTGTAAAGTCTGCCATTATTAATATTTGTTTTTTTGGAGGTAATGTATTCTTTGTTCTCAGGTTGCTTTTTAACGTTTTTCTCTGTTTTTGATTTCCTCAGTTTCCTTTTGTGTACCTAGATGTAGAATTATTTTCTTAACCTCCTGTGACTTACAGTGCTTTTGATTCTGTGACTTGATTTTTTTTAAAGTATCAGTTACAGAAAATCCTTAGCTGTTACCTCTTCAAATATCATTTCAACCTCTCTTGTCTTCTGGAACTTCCAGTGCATTTATGTAGCCTTTTTCATTAAGTGCTCTTTGTCTTTCATCAAGTCATTTTTATTTTCTTAATTTTCTTCTGTAGAAAACATTAGTCAAAGCCTATACATTTATGAATGTTATTGTATTGAATCTGAATTTATACGTGATTGAGTGTTTTTGTTTTTTATTAAGTGGAATGAACATTTTATAAAAATAAGGAAAGTGACAAATGGTTCACAAACATATTTTACTTTACAGTTGTATGATGTTTACTTCAGAGCATTTTGTTTTCCCAAGAAAGTATAGATATTGGTGAACTTCCTTTTATTACAGTCCAACTCCATGTTCTCTTTCTACCATAATTAAGTACATTTACTACTTTGTGTTCTTAATATTTGTGTGTCTTAAAATATATATAATATTTTACATATAATGCAGTCACTTTGGCAATCACATATATTTAAGACTGCCAAAAATACATATAGATCTAGTTTCTGGTATATAACATTGTATTGAGTCAAACACAATTATTTTATTGATTTAATCCCTACTCACAGACTTCTGTTTTCTTATGCTTATGAAAACATATAAGTGAATAATTTTTAATTCCCTCCTCATGCACCTGTATTAGGTATCTTTAGGGAAAACATTTCAAGGAGAAATAACTGAGTTAGAGGGCATGACTATTTTCAACATTTGCTAGCTCTTGCTGGATAATTATCTGATTAATCTACAAAGTGGTGGTCCTAATTTACTTTCTGTATAGAAGTTCTTGGTTAGCACATCCCTACCAAGACATACCTTGTCAAAATTTTTGTTTTTCCCAATCAGACAAATATGGAAATGTTATGTGGATATATTCTCACAGATTAGTAATGCTAGTAAGCATCTTTACATATCCTTATTTGCCATTGTGAATTATCCTGTAAATGGCTTTTTTGTAGCTTTGACCTCTTTTCTTTTTCTTTTTTAAAATATTGCCGTATAGTTATTGATTTTATATCTTGAGTACTAAGCTTTTACATATTGCAAATTTTCTCTGTCTTTAGCTTATTAGTGAATTTTATTTATGATGTATTTTGCTGGGAAAAGTATTTGACTTTGATATGGCCAATTTTTATTATCTATATTCTTTGAGTAGCTTTTTAAAGAAAATTTTACTATCTCCATATCCCTGGTGGCTCAGAGGTTAAAGCGTCTGCCTCCAATGCGGGAGACCTGGGTTCGATCTCTGGGTTGGGACGATCCCCTGGAGAAGGAAATGGCAACCCACTCCAGTATTCTTGCATGGAGAATCCCACGGACTGAGGAGCCTGGTGGGCTGCAGTCCACGGGGTCACAAGGAGTCAGACACGACTGAGTGACTTTACTTACTTACTTACTTATATCATATAGAAATTTCCTTAGTACTCCCATCATTTTTTCAAAGCTGATAAACTTACAAAATTACATTTAGATATTTATATATGGTTGAAATACATTTTATTTATTGTTCTTAGAACTTTTGAGTATCTGCTTAGAGTTTAGCTTTCCATATGGATAGCCAGTTGTCACAGCATCTTTTATTAAGTAGTTCAGCTTTTCTTTTGTGATTCTGAATGCTAATTCTTCTGATATTAAGTTTCTCTGTGTATATGTGTGCCCATGTGGTTGTATATCTCTTGACTTTCTGTTCTGTTCAGTGTTATTGCCTTACAGTATTTAAATCACCATATTTTATAATGATTGTTAGTAGCTGGTAGGTTATATCCATTTTCTTTATTATTCTAGGAAATTTTCTTAGCTACTCTATATATTTTTTAAAATCTGAGCATCCAAAGCATTTTTATTATAGAAATAAAGATTCAGAAAACCACACACAACAAGTTATAGCTTAATGAGTTATTGAAAGGCCTTATAACTGCAATAGGGTCAAGAAATAGAAATTTCCAGACTTCTCTACAAGCCTCTTTGTGTTCTTGCCTAATTACAGTCCTCTTCCTCCCCCTCAGAATAACAACTGTCCTGATTTTCATATTGGGGGAGGTTTCTTTTTGGTTTTATTACCAATTGTGGATCCTAGACAGATAAGTTTAGTCTTACCTGTTTTTATAAAAACTTAGGATTTCTTTAAGTTTCCCATTAAGTTACAGATTTCCCTTCATCCTTTTCATCCTTACAATTTACAGTGGACCTTTGAACAACATGGGATTAAGAGTGCCAATCCTCTGCATAGCTGAAAATCCACTATAATTTTATCTATCATTGGTTATCTTGTATTTGCACTTTGGATTAAACCAACCACAGATTATGTAGTATTATAGTAGAAGTTAGTGGAAGATATCTGTGTATAAGGGGACCTGTGCAATTCAAACCCATGCTGTTCAAAGGTCAATTCTATTCAAAGAATCTTGGTGTTGGACATATAGCATTTCTCATGGGTTGGGTTTTTCAAGTTCATGCGCATGTAAGGGCTCAACGTGTTTCTGTGTCCTCTGAACTTTTCAAAATGTTCAGCTTGATCCAGAGGCTGGATCAGACTATGTTTTATTCTTTTGGCAGAACTACAAGTTACTGTTATTTCATCAGGAAGCACATAATGCCTGGTTGTGTATCTTTTTAAGATATAAATAGCTGTAGGTGCTCAGAGCCTAGACACATTTGTTTATTAGGGAATACAAAATGATTATATTCTGTGTCTATTATTTCTTTTCTACTTATAGTTGAAATAGTTTTATGACATTTATCTTCATCTACTATTTAGTTATCCAATCTTCCCTGATAGCTTAGTTGGTAAAGAATCAGCCTACAATGCAGGAGACCCCAGTTCAATTCCTGGGTCAGGAAGATCTACTGGAGAAGGGATAGGCTACCCACTCCAGTATTCTTGGGCTTCCCTTGTGGCTCAGCTGGTAAAGAATCCTCCTGCAATGTGGGAAACCTGGGTTAAGAATCATCCTGCAATGCAGGAGACCTGGGTTTGATCCCTGGGTTGGGAAGACACCCTGGAGAAGGGAAAGGCTACCCACTCCAGTATTCTGGCCTGGAGAGTTCCTGGACTGTATAGATCATGGGGTCACAGAGAGTCTGACACGACTGAGTGACTTTCACTTTCAGCAAAGGGAGAATATGTTTGATTCTTTCCCTTTACTTACTAGTTTTCAAAATATTGAATTGCTTTCTTATTATTATCTGAAGAGAATCAATTAGTTTTACTTTTAAAAAATCATAATGAATTCGTAGACTTGAACATAATTAATAGATTTTAACCCATTGCAAATATTAGTCTTTTAAAAGTTGAAATTGTCCCATTTTTGGCCAGTAGAAACTGCCTAAATTGAAGTTCTGACTGCATCAACATGACCTTCTATGTTTCTGGTGGCTATTTTTGGTCTTTGGTATGCAAAAATTCTTACATGTTCATCTCTTACATTTTCTGGTTTCTTTTAAATGGAAATGGTATTTCAAGAACACACTCGATTTAAGAGATGTCTGCTCTTAAGCTGGCCATTTTTTCTGAAGCTCTTTAGTGGACAGAATCAGGAATCTATTAATATATAATACCTTTTTAAGGAAATTTGAGTAATTCTTTATGAATAAATCATAAACTCATAAAAACTTATGGCTAATATTATGGCAAGAGAATATTCAGAGGTAAAATACACTGTATTTTTACATTATAAAAATGTATTAAAGATACAATAATTTCAAATGATAATTAAACAAAAACAACTTTATGCTAACTAACATATTAAAAATATACCTGAAACTAATGACTCATTCAAGAAAAATTATATAATCTAATTAGATTAATACTTAAGTAAAAGAATTGATGTCTAAATATGCTCTAATTTTTGGTGATTTTGCTTTTAATTTTTAAAGGAGCAAATAATTTCCATGCCATAAAATGTGTTACAGAGAAGAGAAAAATATTAAAACTTTCCTATTTCTAAAGATGAAATATTTATGAGTTCCTACTGATATTTCCAAGTCAAAATCAGAACTACAGGATTATTTATTGACCCTGTTTTGTATTATATTTGTATCTACTTTCATTTACACTGGGAATCTTGAATTGCAAGGACCTAGGAGGGTAGTAACATATATCATCATTTACTTTAATTTGCAACAAACACACTGCTGTCTCAAAATAACAATGATAACACATCCAAAAATTTACTGATCATTTTTAATATGTTTTCCCATTTTTCTTCCTCATATTTTTAATGATTATACCATGTCTACCTTCGGTGAGCATGTAGCCATTCCATACTGTACTCTCCTCTGTTTGGCACTCATTTAGTCTTCAGTTCAGTTCAGTTCAGTGGCTCAGTCGCGTCCGACTCTTTGCGACCCCATGAATCACAGCACGCCAGGCCTCCCTGTCCATCACCATCTCCCGGAGTTCACTCAAACTCATGTCCGTCGAGTCAGTGATGCCATCCAGTCATCTCATCCTCAGTCATCCCCTTCTCCTCCTGCCCCCAATCCCTCCCAGCATCAGAGTCTTTTCCAATGAGTCAACTCTTTGCATGAGGTGGCCAAAGGACTGGAGTTCCTGCTTTAGCATCATTCCTTCCAAAGAACCCAGGACTGATCTCCCTTAGAATGGACTGGTTGGAGCTTCTTGCAGTTCAAGGGACTCTGAAGAGTCTTCTCCAGCACCCAGTTCAAAAGCATCAATTCTTCAGCGTTCAGCTTTCTTCACAGTCCAACTCTCACATCCATACATGACTAGACTACTGGAAAAACCATAGCCTTGACTAGATGGAGCTTTGTTGGCAAAGTAATGTCTCTGCTTTTGAATATGCTATCTAGGTTGGTCATAATTTTCCTTCCAAGGAGTAAACATCTTTTAATTTCCTGGCTACAATCACCATCTTTAGTGGTTTGGGAGTTGTGCAATTAACTATATTTTAATGCTCACTGTCTGGTATTACATTGATGCTTCTCTCGATACTGTGGTGTCTGAAGCTTTCTCTCTAGTAGATTCCTCAGGAAGAGTTCATGAGACTAAAGTGGTTCTTGCACCTGATAAGTGGTTGTCTATTTATACTCAAGTCAATTTTTCAGGATGTAAAATCTTTGGCTCACTTTTTCTTTCCTTGAGTATCTTAAATATTATTCCAGTTTCTCTTGACTTAAGTATGATTGCCTTAAAGTCTAATACAATTTTATTTCCCTTATAAGGCAAGTGCCTAAAATATTTTTTTCTGTGTCTTTCAAATCCGGTGATGTTACCAGACTACTTCTTCATGTTAGCAATTGTAGGGCAATATTTTCATATCTGTTATATGCTATGTCATATATAATTTACATTTTTATTTCAAGTAAGCTTTCCGAGTTGCAGTTTTAGTTTTGTTTTGTGCTTCACTATCTATATGTAGGATTTTTTTGCCTGCTTTCAACTTTTTATTGAATTATTTTTTTCCGTTGATTTTTGATTTATAAAACTTTTCACTCCTCTTTTTCTTAGACATTGTTTATTATATTTTAAGCTATTGTTTCTTCTAGTTTTGTTTTCAGTTCTTAAATATACATTTGTTCTTTATTGTTTTCTCTGGATTCTGTCATTTCACTTCTGAATTATTGCACTTCTAGTTTTTGTTGCTTTTCTGTATCATGTAATATTAATACTATAATTTACTCTGAAATAGAAGATTACAGTGTTTGTCTGTTCTTTGGGGGTCTCTTCCCAGTACCTTTTCATTTTTGGTTGAGATTTTACTCTGGTTTTTAATTTTCTTTCATCTTATATCAACTTTGTATGAATTCGATCTTAATACTTATCTGTTGATTGCTATATGAATTTAGTTTTCATATACTTTTAAAAGGAGGCTAGATCACTTTCTAACACTGCACACAAAAATAAACTCAAAATGGATTAAAGATCTAAATGTAAGATCAGAAACTATAAAACTCCTAGAGGAGAACATAGGCAAAACACTCTCTGACATACATCACAGCAGGATCCTCTATGATCCACCTCCCAGAATCCTGGAAATAAAAGCAAAAATAAACAAATGGGGTCTAATTAAAATTAAAAGCTTCTGCACAACAAAGGAAAATATAAGCCAGGTGAAAAGACAGCCTTCTGAATGGGACAAAATAATAGCAAATGAAGCAACTGACAAACAACTAATCTCAAAAATATACAAGCAACTTCTGCAGCTCAATTCCAGAAAAATAAACGACCCAATCAAAAAATGGGCCAAAGAGCTAAATAGACATTTCTCCAAAGAAGACATACGGATGGCTAACAAACACATGAAAAGATGCTCAACATCACTCATTATTAGAGAAATGCAAATCAAAACCACAATGAGGTACCACTTCACACCAGTCAGAATGTCTGCGATCCAAAAATCTGCAAGCAAGAAATGCTGGAGAGGGTGTGGAGAAAAGGGAACCCTCCTACACTGTTGGTGGGAATGCAAACTAGTACAGCCACTATGGAGAACAGCGTGGAGATTCCTTAAAAAATTGCAAATAGAACTACCTTATGATCCAGCATTCCCACTGCTGGGCATACACACCGAGGAAACCAAAATGGAAAGAGACACATGTACGCCAATGTTCATCGCAGCACTGTTTATCATAGCCAGGACATGGAAGCAACCTAGATGTCCATCAGCAGATGAATGGATAAGAAAGCTGTGGTACATATACACAATGGAGTATTACTCAGCCATTAAAAAGAATTCATTTGAATCAGTTCTGATGAGATGGATGAAACTGGAGCCGATTATACAGAGTGAAGTAAGCCAGAAAGAAAAACACCAATACAGTATACTAACACATATATATGGAATTTAGGAAGATGGCAATGACGACCCTGTATGCAAGACAGGGAAAGAGACACAGATGTGTATAACGGACTTTTGGACTCAGAGGGAGTGGGAGAGGGTGGGATGATTTGGGAGAATGGCATTCTAACATGTATACTATCATGTAAGAATTGAATCGTCAGTCTATGTCTGACGCAGGATACAGCATGCTTGGGGCTAGTGCATGGGGATGACCCAGAGAGATGTTATGGGGAGGGAGGTGGGAGGGGGTTCATGTTTGGGAACGCATGTAAGAATTAAAGATTTTAAAATTAAAAAAATAAAAAACTAAAAAGAAAACAAAAGAAAACAAAACTCATTCAAACTAATTCCTGTAAAAAGGTGACCCTATTTGTTAACTGTATTATCTTTTCTTAAATAATCTGTTTATTTAATCTATAAAAAAAAATAAAAGGAGGCATGGTTAAGAGTGACTTTTCCTGGCACAGAGATCTTTGAGCTCTGACTTTCTTAAGTAATATTCATATTTTTGAAACTGTGCTTGTAGCTTTGTTTTTTTCTTGATGTTCGCACAGAGATCTTTGAGCTCTGACTTTCTTAAGTAATATTCATATTTTTGAAACTGTGCTTGTAGCTTTGTTTTTTTCTTGATGTTCTTCAGATTTTGACATTATCTGTGCCTTTGAAGGGGCTTCCCAGGTGGCACTAGTGGTAAAGAACTAACCTGCTAATGCAGGAGACATAAAAGCCTCGATCTCTGGGTTGGGAAGATCCCCTGGAGAAGGGAGCTACCCACTCCAATATTCCTGCCTGGAGAATTCCATGGACAGAGGAACCTGACCAGCTATAGTCCATAGTGTTACAAAGAGTTGGACATGATTGAGTGACTGACACTTTCACGTTTCCAGGAGGCTAGTGTGGCTGCTGAGAGAGAGTGAGGAGGAGGAACATCAGAGAGGGAGAAGGAAGAGAGAAGGTGGGGCTTTGTAGGCTATTGTTCAGTTTTTATCTTTTGCACTGAATGAGATGGGAAAGTTTTCAGCAGTACAGTGACATGATTCAAGATTTTATTGTAGCAGGATCACTTTGGTTGCTTGTTGAAAAGAAGACTGGGAGTGGACAAGCATAGAAGCAGATAGATGTCTTTGAGGAAGGTATACATATATGAAATAAATACACGTTCAATGTAAATTAGCCTTAAGTATAACAAAACATTTCATTCATAACATTTTGTGGCTTATATTCATTAATTACAATAGTCTTGATCTTCTGTGGGATGGTACGTAGATACTACTGGGTTTATCAAGTGATATAGTGAATTGTTAACGTTATTTTTGTTGTATTTTTGAATATTTTTGCAGTTCAGAATTAGAATTTTTTGTCTCTGAATAATGATGCAAGTTGGTCAGAATATAATCAGGTAAACAAGTTACATTTTACACATGCTGCTGCGGCTAAGTCGCTTCAGTCGTGTCCGACTCTGTGAGACCCCATAGACGGCAGCCCACCAGGCTCCCCCATTCCAGGGATTCTCCAGGCAAGAACACTGGAGTGGGTTGCCAGTTCCTTTTCCAATGGGTGAAAGTGAAAAGTGAAAGTGAAGGCGCTCAGTCGTGTCCGACTCTTTGCGACCCCATGGACTGCAGCCTACTAGGCTTCTCTGTCCATGGGATTCTCCAGGCAAGGGTGCTGGAGTGGGGTGCCATATCCTTCTCCACACTTTAGTGGAGGTGATGGAATTCCAGTTGAGCTGATTCAAATCCTGAAAGACGATGCTGTGAAAGTGCTGCACTCAATATGCCAGCAAATTTGGAAAATGCGGCAGTGGCCACAGGACTGGAAAAGGTCAGGTTTCATTCCAATTCCAAAGAAAGGCAATGGCAAAGAATGCTCAAACTACCGCACAATTGCACTCATCTCACATGCTAGTAAAGTAATGCTCAAAATTCTCCAAGCCAGGCTTCAGCAATACGTGAACCGTGAACTCTCTGATGTTCAAGCTGGTTTTAGAAAAGGCAGAGGAACCAGAGATCAAATTGCCAACATCCGCTGGATCATGGGAAAAGCAAGAGAGTTCCAGAAAAACATCTATTTCTACTTTATTGACTATGCCAAAGCCTTTGACTGTGTGGATCACAAGAAACTGTGGAAAATTCTGAAAGAGATGGGAATACCAGACCACATGACCTGCCTCTTGAGAAATCTCTATGCAGGTCAGGAAGCAACAGTTAGAACTGGACATGGAACAACAGACTAGGTCCAAATAGGAAAAGGAGTACATCAAGGCTGTATATTGTCACCCTGCTTATTTAACTTCTATGCAGAGTACATCATGAGAAATGCTGGACTGGAAGAAGTACAAGCTGGAATCAAGATTGCCGGGAGTAATATCAATAACCTCAGATATGCAGATGACACCACCCTTATGGCAGAAAGTGAAGAGGAACTAAAAAGCCTCTTGATGAAAGTAAAAGAGGAGAGCGAAAAAGTTGGCTTAAAGCTCAGCATTCAGAAAATTAAGATCATGGCATCCGGTCCCATCACTTCATGGGAAATAGATGGGAAACAGTGGAAACAGTGTCAGGCTTTATTTTGGGGGCTCCAAAATCACTGCAGATGGTGACTACAGCCATGAAATTAAAAGACGCTTACTCCTTGGAAGAAGTTATGACCAACCTAGATAGTATATTCAAAAGCAGAGACAGTACTTTGCTGATTAAGGTCCGTCTAGTCAAGGCTATGGTTTTTCCTGTGGTCATGTATGGATGTGAGAGTTGGACTGTGAAAAAGGTTGAGTGCTGAAGAATTGATGCTTTTGAACTGTGGTGTTGGAGAAGACTCTTGAGAGTCCCTTGGACTGCAAGGAGATCCAACCAGTCCATTCTGAAGGAGATCAACCCTGGGATTTCTTTGGAAGGCATGATGCTAAAGCTGAAACTCCAGTACTTTGGCCACCTCATGTGAAGAGTTGACTAATTGGAAAAGACTTTGATGCTGGGAGGGAATGGGGGCAGGAGGAGAAGGGGACGACCGAGGATGAGATGGCTGGATGGCATCACGGACTCGATGGATGTGAGTCTGAGTGAACTCCGGGAGATGGTGATGGACAGGGAGGCCTGGCGTGCTGAGATTCACGGGGTCGCAAAGAGTCAGACATGACTGAGTGACTGAACTGAACTGAACTGACTGGACCTAATTACAGTTTTAAAAGCTTTCCATCTTCCTGCCTAAATCCTGGTTCTTCCTACTTGTATTTACTCTTTGGGTCTCTGCTTTTTGCAGTAGAGGCTTTCTGCAGGTGTTTATACTGACTGCAAGCTCTGTATACTTGGGAAAGATTTGGTGGTTGTGGGTGAACCCAATTTTTTTGTGGGCTAGTTAATTGGGGAGCCTCAAGGTCCAGAGGTCTTGTCTCTTGATCTGGTCAAGAACCTATTTGCTTTCCCAGAGTATATAAGCTTGACTGCTAGTATTTATGTAGCTGAACCAGAGGTTAGAGCAGGAACTCTGAATATTTTTATGAAATATTTCCTGAATCCCTCTGATTTTATATGGTAACCTCGTCTTTGACAATATCTGGCATGTCTCAAATCTGAGGTGCTCTTTTTGGCTCTCTGCAGAGAATAAAACTCCATTCTTTTACTGGAGGCTTCCTAAGTGGTGCTAGTGGTAAAAAACCCACCTACCAGTGCAGGAGACACAAGTTCAATCCCTGGGTCGTGAAGATTCCCCTGGAGAAGGGCATGGCAACCCACTCCAGTATTCTTGCCTGGAGAATGCCATGGACAGAGGAGCCTGGTGGGCTACAGTCCATGGGGGTGTTGCAAAGAGTCAGACTCAGCTGAAGCGACTGAGCATGCAGCACTTCTGCTGGAGGAGGAGAGTGGTGGTCTTCTAGTTAAGGGCATCCGAGGATCTAATTACATCCTAAACAAACTTTCAACTACTCCTTCATTTTTTAAAAATAATGTCAGTTTCACCTCTGCTCCCCCTCCCCTCAAGGTTGAACCATTTGAAGCTTCTGCCATACAAATTTGGTTAAGTATCAACTTTCCGTAATGCTCACTGAAGATTCAGCTTTCCCTTGTGTTGAAAAATCACTTGCACTTATCCTTCTGCATAAATTTTGTGAGTATTCTCTTCTTTCCCATTCCCTTTGCTTTTATGACATAATTCCTTTAAATATACCCTTAAGGTCATTATTGTCATATAGGAGAAAGTGGAGTTAAATCTGTATGTCCAGTTTGCTGTATTTACCCTGTTGTTCTCCTTTACTTTCTTTGAGGCATGTGGCTCCACACCCAAACTGTGAGATAGGCAAGCAGTCATGCTCATCACTTCACAGATGGGAAAACAGAAACACAAGATCAGCAGAATTGCCCAGTATTGCAGAGTTTGACAGTAACAAAACTGAAGGAGAATGATGAGTTCTGAACTTTCAAATTTTTGGTAAGATTTGTCATTCAGTTACTAAGTTGTGTCCAACTGTTTGTGACCCCATGGACTGCAGCATGTCAGGCTTCCCTGTCCTTCACCATCTCCCAGAGTTTGCAAACTCATGCCCATTGATTGTGTCAGTGATGCTGTCTAGCTATCTCCTCCTCTGTCGTCCCCTTCTCCTCTTGCCCTCAATCTTTCCCAGCATCAGGGTCTTTTCCAACGAGTTGGTTTCTTGAATAAGGTGGCCAGAGTGAGTATTGGAGTTTCAGCTTCAGCATTAGTCCTTCCAATGAATATTCATATTCAGGATTGATTTCCTTTAGGATTCACTGGTTTGATTTCCTTGCAGTTCAAGGGGCTCTCAAGAGTACTCTCCAACACCACAGTTCAAAGGCATCAATTCTTCAGCACTCAGCCTTCTTTATGGTCCAACTCTCACATCCATACATGACTACTGGAAAAACCATAGCTTTGGCTAGACGCACCATTGTTGGCAAAGTGATGATTTACCCCCTTTCCCCACTGATTGCAAAAAAGCTATTTGTGAAAGAATAACAACAAAAAATAGATCTAGATTGACATTCCTTTCTTACTTTGCATTGATACCAATGGTATAAATTCCCAAGCATCTGTTCATGTATCCACTACAGGAAAAAAATGAGGTGTTTATTAAAAGTATATAATCTCAGATACCACAACAAACCTACTGAATAAGAATCTTACAGGGAGGGCACACAATATTAGTTTTATTTTGTAATATGTTTCCCAGTTGCTGATGTGCAGGAAGGTTGGAAACCCATGGAATTATATACTTCCTTAAATAATGACTTTTACAGATTTTTGTGAATTTGGACTTACTTCTTTGTGTTTCATTTTCCCCCTAATTTTGTCATTAAATAGAAGGTAGGTGATATTTACAGTGTGTGACTTTAGCTTGTCCTCTTTAGCTACCTATTAAATCTCACAATAGCAATGGATTCTAGTTTGGAATATCCTTTCAATTGGAATTTGGAAGATAATCCAAAGATTTTCATTCTCATACATGGAGTCAGCCAGTGCTTAGCACATATAGGATTTCATAATCAAGAAGGCTTTACCAGTTAGGATATATTCAGTTTACCAAGACCAGTTATGACTCCTACACATAGGGGCTTGTAGAATTCTATAAAGTAATAGATTTTGACCATAAATGATTTTATAAAGTTTTAAATCCAAAAGTGTTAGATGTTGAGTAATTTGACCTACCTCCCAGCCTTTGAAGGGGTCAAACTAATTAACTTTTAATTTATTTGGTACTGATGACTGCAAATTTCAGGAAGTACAAAATAATTTGAATGGAAAAAAGGATAGGTATGAGATACTGTCAGTGAAAAGGGTGTATATTTTAATCAAAATGACAATCAGGCATGAGCAGTACAGTGCACTATAGGGCTGAGATGAGAACTTCTATATAGTATCTGGGTCAGGTAAAGTGAAAGTGAAAGTGAAGTCTCTCAGTCGTGGCCAACTCTTTGCGACCCCCTGGACTGTAGCCTACCAGACTCCTCCCTCCATGGGATTCTCCAGGCAAGAGTATTGGAGTGGGTTGCCATTTCCTTCTCCAGGGGATCATCCCGACCCAGGGATTGAACCTGGGTCTCCTGCATTCTAGGCAGATGCTTTAACCTCTGAGCCACCAGGGAAGCCCATGGTCAGGTAAAGGGACAGTGAAATGCCAAATGTAGAGGTGATTTATTTTTTATTTTTCCTTAATTTTAATGCAGTTGATTTAATCTGGAGACCATATGTTTAGTTGTTTTAAATTTTTTTCTCTTTTCATGGAGGAAAGAAAGAATTAGTCCCTCAGTTGTGTCCAACTCTTTGCAATCCCATGGACTGTAGCCCACCAGGCTCCTCTGTCCATGGAATTCTTCAGGCAAGAATACTGGAGTGGGTAGCCATTTCCTTTTCCAGGGGATCTTTCCAACCCAGGGATTGATGCCGGGTCTCCTGCATTGTAGGTAGATTCTTTAGCATCTGAACCAGGGAAGCCCCTCTCCTCCTGGAAGAACATACCAAAAAACTTTATGGAATGAAGGTGAGAGATGGCTGATACTTTTCATTTAAACCAGGAGCTGGACTTTTTCTTAAAAAGACTAGATAGTAAATATTTTAGCTTTGAAGGCTCTTAGGTCTCTGTAGCAACTACTCAACTTCACCACTATGAGAAGTCTGTTGGGAACAAATGGGAATGGCTGTGTTCTGATAAAACTTTATTTACAAAAATAGACCATTGTCCATGTGTTCCAGTTTGCTAACTCTTGCTTAGACCCTTTTTCATTTACATGCATTTTCTTTTAGTCAAATTAATTAACTTTAAATATGAAAATTATTTAAATTGGACTAAAATACACTGGTAAATCAAATACTAGAGAAGATTTAAAAAATCTGCATCATTAATAACCAAGGTTGCCTTAAATTACTACCAAGTGCTAAGACTGTTACAGAAACCCCCAATTTTGTGATAGAGTTTCGTGTAGGTGATGCTGACTAATTTTGCCTGTTTACTTGGTTTTGGGATGATATGTTTTGAATTTTATCTTGAAGAATAAAACACAAAAAGTTCACCCCCATTTAATGTTTTTCAATATTCATAGTTTTAGCTAATGTTATCCAAATGATTTAATGATAAAACAGCTTTAAAATAGTTAATAATGAAGGTTTATTTCCCATTCCTGACTTTCAATGTCATTTCAGTCCATTTTAAAAATTTGTGGGGAGAAAATATTGTCAGGAGAAAGCTCATCATCAATTTGCCACAGCTGAAACTGGCACAGCTGGTGAATGAGTGTTTTAATGTATTTCTAGATTAAGCAAGGCAGTTTAAAGAAAACATCATGCAAAAATTCAATCTGCTATGGGTTTAAAATAAAGTCTTCATCTGTGTTGCTGCAGAAAGAATAGCTACCTTATGTTTTGTCATATTGTAGTGGATTATCTTTAATGAAGCGTATATCCCCCACAGCATTATTGTGATATTTTGTGTTTGTCTTGGTCTGCACTAATGCAATGGTTTAATTTTAGTGAACGAAAGAATGGATTTTACTCTTAGTAATGCCATGGCAGGTTTTTTTTCTGGAAGTTGTAAATGAAGGCAATTCACACACATTTAGAAGGAGACCTTTGTTCTTGATTTCAGTTGGATCTCATAACAATGATAATGTAGATGTCTTGATCTCTGAAAAATTCTAAGAGGTCTTCACGAAGGAAACCATTCATAGTGTATTTTTTTTTTAAAGCAGAAAGTAGTATGACTCAAATTGAAAAGGAGAAAGAAAATCCAACCTTCCATCATCTTTCTTCTATTTACATATCATTCAGTTCAGTTCAGTTCAGTCGCTCAGTCGTGTCCGACTCTTTACGACCCCATGAATCACAGCAAGCCAGGCCTCCCTGTCCATCACCAACTCCCGGAGTTCACTCAAACTCACGTCCATCGAGTCAGTGATGCCATCCAGCCATCTCATCCTCTGTCGTCCCCTTCTCCTCCTGCCCCCAATCCCTCCCAGCATCAGAGTCTTTTCCAATGAGTCAACTCTTTGCATGAGGTGGCCAATGTGCTGGAGTTTCAGCTTTAGCATCAGTCCTTCCAATGAACACCTAGGACTGATCTCCTCCAGAATGGACTGGTTGGATCTCCTTGCAGTAAGGGACTCTCAAGAGTCTTCTCCAACACCACAGTTCAAAAGCATCAGTTCTTCAGTGTTCAGCTTTCCTCACAGTCCAACTCTCACATCCATGACCACTGGAAAACCATAGCCTTGACTAAATGGACCTTTGTTGGCAAAGTAATATCTCTGCTTTTTAATATGCTATCTAGGTTGGTCATGCATTGGGGAAGGAAATGGCAACCCACTCCAGTGTTCTTGCCTGGAGAATCCCAGGGATGGGGGAGCCTGGTGGGCTGCCGTCTGTAGGGTCACACAGAGTCAGACACAACTGAAGTGACTTAACAGCAGCAGCAGCAGCAGCAGCAGGTTGGTCATAACTTTTCCTTTTAAGGAGTAAGCATCTTTTAATTTCATGGCTGCAATCACAATCTGCAGTGATTTTGGAGCCCCCCAAAATAAAGTCTGACACTGTTTCCACTGTTTCCCCATCTATTTCCCATGAAGTGATTGGGACCAGATGCCATGATCTTCGTTTTCTGAATGTTGACCTTTAAGCCAACTTTTTCACTCTCCTCTTTCACTTTCATCAAGAGGCTTTTTAGTTCTTCTTCACTTTCTGCCATAAGGGTGGTGTCATCTGCATATCTGAGGTTATTGCTATTTCTCCTGGCAATCGTGATTCCAGTTTGTGCTTCTTCCAGCCCACCATTTCTCATGATGTACCCTCTCATTCTCAAGATGTACATTCTCATGATGTAAGAAGAGGTGGCAAGAATACACAGAAGAACTGTACAAAAAAGAGCCTCACGACCCAGATAATCATGATGGTGCGATCACTCACCTAGAGCCAGACATCCTGGAATGTGAAGTCAAGTGGGCCTTATAAAACATCACAATGAACAAAGCTAGTGGAGGTGATGGAATTCTAGTTGAGCTATTTCAAATCCTGAAAGATGATACTGTGAAAGTGCCGCACTCAATATGCCAGCAAATTTGGAAAACTCAGCAGTGGCCACAGGACTGGAAAAGGTCAATTTTCATTCCAATCCCAACGAAAGGCAATGTCAAAGAATGCTCAAACTATTTCACGATTGCACTCATCTCACATGCTAGTAAAGTAATGCTCAAAATTCTCCAAGCCAGGCTTCTGTGATATGTGAACCGTGAACTTCCAGATGTTCAAGCTGGTTTTAGAAAAGGCAGAGATCAAATTGCCAATATTCGAAAAAGCAAGAGAGTTCCAAAAAAACATCTATTTCTGCTTTGTTGACTATGCCAAAGCCTTTGACTGTGTGGATCACAGGAAACCGTGGAAAATTCTGAAAGAGATGGGAATACCAGACCACCTGACCTGCCTCTTGAGAAACCTATATGCAGGTCAGAAAGTAACAGTTAGAACTGGGCATGGAACAACAGACTGGTTCCAAATTGGAAAAGGAGTACGCCAAGGTTGTATATTGTCACCCTGCTTATTTAACTTATATGCAGAGTACATATCATTACCATCTATTATTTCTCATTCATATTTCCATCTACCTGCCTACTTACTAACATGCCTACCTATCTATCAACTCTCTGAACAATGGATATTGTCTTTTCTCTTAATTTTCACCCTACACTTTCAGTTCCTGGGGATTTCTCTCTTCTATCTCTCTTTCATCCTTTGGAATGCCTTCCAAGGATTTTATTTAGTTCTCCTACCCTTATTAACAGCCTGCTGCCTTGCAGGAAAAGCTCCTGTGCATCTCAAACTAGATCTTTCTCAGCTCTGCCTTTCCCATAGGATTTAGCATTTTATCCTGTGTCCTAGGTAAAGATCTAGGGGAAGAGGGACAGACTTACTCTGTGTATGGTGTACTTAGAAATCCTAAGTGGTTATACCTGCCCATATTTAACCATTAAAAGATGGTAGAAGTTTGGCGGTGTTTTTTTTTTTTTTTTCCCCTTATTCTATTGGGTTGGCCAAAAGTTTGTTTTTTTTTTTCATAAGATAGCTCTAGTAGTGCTTAGCTGTCTTTAACTTCACTTGAAACAATTTTGTAAGATTGTACTGTGACAGCTGTCATATCAGTGTGCATTTAAAAAATAACAACATAAAAATTGGTGAATTTCTGTGTAGCAATTTTAATATTGACAATGGAAGAGAAAAGCTACATTTTTGGTATGCTATCATTTATTATTTCAAGAAAGATAAAAATACGATAACATTTACTGTGTGAGGTAACTTCCTTCTCTACCTAATTTGAGAGTTTTATCATGAAAGGAAGTTGAATTCTGTCAAATACCTTTCTGCATCTATAGAGGTGATTATTTGGTTTTTATTTTTAATTATGTTAATGTATCACATTTATTATTTTGTGTATTTTGAGCCATCCTTGCATCCCAGGAATATATCTCACTGTGGATATTTGAGGGTCATGTTACAGTGGGTCATGTTTTGTTTTTAATGTGCTAGTGAATCTGGTTTGAAGAACCTATACCTATTTTGCTCAAACTATTTCAAAAGATTAAAAAGTAAGAAACATTCCCAATTTTTTTCTGTGAAGCCCCATCCCCATATTACTAAGATTTGGCAAAGACAGTACAAGAAAATAAAATTACAGGCCATTATCCTTGATGAATATAGGTGCAAAAATCCTCAACAAAATATTAGCAAGCTGAATGCAACAATACACCATAGGATCATACAGCATGACCAAGTTGGATTCATCCCAGGGTTACAAGGGTGGTTCAACATGTGCAAAGCAACCACTGTGATACACCATATTAACAGAATAAAGGATAAAAAACCCTGATTATCTCAGTAGTTGCAGAAAAAGCATTTGGTAAAATTCAACCTTCATTCATAATAAAAACTCTCACCCAAGTGGGTGTAAAGGAAACATATCTCAACATAATGAAAGCGATTTACAACAGACCCACAATGTAATAGTCAATAGTGAAAAGTTGAAAGCCTTTTTGCTAAATTCAGGAAAAAGACAAGGATGCCCAGTCTTACCAATTGTATTCAACATAATATTGGAAGAACTCACCACAGCAATCAGACAATGAACAGAATACAAAGCATCCAGATTGGAAGAGAAGAGGTAAAACTGTGGTATTTGTAGATAACATATGTTGCTGTTCAGTTGTTCTGTAGTGTCAGAATCTTTGTGACCTATGGACTGCAGCATGCTGTCCTGGCCTTCACCATCTCCCTGAGTTTGTTCAAACTCCTGTCCATTGAATTGGTGATGCCATCTATCACCTCTGTGCTCTGTTGTCCCTTCTCCTCCTGCCTTCAATCTTTCCCCAAATCAGGGTCTTTTCCAGTGAGTCGGCTCTTCACTTCAGGTGGTCAAAGTATTGGAGCTTCAGCTTCAGCATTAGTCCTTCCAATAAGTATTCAGGGTTGATTTCCTTTAGGATTGACTGGTTTGATTTCCTTCCAGTCCAAGAGACTCTCAAAAGTCTTCTCCAGTACCACAGTTCAAAAGCATCAATTCCTTAGCACTCAGCTTTCTTTATAGTCCAACTCTCACATCCATACATGACTACTGGAAAAATAAGGATTTTTGTAAGTGAAGTGATGTTTCTGCTTTTTAAAATGCTGTCTAGACTGGACAGGAAACACAAAAAGGGTGTATAAACTCGAACCTAAAACAATAAAGTAAATGGCAATGGGATCATACTTATCAATAATTACCTTAAATGTAAATTGGTTGAATGCCCCAGCCAAAAGAAAAAGACTGGCAGAATGGATACAAAAACAAGACCCCTATATACATTGTCTACAAGAGACCCACCTCAAAACAGGGGACATATACAGACTGAAAGTGAAGGGCTGGAAAAAGATATTCCATACAAATAGAGATCAAAAGAAAGCAGGAGTAGCAATACTCATATCAGATAAAATAGACTTTAAAACAAAGGCTGTGAAAAGAGACAAAGAAGGACACTACATAATGATCAAAGGATCAATCCAAGAAGAAGATATAACAATTGTAAATATATATGCACCCAACAGAGGAGCACCACAATATGTAAGACAAATGCTAACATGTAAAATAGAAAGCCCAGAGATAAATCCATGCACCTATGGCCATCTTATCTTTGACAAAGGAGGCAAGAATATACAATGGAGAAAAGACAATCTCTTTAACAAGTGGTGCTGGGAAAACTGATCAACCACTTGTAAAAGAATGAAATTAGAACACTTTCTAACACCATACAGAAAAATAAACTCAAAATGGATTAAAGATCTAAACGTATGACCAGAAACTATAAAACTCCTAGAGGAGAACATAGGCAAAACACTCTCTGACATACATCACAGCAGGATCCTCTATGACACACCTCCCAGAATATTGGAAATGAAAGCAAAAATAAACAAATGGGACCTAATTAAATTTAAAAGCTTCTGTACAACAAAGGAAACTATAAGCAAGGTGAAAAGACAGCCTTCTGAATGGGAGAAAATAATAGCAAATGAAGCAACTGACAAACAACTAATCTCAAAAATATACAAACAACTTCTGCAGCTCAATTCCAGAAAAATAAATGACCCAATCAAAAAATGGGCCAAAGAACTAAACAGACATTTCTCCAAAGAAGACATACAGATAGCTAACAAACACATGAAAAGATGCTCAATATCACTCATTATCAGAGAAATGCAAATCAACACCACAATGAGGTACCATTTCACACCAGTCAGAATGGCTGCTATCCAAAAGTCTACAAGTAATAAATGCTGGAGAGGATGTGGAGAAAAGGGAACCCTCTTACACTGTTGGTGGGAATGCAAACTAGCACAGCCACTATGGAGAACAGCATGGAGATTCCTTAAAAAAACTGCAAATAGAACTACCTTATGACCCAGCAATCCCACTGCTGGGCATACACACTGAGGAAACCAGAATTGAAAGAGACACATGTACCCCAATGTTCATTGCAACACTGTTTATCATAGCCAGGACATGGAAGCAACCTAGATGTCCATAAGCAGATGAATGGATAAGAAAGCTGTGATATGTATACACAATGGAGTATTACTCAGCCATTAAAAAGAATACATTTGAATCAGTTCTAATGAGGTGGATGAAACTGGAGCCTATTATACAGAGTGAAGTAAGCCAGAAAGAAAAACACCAATACAGTATACTAACACATATATATGGAATTTAGAAAGATGGTAACGATAACCCTGTATGCAAGACAGCAAAAGAGACACAGATGTATAGAACAGTCTTTTGGACTCTGTGGGAGAGAGAGAGGGTGGGATGATTTGGGAGAATGGCATTGAAACATGTATAATATCATATATGAAATGAATCACCAGTCCAGGTTCGATGCAGGATACAGGATGCTTGTGGCTGGTGCACTGGGATGACCCAGAGGGCTGGTACAGGGAGGGAGGTGGGAGGTGGGGTCAGGATGGGGAACACGTGTATACCTGTGGCAGATTCATGTTGATGTATGGCAAAACCAATACAATATTGTAAAGTAATTAGCATCTAGTTAAAATAAATAAATTTATATCAAAAATATAATAAAAGTAAAAACATCCTGTTAAAATAAAATAAAATGAAATAAAATTCTGTCTAGGGTTTGTCATAGCTTTTCTTCCAAGGAGCAAGCATCTTTTAATTTCATGACTGCAATCACCGCCTGCAGTGATTTTGAAACCCAAGAAAATAAAATCTGTCACTGTTTCCATTGTTTTCCCATCTTTATGCCATGAAGTAATGGAACTGGACACCATGATCTTAGTTTTTTAAATGTTGAGTTTTAAGCCAGCTATTTATGATACTGCATGACACACTATATAGAGAACTCTAAAATCTCTACTCCAGAACTATTAGAACTATAAAATGAATTCAGCAAGATTGTAGGATACAAGAATAATATACAGAAATCTGTTGCATTTTATACGCTAGTATTGAAATATCAAAAAGAGGAAGCTTAAAAAACTCCCTTTTAAAATGGCATCAAAAAATAAAATTAGTTCAGTTCAGTTCAGCCACTCAGTTGTGTCCTACTATTTGCAGCCCCATGAACTGCAGCACGCCATGCTTCCCTCTCTGTCACCAACTCCCAGAGCTTGCTCAAACTCATGTCCGTCAAGTTGGTGATGCTATCCAACCATCTCATCCTCTGTCATCCCTTTCTTCTCCTGCCTTCAATCTTTCCCAGCATCAGGGTCTTTTCCAGTGAGTCAGTTCTTTGCATCAGGTGGCCAAAGTACTGGAGCTTCAGCTTCAGCATCAGTTCTTCCAGTGAGTATTCAGCACTGATTTCCTTTAGGATTGACCAGTTTGATGGAAGTCAATCCTAAAAAAATAAAATACCTAGAAAAAAACTTAGCCAAGGAGGTGAAAAATCTATTTGCTGAAAACAATGGAAGATTGATAGAAGGAAACTTTTTGTTTTCTGCATGATTTGTAGTTTGTTTCTCATTCTTTTATTGTTATCCTTTCTTGTGATTTGATGATTTGATATTTTTCCCCTTACCTTTTTTGTATCTATGATAGGTTTTTCAATGTGGCTACCATGAGGCTTTCATAAAACTTTTTATCAATATTATAGTCTAAACTTAGAATTTCAGTTTTATACAAAATTTCTACACATTCTCTAATAGCAAAATCAGTTTTTAGTCAATGATTAGCCTTTTTTTTCAGCTAATAACTTATATTTTAAAATTAAAAAAATTAAATCCCACATCTTCCCCTTATAAGGCAACAGAATTGACGGTTAAGAAGTATGAATAATGAGTGATGTTGAGCATCTTTTCATGTGATGTATGGCAAAACCAATACAATATTGTAAAGTAATTAACCTCCAATTGAAAAAATTATTTCATCTAATAAAAAAAGAAGTATAAAGAGAAGTTTGTGAAAGATATATGCAGTAATGTCATCTGATATGTAGAATAAGGGTGAGATTTTTGTTAGTTTTTAAGTCTACACATTTACTCTTCTCTATACTTTATGTTCGGAGAAGGCAATGGCACCCCACTCCAGTACTGTTGCCACGAAAATCCCATGGATGGAGGAGCCTGGTAGGCTGCAGTCCATGGGGTTGCGAAGAGTCGGATACGACTGAGTGACTTTATTTTTCACTTTTCACTTTTATGCATTGGAGAAGGAAATGGCAACCTACTCCAGTGTTCTTGCCTGGAGAATCCCAGGGACGGGGGAGCCTGGTGGGCTGCTGTCTATGGGGTCGCACAGAGTTGGACACGACTGAAGTGACTTAGCATCAGCAGCATACTTTATGTTTTTAATGTTAGAATTTACTTTTTTGTATCATGAATCTATTAACCAATTTTTGTGGTCATAGTTATTCTTAATATTTGGGTCTTTTAACTTTTGTACTGGTGTTAAAAGTGATTGACTCACCATTCTTACAGTATTACATTATTCTCATCTATGTCAGTTTCTCTGCAAATTTTTCTTCTCTTTTTCAGTATTACTTTTATTTTATTCACCTTTAACTTTTAACGAAATACTCTGTTACTGATCCTTATGTATATCTTCTTTCTACCGTGGCTCTTAAAACTTTGTCTCATTTTTTAATTGCCCTTCTTTCGGTTTCTTTCTTACATTCTGCACATCCTTCTATTTTCTGGTTCTTTCTCCTATGAATCCCCCCATTTCTGTTTTGTGTTCTTTAATAACTGCTATTGCTTCCTAAGGAGTGTTTTTCAAAATGTTCATTTGGGAGTGTTATGTTAAAATTTTCATCAGCTTCAAAAAAATTTTTTTTGATGACTTTTCCTCAGTTGTTGAAAAATTTAGTTACTCATTTTCATCTTCTGCTTGTATGGAACCGGACCAAATTATTTTATGTTATGCATTTTGAAGCATATGGATTTTCCTGAACTAGTGATACGAGATTATTTTAGGTTGGGTTTGAATTGGAAAAGGACTCAAGTTTCATAATTCAAGTCTTTCCTTCTCTGTAGCCTGAGTCATGTATTAAAAATATGGCCTGTCTTTCTGGGTGTCACATCGACCCTCAGAACCCAATATGATGTAACGAGGCACCTGCCTCCAATTCTATGTTTCCCACATCTCCTGAGAGCCCTTGACTTACATGATGAGGGATTTACTTTACCAGATGCTTGGTGGCACCCATCAAGATTTTCTCTCTTCACTGCTTTCACTGCCTCAGAAATTCTGTTTATTCAGGGGCTGTTCTAGAAGTTTCCTTTCAGTGTAAGGCCCTCTCCTTCTGGAAACAGTTCTTTCTGGGAGATTTCTGGAATCTTTCTGGTTTAAGACCTAGAACTCCCTATTTCATACTGAAGCCAATTTGCCTCTTCCTCCGGTTCTATTCTGCTTAGTTGTATCTTTAGTAGTATTTACCCAGAATCTGGAGTTTATTGATTTTCTATGTTTCCTAGTTATCTTTGGACCATCTTACAGAATTTCCTATTCATGTGGGGTTCTATCTATCTAGGGTTAAATATTTGCTGATGAATTTTTAAATCTTTAATCACCTTTTATAACCCTAATTTTTCATTAGTCCCTCTACATATCTTAACTCGATACTTCCTTTCCTATTCTTATGTGTTCTGATTGCTCTATCTAGTTTCTCTGGTCAATTTTGCTATTTTGAGGAGTTTTGGATCATGCTTATAGATGTCTAGCAAATTTTGAATTTTCACCATCCATTCAGTTCATTCATTCAGTCATGTCTGACTCTTTGCAACCCCATGGACTGCAGCATGCCAGGGCTCCCTGTCCACACCAGTTTCCGGAGTTTACTCAGACTCCTGTCCACTCGGTGATGTGATTCAACCATCTCATTCTCTGTCATCCCCTTCTCCTCCCACCTTCAATCTTTCCCAGCATCAGGGTCTTTTCAAATGAGTCAGTTTTTCACATCAGGTGGCCAAAGTATTGGAGTTTCAGCTTAAGCATCAGTCCTTCCAATGAATATTCAGGACTGATTTCCTTTAGGATGGACTGGTTGGATCTCCTTGCAGTCCAAGGAACTCTCAAGAGTCTTCTCCAACACCACAGTTTAAAAGTATCAATTCTTCAGCACTCAGCTTTCTTTATAGTTCAACTTTCACATCCATACATGACTCCTGGAAAGACCATAGCCTTGACTAGATGGATCTTTGTTGACAAAGTAATGCCTCTGCTTTTTACTATGCTGTCTAGGTTGGTCATAACTTTCCTTCCAAGGAGTAAGTATCATTTAATTTCATGGCTGCAGTCACCATCTGCAGTGATTTTGGAGCTCCCTCCGCCTCAAAAAAAAAAAAAAAAAATCTGTCACTGTTTCCCCATCTATTTGCCATGAAGTGACAGGATCAGATGCCATGATCTTAGCTTTTTGAATGTTGAGTTTTAAGCCAACTTTTTGACTCTCCTCTTTCATTTTCATCAAGAGGCTCTTTAGTTCTTCACTTTCTGCCATAAAGGTGGTGTCATCTACATATCCGAGGGTATTGATATTACTCCTGACAATCTTAATTCCAGCTTGTGCTTCATCCAGCCCAGTGTTTCTCATGATGTACTCTGCATATAAGATAAATAAGCAGAGTGACAATATACAGCCTTGATGTACTCCTTTCCTGATTTGGATCCAGTCTGTTGTTCCATGTCCAGTCCTAACTGTTGCTTCCTGACCTGCATACAGATTTCTCAGGAGGCAGGTCAGGTGGTCTGGTATTCCCGTCTCTTTCAGAATTTTCCAGTTTGTTGTGATCCACACAGTCAAAGGCTTTGGCATAGTCAATAAAGTAGAAATAGATGTTTTTCTAGACTCTCTTGCTTTTTTGATTATCCAACGAATGTTGGCCATTTGATCTCTGCTTCCTCTACCTTTTCTAAATCCAGCTTGAACATCTGGAAGTTCATGGTTCATGTACTGTTGAAGCCTGACTTGGAGAATTTTGAGCATTACTTTACTAGTATGTGAGATGAGTGCAATTGTGCAGTAGTTTGAACATCCTTTGGCATTGCCTTTCTTTGTGATTGGAATGAAATCTGACCTTTTCCAGTTCAGAGGCCACTGCTGAGTTTTCCAAATTTGCTGGCATATTGAATGTAGCACCTTCACAGCCTCATCTTTTAGGATTTGAAATAGCTCAACTAGAATTCCATCGCCTCCACTAGCTTTGTTCATAGTGATGCTTCGTTAGGTCCACTTGACTTCTTATTTCAGGATGTCTGGCTCTAGATGAGTGATCACACCATTGTGATTATCTGGGTCATGAAGATCTTTTTGTATAGTTCTTCTGTGTATCCTTGCCACCTCTTCTTAATATCTTCTGCTTCTGTTAGGTCCATATCATTTCTGTCCTTTATTGAGTCCATCTTTGTATGAAATGTTCCCTCGATATCTCTAACTTTCTTGAAAAGATCTCTGGTCTTTCCCATTCTATTGTTTTCCTCTATTTCTTTGCACTGATCACTGAGGAAGGCTTTATCATTTCTCCTTGCTCTTCTTTGGAACGCTGTATTCAAATGGGCATACCTTTCCTTTTCTCCTTTGCTCTTCATTTCTCTTCTTTTCACAGCTATTTGTAAGTCCTCCTCAGGCAGCCATTTTGCTTTTTAGCATTTCTTTTTCATGGGGATGGTCTTGATCACTGTCTCCTATACAAGCCACTTCAAATAACTGTGTGCCCAACTTTTGCTAAAAAGTAATTTCTTCAGTGTCATGATTCCCTTTGCTGCATGTGATTTTTAGGAGGAGAACTGACAAGATCTGATTCTAAAAAGCTATCATACAACTTTTGCGACCAAAGCACTTGACCTCAACTTCATAGTAAGAAACTGTGAGTGATGACAGATTGTACAGAATCACATTCAAAATCACCAAGTCCCCTCTAAACATTCATACATTGCTGTGTAGTCCTATGAAAGAGTTACTGACTAATGATTAGCAAACTTTTAAAAACTTTTTTTTAATGTTAACTCACTTTATTTTTTTTTCCATTGTCACAAAGATCTTTAATGTTTTCCTTATATAGCCACACCCACTTCACCTCCCTCTAGCCCCTCTTTTTTTTTAATTTTTATTTTTACTTTATTTTGCTTTACAATACTGTATTGGTTTTGTGATACATTGACGTGAATCAGCCACGGGTGTACACGAGTTCCAATCCTGAACCCCCCTCCCACCTCCCACCCCATATCATCTCTCTGGATCATCCCCATGCACCAGCCCCAAGCATCCTGTATCCTGTATCCTCTATCGAATGTAGACTGGCGATTCGTTTCTTACATGATAGGATACATGTTTCAATGCCATTCTCCCAAATCATCCCACCCTCTCCCTCTCCCACAGAGTCCAAAAGACTGTTCTATACATCTGTGTCTCTTTTGCTGTCTTGCATACAGGGTTATCATTACCATTTTTCTAAATTCCATATATATGTGTTAGTATACTGTATTGGTGTTTTTCTTTCTGGCTTACTTCACTCTGTATAATAGGCTCCAGTTTCATCCACCTCATTAGAACTGATTCAAATGTATTCTTTTTACTGGCTGAGTAATACTCCATTGTGTATATGTACTACTGCTTTCTTATCCATTCATCTGCTTATGGACATCTAGGTTGCTTCCATGTCCTGGCTATGATAACCCTGGCTGCAACGAACATTGGGGTACATGTGTCTCTTTCAATTCTGGTTTCCTCAGTGTGTATGCCCAGCAGTGGGATTGCTGGGTCATAAGGCAGTTCTATTTCCAGTTTTTTAAGGAATCTCCATACTGTTCTCCATAGTGGCTGTACTAGTTTGCATTCCCACCAACAGTGTAAGAGGGTTCCCTTTTCTTCACACCCTCTCCAGCATTTATTGCTTGCAGACTTTTGGATCGCAGCCATTCTGACTGGTGTGAAATGGTACCTCATTGTGGTTTTGATTTGCATTTCTCTGATAATGAATGATATTGAGCATCTTTTCATGTGTTTGTTAGCTATCTGTATGTCTTCTTTGGAGAAATGTCTATTTAGTTCTTTGGCCCATTTTTTGATTGGGTCATTTATTTTTCTGGAATTGAGCTGCAGAAGTTGCTTGTATATTTTTGAGATTAGTTGTTTGTCAGTTGCTTCATTTGCTATTATTTTCTCCCATTCAGAAGGCTGTCTTTTCACCTTGCTTACAGTTTCCTTTGTTGTGCAGAAGCTTTTAATTTTAATTAGGTCCTATTTGTTTATTTTTGCTTTTATTTCCGGTATTCTGGGAGGTGGATCATAGAGGATCCTGCTGTGATGTATGTCAGAGAGTGTTTTGCCTATGTTCTCCTCTAGGAGTTTTTGAGTTTATTTTTGTTATGGTGTTAGAAAGTGATCTAGTTTCATTCTTTTACAAGTGGTTGACCTGTTTTCCCAGCATCAGTTGTTAAAGAGATTGTCTTTAATCCATTGTATATTCTTGCCTCCTTTGTCGAAGATAAGGTGTCCATATGTGTGTGGGTTTATCTCTGGGCTTTCTATTTTGTTCCATTGATCTATATTTCTGTCTTTGTGCCAGTACCATACTGTCTTGATGACTGTGGCTTTGTAGTAGAGCCTGAAGTGAGGCAGGTTGATTCCTCCAGTTCCATTCTTCTTTCTCAAGATTGCTTTGACTATTCGAGGTTTTTTGTAATTCCATATAAATTGTGAAACTATTTGTTCTAGCTTTGTGAAAAATATGGCTGGTAGCTTGATAGGGATTGCATTGAATCTGTAGATTGCTTTGGGTATTATACTCATTTTCACTATATTGATTCTTCCGACCCATGAACATGGTATATTTCTCCATTTATTAGTGTCCTCTTTGATTTATTTCATCAGTGTTTTATAATTTTCTATATATAGGTCTTTAGTTTCTTTAGGTAGGTATATTCCTAAGTATTTTATTCTTTTTGTTGCAATGGTGGATGGAATTGTTTCCTTCATTTCTTTTTCTACTTTCTCATTATTAGTGTATAGGAATGCAAGGGATTTCTGTGTGTTGATTTTATATCCTGCAACTTTACTATATTCATTGATTAGCTCTAGTAATTTTCTGGTGGAGTCTTTAGGGTTTTCTATGTAGAGGATCATGTCATCTGCAAACAGTGAGAGTTTTATTTCTTCGTTTCCAATTTGGATTCCTTTTATTTCTTTTTCTGCTCTGATTGCTGTGGCCAAAACTTCCAGAACTATGTTGAATAGTAGCAGTGAAAGTGGGCACCCTTGTCTTGTTCCTGACTTTAGGGGAAATGCTTTCAATTTTTCACCATTGAGGATAATGTTTGCTGTGGGTTTGTCATATATAGCTTTTATTATGTTGAGGTATGTTCCTTCTGTTCTTGCTTTCTGGAGAGTTTTTATCATAAATGGATGTTGAATTTTGTCAAAGGCCTTCTCTGCATCTATTGAGATAATCATATGGCTTTTATTTTCAATTTGTTAATGTGGTGAATTACATTGATTGATTTGCGGATATTGAAGAACCCTTGCATCCCTGGGATAAAGCCCACTTGGTCATGATGTATGATCTTTTTAATGTGTTGTTGGATTCTGATTGCTAGAATTTTGTTAAGGATTTTTGCATCTATGTTCATCAGTGATATTGGCCTGTAGTTTTCTTTTTTTGTTCTGAATAACCAACAAATCACAGAAGAAACAAAAAAAAGAAACAAAATATGCATAGAAACAAATGAAAATGAAAACAAAACAACCCCAAACCTGTGGGACACTATAAAAGCAGTGCTAAGAGGAAAGTTCATAGCAATACAGGCGTACCTCAAGAAACAAGAAAAAAGTCAAATAACCTAGCTCTACACCTAAAGCAACTAGAAAAGGAAGAACTGGAGAACCCCAGAGTTAGTAGAAGGAAAGAAATCTTAAAAATTAGGGCAGAAATAAATGCAAAAGAAACAAAAGAGACCATAGCAAAAATCAACAAAGCCAAAAGCTGTTTCTTTGAAAGGATAAATAAAATTGACAAACCATTAGCCAGACTCATCAAGAAACAAAGGGAGAAAAATCAAATCAATAATATTTAAAAAAATTTTTAAGTGATGTGTTAAATTTAATCTTCCATTTGTGGTCAAGAACATTCTTTGTATGTAATTTACCTTTCAGTGTATTGTTTCACTTTAGGTCTTTGAAAATAGCTTGTATGTATGATCCAGAGGACTTGTTATGAACTGAATGTTTATATCTCCTTAAAATTTATATGTTGAAATCATAACATTCAATATGATGGTGTTAGGTTTGGGGAACTTTGGGAGCCCTTGTGAATGGGACTAGTTCCCCTGTATGAAGAGACACCAGAGCCTGCTTTCTGTCTCCATGCTATCTCTCCCCTCTTCAATGTGAGGATACAACAAAAAAATGGCCACCAGTAAAATGGATAGGGCTTCCCAGGTGGCACTGGTGATAAAGAACCTGCCTGCCACTGCAAGAGGTATAAGAGACATGAGTTTGACCCCTGGGTTGTGAAGATCCCGTGGAGAAGGGCATGGCAATCTACTCCAGTATTCTTGCCTGGAGAATCCCATGGACAGAGGAACCTGGTGGGCTACAGTCCACAGGGTCACAAAGATTCAGACCCAATCTGCCAACACCTTAATCATGGACTTACCAGCCTCCAGAACTGTGAGAAATAAATGTTTGCTGTTTAATCTCTTCACTCTGTAGTATTCTGTTATAGCAGCTGAAATTGATTAAGAGTGTTAAGTAGCAAATGGTGAATTTTGTAATCTATTTACAGCCCTTTTATTCTTGCTGCTTGATTTGGTACAAGTTGTTTGACTTTTAGTTGTATGAAATTTTTATTTAAAAATAAAAAGTTGGCTAAAGTTGCTCTGTTTTGTCAAATGACTAGTGACATTGATAAAAATATTCTTAAAATAAAATAGTATAATATTATAATTAAAGGGACGCATAGAGACATAGACAGAGAACCTGGATTCAATTCAATTCAGCTCCATCATTTACTGTATGACCTTGGTAAATTAACCTCTCTGAGTTCAATTTCCTCATTTGGGACATGAGGATAATAATAACTATCTCTTGTGTTGTTAAGATGTTTGAGATAAGAAATATCAGTGCACGATAGCTATTTTGGGCTTTGTGATTTACATCAGTGACAGAGATCTTGGCTTGACGTTCTTTGCACTTTTTAACCATGGTGACATAGACCCTGTGGACACTGGATCCATTATTTTCCGGGTTTTTGAATGCCTTTATGGATATTAAGGTATCATTGTAGATGCTGGTGATGTAGCTGCTACTGCTAAGTCACTTCAGCCGTGTCCAACTCTGTGCGACCCCATAGACGGCAGCCTACTAGGCTCCGCCGTCCCTGGGTTTCTCCAGGCAAGAACACTGGAGTGGGTTGCCATTTCCTTCTCCAATGCATGAAAGTGAAAAGTGAAAGTGAAGTGACTCAGTTGTGTCCGACTCTTCCTGACTCCATGGACTGCAGCCTACCAGGCTCCTGTATCCATGGGATTTTCCAGGCAAGAGTACTGGAGTGGGTTGCCATTGCCTTCTCCAGTGATGTAGCAGTGAAGCATAATATCAGCATTTGTAGACTTCTAGTACTTTATCGGAGCTTCTCTTGTAAAATGTTCTTAAATAAAAAAAGATATATTTATTGACCCATGTAATTCAAAATCTGAAATTCAGGCACACCTGGATGTGGACCCTCAAGGTATCTGATTAGGTTTCTCATTCCCCCATTTTTCAGTTTTTCTTTCTATTAAATTGACTTCATTCATAGTCTAGCTCCACATGATTGAAAAGATCATGCTGGCAGTATAAAGCTTCTGAGTTCTTATATGTAGTAACATTAGAGGTGCCTCAGAGGTGGCCTCTGATTGGCCCTCCTCAGGCCCTGTAGTTTCTTTGAAACCATTTCTGGGAAATGTAGTATTTTGGATGATTTGCTCTGGGTATGGCCCCTTCCCTGTACCCAGAAATGCAAAGGAGAAGATAGGAGTTTAGGGACTATTTCCACTTCAGCCTCATGGAATGAATTTCCAGCAGGAAAGCAGGCTTATTGTTGGAGAAAACTTAAGATAGACGTCAAGCTATTACAGTTTAGTTTAAGTTCTAAACTATGTGTATCAAAGTTAGGCAGTGTGGGTTGATAGAATAATTTATTTATATTAGGACTCAGACTCCTCATGCTAATTTGCAGTTGTCAGTGGAGTTCTAATTATACTTTTGTCCTAAAATACCAAGGCTATCTTTTTATATTCAAGATTGAAGAAAGTAGTCAGATGGACATTAAATTTGTGGAGGAAGGAAGATGATGAAAAATGAATGATAGACTAATTCATCAGTGAAATTGCTCTTTGTTGGGATCATTATTTTCATAAATCAACATGGTTTTTATAAATGCTTATTGAATGTACCTTTTATATGTGCAATTTCTTGGAAGACATCTGAGCTTGGCTATCTGTGTTGAATAATTAAAATTGTGTGACTTTAAATAACTCAAGGTCTCTGGGCCTTTGATTTATCATCTGTAAAACGTACTTCACTATTCATTAATTCATTTAACACATGTCTTGGTTACCTATTTTCTACCTGGATCTGGATGTGCAGGGCATAAAGCAAAAAAAAAAAAAAAAAAAAGTCAAGATAGTGTTTCCAGTGTATTGATAGTATTTTTGTGGGGTTAAACTAATAAGTAAGTAGATATAAAGTATAACATTGAGTGGTAATAAGTACTCTAAACAACATAAATATAAAGCTCATGATGGAAAGGATTGTGTCTTGCTTCTGCATTTCTATATCCCTAGTGCCTAGAACAGTGCCAGGAGATAGGAATGCTCAATAAATGTTTGCTGAGTAAGTGAATGAGCTACACAAATAACATGCAAATCACCTACAGTTATTATCAAGGATGAGTGCATTGAAGAGATTAAGAGACTTTAGAACAAAGAAATCCAGTGAAGACTCCTGCTTGTCTAAAAACAAAGAACCCACTTGGGATGGTTCAGTTTTAATGCATCCACTCAGCTAGATTATGTACCCAGGTGTTTAGTCAAGTGCTAGTCTAGATTTTTCAGTGAAGGTATTTTGTAGATGTAGTTAGCACCTAAAATCTGTTAAATTTAAATGAAGGGGACAACTTTTGATAACATGAGTGGGACTCATCTGTTTAGTTAAAGTCCTTGGGAATGAAAACTAAGGTTTCCTGAAGGAAAAACTGTGCCTCAAGACTGTAACACAGATATGCTGCCTGAATTTCCTACCAGTGAGCCTGCCCTACAAATCTGTGACTCAAGACTGCACCCATCAACTCCTATCTGAGTTACCAGCCAGTTGACCTGCTCTGCAATTTTCCAGCCCATACAATCTTGTGACCTTGTGATTCAGGTATGACCTAAATCAAGTCCCTTATGATTATACAGTGAAAGTGACAAATAGATTCAAGGACTTAGATCTGATATTCAGAGTGCCTGACGAACTAAGGATGGAGGTTCGTGACATTGTACAGGAGACAGGAATCAAGACTATCTCCAAGAAAAAGATGCAAAAAAGCAAAATGGCTGTCTGAGGAGGCTTTACAAATAGCTGTGAAAAGAAGAGAAGTGAAAAGCCAAAGAGAAAAGGAAAGATATACCCATTTGAATGCAGAGTTCCAAAGAATAGCAAGGAGAGATAAGAAAGCCTTCCTCAGCAATCAGTGCAAAGAAATAGAGGAAAACAATAGAATGGGAAAGACTAGAGATCTTTTCAAGAAAATTAGAGATACCAAGGGAACATTCCATGCAAAGATGGGCAAAATAAAGGACAAAAATGGTATGGACCTAACAGAAGAAAAAATATATTAAGAAGAAGTGGCAAGAATACATGGAAGAACTACACAAAAAAGACCATCATGACCTAGATAATCACAGTGTGATCACTCACCTAGAGCCAACATCCTGGAATGCGAGTCAAGTGGACCCAAGGAAGTATCACTACGAACAAAGCTAGTGGAGGTGATGGAATTGCAGTTGAGCTATTTCAAATCCTAAAAGATGATACTGTGAAAGTGCTACATTCAATATGCCAGCAAGTTTGGAAAACTCAGCAGTGGCCTCTGAACTGGAAAAGTCAGATTTCATTCCAATCGCAAAGAAAGGCAATGCCAAAGGATGTTCAAACTACTGCACAATTGCACTCATCTCACATACTAGTAAAGTAATGCTCAAAATTCTCCAAGTCAGGCTTCAACAGTACATGAACCATGAACTTCCAGATGTTCAAGCTGGATTTAGAAAAGGCAGAGGAAACAGAGATCAAAAGGCCAACATTCGTTGGATCATCAAAAAAGCAAGAGAGTCCAGAAAAAACATCTATTTCTACTTTATTGACTATGCCAAAGCCTTTGACTGTGTGGATCACAACAAACTGGAAAATTCTGAAAGAGATGGGAATACCAGACCACCTGACCTGCCTCCTGAGAAATCTGTATGCAGGTCAGGAAGCAACAGTTAGAACTGGACATGGAACAACAGACTGGATCCAAATCAGGAAAGGAGTACATCAAGGCTGTATATTGTCACTCTGCTTATTTATCTTATATGCAGAGTACATCATGAGAAACACTGGGCTGGATGAAGCACAAGCTGGAATTAAGATTGTCAGGAGAAATATCAATAACCTCAGATATGCAGATGATACCACCTTTATGGCAGAAAGTGAAGAACTAAAGAGCCTCTTGATGAAAGTGAAAGAGGAGAGTCAAAAAGTTGGCTTAAAACTCAACATTCAGAAAGCTAAGATCATGGCATCTGATCCCATCACTTCATGGCAAATAGATGGGGAATCAGTGACAGACGTCTTTTTGGGAGGGGGCTCCAAAATCACTGCAGATGGTGACTGCAGGCATGAAATTATATGATGCTTGCTTCTTGGAAAGAAAGTTATGACCAACCTAGACAGCATATTAAAAAGCAGAGACATAACTTTGCCAACAAAGTTCCTTCTAGTCAAACTATGATTTTTCCAGTAGTCATGTATGGACGTGAGCGTTGGTCCATAAAGAAAGGTTAGTGCCAAAAAACTGATACTTTTGAACTGTGATGCTGGAGAAGACTCTTGAGAGTCCCTTTGACAGGAAGGAGATTCAACCAGTCCATCCTAAAGGAAATCAGTTCAGTTCAGTTCAGTTCTGTTCAGTTGCTCAGTCATGTCCAACTCTTTGCAACCCCATGAACCACAGCATGCTAGGCCTCCCTGTCCATCACCAACTGCTGGAGTCTACCCAAATCCATGTCCATTGAGTTGGTGATGCCATCCAACCATCTCATACTCTGTTGTCCGCTTCTCCTCCTGCCCTCAAACTTTCCCAGCATCAGGGTCTTTTCATATGAGTCAGCTCTTTGCATCAGGTGGCTAAAATGTTGGAGTTTCAGCTTTAGCATCAGTTCTTCCAATGATCACCCAGGACTGATCTCCTTTAGGATGGACTGGTTGGATCTCCTTGCAGTCCAAGGGACTCTCAAGAGTCTTCTCCAACACCACAGTTCAAAAGCATCAGTTCTTTGGTGCTCAGCTTTCTTTATAGTCCAACTCTCACATCCATACATGACTGCTGGAAAGAGCACAGACTTGACCAGATGGACCTCTGTTGACAAAGTAATAAAAATAAAGTTTGTCACTGTTTCCACTGTTTCCCCATCTATTTGCCATGACGTGATGAGACCGGATGCCATGATCTTAGCTTTCTGAACGTTGAGCTTTAAGCCAACTTTTTGACTCTCCTCTTTCACTTTCATCAAGAGGCTTTTTAGTTCTTCTTCACTTTCTGCCATAAGAGTGGTGTTACCTGCATATGTGAGGTTATTGATATTTCTCCTGACAATCTTAATTCCAGCTTGTGCTTCCTCCAGCCCAGTGTTTCTCATGATGTACTCTGCATATAAGTTAAATAAACAGGGTGACAGTGTACAGCCTTGAAGTACTCCTTTTCGTATTTGGAACCAGTCTGTTGTTTCATGTCTAGTTTTAACGGTTGCTTCCTGACCTGCATATAGGTTTCTCAAGAGGCAGGTCAGGTGGCCTGGTATTCCCATCTCCTTCAGAATTTTTCAGAGTTTATTTTGATCCACACAGTCAAAGCGTTCAGCATAGTCAATAAAGCAGAAATAGATGTTTTTCTGGTACTCAGTGCTAAATATTTATTGGAAGGACTGATGCTGAAGCTGAAACTCCAGTACTTTGGCCACCTGATGCAAAGCACTGACTCATTTGAAAAGACCCTGATGCTGGGAAAGATTGAAGGTAGGAGGAGATGCGGACGACAGAGGATGAAACGGTTGGATGGCATCACCTACTCAATGGACATGAGTTTGAGTAAACTCACGGAATTGGTGATGGACAAGGAGGCCTGTGTTGCAGCAGTCCATGGGGTCTCAAAGAGTTAGACGTGACTGAGCGACTGAACTGAACTGAATAATCTTGTGAGCTGATTCCTTAAAATATCTCTCTGTCTATCTCCTGAGCTTCCCGGGTAACTTGAATGGTAAAGATCTTCCTGCAGTGTGGGAGACCTGGGTTGGATCCCTGGGTTGGGAAGATACCCTGGAGAAGGGAATGACTACCCACTCCACTATTCTTGCCTGGAGGATTCCATGGACAGGGGAGCCTATGGGCTGTAGTCCATGATGTTGCAAGGAGTGAGTCTCTCTCCTATGTTTCTGGAGAACCCTGACTTATGCACTAATAAAATTATTTTAACAACTCTTAACTTCTTGTAGTTGAATGAATCATTAATGTACAGAGTATTTTAGGAAAAATTGAGTTTTCTTTAAATTTTGAGACTTCCATCATATTTGATTCATTGCCTCTGCTAAAATGGAGGTGAATGTTAAAGCTCAGTCTGACTCTTTGCAACCCCATGGACTATAACCCCCCCCCCCCCCCCCCCCCCCCCCAGCCCAGGCTCCTCTATCCATGGAATTCTTCAGGCAAACATGGAGGTAGTTGAAACAAGTTAGAAATGTTAATGCAATAAATAACATGGTTATCCTTGAGGCTCCCTGTGTCATGGCTATCACGACACTGTTTTTCATCTTTTATTTAATTTCTTAGTCTTAATGAGTGTTACAGCCAACCCAATGAGAAGTAACAGCAGAGGCAGGAGAGATACTGTGATTCAAATATAAACAGGCTTTGGGGTATTGGAGAAGGTGGAGCTATGGAGGTAGAGGAGGCAGGTTTGCTAGAACCTTCTTGGGTATGAAGTGGGTGAGCAAGAACGTGTATAATATAAATTGTCATATATTATAATTAGCTCTTTTATCAAGAATATATGTTGTTCTTTTATCAAGTTCAGTATATAGTTCTTCTATCCAGAACTATAATATAGAAGCTAACTACAGTATATTTCAAAATTTATATTGCATTTGTTCTTGCCCACCTTCTCCCAATGTTTAACACTCACATAGATGCCAGAAAGTAATCGTTAAAATGGCAGAACTTTAAGACGAATGTGGGAGAAAATTGGAATATAACCAAGTCCTAAAATTATTCTTTCAATACAGTGTTTCGTAGGCAAAACAGGGAATCTTAAAAAACAGTAAAATTTTCTAAAAGGGAAATAAATTTATAACTTCTGACTCCAGACATTAGAAAAAACTATGAAAGGTTATCTCATGCATTCTTTTACCTCTAGGCAGGATGTGTGTTTTGAGCCACATTTTAAAGCCATCTCACAGGGAGCAAGAGTTCACAACTCTCCTTAGTGCTCCACTTTCCTACTAAATGATTTTTACTATTGAGAATTCTTCCTTTTAGATAACGTAATTTTTGTCTTGTTCTGGTCCAAATTGGAACTGAAGAGTAGCTGGTGATTATTCCCTGTGTGAGAGCCCTTCATGTATTTATAGATTGTTATTAAATTGTCCCAAATCAATCTTTAATTTTCAAACTGGATAATATCCATTTTCTTGACCTCCTTTAATAGATCATTTTCCAAACCTTCAATCATCATTTATAGCTTTCTGCTAAACCAGCTCTATTTTTTATTTTGTTTTGTTTCTTGCTGCCTACTTGTAGATCTCAGAGCCAGAGAGGGTATTTTTAGAAGAGTAGGAGTTTGATGAAATGATTTTATCTTTTGTATTTATGTATATATGCACCTTTCTTTATACAATAGTTATTTAAAATAACATATTTTTGCAAGTCAAATTATATTTTAATACTACAAGCAAGTTTACCTTTTAAAGGTTAGAAGTAAATCTTTTTTAAACTTCACACTTTTGTTAGGTAAATATTTAAAGAGAGAGAGTTTCTTAAATTCAGATTTTTATGTTTACATCAAACTTTCTTAAAATAGAGAACATTTCTATTATTATATCATCCTTGTCTTTTTGTTCCATAGCAATTCGGTAATCAGCTTCCTTTTGTGAAGTATTATGTATTAGGTTTGTTTTTGAATGCTACATTTGCAATGTCAGTTCTGCATTTATTTGACACCTATGTTAAAGATATTTGTAAAAACATGAAAAATAAATCATATTCTGTTCTTAAAGGGATTGCAATCTAAAGAGAGATAGAGTGCATGCAAATAATTAAAATATAAATTAGGAAGAATGTAAGTATTTTAAGTTGAGATCAGAGAGAGATTATCTGGGAACAAGGAAGATTTTTGAGAGAGGTTGCATTTGATTGCAGGGGTCTTGAAGGTGGTGTAACTTTTGTACAGGTAGAATAAAGAAGGGTCACTACTATCAGGAAGAAGTATCTGAAAGGTGTAATGGGACTGAACAATGGTCCGTGAAGAATCAATTAAAAGGCTGGAAAGGGATTTGGGGGATGGAGTGATTATTGCTTTGATTTTTTAAACTATGAAAATATGTTATTACTGTATGAAGAGGAGGATAGGAGGTGGGGGAAGAAAAGAATCCATGGATAGGTAGCATGCAGAATGAACTAACACCAGGAGCAAAACGAGCTAAATAATGGCCAGTAATCATTCATCTTCCTTCTACCAGTCCCTCTGATGAGGAATGTGAATTCAAAGGTAAAAGTTTCCTGTAAATAAATGGTAGGAATGTGGATTCAAAGGGGAGGATTTCATTTAAGGATGGTGGTTAACATTACTAGTATGCTTTTGGCCATCCAGAATCCAGTCACCATTCCTGTTTTGGGAGAAGTCCCTATTATGAGATACTAGTTGGAGGCTGAGGTCTGTCTTCTGCTATGAAAACCAAAGAGGAAGCAGACATTTCTTCTCCCTACTTGAAGCCAGAGACATGTGGCCTTGGCTCAGCCATATGCCAATTATAAACTCCCATGAAATTTTTAAACTTGGGGGATTAGCAAAGTGATGTAGTAACCTACAGCAGACTATCATACTAACAATCTATCCAGCTGGGGCAGTGAGGAGTATCCAGTGGCATGATATCAATGGCTGTGCCCTTCCCTGACTCTTCTTGAAACATGACCTGGACTGTATTCCCCTCTTTCTGGCCTTCTTTGTTTCTGCCCAGTTTCCTAAAACTTGTTTCTTTAGCCTTCCAACTGATTTTTGAGGACTTCCTTATATTCTGTGTACAATTTTATTCCAGCTTAATTTAGCCCAAGTCAGTTTTGGTGGCTTACAGTCTATAGTCATGACTGAAACAAATATTCATCTTAGAATCTTCACACAGAATAAAGTGGTGTGGGTAGAGATGAGATGTCAGAGTAGTTAATAGGCATCTGCCATTGTCCAGGTAAGAAGGTACACCCATCCACATCATAGCAGTTGAATGAGGACAGCGGCAGGCAGAAGAGGAGGGATTGCACATTGGTGATATGATGTTGGATTTGGAGATGAAGTTGAACAGACTGCATTATCTGTTACTATTTTGTTGCCAAGGTTGATTATGCCTCATCTAACTGGTTAGGTGGACATCTTATCTGTTTTTCTGTAGCACATATACTTTCCTCCTGAGGCTCCAAGGTGAAGAGGATGTCCTTTTTTTTTTTTTTTTTTTTCAGAAGAAAGAGGGTTTTTATTTTCAATCAGTGTTGATACATCAGGACATTGCAAGTAATTGAAGTGAAAGAGAATGTAGGCTTGAAGAATGAAAAATAATGGTGACGTTTATGGTGAAGTGCTTGGTTATTAAGCAGTATTATAAACTGAAATGGGGATGTTGAAAGAGGAGCTGGTAGAGGGAAAATGAATGATTATTGGATATTATGTAGCTAACTTTGCTCCTAGTTCTAGTTCATGATAGTTCTATTTCTATCCATGTATTCTTTTCCTCTCCACTCCTTCACTTCCTCCTTCCCTTCTCTTCCTACAGTAGTGATACATTTTCATAGCTAAGAAAATTAACCCATCTGAAGCACATACAACGCAGATGTCGACTGGGCTCCCTGAATCATTGAGAGCTGGGCAAATGATTTAAACCTTCATACTATGCAGTCCTTCCACAGCTTTCAATAAGATTTCTCTGGATGCCTGAAGGCTTCGTACTGTCTGACTGTTCTTATTGTCACTTTCTTGTCAAGGGTGTTCTTTAACATGACTGTTTTATGTTGTATTCCTCAGAGGTTACAGAAGACCCATTCACTGTTTTTGTTTGTCGGCTTTTACAATAACTTTGCCCACATAGCATATTTGTGCTATATCATATTTTTTGGATGATGTATGTCATCAGTAAGAATTCCTTTGAGCAATGCTGCATATATCTCAAAATCTCATTTTAAGATTCTCTCTTCTCTAAAGTTTTAAAAATTTTTTTTAAAAATTTATTTTAATTGGAGGCTAATTACTTTATAATATTATGGTGGTTTTTGCCATACATTCACATGAATCAGTCATGAGTGTACATGTAAAGTATTTCTTTGTAATCACTTCATCACTTAAGTTTGGTCACCTTCCTATCCCTCTCATCTTCCTTGGGTTCTTCTCATTCTACATTCTTTCTCATCCATTCTGCCATCTCCTGCCTCCCTATAATATTATTCTTCTGGGTCATGCTCAGTGATACTGCCCCAGTCTCTAAAACCTTGCTATAAACCAACACCCATCCGGTGGGTTTTGCTATTTATTTCAAGTGCTTATCAGGTTTTTTTTGAAAATACTTCCTTTCTTTGTAAAATAAATCCTTTTGCCAAGTATTAGTTATTTCTCTTCTTGTCAGATATACTACACAGAGATGCTATCTATTAATATCAAAACCATATATATATATATATATATATATATATGGGTTTCCCTGGTAGCTCAGTGGTAGAGTCCATCTCTAATGCAGGAGGTATGGGTTTGATCCCTGGCAAAGCTCCTCTGGAGAAGGGAATGATTTCCCACTCCAGTATTCTTGCCTGGAAAATCCCATGGACAGAGGAGCCTGGTAGGCTACAATCCATGGGATCACAAAGAGTCAGGCATGACTTAGCAACTAAACAACAATATATACATATACTACATATTGCAAAAATATGAAAATACACTATATATATGCATACATATACTGTATATGTATATATACACTCTATACACACACACACACACACACATATATATATATATATATATATATATATATGGGGCTTCCCTTGTGGCTCAGCTGGTAAAGAATCTGCCTGCAGTGTGGGAGACCTGGGTTCGATCCCTGGGTTGGGAAGATCCCCTGAAGAAGGGAAAGGCTACCCACTCCAGTATTCTATGTTATATAATAATGTAGTATAGTATTTGCAGATTTTTGCATATATGTTTTAAAAAGTAAATTGTCTCATACCATACATATTGTATCTCCTTGTCATGGATCACAGCCTTATCATGACGAAGGGGCTTGTGCAACTCAGTGAAGCTATTAGTCATGCTGTGCAGGGCCATCCAAGAAGGCTGGGTCATAGGGAAGAGTTCTGACAAAATGTGATCTACTGGACCAGGAAATGTCAGCCCACTCCAGTACTCTTGCTGTGAAAGCCCCCTGAACAGTATGAAAAAGCAAAAAGATATGACAATGGAAGATAAGTCCCTAAGTCAGAAGGTGTCCAGTCTACTACTGGGGAAGAGCAGAGGACAATTGCTAGTAGCTCCAGAAAGAACGAAGCAGTTGGGCCAAAGCAGAAATGACATTCAGTTGTGGATATGGCTAGTGGTGAAAGTAAAGTTAAATGCTGTAAAGAACAATATTGCATAGGAACCTGGAATGTTAAGTCCATGGTGGATCACAACAAACTGGTAAATTCTTTAAGAGATGGGAGTACCAAAACACCTTACCTATTTCCAGAGAAACCTGTATGTGGGTCACGAAGCTGCAGTTAGAACTGGACATGGAACAACAGACTGGTTCCAAATTGGGAAAGGAGTATGTCAAGGCTGTCTATTGTCACTCTGCATATTTAACTTCCAGACAGAGAACAACATCTGAAATGCTGAGCTGGATGAAGCACAAGCTGGAATAAAGATTGCTGAGAGAAAAGTCAACTGTCTCAGATGTGCAGATGATATCACTTTAATGGCAGAAAGCAAAGAGGAACTAAAGAGCCTCTTGATGAAAGTGAAAGAGAGTGAAAAAGCTGGCTTAAAATTCAGCATTCAAAAAATGAAGATCATGGCATCTAGTCCCATCACTTTATGGCAAATAAAAGGGGAAATGTGGAAACAGTGACAGATTTTTTTATTCCTGGTCTCAAAAACATTGTGGACAGTGACTGCAGCCATGAAATCAAAAGACACTTGCTCCTTGGAAGGAAGGCTATGACAAACCTAGACAGCATATTAAAAAGTAGATATCGCTTTGGTGACAATGGTCCGTATGGTCAAAGCTGTGGTTTTTCCAGTAGTCATGTAAAGATGTGAGAGTTGTACCACAACTCAGAAGGCTAAGCACCAAAGAATTGATGCTTTTGAATTGTAGTCCTGGAGAAAACTCTTGAGAGTCTCTTAGACTGCAAGGAGGTCAATTCTAAAGGAAATCAACCCTGAATATTCATTGGAAGGACTGATGCTGAAGGAAGCTCCAATATTTTTGCCTTCTGATGCAAAGAGCTGACTCATTGGAAAAGATCCTGATGCTGGGAAAGATTGAAGGAAAAAAGAGGAGTGGGAGGCATAGGATGAGATGTTTAGATAGTGCTGACCCATTTGACATGAATTTGAGCAAATTCTGGGGTATATTGGAGGACAGAGGAGCTTGACATGCTGCAGTCCATGGGGTTGCAGAGAGTTGGACACGACTTAGCAACTGAACAAAAACAATAAAAATACATATTGTATGCTGAAAATAGCTCATTAAATCAGTCTTTTTATTATAAATGTGTAACAGTTTAAACCATTTACATATCAGTAGATAATGAAGTTGTTTAAAAGTTTTCATTGTAATAAGGAATGCTTTAATGCCTGTTACTGTATATGTCATGTTGCTGCTATGTATTTCTTATTGACTAGATAGCTAGAAATGAAACTGCTGTGACATAAAGATTCAACAGTTTGATTGATTAACATACTGCCCTTGAAAAAAGCTGTACCAATTTACACTTCCTCCATAACTCTTTCAGAATTTTTATTTCCTGCATCCTTGCTAACATTGAATCATTTTAATTTTTATCAATATGTTTGCCAAATATGATCTGCTGCTTTTATTTTAATATGTTTTTCCTTCAGTATCAGTGAGGTAGAGCATCTTTTCAGATATTTATCTATATTTATTTTTTTAGAAAATTACATGTTCACATATTTATTTCCATTTTAAATTCAAGTTCTGTGTTTAATAAATTAATTTGTAGGAATTATTTCTTATTATATAATTGCATAATGTATTTAAAAATATTTTCTCACAGTGTCCTCTATTCTATACTTTTGTGTCACATATTTAATCTTTTCCTTTTTTGAATCTGGATTTTACATCTTGTTCAGAAAGGTATTCCTTTCTTTCAGATTGAAAGTGTTATTAAATATATTGTTTTATTATAGTTTGGACTTTCCCTGGTGGCTCAGTGATAAGGAATCCACCTGCCAATTCAGGAGACATGAATTTGATCCTTGGGTTGGGAAGATCCCCTGGAGAACGAAATGGCAACCCACTTCAGTTTCTTACCTGGGAAATCCCATGAACAGAGGAGCCTGACAGGGCTATAGTTCAATGGGTCACAAAGAGTCCGACATGACTTAGTGACTAAACAACAGCAACAATTTCTATACTTTAGCTTTTTTTTTGCATTTACTTTTAAATCCAGGTGAAATTTGTTCTTGTGTATATTTGACAGAATAACATATTTTTTCTGAATGTGTGGCTGACTGTATGCATGCCATTTATTGGTGTTCTCACATTTAGCATTTGCTGCAAACTGAATGCTGTGTCCCCCGGAAAAATTCCTATGTCGCCATCTTAACCACCAAGGTTATGGTAAATGGTTAGATCATGAAGGCAGAGTCCTCTCAGAGGCTCCAGGGAGCTCCCTTCCCCACTTCCCATGTGAGGTTATAGTGAAAAGGTGACCATTTATCACCCAGGAAGCAGATCCTAACCAGACACTGAATTACCCACACCTAGACCTTGATCTTCTAAACTCCAAAACTATGAGAAATAAATTTCTATCACTTAAAAGCTACGTAATCAAAATAAATATATTTATATTAAAAAAGCTATGTAATCTATGGTATTCTATTATAGCACCCTAAATGGACTAAAATACTCATGATTTGAAATATCATTTTTATCTTTCTGAAATCTTAAATTTTCTTTCATTGATCTACATTTAATAATTCTGGGCAAATACCATTTGGTTGTATAACCATACCTTGGAGTGACACATTCTAAGGGTTAAAAAACTATGATTTTTTTTTCCACCCAGTGTATTCCTTTTACTTAATTGCTTTGATTTTAATAGCACTGTTACTTAATTTTATATGTAGGCAAAAAGAAATCAGTATAAAATAAAACAATCTGCATACAAATGTAATGTTTAATGTATATTGGAAATAACCATTTGAATTCATGATTTTTTTCCTAATAACAAATTATATTTTATAGCTCTGTTCAGGAAAGGAAAAAGAAACTACTCCTAGCAGTGAACCATTTTAGGGTTCTGATATGGGTCGCTCAATATGTTAATAATTCACCACAAATAACAAGGTTGTTTAAAGGCTATGGCAGTTTTCAAGTGTGAAACAGGTAAAAGATGAGCCAAGGATATCTTGTACCAACAGCAGAGAGGCTTTCAAGAACCGCTGGAGTCTTGTCAAACAGCATAGAAACCAAGGGCTGCTTGGCTGAAGGTGGGGTGGTTTTATCATTGAAAGAAAAGTCGCTATAATTGATTTTAAACACATGCATACAGTCCATAATGATACATAAAACAAAATGTCTTATTTTTATCAGCAGAGATGACCATTATACTAACTTTTAAAATATATACATTGGTAGTTAAAAGGAAAGAAACATTTATTCTTCCATTCTAATTGGAAACAAATTTTGGAGACTTGTCTCAGTTGAAAAGAAATTCTTTTCCAAGTCTTATTAGCAAATTTAAGAAGACTGAAATATCTAACATTTTTTTTCTGACCAGAATGATATCAGACTAAAAATCAATAACAAAAAGGACAAATGCTGTATAATATCACTTATATGTAGAACCAAAAAAAGTCAGTCTCATAGAAACAGAGTAGAGTGATGGTTACCAGGGGCTTGGGGAAATGGGGCCAATGGGGACATGCTGGTCAAACACGAGTTTAAATTAGGGCGATCTAATGTAAAAGTGGTGATTACAGTTAATAATACTGTATTGTATACTTGAAAGTTGCTAAGAGAATAGACTTTAAACATTTACAACATAAAAAAGAAATCATAATTATGTGATGTGATGGAGGTGTTCACTTCAGTTCAGTCACTCAGTCATTACAGACTCTTTGCGACCCCCTGGACTGCAGCAGGCCAGACCTCCCTGTCCATCACCAACTCCCAGAGTTTCCTCAAATTCATGTCTGAGTGGATGATGCCATCCAACCATCTCATCCTCTGTCGTCCCCTTCTCCTCCTACCTTCCATCTTTCCCAGCATCAGGGTCTTTTCAAATGAGTAGATTCTTCACATCAGGTGGCCAAAGTATTGGGAGTTTCAGCTTCAACATCAGCCCTACCATTGAACACCCAGGACTGATCTCCTTTAGGATGGAATATTTGGATCTCCTTTCAGTCCAAGGGACTCTCAAGAGTCTTCTCCAACACCACAGTTCAAAAGCATCAATTCTTCAGCACTCAGATTTCTTTATAGAAAGATGTTTTTCATCCATACATGACCAATGGAAAAACTATAGCTTTGACTAAACGGACTTCTGTTGGCAAAGTAATGTCTCTGCTTTTTAATATGCTGTCTAGGTTGGGCATAACTTTTCTTCCAAGGAGCAAGCATCTTTTAATAGAATGGGAATAGAGATCTCTTCAAGAAAATTAGAGATACAAAGGGAAATTTTCATGCAAAGATGGGCACAATAAAGGACAGAAATGGTATGGACCTAACAGAAGCAGAAGATATTAAGAAGAGGTAGCAAGAATACACAGAAGAACTATACAAAAAGATCTTCACGACCCAGATAATCTCAGTGGTGTGATCACTCACCTAGAGCCAGACATCCTGGAATGCGAAGTCAAGTATGCCTCAGGAAGCATCGCTACGAACAGCTAGTGGAGGTAATGGAGGTGTTAGCTAATGCTATACTGGTACTTATTTTCCAGTATACATGTGTAAATTAACAATTTATACATCTTAAACTTTCAAAATATAGGTGAGGATACAGGGGAAGAATTAGAAGGGGAAATTGTCTTCTGAATTTGAACAGTGTCAGCAGTTTAATTGGGAAAGCAGGATGCTTTTTTTTTGTTTGTTTTTTAGATTTACTGATGGAAGAGAAGAATGTTAAAGAAAATAAAATGGAACTAAAACCATACTTTCTTACCATATTTCCACACTCAAAAATCCATAAAGTGAAATAACAGAAAAGTGTGTGCAGTCTAAACTGCAGTTACTGACAGGTGCTTAAAGTATCTACAACAGGTATAAACTCCCCAAATCCCAGCATTGTTTTCAAAGGACCTGAAGAAAGAGAGCTGCTGTCTCTCTCCAGGAAACATTGGTCTGGATAAAATGATAAGCACATTAAAAATAGATTTGACACTAGATCTTGAAACTGTCCCATCTGATCTTATATCTGAAGACAAAATGTCACTTGCAGAAAATCAAATGTTCCTTACAATGCTTACTTTTCACCTACCCATCTTGAGAGCTGAAGGGTTTGAGGTTGGCAAGCAGTACTGGCAGGTAGAAGTGAAACACAAATGACTGGCTGTAAGTGAGTGGAAGGAGTCTTTCCCCAGTGATGCTCTTCCATGGGCTTCCTCCAGGGATAGCTGCTGGCAGATCAAGCACTGGCCTCATCCCTGTGGATAGGGAATTCTGGAGAATCCATATGGGTTGGGATTCTTCTGGATTATGAGTTGGGAGAGTTTTCTCTTTACAATATGAATAGATCTCAACATTTATACCTTCAGTGATATGTTTATAGACAAAACTTAGGCCTTACTTCTCCACTGGACTTCAAACACCCTTACAATCTGTAAAATCACAAATGAATGGTGACGGTTCTGGAAGACTGTTTTATAAATAAAACATCTGTTTTATTTTCTTTCTGTATTCATGACTTTTTTTTTAAGGATTCTGTATAATTTTAGGGCTTCCTTTGTGGCTTAGTGGTAAAGAGCCTGCCTGTAATGCAAGAGACCTGGGTTCGATCCCTGGGTCGGGAAGATACCCTGGAGGAGGAAATGGCTACCCACTAGCAGTATTCTTGCCTGGAAACTTCCCTAGGCAGAGGAACCTGGCAGGACTATAGTCCATGGGATCACAAAAAATTTTAGTTTAATTTTGGGCTAATGTGCTTCCTATATATAGGGAGATATTTTTCTTCAATGAGCTACACAGTTTTTTGGTATTCTGCTTCCACAACTAATCATAATGTATGTAACACCTATTCTACAGGGATAACATATGAATCAATTACAAAATACTTTAGCAATTCCAAAAGTTAGGACATCAAAATCACCATTTCTTCATACTCGTCTTGCTTCTCAATGCCAATAAATGCATTTTTATCATATTAAAAAAGAGAATTTATGAGACATTTTCTATCTTGCTTTAGCTTATTTATCAGTTTCATCTGTTGGGGATATATTACACTAATCCATAGTTTTATTCATTAAGTTTTATGGCTTTCTCTGTCTCTCTCTCTATATATATAATACATGTATATAGAATGCAATTAGATATACATGTTTAGTACTAATGATCTTCCCTACTTAGCTCAGTTGCTAAAGAATATGCCTGCAATGCAGGAGACCCTTGTTTGATTCCTGGGTCTGGAAGATCTGCTGGAGAAGGGATAGCCTACCTACTCCAGTATTCTTAGGCTTCCTTTGTGGCTCAGCTGGTAAAGAATCCACCTGCAAAGCAGGAGGCCTGGGTTTGATCCCTGGGTTGGGAAGATCCCCTGGAGAAGGGAAAGGCTACCCATTCCAGTATTCTGTCCTGGAGAATTGGAGTCAGACATGACTGAGCAAATTTCACTTTCACTTTCAATGTAACTTTCATATAGTACTAATAAGTTAATTTGAAAAATTATTTGTTTCCTAGAATACCTATTCAGCGGTTGGTATTAATTAGGTGCACTTAGTGCTAAAGTCATCCTATAAGAGATAGATATTAAAAAAAATTTTCAACTCAGTGTTCAGACCAGTTCAGTTGCTCAGTCATGTCTGACTCTCTGTGACGCCATGAATCGCAGCACGCCAGGCCTCCCTGTCCATCACCAACTCCCGGAGTTCACTCAGACTCACATCCATCGAGTCAGTGATGCCATCCAGCCATCTCATCCTCTGTCATCCCCTTCTTCTCCTGCCTCCAATCCCTCCCAGCATCAGAGTCTTTTCCAATGAGTCAGCTCTTCGCATGAGGTGGCCAGAGTACTGGAGTTTCAGCTTTAGCATCATTCCTTCCAAAGAAATCCCAGGGCTGATCGCCTTCAGAATGGACTGGTTGGATCTCCTTGCAGTCCAAGGGACTCTCAAGAGTCTTCTCCAACACCACAGTTGAAAAGCATCGATTCTTCAGCGCTCAGCCTTCTTCACAGTCCAACTCTCACATCCATATATGACCACTGGAAAAACCATAGCCTTGACTAGACGGACTTTTGCTGGCAAAGTAATGTCTCTGCTTTTCAATATGCTATCTAGGTTGGCATAACTTTCCTTCCAAGGAGTAAGCGTCTTTTAATTTCATGGCTGCAGTCACCATCTGCAGTGATTTTGGAGCCCCCCAAAATAAAGTCTGACACTGTTTCCACTGTTTCCCATCTATTTCCCATGAAGTGATGGGACCAGATGCCATGATCTTCATTTTCTGAATGTTGAGTTTTAAACCAACTTTTTCACTCTCCTCTTTCACTTTCACTAAGAGGCTTTTTAGCTCCTCTTCACTTTCTGCCATAAGGGTGGTGTCATCTGCATATCTGAGGTGATTGATATTTCTCCCAGCAGTCTTGATTCCAGTTTGTGTTTCTTCCAGTCCAGCATTTCTCATGATGTACTCTTCATATAAGTTAAATAAGCAGGGTGACAATATACAGCCTTGACGTACTACTTTTCTTATTTGGAACCAGTCTGTTGTTCCATGTCCAGTTCTAACTGTGGCTTCCTGACCTGCATATAGGTTTCTCAAGAGACAGGTCAGGTAGTCTGGTATTCCTATCTCTTTCAGAATTTTCCACAGTTTATTGTGATCCACACAATTAATCATCTGGATTAATCAGATTTAAATGGGAGGCAGAGTTGAGGGGCATCTTATGAATTGTGAGGAGGCTTTATAATCAAGATGTAAACATTAAATTCTATAGAACTTCTTAAGAATAGCGTAAATCATTACTTTGATTTCCTTCTTTCTAATATTCTCTTCATGATGAAAATATACAATACTTGGTATTTCTTAATTATAATTTATCAATCAAGTATTAAAAAGCACCTGCATTTTAGGAATTTGCAGGTAGATATTAGTCAGCCCTGGTTCTACAGTGCTCAAAATAAAAGGGGAAACAATCATAGACATGAGGATTAGCTCAGGTTTGTGCCTACAAATCCAGGGTATAAAGTCTTCCTGAGGAGGAGGACAGCAAGGAAAACTGTTGGCCCATGAAAATTTAGATAGAGAAAAGTGTTGAGTTCACTCTTCATCTACATGGAAAGTGAGATAGACATGTGCCATTTGTTTATCTATAGGCACAAAGACATTGCTTCATAAAACAGTGCTTGTCAAAGTTTTTTTTTTTTTTTTTGCCACCAAAATGCTCTTAAGAGAAAGAGACCAAGCTGGATCTGTAATTGTAGCCCAAAGCTCTCCTCCATGAATGAGAAAACTTCTAAAAATCTAGCTTATTGTTTAAAGTATTCATTGGAGTGCTATATTCAGCTGTATAGTATGTCCATGTTTATATGTTAACAAAAATGTCTTTATTTGCTTCCAGGTAAAATAGCTTTCTGTTAAACAGATATGGGTTTGTCTCAAAAACCCACCCTGATGTATCATTCTATGTGTGGTGTATATTTTCTGATTTGTAATACTGCAACTCTGAGTGCCCCAAACAGCAATAACCAACATGTATTGAATGCTTAATAAGTTCTAGATACTGTTCTAATCCTATTAAATATACTAATTTGTCCCATGCTATGAGTGATGGATAAGGTACTTAAATTTTGATTTAGTTGTGCATATACAGAATGGAGAAGGAAATGGCAACCCACTCCAGTATTCTTGCCTGGAGAATCCCATGGACGGAGGAGCTTGGTGGGCTACAGTCCACGGGTCACAAAGAGTCGGACATGACTGAGCGACTTCACTTTCACTATACAGAATTATCATATGATGGAAATTTGCACAAATAAATAGTAAAGATGAGATATCTTGATGACTTTGGTAACCATATTTTTTTCAGTTCCGATCTTGGCACTATCCTAGAAAAAGAGGGTTTGTACTGTTTAGGAGCAATTCAAATTGTTCTATACTACCAACAAGTCTGGAATAGATATCCATATAAATTAAATCTTACATGGCAATTTTGATTTAAGATTTCTTATTAATTTTATATCTTCTCATCTTTACTAAACATTTAATTTCTGTTATATATAAAATATTTGATTAAGTATAAACTTAATAATGAAATACTGACATGTTATGAATTTGTGCCTCTGAATTGCTTTGTTATGGTGATGTTTTATCTTTACGTTTTTAGATTTGGGAGTCAAATGGATTAGATAGGAAATGTTGGATATAAGTTAAACTTACTGTGATTGAACTGTTATTCAATAACTGAGGTCTACCATTTCAAGAAGTGTACATCTAATGAAACCAAACAATTTAACCAAATGAACTTTACGTGCATGACAAAAGCTTTGCTGCATAAAAGCACTAAGTCACTTCAATATTGCAGGTTTAGTCCAGTTTGCACAGAGCTCTTTATTCAGGATCAGTGGCTATATATGCCATGCTGGTAGTAAAGTGGCTTTCTTGCTAACTGAGCTTTTAAAAAGCATCCTCAAGAGATAGTAGAGGGGGGCAGCAGTTTAAATAAGGACTTATACAGGTAAAGGTTTTTTTTTTTTTTTTTTAAAGACCGATTTATATACAGCAGAAACCTGAGTTGAGATTTTAGATTATAGCAGAGAAAGTATGCCAAAGAAAGTAATAGTTTGTAACCTAAATGAATACTTTAATCCCCTTTAAGTCATTAAAATGCATCTTATACTTTAATTTGGGTTTAAAATTTGTTTGTTTAAATACATAAAAGCAAGTATTTTTAATGCCTCTGATATCTAAACACCTTTTTAGAAGGCCTTAAGAATTTAATACTGGTGTTCATGGCAAATTCTGTACTGGAGTATTGTCCAATATAAGTTTTTGATAGGGTCATGCCAAATTTGAGTATATTGTTCCTTGCTTTTAATGGGTGTCTTATAATGATAAATTTTGAAGGGACTGAAGCCTTAGAGATGTTAAATAAGGATTTGCCATTGGAGATTCAGTCATAGAATATGGCACAAAGCACATAATCAACAAATTTATCAGGTTCTAGTCACTGTTTGAGGTACTGTAGGTTTTGCAATGAACAAATAAGGCACAATTTCCTGACCTCTTGCAGCTTGGATTCTGGGGGAGAGATAGATGATAAACTCCAAAGCACAATATATTGTATGTCAAATAATAGAAGTGTGATGGAGAAAAATGAAACAGGAAAGAGGAGGTGAATGTTTTGAGGTGGTAGAGTTTGCAATTTTAGAGTGTTAAAAATGGCCTCTGAGAATTTGCCATTTCAGCAAAGACCTGAAGCAGAGGAGTGATCTTTGCAAATATCTATAGGAAGAGCATTTTGGGCATGAGGAACAGCAAATGAGAATGTCCTGAGGTGGGAACTGATCAACATGTCCCAGGAATAGCCAGACAACTCTGTGGCAGGGGCGTGGTGAGTGGAGATTTTTATATTAATAGGGGACTTTTTTTTTTTTTTATGTCAGGTAGGGATTTTACACTGCAGATGGTGATTGCAGCCCTGAAATTAAAAGACACTTACTCCTTGGAAGGAAAGTTATTACCAACCTAGATAGCATATTAGAAAGCAGAGACATTACTTTGTTAATGAAGGTCTGTCTAGTCAAGGCTATGGTTTTTCCAGTGGTCATGTATGGATATAAGAGTTGGACTATAAAGAAAGCTGAGTGCTGAAGAATTGATGCTTTTGAACTGTGGTGTTGGAGAAGACTGTCGAGAGTCCCCTGGACTGCAAGAAGATCCAAATGGTCCATCGTAAAGGAGATCAGTCCTGGGTGATCAGTGGTAGGACTGATGTTGAAGTTGAAACTCCAATACTTTGGCCACCTGATGCAAAGAACAGACTCATTTGAAATGACCCCGATGCTGGGAAAGATTGAGGTCAGGAGGAGAAGGGGATGACAGAGGATGAGATGGTTGGATGGCATCACCAACTCAACGGACATGGGTTTGGGTAAACTCTGGGAGTTGGTGATGGACAGGGAGGCCTGGCATGCTGTGGTTCATGGGGTCACAAAGAGTTGATCACGACTGAGCAACTGACCTGACTGAGGGATTTTAGGCTTTGTGGGAGCATTGCCTTTACTTTGAGGGGAATAGGAGATCATTTCAGGGCTTTGTTGTTCAGTTACTAAGTCGTGTTCAACTCTGCAACCCCATGAACTGCAGCATGCCAGGCTTCCCTGTTCTTCACCATATTCTGGAGCTTGCTCCAACTTGTGTCCACTGAGTTGGAAATGCCATCCAACCCTCTCATCCCCTGTTGTCCCTTTCTCCTCCTCCTGCCTTCAATCTTTCTCAGCATCAGGGTCCTTTCCAATGAATCGACTTTTAGCATGAGGTGACCAAAGTACTTCAGCTTCAACTTCAGCATCAGTCCTTCCAATGAATATTCAGGGCTGATTTCCTAGGATTGACTGATTTGTTCTCTTTGATGTTCAAGGGACTGTTAAGAGTCCAGCACTACAGTTCAAAAGCATCATTTCTTCAGTGCTCGGCTTTCTTTATGGTCCAACTCTCACATCCTGCAGAAGAATAATATAACCTGATTTGTATTTTTATAGTATCATTCTGACTTCTGTGTTGAATACTTCCATGGGTTCTCTTCTCCCTTCTCTGCGAAAGGGGTTCAGATAGAGCAGATAAGAGGTGATGATATCACAGACTATCATGAAGAGAAGTGTAGGTTTAGGGACATGTTTTTGAATACAATACTGGAAAGATTCTCTCATGGATTGGATGTGAAATGTGAGAGAAGGAGTCAAGCATGAGTTCAGAGGCTTCAGTCAGTAAATGGTTGAAGCTGCCATTTATCAAGATGGGAAGATTGTGGGAGAAGATTTGGGAAAGGATACAAAGCTTGTCAGGAAGCCTTGATGGACCTGCAGAAATTCTCTAGGATGGAACAAGTTGTGAAAGTAGAGATGCTCTAGACAAAGGGATCATTATGTTCAATGGCACTGAACCTTGGAAAGATTTAAATTATTGGTAAGTGGCGAGGTTCTCAGTGTGGTGTAAGCAGTATACATTAGGAGTTAATCAACTATAACTCATGGGCCAAATCCAGTACACTTTTTTTTTTTTTTTAAAGTATGGCCCATGAGCTGTACAAGTGGTTGGGAAAAAATTAAAAGAATAATATTTTATGGTATGTGAAACTTAGATAAAGTTTGATCAGAATGTAACCCCATACATTCATTTATGAATTGTCTGTGGCTGTTTTTACCTTAAAATGGCAGACTTAAGTTGTTACAGAGACTATATGACATGCAAAAGTGAAAATAATATCTTGCACTTTACAGAAAAATTTTGTTGGAGTAAAAATGGAGCGTTATTTGGGAACACACTGTGAAGTACCTTGTGCACCTTTCTAAGGACTTGAGACTTGGTTCTGTAGACAGCAGAAAGTCATCAAGAATGACTTTCTAGAGTATTACTAATAATACAGGAAAAATCCTGGCCCAAATTTATTCCCAGTTGGAGAAACAAGCATGGAGACAGCAAGTGATTTTCCCAGAGGTTCGAGGTTCCTAGCACTACAGTGCAAAGACTGGGCAAAGACCACACTGTCCAAACTCTCAGAATCATAATTTTACTCCTATGCCTTATGGTCTAATGTGGAGCTTCTGCATAGAGGGAAATTCCTCCAGAAACCTCATAGAATATGTGGTCTGCTATAAAATGTCAAGAGAGATAATTACTTAGGGTTTAAGGTTTTATCCTAACCTACCTACATATTTATTTCATAATCAATAAAATTTATTTGAGAAAAGAAATTTCATAAACTTGGAATGAAATTATAATGAAAATTGAGCCATTATTTTAATAAAGATTGATCCAGGGCAAAGCTGAATTAGGCTAACATTTGTCATGCCTTCCTTTTCTTGTTGGAGTATTCTCATCTGCCTGTTTTCCCCTTAATCCCATCCCGTTTCCTTCATGTTTTTAACAGGGTCTCTTATTATTGTCATGGATTCCTAAAATTAATCATTGGAGGCATATCACTAAAATTTAGATACAGTTGAAGGGAGCAGATTTTATTCACAAATTATTCCAGGGAGTGAACCGAGAATCATTAGGAAGGATTCTGTTATTGCCCGATATACCATGGTTGAATAGTATCTCTGAGCTGGAAAACCTAACTACAGGGAAAAGGATAGGGGTGTGTGAATAGGTAATAAATGGAAATGGAGAAATGTCATAGCAAACAAGTGGAACACATCCTAGGGAAGAATGCAGTAGGAATAAGAGAATTATACTCTAAAGCTACCTGTCCCAGTTCTAAGGCTGACTAATGGTGGTTGCTGTGAGAAACTACTTCATCTCTTTTTTCTAAAGAAGGAAAACTGGACTCTATGTGAATAGTTTGAGAGGAGAATTGATGCAGCATCCTCCCATGGATCAACTTGCTGGTGGTGGTTTAGTCACTACATCATGTCCAACTCTTTGCGATCCCATGGACTGTAGTGCCCTCCCCTCAACCTGCTCCAGTCCCTCTGTCCCGGGATTTTCCAGACAACAACACTGGATTTCCAGGGGATATTCCCAACCAGGGGATTGAACCCAGGTCTCCTGGATTGCAGGCAGATTTTTTTTTTTTAAACCAGCTGAGCCATCAGGGATGCCCCTGTGAATCAACCTATTGCAGCTAACTATGGCTCTCACCCAGTTCATTGTTTACAGGCTGTGTTTACCATTCTGGTTATTTCTGGGTTGACCTGAGAGAAATTCTACTGCAGAGTCTTATTGAGTAGATATGCCAAACAGCAGAACATCAGTATTCTGTGTGGGCATAAGTCATGATGATGTATTGCTACAGCAGCTGCCTGGATATGATAGTAAGCAGATTGCTGCCTTCTGCCAAGTATGCTAGAACTTGATTTGTCCCTTTAAATATTTCAAATGTAAATGTGCATGGAACACATTTAAAGAAAGCTGGAATGGAACCCAGTGATCCAGTATTACCAGCAAGTCTCTTTTGGAGGTACACAATGGATGATTATGGAAAGCATTATGGTGCACTCAGTGGAGCTCAATGGAGCTATATTTGAGAGTAGAATATATCCAACTGACAGCCTCATGTGGCACGTAGTATTTTTAATTGTAGACTATTTCCAAATTGCACATATCCCATACATGTTAAATGGCAACAACATATGTGGTAGCAAGACAAGCAATGACATCGTCACTCTAGATGTTCTGTGGTGGTTTTGGGAGATGGCTTTGGGTATTGAGTCTGTTTGAAATGTTTCTGGATAATCATCATGATATTGAGCAAGACTTGTTAACTCAAGTTTTCATTCCAATCGCAAAGAAAGGCAATGCCAAAGAATGCTCAAACTACCGCACAATTGTACTCATTACTTTGCTAGCAAAGTAATTCTCAAAATTCTCCAAGCCAGGCTTCAACAGTATGTGAACCATGAACTTCCAGATGTTCAAGCTGGATTTAGAAAAGGCAGAGGAACCAGAGATCATATTGCCAAAATCCGTTGGACCATTGAAAAAAGCAAGAGAGTCCCAGAAAAACATATACTTCTGCTTTATCGACTATGCCAAAGCCTTTGACTGTGTGGATCACAACAAACTGTGGAAAATTCTGAAAGAGATGGAAATACCAAATCACCTGACCTGCCTTCTGAGAAATCTGTATGGAGATCAAAAAGCAACACTTAGAACTGGACATGGAACAACAGACTGGTTCCAAATCAGGAAAGGAGTACATCAAGACTGTATATTGTCACCCTGCTTATTTAACTTGTATGTAGAGTACATCATGAGTAATGCTGGGCTGGATGAAGCACAAGCTGGTAAAAGATCAGTGGGAGAAATATCAATAACCTCAGATATGTAGATGACACCATACTTAAGGCAGAAAGAGAAGAACTAAAGAGCCTTTTGATGAAAGTGAAAGGTGCTGCTGCTGCTGCTAAGTTGCTTCAGTCGTGTCCGACTCTGTGCGACCTCATATACAACAGCCCACCAATCTCCTCTGTCCCTCGGATTCTCCAGGCAAGAATACTGGAGTGGATTGCCATTTACATCTCCAATGCATGAAAGTGAAAAGTGAAAGTGAAGTCACTCAGTTGTGTCCGACTCTTAGTGACCCCATGGACTTTAGCCTACCAGGCTCCTCCGTCCATGGGATTCTCCAGGCAAGAATACCGGAGTGGGTTGCCATTTCCTCCTCTGAAAGTGAAAGAGGGGAGTGAAAAAGTTGGCTTGAAACTCAACATTCAGAAAACTAAGATCATGGCATTTGATCCCATCACTTCATGGCAAATAGATGGGGAAACAATGGAAATAATGACATACATAAGTTTTTTTGGCTCCAAAATCAATGCAGATAGTGACTGCAGCCAGGAAATTAAAAGATGCTTGCTCCTTGGAAGACAAGTTATGACCAATCTAGACAACATATTAAAAAGCTGAGACTTTACTTTGCCAACAAGGGTCAAAGCTATGGTTTTTTAAGTAGTCATGTATGGAAGTGAGAGCTGGACTGTGAAGAAAACTGAGTGCCAAAGAATTGATGCTTTTGAACTGTGGTGTTGGAGAAGACTCTTGAGAGTCCCTTGGACTGCAAGGAGATCCAAACAGTCCATTCTAAAGGAGATCAGTCCTGAATAATCATTGGAAGGACTGATGTTGAATCTGAAACTCCAGTACTTCGGCCACCTAATGGGAAGAGCTGACTCATTGGAAAAGACCCTGATGCTGGGAAAGATTGAAGGCAGGAGAAGAAGGGGATGACAGATGATGAGATGGCTGGATGGCATCAACGACTCAAAGGACATGAATTTGAGTAAACTCTGGGAGTTGGTGATGGACAGGGATGCCTGGCGTGCTGCAGTCCATGGGGTTGCAAAGAGTTGGACATGACTGAGTAACTGAAGAGTACATCGTGAGAAATGCTGGGCTGGAAGGAGCACAAGTTGGAATCAAGATTGCCTGGAGAAATATCAATAACCTCAGATATGCAGATGACACTACCCTTATGGCAGAAAGTGAAGAGGAACTAAAGTCTCTTGATGAAAGTGAAAGAGGGGAGTGAAAAAGTTGGCTTAAAGCTCAACATTCAGAAAATGAAGATCATGACATCTGGTCCCATCACTTCATGGAAAACAGATGGGGAAACAGTGGAAACAGTGTCAGACTTTATTTTTTTGAGCTCCAAAATCACTGCAGATGGTGATTGCAGCCATGAAATTAAAAGACGCTTACTCCTTGGAAGGAAAGTTATGACCAACCTAGATAGCATATTGAAAAGCAGAGACATTACTTTGCCAACAAAGGTCTGTCTAGTCAAGGCTATGGTTTTTCCAGTAGTCATGTATGGATGTGAGAGTTGGACTGTGAAGAAAGCTGAGTGCTAAAGAATTGATACTTTTGAACTGTGGTGTTGGAGAGGCCTCTTGAGCGTCCCTTGAACTGCAAGGAGATCCAACCAGTCCATTCTAAAGGAGATCAGTCCTGGGTGTTCTTTGGAAGGACTGATGCTAAAGCTGACACTCCAATACTTTGGCCACCTGATGCGAAGAGTTGACTCATTGGAAAAGACTGATGCTGGGAGGGATTGGGGGCAGGAGGAGAAGGGGATGACAAAGGACGAGATGGCTGGATGGCATCACTGACTCAATGGACGTGAGTTTGAGTGAACTCCGGGAGTTGGTGATGGACAGGGAGGCCTGGTGTGCTGCAATTCATGGGGTTGCAAAGAGTAGGACAGGACTAAATGACTGAACTGAACTGAACTGAGCAACTGAACTTACTGACTGACTGACTGACTGTTAACCCATACAAGGACACTAGAGGGAGCTCTCTTTCAAAAATCATTGTAGACAAGATTGTATACTGTCTGTAAATGATTTAATTGAGTAATTGCTCAACTGGAGCACACTAATCATCAACAATATTAGGAGAGGGTTTGTATCTTCACTAGGAAAGAAGTATCAGATATTCTAGTCACTTTCTTATATGAAGTTTTTAAAAAGGCCAATGGCCAAGAGTGTTCCTAGGCTACGTTGGATGGATACTTTATGGGAACAATATGATAAATCTAAATTATGTCACTGAACAGTGAATTTTTTATCATTGTCTTCAAATGACCCAAGTGTCATGGATAGAAAATGAATTTGTCTTCCCTTTGTAATTGGTTTGAATGGGACAGATAATGAACACACTACGTTGTACCTATGGGAGTTAGAGGAGTGATATTAGAGGAAACCTAATCTTAAAATTGGCTTAAAGCTCAACATTCAGAAAACTAAGATCATGGCATCTGATCCCATCACTTCATGGAAAACAGATGGGCAAACAGTGGAAACAGTGTCAGACTTTATTTTTTTGAGCTCCAAAATCACTGCAGATGGTGATTGCAGCCGTGAAATTAAAAGACACTTACTCTTTGGAAGGAAAGTTATGACCAACCTAGATAGCATATTGAAAAGCGGAGACATTACTTTGCCAGCAAAGGTCTGTCTAGTCAAGGCTATGGTTTTCCAGTGGTCATGTATGGATGTGAGAGTTGGACTGTGAAGAAAGCTGAGTGCCAAAGAATTGATGCTTTTGAACTGTGGTGTTGAAGAAGATTCTTGAGAGTCATTTGGACTGCAAGGAGATCCAACCAGTCCATTCTAAAGGAGATCAGTCCTGGGTGTTCTTTGGAAGGAATGATGCTAAAGCTGAAACTCCAGTACTTTGGCCACCTGATGTGAAGAGTTGACTCATTGGAAAAGACTCTGTTGCTGGGAGGAATTAGGGGCAGGAGGAGAAGGGGACAACAGAGGATGAGATGGCTGGATGGCATCACTGACTCCATGGACATGAGTTTGAGTGAACTCCAGGAGTTGTTGATGCACAGGTGGGCCTGGTGTGCTGTGATTCATGGGGTTGCAAAGAGTCAGACATGTCTGAGCGACTGAACTGAACTGAACCTGTCAAAGATTATGTTGTGAAAGTGCTGCACTCAGTATGCCAGCAAATTTGGAAAACTCAGCAGTGGCCACAGGGCTGGAAAAGGTCTGTTTTCATTCCAGTTGCAAAGAAAGGCAATGCCAAAGAATGCTCAAACTACTGGACAATTTGCCCTCATCTTACACGCTAGGAAAGTAATGCTCAAAATTCTCCAAGCCAGGCTTCAACAATGCTTGAACCATGAACTTCCAGCTATTCAAGCTGGGTTTAGAAAAGGCAGAGGAACCAGAGATCAAATTGCCAACATCTGTTGGATCATCAAAAAAGGAAGAGAGTTCTAGAAAAACATCTACTTCTTCCTTATTGACTGAACATCTAAAGTTTTTATAAATTGAAAACCAGATATCCCATGTTAAGGAATTTAGAGCTTTTCTATGTTTGGAAGATTCTAGAGTCTGGGCTCACTGAAATCATTCCTTTGATATGCACATCACCTATCTGGAGTCAGTATTCTGTTTTCACATCCTGAGTTCCTCAGGGCTCCCCATACGGAGTGGTTGCAGTCTGCTGGCTGATATTAATAGATAGCAGGTACTCTTCTCCTTCCTGAGCACCCTCAGGGCTCACCAGATCATATTTGAGGGATGTAATCTCTGATGACTGCAACATCCTCATTTACTGATATGGCAGGAAATATTTCTTTTCTCAGTAAGAAAGAAAACAAAAAATAATCGAACTTGTAAGGAAATATCAAAAAGTCCATGAAGGGCTGTGGCCACAATTAAATCCATTGAGTGGGTTCAATTTATGGTTGTTGTGAGGATGTTGGTGGACTTTTTGTATAAAATGTTGTAAGACGATGAACAGAAACTCAAGAAATGTGTTGAGGAAGTATTGACTAACATCAGAATGTGGATTGGAGAGGAAAATGCTAGTCATAGACCTGCATGTTGTCTTGTTCCTTTACTACAGGATGCTTCTGGAGAGAAAAATATACTACAATCCCTTATGAAAACTTAAAATATACAAATGGCAAGCACAGCAGTGGTATTTTCTAGCAAGGGGATTCTAATACATGGAATATTTTGAGTACATGTATATAATCTGTCTAGGACTGCTTATAGTAAACCTGTGTGAATTTATGGGTCATGGCTACCTGGAAAATTCACATAAGCTCTTTAACTGTCTGTGTATAAAATGGAGTTGTTTCATGACAGAAATACCTCTCTTTTATTAAAGTAACACTTTTGCAAACTTGAAACTTCTCATGCTCAGTAATGTCCAGCTCTTTGCAACCCCATGAGCTGTAGCCCACCATGGAAAGCCCTCTGTCCATGGGATTCTCCAGGGAAGAATACTGGAGTGGGTTGCCATTTCTTCCTCCAGGGGATCTTCTCAACCCAGAGACTGAACCCGTGTCCCCTGCATCTCCTGCGTTGACAGGTGGGTTCTTTACCACTGAGCCGCCTGGGCTTCCCAGTGCTTTTGCATGCTACACTTAAAAGTTGGGTATTAAATCTAGACCAGAGAAGGCACTAAGACATTAAAGAACCTGCGGAGAGGCGTTGACTGTCCCAGAGTTTTCGTAGTTTTCTTTTCTCGTGATGTCCTATCTCCTTGAAATTATTTATATGGCTTAATTCTAGATAACATCTCTGATCCTTTGAATCTGATTTGACCATTCACTCCTTTAGATCATTCAAGCTACAGCCCTCAATGCCCAAGATTGACCACTATGACCCTTTAAATGGGCTTCCTAGGTTTTTCCAGATCCAAGCCTTTCTTTTCTAGAGCCGCATCAAAACTTTTCTGTTCCTTGATCCAGGTTCTCTAGATTTTGCTCTCAGTTGATAAATTGAACATTATAATTAATATACACTTACTATCATCGCTATTATTATTTTTAGTGTTCCCTGATTAAAGAAATGGATTTGGAGTCACATGTCTTCACACAGTACTATGGTGACAGGATATGTTATTTCATTTTTTTGGTTTTCTTCAAGTGGAGGTGACTTCTTTTGCCTTTTGTATTCTCCATGTGACTTTATTTTTTTGCTGCCTCTCTTGACATATTCAGCCTTGAAATAGCTTTTTGTAAACGTGTCTTATTTCTACAGTTAGGACAGAAATGTTTGTCACTGTTTCCTAAATCTCCCACAGTGTTTGGCAGAATGTATTTTCTCTAAAGGTACTTCATGAACATTTGACAAATTAAATTGAGTGGACAGATAAGCCTTTTGGTTTTCTTCAAAACAGGGGAGATGGTAATGATAACATTATTAACATAAATAAGCAAATTATACTCCAATTTATTTTCTAATATCATATCTTTAGATAAAAGAAGTGAAACATTTTTCTTTTTTTACATTTTCTTTATTGTGAGGAAAAAGACACAGATTTATTTTTCTTTTTTGTGTAGGTGGGGACTGTCTTAAAGGAATTTTATTCATCTATCGAGCAGATTTCAAAAAATTCCTGAATTTTCAGGCAGTCAAAAATATGGGAAAAAGGAAGAATCAGAGAATCAGGAAAATTAGGAAACCTATTATGTATTACTGACCCGAGGAATCAGGACCTGAGGTTTAATGAAAAGCCACCGAAAAGGCAACAATGGGGAAAATTGGCCTTTAGAGAAACTTATAATTTGTTTGTTCCTAAGAAACATTCACTTCTAAGTCCAATTAAGATCAAAATAGTTTTTTACTGGTAGTTCATTAAACCCAACAGATGGCCAGTGATTCCTGCTGAGGGAGTTATAGTTTACAAATGAGGATTTTAAGGAGTATTTCGATGCTTGAATGTTTTGAGGGCACCTCCTCTTAATGGCACATCCTACCTTTCTCCATCAGCTGATTTGTTACTCAGAGGAGCAAGGGCTGTGGGAAGTTCAGAGGCTGGACCTTTGCAGGTTAGGGTTGCCACATAAAGCTCTCAAAAAACAGTCAGTATTTAGTACTTTCAGGCTTTAGTCACTTTTTCCCTACAATTAGGCCAAGGTCGGGATCTTGTGGTATTTTATCTACACGTAATAAATAGCTGAGTGAGGGAAAAAAAAGAAAACAGTTCTGTGAAAAGTGTTGTCTTTAATCCTTTTATCTGAAACTGACTTTGCTAGGAAAATAGCTTATTATATGTAGCCTTATGCACTTGAAGTAAAAACCTTTGTTTTCTTAAGAATTTAAGAGTATATCTGTGAAATAGTTATATATCAATAATTGTACATTTCATTAACAGGGACTTTGATGTGGGCTCTGCTTTTATTGGATCATCTTCCCTCTAGCTGTTTTACTGGCTGCAGACAAAGGAAGTTGTCAGTATGTTTATGTTCTGTGTATGTGGGTACAACAGTAGTTTGTTCAGTCACTCAGTCGTGTCCTACTCTTTGTGACCCTATGGATTGCGACATGCCAGGCTTCCCTGTCCTTCATCATCTCCCGGAGCTTGCTCAAACTCATGTCCATTGAGTTGGTGATGCCATCCAACCATCTCATCCTCTGTCGTCTCTTTCTCATCCTGCCCTCAATCTTTCCCAGCGTCAGTGTCTTTGCTGATGAGTTGACTTCTCGCATCAGGTGGCCAAAATATTGGAGTTTCAGATTCAGCATCAGTCCTTCCAATGAATATTGATGGTTAATTTCCTTTAGGACTGACTGGTTTGATGTCCTTGAAAGTCCAAGGGACTCTCAAGAGTCTTCTCCAACACCACAGTTCAAAAACATCAATTCTTCTGTGTTCAGCCTTCTTTATAGTCCAACTCTCATGTCCACACATGACTACTGGAAAAACCATAGCCTTGGCTATACAGATCTTTCTTGGCAAAGTAATGTCTCTGCTTTTAAATATGCTGTCTAGGTTTGTCATAGCTTTTCTTCCAAAGAGCAAGCATCTTTTAATTTCAGAGCTTCTGTCACCATCTGCAGTAATTTTGGAGTCCAAGAAAATACTATCAGTCACTGTTCCCATTGTTTTCCCATCAATTTGCCATGAAATGATGGGATCAGATGCCATGATCTTAGTTTTTTGAATGTTGAGTTTTAAGCCAACTTTTCACTCTCCTCTTTCACCTTCATCGAGAGGCTCTTTAATTCCTCTTCACTTTCTGCCATAAGGGTGATGTTATCTGCATATCTGAGGTTATTGATATTTTTCCTGACAATCTTGATTCCAGTTTGTGTTTCATGCAGCCCTGCAGCATTTCTCCTGATGTACTCTGCATGTAAATTAAATAAGCAGGGTGAAAATATAGAGCCTTGATGTACTCCTTCCCCAATTGGGAGCCAGTCCATTTTTCCATTTCCAGTTCTAACTGTTGCTTCTTGACCTGCATACAGATTTCTCAGGAGGCATGTAAGGTGGTCTGGTATTCCCATTTCTTTAAGAATTTTACAGAGTTTTTTTGTGGTCCACACAGTCAAAGGCTTTAGCATAGTCACTGAAGCAGAAGTAGATGTTTTTCTGGAATTCTGCTTTTTCTATAATCCATCGAATGTTGACAATTTGATCTCTGGTTCCTCTACCTTTCTCTAAATCCAGCTTGAACATCTGAAAGTTTAGATTCACATACTGGTGAAGCCTAGTTTGGAGAATTTTGAGCATTACTTTGCTAGCATGTGAAACGAGTGCAGTTGTGTGGTAGTTGAGCAATCTTTGGCATTGCTCTTCTTTGGGATTGGAATGAAAACTGACCTTTTCCAGTCCTGTGGCCACTGCTGAGTTTTCCAAATTTGCTGGCATATTGAGTGTATCACTTTCACAGCATCATCTTTTAGGATTTGAAATAGCTCAGCTAGAATTCCATCACCTTCACTAGCTTTGTTCATAGTAATGCTTCCTAAGGTCCACTTGTCTTCGTTCTCCAAGATGTCTGGCTCTAAGTGAGTGATCACACCTTCATGGTTATCTGGGTCATTGAAATCGTTTTTGTATTGTTCTTCTGGGTATTCTTGCCACCTCTTCCTAATATCTTCTGTTTCTATTAGATCCATACCATTTCTGTCTTTTATTGTGCCCATCTTTGCTTGAAATGTTCCCTTGGTATCTCTAAGTTTCTTGAAGAGATCTCTACTCTTCCCATTATATTGTTTTTCTCTATATCTTTGCATTGATCAGTTAGTGAGGCTTTCTTATCTCTCCTTACTATTCTTTGGAACTCTGCATTCAAATGGGTATATCTTTCATTTTCTACTTTGTCTTTCACTTCTCCTCTCTTTTTTCTCAGCTGTTCCTCAGATAACCATTTCCCTTTTTTGCAGTTCTCTTCTTGGGGATGGTTTTGATCACTGCCTCCTGTACAATGTTACCTCTGTCCATAGTTCATCAGGCATTCTGTCTATCAGATCTAATCCCTTGAATCTATTTGTCACCTCCACTGTATAATTGTAAGGGATTTGAGTTAGGTTATACCTGTATGGTCTAGTGGTTTTCCCCTACTTTTTTCAATTTAAGTCTGAATTTTGCAATAAGGAACTGATGATCTGAATCATAGTCAGCTTTGGGTATTCTTTTCGCCTGACTGTACAGAGCTTCTCCATCTTCAGCTGCAGAGAATATAATCAATCTGATATCGGTATTGACCATCTGGTGATGTCCTAGTGTAAAGTTGTGTCTTGTGTTGTTGGAGGAGGCTGTTTGCTATGACCAGTGTGTTCTCTTAAAAACACTGTGTTAGCCTTTGCCCTGCTTCATTTTGTATCCCAAGGCCAAACCTACCTGTCACTCCAGGTATCTCTCGACTTCCTACTTTTGCATCCCAGTCCCCTGTGATTAAAAAGGACATCTTTTTTTGGTGTTAGTTCTAGAAGATCCTGTAGGTCTCCATAGAACCATTCAATTTCAGGTTCTTCAAATTAGTGGTTGGTGCATAGTCTTGAATTTCTGTGATGTTAAATGATTTGCCTTGGAAACGAACAGAGATCGTTCTGTCATTTTTGAGATTGCACCCACGTGCTGGATTTCTCTTTTGTTGACAATGAGAGCTACTCCATTTCTTCTAAAGGATTCTTGCTCACAATAGTAGGTATAGTGGTCATGTGAGTTAAATTCGCCCATTATGGTCAGTTTTAGTTCACTGATTCCTAAAATGTCAGTGTTCACTCTTGCTATCTCTTGTTTGACCACTTACAGTTTACCTTGATTCATGGACCTAACATTTCAGGTACCTATACAATACTGCTCTTTACAGCATTGGACTTGACTTTCACCACCAGTCACATCCACAACTGGGCAATTTCTCTGCTTTGGCTCAGCCTCTTCATTCCTCTGGAGCTACTTCTCTTCTCTTCTCCAGTAGCGTACTGGCACCTTCCAACCTGGGGAGTTCTTCTTTTAGTGTCATGTCTTTTTGTCTTTTTATACCATTCATATTGATGAATGGTAGTTCATCAATACTGTTTATTAAATTTTGCTTTTTTGACCTACTGATAAAGCATATCTTTGTTATTATATCTTAGATAAAGATATTTTCCTTTCTTTATAGAATGATTGTTTGTGAGGATTATTTCTAGGAGGCTTATCATAGTTTAATGTGATATGCTAGTCTTTATTCTGGAAGTTGGTATTTAAGTACTATTATGCAATACTCAAAAAGTATTAAACTTTAGTCTCACAGCAGCATTATGATGAAAAACTATAACTAATAAATAATTTCATGGAAACTCAAATTTCTCCTTGCGTTTCTCAAATATTGAGAAGCAATAATTTTGCTCATGCTAATAATAACTCAAAATTTTTTTCTTAATAATAAACTTTTGTTAATTTGATGCTGTCTAGGTAATACAACTCTTTATATAAGGTTGTTTCAGGGATTGGCTGACATCAAAAGGCAGGAAGGAAAAATTTTCCAGTCATGTCTCAGAACTCGAAGGTTGAATGACACCAAGAACTTACATAGTTTCCCTGCGGCCTATCTTACACAGAAGAACTATACAAAAAAGAACTTCATGACCCAGATAATCACGATGATGTGATCACTCACCTATAGCCATACACGCTGGAATGTGAAGTCGAATGGGCCTTAGGAAGCATTACTACTAACAAAGCTAGTGGAGATGATGGAATTCCAGTTGAGCTATTTCAAATCCTAACAGATGATGCTGTGAAAGTGCTGTACTCAATATGCCAGAAAATTTGGAGAGCTCGGCAGTGGCCACAGGACTGGAAAAAGTCAGTCTTCATTCCAATCCACCAAAAAGTCAATGCCGAAAATTGTACAAACTACCACACAAGTGCACTCATCTCACATGCTAGGAAAATAATGCTCAAAATTCTCCAAGCTAGGCTTCAACAGTATGTGAATCAAAACTTTCAGTTGTTCAAGCTGGATTTAGAAAAGGCAGAGGAACTAGAGATCAAATTGCCAACATCCGTTGGATCACTGAAAAGGCAAGAGAGTTCCAGAAAAACATCTACTTCTGCTTTATTGACTATGCCACAGTCTTTGACTGTGGAGACCACAACAAACTCTGGAAAACTCTGAAAGTGATAGGAATACCAGACCACCTGACTTGCCTCTTGAGAAACCTATATGCAGGTCAGGAAGCAACAGTTAGAACTGGACACAGAACAACAGACTGGTTCCAAATAGGAAAAGGAGTACATCAGGGCTGTATATTGTCACCCTGCTTATTTAACTTATATGAAGAGTACATCATGAGAAACGCTGGGCTGGATGAAACACAAACTGGAATCAAGATTGCCGGGAGAAATATCAATAACCTCAGATATGCAGATGACACCACCCTTATGGGAGAAAGTGAAGAAGAACTAAAGAGCGTCTTGATGAAGGTGAAAGAGGAGAGTGAAAAAGTTGGCTTAAAACTCAATATTCAGAAAACTAAGATAGCATCTGATCCCATCACTTCATGGCAAATAGCTGAGGAAAAAATGAAAACAGTGACAGACTATATTTTTTTTTGGCTCCAAAATCACTGCAGATGATGACTGTAGCCATGAAATTAAAAGATGCTTACTCCTTGAAAGGAAAGTTATGACCACCCTAGACAGCATATAAAAAAGCAGAGACATTACTTTGCCAACAAAGGTCATCCAGTCAAAGCTATCGTAGTCATGTATGGATATGAGAGTTGGACTGTAAAGAAAGCTGAGCGCCGAAGAATTGATTTGAACGGTGGTGTTGAAGACTTGAGAGTCCCTTGGATTGCAAGGAGATTCAACCAGACCATCCTAAAGGAATGAGTCCTAAATATTCTTTGGGAGGACTGATGTTGAAGCTGGAACTCCTATACTTTGGCCACCTGATGCAAAGAACTGACTCATTGGAAAAGTCCTTGTTGCTGGAAAGATTGAAGGTGGGAGGAGAAGGGGAAGACAGAGAATGAGATGGTTGGATGGCATCACTGATTCAGTGGGCATGAGTTTGAGTAGACTCTGGGAGTTGGTGGCTGACAGAGAATCTGGCCTGCTGCAGTCCATGGGGTCACAGAGAGTTGGACATTACTGAGCGACTTAACTGAACTATCTTAAAAATTCACTATTTCCTTAAAAAAAAGTGATGAAACAAAAAAGCAATCAATAGGCAAAGAAAAACAAGCTTGCCTAAATAATGCTTTTGTCAGATTTTTTCTAGCTCAGAAACTTTCAATGGCCCTATTTCATGTTCTGTTAGAACCAAATTTCTCTGCATGGGCTTTTAAGTTTCTTTTTACATTCTGGCTACATTGTTAGCTCTCAAATTCAGTTTCTCCAGCCTAGGCTCTTTATGATTTCATGAACATGGCATAAATGTTCATTCTTATACATCTTTAATAATGGTATTTCTTTGTTCTGGAATTTCATCTCCTCATCTGCTTATTCCCAACTAGTCTAAGAAAAATGTAGGCATTACTGGCTCTTTTAAATCTTCCCTGACAACCTCAACAGCTTCTGAACCATTTCTGCATTACATTTACATTGTGTTACATAAAATGCTTTATATAATTAGTGCAACATTTCATTTATCTGTTACTGTTGCAAATGATGGTTTTCACAAGCATGAGTTTTCTAGAATATGAGCACATAGAAATCTCTCCATTTTTATATTGCTTTGTATGAAATATTTCTGTCAAGTATTACAAGCATCTCTGCCTAAATAAAGGATACAAAACATACTTAAAACTATTGATGGTTCAGGATCATTACTATGAACATTAGGTTCAGTTCAGTCAGTTGTGTCTGACTCTTTGCAACCCCATGGACAGCAGCACTCCAGGCTTCCCTGTCCATCACCAACTCCCGGAGCTTGTTCAAACTCATGTCCATTGACTCGGTGATGCTATCCAATCATCTCATCCTCTGTCGTCCCCTTCTTCTCCTGCCTTCAGTCTTTCCCAGCATCAGGGTCTTTTCCAATGAGTTGGCTCTTTGCATTAGGAGGCCACATTATTGGAGTTTCAGCTTCAGCATCAGTCCTCCCAATGAATATTCAGGACTGATCTCCTTTACGATTGACCGTTTGACCTCCTTGCAGTCCAAGAGACTCTCAAGAGTTCTCCAACACCACCTTTCAAAAGCAGCAATTCTTTGGTGCTCAGCTTTCTTTATAGTCCAACTCTCACATCCACACATGACTACTGGAAAAACCACAGCTTTGACTAGATGGACCTTTGTTGGCAAAGTAGTGTCTCTGCTTTTTAATATGCTGTCTAGTTTGGTCATAATTTTTCTTCCAAGCAGCAAGTGTCTTTCAGTTTCATGGCTGCAGTCATCATCAGCAGTGATTTTGGAGCCCAGGAAAATAAAGTCTGTCACTGGTTCTATTGTTTCCACATCTATTTGCCATGAAGTGAATGGGACTGGATGCAATGATCTTAGTTTTTTGAATGTTGAGTTTAAGCCAGCTTTTTCACTCTCCTGTTTCACCTTCATCAAGAGGCTATTTAGTTTCTCTTCACTTTCTGCCATAAGGATAGTATAATCTGTGTATCTGAGGTTATTGATATTTCTCCCAGCAATCTTGATCCCAGCATGTGCTTCATCCAGCCAGGCATTTCACATGATGTATTCTGATCAGGATGACAATGTACAGACTAGACCTACTCCTCTCCTAATTTGGAGCCAGTCTGTTGTTCCATGTCTAATTCTAATTGTTTGTCTTGCCCTGCATATATATTTCTTAAGAGGTAGATCATGTGGTTTGATATTCTCATCTCTTGAAGAATTTTTCACAGTTTAATTGTGATCTACACAGTCAAAGGATTTGGTGTAATCAATAAAGTAGAAGTAGATGTTTTTCTGGAACTCTCTTGCTTTTTTGATGATCCAGTGGATGTTAGCAATTTGATCTCTGGTTTCTCTGCCTTTTCTAAATCCAGGTTGAACATCTGGAAGTTCACGGTTCATGTACTATTGAAGACTAGCTTGGAGAATTTTGAGCATTACTTTGCTAGCATGTGAGATGAGTGCAATTGTGCAGTAGTTTGAATATTCTTTGGCATTGCCCTTCTTTGCGATTGGAAAGAAAACCGATCATTTCCAGTCCTGTGGCCACTGGAAATTTTGCAAATTTGCTGGCATATTGAGTGCAGCACTTCATCAGCAACATCTTTTAGGATTTGAAATAGCTCAACTGTCATTCCATAACCTCCACTAGCTATATTTGTAGTGATGCTTCTAAGGCCCACTTGGCTTTGCATTCCATGATGTCTGGCTCTAGGTGAGTGATGAGATCATTGTGAGCATTAAATATTATGAACTATGAACATTAATTATTATATTATACTATTTAGTGTTAGTTGGTCCGTCGTGTCCAACTCTTGCAACCCCATTTACTAGAGCCTGCCAGGCTCCTCTGTCCATAATATTTTCTAGACAAGGCAGTAAATGGGACTTCCCTGGTTGCTCAGTGGTAAAGAATCCTTCTGCAATGCAGGAGATGCAGTAGGAGCTGCAGGTTTAATCCCTGGGTCAGGAATATCCCCTGGTGAAGGAAATGGCAACCCACTCCAGTATTCTTGCCTGGGAAATCCCATGGTCAGAGGAGCCTGGTGAGCTACAGCACGTGGTGGTCTCAAAAAAGTCAGATACGAATTAGTGATTAAACTACAACAACAAATAGTAAATATCAAGGCATTTGTTCTGTGTAAACATTCTGGTCCCATCACTTCATGGGAAATAGATGGGAAACAGTGGAAACAGTGTCAGACTTTATGTTTTTGGCTCCAAAATCACTGCAGATGGTGATTGCAGCCATGAAATTAAAAGATGCTTACTCCTTGGAAGAAAAGTTATGACCAACCTAGATAGCATATTGAAAAGCAGAGACATTACTTTGCCAACAAAAGTCCATCTAGTCAAGGCTATGGTTTTTCCAGTGGTCAAGCTGAAACTCCAGTACCTTGGCCACCTCATGCGAAGAGTTGACTCGTTGGAAAAGACTCTGATGTTGGGAGAGATTGGGGGCAGGAGGAGAAGGGGACAACAGAGGATGAGATGGCTGGATGGCATCACTGATTCGATGGAAGTGAGTCTGAGTGAACAATGGGAGTTGGTGATGGACATGGAGGCCTGGCGTGCTGCGATTCATGGGGTTGCAAAGAGTTGGACACGACTGAGTGACTGAACTGAACTGAACTGAAACATTCTTCTGAGTTCATGTTTTCTCAATTTATTTTCTTGTACTAGACTTTCAACCATCATCTCCTCTGTAACTCATATTTCCACCTTTATAAAAACACTGCATTTTCCATCTATCTATTCTACCCATTTTAGGTAGACTGGACCTTCGTTTTTGATGACAAGTGAATTGCAGAGCAATGAAGGCAGCCCACTATCTCAATTTCTAGGGGCTTACTCCTTGGAAGGAAAGTTATGACCAACCTAGATAGCATATTCAAAAGCAGAGACATTACTTTGCCAACTAAGGTCCGTCTAGTCAAGGCTATGGTTTTTCCTGTGGTCATGTATGGATGTGAGAGTTGGACTGTGAAGAAGGCTGAGCGCCGAAAAATTGATGCTTTTGAACTGTGGTGTTGGAGAAGACTCTTGAGAGTCCCTTGGACTGCAAGGATATCCAACCAGTCCATTCTGAAGGAGATCAGCCCTGGGATTTCTTTGGAGGGAATGATGCTAAAGCTGAAACTCCAGTACTTTGGCCACCTCATGCAAAGAGTTGACTCATTGGAAAAGGCTCTGATGCTGGGAGAGATTGGGGGCAGGAGGAGAAGGGGATGACAGAGGATGAGATGGCTGGATGGCATCACTGACTCGATGGACGTGAATCTGAGTGAACACTGGGAGTTGGTGATGGACAGGGAGGCCTGGCGTGCTGCAATTCATGGGGTCACAAAGAGTTGGACACGACTGAGCGACTGAACTGAACTGAACTGAGAGCTAATTTAGTTGGACTCCACCCTGTCATGAGAACGATTTCTAACCTTTCCAACCCTTGGCATGTCCTTTTATGCCATTCTTACAACCAAATAGAATGGGCAAATGGATATAGGAGCATTTAGTCGATTGACATCAGTCAACTTATGTATCTTGGAGGTTTTTGTTCTACTTGCCTGATCTTCATTTGGATGTGGACTTCCTATACATTTATTATTGTTTCATAATATTTCATGTCTTATTTTCCTCAGTTTGATAAGATTATAAAATGTCTTTTGGACATTTACCATAAAATAAGTACATTCTATATGATGAGAAATATAATTATATTTATATCTGGCTTATGCTCTAGAAAATTTCTCATAATCACCAATTTAAACCTCATAATCATATGGAATTGTAATTTATGATACATTCATTTTACAGACAAATAAAGGGAAATTTAGAGAAAGAGGTTATGCTGCTGGCACATGAGTTTCAAACACAAGTCTTCTGATTTCTGTTCCAGTGTATCCTCAACTATTACTTCACCTTCTGAGTAAGGCATTGAGCTAGGCTTCAGGAAGCTTCTTGCTTCCTCAGAATGGATAGAATAAACACAGAATACCTAATTGGATGTGGTTAGTGCTCTGCAGAAGTGAGACAGTGTAGTGGAAATTCAAAGGTGTGGTGTGTAATTGTGTGTCTGAATCCTTGCTCAAAGTAAACATATAAGAACCCCACTTCTGGGCATACACACCGAGGAAACCAGAATTGAAAGAGACACGTGTACCCCAATGTTCATCACAGCACTGTTTATCATAGCCAAGACATGGAAGCAACCTAGATGTCCATCAGCAGATGAATGGATAAGAAAGCTGTGGTACATATACACAATGGAGTATTACTCAGCAATTAAAAAGAATACATTTGAATCAGTTCTAATGAGGTGGATGAAACTGGAGCCGATTATACAGAGTGAAGTAAGCCAGAAAGAAAAACACCAATGCAGTATGCTGCTGCTGCAGCTATGTCGCTTCAGTCATGTCCGACTCTGCGACCTCATAGACGGCAGCCCATCAGGCTCCCCCATCCCTGGGATTCTCTAGGCAAGAATACTGGAGTGCGTTGCCATTTCCTTCTCCAATGCATGAAAGTAAAAAGTGAAAGTGAAGTCCCTCAGTTGTGTCCAACTCTTAGCGACCCTATGGACTGCAGCCTACCAGGCTCCTCCATCCATGGGATTTTCCAGGCAAGAGTACTGGAGTGGGGTGCCATTGCCTTCTCCACCAATACAGTACACTAACGTATATATATGGAATTTAGAAAGATGGTAATGATAACCCTGTATGCGAGACAGCAAAAGAGACACAGATGTATAGAACAGTCTTTTGGACTCTGTGGGAGAGGGCGAGGGTGGGATGATATGGGAGAATGGCATTGAAACATGTATAATGTCATATATGAAATGAATCGCCAGTCCAGGTTCAGTGCATTATACTGGATGCTTGTGGCTGGTACACTGAGATGACCCAGAGTGATGGTACGGGGAGGGAGGAGGGAGGGGGTTCAGGATGGGGAACACGTGTATACCTGTGGTGGATTCATGTTGAAGTATGGCAAAACCAATACAATATTGTAAAGTAATTAGCCTCCAATTAAAATAAATAAATTTATTAAAAAAAGAAAGTCATTGATATTCATAAGGAAGAAGTAGCCTAAGAAATAGGCCTTGGTATGTGTAATATTTGGAAGATAGATGCTGAATGGAATTTGATGGCAGACAAAGGCATAGACTGTGGAAACAAAGACTTGTACAGTTTGATACAAAGTACACGTAGGGGATTTGTGAGGGATTGGTGGAGATTTATGGTACATTTCTAGGAGAGTTGTGATGACTATGCTGAGGATAATGTCCTTAAAACTGTTTCCTGTTTATAGTGTATTTGATTTAATGGTGAGAGATGGCTTTAGGCATCCTGTTATAATGAATTCATTTTCTTCCTTGGTTGGAGAAATGGTGAGAGCCACATGTAAGCTTTTTGACTGAGAGGCGGATACTTATCAATTTGCTCTTGACTGTGATGTTCCAGGTAGCATTTGTTTATGTGCTGGTGCATGGGGAGTTTGGAAGTTATTTATGTAATCCAATATTCTTGTTTCCACTCCAGATATGATTTTTTAACAGTCACCAGAAAAGAGATCAGTAGTGCTGTAAAGACCCCTAACTGGGATTTTAATTAAAGATAATATATTTATGCACCAAGAAGAAGGTTATTAGAAATTATTAATAGCACAATTTAAACTCCACAGGAATAAGTTCATATTTTTCAATAATCTGTTTTTAATATGGGTAAAATTTACATCATGTTCACTTTCATTTTACCTAAAACTTTGGTAATGCCCTTGTTTCCCTAAACGATTGTATTGACCAACTTCTTACTTTAAAAACTTGTCTCATTGTATGATAATCTCATAAAGAGAAATCATTACGATCAGTTACTTGACTAGCTCCTTGGTTGATCTGTTAACTCAGGTAAAAGACACTCTTTAGTCCTTGTAGAAAAAAGTCTACAATACCTGAAATATAGTAAGCTGTCTGTCTTCCTCTCCATTTTAGCGGGTGCACTAACTGTGCAAAGGTTTTTGCTTTGCCTTATCTTCTCATGAGACTTTAAGGATTAAACAATTCCTAGGAAAGAAACAAAGGCAAAGTATGCTATTTCTCAAATAATTCAAGTGAAACCTGAAAATAAGATGAAGTATAAGCCCAGGACACTGGGAAAAAACCAACTGAAATTGCCAAAATAGCTCAAAGTCGGGGAACATTTTTGTGCTGTATTGAATTCAAGCTAGAGAGATATTCTGAAAATATTTTGATGCTTTTGTTTTTTTAAGAAAAATGTCAGGTACAGAAGATTAACTTTTATTCATGCATTCAATAAAAAAATTAGAAATATATATGTGGACTGTGGGTTGTTTTGAAATAAGAATAAAATCTGAAACATTTTATTTGATGGAGCACTTTTATAATCAAGTTTCCAAATTAGAATAAACATTTTGAAGTTCAAATAATCCTTTGACTATGATTAGATTTAGTTCTATTGGTACCTAATATTTTTAGGCTTTAGTGGATAATATAAAAGAAACTTGATTTTCTCTATGAATCACTTTAAATTTTGAGCCATGGGTTTTAGTTTTTCTAAGAGCTAATATCAGAAAATACATCATGTGCCCAAAGAGTGCCATCTATCCCTATTTAAGATTTATGGAAAAACTATTGTATCTTACTGTTATAGCCAGAAGCACTATGTTTGCATTATTTGACAACAAAAAGTTATATCCATATCCTGATGTAAATTCATTGTATGGTTCTATTGGGCTTCCCAGGTGGCGCTAGTGGTAAAGAACCCGCCTGCCAGTGCAGGAGACATAAATGATGCAGGTTTGATCCCTGGGTCTGGAAGATTCTCTGGAGGAGAGCATGCAACCTACTCCAGTATTCTTGCCTGGAGAATCCCCCCCCCAGACAGAGGAGCCTGGTGGACTACAGTCCATAGGGTTGCAAAGAGTCGGACACTACTGATGTGACTTAGCGTGCAAGTTCGCACACACACGATTCTATTGTTGCTTTCCAGAATACAACTCTCTCTGTAAAAGTAAAAAATTATGTAAAATTTTTCATCTTTTATACATAGTCACTATAAGATATATTTGTGTTCAGACATCGTCTCTCTAGTTCCTTGCAAGTGTCAGACAATGACATTTCTGAATTTTGGATTCCATCTATTCACTGATAATCTCAAATCTGCATCTCTACACTGAGTTACTCTCCTGAGTCCACAGCTACACATCCAGCATCTAATCTGACATACTCATTTGGAGATCTAATAGGTATTTCAAACTTAATGTATCTGAATAAAAGTAGAGACGCTCTCATCTCTCACCTCAATCCCAAATCTAATTCCTTACAAGCCATTTTATATCAGATTATACAAATTGCTCAATCAAAAGAAAAAAGAAAGAAAATCAAGAAATCATTCTTGGCTCTTTTTGTTCTTTTATAGTTGCATCCAGTATGTTGTTAATGAGCTATCCCCCTATTCTCTAAAATAACTATATTCAAAATCTGACCTCTTCTCTTTTTTAACCTTGCTACAGCCAGTCTGAAAAGCCATAAATTTTGCACTGACTTCTGCAATAGCCTCCTGTAACCATTCTGCTGAAAACCTTCCAAAGACTTCACATTGTATGTGAAAAAAGCCAGTGCCAAAGAATCCTAGCACTCACTAATATCCTAGTTTCTTTTTCAAAAATAAAGAACAGAAATTTCTCACAGTTCTTTTAAAAATTTGGAGTGTAGTTGATTTACAATCTTGTGTTTGTTTCAGGTATATAGCAAAGTGATTTGGTGCTATACATATTTTTTCCCATGTCTTGGCTATTGTAACTAGTCTGTCTGTGAACACTGAGGTGAATATAGTTTCTTTTCCATTGTGTATGTATGTACATATACACATACACATTTTTCTTATCCATTCAAAATGCAACACTTAGGTTGCTTCCATATCTTTACAATATACATATTCTTTTTATAATATATATATTCTTTTTAGATTCTTTTCCATTATAGATTGTTACAAAATAATGAGTATAGATAGTTTCCTGTACTGTTATCTATTTTATATATAGGTATTGTGAATATGTTTGGAGAAGGCAATGGCACCCCACTGCAGTACTCTTGCCTGAAAAATCCGATGGACGGAGGAGCCTGGTAGGCTGCAGTCCATTCAGGCACGACTGAAGCGACTTAGCAGCAGCAGCAGCAGCATTGTGAATATGTTAACACAAACTCCTCATTTATCACCACACCCCCCACCCCTGCCCCCAGCGTTTCCCCTTTGGGAACCATGAGTTCATTTTCTATATCTGTTCGGATTTATTTCTGTTTTGTACATAAGTTCATCTGTATCCTCTTTTGTTCTGAAGATTTCACATGTAAGCAATATTACATGGTGTTTGTCTTTCTCTCTCTGGCTTACTTTACCTAGTATGATAATCTCTAGGTCTAATCATACTGCTATGAATGGCCTTATTTCATTCCTTTTTATGGTTGAGTTACATAGCTCAGTTGGTGAAGAATCAGCCTGCAATACAGGAGACCCTGGTTTGATTCCTGGATTGGAAAGATGGGCTGGAGAAGGGATAGGCTACCCACTCCGTGATTTTTGGACTTCCCTTGTGTTCAGCTGGTAAAGAATCTGCCCACACTGTGGGAGACCTGGGTTCGATCCCTGGGTTGGGAAGATCCCCTGGAGAATGGAAAGGCTACCCACTCCAGTATTCTGGCCTAGAGAATTCCATGGACTGTATAGTCCACGGGGTCGCAAAAAGTCAGACATGACTGAGCGACTTTCACTTCTACAGTATTTCATTGTATATATGAGCCTTTTGTCTTTATCGAGTCATCTTGGACATTTAGGTTGTTTCCGTGTCTTACCTATTGTAATAGTGCTTCTGTGAAAATGTGGTGCATGTAGTTTCTTCTCTTTCAATCTGCGCCTAAACACACACACACACACAGACACACATACACACAGACACACATTGTCCCTATCCATTCAATAAGCAATGCTTAGGTTGCTTCCATGTCTTGGCAGTTATAAATAATGCTGCTATGAACACTGGTGTTCATGTCTTTTCAAATTAGTGTTTTTTGTTTTCTTTGGGTAGATATCAGGAAGTGGAATTGGTAGATCAAATCATAATTCTATTTTTTATTTTTTGAGAAACCTCCACACTGTTTTCCATAGTGACTACACCAACTTGTAATGCCAGCAAATGCATAAAAGTGTTCCCTTTTAGCCACGTATTTGTCAACACTAGTTGTTGTTTTTTTGATTATAGCCATTTTGACAGGTGTGAGGTGATATCTCACTGTGGTTTTGATTGAGCATATTTTCATGTCTCTGTTGGTCACCTGTATGGCTTTTTAAAAAAATGTCTATTCAGGTTCTTTGCCTGTTATAAAATTGAAATGTCTTTGATGTTAAGGTTTATGAGTTCTTTGTATATTTTGGATATTAATCCCTTATTGGGTATATTGTTTGCAAACAACTTCTCCTATATTTAGTAGGCTGCTTTTCTGTTTAGTTGATGGTTTCTTTCACTGTGCAAAAGCTTTTTGGTTTGTTGTAGTCCACTTAAACATTTTTTGCTTTTCCCTTTGTCTTAGGAGACAAATTGAATATCATTAAGACCAATGCTCGGAGAAGGCAATGGCACCCCATTCCAGTACTCTTGCTTGGAAAATCCCATGGACGGAGGAGCCTGGTAAGCTGCAGTCCATGGGGTCGCTAAGAGTTGGACACGACTGAGCGACTTCCCCTTCACTTTTCACTTTCATGCACTGGAGAAGGAAATGGCAACCCACTCCAGTGTTCTTGCCTGGAGAATCCCAGGGATGGGGGAGCCTGGTGGGCTGCCGTCTATGGGGTCATACAGAGTCAGACACGACTGAAGTGACTTAGCAGCAGCGGTAGCAGCAGCAAGACCAATGCTAGAGATCATACTGGGTATATTTTCTTGTAGGAATTTTAAGATTTTAGGTCTTATATTTAAGTCTCTATGTTGAATCTATTTTTGTATATGGTGTGAGAAAGTAGTCCCGTTTGATTCTTGTGCATGTAGCTGTCCAGTTTTCCCAACACTATATGTTAAAGAGGCTATCTTTTCCGTATTGTATGTTCTTGCCTCCTTTGTCATAGACTGACTATATATGCATGTGGGTTTATCTCTGGCTCTCTATTCTGTTCCATTGATCTATGTGTCTGTTTTTATGCCAGTATTATAAAATTTGTCTGTTTTGGTTATTGAAGCTTTGTGATGTAATTTAAAATCAGATAGCATAATGCCTAAGAAAAGAGATTCTAAATGTTCATTGCTATGGCCTAAAATATTGCCTGGCATGCAGCATTTTTTAACTGTTTGACTACTGTATGTGCATGCGTGCTCCGTCATATCCAACCCTATGGGCTGTACCCGCCAGGCTTCTTTGTCCATGGGATATTACAGGCAAGAATATTGGAGTGGGTTGCCATTTCCTCTTCCAGGGGAACTTCTTGATCCAGTCATCAAACCCCTATCTCCTGTGTCTCCTGCACTGCAGGCAGATTCTTTACCGCCTGAGTCACATGGGAACAAGATGTATGATACTTGAGAATAGGAATTGTATCCTGTAGCTCAAATGTATATAAAGCATACATCTCATATAAATGATAATATTTCTAGTGTCATGTCTCATTTAATTGCATGTAAATAAGGTAATAATAGAAGGGCATAAGATTTGGACACAGAAATATCCATTTCAAGTTGTGAACCTACTGTGTGACCCTAAGAAATTCTTTCTTAGGCTCTGTATCTACTATGTACACAGGGGCATACTATGTACACAATAGTATATACTTCATTCTGATGGCAATATTATGAGATATAAAATTTATGAATGAATAGCATAAATTGTTTAGAGTATTTACGGTGTAAAAGATAAAGCCACAAAACTATTTTAAAGTACTTAAAAGAAATACTTTGTGTGTTGGATAGAGTTGGGTAGGTACCTTGTATCTATACATACTTTGTGGGTAGACAATGCTGATAAGTGTTATGCATTTTAATTAGAAATATTATCCCATATTACTGTAATATAGGGTTCACTAATATGTTTAACAGTGTCTCTCAGTTGTTACAGTTTCCTGGGACTTCAAAATAAAGAAATTGCTTTCCATTCAACATGTATTCCTATAGTTCAAAATTTTCTTTAATGTGCTATTATTCTTATCTGGTGAGGGTGAATTAAGTATCAATGCCTGGGTGAAAACTTGCTTTTTCTTTTCTGGTACAATTAGTTTCTCTTCACTGGTTCATTTTACCATCATTCTTAGGGGCCTGTCCTCAATTGTCCCTAGATCTTCCTAGATTCATCAAAGTAGAACAAAGCAGCATCATGGGATCAAATATTTATTGTCCATAAGCAAGACGTACTATCAGGCTTTTATCTGTGTGTACTTTTCCCAGAAAAGAACATATATTATAGCAAATAGAATATGTAATGCTTGTTAAATTCCTATGGGAAAGTTCTTTGGAACATTAGGCATAGTTGCTGTTAAACATTACTATTGAAAAGAATAGGGACTTTTTCCCTGAATCTGCCTCAGTGAAGAAGTGGGCTATGATTGATTATTATCACTGTTCCTAATTCTGCTTCAGAGTATGTAATAAAATGATCAGAATAGTCCTGCCTTTTAAGAAGTCCTTATTTGATCCTCAAATGGAGTTGTAGCTTGTGAGGCAGTTCTTTCTGTATCTGCTTTGTAAGACCGAAAGGCCATGCCAACTCAGATTTGGGGCTGGAAAAAGCAGTGTATATTACTCAGAATTTTTCCTCTTCAAGAAGAGGACTGAAATGCAATGCAAGGTATATTGTAATTGAATTTTTTAAAAGCATTGCCTTAGGGGAAGGAGTAAAGGGAAGAGTAGAATATTCCTTTGACTGGTTTCTGTCTCCAGGTGTGCTGAAATATCCATCTTACTGCTTATTAAAAAGACAATAGGCCTAGTCCTGAAAAGAGATCATTTCTGCTTTTGACAAGGCTCCTAGATAAAGTTGTTTTAAAATGCCATTATGCAGATTTTCGCAAAGCAGAAGTTAACAGCTTTGTCCTATTTGGTAACACTAGCTAAAATTTTTTTTCTTGATTTTGTTAATGAAATCTACAAATCAAGGAACATTTGAATAGAGACCTAGAAGGGCACTTCTATTAATGTTTTATGATACTTATTTAAGAGAACATAAAGGAACCCAAGAGATTTTGTGTCAGGATGGAATTGAAATGCATTATTGCATATTAGTATGTACAATACTGAGAATATGCAGGAGGTTTTTTCATAAATTGGATTCTAGCTAACCTAATACTCTACTATAAAAGGGCTTTTACCTCATGGATATGTATTATGAGCAAACTTTATGGTGCTAAGTATATTGCATTTATAAGTCTTGTACAGCCTGATCCAGCTTTTAAAAATTGTGCTTAATTAAACATTAATGCTTCATTGAGCATTCTTACTCTGGAGGTGGGGACAGAATGTGATCCCATGAGCCAGTACTGTGGATATATTGTGAGTTAGGTATGAGTTTTGCTTATGCTTCATTTTGAGTGAAGCAACTCTATTTTGGCTAAACCTAATCTTTCTCTTTCATACTTGACAGTTGTTCCTGCAGCAAAAAATTAACTTTTATCAGGGAAATAACAGAAACAAAATTCAAAGTGGTCTCAAATCCCAGCTGCTAGGATAAATCCCATAGACATTTTGAAAACATTTGTAAATGCGCATGGCCAAAAAAGTTAGATGCTATAGTGTGTTCTAGGGAACAGCAAGGAGGACTTAAACGCATCTTAAGGTAGTCAGAAGAAATTTTTCTTGATATCTGCAATGATTTTTGAATTGTTTTCCAGCCAATTCATTTTTATTTATTTATTATTATTCTTAGCCTTTTGCTTCAAAGGAAATTGGATATTACAGCTACTGCTGCTGCTGCTAAGTCACTTCAGTCATGTCCGACTCTTAGCGACCCCATGGACGGCAGCCTACCAGGCTCCTCCGTCCATGGGATTTTCCAGTCAAGAGTACTGGAATGGGTTGCCATTGCCTTCTCCCATTATAGCTACTAGAGCTTCATATACTTTCTAGCTTCATATACTCTCTTCTTGATAAAGTGTCCAGCAAAATAAGAATGAATCTCTTTATACCAACAGCTATAAAATGAAGAACTTTACAAAAATTTATTTTACTCCATGGTTTTGTTTATTTTAATTTCCAAGTGAGCATAAAATCTTTCCTTCAAAATTGACTGGCCTTTGAGTTGTTCCATTGTTGTTGCTAAGTTGTGTCTGACTCTTTGTGACCCCATGGACAGTAGCCCACCAGGCTCCTCTGTCCATGGGATTTCCCAGGCAAGAACACTGAAGTGGATTGCCGTTTCCTTCTTCAGGGGATCTTCCCGAGCCAGGGGTAGAACCCCTGTCTTCTGCATTGACGGGTTGATTTTTTACCACTGAGTCACCACAGAAACGAAAATTATTTCATTATCCACACAGGCTGGTTCCAAATAGGAAAAGGAGTACGTTAAGGCTGTATATTGTCACCCTGCTTTTTAAACTTACATGTAGAGTACATCATGAGAAACACTGGGCTGGAAGAAGCACAAGCTGAAATTAAGACTGCCGTAAGAAATATCAATATCAATAAAGATATGCAGATAACACCACCCTTATGGCAGAAAGTGAAGAGGAACTAAAAGCCTCTTGATGAAAGTGAAAGAAGAGAGTGAAAAAGTTGGCTTAAAGCTCAACATTCAGAAAACAAAGATCATAGCATCTGGTTCCATCGCTTCATGGGAAATAGATGTGGAAACAGTGTCAGACTTTATTTTTCTGGGCTCCAAAATCACTGCAGATTGTGATTGCAGCCATGAAATTAAAAGACGCTTATTCCTTGGAAGGAAAGTTATGACCAACCTAGATAACACATTGAAAAGCAGAGACATTAATTTGCCAACAAAGTTCTGTCTAGTCAAGGCTATTGTTTTTCCAGTGGTCATGTATGGATGTGAGAGTTGGACTGTGAAGAAAGCTGAGCCCCGAAGAATTGATGCTTTTGAACTGTGGTGTTGGAGAAGACTCTTGAGAGTCCCTTGGACTGCAAGGAGATCCAACCAGCCCATTCTAAAGGAGATTGATCCTGGGTGTTCTTTGGAAGGACTGATGCTAAAGCTGAAACTCCAGTACTTTGGCCACCTCATGAGAAGAGTTGACTCATTGGAAAAGACTCTGATGCCGGGAAGGATTGGGCAGGAGGAGAAGGGGACGACAGAAAATGAGATAGCTGGATGGCATCACCGACTCGATGGACGTGAGTTTGAGTGAACTCCAGGAATTGGTGATGGACAGGGAGGCCTGGCGTGCTGCGACTCATGGGGTTGCAAAGAGTCAGACACGACTGAGTGACTGAACTGAACTGAACTGAACTTCAGTGAGTACTCTGGCTTTGGATAATTGGATGGTTGTAACGTGGTTCTTCATCCCAGGAAAGGTTTCTTTGTTATTATTATTATTATTGCTTGTATTTGTTCATATTTTATTATTAGAAAAAGAGCAGTAACTATCCTTGTGACTTTTTCTTTTCAAATGTTTCCACTAAATCTAGGGAACTAGTGGGGTTTTAAGATATTTCTCCTTAAGCTGAAATGAGTTTCAGGGTCACTTTTATTTCTAAAAATGGTGATATTATGAAAAACGTTTCATTTTGGATTTGTTTTGGAAAAACAGATGTTTGGAAAAAACTGCATTCATAGGAAGCATTTGCATTTTAATCACTTGGAGGGTTGGCCTGTGAGAACCACCTTTTGTTCATAGTTAATTTTAGTGGGTTCTTTCATTTACTATTACCTAGACAGGCATTCACACTTGGCTGGCTTCTGTCTCTTCTCTCATCTGGCCTTTGATGAAGCCTGGTTGACCTGAATGGGCTCAGTTCTCTGTCTTTTATTTTGTAAGTGCTCCCATGACTCGCTCTGACAGTTGGTCTTGGTGGTGAGCGTTTATTTTGTTTTTAGCAGAATCCTTGTGTGCAGTGGTAGTGCGGTGCTCATATCTTCTGATGACAATGTTGAATCTCCTCCTGAATCTATTCAGCTCAAATTCAGCCAACCTTCACATCAGGCCAAAAAAACTTTTATTCAGTGGCAACTGGGTCATTTTATAGCAGGAACTGCTTAAAAAATTTTTTTAGCTCTGAAAGTTAACTCTAGTGTTGAAATAAAATAAGATAAAGACTCAACTAGTAAAATTTCCATATTTTCCGACTTTTTGGCATGCATAAAATTTAGTATTAGACCTAGTTTTGATGAAATAAAATGGAACTAGAAGATAACTCTTCTGGTGATAATATTTCTTCTAAATATCAGATATCTGTTTTTTTCCCCCCAGTTTTATTACTGAGATATAATTGACAAATAGAAACTGTACATATTAAAAGATTACAGCTTGATTTTTTAAAGAAACTTTTTATTTTGTATTGGGGTATAGCCAATTAACAATATACAACTGATGTTTGATATATGTATGCGTTGGGAAATTATCACCACAATTGAGCTATTCACATATCCATCAACTCACATAGTATTTTGTTTCCTTCTTGCTTCATTCCTTTCTTTTACATTTTTTTTTTTTTTGGTGATGACAACACGTAAGAGCTACCCTCTTAGCAAATTTCAAGTATCCAATACTGTATTGTTAACTATAATCCCCACTCTTCAGGAATTATCTAATTACATAGATTTGTATAAGATATGAAAGATGAGGTATGTTAAAATATGGTATAATTTTTAAGCTATAATATTATTTGATTTGCATGTTATTATATGGCATAGAGTTGACACATGGGATTGAAGACCACAGGTCCACTTATATGCAGATTTTTTTCAACAAATATATTGGGAAATATTTTGGAGATTTGTGGCAATTTGAAAAAAACTTGCAGGTGAAACATATAGCTTAGAAATTAAAAATATTAAGCAAATATATGTCAAGAATGTATAAAATGCATTATATAGTAGTCTAACCTTACATAGGTTTAAGGCAAGTGATATTGAATATAAAATTAATAATATGTTTGTTTTTATTACTGTCTTATAATTTTGCTTTCAAAGAATTACATTACCAAGCAATATGCCTCTTTTGTGCTCTCTCTATGGTTTAAGAAACTGTTTATCAGCCTATCATCACAGGGAAGTTTTTTATTAATATAACAAGTTTTCAGTACTGTATTATGACTAGGGCTGTGTATTGTATGTCATAAAAATTCTATGACAATTTATTCACTAGTGTACAGGCTAGGCTACCATGAAGCAGTTGTATCAGTTGTACTAGGTAACCATAAAGCAATCATATGGCTACTTCTTTGAGAAATAAATGCTATATATATTAAAGGGTTACAACAAATGCATTAATCATTATACCTGTAAATAGATACAAATTTTTTCATATTAATTTTTCATGGTTGATGTCTAGTGTTAGTAATGGGAAGAGCATCTATAGCATTTTGTATCATATAAGACATATTGGCATAGGTACTGACAAGTAATCTTGTAGATAGACAACATAAACTTATGGTGTCAGTAATTATAGCACGGACTGTAAGTGTATTTTCTCTTCCTTATGATTTCTTAATATCATACAGAAACCAGCCCTTTGTATGAATATTTATACCAAGCTGTGTGAGAAGTTCTGCAGAAAAGAAAACACCTTAATTTATATAAGCTGGAATTTTGCACACACTGGGCTATGACATCTTTTAAAATGGAAACAATAATCCATGTGAGATGCTTTGCGAAGCAGTACATTAATGAATTAACTGTAAAACTCTGATGAATATGTTCTTTTGTAATTCTGAAGGAATTCCATATTCTTAAGTAAATTTATTATATCAGTTATGATATGGTCTCTGACCACCTCAAATCAAAATAATCTCTCTGGGGATTATTACTGTAAACCAGCCGTTACATAAACCTTCTCAATCTTCTCAGACTGTTCTTTGCTAAACACATCGTATGTCTAATAACCACTCATTTTTCATTTCTCTATTGAAATTTCATTTCCCCTCAAAATTCATTATTCTATTTTATAGAACCCTGTTGGTTTCCTTTATATAATTATATTTGATGCCTTTGTTTAATGTTTGTCTTCCTCATTAGACTCTATGCCAATATTGGTCATGAGTATTTTGCTCACCATTTTCACCCAGCTCCTAGTCAAAACATGAGTTTAAGGAATACTTATTGAATGAGGATAAATATATTCATTTTTTAAAATGATAAATGTTTGTCTCCTCCTTTAGATAATAAAGTGCAGGAGTTTAGGGATTGTCATTGCCAAAATCACAATAGGGATATTAGGGATATTATTGCCAAAAATATGAGTGCAGTAAGTAGTGTTTGCTAAATACTTGTTAAATAAACTAGTTGTTTATTCTACCAATTTGAATAAACTATTTAATAAGTTGAATGATGTCCTTTTCTCCAGCTTTACTGGAGAATAACTGACAGAATTGTAAGTTTTTTTAACAGTATATGACACGAATCGATATATGTATATATTGTGAGATAATCGCCCCCCCCCCCATCAACTTGATTAACACATGCCATAACCTCACACATTTATTTCCCTTTCTATTTGTGGTGAAGACATTTAGGTTCTATTCTTAGGAAATTTCAGTTATACAATAGAGTGTTAAAACTATAGTTACCATGTAATATGTTAGAGTTCATTCATCTTGTAACAGAGTTATTCATTGTAGAACAGAAAGTTTGTACTCCTTTACCAATGTCTCCTCATTTCCCCCACCACATACTGCCTGGAAATGACTTTTTCACTCTGTTTTTATGATTTAAACTTTTTTTTTTAGATTCCTCATATTAGTGATGCCATGTGGTATTTGCCTTTCTCTGTCTGTCTCACATCACTTTGCATAATGCCCTCCAGGTTCATCCATGTTGTTACAAATGACAGAATTTCTTTCTTTCTTTTTTTTTTTTTTTGAGAAATATGAATAATATTCCATTGTGTGCAGCTTTCTGTAGCCATTCACCCATTGATGGACTCTTAGGTTATTTCCATACCTTGGCTATTATGAATAATGCTGCTGGGAATATGAATATGGGAGTACAGATATCTCTTTATGATGATGATTTCATTTCCTTTGGATATATACTCAGAAGTGGAATTGCTGGATCCTATGATAGTTCTATTTGTAATTTTTAGGGAACCTCTATATTGCTTTCCCCTGTGGCTGTACCAGTTTACATTCCTACCAACAGTGAGGGGTTTTCTCTATATCTTCATCTCTAATGATGAACTTTAAATGGTGAACTTTGGTTGATTTTTTTATTTTTTAAAATATTTATTTAGAATTCTAACTGATAGAAGAGCAGAAAATAGGATTTTCATGGTGTATGAGAATAGAAAAATGAAGCAAACAAGTTGTCTGGTTTATAGCTTAACAGAATGGAATTTTGTCATTAGAATAGAATTTAGATAAAACCCCACAGTTTGGAAGACTATTTTTACGTTATTTCCATACTAAGAAACGCCTATGTGAAGGTGCAGGAAATAGAGAATTCAGAAGTGTGAGAGCTTTATTATTTTATCAAATATTTGTTGAGACTACAAGGAATTTTACAGTGTGTTCAGATAGATTGGGTAGAGGGTGAGTATCCAGACTACAAAGGATCACAGTTTGTTTTTCATTATTAACAATGATCATATAAACACCAAAGTATCAAGAGACTGTAACAATTTTCTCAAATATAAGTGTTAGGAATTTCATTGTTCCTGAGGCAGGTCGGTATGAAAACAGGTTAGCCCCTTTGAGGAAGAGGAAAGCTTGAGCCCAGAGGAATTGTGACTTCGTTCTTATCAGCAGTGCTTACGGGTACAATTGGAAATAGCCATGTGTTTGCTGATCTGTTCTTTTTCTGCTCTACTGATGAGTTTCTCTCACTCTCCGGCCTCCCCATGCCCTAACCTTTCTTATCAGCTTGGTACTTCAGGAAATATTTTAGCCCAATATTTTAGTCAGGGTGGAAAGTTCAGGAGCTCTTATTTCAAGATTTATTTCCTGGGGAGAATAATGGAATTATTGTAGGAAATTTCTCTTGAGACAGCAGACAGTGGGGAGTGGGGTGGATGCCATTCTGAGTGCTTTGAAGCAATTGTTGCAAGTGACAGCACTTCCATAATCATATGTTAAGCAGCTTCTAATACTCAAGATGAGGAATTTGCAAGGAAAATATTAAAAAAGTATGTATGCAAGAGAGAGGTTAAAGTCAGTTTATTTTCAATTTCTGGGGAATTTTATACACACACACACACACACACTCACACACACACACTTTCTGGAGGTTTCTAGACGTCTGGCAGTCCTGAAAGCCCTGAATGCCCCATGAAAGAGAATATGAGCTTTTCTCTAGGGGTTTCTTTTGTCTAAAGTGTGAGGTGCAGAGAGCATATCACTATTTTGCTGTGAATCACACCTTATCTGGGTTGTTTTCATTTAACCAGTTTTGGTTTAGAATGTACTTAATGATGATGATCGTGACTGAAGTCTCATTATTGGTTCTTCGATGCTGACTCAAAGCTCTTTAGCAGGGTTTTTATTACTTGGAAACATCATTTTTTAATTTAGTAAACATTTCTTGAGCTCTGGCTCTGTGACAGGCACTCACAGTTTCATGAGTGGGGGCCCTGCACTTAATGAACAGGCAGAAAGCCCTGTCCTCATGGAGCCTAAGAAAGAAAAAAAGAAAGTATACTCTCTGTTGGATAGCGACTGTTGCTGAGAGTCTAAATCAGGGAATGGAGCTATAAAGTGTCAGGGGTGGATATTATAGGGGTCACCGAGGAGTAGACTTTTATGTAAAGACCTATAGAAGTGAAAAAACTAACTTTCTTAGAGAAAGCAACCCAGGAAGATGGAAGAGCCAACGTACTGGCCAGTATGGGAGCTTGTCCTTTGGCTTCGAGGAACAGAGAGACGCAGCTGGTATGTCTGGAATGGTGTGAGTCAGGAAGCGCAGCTAAGAGATGAATTCAGAGGGAATGTGGACCTCACACTGGGATGTAAGATCTGATCTGGGAACTCAGGGCACATCCTGGACCAATTAAATTAGATCTGTGGGGGCATGAACCCAGACATTTAACTGAGTTTGCAGTCACTCAATGTGCAAACAAGACTAAGAAATATCACTATTGGGGTGAAATGACATGATCTGAATGGCATGATGGGATGTCCATTTAAAAATGTTCATTTTAGCTGCTAGAAACTAGAAACTAGTTTCTAGAAACTCACAGCTAATACATACATTTTTAAATGGACATCCCATCATGCCATTTGTATCATAGAGATGATGGTTTAACATAGGGAGAAACTGCCATCAAAGGTTCTGACGACATCCTGATTCCTGATCTGGATAATGATCACAGGTGTATCAGCTTCTGAGAATCCATCAAATCATACATTTATAACTTCAGCACCTTTCTGTATGTATTTTGTAATTTTATATTTCACAAAGTAGAAGATCCTATCCTAGATAAAAGAGAATAGAGATGTTTAAAAATACACTGGTTTGCAGCAGCGACATGGATGGACCTCAAGATTGTCATACTGAGTGAAGGAGGTCAGGCAGAGAAAGATATCAGTTATATGTGTAATTTTTAAAAATGGTACAAATGAACTTATTTACAAAACAGAAATAGAGTCACAGATGTAGAAAACAAATTTATGGTTACAGGGGATAAGGGTAGGATAAATTGGCAGACTGGGATTGATATATACATACTGCTGCTGCTGCTAAGTCGCTTCAGTCATGTCTGACTCAGTGTGACCCCATAGATGGCAGCCCAATAGGCTCTCCTGTCCCTGGGATTCTCCAGGCAAGAACACTGGAGTGGGTTGCCATTTCCTTATCCAATACATGAAAGTGAAAAGTGAAAGTGAAGTCACTCAGTCATGTCCAACTCTTAGCGACCCCATGGACTGCAGCCTACCAGGCTCCTCTGTCCATGGGATTTTCCAGGTAAGAGTAATGGAGTGGGGTACCATCACCTTCTCTGATATACACACCACTATATATAAAATAGAAAGTAGGTAAAACTTCTAGAACATTCAGATCAGGTATGACTTAAATCAAGTCCCTTATGATGATACAGTGGAAGTGAGAAATAGATTCAGGGATTAGATCTGATAGACAGAGTATCTGAAGAACTATGGACAGAGGTTTGTGACATTGTGCAGGAGGCAGTGATCAAGACCATCCCCAAGAAAAAGAAATGCAAAAGGGAAAATGGTTGTCTGAGGAGGCCTTACAAATAGCCGAGAAAAGAAGAAAAGCTAAAGGCAAAGGAGAAAATAAAAGATATACCCATTTGAATGCAGAGTTCCAAAGAATAGCAAGGAGAGATAAGAAAGCTTCCTCAGTGATCAATGTAAAGAAATAGAGGAAAACAATAGAATGAGAGAGACTAGAGATCTCTTCAAGAAAATCAGAGATACAAAGGAAACATTTCAAGCAAAGATGGGCACAATAAAGGGCAGAAATGGTATGGACCTAACAGAAGCAGACGATATTAAGAAGAGGTGGCAAGAATACACAGAAGAACTATACAAGTGAGGTGAAGTGAAGTCGCTCAGTTGTGTCCGACTCTTTGCGACCCCATGGACTGAAGCCTACCAGGCTCCTCCATCCACAGAATTTTCCAGGCAAGAGTACTGGAGTGGCTTGCCATTACAAAGAAAGATCTTAATGACCCAGATAACCACGAAGGTGTGATTACTCACCTAGAGCCAGACATTCTGGAATGTGAAGTCAAGTGGGCCTTAGGAAGCATCACTACAAACAAAGCTAATGGAGGTGATGGAATTCCAGTTGAGCTATTTCAAATCCTAACAGATGATGCTGTGAAATCTGCTATGCCGCACATTTGGAAAACTCAGCAGTGGCCACAGGACTGGAAAAGGTCAGTTTTCTTTCCAGTCTCAAAGAAAGGCAATGCCAAAAAATGTTCAAACTACCACACAATTGCACTCATCTCACACACTTTCAAAGTAATGTTCAAAACTCTCTAAGCCAGGTTTCAATAGTACGTGAACTGTGAACTTCCAGCTGTTTAAGCTGGATTTAGAAAAGGCAGAGGAACCAGAGATCAAATTGCCAACATCTGTTGGATCATCAAAAAAGCAAGCGAGTTCCAGAAAAGCATCTACTTCTGCGTCATTGATTACACCAAAGCCTTTGACTGTGGATCACAGCAAACTGTGGAAAATTCTTAAAGATATGGGAATACTAGACCACCTTACGTGCCTTCTGAGAAATCTGTATGCAGCTCAAGAAGCAACAGTTAGAACTGGACATGGAAGATCGGACTGGTTCCAAATTGGAAAGGATTATGTCAAGGCTGTATATTTTCACCCTGCTTATTTAGCTTATATGCAGATTATATCATGTGAAATGCTGGGCTAGATGGAGCACAAGCTGGAATTAAGATTGCTGGAAGAAATATCAATAACCTCACATATGCAGGTGACACCACCCTTATGACAGAAAGCAAAGAAGAACTAAAGAGCCTCTTGATGAAAGTGAAAGAGCAGAGTGAAAATGTTGGCTTAAAACTCAACATTCAAAAAACTAAATCCTGGCATCTGATCCCATCACTTCATGGCAAATAGATGGGGAAACAATGGAAACAGTGAGAGGCTTTATTTTTTTGGGCTCCCAAATCACTGCAGATGGTGACTGCAGCCATGAAATTAAAAGATACTTGCTTCTTGAAAGAAAAGCTATGACTAACGTAGACAGCATATTAGAAAGCAGAGGCATCACTTTGCTGACAAAGGTTCATCTAGTCAAAGCTATGGTGTTTCCAGTAGTCATGTATGGATGTGAGAGTTGGACTATAAAGAAAACTGAGTGCTGAGGAATTGATGCTTTTTCAAATTTAATTTTATTAATTTTATTATTTTTTTAATTTTTAATTTTACTTTATTTTACTTTACAATACTGTATTGGTTTTGCCATACATTGACATGAATCCACCACGGGTGTATATGCGATCCCAAACATGGACCCCCCTCCAACCTCCCTCCCCACAACATCCCTCTGGGTCATCCCCGTGCACCAGCCCCTGCATCGGACATAGACTGGTGATTCGATTCTTACATGATAGTTTACATGTTTCAATGCCATTCTCCCAAATCATCCCACCCTCTCCCTCTCCCTCTGAGTCCAAAAGTCCGCTATACACATCTGTGTCTTTTTTGCTGTCTTGCATACAGGGTCATAATTGCCATCTTTCTAAATTCCATATATATGTGTTAGTATACTGTATTGGTGTTTTTCTTTCTGGCTTACTTCACTCTGTATAATCGGCTCCAGTTTCATCCATCTCATTAGAACTGATTCAAATGTATTCTTTTTAATGGCGGAGTAATACTCCATTGTGTATATGTAGCACAGCTTTCTTATCCATTCATCTGCTGATGGACATCTAGGTTGTTTCCATGTCCTGGCTATTATAAACAGTGCTGTGATGAACATTGGGGTACATGTGTCTCTTTCGATTCTGGTTTCCTCAGTGTGTATGCCCAGCAGTGGGATTGCTGGGTCATAAGGCAGTTCTATTTGCAATTTTTTAAGGAATCTCCACACTGTTCTCCATAGTGGCTGTACTAGTTTGCATTCCCACCAACAGTGTAGGAGGGTTCCCTTTTCTCCACACCTTCTCCATCATTTCTTGCTTGCAGATTTTTGGATCGCAGACATTCTGACTGGTGTGAAGTGGTACCTCATTGTGGTTTTGATTTTCATTTCTCTAATAATGAGTGATGTTGAGCATCTTTTCATGTGTTTATTAGCCATCCGTATGTCTTCTCTGGAGAAATGTCTATTTAGTTCTTTGGCCCATTTTTTGATAGGGTCGTTTATTTTTCTGGAGTTGAGCTGCATAAGTTGCTTGTATATTTTTGAGATTAGTTGTTTGTCAGTTGCTTCATTTGCTATTATTTTCTCCCATTCAGAAGGCTGTCTTTTCACCTTGCTTATATTTTCCTTTGTTGTGCAGAAGCTTTTAATTTTAATTAGATCCCATTTGTTTATTTTTGCTTATATTTCCAGAATTCTGGGAGGTGGATCATAGAGGATCCTGCTGTGATTTATGTCAGAGAGTGTTTTGCCTATATTCTCCTCTAGGAGTTTTATAGTTTCTGGCCTTACATTTAGATCTTTAATCCATTTTGAGTTTATTTTTGTGTGCGGTGTTAGAAAGTGATCTAGTTTCATTCTTTTACAAGTGGATGACCAGTTTTCCCAGCACCACTTGTTAAAGAGATTGTCTTAACTCCATTGTATATTCTTGCCTCCTTTGTCAAAGATAAGGTGTCCATATGTGTGTGGATTTATCTCTGGGCTTTCTATTTTGTTCCATTGATCTATATTTCTGTCTTTGTGCCAGTACCATACTGTCTTGATGACTGTGGTTTTGTAGTAGAGCCTGAAGTCAGGCAAGTTGTTTCCTCCAGTTCCATTCTTCTTTCTCAAGATTGCTTTGGCTATTCAATGTTTTTTGTATTTCCATACAAATCTTGAAATTATTTGTTCTAGTTCTGTGAAAAATATGGCTGGTAGCTTGATAGGGATTGCACTGAATTTGTAAATTGCTTTGGGTAGTATACTCATTTTCACTATATTGAGTCTTCTGATCCATGAACATGGTATATTTCTCCATCTATTAGTGTCCTTTTGATTTCTTTCATCAGCGTTTTATAGTTTTCTATATATAGGTCTTTAGTTTCTTTAGTTAGATATATTCTTAAGTATTTTATTCTTTTCGTTGCAATGGTGAATGGAATTGTTTCCTTAATTTCTTTTTCTACTTTCTCATTATTAGTGTGTAGGAATGTAAGGGATTTCTGTGTGTTGATTTTATATCCTGCAACTTTACTATATTCATTGATTAGCTCTAGTAATTTTCTGGTGGAGTCTTTAGGGTTTTCTATGTAGAGGATCATGTCATCTGCAAACAGTGCGGGTTTTACTTCTTCTTTTCCAATTTGGATTCCTTTTATTTCTTTTTCTGCTCTGATTGCTGTGGCCAAAACTTCCAGAACTATGTTGAATAGTAGCAGTGAAAGTGGGCACCCTTGTCTTATTCCTAACTTTAGGGGAAATGCTTTCAATTTTTCACCATTGAGGATAATGTTTGCTGTGGGTTTGTTATATATAGCTTTCATTATGTTGAGGTATGTTCCTTCTATTCCTGCTTTCTGGAGAGTTTTTATCATAAATGGATGTTGAATTTTGTCAAAGGCCTTTTCTGCATCTATTGAGATAATCATATGGCTTTTATTTTTCAATTTGTTACTGTGGTGAATTACATTGATTGATTTGCGGATGTTGAAGAATCCTTGCATCCCTGGGATAAAGCCCACTTGGTCATGATGTATGATCTTTTTAATGTGTTGTTGGATTCTGATTGCTAGAATTTTATTGAGGATTTTTGCATCTATGTTCATCAGTGATATTGGCCTGTAGTTTTCTTTTTTTGTGGCATCTTTGTCAGGTTTTGGTATTAGGGTGATGGTGGCCTCATAGAATGAGTTTGGAAGTTTACCTTCCTCTGCAATTTTCTGGAAGAGTTTGAATAGGATAGGTATTAGCTCTTCTCGAAATTTTTGGTAGAATTCAGCTGTGAAGCCGTCTGGACCTGGGCTTTTGTTTGCTGGAAGATTTCTGATTACAGTTTCAATTTACGTGCTTGTGATGGGTCTGTTAAGATTTTCTATTTCTTCCTGGTTCAGTTTTGGAATATTGTACTTTTCTAAGAATTTGTCCATTTCTTCCATGTTGTCCATTTTATTGGCATATAACTGCTGATAGTAGTCTCTTATGATCCTTTGTATTTCTGTGTTGTCTGTTGTGATCTCTCCATTTTCATTTCTAATTTTATTGGTTTGACTTTTCTCTCTTTGCTTCTTGATGAGTCTGGCTAATGGTTTGTCAATTTTATTTATCCTTTCAAAGAACCAGCTTTTGGCTTTGTTGATTTTTGCTATGGTGTCTTTTGTTTCTTTTGCATTTATTTCTGCTCTAATTTTTAAGATTTCTTTCCTTCTACTAACTCTGGGGTTCTCCAGTTCTTCCTTTTCTAGTTGCTTTAGTTGTAGAGTTAGGTTATTTATTTGACTTTTTTCTTGTTTCTTGAGGTATGCCTGTATTGCTATGAACTTTCCTCTTAGCACTGCTTTTATAGTGTCCCACAGGTTTTGGGTTGTTGTGTTTTCATTTTGATTAGTTTCTATGCATATTTTGATTTCTTTTTGATTTCTTCTGTGATTTGTTGGTTATTCAGAAGTGTGTTGTTCAACCTCCATATGTTGGAATTTTTAATAGTTTTTCTTCTGTAATTGAGATCTAATCTTAATGCATTATGGTCAGAGAAGATGGTTGGAATGATTTCGATTTTTTAAAATTTATCAAGGTTAGATTTATGGCCTAGGATGTGATCTATCCTGGAGAAGGTTCCATGAGCACTCGAGAAAAAGGTGAAATTCATTGTTTTGGGGTGAAATGTCCTATAGATATCAATTAGGTCTAACTGGTCTAATGTATCATTTAAAGTTTGCATTTCTTTGTTAATTTTCTGTTTAGTTGATCTGTCCATAGGTGTGAGTGGGGTATTAAAGTCTCCCGCTATTATTGTGTTATTGTTAATTTCCCCTTTCATACTTGTTAGCATTTGTCTTACATATTGCAGTGCTCCTATATTGGGTGCATATATATTTATAATTGTTATATCTTCTTCTTGGATTGATCCTTTGATCATTATGTAGTGGCCTTCTTTATCTCTTTTCACAGCCTTTGTTTTAAAGTCTATTTTATCGGATATGAGTATTGCCACTCCTGCTTTCTTTTGGTCTCTATTTGCATGGTATATCTTTTTCCAGCCCTTCACTTTCAGTCTGTATGCGTCCCTTGTTTTGAGGTGGGTCTCTTGTAAGCAGCATATAGAGGGGTCTTATTTTTGTATCCATTCAGCCAATCTTTGTCTTTTGGTTGAGGCATTCAGCCCATTTATGTTTAAGGTAATTATTGATAACTATGATCCCGTTACCATTTACTTTACTGTTTTGGGTTCGGGTTTATACACCCTTTTGTGTTTCCTGTCTAGAGAATATCCTTTAGAATTTGTTGGAGAGCTGGTTTGGTGGTGCTGAATTCTCTCAGCTTTTGCTTGTCTGTAAAGCTTTTGATTTCTCCTTCGTATTTGAATGAGATCCTTGCTGGGTACAGTAATCTGGGCTGTAGGTTATTTTCTTTCATCACTTTAAGTGTGTCTTGCCATTCCCTCCTGGCCTGAAGAGTTTCTATTGAAAGATCAGCTGTTATCCTTATAGGAATCCCCTTGTGTGTTATTTGATGTTTTTCCCTTGCTGCTTTTAATATTTGCTCTTTGTGTTTGATCTTTGTTAATTTGATTAATATGTGTCTTGGGGTGTTTCGCCTTGGGTTTATCCTATTTGGAACTCTCTGTGCTTCTTGGACTTGGGTGATTATTTCCTTCCCCATTTTAGGGAAGTTTTCAACTATTATTTCCTCAAGGATTTTCTCATGGTCTTTCTTTTTGTCTTCTTCTTCTGGGACTCCTATAATTAGAATGTTGGAGCATTTCATGTTGTCCTGGAGGTCTCTGAGATTGTCCTCATTTCTTTTAATTCGTTTTTCTTGTTTCCTCTCTGATTCATTTATTTCCACCATTCTATCTTCTATTTCACTAATCCTATCTTCTGCCTCCGTTATTCTACTATTTGTTGCCTCCAGAGTGTTTCTGATCTCATTTATTGCATTATTCATTATATATTGACTCTTTTTTTATTTCTTCTAGGTCCTTGTTAAACCTTTCTTGCATCTTCTCAATCCTTGTCTCTAGGCTATTTATCTGTGATTCCATTTTGATTTCAAGATTTTGGATCATTTTCACTATCAATATTAGGAATTCTTTCTCAGGTAGATTCCCTATCTCTTCCTCTTTTGTTCAGTTTGGTGGGCATTTCTCCTGTTCCTTAACCTGCTGAGTATTCCTCTGTGTCTTCATCTTGGTTATATTGCTGCGTTTGGGGTGGCCTTTTAATATTCTGGTAATTTGTGGAGTTCTCTTTATTATGGAGCTTCCTCACTGTGGGTGGGGTTCTATCAGTGGCTTGTCAAGGTTTCCTGGTTAGGGAGGCTTGTGTTGGAGTTCTGGTGGGTGTAGCTGGGTTTCTTCTCTCTGGAGTACAGTGGAGTGACCTATAATGGGTTATGAGACGTCAAAGGTTTCGGAGTAGCTTTGAGCTGCCTGTATATTGAAGCTCAGGGGTGTGTTCCTGTGTTGCTGAAGAATTTGCGTGGTATGTCTTGCTCTGGAACTTGTTGGCCCTTGGGTGGAGCTTGGTTTCAGTGTAGGTATGGAGGTGTTTGATGAGCTCCTATTGATTAATGTTCCCTTAATTCAGGAGTTCTCTGATGTTCTCAGGCTTTGGATTTAAGCCTCCTGCTTCTGGTTTTCAGTTTTATTTTACAGTAGCCTCTAGATTTCTCCATCTATACTGCACTGATGATAAAACATCTAGGTTAAAGATGAAAAGTTTCTTCACATTGAGGGACTCCCAGAGAGGTTCACTGAGTTACATGGAGAAGAGAAGAGGGAGGGGGTAGTTAGAGGTGACTGGAATGAGATGCGTTGAGATCAAAAGAGGAGAGAGCAAGCTAGCCAGTAGTCACTTCCTTATATGCGCTCCATAGTCTGGACCGCTCAGGGGTATTTACGGAGTTCTACAGGGAAGAGGAGAGGGAGGAAGTAGACAGAGGTGGCCAGGAGGACAAGAGAGAGGAATGAGAAGGAGAGAGACCAATCCAGCCAGTAACCAGTTCCTTAGGTGTTCTCCACCGTCTGGAACACACAGAGATTCACAGAGTTGGATAGAGAAGAGAAGGGGGAGGAAAGAGACAGAGGCTACCTGGTGGAGAAAAAGGAGAGTCCAAAGGAGGAGAGAGTGGTCAAGCCACTAATCTCGCTCTCAGGTAAAACTGGGTAGTGAAGTTTGGTTTTTAAATGAACAAAATTGACAACAAAAACCAAAAAGCAAAGATTAAAAATCTAGAGTAGAGGTTGGATTTTCAAAAATACAGTATTAAAGAAAAGAAGCAGAAGGAAAAAAAGGAGAAAGAAAAAAAAGCCACAAGAATTATTAAAAAACTCCAACAACAATCACATAAAGACTATATATGGTGTTTGCCTTAAAAAAAGAGTCTTTTTTTTGAAAAGTAATAGTAGTTATAGAAATAAAAATTAGAGGAGAAATAGAAGACTTAACAATTAAAAAAAGTTAGGAAAAGAAAAAGCAAGAAAAAAAGAAAAAAAAGAGGGGAAAAAAAAAAAAGGAATGATGTAAAAATAGTAAAGATATATCTAGCCCTTCTCTGATGTTGTGGGCAGTGTGGGGTCACTTCCAAGGCAGTTCCCTCTGTTTAACTTCTTCTGTTTGCTGGTTTTTTAGGCTCACTAGTTCAGTCGCACTGTGGGGAGGGGGGAATGCTGCAAACAAATAGCACTGTTGTGTGCACACAGTGTCTCAGCCCCGCTGGACCTGTCCCTTCTCGTGGCACACAAACCACTCCGGTTCTACCATGCTCAGCCGGGAACCGTCTGAGGCCGGGCCTAGGCTGCGTGCACCTCCCCGGTCTAAGCCGCTCAGGTTCGGCGCTCAGGTAGCCCTCAGAGGCTCAGATTCGGTTGGGACTGCGTTTTTTGCCCTTCCCAGGTCTGAGTAGCTCAGGAGTTTGGCGAGAGTGGTCGCTGAGACTTGTCGCCTTTTCTGTCTCTGCTGCTCAGTTTTCTGGGTGGACCGCTGGCGCTGCTTGTGAGGCAGATGGTGGCTGACCAGCACCCCCAGAAGTCTTAGCAAAGAAGCCTGCTTGCAGCTTGGTAGATAGAGTCTCTCCGGGGCTGCAATTGCCCCTTTCCAGTCCTTATGGCTCTGGTTGCCTGTCCCCAGCGGGGGATGGTCTGCAGCCGGCTGTTTCCGTCCCATCCTTTGTTCTGTGTGCGGTCCTGGCGGTGTCTTATGTTCGAGCTTTTCGCGTGGTAGCTATCACACAGTCTGGTTTGCTAGCCCAAGTTAGATCATTCTGGTTATGCGTGGGGCGTTCCTGCCTGATTCTTACAAATCTCTGCAGCCCGCGCCTCCCGCGCGTCCCTGTCCTGCCCCCACTTGCTAGTGGTGGATGCAGGCATCTGTGCTGCTTTTCCGCTGGGGGAGTTACTGTTGGGCTTGTAATCTGTTGGTTTTAGTTATTTATTTATTTTTCCTTCCTGTTATGTTGCCCTCTGTGTTTCCAAGGCTCGCCACAGACTCAGCAGGGAGAGTATTTCCTGGTGTTTGGAAACCTCTCTTCTTAAAATTCTCTTCCTGGGACAGGCTTCCCTTCCCGGGATGGAGCTCCCTCCCCACCTCCTTTGTCTCTCTTTTTGTCTTTTATATTTTTTCCTACCTGTTTTCGAAGACAATGGTCTGCTTTTCTGGTTGCCTGATGTCCTCTGGCAGCATTCAGAAGTTGTTTTGTGGAGTTTGCTCAGCGTTGAAATGTTCTTTTGAGGACTTTGTGAGGGAGAAAGTGGTCTTCCCATCCTATTCCTCCGCCATCTTAGGACCGCCCCCGGAATTGATGCTTTTGAACTGTGGTGTTGGAGAAGACTCTTGAGAGTCTCTTGAACTGCAAGGAGATCAAACAATCAAGAGTAAAGGAAATCAGTCCTGAATATTCATTGGAAGGACTGATCCTGAAGCTGAGACTCCAATACTTTGGCCACCTGATGCAAAGAACTGACTCATTGGAAAATCCCCTGATGCAGGGAAAGATTGAAGGCAGGAGGAAAAGGGGACGACAGAGCACGAGATGGTTGGATGGCATCACTGTCTCAATAGATAGGAGTTTGCGCAAGCTCCGGGAATTGGTGATGGATAGGGAAGCGTGGTGTGCTGCAGTCCATGGGGTCACAAAGAATGGGACACAACTGAGCAACTGAAATTGAACTGAATAGGAGCCTTCTTTATAGCACAGAGAACTCTTTTCAGTACTCTGTAATGACTTACATGGGAAAAGAGTCTAGAAAAAGGTGGATATATATATCTGATTCACTGGGAAGGGAGTCTGGGGAGGCCAAGGTTAGAGGATGACTGTGAGCAGAGGGCTCTCCAGCCATACTGCCTCCACTGTCAGTCCTGGGGCATTTCTGCTGCCCGAGTGGCCCAACGCCAGGGGAGCTCTGATTCCCACCTTTCCTCCGGGATATTGTCCAGGCCTGGGGAGACTGCCCCCTGCTGAGGGGGGTGGCACACAGTGCTTCCTAGGCTCCTGCCCTGCTGCAGTAGGTACTTGGGGCGCTAGTCATTACCCTGCCCCTGCCACCACCATCATCTCTGTGAATCCATTTCCCATGCATTGCCACCTCCTCAGCTGCTCCTATCATGTTATCCCACTGCCACCATCATCCTTCCAACTTCCCCAAAGGGAATGATATATCCAACTGAATGCAGAGTTCCAGAGAATAGTAAGGAGAGAGAAGAAAGCCTTCTTAAGTGAATAGTGCGAAGAAACAGAGGGAAACAATAGAATGAGAAAGACTAAAGATCTCTTCCCCAAAATTGAAGATACCAAGGAGATATTTCTTGCAAAGATGGATATAATAAAGGACAGAAATGGTATGGACCTAACAGAAGCAGAAGATATTAAGAAGAGGTGGCAGGAATACGCAGAAATGTACAAAAACAGTCTTATGATCTGAATCACCACAACAGCGTGATCACTCACCTAGAGCCAGACATTCTGGAGTGTGAAGTCACGTGGGCCTTAGGAAACATCACTATGAACAAACCTAGTGGAATTGATGGAATTCCAGCCTAGCTATTTCTAATCCCAAAAGATGATGCTGTTAAACTGCTGCACTCAATATGCCAACACATTTGGAAAACTCAGCAGTGGCCACAGGATTAGAAATGGTGAGTTTTCATTCCAATCCCAAAGAAGGGCAATGCGGAGGAATGTTCAGACTACTGTACAGTTGTGCTCATTTCACTCGGTAGCAAGATTATGCTTAGAATCCTTCAAGCTGGGCTTCAGGAGTATGTATATCAAGAACTTCCAGATGTACAAGCTGGATTTAGAAAAAGGCAGAGGAGCCAGTACCAAATTGCCAACATCTGCTAGAATATAGAAAAAGCAAAGGAATTTTGAAAAAATTTACCTCTGCTTCATTGACTATGCTAAAGTCTTTGATTGTGTGGATCACAACAAACTGTGGAGAATTCTTCAAGAGGTGGGAATAGCAAACAACCTTACTCATCTCCTGAGAAGCCTGTATACAGGACAGGAAGCAACAGATAGAACCAGACATGGAACAATAGACTTTCAAAATTGGGAAAGGAGTACAGTGTACATCATGTGAAATGCCAGGCTAGATGAAGGACAAGCTGGAATCAAGATTGCTGGGAGAAATAACAACAACATATATGTAGATGATACCACTTTAATTGCAGAAAGCTAAGAGGAACTTTCATGCATTGGAGAAGGAAATGGAAACCCACTCCAGTATTCTTGCCTGGAGAATCCCAGGGATGGGGGAGCCTGGTGGGTTGCTGTCTATAGGGTCCCACAGAGTCGGACACAACTGAAGTGATTTAGCAGCAGCAGCAGCAGCAGCATCAAGAGGGACTAAAGAGCCTCTTAATGAGTGTGAAAGAGGAGAGTGAAAAACCTGGCTTAAACTCAACATTCAAAAAAGTAAGATCATGGCATCCAGTCCCATCAGTTCATGGCAAATAGATGGGGAACAATGGAAACAGTGACAGGTATTATTTTCTTGAGCTCCAAAATCACTGTGAATGGTGACTGCAGCCTCAAAATTAAAAGATGCTTGCTCCTTGGAAGATACACTATGCCAACCTATACAGCATATTAAAAAGCAGAGACATCACTTTGCTGACAAAGGTCTGTATAGTCAAAGCTATGGTTTTTCCAGTAGTCAGGTAGGATGTGAGTGTTGGACCATAAAGAAGGCTGAGCACCAAAGAACTGATGCTTTCAAACTGTGGGGCTGGAGAAGACTCTTGAGAATCCTTTGAACAGCAAGGAGATCAAACCAGTCTATCCATGAAGGAAATTAACTGTGAATATTCTTTGGAAGGACTGAAGCTGAAGCTGAAGCTCCAACACTTTGGCTACCTGATATGAAGAGTGGACTTACTGGAAAAGGCCTCAATGCTGGGAAAGACTGAGGGCAGGAGGGGAAGGGGATGAGATGGTTGGATGGCATCACTGAATTAACAGACATGAGACACTCTGGGAGACAGTGAAGGTCGGGAAAGCCTGATGTGCTGCAGTTCATGGGGTCGCCAAGGGTTGGACACAAGTTAGTGACTGAGCAACAACAAATAATTGATTCACTTTGCTTTCACACCTGAAACTAACACACTGTAAACCGACCATACTCCAATGAAAATGTAAAAAAATGTACTGTTGATGCTTCTCTTGTTCAGTTATGAACACCTGGACATCCTTGTTTTACACCCCCCTGAATAGTGACACCTTTCTGTGTGACAGTTTTCCACAAAAACTTTTGCCATAATAACAAACATGGAAGATGTCTGCTCCTTTGTAATATGGTTACTGAAGTGAAGGTATCTTTGTGTGTGTTAGTGTTGGACCTGGTGGCACTGAGATCCTTGTCGAAGTGAGATGAGTCTTGGTGGGAGGGAAAAAGGGACATGTCAAACGTCACCAGAAGGGCAGAGAAATCAGTTCATCTGAGAATGTTGCTGTCTTGACTGCTGACTTTGTCATACCTAGAGTGACCTTGAGCTTTACTAATATTGTAGTCTTAAAAAGTACTCTGTATTTTGAGGGAGTTCAGCAAAAGTTAATGTTTAGAAATAAGCAATGGACCCAAAAGACTTAACTAGTGCAATTGGTACACCTTCTGGAATGTACAAATGTGCGTTAAAAAAAAATAGATTTAAGCAGAGTTTGCATTTATAAGCAAAAATGAATAGACTGAAAGATTCTTCTTTTGTAGAAAGAAATTGACATGCAAGACATAATTCACTGGGACATTCATTTGTTGGTGACTATAGTGAATTAAAAGAGATTACTTGCAAGGAGCCAAGTCACAGCAAATACCTTGGCACAATTTCATGACTTTATTACCTAGAAAGAGTAAGCTTGGAGGGTCCTGCCAGCATTTGCTTGGCACTGTGAGTAGGGTCCTTGAAGGGGCAAGTTGGATGTTAGTGCTTTGTTAGTTATTAAGGAGAGTATCATTTGGATAATGGCACTCAATTCTGTGGTGTTCTCTATTCAAGGACCTAATGCTTGATTTTGAAGGTAGAGTTCTTTAGGGCCTAAAAGGAATGCCTGCTGCTGTTGCTAAGTCACTTCAGTAGTGTCCTACTCTGTGCGACCCCATAGATGGCCTCCCACCAGGCTCCCCCGTCCCTGGGACTCTCCAGGCAAGAACACTGGAGTGGGTTGCCATTTCCTTCTCCAATGCATGAAAGTGAACAGTGAAAGTGAAGTCGCTCAGTTGTGTCCGACTCTTAGCAACCTCATGGACTGCAGCCTACCAGGCTCCTTCGTCTATAGGATTTGATAGGAACATGTGCCTAATTACCTTCCACTGTAATATCTGATAATCATTACATGTCAGCTAATCACCTTAAGAGCAGTCTCAAAGAGGATTTTTCTGCTGTTTTTTTAACCTTGCCTTTAAAACCTTCAGAGGAAGCAGAAAGGAGATCTTTTATATATTGAAAGATGTACAAAGGTACCAATCATTGGCCTTTGCTGGGCTGACAGTGCACTAAACTCCGACTGCAAATGCATTTTATTATACTGGGATGATGTGAAGAAAAGATGTTGTGCCACACACATGCAGGCAGATATTACACCACAGGGCTTGTATTAATTGCCATCCAGACCATGTGCTCTGCTTAATCAAATGCAGTGCCTTGTGAAAATTGCTTTCCCTGGTAAACCTGCTGCAGCCATCTTTCGTTTATTTCCTTTTTAGGATTTAGTCTAGGCACTCAAGCTAACTGGTAATACTAACATTTAATATATCGAAAACATTGTCATTTTCTAGACCTTTGTAGACTTGAAACATATAATAAAGAAAACATCTGAGGTTTTGAACATGGTTTATATTTTTGCTTAACTGCTTAATTGAGTGGAGTTTTGTAAATAACTTTGAAGAGTAAATTAATTTCCTATCTGTTTTTAACGCTCTACCTATTGAGTAAACTTTAGATCTTTCTGAACAAAATTCAAAATAGAAGCAGCATTTTTCCCTTCAGTTCTCAATCAGGGATACCAAATATGGTCTGTGTTTTTGGATCTTCTGTAGTAACAGAAACTTGAAGACAGGGTATCTACACTGGTTCTGGATTATCTGAAAGTATTTTTTGGATCTGATAAAATTCAATAGCATTAATGGTAGCATTGCCAGTGACAAAGGGGACACTCGTGGTCCATGACATGCTATGGCAGGATGTTCATGCTTAGTGCTGGGAAAGGCAGTTTGATGCCTAAGTCTTTTGACTCCCACTTGACCTCTGCATGGAGAAGGCAATGGCACCCCACTCGAATACTTTTGCCTAGAAAATCCCATGGACGGAGGAGCCTGGTGGGCTGCAGCCCATGCAGTCGCTAAGAGTCGGACACGACTGAACAACTTCACTTTCACTTTTCAGTTTCATGCAATAGAGAAGGAAACGGCAACCCACTCCAGTGTTCTTACCCAGAGAATCCCAGGGACAGGGGAGCCTGCTAGGCTGCCATCTATGTGGTCGCATAGAGTCGGACACGACTGAAGCGACTTAGCAGCAAAAGCAGCAACCTCTACAAGATGGCCCTGGGCCAGGAACACTTTCATGCCAGAAGAAGGAGCTCACATAGCCTATTCCCAGCTTATCATTTTGTGTGGGAATATCTTTCTCTGCTTTTAGTCCAATCAATATACACACTTTCGTTCTTCTTAAATGCAAGCATCATATAAAACCTGGCTGACCCCAGTGCTATGTCTGTTCTCTGAGAGTAATCGGATAGGACCCATTCGCAGAGGCATGAGAGGGTGCATGTGAGTCCAACGCCTGCATCAGCTGACAGGAGAAACCCTTTGGCCATGAGTGACTGATATCCACTGTTGAAGCTTGTCTTGCTCTGTCTCTTCTCTGTATGAATAAAACATTGTTCTGTCCAGTGCGTGACCCTGTTGTTTTCTTCCTAGTCGCTTTGATACCAAGATGTAATGAGCAGAGTGGAGTCCTCCCGGGGATTGGTAACTGTTCTGCTAGACTCTAGGCTATTTCTATGTGTAGGAAAGAACTTGAAGAAAGAAAATGGTGCTCTCAAGATTCAGAGAACAGATTAAAATGTGTCTATGACTGCCCTAAAATAAACTTTAATTTTCTGTAAGGATAGGGGTGAGATTTCTGAAAATCAAACGTGAAGTCTAGTCTTGAAGTTGCCTGAATTTCAATGCAAATTGAATTCATAAACTTGCAGAATTTCTTTTTTTTTAAAAATTTACTGGAGTATTATTGTTGTTCAGTCACTTAGTAATGTCTGCCTCTTTGTGATCCCATAAACTGCATGCAGCACACCAGGCCTCCCTGTTCACTATCTCCCAGAGTGTGTTCAAACTCATGTCCACTGAGTTGATGATGCCATCCAGCCATCTCTTCCTGTGTTGCCCCCTTCTCCTCTTGCCCTCAATCTTTCCCAGCATCAGGGTCTTTTAAAATGAGTCAGCTATTCGCATCAGGTGGCCAAAATATTGGAGCTTCAGCTTTAGCCTCAGTCCTTCCAATGAATATTCAGGGTTGATTTCCTTTAGGATGGACTAGTTTGATCTCCTTGCTGTCCAAGGGACTCTCAAGAGTCTTCTTAGCACTACAATTCCAAAGCATCAATCCTTCAGTGCTCAGCCTTTTTTATGGTCCAACTCTCACATCTGTACATGACTACTGGAAAAACCACAGCTTTGACGATACTGACCTTTGTTGGCAAAGTGATGTATCTGCTTTTTAATATGCTGTCTAGATTTGTCATAGCTTTTCTTCCAAGGAGCAAATGTCTTTTAGTATCATGGCTGCAGTCACCATCCACAGTGATTTTGGAGCCCCCCAAAATTAAAGGCTATCACTGTTTCCATTTTTTCTCCATCTATTTGCCATGAAATGATGGGACCAAATGGCATGATCTTAGTTTCTTGAATGTTGAGTTTTAAGCCAGCTTTCTCACTCTCCTCTTTTACACTCATCAAGAGGCTCTTCAGTTCCTCTTTGCTTTCTGCCATTAAAGTGGTATTATCTGCATATCTGAGGTTGTTTATACTTCTCCTGGCAATCTTAATTCCAGCTTGAGCTTCATCCAGCCCAGCATTGTGCATGATATACTCTGCATGTAAATTAAATAAGCAGGATGACAATATACAGCCTTGATGTACTCCTTTCCCAATTTGGTACCAGTCTGTTATCTAGTTCTGTTGTTTTTTGACATGCATACATATTTCTCAGGAGGCAGGTAAGGTGGTTTGGTATTCCAGTCTTTTTTCAGAATTTTCCACATTTTATTTTAATCCATACATTCAAAGGCTTTAGCGTAATCAATGAGTATAGTTGATTCACAATATTGTGTTAGTTTCTGCTGTATAGCAAAATGAATCAGTTATGCACATATCCATTTTTTGTATTGCTTTCCCATATAAGTCATTATAGAGTATTGAGTAGAGTTCCCTGCACTATTCAGTAGGTCCTTGTTAGTTTTTTATTTTGTATATAGTAGTGTGTGTATGTCAGTCCCAGTCTCCCAGTTTATCCCTTCGCCCTTCATCCCTGGTAACCATAAGTTTGTTTGTTTGTTTTGGTTCTCTATGTCTGTGACTCTATTTCTGCTTTGTGAATAAGTTCATTTATACCATTTAATTTTAGATTCTGCATATAAGCAATATCATATGATATTTGTCTTTGTCTGACCTTCTTCATTTAGAACAACAATCTCTAGGTGCATTCATCTTATAGAATTTTTTAATGTTGATTATATTGATGTGGAAGAAGTGAAAACCAAAAAATTTGAAATGAGGGCACATGGACAGATCCTAATAAAGTGTAAGACATTGGGCTCAAAATTCTGCTGAGCATCCTTTGCTAAAAGAAAATCTTTTTCTATTGTCTGTAGGGGATAGTCTCTATTTGTCTGAAGAAGCTGAAGTCTCCTTGGAGGTAAAAGCCTTACAAAGCTCTGCTGATTCTTCTTAGGACCTACGTCCATCCAATACCTTCTAGATCTGTAATCAGACTACAATTCCTGGTGCCAGCTGAGAGGGTTAGATGTAAGGGATGACGCATGAAATACTGACATACACGCCAAGATAGTTGCAATGTTATTATTATATTGACATAATCCTGGAGCACACATATGAGAATTAATTCTAAGGTAGTTGGAATAGTATGGGAGAAATATAATCTTGTTTTGGCTAAATTTTTTGATATGGAGGATCTAAGCAAGCTTCTGGGTTTAATATTTTAGCCTAAATAGCTAGGATGGTTCTAAGAGTTTGCCTGGTTTGTTTGTTTGTTTATTTTTGGCTGGGCTGAGTCTCTGTTGCTGCACATGGGCTTTCTCTCGTTGCAAAGCATGGGGGCACATGGGCTCCTCGCTGAGCAGGCTTATCTTGCTGTGAAGCACAGGCTCCAGGTGCATGGGATTCAGTAGCTGTGACTTGCTGGCTCTAGAGCACACACACAGGCTTCAGTCCTTGTGGCACGTGGACTCAGTAGTTGTGGCACATGGGCTTGTTGCTGTGGTATGTGGAATCTTCCCAGACAAGGGATCGACCCCGTGTCCCCTGAATTAGCAGGCAGATTCTTATCCACTGCACCACCAGGGAAGTCCTGCTTGATTTGTTTACTGAAATATGGTCCCAAAGATGACCTTCACTTGGGGGTAATAGTCCTTGGGGTAGCAAAAGAGTTGGACAGGACTTAACAACTAAACAACATGATCAGTAAGAAATGATAACTGCAATAGTTATGATAATTCCTGCTTATCTTGGTATGAATTTATTTGCATATTTTCTTATCAATTTTAATCTGCATGTTAATCCATTTTTTTCCATTGCTTCCTTTTCCATTCCTTTACTATCTAACATAAGACACATTCACAAGAGGTTAACCCTTACTCCTGAGCATCAAATAGGGAGTACGATGCTGACCTCTTGGCTCATCTTGTTGGAGCTGTGCTTGCAGATTCTCCCGACCTCCTCTTTCACTGTCTCTGAGTTCTAGGCCAGACCTGTGTGTAGCTCTTTGGTGAAGGGTGCCAGCTGCATAGTTAGGTCACCAGTGCGACTGAGGTTAGAAACATTGAGAGACAGACATGCATTATACTGGCTTCATTGTTCTAAATTTGTTTTTGCATATTTTAGTCTGTCTTTTTCTCATTTTTCTATCTAGCTTTTCTTCCACACTGTGGGCCTCGGTGACCTACAGTGACTTTGGGCTCACCAACAAATGCAACATCAACAGTCATCAGTAGATTTCTTCATTAGGTCCCCTTATTTCCTTAGGCTCCAAAATCACCTGGATGGTGATTGTAACCATGAAATTAAAAGATGCTTTCTCCTGGAAGAAAAACTATGACAAACCTAGATAGCATATTAAAAAGCAGAGAGATCACTTTGCTGACAAAGGACCATATAGTCAAAATTATGGTTTTTCCAGTAGTCATGTATGGATATGAGGATTGGACCATAAAAGAAAGTAGAGTGATGAATTGATGCTTTCAAACTGTTGTGATAAAGACTCTTGAGTCCCCTGAATAGCAAGGAGATCAAACTAGTCAATCTTTAAGGAAATCAGCCCTGAATATTCATTGGAAGGACTGACACTGAAGCTGAAACTCCAATCCTTTGGCTACTTGATGCAAAGAGCCGAGTCGTTGGAAAAGACTCTGATGTTGGGAAAGACTGAGGCAGGAGGAGAAGGGGTTGACAGAGGATGAGGTGGTTGGATGGTATCACTGACTCAATGGACATGAGTTTGAGCAAACTCTGGAAGGTAGTGAAGGGGAGGGAAGCCTGGTGTGCTGCCGTCCATGGGGTTGCAAAGAGTTGGATACAACTTAATGACTCACCACCAACAACTGTTCATGGAGCTCGTCCCAGCCTTTTCCTTCTAGACTTATATGCCCCTATCTTCTCCCACAGTTGGGTAAAGTCCCATATCTACAAGTCCCTAATTAATAACACTCAGATTGCTGGAACCCTAACAGAGCAGTCATTCTGATTGTTAATATTAACATTTATCATGTTACCGGTGCTGCTGCAGTTTTACTCTTTCTAGTGCTGAAATTTAAACTATTAAAAAAATAGATGTTTTGAGTACTGTATTCAGATTTGGGTTTAATTAAAATATTGTTGGCTTTAAGAAAATGCTCTCCATTTATAACTGCGAGTCTCAAATTGGGTTTTATTAATTCTTCATCCCTCACCTGCTAAATCAAACACAATTGAACACAACTCAAAGTAGAAACAGGATTTTTTTCTTTAATTCTCACTCCCTGGAACCAACACTGGATTGTCATTTTCTCTTTTAGTTATGTTGTTGACTTTTGGGTGAACCGGTATGTATTTTTTAAGGTTGTCATTGAGTCTAGTATTACAGGATCATGGGGAGAAAGTGTCAGGTTTGCTGTGGGGGCTTTTTGTACCTAAATTTTTAGAGCATATTTAAATGTTAATAGTTCTCCTAAGTACATGCATTTCATTGTGCCTGGAGCATAGTATTTCTGCTAGGCCATGGACCACACATTATAAAAAGAGATGAAGAGAATTTCTTTATGCTTTCATCCACTATAGATTTAACACGTTACATTACATGCTTTAAAATTTAATAGAGTTAATGTATCGCAAAACCAATACAGTATTGTAAAGTAAAATAAAGTAAAAATAAAAATTAAAAAAAATTTAATAGAGTGTAATACTTCCCTCCTCTGTATCTTTCAACTAGAAAGTAATCTAAAAAAAATAGGCTTATTTGGGTACTGGAGAAAGAATCTCAGGTAGCTTCATCACAGCAGAATCTACTTTTGACTCAAAACTGGTATATTCACATTCAGTTCAGTTCAGTTCAGTTCAGTTCAGTCGCTCAGTCGCGTCGGACTCTTTGCGACCCCATGCATCGCAGCACGCCAGGCCTCCCTGTCCATTACCAACTCCCGGAGTTTACTCAGACTCACGTCCATAGAGTCAGTGATGCCATCCAGCCATCTCATCCTCGGTTGTCCCCTTCTCCTCAAGCCCCCAATCCCTCCCAGCATCAGAGTCTTTTCCAATGAGTCAACTCTTTGCATGAGGTGGCCACAGTACTGGAGTTTCAGCTTTAGCATCATTCCTTCCAAAGAAATCCCAGGGCCGATCTCCTTCAGAATGGACTGGTTGGATCTATTGTAATAAAAGAATTGGGCTATGTGGAAGTTGTTAAATAAATGTTATAATGCAGGGATCCTAATGGTGATTAGAATTAAATCAGATAAGCTTATGATAATGATTGATTTGCACAAAACTTCATCTAGTTTATTTGCACAAAACTTCAATAGCCTCTGTATATCATTGTGAATCATACTTACTCATATAAGAAATTTAAAAAAATACATTCTATTGCATGGAGCTTTATGTAACATTTTATCTTGGACTACAAAAAAAGATAAAACATTTATTATTTTTCTAAAAGGTAAAATTTGAGACAGTTTTTAAGAGGTCAGGAAATGTATTATTTTTGCCATGCATATAGGAAAGAAAAATGTCTGCTTTGCACATTCAGAATGGAAGTCCTTCAAATGTCAGAAAAAGCATTTCTTGAGCTTTGGCCTGATTAGATGCAACTCTCATTTGATGTAGCATTCAGCCATTTCCTGTGAGAACCTGGCTGGATGGAATTCAGATAAAAAACAATAAAACTATAAAAAAAACCCCATAATAATAGTTGTCTGTAATGTTTATTAAATTGGTCAAGGACTTGAAAGTAATATCTTTGATAGGTCAGGTCATAAATTCCCTAAATTTGACAGTCCACTCAAAAGAAAAATGCAGGCTTTCAGACAGCTGCCTACTGTTCAAGAATTTTTATCAGTGACTAATCTTACCTTGTGATTTAGGAGATGCTAGGGATTACATGAGGCTTAAGTCAGGCCAGCTTCCATTACTTTATCTCCTGTATCCTCTTTTCAGTATGCTGCCATCAAGAAGTTACAGAAATATTCCTGGGGCATAATCAGTCAGGCAGCCCATCTTGTCCTTTCAGCTGGCTGTGAGGTCATTCTGGGGAAAATGAAGGCTTTAGAGGATAAGGCTATGCATTGCAGAAAGCATTAAAAAATGGTGTCTCCTCATGTGCTAAAATATATTTTACTAAAATGATAAAATTAATTTCCCAAATTGCAGATGTTGGACTTTATCCTCTCTGGGCTTACCCAGATTTTAAAAACATGATTGCTTTTCTGGACAGATTCTTGCTTCCTGTTCATCTTTTCAAGCTCTGAGATGAGAAGAAAATGAAAATTTTATTCCATTTTCTTCCCATTTCAATACTAAGAGTATATGAATCAGTTTCTGTTATGATAGATCAACTTACTTTTATAACAACCATTTTATACCTGAATTCTCTCTGTTTTGCACACATATATCCTGCTCGCTCTTTCTTTTTTCTCAAAAGGAAGCACTGGGAAATCATGTGGATTGTCTTCTTGCAGATAAATCAAGTATACATGTGCTGAAAGATAGTCCTAGTGTTTACTGCATCCACTTTTAAGACATGGGTTGCTTCATAGGTAGGGTCTTGCTTATCCCTTTTATATACAGTAGTGTGTCTCTGCTAATCTCAAACTCTTGATTTACCCCTCCCCCATTTCCCTTTTGACAAGCAGAAGTTTGTTTTCTATGTCTGTGTGTCTTTTTCTGTTTTGTAAATAAGTTCATTGGTATGATACTTTTGATTCCACATTTAAGCCATATCATATGATATTTGTCTCTGTCTGACTTACGTTATTTAGCATGAGAATCTCTAGATCATCCACATTGCTGCAAATGGCATTCTTTCGTTCTTTTTTAATGGCTGAGTAGTAAGGAATTTGTTCCTTTTTATTGTTGAATAGTCTCCTGTGGTATGGGTTTGCCAGTTTGTTTACTCATTCTACAGGTGAGGAATGTTTGGGTGGCTTCTGTGTTGATGATTATGAATAAAGCCACAGAAAGTATTTGTGCAAGCTTCAGTGTGAACACAGGTTTTCATTTCTCTTGATCTAGAGTCTGTCATAGATAATACTTGTGATTTTAATTATATCACACAACTTTACATGTAAGGCAAAGATCCTCCAGTAATGTATCACTAATCTTCCCTTCCATCTTTCATGCTAGTTTTACCACACATAATACTTTTATCTCAGCTTCCCAAGTGGCTCAGTGGGAAAGAATCCCCTGCAGTGCAGGAGACGTAGCTTCAATCCCTGATTTGGGAAGATCCCCTGGGAAAGGAAATGGCATACTGCTCCAGTATTTTTGCTGGGAAATCCCATGGGTACTGGCGGGCTACAGTCCATGGGGTTGCAAAGAGTCAGACACAGCTTAGCGACTGAGTACACACACATACTTTATTGTCTGTGCTGGGATTCCACAAGCCATGGCTATCATTTTGTTCAGACAATCATAGACTTGGGAAACATGTGAAATTTCATTTTTAGATACACTTTGTTTACCAATTTTAAGTGCCTCCCTGGCAGCTCAGATGATGAAGATCTGCCTGCAATGTGGGAGACTGGGGTTCAAGCCAGGGGTTGGGAAGATCCCCTGGAGAACAGAATGGCAACCCCCTCCAGTATTCTTGCCTGGAGACTTCCATAGACAGAGGAGCCTGGCGATCTACAGTCCATGGGGTCGCAAATGGACGTGACTGAGCGACTGATACGCACACACATGCCAGTTTTAGTGTTTCTGTTTATTGTGTAGATCAAAGTTTCTTTCTGGCATTGTTTTTACCTGAAGAACTTTAATCTTTTTTATAGTGTAGATCTGCCAGTAACAGACTTAGCTTATGTTTATTTGAAAAGTATTTCTCCTTCATTTTGTAAGATATTGGATTGGTCAAAAGGTTCCTTTTTCGTAATGTCTGGCTTCCCAGGTGGCTCAATGGTGAAGGATCTACCTGTCAACTTAAGAGATATGGGTTCAATCCCTGGATCGGGAAGATCCTCCAGAGTAGGAAATGGCAACCCACTCCAGTATTCCTGCCTGGAAAATCCCATGGACAGAGGAGCCTGGCCGGCTACAGTCCATGGGGTCACAGAGTCAGACATGACTTAGCGACTAAACAGCAGCAGCCGTAACATCCTATGGAAAAACCTGAACGAACTTTTCAGCCAACCCAATTCATTCACACATACATGATTCAGTGCTCAGTTTCTTCTCCCCTTCAGCGCTTTAAAGATGTCACTCCATTAGCAGGTATATTTGATATGAAATTTGACTTGTAATAGTGTTTAATAGCTAAAATGAGTAGAAAAGGGAATACAGGACTTGCTACAACTGTACAGCCCAGGGAGCAAAGTCAAAGAAGGAGCAAGGGACGGAAGCCGTTGCTTCCCACACAAGATATGCAGACATCCTGGGAAAGGTGTGGCTGTAGATCACTAGATAGTGGATACTGGCGAGGAAGGATGAAGTGATCTTCAGAAAGCTGCTCTCTGAGGTGTCAGAGAAACTGGCCGGAGAGTGAGCTCCCCTGGGGCCTGCTGCCATATCAGAGGAAGGGGAAAGATCACCCTAGAACTGGAAAAAGAAGCCCGTTTCTGTGCTATTTCTTCCAATGTCTCTCTAACCCTCTTGGTTGACAGAGCCTAACACTGTGCCAGCTAACAGAGGAGACATATTCAAAGGGGTTTTGCATGCTAAGTTGCTTCAGTCGTGTCTGACTCTTTGTGACTGTATGGACTGTAGCCTACCTGGCTCCTCTGTCCATGGGATTTTCCAGGCAAGAATACTGAAGTGGGTTGCCATTGCCTTCTCCAGGGGATCTTCCTGACCCAGGGATAAAACAGCATTTTTCCTGTATCACAGGTGGGTTCCTTACCACTAGCGCCACCTGGGAAGCCCTTAGGGGTTTTGTTTTACTATAAAAATGAAGGTGAGGAAAAAGATACTTTCAACTCCCTAGTAGAGTGTGGCTGGAGGTATATAGGATTCCAGTTTGGGTGATGCTGCAACCCCCTTCTGTCTGCTGCGAAAGTCCATCCCGAGTATACAACACTGTGTGCTATGCTTCGTCTTTCCAGAATCTCTTTACACATCACCTTGTAATTGTGTACATCTGTGTCTCTAATAGGCTGTCAAGAACTCTTTCATTTATCTTATATTGTAGGCACCTGAAGTGGTTGGCCCTAGTTCAACGTCTAGGTGAATCAGTTCACAGTGCAGAAAGATCAGAGCTGAACATAGAATTCAAAATTAACAACTGCAGCACCTACTGGCTGTCATACCACTGTGTTCTCATAATAGGGCTTCTGGCAGAACATTCAGGTCAAGTTGAAATAAGAAAGAATCAGAGTAACAAAGGGTAAAGTGGTTTATATCTCAAGCTGAGTTATTTTCAGTTCAGTTTAGAGCTCTAGGAAATGATGCTTATTAGTCCTTCTATATAATCTAAACTGGCCAATTCCATTTTGGGGAAAAATTGGCATTTAAGTTGCCAGTTTTGCTGCAGTCAGCTTCACCTCTGATACCTCTTGATCAGAATATAGTAACAGGTTGCACCTAAGGTGGCAAACGGCTCGGAAGTAGAAGCTGCTAATATGCATTTGTTCTGTTGAGCTGCATTTCCCCTATAACTCCGTGTTCTAGACTCTGCAGTGATTGCATATGCCCTCTGGGGAAGTTCAGAGTACTGACTTGAGTCTGTGGAGTTTCACTTGACTGAGGGTCTAGCCACCTTGGGAAGCACACAAGCATCTATTTCCTAGTGCTTTATTATGCCGGCAGGGAGGTCATCCAGGAAGCTGCTGCTTAAAATTGTAAAGTTGAAATTCTGCATTACTTTGGGAAAAAAAGAGAAATTACTTTCCTTGAAACATTCAATTGAGCCAAACATTTTGACCTCTGGTATAAAAAGTATACTTGTGGCAGACACTTTTCGTTGTCTGAAAGCAGTCTCCCTTCTTCTTTGTTAACAATGCCCTGATTCTGTTCAGGCCTCAGTGAACCAGTGTCAGGTGGAGCTGGTTTGTCCGACCCAACATGATAATCCCACGTTCTTTGCCACTGAATGGTTGCAGTGTGAACATATGATTTACTTCTAACCAATGAGAAATAACAGGGTCATCTGCTGGGGTGATATTTAAGGAAAATGCTTTTCTCCTTGATAAGAGAGGTGGCTGCACGGGGCGGTGTGCTTCTCCCCTTCTTTCCTCTTCCTGTGGACACCGGTGCCTGGAATGCATTCCCTGCCCCTGTGCTGCCCTGGGAAGACTGTATACACATACCTCATCTCTCAGAGGGATATCCTGCTTGAAGATGGAGGCCAGCACCTTGAGGCTGTAAGGAGAAGGGTAAGTAAATCAGCCTCTTGGACTCAGGGGCTTGGTGTCTTTGTGCTATTGAAACAGTCCTAGAATTGTGACTTCAAGCTTCTTGTTACATGACTTTATCATTTAAGCTTCAGATGATCAAGTATTTTGTTACTTGTGGTGGAAAGCATTCTGACCATGGGATCATTGCTTTATACAGATGTTTGGTTTCCTTCTGTCCTCCTGTCTCCTTGAACAGAATGGCAACCTCACTGTATAGCTTACAATTGAGTTTCAGTAAAAAGTTAAAGTCGCTACATCTTTGCTCTTTTGAAATTTTTAAAATTCTTGAGCATCTTTAGAAGATGGAGTGAGTACAAAGTAATTATCTAATTAAGCATTTCTGGAGTATCTGTTATCATTCAGTGAAGATGTGTTCAAATGATGAGCCCGTAAGCCATTGTTTATTTTCCATGGTTACATTTAAACATTGCTGTTCGTGTCCTTAGAGTCTAAAGTGACCAGAAAGAAATAGAGAAATGAATAATTAGAACCTAGTATTTCACTTGATGTTAGCAAGTATGTGTGCGCATGCGTGCTTAATTAAGGCAACTTTAATACTTTGAATATACCTTCACTTGGGCCCTGTTTCATGTAATACTTGTTCCAAGATTTCCTTTTATTTTTAAGGGAATGCACTAGTTTTCCAAAGCCTTTGGAGACGACTGTAAATGACTTACAGCCTGACAAATGCCTGGCTGGTGTGCAGAGAGCAGAGTGTGGTGGGGGTGTGGTGGGGTCACAGACTCATTACTATCACCTGCTGGCGGCCCAGCTGCACCTGGAGGTCCAGGAGAAAAATCCTTTCCCTCCATTATGTATGCTTAAAATGGGACAAGTACCTTTTGAATATTTGGAAGATTTATTATTGTGCTAGATATAGATGGCCCCCATTGATATCTTAAACCCTGGTGAGAAAGCTGCATGGTCCTTGGTATTGGTATTAAGGCAGAGTTATTTACATTGAAATGCATTCTGTTTTATACACCCCCACCCCCTTGGTATGCATGCTCTTCCTTCAAGTAGCTGGAATATTCTGCAACATGCAGTGTGTCTATAAATACTTCATTTTTGGAAACAAAATTATTCGGTGCCTTTTTTGTGGGTCGTTTACCAGTGGCTTTGTATGGCTCTCCAAACCTTCTAAGGATAGTTAGTTAATTAGGGAGCTGAAGTAGAGTTCACAGTGATGTTAGTTTGACACATCTTTGCTCAGATTTCGTTTGGAGAAAACTCTCAGAATTACTTAACACGTACTTTTATTCTAGTCTCTGACCACATGAACTTCCTTATTAATTATGACTTTAAGGCATATGCTTATAGATTTTACACAGATTTAAAATGCACAGTATTTTTTTTAACAAGAGAAAATTTATATTTTATAATAATCCTGTGTATATATAGCACTTAACATAAGAAGTAGGAAATGCTAGAGGCCATTCATTCCACTTCATTTCCAATGCCTCTAACTTCAGTGACACCTGCTGGATTGGGGGGCACTTTTAAATTTTTATTGTAGTTGATTGCTAATGTTTTAGTTTCAGGTAAAAATAAACAATTTTTAAGAGAATTTTTTATTAGTAAGATATGCAGAGGAATATCTCAGATATAGTTGATACTTCTAGTCCATTATCTCTAAGGGGTAATTAACTATTATATTGAATGTTAGCAATTTGAATATCATACTAAGTTTTTAAAGCTTTCATTGAGTTTTAACCTAAATATTACTACTTCAGGCTAAAATAGAGTGATAGTCTTTATTTTTGATGTCTAAACATGTCTAATGATCTCTTTTCTCTTAAAAGGGGGCTGTGAGTTTCCAAATAAAGTGGTAGTTAAGGTTGAGATATGGGCAAGCATCCCCAGTATCCTGAACATGATAAATAATGTAAATAAATAAAGTAGGAGAGGCTGCACCAGTGCTTTTGGAAGGAAAACGGAGAGTTGGGTTTTACCAGGAAGAATGAAAGAATGTGGTAAAGTGAGAAGTTCAGAGATGATATGATGACTTAAGAATTTTCGTTTTTAACATTATTTTTGCATTTGTTGTTAGTTGCGAAGTTGTGTCCTGTTCTTTTGTGACTTCATGGCCTGTAGCCTGCCAGGCTTCTCTGTCCATGGGGTTTCCCAGGCAAGAATACTGGAGTGGGTTGCCATTTCCTTCTCCAGGGGATCTTCCCGATTGATCCAAGGATTGGAACTGCACCTTCTTTATTGTAGGTGGGTTCTTTACTGCTGAGCCACTGGGGAAGCCATTTTGGTATATAATTTGATGCTTAACACAAACTCTTTTTGGGGCTTGAGATAGAGAATGTTTACTTAGAATTATGGGAGTATTTCAGAAGTGGATATAGTTACTCCAATGAACGCGAACTATATACTTGCACTGCCTTCTCGTAGTAAGTCTCTCTCAGTGCTGAGAGCTCAGAACTTGGGGTATAACAGAATAGAGGCTGCTAATGTATCTGCTCTACTACTGTCCTTTTGATTCTTGAGCCAACAAATGCATTGTTTTAGTTTTCATTATTATTTCTGTTGGCCCCATAGTTTATGCAACATTTTATCTTTTTTGTCATGGTTATAATTATTTAAAACTATTAAGGCAGGGTTGAGTAAGTGCTTAAAGTATAAATTCAAAAGTGCCAAACTAGATAGAAATCTCTTGACTCTATTTCTTAAATACTGTCTTTCCTGTCAGTTCTGTGTGTTCGGGGCAAAATCATTTCCCAACTCAGTCATCAACCTGACGTCTCATTTTCTCCTCAGACCACCCCTATTTTATGTCCCTTCCTACTCCTTCACCAAAATAATAGATGACCAATGCTCCTGTTTTTAAAGCCAGGAGACAATTTTAAGTCATGTTCCTTGTACTCCTGGCTGCATTTAACCAGTTGACCTTCCACTCATCCTCAAGACGCTCTCTTCTCTTAGCTTTGAACACCATGATCACACTTTTCTTAGTATTCGTTGTCACTTTCTCCTTCTATTCTTGACCTTTATATTTTGGAAGGTTTCATGACTACCCTTTTGCTGCTCACTCTGCAGTTTCCCTGCGCCCCCACCCCAGGTGATTCTGACTACTTCCTCAGGTTTCAATACTATATTTTCATTCCTCCCAAATTCATAAAGAAGTCTTCTGAGCTTCACATTTTTATACCTCACGTGTGACATCTCTGCTGCTACTGCTAAATCACTTCAGTCGTGTCCGATTCTGTGTGACCCCATAGACAGCAGCCCACCAGGCTCCCCCATCCCTGGGATTCTCCAGGCAAGAACAGTGGAGTGGGTTACCATTTCCTTCTCCAATGCATGAAAGTGAAGCCACTCAGTCGTATTCGACTCTTAGCGACCCCATGGACTGCAGCCTACCAGGCTCCTCCATCCATGGGATTTTCCAGGCAAGAGTACTGGAGTGGGGTGCCATTGCCTTCTCCGGACATCTCTGTTTAGGTAACTCCAAACAACTTTCCTCTTAAACTGAATTTTTAATTTTGTAGTTTTGGATTTAGTCTTCTTTCAGTTTTCTGTATCTCAGCAAATTCTGCTAATACTTTGCATTTTCTCTTGTTGGAAATGAAGAATCCAACTTTGATGCCAGTTTCCCCCATGCTCTTCCTATAAGTGCATCACCAAATTCCATAGATTTTAGGTGTATCTGGAATCCAACCATTATATCCACTGCCACCACTAGGGTACTGAAAACTAGAAGTGTGTCCCCTTTAGCTGCTTCATTTGCTTCTTGTTGGTCTTTTTCACCTCTAATCTTGTTCAGTAATAAAGAATCTGCCTGCCAATGCAGGAGATCCCCAGGTTAGGAAGATCCCATGGAGAAGGAAATGGCAACCCACTCCAGTATTTGTGTCTGGAAAATCCCATGGACAGAGGAATCTGGTGGGCTACTGTCCATGGGGTCACAAAAGAGTTGGACATGACTTGGTGACTAAACAACAATCTCTATTCTTGTCCAATTGGAATCCATCTCCAGAAACCTAGGCAAAGAAATCTATCTTGTAGTCAAATTTTGTAACCTGCTTTTGGGTTTTTCTGGGTTCTCCAATGAGTACGCACCAAAATTCAATTAAATGTATGTTGATTTTATTAGGAAAACTCTTAAGAGAAAAATTGGGAATGGAGCTGGGGAAGGTTAAAGGGTCATCAGACTGTGATACAGGCTGATCCCAAGAGGAGAGAGGGGAAAAAGCTTTGGTGTCAGAGTCTAAGGGCTGTAGTCAGTTTAATATGTCAAGGCTGTGGAAGTGTCTTTAAGTCAAAATTGCATATCAAGTGTCTATATCTCCCCAAATTGATCTGCTTTGTATGTCTGCTGCACTCTCATGGTTTTGAAGCAGTCTATGGAAACGTGTTCAGGGTGTATACTGCTGTGGTTAGTAGAACGTCGCAGCTGAGGTCTTTGGACAATGACCCCAGGTCATTGGTCTCGCCACCTATAGTTGAGCTGTGAGCTACATTCTCATGGCTGCCTGTATTAGTTTCCTAGTGCTTCTGTTAACAAATTACCACAAACAGACTTAAAACAACAGGAATTATTCTCACAGTTCTAGAGGCAAGAAGGCTAAGATCAAGATGTCAGCAGAAGTTGGTTCCTTCTTGAGGCTCTGAGGGAGAAGCCTGTCTCCTGCCTCCCTCCTAGCCTCCGGTGGTTGCTGGCAATCGCTTGAATTCTTTGTCTTGTAGATATGTGATTGTAATGCTTGGTACTATCTTCACACTTCTCTCCCTGTTCTTCGAGTCTGTGCCATCTGGTATTCTTATAAGGACAAAAGTCATTGGATTTAGGGCCCACCCTGGTTCATTATGAGCTCATCTTAACTAGGGATCTACAAAAACCCTATTTCCTAACAGGTCACATTCTGAGTTTTGAGATGGACATGAATTTATGGGGAAACTTAGTCAATCTGTTATATTGACATACCTCCTTAAACCTTAAGTACATAGAGCACAAGTAAATGAAAATCAGTGAGTTTTAATGAAAATGGGTCTTATATGAAAGATGCAGTTAAGATGATGTAGGAAGGAAAGAGGATGCCTTGAGTCAGTGGGAACACCAGCAAAAAAGACTCTGGAAGTCCTTGAGATAGAATACGAAAATTCTGAATGGAGTGGAATAGGTGATTTTAAATGAAAATATGCAGAACCTGATAACTGACTAAGTGAAGGAAGTGAGGGAAAGCTATAAATGACTAATCTGATTGACACACAGGGGTTGGAGGAAAAGATACTGAGTAAGACAGCAACAGAGGAGTTCTAAGCAAACAGATTGAGTATGAGATGTTTTGAATTTGTGGAGGTGAAAGATATTTGGAGGAAATAAGAATAGATGAGTAACATGGGTTTAGATTAAAGATGTTTGAAATAATAAAGAAGGAGCTCCCAAGAGAAATATTGAGGTTTATTGATCTTACCAGTCTTGGATTAGAGACTAGTTAGTATCCCCTTTTCCTAGTCATGTAGGCACATTTTGAAAGGTGAAAGTCATCTTTGCCCTTCTATTTATAGCTTATATATAAAACAAGGCAAAGCAGCAAACACAAACCAGTTACGAAACTAGAGATGAGGATTCAGGGTTCCTATAAAGCGATTTTGGAGAAGGAAATGGCAACCCACTCCAGTGTTCTTGCCTGGAGAATCCTAGGGACGGGGGAGCCTGGTGGGCTGCCGTCTCTGGGGTTGCACAGAGTCGGACACGACTGAAGCTGCAGCAGCCGCAGCCGCAGCCGCAGCTGCAGCCGCAGCCACAGCAGCAAGCAATTTAATGGTTCTTGAAGAGGAAATGCTCCCTGGGCAGTGATCAGAGGCATCTTTCAGTTCAGTTCAGTCGCTCAGTCGTGTCCGACTCTTTGCAACCCCATGAATTGCAGCACGCCAGCCCTCCCTGTCCATCACCATCTCCAGGAGTTCACTCAGACTCATGTCCATCAAGTCAGTGATGCCATCTAGCCATCTCATTCTCTGTCGTCCCCTTTTCCTCCTGCCCCCAATCCCTCCCAGCATCAGAGTCTTTTCCAATGAGTCAACTCTTCGCATGAGGCATCTTTAATTCCTTATATTTCTGCACTGTAGAATTATGCAGACTCTGATGTCCAGTGCAAAATCCTGACACAGATCTGCTCAGTGGATTTCAAGTGAAGCAAAGCTCTGTTGCCCTGTGTATGTATATTTTGTACAAAGCTGAGCTGTTTTGTAGTATTTTCTTCCATGGTACTGCTTTTGATATGTTCTCAATCAGAGCAAGGTCTACATCATTTTTCAACCTTGGCCCAATTGATTCTCTGAGTGTGGGGGGAACCATCTACTGTGCAGTAGAATGTTTGGCAGCTTCTCTGCCCAGTAGGGCCTTTAACACACCCCCTCCCCCAGATGTGACAACAGTTATCTCCAGATGTTGTCAAGTGTTCCATGGGATGAAAGTTGTCCCTGGTTGAGAACCTTGGGTTTAAATCATAACTGTCACACTCCAGATGTATTTGGTCTGTGTGTTGGCCCTGCAGTCAACAGGGCCAGTGGTGTAGATGATGTGCTTAAGGGACAGAGTCCTATGCTGTGTTCTGATAATGGACTCCTGGATGCTGCTGCTGCTGCTAAGTCGCTTCAGTTGCGTCTGACTCTGTGCAGCCCCATAGACGGCAGCCCACCGGGTTCCCTTGTCCCTGGGATTCTCCAGGCAAGAACACTGGAGTGGGTTGCCATTTCCTTCTCCAATGCGTGAAAGTGAAAAGTGAAAGTGAAGACGCTCAGTCATGTCCGACTCTTAGTGACCCCATGGACTGCAGCCTACCAGGCTCCTCCATCCATGGGATTTTCCAGGCAAGAGTACTGGAGTGGGTTGCCATTGCCTTCTCTGCCTGGATGCAAAGGTGGTAAAAAAGACAAGCTGATCCTGAAATACAGTTCACCTGAAGTTTTTTTTGGATGCTGTAAGATTTAAAAAATGCTTAGGATTGCTATGGGCTTCCCCTGGGGCTCAGCTGGTAAAGAATTCGCCAGCAATGTGGGAGACCTGGGTTCGATCCCTGGGTTGGGAAGATCCCCTGGAGAAGGGAAAGGCTACCCATTCCAGTATTATGGCCTAGAGAATCCCACGGACTGTATAGTCCATGGGGTTGCAAAGAGTAGGACACAACTGAGCGACTTTCACTTATGGGCTTCCCTGGTGGCTCAGACAGTAAAGCGTCTGTCCACAGTGCAGGAGACGCAGGTTTGATCCCTGGATTGGGAAAACCCCATGGTGAAGGCAATGGCAGCCCACTCCAGTACTCTCTCTGGAGAATCCCATGGTTGGAGGAGCCTGGTAGGCTACAGTACATGGGGTTGCAAAGAGTCGGACATGACTGAGCGACTTCACTTTCACTCTAGGATTGTTATGAATCAGTATTTATGAACAAGTAAAAGTGCATTTAGAATAGTTTTGTGTACCTGATTAAATATCTGGTTTTGTTTTGTATAAAAAACAAACATGCTAACATAATGAAGGAAATACGTATCAGTTAAAGAGGATTTGATTTATAAGCTCTGAACACTGAGAGCTTTATTGAGGACAGCTATATGGCAGCCAGGGTGCAGTTGTTATACCTGAAGTCTTTTGATCAGTAGCAAGTTTTGCAAGAAGGACACGACAAGAAATGGCCAAGACAAGAAATGGCCAATCTGTTCTCATCTCCTAGACTTTAGCTAAACAATGCCTGCCAACTGTCAAATTAGCCTATTTCGTGTGTCATCTTGTTTGCAGTTTGCTAAATGTCTTAGATAAAATCTCCAAAGGTGGGAAGAGGCCAGGAAGGCTCTTTGATTTACTCAGCACTCTTAATACTCAGTCTCATTAATGGAAATGTAATTGACATCCACTTCTTACCAGAATTGAATGCTGAGTTTTCGAAAGCTTTTCTGAGCTGCAGTTGGGATTTCTTGGTGAGATTTGTTGATATTTCTTTTCTTTCACTTAAAAGTCTCATCACAGCAGGTTTTATGTCCCCCCCCATTGTGAGTTCAGTGGAGCTAGCACCCCAGCAAAGCATGCTTTCTCCTTCCTAATTCTCTTTTAGCTTTTATTTGTAGCTTTGTTCTGTGGGGATCCTGAACCCACAGCGAATAAAATGTGGCAGATATCAAAACTGCTGACACTCTTTCAAAGCAGATTGAGCGAGCAGCCAAATTTCAGGGCTGTGCTTAATTTGAAAAATTGGTGAGGAAGTCTTGCATGCAGTGAAGCATCTGGGAGGTTTGAAAAATGGCCTTGGTGTTCCCGGTTGGAGAGAGGAGGTTGTTGACCAGTGTGGGATGAAGCGGGCATGCTGCTTTGCCTTCAAGCATTGTTTTTCATTCTCTTCCTTTTTAAGTGTGTATCTTCTGCTCCTTCTATCACTGAGGGACTTTAAAATACCATCATGTGTATTTTTGCCTCTCTGGACTTGACGGAAGGAGAGTGACTAGAGTGGATCAGATGCAAAGGTACCTGGCACAAGGTCCCCATCGTCCATCACACTCCCTCCCCACTGCTGTCACAAATGCTAAATGGCAGCCTCAGAAGAACATTCCCTGTGGTGTCTCCAGCAGGAGTTTCCTTGACTATATGATAATCAGATCTGACCAGATGGTGATGAGTCCGGGAATGCTTTCTGAATGGATGCTTTTTAATCATTCCTGCTAGGCTTCCTCATTCTAAGTGGACCAATCCACTCTAAGCTGTGCCAGGAATAAGAAATCTCGTGATTTGGACTAAGACTGCTACCAGCAGTGATTTACCATAGTTCAGTGGGAGCGCGGTTTTCCCAGTCTGCAGTACTTGTGGCTGAAGTGACAGATTGTGACAGGTTGACAGCCACTGTCTAGGGACCTACCCGAAAACATGGTGTAAGACCCTCTTGGTGCCTTCATATACATCTAGCGCCTATCAGAAGGATCATTGCTAGGCTCTCAAGTCTGTGTATGATTCCCGTACACTCTGAGCTTCTGTGTGAGTGAACTTCACAGCTGGGAGTGCTGTGGGGCATCACCTGGAACCCTCTTCAGAGTCATTCTGCTTGTTAGCAGAACTGTTGGCTGCCCATGGCTCACAACTGGGTCCTCTCCGGAAGAGGGTCACCCTCAGCAAAGGGGACTGCCTCTACCAAGATCACGTTACCCCCATCAGCTCCCTGAGACACCCATCTTTAAGGATTGGGCCAGGCAGGGTGCACACACAAGTAGGTCCTTTGTCTCAAATCCTGGACCTCCCTTAAGGACCGCTCTTACTCCAGAGTGCCGTCAGAGGTCACCTGATACTTTTGTGACAGCTGTCCTGCGGTTCAGCCCTTCCCCCTGCTGTCCTTACTCCAGTGCAGTTTTACCCTCAGGACTCTCCTCGACTATCTGCACACATATCTCCGTCTCAGAATCTGCTTATAGAGCCCAAGCTAAGGCAGCTGCTTAGAAAAAAACAGCAGTAAACGCTGCCTCCTCTGTTCATTTCAGGGACATTTCTCTGTTGCAACCCAGGAATGATTTATGAGAACATTGACAGTATTTTTCTTTTAATGTTAGAAGTGAGGATTTTCCTCCATTAAGTAAAAGGTTATAATAATTTATAATTTATAAGCATGAATTTAGCATCTTATTCATGCTAGGTATTAGGCTGGACATAAAGATGATAGGGTCTGTATTCCTCAGGAGTTCAGTCTAGGGAAAAGACAGTAAAAACTTTTCCCCCTAAGCCTACAATGGACTGTGGAAAAGGCAGTGGCGAGGAGAGGACAGTGGAGGAATACACCCAGGGCCAAATCATATAATCAAAGCCCATAACTGTCCCTCTGTCCCTCCTCCCCGCCCCTCCTCCCCATCCCTCCTCCCCGCCCCTCCTCCCCTTCCCTCCTCCCCTTCCCTCTTCCCCTTCCCTCTCCCCATTCCTCTTCTCTCTGTCACACCCCACCCCATCTCCAGTGTGCTTTGAGTTGAGGATATTCCCATATTCTTATAATAATTGTTTTATTACTTAGAAATTAACTAACTTTGTACTGGCTGGTTTTCACTTACTCTAGATTACAAAAATGCCATTATGTGTTCTACAGCTTGAGATTCTGCTCTGTCCTGGAATGAGCATAGCATTTCATTTCAATGCAAATGTTCCCTCTACTCTGGTCCTTTATTATAGTTTGCTAGAACAAAAATTCTTATTCCTTGTTGATTATGCACAATGCTTATGTCTTTATGAAAATAGTTGTCTAAATTTGTGTTTAAGTTTTAAATTGAAGTTTGGACGTTTTGAAGATATAATGTTCTGCAGAATTCTCATTGCTCTATTCACATATGTTTATCATCTATTTTATATCATTAACTTCAGAATGTTTTCAGTGGGAGTGAGACTTAAAAATACTAAAGGCTATTTAGAATGAAAACTGAGTCTAGGAAGTTATAACTCCGCTCAGATTCTATTGCATTTCTCTTCTAAACTAGTTACATGAACACATTTGAAAGCAAATTGTGTATATGTATTAACACATACAGTCTAATGAATTTGGCAGTAAAGAAAAGTAGAAAGTATAAGTTTATCAGAGATTAGTGAGAAACAATGCCAATGATGTCCTTTCAGATTTTTTTTTTTTTTTTTGGAGGGCCAGTATAACTTGATGACCACACATTTTAAGTAAGAATCATTTTTGACTCCATATTGAAAGAGGTCAGGTGTGCAGAACTGATGGGGTAGAAGATCAATCACCTTTTGAAATAGCAAAGGAAGAGAACATTTTTCATGCAAGTGCATACTCATAGCAGAGTCTGCATAATGATCTAAGGCACTCAGTTTTTATTTCAAAGTAAGCAGAGCAGTGTGGATTCACAGTAAGTTAAGGCTTCTGTATTTTTTATTATCTCCCCCATGATTTTTCATCATGCTGTCACATTTTATGCCCCCTGCCTTGCTTCTGGCTTGTGATGACTAGGAGCTGGTGAGAGCACATAGCCCTTTATGGCAGAAGACATTCTGCTGATCGGGATAGTGTGGTCAGTTGTGAACAGCCCTCACAGGTAAGGGATCTGATACCACACTTGTGACGTATTCCTTTACTATAGAGCATTAGGCACAGCAGGAGGATGGTAGGCTTGGGGTTGGGGACAGGGAAGAGAGGACAGTATGTTGGAGGAGAGAGAATGCTAGTTCCAGACAAATTAATCAGTCACTTGATGTGTGTATGTTAGCTGCTCAGTCTTGTCTGACTCTTTGTGAGTCCGTGGAATGCAGTCCACCAGGCTCCTCTGTCCGTGGAATTCTTTAGGCAGGAATACTGGAGTGGGTGGCCATGGCCTTTTCCAGGGGATCGGGGTTGAACCCAGTCTCCTGCATTACGGGCAGATTCTTTACTATTCAAGATACCTGGGAAGCCCAATCACTTGATGTGAGTGAGTGAAGTTGCTCAGTCGTGTCCGACTCTTTGCGACTCCGTGGACTGTAGCCTACCAGGCTCCTTCCTCCATGGGATTCCCCAGACAAGAATACTGGAGTGGATTGCCATTTCCTTCTCCAGGGGATCTTCCCAACCCAGGGATCGAACCGGGGTCTCCAGCATTGAGGGCAGACGCTTTAACCTCTGAGCCACCAGGGAAGCCTTGATAGGCAGTAGCAACTTAGCTTCACCCGTTTCTTTTATGGCTTCCCTGGTGGCTCAGAAAGGTAAAGAATCTGCCTGCAGTGTAGGAGACCCAGGTTCGATCTGTGGATTGGGAAGATCCTTTGGAGAAAGGAATGGATACCCACTCCAGTATTCTTGCCTGGAGAATTCCACAGACAGAGAACCTGGCAGGCTGCAGTCCAGGGAGTAGACTTTATAGTCTTGTTAAAAAAGTATTTTCGCAGAGAAAGAACAGCTCTCAAGAGCTGAAGCACATGCTAAAACTTCACAGGTTAATAGTGAAAGATTTAATTGAATTAAATATAAACACTTAAAATTGTATTTAATTAGCAAATTTCCCAGCTGGTGCTAGTGGGAAGGCAGGAGACATAAGAAATACAGATTTGATCCCTGGGTTGGGAAAATTCCCTGGAGGAGGGCCTGGCAACCCATTCCAGTGCTCTTGCCTGGAGAACCCTATGGAGAGAGGAGTGTGGTGGGCTACAGTGCATGGATTTGCATAGAGTCAGACACGACTGAATGACTTAGCATGCAAGAATCTTGCACAGAGAAACAAAAAACAAAAAAATCGGTGTTTTTCAAACTTCAGTTATTTCAAGGACTTCAGGACTTCTGGTGTGCTAGTATACCACCTGTATTATTGATTATTTAATAGTTCTTTTTGAATTGGCATATTTTTTCACTTATTTTGAAACAAAACTATATTAGTACTCTAAAAAGAAAATTATATTATTCAGCATAATAAAGACCATAAAATTAAATTGTAATAATGTGTCAATATAGGTTCATCAGTTGTAACAAGCTCACCACTGTGGTGGGGGATGTTGATTGTAGGTGAGGTCATGCCTGCTGAGGAACAGGAGGCATGTGAAAAATCTCTGTACATTCCTCTCAAATTTGCTGTGAACCCAAAACTAAAAAATGAAGTCTATGTGTGTGCTAAGTTGCTTCAGTTGTGTCTGAAAACTCTTTGTGACCGTATGGACTGTAGCCTGGCAGGCTCCTCTGTCCGTGGGATTCTCCAGGCAAGAAAACATGGCAGGTGGGTTGCTGTGCCCTCCTCCAGGAGATCTTCCCGACCAAGGGATTGAACCTGTGATTCTTATGTCTCCTGCACTGGCAGGCGGGTTCTTTCCCACTTGCCCCACCTCGGAAGCCCAGGCATTCTTGAGTGAATCTCATTTGTCTCCACGGCTTTAAATGCTGCCATTGTATTGAAGTCTTTCAAATACATGTTTGTCTTCTGAGATTCAGGGTCATTATTATAGGACAGTGTTCATAGGCTCATCTGATAAAATGCAAAGACATTTTCTTAATTCTAAAATTCAGCCTCCCCTGATATTCCCAGTCACTATTGGCATCCCTCCTCCTTCCCCCACAAGTCAGCAACCTGAGAGACTTAGCTCCCTCTCTATCATTCCCATGCTTCCCACATGGAATCATTTTCCAAATTCTATGGCTTCTTCTTCTTGAATCTCTTTTGAATCCATTGTCTTTCATTTATATCTATCAGCAGTGCCATAGCTCTGGCCCCTACAAACACTTGCTTCTTAACTGAATTCTCTGACTCCTTTTATTGATTCCCCTCCCATCCACTCTGCTTACCGCTTCCTAAGTTATTTTTGTACTGTATAAATCAATACATGTCACTCCATTGTTTAAAACCCTTTGTTGGTTTGTACCTTCTTTCCTGAAAGTGGTATAAACTCCATTTCCTGGTATGTGAAGCCTTCATGGTTTCCCTTTTGACTACCCATCCATCTTCTCTCATTTTCTGACATGTCTTTCTGACTTTGCAGCTCAAACCATATATTATAGTAACATATGGCTTCCTTATGTACTGCTGTAGGTAATGCCTCTTTGCTTCTGTTACTCATTACTTCATCTACTGAAGTGAATCCATAGTGTTTGAGAGCAAACTATTTGGGTTGGATGCACATTGCTGTCATTTATACTTAGGCAGTCACAGTCAGATTACTTAACTGCTATAATTGCTTCATCTACAAAGTGAGGATTTGTGCTAAGAATAATAGACATCTCATAGGTTTGTTTTGAGGGTGTAATGATTTAAAAGTGTGAAGTGCCTAAAACAGTGCTTGAAACAGGAAGTGACATATGTATATAAATAGAATTTATTACTGTCACTTTGAATGATTTTCCCTCATGTCACCTGAGTGAACTGCTATAAATTCTTAAAGACAGATCTGTTATCACCTCCTCCATGAACTCTTTACTCATGCCTCCTGGGGCACGTTCTTCCCCTTACCCCGTGCCCTCACCGTAACTGCAATGTACTTACTTGTGCAAATATCATACTTCATTGCAATTCCCCCTCCCCATTTCTCTCAATACTAGATTGTGAGCTTCTTGGGAGAAAGATTGCTATACTTTGGTCTGCAAAGTGTATGTGTTCAGTTTGTCAAATGAAGAAATAAATAGTTACATGTTTTTATTTTAAAAAATTTTACCTTGGAAAACTTCAAACACACTCAAAAGTAGAGATGCTTATACAACGAGCCATCATATATCCTAAACCTAGCTCCAGCACACTGCCATTTTTGTAGAGTATTATAAAGCAAATCCCAAATATATTTTATATTCATAAATACATCAGTAGGTATCATGAATAGATAAGTAGTTAGTTTAAGCATAACGATTTCCTTAGGAGTGGCAACATGTTGATTGCCTAATTCTACTGTTAAGTATCCTGTGTATTCTTTGTCTTTCGGCTTCTCTGGTCACTTAATCAATAAAGAATTTGCTTGCAATGCAGGGGACCAGGATTTCATCCCTAGATTGGGAAGATGTTCTGGAGAAGGAAATGGATACCCACTCAGATATTCTTGCCTGGGAAATATGGACAGAGGAATCTGGAGGGTTCCAGTCCAAGGAATCGTAAGAATTGGGCACGGCTTATCAACTAAACCACCACCACGGCTGTGTCTTTTGCATTTACTAGCTGTGATACTTCTATAATCTTTTATTTATTATTATTCCATTCCTTTAAAATACAGTTCAGAAAGGAAAGGAAGAATCAATGCATAAACCTTCCTTTTGTAAATTTTCACATTGATGGGATGGTGCTCTGATGATACCAGTGATAGCGTCTAAAGGTGATCTGTATAATTTTTAGACCATGGTTTTGATTTCAAGGAATTTTACGTATTAGATATAGTTTGTTCAGTTGCAATTGGTTTTATTAATGATGCTAAAGTTGTTTCAGCTTTGGCCTGTGGGAGCTGTTCAAGGTATTCCTGAGTCCTTTGACATGTCTTCAGAAGTCTTTCTTAGCATACTTGTTTTCAGGTACAGCAAGATAACATCTGTTCATTTCTTGCCCCAGACCTAAAATGATTCATTTATCTAAGAAACTCTACTTTCCATAAGCAAGCTCCCATATTGCTCTTAGGTAAACTCTATTTGCTTTTTATAGTTGAGTTTTAAGTATTCTGTGTATTATAGATACTAGGCCTTTATGAGATGTGTTTTGTAGATGTCAATATTTTATCCCACTTTGTAGCTTGTCTTTTCATCCTCTTAAGAGTATTTTTCAGAGTAAAAGTTAATTTTGATGAAGTCAAATTTATCAGTTTTTTCTTATGAATTATACATTTGATAACACATTCATGAACACATTGCCTAGCCCTTAACACCCAACTTTTCTCCTGTATCTTTCTACATATATCTATAGTTTTACATATTAGATTTAAGTCTATGGTCCATTTGGGGTTAATTTTTTTTATAAGTTGTGAGACTTAAGCAAAGACAGTTTTGTCTTTCATCATTTTTTTTTTTTTTTTGCTAACCATGTTTCGGAAAAGACTATCTGTATTCTACTGAATTACTTTTGCATTTCTGCCAATCAGTTGTGCATATTTTTATGTACCCATTTCTGGGTTCTTTATTCTGTTCTGTTGGTCTGTGTGTTTATTCTTTGGTTAATACCACATCACTTCAGTTCTTATAAGTCTTAAACCTGGGTAGACTGACTCATCACTTTATTTCCTATCAAAATTGTTTTAGCTATTCTAGTTCTTTTATCTTTCTATATAACATTTAAGGTAATCTTTCTTGTCTGTATTTTCAAAATTCTTGCAGAGATTTCAATGCAAATTGCATTAGACCTGTATATAAATCTGAAGGGGAATTCACATCAATGCTATTTGTCTTCTAATCCATAAACACATATACTACTTTGTTTAGCTCTTCTTAGATTTCTTTCATTAGTGTGTTGTAGTTTTCAGCATGTAAGTTCCAGATATGTGTTATATTTAAATCATTTTTTTGGGGGGCAGTTATAAATGCTGTCTTTCATTTCAGTTGTTTACGTTTGTTGTTTATAGAAATACAATTGATTTTTGTATGTTTATCTTGTATTCTTTGACCATGTTGAACTCTTATTAGTTCTAGAAAGGTTTTCTGTGCTGATCTCTTGATTTTCTACATAGACCATCATATATATTAAAAAATTTTTTTTCCTCTTTATTTCCACAATAGTTCATTCTGTGGTGTGTCTTGTAACTCATTCTCGTTAAATCTTTTTTCTCTTTCTATCTACATTTGTTTCTAACTGTCCTTAAATGACTCCACATTTATGATGATTTAAAATTCAGATTTATGTTTTATTTGGTAGCTTCTATAATTTTCCTTAGATTTTTTGGATAATATCAGGTTCTGCCTTTTGTTCTATAACCATATCTTTCTCTTGTGAGTTCATTTTCATAAGTATATAATTTAGATGTTATTTATCCTTGTTTATCTTATATCTTAAAATGAGTTCAAGTGCAGTTCTCTTAATTGTTCATTTAAGTGAGAAGGACTTTCATGTTTTTAGGAGAAAGTGCTTGTGTAGCAGAGGTGAAGATTGAGATTGTTTTTTCCAGCTTCTTAACTAAGATTCCTCTTTTGTTTCACTGTGATATGTTAAAGACTTATCTGTATATCTAGATCACTAATATTTTGAGACAATTATTTTGCTTTTTCTTATCCCCTCTAGAATCTCTATATCCTCTCTTTTACACCCAAGATTGTTGCCCTCAATGTGGTATTTTGTTCAGACCAGTTTCTCTTCTTTGTATGGTTTTGACTATTTTTGAGATCCCAGAAGGCCGATACCCCCAGTAAGTCTCCCAGTCATCACAGCTGTCCTGAGTTTGGCCATTTGAGTCCCCAGCTTTGAATGGAGACCTCTTTTTGAAATGAATTCCTAAGTTTCTTGGCTTTCCAAACCCACTGGAATTCTCTTTGCTTATTCCTGCATAGCTGCTACTCTTCTAGGATCTTGCTGCTGTCTGTGTTTTAAATATACTTGCTCTCATACTAGGATTTATGGAATAATTTATCACCTTGTTTTGCAGCTTATTCTGTTTATTGCTACATAACAAATATGCCCAGAGCCTATTGCCTTAGAACAATAATTTATTATTATATTTCATATTTTGGGGTCCTGGATTCAAGCATGACACAGTATGGATGTCTTGTCTCTGTTTCACAGTGTTGCAACCCCAGGTGAGATAACTTGAATGGTTCAGAGTTGGACTATTTGGGGGCTTGCCAAGCATCTTTTTTTTTCTCTCCTTGTATTGCTAACACAGGTTTTCTCAGACTAGAGTAGCCCCAGGGTATTTAAAGTTCTTATAAAGCAGCTAAAGTTTCCAAGAGACCAAGATGGAAGCATCCTATTCTCTTAAAGGCTGGGCCTGAAAGTGACATGGTATCACTTTCACCTGCTGTATAATTTAAAATTGTCACAGGTAAACCCAGACTCAAGGGCAAGGGAAACAGACCTGGCTTCTTGATGGCAGAACTAAGAACTGTGACCTCTTGCAACTTACCATGATATGCAAGTTACTCTATTAGTTTTTTTGATAAGAGCTTTATTGAGGTACAGTTCACATCACATACAATTCATCCACTTAAAGTATACAATTAAATGACTTTTAGTATATGAACAGAGTTGTGTGACTTTTGTGAAATCAATTTCAGAGCATTTGTCACCCCCCCAAATAAATCTTGAACCACTTAGCAGTAGTGCCCCATTTCTACTGCTTTTTAAACAAGATTTTAAAAAATGTAACATTTTTTACATTTTTGTAAAAATGTATTGAAATTGAAAAAGTTGAAAAAAAGTAACATCAAGTCTCACCATCATTTTACTCAAAATTGTATACAGATTTTTTGAAAAGGGAATATTATTGGTTTCTGAGATATGTGTTATTGAAACTAAGGCCAAGATACCATTTTTAAAAATACATCCATAATATGAGATTTTATGGCACACTCTGTGCGCCGTCAAGGTCAGGGGCATCAGCCGAGAGGAGCTACGCCATGTCCGAGGTCAGGGGCAGTGGCCAAGAGTGCCAGGCTGCAACAGCGCAGGAGCAGCCTAGAGGAGCTACCCTGGCCTGAGGCCAGGGGCAGCGGCCGGGAGGAGCTGCACCATGCCCGAGGCTAGGGATGGCGGCCTGGAGGAGCAACTCCACATCCAGGGAGCCGTGGCTGCATGGGCTCAGGAGGGCCTAGAGGAGCTATTCCACGTTCAAGGTCAGGAGGGGTGGCGGTGAGGAGATACCCCTCGTCCAAGGTAAGGAGCAGCAGCTCAACTTTGCTGGAGCAGCCATTAAGAGATACCCCACGACCAAAGTAAGAGAAACCCAAGTAGGACAGTAGCTGTTGCAAGAGGGTATCAGAGGGGAGACACACTGAAACCATAATCACAGAAAACTAGTCTAATCACATTAGGACCACAGCCTTGTCTAACTCAGTGAAGCTAAGCCATCCCCTGTGGGGCCACCCAAGATGGGTGGGCATGGTAGAGAGGTCTGACACAATGTGGTCCACTGGAGAAGGGAATGGCAAACCACTTCAATATTCTCGCTTTGAGAACCCCATGAACAGTATGAAAAGGCAAAATGATAGGATACTGAAAGAGGAACTCCCTAGGTTGGTAGGTGCCCAAATTGCTACTGGAGATCAGAGAAATAACTCCAGAAAGAATGAAGGGATGGAGCCAAAGCAAAAACAATACCCAGCTGTGAATGTGACTGGTGATAGAAGCAAGGTCTGATGCTGTAAAGAGCAATATTGCATAGGAACCTGGAATGTCAGGTCCATGAATCAAGGCAAATTGGAAGTGGTCAAACAGGAGATGGCAAGAATGAACGTTGACATTCTAGGAATCAGCGAACTAAAATGGAGTGGAATGGGTGAATTAAACTCAGATGACCATTATATCTACTACTGTGGGCAGGAATCCCTTAGAAGAAATGGAGTAACCAACATGGTCAACAAGAGTCCAAAATGCAGTACTTGGATGCAGTCTCAAAAATGACAGAATGATCTCTGTTCATCTTCAAGGCAAACCATTCAATATCACAGTAATCCAAGTCTATGCCCCAACCAGTAACGCTGAAGAACATGAAGTTGAACAGTTCTATGAAGACCTACAAGACCTTTTAGAACTAACACCCCCAAAAGATGTCCTTTTCATTATAGGGGACTGGAATGCAAAAGTAGGAAGTCAAGAAACACCTGGAGTAAGAGGAAAATTTGGCCTTGGAATATGGAATGAAGCAGGGCAAAGGCTAATAGAGTTTTGCCAAGAAAATGCAGTGGTCATAGCAAACACCCTCTTCCAACAACACAAGAGAAGACTCTACATATGGACATCACCAGATGGTCAACACTGAAATCAGATTGATTATATTCTTTGCAGCCAAAGATGTAGAAGGTCTATACCATCAGCAAAAACAAGACCAGGAGCTGACTGTGGCTCACATCATAAACTCCTTATTGCCAAATTCAGACTTAAATTGAAGAAAGTAGGGAAAACCGCTAGACCATTCAGGTATGACCTAAATCAAATCCCTTATGATTATACAGTGGAAATGAGAAATAGTTTTAAGGGACTAGATCTGATAGATAGAGTGCCTGATGAACTATGGACAGAGGTTCGTGACATTGTACAGGAGACAGGGAACAAGACCATCCTCGTGGAAAAGAAATGCAAAAAAGTAAAATGGCTGTGTGGGGAGGCCTTACAAATAGCTGTGAAAAGAAGAGAAGCGAAAAGCAAAAAAAAAAAAAAAAAGCAAAGATGTAAGCATCTGAATGCAGAGTTCCAAAGAATAGCAAGAAAAGATAAGAAAGCCTTCCTCAGCAATCAATGCAAAGAAATAGAGGAAAATAACAGAATGGGAAAGAGTAGAGATCTCTCCAAGAAAATTAGAGATACCAAGGGAACATTTCATGTAAAGATGGGATCGATAAAGGACAGAAATGGTATGGATCTAACAGAAGCAGAAGATATTAAGAGGTGGCAAGAATACACAGAAGAACTGTATAAAAAAGATCTTCATGACCCAGATAATCACAATGGTGTCATCACTCACCTAGAGCCAGACATCCTGGAATGTGAAGTCAAGTGGGCCTTAGAAAACAATCACTACGAACAAAGCTAGTGGAGGTGATGGAATTCCAATTGAGCTATTTCAAATCCTGAAAGATGATGCTGTGAAAGTGCTGCACTCAGTATGCCAGCAAATTTGGAAAATGCAACAGTGGCCACAGGACTGGAAAAGGTCAGGTTTTATTCCAATCCCAAAGAAAGGCAATGCATCTCATACACTAGTAAATTAATGCTCAAAATTCTGCAAGCCAGGCTTCACCAATACATGAACCATGAACTTCCAGATGTTCAAGTTCTTTTTAGAAAAGGCAGAGGAACCAGAGATCAAATTGCCAACATCCGCTGGATTATCGAAAAAAGCAACAGAGTTCCAGAAAAACATCTATTTCTGCTTTATTGACTATGCCAAAGCCTTTGACTGTGTGGATCACAATAACCTGTGGAAAATTCTTCAAGAGATGGGAATACCAGACCACCTGACCTGCCTCTTGAGAAACCTGTATGCCGGTCAGGAAGCAACAGTTAGAACTGGACATGGAACAGCAGACTGGTTCCAAATAGGAAAAGGAGTACGTCAAGGCTGTATATTGTCACCCTGCTTATTTAACTTATATGCAGAGTACATCATGAGAAACACTGGACTGGAAGAAACACAAGCTGGAATCAAGGTTACCGGGAGAAATATCAATAACCTCAGATATGCAGATGATACCACCCTTATGGCAGAAAGTGAAGAGGGACTAAAAGCCTCTTGATGAAAGTGAAAGTGGAGAGTGAAAAAGTTGGCTTAAAGCTCAACACTCAGAAAACTAAGATCATGGCATCTTTTCCCATCACTTCATGGGAAATAGATGGGAAACAGTGAAACAGTGTCAGAATTTATTTTTTTGGGCTCCAAAATCACTGCAGATGGTGACTGCAGCCATGAAATTAAAAGACACTTACTCCTTTGAAGGAAAGTTATGACCAACCTAGATAGCTTATTGAAAAACAGAGACATTACTTTGCCAACAGGGTCCGTGTAGTCAAGGCTATGGTTTTTCCTGTGGTCATGTATGGATGTGAGAGTTGGACTGTGAAGAAAGCTGAGCACCGAAGAATTGATGCTTTTGAAGTGTGGTGTTGGAGAAGACTCTTGAGAGTCCCTTGGACTGCAAGGAGACCCAACCAGTCCATTCTGAAGGAGATCAGCCCTGGGATTTCTTTGGAAGGAATGATGCTGAAGCTGAAACTCCAATACTTTGGCCACTTTATGTGAAGAGTTGACTCATTGGAAGAGCCTCTGATGCTGGGAGGGATTGGAGGTAGGAGGAGAAGGGGACAACCAAGGATGAGATGGCTAGATGGCATCACTGACTTGATGGAAATGAGTCTGAGTGAACTCCGGGAGTTGGTGATGGAAAGGGAGGCCTGGCGTGCTGTGATTCATGAGGTCGCAAAGAGTTGAATACAACTGAGTAACTGAACTGAATATGAGATTTAATCTTCTCTATTACCTATCACATGTTATAGGGAACAAATGATAAATAGTTTTAAAAAGTTAAATCCATTCTGCATGTATTATTTATTGTAACCTAAATATTAAACATAAGAGGAAAATGAAATGCTTTGAGAACATTACCACAGATTTTATACATTTCTCAGCAGTTATAGTGTCAGTCTTTCTGTATTAAATTATGAATAAACATATTGCATATATGCGTGCTTCAGTTCAGTTCAGTTGCTCAGTCATGTCCTATTCTTTGCAACCCCATGGACTGTAGCCCACCAGGCCCCTCTGTCCATGGGATTTTCCAGGTAAGAATACTGGAGCGGGTTGCCATTTCCTCCTCCAGGGGATCTTCCTGACCCAGGGATCATACCCACGTCTCCTGTGTCTCCTGCATTGGCAGGCAGTACCACCGAGCCCCCGGGAATCCCGAATATATATATTTCTCACATTTAAACCAGTGAGTTCTAAAATTTTTCCAGTATGATGAAGCTTCACCCCTACAGTTTTCTCTTTTGAACCAGTTTGAAAACGTATACACTTAAAAATCTAGAGAATAGAGAAGTAGATTTAGACAGCATGAGTTTTGCGGCAGTGCCTTGGTAAGCAGAGCTTGGTTCTCTAGTGTTGCTGTTCCTGCCCTGACTGTCTCTGCACACTTGCCCTCATCCTGGTCTGGACCGCTGCAGCATGGCCACCTGGGTCACAGGTTTAGATGAGGCTCTGACTGACAGCTCTCCTAAATGGGGGCCCATCAGGGGAAAGATGTGTTTCCCACACTTATGATTGGGGTGATCATACAATACATCCTATCAAGTGCGATGCTTTTATCTTAGAGAAACTCTGAACAGGACCTTCCACAGGAGTAGCAGGTATACACTGGGCCTCTCCTGAGCCATCAGGACATGTGGTTCCTTGTTAGTGCGTCTAGATTTTCCTTTCTTTTAAGCTGCCTCTGAGTTGCTTGGTAACTGAAGAATTGGGTGTGTTTCTCTCTGGGTATATTCTTTCAATAGAGAGACGTGTCACGTTCAGCAGTGGCAGCTGGGGAAGAAAATGGATTTAAGGAAAGTTATACCTCCATCAATATGTAATGTGAATACAACATATATCCAGATATATGCATAGTCATTTGTAGCTGAAGGGCCAGCAATGCAGTCATTAGATAAATTATGTAGCTAAGTTTGGAAGATGCATTTTTCTTATTGGATTAACATGTAAGTTATTTAGTGTTCTTTAAAATTACGCATAAAAAAATCTCCTATAAAACATGAGTGAGTGTGCACTGTGAACAGTCAGCTTAAGTTCTCCCTCCTAAACTTATTCTTTGTTTCTCTCTTGTTGGAGATGATCTTGGGTTCAGTGTCTCTCTTCAGTTTTCTTTAAAAATAAGAATAATACTAGTCCCTAATTCATAGGGCTAAGTCATACAGGAGAGGTATAAGATACCTTCTATTAATATAAACCTGCTATTAATATAATTAAAGTCTAACACAAATACTAACCACATGGAAGGTGTTATTCTTTACTAGTGAAGCATTAGAGCCCTAAAATGAAGAGTCTTGGTCCTAAATTCCTGTTCCATAACTTATTCAGTGAGTATCATACAGATGACTTCATCTCTCTAAACCTCAGTTTTATCTGTAAGATGATAAAACCAGTAAGTTCCTCATAGGATTGTTGTATGAATTGAAGGAGATAGTATATGTAAATACCGTAGCCTAGTGCCTTAAAAGCACTCAGCACTCATAGATGTTAGCTGTGGTTATTAATAGGGTCATTAGTCCTATTAATAAAGACAGTTGGAAATAGGATAAGAACACTTATTAATTTCAATGAGGTTTAATTGGGATTGTTCTTATCAATTTTTCATTTTATTCTAGAAAAGTCTCACCAATATTTAAATCCCCCCCCCCCCCCCTTCCTCCACCGCCCCCGCCCCCCCCCCCCACTCTCCAGCCTCCCTCAACCCTGGGCTTTATTTCTGTCCTTATCATGTGTGAATATGGTTTTCTTTGCCACATTATGGGCTTAAATTCCAGAGTAGAAAGGCCAGTAGGTGAAAAAAGGATTCTGTTTGTTCTTCTGTCAACCTGTGCTACATTAAACCCCACCATCAGGGAAACTGGGCTTGTTGGATGCCCAGAACAGAGGACACTGTATTTGTTCTATCTCCACCCCTGGCCCCAGCAGATTTTTGGCCACTGAACCTGCAAGAGCCTGGACCCTTGACCCAGATAGGATTCAATTCCCAGAAGGAAGAGGTGGCCTCCTGCCACTGACCTAGAATTGTGGCATTGTAGTGTTCCACCATTTGATCTTCTGATTTTTCTCAACCACGTCGTGATCACTTCACATCTTACACTCATTACCACAGTGTGGTTTCATCTGTTTCATACCACTGACCTAAATCTTCTTCAAAACAGACCATAGTGTCAGAACTCAGTTTTTAATTCAAGGTTGAAAGACTGATTTTATAGCTGGGTTGAAGCTAATTTGAACTCCTCTAGCTAGAAAAGAATCTGTAGATAACTGGAAAGATAGTTCTTTATTTTACTTTTGTTTAAGCACTCAATGTATGTGTTACAAAAGGTCTCTACATTCAGATATATAAAGAAACAGCTTGTTCATTTCTTATAAATGATCTGATCTTTGTCACATGCTACTGACTAGGTTAAAACAGTCCCTTTCAAGTATATATTCAATTTTTCAGAATTCTGCTTTCTTCTCATATTTCACCCAAAGATGGAGTCTGAGTATACAAAGGGGTTCACTGTTTCCATTGGCTTCAGAGAAGGGGCCATAGCTCTGTGTGTCCTTGTGGTACTCTCTGGATCTTTGTTGAATTCTGCAGCAATGATGGCTCTTATCAGCCTGTCAATCATACCTCAATTTGTTGGCATCCTCTGCTGAAGTTTGAGGATGGATGTGAGTCTCTTCTCTCATGGCTTGGATGGGACCTAGCTTAATACTTGAAAATACAGTGGCTGCCAATAAGGTCTGGCTATGATTCCCTTTCCTCTCCAGCCGCTGTGATCTGCAGCTCTCAGATACAGGTGATGGCTCCATTTATCATCCCATCAATTAATTACTAGACATTCCTTCCACAGCCTTCCCTAGGTCATACGAGAATTTCTGGATTCCTTCCATGCCACTAAAGCCAAGCTACAGAACTAAACTCAGCCCCTTTCTCTTCTTAACAGTACTAAGCCACTGAGTTCACTCTGAAAGAGCTTCCCTAGGTCGGCTAGTCTCTTCCCCAAAGTGGCAAAGCCAAAGTGGGGGAGAAGCCATCTTAAGCTACTGAAGATGGAGGAGTGGGATTTTTCTTAATTGAATGAAAGTGAAAGTGAAGTCGCTCAGTTGTGTCCGACTCTTTGCAACTCCATGGACTGTAGCCTACCGAGCTTCTCAGTCCATGGGATTTTCCAGGCAAGCGTACTGGAATGGGTTGCCATTTCCTTCTCCGGGGGATCTTCCCAACCCCATGATCAAATCCGGGTCTCCAGCATTGTAGACAGACACTTTACCCTCTGAGCCACCAGGGAAGCCATGGATATGGACTGTTTTATTTCCTTCCCAAAGAAAGAAGGAAAGGAACCTCGAATTTTGAATCTGTTAGCAAACTCTGTCACTCACTATTTCTTCTTTTTGAAGTCATCTACTCTGTGTATTTCACTTCCCTTCATTTCCTGAAAAATTGAGCTCCTGTATCAGTTTCTTCCTCCTGTACAAGTACTGTCATATTCATGGTGATGTTATTCATCCAATATTCTAACCTCTCTTGTCTTGGCCTTATAGCCTCTACTGATACTGCCTCTATACTACCACTCTTTTTTAATAGCCTGGATTTTGTTATTACCTACCTCCAGTCTAGCAGTTCAATTTCTAGCTTACTATTCTCTGACCACCACTTCCTGCTTTTCTAGCCGACTCCCTTTACTAGTCCAACTCAACAATCCTTTTAAACTCAAGAACCTCTATTTAACCTATCACCTTTCCATATCCTTAAGTCAGCAAATGCCCTCAACCCCCTTATTTCCCTGGTGGCCCAGATGGTAAAGTGTCTGCCTGCAATGCGGGAGACCTGGGTTCGATCCCTGGGTCAGGAAGATCCCCTGGAGGAGGAAATGGCAACCCGCTCCAGTACTCTTGCCTGGAAAATTCCATGGACGGAGGAGCCTGGTAGGCTACAGTCCATGGGCTCGCAAAGAGTTGGACAGGACTGAATGAATTCACTTTCACTTTCTAGCAAAATTGCAACTAGAGTCAGATCCAACTGTCTGCCTAATGTGTGTTCATACCTGAAAAGTCAAACGTGACTGGAGAAAAACTTACCATCATGCTCATTGGTCTCATTTTAAATCTATGACCAATAATCTCAAGTGGGTCAACACTGTGTAAGTTTAAGATGTGCAGCATAATGATTACCTTAAGTATGTCATAAAATGATGATCACAATAAGTTTAGTGAACATTCTTCATCTCTATAGATACAAAATGAAAGAAATAGGAAAAAAGGTATTTTTATTTCTTGATATGAGAGTGCTTTGGATTTATTCTCTTAACAACTTTCATATATAACATTCAGCGTTGTTAACTATCTTTGTCATGCTGGTCCTTTGATCTCTAGGTCTTATTCATCTTATAACTGGAAGTTGATACATTATTGACTGGCTTCATCCAATTCTCCCCCTGTGTACTTAGTCACTCACTCCTGTCCAACTCTTTGCAACCCCATGGACTGTAGCCCACTAGGCTTCTCTGTCCATGAGGATTCTCCAGGCAAGAATCCTGGAGTGGGTTGCCATGCCCCTCTGTCCATGAGGATTCTCCAGGCAAGAATCCTGGAGTGGGTTGCCATGCCCTCTTCCAGGGGATCTTCCCAACCCAGGGATCGAACCCTGATCTCCCATACTGCAGGTGGATTCTTTACCATCTGAGTGACCAGACGTCTTCCCCTGCCTTCTGTCCAATTCTCCCCCTGTCTTTCCCCCCGCCTTTGTCCAATGGCCCCCACCGCCTCCCCCCACCTTCATCCACCTGCACTTTTGGTAACCACAAATCTAAGCTCTCTTCAATAAATCTGTTTTTGAAGTGTAATTGACCTACAACACTGTTAGTGCCAGTATACAACATAGTGATTCAGTATGTATTTCTATGCATATCAAACTGATCACCATGATGTCTCAGTCAGTTCCATCACTCAGCTGTGTCCAACTCTTTGCGACCCCATGAACTGCAGCATGCCAGGCTCCCCTGTCCATCACCTACTCCCGGAGCTTACTCAGACTCATGTCCATCGAGTCGGTGATGCCATCCAAACATCTCATCCTATGTTGTCCCCTTCTCTTCATGCCTTCAATCTTTCCCAGCATCAAATTCTTTTCCAATGAGTCAGTTCTTTGCATCTGGTGGCCCAAGTCTAGTTAGCATCTTAACTCCTTTGTATGAATGGACTATGTAAATTCCTAGCAAAGGAAAGCCATCTGTTCATACACAAGGTCTCATTGCCTTATCCTCTTCAGAACTTCACTGTAACAATTCACCTATCTATTCTTACATCATCAGATTTCTCTCTTCATTGAACTTTTTCATGAACATAAAGTGGTTTATTTTAATGAAACAAACTGACCACTACTTCTTCCAGCTACTATCCCTGTTTCCTTTCATTTATATAAAAAATTCTAAAAAAAATATCTAGCTCTATGCATTGACTGCAATTTATTTTTTTTCCCCTCTGTTAGATTGAACCTATTCCAGTCAGATTTTACTTTATACCCAAAACTATTTTAAGAGTGGTTTTGCAGGTCACAAATGATCTCCAAGTTGCTTAATCCAATGACAGTTTTCAGTCCTCATCTTTCTACAGGATTTGAAACAGTTTATTACTCCTTCATCCTTGCAGTACTTCCTTGCTTTTCTTCCCTAGATATTATACCTTTTGTTTGCCTCATATCTCAATGGCTGTTTCATTTGTGTCTCTTTTGCGGTGTTTCTCAAGCTTCTCCAACCTCCTAGGCTGAGTCATTTGACTTTTTTTTCCCCCCATCTGTATAGAATCCCTTGGTGATAATATCCTACATAGTGGCTTTAAATGTCGTCTATATGCTGACAGCTTTCAAATTTATATATCTTAGGCCAAGACCTTCTTTTCTTTATAATCATACATTCAAATGCTGGCTCATTATTTGGATGTCTTATAGACAATTCAAAATTAACACTTATATGTTATCCTGAACTACTCTTCCTGTCATTCCCATCTCAAATCAGCATTCTCCTTTTATTTCTTTAAAGTAACTTAGACTCCTCTTTGACTCCGCTCTTTCCCTTGTAACGTATATCCACTCTGGCAATACATCAAGCAAGCTTATCCTTAAAATTACCTACGGAATTCAGAAAATTCAAACCACCTCTACTGCCACCATTGTGGTCCATGCCGCATATCACCCATGGTTTTTTTCCAGCCACCTCCTAACTGGTTTCCCTGTTCATATCCTTGACTCGGCAATCCTATTTGTGGTGAAGCTACCAAATTGAGCTTATAAACCACATAGATCACTCTTCTGTATGTTGGAGTGGTGAATATATGACTCTTATGTGTTTATTAAAATCCTTATAAAATATTTCTCTATGCAAATTTAAAAAAATCAGCAAAAATTAGTACAGATTTTTTACTTCTGTCTCAAGTGTGAGCTGAAGTCCTTCTAATGGCCCAGGTTTACTCTGCCTCAGTCATACTGAACACTTCATGTTTTCAAACACACAAGATATTCTCTAGCTTCAGGATCTTTACTCCATAGTCAAAGAATGTAGATCCTAATATTATTAACTTTAAAAACTTATGTTTTTATGTTTATTCTAATATGTGGCCAGATTTTATATATGGTCAAAGAACATTTAAAAATGAATATTAATATTATTTCTTTTCAGGTGCATAAATCTCTAAAACCAAATTTATTAGTTATATTTGTTACCAGTCATTATCTCCATAGGGTCATTTTACTTTTGACAGATCTATCAAATACTAAGGAAGGAGTATTAAAATATTGTGGAACAGTAAATGTTTATCTAACATGATGAGGAGGAGCAAATCAGTTAATCCAAAATGCCTGTTATAACAGGGGATAAAGAAAACAAACATAGAAGATGTATTATTTTGGTTTAGAACACAGATATTTATTTGCAAATCTTTTGAGGAAGAGTCAAAGTCTTTCCTAGGGTATGGGCTCTGTATTGGAGTTCTATTTCTCTGGCTTAAACCACATCCATTTGAAAGGTCTGTCATTTTTAAATGTGGATTTTTTAAAGTGGAAAGAGATTTTAAAGGCATTTTTGTAAGTGATTTGGATATAGAATAATGTCTAGGTTTTCACAATTAATATCTGATCTCCCAATAACTTACCTTTGTGTCCCCACATGTAATTTGAGAGGAATTCTTAGAGTCACATTGATAGACGCTTTACAAACTCTTTAAGTTGTAATGAAGTATAAACCCTATTTTCACATTTAATATGTGGTGTTTAATATAAAATATCAGATCCAATGTCAATATCAAGTACAACAGACATAAGCATATTTGGAAACAAATATGACTGACCCTTGGTAAGCGTCCAACTCAATTTGTGGGGGTAGAAAGGTATGAGTGTGCAGAGAGGGCAATGCATTGGTGGTCAGTATTAAGACTGCTAAGGATATGCCAGCATATTTTGCAGAAGAATATAAATTGTCAGTTAATTTATAGAGACGGTTAAGAACTCTTACTGTATTACTATGTCAATGTCTCTTTCCAACTCTTTTTTGCTTTATGTTTTAGTCTTTATCTGATGCATAAAACTGATGACAGTTATAGCCTTCGAGCATTGTTCTTTTGTTCATAAAAGTAACATTCTTTGTTCCTTTGAGGCTTTTAGCTTGAACTTGTCTCTTAGTGCTATTGCAACCTTTTTTTATTTCTTTGATGCTTCTTACCTCTTTGCTTTGTTTTCTTTTATGGTGGGAGTTCCTTTGATATTTTTCTCTTCTGTAATGTGGAAAGCCTCCAAATTGATAGAGATCGATATTAAGACTTGAAAAAACTTTTTGGATTCTGTATTACTCAAGATGCCAACATCAGTAACTGTTCAACTTCTTAAGATGAAGTGTTGGCAAACTTTCAGTTTCTTCAATCTCTTATTTAACTTGCTATATGTTTTCCATAATCATCATGATTTTGCACACATACACACATGTGTGGGTTTATATATTTAATGCCCACCACCAAATTCCTCATTTATGGGCTGTTTGTTTTTATTCATTTTTAGTTTATTGGTATATATCTTCAAATAGCTGCCTTCCACACTCACCCACTGCAATGGCACATAAATGATGTACTTTTCACATCATGTTTTTATCTGAAAGTTTTTTCCTTTGCCTGTTTTCCAGAATGACAATTTATCAGACTATAGATCTCATGAGTCAGAACCCTTCTACTTTGATATTTACAAATGTTGATAGAAGTTATATAACATTTAATGTGGTCATTGAGAAAAAACTATGTGATCAAATTGCTTTCCTTTTTCTTTACAGATGAAAATTTTTTTCCCTTTAGATACTTGCAGGCTTTTTTCTTTGCTCTTAAAATTGAATATTTTCACCAGGTTGAAATGAAGTGACAGTTCTCATTTAATAATTTCACCTAGAACCGGGTGAATACTTTTTGGCTGTAGATTTGATCAGATATATGTTCTTTTAATACACTTGTGGTTATTATTTCCATCCCATCTGTTCTGTTTTCTTCTGCAGGAAATCATATTCCTAAATGTTGGATTTCTTCTGTCTATTCTCAATGTCTCTCATATTTTCCACTTATACCATATTCTGGGTGAATTTTAAAGGCTCTCATCCAAAGCAGTGATTGGATTTTTGACATGTTGATTCTACTTTTCTTTTCAATAGCTTCTAAGCTTATATAGCTTCTAATACCACTTAAAACTCCTTGGAGATTAAAAAAAAATTTTTTTTTTTGGCTTAACTCTATCATATTCTGTTTTTGACTTAACCCTGTCATGTTCCATTTTATGTGAGTTTGTTTATCACTCATTGAGCCTATTTAATTTTCTTGGGAGAGCAAAGCAGTTTTTACTTAGTTTTCTTTTTTAAAAAAATTTTATGTTATTGAAGTATAGTTGGTTTATAACGTTGTATTAGTTTTTGCTATACACTAAAGTGACTCAGTTATAGAGAAAACTGACTTAGTTATACATATAGATACTTTTTCATATTCTTGTCCATTATAGTTTATTTTAGGGTATTGAATATAGTTGAGTTCCCTGTTCTGTACAGTAGGATCTTTTTGCTTATCCATTATATATATACATATATATATGCTTAAAAGCTTTCTTTTGCTTCCTGTAATGTAGCTTCAAAAGCATACCTTTACATCTGTGCTTTGCATGCTATGTTTACTTTCACTTTTATGTTGCAGTTTTTCTTCATAAGTTTTTGTCTGACTGACATTCTCCTGGGTAAATTTTTAATTAGATCTGCTATTTGCTTCAGAATAGTAGAAGTGAGATGGATTCTCCTTTTTCTTTACCAAGGTCTTCAAAATTTAACATAATTACTGTAACTTTGTAGTATAATCTGAAGTCAGGGAGCCTTATTCCTCCAGCTCTGTTTTTCTTTCTCAAGATTGCTTTGGCTATTTGTGATCTTTCATTTTTCCATACAAATTGTCAATTTCTTTAATTCTAATTCTGTGAAAAATGCCTTTGGTAATTTGATAGGGATGGCAATGAATCTGTAAACTGCTTTGAGTAGTATAGTCATTTTCACAATATTGATTCTTCCAATCCAAGAACATGGTATATTTTTCCATCTGTTTTTGTCATCTTTTATTTCTTTCATCAGCATCTAATTGTTTTCAGGTCTTTTGCCTCCTTAGGTAGTTTTATTCCTGGGTATTTTATTGTTTTTGAAAGGAGCTTCCCAGGTGGCTCAGATGGTAAAGAATCTGCCTGCATTTCAGGAGACCTGGGTTTGATCCCTGGGTCAGGAAGTTGTCCCTGGAGATGGAAATGGCAACCTACTCCAAAATTTTGATGCGATGGTAAATGTGATTATTTCCTTGATCAATCTTGTGATTGATTTCTTTCTTAGTGTATAGGAATGCAAGAGATTTCTGTGTATTAATTTTGCATCTTGCAACTTTACAAAATTCATTGAGCTCTAATAGTTTTCTGGTAGCATCTTTTGTATTTTCTATGTATGGTATTGAAAGGTTGTTGCTGAACCATGAAAGACACCAGGATTCTTGGCCTCTGGAGGAAAAGAATTCAATCCGGGGCCAGAGACGAGGCTTAATCACCCAGAGCTTTTGTGTAATAGTTTTATTAAAGTATAAAAGGGATAGAGAAAGCTTGTGTCATAGACATCAGAAGGGGGCAGAAAGAGTACCCCATCACTAGTGTTAGCAATGGAGTTATATACTTTTTAATTACTTATTACAGTGAATCAAAAGAATGTGTGGGGGTTGTAAAGAGCTCACTAGACCCACTCCCATAATTTACATTTTAAGATAACAGGATTAGCCAGAAGGTTTTTTCCCAGAGACTGTCCTCAAGTAGGATACATTATTGTTACATAATCCTAAGAAATGTAGAGAGAAAAAAATAAAAAAAAAATTTGTGCTTTTTCCCTCCTTGAGAATTCCAGACCCTCCTCTCCTTGAGGACCCCTGGACTTCGTATCAGCCTGCCTAGGAATTGATTCTCTCAGTATCATGTCATATGCAAGTAATGGCAATTTTACTTTTCCAATTCAGATTTCTTTTATTTCCTTTTCTTCTCTGATTGTCATGACTAGGACTTTCAAAAATATATTGAATAATAGTGGTGACGGTGGACATCCTTGTCTTATTCCTGATCTTTAAAGCAAGTGCTTTCAGCTTTTCACCATTGAGAATGAGGTTTGTTGTGGCTTTCTCATATATGGACTTTATTATGTTGAGGTAGTGGGAATGTAAACTGGTGTAGACATTATGGAGAACAACATGACAGTTCCTTAAAAACTAATAATAAAGCTCTCATATGACCCAGATATCACACTCCTGGGCATATATCCAAAGAAAACCCTATTATTCATTGCAGCACTATTTACAATGGCCAGTACATGGAAGTGACCTAAATGCCCATCGACAGAGGAATGGGTGAAGAAATTATGGTATCTATATACAATGGAATATTACTCAGCCTATCATAAAAAGAATGAATTAATGCCATTTGCAGCAACATGGATGGACCTAGAGATTGTCATACTGTGTGAAGTAATTCAGACAGACAATGACAAATATCATGATATTGCTTACCTGTGGAATCTAAAAAGATGTACAGTAGAACTTATATACAAAACAAATAGTTACAGATGTGGAAAATAAACTCATGGTTGCATGGGTAGAGATGGGGAGGGATAAACTGGGAGATTGGGATTGACATATAGACACTACTATATATGAAATAGATAGCTAATAACTACGTTTAGCATAGGGAACTCTACTCAGTACTCTGTAATGATCTATAGGGGAAAAGAATCTTAAAGGAGAGTGGCTGTATGTATACGTATAACAGATTCACTTTGCTGTACACCTGAAACGAACACAACATTGTAAATCAACTATATTCCAATAAAAAATTCAAAGTAGCAAACATCACAGACATAATTAACCGAAATGCCAGATTTTATAGGTGAATGCCACATGTTTAGTTATTAACTAGCTGAGGAAGGGTGAGAATATTAGCATTTGTGGTAACTTTGTTTCTGTAAGTTTTAATCTCAATATCTGTTGAAATGACTTCAACTAAGGGCCAGTGTTCCTTACTTGTTTTCTCTTAATCTGTCCAAAATTGCAGAGTTTGGCTCTGGGGTTTAGCTCTTCATAATTCTCTGGTGGCTCAGACAGTTAAGCGTCTGCCTGCAACGTGGGAGGTCCAGGTTCAATCCAGGGTCGGGAAGATCCCCTGGAGAAGAAAATGGCAACCCACTCCAGTACTCTTGCCTGGAAAATCCCATGGATGGAGGAGCCTGGTGGGCTACAGTCCATGGGGTTGCAAAGAGTCAGACATGATTGAGCGACTTCACTTCACTTCAATCCATCTACATGGTTTTTCAACTTGCTCAGATGAGGGCTGGTACATCCCTCATCCCTGTAGGGATGTGTCAGTCACTGTAAATTCTCCTTCATGTCCCTAGAGTCCTGTGAGGAAGGGAACCATCATGTCTTTGCCATGGCAGTGCAATTCCTCCAGGCTTTACTGCTTCAAATTAAGGCAGCTTGACAAAATTGCTTACTTCTTGCAGCAACTTCTTACTTCTTACTACTGTTTTGGTTTGTTTTAAAAGAATTGTGCATCAGCCCATACTTTGTTTTATTCAGCTTGGATTATATCTTATAGGCATTCCTATGTTAGGGTTTGTTACCATCCCTTGTTATTAGTGTTCTTGTGTCTCTTTGGTACAAGATACAGCTTTGGTACAATCACAGCTGGTTTCTGGTTTGGGGAACTGGAATAGACTCATGGATTTCTAATGCATTATCTTTCCCAGAAGACACCCTCAGTAGGAATTTTGTTGCTCTCCATACATCATTTTTATTTACCATCCTCCTTCACCCATTTCAGAAACTAATTAGTCTAAATTCAATTTTCTCATTAACACCCAGCTCCTCTAGATTTCTTGCAGAGAGTCACCTGAAGCTGGTGACATTCTTTACCTAGTTTTGAATACAATCATGATCGCCAAACCCACTGAATAACCACTACTGAGGGAAATTGTTTTACAAGGAAAGCATAAAGCACAGTGCATTCACATGGGACTTTCTCAATAAATGTGAGTTCCAGTCCCTTCCCTTCCCAGGTCCTTTTGTTGTCTAGTTTCCCCCTAGTTCTCTACATCCTGAAAATAATTGCTGAATAGTTCTCTCTAAACATAGCTCTCTTGGTACAAAACCACTAACAAACTATGTAGTCAATTATTTCTGCTTCTTCATCCTTTACTTGTTTGCTTTGTACATTTCTAGGTGATATAGCCAGACCAGTTGTAAGAATACAATAGATACTCAGGGATGGAATTCATTAATAAAGTAGGAATGCTCTTGGCCTTTTCGATTATTATTCTGTGTCACTCTTTAATCCTCTATGGCCTTTGTCTGTCTTCCACTCTTCATCATGTCTTGGGAGGGAGCAGTTGAGAATACATAAGAAACACTGAAACTTATTTTTTTGAGAAGAAAATCCCATGGAATATGAAAAGCAACATTTGCCTGACATGTTGGGGTTTCATCTGAGACTTTGTTCGAGTCTGAGTAAAATATTTTCTGCCATTTTTGAATTGTGTTGAAAGAAAAATATATTTCTTTAAAAAGTGTACTGAGTCTTAAAAATATTATGCAGAAGGCAGTTAACAGTTACATATTTCAAAATTGCTTTAGAAAAAAAATCTGGAATTAAAGAGAATTGTTGCATTATCTTTTAAAAGATTAAGTAATGATGTCTATATTAGCAAAAAAAGTATATCAACACAATCTCCGTGCCCTTGTTAATGTTGAAACTGTTGAAAGAACTCCTACGTCTCAACTTAGAACAAATTAAATAATCGGAAAAGGGATCTTGTTTTGCTAGTGAGAAATGTATGTACTCTGAAGTATTCTTCCTTTCAAAAGTTCTTCTTTATCAGTTGAAGGATTATTTTTTCAATGATTTCTTTGTGATCTAAGCTAAACTCTTACTGCAATTTAAAACTTTTTCCTATACTATTGTACTTCGGTGGAATTGGAGAGTCATTTGACTCAAGTAGTTGCTGTCTTCTCAATCAATGGATGCATTTAAAGGAATGTGAGAAGAATACCTCACAGAATGCCTTGCCGTAGGACTTCTATTCTCTTTTCTGGTTACAACTGCAAATTATTTTTTCTTCCTTCCTCTACTCTCTCTTATTTTAGGATCTTCTTTCTTATGTAATTTAATATAGATAATGACATAAATCACAGAATTCAAATTAACTGCAGAAAAATTTGTTGTCGTATGTACTTCATAATGTCATTACTGCCTATTGATCATGATTTTCATTTATTTTAAGGTGTGCTTTTAACTTTTTTCCAAAAAAAGCATCTGTATAGACATGCCAGTCAATTCTACATGTTAATATTCTGTATTTTCAAAAAAGATACAAGAAACACAGAATTCAAATATTTGAAGCAAAACAGCTTCAGTTTTCAATAATGGGTATTATTGCCTCTGATTTTGGAAATTTCAAGCAGAAGATTTTGTACTAACAGGGTCTGGTGGTAATAAAGAAGCAAATCTAATTTTTTATTCATTGTAGTTACATGATCATAGTGAAATTTAAGAACTGAAGTCTCTGGGTTTTATGTAAAATATATTTGAAAATGGAATCAATGTGTTTAGAAAATATTTGTATTTATATATTCTGTTGTATTTTTAAAAGTATTATTGTAATGATAGGATAACTTAAGATAGCTTGTACATTTGAATATTGGTTGAAATCTTTTTAATGAATGAAAACTTTTACTCCTTCAGATTCAAGTTGAGGTCATTGACTGTCAGTAACCACAGCTGGTATAATATGCCTTAGGTCTGGGCAACCAGAGCATTGTATTCTATTCTCCTTACCAGCTATGGCAATTCATTTAGAGGCAGTAACGTGGTCCAAGCATGAGCTCTTCTGAGGACTTTTTGGAATTATAGATGGAGAAGGGGGACACTTCTTGTCTGAGATTGCTAGTATAAATAAAACAGTGATTATGGAATTTGGGGGCTATTCTTAACCACCCATTGGAAAAGAGTGTGGTTGTTTCAGTGGCTTTGTGTGAAACCTGGATCAAATCCACCAAAACACCATGGACTTAATGGTTATATATGACAAGATCTTTTCTATTACTATTTTAAATTTCTTGAATTAGTTGTTTGTTTCTTTCACTTTTATTAATAAAGTCCTGAGACATGCAAAAAAAAAAATGGTCAGCATAGCATAGCAGTTAAAGAATTCAGACTGTGGAGCAGTTGGTCTTAGTATGAATCCTAGCTCTGCACTCAAAGTCTGGCATGCTGTATTGCATGTGGTACAAAGAGTTGGGCACAAGTTAGTGACTGAACAACACAACTCAGAGCTGTGTGACTTTGACCAAGTCACCTAACCTCTCTTCCTTTGTTTCCTTACCTATAAAATAGACCTAGTCATAGTATCAACCTCAGAGGATTGTTATGATTTTGATAGTTTCTATTTATAAAGCGCTTACAAGAACTTCTGGCACATGTGTACTGTATAATATTTGTTTAAATATGAACAGAAATTGAATAAGTAGATTCTTCATATTATAGAAAAAGAGTTGACATTAAACTCTTTGATTTTTGTGATCCCTTTGGAAAGGGCAGAGAATATGCACAGAATGCTGCATTTTTTTTCTGTTGTTGTTGGTAGCCAAATTACTCTTTACCATGATAAATTTAGGCTTTGTTGTTGTTTAGTTGCTAAGTCATGTCTGACTCTTTGCAACCCCATGGACTGCAGCACAGCAGGCTTCCCTGTCCTTCACTATCTCCCGGAGTTTGCTCAAACTCATGTCAGTTGAGTTGGTAATGCCATTCAACCATATAGTTCTCTGTCACCCCCTTCACCTCCTGCCCTCAATCTTTCCTAGCATCAGGGCATTTCCAATGAGTTCGCTCTTCAAATCAGATGGCCAAAGTTTTGGAGCTTCAGTATCAGTCCTTCCAATGAATATTCTGGGTTGATTTCTTTTAGGATTGACTGGTTTGATCCCCTTGATGTCCAAGGGACTCTCAAGAGTCTTCTCCAGCACCACAATTCGAAAGTATCAATTCTTTGGCACTCAGCCTTCTTGATGGTCCAACTCTCACATCCATACATGACTGCTGGAAAAAACCATAGCTTTGACTAGACGGACCTATGTTGGCAGAGTGATGTCTTTTAATTTTATGTCTGTAGGCACTCATCCACAGTGATTTTGGAGCCCAAGAAAATAAAATCTGTCACTGCTTCCATTTTTCCCCCTTTTATTTGCCATGAAGTGATGGGACCAGATACTATGATCTTAGTTTCAGTATAATCTATAATGATTCTTTTGAATCATTAAATATTTCATTTTTAAAGTATTATTTTTATATTACTTTACTGGACCACTTGGGTATAAGACTTTGGGCACCAGCTAAAAAGACTGTTTCACTTCCTGAACATTAGTTTTCTCAATCCTTTTAATTAAAGCAAATTTCTTATAGCTCTAAAATCAGGTACAGATACATTTAGAAATTAAAAGTCAGGTCCTCGACATATACCATGTGTTAATACAAATAGTCTCTGCCTCTGTTGTTGATCCACTGTGGTCCATTTGATCCAATGTTCTATAAAGAATTTATGCAAACATTTTGAAGAGAAGCATATTGTGGCAAAGACACTTTGAATGGCAAAGTCCCTCTTTCAGTGTTTGAACTTTCTTGAGTTACACCTGTGTGTTCTTTGTATCTACATATCCTTTGATTTAACATTTTTAAAAAAATAAGAAAAATGTGATTGTAAATATATATATTTTGAAACTGAGAGAACACAATTCAGTTCATTTTTTAGTCTGCTGTTCTTTTTTCATGGCTTCTGTTGAAGTTATTAAATTTTAGTTAATATAGCTTGGGAGTCACATTCTATACTTTTAAAAACATTAATCATTTTATGTCCACAGGTAGGAAGCAATGTAGCTTTGCAGGTTATTAATCATTGGATTTCGCGTCATGAATAATACATTTATGTTCTTTGCTGTTCTTTATCAGATAATATATGTATGCAGCTTGTTTACCCTTTGCATGCATATTGTGGCTTTTATGATGTATTATGTACATGTAGTTAGTTCTACTTATTCTTTTAGAGCTTATGATAAAAATGATGCTACAGTGAAATGAAAAACTGGTAATCATGCTCAGGGATATTGGAGTCTTTATTAAAAGACAAGTCTGTTCCTAGTCTTAACTTTTGCTGGGCTAGCGGTGCAATTAAAAATAAAGATTGATATACCATATATCTAAAGATTTGAAAGTTACAGATGAAGCAAACAGAATTATAAAATAATATGTGCTATCTTCCTACTTTGAATATGCCTTAACAGTAAACTATAAGATCAGTTAGAACTTGAAATTCTTAAAATACTTGGAGCTTCTTAGGAAGAGCCAGACATGTGGCCCAAGTTCTCCACCTTGCATCACAAGGTGCTGGGTGCCTTGTCCAGACCCTGTAGGCAAGCTTCATCTATAGCTGCTTTCTTGTGCATCTTCTAGCCACTTTCTGGCTTTGCAGTGGTGGCTTTGCTTACCTTCTGGAGGATGTAGCAGGTAAGGGGCCTGTTCAAGTCCTGGAAACATGCTAAGATTGTTTCAGTAGCTGTTTCCAGCTACTGGCCCAGGAGTCTTGCTCAGTAGGGCCCTTATCTTTGTTGAGGGATGAAGGGGGGATTAGAGCAAATTGCAAATGCAGTGGCTCAGGCCAGTGGGTGTCTTGTCTAAGTGGTACTTGTGAGAGTCCAACCTAGAAACTTAGTCTTCATTTATTTAATGGTTGCATAATTATGGAGGCTGAACTCCTGCAATCCAAACCGAAGAGACAGCTTTGTTCCTTTACTCACATAAAGGTATTTTAGAACTAGTAAAAGTGGGTTACTGAAGAAAATATGAGTGGTGCTAATACAAATAATAAGTCATGATATTTAAGGGAACTTTCATCATGACAATAAATATACATCTATGTTTTTTGTGCAGTGTGGGTTTAAAATTTAAATAGCAAAATTCAGCATGATTTTCTGTTACCTGTAAGTCATTTGACATTTGTAGTCCTCACAATATGCAAGTTTGTATGCATAAGCATATATATTTTTTCACTTAGAAAAATTTTTCTAGAGGTTTACATATTAATCTGCTGAGAAATTTCCCTTTGCTATGTAATACAAAAGTCAATTCCATTGATGTGACTAAGTAACCAAAATAATTCAATAACTACATTTAATAAGGTACTTGATTCACTTGTCTTCAAATCTAAACATGTAATTAACTAAAAATAATCAATTGTTAATAGAAATAATTTTGCAGTAGAAAGAATAACAATACCCCTTCTCAGATTACACCATGGGAAGAAACCACATCCTTTTTTAACTTTGCTAGAATAGTTTATCATCACTGTTGCCTAATTAGTCTAAGAGAAATATTTGCCCAGATCAACTATAAAGATTACCGTATTCCTTCTCAAACTGAAAATTTTATTTCAAGTAGATAATCAAGGATTTAGTCTTCTTTCACTCTGAGTGTTTTATGAAACCATGTTTAATATGCTTACACGAAAGCATATCTCGTGTTAAATTATAAAGATGGTTTTTGCTTTATGCTTTACAAATGACAGAGGAAAAAACGTCAACTTTCTATCAGGTCAGTCAAAGGCTCTTCATATAGCTGTGCTTAGTAAGAAGGCAGAAAGGCAAGTTCCTCAAGCAAAGGCAGGTTGTGGTTTCACCCGTGCAAGATACATAGGCAAATAAAAGAAGTGAGATCCTAAGGCACAGAACCCTTCACAAAAATTATTTTGGTGAGATGCTGGCTCAGTATTCCTGTGTCAGTTTTGCTGTCTTTCGGTGCCTACTAACTTCAAGTCATAGAAGCATCTGCTCTTGGTATGCAAAAATTGCTTCCAAAAAGGGCACTATGTGCTACTGCAGTCTTGATTTTAAAAGAACCACTTGTATCATTTGTGAAAATATTCCAGAAATCCCGTTAAAGCAAGAACTTGGCCCCAGTGAAGTCCTGGCCTCATCTCTGTGGTCAAAGAATCTCGTGGGGGAATTTCTTACTAATAATATACACTGATCGGTGCTTTAGTCCACATGTGTGTAGGAAGAGAGAAATTTTATTATATTTGGAAGGTAAAATCCCCACTGATGAGAAACCCTCAAAGGATATATGCAGCTGCCATTGAGTGCGTTGACAGTGCAGTGACATTTATGTGCACACATTTCCATCACGGAAAGTAAAATAAATTACATGAAGTAATTTCAATTACTCTATCAAACACATTTGAAGGATTTCATGACATTTAAATAATTACACGTGGGCTATAGTAAGGAACATGGGTCTGAAATGAATTAAGCATTAAGGGAGTAGCACAATTTTTTCTCTGAAGAGTTTTTATATTGAGAATGAAGATAAGTGTTTGGTCTTTGGGAATCTTGTTAGGTGCCATTACTTTTCATCAATAGGCCAGAAATCATGGATTGTGAGTCTTTTCATAGGGCCTACCATAATTTGAGCATTAGCAGATCAAATGACAGTCACTCTGAGTGCAAGTACTTATTACGGAATTTTTCATCTTCCATTAAAATGATTTAAGAAATAACTATGGAAACTATGCATCAAGATTTTTGATTTACAGGACCGGAACTGGACAAACTTTTTGGGTGGTTGTGGTGGGATGAATTTAAGAGTCAACCTTGAGTTTGGGGCCTTCTTGAATTCTTTTTTTTTTTCCTTCTCTGTTGAATCTATGTTGCAGCAGATGCAGAAGGTATTTTGGAGTGGGTAAAGTCAGTTGGAGAGTAGTTTGGAGAGAAATGGTAAGAGTGGTGACGTAGCATCATGAGCAACTTTGACCATTTTGAGCCTCAGCAGAGAGATGCTGTATTATTTCTCTTAACTCCAGGAGCTGGAATCAGAGTCCAACTCCAGGCCTCACACTACCGCCTGCATCTGAAAGACTGCTTGGTTGACGACTTTCACTCTTTTCTCATTGATTATTTCCTCAGGATGTTCTTTTATCTAGATTTCAATTTTTATAACAGCCTCTGAAAGAGACCCCAGTAGACATTAACAGAGCTCTTAACTTCAAACAGTGCTTTTAGAATATCAGAAAGAAAAAAATGAAGTAGTGATATTGTACAGAGGAGTAGTATTTCAATAAATAGCCAATTAGAAGAAGTAATGGTGAGCAAAATGGTTTCAAAGGTAACTTTAGAAGAAGACTTGACTAATTTATTCATGAAAGGTTGCGTTATGGGCTTTGGATTAAAAAAAGGTCAAATTCATGATTAGTCATCTTCAGGATTGCATGGACTCTTGGGTTATTTGATACTTTTGTGTTTTTTTGCTCTTTTGGGCATAGTAATAGGGTTGTTCTATAAGTATGAAAAAATTCACCAAAAGATTTTTTAGTTTGAACGTAAAAAGTTGTGACAGACCTTCAGTCTCAACAACCAAATTACAAACCAGTTAAACTATAAACATCATAGTTAAAAAAATATCCTGTCATAAAGCTGAGCACATAAATCCAAACAAATAAAACATCAGAGTGTGAGGATCCCTTTACAGGATAAGAGAGTATTACCACTGCTCTTATCACTGGAAAAAATGTCTACTAAATAAAGGAAAGGGGAAAACCAGCTGAACTGCTACCATGTTTAATAGGCATGGATGGCCTCTTGTGATAGGTTAGAACTACAAGGGATCATCACTGTAGAGCATGTCTCCACTCAGTACCAATTGAAAAATAACACTTTAAAAATGTATGGCAAAACCAATACGATACTGTAAAGTAATTAGCCTCCAATTAAAATAAATAAATTTATATTAAAAACAAAAACAAAAAATGTACTATAATGTATGAAAATAAGAAAAATCAGTCTAATGAAAAATATTTAAGATCTCTATACTAAAATATTACTGAGAAGTTAAATAAGACCTAAAAAATGTAGAGATAGTCCATGTTTCTAGATTGGAAAGTAAAATTTTGCTGTCACATATCTTTACTTTCTAAATAGATACATACATTCAATGCAATCTTTATCAAAAAGTCAACAAGCTATTCTGAAGAAGTAGATGAGATGGTTCTAAATATATACAGAAATGCAAAGAAAATAGGGTAGCTAAAACCACCTTGAAAAAGAACAAAAGTTGGAAAACTTTACCTGGTTTCAAAATTTATTATACAGAGCAACCAAGGCAGTGGTATTGGTCTAGGCATAGACAAATAGAATAATGGAACAGAATAAAGTCTAGAAATAGACCCATATATATTCTGTTTACTGATTTTTTTTTTTCAAAAGTGCCAAAGCTATTTTGGGGAGAAGTCTCTTCAGACATTGCAGGAACAACTTTGTATCTTCATGGAAGAAAATGTATTTTGATTCTCATCTCATGCCATACACAAAGTTAATTCTGGATTGGTCATAGATCTAAACATAAAACCAGATTCAAAAAGTTCTAGAAAAAAAAATACTTTCATGACTACAGTTTAGATAGATATTTCCTGTACAGAACACAAAAATCATAAAACATAAGTTGATTATTAGACTTAGGCAAAGTTTAAAAATTCTGCCCATCAAAAGAACTCCACTAAAAATTAATACATACGATGTGAACTGAAAAGATTATCTTACAAAGAATTTGTATACAGAATACATAAAGAATTCCTACACATTAACTATAAAAGCACAAATAACCAAATAGAAATATGTGTGATAGAGCTGAATAGGTACTTCACAGAAGTAGTACGTTTTAAAAGTGTTCAATGTCTTTAGTTAGAGGCTTCTCAGATGACTCAGCAGGTAAAGAATCTACCTACAGAGGAGACATAGGAGATGTAGGTTCTATCCCTGGGTCAGGAAAATCCCCTCAATGAAATGGCAACCCACCCCAGTATTCTTGCCTGGAAAATCCCATGGACAGAGGAATCTGGCGGGTTACAGTCCAAGAGGTCTCAGAGTTGGATATGACTGAGTGCCAAAGCACATACGTCAGGCTATAAAAACTAAAACAAAAATGAGATACTACTAAACATGCCTTGGAATGGCTAAAACAGACAGAAAACATCAAATTTTGGTGGCAATGTGGAGTGGTAGACCCTCTCATACAATGATGATAGCAGTGTAAGTGGTAAAACTAATTAGGAAAACTGGCAGTTTCTTAAAAAGTTAAACATACATCTCCCCTGTGACCTAGGAATAAGTAGTACTCAGAGGTATTCACCTTGACTTGTAGAAAAATGTTTGTAGCAGCCATGTTTATAATAGCCTTATACTAGGATCATCCCAAATGTCTAACAATATAAAATTGATAGACAAGTTGTAGTGTATCCATAGAATTGAATGTTGCTTAGTAATAAAAGGAAAAGCTATTGATACACTGAACAATGTGCATACACATCAACATTATATTGTACGAAAGAAGCTATGTACAGAAGAGCACATGCTATAGGCTTTCATATGTATGAAAACCAAACAGAGACCAAAGTAATCTATGGTGGTAGAAATCCCATATTAAGATGGAGGAGGAGGGAGAGAAGTGACTGGAAAGGAGTATAGGGGAACATTTGTTCTACTATACGTGTTTCGAATGGTGGTTGCTTGGCTGTATTTAATTGTCACTGCTCATCAAACTGAACATGTAAAGTTCATGCATTTTATTGACTGTTAATTACATCTCAATAAAGTGAAAACCTGCCAAGGAAAGTATCAGATCGTTGGTTTAAAAAAAAAAAATCACAAGACAGTCAATTGATTTTCATCTCTGAATGATGAAAAGTTTTCCAAGAATAACATATAAAGATCACAAAAATAATCTTTTGTTTTGTTTGTTGGGATAGTCAACCCTTAGTACAAATTCTTTTGTTCTGAAATATCTCACTACCTAAGTGCAACCTTCTGTAGTTGTGTCTCTAATCCCCAGTGTATTATAACCTTCAGTGCAGACTCTTCGTATATCTGAATTATTAACATTTCTGCTCTCTTTTTTGTAAATAAAACAAATGTTGCAGCAACTTAATGTTTTATGCATCTTAGCTTTTTGTCAGAAAGCAAGTCCTTGCAATGCAACCTGTCATGGTTTTATTATTTGGTAACCTTATTTTGCTAAATATGTGGTAATGACATGTGTGTCTTTGTGTGTGTATGTGTGTATATATATGTGTTGTGGGGCAGGAGTTAGGTGGTAGAAACTGAGAGCATATTGGACTTCAGTGAGGTTGGATGAAGGATGTTTTCATCTCTGAATAAGGAAAAGACTAATGGAAGGAATTTCTCTACTTAATGGAACACGGTAAATTCTGAGTCTACAGATGTTCCATAATGGATTGATAAATAATTTTATGTACTTTTCTAACTGAGAAACACAGTTTCTTACTGCAGTTTTAAAGTACTCTCAGATCTGCTACTCTCAAAACATGTCATCCTTCATTTTCAACCTGTTTTAAGAGCATATAATTGTTCAAGTGCTTTGGAATAATTTTTGTTACTATCTTATAATTATGTGGAGTGCTGAAGTCAGGACTCACAGCTATGGAGGCACTTCGATAAGACTTTTTATGTAACTGTCACTCCAATTCAACCTTGAGCCTGATGAAAAAAAAATATTCTCTCTTTCCTAGCTTAGCTAAAAAGCACCTAAATATATAATTTGTGGTTCTGTGCTCATTTAAATCAGATCACCTTGAAATTCAAGTTACATATAGATCTTAGCAAGTGTTTTCACACAAGAACTTTAGAGAAAAAGGCGTAATGAGTTCTGGTGCACTGTTGATTGAGTTCCTACAGTGACTTAGGATGTATCCATTAGGTATTGTGGAGTCATGTATATTCTGAAGGAGAATCTCTTGTCTGGGAGAGTACTCTGCCTTGGCATCATGTTATATCAGAAAACAACAGATTTTTTTTCTCTATTGCTTTTTTGTCATTACACCCAGAGTGGGTCTCTTTTCTTGTTTGAGTCCCTGATGCTCGGTGATAGATGAGTTAGGAAGGATATGAGCATAAGAAAATTCTTCCCTAATTTATCTAACTAAAACTGAGTGGCCTTCCATATACCTGCATAGTATAAAAATGATGTGTGTGTAATACATATATTTCAATATACTTGTTGCTGCTGCTAATTTGCTTCAGTCGTGTCTGACTCTGTGCAACCCCATAGACGGCAGCCCACCAGGCTCCCCTGTCCCTGGGATTCTCCAGGCAAGAACACTGGAGTGGGTTGCCATTTCCTTCTCCAATGCATGAAAGTGAAAAGTGAAAATTAAGTGGCTCAGTCGTGTCCTACTCTTAGCGACCCCATGGACTGCAGCCCACAGGCTCCTCTGTCCATGGGATTTTCCAGGTGAGAGTACTGGAGTGGGACACATCTAATTTATATGTATGTGTATACATACAAATATGTACACATATGTATGTATAGATAGTTAATCGATCAGGTAAGAATTATCTTTCAGCCTCAGTTGGCCAGTTCTTAGAACACTTTTTGGAGAGCAAATTAGCAGGCTCAATAAAATTGGAAATGTGTATAATCTTTGACCAAGTAACTTTACCTCTAAAAATCCATCTTGTAGAGATTTCTGTACATTCTTAAAGGAATTATCAATACAAGATTTTTTTGACACCAGACATTTGAAAGCAACTTATATGTTCATCAATAAATTATGCCACATTCCTTCTGTCAAATATTGTGTAGTTAGGAAAAATAATGGTATAGATTTCTAAGTTGGAAAGAAATATCTTCCAAACATTGATAAAAGGAAAATGTAATTCACTGAGTTCTGTGTATAGCATGATTCCATTTATGATAAAAAATATTATGTAAGTACCCTTTATGTATGCACAAAAAATATTCTGAAAGGAATTTTAAACTTATTTGTTGGGGAAGAGAGAAATTAGGCAAGGTGTACTCAAGGAGAATAATTCTTTCTCTTCTGTACTGAATTTTAAGAATGTATATATGTATTAGTTGTTTAAACAGGAAAAAAAATGAATCACTTGCAAGGTTTCTAATAAAGAAGTAGTGAATTCCCAAAATAGAACATGGTTAACAATAATGAATATTACATGACAAAGTAGGAGATATTGATTGAAAAGATTCTTCCTTAAACTTGTAAATCCAAAAGGTGTTTTAAAACATCTTAAAGTTTCATTGAAATGCTATTTTTTGTAAATATTTGAAAAAGTTGGTATTTGACTATTTCCTTTCCAGAGTGTAAAGTATCTATACTACCTGTATTTTATAAGTGAGTGTTTATGAAGCATTCTGTAGTGAGTTCAACAGTGAAACTCCAAAAGTTACATCCAAGTGTACATCTAGAACCTACGAATGTGATTTTGTTTGGAAGTAATTATAGAGAATCTTTGGACATGTAACTAAAGAATCTTGGGATGAGATTATCCTGAATTTACTACTGCTACTGCTGCTAATTTGCTTCAGTCGTGTCCGACTCTGTGCAGTCCCATAGATGGCAGCCCACCAGGCTCCCCCGTCCCTGGGATTCTCCAGGCAAGAACACTGGAGTGGGTTGCCATTTCCTTCTCCAGTGTATGAAAGTGAAAGTAAAGTCGCTCAGTCGTGTCTGACTCCTAGCGACTCCATGGACTGCAGCCTACCAGGCTCCTCTGTCCATGGGATTTGCCAGGCAAGAGTACTGGAGTGGGGTGCCATTGCCTGGATTGTCTAGGTGGGCCCTAAATCCAATGGCAAGCATCCTTATAGAAGTTAGGCAGAGGCAGATGTTATAGACAGAAGAGAAGACACATGGAGGAGAGGGCCGTGTGAATATGGAGGCAGAGACTGGAGTGATGTGTGCTAAGCTGTGTCAGTCTTGTCTGACTTTTTGTGACCCTATGAACTGTAGCCCGCCAGGCCCCTCTGCCCATGGAATTTCCCAGGCAAGAATGCTGGAGTGGGTAGCTGTTTCCTTCTCCAAGGGATGTTTCTTACCCAGGGATCAAACCCAGGCCTGCTGCATTGCAGGCAGATTCTTAACCATCTGAGCCACCAGGGAAGTCCTAGAATGATGTAGCTACTAGCTATATAATGCCTGAAGTGGCCTGAAGCTGGAAGAAGTAAGGAATGAGTGCCCCTAGAGCTTCACCAGACCACCTTACCTGTCTCCTGAGAAACCTGTATGCAGGACAAGAAGCAACATGTAGAACTGGACATGGAACAACTGACTGGTTCAAAATTGAGAAAGGAGTATGTCAAGGCTATCTGTTGTCACCCTGCTTATTTAACTTGTATGCAGAGTACATCATACTAAATGGATGACTCACAAGCTGGAATCAAGATTGCCAGGAGAAATATCAACAATCTCAGATATGCAGATGACACACTTTAATGGCAGAAAGTGAAGAGGAACTAAAGAACCTCTTGATGAAGGTGAAAGAATTTTTAACTAGCTTAAAACTCAACATTCAATAAATGAAGATCATGGCATCGATCGCATCACTTTGTGGCAAATAGATGGGGAATATGTGGAAATAGTGTCAGACTTCATTTTTTTGGGCTCCAAAATCAATGCAGATAGTGACTGCAGCCATAAAATTAAAAGACGCTTGCTCTTTGGAAGAAAAGTTATGACAAACCTACAAAGTGTCTTAAAAAGCAGATATCAATTTGCCAGCAAAGGTCCATATATTTAAAGCTATGGTTTTTCCAGCAGTCATGTATGGATGTGAGAGTTGGACCATAAAGAGGGCTGAGCACCAAAGAATAGATGCTTTCAAACTGTGGTGCTGGAGAAGACTCTTGAGAGTCCCTTGGACTGCAAGGGGATCAAACCAATCAATCCCAAAGAAAATCAACCCTGAATATTTTTTGGAAGGACTGATGCTAAAGCTGAAGTTCCAGAACTTTGGTCATGTGATGCAAAGAGCTTACTCACTGGAAAAGACCCTGATGCTGGAAAAGAAGGAGGGCAAAAGGAGATGGGGCCACAGAGGATGAGATGGTTGGATGGCATCACTGACTCAATGCACATGAGTTTGAGCAAACTCAGGGAGATAGTGAGGACAGGCAAGCCTGGCATGCTGCAGTTCATGGGGTCACAAAGAGTTGGACACAACTTAGTGACTGAACAACAAGAGCTTTCACAGGGAGTGTGGCCCTGAAGACACCTTGACTTTTGGCCTTCAAAGCTGTAAAATAATAAATTTCTGTTATTTTAGCTAGTAATTCATTACAACAGCCACAGGACACTAATATACCATACATCTCCCAACTAAAAACATGCAAAAGAGATATGATGATTTTAAAACTTAGATTATTTCAAGTTTCCTCTTAAAAAAAATTCATTATGATTACCAGAGAAGTGAACGTTATTCCATGTGTTTCCTCAGACTACAGAATATTGGAAGGAAGATTCCTTAGGGATCTTCTGGTCCAGTGGCTATGCACAGAAGAATCCATGGCTGTCAGGAAGGAGTTATGGGTATTGGACTGGGTTAGGGCTGAAGTGTGTAGTGAGTGATAAGTGTCTAGTCTACCCAAAGGCTCTGCAAGTCAAATGATTAAAAACCCTGTGAAGGATTATGAAATAGTACTGTCTGGCTCCTGTGTGCCAATTAAAAATCAGGGGGGTGGGGCATCTACTACCAAAAGGAAGAAGAGGAAAACTGGAAGACTGTTCCTGCCACAACCTAATGAAAAACTGAGCTGAGATAATAATTCCCATTTCCTCCCACCTACTCTAGGGCTAGTCCACCTCCTGTTCTTTTCATCTCTGCAAAGCAGAGTGGAAGGGAATGAAGACATTGACCAGCATGTGTCAGACAACATGCCAGGTTCTTTCAGATATGTAATCTCATTTAATTCTCACAACAGCCCACTGAGGTTGGTTGCCTAAGATCCCTCAACTTTGTAACCCAGGTCCTTCTGGCTGTGATAACTCATACTGTTTCCAAGACATAACACTGCTTCCAAAAGAGGGCACAACCAGCCGTGAGACTTTGGGGGAAATACAGATATGTTCTCTTTCCAAAGATACATCATAATTATTTTTAATAATATTAATTTTTAATGTTTGAAATAGGAAAGTGTAATACTTTTGCTGTGATATAGTTAGCATCACTGTTTCTTGCTGTAACAGATCATGTAGGCTTTGTCTTATCTTTTTGGGTTTATAAAAATTTCCTTTCCCTTAATAAATCTTAGAGAGCAAACTTACTGCTTAATTTTTTCCTAGATTGTTCTCCAACTGCTGACATCATCATATTACTTTTGGAATGTGATCTGATTTTCCCCATACTTGCTAAATGAAGCAATTATCTTGTGTAAATATAAACAATTGTACCTTTAACAATTGTCTTGTGGATTTTATACATGCTTAAAGAGCTAAAGCTTGGCTCTCCTAGGAGACAGTGTTTTGTTTTTGTTGTTGACACGTGGGCAAAAAATACTTTTAGATATTCTATTTTGAGAAGGAGTCTTTTGCCTGTAGTCATCCTGCCAAATGACATAAGAATTTTCTAGTTATTGTCCTCATTTAGTTAACCAATAAATATTTATTCATGGCCTATTATGTGCTCAGCATATTACTTGTAGACTATTTTAGATGTTTTAAAGGAAATAATTATAAAATATGATTGCAGTCTTTATACACTTGCACAAGTTAGCTATGAAAATAAGGCTAACAAAGAATCAGAGATATGGATGCCTAATTGAGCATTAGGAAGTCAAAACTCAAGCTGCCCAGTATGAGCTAAAATAGGTAGAGAATATTTCATGGGGATTGTGGAATTTGAGCTAGACATTCAAAAATGAGTATGATGAATTGGTAGGAAATGGATTTGTTTTTTAATTTACTTTTGTGGAAAAAAGAATTAAAAAGGTAAATGGGGAGATTTAGATATTTGAAACATAGTGAATGGATGGTTAATCACCAAAGTGAAATAAGGAAAATAAGAAACAAGAGGAATAAGAAATTAGGTATGGTAGCCAAATGGGAAGATAATATATGCATTAACAGCTAGACTAAGGAATTAAGATTTTTAGTAGATGATAATCTTCTTATGCTGGAAAATGAAAAAAATAAAAGGAATTTATAAAGGAGATTTAGCATCAAAACATATGACAAATGGATTATAGTAGAAGCAAGGTCAATGTTATGGGCTTCCCTGGTGGCTATGACAGTAAGGAATCCGCCTGCAATGCAGGAAACCTGGGTTCAGTCCCTGTGTTGGGAAGATCCCCTGGAGGATCTTCAGTATTCCTGCCACTCCACTCCACTCCAGTATTCTTGCCTGGAGGATCCCCAGGGACAGAGGAGCCTGGCAGGCTACAGTCCATGGGGTTGTAAAGAGTCTGACATGACTGAGCGACAAAGCACACAGGGTCAGTGTTAGGGCTTCCCCGGCGGCTCAGTGGTAAAGAATCCACTGGCAATGCAGGAGATGTGGGTGCAGTCCCTGGGTTGAGAAGGTCCCCTGGAGAAGGAAATGGCAAGCCACCCTAGTATTCTTGCCTGGGAAATCCCATGGACCGAGGAGCCTGGTGGATACAGTTCATGAGGCTGCAAAGAGTTGGATACAACTGAGTGACTGAGCACCCAAGTACAGAGTCTGTGTTGGACAAGTTTAGCAGCTAAAATACTGCTGCCCTGCTCATCTGGTGGTGGAACAAGGAGGATTTGGACTAAAGTGGTGATAGTGAGCAGCAGCAGCAGCAGTGAGATGATGGGCTCAACCAAATTGTTGCAGGAAACACTGAAGGAAGAAAAAGTGGGCCTGTCTACAGATAGAGAATGGAGTTGCCTGGAGGCAGGTGTAAAGGACCTCTGATTGACTAGGGAAGGAAATGTAGGCCTGATAATAGATGGCATAGCTAAAGTAGTAAATGGGTAATCAGCTCAGTCTTACTATAGTAAGAAAATCAGAGGGATAAACTTAATACTCTGCAGTTAGGAATCTCGTAGAGAAAGGGAGAGAAGTGGCATCAGAGAGATGGGAGAAGCCTTTAGGTAATGTACCAAAGATGCCAAAGGATGAGAGAATTTCAGGAGTGGGTGGTTTGTAACATCAAACATTACAAGATATTGAAGAATATGTCTCAAGAAAAGTCTAAGGCCATCAGTTAAGCACAAAGATATCAATGATAATCTCTTAAGGAAATAGTTTCTGTGGAGTGGTGTGCACTGAAGTAGATTGTAAAGGGAGCAAGAAAGAGAATCATTAAAAATGAAAGAGGAGGACTTCCCTGGCATCCAGTGGTTAAGACTGCACTTCCACTGCAGAGGGCACAGGTTCGATCACTGATTGGGTAGTAAGATCCTGCAAGTCTCAAGAAGCAGTCAAAAAAAAATTCTTTTAATTAAAGTATTAAAAATGGGAGAGGAAAGATAAAATATTTGAATAGCCTGGCAGCAGAACCAGAGTGGGGATATGGTTACCAAGTAAATATATATAGGCAGGAATAACAGAGGGTGTTATGATAGCTGGCACCCAAGGTGATGCCCCGTGATCTTCATTTCCCGCTATTTGTGCCCTTGTGTAGTTCCCTCTTGCATGAAATGATGCCTATTTGAAGAGCTAATAGTATATTGCAAAAATAATGGCATGTGACTTCTGAGGCTGGATCATAAAAGATGTGGTTCTGCTATATTCTCTCATAGATTCCTCATGCTGGGGGAATCCAGCAACCATGTGCTGATGATGCTGATGCAGCTTGTGGTGAGGAACCTGAGGGCTGCTCTCAACAACCGGCACAAGGTGAGTGAGCTTTCTTAGAAACAGATCTTCCAAGTCCAATCAAGCCTTTAGATGTCTGCAGACATGGCAGACATCCTGACTGCAACCTCATAAGAGACCTGAAGTCAGAACCACCCAGGTAAGCCACAGCTGAGTTCTTGTCCCTTAGAAATTATGAGATGGTACATGTTTATTGTTCTAAGCCACTACATTTTGGAATGATTTGTTTTGTGGTATTAGACAACAAATATAAATTTCTTTGGATACTTTCTTTTGTGTGTATATCTTGTTTTTGTTTGTTTGTTTTTGTTTTTGGTTGGTGGAAACTCAGAAATGTTTTAAGGTTCTTAGGCATATTGGAATGATTCACGATGAGAATATCAGGAAGAGAACTGCAAGGCCAAGTTCTGAGTGGCTAAAAAATTCAGGGGGGCTAAAAGATGGGGAGATGATTTTCAAAAAAGCCAAAGTGGCATATTATCTGAAAGTAATGGGAAGTTTAAAATAGATGTAAATTCCATTCCATCCTGAGTTGAGGACAAGAGTGCCTGAAATAATTCGCAGAAGATTAGTTCAATTTATTAAGCTCTGTGTACATAACGCTGTACATTTGTTTTTACCTAAATAGGCTAGTAGATAATCTGCTTACCCATAATAAGACATTTTCTATGATGGTGTGCTTTTAAGGTAAATGGTGAAAATGTTAATCATTCCTCATAAAGGTTAACAATTTGATAAGTGATCTACTAAGTGCATATGTAACACTTTATAATCAAACAAGTAGTTTTACTTTTGGTTATCTCCATATTTTTTCTATAGAAGTTGCTTATAGTTTTTTTTTAACCCATTGACTTGGCATCAGGGAACTACGTGCTTTGAACTCTATAGGTTCTCTGCCATCTAAAGGTCAAAAGGACTTTTGAACTTGGATCTGTGCTCTAAAAGGTTTACTTGGCTGTTAGTCTAAATAGAAGGGGTTGAAGAGCAAGTATAGATGAGATTCCATACATGTGGTTTGTGAATTGATTTTGGCCCTGAACAAATTGTCAGATTCTACCCTATATTCTTTAATATGTATCTTTAGGATGGGAAAATTCATTTGTCAATATTTTTTTAACAATCTATTTGTAGAGTACTGTATGAACACTTCAAAGGTGAAAAAAAATCAATCAAAACAGAATCTTTCCCCAAGTAGTTTATAGTCAAATATGGTTGCTATTGGAAGGGATGGTATGAGTGTCAGAGAAAAGATAGAGTGCACATGTGCCCTGAATGTCTCATGTGATGACTACATATGTGGTCCTTAAACAGGAGTGCCCTTTAGAATGGGTGAAGAAATGTGGGAGTGTGTCGTCATTCTAATGTGTGTTCATAGGCAGCGCTTTATCATGTGAAATATTGTTATTGATGATCCGAGGGCCTCAAAAGTCCCCTCAGCTTGATTAAACTTTAGACATATTGCTTCCTTATTACTGGTCCTAATCTACCTTTTCTTCAAGCATTTAATTTAGAAAAATTGAAATTGTATAGTCTTTCTCTGCCTCCTTTGAAATGTATATAAGTCTCTTTCTAGCCTTTTGCCACATTTATAACCTAGGAAATGTCTTATAGACCAGGGTACTGTCTCTTTGAGATATAGGCAACAAAAGATCACCTCTGTCTCGCAGTAGGAGAGGTAGGAGCATAACTTTGATGGGTACCAATGAATAAACCCAGAGGGCCTAATCACAGCAACTGGAAATCTTGCATTTCTTTGGTCCATTTACCCCTGAATATCCTCCAGCACTTTCCCAAGAGTTCACCCCATTACTTAAAAACCCTCCTGCCTTTTGTCTCAGCATTAATGGAGCCTTTCTCTCCTATTGCAATAGCATAAATAGTCTTTCCCTGCTTAGCTTTGGTACAGGTTTTGCTTTGGCACTGGAAATCTTCATGTCCTCTGGCCTTGCATACTAATCTTAGTAAAAATGACATTTAGAAGAAATCTCTATTGAACTTCTTTGATGTGATGAGAGACACAAATAGATGCTCAATTAAGTGCTGAGATGTAGGTTGGTGTAAGGATTTCCAGGGAATCTGGAAATTGAATATTGGACATTATTTCACATTAATAATGTAATAATTTGGTTGGGGAAAAAAAGAAAAAAAAGCAAACTTCATAAAAAGGTATACAATGAAGAATGAATATGTTCCCTATGCCTCTTCTCTAGTCCACTTCTCAGGTATAGCACTTTCAACTGTTTTTAACTTTATTATTACTGTAATGGAAATAATACATTTCTATCAATGTTCTTTCCTTTATCAACTCTTGGTATTTTATGGTGTTCTATAAAATGTGAAATTAATGTATTTCAATACCTTCTTCTCCTTCACTTGTTTCACTCTTGGTTTTCTTATATGTATCTTTTTAGAGAAACTCTTGTATAGTTATTCTAGTGGTTCCTTTTTTTCATATAAAAATAATTTTTAGACCTATTTCTTGATCTGACAAATAACAATTATTGGTTCTCAAACTTTAGCATGCATCAAAATCACCTGGAGGGCTTGCTAGAACTCAGGTTGCTGGACCCCACCCCTAGAATGTGATGAAGCAAGTGTTGTGACTTTGTTAAATTAACGTTTGTTAAGTAGAACCCAGGGCTTAAATGTTGGGCTATTGCATGGTGAGCCAAGATTCAATAAGAGACTAGAAGCAAATTGAAATAGAGAAGTTTATTACTCACAAATCCTGAAGGAAGTACACGGGCTGCCTCACAGGACCACAGGGGGTGGTCGAGGCAGGGTGCAGACAGAGAGAGCCTGGCAGGGCCTGGGAACATGCCTTCTTTAGATTTGGTGGGTGGAATGCTTGGAGATTCCTGGGCTAAGGCCAGAGTGGTCAATTCAAACCAGAAGAGTAGGAAAGCTTGAAAGGGTTCTTATGTAAGGAGTGCATAAGAGGAATACCCTGGGAGGCTGAGGAGGAAACCAATCACAAGTGCAACGGAGGGGCTCCTGTCAGTTCAAGGCTGCTTGGCCTCACAAAAAGACTGCTGAGCAGCAATACCACAGAGTAGTTCAGCTAAACCTTCAACAACAGGTGTGGGATGAGGCCTGAGAAGTGGTTTTCTAACAGTGCTTTAGATAGTATTTATTGAGTTGCTCACTGTAGGATCAAGACATCATCCTACACCTCGTCCCATCACTTCATGGGAAATAGATGGGAAACAGTGGAAACAGTGTCAGACTTTACTTTTTGGGGGCTCCAAAATCACTGCAGATGATGATTGCAGCCATGAAATTAAAAGACGCTTACTCCTTGGAAGAAAAGTTATGACCAACCTAGATAGCATATTCAAAAGCAGAGACATTACTTTGCCGACTAAGGTCTGTCTAGTCAAGGCTATGGTTTTTCCAGTGGTCATGTATGGATGTGAGAGTTGGACTGTGAAGAAGGCTGAGCGCCGAAGAATTGATGCTTTTGAACTGTGGTGTTGGAGAAGACTCTTGAGAGTCCCTTGGACTGCAAGGAGATCCAACCAGTCCATTCTGAAGGAGATCAACCCTGGGATTTCTTTGGAAGGAATGATGCTAAAGCTGAAGCTCCAGTACTTTGGCCACCTCATGCGAAGAGTTGACTCATTGGAAAAGACTTTGATGCTGGGAGGGATTGGGGGCAGGAGAAGAAGGGGACGACAGAGGATGAGATGGCTGGATGGCATCACTGACTTGATGGACGTGAGTCTGAGTGAACTCCGGGAGTTGGTGATGGACTGGGAGGCCTGGTGTGCTGTGATTCATGGTGTTGCAAAGAGTCGGACACGACTGAGCATCTGAACTGAACTGACACTTCTCTTTACTTCTGGTTCCTTTTTGACATCAACTTCTGTCAGCTCTACCATCGCTTCCACATTGTCAATAGTGAAAGTGAGTGAAAGTGAAAGTTGCTCAATAGTGTCCGACTCTTTGAGACCCCACGGACTGTACAGTCCATGGAATTCTCTGGGCCAGAATACTGGTGTGGGCAGCCTTTCCCTTCTCCAGGGGATCTTCCCAACCCAGGGATCAATTTTACATCGTCAATATGTGTGAAGTTAATGATTTCTAATTATTCTAATTTTGTATTCTGTTTTTGATATATAATTACTTCAAAAATTTGAGAACCAATCAACAGGATCTATAATATAGTAATAAAAATAGTGATCTTTCTTCCATGAAGAAGAAGATATTAATATAAGCCTATGTATACAGAACCAAATCTATGAATGTTCTGAGTCTGTATTTCACTATCATCTTCACCTTTAAGTTTGGTCTGGCTTTGAATCTTGAGTAACTTTTCCTTCTCTACTTACTAGGCATGTTCCAGGTAGCACCTCAGGTCTGGGGCCTTTGTGACGCAGACACTAGAGGAAAGGAGAAGGGTCATAAGTCAAAGGGCATGTTAAGGCTAGGAAAGAGTTTTGCAGAAATTTGAAGAGAAGGAATAGACGTTCTGTGTGAATTAATTATCTGGAAGATTTACAGGAATTTGAAGAAGTATTATTGTCTGTATAATCCTTTCACAGGATATAAGAAGTGCCCCCCCAAATTCTGACTGTGACTCTTTAATAGTTTTTTTTTCTCCCAAGTTCTTTATTTCTCTTTCTGTCTGTATCTTTGGTGAATTGAAAGGTCAAAGGATTTTTAGTACTTGGAATTTTTAGAAACACATTGTATACGAAATTTAGCTTCTTCCTAAAGATGCTTGACCTCTCAATTCCTTTTCTCATATTTTATTCAAGAATAAGAAAGTCTTTTGAATTCATAGAGATGTAGGTTTCTTCCTCAGGTGCTGTTCTTATGAATGTATAAATCAGGAAATTATAAGTGTTGTAAATAGGTTAATATAATATAATTCTTCTTGGTTTTAGGGCCATGGCATATTCCTAAAAATTATTGAGGAACCCTCAGAACTTTTGTTTATATGAGCTATATCTATTAGTGTTTATTGTATTAAAATCACAACTGAGAAAATTTTAAAATGTTTCCATGCTAATTCATTTAGAAATAATATGATTATTTATTAACATAAACAGTTATGAAAGTTAACTACTTTTCCAAAGTAGAAAATAGTTATTAGACTAGCATTGTTTTACATTTGTGTTAACTGCTTTGATACCTGGCTTGATAGAAGACAGCTGTATTGTCATCTGATTCTGTATCATTCTGCTGTCAAGTATTATTTTGATAAAAATACACAGAAATTCTGTTTTCACACTTATATAGCTGAAAAAGGGAGGAGTATCTTAATAGATTTTTCAGATAATTGTGAATATTTTTCAATACTATGCTGAAGTTTAATAAGTGATAGTTTCTTAAAGTTTAGGTGAAGTGTGGAAACTGAAACTATACTGTATTTGTTTTCTATTGCTCCCTCTACAAATCGCCACAAACTAAGTAACAGTTAGTTGGTAACAGAATTTACTCTCACAGTTGCAGAGGCCCAAAGTCTGGAATCAAGGTGCCTGTTGGGTGGCCCTCTCTCTAAGGCTCTTGGAGAGATTCTGTTATTGCCTCTTTGATCCCCTGATAACTGTTGGTGTTCCCTGATTTGTGATCTCATCACTGCAATCTCTACCTCTAGTCACATTGCTCTGTCCTCCTATTGTTGTTGTTCAGTCACTAAATCATGTCTGACTCCATGTGACCCCATGGACTGCAGCGCAACAGGCTTCCCTATCCTTTATTATCTCCTGGAGTTTGTACAGATTCCTGTCTGTTGAGTCAGTGATATTACTGGATGGTTATCTCATCCTCTGCTACCCCTTTCTCTTGCCTTCTGTCTTTCTCAGCATCAGGATCTTTTCCAATGAATAGGCTCTTGGCATCAGGTGGCCAAAGTATGGGAGTTTCAGCTTCAACATCAGTCTTTCCAATGAATATTCAGGGTTGATTTCCTTTAGGATTGACTGGTTTGATCTCCCTACAATCCAAGGGACTCTCAAGAGTCTTCTTCAGCACCACAGTTTGAAAGCATCAATTCTTCAGTGTTCAATCTTCTTCATGGTTCAATTTTCACGTCTGTAGCTACTGCCTATAAAATCTTCTCTATTTTCTTATTAAGATAGTTTCACTCGATGTGGGGCCACCCAGATAATCCAGGATAAACTTCTTGTCTCAAAAAATCATAATGTAATTGTATCTTTTGACAAGTAATTCATTCTTTTATCATTAAGTCCATGTTCTTGGGATTAAGACATGGACATATTTTTTTTGGAACCACCATTCAACCTGCTACAGATATAAGTGACCTTGTGCTACTCTACTGCATTAAAATTCATTGGTTTATCTTTCAATCTGAATTGTCTTTTATCATACATATTACTTTAACATCCAGCATTAGTCATTTGGAAAATACCCATGAGTTGTGAGGATCTTCCAAATATCGACACATTTTATTATGTAGTATCTAAAGCTTCTGCTTATTAATATCAACATGGAACTTATCAGAAAAGTCTTTGAAGACTGGGAACATGTGTAGAGGCAGATACAAGTTTTTCAATTCTCATTTTCTCTTGGAAGTGCCAATTTTATCATTGGCAACAAATCTAGTCAGTTCTTTTTCTTGAGGTGACAGGCTTACTTTGCTCATTAAAAATTTTTTTCTATCTAATATCCCCAATCTGAATAGCTATCATTTATTTGTCTGTCATTCTTTCAAGCAAAAATAGTACTTCATAAAAGACTAGCTAGTTCAGCCCACAACTCACAACTGCATGGGTGCTTTTCCCAAAAACATCTTACTTGGATCCAGCAAAGTATCACTGGTTTATGGATATTTCCCCCTGTCAAACAGAATTTTTAAAAGATGCATACCAAAGAGTTGAGATTTAATACTAGTGATAATTTCTATTGCTTCTTCAAGATTATTTTAACTGAAATTGCCTTTTCTCTCTGATTATTATCAAATATTTTTGTTACTCTGAGTGTATGGGGGTGAAAAATATCACTACAGGTACAGCTTGATACCGGTCTTCCCTCATAGCTCAGTTGGTAAAGAATCAGCCTGCAGTGCAGGAGACCCGGGTTCAATCCCTAGTTCAGGAAGATCCCCTGCAGAAGGAAATGGCAACCCACTCCAATATTCTTGCCTGGAAAATCCCATGGACAGAGGAGCCTAGTGGGCTACAGTCTATGGGGTCTCAAGAGTCTGACACGACTTAGCTACTTAGATGAGACTAGACAGCTTGATACCACTCGATTCATGTGATGGTGCCAGCAGTTTTACTGATGATTGCTTGGCTCATGTCAACATAGTGACATAAGGCATATAGTATATTTAAATGTTGTTTAACTTTGCAGAACCCTGAAGGTCTCAGGGCCCCCTGAGGATTTCTAAGTTGAGGTGTTCTCAAGTTTCTTTGCATTTAGAATCTAGCTTTTTTAGATTTAAGGTTTTTGATGCCCTTTTCCATGTAGAATTATACTCTGCATCATCAGTAGCATTAATAGTGTAGCATTTCTTGACAGGTTGTTCTACTGTGTTTGCTGTTGTTGTTGTTCAGTTGCAAGGTCGTGTCTGATTCTCTGTGACTCCATCAACTGTAGTCTGCCAGGCTCCTCTGCCCATGGGGTTTTACTGGCAAAAATACTGGAGTGGGTTGCCATATTCTCCAGGGGATCTTCCTCGACCAGGGACCAAACTCACGTCTCCTGAATTGGCAGGTGTGTTCTTTACCACTGAGCTGTCAGGGAAGCCCCTTCTACCATTTATCTTGCAATTCTTTTCCAAACTAATGCTATTCATCCAGTATATTTTGATACTGAACTCCTTCTGTTGATACTTTCTGTAAATAACATGAAAAGTTCAGACGATAAGCAGGATGTATATTCCATCCTCAAATAGTTCCAAGATTGTTTACGAATGGACAGTTAGGGGTTGCAGTTGTCTAGTTTTGCCACTGGGGAAAACTGAAGTCATGGTTAGGAAGGCAGTGATTAACACTCATGTGATATTGAATTGTGTTTGCAGAAATACAGTATGTTGCCCCTTTGTTCTAGCTGCTCCTGTGCCTTTCAGGAGAATTTTATTGGCTTTCCTTAATGTAGGTTTGAAACATTTTTAAGCTTGAAAGTGAATATAATCCTGTTGGAGTCCTCTCTTTCATTATATCCTCTAATTGGTTTTGGGTTGGGTTTATATACTATATTGCTTCATAGATTTCACATCATATAAAGACTAATATTTTATAAATTAATGCATTAATGCAGTCTCAGTGGAATTATCATTTACTGTTTTTCTCTCTGGGGGTAAATGTGTTCATTGGCCATTTCATTTGGAAAAACAAATAAGCAAGTATAGCCACGAATGTCCTGATACAGAATCATGCTATGTGGAGTGAAATGTCTCCATCTGATATTAAAACACATAAAGATCAAAATAGTGTATTAAGACTTTTAGACAAAGAGAAGGAAATAAAATCTACAAATAGATCCTAATCCTTATGAAAGTTTATTATAAATTCAGCATATCAATCATTGGTGAAAAGATAGATATTTTTGCATAAGTGATGAGATAACCGACTAGACTTATAAAAAGTAAATATTCCATTCATTCTTACACCATACATAAAGGAAAATTTCAAATGGATGAGAAATGCAAATTTAAAAACCAAATTATACAAGTGCTAGAAGGAAACCTGAGTATGTTCCTCTGTAGCCTAAGAGTAGAGACATTTCTTAACTTGATTAAAAGAAAGAAGTACCAAAGACTGGTATATTTGACCACTTAAAAAAATTGAGTGACTTGAATACTTTAATAAAGAACTGCAAACAAAACAAAGATAAATGAGAAATGAGAGAAGTACTTACAGTTTATTTAAAAAATACTATAGTTATGATGCAGAGGTTTTAAAAATAGAGAAATTACTTACAACTATAGAGAAAAGATAGCAGTTCATAAAGAAGAGAGGTGAAATGATCCTTAAACATAGGAAAAGTTTCTCAACTTTGTTCCCAACAAGTCAAAGGCAAACTGAAACTAGGAGATTCCATTTTATTAGACTGACAAAAGTTCCCATTTGAAAGCATGTTCTTTGATCAACAAGCTTGTGGGGAAATAGGTGTTCTCACATGCTGTTAGTGGGAACACAAAATGATGGAGCTATTATGAAGAAAATATTTGCAAGATTGATTCAGCAATTCCTCTGATTGAAATCTATTGCAAAGATACTCAAGCAAAAATGCAAAAAGATAACTTGTTAAGACCCTTCACTGAAGGAGTCTTAGTATTTCCGGTCCCCTTTGAAATATATTTGGGGTTGATACTATGTGAAAAAGCCACACAATGGAGTTTTATTCAGTTGAAAAGAATGAAAAATATCTCTGTATACTGCTATGAAATAAAATAATGTAGAAAAATGTGTTATACATATTACTGCTTATATCTATATATTTAGATATATAAATATGCATACATATATTGACATGCACATGTATATTTATACATATATGCAATGTATCTATAAATATGTAATTTATATATATTGTATAAAGTTATATATTATATAAAATAGGTATATAAATGTATATATAAATTTGGCTATAAAGAATCTGCCTGCAATGCAGGAGACCTGGGTTTGATCCCTGGGTCAGGAAGAACACCTGGAGAAGAGAATGGCAACCCACTCCAGTATTCTTGCCTGGAGAATTCCATGGATAGAGGAGCCTGGTAGGCTACACTCCATGGGGTCACAAAGAGTTGGACACGAGTGACTAATACACACATTACAACAGTTGTTGAATAAATAAGAATACTTTAAAAGGGGAACAATATATGGAGGGCACATAAATCGAAGCTAAACTAAATATACCACATTATATGGATTTGACTTTGAAACCAGGTAGATGTGTTTATTTTTATGTAAGTTAGAAAATGTATACAAATAATTATGTGAAAATATCTCCTGCCATAACAGAAATGTCACAGCCATCAATGATTTCTGGCCTCCAAATGTGAATAAGTTCCCCCCAAACTGTGATCCAGCAGATGCCAGCACCCCTCATGGTGACTGCTGAGAGATGGGGGAATGTAAGAAGCAGCCATCTGCCACTACTTAAGGTGAACAAGCAAACAGGATTGGCCCCAGATAGTTGAGGTTCACATGAAGGAAAGAATTCGATAAGCCCAGAGGCTTGCATCTTCCCATCCAGAGAATGCTAAATTCGTTAACTTGATACCTGATCTTTGATGTTCAGACTGCCTGCTCCCTTCGTTGCAAACTTGTTTATATCTTGACTTCCCCTCCTGCCTCCTTGGAGCAGTTTTCTCAGAGCTACTGAGATGCTATCTCCCAGGCTCAGAGTTCTAATCATTCCCACCACATAAAATAACTTCCTACTTTCAGGTTGTGACTATATTTTCTAGCTGACATGTAATAGCTCAATTGGTCAAGAATCCACCTGCAGTACAGGAGACCCCTGTTTGATTCCTGGGTTGGGAAGATCCGCTGGAGAAGGGATGGGCTACCCACGCCAGTATTCTCCGGCTTCCCTTGTGGCTCATCTGGTAAAGAATCAGCCTGCAAAGAGACACAGATGTGTATAACGGACTTTTGGACTCAGAGGGAGAGGGAGAGGGTGGGATGATTTGGGAGAATGACATTCTAACATGCATACTATCATGTAAGAATTTAATCACCAGTCTATGTCTGACGCAGGATGCAGCATGCTTGGGGCTGGTGCATGGGGAGGACCCAGAGAGATGTTATGGGGAGGGAGGTCGGAGGGGGGTTCATGTTTGGGAACGCATGTAAGAATTAAAGATTTTAAAATTTAAAAAATAAAAAACTAAAAACTAAAAAATAAAAAACCAAAAAAAACCAAAAAAAAAAAAAAAAAAAAAAATCAGCCTGCAATGCGGGAGACCTGGGTTTGATCCCTGGGTTGGGAAGATCCTCTGAAGAAGGGAAAGGCTACCCACTCCAGTATTCTGCCCTGGAGAATTCTAGGGACTATTCAGTCCTTGGGGTCACAAAGAGTCGGACACGACTGAGTGACTTTCACTTTCAAAGTTAAAAAAAAATGAACGGATGAACCTGTTGCATTATGAGTATATACATCATATAGGAAGGAATTATTATCAGTGGTTTTAAATTCTGGCAAATTTACTGTGGCTCTGTAGTGAATTATATTCTAAACCTTTAAATGTGTGGGGTTGGGGCACCATCACTTAAGCTGTGGAAATTTCAGTTTAACTTCAGTTGGTCCTCCATGTCCACAATTCTGTATCCTCAGATTCAACCAACTTTGGATCCTGTAGTACGTATTTACTATTAAAAAAAACTCTGCATGTAGGTGGAACCCAGTACAGTTCAAACTCATGTTGCTCAAAGGTCAATTGTACTTGAAAACTGCATTTTTAAAAGTAGTTGTGCTATTTGTTATAGTTCTCAGATTGTTATTCTCTTACTGGTAGACTAAAAGAACTAAGGAATATGGTAATACTACCAAGAACCAAAGTTTTTCTGAATGAGGGAAAGGAGATAAAGATAATTTAAATTCAAAAAGAAACAACATGAACTTGCTCTTCATGCTGCATTTTCTTCTTTAAGAAATGCTCATTTCCTTGTTTTTTTTTTCCTGCTGAAAGGCCTAGATGTAATGAGCTCTGTAGCAATAAACACCCATAGTACTCAGATTACTCCTTCTAAGTACCATTCTCTTATCTTTTTAGAAACTTAGACATTTGGGAAAAATGAGAGACTTGAGTACAGAGCAAAGAAAGCTATCAAAGACTTCTGTTTCAGTTTTCTGCTTAGGATACTCTGTGCTCCTCTGATGTCTTGATTTATAATTTTCTTATATTCTAGAATAGACTCAGGCTTTATTTAACTCTTAAATACCATCTCTTCTCCATTTACATTTTGTGATTCCAGCATTCTGGAACATTTGATTCCTCATTCTGTCCTCCATCTCTTTCACATTTTTCATCTCTTTCTCTTGTTTCATTCTGAATAAATTATTTATGTATGTCTTTTACTTCACAAATTCTGTTTTGTTCTGTATCTTTCCTGCAGTTGTAAACATTTATGGCATTATTTATTTCAAATTCACTTCTTCAAATTATATTTTTTAAATTTTATGTATTTATCTCTGAGAATTTCTTGATTCATGCTTATCTTTGCCATTGCCCAGATGTTCATTTAAACATTTCATGCATGGTTTCTTTGAACGCTGGGAATGACAATTTCAAAATCTTCAAGGATTACAAGTATGAAATCTTTATTAATCTGTGGCTTCTTGTTTTTGCTGGATTTGACTTTTAGTGGCTTACTTTGCTACATGTGTGCAATCATTATATAGTTAGGAGTGTTTTATCGCTGGAAACTTTGCAAGCCTGCTCAATAGGATTTTTGTGCTTCTTAAGAGTTTTGGATTCAGAGGAGATGAGCGCAGACTCAGCTTCTCTTCCAACATGCCCAAAACTGTGTTGCTGGAAGGCTTGTCCTCAGGGCATCTAGGCCAGCTCACTCTTGCTCTCTGGCTCTGAAGTATTGACTCCGCTTCTCCCACATGATCCTCTGGGGGCATAACTGCTCTAGTTCCCAGCTCTCTAAAGCCTTTGCTTTAGCATTTCAGGACATTAGAGCACTTTCATCTTTGTCTCATTATTTACATACTGGTTTTAGCCAGTATTCACAATTTTCTTTTTAACTTCATAAATGAGACAGTATGATCATTATTATCTTATCTAGACTCTTTAACACTTTTTACACTCAGTATTTCTTCTTGTGTTGGTCCTGATAGGAAGACTGGCTAATTTGGGATGTGTTACAACATCTAAAAGGTTTTAAAAGACTTTGAGTCTTCATGGAAATCATTGCTGCCTTAAATATTAACAGGCATTTTCCCAGTTTACTTCAATAAGTAAACACATTAAAATCTTCTTGTGGTGGGTCTGCAGGGGATAGAAAAATTGTACACTAGATAGAGGATTTTGCTTCATGCCAGGGGCCTCTTCCATAGACTATATTTTAATGAGAAAATCTTGGCCTGTAGCTTGAGCCAGCAATTTACAGATTAGTAGACAAGATTTATTGAACTAAACAATAAAAAGGAAAAGCCGTTTTATATTTGTGATATAGAACAGTCTAATCAAAAAAAATTGTTTTCTCCCCTAGTCTACACATAAATCAGTGCCTTTTCATATCTGTGCAGTCATACTTAACATTTTCTACTCTGGAATTATGAGCAAAATCTTTGTAATACAGACTCTAGAATACATTTTAAAAAATATTATACCTAATGAGCATTTAAAAAATCACATTCTCCAAATTTTTTCTCATTTTCATTTTGACTCTTGTAAGGAGGGTGCAGAGAAAACAAGAGCAAGTCAGGCCAAAGGGAAACTTACTAGAGGGAAACAGGAAAGTGACCGGCCCTTAAGGAGAACTGGTGTCCTCCCTTTCTGACAAGGTCTTTCTTATACCCCACCAATGAAAAATTCTCTGAAGGGATGGTTAATTTTTAGCCTGCTGTTGAGTCCTATGGTCATGTAGCCGAAGATCTGGAATCTGGTGGTCTCGTAACTTTGAGAAGGTAGGTGAGAAAATAGAATGTCATTTGAGCAATTTGGTCAGTCTCAAGGATCACTGTGATTTTATTCTTTCTTTGTGAGGTCAACATAATAAGCCTTCTTAACAATGAGCCCTCATGTAGACCCTATCAACTCTCTCTGTCAGACACTTTCAATTCAGGAACTTACGCTGTGTATCATGAACAGAATCTAAGCAGCCTTGTGTGGGTGGCTCATCCTCAAATGTGACACATGACTCTACATGGAAAAAAAGGAAATTCAGGACCCGTACTCCAGCCTTAATGTTGCCAGAGCCCTGTTTTCTGTTGCAAGAAGTACAATTTTAGTGATGGTTCTTATTAAGGTTGGGTAAGATCTGTTTGAGGCTGGTTTGGTTTTGTTCTCAATTTGACCCTTCAGGGGTGAAATTTTTTCTATTGTTCATAATTCCATTCTTCATTTCCATCTTCTTCCTTTCTCTGTTTCTCATGCTGCTCCAGCCTCATTTCAGAAATTGCTATTGACAGGAAACTGTGTGTGTAATGTGAATTATCTGTCTGTGTCAGACTGCATCCCCATCAACAGTAAGATGGCGTAGAATCAGTTTTAATGTTGCTTTAAAATTGTGGAAAACAGTGGAAACTGGAGTCAGAAACTATGCAGCACTCTAATATATTAGTTTCTGGATATGGAAAAAATTCTGTGTTTGGGACAGTATTTCTAGAGAAAGGAATGAGAGAGGAAGTAATTTTCTCTTCAGTAAAGCAAGTGATAAGTAAAGCAATTAATATAAAAGCAAAGAAGACATATTAACACCCCAAATTTGTGAAATATTTCGTATAAAAAAAACTTTTATAAATGTAGAAGATATAAAATAGTAAGAGATATTGTACAGCTTGAAGCCTAAATGCATTTCTATTTTCTCATGATCCAGGTTAAGAAATAGAACATTATTAGCATCATAGAAATAACCTGGATGACTTTCCTTGCTTCCCTCTTCCTCTTAGCTTCTAGGAAGGTATCACCATCCTGAGATTCTGAATTTGTGATAATTAATCCTTCACATTTCTTTCTAATTTTATAAAAAAAGATACATCTCATTCAACAATGTACCATCTTAACCTTAAGAAACTTGCATGTATGGAATCATATTGTATGTATTTTGAGAGTTACTTGTTTGTTTTTTTTCCTGTTAATGAGACAGTCCATTTAATTTTACTATCATTAAGTGGTGTATTATGTTTATATAAAGTATAACTGGGAATATACATGTTTGCATATTCATATATTCATGCATATATTTACCATGATAGCTTATTTATTTATTCCATTAGTATACAAATTTGCTTTGTTCCCAGTTTTTTTAGTTATGATTAATAATCCTGCTGTGAATAACAGCTTTAAGCTATAATGCTTCTCATGTGCCAGATATTTTTCCACTTTATGTATTATTCAGTTCAGTTCAGTTGCTCAGTCATGTCTGACTCTTTGCAACCCCATGAATTGCAGCATGCCAGGCCTCCCTGTCCATCATCAACTCCCAGAGTTCACTCAAACTCAGATCCATTGAGTCCGTGATGTCATCCAGCCATCTCATCCTCTGTCGTCTCCTCCTCCTCCTGCCCTCAATCCCTCCGAGAATCAAAGTCTTCTCCAATGAGTCAACTCTTCGCATGAGGTGGCCAAAGTACTGGAGTTTCAGCTTCAGCATCATTCCCTCCAAAGAACACCCAGGACTGATCTCCTTTAGAATGGACTGGTTGGATCTCCTTGCAGTCCAAGGGACTCTCAAGAGTCTTCTCCAACACCACAGTTCAAAAGCATCAATTCTTTGGCGCTTAGTTCCAGTCCAACTCTCACATCCATACATGACTACTGGAAAAACCATAGCCTTGACAAGACAGACCTTTGTTGGCAAAGTAATGTCTCTGTTTTTGAATATGCTATCTACATTGGTCATAACTTTTCTTCCAAGGAGTAAGCGTCTTTTAAGTTCATGGCTATAATCACCATCTGCAGTGATTTTGGAGCCCCCAAAAATTAAGTCTGACACTGTTTCCACTGTTTCCCATCTATTTCCCATGAAGTAACGGGACCAGATGCCATGATCTTCATTTTCTGAATGTTGAGCTTTAAGCCAACTTTTTCACTCTCCTCTTTTACTTTGATCAAGAGGCTTTTAGTTCCTCTTCACTTTCTGCCATAAGGGTGGTGTCATCTGCATATCTGAGGTTATTGATATTTCTCCCAGCAATCTTGATTCCAGCTTGTGTTTCTTCCAGTCTAGCGTTTCTCATGATGTACTCTGCATATAAGTTAAATAAGCAGGGTGACAATATACAGCCTTGACGTACTCCTTTTCCAGTCTGTTGTCCCATGTCCAGTTCTAACTGTTGCTTCCTGACCTGCCTATAGGGCAAAATGGCTGTCTGGAGAGGCCTTACAAATAACTGTGAAAAGAAGAGAAGTGAAAAGCAAAGGAGAAAAGGAAAGATATAATAGAGCCTGCTGCTGCTAAGTTGCTTCAGTTGTGTCCAACTCTGTGTGACCCCATGGACTGCAGCCTACCAGGCTCCTCCGCCCATGGGATTTTCCAGGCAAGAGTACTGGAGTGGGGTGTCATTGCCTTCTCTGATAATAGAGCCTAGCTAGGCTCTATTATCAATTTATAGATGAGGAGGCTGAAATATAAAAATCTATTATCATCTTATAGATGGAATCAAGATTGCCGGGAGAAATATCAGTAACCTGAGATATGCAGATGACACCACCCTTATGGCAGAAAGTGAAGAGGAACTAAAGAGTCTCTTGTGAAAGTGATGAGGAGAGTGAAAAAGTTGGCTTAAAGCTCAACAAATAGATGAGAAACAGTGGAAACAATGACAAACTTTTTGGATCTCCAAAATCACTGCGGATGGTGACTGCAAGCCATGAAATTAAAAGATGCTTGCTCCTTGGAAGAAAAGTTATGACCAGTCTAGACAGCATATTAAAAAGCAAGACATTACTTTGCCAACAAAGTTCTGTCTAGTCAAAGCTATGGTGTTTCCAGTAGTCATGTATGTATGAGAGAGTTGGACCCTAAAGAACGCTGAGCATTGAAGAACTGATGCTTTGAACAGTGGTGTTGGAGAAGACTCTCGAGAGTACCTTGGACAGTGAAGAGATCCAACCAGTCCATCAAGGAAATCAGTCCTGAATATTCATTGGAAGGCCTGATGCTGAAGCTGAAACTCCAATATTTTGGCTATCTGACGCAAAGAACTCTTTCATTGGAAAGGACCCTAATGCTGGGAAAGATTGAAGGTGGGAGGAAAAGGGGATGACCGAGGCTGAGATGGTTGGGTGGCATTACCGACTCAATGGACGTGAGTTTGAGTAAACTCTGGGAGGTGGCAATGGGAGGCTTGGTGTGTTGCAGTTCATGGACAGGACTGAGCGACTGAACTGAACTGATACATGACACACAGACATGGAACTGCTTGATCGTGGAGTCTGCACATGTTCTGTTTTTTGAGGTAATGCCACACTTTCCCAAGAGGTTGTTCTAAATTGCCCTTCTACCAGTGGAGGAGAATTTTTGTCAGTGCACATCCTAGCCAAATTTGGTATTGGCTTCTTAAATTTCACAACTCTTGAGGGTGTGAAGGGATATTTGGTTGTTATTTTCATTTTCTTTTTAATGAGGTGGAATATTTTTCATATGTATGTATAGGAATTTCCTATTTTTTTTTAAATTTTCCTCTGGAAAAATTTTAATCAATATTTTTCTAAATATTTGTTTGTCCTTATTGATTCATAGGGTTTTTTCTTTCTTCTTTTTATCTGTTGATAGTATGCTTTTGTAGTGCATGTATTCGGAGAAGGCAATGGCACCCCACTCCAGTACTCTTGCCTGGAAAATCCCATGGACGGAGGAGCCTGGTGGGCTGCAGTCCATGGGGTTGCTAGGAGTCAGACACGACTGAGCGGCTTCCCTTTTACTTTCCACTTTCATGCATTGGAGAAGGAAATGGTAACCCACTCCAGTGTTCTTGCCTGGAGAATCCCAGGGACGGAGGAGCCTGGTGGGCTGCCGTCTATGGGGTCACACAGAGTCGGACATGACTGACGTGACTTAGCAGCAGCAGCAGCAGTGCATGTATTGGGCTTCCCAGGTGACAGTGGTAAAGAATCTGCCTGCCAGTGCAGGAGCCACTAGAGACATGGGTTCAATCTCTGGGTCAGGAAGATTCCCTGGAGTAGAAATGGCAATCCACTCCAATATTTTTGCCTGGGAAATCCCATGGACAGAGAAGCCTGGTGGGCTATAGTCCACGGGTTCACAAAGAGTCAGATGGACATGACCGAGCATGTGCGCACACACATGGTAGTTCTCTTTTTTAAGTTTCAAGGAACTTCTGTATTCTTTTCCATATGGCTACACCAATTTACATTCCTATCAGTAGTAGTAGTAGACAATGGTTTCTTTTTCTTCAAATACTCACCAATACTAATTATCTTTTGTTTTTTGTAATTAGTCATCCCAGTTGGTATGAGGTGATATCTCATTGTGGTTTTGATTTGCATTTCCCTAATGCAGAGTTCCAAAGAATAGCAAGAAGAGATAAGAAAGCCTTCTTCAGTGATCAATGCAAAGAAATAGAGGAAAACAATAGAATGGGAAAGACTAGAGATCTCTTCAAGAAAATTAGAGATACCAAGGGAACATTTCATGCAAAGATGGGCTCGATAAAGGACAGAAATGGTATGGACCTAACAGAAGCGGAAGATATTAAGAAGAGATGGCAAGAATACACAGAAGAACTGTACAAAAAAGATCTTCATGACCCAGATAATCACGATGGTGTGATCACTAATCTAGAGCCAGACATCCTAGAATGTGAAGTCAAGTGGGCCTTAGAAAGCATCACTACGAACAAAGCTAGTGGGGGTGATGGAATTCCAGTAGAGCGATTTCAAATCCTGGAAGATGATGCTGTGAAAGTGCTGCACTCAATATGCCAGCAAATTTGAAAAACTCGGCAGTGGCCACAGGACTGGAAAAGGTCAGTTTTCATTCCAATCCCAAAGAAAGGTAATGCCAAAGAATGCTCAAACTACCGCACAATTGCACCCATCTCACAGGTTAGTAAAGTAATGCTCAAAACTCTCCAAGCCAGGCTTCAGCAATATGTGAACCGTGAACTCCCTGATGTTCAAGCTGGTTTTAGAAAAGGCAGAGGAACCAGAGATCAAATTGCCAACATCCGCTGGATCATGGAAAAAGCAAGAGAATTCCAGAAAAACATCTATTTCTGCTTTATTGACTATGCCAAAGCCTTTGACTGTGTGGATCACAAGAAACTGGAAAATTCTGAGAGCGATGGGAATACCAGAACACGTGACCTGCCTCTTGAGAAATCTGTATGCAGGTCAGGAAGCTACAGTTAGAACTGGACATGGAAGCACAGACTGGTTCCAAATAGGAAAAGGAGTACATCATGGCTGTATATTGTCACCCTGCTTATTTAACTTATATGCAGAGTACATCATGAGAAACACTGGACTGGAAGAAACACAAGCTGGAATCAAGATTGCTGGGAGAAATATCAATCACCTCAGATATGCAGATGACACCACCCTTATGGCAGAAAGTGAAGAGGAACTAAAAGCCTCTTGATGAAAGTAAAAGAGGAGAGCGAAAAAGTTGACTTAAAGCTCAACATTCAGAAAACACAGATCATGGCATCTGGTCCCATCACTCCATGGGAAATAGATGGGGAAACAGTGGAAACAGTGTCAGACTTTATTTTTTTGGGCTCCAAAATCACTGCAGATGGTGATTATAGCCATGAACTTAAAAGACGCTTACTCCTTGGAAGAAAAGTTATGACCAATGTAGACAGCATATTGAAAAGCAGAGGCATTACTTTGCCAACAAAGGTCCATCTAGTCAAGGCTATGGTTTTTCCTGTAGTCATCTATGGATGTGAGAGTTGGACTGTGAAGAAGGCTGAGCGCCGAAGAATTGATGCTTTTGAACTGTGGTGTTGGAGAAGACTCTTGAGAGTCCCTTGGACTGCAAGGAGATCCAACCAGTCCATTCTGAAGGAGATCAACCCTCGGATTTCTTTGAAAGGAATGATGCTAAAGCTGAAACTCCAGTACTTTGGCCACCTCATGCGAAGAGTTGACTCATTGGAGAAGACTTTGATTCTCGGAGGGATTGGGGGCAGGAGGAGAAGGGGACGACTGAAGATGAGATGGCTGGATGGCATCACTGACTCGATGGACGTGAGTCTGAGTGAACTCCGGGAGTTGGTGATGGACAGGGAGACCTGGCGTGCTGTGATTCATGGGGTTGCAAAGAGTCGGACATCACTGAGCCACTGAACTGAACTGAATGACTAGTGATTTAAACACCTTTTCATAAATTTGTTGGCTATTTGTATCTTTGAAGAGAGGTCCGTTTGGTTTCTTTGTTGTTTTTTAGCTGCTAATCACCTCCAACTCTGCAACCCCATGGACTGTATGTAGCCTGCCAGGCTCCTCTGTCCATGGGATTTCCAGACAAGAATACTGGAGTGGGATGCCATTTTCTTCTCCAGGGGATCTTCCTGACCCAGAGATCAAACCTGCATGTCCTGTATTGGCAGGTGGATTCTTCAGCACTGAGCCACCAGAGAAGCTCATTCAGTTCCTTTACCAAGTTTTAAAATAGGCTATTTGGTTTTGCTATTGAGGCCCCTGTATGGTTTGGATATTAACCCTTTAGCAAGTGTATAGTTTGTCGATATTTTTCTCCTGTTCTGTAGATTGCTTTTTCATTTTTTGATTGCTTTGTAGAACGTTTTAGTTTGATGCAGTCCCACATGCCTACTTTTGCTTTTGTTGCCTGTGTCATAACAAAGAAATCATTGCCAAAGCTAATGTTTAGAAGAATTTCTTTAAGTTTTCTTTTATGATTTTTAGGTCTTATATATAAATCTTTAATCCATTTTGTGTTAATGTTTGTGCAGAATGTAAGCGAAGGGTCAAATTTTGCATGTGGATATGCAGTTTTCCTAGCAGCATTTATTGAAGAGATTACACTTGCCCTATTGTATAATAGTTGGGACCTTTGTGGAAGATCTGTTGACGGAATATGCATGAGTTTGTTTCTGTGGTGTCTATTTTGTTTCATTGACCTGTATGTCTTTTTTATGCCAGTATTCTACTGTTTTGATGGGGAAGGAAATGGTGACCCCCTCCAGTGTTCTTGCCTGGGAAATCCCATGGACAGAGGAGCCTGACAGGCTGCAGTCCATGGAGTTGTAAAGAGTTGGACAGGACTTTGCAGCTGAACAACGGTTTTGAAAACTGTAATTTTGTAATATATTTTGAGTTCAGGAAATGCGATGTTTCCAGCTTTTTTTTATTCTTGCTCAAAATTTCTTTGGTAATTCAAGGTCTTTCGTGGTTTCATATGAATTTTTCAGTTTAGAGAATTATAACTGACAAAATAGTATATACAACCTGATATTTTCAGATACATAGGTAAAAAATGATTACTGAATCAATCAATTAACATATCAATCTCACATATTTAATATTTTTCTTTCTCCCTTTTTTGTGTTTAAAATTTACTCTTAAGTATAAAATAGAGTACTGTTTATGGTTAACAGTCATCCTACTGGTACATTAGAACTCCTGAATTTATTCATCTTGCATAACTGAAAACTTTGTACCCTTTGACCAACATCTTTCATTTTCCTGTGCCTGCTTCTAGTTTCTTACATAGTTTTCCCTTGGTACCTGAGGGTGATTGGTTCCAGGACCCCTACAGATCCCCAGTCCCTTATATAATATGGTGTAGTACAGTTGATCGGCCATTGGTTGGATCTGCAGATTGAGGGCTGACTGAATAATCTGGATAGTGGCTCTTAGTTGTATTGTTTGCAAATATTTTTTCCCATAGGTTGCCTTTTAAAAAATGTATTTATTTTATTTTTGGCTGTCCCAGGTCATTGTTGCTGCAGTTTTTTTCTAGTTGTGAGTGGGGGCTACTCTCTAGTTGTGGTGCGTGGGTTTCTCATTGCGGTGGCTTCTCTTGTTGGAGAATGCAGGCTCTAGGGCACCCGGGCCAGTAGTTGCAGCACGTGGACTCGTGAGTTGTGGCTCATGGGCTCTGGAGCATGGGCTCAATAGTTGTGGTGCACACGTTTAGTTGCTCTGAGATAGATGGAGTCTTACCAGATCAGAGATTGAACTCATGTCTCCTGCACTGGAAGGCAGATTCTTCACCTCTGAACCACCAGTGAAACCTCTGCCTTTTCATTTTGTTTGTTTCCTTTGCATGGCTGAAACTGTTTAGTTTGATATAGTTACACTTGTTTATTTTTTGTTTTTTTGGTCTGTGCTTTTGATTTCATATCCAAAAAAAAATCATAGCTAAGACTATCAAAAAACTTTTTTCTATTTATGATTTCAGGTCTAATCTTTAAATCTTTAATGTGTGTCTTTGAAGTGGAATTGTGCTTTTTCCTTGGCTTTATTGAAATGTTATTGACAGATAACATTGTGTAACTTTAAGGTGTACAGTGGCTTCCCTGGTGACTCAGTGGTAAAGAATCTGCCTACCAGTGCAGGAGACCTGGGTTTGATCTCTGATCTGCAATGATCGCCTGAGAAGGAAATGGCAACCCACTCCAGTATTCCTGCCTGGGAAATCCCAAGGACAGAGGACCCTGGTGGGCTACAGTCCATGGAGTTGCAAAGAGTTGGACATGACTTTGTGACTGAAAAACAACAGGGTATACAATGTGTTGATTTGATATACTTATATATCGCAAAAAGATTATTACATGAGCATTATTAGTTCACACCTTCATATTACATAATTATTATTTCTTATTTTGTGTAATGAACACCTTTAAGATCTACTGTATTAGCAACTTTCAAGTATATGATACTATATCATTAACTATGTGCTCAGTTGTTAAGTTGTGTCTGATTCCTTATGACGCCATGGACTGTAGTCCAGCCGCCGCCTCCTTCCATGGGATTTTCCAGGCAAAATTACTGGAGTGTGTTGCCATTTCCTTCTCCACTTGTTAACTATAATCACATCGTGTTTGTTGATGAGTTGCTCTGTTTTAACTCCATGCAAGAACTCTTGCTCTGAGGACAGCTCTCATGTTCCAAGGGGATCTCTCTTAGAATTGTACATGGGAGGGTTGGGGAATGGGTGATGTAAAGTGAAACTTTGCTTCTTAACCTTGATAGTGCATTTTTTTTTCTCCTTTCTATGCTCAACTGGAATATTGTAACCTCTTATTTGGATTCTGGAGTTCTTGTAAAGGTTTTTTCATCCATGGATGATTGTTAAATACTTGTTTCTATTGGAGGGAAGAGTGCTGGGACCTCCTATTCCACCACACTGCTGATATCGCTGCCCTGTTTAATATTAATTAAAATTATAATAGCTAACATTTATGTACTATTTACTATGTGCAGACACTAGGCGTTATGTAATGTAATTTTTGCAGCAGACATATTAGATGCTATTTTTATCCCAATTCCCAGTGATAGTATTGATATTCAAGGTCACATAGCCTTATATGGTGGAGAGGTAAGTCTGACCCTGTATGACTTTAAAGCCAATAGCTGTCATCTATGATATATCAACTCTACTACTTCTGCAGTATTGCCAGAACTCTGTCGCAAAATGGAAGTGTTGCACATTGCTCTTAGATAGGGAAATATTTCAAACCATGTATCCTGGAAAAGCTAATAGATTAAACCTACAGACTTTATAGTTAGAATATATGTGCTCCTGAACAGTTACTTATTGTCAAAATGATTTTTTTCTTTGCTGGTTTTATATATATATATATATATATATATATATATATTTTAAATTACACAACACAACTAAAAAAAAAGTTGTCATTTCCCTCTAAAATGATTTTAGAGGTCACACAGTATGTGTGTTGGGGGAGAGATTCTGAAATGATACCTTTCTTTTTCATTATGAAAATGAATTTTAATTGATAAAGATAATGTAAAAAGCACAAAACACTGTTCAAGAAAACCATTAAGGAAATAAAGGATGCAAGGAGGGGTGCTAATCATTTTGTTTTCATCTAAGACTGAAATGAAGCCAAATAAAGAGGGGTGGGTAAAAAAGAAAAATAGAAATTAAATGATAATCTTGGAAGACTACCTCACAAATACCAGGGAGGAAAAAGGGTTAATTTCTTATTCTATTTTGAGAGTTTTAAAAAACATATATAAAGATAAATCTTTATCACATATATAATTTTAAAATATTTTATCCTCCTCTTTGGTTTGTTTTTTCATTCTATTAGTAGTGTCTTCAAACAGCACAAGTTTTAAAGTTTATAAATTCCAACTTATCAACTCTTTTATGCATTATACTTCTAGCAACATATCTAAGAAATTTTTACCTAATTAAAATACACAACTATTTCCTATTGTGTTTTCATATAGAAGCTTTATAGGTTTTTACCCGATACTTAGGTTTACGATCCATCTTCAGTTAAATTTTGTATAGTATAATGTATGTATTGGAGGCTCAGAAATGAAATACTTTAAATCTGAATAGGAAATTAGTTTATATTTTCATAATATTTCTTTAAGGGAAGCTTCCTGTTCTAAAACAGTTGTTTTAGGTACACTGTACAATGATTTCATTCTCTAATTCTTTAAGTAAAATTCTTTTATTTTGGATTACTATCTTTATAGAACATGAAATATTAACTCTTGGGAGGAAACTTCCAGATGAGTGATGTGAAATATTTCTCATTTTTAAAAGTATTTGTTATTAAGTATTTAACTGAGAATAATGTCCTAAACGTAGTAAGTTTCTTAACTGATCATCCTAAATAAAGTTGGGAAAGATTGGTGGTTCATAATTTCAGAGAACACAGAGGATGTGAGTGACTAGTTTTTCTTTCTGTCTTGGTGAACTCCTTCTTACATAGAGAATCAACAAACAGCTTAATAAAAGTTTCAATTATAGCTTTTCCTCTTGCTTAAAGAAATCCTGATATACTAAGCATATCATGGTGTTTTTTTTCTTTTCCTTTAGACAGTAACTTTTTGTCTTGAAAGAAACAGGTGGTTGGATTCTGGTTTATTTTCTAGCATCAGTCTAGGTAATTGAGGTGGGGAGAAACACTGGTCTTGTCAGTTCTGGATTAACCAATTAGCATCTGATACTTGGAGTGAAAACATTAGTTAACATGCTCAGGCTTCAGATAACTTTGTCACACCCATAATTAGGCACAGTTAAAGAATCAGCCATCCAGGGATGATGATTTTCCATTGCTGTTTCGGCCTGGTTTGAATCCAATGGCTATTGTGGAAGGAACATTGCTGTGGTATGTGTTGCCTTCCCATTTCTCCATTTCCTGTCATTCATGTGTTTTCCATGCCATCGTGCCTTTGCTGGCTGCAGTGTCTATCTCTTAGAATCTCCTAAATAAAAGTTATGCATGCTCTTAGGTGGTCTTACACTGCTGCTTCTAAAATGTTTTCACTACTATCATTTCAAGGTTTAGCTTTTAACAGTAATAAAGAAATATTTTCACCTGTGAAGCTTCATTTGACTTCAGTACTTGCTCATTTAGAAGGTGTTAGTATAGCTTTTAAAAAATTGTTGAACCATTTAGCAGTTCAGTTCAGTTCCGTTCAGTCGCTCAGTCATGTCCAACTGTTTGTGACCCCACGAACTGCAGGATGCCAGGCCTCCCTGGCCATCACCAACTCCTGGAATCTACCCAGACTCATGTCGATTGAGTTGGTGATGCCATCCAGCTATCTCATCCTCTGCTGTCCCCTTCTCCTCCTGCCCTCAATCTTTCCCAGCATCAGGGTCTTTCCAATGAGTCAGCTCTTTGCATCAGGTGGCCAAAATATTGGAGTTTCAGCTTCAACATCAGTCCTTCCAGTGAACATCCAGGACTGATCTCCTTTAGGATGGACTAGTTGGATCTCCTTACAGTCCAAGGGACTCTCAAGAGTCTTCTCCAACGCCACAGTTCAAAACATCAATTCTTTGGCGCTCAGCTTTGTTTATAGTTCAACTCATACATCCATACATGACTACTGGAAAAATCATAGCCTTGACTAGATGGACCTTTGTTGACAAAGTAATGTCTCTGCTTTATAATATGCTATCTAGGTTGGTCATAACTATTCTTCCAAGGAGTGAGCGTCTTTTAATTTCATGGCTGCAATCAACATCTGCAGTGATTTTGGAGCCCAGAAAAATAAAGTCAGCCACTGTTTCCACATCTATTTGCCATGAAGTGGTGGGACCAGATGCCATGATGTTCGTTTTCTGCATGTTGAACTTTAAGCCCACTTTTTCACCCTCCTCTTTTACTTTCATTAAGAGGCTCTTTAGTTCTTCGTCACTTTCTGCCATAAAGGTGGTGTCATCTGCGTATCTGAGGTTATTGATATTTCTCCTGGCGATCTTGATTCCTGCCTGTGCTTCCTCCAGTCCAGCATTTCTCATGATGTACTCTGCATATAAGTTAAATCATCAGGTGACAATATACAACCTTGACGTACTCCTTTTCCTATTTGGAACTAGTTTGTTGTTCCATGTCCAGTTCTAACTGTTGCTTCCTAACCTGCATACAGGTCTCAAGAGGCAGGTCAGGTGGTCTGGTATTCCCAACTCTTTCAGAATTTTCCACAGTTTATTGTGATCCATACAGTCAAAGGTAAGAGAAAACCAAGTAAGATGGTAACTGTTGAGAGAGGCATCAGAGGGCAGACACACAAACCATAATCACAGGAAACTAGTTAGTCTAATCACACGGACCACAGCCTAGTCTAACTCAATGAAACTAAGACATGCCATGTGGGGCCACCCAAGATGGGTGGGTCATGGTGGAGAAGTCTCACCGAATGTGGTCCACTGGAGAAGGGAATGGCAAACCGCTTCAATATTCTTGCTTTGAGAACCCCATGAACAGTATGAACAGGCAAAATGAGAGGATACTGAAAGAGGAACTCCCCAGGTTGGTAGGTGCCAATATGCTACTGGAGATCAGTAGAGAAATAACTCCAGAAAGAATGAAGGGATGGAGCCAAAGAAGAAACAATACCCAGTTGTGAATGTGACTGATGATAGAAGCAAGGTCCGATGCTGTAAAGAGCAATACTGCATAGGAACCTGTAATATTAGGTCCATAAATCAAGGCAAATTGGAAGTGGTCAAACAGGAGATGGCAAGAATGAATGTCGACGTTCTAGGAATCAGCTAACTAAAATTGACTGGAATGGGTGAATTTAACTCAGATGACCATTTTATCTACCACTGTGGGCAGGAATCCCTTAGAAGAAATGAAGTAGCTATCACGGTCAGCAAGAGTCCAAAATGCAGTACTTGGATGCAAACTCAAAAATGACAGAATGATCTCTGTTTGTTTCCAAGGCAAACCATTCAATATCACAGTAACCCAAGCCTATACCCCAACCAGTAACGCTGAAAAAGCTGAAGTTGAACGGTTCTATGAAGACCTATAAGACCTTTTAGAATTAACACCCCCAAAAGATGTCCTTTTCATTATAGGGGACTGGAATGCAAAAGTAGGAAGTTAAGAAACACCTGTGGTAACAGTCAAATTTGGTCTTGGAATACGGAATGAAGCAGGGCAAAGACTAATGGAGTTTTACCAAGAGGATGCACTGGTCATAGCAAACACCCTCTTCCAACAACACAAGAGAAGACTCTACACATGGACATCACCAGATGGTCAACACTGAAATCAAATTGATTATATTCTTTGCAGCCAAAGATGGAGAAGCTCTATAGAGTTAACAAAAACAAGACCAGGAGCTGACTGTGGCTCAGATCATGAACTCTTTATTGCCAAATTAGAATTATATTGAAGAAGGTAGGGAAAACGACTAGACCATTCAGGTATGACCTAAATCAAATCCCTTATGATTATACAGTGGAAGTGAGAAATAGATTTAAGGGCCTAGATCTGATAGATAGAGTGCCTGATGAACTATGGAATGAGGTTCGTGACATTGTACAGGAAACAGGGATTAAGACCATCCCCATGGAAAAGAAATGCAAAAAAGCAAAATGGCTCTCTGGGAAGGCCTTACAAATAGCTGTGAAAAGAAGAGAAGTGAAAAGCAAAGGAGAAAAGGAAAGATATAAGCATCTGAATGCAGAGTTCCAAAGAATAGCAAGGTAATAAGCCTTCCTCAGCAATCAATGCAAAGAAATAGAAGAGAGCAACAGACTGGGAAAGACTAGAGATCTCTTTAAGAAATTTAGAGATACCAAGGGAACATTTAATGCAAAGATGGGCTCGATAAAGGACAGAAATGGTCTAGACCTAACAGAAGCAGAAGATATTAGGAGGTGGAAGGAATACACAGAAGAACTGTACAAAATAGATCTTCATGACCAAGATAATCACGATGGTGTCATCACTCACCTAGAGCCAGACATCCTAGAATGTGAAGTCAAGTGGGCCTTAGAAAGCATCACTACAAACAAAGCTAGTGGGGTGATGGAATTCCAGTTGGGCTATTTCAAATCCTGGAAGATCATGCTGTGAAAGTGCTGTACTCAATACGCCAGCAAATTTGGAAAACTCGGCAGTGGCCACAGGACTGGAAAAGGTCAGTTTTCATTTGAATCCCAAAGAAAGGCAATGCCAAAGAATGCTCAAACTACTGCACAATTGTACTCATCTCTCACACTAACAATGTAATGCTCAAAATTCTCCAAGCCGGGCTTCAGCAATACATGAACCGTGAACTTCCTGATGTTCAAGCTGGTTTTTGAAAAGGCAGAGGAACCAGAGATCAAATTGCCAACATCCACTGGATCATGGAAAAAGCAAGAGAGTTCCAGAAAAACATCTATTTCTGCTTTATTGACTATGCCAAAGCCTTTGACTGTGTGGATCACAATAAACTGTGGAAAATTCTGAAAGAGATGGGAATATCAGACCACCTACCTGCCTCTTGAGAAAGCTATATGCACAGGTCAGGAAGCAACAGTTAGAACTGGACATGGGACAACAGACTGGTTCCAAATAGGGAAAAAGTACATCAATGCTGTGTATTGTCACCCTGCTTACTTAAGTTATATGCGGAGTACATCATGAGAAACACTGGGCTGGAAGAAGCACAAGCTGGAATCAAGATTGCCGGGAGAAATATCAATAACCTCAGATATGCAGATGACACCACTCTTATGGCAGAAAGTGAAGAGGAACTAAGAAGCCTCTTGATGAGAGTGAAAAAGTTGGCTTAAAACTCAACATTCAGAAAACGAAGATCATGGTATCTGGTCCCATCACTTCATGGGAAATGGATGGGGAAACAGTGGAAACAGTGTCAGACTTTATTTTTTTGGGCTCCAAAGTCACTGCAGATGGTGACTGCAGCCATGAAATAAAAGATGCTTACTCCTTGGAAGGAAAGTTATGCCCAACCTAGATAGCATATTGAAAAGCAGAGACATTACTTTGCCAACAAAGGTCCATCTAGTCAAGGCTATGGTTTTTCCAGTGGTCATGTATGGATGTGAGAGTTAGACTGTGAAGAAAGCTGAGCACCAAAGAATTGATGCTTTTGAACTGTGGTGTTGGAGAAGACTCCTGAGAGTCCCTTGGACTGCAAGGAGGTCTAACCAGTCCATTCTAAAGGAGATCAGCCTTGGGTGCTCTTTGGAAGGACTGAAGCTGAAACTCCAATACTTTAGCCACCTCATGAGAAGAGTTGACTCATTGGAAAAGACCCTGATGCTGGGAGGGATTATGGGATAGGAGGAGAAGAGGACGACAGAGGATGAGATGGCTGGATGGCATCACCGACTCGATGGACATGGGTTTGGGTGAACTTTGGGAGTTGGTGATGGACAGGGAGGCCTGGCGTGCTGCAGTTCATGGGATTGCAAAGAGTCGTACACGGCTGAGCGACTGAATGAACGCAGTCAAAGCCTTTGGCCTAGTCAATAAAGCAGATGTTTTCTTGAAATAGATATTTTTCCGGAACTCTCTTGTGTTTTCGATGATCTAGTGGATGTTGGCAATTTGATCTCTGGTTCCTCTGACTTTTCTAAAACCAGCTTGAACATCTGGAAGTTCACAGTTCATGTATTACTGAAGCCTGGCTTGGAGAACTTTGATTATTACTAGCGTGTTAGATGAGTGCAATTGTGCAGTGGTTTTAGTATTCTTTGCATTGCCTTTCTTTGGGATTAGAATGAAAACCAACCTTTTCCAGTCTTGTGGCCACTGCTGAGTTTTCCAAATTTGCTGACATTGAATGCAGCACTTTCACAGCATTTAGCATTTAGTCAAATCGTTAGTAATCTCTGGAATTGAGAGTAAAATGTGGATTTTAAAAGCTCCCTCCTAGGTTTGTTTATATATATATATATATATATATATATATGAAGAAATTTATCCAACTCATTTTATTAAATATGTATACTTTTTCCTTGAAATAAATAACCATTGGCACGGTCACACTGTTGTAAGGAGAAACTAGTGGTGCTCTTAAGTGTTTTTTTTTCTGAGAAGAACAGATGAATGTAGTTATAGGACAATGATTGGAGAAAATAGAGATCTGAGGCAGAAATGTTTTCGCCCTTTTAAACCCTCGGTCTAAATGTTTATGCATGCTTTATGTGCTGTACGTATGGTGTGGGGTCTGTTTTATAATTATAGAGGAAAATTAAGTTCTGGAAAGAGAGACTACCCAATGTAGTATTTCTTTATGGGCCCCTTTATTGGGGTTGCCATGAATTTTCTCTTAGTATTGGACAGGAAGGAGGAAGTAAGTATAGATTTTTGGATTTAGTAAAATCTTTTTAATCAAAGAGAAATACTTCCCTTGACAGATTGTTCTCTTTTCCCTTAACTCAAAAAGAGAATAGTATTTACTACAGCCCACCAGCCTCCTCCATCCATGGGATTTTCTAGGCAAGAGTACTGGAGTAGGGTGCCATCACCTTCTCAGATTTATTAGGTAAATTGAGGCACAAAAGACAATGTTGCTATTTGAAAGTAAGAACTATGAACAGTAAATTATGTAATGTGATTTCTTTTTTCTTCATTTGTTGGAGAATAATTGCTTTACAGTGTTGTTTCTGCTGTATGGTGAAGAGAATCGGCTCTGTGTATACATATATCTCCTCCCTCTTGGACCTCCCTTACAAGCCTGCCTCCTCTGTCCCCCCTCATCTAGGTCATCACCAAGCACGGAGTGAGCTCCGTGTGCTACACAGCAGATTTCTCCTAGTCGTCTATTTTACGTATGGTAGCGTATATGTGTAAATCCTCATCTCCCATTTCTTTGTGACTTTCACAACTAACCATGTTTTTCGTGTATGTAATTATGTTAGCAGGACGTTAATTCATTTGTACTACCAAAGATTCTACCTTCTGTTAGAGAGTTGACAGGTTCTTTATAGGTGGTGGGAGTGCGGGAGTGTGTGCCATTTGCTACATTTCCTCATTTTACTTCCTTGAGTTGGTGAGAAGCACTATCTAGTTTTATCTAGGAGAAATGGATTCTTAATACACTTAAGGAAAAGAAAATATCTTACAACTGTTATATTGAAGGGGAAATAGAGTCTGGAAGAAATCCCAACCCCTCTCTACTGCTGATAGAACTAAAGTTATCACTGATATTTTTTCCTTTGAGAAACAAATTACTTTAAAAATATGACATAATATAAATATGGCTCTGCTTTGTCTTATCACATTATTCTGGGCAAACATTTTACTACCTCACAAGAATTGTCAATGGAGCCTGTAAAGACTAGACAGAGAGCAGGAATAACTAAGAGGGAGAAATTAATAGTAAAAATCCTGCAGAGTGAATGTATTAAATGTATTACTATTTTTTTCCCCCATCAAACTTCTTAAGGTGAATGGTTTTGTGTGTTTACTTGGATCTAGAATAAATCTAGTTTAGATTTTGGAAGAAAACCAAACTAAAGACTGAATTAGATTCAGCAGTCAAAAGAAGTTTGCGGGGAGAAAATGTTCTAGAAAGAAGTGGCAAAATAGAATTTTTTTTAAAGGCATCAAAATGGCGATGTGTGGCTTTGGCTAGTTGATTGTATTATCTGAGTCTCCAACATTTTTTTCTGTTTAAAGAGCAGTGGTGATCAGAAAGCTCAATGAGGCTACAAGGGAGTGTATCAATTGCGGAGAATTTAAACTAAAATTCGTTTGTTTTTTTTTAATCACCATGCCCAGGCAATTCTAAATGATAATACTGATAAAACACCCCTTAACACAGGGAAGGGCCACTCTTGCTGGCTGACCCTCATATTTCTGTACCATTTCTTTCTCTGCACCTCATCTACATTGGTCTTAGTAGTGGAAGCAGTATTGAATATTCATAATTTTATTGCTAAATCTAAAGAAACGGGAGCCAGTGCCTTTCTATATTAATGGTAAAGCCACAACATGACAAACAACTGGGAGTGTTGATTGAACAATTTTGACATCTTAGGCATTATACACAAATAATTGCATTTCTCTTTACTATAATCATAAAATGACTATTTTTACAGTTGAGAAATTTTGGAACTTAAAAAAATTGCCCAATATACTTTATTGGTATAGGAGCTGATATTCATATCTAGGTCTGTCTGATTTGAAATCTTCCACAGTTTTCCATTATAAATACATGATTTCCTACTAACTCAGTCATCTTTGGAGAATGCTTTTTTAAAAAAGAATTTTACTTTAATATTTTGGAGTATAGTTTACTAACAATGTTATGTAAATTTCATGTGTATAACAGTGTTTCAGTTCTGCATATATGTATTATTTTTCAAATTCTTTTCCCATTTAGATTATTATAGAATATTAAGCAGCATTTCCTGTGCTATATGATAGGTTCTTGTTCGTTATCTATTTGAAGTATAGCAGTGTGTACTTATCAACCCAACCTCCTAATTTATTCTCCCCCTTTCACCTTTGGTAACCATACTCTCAAAGTCTGTTTCTGTTTTATAATTAAGTTCATTTGTATCATTTTTGGAAGATTCTACATGTGAGTGATATGTTATTTGTCTTTGTCTGATTGATTTTACTTAGTATGATAATCTGTGTCCATCCATGTTGCTGCAGATGTCATTATTTCTTTTTAACAACTGAGTAATACTCCATTATATACATGTACCACTCTTTTTTATCCATTCATCTATCAATGGACATTGAGATTGCTTTCATATCTTGGCTAAACAGTGCCGCAATGATCATTGGGGTGCATGTATCCTTTCAGACCATTTTTTTCTGCAGATAGATGCCTAGGAGTGGGATTACTTTATCATATGGTGGTTCTATTATTAGTTTCTTAAGGACTCACCATACTATGCTCCATAGTGGCTGTACCAATTTACATTCCCACCCACAATGTTGGAGGGTTCCCTTTTTTGGAGAATACATTTTAATGAGACTTTAATAACTTTGTTCTTTTTCTTCTAGCTCCTATTCCCCATTCATTTTTTCCATCCTCTTAAGAAGGGCTTCAATACTCTCATTATCTCTTCTTGACTTCTTTGGCAAGTTCCTAAGCTTAATCTAAATCAGATGTGGCTTTCTTAACAAATCTTGTAAAACACTTGTGGCAGTTTGGGAAATAGACATGCAATGCACAACTTTCAAACCTGTGTACCTTAGTGAGAAGCCAATGATGAAAAAGGGTCTATGGGTAGGATATAACCTACTTTCTTCTTGTTCATTGTGTCTGGTCTGGTGTTACTTGTCATCAAGAGAATCTTCTCACTGAATCCCAATGCCATGTGTATGGACTGCATTGTTTGTGTTCTCCCAAAATTCATATGTTGAAAACCTAATTTCCTATGTTATAGTATTTGGAGATGGGATCTATTGGGAGGTAATAGGCATGAAGGTGGAGCCCTTACTGTGAGATCTGTGACTGTATAAGAAGACTCATGTGAGAGCTGGCTTCTCTCTCTGCTGTGTGAGGATGTACTGAGAAGACCACCATCTGCAAACCAGGAAGAGGGTTCTCATCAGAACTTGACCACACTGGCACCCTGACTACAGTCTTTCCAGTCTCTAGAACTGTAGGAAATAAATTGCTGTAAGCCAGTTGGTCTATATTCTGTTATGGCAGCCTGAACTTACCAGTGCATCACCCAAAGGAATTCTATCTGAATGGAGAATAAGCATCAAGGAGGATGGAGGAAGGCTGTCATTACTCTTTTCTAAGACTACATTTTTTAGAGGTTTTAGGTTACAACAGAATTGAGAAGGCGGCACAGAGATTTCCCATATAACCTCCTGCTCTTACACACGCATAGCCTCTTCCAGTATTAATACCACTCTCCAAAATGGTACTTTTTTTTTTTTTTTTAACCAAGAATGAACCTACATGTCATAATCACCTACAGTTCATAGATTTCCTTAGGGTGCACTCTTGGTGGTGTACATTCTATGGGTTTGGACAAATGTAATGACATGTTCCTCATAATATACAGAGTATTTTCACTGCCCTAAAAATCCTTTGTGCTCTGCCTACTCATTACCCCAGCCCCATCCCAATTCTTGATAACCACTGACCTTTATACTCTTTCCACAGTTTTTTCTAGCATGTCATATAATTGGGATCATACAGTAGTGTAGCCTTTCCAGATGGGCTTTTTACACTTAGTAACATGTGTCTACTGTTCCTCCCTGTCTTTTTATGGCAAGATAGCACATTTATTTTTAGCTCTGAATAATATTCCATTGTCTGGATGTATCACAGTTTATGTATCTATTCACCTATTGAAGAATATCTTGGTTACTTCCAAGTGCTGGCAGTTATGAATAAAGCTACTATAAACACCCATATGCAGGTTTTTGTGTGGACATGTTTTCAATTCCTTTGGGTAAATATCAAGCATTAGGATTGCTGTGTAGTGCAAAACTGCTAAACTGTTTTCCTTAGTGTCTCTACCATTGCACTGATACCAGCGATGAATGAGAATGCCTATTGCTTCACATGTTCAGCATTTGGTGTTGCCAGTATTCTAGCTTTTGGCCTTTCTAATGTATGTGTAGTGGTTTTAGTTTGCACTTCCCTGATAACATATGTTGTGGAGCATCTTCTCATATAGATATTTGCCATCTGTAAATCTTCTTTGGTGTAATATCTGTCAAGGTCTTTGGTTCATTTTTCAATTGGGTTGTTTTCTTATTTCAAGAACTCTTTGTATATTTTGGATAACAATCCTTTATGTAATTGCGGTTTTAAAAAATAGTAAGGGAAATAGGAAAATTCCAGTCTTGATTTTATTCCTTCTGACAGTTTTTTGGACTGCAATATGATCTGTTGTCCCTGAAGAATGTATTGGGCTGAACTGCAAGTGTAGGCCTTTCTTTTAACTTTGATTTGAATTGCAATGGATTAGCAACTATGAACAATGATTAAACAGTGATTATATAATGAATATCTAATGTTCCTGAATAATCATTTAAAATTAAATTTTGAATATTTTATAATATTCCTTACATAATTAAAGAGATAACTTCTTTTGCATTCCCAAAAGAAGGTACCAAAGGACCCCTCACCTCATCACAATAATGGTTGTTTACAATTAGTTTTAGTTCTTCCAAATATTGAATTGTTCCTATTTTAGATCTTTACAAATGCAAAAATCCCAAATCCCTGTGTTGTTAGCCTCCTGTGAGTCCTGTTATTCACAATGATGGCACAATCAAAATGCATGACCAGATAAAATGGGCTTGGAACTAGTCGTTCCCAGAGTGTATAGAAAATTGTGTTCTGCATCTAAGGCTACATGTTGTGATACATAAAACAACCTAAAAAAAGGGCAAATAACCAGTATTATTTAGATGAACAATTACTTCATAACTAATTTTGTTAGTATGTATTATTTGAATGTTTTATAATTCAAAAGATGATTAGATCAAAAGCAGTATTTTCTCAAGCTGTGTTTTTCTATATTTGTATCCATCTGTCCATCTTATCTATCCATCCTTAGAATTGAAGTTAAAATACATCATAGAGAAAACACGCCTATATGCCTTTATTATCCATGGGCTACAAAACACTAAAATGAGAAAAAGAGGTTGATATCTTGTAAAAGTGGAATGCAAATTATTTATATGCACTATTTGCAGGAAAAGAGACAAATATAGTTAATAAGTGAAGGAGAATGAATGCAGACTATTAACCTGTAAGCCAAATACACTCTTTTTTTTTGGCCATACTGGACAGTTAGTAGGATCTTAGTTCTCTAACCAGGGATTCCAACCCTGACCCCCTGCAGTGGAAGTTCAGAGTCCTAACCACTGGATAGCCAGGGGATTCCAGCCATATACCCTCACTGATTACTTATTTTATGTGACTCTGGGGAGCAGGGAGTATTATTTTCTAGTTGAGACAGAGAGTCTCTACTAGCTTAGGACTGCTGTCTCCTTTGGGGACACATCACTCACCCCTCCTCACTGACTGCAGGTTGGAGAGAAAGAACAGAAAAAACCTGCCCAGCCCTTTCCTTTCTTTCTTTAGGAATAGCTTCCTACACTTCTGTTATTTTCTCTCCTGCACTCAGGTGAACTCCCAGGGATAGAAAAGCCTGCAGTCCAGCCTGTCACTTGGTATGTGAGTCTGTCTACTTCAGGGAGGGAATACTGGGAAATCCTTTGGGTACAGGTTTAAAGCCACATTTTCTAATCTGCTTTTTCAGTGACAAAGCTGTCATTTAAATCCCCATCTGTCTCTCTTCTGTGCTTTATTTTTAATTGGTTCTGAATTTAATACGGAAAGAAAGGGTATTATATATTGACCCCTTAAGAGCCCAAAGGTGACCTATAGAAATCCCTGGAGCATACATTTCTTGAAATGTTGAAAATAAGGCCATCCTGTTGGAAATTCAGATGAAAATATGACTGAATTACATTCAACTTAATACCATTGTATTTTTTAAAAATCCATTTAAAATTTCTGAAATATCAACTAATTGAATATAAAATCCAAAATCTAAAGTACACTAATTTTGGCATTCTTCATCTGGATCAGATACAGAGAAATTAATTCCAGTATATAAATCCCATGACTTACTGCTTAAAAGATAGTGATTTAGGCCTTAGCCTATGTTATTTTTAATTACATAGCTTGATCATTCAAAGAAAACATTCTTTTCCTATTGGTTCAGTCTTACTGCTTTTCTCCAAGTTAATCTAGAACTAATGCATGATATTTATGTATGAAAAAATCCAAATAAAAAGAGACGTATTTTTGTTAGGGCATTAGAAAGTTTTTACACTTATTAAAATAAGGAGCATTTAAACTCTTGGGAAGGACATTGTATAATATGTTTTAAATTTTACAATACTTAGGGAGCATGTGTGTGTGTGTGTGTGTGTGAAAGTTGCTCCGTGGTGTCCCAACTCTTTACAACCCCATGGGCTATACAGTCCATGGAGTTCTCCAGGCCAGAATACTGGAGTGGGTAGCCACTCTCTTCTCCAGGGGATCTTCCCAACCCAGGGATCGAACCCAAGTCTCCTGCATTGTAGGCGGATTCTTTGCCAGCTGAGCTAGCTGGAAAGCCCTTAGGGAGCATGAGACAACCTTATTAGTACTCCTCATCTCATTAACTTTCTTCAGTTTTTGTTACCTATGTTAGCATGCTGTCAACAAATTGAACTTTTCAGTTTTATTGTCAAAGAATTGAAGAAGTTGAGGAATAGGATTGCCTTACCTTTAATTTTTTTGCATATCTGGTATTTCTCCTTCTAAAAGAATATTATTAGGATGTTAGATTTTCTGGTCTTGGTTGCCAAATTACATATATATTATTGGAAATGAGTTCTACCACAAAGAAATCCACACTGAAAATATCGGAGGGAATTATAGTGCTGTTTATAATATGTGAACTTGCTCCATTAATCTGAGGGCAAAGGGATTGAACCAGCATGTTACCAGATGGCATCAGGAAAAGAATGAACAGTCCTTGCTAAACTGTTGAGTATCCCCCCCTACCCAAATTTAGGTCTAGGAACAACAAATTGATACTAGTTAATTGAAGTCCTGGAAAAGCATTTTAACTCATGTAACTCCTTATGCCCCAAGTCATTAGGTCCCTGAATGTTTAAAGTTTTAAAGAGATACATTCTAAACTGTCTTTGAGGGTAAAAGCAAGAGATCAACTAAATCTAAATATGCATTTGTTCTGCATATTTGTAGGCAGAGTTCATTTTTTTTGAAATTTTAGGCTCTAAAATGGATATTTTGTAAGATGAGAGTGCAATTGTGATTGTCAAAAATTCCAAATTATTCAAAGATGTTTCCTGCCCCCATACCCTAAAATTGATGATTATGATCATGCAATAGGAACTTTCTTTTGTTTGTCCCTCTGAATTTTCTTAGCATTTATTTTGTTATAGTGATTAATCGACCCTCAGAAAATACTGCCTTACCACTCTCATTATGTAGCAGAAAGAGCAAAGCTTTGGAATCAGACATACCTGTGGTATGTCTAGCACTCATGAGCTACCAGACTTGGACTGTTTTCTCTTAACCAGTGTGAATCTCACTTTTCTTAGCTTTAAAATAAAACTACAAGTACATCACAGAAAAGTTACAATGACTGAATAAATTAATGATGTCCCTATTCAGAACTTCCCTCATAGCTCAGTTAGTAAAGAAGCTGTCTGCAATGCAGGAGACCCTGGTTTGATTCCTGGGTTGGGAAGATCTCCTGGAGAAGGAAATGGCAACCCACTCCAGTATTCTTACCTGGAGAATCCCATGGACAGAGGAGCCTGGCAGGCTACAGTCCATGAGGTTGCAAGAATCGGACATGACTTAGTGACTAAACCACCACCCTACCAAATTTCCTGGCATGAAATAGATGCTCAACACATTAAAAAAATAATAGTATTTGCCACTAAAGCATTGTGCGCTTGGGAAAAGGAACTGTGTTGCTTTTCTTTTTAAAAATTATTTATTTATTTTAAAATGATTCCTCCAGTTCCATTCTTCTTTCTCAAGATTGCTTTGGCTATTCGAGGTTTTTTGTATTTCCATACAAATCTTGAAATTATTTGTTCTAGTTCTGTGAAAAATGTGGCTGGTAGCTTGATAGGGATTGCATTGAATTTGTAAATTGCTTTGGGTAGTATACTCATTTTCACTATATTGATTCTTCCAATCCATGAACATGGTATATTTCTCCATCTATTAGTGTCCTCTTTGATTTCCTTCATCAGTGTTTTATAGTTTTCTATATATAGGTCTTTAGTTTCTTTAGGAAGATATATTCCTAAGTATTTTATTCTTTTCGTTGCAATGGTGAATGGAATTGTTTCCTTAATTTCTTTTTCTACTTTTTCATTATTAGTGTATAGGAATGCAAGGGATTTCTGTGTGTTGATTTTATATCCTGCAACTTTACTATATTCATTGATGAGCTCTAGTAATTTTCTGGCGGAGTCTTTAGGGTTTTCCATGTAGAGGATCATGTCATCTGCAAACAGTGAGAGTTTTACTTCTTCTTTTCCAATTTGGATTCCTTTTATTTCTTTTTCTGCTCTGATTGCTGTGGCCAAAACTTCCAGAACTATGTTGAATAGTAGCGGTGAAAGTGGACACCCTTGTCTTGTTCCTGACTTTAGGGGAAATGCTTTCAATTTTTCACCGTTGAGGATAATGTTTGCTGTGGGTTTGTCATAGATAGCTTTTATTATGTTGAGGTATGTTCCTTCTATTCCTGCTTTCTGGAGAGTTTTTATCATAAATGGATGTTGAATTTTGTCAAAGGCCTTCTCTGCATCTATTGAGATAATCATATGGTTTTTATTTTTCAATTTGTTGATGTGGTGAATTACATTGATTGATTTGCGGATATTGAAGAATCCTTGCATCCCTGGGATAAAGCCCACTTGGTCATGGTGTATGATCTTTTTAATGTGTTGTTGGATTCTAAAAGTGAAAGTTGCTTAGTTGTCTCCAACTCTTTGTGACCCCATGAACTAACTACATATTCTCCAGGCCAGAGTACTGGAGTGGGCAGCTTTTTCCTTCTCCAGGGGATCTTCCTGACCCAGGAATCAAACTGGGGTCTCCTCTATTGCAGGTGGATTCTTTACCAACTGAGCTCTCAGGGAAGCCCTTATTTACTTTAATTGGAATGTAATTGCTCTACAATATTGTGGTAGTTTCTGCTATACAACAATGTGAATCAGCTACATGACAAAAACAAATATTGTATATTAATTCCTGGTGGCTCAGAAGGTAAAGAATCTGCCTTCAATGCAGGAGACTCAGGTTCAATCCCTGGGTGGGAAAGATCCCCTGGAGAAGAAAATGGCAGCGCACTCCAGCATTCTTGCCTGGAGAATTCCATGGACAGAGGAGCCTGGCGGGCTACATTCCATAAGGTCTCAAAGAGTCTGACACTACTGAGTGAGTAACACTTTCACTTTCAATGCACATACTTGGAATCTAGAAAAATGGTACCGATGAATCTATTTGCAGGGCAGGATTAGAGATGCAGATATAGAGAACAGACTTGTATTGCTTTTTTTTTTTAGTGTTGGAATAAGTATCTGTTGCTGCGGCTGCGTTCTCTTTATGATGATTCCTTTCCTGGCAAGAGCAGAGCTCTCATAAGGTTTTTCAGTGATTGGGAAGACAGTGCACATCAGGCTTCACTGCTTTGTGTTCTTTCACTTGCCTCCATTGTCTCTAGATGGAGAAAAGGGATGAGATGATGTTGGAGAGGTTTCCTGGCTTACAGGCACCCTGTGCAGCCTGGAGATTGCAGTTCCAAGACTCCATTGCCTGCAGGTTCTGGTTACATCCTGGCAATTAGAGGTTTTTGTGAATAATCAAAATAGCATAGGGGAGAAACTGGTCTCCAGATATATCGGGTCTGGAATGTGGCATATACTCAGATGGCTGAGGCGGGTTTTGCCTGCAATTTGGGGGCATCTTTCTCAAAATCTCTCATTTGATGATGCAGGCAGATAAGATTATTTCCTCCTAACCTTGAAGCTCTGGATTTCCTGAGAGAGCTCACAATGTCTAAAGCAGCTTTTTTCCTCCTCGTCAAACTTGACTAGATACCTAGTACCAACTTCTTTCAGTTTAACAGCTACTATGGAAAATTGTTATCCATTTTTATGAGCCAACAAACTAAACCTAAGCCTCATGTGTACTCAAATTCATTTGAAAGAAAAGGAAAACTGACAACTTGTTACCTACCATTTTGAACAGGTTGTAATATGTTTTGATGATAATCTGTTCAAAAAGGAAGGTAATAAATTATTTATGATAAAACTAAAGTGAAATTCTGAATAAATTGTTGCAAGTAATCACTTTTAGGTCAATAAGGCATTTGACTTCAGTATCCTCTGCCTTCCCACGAACTGATTCTTAGTGAAAAGGAGAAAGGGAAGAGTTAATAATTAATTTGAGAATCTTAATTTGGTAAACAGAAAAGAGATGATTCAGACTACTTTTTTCTTTTATAGATTGGGAGATAGTTCAATGCATTTTGGGATGCTGTAGCTTGTAAATACTTATTTGTATAAAACATGCTAGAATGTTTTCTGGGAAATATAGACACATGGAATTAAAAAGTGATTTCAATATTTATATTTCCCAGACCAGCATATACAATTTGAAATTGGTTAATGTTGGAAAATTCATATATATTATACTTCTGAATCGGATATCCATATCTGATGTCTGCCAATTCAGGCTGACTTCCTTTTAGAGTTAACGGTAGAGCCATGACTTGGTCAAAATCTTTGATTCTGGAAACTACAATCTTCTGGGGAAAAAGGCTTTAATGTCGGTGCTAACATACATATATATGAGTATTTTTGGAACTATTACTCAGGAATGGTAATGATTTATGAGGGTAGCACAAAGTTAGAAAACATTTTCCAATACTATCTTTCCTAAACATTTCCTAAAATTGTTGCTGTTATACGGTAATTATTTTAAAATTTATTTTTTAAAAACCTTTTTATTTTATAATGGAATATAGCTGATTAACAATGTTGTGATCATCTCAGGTGCACAGCAAGTAATTTTTAGATCAATCCAAGATTTAAGCAAATTTTTATAGGATTATGGAATTAACAACTCCAAAATGTGCTGCTGAGCTGGTAAATACGAGGTGGTCAGGATCTCTCCATCCATGATGCTACTATCCTCCAATCCAAACTCAAGTCTCACAATGGCCATCAGAGGGGTAAGAATACATATCCATGTAAACCTATGCTCATTTGAGGGTTCATACTTGCTTATAGGGGCTTATTTGTAAAGGATCTGCCTGTGACGCAGGAAACACAGTTGACATGGGTTCTATCCTTGGATCAGGAAGATCCCCTGAAGAAGGAAATGGCAACGCACTCCAGTATTCTTGCCTGGAAAATCCCATGAATGGAGGAGCCTGGCAAGATATAGTCCATGAGGTCACAAAGAGTCAGACACAATAGAGTAATTAAACAACAACAAGAGCAAACGCAAACCTGCTTGTGGAGGGTCAGTATGATATTCTCTATAACATATAACTAGAGTCTTTTTATCACACTTTATGTAACAGCTATATATTCATTAGTTTATGTGTTTCTCAATCCCCTTGCAAAATAAGGAAGGTATTTTCACCCTTCTTTTAAAAGATGCAGAATCTAAAGATCAAAGCACATCAATATCTTGGCTAAGTTTACCTAGGAAGTTTAAAGGGAGAACAGAGGGTGGAATCTGGGTGCACTGACCTTTAGACCTTTATTTTTTCTGCTATCATCTGAGCAGTAGTAATGGGTTTATTTTAACTTCAGGCACTAAGAATCTCAAATGAGAGAATGACATAGTTCTAACGTATAATGTTAATAAAATCTTATGACTAATAGAAAGTTATTGCAGGCATTGTGAAAGATATGAAGCCAAATATTCCAAAATTTCTCTCAAACTTTAACATCTTATTTTTTGTTCAGCCAAGGATGTGCTATTAGTCATTCATTGTTGCCAGAATGAGCATCTTCAAAGAAACTGTCAGCCGTCTGGCAAGGCTTTCCTCCCAACATGGATCCAGTGAAGCTATGCCAGGCTATTTGCACCATCTGTTGGGTATGAGTCAGTGGAAGGATGAAGGTTGGACAGCTGGAGCTGTCAGCTTTGAAATGCCACTTACTAGGGAAATACCAGAATTCACTGCAAAAAGTACCAAAGCAAAGTCCCTTACTAATCCAAAAAGAAGGCTAGTTAAATATGGTGGCATTTCTGAAGGTCTTCTCTTTCCAGACACTCACATCCCCCCCCCCTTTTTTTTTAAAATCCTTCCTAGACTCTTTTGGAGGGAAGATTTTGTTGTGCCATATGAAAGAGATGTGAGCACAGACTTTTCAGGTGAGTGTAGTAGGAAATTGAGAAGCAGAACATCTTGAGAATATTGTTTGATTTTGAGTTAGAGGAAGTATTATCCATTCATACCTGTGTTCATTTAGCTGTTCACTTTCACTGAATGCTTACCATATTCCAAATGCTGATAGATGAAAGAGTAAGTAACTCTATATTTACTGTGTACCTACCAGGTGCATTGTGCTTTAAATATGATATTTACTGTTGGTAAGAGTACAATGGTATGAGAAGTATTATCTCATATTTCTGTGACCAATAGCCAACTTGTGACTAATTTTTAAAATATCCCAGGATTTTGATTCCTGATCAGTCTCTTTCATTTAATTGATGATTTGGCACAAATTTACTTACAGAATTCTAAAAATTAAGAATTGAAAGTTCTCTACCTCTCAAACTTCACTCTTCAGAAGTCCTTACCATTAATAACGCAATATCATACAAGAAATTGTTTTAATTAAAATGGAATCTTATCAAATGTAATGGTTCAGAGGTTGATTTTATTAAAAAATAATGTATTATGGGTATCTTTCCAGGTCAATAGATTATATTTGCCCTTTTTTTAATATTGCATACTTAATATTCCATAGTAAGTTTGGATCATAATTTATATTAGCTTCATACAAATGTAATTTTGGTTTTGGACTGTGAATTTTATCATTATCAGTACAGTTCAGTTGCTCAGTTGTGTCTGACTCTTCGTGGCCCCATGGACTGTAGCACACCAGGTTTCCCTGTCCATCACTAAATCCCAGACTTGTTCAAACTCATGTCCGTTGAGTCAGTGATGCCATCCAACCATCTCATCCTCTCAGCTTCATCAAGAGGCTCTTTAGTTCCTCTTTGCTTTCTGCCATAAGGGTGGTGTCATCTGCATATCTGAGGTTATTGATATTTCTCCCAGCAATCCTGATTCCAGCTTGTGCTTCACCTGGCCCAGCATTTCATATGATGTACTCTGCAAAGAAGTTAAATAAGCAGGGTGATAATGTCATTATATGGAGAAGGAAATGGCAGCCCGTTCCAGTATTCTTGCCTGGAGAATCCTGTGGATGGAGGAGCCTGGTGGGCTGCCATCTATGGGGTTGCACGGAGTCAGACACAACTGAAGAGACTTAGCAGCAGCAACAATATGATTATAACTAGGCTCAAACACATCTTTATTAATCAAAATAGGAACCATTACAATCAACACGTATTTGCTAACAAGACAGAAGTTTGTTTATTCCTGTAGTATAAACATCCATGCTTCAGGGTTCTATGAACTCTTGGAAAGCATTTTCTGCTTCCTGCTGGTTGTGGTAGCATTTTCCCTGCAAAAAGTTGTGGAGATGCTTGAAGAAGTGGTACTCGGTTGGTAGAGAGGTCGGGTGAATATGGTGGATAAGGCAAAACTTTGTAGCCCAATTCATGCAACTTTTGAAACATTGGTTGTATAGTCAGACATTGTTGTGGAGAAGAACTGGGCCCTTTCTGTTGACCCGTGCCAACTGTAGGCATTGCAGTTTTTGGTAAATCTTAGCAACATGCTGAGCAGACTTCTCAGATGTAATGGTTTTGCTGGGATTCAGAAAGCTGGAATAGATCAGACCAACAGCAGACCACCAAACAGTGACCATGACCTTTGTTTGGTGCATGCTTGGCTTCGGGAAGTGCTTTGCAGCTTCTTCTCAACCACAACCAGCCACTGAGCTTGTTGTCACCAGTTTTCATATAAAATTCACTTTTCATCACATGTCATAGTGCCATCAAGAAATGGTCCATTGTTGTTGCATAGAATAAGAGAAGATAATACTCTAAAACAATATTTTTTAAAATTTTCGTTCAACTTGTGAGGAACTCACTTATCGAGCTTTTCCACATTTCTAGTTTGCTTCAAATGCTGAATGACCATAGCATGATTGATACTGTGTTCTTGGAAAACTTCTCGTGCAGCTTTACGAGGATCAGCTTGGATGATCCTCTCAATTGGTCATCGTCAACTTCCATGCTCCTCATCTTCAAGGCTCTTGTCTTCTTTCAAAACTTCTTGAAGCAGCATTGCACTGTACATTCATTAGCAGTTCCTGGGCCAAATGTGTTGCTGATAAATTGTGAGTGGTCTCCGCTGCTTTATGACCCATTTTGTACTTGAATAAGAAAATTGCTTAAATTTGCTTTTTGTCTAGCATCATTTCCCTAGTCTGAATGTATTTGCAATAAACAGTAATAAGTCATTAGCAAACAAAAAAAAAAGAAGAAAAAACATAAAGGGAGGAATATGAATTAAAATGATGTGTAACATACCACATTTATTTAAGAATATATTCTAATATAAAATGGCAGAACCTCAATTATTTTTGCACCAGTCTAATAATACTGCTGTTTCATTTTGAGGGCCATTTAAACTATTGTCAACTACTGCTTTTACAAAATAAAGCTATAATGAAATCATGTTTTTATGTCACTCATAGTAATAGATTGAAACAATTCATGAAAAATACCAAATATTCTAATTAATGAAATTATTCATTCAAATCTTTATTCATTACTGTGAAAGGTTGGCCCCACTTCTATTCCTTTCATAGAGTTTTGCCACTGTCTTAAGGAGGAAAAAACTGTGTTGATTTGCATTTACAAAGGACTCTGTCCTATCATGGCGCTCTCTTATGTGAAAGAAACTGGTATTTCAAGAATTAAGTTAATTTTATTAATTCTACTTGCCATACTTGCATTAAAATGAAAGCTAGTCGTAAGGGAGGAGCAAACAGAAAGGCTATATAGTCCTGTTAGCATTTTTGTATTTGTTAATATCATTGAGATAAAATCAATGAGTTTAATCATATAAGAAAATCAATTCCTCAACAAAAACCTCTTTACAATTGCTTATAAAAAGATAATTTCACTGGAAGGATTTATATCCTAAGAAATATAGTAATTTTAATGGAAGACATTCCGTCAGAAATTCAAAATACATACTACTTGTTGATGCTGTTTAGTTGCTAATTCATGTTTGACTATTGTGACCCCATGAACTGTAGGGGTTCTACCAGACTCCTCTGTCCATGGGATTTCCCAGGCAAGAATACCAGAGTGGGTTGCCATTTCCTCCTCCAGGGAATCTTCCTGACTCAAGGATTGAACCCACATCTCCTGCATTAGTAGGTGGATTCTTGACCACCAAGCCACCGAGAAAGCCCATACTATTTTGGCTGGAATATTTTAAAACTTATTATAAGTATCTAGTAGATCTAATATCTATCTAAACTACCTTGTAATAACCTAATGATAATCTCATCCAATCAGCTGTTTTTTCCATGACATTCAATTAATGACAGTGTTGCTTGTTAAGTATGAAAAGTCCGTGCAATGTATTTAATATACTTTATAATATATCTTATAATTTATAGGCTATTCTGTATGATATCACTAATCATAATACCGTTGCAAAAACTGGTAGAGGTATACTTGTCATTTTTAAATCCTTTAAGCCAAATCCTCTAATAAAATTTCATTTAGTATAATTAAAATGTCTATTAAAATATTTAAGCTGCATTAATTCAGTCATTTCAAAAGGCATTTAGTAAGATTCTAAGTTAAATAGTACCTTGATCTTTTGGACAGACTGAAATAAAAGCTACTTCTTTAGATCATAAAAGCCAAAAAAAGTTGAAAATACAAAAAAATTCATTCTCCTACAATTATGAATCTTTTTCATACACATCTTTTTTTTTTTTAGTCTTAATCTATGAACAATTTGGATTTGGATCCTAGTTTTCATTTGTGTTTATAGAATAATTTGCCTTGCCTATTGATTTCTGGTATTCTTAAACATAATTTTTAATTATTGCAAATATTTCATTATGTATTAAAGCATCTGCCTGCAACACAGGAGACCTAGGTTCAATCCTTGCTGGGGAAGATCCCCTGGAGAAGGGAATGGCAACCCACTCCAGTATTCTTGCTTGGAGAATTCCATGGAAGGAAGAGCCTGGTGGGCTACAGTCTATGGAGTTGCAAACAGTCAGACATGACTGAGAGAGTAACACTTTACCCACCACTAAGTTATAATTTTATTGTTGGACATTCATTTCGTATTGATTTTCACTCATAATGTTGACAGGGTGAATACTCATGTACATATTATTTAACCTGTTATAGTCATTTTCTTAGGACATATTCCTTGCAGTTAATTGTCTAGATTAAATGGAATAGATATAAGTAAAAAGTTCCACCCGTTTTATTTTAGCAGCATAATATCAACAAATTTTAAAAAATTCCACTGTTACAAATCAAATTGCCTGAAGTATTTGTATGTGTGTATTTATGTGTACATATACACCTGTGTTATATGTGTGTATATGCAAATATCCAATATCAACTATATAGATTAATATTACATCTTGAATGTATGAAATAATAAAGCCTAAACTGAGGTTCAAGATACTGAGTTGGATGTCATAGAATCAGTCAATCTTTCATGAATAAGTATTTCACCATAAATAAGCATTCCAAAGAACAAAGAGATTTCCATTAAGTGGCTTGTGGCCCAAATCACCAGTGACTTATTACTATGAATTCTTCTCTACAAGAAGTGATTCTGTTAGCTAATTTTGTGCTTGTTCACTAGCCATGCCCAAAATATGTTGCTTTATTTAAAGTAAGGAAGGTGGGAAAAAAGAGTTGAAAGGTTTATAAAAATTCTTTTATATTGACAAGATTAAATAACAGTTGATATTCATTTTCTTCCTTTCTTACCACTGTAGGTCTCTTAATTACTCACTACCCCCCACCAAATCTCCAAACTGAAAAACTCCAAATGAAGCACATCTATACACTCATCCACCCAGGACCTGAAATACCATCTGAGGCTAAACCCAGATTCAAGCAGTAATTGGGAAAGGGAAGTTTACAGGATAGTGAGCTCATTATACTTTTCTCCTTTCCCAGCTGGGTTCGAAACATGTCTTTTCACTTATTAATTCAAGCAAGAATGGCCACCTATCAGCAGGGATACAGCTAGAGCTCTTCGGACTAGGGGTATGATTTCTAGCAATATATTCACAATAACAAATTTCATTAAAGCCAAAGCAAATTACGGGTCCAGTGGAGTTCATTAGAATGGGATCCACCTATATTTGTATTTTATCAAGAATATAAATCAACCTGGTAGAGGTTTCTTTTACCCTCCCTTTCTGGAAGCCACCTGCCAATTTAATTTATATATTTGCTCTCATGAGAGGTTACTTAGGAAAGCCAGTCTTGTCTGTGTATATCAGCATTTCATGACAGATATGAAGTGTGTGCTACTCATTTGATAAGAAAGATATTCACAAATGAGAGGAGATAGAATGGTGTGATTTTTCTGTTAATATTCTGTAACACACTTTCCACTAACAAAATACTTTCAAAGAGGCTACCCTTTGTCTTTAGCATGGAAATCAGAATTTAGCTTGCATGAGACATTCAGCATGGGCATATTTTCCAGAGAAATGATGGTAGGCAAAATAATCACTCCCTGGACAGATTAAGAGGTTTTATGAGTTCAATCTGCCTTAAATAATAATAAACAAATATAGCCCTTATTTACATACCATATATCTTTCTAAGCTCTTTTATAGGTATTAACTCACTGAATTCTTTCAACATCTGTGTGAGGTGAGATTACTATTATTTTTTTGGATGAAGAAACTTAAGCACAGAGAGGTTAAATAAGTTACCTGAGGTCACACAACTTTTATGAATGAAGAAATTGAGGCCCAGAGAGGATAAATAAGTTACCTGAGGTCACACAGCTACCAAATGGTAGAGCTGAAAAGTACATCCTGGCAATCCCAATGCAGAATGAATCCTCTTAATAACTGCTCCTACTGGGACATTGGTGAGATGGGGTACAGTAAGAAATGGTACTGGGGCATTGAGGCTAGCTGTTTCCTATTTTCCAAGTGCAAACTCTACCTAAGGAAGTATGAGGGACTAATGTCTGTGGCATAGGCTAGTAAACTAGACACATATGGCTGTGCTTCTCAAAGTTCAGGATACTAAAAAATCATCTGAATAGCTAAACACATATTTCTAGGTCCTGTTTGCAGATACTCTGCTTCAAGAGATTGGGCATAAAGATTTATATGTCTAATGAGTTCTAGATGATGCTGGTTCTGATTCAGGGGTCCCATTTTGAGCAGCACTTGTGTAAAGGACACCTGAACTCTGAGGATCCTAGACAAGCAGCATCCCCAATGGGATGAGATACATCTCCGATTAAGAATCAAATGTTATTCAGTAAATAAAGCATCAGAATGGCCATGGTTAACAAGACGGCCTTTGTTTTTGCACCAGAGATTACTTTGCACATTCAATCATTTTAATTTAGCAAGCCTTCCCAGAAACTGGGGAGTGAATGAGGAGGTCACAGCCAAATAACCAGGGAGCAAAGTCACACCAATAAAAGGATGAAGATTTGACATGACAGAGTTGAAAAGGAACTTCTAAATCCTTCCAAGCTTTAAGGCAGGCTGAAGATTCCCAAGTCTTATGCTCTTTCTCAGGAAGTACTTAAGTATCAATTGTTATGGTTTGAGGTGAATGTTTGCTGAGAGTTTCAAAAAGCTTCTGTATTAAGCTAGCTACTGCATGTTTGTTAGAGTCTCTTATCCTAATTACACTTAGTGTTTTATGGCCAGAAGTATCTTTATTCCCTTTCAACCCTTTCTCACAGAACAACTATGATGTGCTGGACTTTGCAAGTAGGTAGTGGGGCTCATGGAGTCTGTGGTCAAGCAAGGGGAACAGACACTAAACACAATGAAGCAAGTACTCGTGAATTAATTGCAGTGGTGATCAGTTCTGGGAAGGAGATGCTGGAGTCGGGGGTGGAAGGTTGTGGTGGGACGTCTGTGAAAGACTGGGTATCACTGCTTACGACACTACATCTACCAGGGAGAGATCTCCATCTTAGACATGGTTAGGTGCCTTCCCCTTTAGTATCTGTCACATGGTTATGTTGTAAAGTGACAATTTGTCATGACTTGGGTTTGGGCTATTTCCCTCTTGAGCAATAAAGAAAGGCCATATTTCAATGGATTTGAGGATGCTTACCCAAATTTCCCCCCCTTTAAAACACATGAGAATGTCTAAATTCCTTGATGATTACTGTTTATTACTTTTCTGGTGGCAGTATGACCTGTATACATATGGCCCTGTTCCGTTGTCTGCTTCAGATTATAAAACTACTAGAGGTCAGGGGCCCAGAGCCATGCAATTAATTTTCTCAGTACTGGGAGTTTCATGCATGATTAGGCACTTAATCCTAGGGATGATGCTCTTTGAAGTTTTTCTATGAATTTGATTGATGGCCTAAATGATGCTTGGTTTTACACAGATAATATTAATGAATGTGTTTAATACAGTGTTCAGATGATTGTGCTTATAAGCCAAAGCTTCAAAATGAGTTAAGAAACCTATAGATAGCACACATTGTCCTTTTGTTATGTTATAGGGCTATATGCTTATGTCGAGTTAGTTATTTTAGACTAAATTTCTGGGGTTTTCTGGAGAGTGAGGGATAAACGTGGAGTATGGAAAGATGTCACAATAGGTTTGTTAAATAGACATTAACATTAAACTTTATTCAGTATCACAAAGATAAGTAAAATCATGTTCTAAAGTGGCATGATTGTCTGTATAGACATTGAATCTTTTCTCTATATAGCTGATAAGGAAGTTGCGATCATTTTTATGGCCCCTAGTCCTCTGATAAATACTATGTATTGATATATGTTAATTTGTAATATACAAACTATATGTTAATTATTAACTAAAATCAGTGCAAACTTATATCTCTAGGAAGATAAGCAAGAATACTTTTTTTGAGCAAGAATTAGATAAATAAAAATATTTTGAAGACACTGACGGTGTTCTATAAACTTTAACCTTTCTTAAGTACTGCGTTTATATTTTGTGATGCACATTAAAATGTCATAGTAAATTTTCTGGGACTTGTGAAAGCTGAGTCTTGGCATCACAACTATAAGCTGCTAGCATCCTGGCAATAGAGGGCATCAAACTACTTTAGCCAATAGAGGGTTGGGAGATCTGTATTTCCAGGATTGCTGTTTTTGTGACAAGGAACTATCTTATCTGGCCATCCAAAAGGTGTGAAGTCTGATCCATTCAACGTTTCTCTTTTTCCTTCCAGCACTGAATTTTTCCTTATTTCCTCCTCTTCCTTCTTAGCTAACACCCATATCTTGGAAAATTTACTGTCAAACTTGGAAAGCGCTATAGCTACCTTATTTAGAGTAAAGCCTAAAATATACATTTGTTCAGCTTTTCCTCAAGGGTGAATCTAGCTCAACTAAACCTAGACATTGTGGATAAATGTTTTCTTTTTTTTGTTTCTCTCCTAAAACTATCAAGACAAAATGAATCTGTCCCATTTTTGCTGCTCATTTACTTTATTTCCTTTTGCATACCTAGAGCATGTTAACTTGATTTTGGTCTTGATTTTTCCAGCTCTGTGGTTTTTAGATTTTCTCAAGCTGAGTCCTTTTGTTGACATTTATTTTGTACAGTAAGCCTTTGTGACTCTCAGTTCTCTTATTGGTAAAACAAAAACAATAAAACACTTTCTTAGACGTTGTTGTAAGGATTAAATGAAATTAATGTGCTTATTATAATGGTTGACTCAAAGCATGAGTATTTGGGAACTTTTTTTAAAGGACTTTCTGTACTTTTATTTGTTTTTGACTGTACTGGGTCTTCGTTGCTGCAGAGGCTATTCTCTAGTTGTGGTGCAGGGGCATCTCATTGTGATAGTTTTCTCTTGTTGCTGAGCATGGGCTCTAGGGCACACAGGCTTCAGCAGTTGCTGTGCAAGGGCTCAGTAGCTGAGGTTTCTGGACTCTGGAGCACAAGCTTAGTTGTTATATGGCATGTGGGATCTTCTTGGACCAGGGATTGAACCTGTGTCTCCTGCATTGACAAAGGGATTTTTTTTACCACTGAGTTGCCAGGGAAGCCCAGGAATTTTTTTATTTAAATAAAATATAGATATTTTATGTGAAAATAAGAAAGGGAACATTCAGGTAAACACTAAAGCCCATAACTGATGGAGTAATTAAGAATAAAATTTGTAGATGTACCCAAATTTTAAGAAATAGTGAAATGTGGAATGTCAAGTAGAAAGAAAAAAACTTGTAGCAACTTGAAGAGTAATATACCAAAGATTTAACATCTAACATCTCACTCAGTGGTGAAAAACTTGAAGGTTTTCTTCCAACATCACAAAGAAGATATAAATGTCCACTTTTATTCAACATGGTATTAGAAGTTCTGACAAGAGCACTTACACAAGAAAAATAGAACACATCCAAATTGGAAAGGAAGAGATAAACTGTCACTATTGGTTTTAAGGTTTTATATATATAAAATCCGAAAGATTCTACCAAAAAACTGTTAGGACTAATAATGAATTCAGTAAAGTTGCAGGATACAAAATGAATATGCAAACTATACATTTTGTTATGTATTCAGTTGCATTTCTGTACACAGAGGAGTTAAAACTATAATTCCATTTGAAATTGCATCAAAAAGAATAAAATACCAAGGAATAAATTTAACCAAGGAGGTGAAAGACCTATACACTGAAAACTGTAATGTATTGATAAAAGAAATTGAGGAAGTCACAAACATATTCCATGTTCATGAATTAGAAATTTTAATATTGTTAATGTCCATACTATCAAAGCAATCTACAGATTCAATGAAACCTCTATCAAAATTCCACTGGTATTTTTCAAGAAATAGGAAAAACAATCCTAAAATTTGTATGGAACCACAAAAGACTCCAACTAGTCAAGGCAGTCTCGAGAAAGAAGAACAAACTTGGAAGCAACACACTCCTTGATTTCAAACTATGTTACAAGTTATAGTAATCAAAACAGTATTGTACTGACTGGCAGATAAGTAGATCAATGCAAAAGAATAGAGAGCCCAGAAATAAACCTACTCATAAACAGTTCATTAATTTACAGCTTAAGAGGCAAGACAGTCTCAACAGATGGTGTTGGGAAAATTGGACAGCAGAATACAAAAGAGTGAAAATAGACTACTGTCTTATATATATTAATAAAAATCAACTAAAACAGATTAAAGACTTGAAAGAACTGAAACCACAAAATTCCTAGAAGAAAACATAGGCCATGACATTAATTTTGGTGACAATTATTTGGATCTTAATCCAAAAGTAAAGGTACTAAATGTAATAATTAAGTTGTTGCTCAGTCGCTAAGTAGAGTCCCACTCTGTGACTTCACGAACTATAGCATGCCAGGCTCCTCTGCCCTTTACCAACTCCCAAAGTTTGCTCAGATTCATGTCCATTGAGTCAATAATGCTATCTAACCATCTTATTCTCTGTCGCCAACTTCTCCCTTTGCCTTCAATCTTTCCCATCATCAGGGCAGAAAAGTTCAATAAGTTGGTTCTTTGCATCAAATAGCCAAAGTACTGGGGCTTCAGCATCATTTTTTTTCAATTAATATTCAGGGTTGATTTCCTTACGATTGACTAGCTGGATGTTCTTGCTCTCCAAGGGACTCTTAAGAATCTTCTCCAGCAGCATAATTTGAAAGTGTCCATTTGCTGGCACTCAGCATTTTTTATGGTCCACATGGGAAAAACCATAGCTTTGACTATATAGACTTTTTTGGCAAAGAGATATTTCTGCTTTTTAATACATTATCTAGGTTTCTCATAGCTTTTCCTCCAAGGACCAAGCATCTTTTAGTTTAATGGATACAGTCATAATTGCAGTCATTTTGGAGCTCCCAAAATAAAATTGGTCACTGTCTCTACTTTTCCCCCTTCTATTTGCCATAAAGTGATTATGACCAACCTAGACAGCATATTCAAAAGCAAAGACATTACTTTGCCGACTAAGGTCCGTCTAGTCAAGGTTATGGTTTTTCCTATGGTCATGTATGGATGTGAGAGTTGGACTGTGAAGAAGGCTGAGTGCCAAAGAATTGATGCTTTTGAACTGTGGTGTTGGAGAAGACTCTTGAGAGTCCCTTGGACTGCAAGGAGATCCAACCAGTCCATTCTGAAGGAGATCAGCCCTGGGATTTCTTTGGAAGGAATGATGCTAAAGCTGAAACTCCAGCACTTTGGCCACCTCATGCGAAGAGTTGACTCATTGGAAAAGACTCTGATGCTGGGAGGGATTGGGGGCAGGAGGAGAAGGGGATGACAGAGGATGAGATGGCTGGATGGCATCACTGACTCGATGGACGTGAGTCTGAGTGAACTCTGGGAGTTGGTGATGGACAAGGAGGCCTGGTGTGCTGCAATTCATGGGGTCGCAAAGAGTCAGACACGACTGAGCGACTGAACTGGACTGAACTGATGGGACTGGATGCCGCAATCCTAGGTTTTTGAATGTTGAGTTTTAAGAGTTTTTTCACTCTCCTCTTTCACTTTCATCAAAAGGCTCTTCAGTTCCTCTTCACTTTCTGCCATTAGATTGGTATTATCTGCATATCTGAAGTTGTTGATATTTCTCCTGGAAATCTTGATTCCAGTCTATGATTCACCCAGCCTGTCATTTTGCATGATGTATTCTGCATACACGCTAAACAAACAGGGTGACAATATGCAGCCTTGGCCTACTCCTTTCCCAATTTTGAACCAGTCAGTAGTTCAACATTTGGTTTGAACTGTTACTTCTTGACCTCCATACAGGTTTCTCAGGAGACAAGTAAGGTGGTCTGGTACTCCTATCTCTTTCAGAATTTTCCGCAGTTTGTTGTGGTCTACAGAGGCAAAGGGTTTGGTATAGTGCTTTTTGTTTGATCCAACAAAATGTTGACAATTTAACCTCTGGTTCCTCTTCCTCTTTGAAACCCAGGTTATACACCTGGAAATTGTCAGTTCATGTACTGCAGAGGCAGAAGTAAAATAATACCAAAAAGCGTCTATGCAGCAAAGAAAACCATCAACAAAGTGAAAAAGCACCCTAATGAATGGGCGCAATTTGCAAATCATCTATCTGATAAGAACTTAATATCCAAAATTTATACAGAACTACAAGTCAGTAAAAAAAATCTGATTAATAAATGGGCAAATGGATTTAAAAAATGGATCTGAATAGAGATTTTTCAAAGAAGAAAAAGGGCTGGTCAAAAGCTACTTGAAAATATCTTCAACATCACTAAACATCAGGGAAATGAAAATCAAAACCATAATGGGATATCACCTCAAACCTGTTAAATGAATGGCTGTTATCAGAAAGATAAGGAAATAACAAGTGTTGGTGAGGATTTGAAAAATCAGGAAACATTTGCACTGTTGGTGGGAATGTAAATTGATGCAACCACTATGAAAAATAGTGTAGAGTTTCCTGAAAATATTAAAAATAGAACTAGTATGTGATCTAGCAGTTCTACTTCTGGAATTTATTTATCCTAAGAAAATGAAAACACCAGTTCCAAAAGATAATATGCATGCCCATATTCATTGCAGGATTAATAACAGTAGGCAAGAAATAACCTAAGTGTCCATCTATGGATGTGTGGCTGGAGATATTTATGCATAGATTATGCAATACTATTCAGCCATAAAAAAGAACAAAATCTTGTCATTTGTAATAACTCAGATGGACCTTGAGGGCATTATGCTACATGATATATATCAGAGAAAGACAGATACCATGTGATCTCACATATGGAATATGAAAAACAAAGAAATAAAACAAAAGCCAGGTAGTAATCACAGAGAACAGATCCTGGTTGCCAGAAGGGAGGGAAGTAGAATGAGGGTGAAATGATTGACAGAGATCAAAGGCTACAGACTTCTAGTTATGAAATAAATGTCATGGGTATATAATGTACAGCATAGTGACTGTAGCTTACAGTACTGTATTGCATATTTCAAAATTGCTAAATCTTAGAAGTCTTTATCACAAAAAGAAAAAACCTGTTTTTGACTATATTTGGTAACAGACTGTAGTGAGATTTATTGTGATGATCATTTCACAATGTATATACCTATTGAAAAATGGTGAACACCTTAAATTATTATAGTGAAGTCGCTCAGTTGTGTCCAACTCTTTGCGACCCCATGGACAGTAGCCAACCAAGCTCCTCCATCCATGGGACTTTCCAGGCAAGAATACTGGAGTGGGTTACCATTTCCTTCTCCAGGGGATCTTCGCAACCCAGGGATCGAACCCTGGTTTCCCGCATTGTAGGCAGACGCTTTACCATCTGAGCCACCAGGGAAGGCAAAACTATTATAATCTATATCAATTATCTCAATTTAAAAATTAAATCACATCACATTTGCATGATTTAACATTCATATAAACTTGTAAATCAAGTTTTCCCAACACATTTCATTTTGAAGGGAAATATTCAAATTTTAATTATTTTAGTGAATAATTAAATCATTCTCTTTATGATAAGCTAAATATTGTAGGTGGGTTTAAAATTCTTTATTCAAAATCAATTTTCACCTCCCTCCCTAGAGTTTTAATAACTTCTGTTTCATACGCATCCATCCTTCTATTGTTTATATGTAGAACAAGTGGAAGCATGTTACTTTAATTTAAAATGTCTATAAGTGGTATTGTGCATATATTTTCAAACTTTAATTTTTTACCCAACAAAATGCCTTGATGAGTTTTTCCATCAGTCACTACCTATAGATACAGCTTTTAAACTGTTGTTTACCATGGGTATACTACTGAATTACATGTTCTCTAGTAACCCAGGGAAACAAGAGGCTCCTGACCTTGGCCTCACATATTACATACTCAAAAGATACACTCATTTCAGAACAAAGGGACACTTGACATTTTGGATCTGGTACTCTAGCCCTGGTGGTCAGGGCCAGAAATAACTAAGAATGGATAGCCCTAAGAATGAATTTTGTGACTAACCCAATTCAGGCCCCAGCAAAGTACCTTCCCACAGCTCTTCACCTATGTCCGCAAACAAAAGGTACTATGTCTGAAGGATATAACACCAGGGTGGGTGATTCCTTACTAATGTTAGAGATGAATGCTGTTCCAGAGAGGGGTGGATTTTGCCAATAAAATCCCCATAGGTAAGAGAAAAGACAAATTAACATGTCCAATTCTTCTTAGCATATGAAATAGATTTTTGCAAATACTGTTTCAAAGAGTTGAGAGTGCATATTTTATGCTGTTGCTATTCATCCTGTTCCAGTTCAAAGTACTATAAATTAACCTAGCATTCACAGAAGTGCTACATGGTGCCTCAGTAATATTTTATAGAATTAAGCAATTCAAATTCAAAATAAAAATCCAAATGTAGCATGAGTGAAGTAAGATACTAAGTTTTTACATTGACAAATATATGGAAGCTAAATTACATTATTGAAAATAATTTTATTTTTTCTAATAGTATTTATTAAGACAATTATATTTTCAGAACACCAAATTTATTGTTTGTTTTATATAATTTTGATTTAAAAATTAGTTAAGTTACAATTTATCTTTGAATTTAGTATTTAATTTCAAATACTTTAACTTTGAGAATAGAAATTCAGTTTATGATTTTTGAATAAATTTGTTATATTTCTGACTATAAATATTTGGGAGGAAAATGTACTTATTTTTTTATTTTCTAAGTACAACTATATTTCATTTTTAACTCTTTCAAAAGAATAAATAAGTTCAACTAGAGGGGTGAGATGGAAGGTGGGAAGGAGTCTCAAGAGGAAGGGTATATTTTGGGGGAGTGTGTAATTTCCTCGCTTATGTCTCGTCACAGCAAAAATTTGAAGCAATGGATGGACCACTGTTTTACTGGCAAGCAACACTTGGCTCAGTTTTATTGGCAAGCAAAGGAAAACACATCCTTGAGGCATGAGGGCAGGCTGACCTAAAGACAAGAAGCAAAGAGAAGCCCCCAGCTCAATATTGGCTCCTCTTGAGCCTGCCTTATGTAAACTGGGCTAGCCAGGAGGGCTGTTTGTTTTACTTGAGGTTCTCATTCCGGTCCTTGGACCTCCTTTGTTCTATTTTTGTGGACTTTTCTCTTCTTCGTCTTTTAGCCTCCACCATTCTGGACTCCTTTTTCCTGTTCTAACTGCCTAACATATATGTATGCATACAGCTGATTCATGCTGTACAGCAGAAACTATCACAGCATTGTAAAGCAATTAATACTCCAGTTTAAAAAATTAAATTAAAAAAAGAGAATAAGATCAAGATAATAGTGGAAAAATGAGATGGAGTTTAGAAAAGAAATGAAGCTGGAAAGAAAAATCTTCAAAGAGGCCATTTGATTAATAAAACTTGGAAACACTGAAGTAAGCATTTAATGCTATTAAGCCCAAACTACAAAAAAATTTGCTAATAGGACAATACATATTTGTGATTTATTGAAGGTAATCTTGTGTGTGTGTGTGTGTGTGCTCTCAGTTGTGCCTAACTCTTTGAGACCCCCATGGACTGTAGCCCACCAGGCTTCTCTGTCCATGGGATTTCCTAGGCAAGAATACTGGAGTTGGTTGCCATTTCACCTTCCAGTGGCTCTTCCTGATCCAGAGATCAAGCTCCAGTCTCTTGCCCCTCCTGCATTGGCAGGTGGTTCTTTACCACTAGTACCCCCTGGGAAGCCTATTGAGGGTAATTACTGATAAAATAATGACTGATTAAGAAAATTAATCACATCAAAGTCAAACCTACAACTAGAACAGTTCAGATAAAATCCATGCAGCTTATATCTGTATACTAAATGAAGGTTTGAACTGTTGATCAGAATCATGAGAGTAAAAATAAAAGAAAATTATTCATATTGAATTCACAAATTAAAATTTAAAAAATGCAACTCTCCCCAGCAGAGTTCCTTCTTTTAGAAGAAAATCACTGTCATAAAATTAGCAAATTAGAGAAGAAAGATTGGGCTATTCTACTCTGCTTACTGGAAGCTAATCCTGGAAAAGGGGTATGACATTTTTCTGATGGCATGAAAATATTTATTTTTCTGACAGCATGAAAATATAGTCTGAAAAAAGTTAGTATTTACTTTTTACTATTAATTTTCTATTGGTTGAACATAGTAGGAAATATTTAATTTTATACATATTTTGTAAGTGGAGAAATAAATTAGAAACTGGCTTTTCTGTTTCAGCACAAAAATAGTGTTTTGTTCTGGTGTTACTTGTTTCAAATTAATCTTAAGGATCAGCTTTGTTCAATGATGCAGAGGTGATTGAAAACAATTACTTTCTCAATTAAAAGAACATAAAATATCATTTGCACGTTAAAAAGCACATATACATTTAGAGCTTAGAAGTAAAGAGCAAATAATTGATAGTATTCAACCACTGAACACTGATAAAGAACATTGGAGTAATAATCCCAAAAGGGTAATGTATATCTGATATTTAGCTAAGGACAGTGATCCTTTTTGTAGCACTAACAGATTGGAAAATGTCTGAGTGTAGTAGAAATGACTTCAAAACTTGCTGGAATGGCTGAATATGAAGGGTGGATTTAAGAAAAAGCTAATTTGTTAATGTGGTGAATTACATTGATTGATTTGCGGATATTGAAGAATCCTTGCATCCCTGGGATAAAGCCCACTTGGTCATGGTGTATGATCTTTTTAATGTGTTGTTGGATTCTGATTGCTAGAATTTTGTTGAGGATTTTTGCATCTATGTTCATCAGTGATATTGGCCTGTAGTTTTCTTTTTTTGTGACATCTTTGTCAGGTTTTGGTATTAGGGTGATGGTGGCCTCATAGAATGGAGTATTACTCAGCCGTTAAAAAGAATTCATTAGAATCAGTTCTGATGAGATGGATGAAACTGGAGCCGATTATACAGAGTGAAGTAAGCCAGAAAGAAAAACACCAATACAGTATACTAACACATATATATGGAATTTAGGAAGATGGCAATGACGACCCTGTATGCAAGACAGGGAAAGAGACACAGATGTGTATAATGGACTTTTGGACTCAGAGGGAGAGGGAGAGGGTGGGATGATTTGGGAGAATGACATTCCAACATGTATACTATCATGTGAATTGAATCGCCAGTCTATGTCTGACGCAGGATGCAGCATGCTTGGGGCTGGTGCATGGGGATGACCCAGAGAGATGTTATGGGGAGGGAGGTGGGAGGGGGTTCATGTTTGGGAATGCATGTAAGAATTAAAGATTTTAAAATTAAAATTAAATTAAAAAAAAAAGAAAATATAAGATTTGAATGTAATAAAACTGTGTATATGTTCACAGAAATTAAGAAAAGCATCATTTAGGCCAAGCCTTCTTGAAGCTGGAATGTTTGAATAAAGACTTCTAGAAAATAAAAAAAAATAAAAAAAAAAAAGAAAAAGCTAAAACAAATGGTGACTATTTAGAATGGAGATATCAAAGTGAGATGGTTAATTTAATGGGAAGTCAAGTGAGAAAATAAAGATACAATATTTGTATAGCAAATATACAGTGAGTGTACCATTAACAAATGTATGCCCAATAATAAGCTTTTATCATGCATGGGCTTTAACTCCCAAGACAGGAAGACAAGGGGGTCAAAATTAATGATTCTTCATTGACTGTACATCTTTTGTAGAAAGTGCTAAGAGGAAAATTGCAAAAGTGATTTTGAATATTAACTATTAACACATGATTAAGGGTAACTATATGATGCTAACAAGATCGGTAAGTAAAAGGTGTATAAGCTAAAATCCTGGTCAAAATATTTGCGAATAATTCTACCACATAACTGGCAACATAGTGTAAACTTATGCCCATAAGATGTGGGCTCTACTGTCCCAGGAACAAGTCAAAAATCATACCTGATCTCTGCGTCCCAAAATTGAATGTTTTCATGAAACAAATGAGAGAGATGGCATTAAATCTTAGATGCATGGTGAAAATATCATCATCATAGTGAAAGCTGAGTAAGCAATTATATTAATGCAGATAAGATGGGAATGAAATGCAGTGGAATAGTTATATGAGACAACAGCATATCTTCAAATAAATGCCAAGAAATTTTGGGTGAGAAACTTTTTTTTTTTTAATTTGTACTACCTGTAGTCATTTGACTATGAACTATTACATATTGTTTAAAATGTTAGCAAATGTATACCAGACATCTAAGTGTGGATATTTCAACCTTTTAAAGATTAGAACTTTTTGTTCATTTTAGAAAAAAAGACACTTTTAATAGAATCAAACTAATATATACAAAAGCAGCATTTGAATTAAAGATAACAAATACATATATATACACCTATAAAGGAGGAGGTTTAAGAGCAAATAAAGCTGAAGCTAATTTCTACCAAGACCATTTCTACTGTTCTAGATCAAGGTATAGTCTCTAAAAGGTACCTGAACAAATTGAACAACATGCTGCTGTTTTTTCGTTTTAAAAATAATGTCCTAATGTTAAAAACCTTGAAGAAAGAACTTAACATTTTATAGGCCTAAATAATTGATGTGAGGTTAAAAGTAATGCTGTAGTAATCATTTATACAAATAAATGAAAAGTTTTTATAATATATTCTATAGCAATGATAATTTATCATACATAGTTCATTACAGTGTTTGGATACCATATAATGTACTAGCTATGATCTACATATAATGTATCAACTCTATTAATAATTCCAGATTGTATCTACTCTCAGCAGTGAGTAATGGCTCCAATTTACAATGAGTAAAAACTATGTCTACACTAGCTTCAGAAGCCTACTTTGAAGTTAATGCCAATAAAAGATATTTTGTGAAAATCTGAATTATGACATAGTCTGATGATTTTGTTGAAAAAAGGTCAATTTTATGGAATAAATGTACCATATTTATGAATTTACATATCTTTGTTTTATTAAAATATTGCTAGTCCATTAAAATACCATTTAGACAATGGCAATAATAACTACACTAGTCTTTCAGTAATATAAAAATGTGTGTGTATTAGTTGCTTAATTATGTCCGACTCTTTATGACCCCATGGACTATATTCTGCCAGGCTCCTCAGACCATGGGATTCTTCAGGCAAGAATACTGAAGTGGGTTGCCATTCCCTTCTCCAGGGAATCTTTTTGATCCAGGGATCAAACCCAGGTCTCCTGCATTGCAGGCAGACTCTTTACCATCTGAGCCACCAGGGAAAACTTCATATATATATTAAAAAAAAAATGTAGCTCTGCACATGCTTTTCAATTTTGAGATTATGATGGTCTCTTTATCAAGAACACATTTTATTAAAAGTTACATGTTTTATGAAAAGATACATATTTTATGAAACATATTGTATGAAAAGATTCTTCAGGTAAGAATCCTGGAGTGGGTTGCCATGCCTTCCTCTAGGGATCTTCCCAACCCAGGGATTGAACCCAGGTCTTCCGCATTACAGGCAGATTCTTTACCAACTGAGCCACTAAGGAAGCCCATTAAAAGTTACACTCTTGGTTTAAAAGTTTTTCTGTGATGTAAAATAAAATCTTGGCAGATTTCATAGATACTGCTGAACTGCTCTAATTTTAAGTCTTCTTACCTCCCCTTCCTTGCTCACAGTGCACAGGAGTACTGCTTTCCCTGTACCTTTGACAGTTCTCAGTCAGTCATGTCCTTTGCATCTCTTTCTTGCTAAACTTTAACATCTTTTAACTGTAGATTAGAATCTACAGGAAGTTTCATAATTCTAGTCTGCCTTTAACTATATTGGGAATGTTTTCAGCATTACACTATATATGTGAGGTTCTGATAGATATTCCGTATCTACTGAAAGGCATTTCCTTGTTTTTTCTTAAATTTTTATTTGGTGCTATTTGCTTATAAGTTTGGGCTTCCCATGTGGCACTAGTGGTAAAGTGCCCGCCTGCCAGTGCAGGAGACATAAGAGACATGGGTTCTATCGCTGGTTTGAGAAGATCCCTGGAGGAAGGCATGTCAACCCACTCCAGTATTCCTGCCTGGTGAATTGCTTCAACAGAGAAGCCTGGTGGGCTATAGTCCTTGGGGTTGCAAAGAGTTTGACAGGACTGAAGCAAATTAGCACACACGTACACGTTTATATGTTTATCTTCTTATTTGAGGCTCACACTTTGGAGAAGATGTGAGACGAGTTGAAGGAGTCTTTCTCCAACCTCTACTTATTGAGATTCAGAGAGGCAGGGAAGCCCAGACAGTGCTGGCATTGCATAGCTTGCCTTCTGCACACTTCCTCCAACCCCTCACTTTTTTTTAAACTGACATACATACATAAATGTATTGAAAACTTGATTAGGAATGAGATATTTACATAGTTTCACAGTATTGCCCTTTCCTTCAATATTTATTGACTGCAAAGGGGGAAAATGTAACTTTTTAGTGGAGGAGCCTAGTAGATACCACTTAATAAAATGATCAAAGTTACCCATACCTCTAAGGCCAATCAAAATGGAAAACAGTGTCACTTCTGTGATATTCCTCATATAAAGATTTGTAACCTGAATCTGACTGTGGGAAAATGTCAGACCAAGCTAAGTTGAAGAACTTTTTCTAAAACAATTGAACTTTATGTTCAAAAGTGTCAAGGTCATGAAAGTCAGGAAAAGATGGAGGATCTCTTCCAGATTAAAAAAGAATAAAAACTAACACACATGTGATTCTGAACTCACTGCTTTGCTATAAAGAACGTTATTGAGATGAATGCTGACCCTTATCTGAGGTCTATGGATTAGATGGTAGCAGCATATCACTATTAGTTTTCTGATCTTGGTGGTTATTTTCTGGTTATTGTAGAGAATGTCCCCAAGAAAACACTATAGATATTTAAATCTTTAAAAATTACACATACAGAAAGTAATATACTAAAATATTTAGAATAGGAAATAAGGATGACAACTTATTCTCATATGATTCAGGAAAATTCATAATTTGATCTTGTAACTTTTCTATAATTTTATTGTTTCAAAGTGTGAAAATATATTTTTAATTCCTTTGTATCCATATGTTTTATAATCAAGGCTAATATTTATCAAATATTCCTCTAAGGGATTACCCCATAGTAAGTTATTCAGTCTTTGTAACACTGTGAGACAAGTACTATAACCACCTCTGTACAGAAGAGGAAACCAAAGCATGGAGGAGTCAGATGACTTCCTCATATTTATATGGCGATAAGTGATGGACTTGTGTTATAAATCAAAGGTTTCTCATGCCTAAACCCTCCTTGTAACTACTGACCTTCCCTGCCCTCTGGCCATTCAAACTTTGTTTCTATAACTGTACCAGTCACCTGAAATTTTTCTGTAATTTGGAGCTAGGGAAATTTCCCTTAATCTGTACTTTTTAAAACACTTTGGTTTCATTTATGAGTCCCAGTGTTTCCTAAGCCAGAGCGCCCCAATTCGTGTACCATGAACGGGTAACACATGCATTGAGATAGTGACTTCTCAGCCCTGGATGGGGGCCTGGTAGGACCAGGGGCAGCTATACCGAGATGGCCAGTCTCTTGTGGCCCCTGAGAACTAGTGCAGACATATCATGTGCTATGAACCTCATGATCTGAGATAGGAGAGCAATTTTAGGATAGTTTTCCTCTCCCCATCTGCCTTTGCTATATTGGATGATAAAAACATATTCATCTCTCTGCAGAAAATTTACTTCACTTGTCTATAGACAAACATTCTTCAGAAAACCTACACCAAGTAGAATAGAAAATTAAAGGCAGAACTGATTTTTATTCCCCAGTAGATGTTCTGCTTTCGTCTCATTGCAGATGCTATTTTATTTAGGTGTTAAGGATTTAAAATTGTTATTTTCATCCCTGATGTTGCTGTCTACACACAGATATGCACAACTCATAAACTTGTGGTGTCTTTTGTTTAATCAAGTCAGGATTCAGCTTTATAGTTGCAGCAGGTTGAATTATGGTACAATCGCTAGTTGACAAGCAGTAATGTAGTACTCTGTAGAACTGAATGTACTGTAAGATACCTTTTCATACGTAGTATTTATTTTTTGTGTAGACTGGAAAATGTATTACTACACTGTAGTGAAGAAATGATTGCCTTTCCAGAAGATAATTTGGTTGATAATAATAATTTCTATTAAACAAATATTCAGGCAATCCTGCATCCATCACCTTAAATCCATTTAAAAAGCTTTCTGCAGTTCCAGAATGTATGAATACCTTTTGTGTTTAAAATAGAAACTAATGTTGATGTCTCCCCTGATATGAAAATGAGAAGTCTAATTTTAACTAATAATTCTGTCAGTGTTATAAAGTGACTAAAAGAAGCCTAGTGCTGCTGGTTTGCAGTGAATGTATTACTTAGGACTGCTTCTAAGTGGAAAAGTTATAAAGTAAGGAATCTTTTCCTCATAACCTAAATGTCATCTTTTTATCCCCTGAATTTTCTGGTAAAGCACTATATCTGAGAAGGGCAAGCCAATTTTAAAAGGGTTGTATTAACAGAGCTAGAAGACAAATACACTAGCAGTTTAATGCAAACATTGAGTAAAGTATTTTATTGAAGACTTGTATGATCATTGATCTGCTAATTGTGATTGGTAACTGAAAAAGGATAAGGAATCACTTGCTTCAATTTCTTGCCAAAAAAAAAAAATTTTCTTTTCAAGTAGATTGGAAGTGGGGGTTAAACTCAAACAGACGGAGTTAATACTTCTGTTCAAAGACAACAGCTAACTCCTCAAAAAGAATAAATTGTGGAGAACTTAGTAAATAATGTAAATGAATAGAGACTAAGAAAGTTAGAGATCATGTTGAATTTGTTTCCGAAGTACTCCACGTTAGAGAAATATGCCATTTTGGAGTTTCTTTCCTCTACAGAGGCTGTGTCTTTGTGACCTCAAGTGTGAAAAGAAAGAAATCAATTGCCTGATTCATTTGTGAAATACTGTCCTAGCCCCAAGTATGAGTCAGGTGCTAGGAAGGAATTTTAAACAGGACAGCCACAGTCCCTATGCCCTTATATGCTCAGATAAGCTGAAGATTGGTAGAAGATAGAGACATATTATCAGACAACTGATAACAGGGAGATAAATGCTAGGCCAGAAAGAGCACAAGGATCCCTGGGGAGCAGCCTGATAGAGGTATTCATCATTGAATGGCAGTGTTGCAGGTGTCTGGTTAGGAGGTCACGGAAATCCTTCCTTGGAAAATGATGGCTGAGTTGAGTCTTAATGTATAAATAGGAATTAGGTGAAAAGAGAAAGCAGCATACATAGTGGCCTGCAGGCAAGAAAAAAGCACAGCATTTTTAGGAAATGAAACTAGTTTTGTCCAACTGATTTTCCATGTCTTGAACACTCTCTACCTCTCTATATTTCTTTATGCCATAGGTTTTTTTTTTTTTTTTTAAATCGGATTTATGCTCTAGACCTTTCTTTCCATGGAAGATATTTGGAAAGATTTCATGGCTTTGAGATGTAGCTCTGGTGTGCAGAGATCAGGTTGACCTTCATTTGGATGAAAGTTTTGCATTTTTGATTGGCTGGTATGGATCAGGATCCTTGAAATGGCCACAGGATATGCAGAACTCATACCTCGATGCTGGATGATGGAATACTCTGTTGTCAGGCTCATGCTTTCTCCTCCTCCGTCCCCATGATAACGATAGTGTTTATTATAGGGTATGTGTTGTTAAGATGATGGGAGGAAGATGAACTGCAAAGGATATTGAAAAGATGCCATAATATGAAACAAACAATGTGTATGATGGTGAGACTCTTCACCCCATGGACTGTAGCCCACTAGGCTCCTCTACCCATGGGATTTTCCAGGCAAGGATACCAGAGTAGGTTGCCATTTCCTTCTCCAGGGGATCTTCCTGACCCAGGGATTTAACTCACATTTCCAGAAATTTATATAAACTTCAAATAAAGTGTGATTCTTTGACCTGAACTTGAGCTGAGACATTTTTTCTAGTGTTCAGTGAGTAGGCTTTCAGCATGGTACTTTAAGAGACTGTGTCTTTCAAGACTGGCGGCAGTTGCATTTCAGTATCCTTTAATTGTTGCCCAAACAAATCTGGGGATCTTCACAGAAGAGAAGGGCCTCAACTTCCTCAGAGTCCTATTGGTTTCCATACATATTGGTACCTTCCTGTGTTCTGTTCCATTTCTTAGTTTCAGTATTGCTTGAGTCTGTTTTGATTATGTCAACAATACCATAAATGTTAGCTGGAGACATCATTCTTGCTTCCAGTGTCCACTGATATCCATGCCAAAGATGCAGATATCCAGTTATGCTATTACTTATTAGAGTCAAACTTGCAAGAATGTTATGTGATTACGTTAGGTTTTGGGGTTTGCCTACATCTAATTCTTGACTTAGGGTTGACAAATTGTTTGTTTAAAATTTACTTTCTGTCATTGAGGTGTTGCTAATCAACACCTCTATGATCTTGCGTGGCAATGCTCACTCTATAGATGCAGGGCTTTCTATTTAGTCTGTTATCTTATTCTAGTTGGGTCAGTATTCCAAGCTATACTGATCTTCTTGAATTCTAAAAGTGAACAGTCAGGGTCTTTGGTATTCTTGCATTTTGTATCACCTGAAAATTGGGACATACATTCTTTGCCTTTATCAAATTTACTACCTGAATAAATTGAGGAGTCCAGGGCCATAGATGAAGCCCTGACCATAGCAGCAGCTCAGTGACATTAGTCTAGTGCAGCTATATTTGACACCTTGAATCCAATGCCCATTTATAGTGAAACAGCTAAGGGATGGAATGAAGTTGGAGTTGGGTTTCTGACTTTGGGTAGGGCAATGATCTGTTCTGTATCCACCACTCTGAAGATCTCAAAGCACTCTCCCTCCTAGTCCTTCCCTTGACTTTATTATTATTTATCACTATTGTTTGGTAATAAGGAGTTCATGATCTGAGCCACAGTCAGCTCCTGGTCTTGTTTTGGTTGACTGTATAGAGCTTCTCCATCTTTGGCTGCATAGAATACAATCAATCCGATTTCAGTGTTGACCGTCTGGTGATGTCCATGTGTAGAGTCTTCTCTTGTGTTGTTGGAAGAGGGTGTTTGCTATGACCAGTGCATTTTCTTGGCAAAACTCTATTAATCTTTGCCCTGCTTCATTCCGCATTCCAAGGCCAAATTTGCCTGTTACTCCAGGTGTTTCTTGACTTCCTACTTTTGCATTCCAGTCCCCTATAATGAAAAGGAAATCTTTTTTGGGTGTTAGTTCTAAAAGGTCTTGTAGGTCTTCATAAAACCATTCAACTTCAGCTTCTTCAGCATTACTGGTTGGGGCATAGACTTGGATAACTGTGATATTGAATGGTTTGCCTTGGAAACGAACAGAGATCATTCTATCATTTTTTTTTTATTCTATCATTTTTGAGATTGCATCCAAGTACTGCATTTCGGACTCTTTTGTTGACCATGATGGCTTCTCCATTTCTTCTGAGGCATTCCTGCCTGCAGTAGTAGATATAATGGTCATCTGAGTTAAATTCACCCATTCCAGTCCATTTTAGTTCACTGATTTCATGCTCAAAATTCTCCAAGCCAGGCTTCAGCAATATGTGAACCATGAACTCCCTGATGTTCAAACTGGTTTTAGAAAAGGCAGAGGAACCAGAGATCAAATTGCCAACATCCACTGGATCATGGAAAAAGCAAGAGAGTTCCAGAAAAACATCTATTTCTGCTTTATTGACTATGCCAAAGCCTTTGACTGTGTGCATCACAAGAAAATGTGGAAAATTCTGGAAGAGATGGGAATACCAGACCACCTGACCTGCCTCTTGAGAAATCTGTACGCAGGTCAGGAAGCAACAGTTAGAACTGGACATAGAACAACAGACTGGTTCCTAATAGGAAAAGGAGTACGTCAAGGCTGTATATTGTCACCCTGCTTATTTAACTTCTATGCAGAGTACATCATGAGAAACGCTGGACTGGATGAAGCACAAGCTGGAATCAAGATTTCCGGGAGAAATACCAATAACCTCAGATATGCAGGTGACACCACCCTTATGGCAGAAAGTGAAGAGGAGCTAAAGAGCCTCTTGATGAAAGTGAAAGAGGAGAGTGAAAAAGTTGGCTTAAAGCTCAACATTCAGAAAATGAAGATCATGGCATCCGGTCCCATCACTTCATGGGAAATAGATGGGAAACAGTGGAAACAGTGTTAGACTTTATGTTTTGGGGCTCCAAATTCACTGCAGATGGTGACTGCAGCCATGAAATTAAAAGATGCTTACTCCTTGGAAGGAAAGTTATGACCAACCTAGATAATATATTCAAAAGCAGAGACATCACTTTGCCGACTAAGGTCCGTCTAGTCAAGGCTATGGTTTTTCCTGTGGTCATCTATGGATGTGAGAGTTGGACTGTGAAGAAGGCTGAGTGCCGAAGAATTGATGCTTTTGAACTGTGGTGTTGGAGAAGACTCTTGAGAGTCCCTTGGACTGCAAGGAGATCCAGCTAGTCCATTCTGAAGGAGATCAACCCTGGGATTTCTTTGGAAGGAATGATGCTGAAGCTGAAACTCCAGTACTTTGGCCACCTCATGCAAAGAGTTGACTCATTGGAAAAGACTCTGATGCTGGGAGGGATTGGGGGCAGGACGAGAAGGAGACGACCGAGGATGAGATGGCTAGATGGCATCACGGACTCGATGGATGTGAGTCTGAGTGAACTCTGGGAGTTGGTGATGGACAGGGAGGCCTGGCGTGCTGCGATTCATGGGGTCGCAAAGAGTCAGACACGACTGAGCGACTGAACTGAACTGATCACTATTGTTAATGTTATTAATATGATTCTCACTCCACCTCTGTAAATGTTTTATGTGTTGGGTTGTTGCATAATGCTATCTCAGACCCTGGCCTGTTCTGAGCAGAAGTAGAGTCAATAAGGAAATTATTACAGGAAAGAGAAGCCAGTCATTAAATATACTTTCGCTTGAGCAGGATATAAATACAGATCTCCACAGGTGAAAGGATTGTTTCTACTGATTTATCAATCCCCTTTTATTGTGCCGGTTAATAAATCTCAATTTCATTCTCAAGCTTATGATTTTAGATACCTATCTCCAGTGGGCACCTTTTGGAACAGTCATTTTCCAGAGCTTGTGAAAGGTACTTACTGGAAAATGCAGGATAGAGTTCTGAATTTTCAGTAGCTCTGTTACCTATGCATTTTATCTTCTCCGTTTAAAAGTCATGCAATGTCATACCATAGGCCCCAAATTCATCTTAACATCAGATTTGCTTTCTTAAAGGCTAAATTACTAGACATGCTGACAGATTTCATTTTTTCAGTATTGGTGCTCAATAAAATCTTTATGGTGGTTGGAACACAGAATGTTTTGGAACTTTATGATGCATTTGATCAAAAGAAAACTATTCCACATAAAATAATTACTCTTTCCTTTTTAAGAACACCATAATTATAAAATACTCTATTTTGGTTCGCTTTACACACAAGTAGAAAGTATTCTCATGTTAAAATATAGACTAGTTTAATATCAGATAATCATCAGATAGAAGTAGTAGTGCAGCAGATGACTCCTAATAACCCAGAAATTAACACAAAATGATAAAACAGGACTGATTCTGTTAGGAAATTCAGTCAACATTTATGTCATATTGCCCCTATGGTTAAATAGGGCCAGTAGAGAAAGAATTTCATAGCAGCTTTGAAAAGTAATATATGATTGCCCCAAACAGTTTTAGCAAAAGATTTTCTATCCCATGATGATATTTAGTACATTTTGAACTGTCCTCACAAGATCAGTACAAAGCTTCCTAGAAATGGTGTTTTTTCATTCTCTTTGTACTGTCTTTAGGGGCATATAATACTATTCCTGTGTTCAACAGTCAACTGTATATTTTAAGTTTGAAGAAATAATACCTTCCTGTTCTCACCCATCAAGTTAGTCTGTGGCAAGGCCCCTTTAAGTAGTCTTTGAACATATTACTTGCCTATAACATTTGAATATTTCTAGTTTATATTAATATACTAGGACAAGAAAACAAATTTAACTACTGAGACAAATATTATAATGTAAAGGGAGAGATGCAACCTTATAGTACAGACCAGTGACACTGACTACTTCAAATTATCTCTCTATTGTGTTTAGCCATATTGCCTCCCTGTAGTTTGTATAGAAAACTATATGGATATGTCTTAAACTTTTGTACAGTACACAGAAAGGAATTCAAACAGATAATTTTGTATTTGGCATTTTTTTAATTTGACACTTAGAAAGACTAAAGTACCCTCGTACCTCATTAACTCAAAAATGACAAAATTGACTCTAATCATCTTTGCTTCTGTGGGCTCGATGATAATAGTAAATAAATGCTGTTACCGTTATTTACACTACATTGACTTCCAAATTAGAGTGGAAGGGATGAAAAATACCATTATCCAAGTGGAAAAGATTGATCTAGTAGTATAATGTAATTTTCTATTAAAAATTATAATCTTTGCATCTCCATAAATGGATTTATAAAAGTCCATTTCAAAGGTGCCATTATCTTTGACTCACCTGCCCAGTGCCATCAGAGATGATAGCAGAGCCAGCCTAATTGTCGTGTTTTCTGAGCAGTGAGTCTATAAAGCAGTAGACCATGGCTCTTTCCACTGCGCTTGCTGCAGGAGGCTCTGGCGTCGGGCAGCGAAGCTTTCACGCTGAGAGAGTCGGTGAGTTGATGTACTGCACCCGCCAGATGCAATGCTCATTGTGTTTGACTTTTCAGCCAAATCTGGAAGATTAGTCGTAGGAAATTAGATTGTAAATGCAGATAGGCTTTTTGATATTCCTGCTGTCCACATTTTTCCAATTGCGTCACGGGATGATAACTAAGCTTGGGAGGGCTGAGACTTGACTCATCATCCTACAGACAATCTTGAAAATAAGAGCGGAAGAAATCATTTCTGCCCCGTGTGCATCCCTGAGGAGAGGAAGGCGAGTGCGAATGGATCTGCAAAATGGCTCCCACTACCCCATGCTGGCTGTGTAATTGCTTTGGTCATACTCTGGCAGAACTGTGTGTTGGCTGCAAGCGTGCCATTTAGGAATTGTGCCCTATCTTCTCTGATTCCTACTGTAATTTTGAACTGTGTCACAATCCAGGGAGAAGTAATGCAAAAGCCTGACGGTGGTTGCAGGATTGACCTCCATCTTTGTTTTACATTCTGCCGATCCTTTCCAGCTCCAATCCTGTGTTAGCCCCCCATCATACCTTAGCTGTCTTAGCACTTGAGGCATCCTCACATATTTTATGAAATAAATGGTTAATTAAAATTTTTGTTTGGAATAATTCTGTTTATTCCTTTTTTCTTGATGACATTCTTCTTGAAATGACCTCTGCCATTTTAATTGCCTTTTAGGTTGGCTGCACAACTGTAATCTGATTTAATTTTTGAATGTACTACTAAATTTTCACTGTTTTTTATTTTTCTGGTATCCTAGGTCATTTCCCCCTCATTTTTTCTTGTTTTATTGGGGTACTTTCTTGAATAATAAGAGCACCTGGAGGTAATTTTTTTCTGTTATTTTTTTTTTTTTGATGTCTGAAGATATCTTCATTTTCTTGTTATACTAGATTCATAGTTTGACTAAATATAGAATGTTTAATTATTACTATATGTCCAAAATAATTTTTCCTCAAAATTCTGGTACTAACTCACCATTTTGTAGTGTTCAATAAAGTTGAAAAGAAGGTTGTGCTATTCTCATCATTTTTTTTTTTTTTTTTACAAATCATCTATGTTCCCTTCTCTTTCTGTAGAAGTTTTATTATTTTCTTATCCTGACTATCCTTACATTTTATGTTGAACTCTTATTTGGATTCATTCTTCATTTATACTCAGTACTCAGTATAATAGTTTTTATTGCTTTATTATGTATTTATTTGGAATTCTTTTATTCATTGAAGTATAGCTGATCTATAATAAAAGTTTCTCATGTAAAGCATAGTGATTCAGGATTTTTGTAGTTTATGTTCCATTAAAAGTTCTTACAAGGTAATGGCTGTAATTTCCTGTGTTACACAATATATCCTTGTTGTTTATCTACTTTATAATAATGCTTTGTATCTCTTAATCCCCTACCCCTAAAGAGCCCCTCTTTCTCCTCTTTCCTGCAAACACTAATTTGTTTCCTATATCTGTGAGTTCATTTCTGTTTTTCTATGTGTATTCATTTTTCTATCTGTATTATTTTTCAGATTCCACAGATAAGTGGTATCATACAGTATTCGACTTATTTCACCAAGCATAATATTCTCTAGGTTCATCCACTTTGATGCAAATGGCAGAATTTCATTATTTTTATGGCTAAGCAATATTCCACCGTGCATGGGTGAATGTGTCGGTGTGTGGGTGAATGGATGGCTGGGTGGGTGGTAGTGGTGTTGGAGAGAACACTATTTTCTTATGACTTTCTGCCTGAATTATCTATCCATTGATGTAAAAGGTTTGTTAAAATCCCCTATTATTATGACATTATAAATTTCTCTTTTTATGTCTATTAGCATTTGCTTTATTTATTTAGGTGCTCCATTTTTGGGTGCATATATATTAATGAGTGTAAGAAACCTCCTCTTGTATTGATGCCCTTATCATTATATAATGCCCTTGCTAGTCTCTTCTTGTAGCCTTTGGTTTAAAGTCTGATATGAATAATGTTGCCTTCATTTTCTTGTTTTCATTTCCATGAAATAGCCTTTTCTATTCCCTCACTTTCAGTCTGTGTGTGTCTTCATCTATAAATTGAGTCTCTTGTACTTGTGTGTTCAGTTTCTCAGTTGTGTCTGACTTTTTGCAACCCTATGGACTGTAGTCCAGCAGGCTTCTCTGTCCATGGGATTTCCCAGGCAAGAATACTGGAGTGGGTAGCTATTTCCTTCTCCAGGGGATCTTCCTGACCCAGAGATTGAACTTGCATCTCCTGCATTGGCAAGTAGGTTCTTTACTACTGAGCCACCTGAGAAGACCTGAGTCTCTTGTAGGAAGCCTGTATAAGTGTCTGTTTTTTTTTAATACAGTTTTTAATCAAAAACTTCTTGTTACATGTCACCTCTAAGAAAATTTGTGGTTTTTTTCCATTGATTCTTTTTTAAAAATTAATTTATTTTAATTGGAGGATAATTACTTTATAATATTGTAGTGGGTTTATGCCATACATTGACCTGGATCAGCCATGGGAGTACATGTGTCCCCCATCCCGAAACCCCTCCCACCTCCCTCCCCATCCCGTCCCTCTGGGTTGTCCCAGTGCACTGGCTGGGAGTGCCTTGTTTCATGCCTCCAACTTGGACTGGTGATCTATTATTACACATACATGTTTCAGTGCTCTTCTCTCAAATCATTCCACCCTTGCCTTCTCCCACAGAGTCCAAAAGTCTGTTCTTTATATCTGTGTCTCTTTCGCTGTCTCATATATAGGGTCATCATTACCATCTTTCTAAATTCCATATATATGTGTTAATATACTGTATTGGTGTTTTTCTTTCTGACTTACTTCACTCTGTATAATAGGCTCCAGTTTCGTCCACCTCATTAGAATTGATTCAAATGTGTTCTTTATAATAGCTGAGTAATATTCCATTCCAGTGTTCATGTATGGATGTGAGAGTTGGACTGTGCAGAAAGCTGAGCGCTGAAGAATTGATGCTTTTGAACTGTGGTGTTGGAGAAAACTCTTGAGAGTCCCTTGGACTGCAAGGAGATCCAACCAGTCCATGCTAAAGGAGCTCAGTCCTGGGTGTTCTTTGGAAGGAATGATGCTAAAGCTGAAACTCCAGTACTTTGGCCACCTCATGCGAAGAGTTGACTCATTGGAAAAGACTCTGATGCTGGGAGGTATTGGGGGCAGGAAGAAAAGGGGACGACCGAGGATGAGATGGCTGGATGGCATCACCGACTCAATGGACATGGGTTTGGGTGAACTCTGGGAGTTGGTGATGGACAGGGAGGCCTGGTGTGCTGCGATTCATGGGGTCGCAAAGAGTCGGACACGACTGAGTGACTGAACTGAACTGAATTTTCCATTGTATATATGTACCACAATTTTCTTATCCATTCATCTGCTAATGGACATGTAAGTTGCTTCCACGTCCTAGCTATTGTGAACAGTGCTGAGATGAACATTGGTTTCCCCTTGATTCTTATACCTCCATTTTTTATAGCACTCCTATAGATTTCCTGGATTGATCTCTCATAAAAATGTATCTCATTTTTATTATCTCTGTTTGGTCAGGGTTCTGATAAAGTTCTGAAATTTTGTTATCCAGGTCAATATTATTTTTCTCTATAGCCTTATATACTTTTAGGTATTTATTTTAAAGTGATTTCTGTGGCTTGATTGATTCCAGTTTCCACTAGTGTGAATTTAAAAATTTTCTATTTATCCTGGTCTGTTGCTGCTGCTGCTAAGTCGCTTGAGTCGTGTCCGACTCCCTGCCTGTTTGCAAAGAGTCAGACACAACTTAGCGACTGAACAACAGCAACCTCCCCCATTACGCTGTTTTTCTTCATTTATTCTGTGATTATACATAATTTGTATTTTAGAATAAAGGGATTTATTAGTTCTTTCATGTAGGAAATAGGTTATGATGTCAACTACCAGGTTTTTGTGGGTGAGTATAAAGACAGTTATTAATCTGGGAAACCCCTAAGTGACCAAAAAGACCTTTGCTTCTGTATGCTGTGGGCCAGACTAACCTGCGGAGAAGGCAATGGCACCCCACTCCAGTACTCTTGCCTGGAAAATCCCATGGATGGAGGAGCCTGGTGGGCTGCAGTCCATGGGGTTGCGAAGAGTCAGACATGACTGAACCACTTCACTTTCACCTTTCACTTCATGCACTGGAGAAGGAAATGGCTACCCACTCCAGTATTCTTGCCTGGAGAATCCCAGGGACGGGGGAACCTGGTGGGCTGCTGTCTATGGGGTTGCACAGAATCAGACATGACTGACGTGACTTAACAGCAGCAGGCTAACCTGGGGTTTCCCTAATAGCTCAGTTGGTAAAGAATCCATCTGCAATGCAGGAGACCCTGGTTCGATACCTGGGTTGGTAAGATCCCCTGGAGAAGGGAACGGCTACCCTCTCCAGTATCCTAGAGAATTCCATAGACTGTATAGTCCGTGGGGTCACAAAGAGTTGGACACAACTGAGCAACTGTCACTTTCAGGCTAGCCTAGTTTTATCTAGACAGTTCAGTTTCTTAAAAGATGAGCCTTATGTTTTCAGACTTAGATTTAAATACTTGTTGCCCTTAGTTTATGTCTAGGGATATAAGAGAGATAAGGAAATTTTGGCTTCTGATTTCTGCCTGCCTTAAAAGAATGCTTCAACTCACACATTCTATATACTCCTACAATCATTGACTTCTTTGAATAATACTGCTATTACCTTAAAATATCTTAAATTATCTACTCTTATTTTGATAATCCAACAGCCAACTAGTGTCATTGACTAGTGTTTCCTCCTGTTCCAAGTATCCACATGTGATATTTCTAAAAGAAAAATTTGATAATTCTTCCATCCTGAAAACATTTATTGTGTTTATAATATGAAAGCATTATTCTAGGCATTTGTTTCTTGCCCTCCAGGGACTTACATTCTAATGATAATGCAACTTATGCAGCTCAATTCCAGAAAAATAAATGACCCAATCAAAAAATGGGCCAAAGAACTAAATAGACATTTCTCCAAAGAAGACATATGGATGGCTAACAAACACATGAAAAGATGCTCAACATCACTCATTATTAGAGAAATGCAAATCAAAACCACAGCGAGGTACCACTTCACACCAGTCAGAATGTCTGTGATCCAAAAATCTGCAAGCAATAAATGCTGGCGAGGGTGTGGAGAAAAGGAACCCTCCTACACTGTTGGTGGGAATGCAAACTAGTACAGCCACTATGGAGAACAGTGTGGAGATTCCTTAAAAATTGCAAATAGAGCTGCCTTATGACCCAGCAATCCCACTGCTGGGCATACACACTGAGGAAACCAGAATTGAAAGAGACACATGTACCCCAATGTTCATCGCAGCACTGTTTATAATAGCTAGGACATGAAAACAACCTAGATGTCCATCAGCAGATGAATGGATAAGAAAGCTGTGGTACATATACACTATGGAGTATTACTCAGCCATTAAAAAGAATACATTTGAATCAGTTCTGATGAGATGGATGAAAGTGGAGCCGATTATACAGAGTGAAGTAAGCCAGAAAGAAAAACACCAATACAGTATACTAACACATATATATGGAATTTAGAAAGATGGCAATGATGACCCTGTATGCAAGACAGCAAAAAAAGACACAGATGTGTATAGCGGACTTTTGGACTCAGAGGGAGAGGGAGAGGGTGGGATGATTTGGGAGAATGGCATTGAAACATGTATACTATCATGTAAGAATCGAATCGCCGGTCTATGTCTGACGCAGGATACAGCATGCTTGGGGCTGGTGCGTGGGGATGACCCAGAGAGATGTTATGGGGTGGGAGGGGGGTTCATGTTTGGGAACGCATGTATACCTGTGGTGGATTCATGTCAATGTATGGCAAAACCAATACAGTATTGTAAAGTAAAGTAAAAATAAAAATTAAAAAAAATAATAATGTTGTATAATTGTAAGATAATAAACATGAAAATATTTGATCTTACATGAGCTGATTCACTGTTGTATGTACATCAATTTTTATTATTTATTTTTAGTTGTGCTTGGGTCTTTGTTGCTGTGTGTGAACGTTCTCTAGCTGCAGCACGCAGAGGCCATTCTCCAGTTGCTATGCAGTGGCTTCTCTTATTCCAGAGCATAGGATCTAGGCATGCTGGCTTCAGTAGCTGCAGCCTAGGGGCTCAGAAGTTACAGCTTGTGGGCTCTAGAGCACAGGCACTCAGGCTAGTTGCTTCTGGAATCTTCCCAGACCAAGGATCAAAGCTGTATCTTCTGTGTTAGCAGGTGACTTCTTCTCCACTGTACCATTGGGAAAGTACAATTATTTTTTATATATACTTATATAGTTCATGAAATTCTAAACAAAATTTTGAAGGTATATTCCTACCTTAATTTTTAAAATTTATATGTGATTCTACAACTTCTACCATTATCAACATACTGATCAATGAAAAAATAGAAAGGGCATAAACATAATAAATACTCTAGGTTATTATAAATATTTTCAATCAGTGACACAAAGATAATTTTTTCTCTGTACTACCATTTGTGCCATCCTATAAATTGGATAATCTTGGTACAGTTCTTAAAGACGTCCAGTGCTCACATGGGACTCACGCATTTTATTTTGTAAGCATTCTAAATATTTGCTGATACCCTTACGACTGAATTTGATTGTCTGGATGTACTTCCTCCTTGTGTTTCACAGCATTTTCACTTACCTTCCTAACACATTTTTTACATTACATGACAGCTTATTATAGGCTTCTAGAGGTAGCTAAGTGCTTTGCTTACCATTAAATGATTAGCCTATATGGGAAGCCCACTGGCATGAACTGTAGAGAGTCAGCAGTTTTGAACCTGGTAAGTCAGGCTGTGTTTGAGAGCTCTGAGGAGGCTAAATATTTTATTCACAGAGTAATTCAGTGTATGTCTGAGGTTTATTCCAAAAGTATGCCTATCAGGAAAATGCTGAATATATGGTATTAGCAAGAGGAAAGTAATTTTAGCTGCAAGTATCTCTGCCAAAGTGACTTGGCCAGCACCTTGTAAGATGCACTTTTAAAAAGGGAACCATGTAACTGTTCACCTAAAGCTAAAGTCTGTGAATTCTGTATCTTGAAGTACCCACTTTTTTTTCAAATTATAGGATGAGGAATGTTTCATCATCTCAGAGATTGGATAGACTAGTTATCTAAGATAATTTTGTATGCTTTGCAATCGCTGTGCCTTCCAGGGAAAATCATATTGATGTTGAAGTTTAAAAAATCTCTCTTTGCACCCACGTGAAAACTTAAGGTTGAACAGTTAAATTGTGTTATCTCCGTTATTAGCGAAACTGCTAAAAAAATTGCCTGTAATTTCTAAGAGTATATTAAATAAGAAAATAATTATTCTGTTCTCAAGTTCATGTTATACATTTGGAGACAAGTATTCAATACCTGTACTTTACAGAGGAGGAAAAAAAGGCATAAAAAACTTTCCTAAAATATTAACTCCTAGGTTTTATTCATGGGGTAGTTAAGTTTTTATCTGTAGGTTTAAACAAAGCTCAGTCTTTACTTGGTTATACTTTGGAATCCCTAGGGAGCTTTAAAATGTCCTGCCATCTGGATCCTAGACCCAGAGTTTCTAAATTAATTATTCTGAGGTATGTTCTTGCCATTCAATGAGTACTTAGAAAAGGAAGCTAAGTTGCAGATTCTAGATGACCCCTTCAATTTCATGGTATGCTCCTACCATTTGTCATGATGCGCACAGTTCTAAGTTGTCAATAGAGAAGGGAATCCAGGAAAAAAGTTCTTAACTGTTAAAATGGGAAGGAGATGTGTTACTCATGAGCTTTTTCCAAATAGCTTATATAAGCTGTTCTACAGAGTCATTGCCTTATATCCATGACTAAATAGGAAGCATGACATCAGTAAAATCTCTGAGGAGTCTGTGTACCAAAAAAAGGTTGATTGGCAGTATACACATTAATGTAATATTGGGACATAATTCTCTATGGATCTTTCATTGTCTGCTTTTAAGCAGAGGCACTGTCTTTTTTCCCCCAGACTATGTTTTCCAGGACTTTTTATAGTGAACAGCCGTGGAAGTTAGAATATCTCCCTCTGGAGCAAAGAGCAGTCATGCTTACCATTCACTGTAGAACATATAGGTTCCCCAAGCTCAAGATTTCTTTTCTATAATGCAGTATACAGTATAATACAATAAGATATACACAAGCCACTTTGTGTTCACTCATTTCTTTGGGGCCTATCTGCATCATCCTTTGTAGGACTTGGGACAGAAGGAAGTGATACAGATATGCTGATGCTCATGTTTCTTGCTGTGCCATGAGTAATAAAGTCTTTTGTCTCTGGCCAAGGAGTTTCATGTCTTCTTCAAACATCCATGAAAGGTAGCTATATAGCTTATTCATTTCCTAGTAGGTAAAATCCCAGACCCTTCACAGTTCTTGATAGATAACACTGGTGCAATATTTTTTATTAACTTATTTGAGTCAGGAATTATGTCCAGTCATTTTGTCCTTAACATATCAAGGCTTTTTAAAATGTTAACCATGTAAAATCAGGGAATACTGTACATCCTGAGCCCTTTTTGAGACATCTAGAGGCAAAGAGCTTCATTTAACTAAGATATGACTGGGGAACTTGGTGGGAATCATTCAGTTTATTTAGGTGGAGTTCTAAGAATAAAAGTAAGATAAGCTGCTGCTGCTAAGTTGCTTCAGTCGTGTCTGACTCTGTGCGACTCCATAGATGGCAGCCCATCAGGCTCCCCCATCCCTGGGATTCTCCAGGCAAGAACACTGGAGTCGGTTTCCATTTCTTTCTCCAATGCATGAAAGTGAAAAGTGAAAGTGAAGTTGCTCAGTCATGTCCGACTCTTAGTGACCCCATGGACTGCAGCCTACCAGGCTCCTCCATCCATGGGATTTTCCAGGCAAGAGTACTGGAGTGGGGTGCCATTGCCTTCTCCGAGTAAGATAAGGGTAAGTGTTAAAGACCAGTACCTCAATGCTATAGTTGTAATCAGTTGAAACACAGAAGTAAAAATTTTGAGGTAAATACAAGAAAAAGGGACATCCAGAAAGGGCTTATTGATTACTACATAGTAAATAGTTGTTGTTTTTCAGTCGCTGAGTCATGTCTGACTTTCTGCAACCCCATGGAATGCAGCATGCTAGGCTCTTCTGTCCTTTGATATATCCCGGAGTTTGCTCAGATTCATGTCCACTGAGTCGGTAATGCTATCTAACCGTCTCATCCTCTGCTGCCCCCCTTCTCCTTTTGCTTTCAATCTTTCCCAGCATCAGGGAAAGTTTTCCAGTGAGTTGGCTCTTTGCATCAAGTGGCCAAAGTATTGGAACTTCAGCTTCAGCAGTAGTCCTTCCAATGAATATTCAGGGTTCATTTCCTTTGGGATTAACTGGTTTGGTTTCCTTGCTGTCCAAGGGACTCTCCAGAGTCTTCTCCAGCACCACGATTTGAAAGCATTTTTGTTTCTTCGGCACTCAGCATTCTTTATGGTCCAGCTCTCATATCCGTACACAACTACTGGAAAAGTGATATTTCTGCTTTTGAATATACTGTTTAGGTTTGTCATAGTTTTCCTTCCAAGAAGCAAGTGTCTTTACATTTCATGGCTAGTGTCACCATCTGCAGTGATTTGGAAGTCCAAGAAAATACAGTCATTGCTTCCACTTTTTCCCCTTCTACTTGCCATGAAGTGGTGGGACCAGTTGCCATGCTCTTGGTGTTTTGAATGTTGAATTTCAAGCCAGCTTTTTCACTCTCCCCTTTCACCTTCATCAAGAGGCTCTTTTGTTCCTCTTCACTTCAGCTATTAAAGTGGTATCCTCTACATATCGGAGGTGGTTGATATTTCTGAGCAAGCTTGACATTAAATAGTAGTAAAAGGGGATTACTTAAAGTGAACTCCAGCATTAAATGCCTAGTTAGGAAAAATGAGGACCGCAGGCATTATAAAATGTGCAAGTAGAGAGAGGGTGATACTAGAGCAGTAGCACAAACTTTACTGTTTCTGTTTTGTAAATAAATTCATTTGTATCATTTTTTAGGTTCCACATGTGTGATATCTTATTATATTTTTCTTTGGCTGACTTCACTTAGTATGATAAGCTCTAAGTCAATCCTTGTTGCTGCAAATGGCATTATTTCATACCTTTTCATGGCCGAGTAATATTCCATTGAATATAGGTACCACATCTTCTTAATCCATTCCTCTGCTTATGGACATTTAGGCTGCTTCCGTGTCTTGGCTATTGTAAATACTGTGGCTGTGAACATTGGGGTGCATTGATCTTTTCAATGTGTGGTTTTCTCTGGATATGTGTCTGGGAGTGGGATTGCTGGATCATATGGTAGCTCTATTTTTAGTTTTTTAAGGAACCTCCATACTGTTCTCCATAGTGACTGTACTATTTACATTCCCACCAACATTTTAGGATGGTTCCCTAAAAGAGAAGAATTTTTATATTGACTTACAAATCACAATTAAACTAAAAGTGATACAGGGTGACTAAAAAGTAATGGGCAAGGCTTTGGGAAAGAAACAATAAGGAAGCAGGGATTGTGATATTGATATCAATAGAATGGAAAGCAGGCTAAGGGCTGCGAGTGGGAAATAGACTGACACTGTATAAAGTGAGGGCTAAAAATCACACTGATGATCAAAGTGTATGGAACTCTTTACACCAAATAGACAGCAAAAAGTTTATAATACAGGGAAAACTAGACTAGTATAAAACAATAGTAAATAGATTTTAATGTTTTTGTTTAAACACAGTTCAAGTAGATAAAAATGGATAAATATATAGAAGATTAAAACAAGGTAAATGGTAGACATATTTGCATCAAATATCTTATGTGCACATAGAAGTTTAAAAAAAAATCAACCATAGTAAACTGTATTACAGAAAGAATATAGATAACATTTTCATATCATACTACAATAACTAGAAATTAATAACAAAACCAAAGACAAAAGTACTTTAACTTGAAAATTAAAAAATTTTCTGTTAGTGTTAGTCACTCAGTTATGTCCAACTCTTTGAAACCTCATGGCTTGTAGCCAACCAGCTCCTCTGTCCATGGGATTCTGCGGACAAGATGCTGGAGTGGGTTGCCATTCCCTTCTCCAGGGGATCCTCCCAACCCAGGGACTGAACTCAGGTCTCTTGCATTGCAGGCAGATTCTTTACCGTCTGAGCCACTAGGGAAGCCTAGGTGGCTAAGCCAACCTAAGCCTAAGCCATAAGTGGCTTCCCTAGTGTAGATAGAAGGAAATAAAAGTGTAGATAAAAAGAAAGAAACTTTCTCTAAGTGAAGATAAAAGGAAATGAAAGCTGAATTTTCAGAATTTCTAGATGACAGATGCTGAAACTCCAATACTTTGGCCACCTGGTTCGAAGAGCTGATTCATTGGAAAAGACATTGATGCTGGGAAAGACTGAGGCTGGAAGAAAAGTGGGTGACAGAAGATGAGACGGTTGGATGACATCACTGACTCAATGGACATGAGTCTGAGCAAACTCCAGGAGATAGTAAAGGACAGGGCATGCTTCAGTCCATGGGGTCCCAAAGTCAGACACAACTTAGCAATTGAACAAAACAAGAAAATGAAAGAATGGCATATGTAAGGTGTGAAAGTGGAAGTCGCTCAGTCGTGTCAGACTCTTTGGAATTCCATGGTCCAGTTCAGAATACTAGACTGGGTAGCGTTTCCATTTTCCAGGGTATCTTCCCAACCCTGGGATCAAACCCAGGTCTCCCGCATTGCAGGTGGATTCTTTATCGCTGAGCCACAAGGGAAGCCCAAGAATACTGGAGTGGGTAGCCTATCCCTTCTCCAGTGGATTTTCCCAACCCAGGAGAACCACAGTCTCCTGCATTGCAAGTGGATTCTTTACCAACTGAGCTATCAAGAAAGCCCCTTATGTAAGGTATATTGCCAACTAAAACAGCTTGAAAACAAACGAAAAAAGTCAAGAACAGAATAAATATAAAAATACAATGAGATAAAAAACAGAAACATTAGAACAATAAAATACTGACTTTTCGAGATAAAGTCTATCATATAGACAAAACCCGAACTAGTCTAATGAAAAATGGGGGAGGGTAAGGAGGTAATCCAAATATGCAAAAACAAAGTATGAGAGGAAGCATCTCTGAAAAAGAGGAAATTTCAAATACCTCTTTCAAAATATATTTGAGATTTTATATAAATAGCACTATTTATTAGGAAAATATAATCTCCAAAATTGACTTCAATTGAGATTGCAGGTTTAAACAAACCAAATTTCTATGGAATAAAGAAAATAATAAACTATCATATTTAGGACTGGACATGGAACTGGACTGGTTCAAAATTGGGAAAGGAGTATATCAAGGCTGTATATTAACATCCAGCTTATTTAACTTATATGTAGAGTACATTATGTGAAATGCCAGGTTGGATGAAGCTAAAGCTGAAATCAAGATTGTTGGAAGAAATGTCAATAACCTCAGATATGCAAATGACGCCACCCTAAATGGCAGAAAATGAAGAGGAGCTAAAGAGCCTCTTGAAGGTGAAAGAGGAGAGTGAAAAAGCTGGCTTAAAACTCAACATTCAAAAAACTAAGATTGTGGCATCTGGTGCCATCACTTCATGACAAATAGATGGAGAAAAAATGGAAACAGCGACAGACTTTTCTCAGGCTCCAAAATCACTGCAGACAGTGACTGCAGCCATGAAATTAAAAGATGCTTACTCCTGAGAAGAAAAGCTATGACAAACCTAGACAGCATATTAAAAAGCAGAAACAACACTTTGCCAACAGAGGTCTGTGTAGTGAAAGCTATGGTTTTTCCAGTGGTCATGTACAAATATGAGAGTTGGCCCATAATGAAGGCTGAGCACCAAAGAATTGATGCTTTAGAACTGTGGTTCTGGATAAGACTCTTGAGTGTCCCTTGGACTGCAAGGAGATCAAACCAGCCAATCTTAAAGGAAATCAACCCTGAATATTCACTGGAAGGACTGATACTGAAGTTCCAATATTTTGGCTTCCTGATGCAAAAAGCCAGCTCATTTGAAAATAACCTGATGCTGAGAAAGACCGGGGCAGGAGGAGAAAGGGATGACTGAAGATGAGATGGTTGGATGGCATCACTGACTCAGTGGACATGAGTTTGAGCACACTCTGGGAGATAGTGAAGGACAGGGAAGCCTGGCATGCTGCAGTCCAAAGAGGGTTAAAACATGGCTGAGCAACTGAACAACAACAAATCTATCCCACAAAAAGTTTTATACTAAAATGTTTTCATGGGAGAATTCAATAAACCAAAAAAATATAGATACAATTCTATTACATTATTTCAGTAAATAGAAAAAAGAAAACTTTCATGTTATATTTGAGACAAGTGTAATACTGTTCCTAAAAACTGAGCAACTAGACAGTGTAATGATACATCTTGATTTTTTACAATACTACTCACTACTAAAAGAAATTTGGGCTCCTTGGAAAAATAAAGGATTTACTATCCAGGCAAAAGAAACTACAAGTTGTATTGATATAGAATCCAACTTAAAGCAGCTTGTGAAGTGAAGTGAAGTGAAATTCTCTCAGTCGTGTCTGACTCTTTGTGATCCCATGGACTGTCCATGGAATTCTCCAGGCCAGAACACTGGAGTGGGTAGCCTTTCCCTTCTCCAGGGGATCTTCCCAACCCAAGAATAGAACCCAGGTCTCCCACATTACAAGCAGATTCTTTACCAGCTGAGCCACAAGGGAAGCCCAAATTTGGTAATATTGAGCAGCTTCAAGAAGAATAATAATGATTATGGATTATAACATATTAAGTACATAAAAAAGAAACGGGTCCATAGAGTTACTGAAGACAAAACAGGATATATAATCTGAGCAAAGAGAGAAGTTGGAAAACTTTTCTTACAGGAGAATGTCAGCTAATATAAAAATAGGGATGAAAAAATTAGGTCACTATTGTTTGTAACTCCCAATTTGTTTCAAATGTAGGTAATCAATTCATTCTGCCCACAAATTACTCCTTGATCACAAAGGGTAAATTTGTCTTTATGATAGAAACCTTAAGTAATCAAGTTCTCCATTGCCTGTGGTAGGACAGCTTGATAGGGGTCTTCTGATCTGTTAAGTGGTCACCATAAGGTGTTCTGCCTGGAAAACTTTTAACCTGAATCTTAATACAAGATGAATCAATAATGTGAACTCCTCTGCAGGATAATTGGCCTGAATTCTTAAAAGGATTCAGTGGTATCAAGAATAAAGAGAGGAAGGGTAATTGCTCCAGATTCAAGAAGTCAAAGGTGATGCAATAACCCAATCCAAAGTGTAAATGTTGATTGGGTCCCAGATTGGAAACGATAAATTATATTTTGAAGCAATGGGAGCATTTTCATACAGTTTTTTCCTAGATGTTATTATATTCATGTTGATTTTCTTAGGTGTGATAATAGTATTATGATTACACAGGAGAATGTCATTATTCTTGAATTTATGCTAAAGTGTTTTGAGAGAACAATGTCATGGTGCCTAAAACCTACGTTAAAATAGTCTGGATGCCAGTCCAGTCCATGTTTGATGCATGATACTGGATGCTTGAGGCTGGTGCGCTGGGATAGCCCAGAGGGATGGTACGGGGAGGGAGGAGGGAGCAGGGCTCATGATGGGGAACACATGTATACCTGTGGCGGATTCATGTTGATGTATGGCAGAACCAATACAATATTGTAAAGTAATTAACCTCCGATTGAAATAAATAAATTTATATTAAAAAAATAAAAAGCAATGAAAAAAAAAAGGAATCTTTCTCTCTCTCTCTCTCTGCTCGTGTACACCTGTGTCTGTAGGTTTATATGTGCATGAAGGTGTGTATATCCATGTGTAGGTGTGTGTGCGTGTGTGTGTGTGTAGACAGGGAGGAGAGTGGAGTGAGATGGGAATTGTGGTATGATGTTAACGGTTGGTCAAAAGTATAATACATAGGAATTCATCATGCTGTCTTTGAACTTGTAAGTTTGAAATCTTTCAAAATAAAGTAGCAAATTTAAATAACAAAAAAGAGATTCTCTAACCAAATTCCATATCTTATTTTCTATTTTATTGAAGTTTGCACTGAAAGACCATAACCCTTGCCTTTGATCATTTAGAATCTTATGCTCATGGAAACCTTTGCCCTGTTAATAGCTCTTATAATATTAGCTTGTAGAGAATTTTTCATTTTATCCTGGAAAGGAAATAAGGTAATTGCCAGATGGGAACCCATTGAAACAGTTCCTCACTGCAATATTTAACATACTCTAAAGTGATAACAGATCAGTAAAGTATGGTTTGTCATTCTCTGCATTTCTTCCAATCTGGATGTTACCTGGGAACACTGGAGAATTTGTGTAATTACTTATGGTAATTAGGGTTAGGGTTAGATCAGAGTAGTACTCTGATAGGGTTGTATCAGAGTCTAGAGTTGACATGTCTGCTATGTCTTCATTTTATCTCCTAATATACATTGAGTTCAAATACACTTAAGTCAGAGCCTGGGATATTTTAATTTGTAATGTCATGTTCCTGTGAAATCAGAATATTCTCAATATCCCAAAGTAGTATTAAATTTTCAAATGGAGAATTTATTATGGATAACACTTTTTCTTATTTCCTCAATTGTATAAAGTTACATTTAGGTAAATTTAAGGAAATTTAATTTCTTAAAATGATAAAAATAGGCAAGATTTTTGGCATTATATAAAAGCACATATATACAAACTACTAGATGATAAGGTCAGTGTGTTTTACAAAGAATTCATAACAGATAATGTAATGATAGTTGATCTCAGCTAGTCCTGAGACTTTAGAGTCACTTAAATAGAAAAGAATAAAATCCTCAATATTTTGCTTCTTGAGATCTGAAATGATTTACTTTTGTTGGCATTTTACCTGATTTATATCCTTAATACTTCTTAATGTCATACTCTGCTCTCTGAGAGGCAGAAATGTAGCTTTTAAAAACAATTTGGAAGATGGTAACCATTGATTCCGTGGTCACAATGCCTATTTCATTTCTTTGGGGACTTGCCTCCAGCCCCGAGTATGGGAACATACTTGGCCTTTCAGAGAAACCTCTAAGGAGCCCGCTCCTAGGGATGAGACAGATGAGCTTGTTCTCTGAGTGTTGTGTGATGAATCTAATGACTCATGATAGAAATGTCTGGAATTTATGTCACACTTTTTGTGACAGACATTCCATGATTTGGTATGCCTGTGAAACATTAGCTGCCTTATCAAAAAATACACTTGAGATCATGCAGTTGTAATAAGACAGACTTAAGCAAAAATGCTTTAAATTAGTCATTCAGTCTCTTTCTCTTGAAGTTTGGAAGCCACCATGCAAAGTTAGACTTTAGTAGAAGAAGTGTACAACCTACTGCTGAGCAAGCTTTTTATGATCAAATCTTCCTGCATGTCCATTGCATGTTTAACAAAAGTAGTGCAAATTTAGTAACGAACTATCCTGCTAATTAAAGAAATATCATGTACTTGATGGATCCACTATACATCACAACCAGATAGAGGAAAGGATAGAGAAAGTGTACTAAATTAAAAGCCAGAACTTTTCTTTTCCAATGTAGCATCCTTGGAAGTGTGAAGATGATGTAACTTTCGGCCATTATGTACTTTGTGAGTGCAAAATTCATCATTTGTTTGCTACCAAGCACAGTAGCAAAATGTTTTCCTTGCACATTGCTGGTCCCCTGTGGCACATTCATATTGGGTTTCAGATCATCTTGTCCTTTAACATGGTGTTCATATCAAATTGTGGTTTTAGAAAAAGGCTAAAACTAGAGTTGTTATGCTATGATCATCCTCTTACATTAAACTAATAAAAATAATTATGTTGCATGGCATTCTATTCTAGCCAGTGAAAATAGGATATAATCAGAATCACGAAGATTTAATTTCTTAAAAGGCTGAGTTTCATCAGTCAGTGAAATTTTATGGTTTCCGGTGTAACAGGCACTATTCCAAAGGGGAATAGAAGAATTTTTCTGTGATATTAAATGTAGCTTTTACTATACTGAAGTATGTATTTATTTTATTTATATTTCCTCTCATATACTTTATTATTTTTTATTGAGCATAACTGCATTGTTTTGGTTTCTGCTGCACAGTGAGGCTATACGTACACATATATCTCCACCCTCTTGAGCCTCCTTCTCACCGCGCCCCCCATCCCACCCCTCTAGGGGATCACAGAGCACTGACTGATGAGCTTCCTGTGCCTTAGAGCAGGTTCCCACTAGCTAGCTGTTTCACACATGGTAGTGTGTATATGTCAATACCAATCTTCCAGTTCATCCCACCCTGAATTGTATTTTTAAAGTGTGTGTGTTTTCGTTATGAATTAAAAAGCCACACTTTTTGACAAGTTAGGATCAAAATAATCACTGCTGTTAGTGTGTGTGTATACATATATATATAATACATCACTAAAAACTTGGAGCTTATAGAGTTGCTTTGTTGACTTCAGTTTAATTTAAAATCTGGCACCTTGAACTCTGTGCTTTCAGGATCTATTTGGTTTGTGCGCTAGACTACTGGCTTTAAATTTGATGTCTTTGTCTAACACAAATACTTATAATTTAAATAATAGTGTGGGTTCTCTAGGAATGATTAGTTTTTGTTTCCTAAGGTATGTTTGATTTTCTGGATTCATTGATGCCATCCGGGCATGAAGGACATTATAGAATAAAATGTACAACTTCTTAATCTTTGGAGAAATATAATGATTACAGTCTTATTAGAGAGGTGCCACACAGCAACTATTGAGCAATTTAATTTTTGCTAAATTAATTTTCACATGCCATTGTATAGTTGGAAATGGTATTCTTTTTAAAAATAGGATGAAACTTGTATATTTTATCTACTCATATGAAAATTTCTCAATGTATAAATTGGGAAAGTTGATAATTTAAAAATCTGAGTGAAATAATTAAATGTTTTAAAACTATAACATTAGAATGTTTAAATTTTTTTTCTCAGATTTAGAAGCTTATTTGAATTTTAGCTATATTTTATATATTCCAAGTTTGCTGAAGTAGGCTGAAGACCTGATATTACCACCAATCTGTTGCCTGACTGGCACTGATTTCTAGGGGATGTTTGTGAATAAATATTTAAGTTTTTTGGTCAGTCTCAATAGAATCTAGATTGGGATGTGAACATGATTTAGGAGTGTCCTCCATCTTCCTAGTTAGCCAATTTGGAAATGAAAGAACTTTTATAAATTTATAAAACTAGCAAGAGAAATATTTTGAAGTTTAATAAAGCTTTTTGAAGTAAACATCCGTGAAGATGAAGCAGAATATCTCAAAGCATTTAGCTTCGCAGCTAAAAGCAACATTATTTACAAAATTATAGGATCTGAGCTGTTTTGCCAGCACCATGATCTATTTGGCTATCTAGAGAAAGGTTAACAGCTTTTTAATGGCCCTGCTAGCTGGGCAAATCATACACATTAAAGGTAAATGAGAAAAAAAAAAAAAAACTTTTTCTATCAGTCATGTTTTTAAGAAACTTCTTTCACAGATATTTTGTATATTTAAATTTCAAATGTTAGCTGGGAATTGGAAAATAATTTTGCTCTCAAGAAAATTGCCTAAAATTTTTTTGCCTTCAGTGTGGGCAACTGAGTAATGGAAAAATAAGAATGGGAGAGTTTCCCCCCACCCCCGACTACTCATTTTGAGCTTTCTATGAGAAAGTTCTTTAAATTTGTGTGTGTGTGTGTGTGATGTCTGTGTACTAGTAAGGAATGGGTAAATAATTTCGCTGTGGTGACTCATCCACCAAAAGTATATTAAGCTAGATAGTTCTGTTAAAAAGAGAAGTAAGATGTTTTCATGGCCAAAAATATAATTAAAGAATTGATCACAATTTTGTGCTTCTAGAATTCCATTTACTTCTTTTTAATATTTGCACTACTACTGAAATCAATATCCAATAAGATTTTAGATTTTAAGAAAAATGATTCTCCTTAAGGCAGGGAAAGAATAGTCTCCTGAATGAACAAAATTCTGAATCAAAAAGAAAAAATGGTCTTCTTGAAGGACAGGCATAGAAGTGTGTTCCCCTGTAGCTTCCTGTACAAAGGAGTAGAGGGTGCTCCCAATTTAGAGTTAATCTCCCCTTCTCATGCTAGTGGTTCCTGAGGCCCCTGGGACCCATCATTGCTCTGCATGGACTATTTATTCTCCTTACCATCCTTCTTAGGAAAAATGACTTCCTCTAAAGTTTTCATGAGGCCCACAAAAGTGCTCAACAAACTTAAAACATAGTCATCTAATTAGTTTCTCTAATTACTTACATCTACATGAATGTGAGAGCTGGACTATAAAGAAAGCTGAGTGCCGAAGAATTGATGCTTTTGAACTGTGGTGTTGGAGAAGACTCTTGAGAGTCCCTTGGACTGTAAGGAAATCAGTCAGTCCTAAAGGAAATCAGTCCAGAATATTCATTGGAAGGACTGACTCTGAAACTGAAGCTCCAATATTTTGGTTACCTGATGTGAAGAACTGACTCCTTGGAAGAGATCCTAATGCTGGGAAAGATTGAAGACAGGAGGAGAGGGGGACAATGGAGGATTAGATGGTTGGATGGCATCACCAACTTGACAGACATGAGTTTGAGCAGGTTCCAGGAGCTGGTAATGGACAGGGAGGCCTGGCATGCTGCAGTCCATGGGATTGAAAAGAGTTGGACACGACTGAGTGACTGAACGGACATGCAACTCTAGTAAGCTACATCTGCATGCACGCATGTTCAGTCGTGTCTGACTCTTGCAGCCCCGTAGACTTTAGTCCCCAGGCTCCTCTGCCCATGGGGTTTTCCCAGCAATACTGGAGTGGTTTGCCATTTCCTCCTCTGTGGGATCTTCTCCTGCAGCCCAGGCAGATTCTTTATCACTGAGCCCTTGGGGAAGTTACATCTAATGTTACTCTAATTTAGCCTTCCTAGGTCCTAAGTGACAGTATGTTGTGGAGGTTAAAGCTTATTTTTAACTATTTAATTTTATTAGTTTATATTTTGATGTGTGAAGTTCAAGAACTTTTAGTATACGTGTGTAACTGTCACCACAATCTAGTTCTAGAATATTTTCATCACCCCAAAAAGGAACCCCATACCCTTGAACAGTTGCTCCCCATTCCTCCCTTGCTCTAGTCTCTAGTAACCACTAATTTTCTTTTTCCCTATTCTGGGATTTCATTAAATGAAATAATATACTATGGACTCTGTGTCTGGCTCTTTTTACTTCACATATTGTTTTCAAGGTTCCACTGCTTTTTAGTGTGTACCAGTACTTCATTGCTTGTTATGGCCAAATGATATTCCATTCTATACGTATGTTGCATTTTGCATTCATCAATTGATGGACAAAATCTGCCTGCCAATGCAGGAGATGCAAGAGATGAGGATTTGGGCCTTGGGTCGGGAAAATCCCCTGAAGAAGGGAATGGCAACCTATTCCAGTATTCTTGCCTGGAGAATTTGTTGGACGGAGGAGACTGGCAGGCTATGGTCCATGGGGTCGCAACGAGTTGGACAGGACTGAGTGACTAACTTTCATTTTTATTTTCACACATTGATTACTGTAGCTTGTAACTTTATAGTAAATTTTGAAACTGGGAAATGTGAGTCCTCCAAATTTGTTCTTTAAAAAAAAAAAAAAACCACCTTATTTTTCTTATGCTGGTGTCCTCAAACTCCATATGAATTTTAGGATAAGCTTTCGATTTCTGCAAAAAAGGCGGGTAAAATTTTGATAGAGGAATTAAATTGAATCTGTAGCTAAATATGGGGAACACTGCCATCTTAACAAGATTAAGTCTTCCAATCCATCAATACTAAATAGATGTCTTTACATTACTTTGATTTTTTCCACTGATATTTTGAAATTTTTATTGTAGAAGTTTTGTACTTCCTTAAATTTATTCTGAAATATTTTAGTCTCTTGTAAAAGAAGTTGTTTCTTGACCTTAGATTGTTCATTACTAGTGAATCAAAATAAGAGTGATTTTCATGTGTTGAGCTTGTGTCCTTCAACCTTACTGAACTTGTTTATTAATTCTAAGAAGTTTTTGTGGAAGTCTAAGGCTTGAATGTTATAATAGTACCACCCTTTTTCTTATTCCTGCATCTCTGTGTGTGTGTTTGTGTAAACTCAATCTACTTGATTCAGTTTTAGCTTTTTACATGTAAGGGTTAGGTTGAAAAACTCATTATACTCCATACTGTCCTCTTCCGACTTAGGACCTCATTTCCACAGATGAGAGGAGCAACTATCTGTGGCATGCCCTTTCTCAGGGGCACTGCTGGCAGTATTGTAGGGCCCTGATAGTGGGTAGGTAGTTGCAGCTTCAGTTATACAGCATGCTGCCTGATGGTGGTTTCCAGATAAGATGTCTTAATAGAGTTGTTAAGTCAATCATGACTAGAATGATCATATAATTTATCATCACCCTGGGACACTTTTGTGACTTAGTGGTGGGGCAGGGATGAAACATGTGCTATTAATTACTATGCAGTGAAACAGCATAAAATTTGAATATCCTGAACAAAAAAGGAGGTGTGATCATCTTGTCATAACAGATTGTCAACAGATGGGTTTTAAAGTGTAAATTGGACAAAATGAAGAGGGTAAGCCAGGAACAGAAGATTTGGTGCCAGCAGATGCCTGTGGGTTCATTGGTAGGGAATAAGGATTAGAGAGGCCAGATCAGGAAGCAGGCACTACGCTGATAAGAGCATGGGCCTTGAAGCCGTTGCCCAGGTTAAAATCCTTCCTCTGCTGCCTACTAGCTGTGTGAATCTGAGTAAGTTGCTTAATCTCTTAGTGCTTTCTGCATGTGTGTGTGTGCTAAGTCGCTTCAGCTGTGTCCGCTTCTTTGCAACCCTATGGACTGTTGCCTGCCAAGCTCTTCCATCCATGGGCTTCTCCAGGCAAAAATACTGAAGTGGATTGCCATGCCCTTCTTCAGGGGGTCTTCCTGACCCAAGGATCAAACCTGCGTCTCTTAAAAGTCTCCTGCATTTCACAGGCGAGTTCTTTACCACTAGCGCCACCTGGGAAGCCCAGGTGGTGCTTTAATCCACTCAAATACAGAATGGGTTTAACAGTAACCTTACTTCATAGAGTTGTTATGAGGATCATATAAATAAATTTATGTGCTTGTCATATAGTGTGTGCTTTGAAAATATTATCTGTAAATATTAGCTAAATACTATAGTGATCAGTTTTGTTTCTTGGGTAGGGATATGGGCTGAGCCATAGTCCGGGAGCCCACTGGTTATTGGGACTTTGACAAATCTACTTTGTCAACTGTATTACCACTGAGATGGACCTGTAGTGGCTTTGCTATGAACCTGCCTCTTTAGTCCTCATGTGGATGGATCCTCTGAATTCTTTTATTTTTAAAAATATTTTAGAAGCTACTTCCCATTTCCCTTTTAAAATACAGCTTTGAGAGAGAGGATCTCTTTCAAAATGCTTGAAAGAGATATGAGTTTAGTTGGATTCAGCATGGATTTTGTAGTGTGAAGTTATCAACTACCCGCAAACCAGTACTAGGGAATGACACTTTATTTGATATTCTGAGGTCTAATTTCTAACTATTAAACTGAGAAACACTAGGTAATTTTTCTCCTTTTCCACTAGTGTATAAATGAAACAAATTCTTTTCCAGGTAGGATAACTCTTAGATAATATTCTGGAAAATTCAAATATAGTATTTTCTTTTTTATTTGAATAATTTCTTCTCTTCCTTATATAAGGAAACTAAAGGTTTTAGGTAATTATTTGTCTACTTTTAGCTTATATTTTGAAGGTATAGAAAATTAAATACTTATATCTAGAACCTATAAATTTAATCAAATTTTCTTCAGAATATTAAGGCCAAAAAAATAAAACTCCAAACAAAAAAAAGGATATTAGGGGTGCTAGCCACAGGAAGAACTTCATTTAAAATGTATCTTTAGTTTACACTCAAATAAATTCACTTTTCATTTTTATCAGTTTATTTAAGGTAATGATCAGAAGTTTGAGTTATTTATTATTAATTTTTTTAGGCATGATATGCTATAAACCTGTTTGTAGTTGTTAGGAGTTAGAGTAGATAGGGGTTCAAAATTTAATATGGAATATTCATCATATACCAATTGGTGGTATATCTGACTTTGGAGGTTTGTGTATTGATCTAGAAAACAGACTAGTTACTATGCCTCTACTCAGTTCAGTTCAACCACTCAGTCGTGTCCGACTCTTTGCGACCCCATGAATCACAGCACACCAGGCCTCCCTGTCATCACCAACTCCCAGAGTCTACTCAAACTCATGTCCATCAAATCGGTGATGCCCTCCAGCCATCTCATCCTCTTTCGTCCCCTTCTCCTCCTGCTCCCAATCCCTCCCAGTATCATAGTCTTTTCCAATGAGTCAACTCTTTGCATGAGGTGGTCAAAGTATTGGAGTTTCAGCTTCAGCATCAGTCCTTCCAGTGTACACCCAGAACTGATCTCCTTTAGGATGGACTGGTTAGATCTCCTTGCAGTCCAAAGTGAAAGTGAAGTCGCTCAGTTGTGTCCGACTCTTTGCAACCCCATGGACTATAACCTACCAGGCTCCTCCGTCCAAGGGATTTTCCAGGCAAGAATACTGGAGTGGGTTGCCATTTCCTTCTCCAGGGGATCTTCCTGACCCAGGGATTGAACCCAGGTCTCCCGCCTTGCAGGCAAACGCTTTAACCTCTGAGCCACCAGGGAAGCCCAAGGGACTCTCAAGAGTCTTCTCCAGCACCAAAGTTCAAAAGCATCAATTCTTTGGCACTCAGCTTTCTTCACAGTCCAACTCTCACATCCATACATGACTACTGGAAAAACCATAGCCTTGACTAGATGGACCTTTGTTGGCAAAGTAATGTTTCTGCTTTTGAATATGCTATCTAGGTTGGCCATAACTTTCATTCCAAGGAGTAAGTGTCTTTTAATTTCATGGCTACAGTCACCATCTGCAGTGATTTTGGAGCCCCCCAAAATAAAGTTGACACTGTTTCCACTGTTTCCCCATCTATTTCCCATGAAGTGATGGGACCAGATGCCATGATTTTAATTTTCTGAATGTTGAGCTTTAAGTCAACTTTACACTCTCCTCTTTCACTTTTATCAAGAGGCTTTTTAGTTCCTCTTCACTTTCTGCCATAAGGTGATGTCATCTGCATATCTGAGGTTATTGATATTTCTCCCGGCAATCTTGATTCCAGCTTGTGCTTCCTCCGGCCCAACGTTTCTCATGATGCATATAAGTTAAATAAGCAGGGTGACGATATATGCCTCTATAATAGAAGGCAATTTTATTTATTGGTAAGATTTTGCATTTAGTTTTTTGCTTTTAGATGGCTACTGGTATGTATTACTTTATTTTAAAAAGAGCACTCAAGTTTATTGAGTTTGAAACTTGGTAGGTGGTTGTTCCATTTAAGATGAGCTTTCCTATCAAGAAATGATCACAGGACTCCTTTGAGCCTTGCTTCTACACTCAATATAAGGTTTGTTTTTATAAAATAGGAACTAGTTTAAAGGAGTATTGCCACTTCCACCTTAGAGCATAGGGCCTTCATCCTTTGAAAGGCCCTGAGTGTGATTTTATTGATTGTGAACATTTGCAGCTGAACCACCATCCTTGGTCATGAGGAGAAGGAAGAATTGAACATTCTCCTTTATGTGGTTTGATAAGAGTTTCTCTCTTATGTATGCTGAACTCGGGGACGAGAGATCTCAAAATAAGACAGCTTTGGGATCTTCTGAGCGGGAAGGGACAAATATTCCAACTTTGTTTTCCCAGGATTTGTGGCCAGGAAGATGAGTCAGGGCAAATCCAGTGCCTCAGATAGGCCCAAGAATTAGAGATGCAGTGAGTTCCCAGAAATAAAATCTCTCTGAGGAAAGAATATCTATGCATGCAGCTTGGAATCAGCCTAAGAGTTCATTGGGAGGCCTGATTTCAGTCACCGCTTGTGTATAAGATTTACAATTTATCTTTAAAATATTTAAATTATAGCAATTAAAATTCTAAATTAATTCTAAACACTGAGCTAGGTTTACCATGTTGAAAATAATGAACAGAGTGCTCAAGCATAGGTAATGTATTAAATTTTTTAAAGGTGTTTGCTTGTTTATTAATTGGTTTGCCATAGATTATCTGGATATGAATCTGTCATTGTTCTTACAATAAATGTTTTGTTCACTGATTCTTTGTGTAGGGAAAAAGCTTGGTTAAATGAAATTTGACCTGACTTAAAAAGAGTGTGAAGAAATTTCCCTATGCCTGAAGAAAGTTCCCTATTTTGACTCATCATGTCTTGCTTGTTGAAAAGTGCTTTTTTAAAAATTCTTATTTCATTTGTATAAATTAATAAAGATGAATTACAGAATTTATGGAAACTATGAAAAGGAAAGCTCTGCTCTTGTTACAGCCAGTTGTATTAGATCAGGTGAGCAGAATTCAGGTAGCAAAGATTTCTTGACCAAACTTCAGTCATGCATCTCTGAACTCTTCCCAACTAGACTGTGCCTTTTGGGCTTATGTTTTCATCTTTGCATTGCCCAATTTTACCAAGAGTTCTGCTAAGTCACTTTAGCATGACACCCCCATCCTTGATAACTGATACCTAATTACTCATCTCCTAACCCTGTTATCTGATCACTCTGCTCTGCCTGCAGCAAGAATCCTGTTAAGTTGGTTTAGCTGGATAGAATTCCTCCCCACCCCAGAGGTTTTCTCTTAGGAAATTTCTACCCACTGACCCTTGCCCTGCTCCTTGTCTGTAAATCCCCACTTGTCTATGCTGTATTTGGAATAAAGCCCAGTTCTATACAGAAGTCTTTTTCCCCTTACTGCACCAGTTCCTGAATAAAACTTTCTATTTATTTATTTTTATTATAACTTTCACTACCGTCCAACTACTCTGATTTTCTTTGATGTAGCTAAGGCTGGGAATAACTCAGTACATATTTGTCAAACACTGTTCATTATGTCCTTAATCCATGGAATTAAGTGTTATTAGTAAACCAGTCCCAATCCTGCTATTGTCACGTTGCTCTTACAGGGCTGTGTTTGCTTTTGATGATGATCATAACCATGTGTAGGTATAAGAGAAGGAAGGGACACGAAAATGAGAAAGAAGGTCATCTTCTTCTTATAATAAACACCATTTGGAAATTGGTAAATAAGCCAATTGTTATTGCATAAATCACCAGATGTCAATGCAGAATATTTAGGATGTGTTCTCTGTCCACCTGCTTCTGTCCCCTGGGCTTGACTCACAGCAAGGGCCTGGCTCACTCCAGAGCTGTCTTGGCCTTAAGGGAGAACAGAAAAGCCAAGAGAGGTCAGCAAGGGTCAAGAACTTTCCCAGCTCAGAGCTCTGGGTGAACAGATGGTTAAGAGCTCTTCTGTTTTCATGGCCGAATACAGATCAGGGTCCACACTGAAAGAACAATGGGAATTCTTAACTCAAAATAGTGATTGGCAAGTCAGGAGAGTTCAGAATCTGACTGCAGGATTTTGGGTTGTCACTGTAAGCCCTTCCTGCTTGGAGGTACTATGATAGAGGAACGAAGGTTTGGAGGCAAAGAGACCTGTAGCCCCCTCCATACCAGCTCTGCTGCCCGTTAAATACCAGGCTAGGCACACATCCTGTGTGCCTCAGTTTTCTCATTTGCAGACAGGCTACTGGGTGAAAGGTGCCCAGGATGGTGCCCTTTATTACTCATTCAGCAGATGTGGCTGAGCACCTGTATGTGCAACACATAAAGATAGGCACTGGGATATGGCAGTGGAACTTACAGCCTGGCTGGAAACCAAGTGAAAAAGCAAGTCATGTAATTTTGAATTGTTTAAATAGCTGGGAATAAAAAACAGTAACATAGGACATGGATATAGCAATGACTATGGTGCCTTAGACGGCATCATCAGTCTGATCAGCCTTTCAATTGAAACCTAACAGCTTTTCACCCCTAACCTCTTTTCCTCAGCCTTTTAGGGAAAAAGAGACCTTGACCAGGTGTGTTATGAGGTGAGGATGTTGGGTCAGATGAGGTATGGCCTTGCTTTGCTTGCTTGCTTATTCAGTCATATCCGATTCTTTGCAAAATCAGGGAATGTAGCCCGCCAGGCTCCTCTGTCCATGGAACTTTCCAGGCAAGAATACTGGAGTGGGTTGCCATTTCCTACTTTCAGAGGATCTCCCTGACCCAAGGATCAAACCCGTGTCTCCTGCGTTGGCAGGAGGACTTTTTTTTTTTTTTAAACCACTGAGCCTCCTGGGAAGCTCAGGTGTGACCTTACTGGTTATGAAAAAGAATTTGGATTCATATGTAAAGTGGGAGAAGAATGGATTGGCATATGGTTAACATCAAACCTGTAATGATGGTGGTGGTGATTATTGTAAGCAAATAGGAAAGATTCCTATTTCACCTGTGGGATCAAGATAGGAAGGGACAGGTTAGCTGTGACCTGGACAAAGGTAGGAATGATACAGGCATAGAGATGAGAAAAGAGGTTTCTGTGTAGGAAATCTAGACAGTATTACTACTACTGCTACTATTATTCCAATCTAACTTTTATAGGGTATCATTCATGTCTTACAAATGTAAAAGGTGAAAACTATACATTGTAGGTAAAAACCAAACAAACAAAAAAACACCTGAATGAAATTTCACTAAAGAGCAATAACCCAATTAATGTATTTGGTAAGAATTTAGTTTGTCAGCTATTTTATTCAATTAAAACATAAACTGGGATATAACAGAATAATGCCTCCACAGAGATTATTTAACTTTCATTACACAGCTACCAGCTCTTCATCTCTTTCTTTAAGACAAAGGGGACCCTTTTGAAGTGTTGCTTATATCTATTTGGGGAAATGCAATGTTTATTGAAGTTGAAGTACAACTGGGTTAATCTCTCTTTAGATAATACATGTAACTAAATGTTTCTAGGCAGAGCGCAAAAACTACAGACATATTCGCTCATAATGAATATTCATAAATACCACCATCAGGTCCAAAGATTACGATACAAACACATAAAGCATTCTGTGGATATTTGGGACACGGGAGGAAGTAGGTTATACACACACACAAATAGAGCCTGAAGAGCTTGCCAAGCTGTAACTTTCCATGTCCAAAATTTATTGGCTACAGGTGCATCTGGGGCTCTCAATCTTCAGTATAGATGTAGAAGAAACATTTATGATTCAAAGATTTAAGGGTAGTTCCATTCCTTTGCTCCACTAATTTGGAGTGCAATATGATAGATTTGATTTCAAGCTCTGGTGATTTCTGTGTAGAACTGGTTTGTTTGATGTGACTGTGAATGTATGTGAGCGCATAAGTAGGGGAGGGGAGGGGCAGATAGTGTACAAAGACAGAATCACAACATGAATTCAGGTAGCAAGTCTCGTTAATTCCACATGTCCATACAGGTCAAACATGTGCCTGTTCCCTAAGTCATTAGATCTTCCTGGCACCTGTCTGTAGGAGGATTGTAGACCTAATTAACAAGTTCGCATTATTCATTGGAAGAGCTGAAGCTGACGCTCCAATGCTTTGGCCACCAGATGTAAAGAGCCGACTCATTGGAAAAGACCCTGATGCTGAGAAAGACTGAGGGCAGGAAGACAAGGGGATGACAGAGGATGAGATGGTTGATGGCATCATTGACTTGATGGACGTGAGTTTGAGCAAACTCTGGGAGATAGTGAAGGACTGGGAAGCCTGGCGTGCTGTTGTTCATGATATCACAGGGACAGACACGACTGAGCAACTGAATAACAGCATAATGAAGAAAAATTCCTGCAAGTAGGTATATTTTGTGGAAGCCTGTGAGCCGTCTTGACTGATTTCCATACTTGAAATGGTTAATATGAAAAAAAAAATAGCAGAACATGGAGGATTGCACAGATAAGATAGCAGTGAACTACATCCAAGGATCTCTACCAGTGTTCCAAAATGAGAAAATTTCGGAAGACCTAAACTCAGAAAGGGTATTGTTATTTTTGTTTTAAGATCCATTTAAGGTGGATACATTTAAACATTCTGGCTTTTCTATATTGTTTTATTCTCAAGGACCTGACTTTAAGATCAGGTTCATATAATGGAGATTTGTAAAACTTGGCATTATGCGGCTGTGAGAGTGTAGAAAAAAGTACAGTAGCAGACTCCCAGAAGAATTTATTCACATTTTACCCTTCAGTAGTATGCAGGAACCTTGGGATTTAATTGTGACTCTCTTGTTAATCACCAGTGTCTCCTTGGCTTTGTTCCTTTGCTTTTCAACAACGCTCTTCAAGGATGGATGATGAGGAATTACTAACAAAATAACACTAAACCAAGACATGATTCTGACATGCAGAACTTTCAAATAAAGGATCACTTTCAACCAAGGTCTCTAATTAGAAAACCACAGTGATGAAGCTGCTGACAGTGACCTTTCTAAACCTTAAGTCTGATTATATTACTTCTCTATTTAAAACCCGTAGAGAGCTTCCCATTACTCTTTGAATGACATCCACACTCCTTAACATAGCTTACAAGGCCTCACATGGCCTTACTTTTCCAGCTCATCTCTCTTCATCACTGGCTGCCTTTCTTTTCTAGTGCACCTTGGCCTGTCTAAGCCACTGCAGATTTTCTGCACAGAATCCTCTTTCCCCACCTCCATGCCTGGATCACTCCTACCTTTGTCCAGGTCACAGGTGACCTGTCCCTTCCTATCTTATAAGGTGCTCTCCTTGGTCGCACAGATGAAACAGGAATCTTTCCTATTTGCTTCAAGCTTGGTATTTCCAGCATCCCTGTACCTTTCACATTGCGTTGGCACCTGCCTCTTTATTGCCTGTGACTTGTTAATATCACAGGGCTGGGGATTCTGTCTCTTCATTCTGGTATCACTGTGTCTATCCTAGTACCTTACACAGATTAGTGGCCTGTGAGCATTGTTTGAATGAGAGAATATATAAGTGAAATAATCTATCCTCGTGCAATTCTACTAAGCTTATAGAACATCACGTAAAGGTAAGAGGTAATTCAATAATTATTTATTTCCTTTATTTCCTTTTCCTGATATTTTTTAACCTCGTCCTCCTTATCAACAACGTGCAGCTTGTTACCCACAGACATAGGGTAGTATTGGCGTGTGCATGTGTGCACACGCGTGTGCTTTGTCCCATCCGACTCTTTGGGACTCAGTGGATTGTAATCTGCCAGGCTCCTCTGTCCATGAAATTTTCTAGGCAGGAATACTGGAGTGAGTTGCCATTTCCTACGTGAGGGAATCTTCCAGATCCAGGGATCAAATCCACATCTCTGCATCTCCTGCATTGGCAGGCACCTCTTGGGAAGCCCCGCTAGACATAAGTAAGTCTTCCTAATTTAAATTTGTAAAAATTCTCCTCTGAGTGTGAATTCCCATAAGCCAATAGATTTCGTCTTTGGGGTCTTTGCTAAATTTCTTGAAATAATATCTTTTGTTACCTCCATTTTCTCAGCAGTCCAACTTTTTACAGCCTGATCTAACAATCCCTGGATAGAATTTTCCCAATATTTAACAAGCGAGGATCAGTCTAAAGGCCTGTTCTCAGACCTGATGTAACTTCATCACATACGAGGGACATCCTCCTCTGCGTATTCCAGATGCACCAGATGCTTCACTTGAAAGGCCAGATTGTGGTAGTACAAACTCCCACGCCTGGTTGTCAGAAAACCAACTTCAAAATATTCTGTTATTTATCCACAAAGGCTTGTTTGTCTCGGGACGAATTCAGAAAGCCAGAATTGATTGCTTTGCCCGTCACCTGGTCTTTCCCCCTTGTTCTGTTTCTCATTTGTCAATGCAAAGCCTCAGTGAAACCTCTCCATTCTCCCTGTCTACCTTGAGAATACTAATGTTCTTTCCAAGGGCCAGTTCCAGATGCTCCCAGACAGCTGGTCCTCAGAGAGCAGAAGTACTGGCCATTTTAGTAGGAGTAAGCAGAACAGGGCACAACGGCCTCCATTCCAATGCTACCCCTGTGTCTTCTGGCTCTATACTCAAAGTCTCACAAAATCTCTCTGGGAAACTTCTCTCTGCTCCTGGCCATGACTCGACCCACTATGTCATCTTGCACAGTCTTTCCCAGAAAATGCTATTGCCATCCTTCCCAGAAATCTCACTCTTGTATATGTACAAAGCCAAAGTCAAACATATTCCCTATGGAAAAATCTGTTGAACCCCTGCCTACTCTCTCCTGATCTCTCATCCAACTGAATTTCCTTCTTTTCCAAGGGATGTCACAAACACCAATATCCATCTTTCAGTGTTGGTAACCACATGCTATGTGAAGGCGAGAGGAGGTGTGGTTTTCAGTAACAATATCTAGTCTTCTTTCAATCACACAGGATGTTGAAACATGACTATTTCACTAACTGTGCGGAAGTTTTAAAAATGGAGTCCAACTGTATCAGGCATAGAAAATTCAGTATTATACAGTTTATCCTCATTGTTTATGAGTCTATATTTAAGAGTTGGTTTACTGGTAAAAATTTCTTTAGAACTCTGAAATCAGTACATTCATGGTGTTTCCATGGTCACTGTCAGGCATGCACAGAGAAAAAATTTGAGTTGCCCAGGGTGCTCAGTTCCCGGATGAGGCCAAACAAGGTGACATCTGCTTTTGTTTCAGTTCTCATACTGTAAGAAAGTGGTTTTTTTGTGTGGTCTCATTTAGTACCATGTTTTCCACATTTTTCACTGGCAATTTCACTGTTTAGAAGGGCCTCCAAGCATAGTGATAAAGTATCATGTACTGTTCCTAAGCATAAGGAGGTTATGATGTATGTTATGGAGAAAATAAATACGTTATATAAGCATCATTCAAGCCTGAATTATTGTGTGGTGGCCATGAGGTCAATGTCAGTGAATTAATATGTATAAGAGTCATTAAACAGAAACATAAAAAGAGTAAGTTTGTGTGATGACTGGCTGATGGGAAGGTTGTGATCAGAGTCTCGCAGAAACCAGTCCAGTGTTTCCCCTGGGATGAGTGACGAGTGACTTAGTACTTGCTAACTCAGTGTTCAAGGTGACTTTATAGGACATAACTACGTGAATACTTAGAATCAGCTGTTTACATACAAAAGAATGTTAACTTTAAAATATGCACTGAAACTGCCTCTTTTCCCTTGGTCTGTATGGTCAGCAGTTGGTGGTTGGCAGGGATGCTCATGTCAGTCAGCCAGCATTTGGTGACAAACTGAAGCACATGTGTGTTTGATTAAATGGACTGATACATCACATTATAGCACTTTAGTGACATGAACACTCACAGATGTGGGCAAATAGCTTAACAGATATTCCCATGTAGAAGTCAAGGTTGGAATGTAAATATAAGAAATGAAAGTGAAAAAAAAAAAACCAAACTCATGAACTCAGCTATACTATTAGTTTTGGTCAACTCCTATTAAGAGGTAAATGAATAACAATCTTGTAAGATTTGACACACTTGCTATAACATAAAACTAGTAAGAAATATTATTTTATGCATATGTTAATAAATGTATGTACACATATATATACATTTATTTAAAAATACTACTATATATTTGGCTCTCACCCTAAATTATTTTCATCTTTGATATTTGCAAATGACTGTGTATGTTATCTTCATAAATTATACATGATTTTTTTTATTATACATTCACTTTCTTGTGCTTTGCAGATACTGTGTCGTTTTTACAATTTGAAGGTTTGTGGCAATCCTGCACTGAACAAGGCTATCAGTGCCATTTTTCAGTAGCATTTGTTCATTCCATGTCTCTAGGTCACAGTTGGGTAATTCTCACAATATTTCAAATTTTTTCTTATGATTATATATAGATGATCTTTGATATTGCTTCTATGACTTGCTGAAGGCTCAGAGGATGGGTAGCATTTCTTAACAATCAAGGATTTTTTAAAAATTATAAATGATCTATAATTTAAAAGCTTTTTACTGATGGGGTAAGAGACCATGGAGTAATATAGTAGGAATACTGTTTGACTATAATATCTGACACAAACACACACACACATGTATACATTGTTGTTGTTCAGTTGCTAAGTCACGTCCGATTCTTTGCAACCCGATGGACTGCAGCACGCCAGACTTCCCTGTTCTTCAGTATCTCCTGGAGTTTGCTCAAACTCATGTCCATTGAGTTGGTGATGCCATCCAACCATCTCATTCTCTGTGTCCTTTTCTTCTCTTGCCCTCAGTCTTTCCCAGCATCAAGGTCTTTTTCAATGAATCAGCTCTTCACATCAGGTGGCCAAATGTGTGTGTGTGTGTGTGTGTGTGTGTGTGTGTATGTGTATATATATATATATATATATATAAAACAGTACATAATATAAAACAGTACATAATATCCAGAATATACCAGTATTTAATATGCTAGTATTGACTATACAATGTATTCAAGTATTATAGTTGGAGAGAAGAGGCCACAAGAATTATGCATAAATGGATACATGCTCTACAATTTTGTTTGTATATTTGGACGTGAATTCTTATAACTGTTGAAGGTCAATAATTCTTAAAATTCTGGGGAATTGAGTCTTGATATTGGTGACAGCCCTTGGAAAATTTATCTTTTTTCTCTCCTACTTGTTCCTGATGTAGAATTTAGCATTTCTCTGTATTTACTTCTATGGCGAAAGAGAAGGAAAAGGAGAAACCTTTAAAATTCCTTGGATGGGAGTTTGATAATTTTCAAAATAGTGGTCAAAACCAATTAACTGGAAGGTAAAACATAAAACGGTCGATTGTTATGAACTCTGCAGGAAGATGTTGGGACTTCAAGTGAGTCAACCAGCAAATCTCTTGATGTATTTGAGAGTGTTATGAAGTGGGTTATTATATTCTAACTTCAGGAAGCTTGTGGAGAATGTGTGTCATGCGGTGACTTCCTTGCATGTTTCTTTACATTCTGCTATATGAGTTGCTCGGCTCATGTGTAGGCTCAGCTGTCTACCTCTGTGTAAACAGGGACTCTGCAAATGCTCTCTGGCAGGGCAATTTTAGCATACGAACAGGTGTCAGTTTGTCTTATTCTTACTCCTGTGGAGAAAAAAGTTAAATTTATATCTCAATCCCATCCAAACACACTCACATTTATATACTCACTAAGATGCAAGACAAAGCATTTCTGTTCTGCCATTCCTTGTACCGTGCGGAGCTAACAGCTCATTTGGTTTTAGGAGCCATCAAGGAGATAGCCTTCAGGGAGATACAGAACCTGAAGGGAGAGACTAGCTTTGCCCTGTGAGGGAGAAGGATGGGATCTGCAGCTTGGTGTTGAAGACTACATAGGATGAGGGTAATTTCTTTCAGATGAGAAGGACAGAATTCAGGTTGAAAGGGTTCTAATAAGCAATTCATTTTTGGTAGCATTCTGAGAATGGCAGGACCTAAAAAGGGAGCCAGGCTGGTTACCCTTTATCAGCTGCTTTGCTAATAATACATTTGGTACTTTCCCTGGACCCACTGCAGCTGGCTTCTAGTTCAGCTCATGGGAGGCAGTGAGAGGACTGAAGGGGAGAGAAATCAAAATGCTCTTTCTTGCCTCCTTCCTTTTGGGGTGCTGTGTCTGGGACTGTGGCTGTGTATTCCACCACTGGCTGTATAGCCATAGGAGCTCTCACTGGGCGCCTGTGGCTCCTATAAAACTATTTCCTCCTCTTGCGCTTTTAGGGCTAGTGGAGATATTAGCTTTCTTCTGCTAGTCTCTGAGAGTTTCAGCCTCTTTTGAGGATTCCTTTAATTTTGGCCACACCTCTATAAATAATATTCCTTTCATTAAACTGTTTTTAACTGTCATTTATCTGGGATTCTGCCTCTCCTGAAGAGGTAAGGCCCTAGCAGCTTGGATATGAGGCATCTTCTTTAGAAGCTTGACTGCTTCATAGAAGCTTAGCACCCTCCTGAAACTACTGCCCATGAACAGGGAGCAGGGGGAGAGGCAGGTGTACTCAGTGTCAGCATGTCCAGAATTATGGCACCCTTTAGAATCACCAAGAGTAGAAAAACCATAAAAATGACCAATATTGAATTTATCACTTGACCTTGATTTGTAACATATTTTGCTACTCAAGTGTTAAGGGGCAAGTGCATGCATGCTGCTGCTGCTGCTGCTGCTAAGTCGTTTCAGTTGTGTCTGACTCTGTGCGACCCCATAGGTGGCAGCACACCAGGCTCCACCGTCCCTGGGATTCTCCAGGCAAGAAAACTGGAGTGGGTTGCCATTTCCTTCTCCAACTCATGAAAGTGAAAAGTAAAAGTGAAGTGTCTCAGTCGTATCCAACTCTTCGCGACCTCTTGGACTGCAGCCCACCAGGCTCCTCCATCCATGGGACCCTCCAGGCAAGAGCACTGGAGTGGGGTGCCATTGCCCGCCTACTTGACTCATTTCTAAAACATGCTTTTAGCTTTGGTGTAGAAGTGTAATTTGAACAACATGACTGGTCCTTTTGTTGTAGGTGACCGAAATTTGTCATTAGAGTTCTCTTTACATAACTTTTATTGCTACTCCAGGGTTTTGAAAGAGATACCATGTAGTAGTACAAAGGGCCTCATTGTTAGATTGGCCTAGGTTTCTCTGAATCTCTGCTCCTTGATTTGTAAAATAGGAAAAATGAGATCAAATATGAAGGATTTTCTATCTAAACTCTCAATAGGCACTCAAAAGTTACTTCCCTTTCTCTTGATTGATATATGTTTCTTATACTTCACGAGAGTCATGATGATGAGTTGTAGATGGAGGCTGTATTCGCTTGAGGATGCGGTTGTACACTGAGAGGGGTAACTGGCGCTCTGAAGTTGAGTGTGTGCTCTATTCCAAGAGTGGGTTTAAATCCTTTCAACCCATTCTATGATGTGATACTTGGTGAGGTATGCATCTGCCCTTTGTTTTTCTCATCTGTAGTGGGGATAATAAGTGAGAAGAATAATAGTATCTACTTTATGAGATTATTACAAATATTGAAAACAGTTCATGCATATAAAGAGCTTATAACAGTACTTAGCTTGACAGATGCTCAGTGCATGTTAGCCCTGATTATTATTTCACAGGTGCTTCCCTGATGGCTCAAGCAGTAAAGAATCTACCTGTAATGCAGGAGACGAGATGCAGGTTCCATCCTTGGGTTGGGAAGATCCCCTTGAGAAGGAAATGGCGACCCACTCCACTATGCTTGCCTGGAGAATCACATGGATAGAGGAACATGGCAGGCTATAGTCCATGGGGTCACAAAGAGTTGGACATGACTGAGTGACTAAACCACATTATTTCTCAGTATCATAGCCTGGCTAGTTGTGCTGTTTAAGGTGTGTACCACGTTATATCTTTCTTCTCAAGTTTCATATAGTGTTTTGTATCTGATAGACAGTGAACACATGTGAAAAACATAAATTTCCAGAAGAAATTCTGAGAGCTGTTACATGAACAAGGAGATAGTTGATATAGCGCTACAGAATCATATTTACTGTAGGAAGCATTGTAATTTGCTGCTTCCTAGATGCTTGAGTGGGCTTCCCTGGTAGCTCAGTTGGCAAAGAATCTGCCTGCAATGCAGGAGACCCCAGTTCAATTCCTGGGCCGGGAAAATCCGCTGGAGAAAGGATAGGCTACCCACTCCAGTATTCAATGTACAGAGGAGCTTGGCAGGCTACAGTCCATGGCGTCATTTGAGACCAGAATGTATAGAGAGCATACAATGATGAGTGCTATATAATGAAGCCAACAAAAACAGCTCTCTGATTCTTGTCCCCTGACATTCTAGCAGTACACTGTAGACAAATATTTTGTCCAGAGTTCCAATTTATTTTAACTTGTTGGCACTCTTCTTCCTATACTTCAAAAGATATGAATACAAATAGGGTGAATACCAGAAATGTATGTATCCTGGACTCCCACTGCCATACTAAGTTATATGTAGACCATTCCTACATAGAATTATAAATCTAGCTTCTGGATGCTACAGTGTCTTAGGGTACAGTGAGAGAACTTGTATAATCTCTACTGACTAATAAAAAAGAGAGAGAGGGAGAGGAAAAGGTGTTCCCAGTCAGTCATAAAGTAGTCTGCCTAATAATAGATCTCCGATTGTGACAAGTCACATTTGTTCTCTTTCTGGGACCAGAGGAAGATTTATACTCATCCAGTCGTCACTGTGCTTTTAGGTTACAAGGTCCTATAATATATATGATCTCTCTTACATCTCTCACACAACAGCCCCAGAGGACAAACCACGCAGGTATTCACTTTACAGAATACGAAATGAGGTCTATGGGACACTAAGTGACTTAACTGAGGATCTATAGAAATTGGAAAAGGGCATGAAAACCCAGGATTTTAGACCCTAACCAGTGTTCTTTCCTGTCCCACACCGCACATCACTGTGGCCTTGACGTGATTTTGTAGAGAAACAGATAACTTCCTTGTTTATCTAATCAATAATGAGCTGTGTCTTCAGTTGCATGTATCAAAAAAAATTCGCAGAAACAAAACAAACCAAATTTTCACACTGTTTAATCAATAAATATTGAGCCCTCTTCTACTTGTAACGCATGACAAACAGAAGGCATTATACTAGAACCCTGAGCAATACAGCAATACGTAAGATAGATACCAATGTCGCCCTCAGTTCGCTCCCAGTCATTAGAAGATGAGAACTTAAACCAAAACAACATAACTGAGGTTGAGAATATTTATTTCTGTTATTTTCTGATTACTCTTCAGGTTCTTTGAGTTTGGAGGAATTTCTGCTAGCTCAAAGACTGAGCTTTAATTTATTATACAATGTATGTTAGGGCTTAAAAAAAGTAGATGGTCAATACATTGTTCTAGGAAAGCATTTTATTTCTATTATAGAAGCATTTACTGTAATGATATTTAATATAGTGTGATAAAATAATTCTCAACTATTGATAATATGCCATTTATTTTTATCTATGTTTTCCTTTATAAAACTATTAAACATATAACTCTAAAATATTCATTTTATTACTTCAAAAGCAGGATAAAAGGCACTTAAAAAGTGATAATACCCCAATCCAAATAAAAATGAAGTATACAGAAAACAGCAAATACACACACATGTTAAAATTTTAATCTAGTATATTCTCACCTATTTCCAAAGATGATTATCAGTGACAATATGGGAAACCCTGATGAGTGGATTTCCTGAGAGACAACAGACCACGGCTTATGGAGTAGTATACATAAAACCTAACAGCTTTGGGACTGTCCTCCTCTAGTGACAGCTTCTTCTCTCTTCCATCTGTATATTAAAAGAAACAATCACTATTGTTTATGAACCAGATAATGTGTAAGTGCCTCACATATATAAATTACATAGTGTTCTAAGTATTTTCATATATAAACTTTCTCAATTTGATTTCCTCAGCAACTTTGTGTGTTTGCCTGGATTAAACATTATTGTCTCATTTTACAGTAAAGCAATTATAGGCTCTGAGACTTCTAAATTCTCTAAAGTCAAAAAACTTGTAAGTAGAAAAAACATAATTTTTAACCAAGTGATTAATTCCTAGGTTAGTTTTTGTTTCATTTTACCACTTGCTTGTTTTTGAAAAATGAAACATCAGACAATCTCAGTAAGAAAAGGTCTGCTTAAACATAAGCATGATCATACTGTAAAATAAGGCATATTGACGTGGAAACTAATGTCCTGAAACTCCCAAATCCTCGGATGTTGGTGATTCTGTTAACAGTTACTCATATGTCTCTTGATTTGAGTTGTAACTCTGGCTTAACGGGAGAATATGCTATGGAATGCACAGAGTATCAGCTGCCAGACTAAGAAGTGCTGACAATAGCCTGACTGACCACATCTGCCATGATCTTAGAGGAGGTGTGGACTATGAGAATGTGCGTCAGTTGCCATAAGACTGTAGAGAACTGAGTTGAATTTGTAATAATCTAATCCTTGGAAGCTTTTTTTTAAAATAAAAGGTTACAGAGTATTCTCTAATTTACACATATATATGTGGCAGAATCAATGGTGCAGATGAAGTCTGAAATATTCATTTCTATACTTTAGATACATGGTAATTTAATATATGTGCATTATCATAATTATTTTTAATATTTAAAATATGTAGAGTAAAATGGTATCAAATGAATATTTTTTAAAAAACATAGTAATGAAAGAGAAATCTGAATTGCATTTAATAAAAGGATATAGATAAAGTTTCTTTTCTAGCACATCGTGACCTTGATGTTACTATTTTATAAGGTCTAGGTCAATTATTGTGACGACTTTATGATATATATTCCTTTGTCTGAATTTGGTAAAAATATATACAGTGCTTTACTTTCTGCATAGGTAATCTCTGAATTTCAGGTGATAGGATGAGATTTCAGTGTACATTTTGCCATAAGACTCCCAGTTTACTTCAAAGATCTATTTTCTGTCTCTGGGTATAGTTTCTTTAGCATCAATGCAACATAAAATCAGTGCATCACAGTATAATGTGTCCTAAATGGATTGTTTATTCATCAAAATTCTGCACATGGGAATTGCTATTAAAAATCCACACTAGTGCTTTGGATTGAATATTGCATTAATAGTTTTAAAGCTCCAGTTTGAATGGAGAAAATGTTACTAAAATTTGTTGCCATTCCTCCTTCATAGACATTTAAAAAATATCACATATTATCAGTTAAATTTTTCAAGTTTTTCCTGCAGAGATCACTCTCTTAGGTCAAGGTGTGACTGATTCTTATCATATGAACACCACTTACATGTATCAGTGCTGCTGTTACCTCAGACTCAGCATGTCCGAAACTGAGTCCATCATCTTCTTCACTGAATTGCTTTTCCTTCTTTTAATGATCGGACTCTTCTGTATTTTTTGGACATTACTTCAGTTTCTAGGGCTAAAAATTTGAAGCTATTTTTGACATCTTTTCCTCCTTCATTGTGTCTATTTGATCAATAGTCAAGACCTACCATTTGAAGAAAATATTTTGAAATGTCTCCTGGATTCTCCTTTCCTTTCTTCGGTCACAGCTGTCACTCACATTCAGATCTGTACCTGCTTCACGTGTGCACTACTAAAAGACTGTACATCTCTATCTCAAGCCCACCCCCACTAAACAAACACACTCCAACCCCATTATGCATCTTACTCCTAGACCTGACTTAAAACACCAAATTTGTAATAGCACTCTTCTGCTATTACTATGGCTAACTACATATTAATTTTAAGATCCTCATAAAATGACCATATTTTATTCATCACTATTTTAAGCTATTTCTTAACATATGTTTATATTTCCAGACCAGACTACCTTTCGATTAAGTTTCTGATAACTTTCTCATAAGCAGCTAATACTTGAGCCACATACATCTGTGTTCCTGACATTTTCTGAATGGTCCATGTAGTCTTAGCTTTTCACTTATTTGCATATGCTACTACCTAGAATGCTCTTCCCTACCTCCAATTGTTAAGTTTATAGCCATTAAGAAGCCTTCCATTATCATCTATTCACTCTCCAAAATCTGATTTTCCTTTTTCTATGCTCTTCTATATGCAGTGAGGGCATTTGTATAAAAATCGTATCTCTCAGTCCTGGTACCCCCACCCCCCCGCCACCAGGCCCTACATTCAGAAACCCTGGGATCATGCATGAGCCCCAAGTCCTGGCTTCATGCATTAGTGGGACATGACTCCACTCACCAGTGGGCAGACACCAACCCCAGGACCACCATGGTGCCACAGATAGAAGGGTATTACCAGCCTCAACTCTGCCCACCACCAGGCAAGCACCAGCTGTGCACCACTTTGGGTCTCTCAGTTAAGCAGCTACAGGATCCAGCCCCACCAAGTAGTGGGCCAACACCAGCTTCAAGACACCTAGGACCCAGCAACCAGAGACCTTGAGACCTGGTTCCACCTACCAAGAGTAAGCACAAGACCCCTGGACTCACTGATCCCTGGCCCTATCTACCAGCAGGCTAATACCAACCCTGAGAGAGCATGGATTCCTCAGGCAGCCACCGCAGGATCTAGCCAAACTCACCAGTGGATTGGAACTAGCTTTGAAACACCATGCAACTGGCAACCGAATGTGTCAGGAACTTGTCCTATCTGCCAGCAAGCCAGTACTAGATTGGGGAACTCCAACCCCACAGCTAATGATCCTAGAATCAGGCTCTTCCCATTGGTGAATCAGCATGAGTTCTGGGGCCCCCCAGCATTCAGCAGCCAGATGATTTATAGCCTGACCCTGCCAGTCAGCAGCTGGTAGCCTTATCTTTGTGGGCTATGTATACCCAGAGCCCAGTCCCCATTCAGGGGAGGAGTTTACTGTGTATGAGCCTTGTTCTGCACATAGAAGAAATAGCTACAATGATGTGGCAGGGTTCCAGTTCTCAGTGGGGCTGTGAGCAGTTAGGGTCTGTCATTACAGTGATGTGGGAGCATATAAGAAGCAGAGAAAGATGAAGGCGCAATCTTCCAAAGATCTTTATCACTTGCTACATTTTTGAGCCCCTTCATGGATCACAGCCTTGTTGTGGCAGAGGGGCTTGCATAATTCAGTGAAGCTATGAGCCATGCCATACAGGGCCACCCAAGACAGATGGGTTTTAGTGGAGACTTTTGACAAAACAAGGTCTGCTGGGAGAGGGAATGGCAAACCACTACAGTATTCTTGCCGTAAGAACCCCATGAATGATAAGAAAAGGCAAAAAGATATGACACTGGAAGGTGAGCCCCCCAGGTTGGAAAGGGTCCAATATGTTACTGGGGAAGAGCAGAGGGCAATTACTAATAGCTCCAGAAAGAATGAAGTGGCTGGGCCAAACTGGAAATGTCACTCTGTTATGGATTTGTCTGGTGGTAAAAGTAAAGTCCAATGCTATAAGAAAAATATTGCATAGAAACCTGGGATGTTAGGTCCATGAATCAAGGTAAATTGGATGTGATCAAGCCTACAGTTAGAGCATAGGTAAGCAAGTAGGGGATGGCTGAGGAAATTCCTTGATAGCTCTGGCTGCAAAGTCCCAGAGAGAGCCCTGTTTAAAAAGTGTTGTATCATATACCCAATTTTGGACTGATTTCTTTGTCTAGTCAGTATCGGATCACATGCTCACCCCAAAGAAGACATTTTAGTTGAACTACAGCTTATGTCTAATAGAACAAGGAATATGTGATTTGGGGACATATAATATAGGTTAAATCAAAGTGATACTCCAATAATCACATTCTATACTTATGACACTAATTCCTTAGTAGAGTGAGTTGACTCTGCAGTAGCTTTGTGAAATACATTGAAATTTCCTTTGCTTGCTTTTAAAAATTGGACATTTGATCTCTAAAGGATGGTTTGAATGATTTTTTTGAGCTCCAAAATCACATCAGATAGTGACTGCAGCCATGAAATTAAAAGACGCTTACTCCTTGGAAGAAAAGCTATGACCAACCTAGATAGCATATTCAAAAGCAGAGACATTACTTTGCCCACAAAGGTCCATCTAGTCAAGGCTATGGTTTTTCCAGTGGTCATGTATGGATGTGAGATTTGGACTCTGAAGAAGAGTGAGCGCCAAAGAATTGATGCTTTTGAACTGTGGTGTTGGAGAAGACTCTTGAGAGTCCCTTGGACTGCAAGGAGATCCAACCAGTCCATTCTGAAGGAGATCAGCCCTGGGATTTCTTTGGAAGGAATGATGCTGAAGCTGAAACTCCAGTACTTTGGCCACCTCATGTGAAGAGTTGACTCACTGGGAAAGACTTTGATGCTGGGAGGGATTGGGGGCAGGAGGAGAAGGGGACGACAGAGGATGAGATGGTTGGATGGCATCATGGACTCGATAAACCTGAGTCTGAGTGAACTCCGGGAGTTGGTGATGGACAGGGAGGCCTGGTGTGCTGCGATTCATGGGGTTGCAAAGAGTCGGACATGACTGAGCGACTGAACTGAACTGAAATGTAAATTACATAAGATTTAGACTGATGAGTTCTCTGAATATACACAAGGTAAACTTCTACCTTTTATGATATTGGTCCCTATAGCTGCTTTCTTTATACTGAGTGATACCAAGTGTTCACCCTGTAAAGTGGAGTCTTAGATCAGCGACAAGGGGTAGAAGTGTCCATGTAGATCTTGAAGCTAGTGAGTATGGATGTTTAATCAAGTAAGAATGTATATAGAGTACTTAAAATGTGCCATGCTCTATTCTAAGTGATGCAGTTCAGTCGCTCAGTCATGTCCAACTATTTGCGACCCCATGGACTGCAGCATGCCAGGTCTCCCTGTCCATCACCAACTCCCAGAGTCTACTCAAATACATGTCCTTTGAGTCAGTGATGCCATCCAACCGTCTCATCCTCTGTCATCCCCTTCTCCTCCTGCCTTCAATCTTTCCCAGCATCAGGATCTTTTCAAATAAGTCAGTTCTTCACATCAGGTGGCCAAAGTATTGAAGTTTCAGCTTCAGCATCAGTCCTTCCAAAGAACACCCAGGACTGATCTCCTTTAGAATGGACTGGTTGGATCTCCTTGCAGTCCAAGGGACTCTCAAGAGTCTTCTCCAACACCACAGTTCAAAAGCATCAGTTCTTTAGTACTCAGCTTTCTTTATAGTCCAACTCTTACATCCATATGTGACTACTGGAAAAACCATAACTTTGACTAGATGGAACTTTGTTGGCAAAGTAATGTCTCTGCTTTTTAATATGCTATCTATGTTGGTCATAACTTTTCTTCCAAAGCAGCAAGTGTCTTTTAATTTCATGGCTGCAGTCACCATCTGCAGTGATTTTGGAGCCCAAGAAAATAAAGTTTGTCACTGTTTCCATTGTTTCCCCATCTATTTGCCATGAAGTAATGGGACCAGATGCCATGATCTTCGTTTTCTGAATGTTGAGCTTTAAGCCAACTTTTTCACTCTCCTCTTTCACTTTCATCTAAGTACTTGATGTATGTTAATTCACTGAAGCCTTACAACATCCCTGTAAGTACCGTTTTCCCCTACCCCCATTTTATAGATGGGGAAACTAAAGCACTGAGAAGTTGAGAAACCTGGCAAAGATCGTATTTATTAAAAGACAAAAGTGAGACTTACACCAAAGGATTTTATCTTCAGAAACCATGCTTTTAACCACTAGAGTCTTTGATTTCTACAGATCAAAGAGAAAGGGAGGCGGTGTATCCCCTACTATTCCACACTGCCCCTATCAGCTAGAAAAGTTTTTTTTCAAATTCTGGAACTCTGTGAAACTCTGGAGTTTCATTTTCAAATGCAATTCATGTGTCTCAAAAATTGGTTTAAAAATAGGAAGACTTAAAATTGATAAATCAAATGTTAAGTATATAGCCAGTTCTGGCGGATTATCTTGACATTGCCCAGACATTGAAATGAATTTTCTGCCATTTCTGTGCATATAATTGAGCTTCTTACAAATGTGATATGAATTATTAAAACTTGTCACATTGCATTAGTCTTTTAAAAACATTTGGTCTGTGTACGTTTGAATACCTTAGTAAATGTCCATAATACTCAATTAAATGCAAGGCAATCCTCAGACATATTTGCATCTGTTTTATATTCATTGGTCATTTATAGCCATTTTATTTTAATAAAAATCAAGATTTCCCTTTGCACATGAAACCTGAACGTCAGTGACTACCACATCCCACTCTGTGATACCGCAAGAGAAGCCAGTATGATAGGAGCGTTGAGTAGGCCATGTGGAACTTCCTGATGAAGGTTTGGTAAAGGATAGGACTTATCCCACATACCACGCAGGAAATGGCTTGGAATTCCTCTTCAACAGCTTGCTTTTCAAAGTCTTTTCTGCCCCATCCCATTATATATAAGGTCTGGAGGAAGGAAGAAGAGATGAGGTGGCCTACATTCATGTGATGGGGGTGTCCCGGGACCCTGGGCTTCAGTATCTTTGGCTCTTGGATTTTCCTCGTGCTTTACTAAGGCCTACTCTCCCTAGAAAGTTACATGTGTTGATAAGACAAAACAAAACAAAATCAAGACTTTCTGTCCTGAATATTTTTCTCTTGTGTCCAGTACTCTTTTCACACTAGAAAATAATTTGGTCACGATTGCACCTTAAACTTTTAGTTCTGATTCTCTTTCCAAAAATATATACTTCATAGCAGAACTTAAGAAAAGTGTGAAAAATGAAAAAGAATCCTTTTAAAATAAGCATTACATTAATTCCATTAATCCTGCACATATAGTTATAATGTATCAAAAAGCACTCAAAGGAACACACATTACTTAAATTTTCTTTTGGATGAAGAAGGAAGCTCAGGCCCTTTTTGTTTCAACTGTAGAAGATGGACAAACTGACTGGATAGCATTTCCCTGAATGCCAGAATACCAATTTGTTACTGAGCAAACATACCAAACCACCAAAAAAGAAACAGTGAATATTTAAGCTAGGTAACAATCAAAATATTCAGTCTTGGTAAAATGAGTGAGGTGTGGGGTTGGTTGCATGGTGATGGATAGCTTCTGGACTTGTGTTGATGATCACTTTGTAGTGTATCTAGATGTTGAATTATAATGCTGTAGACCTTAAACTAAAATAATTTTTAAAGAGCCTTTCAGTTCAGTTCAGTTCAGTCGCTCAGTCATGTCCGACTCTTTGCGACCCCATGAATTGCAGCACGCCAGGCCTCCCTGGCCATCACCAACTCCTGGAGTTCACTCAGACTCAGGTCCATCGAGTCAGGGATGCCATCCAGCCATCTCATCCTCTGTCATCCCATTTCCTTCTGCCCCCAATCCCTCCCAGCATCAGAGTCTTTTCCAATGAGTCAACTCTTTGCATGAGGTGGCCAAAGCATTGGAGTTTCAGCTTTAGCACCATTCCTTCCAAGGAAATCCTAGGGTTGATCTCCTTCAGAATGGACTGGCTGGATCTCCTTGCAGTCCAAGGGACTCTCAAGAGTCTTCTCCAACACCAAAGTTCAAAAGCATCAATTTGGTGCTCACCCTTCTTCAGAGTCCAACTCTCACATCCATACATGACCACTGGAAAACCATAGCCTTGACTAGATGGACCTTTGTGGGCAAAGTAATGTCTCTGCTTTTGAATATGCTATCTAGGTTGGTCATAACTTTTCTTCCAAGGTGTAAGCGTGTTTTAATTTCATGGCTGCAATCACCATCTACAGTGATTTTGGAGCCCCCAAAAATAAAGTCTGACACTGTTTCCACTGTTTCCCCATCTATTTCCCATGCCTTTAGGTATCCTAAAAAAGAATATCAGGTCCTTAGTTAATACCAGTTACATTTCTTTGTGCCAACTAATATTCTAATGTTTCATTAATATTTTACTATATTTGCTAGAGAATAAGATATGAAAAAAAGCAGGAAATGTGAGATGCGGGTTCAGTCTCTGGGTCAGGAAGATCCCCTGGGGTAGAAAATAGCAACTCACTCTAGTATTATTGCCTGGAAAATTCCATGGACAGACGAGACTGGCCGGCTACAGTCCATGAGGCCACAGAATTGGACACCACTGAGCGACTGAATATGTACATACAAAGATACAGAACCAATCTGAACTGCTCATCTCTATAAATATTTGGAGCTATTTTATTCAATTATTCATAGCAGTAAGTAGCTAAATAAGTAAGTAGTTCTTAGATGTACCAATTGAGAAAATTAGTTGGGGCCAAACTAACAAAATACTTCTTACTGTTTTTCACTACTTCTTCATAATCATAAAAATATAGGTCTAGAATTGTTTTTAATAACAGTCTACAGTGAACCCTGATAATGCTTTCTATTACCGATATTCAACTATTTAGGCCTATTTTGGTTTTGAATGGATTTATAAAACCTATAGCTAAAATACCTTTTAGTTATTATCATTATTATAATAAAACTTATACTTTATAGTAATGGTAACTTTCCTTCTGATAAGCCATAACTTTTTTTTTTTTTTTTTTTTTTTGGCTTTCAATCCCAATTATTGGTTCCTCTCTATTCATTTACCATTTGATGTTCATCTTTCTCCCTCAAATGTGTGTGTGGGGTGGTGTGTGTGTGTATGTACACATAGACATCTGATTTTTAAAGGGAAGTGAATTCAGCAAACCCAACCTGGATACTTAAAAGATATTTTTGAGTTAAAGATACTGGGCTAAAAAATTCATTTTAAGACAATTCCACAGAAATGTCTGGTATTGGAGAATACTTCCAAGGAATTAAAAAAAAAAATTCTTGTTACCTTACAATTGCAAATAAATTCTTACTTACCTTTTTCTTCTCTCTGGTATCTGATGACAGTTAATGAGGTCTCAGATTGATTGTTGAAAGAGTAAAAATCAGAGACTAGAGAATTTATCCTATCTCCCAGTGTTCTAGAACTTATATTTTAAACCATTCTGTTTCTAGAATTTGTCCATTTTATTTCATATACACAGGTTACTTTTCTTGTTCCAGTTTATTCAGTATTTTATGTGTCTATTCCATCATGTTTTAAATAGCTACTAATGACCATTTCTGTGCCAGGTAGTTCTTGGTCCTTTTTTTTTAAAATTTAAATTTATTTAATTGGAGGCTAATTGCTTTACAGTATTGTATTGGTTTTGCCATACATCAACATGAATCCGCCATGGGTGTGCACCTCTTCCCCATCCTGAACCCCCCCTCCCACCTCCCTCCCCGTACCGTCCCTCTGGGTCATCCCAGTGCTTTAGATAGATGAATAAAATATAGTCCCAACCTCCAAGACAATGTGAGTTTGGTGGGGAAGCTCAGAGTTTCTTGTGTTTACACAGTCAGTTTAATTGCTAGTTTGAAAGGACTTTATAAACCACGTAATCTTAGCAGGCAGTGTTGAAAATGATCACTGAGGTGTACTGGTTTAGTTCTCAAGAGAGAAATTTTGCAGGTAAAACGAACAACCTCCTTCCAATCCTGATTTACCTCTGATATGAGTTAAAACCTGAGACATCTGTGGAGATCAAACTAGTTGAATAATCACTAATTCCTGCTCTGTTGCCTTTTTGCTCTGTATTATAGCCGAAAACAGTTTGTAGGCTGATCAGAGACCTTTGTTAAAGGCCTGTGCTAAGATAGTTGTGCTGCACTGCATTTCAAAGTTGGGTCAGAGCATTCAATAAATTGATTTTTCTGTCCCTTCTATTTCTCATTCTAGAACTCTGCCATAACCAGTTACATGCGGCTTCCGCTCTATAGTGGGGAAAGCCTGTACCTTGAGTGACAGAGGCAGGCTTTTGAAGTTTTCATGAAACGGTTGTGTTGACTTCCTCTTTGTTCATTGTAGAGGGTAGGATGTGTCTGGCTCATCTAATTTAGACACATGAAAGTCAGATCCCAGTTCTACTTTTGAAAACCATCTGGGCTGCTTTTTATTCTCCAAACCCAGGAGCCCTCAGTGAAATCAATGGGCTTGGCAGGCTATATCTGTGAAGAGATGAGGTTACCTTGTTGTGTGCAAGACATTTTTTCTGAGGCCTGGACACAAGAAAAACAACTTCCTTGGGTGATAATTTTTTACAGGAAAAGAGACATTTTGAGGGCTTCTGTGGAGTGGTTGGGATTTATTAGACGACAGGACATGTTAAATATGCTTTTAAAAATGATGTAAAAGCAAGTATGTGTTCAAGTATTTATTTTTCAGTTTTAATTGACCTCTAGAATGAAAAGTTTAAGTGACTTAAGACACCGTTTCTTTTTTTTTTTTTTTTTGCTTCTTATGTAAGAAAGATGGTTTGAGGGCAACATGTTATAAACTTTTATTCATCTTTCAATTTCAGAAAATGGGGAAATGTTAGAGACTCATACTGTTAAATTGCAAGTTCAAAAGCTCTTTGATTAATGCTGTTATTCTAAAATAGGATTTGAGTCTAGTTATATTGAAAAGAAATACAGTTTCATACAGAGTCATTATACTGGGCAAGGTGATACAATGAATAAAGCTCAAGTGCCCTCAATTGAGCCACTAGCTGTTATTTCTTCTGCGACAGTGTAACAATTTTCCATTCAATAGTGTATAAATATTTTTAGACACTGCAGAGTCAGGTAAATTCCATTGACCAAAGGTAAAGAGCTATCTGTCATTAGTTCACTAAAGAGCAAGGTGATTTTCATTAATCATTTTTTAAAATTCTCTAACTTGGTAAGTGGTTATTTTATCCATGTTGTTATTTAATACTTATGATGCCAAACTGAACCTCAGGTATATCTATACAATTGATGTAAAGTACAGAACTATCAATTCTCTGTCAATGTGTGATCACCATCGTAAGATTTAGTGTGAAGTAATGATGCAAAGAGTCGGACACGATTGTGCACATATGCACGATGACATCTAGACCCATTCCAGTCCCTACATCAGTCATTCGTTTATAGAAACTAGGGACGGGGGAGCCTGGTGGGCTGCCATCTATGGGGTTACACAGAGTCAGACATGACTGAAGCAACTTAGCAGCAGCAGGGTTCTTGAGGATTTTTTTTTTTTTTTTTTTTACTTTCAGTTGCTATAAAACCAGAAACCACTTCTCTGGTCATTGTAGCGCAGTGGTTTCCAAAGTGTGGCCCTTGACCAGCAGTATCTGCATGAGCTAGGAACTTACTGGAAAATGCAGATTCTCAGGTTAAACCATTGCATAACTGAATCAGAAACTTTAAGGGGGAAACTAGCAATTTGAGTGTTAGCAACACTGTGGGTTGAATTCTAATACCCACTAGAAGTAGAAAATGATGGGGAAATGAACCCTGCCTGGATTTCTCAGCACTGCTGAAAAACATCCTTCTTAGACATGGAAATTTGTGTTATGTAACAGTAGGGAATATTTGTTTTCACTTTCCCTAGAAATATTTTACTCTTCACCTACCATGAGAATTTGATCTGTAGCCATTTGTTAAAATGTTCTGATCTAAAAGGAAATAAAACTTCTCATATCCTCCCCAAGGCTACAATGATGACAGCCTAAACCAGGTCCCTACGGTAAACCCTAGGGTGCTGAGGAGACAGGAAGGCTGTTTTCCTAGGTATTTACAACTCAGAAGGAATGTAGCCCTGGACCTTGGAGACATCTGGAGGTCACAAAAGCTGAGGAACATGAGAGTGTCTGACTCTTAGAGATATTTTCTTTGCATTATTTATTTGCATGAAATTGAGACACAAGTAAGTTAAGTAACTTTCCAAAGATCCCATGAGTAGTGACTACACAGTTAGGTCTATTCCTTAGGCAGATTTTGTCTGCAAAAGGGTCCACGTTGGAGTGGAAGGGCAACAAACCTCTTTCCCCTTTGTTTGCAGAGAAAAGTCATTTTTTCCTCATCCTTCACCTGAGGAGTGTCTGGCTATCATTCTAGGAAAATTGATCTGGCTTTCATGTTGCCCTGGGAGCAAGGACTAGGTGAAAGTGGGGAAAGTATACTTATTATTTACTGAGAAGTATTTAGGAAAAAAAGATCTGTGTAATCAGAAATACTTTGTGGTATATTCATGGTAAAATTAATAAAGAGGAATAATAATACATGATTCACTTAAGAATTTTTCTAGATTTCTTAGGCCCCATCCTATCTAAATGCTTACTGATCAAAAGCAAGATATCTGCATGTACACAGTTTGTATTACTAGACAGCACAGATCTAAAATCTCACTCTGAAGCATCTTCAGTTGGTTACTTCACTGGTTTAAATTTCCTTTAAAAATTGGGTAAGGACTTCTTTACATATGCATGACCAGAAATGTCCAAATGATCAGTACTTCTCAAGACCAGTTTCCAAGAGTGACTTAATTTTACTTTTAGAATGTGGGGATTGTTTAGGAATATTTTTCTACATCCCACAGCAGTTTGCCTACTGGTAAATTTTAAGATCAAGTCTTTATCTCTTGCATGAAGAAAACATTGCCACCTGCAACACTTACCTCTGTTCATAATGGTAGGTTTATTACAAGTATAATTAATATTTTCTGAGATATACTGCATTTATGTAGACATTCTCTCCAGAATTTCATAATCACATAGAGACCTCTAGAGATGCAGGGACTTCATCAGATGTGTAATTCAATTCCATCACTTTACAGATGAAGAAAATTGAGACACGTGGAAATTAAGTAATGTTCCAAAGACCTTGTGGGTAGTAACTACAGACTTAGTTTTAGTCATAGTTGACTCTTTCTCATCTGTTTTTCAGTATAATATTCTACCTATGTGAATGGAAAGCCTCCTGTGAATTCTGTCTATTCAGAGATCCTTCTGCCTATTTGATTTTCTCTGGACTGGGGATGTTAAGCAAAGGATCTTCCTTAAAGGTGCTTTGGACTAACAGTGACAGAATCTGGAAGGCCTAGTAGTGGTGGAAAAGCTCTCTGCTTATTTATATCTCAGATACCTCTACTCACATCTCCTTTTGGAGGCTTATCCTAGAATTTCTCATTTCAGGTGCCACTGTTGCTTAAGCTTTCTATTTCTCAAAATACAGGGATACTATTTTTTTAGGGTTTGGTAAATATTTACAAGGGAATGCATGTCAAGACAAAAAGGAGTTTAACAAATTGGAATTCTCCAAGCCTTCTAAGAAGAGATTGTAGAGCTCTGAACACAGGAGCAAATAAACATGATTTTATGATTGTCTTAAATGGCATACTGTTGATATGCAAAGTACACAGAGGCAAAAAAAGAAAAGATTGAATAACAGACACAATTAAATGACTGAATAAGAATAACAGATGTGTGAATGAAAATAAGACCATTTAGCACTTTTTTTTTCTAAGGGACTGTAAGCCTTTTAGATAGTTTTCCATGTTTTAAAATAACTTTAGTTCTCAGTGTATTGGTAATTTGAACTAGCAGGGGAAATAGCAAGGATTCAAGATCCCCAAAATAGTCCAAACATAAAAATAAGATATAAAAATGCGAAGGTTGCATGCAGTTGAAATCTCATGCTATAGCACACCTAGGAAATAGTGTTCCTTTTACTTGAGTTTCGAAAGTAAACAATGACAGGCTTTTAAACCAAGTGGTATAAATTTAGTATGATTCAAGAACTCTACTGTACATGAAATCAGAGATAAAGGCAGCAGAAGAAGGAGCCACTCATTTTTCTCTATTCTAATTATCTTCGTTTCAGTGGATTAGAAAATGGTAAATGTAGAAGTCAAGTTGGAGATGGTCCTGAGCTCAATCGCCTGCCAAGTTAAGTCTGATAAATGGCAAGTGTGTATAATTAATACTGTCATTTTTCCCTAGACCAAAGGGCGACTGCAGTAACTATAGATTGTAATTGTCATCGTTGTCACATAAAATGTGCTATTATTAAGTTCAGGCTGAATTTTATTGCTGGGAATGCTCATAAATTGAGCGGTCAGTCATTTAAATTACCAAGTAGAGAGCTTTGTGGCTTGCTCTAAAACTACTTTCTAAGACAATGTATTTGACTTTGGACCTCTAGAAACGAATTGCATTTTTTGAACAGACGGTAGACAGGCTGTAACCTATAAATGAGAATATTCTGACACATATGCCATGTACACTTACGCATGTTCCTAGGAATCTTACATTTTTATTTCCAAAATTTTTGGTTGTAGGGGCAGGAGAGGAATGAGGAGTCAATGCAAAATGACATATGAGTGGGAGAGATCATTTTGAAACCACAGTTATTGCTCTCTTGCAAGATGCCTACTTTCCAGAAGATGATGTTGATAAAAAATTAAAGCATGCAGCATGAATATTATTATGGATTTGTTAGTGTCTTAGAGAAGGATTGTGGGAGAGAAAATTGAATGGAGTAGCAAGGGATGAGGAACCAGCTAGCGATATGCTAAAAAGATTAATAGTGCCTAATAGGATATTTGGTGATTCTGTTTGGTATTCTATTTCTTTGTATATTTGAAATGAATGTAATTAAAACATGTATTATACATATGTTTGCCTAAAATACTATGCTAGGTATTTGATATGAAAATTACTGATGAGATACATGACCTTATCTTTGGAATGTTTAATTCTATTTACATTTTTCCATTTTAAGTCTAAAAATAGAATTGTGTAATTATATAAAATATAAACATAATTCTAAAAATATAATTTAAAGAAATACAATTAGAGGAAAAAAGACCCATACCTCCTTTTACTGAAGCAGAATAGTTGCTATATTACTGCATTTCATATATATATGAATTTTTATAGTTGTAATTAGTATATGCAACTTTTAGATCTGTGTTTTATATTCTGTGTATGTTTTCTCTGATTTTCTAGATCTTCACATAGCTGTTGATTTCACTCATCATTCAAGTCTCAAACTGAATATCACCTCCCTAGGTCATTCCTACCATAATAACTTTCTGCCCATCTTTCTGTCATACTACCTTTCAGAGAATTCATAGTAGTTAGTTATGTAGTAAATAATTTTGCTTAATCATTTGTTCATTTACCTTTTGTGTTTGCTCTCTTAAAACATATGTTCTGTGCAACAGGAACTTGTCTGTCTTATTTTTTGCTATATGCCTGGCCATGGAAACAAGGCCTGATATCTATAAATAAACATAGTTGAGTTAATAATGAAAAATTTACTGCACCATTCTTCTGTTGTTGAACATAATTTATTTCAAATTCTGCATCATTACTATGTATCCATTTAGTGATATCTTCTATGAATGTAGTGATTTTCAAATTTTATAAATAAAATGTTAGGAAAGGCATAGAAGATAATTCCAAGTGTTAGATAATAGGTCTAGGAGTCTGAAGTTGTTTATATTGTGATGTGTGTATTATATATAATATAGTACATATATAATAAAATGTAATATACACATATATGCAACTTATTTTTTAGAAAGCTTGACCAAGTGACAAAAATCTTATTTTTGTGTTTACTTTTTGTCAAATTTTACCTCTTCTGTATATTATAATTTTAGAAAATTTGCTGTTAGAGATTAATGGTCAAAAACAATAAGTCCAAAGTTGCTTATTTTCTTTTCTTGACTTTTAGCAAGTTTGTACCTCTATTTTTAATACTTTTAGTATTATTGGTAAGTAGGATTTTCCCTTTTGTAAATTTTGTCATAGTCATTTTTCTTTTAACATTTTCTCAGTCAGTGTGAGCTCTTTTGTACTTTAACCCTTTGAGCTGACAAGCTTCAGTTCAGTTCAGTCGCTCAGTCGTGTCCGATTCTTTGTGACCCCATGAATCTCAGCACGGCAAGCCTCCCTGTCCATCACCAACTCCTGGAGTTCACTCAGAGTCGCGTCCATCGAGTCAGTGATGCCATCCAGCCTTCTCATCCTTTGTCGTCCCCTTCTCCTTCTGCCCCCAATCCCTCCCAGCATCAGAGTCTTTTCCAATGAGTCAACTCTTTGCATGAGGTGGCCAAAGCATTGGAGTTTCAGCTTTAGCACCATTCCTTCCAAGGAAATCCCAGGGTTGATCTCCTTCAGAATGGACTGGCTGGATCTCCTTGCAGTCCAAGGGACTCTCAAGAGTCTTCTCCAACACCACAGTTCAAAAGCACCAATTCTTTGGCGCTCAGCCTTCTTCACAGTCCAACTCTCACATCCATACATGACCACAGGAAAAACCATAGCCTTGACTAGATGGACCTTAGTCGGCAAAGTAATGTCTCTGCTTTGGAACATGCTGTCTAGGTTGGTCATAACTTTTCTTCCAAGGAGTAAGCGTCTTTTAATTTCATGGCTGCAGTCACCATCTGCAGGGATTTTGGAGCCCAAAAAATAATGTCTGATGCTGTTTCCACTGTTTCCCCATCTATTTCCCATGAAGTGATGGGAGTGGATGCCATGATCTTCATTTTCTGAATGTTAACCTTTAAGCCAACTTTTTCACCCTCCTCTTTCACTTTCATCAAGAGGCTTTTTAGTTCCTCTTCACTTTCGGCTATAAGGGTGGTATCTGCATATCTGAAGTTATTGATATTTCTCCCGGTAACCTTGATTCCAGCTTGTGTTTCTTCCAGTCCAGTGTTTCTCATGATGTACCCTGCATATAAGTTAAATAAGCAGGGTGACAAGATACAGCCTTGATGTACTCCTTTTCCTATTTGGAACCAGTCTGGTGTTCCATGTCCAGTTCTAACTGTTGCTTCCTGACCTGGATACAGATTTCTCAAGAGGCAGGTCAGGTGGTCTGGTATTCCCATCTCTTTCAGAATTTTCTACAGTTTATTGTGATCCACATAGTCAAAGGCTTTGGCATAGTCAAGAAAGCAGAAATAGATGTTTTTTCTGGAACTTTCTAGCTTTTTCCATGATCCAGCAGATGTTGGCAATTTGATCTGTGGTTCCTCTGCCTTTTCTAAAACCAGCTTGAACATTAGGAAGTTCGTGGTTCACGTATTCTGAAGCCTGGCTTGGAGAATTTTGAGCATTACTTTACTAGCATGTGAGATGAGTGCACGTTGTAATCAATTAAACTGTTACTTAGAGAGGTGACATGCTATGAGTTTAACTGGTACAATAAAGAATGAGGAAGCTTCTGTTAATATCCCTCCCATGGGGAGGTGAAGGAGATAATTAGTGCTCAGTAGTGGGGGCTATAATTGTTACTTAGGTTACATCAGACTCTGTGGTCAGTGCTTTTATTTCAGTTCTCACAAATCTTGTTAGCTTTAATCTTGTTGTTTTATCCCTATATAAAGATGTGAAATTAAGTCTCAGCTGATGGGAATACAGGACTCAGTGGCTGAACTGAGATTAAAATACTCCACATTGAGCCTTGGAGCTGTGATTTAAACTCTAATCTTTTTTTTTTTTTTTTTCCTGCATAATCTGCATACTTTCTGCTATTCCAGGAAATTACCTTTGAGGTAGACTTGTAGGTATCTGACTAGCAAGGCAGAGTAACACAAATGTTCCAGGAAAAGATACCAGAAATGAAACAACCTGGGAACATTGACTGTTGATATTAAAATGTGCATTAAAAAGAAAAAAAAACATTTGAAATGTCACATGTCTATAAATGAACAATTACGTTAACCTCTTCATTTGTTTAATATGTGTTAAATTAGTAGTAATGTCTTACTAAAATAATTTAGTCTTGCTTATTATCTAAAATATTGAATAGTTTAAAGATCTGAGAATATATTTTCTGGTTTGATTGTATAGTATTTATTTTCACCAAAGGTTACATAAAATTTTAAAAGATGATGTGAAAACTGTTGTTTCTAGGACGTATGAACAGTTAAGGTCTCAGCTTCAGAACTCCCAGTGGGCTTTACTTCCTCATGTTCTGTTCCTGGATGAATCCATTTAGAGAATATATGGTTTCCTATGCTTACATTGGCAACATGGGGTTGTTTTAACTTTGCTTGCCTGGGTATTATTAGGATTATTATGACAAACATATACTAATCAAAGTCTCATGAAACTAAAGACCTATATATAGAAAACTATAAAACACTGATGAAAGAAATCAAAGAGGACACTAATAGATGGAGAAATATACCATGTTCATGGATTGGAAGAATCAATATAGTGAAAATGAGTATACTACCCAAAGCAATTTACAAATTCAATGCAATCCCTGTCAAGCTACCAGCCACATTTTTCACAGAACTAGAACAAATAATTTCAAGATTTGTATGGAAATACAAAAAACCTCGAATAGCCAAAGCAATCTTGAGAAGGAAGAATGGAACTGGAGGAATCAACTTGCCTGACTTCAGGCTCTACTACAAAGCCACAGTCATCAAGACAGTATGGTACTGGCACAAAGACAGACATATAGATCAATGGAACAAAATAGAAAGCCCAGAGATAAATCCACACACATATGGACACCTTATCTTTGACAAAGGAGGCAAGAATATACAATGGAGTAAAGACAATCTCTTTAACAAGTGGTGCTGGGAAAACAGGTCAACCACTTGTAAAAGAATGAAACTAGATCACTTTCTAACACCACACACAAAAATAAACTCAAAATGGATTAAAGATCTAAATGTAAGACCAGAAACTATAAAACTCCTAGAGGAGAACATAGGCAAAACACTCTCAGACATAAATCACAGCAGGATCCTCTATGATCCACCTCCCAGAATTCTGGAAATAAAAGAAAAATAAACAAATGGGATCTAATTAAAATTAAAAGCTTCTGCACAACAAAGGAAAATATAAGCAAGGTGAAAAGACAGCCTTCTGAATGGGAGAAAATAATAGCAAATGAAGCAACTGACAAACAACTAATCTCAAAAATACACAAGCGACTTATGCAGCTCAATTCCAGAGAAATAAACGACCCAATCAAAAAATGGGCCAAAGAACTCAATAGACATTTCTCCAAAGAAGACATATGGATGGCTAACAAACACATGAAAAGATGCTCAACATCACTCATTATTAGAGAAATGCAAATCAAAACCACAATGAGGTACCACTTCACACCAGTCAGAATGGCTGCGATCCAAAAATCTGCAAGCAATAAATGCTGGAGAGGGTGTGGAGAAAAGGGAACCCTCCTACACTGTTGGTGGGAATGCAAACTAGTACAGCCACTATGGAGAACAGTGTGGAGATTCCTTAAAAAATTGCAAATAGAACTACCTTATGACCCAGCAATCCCACCGCTGGGCATACACACCAAGGAAACCAGAATTGAAAGAGACACATGTACCCCATTGTTCATCGCAGCACTGTTTATAATAGCCAGGACATGGAAACAACCTAGATGTCCATCAGCAGATGAATGGATAAGAAAGCAGTGGTACATATACACAATGGAGTATTACTCAGCCGTTAAAAAGAATTCATTTGAATCAGTTCTGATGAGATGGATGAAACTGGAGCCGATTATACAGAGTGAAGTAAGCCAGAAAGAAAAACACCAATACAGTATACTAACACATATATATGGAATTTAGGAAGATGGCAATGACGACCGTGTATGCAAGACAGGAAAAAAGACACAGCTGTGTATAACGGACTTTTGGACTCAGAGGGAGAGGGAGAGGGTGGGATGATTTGGGAGAATGGCATTCTAACATGTATACTATCATGTAAGAATTGAATCGCCAGTCTATGTCTGCCGCAGGATACAGCATGCTTGGGGCTGGTGCAGGGGGATGACCCAGAGAGATGTTATGGGGAGGGAGGTGGGAGGGGGGGTTCATGTTTGGGAATGCATGTAAGAATTAAAGATTTTAAAATTTTAAAAATAAAAAACTTAAAAAAAAAACAAACCAGACTCATATGACATAATCCCTACTTTTAAGATGTAAAATAATATACTTGCACAGAAGTTCTGATGTAGAGAACAGAGAAAGTTGGGGGGGGGCAACCTTTTAAAAAAATTATTGCTCTCATACTGTGAAAGAAAATATGTTTCCAGTAAGACACTCTTTCTGTAAATTGCTCTGAGTATCTTTCTGTTGCTAAAGAGAAAGAGTAGCATTTTGTGTGTTAGTTACTGTGGGTGAGAGAGGAGAATCTCTCAGAAGAGCTGAACTGAGAATCTCTCACTATGTTCTTTGCTCCTCCCTTTGTATGTGTGGAGGGTTGTGAATATCTGGACAGAGTTTACAGAATTAAGGTGATGATGGCCTTCCTCACATCCTTTAGGTGTCTCTATTTTTTAATAAACTGCATTGATAAATTTTTATCATGACCATGAAAGGTATGAAGGAAGAAGAAAGGCTGACAAACCATTTGTTGGCCACAACTTAGAAGCCTTTCTTTCAACTGAACCTTTTTTTTTTTTTTTTTTGGTATGTTTCTAGAAAACAATGCAATAAGGATTGTATTTTGATGAACTTCTACACTGCCCTTTTTACTGTTTCTTTTAATTTGTCTATGTAGTTGACTTTATCCCTGTCAAACTTATGTGTTGAAGTAGAAAAAGTCATTTATTTTTATATTAAAAAATGTGTTAGTATTCTATAAAGAAACAAAATGTGCTCGAATGAGAGGCTAAGATGAGTCATCTTAACCAAGCATTGAGCTGGATATCAGATGATGTGACTTTTAATACCAATTACACCATTGGATATTGGATAAAGGATTTAATCTCTGAGTCTGTGTATTTATCTATGAAAGAAGTATGTTAAACTAGGTGATATCAAAGTTATCACAATTATGACATCATCACTTCCTTTGGAGAGGTATATGTAGAAACTAGACCCTTGTATTCTGTAAAGAACAATTGTCTTTGTAGTATAACCTAACACCTCTGACCCTTCCCAACTGTTTTACCAGCATTAACTCACTGCATCAATATCATTGTGCTATTAGTAAGATAGGGGGTTATTATTATCCATAGAAAAATATGCAGAATCTGAGATTCAGATCCGTAATAACCAGTCCAGGTCCACACAGTGAATTCCAACCAGAGCTGTATGCCCTGGGTTTACTAACATAGGTTTAATAAGTAATAATATATTGCTGTATTAGAATACTTAATGGCTTCCCACTGAACTTGCTTCTACTTGAGGCAAAAAAAAAAAAAAAAAAAAGTGTCCTCAATCTGGTTTGCATCCAGAATTCACTAATTAGCACTTACTAACTCCATAGGAAATGGCAACCCACTCCAGTGTTCTTGCCTGGAGAATCCCAGGGACGGGGGGAGCCTGGTAGGCTGCTGTCTATGGGGTCGCACAGAGTCGGATATGACTGAAGCGACTTAGCAGCAGCAGCAGCAACTGCATATAGTTTGTAGGTTGCCCACCTGGTGGATATGAGGGCAAAAAGATACGACAGTGAAAGATGAGGCCCTCCAGGTCAATAGGTGTCCAGTACACTACTGGGGAAGAGTGGAGAAATAGCTTGAGAAAGAATGTAGAGGCTGGGCCAAAGCGGTAACGACATCCTGTTGTGGATGTGCCCAGTGGTGAAAGTAAAGTCTGATGCTGTAAAGAACAATATTGCATAGGAACCTGGGATGTTAGGTCTATGAATCAAGGTAAATCCAATGTGGTCAAGCAGGATATGGCAATTATAGGAATCAGTGAAATAAAAGGGATAGGAATGGGTATATTTAATTCAGATGACCATTATATCTACTACTGGGGCCGAAGATGGAGAAGTTCTATACAGTCAGCCAAAAAAAAAAAAAAAGACCCGAAGCTAACTCTGGCTCAAATCATCAGTTTCTTATTGCAAAATTCAGACTTAAATTGAAGAAAGTAAACAAATCCCTTATGATTATACAGTGGAGGGGATGAACAGATTCAAAATATTAGATCTGGTAGACAGTGTGCCTGAAGAACTGTGGTTGGAGGTTCACAAGATTGTACAAGAGGTGGTAACAAAAACTATTCCCAAGAAAACAGAAATGCAGAAAGGCAAAATGGTTGTCTGAGGAGGCCTTATAAATAGCTGAGAAAAGAAGAGAAGTGAAAAGCAAGGGAGAAAGGGAAAGATATACCTAACTGAATGCAGAGTTCCAAAGAATAACAAGGAGAGATAAGAAAGCCTTCTTAAGTGATCAGTGCAAAGACATAGAGGAAAACAGTAGAATGGGAAAGACTAGAGATATCTTCAAAAAAATTAGAGATACCAAGGGAATATTTCATGCAAAGATGGGCACAATAAAGGACAGAATTGGTAAAAACCTAACAGAAACCGAAGAGATTAAGAGTTAGCAAGAATACACAGAAGAACTGTACAAAAACAGTTTTAATGACCCAGGTAAACATGATAGTGTGGTCACTCACCTAGAGTAGACATTCTGGAGTGTGAAGTCAAGTGGAACTTAGGAAACATTACTATGAACAAAGCTACTGGAGGTGATGGAATTCCAGCTGAGCTATTTGAAATCTTGAGTACTCTTAAAGTACTGCACTGAACATGCTGAGAAATTTGGAAGATTCAGCAGTGGCTGAAAAGGTTATTTTTCATTCCAATCCCATAGAAATGCAATGCCAAAGAATGTTCCAACTACTGCACAATTGTGCTCATTTCACGTGCTAGCAAGATAATTCTCAAAACCCTTAGTTTAGTATTACATGAACTGAGAACTTCCTGAGATAAAAGCTGGCTTTAGAGAAGGCAGATGAACCAGTGATCTAATTGCCAGAATTCATTGGATCATTAAAAAAAAAAAAAAAAAAGGGAGTTCCAGAAAGACATCTGCTTCATTGACTACTAAAATCTTTGACTGTATGAATTGAATGAATGAATGAAGTCGCTCAGTCGTGTCCAACTCTTTGCGACCCCATGGACGGTAGCCTATCAGGCTCCTCCGTCCATGGGATTTTCCAGGCAAGAGTGCTGGAGTAGATTGCCATTTCCTTCTCCAGGGGATCTTCCCGACCCAGGAATCGAACCCGGGTCTCCCACACTACAGGCAGACGCTTTACCGTCTGAGCCACCAGCGTTGACTGTGTGGATCACGACAAACTGTGGAAAATTCTTAAGAGATGGGAATACTAGACCACCTATCCTACCTCCTGAGAAATCTGTATGCAGGTCAAAAAGCAACAGTTAGAACTGGATGTGGAAGAACATACTAGTTCAAAATTGGGAAATGAGTACCTCAAGGCTGTACAATGTCACCCTGCTTATTTGACTTATATCCAGAGTACATCACGAGAAATGCTGGGGTGGATAAATGACAAGCTGGATTCAAAATTGCCAGGAGAAGTACTGACACCTCAGATATGCAGATGATACCACTCTAATGGCAGAAAGTGAAGAGGAACTAAAAAGCATGTTGATGAGGGTGAAAGAGGAAAATGAAAAGGCTGGCTTAAAACAGCATTTAAAAAAAACTAAGATCATGGCATCTGGTCCCATCACTTCATGGCAAATATATGGAGAAAAAGTGGAAGCAGTAACAGATTTTATTTTCTTGGGATCCAAAATCACTGTGAACAGTAACTGTAGCCAAGAAATTAAAAGATGCTTGTTCCTTGGAAGAAAAGACTATGATAGACCTAGACAGCATATTAAAAAGCAGGGACATCACTTTGCTGAAAAATGTCTGTATAGTGAAAGCTATGGTTTTCCCAGTAGTCATGTAAGGATGTGAGAACTGGACCATAGATAAGGCTGAGTGCCGAAAAATTGATGCTTTTGAATTGCGGGGTTGGAGAAGACTCTTGAGAGTCCCTCAAGAAGGGAGACTGTGCTAAGAGATAAAACCAGTCAATCATAAAGGAAATCAATGCTGTATATTCATTGGAAGGATCTATGTTGAAGCTGAAGCTCTAATACTTTGGCCACCTGATTAGAAGAGCTAACTCATTGGAAAAGATCCTGATGCTGGGAAAGATTGAGGGCTGGAGGTGAAGGGGGTGACAGAGGATAAAATTGTGACATGGCATCACCAAATCAATGGACATGAGTTTGAGCAAACTCTGGCAGATAGTAGAGGACAGGGAAGCCTGGCAAGCTGCAGTCCATGGGGTTGGAAAGAGTGGGATATTACTTAGCGACTGAACAATGACAACCACAACTCAATATAGAGCGGATAGAATGCAGTCAGTGCCTAGAAAGCAGTAAGAATCAGTGTCTCTATAAATTGGATCTGCCTATATTCAGGTGATAACAGAGAGAAATGGTATGGACCTAACAGAAGCAGAAGATATTAAAGAGGTGGCAAGAATACACAGAACTGTACAAAACAGAGCTTCACGACCCAGAGAATCACGATGGTGTAATCACTCACCTAGAGCCAGACATCCTGGAATGTGAAGTCAAGTGGGCCTTAGAAGGCATCACTATGAACAAAGCTAGTGGAGGTGATGGAATTCCAGTGGAGCTATTTCAAATCCTGAAAGATGATGCTGTGAAAGTGCTGCACTCATTATGCCAGCAAATTTGGAAAACTCGGCAGTGGCCACAGGACTGGAAAAGATCCGTTTTCATTCCAATTTCAAAGAAAGGTAATGCCAAAGAATGCTCAAACTATCACATATTTGCACTCATCTCACATGCTAGTAAAGTAATGCTCAAAATTCTGCAAGCCAGGCTTCAGCAATATATGAGCTGTGAACTTCCAGAAGTTCAAGCTGGTTTTAGAAAAGGCAGAGGAACCAGAGATCAAATTGCCAACATCTGCTGGATCATTGAAAAAGCTAGAGAGTTCCTGAAAAACATCCATTTCTGCTTTATTGACTATGCCAAAGCCTTTGATTGTGTGGATCACAATAAACTGAGGAAAATTCTGAAAGAGATGGGAATACCAGAGCACCTGACCTGCCTCTTGAGAAATCTGTGTGCAGGTCAGGAAGCAACAGTTAGAACTGGACATGAAACACCAGACTGGTTCCAAATAGGAAAAGGAGTACGTCAAAGCTGTATCTTGTCACCATGCTTATTTAACTTATATGCAGAGTACATCATGAGAAACGCTGGGCTGGAAGAAGCACAAGCTGGAATCAAGGTTACCGGGAGAAATATCAATAACTTCAGATATGCAGATGACACCATCCTTATGGCAGAAAGTGAAGAACTAAAAAGCCTCTTGATGAAAGTGAAAGAGGAGAGTGAAAAAGTTGGCTTAAAGCTCAACATTCAGAAAATGAAGATCATGGCATCTGGTCCTATCTCTTCATGGGAAATAGATGGGGAAACAGTAGAAACAATGTCAGACTTTATTTTTTTGGGCTCCAAAATCACTGCAGATGGTGATTGCAGCCATGAAATTAAAAGACGCTTACTCTTTGGAAGGAAATTTATGACCAACCTAGATAGTATATTGAAAAGCAGAGATATTACTTTACCAATAAAGGTCCATCTAGTCAAGGCTATGGTTTTCCAGTGGTCATGTATGGATGTGAGAGTTGGACTGTGAAGAAAGCTGAGTGCTGAAGAATTGATGCTTTGAAACTGTGAAGTTGGAGAAGACTCTTGAGAGTTCCTTGGGTTGCAAGGAGATCCAACCAGTCCATCCTAAAGGAGATCAGTCCTGGGTGGTCATTGGAAGGACTGAAGTTGAAGCTGAAACTCCAATGCTTTGGCCACCTCATGTGAAGAGTTGACTCATTGGAAAAGACTCTGATACTGGGAGGGATTGGGGTCAGGAGGAAAAGGGGACGACAGAGGATGAGAGGGCTGGATGGCATCACTGACTCAATGGACGTGAGTTTGAGTGAACTCTGGGATTTGGTGATGGACATGGAGGCCTGACGTGCTGTGATTCATGGGGTCGTAAAGAATCATACACGACTGAGAGACTGAACTGAACTGATATTCAGGTGATTGGTTCATGGTTGGGCTCCAGTGTTTCAGAGCATCAGCTTCTGAGGTCATTAATGTTTGGTAGCCCATATACTGTTCTTTCTGGTTCAGACTTAATACTTACTGAATACTAATGAGTTTGAAATGCATATTTATGGTTAGCATTCCTTTAGAATCTTTAACTGTAAAGAAAGATAAAGTAAGGGAGAATACGAAGAGGTTATCTCCAAGTCTGCATAGCAGAAATAGAATATATTCCTAGAAACAGGTATATTGCAAGTAGTAAGCTACTGTGTGAGGGATTACAGACCCCCATAAGGCTTGTAAACCGTCTCTTGTTGAATAGAGCATTTATAAGATGATGAACTATTAATACATAAATTGCAGTTTTAGTCTACAATTTCTGAAAACATGTCAATATACCATTTTAAAAATGTCATTTTGCTTTCCTAAAACAAGGGTAAGTAAGTTCTGTGAATAAACGGGTATTTGTCAAATCTGTATTATGTCAGAAACAGACATGGCTCAAGATAGTGGTTTGGTTTATCTCCTTTGTCACGTGTGTTCTGCTGACAGAAATTTAATTATATGTGTGTGATTCTCTTTGCCATGGTGACTATAAACTTATATTTAGTAATTTTATTTATAAAAACTAAATCTTTATGCAGAATTAAAATATTAGTATTAGTTAACTGTTAGGAGTTTGTTTTTTTTTTCTAGGCAGGGTCATATAACCTTGATTAAAAGAAAGAATCTTCTTACAGTAGACAATAGTTGGTATAAATTAAATGTTATAGACTGTGATTTTTACATATCAAAAACAAAAGGAGAATAATCTCAATTTTTAAAATATACAGATACCCAAATTAATTTTGAGTTTTAAGAGTTGAAAGACTCCATGTGTAACAGTTTCCCAGTTTGTATAAATGCAGTCGCACAAAAAAAACTTTTATCCTGGACATTTCTGGTTCTAGAAAAATCAGAGAAAAAGACTTCTCCTATTGTTTTTTAAAGGTAGGTAGAAGCAGTGAAGTAAAACTCAGGGCACTCCAGTCTCATGCCATCTGTTTGTCCTTGGGCAAAGTTCATTCCATCCTATGATATCAGAGCATTTTGTTCTGTAGCAGGGAAACCCAAAACCAATAAAGTAAAGCCTACGGTATATTTGAGGAACTTGGAAGAAAAATGAAATAGAAATTAGATACTCTTTTACAGGCATGAAAATAAGCACCTTTATTATGCCTGTAAGACATTTTAATGATCTAATTTTTTTAATATTCTCTTTATTAACTTTGTAAGGATGCTAAGGAATATGAATTTAAGGGAAACAGACACAAGTGTTGGGCAGGATCTAGATGGGCAGGAAACTAACTGGAATGTCATGAATCTTTATCTGAACATGCACACCAGATCCAAACAGTCTGTCTGGCTTGATTAGGGAAAAAATCAATCAGGTCAGTTAGGCAGTTCAGTCAAGTCATGAATTAGTTAACTAGTTCTTATTTATCTGAATAGATTAGCTGATATGTTTATTTATTCAGCCAGCAAGTATTTTTGGAACATCAATTATATGTCAGGCAATGTGCTGTGAACACACAGATGAAAGAGACATTCTTACCTTTAAGGCTTTCACTGATTCAACCGTAGTCTAAGGCATTGAGTTAAATGCCCTTCTTAATGGAACCTGCTATAGGCAGATGCTTGGTTAATTCAACAGGGTGAGTTGAGGAGCAGTGGACAAGTGTCTATAGGATGAGACACTTCTGGTGAAAATAATGTTAATTCAGGAAAAAAAGGAAAAACAAAACTTGGCAGAGGGCTTTGGGATTAGGGAAGTTTCTTGGCTCAGTTATTGCTTCCATTCTTTGATCTCAACTCAGATGGCATTCAGTAAGGACTGAGATTAACAGACTTTGTTTCTAATCTTTTTTTACATTTGCCATTAGCCCAAATTGACCAGCTTCTTTGTTGCCTAGTATCATCTAGAGACTTTTCCTTTTTTTCATCTTTGATAGACAGAAGGACCAAAAAGCATGTGAGTAGGGAAAATATTTCACAGATAAGTAACATGGCCAGGGAGAGGGAATAAAGAGCCACTGCTCCATATGCTAAGATGGGATGCATAATGGAGAAATCACATACTGCCTTAGAATGTCAGTGATAACGCTGAAAGTCCATCACTTGTTAATGAATATATGAAAATAAGTAAATGAAGCCCCAACATGAGAAGGAACAGTGATTTGAATTTAGGCCTGTGTGTGCAGCTCACTGATAGTTAGACCACAGCATGAAAAACTATGGGAAAATGTTTAAATGTCTTTTTTTCAGTGCTCTTCTTGGTAGTCTTCAATTCCTATTGGATAGAAATGTGAAGAAGACGGCACTTGGGTGTCTATGATCATTCTGCACTGAGGCTTTAGTATTCAGTATGATTACCATTTAAAAACTATGCAATTAAAGCTGTGTCTAATGAGAAAGGAAGAGGCCATGCTAAACATTCAGTGCTAACAAAACCCAGCTATTCCAGAGGTGTAAAATCATCTTGGCTTCTGGTGTTAGGATGGTGGCACTGGGGATTTGAAGGGATGGTGCTGTAATTAAAAGACTTAAGTCATGGATTGTAATGGCCCTGGCGAACAGCACAGCTCCCAAGAAGGCAAGGAATTCTTTCAGATCATTCATGAGAGAGTGAAGATTTTGTCTTTGTTCTAAAGTAATATGAAATGCTGAGATTCAGTTTAAAAATTGTCTAGTTCAGAAGTTTATTTTTAAAATGGGTGTCATATCTGACGTAAGATTTTGCTGCAGTTTTTTCTGCCACAGTATTAATAACCTACATTCACCATTAACTTAGTTACTTCAATATTACAACTATCAACATATTTGTTTAAATAGATTAAAAATAGCTGAATGCTGCTCTAGAAGCCATCTGTCAAGTTAATGTTTTATTGCTCTTTCCAGATTTCAGTGTGGATCGTATAGTAAAATTGAATCAATTTGTCAAATTTTTGTTCAGTTATGCTTGTGTGACCACTAAGGATTGCCAGTAGATTCTGCTCAGAATTTAATGAAAGGAGCTCTGAAAGGTGTGAGCCAATTGCATAATCAATAAGCCTGAATTTAAGCATATCTGAAGTTTGAGTGGGCTCTGCAGATTCAGTCTCTAAAGCATTCTTTTAAAGGGACATTTTGATTTAATTGAAGGGGAGAGCTAAATAAGGAAGAGGAAATGAGTGACAAGGTGACATAGTTATTATGATACACAGTAATTTCAACTTTGAATCTGGGTTTTAGTGTAGCAGGGAAAGAATCTGGAGGTGGGAAGAGAATAGGATGAATTTGAGAAGAGGGGATTAACGAATTAAAGGTTCAGATAGAGTAAGTGGCTTCAAAGGATACAAAACCAAGGAGTGATAAGGAATTCCCATTTTACTTAATTTCTTCTTAAACAAGCATTAAGATATTGAAGGAGAAACCTTAGAAATTATGTTGTATTAATTGATTAAATGCTTACTAAGTAGCTTTTGCACTCAAAGTTCAGTTAGGCAGCTGTAGTGTATCCAAAGCTTTGACATCTGATGGCTACAGGCAGGAGTCCACAAACTAGAGTCCCCCAGCCAAATTAGGCCACTACCTGTTTTTGTGCTACCTGGGGGCTAAGAAAGGCTTTTGCATTTTTTAATGGTTGAAATAAAATCAGGAGTATTTAGTGACATATGAAAATTATATGAAATTCAAATATGAAGCTTTATTGAAATGCATCTACACTTTTTTTTTAAACATTTGGTTAATGGCTGCATTCCTGCTATAAGAGCAGAATTGAGTAATTGAAGCAGATCATGTAATCTGTGAGCTCTTACATATTTACTCTCTGACCCTCTGTAGAAAAATATTTCTGAGTTCTGGTCTAAAATGCGGGCTTCAGTGACATCACAGTCGAGATTTATTGAGGACTTTTGTGTGTTGGGCATTTTTCTCTGAGCTCTATCTATCTCATTTAATCCTCACAGCACTTCCATGAGATAGCTGCAGTCTACCTACAATGCGGGAGACCCAGGTTCAATCCCTGGGTTAGAAAGATCCTCTGGAGAAGGAAATGGCAACCCACTCCAGTACTCTTGCTTGGAAAATTCCGTGGACGGAGGAGCATGGTAGGCTACAGTCCATGGGGTCGCAAAGAGTCGGACATGACTGAGTGACTTCACTCACTTTAAAATAAGAAATTGACACACAGAAATGTTAAACTCTTGCCCTTAAATCACATAGGTATTAAGTGATAGAATTGAGATTTGAACCCTGGTGATATGACTCCAAAAAGTATGCTATACACTTTCTAGATCTCAATTTCGCATCTTTAAAATATGGATTATATACTTTTTAAGATACTTATTATTAGTTTGTTAAACATGTATAAAGCCCTTGGTATAAACAACTGATTTACAATATAGTCTTCATTTCTTTTTATCTTGTATGCCATTTTTTTGTAAGACTCTCCTAGTTCACTTGTTAACATAAAAATTTGAGATCCTGGACCTAGAGATTTTGGAATGAAGACTAAATTGATACTTTGTGAAGAATACCCCTGAGTTAGTTCAGCGCACATGGTTAGGGTGGCAGCTGGAGAAATCTTCAGTCATTTTGGGTATGAAGAGGAAAAGAAGAGTAGCTTCTGCCCTCCAAAAAGATCAAATTTGTGTATGTAAATATGTAACTATCATAATGAACATCAAAATCCAAAGTTATGAACAGGTGCTATAGAAATTCAGATGAAGGAGAGATTATTATAGGAATAAGAATTAAAATTATGGAATAAGAGATAAAGGTCACAAAAACACATTAAGATAGAGAGTACTGGCCAACTAGATAAGCTATCCTAAATGAATGAATAAACTAATGTGGAAACTAACTTGAGAGGGCATTCACAAGACTTTCCTGAAAACTCAGGCTGTCCAGGTATCTGTCAGAAGTAGACTCAGGGGCCCTGCACAAGAATGAATCTTGGTGCACACTCTCAGGGAGTTTACAGATAAGTCTGGGAAGCAGTGATGGGAACAATGGTTATGCTACAGTGTGAATGTTCAGTCACAAATATATTATCAACCTTGTATATCAAACAGGAAGAGGCACTCATCCCACCTTGGGGAAGCAAGTGGGTTACATTGAAGAGTCAACAGTACTGGTAAGAAGGTAGATGAAACATGAAAACTATAATGTGCAAAAGAACAAGAATAACCAAAGGATATCAATGGAGCAATTCAGTTCAGTTCAGTCACTCTGTTGTGTCTGATGCTTTGCGACCCCCTGGACGCACGCCAGGCCTCCCTGTCCGTCACCAACTCCTGGAGTTTACTCAAACTCATGTCCATGAATCAGCGATGCCATCCAACCGTCTCATCCTCTGTTGTCCCCTTCTCCTCCACCTTCAATCTTTCTTTTCAAATGAGTCAGTTCTTCGCATCAGGTGGCCAAAGTATTGGAGCTTCAGTTTCAGCATCAGTCCTTCCAGTGAATATTTAGGACTGATTTCCTTTAGGATGGACTGGTTGGCTCTCCTTGCAGATCAAGGAGCAATTCATGATGATACCAAAGAATAACAAACAGTTTTTCTACCAAAATGTGACCTAAATGCAGAAGACTTAGGTCAAAATTGTTTTTTAGTGGCCAAGTCATGTCTGGCTGTTTTGTGACCCCATGGACTGTAGCCCTCCAGGCTCCTCTGTCCATGGAATTTCCCAGGCAAGAATACTGGAGTGGGTTGCCATTTCTTTCTCCAGGGGATCTTCCTGACTCAGGGATTGAACTGGCAACTCCTGAATTGGCAGGCAGATTCTTTACCACTGAAAGAAAGAAAGAGAAGTTTTTTAGTCGTGTCTGACTCTTTGTGACCCCATGTACTGTAGCCTACCAGGCTCCTCTGTTCACGGGATTTTCCAGGCGAGAGTACTGGAGTGGATTGCCATTCTTTACCACTGAACCACCAAGGAAACCCTAGGTCAAAATACCTATGAGCAAACAATTTTAATGTTAGTACATATATTAATTGCAGAAGGCACACACACACTCATACTCTTCCCTTCTCCCTCCTCCTCTTCTCTGAATTTAACACACATAGGTAGTTCATAGTTACCATACCCACTGGTTTTAGAAAACTTGGTGATATCGGATATAAAGATCTACAGATCAGCTCTCAGGATTTTTGGTCCAAAGTCTTACTATGTTTCTCAGGATAAGCTCAAAATCAAATATGAACTTTTAAAAGAATACAGATAACTGAAGTTAAACTGACTTTATATCTAAATTTTCCGATATAAGTACCCTTTACCTTTGGTTTAACTTCCTAAGATTAGCTTCCTTCAAAGTGTCTCCCTCTATCTTCCCTCCCTTCCCCTTTCTTTCTGTCTTTGGAAATGTTTCAGATATGAAATAAAACGTGACTACCCAGTTTCACCAACTCTCAACATTTTGCCGCATTTGCATTCTATTGTTTTTTGAGAAAATAATGTGGTAAAGATACAGTAGATCGAAAAACCTCTCTTCAAGCCTCTCCAGTCTTCTCCCCTTGACTCTTTCATTAGGATGAATCACTCTTCTTCTATATGACCTTGGCATTGATCATTCCCAAAAAGTTTTTGAAAATTTGCTATGTTAGATAGTGATAAAAATATGAAGTACTGATATCACGTTTAAAAATTTTCTAGCATTATTATACATACAATTCTGAAGAATGCATTTTAAAACTGTGTTTGGGGATTTAATCATATTGAACTTTGCAACTCTAGCTTATTTAACTGTTAACATTCCATTGTGTGACTGTGCCACAAGTTATTAATACATTTTCTTGGTAAAGAATATTGGGCTTGTTTACAGCTCTTAGCTATGACAGGTAATACTGCAATGAATATTCTTATAGGTATCTTCTTGTATGCATGCCCAGTCTTTTAGTCATGTCCAACTCTTTGCAACCCCACGGACTTCAGCCAGCCAGGCTCCTCTGTCCATGTAATTTTCCAGGCAAGAATACTGGAATGGGATGCCATGCCTTCCTCCAGATCTTCCTGACCCAGAGATTGAACCCATGTCTCTTGCGTCTCCTGCTTTGGCAGGCGAGTTCTTTACCACCAGTGCCACCTGGAAGATCATCTTCCTGTATAGTGAAATGAAAGTGAAAGTCTCTCAGTGTGTCCAACTCTTTGTGACCCCATTGACTGTAGCCCACAAAGCTCTTCTGTCCATGGGATTCTCCAGGCAAGAATACTGGAGTGGGTAGTCATTCCCTTCTCCAGGGAATTTTCCTGACCCAGATATCAAAACCAGTTCTCCTATATTGCAATTATATTATGAGCTCTTCTTTTAGCTTAGTTAATTCTTTTCTCATTTCATCTAAAATGTCCTAAAATATTAGAGAAATACAGCAAAGAAATACTGTTAAAGATTCTCGCTCATATAAAATTTTACAAATGTATGAAATATTAGCTATTTTTTCCCCCAGAGTCATATCTGTGTGAAATTTTACCTGGGGCGGTGGCCTCAACAATATCTAGAGATTGCAGTGCCCCTATTCTTGAGCCTGTAGCAGTAATTGAGAATCTGTCTCCAAACCAAGAGTGTAGTTGCTGTTTCACAGGATATGCATATTTTCAAATTTGTTAAATGTACTGACAACTTGTTTTCCCTTTAACAGTGTATGTGTGTCTCAGTTTAAATATTTGAATCTGTCTCTTTATTTTTGTCTTTTAAACTATGAATCAAATTAATTGAAATGATATACCATGTGGTCTGGGCTTCCCCCATAGCTCAGGGGTAAAGAAGCTTCCTGCACTGCAGGAGCTGCAGGAGATGTAGGTTTGATCCCTGGGTCAGGAAGATCCTCTGGAGGAGGGCATGGCAACTCACTCAAGTATTCTTGCTGGGAGAATCCCACAGAGAGAAGAGACTAGCAGGCTGCAGTCCATAGGGTCACAAAGAGTCGGACATGACTGAAGTGACTTAGCATGAACCGTGTGGGTCTACATTTTTATTTCCTAGATTACTTGTGAGATGAGTTTTGTTTTTGTTTTATTATATACTTAAATTTCCATTACTGTGGACTTTCCTATTTATTTGTTTTGCTCATTTTTCAGTTGGATTTCAAATTTTATTACTTATTTTTATGAGTTTTTAATATTATCCAAGTATGGTTCATTTATTAGTTATATGTACTACTAATACTTTCCTCATGTGATTTTTTTCCCCTTTGTTTATGGTAAGATTTTTCTTACTGAAATGGTTTATTCTGGTGTAGTCAATTTTATTCATGATTTTCATTATGACTTGTGTTATTTTAGAAACTCTTCCCTATACTGAAATGATAAAACATGTCTCCTGTATTTCTTTCAAATACTTAAAATTCTAGTGTTTCAATGTGGATTGTTAATCCATCTGGAATTTATATTTGCGTATGTTATAAGTGCATTCTAGTGGCTAGAGTTTAAGTGGAGAATGGATAGTAGTTAAGTGGGCAGGTGTCCTGTGTGCCAGGAGTGTACAGTATTGGAGGAGAAGTAGATTGCAAATAAGTTGTGCTGTTTAGGACTGGTTGGCAAGGTTTGGGATATGTAATAGTTCAAGGGCTGCTGTGACCACAGCAGACTGGGTGCCTTAAGTCACAGAATTGTACTTCTCACAGTACTGCATCCTGGAAGCCCAAGATCAAGGTGTCGGAAGGCTTGGACTCTTTTAGGCCTCTATTGGCTTGAAACTATCTTTTCCCTGTGTCCTCACATGGTCCTTTCTCTATCTGTATACATCCTTTGTGTCTCTTTGTGTGTCCAAACGTCCTCCTCTTAAAAGGACAGTGTATTTTCCAAGTCTCTTATAAATGTGTTATCATACTTTCATAATTAAAAAAAAAAAATATATATATATATATATATATAAGAGGAAAAAAATAAAATAGGAGTCAGGATCTGCTTCATAAGGTGGAAGTTCCCCAAACACATAGATGTTCAATAAACATAATGTGTGTGTGTGTTAGTCACTTAGTCCTGTCTGACTCTTTGTGACCCCATAGACTATAACCCCCCAGGAAATAGTAGATGTCTATTATAGGTGCTTCAAGTAAAGAAAATATATCTAAATATATCTATGGAGATGTTCTTGGTTACTAGAAGCACAATTTACAATTTTCCTTTTGTGTTAACCGTATTTTCCTTAATAAGCATGTGAAGTGAAGTGAAATCGCTCAGTCATGTCCAATTCTTTGCAACCCCATGGACTGTAGCCTGCCAGGCTCCTCTGTCCATGGGATTTTCCAGGCAAGAATACTGGAGTGGGTTGCCATTTCCTTCTCTAGGAGGTCTTCCTGACCCAGGGATTGAACCCAGGTCTCTTGCTTTGTAGGCAGATACTTCACCATCTGAGCCACCAGGGGAGTTAATAAGCATGTACTGCACAAGTAATAAAAATTTTAAGAGTATTATTCTGAGGAAACAATACATAAAAGGATGCTAGTCATACTGGGTCAGAGTCTACTCCAACAGCCTCACTTAACCTATTTTAGGCCCTATTTTCAAATATAATCACACTCTGAAGTACTGGGCCTCAACATAGGAATTTGGTGAGACAGAGAGACACATTTTAGCCCATAACAGGATATATTGGTTTGCTAAATTTTTAGAACAACTTAACATGTAAATATCTCCTGGAAAGCAGTCATGGTAGCTCTGGGCTTTCAGAGATGAAAGTGGAAACTGCCAGGCCTCTGAAGGTCTAGGCCTGGCACTGACATGATGCCTTTTCTGCTTTGTTCCATTGGTCAGCATAAATCACAGGTTCAGCACAAATTCTCAGGGAGGGGAAATAGATTCCACACATAAGAAGAGAGAGAATTGTTGGTGGTGTGACTGCAGACTAAGAATGTGGTCACTGAGGTGAGAAGAGCAAGTGAGAGTTCACTTTTAGATTCCAAGGAAGGAGAGTAATTTGAGAAGCATTTATTTCAGGGTTTTAAACTTGGCAGAGTAATCAAATAGGATATGAAACAGGAAGTCCTGGTTTTGGCAGTCAGTAAGAACTTGGCGAACAATGAGATTTGGGGGATACAAAAAATCATGGATTTGAATTTGATTTAAATTCAATGTATGGGGGCAGGGACAGTGAGAAAAGAGCTCAACTGCACACACACAAGTATGTGGGTCAAAGAGAGGAAACGGGAGATACAAAGACACTGGCTTCCTTGAGTCATGTGGAGGAAATGGAAACCAGAAAGGAGGTAATTATAGATGGTATCTTCATCTCAGAGGCACATACAATTTCTGCTGCAAGATCTAGGTCCTTCCTTTCATTTAGATTGTCATCTATCAGACTCCTCTCCTCTGATGACATGATCAGAAGTGAGATAAAATCTAGCTTTATTTTGGGAGATACTGAGGGGAGATTTCTCATTGAAGATTTTTTTTTTTCCTGAACAGCAGATAACTTGCAGAGAGCTTATGTTCTTGTGGTGCCTTTGGTTGTGTTGATTGTTTTCAGATGGCGCATGAGTGAGTCAGTTCAGTTGCTCAGTCGTGTCCGACTCTTTGCGACCACATAAATCTTAGTACGCCAGGCCTCCCTGTCCATCACCAACTCCTGGAGTCTACTCAAACTCATATCCATCAAATGGATGATGCCATCCAGCCATCTCATCCTCTGTTGTACCCTTCTCCTCCTGCCCTCAATCCCTCCCAGCGTCAGGGTCTTTTCCAATGAGTCAACTCTTCACATGAGGTGGCCAAAGTACTGGAGTTTCAGCCTCAGCATCAGTCCTTCCAATGAACACCCAGGACCTATATCCTTTAGAATGGACTGGTTGGATCTCCTTGCAGTTCAAGGGACTATGGCGCATACCCCTCACCAAGTCTGCCAGAAGAGCCTGTGGCAGGGATCAGTAAATGAGTGTTCTTGGCCTGTTGCATGGTTTTGTAAATAAAGTTTTATTGGAACATAGCCACACTCATCTGTTGTTTGTATTATCTGTGGTTTTCCTGCCACCCTGGCAGAGTTGAAATGTTGAGAAAGAGACCATATGACCCACAATAAAACATTTATTTTCTAGCCCTTTTCAGGAAGAGTTTCCCAACTCCTGAAGTATAATATTGAATTAAATAATATATATATTATACAATTTATATATATTACAGGAAGTATAATAACTTTCTGAAAACTGTTGGCATTTAGCAGGCAGGTAAGTGGTAACCTAGGGTGATGGAGAAAGTCTTGGTAATTGACAAGCCACTGCTGAGGGTCACAGAGACCATGCTTGAGAAGGATTATTCAGAAAAGTCAGGCAGTGACCGTCCCCAAGACAGTTGCCAGATTCAGCAAATGAAAATAACAAAATATTCAGTTACATTTGAATATCAGATTAAAACACAGGTCTTTTTAAAAAGTATATGTATATGATTTTAGGGACATACTTATATTAAAAGAGCCTTGTTGTTTGTCTGATATTCAATGTTAATTGTGGGGGTCCTGGATTTTCTCTGTCTATGCTAGTCTCCAAGCATCAGAGTGTTGTGAAGGAGTCTGAACACAGACTGCCTAAGTTCAAATATCGCCTTCATCTCTCCCTGACTGAGTGACTTTTGTATCATATTTAGTCCTCAGTGGCCCAGTTTCCTCATCTGAACTATAAGAATAATAACAGTTAAAGAATTACATGGGGGAGAATATGAGAATAGTATAGGATTAAGTGAATTCATGTATACATCCATCACAACTCTTGATTATGTGTTTACTTTTATTAATCATGCAAAATAAATCAGGATGAGGGAAACTTTGAATCTTCCTAAATACAAATCATCCAGGGGAAGGTCCCCTGGAAAAGAAAATGGCAACCCATTCCAGTATTCTTGCCTGGAAAATTCCATGGACAGAGGAGCCTGGTGGGCTGTAACCCATGGGATTGCAAAGAGTCAAACATGACTGAGCAACTAAAGCTTACTTCCTTAGTGTATTTATGTTAATCCCAACCTCTGCCCACTCCCCATTTCTCCTTTTGTAAGGATAAGTTTGTTTTCTATGTCTTTTGAGTCTATTTTTGTTTTGGAAATGTTTATCTGTATTTTTTTTTTAAGCTTCCACAATAAGTGATATCATATGATATTTGTCTTTCTCTGGCTGGCTCACTCCATTTAGTCTGATAATCTCTAGGTCTACTCATGTTGCTACAAATGGCATTATTTCAACAGTTTATTTCAATTCATTTAAAAAATTACTGTTTCCTTATTTACAAGTTCTCTACCTTTAACCCCTGTTCATCTTTCTAACAATGTTATTCACATAAGCAGAGCTCCTTGTGTAACGTTATTTGTATCCAAGCCTTTTCAGTGTTTTAGTCTTAAATAGTTCTGCCTAGTGGCTGTGTGCTGGAAATAGCGGCACCAGCTTTCTCTTGGCGTGGATTCCTTGTATATCTGCAGTATAAGACTTTTGTTTGTGTCCTGACAATAACAAATGACTTATGGAAATTCTGGGTGGTTGAGTAATAGATGTCCTGAATGCATGGTCCAAGAATAATGCAGCACACTCTGAATTACAAAATATTTCAGTAATTATGATGATGCAGGGAAATAATTTACAGTTATTTTTCAGAATTCATTAAGAATTTTAAGTGATTAGGAGTTTAGATATATGTGTTATTGAGTCAGTACCAACAAATTATCTATCTTATCTGTCTGAGGAGGAGAAATGTTATGGGAGGAGAAGTTAAAGTAAATGAATAAATATGAAAAATATTCTAAGGAATGCAAAACTGTGCAAAGATGTAATATGTCTCTAAGCCAACACAATTTGGTTTGATACATGATCTTTTTATTTCACTGTTTTAAAATGCATCCCACAGCCCAAACCATTCTTTATTCTTCTCCATGGGGAAATATGTGCAGACAGGCAGTTCCACACAGGTCTGCCCCACTGGAAGGTTTTTATTTCAATGCTATCAACTTCTATTCTCTGCAATCATTTTTCTTTTATTCTCAGTATCCATTGTTTTCAGTAATTCACTTGAGTGATCTGAAAACCGCTGAGAGCAACTATGAGAAATCTGCCTGCTGACTTTGTTGAGAGTGAATTTTGGGAAGGAGGTTATTTCTGAGTCTATAGACAATAAATAAATGGACTGAAATTAAATTATCATTATCTCACACAATCACCTTGATAAGAAAATACAATTTTATTTTTTCTTTGCTGTATAGAAATGTCCTTAAGTCATATCTGGTAACCTTGAGTCCCTAGTACTATGTATTAGAGTGTTTACTGTTTTCCTAAAGGGAGGAAGCAGAGGAGGCATCAGGGCTAGCTCTCACCTTCCCTTACTCATGGCCTGCCTTCTCCTTGATCATCTATCCCTTGATTGTGTAGCAGCGGCTATTCTATTGTACAAGGTAATACATTCAACATAACCAGTGAATAAGTTCACAGGGGGAAAAAAACCCAAAACCGAGTTATAAGGTTAATTTGATTGTCTAAGCAGTTACACCTGAAGTGTACTCAAGATATCTCTCTGATTGTTATTGTCATTATTCTGATCATCAGCATCAAAGTCCTAATCATTTTCACTGATGATATTTTAGTAATTTTAAAGCCCTACCTGTATGATATCACAGTAACAGATTTACCTAATTGAATCACCTTAAATAAGTCAAATCTTTTTTTTTTTTAATTAATAAAGGTTATCAGCTCAGTCTGATTGTTCATAAATAGTGTGACTGATACCTTACCATTCCCATGATGGTTGGAATGCTGGTCAGCTGCTCTCAGCTGACTGACTTCCAAATAACTGTGGAACCTCATCATCTGCATTTTTTTTTTTTTTTGCATCAAGTATGTGTGTACATAGAATGAGTAACAGGTCTCTGTACTCTTGAGATTGGAAGGGATTCTCTATGTTATGTACTCTATCGTTGTAATGAGGGTGGCTTTGTCTCACGGAAGTCACCAATGTACCCACTAGTTTAGGATTGTTTTATCTGTACATCTATTGAAGGGGCAGTTCTTTGGTCATAAATAATTCATTTCACCAAGTTCTTATATTTGGATACATTAAAAATAAATTATTTCCATGCAAATTTTTTGGATACAATTATTGATTTCCAATCTGTTTGATTTCCTTAGTTGGTGCAAATAGAAAAAAAAAAGTGCTCAGTTAGACCAGTGTGATTTAAAGGAATCAAGTATCATAATAGACATGTTTATTAGCACTTCCTCTGTGACAGTAAGTTATTTATAGATACTAACTCATCTAATCTTTTAGAAACTCTATATCACTAGTTTCTCTATTTTTATATAAGATTTTGCTGAGACAAAGAGCCCCAAGGTACCAAGCTAAAAAGTAGTGAAGTCAAAAATTAAATTTGACTTATTCCAAAGTTCAAAACACTCATACATAACAAAACCTTGCTCAAAAGCAATGGAAGTTTTGCCTCATTGAGGAAGAAATTTACATTTGTGTCTTGCTTATAACTAAAGCATTAGAAGTCCTGGGATTTGCATGAGGAGGATGATGCAAAGGGAAATCTTGACAGATGAGAATTTACTACCTCCCCTTTACTTTATAGAGTCTGTCCTGAAGGAAACTGGAAAAGAAAGTATTTAAGCCAGAGTTTTCTTTGTGGAAGAAAATAATGATACATACATAACAAGCCTTGGGGGTTGGGGGCATCAGTCAACAGGAGACTCTAGGGGCAGCTGAGGAATGTGAGACGAAGGAAAGGGGAAGGAGGACTTTTTTTTCTTTTCCCTTTTTTCCATTATGAATGTGATCTTATTTTTAGCACTTTCTTGAGAGTGATCTCAAGAAAAGTTTTAACTGATTTAACTCATTTTTAATTATTTCTAGGGACCAGACTGTTTCTTGGGATGTAATTGACTTTAAAGTTATAAAAGAAAGGCCAAACTAATCTAGTTTATAATTTTTTTGTACTATTACTACAAATGCTAATAATCAATATAATCACTGCAGCTTCCTTTTTTTGTCTAAAATTTTGTTTAGCTCATATTTTAGCATGACTCTCTAGTCTTCACAGCACCCACAAAAGTATTGTTATTATTATTCTCTTTCACAAGTTTCTTTTTTCAGGGTACATCCAATAACTGCTTTAGTTAGTTGTAACATTATTAATTATTGATGTCAAAATAGAAAACATGGAAACTGTTACTGGTGTAATAATAATAGTTGTTTTTTCTCTTAAAATTTTTTTTGTACTTAGGTATGCTCAAGGCAAACTTTTTTTAATACTATAGTATTCATGTGTGTAACTAGCACTCTTAGAAATATTTTCTATGAATGTCTCTGTAGAGAGTGTATAATTCAGCCCAGAGTGGTGAACACAGTACTTCCGAGAAATAACACTACTCTGATTCATTTCTACAACTAGCACTCTTTTTAGATGCATCTTTTACACAGTTGTCCTTGGGGAATATATAACATACCAAGCTAACTTAAAAAAATATTATCTATAATTTTTCAACTACTCTGTAAGCCCAACATAATTACTGCAGTATGTCCATGAAGAAATTGAGACAGAGAAAGGTTAAATATTTGATGTAAAACAAATGCTTCATCCTGCTAAGAACAACTGAAAAGCCTGGATATTATGCATGAAACATTGTAAGAAGACTGTCAAGTGGAAAGAAGGTAGAAGCAGAGCCAGGAACAACCATGCTGGTTAGGTTCCTGGATTTCTTGTTGGCTTATGCATCTCAGAATTTCAGTGAACACATAGGCAATTGCTAAGTGCCAACAGGCACAGACAAAAATAGTCGAATGAAAGCCTATGCTTTCAAATATGAGGACCTAGAAAGGGGTAGCCTACAAGGCAGAAAAATGTTAGCCAATGGCCACCCCCAAACACCACAGGAAACACACATACACACACATAGTTGTCCCATCCCCACCCATGCAAGCAAAGGCCAAGTGAGAAGTCTAGGTGTCAACCCTTGTCCTGCTATAATGGGGTGTTTCCATCTCCCCATTAGTCTGTTCTTAGAGAATGCTCAGTGAAACAGACTTGCATCCCCATCTGGGAAGAATGAGGCACCTTTCTCCCTCACTAGTAGGGTGTTGTGAGGGGAGGCCAAATGAAAAATCAGGACTTTGACCACCACACAGCCATAACAAGGCCATCCTCTTATCTCCACAGTGTCGAGGAAGGCTATGTGGGGAGCAATAACAAGGCACCTCAAACTATCCCTGCCAGGGATGTCGGCAGATACCTTGTGGGAAGTCAGAACAGCCATGCCTGCACAACAGTAATGAAAAATACCCCCCTGAATATCAACAGAGGCCACGTAGGGAACCTGGACTTCTGTTCCACTAGGTAGTAATGAAGAGGTGCCCCATTTATCCTTGCGTAATTTCTGAGTTGCATCTTCAACTCTTTTTGACTTTTAAATTTAGGAACTGCACTATAGTGCCTGCATGCTCAGTCACTCAGGCATGTCCAACTCTTTCTCACCCTACATACTGTAGTCCATGAGGCTCCTCTGTCCATGGAATTTTCCAGGCAAGAATACTGGAGTGGGTTGCCATTTCCTATACCAGGGATCTTTCCGACCCAGGGACTAAAACTGGGTTCCCTACATTTCCTGCATTGGCAGGCAGCTTCTTTACCACTGAGTCACCTGGGAAGCCCTGCTGCTGCTGGTAAGTCGCTTCAGTCGCGTCCAACTCTGTGCGACCCCATAGATGGCAGCCCATCTTCTGTCCCTGGGATTCTCCAGGCAAGAACACTGGAGTGGGTTGCCATTTCCTTCTCCAATGCATGAAAGTGAAAAGCGAAAGTGAAGTCGCTCAGTCGTGCTGGACTCTTAGCGACCCCATGGACTGCAGCCCACCAGGCTCCTCTGTCCATGGGATTTTTCAGGTGAGAGTACTAGTATGTGCTATAAATCTTCAGCAGTGTTCTTTAAATCAGGGTATATTCTCCCTGAGATATGTACAAAATGATTTAGTGGGGTGTAGAATTAAAATGTTATACTTTGCATTAATATTTGGTTATCTCATCCTTTCAAATACCTTTTCATATTTTAATTAAATAACAGAATATGCAATAGTCTGGCAGGCTGTAGTCCATAGAGTCGCCAACATGACTGAGCACTCACACATGCAAATATCCAATAGTACCTGCATAGCATTAATGTATAAAAACACATATATTGGGGAGATATGCTCAGTTTTTTGTTTTTAATGACTGAATTCATCATGCCAATACTTGGAGACAACTGCTTTAAATCATTACTATATAAAATATTTTCTGTCCTAAGGATTAAGCCTTGTAAAATGAGTTGGTCTCTGGGATTAGAACAGATACTTAGAAAAGTGAGAAGGGCATGGCCAAAAAGATTTGGAAGGTTCAGGAGACAAGTATGGTTTTTACTATGATTAGTCTGATTGGACACAGGGACATATCTAGGCAACCACTTACTCTGTTACCTAATAACATAGTTCTGCCAATGACTTTAAAATGTAATTATTTAAAGCCTTCAGGTAAAGAAAGAACAGGGCAGCATGTTAAGTGGCATATGAGAAAAGTGCTGAAATTGCCTATCCCATATGAAGTCCTCTGGGCTAAGGTGGCAATGCAGCCGGGCATGGATAGGGCTTCCTATACCCTCTAATTCAGCATCTGACAGGATAACAGTGCTTCTTAAACTTAGATAATTAAATTAATTCCATCAATATATAATGTCTCTAAACCCCAAGGGGATCATGCTTGAATGGCATTTAATCAGTGATATCACCACATCTAAAAAAAGAATGATTCCAATGAAGTGTAGAACTGAGATTCAGAAAGTGAAGATCTACTTGATGTTTGAGTGAATACTGCTCTAGTAAGGAAGACTCTAAATTTGGGAGATAAAAACAAACTTGCTGATTTAACTTTACTAGAAATTAAATGTAATACTATTACTATTAACACCTCATTGCCCTGGATCTTTTATTTCATACTTACCAAACAAGCTTCTGCTGAAAAAACGTGCTCCCAATAATCTTGCTAATAACAACTCGAAATGGTTGATCATTTCTATGTGCCAGACACTGTTCTGGGTGCTTTATATATATTTGTTCATTGAATTCTTTTAACAGCACTCTGAAGTGGAAGTCATTATTAACCTCATTGTACAAATGAAAGGACCCAATTCCACAGAGACTAAGAAACTTGCTCAAGACCTAATTGTTAGTAAGTGGCAGAGCTGGGGCTCACAGTGGGCCAGTCATAACTCAAAGTCTGAGATCTTAATCATTGTGAAACATGGCCTTGTTGAATCTGGACTAAGGGAAGTCTTGGAAGCAGGGTAGATACTTAATCACTTGAACAATGTGACTACTTTATATTAATGAAAGTGATTGAGGTATAATGCTTAGAAGTACATTGATCAGTCTTGTGCACAGTTAGTTAGCGGGACTTACACAGAAAGACTAATCTCTTTGTTACTAAGAACTTTTGGTCTTTGGACTTAAAACCCTGACTGCTGGCTCTAGATCTGTGGAGACTATAAGGGTATTACATGTATAAGCCCCTATTGAATAAAATCACCATCAGGATCATCCCATCAGAAATCTAGTGTAATACTACAAAAAGCTTTATTAGAAATAGTGGTGCAGGTATGTACTATAAATGTGATTTTTATAGATGTGTTGAGATTTTTAAGACTGAGTATAAAGTCATGTGAACTCGTGTCAATTTCAATTTTGTGCTAATCTCATTTGCTGCATCTGAGACCTGTTATTTCTTAAAATAATCAAGTTATTAATAGAACAATATTATAAAGATCAATTGAGGGTTTCTGTTGTCCCATTAATTGAAAACAATGAGCCAGTTATTTTACCAGCAAAATGGATTTGTTCAGAAGCAGCAAAAACTGCAATATGAGACACGCAGTTATGGTGAACTTCATACAAGACTATTAAAAAAAGAGAGAGAAATGCTTTAATGTAGGAAAAGGGGAAATTGGGAGGGGCTGTTATAATCAAGACGTCCATAGGTGGAAACTGGGAGTTTGAAGCATGGTAACTGTTCATTGACTGAGCTGTGACAGCTTCTCATTGGTTGAGTTGTTGCCAGGCAAGGGGATCTTTCTTTTCCTGCTTGTGGTAGTAAAGTAGTATCACTCCCTGCCACAGATGCTAGGTATGTATGTCTCTTTCAGTTGGTGTCTATATTAACTTAGGATGGTACATGATGAGAGATTCCCTTTCTGGGCTCCTAACAACCAGTCCATCCTAAAGGAGATCAGTCTTGGGTGTTCATTGGAAGGACTGATGCTAAAGCTGAAACTCCAATACTTTGGCCACCTCATGCGAAGAGTTGACTCATTGGAAAAGACCCTGATGCTGGGAGGGATTGGGGGCAAGAGGAGAAGGGGGCGACAGAGGATGAGATGGCTGGATGGCATCACCAACTCGATGTACATGAGTTTGAGTAAACTCCTGGAGTTGGTGATGGACAGGGAAGCCTGGTGTACTGTGATTCATGGGGTCGCAAAGAGTCGGACACAACTGAGCAACTGAACTGAACTCCATTTAGGTGAGGTTTCCCTTTAGCATCTTTCAAGTTCATTTGTAGGACTCAAAAATGTTTCAAGAAGTAAAGTTGATCATTTGGTAAACTCCTATTGTGTAGGGCAAGTTCTTCTCCCTGAGAAATTACTCCTGAGAGTTGGTTTGTGTCAGCTCCTATAGGCAGGAACAGCTGCTAAGCTATTTTTCTCTTGACATTTACAAAAATAACTTTCAAGTTGTTGCTGTAGTTTAAAAAGTAATATATGGTCTTTCTATTCTCTTTTCTCTCCAAACTTGACTCAGGTGATCCTATCACCATCAGCCATGGTGATGTCCTCTTGTAGCCCTTTAGCTTCCTTCTGGCTGAGAGAAACATCTGGAGACCTGGAGTCATCCATCAGTTCAGTTCAGTCACTCAGTCATGTCCGACTCTTTGTGACCTCATGGACTGCTGGACGCCAGGCTTCCCTGTCCATCACCAACTCCCGGAGCTTGCTCAGACGCATGTTCCTCGTGTTGGTGATGCCATCCAACCATCTCATCCTCTGCCGTCCCTTTTTGTCCTACCTTCAAACTTTCCCAGAATCAGGATCTTTTCCAAGCAGTCAGTTCTTTGCATCAGGTAGCCAAAGTATTGGAGCTTCAGCTTCAGCATCAGTCCTTCCAATGAATATTCAAGAGTGATTTCCTTTAGAATTGACTACTTTGATCTCCTTGAAGTCCAAGGGACTTTCAAGAGTCTTCTCCAACATCACAGTTCAAAAGCATCAATTCTTTGGCACTCAGCTTTCCTTATAGTCCAACTCTTACATCCATACTTGACTACTGGAAAAACCATAGCTTTGACTAGATGGACTTTTGTGGGCAAAGTAATGTCTCTGCTTTCTAATGTGCTTCTAGGTTGGTCAGAGCTTTTCTTCCAATGAGCAATTGTCTTTTAATTTCATGGCTGCAGTCACCATCTACAGTGATTTTGGAGACCAAGAAAATAAAGTCTGTCTCTCTTTCCATTGTTTCCCCATGTATTTGCCATAAAGTGATGGGACTGAATGCCATGATCTACATTTTTTGAATGTTGCGTCTTAAGCCAGCTTTTTCAGTCTCCTCTTTCACTTTCATCAAGAGGCTCGTTAGTTCTTCTTCACTTTCTGCCGTAAGGGTGGTGTCATCTGCATATCTGAGATTATTGATATTTCTCCAGAAATCTTGATTCCAGCTTGTGCTTCACCCAGCCTGGCATTTCACATGATGTGCTCTGCATATAAGTTAAATAGGCACGGTCACAATATACCGCCTTGACGTACTCCTTTCCCTATTTGGAACCAGTCTGTTGTTCCATGTCCCATTCTAACTGTTGCTTCTTGAATTGCATACATGAAAATGAAGCACAGCAAAAGGTAACGGTTTTGCCAAGAGAACACACTGGTCATAGCAAACACCCTCTTCCAACAGAAGAAATGACTCTACATATGGATATCACCAGATGATCAAATCAATCTGAAATGAGATTGATTGTATTTGTTGCAGCTGAGGATGGAGAAGCTCTATACAGTCAGCAAAAACAAGACTGGGAGCTGACTGTAGCTCAGATCATGAAGTCCTTAATGCAAAAGTCAGACTTAAATTGAAGAAAGTAGGGAAACCACTAGACCATTCAGGTATGACCTAAATCAAATACCTAAGATTATACAGTAGAAGTGACAAATAGATTCAAAGGGTCATCCATAGGCACATACTTTAAATAACTAAATCCAACCAGTCATGGTCAAAACCTCACTAGCTCCTCTCACTTCCCCATCTAACCCTCTGCCTCCCATTTCACACTTATCTGGAAAATTCTCACAGTGAGCAAAGCTCAGTCAGATCAACTTTCCTTGATACTTTCTCTTGCCTACCTATTTTTAATCATTTCTTTCCTGTCTACTCCAGTAATTGTCCTTCACCTTCATATATTGCCCTTTCTCATTAATCACACCAAGCCAGCCCGCTTTCCTAATTCTGTGGTTACTTCCACTAATTGCTTTCTGGACACCAACCAAAATGCTTCTTCTCTAAAAGAAGAATTTATTTCTTACAAAAGAATTTCCTATTGCCTTCTTTCATTCAACTCAGTAAACATGGCAGAATTTTCTGAAAGGATGAAGGAAAACAGATGGAAGGAAAGAAGATGGACAAAAGGGAGTGAGGAAGGGAGGGAGGGAGAGACATCACTCATTTGACACCTTATAAAAAATCAGCTGCTCCTCAAATATTGCTTCCTTTCTCTTCTCTACAGAATGTCATGAAAAGCCATTTACTAATGCCTACCAAAGAGAATAGAAACAGCTAAATAAATAATTCTTAATTTAGTTTTCTAATTGATTTTTATTGTGATAATTATAAGATTTAATGTATTGATTTTTAGATACGAACTGTCTTTGGAAGTATTGATCATAGCTGTTACATGTTAACACAGAAAATAAAATATAATCATAGAAGCAAAAACATATATAGAGAGTAGGAGTTTAAATTAACAATAGAATTTTAGTTAAATGGTCATCATCAGTGTTCAGAGGGTAGCCTGACTCTGGTTTATGAATTAGCTATTTGGTTTCTTTTGTTGGGTCATAATTTTATATTAAAATTGAGAAATAAAGGTAGAATAACTTGGTTATACAATATCATTCTCTTCAGAAGCTTGAGACAGTTTAGGATAAGCTCACATGTTTTACATGAGAATAGGTAGAACTAATTTTATTCTATGCAATATTGCTCTTTAGAGCATCGGACCTTGCTTCTATCACCAGTCACATCCACAGCTGGGTATTGTTTTTGCTTTGGCTTCATCCCTGGCAGAGGAACCAGAGATCAAATTGCCAACATCTGCTGGATCATGGAAAAAGCAAGAGAGTTCCAGAAAAACATCTATTTCTGCATTATTGACTATGCCAAAGCCTTTGACTGTGTGGATCACAATAAACTGTGGAAAATTCTGAAAGAGATGGGAATACCAGACCACCTGACCTGCCTCTTGAGAAATCTGTATGCAGGCCAGGAAGCAACAGTTAGAACTGGACATGGAACAACAGACTGGTTCCAAATAGGAAAAGGAGTACGTCAAGGCTGTATATTGTCACCCGGCTTATTTAACTTATATGCAGAGTACATCATGAGAAACGCTAGACTGGAAGAAACACAAGCTGGAATCAAGATTGGTGGGAGAAATATCAATAACCTCAGATATGCAGATGACACCACCCTTATGGCAGAAAGTGAAGAAGAGCTAAAAAGCCTCTTGATCAAAGTAAAAGAGGAGAGTGAAAAAGTTGGCTTAAAGCTCAACATTCAGAAAACGAAGATCATGGCATCTGGTCCCATCACTTCATGGGAAATAGATGGGGAAACAGTGTCAGACTTTATTGTGGGGGGCTCCAAAATCACTGCAGATGGTGATTGCAGCCATGAAATTAAAAGACGCTTACTCCTTGGAAAAAAGGTTATGACCAACCTAGATAGTATATTCAAAAGCAGAGACATTACTTTGCCGACTAAGGTCTGTCTAGTCAAGGCTATGGTTTTTCCAGTAGTCATGCATGGATGTGAGAGTTGGACTGTGAAGAAGGGTGAGCACCGAAGAATTGATGCTTTTGAACTGTGGTGTTGGAGAAGACTCTTGAGAGTCCCTTGGACTGCAAGGAGATCCAACCAGTGCATTCTGAAGGAGATCAACCCTGGGATTTCTTTGGAAGGAATGATGCTAAAGCTGAAACTCCAGTAATTTGCCCACCTCATGTGAAGAGTTGACTCATTGGAAAAGACTTTGATGCTGGGAGGGACTGGGGGCAGGAGAAGAAGGGGACGACAGAAGATGAGATGGCTGGATGGCATCACTGACTCGATGAACGCGACTCTGAGTGAACTCCGGGAGATGGTGATGGACAGGGAGGCCTGGCGTGCTGCGATTCATGGGGTTGCAAAGAGTGGGACATGACTGAGTGACTGAACTGAATTGAATTTTATTCTCTTCTTTCTAGAAATGAAGAAATTAAAATAGGAATATTCTGTGAACTCATGTCTGGATACCAATTTTAGAAATTGCTCTTCTTTAGAATATATTTCTCATATTTAATGTCATTATGATTTGAAAGTCCAAATATGGCAAAAAGTGTCAGTAGCATGCTTGGTAGAGAGAAATTACTAAGGTATATATGATGGCAAATGCAAAGGAGTGAAGTTTATAGTAAATGAGTGAATAAAAAGTAAGGTTGCTGAAAGACTTCCTACATTCAAATGTCAGTGCTAGGATTCCTCGAAAAGTCTTCAAAATTTGTCCCCTTCCCTTGTACCCTTTTGATTTTCCAAGGACTTCTAAAGTGATGTTGGGCCCAAATCTACCTTCTCAGAGCAGCAATCTTATACAGAAAATGATTATTCCCCATTCTTTCCATTAAATAGGCAAAAATCCTTATTTATTTCAAATGTCACTACTAAGGTAGTGGTCTCATTGGAAATTTTCTGATACATCTATGTGGAGGCTATTTCATAGTGATATATATCTTATAAGGAGCAAGTTCATAACAGAACTTGAGTTCTTCACTATCTTGTGCTGAAATGGAAGATGCCTGTAGCAGATTGATAGGGGAAATTAGGGATGTGAGAGCTTTGGGGAATTTTTAGGTCAAATAACCTCTTTGGACTTACTATGCATGCTTCCTACAACTTGAACCAATTAAAATTTTGTGCACTGATTCTAGAAAGTGATGCTCTGCTGAATCATATTGAGGGCTGTAGTAAATTATTGTGTTAATAATTATAAATGATAAACACCTCCTCTTATCTGTCCCTGTCTAATACATTTCCACAGTCATTATGGACTTGGTCATGTGACTTGATTTGACCAATGGGTCATCAGCAAATATGACCGCAGGCTTGTTCTTACACATTGTGGTTTCACTCTTGAACCACAGGATTTCCAAGATAGCCTGCTTTATAGGGGAGGTAGAGGAAAACCAAGGCACTGTGACCAACAGAACTAGCCAACTCATAGCTGTTAGATTGTGGCTACTGGGGTCAACCAGCTTCCAGATAACATGGGGTTAACTATATATGCATAAATGAGTCCAGTCAGCTGCACACAGAGCAAAGACAGTTTCCCCCAGTGAAGCTCTGCTAAGTTGCTAAACCAAACAATTGTACGCAGATGAGTTGTTTTTGCTTTAAGCCACTATAGTTTGGAGTGGTTTGCTTCTCAGCTCTAGATAACCAAGTATTGTCTGTTGAAAAGTGTTTACAAGTTACCAAAATCCAGGTAAGTTTTTCTCATTATCCATGGAATGATGTTGAGTAAATTATACTCTCTGAGACTCAATTATGAGACACAGATATGCAGATGACACCACCCTTATGGAAGAAAGTAAAGAGAAACTAAAGAGTCTCTTGATGAAAGTGAAAGAGGAGAGTGAAAAAGCTGGGTTAAACTCAACATTCAGAAAACAAAGATCATGGCATCTGGTCCCATCACTTCATGGCAAATAGATGGGGAAACAATGGAAAAGTGGCAGACTATTTTCTTGGATTCCAAAATCACTGCAGATGGTGACTGCAGCCTTGAAATTAAGAGATGCTCCTTGGAAGAAAAGCTATGACAAACCTAGACAGCATATTAAAATGCAGAGACACCACTTTACCAACAAAAGTCTGTCTAGTCAAAACTATGTGTTTTTTTTTTTTTTCCCAATAGTCACGTATGGGTATGAGAGTTGGACCATAAAGAAAGCTGAGCACCTAAGGATTAATGCTTCTGAACTGTGGAGTTGGAGAAAACTCTTTAGAGTTCTTTGGGCAGCAAGGAGGTCCAACCAGTCCATCCTAAAGGAAATCAGTCCTGAATATTCATTGGAAGGACTGATGCTGAAGCTGAAGCACCAATACTTCGGCCATCTGATGTGAAGAACTGACTCATTGGAAAAGGTCCTGATTCTGGGAAAGACTGAAGGTAGGACAAGAAGGGGATGACAGAGGATGAGATGGTTGGATGGCATCACTGACTCAATGGATAATGAGTTTGAGCAAGCTCTGGGAGTTGGTGATGGACAGGGAAGTCTGGTGCTGCAGTCCATGGGGCTGCAAAGAGTCAGTCACAACTGAGCAGCTGAACTGAACTGAACTGAGACTCAGGTAGGTAGTAAGTTAAATAGGAATAATATTAGTGTCTTTCTGTTTAGATTTTTTAAAATTACAGAGGTCATTTAGTTTATTTATTCTTTTTCCAGCTGCAAAGACAGAGATTGGTCAAAGTCACACACACACAAAATGCTAGTGTGCTGAAATTAAGTTAGCTCTCCTTTATATAAGTAATAAACATTTTAGTTTAAATGCTATGAGATAGGAGATAGGATGAGATAGGAGGCGAATTCACATTTTAAAAAAAAAGCAAAACCATAAAGTACCCAGGATTTAAGTCAACAACAAAGGAATAAGACTAATAGGGTTTATCAGAGGATGTAAAATAAAGCTAGAATAAATGGAGAGGCCTGCCAGTTTCCTGGAAAGATACGATATTGTTAAGATGTCAATTATGTACAAATTCATACATTTAATTTCAATCGACACTATTTTGTTCTTAGAAACTTAAAAGCTGATAGTACAGGTCCTCTCAAAGAATAATGTATGAATATGGCCAAAAACTGTAGTTAGAAAACAGAACAAGAAATTTGTGGAAAAGATAAAAACATTGGGGAAATAAACTGTGAAGCAATTGTAATTGAAATAGTATGGTTCTGGCATCCTCACTTTTAGGTAATAGTCCTGCATCCTATTTCACTGAGAAAAATAGAAGCAATTAGAAGAGAATTTCCAAATACTCTTACCACTACATATGTCAACGTGTCTGCACGTGTGCCCAGATTCTTTGCCTCTTCCAGTACATTACTGAGAAATGTTCTATATTCTTGTCTGTTACCAACCTGCTTATTTCACAGTGGACTATATCTCCTTTTGCTTGTTAGACTTTTGCCTTAATAATTATTTCTTCTTTCTCTTGCATGATCAACTTCTCCTGCTCCCTTGCATTTTCTAATGGTATACAATTATGCTGCTATTTGTCTTGGTTCAAAAAAAAGAGGAAAAAAGTCTCGCTTGACCCCTTACTTTCCTCCAGTTTCTGCCACATTTTTTTCCTAGCCAAACACCTTTAAGGGAATTTCTATATTCCCTCATTCCACTTCTCATGCTCTGGACATCACTGCAGTGTTTGGTACATCAGTTCAGTTCAGTTCAGTCGCTCAGTCGTGTCCGACTCTTTACGACCCCATGAATCGCAGCACGCCAGGCCTCCCTGCCCATCATACCCCTCCATCAAAATAGCTCTTGTCCACCACATGAAGAACTTCTCTGCTGGGAAAAACAGTGTTCAACTCTAAGCTGTTGATTGACTCAGCACAATGCAGTCTTTAACACAGTTGATCACTCCGTTTTGAAACACTTTTTTCATCTGGATTTTAGTAAATCACTTTATCTTCACAACCACCATTCAGTCTCAAGGCTTTAAATGACATATTTACATGATGAATCTCAAAGCATATCTCCAGCTGAGACGTCTCATTAAAACTCCAAACTTACCTATCCATCCATGTGTTCAATATTCTTAGTTGAATGTCTAATAGGTATCTCAAACTTAAAAAGCTCAAGCCTAAGCTCTTGGATCTTGACACCCCAAAATATTCCTCCTCCACCCCCTTTCCTTCTAACAAAAATGGCAACAACATTCTTCTAGCTGCTTAAAGCCAACATTGTGATGTTGCCCTATGTTCATGCCTTGTAACAGAAAATCCTGTTGACTCTAGTTTGCAAATATTTTTAGAAAGTCCTCCATCACTATCAGTGTCAATCAAATGATTATTTTTTTTCTTTCCTGAATTATTGTGATAACCTCTTAATTTGCCTTCCTTCATAACCCTTCTATATAGGTAAACTATAACTAAAGTATCTGCATTAAAGAGGTCCTCTAATAATCAATATGGCTAATATCATCTTTCAACCGTATACTGTTAGTATGACTATAGGTAAATCATGAAAAATTTTAGCCCTTACTCCTTTTCAATGAAATATATATGTCATTTGCTCTCTCTATCCTGCAGATTTTGAGAGGATTGAACAAATAAAAGGTGCACATCTGTGTATGTGAAATTTGTAAAGTGCTACCAAAATATAAAGTGATAATAACAAAATGACAGAAAGATTACTGTGATGACTGGATGAATGGCTGTTCACTATATAATATTTCTTCAAGTGTCATAAAATATTAACAGTAATTTTAGGTTAATAGAAACCATAATATAATAACCACTTCATAGACTCTGCTGTGCAAAATGAATGGGGGGATGGGCTGAAGTGTGTAGCACAGCCACTTTAGATGGGTTTGTAAAGATTTATTATGCCCATGGAGCAATCTGCAGTAGAGTAAATTGGCATTTGAGGGGTGTCACAAATAATAATGTAATACATCTTGCACTACAATGCACAGGTGTCCAAAGGCTATTACAATCCAAGCGTTTCACCAAAATTGTATGAAGTTAATAGCATGGCTACTATGAGAAGGGTACTCAGAAAAGAGCTTTTTAAAAAAATCTATTTAGCGCAATCACCCCTACCTTTAGCCCAATAAAACCACAGCAACTCAAGAAATTAAATTGGCTGATTCCAATTCAGCCACTACTTGTTTAAGTAATAATTGCAGGATAAAATAGTTGCTTATCAGAAGAGCATCTGAAACTTCAGGCTTATTAGATTGAACCATGTATAAAGGATTGTTGAAACTTGACTGAGGATCTCAAAGATACCTGGCCTCTCTGTATTGGGATACTTCCAGAAGGAGTTGAATGAGTCCTTTCTAGTAAGAACTTTGGTATGAGATATTTTGTGGAATATTTGGTTCAGAAAATCTTTTACAACTATTGCAAAAGGATAAGGTATTTGATGCATCCTTTTTGTATCTTTGTATCAGTTCTTGAGTGAAATTTCTCTTTATTAGGTTCCACTGATTGATTATTAAAACTCCCCACAAACATAGGTTCAGTTCTGAATACAAAGGAAATAATAAAGCTCTACTTTTTCTATGCTATACTCAGTTAAACCCAATGTGATATCTTCTACCTAATTAAAAAAATATAAGTTTAAAGATGTTACTCAGATACTGGGATAGAAAAATTTCTTTCATGGGCAGAAGTTAAGGGAGCCAGACTACATTAAAGATGATAAAAGAGTATCATAACTCCCATTCTTAGAAACCATTTTAGTTTTTATACCAGTTTCTATGTCTACCAGGATTTATGTTAGGGGTTGGAGCCACAGGGCTGAGCAGGAACAATATGGTCCCTGATGTGTTATTTTGGTATGATGTTCAGATATATGGCCTCTTATTTTCTGAGATCTCCAGACTTTGTTTCCCTCCCCTACTTCCTTTGGACCTTCTCTTTTCTTCACTCATACTTTTGAGGTCATGCTCCATTTGAATTTATTTCAGGCTGACTCTTTTTAACGTGAGGATTTAGCCAAGAAGGGATTTTCAGTTTGTCAGTCTGGAGAGCTCATGGCAACATTATGGCTTGAGCTACTTTAGACATCTCAGTGGACCCCTGCAATTATCCCATGACTGGAGTTTCAGCTGGAGTGTTCAACCAACTCAGCCTTTCCTCTGAGTACTACTGACTGTTTGAGGTCCCCTTGCACCTCCTTGCTTCTCACATTGTTGCTGATGATACACAGGTCTTTTATTTGTCATGATTTGTCCATACTTTCTCACATGAGGGGCTACATATGAGTAGTGTTCTTCAGTTGCTCAGTTATGTCCAACTCTTTGTGACCTAGTGGACTGCAGCACACCAGGCTTCCTTGTCCTTCACTGTTACCTGGAGTTTGCTCAAACTCATGTCCATTGAGTCAGTGGTGCCATCCAACCATCTCCTCCTCTGTTGCCCTCTTCTCATCCGGCCTTCAGTGTTTCCCAGCATCAGGGTCTCAATGAGCCGGCTCTTCACATCAGGTGGTCAAAGTATTGGAGCTTCAACATCAGTCCTTCCAAAGAATATTTAGGGTTGATTTCCTTTAGGATTGACTGGTATGATCTCCTTGCTGTCCAAGAACTCTCAATAGTCTTCTCCAACACCACAGTTCAAAGGCATCAGTTCTTCAGGGCTCAACCTTTTTTGTTATCCAGCTCTTACATCCATACATGACGACTGGAAAAATCATAGCTTTGACTATATGGACCTTTGTCGGCAAGGTAATGTCTCTGCTTTTTAATATGCTGTCTAGATTTGTCATAGCTTTTCTTCCAAGGAGCAAATGTCTTCTAATTTCATGGCTGCAGCCACCACATGCAGAGATTTTGGAGCCCAAGATAATAAACTCTATCAGTGTTTCCATTGTTTTCCCATCTATTTGCCATGAAGTGATGGGACCATGCCATGATCTTCTACATATATATTCCACCTATTTTTCCTGTTGATATTTTCTGTGGGGTTTGATTTCTCTATTTTAGTTGTTTTTTTTTTCTTTAATGGAGAATTCAAGGAGATTCAAAAACTCTGTCACCATTGCCATCTTCCCAGAACTCAAAACATGTGTTTTTAAACTTGGTTGGACAAGTAGAGAATCTCTGGAAATGGAATAAAGCTAAGAGTTATTATACACATGCCAGAAGTGACAACTAACATCACAGCTGGTCTGTACACAAGACTGGGAACTGTGAATCAGGCAGTTGTTTATCAATATCAGAATGTTTTTATTCTTGGAAAGCTTTCTTTCAGGCTGTTAAATCTATACTCACTAGCATTCTATGAATATGTATATATACATGTAGACTGCAGACAAAAACGCATAATATTTTGGAACTGGGAACCAAAATGGGATGCTGTATTACCACCTGTGTCTAATTAAATATTTGTGGTAATTTAATGTAATTAAAAATTAAACAACCATTTGGTAGAGGATAATATATCATATTTCCTACATCACTTATGTGCTTCAATATGCTCTCTAGCTGATTGTTTTAACTTGGATTTAATGTTTACAGCTCCCACTATTGTTGGTTCACGTTTGCTGAATTTTACATTTAAAACACCCTCTGTTTGCATCTCTTTCCTCCCACTCTTCACCCAGTTAATTTCCTCATCCTTCTCAGGTCTTAGCTTGAATGTCGCTTTCTAAAAAAGGTGTTTTTTAAACTACTGCACGTCCACCTCCTGGTGACTCAGATAGTAAAGAATCTGCTGGCAATGTGGGAAACATAGGTTCGAGCCCTGGATCAGGAAGATCACCTGGAGAAGGAAATGGCAACCCACTCCAGTATTCTTCCCTGGAAAATTCCGTGGACAGGAGCCTGGTGGGCTACAGTCCATGGGGTCACAAAGAGTTGGGCACGACTTAGCAACTAACACATACAAACGCCCAGCTCCAGCTGAAATCCAGTTTTCTTCCTATTACTTAATTTTTTTTTTTTCCTTATTTGGCTTCACTGGGTCCTAGTTGTGGCACGTGGGATCATTTAGTTGTGGCATACAGGAAGTTTAGTGGCGGCATGTGGGATCTAGTTCCCTGACCAGGGATCAAATCTGGGCCCTTGCATTGGGAGCTTAGAGTCTTAGCCACTGGACTACCAGGGAAGTACCTCCTCTTATTCTTTGTAATAATATTAATAGTTCATTCTTTTGGGGTTCCCAGCAAGTATCAATGTTCTTTGAATAAACAAATGAACAATAAAGCACCATCTCCTTATGATTTTCATACAATTTTTTAAACTCTGATTTTGAGGAATAAGGTAAACTCAACACCATTTCTAAAGAAAATAGAGCCATAAAACTTCAACTAATTCAGTGTCTGAAGCTCTGCCACAGGACTAAATTGATGGGTTTGTTTTTGAAGTGTGAACCACAGCCCTTATCTTTTCTTTTGAAGGCCCAGCAAGAACAGTGTCATGTAACTTTTAGTGCTATTATTATGTTCTTAATTTTTAAATTTTTATTTTTTGGCTGCTCTTGGTCCTTGTTGCTGCCTGTGGGCATTCTCTCCTTGCGGTGAGCAGAGCCTGTTCTCTAGTTGCAGTGCGCAGGCCTCTCATTGTGATGGTTTTTCTTGTTGCGGAGCATGGGCTCTAGGATGCTTAGGCTCTGTCGTTGTGGCATATGGGCTTGCTTGCCCCAGGGCACATGGGATCTTCCTGGACCAATGTCTCCTGCATTGGTAGGTGAATTCTTAACCATTGGACTACTAGGGAAGTCCCTATCATTATTATTTGTCTGTACAGTTCCTCTACTATCATATTAGGAGCAATTTCCCCCAAGGCAGGGATGTATATTTATATAACTTGACTCTACTGCAGCTTAGAAGTGGGCAACTAAACCAAGTGGGCCCAATTGGGATTTCCTGATAGGGATGCAAAATCAGGATTTAAGCCTAGTTGGTCTTTTCAATAGCAGATCTATAAACCTCAGAGATATGGTCACCCATGTCCTACCATGTGAACTTTTAAAAAAGGAAAGGTGGGTTTTATGGGTTAGAATTATAGTGCACTCTGGCAGAGAGGTAGAAATAAGAGATGAGCCATGTTCTATTGGTATTTTCATCCCTGGTTACAGGTTTATTCTGAGGCCTGATTGAATCTGTATCCTTTAGTCTCCATAAAACATTTTTATACACCTAAAATTCTTCTTTAGTATAATCTAATTTAGTGGCTTTTTGCCAGTTGTAGTCTTCAGAGAAATGATAATAATTAATAGCTATTGAATGAACCCATGACATGACCTTTAACAGATATAAATTTATACAGGTTTCAGTTGAAGAAATAAGCAGTCACTATCACTAAGATACATTCATTCTTCATACAACACTTAATTATGTTATATAGGACATGCAGAACTATTCAGAATTTCTACTTACTTGGCAGTTCATATCAGAATTGAACTTGAGATTCATCTAAGCCGTTTGAGCATGTCTCTGGCATCTTCCATGTGTGTCATGCTCCTTAAAGAGGGCTCAGCTAAGTTCTTCAATAAGAGCTGCAGAGCCCATGTAAAGCAGTGGTATTAATGTAACTTACACTATCCAAGGCCCATCTTTAAATAACAAATGCAGTTGTTTAATTTACTTCCAGCATATCAGGGCACCACTAAGAGGTGGGGTGTTTAGAAAGCCCTGATCCTAAATATGGAATATTTATCTCTGACTCTGGCATAGAAACCAGCTGGGGCCAGAGATAAACCAAACTATCTGCAACTTCAAGGAGTTCTTTTGCTCCTGCTGACATCACAGAAGCTTCCCATGAAGGCTTTCTTAAGCCAAGACCTCTGATCGAGTGTTTGAACCAGACTGTCTTATTGATTCTGTGATCCAATACTTTCAGAGGTTGATTTTCATACCATGTGCCTGGAGCAAGCTAAATTCAAGTCCAAGACAGGATAATTTGTTGAACAAACTGTAGCTTATGAAACTAAGGAAGAACTTTCTTTAGCCATAACTTCTAGGTGTCATCAAAGTGAGGGAAAAACACAAAGATTAGGGCTTTGGTAAATAGTAGCTACTTGGGTAAATCAGAGCCAGGCCAACCGTCTGGTACATCATTCTCCATGACTAACAAAGAAAATATTGAGGAAGAGATGCTAAATGAATATTTTCCATGTAATTTGTACCTGTATCTTTCTACTGATCCAGAACAATTCTTAACTTCTCAAGATGAGCTACTGCTTTTTATTTGAATTGATTATAAAGGTGATACTTTCTTTTACTCTTTTTTGCTGCTGCTACTGCTAAGTCGCTTCAGTCGTGTCCAACTCTATGTGAGTCCATAGACGGCAGCCCACCAGGCTCCCCCGTCCCTGGGATTCTCCAGGCAAGAACACTGGAGTGGGTTGCCATTTCCTTCTCCAATGCATGAAAGTGAAAAGTGAAAGTGAAGTCGCTCAGCCGTGTTCGACTCTTAGCGACCTCATGGACTGCAGCCTACCAGGCTCCTCCGTCCATGGGATTTTCCAGGCAAAAGTACTGGAGTGGGGTGCCATTGCCTTCTCTTTTTTGCATGTTTATACCATTATGATATTAATACTAAATGAAAGTAAGGAAAATACTTCAATTTTTAAGTTTATTAATGGACTAATTGCAAACAACTAATTAGTATTTAAATCAGGATCTTGCGGAACATGCTATTAGCAATCTTCATTAGAGCATTTGGAGTTTAGTGACTAAATTCCAAGTTAACCTATTTCAGTAATTCCCAATGTTTCATGTATTTGTGTTTGTATATCCATATGTGTGAGCAGTCAAATGTCTTTATCCTATTGTGCTGATTATTGTTTTTATTCATTTTCACATTTTGTATTGCATACCTCCCTTGTTATGTTTAGAACCATTAAGCCTCCATGGTTAAGACTGGAATTGCTATGAGTTTTCAAGCACTGTCCCTAATTGCTATTACTATGGCTAATGACAGCATAGAAATGATTATAATCACACAGAAAAAAAAGCAAATTGGATATTTTAATCAGAATAGTGTAGATTAAAACAGGACTAACAGTCCTCATGTGGAAAATCGATATTTAAACAAGAAATGTCTCCTTTCTCTAAAAATGAGGTTTCCCTTTAAAGGCGCTTTTGTTTGTAATCCTCCATAAGCACTCCGTGTCTATATATCACGGCATTCAGCATATTGCTGGAGCAAAGGGAAACTTTGTTGTAATGAAATGTCATTTCTTCCCAAAAGTCTTGCACATTTAAATCTGTGGAAGTAATGAAGCTGATATCATCAAAATATCCCCTGTTCCTGAAAATTAAATGTTTTTTATTGATTTTTCAAGTATGCCAGAGTCAGCATTTTATCATATAATTTCTTATGGATTTTCCTCTATCCATAGAAATAAAGCTATTAACTCTTACGTATGAGCTTTAGCTTTTTTTTTTTTTTTTCTATTTTGCTGGAAATTTGTTTTGCAGTGTTGTTGCATTTCTTGCCAGTTACTAACTTGAAGGCTTTTAAAGTGCTTCTTTACTTTTTTAGCTTAGGTGCCAGCTGTTAGGGCAAGACAAGAATTACCACAGTGTGAGCAGAGCAAGATGAGAATTATTACCACAGTGTGAGCGGAATTGGAAAACCTTGTTTTGAGGGATCTCTGTTTCAATGACTGAGGCAAAGGTCAATGTGGTGGCCATGTTGTTTGACATGTAGAATAGCTGCATAATGTCAGATCTGTTCATCAGCTTTCCTGACTACAAACCATGTGACTATGCGATAGTAACTCTTACGAGCTTCTGTTTGTCCACGTAGAAAATGTGGAAAGTAAGGAGCCCTGGAAAACGTGTCACTCAAGGAATGTAAGGGGAAAAGAGCATAGTGCGTACAAAATAGCTTTGTAAATTGAATACAACTAAAAAAAGGTCAGAGCCTCTTGGCATTTCCGAAGCTAACACAGAAGATTAAAATTTCTTGAGAAACTGGTAAATGTTTTTATTTTTAATTTTTTTTGAGATAGAGCAGAACCTGGCTTGTGCAGGAATGTTCTAAAGCTTTACTTGTAGATTTCTGTCTCAGATGGAAAGGAGAACTATTAAGCATTGTATGCTGCTAAGTCACTTCAGTTATGTCTGACTCTGTGCAACACCATAGACAGCAGCCCACCAGGCTCCCCCGTCCCTGGGATTCTCCAGGCAAGAACACTGGAGTGGGTTGCCATTTCCTTCTCCAATGCATGAAAGTGAAAAGTGGAAGTGAAGTCACTCAGTCATTTCCGACTCTTAGCGACCCCATGGTCTGCAGCCTACCAGGCTCCTCCATCCACGGGATTTTCCAGGCCAGAGTACTGGAGTGGGGTGCCTTTGCTTTCTCTGAAGCATTGTATACTGAATGTCTTTGGGGCACTCATTAAAAAAAAAAAATACCTTGTAGATGTATAAACCTTTTAGATGCAACAGTTCCTTTACCTTACTATTGTTTTTAATAATTAATGACCATTTTTAGTTATTGGAGTTATTTATAGATAGAATCTTAATTTTCAAGTTTTCTGATTACAGATAGGATAATGACGAGGAATCAGTGTTTCTCATAAATCATGGTGAGTTATGAGAAAGAAAGTATTGTACTTTCCTTCTTATCATTCATGTTTCTGAATTTCAGGCAGAAATTCTGGAAATGAAACAAAGTGTGAGTAATGTAGAAGTTAATATATGTAACTTGAACTGTGAAGTTTAAGCACTAAATATACTGATATTTTATAAACACACACACACACACATACACATATATATATATGGCATTTCGTACCATATTTATGCATTAAGTATTGTGGATATTGTTGTTGTTCAGTCACTAAGTCATGTCCAACTCTTCGTCACCCCTTGGACTTCAGGACAACAGGCTCCCCTGTTCTTCTTTCTCTTGGACTTTGCTCAGATTCATGTCCATTGTGTTGATAATGCATTCTAACCATCTCATCCTCTGTTGCCCTTTTTTCTTTTTGCCTTTAATCTTTCCTGGGATCAGGATCTTTTTCAATGAATTGGCACTTCACATCAGGTAGCCAAAGTATTGGAGCTTCAGCATCAGTTCTTCCAATGAATATTCAGGGTTGATTTCCTTTGTGATTGATTGGTTTGATCTTCTTGCTGTCCAAGGGACTATCAAGAGTCTTCTCCAGCATCACAGTTTGAAAGCATCAATTCTTCAGTGCTCAGCCTTCTTTATGGTCCAACTCTCACATCCATACATCAGTTCAGTTCAGTTCAGTTCAGTTGCTCAGTCATGTCCGACTCTTTGAGACCCCAAGAATCGCAGCACGCCAGGCCTCCCTGTCCATCACCAACTCCCAGAGTTCACTCAGACTCACGTCCATCGAGTCCGTGATGCCATTCAGCCATCTCATCCTCAGTCGTCCCCTTCTCCTCCTGCCCCCAATCCCTCCCGGCATCAAAGTCTTCTCCAATGAGTCAACTCTTTGCATGAGGTGGCCAAATTACTGGAGTTTCAGCTTTAGCATCATTCCTTCCAAAGAAATCCCAGGGTTGATCTCCTTCAGAACAGACTGGTTGGATCTTCTTGCAGTCCAAGGGATTTTCAAGAGTCTTCTCCAACACCACAGTTCAAAAGCATCAATTCTTCGGCACTCAGCCTTCTTCACAGTCCAACTCTCACATCCATACATGACTACTGGAAAAACCATAGCCTTGACTAGATGGACCTTAGTTGGCAAAGTTATGTCTCTGCTTTTGAATATGTTATCTAGTTTGCTCATAACTTTTCTTCCAAGGAGTAAGCGTCTTTTAATTTCATGGCTACAGTCACCATTTGGAGTGATTTTGGAGCCCCAAAAAATAAAGTCTGACACTGTTTTCACTGTTTCTCCATCTATTTCCCACGGAGTGATGGGACCGGATGACTACCGGAAAAACCATAGGCTTGAGTATAGGGACCTTGTTGACAGAATAATATCTCTGCTTTTCAACACACTGTCTAGGTTTGTCATAGCTTTTCTTCCAAGAAGCAAGTGTCATTTAATTTCATGGCTGCAGTCACCATCTGCAGAGATTTTGGAGACCAAGATAATAAACTCTATCACTGTTTCTGTTGTTTCCCCATCTATTTGCTAAGAAATGACATGGCCAGATGCTATGATCTTAGTTTTTTGAATGTTGAGTTTTAAGCCATCTTATTCATTCTTCTCTTTCACCCTCAAGAGACTCTTTAGTCATGATATCATTTCCATATCTGATGTTGTTAGTATTTCGCCTGGCAGTCTTGTTTCCAGATTGTAATTCATCCATCCTGGCATTTCACCTGATGTACTCTAAGTTAAATAAATAGGGTGATAATATATATCCTTGTTGTATTCCTTTCCCAAGCTAATTCATTGAACTCCTCACATGAATTTTAATAGCAGAAAAGAACATCTGATGTCATTCTAGAGAGTTGTTATTTAATTTGTAATGCCATTGATATAGAATAACAGTTTTTTCTTGGTTTATAATGATAATTTCTCTATATATTTCAAAGTTATTTTTACTTTTTAAAATTCTTTTAGTCCAGTTGCTTTTTGATGACCTTCCTGCCCTTGGGGCTATAATCAGATGAAGGGTGTGTATGCTGAGTTGTGTCCAACTCTGTGACTCCATGGACTGTAGCCTGGCAGGCTCCTATGTCCATGGGATTTTCCAGACAGGAATAATGGAGTGGGTTGCCATTTCCTCCTCCAGGGGATCTTCCTGACCCTAGGATTGAACCCACGCCCCCTTGCAGTGGAAGTGTGAAGTCTTAACTATGATAATAAAGTTAAAAATGGCATATTATACTGTGAAATCATAAACAGAATTTATTAACCAGTACTTCAGTTCTAAGTGCCTTTTTTAGCTCATTAATTCTCTTAGGGCACCATAGGAAAAGTTGTAAGAGCTCACCATTCATGTGCAGTTTCTCCTGGTCACTCCCATGGTACCCTTTCCAATGCATATGTTTTAACTTGCTCCCCTATCCCAAGACTGGCAACCTTTTTTCTCTGGCATTTTCAGATTAGACTTCAGGGCACAGTTGAAGATGAGAAATAGCCTGGACCTACCTCAGGAAGCAGCTTATACCACCTCTTATGTCTCAAAGGTTCAGTTCCAAGTCTTATCAGAATTATGTTGTTCAAAGTCCTAGCAAAGGATTTGCTATCAGAGATGTTTTCTTGGCAAATTTGAAGTTGAATCAGACTCTTGGCATTTACTTGCAAAACTCTCTTGATGACAGCAGCTTCTAGTCTGTGGGAAAGGGATAATGTGGTCTCAGCCTCATAAAATCTGATATTTAAATTTAATACAATATAAACTTGGCAAGTGATATTAGCCATATTTAAACTGACAGATACAAGTAGAACTTGTAGACAAATACTGAAAAATAAAAAGCAGTTACCCAACAGGACAACAAAACAGTGATTTTGGTTTTGTAAACACTGCTGGGAAAGACAAGCCTGTTAATCCACATAACTCATAGATTTTTCTGTAGAACACCTCTTTCCTTCAAGAGGGGATGCCCTGATGAATATCAGAAATGCACTGAGACAGGAGGAGTTAAAGATGAAAGATTCCTCGCATGTTATTGTGTTTGCATGATACGACTCCTGTAAAGGAAGTGAGTAGAATAATATAAATGGTTATATCATTGTGATATTCTAAGTCTCCCTGCTATCCAAAAGTCCACTTCCACACTTATGCTAAGTATAGGTATATAGTCCTAAAGTGTTTTAAAATTACATATTTTGAACTCAATGCTTTGAATATATATTTGTGCAGGGAGCAGCTTCTGTCTATGGAAAGTAGGATTCGTTATTTTCCATTCATCAGGGGTCATGTTTTTAATTCTAGCCTGGCTTTCCCTGCACATCTCTAGCACATGCAGGTTATTGCTTTACATCTTTGTTGTTTTCTATTCTAAGTGTAAAGTAGAAAATCGTGTTCTAGTATTGATGAGATGCCAACATTTCCATCTAGATCCAGACCAGAAAAATAACACATTCCATATAGCTTTACCATAAACTTTAGATTTTCTGTGTTTCTAAATTATCTTTGGTAGCACACCCAACAGATTTTTCCTATATTGCTGACTTCCCAGGTAGTGGGTTGTTTTTTTTTTTTTTTTTTCCCCCGCCTTCATTTTTGGGAGTAGAGAAACACTAACAGCAACAAATTTAAAACCTGCTCTTGCCTTCTAAGGCCTTCTAACCCAAAGCTGACTTAATATTTCTGAACTTTACTCAGCAGAGTCTGTTTGTAACTCAGATCCAACCACTGGTTGAATGTACATGTGTGTGCTGCAGAGCTAAACAGAAATAATTCTTTCTTTCATGCTCAGTACAGCAGAAGCAGGAATATCATGAGAGTATAAAAAGGAGAACTTCTCTTCATTTCTACTCCTGCTGTCCCACCTAATTTGAAAGAATTAGTTCTGCAACAACAAGATATGGGCCAACCTGTATATTACATATATTTTTATAGAAAAAAAAAAAAACAAAACAAACCTGGTACCGCAATTCTTATACAGTCTGGTGTTATCATCACTTATGTTTTGGATGCCTGATGTCAACAAAAGTTTTCCCCTCTTGCCTGCTTGACAATACTATCTACATGCACACATATTTTTAAACAAATACATATTTTTGCACCATTTGCTCTTTTCCTTTTTGTTTTTAGCTTAACCTTAGAGCATACACATTTTCCTGATTGCTATCTGAATTTCATGCAGTTTTCAATGGCTGCATAGTGAATTATCCGTTTTATTGATATACAAATAAGTGATTTCTGGCCGATTTAACCTTAAGATTAAATCTAATTTGCTGTTACAGAGGATGTCAGAATGAAGATACATGCCTGCCTAAAATACTTGTGTTACATTCATTTTTATATAGTAATAGGATGTGCTTCTACACATTGTTTTAGTATCTCTGGTGTCCTGACCCACTATTCCTGAATGACAAATCACTCTACCTTTAGTGACATAAAGCTGCAACAAATTTATGATCCTCATGGATTTGGTGGTCAGGAATTTGGAAAGGACCCTGTGGAGATAGAATTCTATTGGGAGCCTCTGCTGGGAAGGCTAGCTGGGGGTTACTTAACTGATGCTTCTCTCTAGAAGTTTTGCCACTCATATCTCTGGCTGTGAGCCTGTGATAATTCAAATGCTGGAACATGGCTGGGACATCTTACAATGTCGCATCTCAGCTCTGAAAGGGAACATCTTGCAAGGAAACCACTGGCACATGGTGTTCCATGTGTCCAAGCAGAGCAAAAAGCTATACAGGAAACTAAATCATGTAAGGCTTTGTAGGGGGCAGGCTTCTTTGGATCTAACCTCAGAAGTCACATGAGTGAATCAATAGAGATAGTTGAGATTCAAGGAAATTAGACTCCCTCTTCCAATGGGGAACTGGTAAGGTCATATTATATAGATGAGCACATAGGGTTGAAGATATTTTTCCAGGCATCTTTGGCATACATGGGTTACTAGAGTGCTGTTTCTCATGGGAACATGTGTTAATTGCTTAGGGGAACCATGGAAATGATGCCTCTTTTGTGACAGAGGGTTTCTACAAACCGCTTTGCCATCCCAGAGAAATGCATAAGTTTAACTCTGCATGGCTTCCCTGGTGGCTCAGATGGTAAAGAACCCACCTGCAATGTGAGAGACCTCGGTTCAATCCCTGGGTTTGGAAGATCCCCTGGAGGAGGGCATGGCAACTTGCTCCAGTATTCTTGCCTGGAGAATCCCCATGGACTGAGGTGCCTGGCAGGGTGCAGTCCATGGGGTTGCAGAGTTGGACATGATTGAGTGACTAAGCACAGCCAACCATTGACAGAATGCAGATTCCTTCAGTGCTTGTCACTCAGACCTCAGAAACAACTTTGGAGCAGGGCCATGGTGTTTTAGATTCACTTCCCTTGTCTTCCCTTAGAGTTACCTCTCTTCTCAAAGCTGACTTCTTTTCTTCTAATTATAAAAGTAAACATGCCCTGAGACATGCTTATCATCTCTTCTTTCTAGCTGAGATCTGATGGCTAGGATTATGCAAAATGCCTGATTAAGTTGATTAATCTATTTAGTCTTTCGTTCTTGCATGAATGCCTGGATATATAGATTTATTCCTTTAGCAAAAGTTTATTGAGTAGTTTTTTTCTAAGTTATCTACATTGTGAATAATGCTATGATTCCCACTATCATGGATTTTAGGGCAGCATGAGAAAGACATGGATAATGTACATTATAGCACACATACAATAGCACATTGTGATAAATGCTGTGAAAGATGAGAGTGATGTGTGAAGAATGAGGAGCCAAGCTGGTGAAGAGGTGGAAGTAAAGCATTTGAGACGTAGCATTTATTTGAAAGTGAAATTCATAGTTGAAGAATGGAAGGAAGGCCAGTTTGACTACTGTATTGAGGGAAGCCAAGGGTAGTGCAAGAGCTCTGGGAGATGGGCAGTGCTCTGGTGCAATAGGATCTGGCAGGCCAGCTGAATTCTCTTCTCATAAGGGGACTCATTCAACTGTCTAAAGAGAGAAGTAACATGGTTTGATATATTCTTTAATAATAGTTTGGGTGAAGAATGGTTTGAGGGAGGCCAGAGGGAACAGTGAGACAAAAATACCCAGCATTTTAGTTTAGAGATAATCAAGGTTGGTAGAGAAGATGAAGAGAATCGGAAAGCTTTCAGATGTATCTCAAAGTTTAAATTAAGATACATGGACCCCAGTGTTCATAGCAGCACTGTTAACAATAGTCAAGACATAAAGACAACCTAAATCCATTAATAGATGCATGGATAAACAAGATGTGGTACGTATATGAAATGGAATATTACTCAGCCTTTAAAAGAATAAAACGATGCCATTTGCAGCAATATAATGCATCTAGAGAATATGATAGTAGATCATAATATCTAAGTAAGGCAGAGAAAAATATAATATAACTTATGTGAAATCTGAATAAAATGATACAAATGAACTTATGAAACAGAAACAGACTCACAGACATAGAAAACAAACATTGATACCAAAGGGGAATGTAGTGGGAGGGAGTGATAAATTAGGAGTTTGGGACTAACAGATACACACTATTATATATAAAACAAGTAAACAAGAAGGTCCTACTGTATAACACAGGGAACTCTATTCGATATCTTGTAATGACCTGTAATGGAAAATAATCTGATAAAGAATATATGTATATATGTATATGTATACACACACAGACACACACACATATATATATATGACTGAATCACCTTGCTGTACACCTGAAACTAATACAACAGCGAATAAACTACACTTCAATAAAAAATAAAGAGAAAACCCGTGATAAATGAGTTGCAGGGAATAAGGAGAAACCAGCCCAAGAGGCTCCTTTGGTGTAACTGTCAATCCTTAATGACAGACAAAGACAGAGAACTGTGAATTGCACTCGGCATGAGGATGTGACAACGCTGGTTTGGGAAGCAAGACGCCTGCTGTGGGCTGGAGTTTAAGAAAATACGGCCAAGTCCTTAAAAGTTCCATAAGGCCCTACAGGCTATTGTGGCTGTAGGAAAGGAGGTGTAAATGAGCAGTAGAATGTGAGGGCGGAGAGGTAGTTCAGTTCAGTCGCTCAGTCGTGTCCAACTCTTTGCGACCCCATGAATCACAGCACGCCAGGCCTCCCTGTCCCTCACCAACTCCCGGGGTTCACTCAAACTCACGTCCATTGAGTCGGTGATGCCATCCAGCCATCTCATCCTCTGTCGTCCCCTTCTTCTCTTGCCCCCAATCCCTCCCAGCATCAGAATCTTTTCCAATGAGTCAACTCTTCCCATGAGGTGGCCAAAGTACTGGAGTTTCAGCTTCAGCATCAGTCCTTCCAATGAACACCCAGGACTGATCTCCTTTAGGATGGACTGGTTGGGTCTCCTTGCAGTCCAGGGGACTCTCCAGAGTCTTCTCCAACACCACAGTTCAAAAGCATCAATTCTTCAGCACTCAGCTTTCTTCACAGTCCAACTCTCACATCCGTACATGACCACTGGAAAAACCATAGCCTTGACTGGATGGACCTTTGTTGGCAAAGTAATGTCTCTGCTTTTGAATATACTATCTAGGTTGCTCATAACTTTCCTTTCAAGGAGTAAGTGTCTTTTAATTTCATGGCTGCAATCACCATCTGCAGTGATTTTGCAGCCCAAAAAAATAAAGTCAGCCACTGTTTCCACTGTTTTCCCATCTATTTCCCATGAAGTGACGGGACCAGATGCCATGATCTTCATTTTCTGAATGTTGAGCTTTAAGCCAACTTTTTCACTCTCCTCTTTCACTTTCATCAAGAGGCTTTTAGTTCCTCTTCACTTTCTGCCATAAGGTGGTGTCATCTGCATATCTGAGGTCATTGATATTTCTCCCAGCAATCTTGACTCCAGCTTGTGCTTCCTCCAGCCCAGCATTTCTCATGATGTACTCTGCATATAAGTTAAATAAGCAGGGTGACAATATACAGCCTTGACGTACTCCTTTTCCTGTTTGGAACCAGTCTGTTGTTCCATGTCCAGTTCTAACTGTTGCTTCCTGACCTGCATACAGGTTTCTCAAGAGACAGGTCATGTGGTCTGGTATTCCCATCTCTTGAAGAATTTTCCAGTTTCTTGTGATCCACACAGTCAAAGGCTTTGGCATAGTCAATAAAGCAGAAATAGAAGTTTTTCTGGAACTCCTTTGCTTTTTTGATGATCCAGCAGATGTTGGCAATTTGATCTGTGGTTCCTCTGCCTTTTCTAAAACCAGCTTGAATATCTGGAAGTTCACGGTTCACATACTGCTGAAGCTTGGCTGGGAGATTTTTGAGCATTGCTTTATTAGTGTGTGAAGTGGAGTGAAGAGAAGTCGCTCAGTCATGTCTGACTCTTTGCAGCCCCATGGACACTAGCCTGCACCAAGCTCCTCTGTCCATGGGATTTTCTAGGCAAGAGTGCTGGAGTGGGTTGTTGTTTACTTCTCCAGGGAATCTTCCCAACCCAGGGATTGAACCCAGGTCTCCTGCATTGTAGACAGATGTTTTACCGTTTGAGCCACCAGGGAAGTGAGATGAGTGCAATTGTGCGGTAGTTTGAGCATTCTTTGGCATTGCCTTTCTTTGAGATTGGAATGAAAATGGACCTTTTCCAGTCCTGTGGCCACTGCTGAGTTTTCCACATTTGCTGGCATATTGAGTGCAGCACTTTCACAGCATCATCTTTCAGGATTTGAAAGAGCTCCACTAGAATTTCATCACCTCCACTAGCTTTGTTCATAGTGATGCTTTCTAAGGCCCACTTGACTTCATATTCCAGGATGTCTGGCTCTAGGTGAGTGATCACACCATTGTGATTATCTGGGTCATGAGGCTCTTTTTTGTATAGTTCTTCTGTGTATTCTTTCCACCTCTTCTTAATATTTTCTGCCTCTGTTAGGTCCATACCATTTCTGTCCTTTATCAAGCCCATCTTTGCATGAAATGTTCCCTTGACATCTCTAATTTTCTTGAAGAGATCTCTAGTCTTTTCCATTCTGTTGTTTTCCTCTATTTCTTTGCATTGATCGCTGAGGAAGGCTTTCTTATCTCTTCTTGCTATTCTTTGGAACTCTGCATTCAGATGCTTATATCTTTCTTTTTCTCCTTTGCTTTTCACTTCTCTTATTTTCACAGCTATTTGTAAGGCCTCCCCAGACAGCCATTTTGCTTTTTTGCATTTCTTTTCCATGGGGATGGTCTTGATCCCTGTCTCCTGTACAGTGTCATGAACCTCTGTCCATAGTTCATTAGGCACTCTGTCTATCAGATCTAGTCCTTTAAATCTATTTCTCACTTCCACTGTATAATCATAGGGGATTTGATTTAGGTTATACCTGAATGGCCTAGTGGTTTCCCCCACTTTCTTTAATTTAAGTCTGAATTTGGCAATAAGGAGTTTATGATCTGAGCCAAAGTCAGCTCCCAGTGTTGTTTTTGCTGACTGTATAGAGCTTCTCCATCTTTGGCTGCAAAGAATATAATCAGTCTGATTTCGGTGTTGACCATCTGGTGATGTCCATGTGTAGATCTTCTCTTGTGTTGTTGGAAGAAGGTGTTTGCTATGACCAGTGCATTCTCTTGGCAAAACTCTATTAGCCTTTGCCCTGCTTCATTCCGCATTCCAAGGCCAAATTTGCCTGTTACTCCAGGTGTTTCTTGACTTCCTACTTTTGCATTCCAGTCCCCTATAATGAAAAGGACATTTTTGGGGGGATGTTAGTTCTAAAAAGGTCTTGTAGGTCTTTGTAGAACCGTTCAACTTCAGCTTTTTCAGCATTACTGTTTGGGGCATAGGCTTGGATTACCGTGATATTGAATGGTTTGCCTTGGAAATGAACAAAAATCATTCTTTCGTTTTTGAGATTGCATCCAAGTACTGCATTTTGGACTCTTTTGTAGACCATGATGGCTACTCCATTTCTTATAAGGGATTCCTGCCCGCAGTAGTAGATATAATGGTCATCTGAGTTAAATTCACCCATTCCAGTCCATTTTAGTTCGCTGATTCCTAGAATGTCAACGTTCACACTTGCCATCTCCTGTTTGACCACTTCCAATTTGCCTTGATTCATGAACCTGACATTCCAGCAATATCGCTCTTTACAGCATCGGACCCTGCTTCTATCACCAGTCACATCCACAGTTGGTATTGTTATTGCTTTGGCTCCATCCCTGCATTCTTTCTGGAGTTATTTCTCCGCTGATCTCCAGTAGCATATTGGGCACCTACTGGCCTGGAGAGTTCCCCTTTCAGTATCCAGTCATTTTGCCTTTTCATACTGTTCACAGGGTTCTCAAGGCAAGAATACTGAAGTGGTTTGCCATTCCCTTCTCCAATGGACCACATTCTGTCAGACCTCTCCACCATGACCCGCCCATCTTGGGTGGCCCCACAGGGCATGGCTTAGTTTCATTGAGTTAGACAAGGCTATGGTCCATGTGATCAGATTGGCTTGTTTTCTGTGAGTATGGTTTCAGTGTGTCTGCCCTCTGATGCCCTCTTCAACACTTACCATCTTACTTGGGTTTCTCTTACCTTGGATGTGGGATATCTCTTTACGGCATTCCAGCAAAGTGCAGCTGCTGTTCCTTACCTTGGACGAGGGTTATCTCCTCACAGCCACCCCTCCTGACCTTGGACGTGGAGTAGGTCCTCTCAGCCCTCCTGCGCCCATGCAGCTGCTGCTCCTTGTATGTGGGGTTGCTCCTCTTGGCCGCCTCCTCTGACCTTGGGAGTGAGTCAGATTGTTTCAGAGTTTATGAGTCACAACAGTGACTACAGATTTCACTAGGAGTAAGGTGGGATGTCACCGGAGAGTTTTGTGCAGAAAATAGATATGGTTTTAAATGATTTAATAGAATTATTCTATGTTTATGCCAAATTGAGACAGATTGAGGGTGACAGAGTAGGAGAAAGATGCAGTCTCTTGGAAACAGGTGATGGTAAGCTGGACCAAGATGTCAGTCTTGGAGATGGAAAGTTGTAGTCTAATTCTAGAAAATCTTTGAAAGTCACTGGCTTCAGAAAAAAAAAAAATTTGATAATCATAGTTCCTTGAACTCTCTCAGAAAGCTTAGATCAAAATGGAAATCTGCATTTTACTGAAATAGAGCTTATCTAGCTGACAAAGAGTATGTATTTCATATTAACACAATGAAGAATGATACTACCGCATCTGTTTTGGGTGTGCAAGTTAACTTTTTTCATGAAAGCACTGAAAGCAAGTTGCAAGTAACTTCTGCTCATTTTGTAGTGCAAATTTTCTGTATATATCTGTTTCAAAGTAGGATGAATAGATTATTAGAGATACGCTGTAATATGACTGTCTTCTTTTAGAGGATAACGTAGACCTCATGGTGTTCTTACCTAAGATGCTTAGAAGTTCTATATGTGTAGTTTGTATCTCGCTGAATCCAGATTCAAACAAACAACTTGGAAAAGACTGAGAAATATGAGCATCTAATGAATATTTCATCATTTTAGGAAATTACATTCTTTTAGGCATGATAGTGGTATCATGGTCATGTTTTTAAAATGCCCTTATCTTTTAGAGGTGTATACTGAAAAATTTAATGACATCTAATAAATCTATATTGAAAAAACTGTAGTAACACGATAGAATGTCTAAGATTTGGTTCAAAACCAGCCTCCCAGTGTGTGTGTGTGTGTGTGTGTGTGTGTGTGTGTATTAAAGAAGATAATGGGAGATAATGAAGTGGGTGGAGTATATATAAAACAAGGCCATATGTATATATATAAACAACATACATATAAATATGAGTTAATAGTCAACAATACTGGAAAATGTGTTCATAAGATTTCATCACACTATTTGAACTACTTGTGGTCCATGTGGTCCATACTATTTGTACTACTTGCACATTAAAAACATTTATAACACAGGCAATATGATAAAGAAATCATATGAGAGCCTGTGCAACTGATCAGTAAGATTTTGTAGTGTGATAATAATCAAAGATCATTTCAGGCCAGGGTTCAGTTCATAGGTTCAGAAATTCTCTAAGGCACCCAGAATTGGTTGAACTTGTGTGACTGATTCATATTAATTGAGTTCAGAATATTAATGTAAAATTGGGGATACTTTCTCCTAGTGATGAGAATCCTTGGCCCTTTCATTATATGTACCCCCTACACCTATCAAACTGGAAAGTTACAAATGTGCAGAAATGAGAGGAAAGGGGTATGCAGCATTTTGAAGGATATGTTCTGTTTACCATGGTGAGACCTCCCCAATCTTCAGTTTAAGGGGAATTCTCCAGGGATTGGAGGCCCAGTTTTATTCCTCCAAATCCACTTGGTTTGTGCTTGGCGTATATGCATTGTCAAAGTCTATATTCTTATATCCCATGCTTTCTTATCATATTCTATGGCAAAGTTACTTGAGTAATTTTAGATAGATCTAATTCACTCACTGACACTGGGTCAGAGAGCACTAACCCAAGGATTTTTTCTTAAGTCTCATTCATTCATTTCTGGATTTTCCTAATATCATCTGAGGATAGTTTCCATGACCTTTGGTCTAATCTTGGTATTACCTTATTAGACAGGGATCCTGTATCTAGGTGCTCTTTGCATTGAGAACTATTTAATGATATAATTGGTAGAGAAGGCAAGTAGGTACAAGATAGTGGTGTGTACATTTTATGTGGCATTTGACAATTTTTTTCAGTGTATGTTTGGGGATCATTTAGGTAGTTAGTAATTATACTGACTTTCTATTGCTGCATAATAAATTAACACAAATTTAATTGATTGTGTTAAACAATCAGCTTGAAACAACATCGTTTATTATCTCACAGTTTTATGAATCAGAAGTCTTGGATAGTATGGCTATATTCTTGACTCAGGACCTCACAAGTCTGAAATTAAGTTAGCCAGTTATGTTATTGTCTAGAGTTTTTAGTTCTCTTCAAGGTCATTACTGTTAGTGGAAGAATTTAGTTCCTTGTCTTTTGTAATTAGGTTTCCATTTCCTTTGTAAGTGGTTGAACTGAGGTTGTTTATCAGGCTCTTGACTCATTATTCATTCCTTGTTTGGGGCCCTCTTCATCTTTAAAGTTAACAATGGCATGCCACATCCTTCTTGTGCCTTGAACTGTGGCGTCTGCTTCTGTTGCTCCCCAGAGAAAATCTTTGCTTTTAAAAGGCCTCATAAGATTAGATCGGAGAAGGCAATGGCACCCCACTCCAGTACTCTTGCCTGGAAAATCTCATGGACGGAGGAGCCTGGTAGGCTGCAGTCCATGGGGTTGCTAAGAGTCTGACACGAGTGAGTGACTTCGCTTTCATTTTTCACTTTCATGCATTGGAGAAGGAAATAGCAACCCACTCCAGTGTTCTTGCCTGGAGAATCCCAGGGACGGGGGAGCCTGGTGGGCTGCTGTCTATGGGGTTGCACAGAGTTGGACGTGACTTAAGCGACTTAGCAGCAGCAGCATAGATTAGATAAAACCCTGCAGATAATCTCCATACTTAAGATCAACTGTGCTGTAGAATATAACCTAATCATGGAAGTAATATCTCATCATCTTCAGTCTTCATAGATGTAAACAGGACAGTATTGGGAAACCATCTGCCTACTATAATAATTCTACTCCGCAGACCAGCATCTGAATCTAAAATGCTATTCTTGAATTAAGTATGAAGTTATACTGAAATTATAAAATATCTGTTTCTTTATGGGGGGAAAAAAAAACCTTCCTCAAGGAAAGAGTTGATATAGTCCTGTTTCTAAATTTGGGTCTTTGGCTCTAAAACTCAAGAGTATACTATTATTATTTTCAAGGTTACACATGACCAACTATATATATATGTTTTTATAAAATTTACTGTATGTATAATTTTGGGGGTATAATTAGAAGGAAATTGCATACATATTCTATCCGATATAGAAGTGTTTTAGAGATAACTTTTGTACTCATTTCCAGCTCTCCTTCCTAGTTCACTCTTGTTATAGACTCAGTCTAAGACCACATATATTACTTTCAACAGCCTCAAATAAAATGCACATTTAAGGAATATTAACAGCTGGCCTACCAACTATATCTCTCAGTACAATGCATGTGTCATTATTATACATAAGATTTCTGAGGTGACGATATTTCCCCTTTATAAAATTATAGAAATAATAATTCAAAAAGAGAAAAAAAAAACATAATTCCAAATCTAGTGAAACCATTTAAAAAATTTTACATGTGTTTCTCTGGATTTTTTTCCTATGTATGTATTAACATATAGATTTACAGATAGCTATATTTATTTTTAAACAAGAGTAACTTTTTAATTTGTTGAGGTGAAATTCACATAAAATTTATCATTTAAGGTGAGCATTTTTAATGCCATTTAGTACATTTACAATGTTATACAAAACCCACTCCCCATCTGCTTCTAAAATTCTGAAGTTTCTGTCCCTCCAGAATGAAACCGTATGTGCATTGAGCACATTATCTCCAGTCCTATCTCTTGCCAGTCCCTGGCAGCCACTAATATGCCTTCTATCTATATGGTTTTATTTATTTTAGAGATGTCATATCCATGGGATCATACAACACTTAATATATGTCTGATTTCTTTCACTTATCATAATGTTTTCAGGGTTCATCCTCAGGATAACATATATCAGTGTTTCATTTCTTTTCAAGGCTAAATAATATTTCATTGTGTGTGTTTACTACAGTTAGTTAATTCATTCATCAGTTGATGAACATTTGAGCTGCTTCTACTTTTCGGGGGCTGTTGTGGATAGTGCTGTTAATAAATGTGTGAACGTCTTTGTTTAGTACCTGTTAATTTTGGGGGGCATATAACTAGGCATTGCTAGATAATATGGTAATTCTATGTTTAACTTTTTGACAAACATGAGTGAATATGCTTAATCAACTTAACGTAAATGTCTTTTTGTTTCATTCTGTGCTTTCTTTAAAAAAAGCTCCTAAACTTTGGTCATAACTAGTGTGTAGTTTTTATTATGATTATAATAGGGGAAATTTTTGTTCTATAGTTTTTTGTAAGCCTGTGTTGCAGAGTAAATTATATGGAACCTAACTGAAATCTGTTGTAGAAAAAAAAAAAAGATGAATGCAAACATTTAAAAAAATACCACTCTTACTGGTTTGGTTAGGTAAAAGAGATGTTCAGTGCCATTTTATAAATTTGGATAGTCATGTATTGAAGTGAAAGAATGAATATCAAGGTTTTTTGACAGCTAAACCATTTTCTTCTGTTTAAAAAAAGAAAATGGGTGCAAAGTTATAACACTGTATAAAAATATATTTTTCAGACAGATTAAAAAGTCAATTGAAAAAATTCCAACTGTCTGCTCAATAATCATATTGATACAGTACTATAAACCAACTCAAGGAGCTGGAGCTCTGTGTATGTTTGTATATGAGAAAGCACTTACAAAAGGCATTTATTTAAACCATCCAAACATTGTTTGTTGTTTCAACTCTGTGCTAGATACATTTCTAGGCAGCTGAGGTATATCAGTGATTGAGAAACAAGTGTGGTTCCCCCAGAGACTACATTTAATATTTTTCTATAAATATTTTATAGAAAATTTATATAAATATTCTATGAATATTTTATATTTTTCAATATGCTTTTTATATAGATATATTGTTATAATTATGAATATTGATATATGCTGAGGATATGAAGTTGGAGTTTTCTTAGAAAATAATTACCTTGATTAATGTAAAAATTTGACCTAATAACAAATGTGTAACCTGAGTATCATCTAATGTTTTACATCATTTGAGATAGATATCAGTAGCAAATCTGAATAATTCATTAAAAGGGAAATTGTATAAGATGACTTCTATCTATTTTATCCATTTTTTTAACCCTTTGATCTTTTGTTTTTTAATGTCAGAAAAGGACTGACTGTTTTTCAAGTCAGTTTCACTGTTCTTTGGCATAAACCTGGACTACATTACTTTGCCTCCCTTGTGATTATTTGTGGTCATGTGAGTAAGTGGGTGAGTGGAATGTTAGCAAGTGTGATGTGCACCAGTTTGAGCCATAGTGAATATAATTCTTCAGGGGAGGCCTTCCATGCTCTCTCCCAGCATGTTGGCTCGACACAGATGTTCACTTTAACCTTGGAAAATATATGTTGAATATGGTGGAACCAAAACACAGAAAGAGAATAGGTGCTGATTTTCCACTTGGAACTTGGCCATCTGCTTAATAAGAACAACTATTTTGGACTTTGGTTTGAGACGTTTTTTGTGTTATAGCAGCTAGAGTCACTTTAATTATACTTCTCTCCATAAACAGCAAAGGAAAGCAGAAGTGTCAATGTATTGGAAAGAAAACAGGTATTTAATAGTTTAGGATTGAATATGAAAAAAAAAAAAAGAGTTGGTTTTCCTAAAACTCTTTTTCATGAGTATGTGTGTGTACTTCTTTCATTTAGAATGAAAGCTTAAAGGCAGCCAGAGGAATTTAGGAATTTGCTTTTTAAATTTTACTTCTAAAATTAAAAAGAAATTTACTGAACTCTAACACATAAGAAAGAGAACGCAATGAACAGAAAACAAACACATTTTCTGTGCTATTTTCTCCAGTTTCCTAGAGGAAAGCAACACTTGTAGTCAGTTTAACCAAGACTTAGACTGTGGACTCCCCTTGTGGCTCAGAGGGTAAAGAATCCACCTGCAATACGGAAGACCTGGGTTAGATCCCTGGGTTGGGAAGATCTCCTGGAGAAGGGAAAGGCTACCCACTCCAGTATTCTGGCCTGGAGAATTCCATGGACCATATAGTCCATGGGGTCACAAAGAGTCGGACAGGACTGAGTGACGTTCACTTTCACTTTGATCAACAAAAGTATCCAGGATGATGTTTGTTATTTTTTTGATTCTTGATTAAATGGACATTGTATTTATTATTGGAAATATCTAAAAAGGTTACCATAAACATAGAGATAGGCCCCCCAAAAGATTTCCCAATTGAGAGTAAATTAGATTTCAGAAGTTGAGAACTAAAGAGCTTGATCTTAAGTTATATTAATAGTTTAGAATGAATTATTAAGCAAATAGTTTGTACTTAGAAAAGAAAATGCAATTAGCTAATATCTTTAGTAACTTCAACTCTTGCCAAATTAACCTGCTATTCCTTTTCAAAGGGCAATTAGGCTGACAGTTGAGGAAACTGACAGTTTTTATAGATCTTAATGTAAGCCAGGCATCTCACAAAGATTGCTTATGCAAGAAAGAATTGTTTGCTCTATAATACCACTCATAAGTGAAATTCTGATCAGTTTATAGTTTATAAGTGGATATTGAGGTGGATATTGAGCAAAACTGGTAAAACTTTTTTTTTTTAACTTAAGGGTACTGAATTAGAAAAAAAAATTATCCCATAATTATCTCCCACTCAGTGGAAAAATAGATTTTATTTAGCTTGTAAGAGAAGAACATGACTGAATAACCTTATTTTCATATTACAATATTGTGTAATAAAATTGGCAATTACTCAGTAAGTTGTTTTAATATTATGTTGCTGTTTACTTAAATGACAAAATTTGCAAGCAGCATACCACAAATAAATTGCCATTGTGGAAATTCTATCAAATTATATACATATATATGTATTAATGTTTATGTATATATATTTACACACATATTTACATACCATCTTTAACAATAAAAAACTGTAGATTCACAAATAAGCTATGATGCTTTTGAACTTTGGTGTTGGAAAAGACTCTTGAGAGTCCCATGGACTGCAAGGAGACCCAACCAGTCCATTCTAAAGGAGATCAGTCCTGGGTGTTCTTTGGAAGGAATGATGCTAAAGCTGAAACTCCAATACTTTGGCCACCTCATGTGAAGAGTTGACTCATTGGAAGAGACTCTGGTGCTGGGAGGGATTGGGGGCAGGAGGAGAAGGGGACGACAGAGGATGAGATGGCTTCATGGCATCACGGACTTGATGGACGTGAGTTTGGGTGAACTCCGGGAGTTGGTGATGGATAAGGATGCCTGGCATGCTGCAATTTATGGGGCTGCAAAGAGTCGGACAGACTGAGCGACTGAACTGAACATATGTATATGTCTTATAGTCTATTTGGAAAATCATGGGATAAAATCTGCAGAAGATTCTACTGTACATTCTAGGGATACCAAACAATCTCACCAAGTAATCTAGTAGTAATAAAACACAATTCACACTGATTTAAAGTGAGAAAGGGAGAACAACAGCTTATGAAAATTTTGATGATAAACAACTCAGGACAGTGATAATGCATAGTTAATGGTGTTCTTTTGAGCATGTCAGGATTTCCAAATTTATACACATGAACAGATCTATTTATCTATTGTTGTTGTTGTTCAGTGGCTAAGTTATATGTGACTCTGCGACCTCATGGATGGCAGCATGTCAGGCTTCCCTGTCCTTCACTATCTCTTTACTGGCTGCTGTGGCGTAAGATCGTCTGAGTGACCCAGTTTTCCTATTAATGTCTTCTATTTTTTTTTTTAAGGGACTTTTTTTTCATTATTTATTTATTTTTATTTTACTTTACAATACTGTATTGGTTTTGCCATACATTGACATGAATCCACCACGAGTGTACGTGAGTTCCCAATCCTAAACCCGCCTCCCACCTCCCTCCCCATACCATCTCTGGGTCATCCCAGTGCACCAGCTCCAAGCATCCTGTATCCTGTATCGAACCTAGACTGGCGATTCGTTTCTTACATGATAGTATACTTGTTTCAATGCCATTCTCCCAAATCATCCCACCCTCTTCCTCTCCCACAGAGTCCAAAAGTCTGTTCTATACATCTGTGTCTCTTTTACTGTCTCGCATACAGGGTTATCATTACCATCTTTCTAAATTCCATATATATGTGTTAGTACACTGTATTGGTGTTTTTCTTTCTGGCTTACTTCACTCTGTATAATCGGCTCCAGTATCATCCACCTCATTAGAACTGATTCAAATGTATTCTTTTTAATGGCTGAGTAATACTCCATTGTGTATATGTACCACAGCTTTCTTATCCATTCATCTGCTGATGGACATCTAGGTTGTTTCCATGTCCTGGCAATTATAAACAGTGTTGCGATGAACATTGGGTTACACATGTCTCTTTCAATTCTGGTTTCCTTGGTGTGTATGCCCAGCAGTGGGATTCCTGGGTCATAGGCAGTTCAATTTCTATTTAAGCCTCAGTTCATGATGATATCTTGGGTTGTCACTTGCAATAAAATTACTACTTGTCCATTGAGTCTATTTCTCATTCTCCTTTGCCTAGGGCAACAATTGGGCTTCCCTGGGGTCTCAGATGGTAAAGAATCCACCTGCAATGTGGGAGACCTGGGTCCAATCCCTGGGTCAAGAAGAACCCCTGAAGGAAGGCATGGCAACACACTCTAGTATTCTTGCCTGGAGAATCCCCATGGACAGAGGAGCCGGGTGGGCTCCAGTTCATGGAGTCGCAAAGAGTTGGACATGACTGAGTGACTAAACACAGCACAGTGAAGTGCCAGAAAGCAAGTACTTTCAGCTTTGCAAGCTGTGCAGTGTCTGTCATACTACTCCCTTTTGTTATTGAAGTGTGGGAACCGCCATAGACAATACATGCATCAGGGTGTGGCTTCTCCCAGTATGACACTTGCAAAACATAGGATGTGGGTTAGATTTGGGGTGCAGGATGTGGTTTGTTCGGTCCCGTTTGGGATAATGTAAGATGCACTTCTTGGGCCAAAAATAGTAGGAAATTTTAGCCCTGAAATGACATGCTCTTCTTAAAAAAAAAAAAAAATTGTGATTCATATACTTCTGAAAGTGCTTATATTATGGTTTCATATGATGAGAGAAAACCACTTTTATCTTTAAAAGAAAAACAATCAAATTCAAGAAACAATTACCTAGAAGAAGATTGCTACTGGTGAACTATAAGCTCAACTACTTCTTTTTCAATACTTTTTATCAATAATTTGGATGATGTTAGGAAAACCTATATTTCAAAGTGGCATAGGAACAGAAGCAGTAAAGATGTCTAATATTTTGGAGAAGAGAACGATAAAGCTATTCTAATGACCTCTTAGAAAACAATTTAAGGTGATAGGATACCTGCATAATATATTATGTGAAAAGAACAGGATAAGTTTAAATACAGTAAAATCTCAATTTTGTATAAAACATAGACAAACACCAGATAATGAACATGATAATATTATACCTGTTTAATAATATTTAACTTTCTGGAACATTTATTATATTTGCCCTTTAAGAAATTTATAACTTTTTTACATTTAATGCTTACAGCTAACCTATAGAGAGGATTTTATCACTTCTTCCTAAAATGAGAAACCTTAGACAAATTATTTGCTTAAAGTCCACATATATTAATTTTTGGATTTAGACTTAAATTCATTTTTTTTTCTGATTGCAAAGGCAATGGCCTAATTTGCTAGTTTTAAAGGATGGGATTATGGCTTTACTTTATTCTCTATATACTGCATATTTTTGCATCTTTTCACATTGAAAATGTGTTATTGAATTATAAAAATAAAGATAGGAATTGTTGACATAATAAATGGATATCTTACAGTCATAATAATATGTTAAGATTACTGAATTTATATTTTGAAAAGAAATTCAATAATACAGACCTGGATGGATTTATTTACTTTACCACATTCAAAAATAAAAACATTTTTATTGAAGTAGAGTTGATATACAATATTGTGTTAGTTTCAAGTATACACAAAAGTGATTTAGTTGTGTGTGTGTATATATTTATATATGTTATACATATATAGATATATTTTTCAGAATCTTTTCTCTTATAGGTTATTATAAAATATTGAGTAGAGTTTTCTCTGTTACACAGTAGGTCTGGATGAAATAGTCTAGATTAGTAGATGTTAATGTGAATTTGGTTGATAGTCTTTTTAAAAAATTTCTTCTTATTATTTTTTTTTACTTTACAATATTGAATTGGTTTTGCCACACATCAACATGAATCCGCCATGGGTGTACACGTGTTCCCAATCCTGGACCCCCTCCCACCTCCTCCCCAACACCATCCCTCCCAATACAGTATACTAACGCATATATTTGGCATTTAGAAAAATGGTAATGATAACCCTGTATGCGAAAGAGACACAGATGTATAGAACAGTCTTTTGGACTCTGTGGGAGAGGGAGAGGGTGGGATGATTTGGGAGAATGGCATTGAAACATGTATAATATATAAGAAACAAATCACCAGTCTGGTTCGATGCAAGGTGCAGGATGCTTGGGGCTGGTGCACGGATAGAGTCTTAATGAAGGCATTTACTTTCAATACTCGTACAAGCATGAGATACACATATTTAATTAAGCACAGCATCTATTTCCTGGGACAGTGCTACTCAAACATGGCCCTAATTGCTTGCCAACCATAACTGTTACTAGTTTATGATGAGATAAGAAAATAAATTGAGAGGAAACAATCAACTGAGTACTTTTGTGTTAGATGAATCTAATAATAACAAAGAGGACTTAAAGTTTGTCTTTTCACTATTTTACTTTTTTTAAAAACAAAACTTTGGTCTTTGAGAGAGAGGAATAAAAGCTCAGTGGTGTTTCACTATAGATACTAAGAGAATTGCTGACCTGGGAGGTCATATGTGGCAGTGGATACACATGTCTGTGGTACTTATATATACTCAGGTATGAAATTTAAGTGGAACTTTCAGAGAAAGGAAGTTAGGATAATTACCAACTTGGAAATGGCATCACATGATGAATGATAAACTGGAGAGTTAGCAACAGGTTTTAGCAATGATTTTGAAATTTGAATAGCCAGCATAGGAAAAGGAGCAATTGCTCATTATGTATGGATAGAACTAGAACTAAAATATGTTAATAGAAATGAATATAAGATTTTGACTTAATCATTAAGAAGCTTAACTATCAAAGTACTAAACATGAGTGTATTCTAAGATGGAAAATTTCACCACATTAGAGCTATTCAAATAATTCTGAGTGAAAACTTGGAAGACATTTGGTGTAAGACTGATTCTTGAAAGTTCTTGCTCCATTCAGAGATTTTGTAACTCTCAAAATCAGATAAATAATCTGCTTTGGTAATGTTGTCCCAACTTAACACTGGACAGAGCTCTCAGTGGGCTCTGAAACCAATAGTGCAGCTGTCCATGTAAATTCAAGACTATACTAATTAAATGGGTTGGCCTTCTTTATGTTACATGCTTTGGTTCCCTTAGGTATAGAGTTTTGGCTACTTTATATTTTAAATATCACTTATTCTGAAATAGCACTGAGTAATCTACATACATTTTCTTCCTGAGTCTTCATTTTTGTTCAGTGAGATGCTTTTGGCTATCTAGATATTTTTCTCCACTCTATATAGCTTACTTTTGGTGTATTCTAAGAGGACAAGCCAGTCCTGATATATACCCAGGAACAAACAGTGAATTTGACAGTCATAGGTGTAACAAAGATAAAATGAATTCATATTTTATGTCTCAAAATAACCTCCTCTCATCTTAACTCTCATAGGAACTTCTTTATACCTTATTTCCTTCACTGCACTATATTTATCATTCTTTTATAATAAATACTTGTCATAGCTTAGTTAGGCAGTTCTCTTTTTAGTCTCTCCTAAAAGCAAAAGGCATGCATGTTTTCCTTCCACAGAAGAAGTGAAAAAGAATGGGAAATATTTATTTCTATACAATTTTTACTATTTTGCTACTCATTGTAACATTAAAACTGTGAATGTTTATTGAGCTACTGCTATGTTGAAGCTTTGTGCTAAGTGTGCTAGTTTCTTCTCACCATGTATATTTAGTCATGGCTTAACTCTGCCTATAACATGGGTATACCTGGTGATTAACTAGTCTTGCTATTTCTAAGATGAAATTTCTTTTGGTTTCTATGTCCCAGGCTAGGGAATTGGGGATATTTTGATTTGCCCTTGGAAAGCCATGCATATATAAGCTATTTGAATATGGCTTTAACGTCTTACAAGGCAGTGCTTGTATCATATTGTTACATTTTGTTACAAGAATAAAAACCTCTTAAATAAGGATAGCTCATTTTATAACAAACTAATTTCCCAGTATTCATTACAGATATAAGAGTTAGATCATAAAGATGGCTGAGCACTGAAGAATTGATGCTTTCTAACTGTGGTGTTGGAGAAGACTCTTGAGAGTCCCTTGGATTGCAAGATCAAACCAGATATTCCCAAAGGAAATCAACCATAAATATTCATTGGAAGGACTGGTGCTGAAACTGAAGTTCCAGTACACTGGCCACCTGATGCAAAGAGCCAACTCATTGGAAAAGACCCTGATGCCGGGAAAGATTGAGGGCAGGAGGAGAAGTGGGGGAGAGATAATGAGATAGTTGGGTAGCCTCATTGACTCAATGGACATGAGCTTGAGCAAACTCTGGGAGACAGTGAAGGGGACAGGGAAGCCTGGCATGCTGCAGTCCATGTTACAGAGTCAGACGTGACTTAGTGACTGAACACAACAAATTTAGTCTGACATATAGATGAGTTGAATAAAATCATCCAAGCCTACTAGAGTTACATATAACAGAGAAACCACCACTCCATGGACAACTTACAAACCACGGTAAGAACATGGAGTGGTAGTAACCATTTCTAAGAATGGATTGTTAGTAAACTGAGTGTATGAGACTGAAATGCTAGTAAAAGAGTCCTGAGGCAGAAACTTAAGTCCTCAATCATTCTTCTCTCGTCTTGCCACTGATGCCAGATTTAGAGCACAGGCTTTGTACCCCAGCATGCCTGGGTTTCTACTCTAAGTCACTTAAGTGAGTAAACACAGGCAAGTCATGTAATTTATCTGTGCCCCAATTCCATGTTGATAAAATGGAAACAATAATACTTCATCTGAAGGTCGTGGTGAGGAATAAACAAAGTAATCTAGGCTAAACATGAACATAATATCCCGTACTTAGTAGACTTTCAGTAAATGGTTGTTTTTTTCTTCTTTCATAGCTGATTTTTGAATATTTGTCTGGCTTTGACTTTTTATTCCCCAAGCTATTACTGCTTATTATAAACGCTCATTCTAATGTACATGCTTTTGATAGTTGACCATATTCTAGCTTCTCAGATTCATCTACACTGTTGGCTCTATTGTTTTTTTCTTTTCCTTTGGATGCTCAGCTTCATAGCTATCCTTTTCTCACAACTTCACCTCATATAATCCTCTCAAGAACAGAGAAAACATAAAGAAATATTAGTACAAGCATAAGAAAACAAAGATCTGATTTTTTCATAGAAAGATATTTTTAATCACAAATATCTGATGAAATTTGCCTTCTGTGGGTATAAATAATATTTTAACAAGCCTTATGCCAGCTTCATTAAATTTTTTTTTTTTTTTGGTAAAATGGTTTTACTCATCAGAAGAGGATAGTAATAGAGTATGCTGCAATATTTTTATATTTACACTGTTTCATCTCACTATTTTTCTGTGGCAGAAGAGCAGTGATGACTCAGCCAGGTAAAATTTGCCAGTATGTGAACCTTGAATTTAATATAAGTAAATGCCCTAGTTTATATAGCTATGTAATCATTATAATAGTTATGATTTTATAGATGAGTTCTGCCTTAGACAAATATTATATTTTTAAAAATGTGTAACATTTAGGAAAGTATCAAATTAAAGAAACTAAGTATTAACTAGGTTTTCTTTAAGGAAGAAGGGATTTACAAAGTACAGTTTAAACTGATTAGATAAGCCCATAAATCATTCTAGGTTTTCATTGATGTCTTGCATATCCTAAAATTATCTGGATTTAGAAACTGTAATTTCTGTCATTAGCTTGTTCATCCTACCACAAACATGACATATAGCCTCAAATATTCAAGAATATTGTTTTTAAAATGTAGTGTGCATTTAAAATCAGAAGGAAAAAGTAGGTGAATTAAATAATCAGTGCTATATTACTATATGTTAAATATTCCTATAAGAGACTATAGTAAATAAAATACATATCTGTATTTTTAAGTAAGAAATATTTTCTTAAGAGCATCATAATGCAGATAGTTTATTTTTAAGAGTTTATTTAGAACTTCAACATTATTGAAGAACTTCAGGATAAAATGAGCATGTCACAAGTACTTGTACCTTATTGAATTTAGCCCTTCATTACTTTACTTAAGTATTCATAGTTCATCTATTACTGCTAAAATTTATATTCACTATAAGCTCATTAGTACAACTAATTCATCTAATACAATTATCATGGGATAAAAATACCAGACTAAATTATTCAATTATTGGTTAGTAATTTGAGCTGGACTTACGGCCTCAACACAGTGATTCACTCTGGCTGACCAGCCTAGGCTTGTTCACATGGAGACCCATTGCAAAAGAAGCAAGAACATAACCACCAAAGCACCAGCACTTTTTGAATCTCTGCTTGTATTATGTTATATCCCATTGGCTCAGATGGTAAAGAATGTGCCTGCAATGCAGGAGACCTGGGTTCAATCCCTGTGTCTGGAAGATCCCTGGAGAAGGGAATGGCTACCCACTCCAGTATTCTTGGGGCTTCCCTGGTGGCTTAGATAGTAAAGAGTCAGCCTGCGGTGTGGGAGATCTGGGTTTGATCCATGTGTCAGGAAGGTGCTGTGGAGAAGAGAATGGCTACCCACTCCAGTATTCTTGCCTGGAGAATTCCATGAACAGAGGAGTCCATGGGATCACAAAGAGTCAGGCATGATTGGGAGACTAAATCACCCCCCCCCCACACACACACACACACAACAAAGCCCATCAGTCAGTGTGGTACAGTACAGCATCAGTCAAAGATGAGGACACAGGATGCCATGTATTGGTTTGGTATTATGCTAGAATAATCTACCACAGTAAAAACGTATGGGATTATTCACATTAGGCTTTTTCTTACTTCATAATAAAATAGTCAAAACACAAAATGGAAACATTATCTATTCGTCTAGAATTGTATTTGTTGGTGCTGATAGCTTACAGTGAATGATGTCAGATTCATGATCTCTAAAGAAGGTTTGGCTTCAGCACCAGGGACCAGGCTTAATTACTCAAGAGCTTTTGTGTAGCAGAGTTTTATTAAGGTATGAAAAGGGACAGAGAATGCTTCTGACATAGACATCAGAAGGGGGACAGAGAGTGTCCCCACTTGCTAGTCTTATCAAGGCCTTCACATACTTTTACCAGACCCACTCCTGCAACATACATCTTAAATTAACAAGATTAGAACTAACAATAGAAAGGTCTTACCAGACCCACTGCAACACATACTTCTTAAGATAACAAGATTAGTCAGAAGGTTCATGTTAAGGAGAAACATGTCCTTGAGAAAGATGCATTGTTATATTAACTAAGACAAAGCAATGTAGGAAAAAAAGCATTTGTTCTTTTCCCCTTGAGAGCCCCCGACCCCTTTCTCCTTCTCAAGGGCTCTGGACCCCTTTCTCCTCCTCGAGGGCCCTGGACTTATCAGCCTATTTAGTAAGTGACTCTTTCCTTTTAGGAGAACCTTTTCTCTTTCTTTTAGGAGAACCTGCCACCCTTTTCTTTTAGGAGAATTATGTTGCCAAGGGAAAGGAGCATCATTTTCATTAAATAACTATTTCCTGATGAAGGCCATCATCCCTAAATTGTTGAGGCAACATATTCTCCTAATCCTCATATTGAGGGTCTCTGATCCAGGGGCCCCAAGTAATAATTGGAAGAGGTTGTATCACTTGTAGGAGCTTGAACAACCATTTGTAACTTAAAAGCTTTCAGACAGTTAGAAACCCCATTTTACAGTTACAGATGTAAGGCAAAATAATCATTAAAGCAAGTTAAAACAAAATCAAAATTAAAAGTTACATTATGTCCATAGTTACATCAGTCCATTTTAGGATTGTTAGATGTCATCGGATCAAGAGGTGTCACATATGATTGTTGTTGGTGAAGGTATTTGCAGAGCTGAAGAAAGTCCTTTCCTTGAAGTGGAAAAACCCACCATATGAAGCCTTCAATTGATGAGAAGGTTGAAAAGCTGAAAGCAGAGTCACATAGTTAATTGTAAGGCTTCAGGATCTATGACAATATCTGTGTACAAAAACAGTCTGTCATAGAGACAGTCCCTTCTTCTTAAGAACAGTTTGAGCCCTCATTAAAGCCATGGGTGAAACTTGAAACCAACTGTCTTGTGTTTCCTGAGCTGGCTTAAGCAGATGCCTCTTAATAACGTCATTAGCCTTTTGAACTTTTTCTGAATATTAGGGTCTCCAAGAACAGTGTAAGTGATATTCTATTCTTAGAGCTTTTGACACCCCTTGAGTTACAGCAGCTTTAAAGATGGAGCATTGTTGCTCTGAACTTTAGAGTTTAAGATCCCACTTATCATGAGAAGTAAGTACAGTAAGATTTTGCCCATTAGTAAACTTAGGAGCTTTAGGTATTAGCAAAACAATAGTGGCAATTACCCTTAAGCAATGCAGCCATAGCTTTTTTTCAGTAACAAACTGAACTCTGATCCTGTGGGCAAACTCAAAGTGGGATCCTGCAAGAGAGCAGTTTGAAGAGCTTTAAAAGCCTTTTGAGTCTCTGGCCCAGCTTTTTGGTTTGGGCCTGCTGAGTCTCAGTAATAAGTTTATATAAAGGCTGGGCAAGTTCCCTACAACCCAGAATCCAAATGTGGCAATAGCCTGTAATGCCCAAGAATCCTCTCAATTGTCTTAAAGTCATAGGTAGAGGATGATCTCTAGAAAGTATCCTTCAAATCAGTGACTGAAAAATATTTGGCTTGTTTAGGAATTTCAGATAATAAAGTATAAGGATTAGACACTATTTTTATATCTTGAACAAGTCTCTATCATTTGACTTTTTTACACCCAAAATAGGACTATTGCATGGACTCTTACAGGGAATTAATAGTCCTTGTTCCTTTAAATTTTCAATGGTGGGTTTTAACTCTTCCTTAACCTCAGGCTTTAATGGATACTGCTTTTGAAATGGAAATAAGTGAGAGTCATTGAGGTTGATAAAAACTGGAACAGCATTTTATGTTCAACCCAGTTTTCCTGTCAGCCCACACTATAGGATTTGCATATTCTTCAATTAAAAGAACAGGTTCCGTATTTGTGAAAACAGAGACATGGACCTTTCTCAGTACATCCCTCCCCAGAAAGGATGGATGCCAGAAGGAGACTCTGGCATGATCAGAATCTCTTGTGAAAATAGCACAGAGTCTCAGTTTCAGCTTAGAGGATGACTGAAATAATAATAATTGGCTTGTCCAGACAGTCCCATTACAGTAGTGGTTTGGGAGGAAAGCAGACCAGGGGCTTCAGGGAGCACAGAGAAAGTTGCCTGAGTGTGCAAAAGAAAATTGACTGATTGGTCCTCTACAGTTGTTTATATCTGGGGTTCCTTAGGTGTAATTAGGATGGGAGCTTGTGTGGGGGCCCCTGGGTACCTTCAGACCCAACTGTCTTGAGAATCTGACCCCTGGGGCCTATGCCTCGGAGGGCAGTCTCTTTTCCAGTATGGTCCTTGTGGAGCCGGAGGTGGCTTAGATGCCTAAGGGCAATCTTGCCTGAGATGCCCCTCCTTCCCACGATAATAACAAGCCCATCCCTTTTCACCTGGGTTCTTCTGGGTCTTTTTCTCAGGCTGTTTCAGAGCAGGTCTAACAGACATTGTTGGGGCTTCAGTCTTTTGCGTCTTTTGCCTGGTTCTTATTTTATTTATTTATTTTTTGCCTCCTATTTTCCTCCTCATATTCTCTACCATACTATACCATCTGAACCAGCTGTAACAGCTTTTTTAAACACCGATTTGTTCCAAAAGCCTGTTTTCCTAACTTACGGCAGATACCTGGAGCCAACTGTGTGACAAATCTATCTTTTAAGATTACTCCTCCTTCTGAATTTTTGGGATCAATGTCAGCAAACTTGTGGAGAGCTTCCTGTAGTCTATCTAGGAATTTACCAGGAGTTTCCTTCTCTCCCTGTTCTATGCCAGCCAACTTAGCATCATCTAAAGTCTTAGCATGTGCTAGCTTGAGTCTTTCAAGAATACATCCAGCAAAGTGGCTCTGTTATTGGAACCCCTTGGCTCCCAGTAGTTCAGTTCAGTTCAATTGCTCAGTCGTGTCCAACTCTTTGTGACCCCATGACTGCAGCACACCAGGCTTCTCTGTCTATCACCAACTCCCAGAGCTTGGTCAAACTCATGTCCATTGAGTCAGTGATGCCATCCAACCATTTCATCCTCTTTGTCCCTTTCTCCTCCCACCTTCAATCTTTCCCAGTATCAGGTTCTTTTCCAAAGAGTCAGTTCTTCACATCAGGTGACCAAAGTATTGGAGTTTCAGCTTCAGCATAAGTCCTTCCAATGAATATTCAGGACTGATTTCCTTTAGGATGGACTGCTTGGATCTCCTTGCAGTCCAAGGGACTCTCAAGAATCTTCTCCAACACCACAGTTCAAAAACATCAATTCTTTGCTGCTCAGCTTTCTTTATAGTCCAACTCTCATGTCCATACATGGCTACTGAAAAAACCATAGCTTTGACTAGATGGACCTTTGTTGGCAAAGTAATAGCTCTGCTTTTTAATATGCTGTCTATGTTGGTCAAAGCTTTTCTTCCAGGGAGCAAGCATCTTTTAATTTCATGGCTGCAGTCGCCATCTGCAGTGAATTTGGAGCCCCCCAAAATAAAGTCTGTCACTGTTTCCACTGTTTCCCCATCTATTTCCCATGAAGTGATTGGACCAGATGCCATGATCTTAGTTTTCTGAATGTTGAGCTTTAAGCCAACTTTTTCCACTCTCCTCTTTTACTTTCATCAAAAGGCTCTTTATTTCTTTGCTTTCTGCCATAATTGTGGTGCCATTTGCCTAAATGAGGTTATTGATATTTCTCCTGGAAATCTTGATTCCAGCTTGTGCTTCATCCAGCCCAGAATTTTGCATGGTGTACTCTGCATAGAAGTTAAATAAGCAGGGTGACAATATACAGCCTTGACATATTCCTTTCCCAACTTGGAACCAGTCTGTCCATGTTCTAACTGTTGCTTCCTGACCTCCATATAGGTTTCTCAGGAGGCATGTCAGGTAGTCTGGTATTCCTATCTCTTTTGGGATTTTCCACAGTTTATTGTGATCCACACAGTCAAAGGCTCTGGTATAGTCAATAAAGTAGATGTAGATGTTTTTCTGGAACTCTCTTGCTTTTTCAATGATCAAACAGATGTTGTCAGTTTGGTCTCTGGTTCTTCTTCCTTTTCTAAATCCAGTTTGAACATCTGGAATTTCATGGTTCATGTACTGTTGAACCCTGGCTTGGAGAATTTTTGAGCATTCCTTTGCTAGCATGTGAGATGAGTACAATTGTGCGATAGTTTGAACATTCTTTGGCATTGCCCTTCTTTGGGATTGGAATGAAAACTGATCTTTTCCAGTCCTGTGGCCACTTCTGAGTTTTCCAAATTTTCTGGCGTATTAAGTGCAACACTTTAAAATAGCTCAACTTGTATTCCATAGCCTCCACTAGCTTTGTTTGTGGTGATGTTTCCTAAAGCCCACTTGACTTCACATTCCAGGATGTCTGACTTTAGGTGAGTGATTGCACCATCATGGTTATCTGGGTCAGGAAGATCATTTTTGTATAGTTCTTCTGTTCACATTCCCTCCTTCCCGTTATCTCACTTTCAACCCATTCATCTTCAAAAGTAGTAGCTTCCCCCAAAACTCAAGTTTTCAAGTCAGGAGTTAGTGTCTGTCCCAAGATATATATTACATCTCTCCAAGTAAGGTCATAAAGTACAGTTGGTCCCATAAAGGCTTCTATGTACCTTTTTGGATCCTCTCAATAGTCTTAACCACAATTGGGACTGTTTGAATTTCTACAGAGACCAACCCCATCTGGAAGGGTGCCCCAGTTCTCAGCCTGTTCAGTTGGGAACCCCAGATACAGGGGCAAAGTAGAGGATGGAGGGAGCTGAAGGTTTCAGAGCCAAATCTGTATTCTTGGGATTTAAGTCTGGCAAGTCTTACAGAGAGATAAACAGCAATGTATATGACACTTCTACTCATTTCTCTCATTTTCCACCGAACCAGTCTAATTATAAAACAGTATTATAGTTGAGGCCCTTTAACTGGTCAGTTTTCCCCATCTTCCAAAATATAGTGGCCATTCAATATCACAGAAGAAGATCGGGCATGTCTTGTTAAACTCTGGGGATCAAACTTGTCCCAGTTTTTCAAATACATTTTAAAAGAGTGGTTCTGGAACTATCAGCTTCCATCTGTAAGAGAGAAAAAAGCAGCATCCACAGCCGTGGCTTCTTCCCACTAGAGGCGTCCCTCCCTGCTCTAGATGGGGGTGTAGACAGACTCTCCACCAAAGCTTTCCTTCCCTGGTCAGACCTAGTCTGTCCCTTACTGACACAGACACCTTACTCATCCCTCCTGGTTCTACCACCAAGCCAGGGTGGAGATGCACTAGGTTAGACCTGATGGCATCCCAAATTGATTTCTAGTTCCATACCACCACGACCTTTGTTTAACTTGTCCTTTTTCTCTGATGCCACCCGGGGTGGAGCAGAGTAGTTTCCCAGAATGTTTCCCAAGCCAGGACTACCAGAGGAACCATCCGTCTTACATATGCCTGTGCACACTGACTGCAGTAAAAGTGGTGAGTTATAAAGGGACGAACAAAAAACCCAAGATGTCCCTTCTGAGTGTCACCACGCCAGTATCTGTGATAGCAAAAGAGGTGGTAGAGGATCAGCCACCGAGGAAAAAGTGATTTTTGTTCTCAAGCTAGGGCCAATCCTTTCAGTTCATTCCCACAGTTTCCACAGAAAGAAATATCTAAGGAGTTGAGGCAAAGGCCACCAGAGAGTCTCCTCTGGTCCACTAATAGCTAACACTCCCAAAGGAAGAGGCTCACTGCATTTCCAATCTGACCAGATCCTGCAGGTCCCCATCTGTGTCCTCAAAAACCTCAAGGTCACAAACAGTGCTTCTATTTCCATAGCTATGAGGCATAGCCAGGACAAAGACTCACTTTCAGGTTGCTAGCCCCTGAGGCAGGCAGTCAAGAGAGTGACCTCTAGCTTGAGAGACGTTCCTGGAACTAGAGCTCTGCCTTGCTCCCAAACATGCTCTTGTAACTCTTGGCTAGGTGCTTCCATACATGGAGTCTAAGTAAAAGTACATAGTAATAGCATGAATCACAAGTCCATTGAAAGTCTATGATCTGACAGGTTAGTTTGGTAGTTCTAATTCCCCACACAATTATGAAATGGTCAAAGAAACCAGGAAAAGGTGACCTAGAAAGGAAAGTTGGGTCCACACGCTTTGTCCATCTCTGGCTGCACCCCTCGCAGGGATATTGGGTGTCTTTTGGCATTGGCAGTTTGGTATAAATCCTGACAAGGCTCTCCTTTTGGGGCTGCCTTCAGTCATTATGAGGGACTTCAAAACCCTAGAGCACTTGCTTCACACAGTTTGTCATTCATTCACACAAGCACACCGAAGGGTTAGTAAAGTAAAGCAGAAAAAATACATATGAGAAAGCAGGGTGGCTAGATCTCTGAGTGTTCTTACCTTGTCCTGAAGATCCCAGATGAGCCCCCAAGATGATAGCTTACTGTGAATGATGTCAGATTCATGATCTCCAAAGAAGAAATTTTAGCTTCAAGACCAGGGACCAGATTTGATCACTCAAGAGCTTTTGTGTGGCAGAGTTGTATTAAGGTATGAAAAGGGACAGAGAATGCTTCTGACACAGACATCAGAAGGGGGACGGAGAGTGCCCCCACTCGCTAGTCTTGCTAAGGCCTTATATACTTTTAGCAGACCCACTCCCGCAATACACTTCTTACAAGATTAGTCAGAAGTTCTTATGAAGAAGAAACATGTCCTCAAGCAAGATACATTATTATATTGACTAAGACAAGGCAATATAGAAAAAAAAAAAGTTTTTCCTTTTTACCTTGAAAGCCCCAGGCCTGTTGCTCCTTCTCAAGGGCTCCGGACCCCTATCTCCTCCTAGGGGGCCCTGGACTTCTTATCAGCCTACCTAGTAATTGACTCTCTCAGTGCCACAGTAATTTATTTCTTTGATAACGTCCCCTATGGAAGATAATTCCTAGTGACACATGTGTCTCCATATTGTTTCTGTGTAGAGAGCTTGAATCTTCTCTCCCTCCATCCCACCATCCTCCTTCATTAACCCCGCAAAAAATCATGACCAATATGTTTCTTTTGACATAAAATGGACTCTATACAACAAACAAATCCAATAAAGACTAAAACTCTCAAACATTTGCAAAAAGCAGATGAAGTGTTTTTTTTTAGAAGAAGTTTACATGTAACACTCATTTTGCATACCCATACATCAAAATTAAGATATTGCAGCCATGAAATTAAAAGACGCTTACTCCTTGGAAGGAAAGTTATGACCAACCTAGATAGATATTCAAAAGCAGAGACATTACTTTGCCCACTAAGGTCCGTCTAGTCAAGGCTATGGTTTTTCCTGTGGTCATGTATGGATGTGAGAGTTGGACTGTGAAGAAGGCTGAGCACCGAAGAATTGATGCTTTTGAACTGTGGTGTTGGAGAAGACTCTTGAGAGTCCCTTGGACTGCAAGGAGATCCAACCAGTCCATTCTGCAGGAGATCAGCCCTGGGATTTCTTTGGAAGGAATGATGCTAAAGCTGAAACTCCAGTACTTTGGCTACCTCATGCGAAGAGTTGACTCATTGGAAAAGACTCTGATGCTGGGAGGGATTGGGGGCAGGAGGAGAAGGGGATGACAGAGGATGAGATGGCTGGATGGCATCATTGACTCGATGGACATGAGTCTGAGTGAACTCCGGGAGATGGTGATGGACAGGGAGGCCTGGCGTGCTGCAATTCATGGGGTCGCAAAGAATTGGACACGACTGAGCGGCTGAACTGAACTGAACATGAAATTAAGATATATACCAAACAAATTTCAGAGTTTAAAAGTTTGAGGTGAATGCTCATGTATGGTAAGTGACTTGAGTTGCAACAACTCTATTAATGCATAGCATTTGGTGAGCAAGTAGAATTTATTTTAAGTACTATGTTAGTCTCTATATAAGGAGTATATTTTGTTGCTTCCCTCTAGCCCACTTCTTCTCTAATAGTTGCAAATTAGCTTGTCAATACTTCCCTTCTTTCTCTTCTTCATTGATGTACAAATAATTTTGATCTTTTTTTTAAAAATACTGACCTGCAGATTTGTTTGGGAAAATCTGTGAGTGGGGAGTGAATTATAGTTTAAGAGGCTAATAAGGCCTCTCAAAGTTTCAGACTAAGTAAACTGAACATGTTTGTAAGCAAAAGAAATGAATAAGGAGAAGAGTGAGACTTTGCAAGAGAAAGGGTATAATGGTGGGATGTATGCACAGGGAGCATAGGTGTTATTTTTGGAAAGTAGAATTCTCTTGTTCCTCTCAGAGAGAAAGAGGGTGGTGTTAAGTGTAGGCTGAAGAAAAGGCTATATGCAAGAGAGCAGGTGTGAGGTAAGAGAGACACAGCACATTGGAAGAAAATGCTTTCTCTCATGCTTCTGAGTAAGAGCAGTGATAGGATTACTTACTTAGATTCAAAGTCCAGTTCATTTCAGTTCATCTCACATTATTTGGGTGTCTCTTACATGACAAGAATTGTGATAGGTATCTATGATCTAAACAGAAATAATGCACAATCTCTGAATTGAAGGACTTTAAAATCTAGGTGGGAGACAGCTGCATAAATCCAGTCTAATGTTCATGGGAAGGCTTTCAGAGGAAATGCCACCTAAACTTGATTTTAAAGGATGTACAGACATTGACCATGAGAAGACAGAGAAGGAAATTATAAGCAGAAGGATAGCAATTGCCAAATCAGTCAGGATGGACAGATAAATGTTCAATGTTGATAGAACTCTTTATCAATTGGTTTTTAACCTATTGCACCTTTGATGAACATGAAAAATATTCACATCCTTCTTTCAGAGATGCCAGATTGCCTCCCACCGATAAAGAGCCAGTTTTCTAGTATAAAACCTGAAGTTTTTTAGTGATGGAAAGACTGCCTGAGCAGATTGAACTGGCAGGGGGAATTATATGTAGGTTTTTTCATTAGCCATTATGCAGGAGGTGAATACTGAGAAGACTAGAGGTAGTAGAATATAGATGGAAAGGGAGTGAAAGTTAAGATTAGCAAGACTCCTGCTTTTCACCCAGAGGAGCCATAGATGCCTAGAAATTTTTCCAAGACATCAAACAAGCTGCTTACATTTTTCTACCAATTGAATTGCAATATAACTCCTGATTAGAATATAATATACAATATATTCAATATGACAATTGATTAGAATAACTAACACATAGGAACTGCATTTCTCACTTCTACATGTTTCAGAAAATTGTACCAGTGTTCTTTTTATCTGCAGTTAAGTAAAGTTCAGCAATTGGATTGACTTGATCCTTTGGCTGTCAAATAAATAAGCAAACCAAAAAACTGATTTCTAAGTTCATGTTAATTAAGCGATCTTAGAAGCTATTTGGATAATCCATTTAGACTTCTCTAACTTTCTAATTACCATGTCCATAGGGGAATAATGTCATTAAGCTAGCTTTGCTTAAAGATATTTATTCATAATATCATAGGTTAAATTCACTGTTGTATTATGATTCAAATACTCCATGGTTTTATAATTTTACATTCAATAATCTATTCTTAATGTCTTTGGATACATTTTATGGAAGGAATGGATAACTGGATTAAAATGGCACACATGTATGAGAATTCAGAGATTTTAACATTAAAATTAGTACGAGAATAAAGTTATGGTAAATAAAATGTTTTTGGATATTATGGTAAATATATTCACATAGTGGGTATCAATGTATTCTGTTTCATAAAACATTAATTGCATAGGACAGCATGATCATGAGAAAAAGAATCACACACACACACACACACACACATGAAAGTCGCTCAGTTATGTCTGACTCTTTGCGACACCCTGGGCTATAGTCCTTGGAATTCTCCAGGACAGAATACTGGAGTGGGTAGCCTTTCCCTTCTCCAGGGGCTCTTCCCAACCCAGAAATCAAACTGGGGTCTCCTGCATTGCAGGCAGATTCTTTATCAACTGAGCTATCAGAGAAGCCCATATATATATTTATATATATTCATATTCTTTCCCATTATGTTTGTTGTTGTTCTGGTTTTCCTCATGGTCAAGGGTTGCTGCAGCACCCTGATGAGAGGGGTCGCATTCATGTGTGCCTGGGCCATACCCAGCTGTAACTGCCCTGGTAGGGTCACCCTCACAAGGGGGCTGGTTCAATCTCCCTATCTAGAATCCTGAATGGCAGTCCTCTTTCCTGTCCCTTACCTAGGGGCCATTGAGGGCGCTAAAGGATGGAGAATTATGCTCCATCTCATACTAATTATTTGTAAACCACCCTCCCCCACTATTTCTCATACTTTCTATACCCAATTTTAGAAGCCTCCCAGAGACACATTATATTCTATTCTTTTGGACTTGGCTCTGGCTGTCTCCTCTCATTAAGATCTCTCCTCCACGCTAGCCTCCAGAGTTAGGTAGTTCCTCTTATATGTTTATCCAAGTTGCAGACCCCATCATTCTTCCCTGTGCACTGAGTTTTCTTGATTTTCCTTCATGCTACCTTTAGAAAATGGCCATATATATATATATATATATATATATATATATGATGTATGTATGTATTACATAATCATGATGGATTATGAGGTATTATTATCAAAGAAGTTTTCTCTCCTCTCTCATTTTTCCTCTTTTAATATTATCTTTAATTGTGGTAGAATATATTTGACATGAAGTTTGCCATTTAGAACCATTTAAAGTGTACTATTCAGTGGCATCAAGTGTATTCATAACATTAAATACTCATAGTTAATATCTATTTCCAAAATTTTTCATCATCCCAAACAGAAAGTCTATTCCCATTAGACAGTTATTAACTCCCCGTTTCTCCCAGCCTCTTGTTGTTATTCAGTCACTCAGGCATTTCTGACTCTTTGAGACCCCATGGACTACAGATTGCCAGGCTTCCCTGTCCTTCATCATCTCTCGGAGCGTGCTCAAATTCATGTCCATTGAGTCGGTGATGCCATCCAACCATCTCATCCTCTGTCATCCCCTTCTCTTCCCGCCTTCAATCTTTCCCAGCCTCAAGGTCTTTTCAAATGAGTCAGTTCTTCGGATGAGGTGGCCAAAGTATTGGAGTTTTAGATTCAACATCAGTCCTTCCAATGATCATTCAGGACTGATTTCCTTTAGGATGGACTGGTTGGATCAGAATAATCTAGTGGTTTTCCCGACTTTCTTCAATTTAAGTCTGAATTTGGTAATCAGGAGTTCATGGTCTGGGCCAGTCAGCTCCAGGTCTTGTTTTTGCTGGCTGTATAGAGCTTCTCCATCTTTGGCTTCAAAAAGATAATCAATCTTATTTCAGTATTGACTGTCTGGTGGTATCCATGTGTAAAGTCTTCTCTTGTGTTGTTGGAAGAGGGTGTTTGCTATGACCAGTGTGTTCTCTTGGCAAAACTCTGTTAGCCTTTGCCCTGCTTTATTCTGTACTCCAAGGCCAAATTTGCCGGTTACTCCAGGTATTTCTTGACTTCCTACTTTGACTTCCTACTTTTGCATTCCAGTCCACTATAATGGAAAGGACATCATTTTTGGGTGTTAGTTCTAAAACGTCTTATAGGTTTTCGTAGAACCGTTCAACTTCAGCTTCCTCAGCGTTACTGATTGGGGCATAGACTTGGATTACTGTGATACTGAATGGTTTTGCTTTGGAAATGAACAGAGGTTATTCTGTCGTTTCTGAGATTGCATCCAAGTTCTGCATTTCGGACTCTTTTGTTGACCATGATGGCTTCTCCATTTCTTCTAAGGGATTCCTGCTCACAGTAGTGGATATAATGGTCATCTGAGTTAAATTCACCCATTCTAATCCATTTTAGTTTGCTGATTCCTAAAATGTTGAGGTTACTCTTGCCACCTCCTATTTGACCACTTCCATTTTGCCTTGATTCATGGACCTGACATTGGAGGTTCCTATGCAATATTGCTCTTTACAGCATCAGACCCTGCTTCTATCACCAGTCACATCCTCAACTGTGTGTTGTTTTTGCTTTGGCTCCATCTCTTCATTCTTTCTGGAGTTATTTCTCCACTGATCTCCAGTAGCATATTGGGCACCTATTGACCTGGGGAGTTCATCTTTCAGTGTTCTTTTTGCCTTTTCATACTGATCATGGGGTTCTCAAGGCAAGGATACTGAAGTGGTTTGCCATTCCCTTCTCCAGTGGACCACATTTTAACAGAACTCTCCACCATGACCTGTCTGTCTTGGGTGGCCCTACATGGCATGGCTTAGTTTCATTGAGTTAGACAAGGCTATGGGCCGTGTGATTAGATTTGTTAGTTTTCTATGATTGTGGTTTCAGTCAGCCTGCCCTCTGATGCCCAAGGGACTCTCAAGAATCTTCTCCAATACCACAATTCAAAAACATCAGTTCTTCAGTGCTGAGCCTTCTTTATGGTCCAGTATTCTCACATCCATACATGTCTACTGGAAAAATCATAGCTTTGACTAGATGGACCTTTGTTCGCAAAGTAATGTCCAGCCCCTGGTCACCTGTAATTTACTTTCTATCCCTATGAACCTGCCTAGTCCAGATATTTCATATAAGTGGAATCATAGAATATTTGTTCTTTGGTGTCTAGCTTAGCATAATGCTTGTCATTGAGCATGTTTTCAAGGCTCATATATTGTATGTCAGAATTCAATTCCTTTGCATAGCTGAATAACATTCCATACTATATATATATGCAATATTTGTTTCTCCCATTTCCTTAAAATTTATTTCTCAGCTGGAATAGTTATTCTTCTCCCTCAATCAAAAGTCAGGCAAGATCCATGACTTTTAGTCACTTGTAAGCAGTAGAAAATCTTAATATCACTTTTTGTTGTACATTCATAATCTAATCCATTAAAAATGCCTTGTGCCAAAAAAATAAACTTGATATAACATTAAATCTTCTCCCCTGGTCCTTGAGGCCCAGACCTGTGTGCCATACCTGAGTTCATTTGGCATAGAAGCTCAAATGGGCTGATGCAACTCACTGGTCACTTTGAGGGTTCCTCAGGTCCTACTTAAACCATGACTCTTTACTCATCTCAGATTAAGGTTGACAGGAAACACTACTCAGTGGTTATCCACTTTATTCCCTTGAGAAGTATCTCTTCAGATGCAGGTTTTTTTTCTTAAATTCTCGTACTTAAAATTAGTTTATCTTGAATAAAAATAACTTAACCCTATGTTAGCGCCTATAATGTTTCAGCCTCATTATAGGATCATTCCTCCCGACCAGAGTCCCCTGTCCTTATAGTGGTAGCAAAATCCTAACCCTGTTCCTGTAGATATAACAGATATATGATCCTGCCTAAAATATGCTCACGGATATAATTACAAAGACTTGTCAAGATATGTGTGGAGGATTAGAGGCAGACGCTTTAACCTCTGAGCCACCAAGGAAGCCCCTTGTAGTGGATAAGAACTTGGAAATGATCAAATTTTCAATAATATCATAGTGGTTAAATACATTTTTGAGATGTCTGTATAATAAAGTACAACAAAATATAATATCTTGTTTAAAAAAATGGCAATCTGGTTAGGCTGAGAAATTTTCTTCTGATGGTTTTAATATTAATTTTTTTCACTCTTTTACTTAAAACAGCTATTTTTTCAGTATTCATATTGGATGGAATCACCAAATCAAATTTGAATTCTGATAATTTATCATTACATACCCGGTATTGTTCTCCTGTCTTCCAGCATTCATAGTGGGAATGTAAAAGTATAATTAAGAACTTGAACTTGCAAATCAGGCATGCCTAGATTTTGGTTGTGTGAATTTAGGCAAATTTTAAATGTCTTAAGCTTAGTATTAGTTATTTCTCTTTATATTTCTGTCTATCCATCTGTCCTTATCTGTAAAATTGACATAATAGTACCCACTTCAGAGGCTTGCCATCGTGATTAATTAGATCAGGTACAAAAGGTGCCTTTTTCTTTTCTTTCTTTCTTTCTTTTTTTTTTTTTTTTAATTTGGAATAAACTTCAATGTACTAAAAAATAAAAATGAACTTTCCTTTTGAGGCAAGCATCACTTTGTCTTAAATACACAGGCTCTTTGGATCCCCATTGCCTTGTGGATAGTTGCTGCTACAATCTATGTAACTTGTTTTCCTTTAGATGAAACCCAGATTCCATGAGGTCTTGTTCCATGAATACAGAACATAGAAGTTTCTGAATCTAGATCTAAATTTTGTTTGTGCTCTTTGGTCCTTAACTGGAGTCGTGGCCCACTGTTGTTGTTTGTTGATTTGCTTATGTAGGTATTCTTTCCTAAAGAAAGTTAACATTCTTATATCATAAATTACCTTAACAAGAACAACAGACAACAGAATAAAAATACTGTCAACCAAAACAAACTACCCCCCCCAGACCCTTCCAGAATGCATTTTAAGCTGTCACATATTTACTGAGTGAGTATTTGAATGGCTGTCTTAGAATATTAGAAATGACTCTCGAGTTCAAAGTGACATTGACTACACCCAAAATGGAATTTTTTTTTTCCTTAGAGAGGTTCCTGCCAGCTAAGCCTTTTATTGTTGTAGAAAGGTTGGCATTAAATCACAGGGTAAAGTCAACTTTACCTCCTCCAATTTTGGTGCTGCATTTTTATTTTGGATCTCCTACATGCTTAATGGTGGCAGTAGAGCTAATATTGAAGATGGGCTGGGGCTGGATTTCATTCTCTGGCATGCATCAGATCTCCTTTTATTATCTCTGGTTACCTAGCAACAGATAATGTTGAACTAAGGCCAGATGATGCCATCTAGGCTCATCCTTGTGCTGTGATTCTGAGTGTTTATCCATTAACTATATTTCTTTAATGTTCATGTAAAGGTCCATATTAGTATGAAAAATGGGAAAGAGTGATTTGTTTAATGAAATAGCCGCACGGTATTTGAATCTCTAATAAAGTGCAAGTGCAAGCTTGCTTTAAAAATATGCTGAGTAAACTTCTTTGTGTGTGTGTGTGTGTGTGTGCATGTGTGTGTGTGTGTATATATATATATATAATTTGCAGAAAAAATAATTTGGTGGTGACTTACTATAATTTAAAAAGAAGTGGAAGTGATTTCTCTATAGGTGGTTTCTTTCAAATGGCAGGTTTAAAGGTGGCTGATCACAGTAAGGAACTAATTGCCTGGTTTTAACTAGGCTCACTGCTGTAAGAGATCTTGAAAATATTTCTTCTCCTGGTGTTTGTATCACCTTGAGCTTCAATATAATGATACCATACTCTTTTTGTATTGAGCCTTATTTCAACAGAAAATAAGAACTATTTTCACTTTTTGAAAATCAGAATTAGTGTAAAAAGTTTAAAGCAGCTAAAAAAAGTTTTTCATCTTTTAAAAATTCTGCTCAGAGAAGTCAGCTTGTTTTATTTTTTAAAGTTAATAATACTGTGACTTTAACTTCTCTCGATTATTTCTGTGATATTTGTCACTTTTACTTCAGAAATACGATTACCAGTGCAAGTGGAGTATAATTGCATGAATGGATTTATGGAGAACCATGAGGATCTCAAAATTATATAATCTAAATTTGAAAATTAAGATTATCTAGTTTTATCACTAACTCTTCAATCTAACCAAAATTTAAATTTAGAATGAATAAAATCAATGTAAAATAAAATGTTCAACATTTTAAAAATGAATTCTAATTTAATCCAATATCCTCTACTCTATGTTTATTATGTTTATATGACTGATAAAGACATTTTAGATCTTTAAGTCTTGCAAATGTGAAAAAGCAAAGTCCTTGTTGTCAGGTAACTTATGATTTATGGAAGAGATAATGGACATGTAAGAGACTAGAACCAAGGTAGAATGGAACAGAAATCTATGCAGATATAAATACCTGTACATACTAGATGTGTTCAAGAGAAATAAGGGCTTAAATTTTTCAGGTCAGTGGTTCTCAAATGTGCGCTGTAGACTAGCATATTTTGAGAACTTTTCAGAAATGCAAAATTCTTGAGCTTCATCACAGACTACAAACTCAAAAACTGTGGAATAGAGTCCAAGAATCTGTTTTCACAAGCCCTCCAGGTACCTCTGAGGCATGATGAAATTTGAGAACCACTAGATATGAGCTGTCACGTATAGCAGCCACTGGAAACAAGTTGCTGCACACTCTAAACCTAAATTAATTAAAATCAGGATTTGACTTTTAGTTGCATTAGCTACATTTCAAGTGGTCAGTAGCCACCATATTAGACAGTACAGACATATAACATTCCCATCATTGCAGAAAGTTTTATGGGACAGCATTGCTCTGGAGCGTGAAGACCTCAATGGAAAATTGAGAAATGAAAGAAAGTAGATTTCACTCAAATCACACAGATTCTTAAATGCATAAGTAAGGAATTTGAACTATAATCTTGGAGAAGAATGATTTTTATTTTTTTAAAGACATGAAAAGCCTGGACTTTGTTTATGGAACATCACCCTTACAGTCAAGTGCCTGGTGCTTCCTACTGATGAGACAGTGGGAAAGCAAACAACAGGTTTATTGGCACTGAGACTGAAATAGTGGGAAGGAAAAGAAGAATGTGTGTTTATAAAATCTTGAGAATACAGACCCAATGGGAACTGCTTACTCTGAATGAGAGGTAGTCAGAGAAATAAATAAGACTGGATTTTGAGTGAATAATTGGGACAAGGTTAATGCTGTTAGGAGTGAGAAAGAAACAGCAGTAGTTTATCACATTACATGAAAAAAAAGATCATGGGTTTGCCATGCAATTTTATCAATCCTTTCTTCATTACTCTTATAACATAGTTTTATCCTGTTATTGTCCTTTCCTTTCTGGTAATTTTTTAGATTACTGGTTTTCATGAAGAAAATGAATATTTTCCCAATAATTACTGTGAATGTTTTTCAAAGATGTAAGCAGTTTTATTTATCAGTGGATCAGGTGGAATATGTCCAGACAATTTCTTCTTTTTTGGCTAGAAAAAAACTTTTTCTGGATGAAAGAGTTGCAAAAAAAGAAACCAGGTTGTAATGTATTATGTGAAAATTCTGCCTTCCTCAAGTATCTGAACATTATAGTTTTAGTCTGTGGAAAAATTGAAATGTTTTTCAGTTTCATGTGAAATAGAATACAGTTGACCTTTGAACAACATGGATTTGAACTACATGGGTCACTTATACATGGATTTTTAAAAGTAGTAAATACTACAGTACTATATGATCCTGGCTTGGTTGAATCCACAGATGCTGAACCATGGATTCAGAGGAACCATGTATGTGGAGTGCCAACTATAAATTATATGAGGATTTTTAACTGTGTAGAAGGTCAGCATGCGTAACCCTCAAGTTATTCAAGGGTAAACTGTATACAGAGTGCTAAGAGTGTCAAGAATTGTTCCAGTCCTTTATTTTCTTACAAATTTCATAGTAGTGTATACGATTATACATAAATATACATATATCTTTGTGGATTAACTTTATTTTTGAACATTAAAAAACCATAATGGTTAACATATAATAACTTGTGCATGTTAATCAGTTCTTTATAGAGATAGCATAATTGGTATGGTTTGAGATATTATATTAAGATATAAAAATAATCACCCTGTTCTATGTCCAAAATTCCATGTTGTAGTCCTACTACTTTAAAGATAAAGAGTAAAATTCTGTGGGCTAAAATTTCCCCATTTATGTAATGAAGAGCTTCAACTAGATTACCTTGATCTTTCTGACTCTATAGCATGAAAACATAATGGCTTGCAAATTGTTTATTAGCTGCTATTAATCAAAGAGCATACCTCATGGGTGAAGAGGAGGCACAGAGCAGGCAACTTGTTGAGAAGGCAAAGAAAATAAGATGTGGGGCAGAGGATGGAGTTGTTTGTATCACATTGAACAGTAGCAACTGGAAACTTAACTTGAAGACTCGGATACCTGGGGTAATGTTCCAATAGGGAAATTGCTATCCTCATGTACATGTGATTGTAACTGGTAATAGTATGATGGAAAATGAAGAATACTACTTAAGGTAGTCAGGATGTGGAATGAGAAGGTTTTTTTTACACAGACTCACCCTGTTCATGTAACTGTTGTACTTGATCTGTCTCTAGCTTCTGCTTATATTGTTAAACACATATATTCAGAATTTGTGCAGGGTAGAAGTGAATTTGGAAGATACATTCATGGGCAAATATCTGATGGGATAGAAAGAACTGAGTAGGGAATCATGAAGACTTGTTTGGGTGCTAGCTCCTGTAACTAGTACCATCAGTTCAGTTCAATTCAGTCACTCAGTCGTGTCCAACTCTTTGCAACCCCATGAATTGCAGCATGCCAGGCCTTCCTGTCCATCACCGACTCCCAGAGTTCACTCAAACTCATGTCCATCAAGTCAGTGATGCCATCGAGCCATCCCATCCTCTGTCGTCCCCTTCTCCTCCTGTCCCCAATCCCTCCCAGCATCAGAGTCTTTTCCAATGAGTCAACTCTTCCCATGAGGTGGCCAAAAAGTATTGGAATTTCAGCATCAGCATCATTCCTTCCAATGAACACCCGGGACTGATCTCCTTTAGAATGGACTAGTCAGATCTCCTTGCTGTCCAAGGGACTAGTGCCATCAGTTCAGTTCAGTTCAGTCACTCAGTCGTGTCTGACTCTTTGCGACCCCATGAATTGCAGCATGCTAGGCATCCCTGTCCATCACCATCTCCCGGAGTTCACTCAGACTCATGTCCGTTGAGTCAGTGATGCCATCCAGCCATCTCATCCTCTGTCGTCCCCTTCTCCTCCTGCCCCCAATCCCTCCCAGCATCAGAGTCTTTTCCAATGAGTCAACTGTTCGCATGAGGTGGCCAAAGTACTGGAGCTTCAGCTTTAGCATCATTCCTTCCAAAGAAATCCCAGGGTTGATCTCCTTCAGAATGGACTGGTTGGATCTCCTTGCAGTCCAAGGGACTCTCAAGAGTCTTCTCCAACACCACAGTTCAAAAGCATCAATTCTTTAGTGCTCAGCTTTCTTCACAGTCCAACTCTCACATCCATACATGACCACTGGAAAAACCATAGCCTTGACTAGATGGACCTTTGTTGGCAAAGTAATGTCTCCGCTTTTGAATATGCTATCTAGGTTGGTCATAAGTTTCCTTCCAAGGAGTAAGCATCTTTTAATTTCATGGCTACAGTCACCATCTGCAGTGATTTTGGAGCCCCCCACAATAAAGTCTGACACTGTTTCCACTACTTCCCCATCTATTTGCCACGAAGTGATGGGACCAGATGCCATGATCTTCATTTTCTGAATGTTGAGCTTTAAGCCAACTTTGTCACTCTCCTCTTTCACTTTCATCAAGAGGCTTTTAGTTCCTCTTCACTTTCTGCCATAAGGGTGGTGTCATCTGCATATCTGAGGTTATTGATATTTCTCCCAGCAATCTTGATTCCAGCTTGTGCTTCATCAGCCCAGCATTTCTCATGATGTACTCTGCATATAAGTTAAATAAGCAGAGTGACAATATAGAGCCTTGACGTACTTCTTTTCCTATTTGGAACCAGTCTGTTGTTTCATGTCCATAGTGCCATGGTGTTTCACAATTTATTACGTTGACCCCTGCTTCTGTGCCAACAGCCTTTTGAGTACACTTGACTTCTTAGACAGCAGCAGGGAGAGTGATCTACAGAGCAAGTGGCTAACTTGCTGTAATTTCCAGCCAGTCTACCTAGCTTACCAATTCACTGAAACTGGCAGCACTCCAGATCAAAACTCTTTCCGGTAACCATGCCAACAAGTAGTTCTAGGTAGACAAGATGGATTGTGAACATTCAAAATTTTGATATTGACCGTGTCCAAACTAGAGAAAGAAATAATGGATATGTACAGCAGTAAGGAGTGACTGATTATATAGATGAGTTTAATGCCTTTCATAAAACACTTGATAATTTTTTCCTCCCATAGTCTCATCCTTTATCTGCAGCACCAATAATTACTAAATTTCTCTCCAGGCCTTTACCAGTGGGGCTTGCTAATTGCAGATTCTCAGCCTCCTGATTATCATTAACTTCATTTTTATAGTCATTTCTTATTGAGTCAAGGAGGCATGTCTATTATCATGGAAACTATAGTGATGGGGCACAAAAACAGTTAAATTTATGCTTAAGCCTGGTCAGATTCCATTTTTGTTTTCTGCTTTTCCCACTCCACTGACCACAAATTGTTTTGTGACAATGCATTTATTCTTGTCCTCTGTATTTCTAGACCAGAGATTTCTCAGTGACCAGAAGAGAATTCTGAGTTTTTATTATCTCACCAGAGAACTGAAAACAGTTTTTCAGTTCAGAAAATCCTTTACAAGATTTTCTGTAAAGTATATGGTTTATAATTCTTAAAATTGATTACTACACTGATACATTTGTCTTAATGTAATCATTATTCTCATTTTAATATAAGTCCTTTCTTAGTCCTCTTTTCTCCCAGACGTGTAACCTCTGGGATATATATATATATATATATATATATATATATATATATTTTTCCCCCCTGAAAAAAGAGGAGTTTGGATTTGGTGATCTCTGAGTCCCTTCAAGCTCTGACACGAAGTCTGAAAGCTAAGGGTGATTATAAAAGGATTTTCCTGGTTTCTTGAGATTGAAGTCATAAGGAGTGGCCGCTGTACTACTTTCTAAAACATGCTTTAGATTCACTGAAGGGAGTAAACCACTGCAGTGGTCTGACACTGAATGCTGTGCATCTTCTGATTTTCCTCAAATTGTTGCCTTTCACTCTTCCATGCAGTAATTTTGCAGGCATTCAGTCATTGCAGCCGGTGACATTTTTCTAATTTTAACTCAGGTTAATCAGCTGGGTGAGTATTGATGAACAAGCATTTGTTAAAACCATGTCTCAAGTAATGTCAATTTGGATTGAACACGTGCCATGCCAAAGAGATTTCTTCATTAACCTGCTGACACTGCCAATGAGAGCTCAATGTTGTTTCAAGAAAGAGTCCTAGAAGCACATGGCCCATTGCTACTTTTACTGTTGGCCTCAGTGTTCTGTGAATATTATGCCTTTCATTTTCCTTATCAAAGCTAAATAATTTATGAAGACTATTTAAACACATAATTTTAATTTTTAAATATGCTGGTGACTGTAATAATTTATCGAGCTCTGGAGGTGTTGAGATATAGAAATATCTAGGCATGAGATAGGACTGAATGAGCTACTTCTATGATCTTGATTTACTTATTTCTTTATTCATTTATCAAAAATAGATAGGTCTATTTTGAAGCCACTTATCACTAAAGTTTTCCTGACAAGCCTGAGACCCTCTCTCAGGGACAGGATATTATAATATCCATCTTGCCATTTTTGACAGTGTAGTATAGCTGCTGCTACGGCTTTCACCCTGGAAAACCTAGTGCGTGTCCATTTTACTTTCTGTCAAATTTGCTTAAGTAACAAAAATTATATATTTCCACTAAAAATAATACTACGTTCATCATGGATTAATGAGTTCAACAGCATCATCAAAAATTGGATAATTTAGGAGAATTTCCTTGGCAGTCCAGATGTTATGACTTTGCTTCCCAATGCAGAAGGTATGAGTTTGATCCTTGGTTGGGGAGCTAGGATCCCACATGCCTCATGGCCGAAACAAAACATAAAACAGAAGCAATATTGTAGTAAATTAAATAAAGACTTTAAAAAATGGTCCACATCAAAAAAAAATTTTTTTTAAAGAGTGGATTATTTACAAAAAAATCTATGAAATGCACAAATATTAAGGGGCCACCTTAGAGAATTTTGCACATATACCCCCCAGGTTAAGATACAGGTGTCCCTTCCCAGTCTGATCTTCTCCTTTGCCCTGTTGAGGAAACTACTATTCTGATTTCTATCATCATCACTAATTTTGCAAGAATTTTTTATTCAGATCCAGATCCAGAGTAGCTCTGTCTTTCAGTAGTTCACAATATAATGAGGGGAGATAAGAGCCATGAAGAAATTACCAGAATACAAAAGGAATCCTTAAGTGTTGTATGTTTGCGAGATTAATAATGCCATCCCAGATTTCAGAGTGTTTGGTATTTATAAACATGTGTACACTTATAATGGACCCTCACAACGCTGTTGAAAAATGAATGCTATCGTCTCCTTTTATACTTGAGGCAGCTTGAGATAATAAAGCTTAACTATTGATAACATGCCTGTATTAGTTTTCTATTGCAATGTAATAAATTAACACATAGTTAGCTGTTTAAACTGACAGAATTCATCATCTTATTTCCCGTGGGTCAGGAACCCAGACACAGGCTAGAAGGTGTATACCAGTGGGCAGGAATCTCTGGGGGCGTTTGACTAACCTAAAGGTCAGTAGTGTCACGTAGGTGATAGGAAACAAAGCAAACATGGCTGCATATCTTATGCATCTTTACATCATGCTTTTATGTGAACATGAAGAGGAAAATGACATTTAAAAAGGCTCTTCTAACCAGCTGAAGTTATTATTGATGGAGTTCTTATGTTCCATGGTTAGATTTAAAGCTATTAGTAATCTTAGTGGGAGAGAATTTTAGTTCCATTTCAAAGGTATGGAAGCAGATGCTTGGAGAATTTAATTAACTTACCTAAGTTCACACAGCTTTTACATAAATGGGCTAGGATTCTAACCTGGTTCTTTCTGACTCCAAATCCTTTGCTCTTATCCTCTCTATTACATGCCTGAACATAATATGTGAACTAGCCTTTGACAGACCTGTAGATTTTTGAAAGTTAGAGGTATGATCAGAAATTATCAGTAATAATCAGAAATAACAGTGAAAACAGAGGTAGAGATTTGGAAAGTGTCAGAAATATTATTTGGACTGTGGGTTTCCTGATAGCACAGCTGAACTGAATGAATGAAATTTTCACCTTTCCTTAGACTAGTGTTTTATTGAGAAATACTTTATTTTGATACCAAGGACTTCTATTTATGAATACTATAAATGGCCCTGTGGAAGTCTGCAGTACACACGTAAGGAAAGTGCTCATTTCCTGTGCAGTATCTTTTTCTTAAGGACCTTTGGGAGGAATTTCTTTCTACTTTTCAGATGAAGAAGAGCTGAGTTCACTGAAATGAGTTATAATTATTTTCCCTCTTTGCCTGCTCAGAAAGCTTGGTGCCGAATCTGCGGCCCACCTTCACACGTATGTGACATTATGATCAATGTGTTTCCCCTTTTTTGGTCTTACCCTCTTTTAATATATCTTATCTCGATAAGATACCTTAAATTCTTTTTTGGAATTAGGGTATAAAAAGCAAATATATGAATAAAATTCAGGTAGGTTGTTTCCAGGAACCACTTATAAATTTGCAGGTAGGCAGAGTTCCAAAGCTTAGCTGTCAGTCCCCCCAAACTAGGTGAACTGAATACGAAACCATTAACTTGGCTGTTATGCTTTGTTAGTAGATCCCAGTGACAAGGCCCAGGCATTGCATTATAAAGATCAGGGTTTGGACCTACTGATAAAGATTCCACTCTGGTGTCCCCTTTCTTTAATTGAGAGAGTAACTAGATTCAAAGGATGTAAAAGGGGCATTATAAGAAATTAAGGTCCTTCAACAATTACTTCAAAATCTGTGTCAGCTCAATTTAGATAAAAGTGTGCTGGCACAGACTCAGAATGTGGTATGTCAGCAAAGTGATGATCGTTACAAATCAAAGCATCACACCCCTTTCACATCTTCAGAAATGTAAAACTGTGTTAGAGAAAAAGGATGCTGTACAACTCTGTTGCAAATGGGATATGGGAATTTGTTGTTGTCACTGAGCTAAAGAGTTCATGGCAATAGCTTAAAAAGAAAAAAAAAAAAAACAAACCTGAGTAGTAAACATTAGCAAAGCAAGTAACTTTTAAAATCTCATAGAAATACCAGGAAACCAGAAGAGGGAAGTGGATAAAGAAGTGGTTAAAAATCAGACAGAAAAATAAAGGAAGATGGGAATCACATAGTATGAGAGTATAGAAGAAGAACAGGGGAATGTCCTAGAAAACTTTGAGGACAGAAACTCAGTGAGAGAGGTAAATGATTGAGGGACACACGAATCATGGGAAAGGAGAAGGCAAACAAGAGAGTCAAGAAGACACTAATCTAGAGGCAAAAGAATGTCAAGGAGAATACTTGCTGAGAGGTGGCAATTGTTTATGCATTCGATGTTTGTCATAGGATGAATATTGATGCAGCAGGAAAATTGGGTTGAAGCAATAGCAATCCGTTGCCTATTGTTGATATTCTTTCTTGTGAAATTGGGGAAATTAAGAGACTCTTCTCTATTGAATACAAAGAAATTGTGATTTACTAGATTCCTCTGGGGGTTTCCCTGGTGGCTCAGTCAGTAAAGAATCTGCCTGCAATGCAGGAAACCCAGGTTCAGTCCCTGGGTTGGGAAGATCCCCTGGTGAAGGAAATGGCAATTTGGACCTTACATACTGAGCACCTAAGGGGCACCTATGCTTATTTAATCACTAATAAGTTCAGAACTAAAATACATTTCAGTTCATGCTTGTATTATTTTACTGTGGCTGCTGAACAAATTATCACAATCACTGCAGCTTAAAATAGCAGAAACTTATTTTCTTATAGTGCTAGAAGCCAAAAGTCCAAAATCTGTGTTTCTGGGCCAAAATCAAGGTGTTGGCTGAGCCACACACTGTTTTAAGGCTCTAGGGGAACATCTGCTTCTTCCTCTTCCAGCTTCTGTAGATTGCTGGCATTCCTTGGCTTGTGGCTGCATATAATTCTAGATTTCAAGGCCAGTGCCCTCAAATCTCTGTCTGCTCCTTCTTCTCATCGCTTCTCCTCTCTTTGCAGTCTCTCACAATCTCTCTTGTAAGAATACGGCATTAAGGGCCCACCTGTGTAATTCAAGATCATCTCCCCATCTCAAATTCCTAACTTAATCATATTCTTTCAGAGATTAGAATTTGTCATCAAGGAACCATTATTTAACGTACAACAATGACCTGTTTAAACATAAAATGGTATCTTGGCATAAAATAAGCACTTTGGTATAAATCTGCTCTGTTTTAATCTCACTAGGCCTCAGTTTGATTCATCCTTCACATTACTGTGTCACTGTAAAAACTAAATGAGATCATGTTTATAAAAGTGTTTTCTAAGTGATAAAGCACTATACAACTATAAGGCAATGTTAATATTTTAATATCAGACGTTTACTCTAATAAAATATTGGGGGCTTCCCTGGTGGCTCATTGGTAAAGAATATGCCTGCCAATGCAGGAGATGCAAGTTTGATTCCTGGGTTGGGAAGATGCCCTGGAGAAGGAAATGGCAGCACGCTCCAGTATTCTTATGTGGGAATCTCATGGACAGAGGAGCTTGGTGGGTTATAGTCTGCGGGGTCGCAAAAGAATTGGACTGACTTAGCAACTAAACAACAACCATTTTCTTGTGACCAATAAAAATAGTACTGTGATACTATAATGATATGATTTGAGGGAACCAGGGAAGACTTATAGAGTCAAAGATATTTCTTCTTTTTTTCTCTGCTTCCTTACTTATTAAATGTGAATAATAAGAGCACCCACATCCTAGGGGTTGTTTTCAGGATTCAATTAAATGAGTTAATGTATCTAAAGTACTCAGAAAGTGTTAGACACATTGAGTTAGGAATAATAACAATGAAAAACCAAACTAATAGCTCAGAGCTCTGGGTAATTGGTCTGAAATTTGGGAAAAGGATGTACCACTTGGAAATAGGAAGGAGACTCTGAAAGGTCTGAGCTGAGATTGCCAAAAAAATGTTTTGATAAAACCCTCAAATGGAAAATGTTATTTTGGGTTAACCCTACCTTCACATTTTTTTCCAATTAGTATTATTTAAAATGTATGCAAGCTATTTTTTGTATTCAATGTTCATGTTAGTTAATTACTAAATGACAAAAATATAGCTCTGAAAAATGTTATAAGCAGAACACATTGACCAACACCAGGGTTCCATGCAGTCTGTAAAACAGGCCATTGGGATGGGAAAAGTATTGATATTTTTAATCCCTATAAAATAGGCCTTATACTTTCCACATGTGGTGGAAATTGAGTCACATAGAACAAATCCACATAAATAAATCAGACTATCAAATAAGTCCAATAATAAAGGCATTGTGGAAGTCCAAACAGGGTAGAAGGGGCTAGAAAAGGTTTCATAAAATAGATATTTGAACTGAGTCTAGAAAGATGAACAGGAATATATTTCTTAGGCAGAAGTGTAGGATCATGTTTCAGGCTTAATAAGCAACATAAGAGGGCCTGAAAGGACATAATCGATTCAGGGAACCATGACTAACTATTAAAAAATAAAGTTTAGTGAGCATTTCTAGTATTCTGAGTAATGTCTTTGAAAAGATTGAGACCATGCTATCAAGGAACTTGCTGTTCTAATGAGTACGCCCTTTTATATAGGTGGGCGTAGGCTAAGTTTACACACAAAAAATTATCTTAGTAAATTTCCAGTTTAGAAAGTATAGCCTAGAATTTGAATACACAGATTGAGATGGTATACTGAAGCTATGGGTATTTTATGTTATATTTCTCTTTATTTCCCAGAATGTGTCATTGAGTGTATTAAGGGTTAAGGCATTCTATAACAGATAGAAAATAGAGATGTTCCAATCATGGATGTGATATTTAAAGCTTATGCCAGTCTGCACTACATTGAGAAAGCGGATTAGATGGAATAGAGGCTTCAGTGGAGGGTAAAGAGATTCCTTAACCTTCCATATTCCAACTTTTCTAGAACCCCAATAACATCTTTTAATTCAAAACTTTGCGGACTTCCCTGATGGTCCAATGGCTAAGACTCCAAACTCCCAATGCATAGGGCCCAGGTTCGACCCCTCTCCAGGAACCAGATCCCACATGCTGCAATTAAGACCCACTGCAGCCACTCCAGCATTCTTGCCTGGAGAATCCTAGGGACGGGGGAGCCTGGTGGGCTGCTGTCTATGGGGTCGCATAGAGTTGGACACGACTGAAGTGACTTAGCAGCAGCAGCAGCCACATAAATGAATCAATAAATATTAAAGAAAAAGGAAACTTTGAACCAAAAGATGGACTTTGGAGTCATGGCAAGGAGATGGAGAGATGAATTTCAGGCTTTTGGCTAAGTGCCTGCAGCTTCAAAGTAAAGTATCCCACAGAAGTCACATGAACTTTGAACATAGGCATCCAGGAGCCTGGATCACCTACTGAAGACAGCTAAAAAGCATGGTAGCATCTGGCGTCTAATTCATAGGAATACATTTCTGTGAAATTATGGTTTTCTTTGCCTAAAACTCTCTCCCACCTCCCATGGCAGTCACACTGGATCTTGAAGCTTCAAAAATAATAAAGTAAGTTTTCTAAATTTTATATTTTTATTTTTCACATTTTATTTTCATCTATTTTATTTGGCATTGATAAAACTGAGATGTGACTACAATTTCTGACAGAGCTAATAATCACCAACATTAAATAAGTTAGAATGAATTAAATCCACCCTGAAGTTCAACAGTATGGGCCTCTGAGCAGTCCAATCAAATAATTTTAAATGCTCAGGTTTTAAAATATTCTATTTAATAATGAAAGTGACATTTAGAGAGTGTAACACAACACTAAAATTTTCCAAATTAGAGAACTGAAGTTCTTAGAAATTAAAACAATTATTAAAATTATAAAGGTTTATTCTGTGTAAAATATAGTATGCAGTGACAGGTATTATTGTATTAAACTTGGTTAGAAGATGAGCTTGAGGTATGCTAACAGAATTTAGAATAATAAAGACTTTGAACTAATAAGGGAGGACTAAACTAATTTTTTTCTCAAAAACATAGGATTTTCCTTATTTATTGATCTTTAAGAAATAATTTTTTTCCCTATATTAGTAACCCTGGAAGCAGTATGTCTCTAGCAGGCTATACCATATTACAATTCCTATTGCTTTCTTTTGTATTATAAAATCTCTGTGAAATAGAGTTAAATCTTATTGTAGAAGAGATCATAGATTTGCTGAAAATGAGGACTGTTAGTTCCTTAAGTGTTAAAGAACAGCAATATTCAAAGCAAGAGAGTGAGGAGAAACAAGAAAAATAACTGCAGAAGAAAACATCTTTACTTAGGAAATGGTAAGGTATTCCAAATTGAAGATGCTCTGAAAGGAAAGATAAAAGAAAGACCTACAATTAGGCATATTTCATTAAATTAATTTCAGTGAATAAGAGAATCACGCTAGCATCTAAAGAGAAAAAGTACACACACAAAACAAAAGCAAGAATCTAATTTTCACTGGATATGTCATCTCCTCCCCTTCCCTTCCTCTCCTTTCCCCCAGTGCTGGGAGATAGTAAGAGTCTGATCCTATAATTGGACCTTGCCAAAATTTCCCTCTAGGCATTTTCCCTGGTGCTGAACTGCATCCTCACTCCTTTCCTCAAGTAACCAGAAGGAACATTGGTCTGAGAATTAGAGTTGGTTTCTGATTCCTGCTCTGTCCCATCCAAACTTTTTCATTTTCAAGGTAGTATATTCTGTCAATTGAGACTTTGATTTCCTTGCATGTTAATCAATTTGAATTAGTTAATCTATAATGCATGTTCTAGGTGTAACATTCTTTGATAGTGAGGTGATCCAAGACATGCTTTACAATAGAGTTTGAGAACTAACTTTGTACGATTGTTACAGAATTTGAGAACTATGTAATTTGGAAGCAGAAATCAAATGCCATGGGCATGTGAGATTTTTTTATTATTTTCAATGATATTGGCAGTTTCAAAAGGGTATCCCAGTAACCTTCTAATTGGTTCTAGACTGACCAGTAAATATGGAAGCACCTACCATGCTTGCCCAGAGTTTGGCATTATTGGCATAATTTTTTTTTAAAATTTTTGGCATAATTTTAACTTCAATAGAAACTTATTGAAAGTAATCACCATCTATAATTTGAAGACTAATGACTGCTAGACCAATTAGCAAGTTTCTAATTAGTAACATTCTCAGTCAGCAGAAAAATTGAATAATTTTTTAAAAAGCTAAGAAACCAAAAATATTTTAAATAAAGTTATGTTTATATACTACAAACACATTTGTAGTCTACCTCTTTCAGTATGATATTCAGAATCCCTTTGTGAAATCAGGAATTTGATATCAACTTCATACAGAACATAAAGAATAAAGTTCTTTAAATAACTTTCATAAATATTTTTTAAAATGAAAAATTTAAAAATAGTCAGTCTATATTACTGAGTTTTAATACTTCCCTTTGAGATAAGTATATTTAACAATGAATCAATGTCAATTCTAAGAATGTACAGCAGTCAAGTTTGGAACATAGCAATCTTCCAACAGTGACTAAACCTGAAATGAAAGCTTTGATCATTAAGTTTACAAATTATTTCAGATAAGGTATATAGTAAAACCTAATGGACTTGGTGACTCAGCTGGTGAAGAATCTGTCTGCAATTCAGGAGACCCTGGGTTGGGAAGATCTCCTGGATAAGGGATACGCTACCCACTCCAGTATTCTTGGGCTTCCCTGGTGGTTCAGATGGTAAAGAATCTGCCTGCAATGTGGGAGATCTGGGTTTGATCCCTAGGTTGGAAGGACCCCCTAGAGGAGGGCAGGGCAACTCACTCCAGTATTCTTGTCTGGAGAATCCCATGGACAGAGGGGCCTGGCAGGCTACAGTCCATGGGGTCACAAAGAGTTGGATACAACTGAGTGATTAAGCACAGCACAGCACAGTTATAAAGTAATCTTTATAAATTGAAAAGATGACCAGGAGCAGGCAGAATGACGTTCATTGAAGTTAAGTGCACTACAGATATGTGCAATTGGAGAGCTGGTGGTTAAGTATATTGTTTTATCCTGCATGGTCGATACCACACATGCCACTTGGACTAGGAGATAAGAGTATAAAGGACAATTCAGTCATTATAGCAGGCTTCACTGTGATGCTGTGGTAGGCAATGTAGAGGAAGGACTGTCTCAGGATCATTGATTTCAAGGTTTTTCAAATGACCTCAGGGTTCATGTTTTCTAAGGCCTTAAGTGCTTTAGGCTATAATTCCAAAGGAAAACATGGAGTAAGAATATGACATCTATAAAAACATATCTAGAATTTGAATCTTCCCCCAAATGATTTTTGACTCCCAAAATACAAAACAATACTCTAGCATAGATAGCCTAATTTTGTCAATAGCCGCAGCTGCTAATCAAAGAATTCTCTGTGCTTCACAGTAATAGAAGTAAAGTCACTATTTTAATTCTGAATTATTCCTTAGCTATTTTAATTGTAGAGGAAAGTGAAATATAGGACATTATATAGGTACTAGACATCACAGTATTTTATTACGTTATAGAAGATTATTAATTTATCCACCTATATCCTCAAAGCAGAGTTTTTAATTAATTGTTGTCATAATATTTATGTATTTTAAAATACAATCTTGGTGATAAATCCATGAAGAATTTAGAGAGTCTTTTATGATGTGTTTACTGATTTTTTAGAGCTCTTCAAATATAATAATAAACTAGTCTGAATTTGTAATAGAAAGCATATAATGAGAATGTCACCCAGTAGCACTTACATATTTTAAGTTATCATTAAAATGATAACATTAGGGTGATATACAATATGAAAAGGGAAAAACACAATTCTTAAAATCAGACCATCCACCAAACATGATAGTTTTTATAGGAGGAACTTGAACACAGACATAAAAAATATAGATGCATATTAAAAACAAATACACTGAAGAGCTTAGGAAAAGACCTGCTAAACTCATAAAATAGAACTCACTTGGATTAGTAATAATTTTATAAAAGGAGATTTTCTTACATGTTACTATTAGGGACTGTATTGAGTTGAGACTGATATAAGTCTTAGGTGCGATTACACATTGCTTTCAGTTGGTTGGCTTATTTGGAGACAATTCAACTCAGTTTCTTGAAGCCATTGTTAAAGATGAAATCCTATAGATTTTAAACACCTTGTAACTGTAGAAAGAACAAAATTAACCATATTTTCTTCTTCTGAATTCTGTACTCCAAGTTCTCATAGTATATATTTTTAGGTGCGTTACCATATTTCGATAGCAAGTTGGGCTTATATGTTCTTTGATCTTATTTACTCTGAAAATCGCTAGCAAATGAGGATTTTAAGTAGATCAAAGAGGCACTAAAAGGAACACTGAAAGAAGAGTGGAGAAACACATGGGAGAATAATGTGGAGAAAGTTAGACATATACTTGTACTGTTCCTTGTAAGAAATTATGAACGTTCAAACCAATGTAGTAGCATTGAGGATGAGGAGAAAAATCAACAACATTTTTTTTTGTTTCTATTTTTCCTTGTTTCATGAAAAAATTAAGGTAGCTTTTAGGGATATATAAAATGCTACAGAAAAACATCATAGCTCATCAGTTCAGTTCAGTCACTCAGTCGTGTCCGACTCTTTGAAACCTCATGAATTGCAGCACGCCAGGCCTCCCTGTCCATCACCAACCCCCGGAGTTCACTCAGACTCACGTCCATCGAGTCCGTGATGCCATCCAGCCATCTCACCCTCAGTCGACCCCTCCTCCTCCTGCCCCCAATCCCTCCCAGTATCAGAGTCTTTTCCAATGAGTCAACTCTTCGCATGAGGTGGCCAAAGTACTGGAGTTTCAGCTTCAGCATCATTCCTTCCAAAGAAATCCCAGGGCTGATCTCCTTCAGAATGGACTGGTTGGATCTCCTTGCAGTCCAAGGGACTCTCCAGAGTCTTCTCCAACACCACAGTTCAAAAGCATCAATTCTTCAGCGCTCAGCCTTCTTCACAGTCCAACTCTCATATCCATACATGACCACAGGAATAACCTTAGCCTTGAAGGGATTATATTAATCTCAAGGGGATTCATGATTGATCAGTCAACAACTAGTCTAGGAAGAAGGAGAGAGGATAGTGCTTTGGCTTTTATGCTTGGAGAGTAGACATGCAATTCTTCTTCACTGAAATAGGAAATAACATGGAGAAATTAGCTTACCTTGAGAGAAGGTAAATTCATTTTTGTATATATTAAAATTTGAGATATCTATGAATCGTCCAGGGCTTCCCTGGTGGCTCAGATGGTAAAGAATCTACCTGCAGTGCAGGAGACCTGGGTTCGATCCCAGGGTCGGAAAGATCCCCTAGAGAAGGGAATTGCTACTCACTCCAGTATTCTTGCCTGGAACATCCCATGGACAAAGGAGCCTGGCTGACTATAGTCCATGGGATCACAGAGTCAAACACAACTGAGCAACTAACACTCTCACTTGGACATTAAAATGAGAGTTTGAAATTTTTGTTTAAGCTTCGGGAGAATGATTTGAGAGACATTAACAAAGAAGTGGCAAGTGGTATAATAGCAAATACTTGTATCAAAAATTTCAAATAGAAACTGTCTCAAGCCTCAGTGGTTTACTGACAAGTACTTTTTTTTTTTTTTTTTTTTAAATTTTGGGTCTGTGGATTGGCTGTGGTCCTGCTGAACTATAGGGTTGGCCAAAAAGTTCGCTCAAAGATTTACATAAGATGTTATAGAAAAAACAGAATGATCTTCTTGGCCAACCCAATAGATTGCATTGTCTTCAGGCTGCAATTCTTCTTATCAATGCTTCATGGGTCTCCTCATCCTGCGGTTAAAAATTTATTGAGGGATTAAAAAAATTTTTTTTATAGTGGATGATGGAAAAATGCTAAAAGAGCTAGCAAAAGCTCATGATGTCTCTTGAGACCTTGGGGTACATCAGGCAAGTTGCCTTATGCTCATAGTCCAGTGACCAAAACAAATCACATGGCTTGGTCCATCATCAAAAGGGCCAAGAAGTATAATCTGCCCTTCATAGAGGGGATGATGGAAATAATAGGAAACATTCTAAAGAAAAATACTATCTCCCATAGGGAGTATATAGATTATTAGAGTTGGATGACATCACTCAGAGTAGGTAAGAGGAGGATGATGACAGCACCCTCAAAAAACAGATATTTAAAGGATAACCCCAAGAATGAAAATGATGGAAGGATTATAGAGGGTCCATACAATCAAATAAGGGAAGCTTCAATAAGTAGTGGGAGGAAAAAACATTATCTTATTCAATGCAAATTTCAAGTCAGTATTGAAAGTGTCTGTTGCGTGGCAGTTTCAAGGTCATTAATTAGACTTGTTTCTGAATAATGGAGGCAGAGACTAATAAATTGAGAAAGTGAAAGCAATAGTTACTGAGTCCTGTCTGACTCTTTGTGACCCCCATGGACTATAGCCCACCTGGCTCCTCTGTCCATGAAATTCTCCAGGAAAGGATACTGTAGTGGGTAGCAATTCCCTTCTCTAGGGATCTTCCCAATCCAGGGATTGAATCCAGGTCTCCTACATTGCAGGCAGATTCTTTACCGTCTGAGATATCAGGGAAGCCCAATAAAATGAGAAATGGATGGGAAATGAGGAAGTAGAGATCACTGGGTGGCTCAGAGGTTAAAGCATCTTCCCGCAATGTGGGAGACCTGGCTTCGATCCCTGGGTTGAGAAGATCCCCTGGAGAAGGAAATGGCAACCCACTCCAGTATTCTTGCCTGGAGAATCCCATGAACAGAGGAGCCTGGTGGGCTACAGTCCACGGGGTCACAAAAAGTCAGACATGACTGAGTGACTTCACTTTTAAAAACCTCTGTTATGCAGTCTGAAATTGGTAAACTGCCTATGATTGAAAATGATATTCCTCTAAAACCTCTCAGTTGAAAGTTAGAACAGTTGAAAATGATTTATTATTTGTAAATGATAAATCAAGAAAACCTACACTTTGATGACTATACTTTGAAATCTACTTAAAATGTTAGCTTTATATGACCAAATTGATTTACTGTGATTATTATAAAATTCAGTCAATAAAAATTTTATTCCTCTATGCCAGACATTATGAAAATATAGATGTAAATGTAAGAATAAAACATAACTCTGAAATTCAAGAAAATTGCCAGATGAAAGACCTCTGTGTCTTGAGTGATGGTTGCAAAAGCTGTGTGTGCCCATCAATTCACCTGAGAAATTCTTAAACTATATGAGGCCTAAAAAATCATGATTTATTCCAAGTACTAATTTTCCAGATTTATTCCAAAGAATGAAAATTTGATTTAATGGATCAATTTTGTGGATTTCCATTGCTGTAAGTTTACTATTTCACATTTGATGTTTGCAGCTTTAAAATATAGAAGTATCAATGAAGATTGCTGCTCTCTTTGGTGGAAATTCATAAACATAAGCAGAGAAATGTGTGGAAAGGACAGAGAAAAAAGTTCTTGCATTTCATATAAGGTCAAAAAGGATGTATTGAGAAAAATTATGCATACGCATATTTAAAAGTCAAGGCATTTGGAATCATTACTTAGCTAGAAAGACTACTCGGTAATGGTATTTATGGGGATTACTCAGTTTTCATATCTCTTGCTCTGCCATTCATCACTCTGATGCTGGTGCTGCTGCTGCTAAGTCGCTTTAGTCGTGTCTGACTCTTTGCGACCCCATGAATCACAGCACGCCAGGCCTCCCTGTCCATCACCAACTCCCGGAGTTTACCCAAACTCATGTCCATTGAGTCAGTGATGCCATCGAGCCATCTCATCCTCTGTCGTCCCCTTCTCCTCCTGCCCCCAATCCCTCCCAGCATCAGGGTCTTTTCCAATGAGTCAACTCTTCGCATGAGATGGCTAAAGTATTGGAGTTTTGCTTTAGCATCAGTCCTTCCAATGAAAACCCAGGACTGATCTCCTTTAGAATGGACTGGTTGGATCTCCTTGCTGTCCAAGGGATTCTCAAGAGTCTTCTCCAACACCACAGTTCAAAAGCATCAATTCTTCAGTGCTCAGCTTTCTTCACAGTCCAATTCTCACATCCATACATGACCACTGGAAAACATAGCCTTGACTAGGTGGACCTTTGTTGGCAAAGTAATGCCTCTGCTTTTCAATATGCTATCTAGGTTGGTCATAACTTTCCTTCCAAGGAGTAAGAGTCTTTTAATTTCATGGCTACAATCACCATCTGCAGTGATTTTGGAGCCCCCCACAATAAAGTCTGACACTGTTTCCACTGTTTCCCATCTATTTCCCAAGAAGTGATGGGACCAGATGCCATGATCTTAGTTGAGTTTTGAGTTTTAAGCCAACTTTTTCACTCTCCTCTTTCACTTTCATCAAGAGGCCTTTTAGTTCCTCTTCACTTTCTGCCATAAGGGTGGTGTCATCTGTGTATCTGAGGTTATTGATATTTCTCCCGGCAATCTTGATTCCAGCTTGTGTTTCTTCCAGTCCAGCATTTCTCATGATGTACTCTGCATAGAAGTTAAATAAGCACGGTGACAATATACAGCCTTGATGTACTCCTTTTCCTATTTGGAACCAAACTGTTTTTTCCTGACCTGTATATAGGTTCTCAAGAGGCAGGTCAGGTGGTCTGGTATTCCCATCTCTTTCAGAATTTTCCACAGTTCATTGTAATCCACACAGTCAGAGGCTTTGGCATAGTCAATAAAGCGAAATAGATGTTTTTCTGGAACTCTCTTGCTTTTCCCATGATCCATCCGATGTTGGCAATTTGATCCTCTGGTTCCTCTACCTTTTCTAAAACCAGCTTGAACAACTGGAACTTCATGGTTCACGTATTGCTGAAGCCTGGCTTGGAGAATTTTGAGCATTACTCTACTAGCATGTGAGATGAGTGCAATTGTGCAGTAGTTTGAGCATTCTTTGGCATTGCCTTTCTTTGAGATTGGAATGAAAATGGACCTTTCCCAGTCCTGTGGCCACTACTGAGTTTTCCAAATTTACTGGCATATTGAGTGCAGTGCTTTCACAGCCTCATCTTTCAGGATTTGAAACAGCTCCACTGGAATTCCATCACCTCCACTAGCTTTGTTCATAGTGATGCTTTCTAAGGCTCACTTGACTTCATATTCCAGGATGTCTGGCTCTAGGTGAGTGATCACACCATCGTGATTATCTGGGTCGTGAAGATCTTTTTTGTACAGTTCTTCTGTGTATTTTTGCCACCTCTTCTTAATATCTTCTGCTTCTGTTAGATCCATACCATTTCTGTCCTTTATCGAGCCCATCTTTGCATGAAATGTTCCCTTGGTATCTCTAATTTTCATTAAGGGATCTCTAGTCTTTCCCATTTTGTTGTTTCCCCTATTTCTTTGCATTGATTGGTGAGGAAGGCTTTCTTGTCTCTCCTTGCTGTTCTTTGGAAGTCTGCATTCAGATGCTTATATCTTTCCTTTTCTCCTTTGCTTTTTGCTTCTCTTCTTTTCACAGCTATTTGTAAGGCCTCCCCAGACAGCCATTTTGCTTTTTTGCATTTCTTTTCCATGGGGATGGTCTTGATCCCTGTCTCCTGTACGATGTCATGAACCTCCATCCATAGTTCATCAGGCACTCTATCAGATCTAGTCCCATAAATCTATTTCTCACTTCCACTGTATAATCATAAGGGATTTGATTTGATATCTGAATGGTCTAGCGGTTTTCCCCACTTTCTTCAATTTAAGTCTGAATTTGGCAATAAGAAGTTCATGATCTGAGCCACAGTCAGCTCCTGGTCTTGTTTTTGCTGACTGTATAGATCTTCTCCATCTTTGGCTGCAAAGAATATAATCATTCTATTTTTGTGTTTACCATCTGTTGATGTCCATTTGTAAGGTCGTCTCTTGTGTTGTTGGAAGAGGGTATTTGTTATGACCAGTGTGGTCTCTTGGCAAAACTCTATTAGCCTTTGCCCTGCTACATCAGTCCTCAGAAGCATCTAAATAGGCCTTTCCCCCTCTATTTCTCTGATACTGTATTTGACCCAAAATGTTACCTACATTTGCCCATTCTTCAGATTCTTACAGAGTGATAGGTGTTTGTAGATTAAATATCCTTAGGGTAGCTTCAGTCCATCTTCTAATATTTTCTGCTATTTACCAAAAGATATCAGACCATCAGCAAACAATTTTTTATTACTGAAATAGTTAACAACTTGTCCTGATTTTTAATGCTGTATTTTGATAATTTATCTCCAAATTGACACAGAATAAAATCCACCTGCAATGCAGGAGACCCCAGTTTGATTCCTGGGTAACCCCTCCAGTATTCTTGGGCTTGCCTTTTTGGCTCATCTGGTAAGGAATTCACCTACAATGTGGGAGACCTGAGTTTGATCCCTAGGTTGGAAAGATCCCCTGGAGAAGGGAAAGGCTACCCACTCCAGTATTCTGGCCTGGAGAGCTCCATGGACTGTATAGACCATGGGGTCACAAAGAGTTGGGCATGACTGAATGACTTTCACTTCACTTCAAAAGCTTTGGTTTAAGGCTTCTCTTCTTTGTACCCCCATAGGATCTTTATATGCATACTTATTTTAACATTTATTGAATTACATTATTTTCATGCCTGTTTCACTCTATATTAACCTAAATGGGAAAAGAATTTGAAAAAGAATAGATATGTATAACTGGGTCTTCCAAGTTGGCTTCTCAGGTGGCAGTAGTAGCAAAGAACCCTCCTGCCAATGCAAGAGATGTACGAGATGTGAGTTTGATACCTGGGTCTGGGAGGTCCCCTGGAGGAGGGCATGGCAAACCACTCCAGGATTCTTACCTGGAGAATCCCCATGGATAGATGAGCCTGGTGGGCTATGGTCTATGGTGTCACAAAGAGTCAGACATGACTGAAGTGACTTAGAATGTACAACTAGTTCACTTGAAAAAAATCAGCAATAGGGTATAAGTATATTTAAATGTATAAGGGGGGGGGGCACTGAGAAGTCTAAAAAAAAATAAGAAAAGTAGATAAAATCCAGTGGTAGAAGGGAAGAAAGTCGTGTGAGAGAAGAGTGGAAATATGTTTGAGGGTAATCATGAGAAAACTCCTGGGCCAGTCATATGTTTGATGGTTTCATATCCTCCTCTTCTTTGTATCACAGAAACTAACCGCTGAAAAATATGTGTTCTAGGGCTCTGCCTTTGGCAATGTATTCTCTAGCTTCTACCATTGCCTACTTCCCAACTTGCCAATACAGAATCCATAACATTGTTGCAAGAGATGAGGGGCATCTCTTCTACCTTCTACCATCTTCTACCTTGTAGAAGATGGGATGCTTTCGAATTCTTTCCCCATTGAGATGAGGTATTCTTATTAGAGTATATACCTATTCTGTACACACCGATTTGTATTGAGGTTGCAAGCCTGCAGTGCTTGTGCCATCATCACCACTACCCGGTTACAGAATGTCTTAGAGGTGATCAGTCTCACACATGCTTCTGTCCATGTAAGTCATCGATCTTATCACAGACCTCACATCTAAAAGCATCTGCCTTACAGAAATGTGGGATTGCTCACTGAAACTTACATTACAGTTTAGATTGGGAGACAACTTCCTGAAGAGTTGGGTGCTATCCTATAGAGAAAATATGAACTTTAACCTATTGACCAAAATACACATGTCCAGAAACTTAGCAGTAGAAATGGAGGTGGCCTTCTCTTATGTCACTTAACTACTCAGTTACAGAATTTTTGTCTTCTGTACTCATAATTCTGCTCTTTGCTACTTTCCCAATCATGATTTCCAAAAGGATGGTTATATGAAAGGACACATCAACGGCTTCATAGAATTTGGAAGCTGAAAATGCCATATGGACTATATTTTGACCTCAAGAAATTTGGTGGTTTACATGTTGTCTACATGTTGAATAGCTGAAGGTAGACTTTAGCAACCTAATAAAGGCTGTGTCATTAAGGAATCAAACCCTTCAGGAAGTTGCAATAGGAGATTCTTACTTACCAAAAAATTGTTTTAAAGATAAAAGAAGTAAGGATAAAGCTAACAATAAACTGACAAGCTCTCTCTGAAGGATTCTGAAATGCTAGGGTAGAACAAAATGATGACTTAGAAAAATGCTTTGGATAGGATAGACTCATTAATCATCACAATAAATATTATCTAAATTAATATATAAATTATTGAAACTGCAACATTCCAATGAAAACAATAGAATTTCTGAAGAGCTAGAGAATCTGATTATAAAATTCATATATTAGAAAGAGAAGTAACAATACCAGAAAATTGGGGTCAGGCAGGGGAAGTAATTAGTTAGTCATAATAGTCATTAAAATGTAAAATAAAGCCAAAGTAATCAACATGCTGCTGCTGCTAAGTCACTTCAGTTATGTCCCACTCTGTGCAACCGCATAGACAGCAGCCCACCAAGCTCCCCCGTCCCTGGGATTCTCCAGGCAAGAACACTGGAGTGGGTTGCCATTTCCTTCTCGAATGCATGAAAGTAAAAAGTGAAAGTGAAGTCGCTCAGTCGTGCCCGACTCTTAGCGACCCCATGGACTGCAGCCCACCAGGCTCCTCTGTCCATGGGATTTTCCAGGCAAGAATATTGCCTTCTCTGAACCAACATGAGGTAATTGTACACAAATAGAAGGTAGAAACCAATGTCAAGTGCAAAAATATGTGTACATACCATACATACTCAAATCTAGATTTCATATTTCAGCAGAAGAATATAGTTTTATTTAAGTTAATAAAATAAATTATCAGAAACCTAGTGTTAAATTACATTTAATGTTGAAAGAGTGAATACTTGACCTCCAAAATCAAGAAAAAGGTATAAGTATTACCTCCTACTATGGCTACTCAATAATATGTGTCATTCAAAGGAATAAAAGTCATATATATTAGAAATAAGTAAAACTGTATTTATTCAGAAACTATATGTACAAGTATTTAGGGAACTTGTAGGAATGAACAGTGAACTATGAAAACTAAGGTAGCTTTAGCAACTCTTTATACATGCTATCAGCATACAGCTAGAAAAGAAAAATTTTAAATACCAATTGTAATAGTATACAAATACAAGATACACGAGATAAATGCAACAAAGATGTATAAGACTTGTTAATGGAAAATTTTAAAATACAGAAGATATTAAAATAATAGACAACCCAACAGAAAATTTTGAGCAACATCCCCATAAAATATATTACTGGAAAATAAACATATTTAAAGATATCCAACATATTTATTTATTGTGTATTTCAAAGTAAAACTACAGTGAGATACCACCATACATCAACTTGAATAGCTAAAAGTGAAAGACTGACATAACATCAGGCAACCAGACTTCTCATATGTTGCTGGATGGAGAGTAAAGTTTTCCAAACACTTTGGAAATCAGTTTGAATTTTTTTAAAGGTTAAACATTGTCATATAAAAAATGAAAATACAAAAACAATAGTCACATGAAGGCTTGTAAATAAATTGATTTGTATTAGCCCCAAACTGGAAACAATGCAAATCAAGTGTCTGTCAGTTGATGAAATGATGAACAAATTTTGTATATTCAAACAATATAATACTGCTCAGGAATGAAGAAGACTACACTACAGACATAATATGGACAAATTCTAAAACATGATGCTAAGCAGAAGAAGCCAGGTAGTAACAGTATATACTATGCATTTATTTTTTTTTATTTTTTTTATTTATTTTTAATTTTAAAATCTTTAATTCTTACATGCATTCCCAAACATGAACCCCCCTCCCACCTCCCTCCCCATAACATCTCTCTGGGTCATCCCCATGCACCAGCCCCAAGCATGCTGCATCCTGCGTCAGACATAGACTGGCGATTCAATTCACATGATAGTATACATGTTAGAATGTCATTCTCCTAAATCATCCCACCCTCTCCCTCTCCCTCTGAGTCCAAAAGTCCATTATACACATCTGTGTCTCTTTCCCTGTCTTGCATACAGGGTCGTCATTGCCATCTTCCTAAATTCCATATATATGTGTTAGTATACTGTATTGGTGTTTTTCTTTCTGGCTTACTTCACTCTGTATAATTGGCTCCAGTTTCATCCATCTCATCAGAACTGATTCAAATGAATTCTTTTTAACGGCTGAGTAATACTCCATTGTGTATATGTACCACAGCTTTCTTATCCATTCATCTGCTGATGGACATCTAGGTTGTTTCCATGTCCTGGCTATTATAAACAGTGCTGCGATGAACATTGGGGTACATGTGTCTCTTTCAATTCTGGTTTCCTCGGTGTGTATGCCTAGAAGTGGGATTGCTGGGTCATAAGGTAGTTCTATTTGCAATTTTTTAAGGAATCTCCACACTGTTCTCCATAGTGGCTGTACTAGTTTGCATTCCCACCAACAGTGTAGGAGGGTTCCCTTTTCTCCACACCCTCTCCAGCATTTATTGCTTGCAGATTTTTGGATCGCAGCCATTCTGACTGGTGTGAAGTGGTACCTCATTGTGGTTTTGATTTGCACTCCACCAGAAAATTACTAGAGCTAATCAATGAATATAGTAAAGTTGCAGGATATAAAATCAACACACAGAAATCCCTTGCATTCCTATACACGAATAATGAGAAAGTAGAAAAAGAAATTAAGGAAACAATTCCATTCACCATTGCAACGAAAAGAATAAAATACTTAGGAATATATCTACCTAAAGAAACTAAAGACCTATATATAGAAAACTATAAAACACTGATGAAAGAAATCAAAGAGGACACTAATAGATGGAGAAATATACCATGTTCATGGATTGGAAGAATCAATATAGTGAAAATGAGTATACTACCCAAAGCAATTTACAAATTCAATGCAATCCCTATCAAGCTACCAGCCACATTTTTCACAGAACTAGAACAAATAATCTCAAGATTTGTATGGAAATACAAAACACCTCGAATAGCCAAAGCAATCTTGAGAAAGAAGAATGGAACTGGAGGAATCAACTTGCCTGACTTCAGGCTCTACTACAAAGCCACAGTCATCAAGACAGTATGGTACTGGCACAAAGACAGACATATAGATCAATGGAACAAAATAGAAAGCCCAGAGATAAATCCACACACATATGGATACCTTATCTTTGACAAAGGAGGCAAGAATATACAATGGAGTAAAGACAATCTCTTTAACAAGTGGTGCTGGGAAAACTGGTCAACCACTTGTAAAAGAATGAAACTAGATCACTTCCTAACACCGCACACAAAAATAAACTCAAAATGGATTAAAGATCTAAATGTAAAATCAGAAACTATAAAACTCCTAGAGGAGAACATAGGCAAAACACTCTCAGACATAAATCACAGCAGGATCCTCTATGATCCACCTCCCAGAATTCTGGAAATAAAAGCAAAAATAAACAAATGGGATCTAATTAAAATTAAAAGCTTCTGCACAACAAAGGAAAATATAAGCAAGGTGAAAAGACAGCCTTCTGAATGGGAGAAAATAATAGCAAATGAAGCAACTGACAAACAACTAATTTCAAAAATATACAAGCAACTTCTGCAGCTCAATTCCAGAAAAATAAACGACCCAATCAAAAAATGGGCCAAAGAACTAAATAGACATTTCTCCAAAGAAGACATATGGATGGCTAACAAACACATGAAAAGATGCTCAACATCACTCATTATTAGAGAAATATACTATGCATTTATATACAGGGTTTTAGAATAAGAAAACTAATATATAGTTGTAAAAACCAGATCATGGTAACTTGGAAAGAGAAGAGGAGAGAAATGACGAAAGGGGGAATGAGAATACTATCTAGGTATTTATGTTACGGAAACATTGTATATCACATGGTACAATACAACTTTACACTTAAAATGGGTGCATTTTATTGCATGTAAATTATGCTTCAATGCAGCTGAAATAAACAGTCAAAGGCAAATGACAGCATGGAAAATTTGTGTGTTTCAAATCTAATTCTTAAGTATTTCTACGAAAATTAATAATATAACTAAAAAATTTTAATAACCTATAAAAATAGAATAGATACAAAAACAAAAGTAACATAAAAAGACATTTTCAATACACTCTTAAGGAAACTGTAAATTAAAATAATAAGGAGACAACATTTTAATCTAAATACTTAATATCAAAACGTGATTATACTGAAGTTTAAGGAAATGTCTTTTCATGTATTTTTTGCTCGATGACATTTTGATGAATTCTGTTAAAAGAGGGTGACCTTTGAGTTAGAAATTCTGTGTCTATGTTGTTACTAATAAATTCACATATATCCAAGGTGATTTACATACAGGGATATTCATTGCAGTGTTGTTTGTAATCTCATAATAATGAGAATAACAATGTCTATGATACACAGCAGGGTAAATAAATTATGTAAAATCAATTCTGTGGATTGCTCCAGAGCCATTACACAGGATGAAACGGCTCTTCATGAATTAGTGGGAAGGAGCTCCCAGATCTTGGATAAATGGTTAGGGGACAAAAAGAAGGTGCAAGACCGCACACACACACCACTCTCACAAACGCACACCTACCTGTACATGTTAGGGGGCAATTTTAGACAAGAAGGCCGAATACTGTTTTTATTTTGGCATTCTTTGCTCAGATCATGGTGACAAACTGACTTTTTCTAAATGTTTTGTGATTGGGGGAAAATCCCATTTTCTAGAGGAAGAATTATACTTGCAACCTTAATTAATTTTTAACATTTAATAATTGATCCTGTTCACCCTTCAGGATACATGACTACCAGAATAAGACATAAATGAATACTGTATCATTAGCCAGCACATATCACTATTGTACCATATTCAGGGTTGTTTTTCCTGGATTCAGTAAGCCTTTCGACCCTTTGAGAATCCAATCTTGTTAAATCCCTGCTGCTGCTTGCAGTGACTTTCAATTAATAAGGTCATTTTGTGGTCTGACATGGTAGTCCAGTCAAACTGCTGTCTGTTGTGTGAGGCAAGCATTGTAATTTATCTCTGAAAAGAGCTTTTGATTGTGCCAAAGGAGGAAATGCGCTGATAAATTATGACTTTTCAGAATACTGTCCCTAATTTTAGGTGTTGGATTTTCTTTTTTGTTTAAATTTAAATTTATTTATTTTAATTGGAGGCTACTTTCTTTACAATATTGTATTGGTTTTGTCTAAATGATTTGCTGAAAGTATAAATGTGCAAAATGCTTGAATGACTTTTTACTGCATGCTGTCTGAAGTCATGTGTTTGTATTAAGCACAAAGGGAAAGTCATATTAGTGGAAAAAGGAAAATAAATCTGAGAGGTATAAGACAATATCAGTTATAGCTAGTTTTTCTACCTAAATGATTGCTGTGACTCCAAAAATTAAATCAAAATTTCATAGATAAATTATACAGAAATGTATTTAAAGCAGGGAGAGGTTCTATGTCCTCTGTTTTTAAAATTAATTTTTATTGGAATATAGTTGCTTTGCAAAGTTGTGTTAGTTTCTGTTGTATAGCAAAGTGAATCAGTTATACGCATATATATTTTCCCTCTTTTGTGGATTTCCTTCCTATTTGAGTCACCACAGAACACTGAGTAGAGTTCCCTGAGCTATACAGTAGGTTCTCACTGTATTTTATACATAGTATCAAAAGTAAGTCTATGTCAATTCCAGTCTCTCAATTCATTCTACCTCCTTTCATTTTGTCATAAGATTTAGTTATGCCAAGATATATTTTGGTAAGGATATATCATACTCGTGTAAGTTTTTTCATTACAGTTCACTGAGTTATATAATGGTAGTTGAATAAAAGTGAAAGACAAATTAGATAGAAATTTTAAAAAAGAAGCAATAGGTGATATTTTATTCACCTGAGTTTTACAATAAAAAGAAAATGAGGTGCTATTCTAAAAAGTACAATCAATATTTATAATTCTAATTTAATAGAGTTTCACAATGCAGTTCCTTAAGGAGATTATAAGCATAGTAAGGAAGAGAGAAAAGGAAAGAAAATATAAATGTGGCATTAATATGTGTGTGTGTGGAGGGGGTGCTCAAATTGTAGAGATTGACTCAGACAAATTAAGTCAGGAAACAAAACTGTGGAAGCACATTCTTAGAATTAAAGACAATGAATGAAGAAGGGGTGAATAAATGAAGAGACAGCAAGACAGGGAGATAATTAGGAGACAGAGACTCCAGAGGTTCCAAAGTGTTAGGTAAATTACTCTTGTCAACCGTCTCCCTGAGGCTGGGACTTCAGGGTGTCATTACTTCTTATCAACACTGCTATTAAACACTCTCAGATTTCATTTGCTCTTCAGCTCAGGAGTTCCCCAGGTGAAAGGTTTTTGCATGACCTCTAGGGGTGTGACCACATCAATTTTCACAGAATGACAGCCTGGGCTGAACTTCAGATCAGAAATTCCTACTCCTGCTCTCATTTTGCATACTTCTTTTCCACTTGCTGAATATTAAAGGTTTTGTGTTTTTTTCCCCCTTCTCTTTGCATTGCAAAAGGAGTCCTGTAGAAAGGGTGGTACAGGTTGCAATAGGAAAACTCTCGACTTGTTACTGCCCAAAATCTCTGAAGCACAGTAAAAACATTTTTTCTCTATTTTATTTAAAATCACTTTCATGGAGAATACATTTTAAGTGAAAAAATTGTTATGTCTGTTAAAAGGCAGGTGTAATATTGTCTTATTATATTTTAAACTTTGAAAATTATTTCTATTATTTCTTTTATATGTACAACATAGATATAGCTAAAAATGAATGATTCAACTATTGGAAGATGGTGACATTGTGAGTTGAATAGGAAATGTTTATTTTACAAATATACTATCTACTTTTTTATTAATTTTTTTTTGGAAAATGCTTTGCTTGTACTTAGTATATTTCACAATAATATTGTAGTCTAGACTCTAGACAATTCAGACTTCCAGACAAATTTACTCCTCCTGTTGAAATACTTTCTGAAAACTAAAAAAATCTTTCTCTTTAAACATTCATTCTGATATAATAATTCCTATGAAATCAGGGTATTTCTTCAGAGAGCTTAAGTCCAGTCTGCCACTAGTTGGTAGAATTTAATTTTATGGTTTGCATTTAGAAGGTTTTTTGTTTTAAAAAAGATTGGATCATATGAAATTGACATTTCTGAAAAATAAATAAAAAATGTCAATATCATATGGACCGTTTGTCTATACAATTATGTTTTGTGCTGAATTCAGCCATTCTAGAGACAAATGTTTTTCTTAAATACATACAATCTTAAAAATTACAATATGTTTTCTGTTGACTAATATTTGTATTTATGTAATTTCATACATTACCCAACTACCTGCGAACAATTTGCTACTATCTAGTTGTGAAATATTTGATTTTAGAAAAATTCTCAAGGATAGCTTTAAAATTTGGAGAAAGGCAATCTGGAAACTATTTTTCTATTCTTGCTCTTTTCCTTATAACATTGGCTATTACTTGATGTATTCAGTAATTACTTCAAAATCAGATCATTAGAACTTATGTAATTTACAGGTTTATTTCAGGATTCTATTATATACCTTCCCTCACTGATTCGATGGACGTGAATCTGAGTGAACTCTGGGAGCTGGTGATGGACAGGGAAGCCTGGTGTGCTGCGATTCATTGGGTCGCAAAGAGTTGGACATGACTGAGCGACTGAACTGAACTGACACCATTAGTGTTTGTATAGGCAGGCAGATTGTTAGTGATGTGCTAGGATAAATCCAAATGAATTATTATTTTACAGAATATTCTTTATGACTTCTTAAATCTTGCTAATATACACCTGAGAGACGTTAGAATTTACCTGAGACGTGATTCAAACAAAATCAAATGGAAACAAGTTATTTATTAAATGTCTGTTAAAATGGTGCTTTAGATATTGACTATAAAGTTGGGACAGATGAATCAAATGCTTTTGAAGCTACATCAAGAGACAATCATAAACAAGCATCACAGCCACTAAAACATTTCTGTAGTGTCAACAAAAGCCAGAATTAAAAGGTGAATGATTTAATTTTTCATAATCTTCCCTATCCAAATAGTAGATAGTGGTCTTCAAATGTAAAATCACAAAAGACAACAAAATGGATTTTACTAATCTATCTGACTGCTCTATTTGAAACTTCAGATTTTCTAGTCTCCTACATTCAGTGTATTATGTGACTGACAGCCATCGGTACACTACTCAAATAAATGATTTTGAGCCAACCATCAGGGAGACAATAGGTACAACTGACCTTTAGTAAGAGGAACAAAAGGAACAGATTTTTCTGGGTGGTTCCTATTAACTCTAGCACCATCTTCTCTCTCATTTGAAATGTTGAATGTGTATGAATTGATAGAAAATGTACCTTAAGTAAAGGCATTTCCTATTTTTGTTACCATTGGTTAACAACATATTTCCTTAGTATAAAAGACAAAGTGATAAAAATAAGTAAGAGGGTACACTAAATGAATAAAAATAAGCAAGAAGGTATGTTAAATGAAAATTAATTTAGTTTTTCAACATATTATCTAAATCAGCTATACCAACACAATCAAGTCAGACCTCACTGAAAAGATGTACTCAGTTTGTTTTTTTTTTTTTTAATAATAACCCAAAATATATATTCAGTTCAGTTCAGTTGCTCAAACATGTCCAACTCTTTGCAACCCCATGAACCGCAGCACGTCAGGCCTCCCTGTCCATCACCAACTCCCAGAGTCCACCCGAACTCATGTCCATCGAGTTGGTGATGCCATCCAACCATCTCATCCTCTGTCATCCCCTTCTCTTCCTGCCCTCAATCTTTCCCAGCATCAGGGTCTTTTCAAATGAGTCAGCTCTTTGCATCAGGTGGCCAAAGTATTGGAATCTCAGCTTCAGCATCAGTCCTTCCAATGAACACCCAGGACTGATCTCCTTTAGGATGGACTGGATGGATCTTCTTGCAGTCCAAGGGATTCTCAAGAGTCTTCTCCAACACAACTCAAAAGCATCCATTCTTCAGCGCTCAGCTTTCTTCACAGTCCAACTCTCTTATCCATGCATGACCACTGGGAAAACCATAGCCTTGACTAGACGGACCTTTGATGGCAGAGTAATGTCTCGGCTTTTGAATATGCTGCCTAGGTTGGTCATAACTTTCCTTCCAAGGAGTAAGCGTCTTATAATTTCATGGCTGCAATCACCATCTGAAGTGATTTTGGAGCCCAGAAAAATAAAGTCAGCCACTGTTTCCACTGTTTCCCCATCTATTTCCCAAGAAGTGATGGGACCAGATGCCATGATCTCAGTTTTCTGAATGTTGAGCTTTAAGCCAACTTTTTCACTCTCCTCTTTCACTTTCATCAAGAGGCTTTTAGTTCCTCTTCACTTTCTGCCATAAGGGTGGTATCATCTGCATATCTGAGGTTATTGATATTTCTCCTGGTGACCTGGATTCCAGCTTGTGCTACATCCAGCCCAGCGTTTCTCATGATGTACTCTGCATATAAGTTAAATAAGCAGGGTGACAATATACAGCCTTGACGTACTCCTTTTACTATTTGGAATCAGTCCATTGTTCCATGTCCAGTTCTAGCTGTTACTTCCTGACCTGCATATAGGTTTCTCAAGAGGCAGGTCAGGTGGTCTGTATTCCTATCTCTTTAAGAATTTTCCACAGTTTATTGTAATCTGCACAGCCAAAGGCTTTGGCATAGTCAATAAAGCAGAAATAGTGTTTTTCTGGAACTCTCTTGCTTTTTCAGTGATCCAGCAGATGTTGCCAATTTGATCTGTGGTTCCTCTGCCTTTTCTAAAACCAGCTTGAACATCTGGAAGTTCACAGTTCACGTATTACTGAAGCCTGGCTTGGAGAATTTTAAGCATTATTTTACTAGCATGTGAGATGAGTGCAATTGTGCGGTAGTTTGAGCATTCTTTGGCATTGCCTTTCTTTGGGATTGGAATGAAAACTGACCTTTTCCAGTCCTGTGGCCACTGCTGAGTTTTCAAATTTGCTGGCATATTGAGTACAGCACTTTCACAGCGTTATCTTTCAGGATTTGAAATAGCTCAACTGGAATTCAATCACCTCCACTAGCTTTGTTCATAGTGATGCTTCCTAAGGCCTACTTGAGTTCGCATTCCAGGATGTCTAGCTCTAGGTGAGTGATCACACCATCTTGATTATCTGGGTCGCGAAGCTCTTTTTTGTACAGTTCTGTGTATTCTTGCCACCTTTTCTTAATATCCTTGTTTCTGTTAGTTCCCTACCATTTCTGTCCTTTATTGAGCACATTTTTGCATTAAATATTCCTTTGGTATCTCTAATTTTCTTGAAGAGATCTCTAGTCTTTCCCATTCTGTTGTTTTCCTCTATTTCTTTGCATTGGTAGCTGAGGAAGGGTTTCTTATCTCTCCTTGCTATTCTTTGGAACTCTGCATTCAAATTGGTATATCTTTCCTTTTCTCCTTTGCTTTTCACTTCCCTTCTTTTCACAGCTATTTGTAAGGCCTCCTAAGACAGCCATTTTGCCTTTTTGCATTTCTTTTTCTTGGGGATGGTTTTGATTCCTTTCTCCTTTACAATGTCATGAACCTCCATCCATAGTTCATCATACACTCTGTCTATCAGATCTAGTCCCTTAAATCTATTTCTCACTTCCACTGTATAGTCATAAGGTCATACCTGAATGGTCTAGTAGTTTTCTCCACACTCTTCAATTTCAGTCTGAATTTGGTAATAAGGAGTTCATGATCTGAGCAACAGTCAGCTCCTGGTCTTGTTTTTGCTGACTGTATAGAGCTTTTCCATCTTTGGCTGAAAAGAATATAATCAGTCTGATTTTGGTATTGACCATATGGTAATGTCCATGTGTAGAGTGTTCTCTTGTTTTGTTGGAAGAGGGTATTTGCTATGACCAGTGAGTTCTCTTGGCAGAACTCTATTAGCTTTTGTCCTACTTCATTCTGTACTCCAAGGCCAAATTTGCCTGTTACTCCAGGTGTTCCTTAACTTCCTACTTTTGCATTCCAGTCCCTTATAATGAAAAGGACATCTTTTTTGGGTGTTAGTTTTAGAAGGTCCTGTAGGTCTTCATAGAACTGTTCAACTTCAGCTTCTTCAGTGTTACTGGTTGGGGCATAGACTTGGATTACGAGGGAGCTACCCTGCATCCAAGGTAAGGAGCAGTGGCTGCACTTTGCTGGAGTAGCTGTGAAGGGAGACCCCACATCCAAGGTAAGTGAAACCCAAGTAAGACAGTAGGCACTGAGAGAGTGGATCAAAGGGCAGACAGACTGAAACTAAGGTCACAAATAACTAGCCAATCTCATCACACAGACCACAGCCTTGTCTAACTCAATGAAACTAAGCCATGCCGTATGGGACCACCCAAGACGGGCGGGTCATGGTGGAGAGGTCTGACAGAATGTGGTCCACTGGAGAAGGGAATGGCAAACCACTTCAGTATTCTTGCCTTGAGAACCCCATAAACAGTATGAAAAGGCAAAAGATAGGACACTGAAAGATGAACTCCCCAGGTGCCCAATATGCTACTGGAGATCAGTGGAGAAATAACTCCAGAAAGAATGAAGTGATGGAGCCAAAGCAAAAACAACACCCAGTTGTGAATGAGACTGGTGATATAAGCAAGGTTTGATGCCAGTAAGAGCAATATTACATAGGAACCTGGAATGTTAGGTCCATGAATCAAGGCAAATTGGAAGTGGGCAAACAAGAGATGACAAGAGTGAACATTGACATTCTAGGAATCAGTGAACTAAGATGGACTAGAATGGGTGAATTTAACTCAGCTGACCATTATGTCAGCTACTGTGGGCAGGAATCCCTTAGAAGAAATGGAGTAGCCATCATAGTCAACAAGAGTCCAAAATGCAGTACTTGGATGCAATCTCAAAAACGACAGAATGATCTCTGTTCATTTTCAAGGCAAACCATTTAAAATATATATTGACACTATACATCTAATACTACATGATTGTATAAACAATACAGAATTCTGTGTGGAAATAGTTGCTATGTGTGTGAGATTAGTAGTACTCTTATGTCCGGTTTGATATTTCAGACCTAACACATTTTTTTTTTTTTTAATCTGAGGAAACAGGGTGGGAATGATGAATGCCATTTATTGAATATGTACTATGTTTCAGATCAGGTACTCTGCTAAGCATATTATGGCTTTTATTCCATTTACTCCTGATAGAAACTTCATGGTGGAATCATCTCCACTTTATAGATGAGGCAGTTGAGTCTTATAGAGGTTAAGTTATGTACCTAGGACACAAAGTCAAGTCAGGACTTACATTCAGCAAAGTAACTCCAGATCTCCCACTCAGAATCATTTCACTGTGCTACCATTACTTTTCCCAGGGCAATCTGCTAGATTTAGAATGCTATTTTTGGCTTAGGATCTATTAGGGTTTTTTCCCATATTAATTTTTAGTTATCACAAAAGATTTATAGATAAAATATAATGGGATACTTAGGTTTTTCATTAGAAGTATAATTCCCTGAAAAAGAGGCATAATTTTTCCCACTGAAAAGGACTTCAAAAATCCAACCCTCCTTTTTATGCTCAAGCCCTCCCTCCACTATCACTGTTAAAAATCTGTCTAGCCTACAATTAAACAGCTATAGTAACTCCAAACCTACCAAAATTCAAAGAAATAGTATTCTATACACCTGTGTGTGCTTCTGTCTGCTGAGTTGTTTCAATCATGTCTGACTCTGTGTGACCCTATGGATTTAGCCTGTCAGGCTCCTCTGTCCATGGAATTCACCAGGCAAGAATACTGGAGTGAATTGCCGTGCCCTCCTCCAGGGGACCTTCTCTACTCAGGGATCAAACCCAAGTCTCTTATGTCTCCTGCATTGGCAGGCAGGTTCTTACCACTAGCACCACCTGGGAAAACTTTTATATACCTATATATTTTATTATTTTCAATTAAAGCCATTTGTTGTATTAGTTCTGCTAGTTACTTCTGATTCCTATGGATGTGTACATATATTATATCAAAAATACTCAGAGATGTTGTTTCATGGAAAGAGCTTTACTTGGGGTATCAGGTAACTTCTATCCTAATTTTACTACTTCTCAATTCCAAACCTTGTAAGTAGATTACACACTTAAAGTAAAATTCTAATTTCTAAGAGATATTTAATATTTACAATCACTACTCCAGTCTGTTCAATTCAGTAGATGTTCCTCATGGTCTTTTGTGTGATAGGTATTGTAGAGGGCTGTGAAATGAGAAAGAATAAACTGGAATCTTTGTTGATGTGGAAACAAATATCTATCTATTTATCTATCTGGTTGATACAGTTTTATTATTTATTATTATTTAATGTGATAAAGATGTTTACAATGGTAAGGGGACATAGAGGAGAAAGAGAATCTTTAATACATTTCTTGTCCTTGTCAAAGAATAAATGCATATGTACTTTAAGAACAAAATTGCAGAAAGACAAAATGCTATAATTATTATCGTTACCTGTATATGCTTCTTAGTCTCTTAGCCCCAGAAAACAGTAGAAATACAATAGAGCTTAAAAACAAGAGATTAATTATTTTAAGATTTTAGTAAGAGTCACAATGATCATAATTACATTTAAAAATAGCTCTAAAAAGATTACTTGTGCCTGATGAAATTGTGGGGCTTTGACTGGTGACTGCAATAGAGCCATCACTCTAGACTGAGAAATTCATACCTTCTAGAAAGCGGCACTTTTAACATCTGGATACCAAACTGTTTCTCTGTAATATGAAACAAACAACACATAAATGAAACAGAAAGCAAACTGTTAATGGAGAAATTTGTACAAATTCTGTTATTCCCTGAAAACACATTAAAGTGCAAAGTAGGAACCAAGAGTAATACTCTGAATCTCTGGGTGAAAGGGACTTCCAAAGGTCAGAAGTAATATTTACTGTTGGAGTGTGAGGGCAACCTAGTGTCAAATGTATTTGATTTTTTTGAACAAAAACTTTGATGTTTGTATAGAATTTATGAATTTTGCTTGTATAGAACTCTGCATTTCCACAGTGTTAATTTCTATTTAAGCCAGCACCTATTTGTCATGATATTTAGCAAGTGTTTCTGCAACCTAGAATTAAAATAGACAGATCTGAACACTTATTACAAAATGATAGATTGATAGTCATCAACTTGTGTTTACTTAACTGAATCTCTTTGACAATATGTATGACAAAGTATCCCATCTCTGGTGAGGAAACTGGCTATGAAGTCACATATGTGTTTTTTCATGCATTATCTTTAGGTTTGTTGTTATTCCATTGCTAAATTTGGTCCAACTCTTTGTGATCCCATGGACTACAGCACACCAGGCTACTCTGTCCTTCACTCTCTCCTGGAGTTTGCTCAAACTCATGTCCATTGAATCAGTGATGCCATTCAATCATCTCATTTCCGTTGCCCTCTTCTTCTCCTACACTCACTCTTTCCCAGCATCTGGGTCTTTTCAAATGAGTCAGCTCTTTGCATCAGGTGGCCAAAGTATTGGCCTTCCAATGAACACCCAGGACTGATTTCCTTTACGATTGACTGGTTTGATTTCCTTGAAGTCCAAGGAACTCTCAAGAGTCTTCTCCAATACCACAGTTCAAAAGCATCAATTCTTTGGTGCTCAACTTTCTATTTAATCCAACTATCACATCCGTACATGACTACTGGAAAAACCATAGCTTTGACTAGATGGGCTTTGTCAGCAAAGTGATGTCTATCTTTTTAATATGGTACCTAAGTCTGTCATAGCTTTTCTTCAAAGGAGCAAGCATCATTTAATTTCACGGTGTCAGTCACTGTCTACAGTGACTTTGGAGCCCAAGAAAATAAAATCTGCCACTGTTTTCTATTTTTCCCCATCTGTTAGCCATGAAGTGATAGGACTGGATGCCATGATCTTAGTTTGTTGAATGTTTAGTTTTAAGTCAGCTTTTTCACTCTCCTCTTTCATCCTCATTAAGAAGCTCTTAAGTTCCTCTTTGATTTTCTGCCTTTAGGGTGGTGTCATCTGCATATCTGAGGTTATTGATATTTATCCCAGCAATTTTGATTCCAGCTTGTGCTTCATCCAGTCTGGCACTTCGCATGATGTACTCTCAATCATATAAAAATTTTTTTTGAGCACTGACATTGTATATGGCTCTTGTATAGGGGAACAACAGGGGGTAAGAATATTGACATGGCATCTTTCTAGAATTTAATTCCAGTGGGAGGAATCTAAATTTAGATGATAAATAGACATATCATTACAAGTTGTTCTATATAGGAAAAGAATATGAGCCATGAGAGAGCATAATAATAGGGGATCTGCTCTTAATAGGGTGGTCACAGAAGGCCTTTATGAAAACTGGTTCTTAATGTGAGATAGAAACAAGCTTCCACTGGTGAATGGAGGGTGAAAATGGATTTGGCCAATATAGGTTGTATAATGGGCAGAGGCATTTGCAAAATTCCTAAGACAGGAAAATAGTTAGTATGGCTGGGAATGAGTGCAAGGAAGCAGGGGCAAGAGAGACGTGTCTGAATCCAATAAGTCCCCACAAAAATTGAACTCATTACATCATTTGTATGCTTTATACCATACTTTAGAAACTTATAGTTTTTCATTCATTTTTTGATTCATTCATTTTCTTTTTCTTTTTTGTAATTGAAATTCATATGATATCTTTATGTGTATTCATGAAAACTGAGGCATACTCTTGCCCTATACAACCCATCCTTTATTATTATTATTATTTTACTTAATTTTACTTTACAATACTGTATTGGTTTTGCCATACATCAACATGAATCCGCCATGGGTGTACATGAGTTTCCAATCCTGAACCCACCTCCCACCTCCCTCCCCATACCATCTCTCTGGGTCATCCCAGTCCACCAGCCACAAGCATCCTGTATCCTGCATTGAATCTAGACTGGCGATTCATTTCTTACATGATATACATGTTTCAATGCCATTCTCCCAAATCATCCCACCCTCGCCCTCTCGCACAGAGTCCAAAAGTCTGTTCTATACATCTGTGTCTCTTACTGTCTCGCATACAGGGTTATCGCTACCATCTTTCTAAATTCCATATATATGTGTTAGTATACTGTATTGGTGTTTTTCTTTCTGGCTTACTTCACTCTGTATAATCGGCTCCAGTTTCATCCACCTCATTAGAACTGATTCAAATGTATTCTTTTTCATGGCTGAGTAATACTCCATTGTGTATATGTAGCACAGCTTTCTTATCCATTCATCTGCTGATGGACATCTAGGTTGCTTCCATGTCCTGACTATTATAAACAGTGCTGTGATGAACATTGGGGTACACGTGTCTCTTTCAATTCTGGTTTCCTCAGTGTGTATGCCCAACAGTGGGATTGCTGGGTCATAAGGCAGTTCTATTTCCAGTTTTTTCAGGAATCTCCACACTGTTCTCCATAGAGGCTGTACTAGTTTGCATTCCCACCAACAGTGTAAGAGGGTTCCCTTTTCTCCACACCCTCTCCAGCATTTATTGCTTGTAGACTTTTGGATCGCAGCCATTCTGACTGGTGTGAAATGGTACCTCATTGTGGTCTTGATTTGCATTTCTCTGATAATGAGTGATGTTGAGCATCTTTTCATGTGCTTCTTAGCCATCCGTATGTCTTCTTTGGAGAAATGTCTATTTAGTTCTTTGGCCCATTTTTTGATTGGGTCGTTTATTTTTCTGGAATTAAGCTACATGAGTTGCTTGTATATTTTTGAGATTAGTTGTTTTTCAGTTACTTCATTTGCTATTATTTTCTCCCATTCTGAAGGCTGTCTTTTCACCTTGCTTATAGTTTCCTTTGTTGTACAGAAGCTTTTAATTTTAATTAGATCCCATTTGTTTATTTTTACTTTTATTTCCAGTATTCTGGGAGGTGGGTCATAGAGGATCCTGCTGTGATTTATGTCTGAGAGTGTTTTTCGTATGTTCTCCTCTAGGAGTTTTATAGTTTCTGATCTCACATTTAGATCTTTAATCCATTTTGAGTTTATTTTTGTGTATGGTGTTAGAAAGTGTTCTAGTTTCATTCTTTTACAAGTGGTTAACCAGTTTTCCCAGCACCACTTGTTTAAAGAGATTCTTTACTCCATTGTATATTCTTGCCTCCTTTGTCAAAGAAAAGGTGTCCATATGTGTGTGGATTTATCTCTGGGCTTTCTATTTTGTTCCATTGATCTATATTTCTGTCTTTGTGCCAGTACCATACTGTCTTGATGACTGTGGCTTTGTAGTAGAGCCTGAAGTCAGGCAGGTTGATTCCTCCAGTTCCATTCTTCTTTCTCAAGATTGCTTTGGCTATTCAAGATTTTTTTGTATTTCCATACAAATTGTGAAATTATTTGTTCTAGCTCTGTGAAAAATACCGCTGGTAGCTTGATAGGGATTGCATTGAATCTGTAGGTTGCTTTGGGTAGTATACTCATTTTCCCTACATTGATTCTTCTGATCCATGAACATGGTATATTTCTCCATCTATTAGTATCCTCTTTGATTTCTTTCACCAGTGTTTTATAGTTTTCTATATATAGAAGGTAAACTTCCCAACTCATTCTATGAGGCCACCATCACGCTAATACCAAAACCTGACAAAGATGCCACAAAAAAAAGAAAACTGCAGGTCAATATCACTGATGAACATAGATGCAAAAATCCTTAACAAAATTCTAGCAATCCGAATCCAACAACACATTAAAAAGATTATACACCATGACCAAATGGACTCTATCCAAGGAATGCAAGGGTTCTTCAATATCCGCAAATCAATCAATGTAATTCACCACATTAACAAATTGAAAAATAAAAGCCATATGATTATATCAATAGATGCAGAGAAAGCCTTTGACAAAATTCAGCATCCATTTATGATAAAAACTCTCAAGAAAGCAGGAATAGAAGGAACATGCATCAACATAATAAAAGCTATATATGACAAACCCACAGCAAACATTATCCTCAATGGTGAAAAATTGAAAGCATTTCCCCTAAAGTCAGGAACAAGACAAGGGTGCCCACTTTCACGGCTACTATTCAACATAGTTCTGGAAGTTTTGGCCACAGCAATCAGAGCAGAAGACAGAAATAAAAGGAATCCAAATTGGAAAAGAAGAAGTAAAACTCTCACTGTTAGCAGATGACATGATCCTCTACATAGGAAACCCTAAAGACTCCACCAGAAAATTACTAGAGCTAATCAATGAATATAGTAAAGTTGCAGGATATAAAATTAACACACAGAAATCTCTTGCATTCCTATACACTAATAATGAGAAAATAGAAAAAGAAATTAAGGAAACAATGATTCATTCATTTTCTGAGTGCCAGTCTGAAATATCAAGAGTCAAAGAATTCATAAGATAAATCTCTCCTCATCCTGATATCATAAACAAATGGGGATAGGCAGATTTCTAGAAAGACAAATTATATCATACTATAAATTATATTAATAATAAAACTGAAAGTACAATAACATTTGTTAAACAAAGGATTTAGGCCTTCGATGATGGAATCCAGAGAGTTAAGAAAGGCTTTTTAGAAAATAAGTTGTATACCTGGATACTCTGAACTAGTAGACATATACTGAGTAAGTCAGGCATTCTAATCAGAGGGCCCAGGACCAGGGAGTTTGTTCCAGAGATGTATCTGTTATGTGCTAGGCAAGGAGGAGATGAGGCCCAAGAGATAAACTGGAAAAAAAATTACTAACATGTTTTAATACCATGCTCAATATTTTAACAAGTAATCTATTAGACCAAAGTCATTTCAAGTGGGAATGTGACTCAATAAGGAGGTGGATTTCAGGATGACATTTTTAGGTTTTCAGAATAATTGCTCTGGCCTCTATCCCAGGCCACCATTTAGCTCCTACCAGTCTCTATACTGTTCTCTTCTTGTGTCCTTGAAAATTTTAGTGGTGCTCATTTTTTATCACGAATACCATCCTTATGATATCCCTAAGCAGTTAGAAACCTAAATTCATTACGGACACTTGATATTTGCTAATCGATTCTTGTATTAGTTCCTTATCCTGCTGTAACAAGTTACCACAAACTTACTGACATCAAAAAATCATATTCTAACAGTTCCAAAGTTCAGAAGTCTAAAATCAAGGAGTTGGTGGGGCTGTGTTCTTTTTGGAAGCTTCAAGGGAGAATCACTTTCCTTGCCTTTATCAGTTTCTAGGGGTCACCTGCATACATTCTCTTGTGGCCCCTTCCTCTGTCTTCAGAACTCAGAACTCCAGCAGTTGGTTCTGTGGTCACATCTCCTTTTTCTGACTTTGATCACTTTTAATTACTTTGACCCTCTCAAATATTCCAGGGTAACCTTTCTATCTCAAGTTGCTTAACTTAAGCACATCTACAAAGTCACCTTTCCTAAGTAAGGCAGTATATCGACAGGTTCCAGAAATCAGAATGTGGATATCTTTGGGGGCATTATTTAGCTGACTAGAGTTCTGCAAATGTCATTGCCAAATTGTGAGTTCTGAACTCTTTGAGTTCCCAAAACTTGACTGAACATTTTTATCTTCACAGCAAAGCAGGGGATGACAGAACTTTAGAGGTGCTGAGTAGGTGACAAAAAGCTGCGTGATTTCGCTTTACCTTTTTACCTGGTCGTGTTTTACTAAAGTGACATTGTCCCACTAAAGTGAATAAGGGAGACTTTGAAATTCTGCCATGTGCAGGACCCTGTGATGCTGAGATCCAGTAGAGCTTTCATTCCCATCTTTCTTCCTCAGAAGGGAGTCTGTCACTCTGCGGGAAGCCTCTTTGAAGCAGCCACAGCTTTGGGATTGCTGAGTGCAGGGACTTCTCAAAGAAAACAGTGTTCTTTTCATTTCCTATCAACAAGGAGTTCAAGTTCAAAAGAATACACTCTCTTTTCTTGCTTTCTCATATGTCTATTAATAGGACAGTGCCAAGGTTCTGACCAGGAGTTTATAGTAGATTCATGGGACTAATGAGAATGGAATTAGGTTATTAGATTTTTCATCTCTTTGTGCAGTTATGAAACAACACAATGGACATTAATGACCCCTGGCCTATTAGTGAGATCTTACTCTTGAGGACACCAAAAAGTTTTTAAAGACATGAAGTTACTGATCTCCACACTCTAATTAGCAAGAATGTAAAACAAACAAACAAACAAACAAAAAAAACAACTATGGCCTATTTCAAAAATGAAGGGTACATCTGTACAAGTAACCAAATCAAGCAGCCTGAGGATTTAGTCCCTTTTTCATGTTCATATGAGTGATCATATAATATCATGTCTGGAAAATATTTGCAACATAATGAGTCATTGTGGACATTCAGCCTAGTTATCAAGTCATTATGGCATGACCTGTGGGAGCCCAGGTACCGGAGCAAAGCAGTCGATGTATTTGAAATAAATGAAGATTGCCAAACTTGCTGAGATTTTAAAGAGTTAAGGTCTGGAATCTAGGTAAGTGAATAAACAGCAAATATTCAGAAACAGTGAAGTGCTCTGGAGCATAGACCTTTACCTCTTTATAAATATAGTTGCTAAATAGAGGTGGTTCTAAGTTGGTTCTGGATTTACTAGTTAATGATTGAACAAGGGCCAGAAGCTGAAGTGAATTTCTCAGCGTTTACTGGGAGGTAAGTCAACTGATTTCCAAGTCTGTAGTCATCTTGACTCACTGCCTTTTCCTAGTTAGCTTAATTTAAAATTTTACTACCAGCTTGTTAAAATTTGATCCATTGTCTTTATAATTTAGTGGGCTATTATTATCAATTTAAAGTGATGTCTATTGATTTAAGCCAGATCAGTGTTTAGAAATTTCAGATTTTGAGTGTCCATGGCAAATGTCCTTCAGTTCTCAGAATTTAATCATGCTCCTCACTGAGGAAATAAAGCCTAATAGTTTATTAATTTTTTTTTCTGTTTTTATTTTTAACACTGTAGTATGTTTGGAAATCAGAATGCTTTTTTTCCGAGGAAACAGTAAATGATGGTTAAAGTGACTGATTACCTTTTTAAACTCACACTTGGCTTATCTATAAGCCTTCTGAGTTTCTTTGAGATTTTTAATGAATGTAGAGATGAGATAAGAGGTTTTGGGTTCTGGTGGAAGTGACAGTGGAGAGGGCCCTGGGATGTGGAGGGTTTACAAGTCGAGAGGGACCTAGAAATAATTTTCCATTCAATACTACTTTTATTTCTTTAAGTATAACCCCTGGGAGTCCAACACAAGCTGTGATAAGTGGGTTTACTCACCTTTAGTAGAAGTTTTGTAGGCTATGGGGATGCTCTTGGGCACTCTCAGTGCGTTTCTTTTTCCATAAACCATGCACATTATAAGGTAATGGGACTTGGGCATTCTACACTTTCCTAGAAGTATACTTTTATTACATCCTTTCTGGAAGGTAATTTGAACAGTATATCAAGGTCTCAAAAATGTATATAGCTTTTGAAATAGAAATTCTCCTAGGAATTTTGTTTAAGGAAATAATCACAGACACTTGCAAAGATTTATGGTTAAAGATGTTGGGCTTCCCTGGTGGCTCAGACGGTAAAGCGTCTGCCTACAATGTGGGAGACCCTGGTTTGATTCCTGGGTCAGGAAGATCCCCTGGAGAAGGAAATGGCAACCCACTCCAGTACTCTTGCCTAGAAAATTCCATGGACAGAGGAGCCTTGTAGGTTACAGTCCATGGGGTTGCAAAGAGTCAGAGATGACTGAACGACTTCACTTCACTTCGGGTTGTTTTATTAATGATAGTGAAATTATGAACAGCAAAGAGGTTCAGTTTGAGCTGGTCAGTTGTATTGTATCCATCTGGATCTGATCAGGAGATAGAAACATACAGGGGAGGTTTACAATAGTATTAAACTCTAATAAAGAAAATAACTAATACACACACACCCCTACGCACCTGACTAACGTAACAAATACATTTCAAGAAGGGATGATTGAGGTTACTGGATAGTAGAGACAAGCTGGGCCATCACTGGGCAAGTAGGAAGCAACCCTCTAGAATGCAGGCAAGGAATGGTAGAATTCAGCAAGTGGTAGCTGAAGTGCACAGAGAGGTGAGAATACTTTGGGCTGAAGGAGAGCTATAAGAGTTAGTAGAGGCTCAGTGAGAATCCCCTGGGATATGGGTGGGTGGCATAGGGAACTGCAGAGAGGACAGCAAGGGCACAGGATCCTCAGGTTGCAGGCATGCTGCTCAGGGAACTGTAGAGGACATCGGGGTGCTGATGTGGGTGAGACCCCTTTAGGGCAACAGTTGTCTGGGTCAGGTGAGCACAGAAAGTTTATTTCTAGGCCAGGGCTGTAAGGCTGCCAAAGACTCTTGCATTCTGGGGCAGTGGCTACAGCAGAGCTCTACCCATTGTCTTCACAGCCATAATGCTGACACTTCTACCTTGTGCTACGGCTCGAAGATAGCGAAGGGCCCCTTCTACCTGACTATTGCTCTCCAGCACTCGGTACGAAGAAAGCTTAAAGTCCTGCTTAATAGTCCTGTTCTATTATCACAGAACATATTTCAAATGGTAAATTCCAAGGTAAGAGGTGATAAATTAATGAGTAGCATATACATGATGGTGAAACATAAGATAGCATTCTGTAAAGTGAACAATCCTGCAAACATATAACATGTATATAGTATATTCCTTTGAAACAGAGGTTTGCTTAAATCCAGTATAAGAATTTTGAGCTTCTTAGGGTTAGAATTTCTCACCTATAACAACTCATTCTATGTTCACATTTCTGACTCTTTGAGTCACTCTAAGGGACCTGGACCTTGAGTAGACAAATGCTACTGCTGTGAGTACTAAGAGAAGTTGCCTTTGATCCAGGAGTCTGTTGGCTTTTTCAAGCAAACAGAAATATATGACAGACTCATGTATTAAGTTGCAAGTAAAGTAAACTTTCAGATTCACCTCTATTCTTGACTCACTTGAACTAACTAGCTAACTAAACTGGCCAGGAAAATTGCTAGACCTGTCAGGTGCTTTTCAGTTCAGTTCAGTTGCTCAGTCGTGTCCGACTCTTTGCGACCCCATGAATCGCAGCACGCCAGGCCTCCCTGTCCATCACCAACTCCCGGAGCTCACTCAGACTCACGTCCATTGAGTCTGTGATGCCATCCAGCCATCTCATCCTCTGTCGTCCCCTTCTCCTCCTGCCCCCAATCCCTCCCAGCATCAGAGTCTTTTCCAATGAGTCAACTCTTCGCATGAGGTGGCCAAAGTACTGGAGCTTCAGCTTTAGCATCATTCCTTCCAAAGAAATCCCAGGGTTGATCTCCTTCAGAATGGACTGGTTGGATCTCCTTGCAGTAATAGATACAATGAGAAAATAGCTTTAGGGGCACTGCTTTAGTAATGTGGGTAAAGAAGGCTACTTTGAAGAGCCAACTCAAAGTTGAGACATGAATAATAATAAAACGTCACAGTAAAATTTCAGTGAAAAGAGTTATGTAATCGAAGGAGCAAATGCAAAGTTCCTGAGGTAGTATCAGGGTTGGCCTGTTTGAGGAACAGCTAGAAGGTCAGTGTGACAGCAGTGAATGAGGGAGCCACAGGGGTGAAAGAAGGAAGTAAACAGCAGGACAAAATCTTTTAGTATCTATAGGCTTTAGCAACAAAACAGAAGCCAGGGGAAGGATGATCTGATTGTTTTACAGAGATGATTCTGCCTCTATAAACAGGTGGCTCACATGGTAAAAATCTACCTGCAATGTAGGAGACCCAGGTGAGATCCCGGGTCTAAAAGAGCCCCTGGAGAAGGGAATGGCTACCCATTCCAGTATTCTTGCCTGGAAAATCCCATGGACAGAGGATCCTGGCAGGCTACAGTTCATGGGGTCACAGAGAGTTTCGGACATGACTGAGTGACTAAGCACTCAGTTACTCATAAACAGGTTGGAACAGAAGGATTAATGGTAGAGGAAACCATTAGGAGAGGACCAACAGAAGAAGTTTGATGATTGTGGCTTGGATCAGCATTCTAAGAAAACAAAAATCTAGTTTAAAAAAAATCAGCATTTAAATGTAATAATGCATAACTTTCTAATATAAGCTCTGACATGTCCAAAGAGAAACAAAAGCTTTTATCATGGAATGTTGAAAGGTGTTTGAATCCATGCTTAGAGATCAGAAGTGCTTTGTAAAAGATAATCAGAAATTTCAGTCAAGTCTTATTATGTTCATCTGGCATGGAAAATAGGTATGAAATATCTTTAAGAGCCTAAACGTTTGTAGAAAATCTCAAGGACACTTGCTACCTTAGGACCAGATAAAGAAAAAATGTTACAACTGATAGTACATAAATACAAAAGATCAGAAGAAATCTTTGGGGGTGATCAAAACCATCTCAAGAAAAAGAAATACAAAAAGGCAAATGGTTGTCTTAGGAGGCCTTACAGATAGTTGAGAAAAAAAAAAAGGAGCCAAAGGCAATGGAGAAAAAGGAAAGATATACACACCTGAATGCAGAGTTCCAGAGAATAGCAAGGAGAGATAAGAAAGCCTTTTTTTAAGTGAACAATGCAAAGAAACAGAGGAAAACAATAGAATGGGAAAGATTACAGATCTCTTCAAGAAAATTAGTGATATCAAGGGAATGTTTCATGCAAAGATAGGTACAATACAGGACAGAAATGGTGTGGACCAAACAGAAGAAAAAAGATATTAAGAAGAGGTGGCAAGAATACACAGAAGAATTATACAAAAAATATCTTATTAACACAGATAACCATGATAGTGTGATCGCTCACCTAGAGCCAGACATCCTGAAATGTGAAGTCAAGTGGGCCTTAGGAGGCATAAATATGAACACAGCTAGTGGAGGTGACAGAATTCTAATGAACTATTGAACTAGTTCTAATGAACTATTTCAAATCCTAAAAGATGATACTCTTAAAGTGTGGCACTCAATATGCCCACAAATTTGGAAAACTCAGCAGTGGCTACAGAATTGGAAAAGGTCAGTTTTCATTCCAATCCCAAAGAAAGGCAATGCCAAAGAATGTTCAGACTACTGCACAATTGCACTCATCTCACACGCTGGCAAAGTAATGCTTAAAGTCCTTCAAGCTAGGAGGCTTCAACAGTATGTGAACCACGAACTTACAGGTATACAGCTAGATTTAGAAAAGGCAGAGGAACCAGAGATCAAATAGCCAACAACTGCTAGGTTGTAGAAAAGGCAAGAGAATTCCAGAAAAAACATCCTACTGCTTCACTGACTATGCTAAAGCCTTTGACTATGTGGATCACATTAAACTGTGGAAAATTCTTAAAGAGATGAGAATACCCGACCACCTGACCTGCCTCCTGAGAAATCTGTATGCAGGTCAAAAAGCAACAGTTAGAACTGGACATGGAACAACAGACTGGTTTCAAATAGGAAAAGGAGTACATCAAGGCTGTATTTTGTCACCCTGCTTATTTAACTTCTATGCAGAATTCATCATGTGAAATTCTGGACTGGATGAAGCACAAGCTGGAATCAAGATTGCTGGGAGAAATATCAATAACCTCAGATATGCAGATGATACAACCCTTATGGCAGAAAGTGGAGAACTAAAGAGAATCTTGATGAAAGTGAAAGAGGAGAGAGAAAAAGTTGGCGTAAAACTCAACATTCAGAAAAGAAGATCATGGCATCTGATCCCATCACTTCATGACAAATAGGTGGGGAAACAATGGAGACAGATTATTTTTTAGGGCTCCAAAATCACAACAGATGGTGATTGCAGCCATGAAATTAAAAGATCCTTGCTCCTTGGAAGAAAAGCTATGACCAACCTAGACAGCATATTAAAATGCAGAGACATTGCTGACTAAGGTCCATGTAGTCAAAGCTATAGTTTTTCCAGTAGTCATGTATGGATGTGAGAATTGGACTATAAAGAAAGCTGAGCACTGAAGAACTGATGCTTTTGAACTGTGGTATTGGAAAAGACTCTTGAAGTGCCTTAGACTGCAAGGAGATCCAACCAGTCCTTCCTAAAGGAAATCAATCCTGAATATTCATTGGTGGGACTGATGCTGAAGCTAAAGCTCCAATACTTTGGCCACCTGATTCAAAGAACTGACTCATTTGAAAAGACCCTGAGGCTGGGAAAGATTGAAGGCCAGAGAAGGGGGTGACAGAGAATGAGATGGTTGGATGGCATCACTAACTCAATGGACATGAGTTTGAGTAGGCTCTGGGAGTTGGTGATGGACTGGGAAGCCTGCTGTGCTGCAATCCATGGGGTCGCAGAGTCCAACATGACTAAGTGACTGAACTGAAAATTCAGTCCTAGGGCTGATAGTCCCCTTACAAGATGGAGAACCAAACATTTTTAATAGCTCTTGCATTTTTGTTGCAACTCTTAATTATGATTGTATAGATAGATGCCAGGTATGCACGTCAGGGTGTGTAGTTATTTGAAAGTGAAAAGTGAAAGTGAAGTCGCTCAGTCGTGTCTGACTCTTTGCGACCCCATGGACTGTAGCCTACCAGGATCCTCGGTCCATGGGATTTTCCAGGCAAGAATACTGGAGTGGATTGCCATTTTCTTCTCCAGAGGATCTTCCCAACCCAGGGATCGAACCTGTGTCTCCCGCATCATAGGCAGATGCTTTACCATCTGAGCCACCAGGGAAGCCCATACTAATCAGAGGCGCATATTCTCTGTTCTTTTCTCTGTGGCTCTAGGTGCTAGGGTGAATTGTTTAGGCATCAATATAAGAAAATAAAATGACTCTTCTGTTTGAAGGATTCATTGCCATGCCATAAAAGCATTTTAAATATATAATTGTTCTCTCTCATCACAAATGTTTTCACCGCAGAGATAATCACCTTGACTTACAAGGAAAGAATGACCATAAGAATAAGAATTTGTCATTTAAGCATTTCATAGTCACTGTGTGTAGCAGTGCTTGTGTTTTGTAAGAATAAAGCAAAATAACAGGTTTTACATTCATTAAAAATAACATTTTTTTAATAAAGGGAGATGAAATGAAATGTTGCACTTGTTTTAACTTTTAAAACTGACTTTAATAATGATACTTCTAAAGTTAGTATCTTACCTAACATCAGATTTTAGTTTTTTTTTTTTCACATTAATCTTTCCTCCAACTATCTGGTACCCTTGATTTATAAACTTTAAAAAAGATTATAAATCAGAAAAGGGTCAAATCACAAGGGCTATGAAAGAAAGTACAGATCTGAAATACATTCATGCAGACCAAAAAAAAAAAAAAAAGTTAAAAACAAGTTTGTAATTTACAGCTGCCCTGAGGCAGCGATAACTAATACACTGAAAATTTACCCATTTTATGCATCTATTTTGCTTGTTTTACTACTTTGGTTTTCATAAAAAACACATTTATTTCAGCAACCGTCACTTCTTTTGGCATTTATGAGATCTCTGAGCTATGTGTGAATATACACATATTTCTACTTTACAATTTTTATAGAAAAATTATTTCTTTTACAAATTTATATCAATGCTGTTTTGTTCAATGCTAGAATTATTTTCATTGTTCTTTTTTTTATCAGTTACTTCAGAACGTCACTGTTACAGCTTATTTAACATCTGCTTTAAATCCTTTTTTCAATTGCCATTTGAATAATGTTTTATCATTAACTATGAATAGTAAGAAGTGGAAATTTTCAGAATCACAGGTCACACCAATTCTTTAATAAGAATAACATTGTGGATTACACTTAAATGACAGCACCCTCATAAATACTCAATGCGATTCACAGCTGTAACCTAATGAGTTTTCATATTGTTCCTGGGAGTCAGTGAAATAGTGTGAACAAATGATTATTTTCATATATATGATAGTAGTATATGCTTGAGCAGAGTAAACAGAAGCAGGTGGCATCTCGGTACTTGCTTCCCAAAAGAATAGCCATGAAGATGCTGAGGCTTGGATTTCATATTTTACTGAATAAAACTTTAGATAATAAGGCAAGGGCCTGGTAGCGGATACCTCCTGCTTTTGCCAGCTTTAGTGTTCACTCTAACCTTTTCTGATAAGAGCATCCATATTTTTTCACTCTTGCATGTGTGTTTAAAATGTGGCTGTCTGAATCCTGCTTTGATGATGGTGCCTTGATGCAGGCCTGGTCCTTTGGGACCTTACTTCCTCTTGAGTGCAGTAGTAATTGATTCAATAATTTACAAGTAACTGATTCAGTAATTTACAAGCAACCACTCAATTTACTGAGATCCCTCTTAGTCTACCAGATCCCTCTCAGTCTTTCTTTGTGGCATAGTCCTTGTTGCCACAATTTGAGAACTGCAGAGGTTACTAGGAGTCTCTGAAGAGATCTAGGTTTGGGGTAAGGGAGAGAACCTAACTACACATCCTAGGCTACTATGCTTTAAACTTCCTTAGAAACCAAGACTGAAGACATTAAGATGAGTTCTTGACTGGGGAGACAGGTAGGATGGTGAGTTGGCAAGAACACCAAAGCCTGTTGCTAACAGTAACAATATCAGAGTAAGCTATAGATTAAAAATTCCTGATTCAATAAGGCCTGCCTGGTGAACAAAATGCAACCACCCCAAGTTCTCTCAACTCTGAAGGAAGTGGTATTGATGAGAAATTAACATAAAAAGTTCCTGCCCTATAACAATATCTATGAAGTAATCTTCCTATCCTTATCCCACATGAGTCAAGGAATTATCTATTAACTACAATGAGTGATTTGATTCCAGAAATTGTATTTTTAAAACACTTTTTAGATAGTGTCATCACCCATACTAGGAAGCTCTGATTTATCCAAAGTTTGCCACACACACACACAAAAATAAGTTGGCTCTAAAATCCTTCAGCTCAGTACCCCTTGCTAAGTTTGCTAAGTCACTTCAGTCGTGTCTGACTGTGCGACCCCATAGACGGCAGCCCACCAGGCTCCCCCGTCCCTGGGATTCTCCAGGCAAGAACACTGGAGTGGGTCGCCATTTCCTTCTCCAATGCGTGAAAATGAAAAGTGAAAGTGAAGTCACTCAGTCATGTCGGACTCTTAGTGACCCCACGGATTGCAGCCTACCAGGCTCCTCCAACCATGGGATTTTCCAGGCAAGAGTACTGGAGTGGGGTGCCATTGCCTTCTCCATCAGTACCCCTAGTCATGTCTAACTCTGTGCTACCCCTTGGACTGCAGCATGCCAGGCTTCCCAGTCCATCACCAACTCCCAGAGCTTGCTCAGACTCAAGTCCATCGAGTCAGTGATCCTTATGTATTATAATTGGGGTGTAACATTTGATTGTCTATCTTTAGAAGTAAGAACATACATTTTTAGCTAAATGTAAAACTGAAATAGGAGGGAAGTGGACAGGTGGGCACAACCTTTAAAAGAAAGACATGGATTGGGAACTCATGTACACCCATGGCTGATTCATGTCAGTGTATGGCAAAACCAATACAATATTGTAAAGCAAAATAAAGTAAAAATAAAAATTAAAAAATAAAAAAAAAGAAAGACATGGCCATAGGACATGGCAAAAACTAGTTACAGCCAATGAGGTCCAAGATGGCAGATGTGACATCCAGTAGACATTGAGCTTCATCATATGCTCATTGTAATATACTAGCATGCTAAATGAAACACTCATCAGCACTATGACAGTTCTGAGGCTAAGCATAAAAGGTCAAAAAGTGGGTGGTGGCTCAATTCCCGGAAACTATGCCCTTTCCCCCAAATAATTGGAATAATCCTCCCATTCATTAGCCTATGAAATTACTCAGCCCATAAAAACTAACCATGCTGTATTTTGAGACTCTCTCTCACCTTCTGAGATGGTTCACACTCTGTCTGTGGAGTTTGTCTTTCCATAAATTTTCTTCTTACCTATTACTTCGTCTCCGAATTATATCACAAAAAAAGAAAGAACCTTAAATCCATCAGCAACAGAACCATTGTAAAAGTTTGATAAACATATGCTTTTTGATCCGTACAACAAATGTATTTCAGAATAGGTGTGGATTTATAAAAAAGTTGTGAAGGTAATAGAGTCCAGATAAACACATGGCCAGTTGCTTTTCTCATTAAAATGTTATGACAGATTTTCCCAATTAATGAAACAGTAGCTTTACATTATCCTAAAGTCCATATCTTATTCAGATTTCCTTAGGTATTAACTAGTTCGGTTCCAATATAATTCCATCCAGGATATTGAATTACATTTAATTGTATCTCCTTAGGCCCCACTTGACTTTGACAGTTTCTCCGACATTCCTCAATTTTGATGCGCTTGATAGTTTTGCTGAGTACTGGTCAGATATTTTGTAGAATGTCTCTTAATTGGGATTTGTCTGATGTGTTTCTCATGATTAGACTTGGGTTATGGGTTTTTGGGAGTAGGAGCCACAGAGGTTAAATACCATTCTTGTCACATCATATCAAAGATAAAGACTACCAACATGATTTATGACTGTTGATGTTGGTCCTTTATCACCAAGGCTGAGGTCGTGCTTGTCAGGTTTCACCACTGTAAAGTTACACTTTTTCTGCTCCTTGTACTCTTTGGAAGGATTTCACTAGTGTGCAACACAAACTTACATACTGGAGAGTTATGCTCTACCTCCTTGAAAATGTATTATCTACATTAATTATGTAGTATTCTTCCGGAAGGCAGATTTGTTTGCTCTCTGTTTATGTAGTCAGTCTCCTATCTGTGTCAGGATAGACTCTAATTATTTTATACTTCAAGTTGAGTTATAATCCGATGCCACTTTTTTGATTGTCACATTGTTCCAGCTTTGACAGTAGTAAGCTTTTGTAAAGTGGCCCTACATCTCTTGACATACCCCCAGTCACTGTGGGTTTTTTCCAGAGTACTTTCTGGCATTATAAGGTGCACCATGCTCATCTTGTATATTTCCTGCCCCAGCAGGAAAATAAGCCATTTTCCCATTCAGAGGATAATATTAGAAATAAAGATGAGTGCTAGGTATGATTGTTACTAGTAGTGTTAACTGCTCAGTTGTGTCTGACTGTTTGCAACCCCATGGACTGTAGCCCGCCAGGCTCCTCTGTCTATGGAATTCTCCAGGGAAGAATACTGGAGTGGGTTGCCATTTCCTTCTCTAGGCGATCTTCCTGACTCAGGGATCAAACCTGTGTCTCCTGTATTGCAGGCAGATTCTTTACTGTCTGAGTCACCAGGGAAGCCCAAATATAATGTAAGTGCCATGTAAATAGTTGAAAATGAGTGGCAATTCAAGTTTTGATTGTTACTACTGGGGTGCCTTTATTTATAGGCCATCTCAGCTGACAGATCAAATAAATATATTTGCATATATTAATTGGTAAATATACACATATCTTTAAATATTAAGGTATTTACTAAATATTAAGATACACACATACCTATAGCTATTAAGCTAAACTTGATTCTCTATTGGTGTTTCCTTTATCACAAGGATCATTCTGGCCTTCTTCCCTAGCTTTGCTGTAACCATGAATGCCAACAGTGTGAAACTCAGCTCCCGTCATGCATTATTCAGTTGCTTAATTATTTAATTATAGTATAAATGTGTAGTGATTTCAGAATTTTTACTCATACCCCTTTGGTAAACAACTATATCAGTGATAGCACAGCGTTTAAGTGTAGTTCCTTTGGCCTTTAGTCTTACAGAAACCACATATTTCTGAAGTTATTTAGCTTAGCCTCCTTGCCTCTTTAGATTGTTTCATTTATCTGTACTATAGTTAGGTTTTTGTGTCACAGCCTATATTTCATCCTGGGGTCCTCAGCTTCCTAAATGTTTTCATCTTTAAGGCTCATTCTTAAATGAGGGTGTAAAGTTTTAATTGTTTTGACAAAAACATAGTTTATATATCTACCATTTAAATATCACATAAAAATAACCACCCTAAAATATTCCTTGTATCTTGTCTATCTCACCCTCCAGATCTCTCCTACCCCTAAACCTTTGGCAAACGGATCTATTTACTGGGTTTCCCTGGTGGCTCAGTCAATAAAGAATCCACCTGCAATGCAGGATACCTGGGTCCTATCCCTGGGTTGGGAAGAACCCCTGGAGGAGGGCATGGCAACCCACTCCAGTATTCTTGCCTGGAGAATCCTCATGGACAGAGGAGCCTGGCTACAATCTATTTACTGTCTCTATAATTACTTTTTGCAAATATCATATAAATGAAATCATGTAGTATGTAGCCTTACTTCACTTTTCAGTAAGTAATGAAGATTCATGTGTCTTTATATGGCTTGAGAGATCATGCCTTCTTATTGCTAAATAGTATTACATTTTATAAATATGCAACATTTCATATATCTATTTACTTCATTGTTTCCTATTTTTGGTGATTATGAGTAAAGGTGCTGCAAGTGTTCATATGCAGGTTTTTGACTGAACTTAAGTTTTCAAGTCATATGGGTATATACCTTGGAATGTGTATGCTAGATCATATGATAAGACTACATTTACTTTTGTAAGAACTGCCAAACTGTCTTCCTAAGTGACAGAACATTTTGCATTCTCACCTAGCACTGAAAGTTAACTCTATTGTTATTGTTAGGCTTGGGGATTTTGGGTATTCTAACAGGTATGTTGTGGTATTTCATGGTATTTTTATGCAGCCTTTTCCTAATGACAAATGATCATTTCAGTCACTCAGTTGTGTCCAACTCTTTGTGACTGCAGCACGCCAGGCTTCCCTGTCCATCACCAACTCTCAGAGCTTGCTCAAACTCATGTCCATTGAGTCGGTAATGCCATTCAACTATCTCATCCTCTGTCGTCCCCTTCTCCTCCTGCCTTCAGTCTTTCTCAGCATTGGGGTCTTTTCCAATAAGTCAGTTCTTCGCATCAGGTGGCCAAAGTATTGGAGCTTCAGCGTTAGCATCAGTCCTTCCAATGAATAGTCAGGACTGATTTTCTTTAGGATTGACTTCTTTGATCTCCTTATAGTCCAAGGGAATCTCAAGAGTCTTCTCCAACACCACAGTTCAAAAGCATCAATTCTTTGGCACTTAGGTTTGACAAATGATATTATGTATATTTTCATAGGTTTATTATTTCTATACATTCTTCGGTGACATGTCTGTGTTCTTATCTTTTGCCTATTTTTAAAAATGGGCCGCTTTAAGTGTTCTTGGTGTATTTTAGATACAAATTCATTATCACACGTGTATTGTGCAACATTTTCTCCCAGTCTGTGGCTTATCTTTACATTCTCTTATCAATGATTTTCACAGAGATTTTAAATTTAAAAAAGTCCAAACTATCAATATTTTCATTCACAGGTTGTGTTTTTGGTGTTGTATCTAAAAACACATTTACCAAGGTCACATAGATTTCTCCTGTTTTCTTCTAAAATTTTGATACTTTTGCATTCATATTTGTATATAATAAGTTCAGAAACATTCCCCCCTCTTCTGTGTTTTAGAAGATTTTGAGAAGAACTAGTGCTAATTCTTTTGCACATGTCTGAAGACATTGTGTCCTGGGCTTTTGTTGGAGTTTTTTAAAATTACTGATTCAATTCCTTACTGGGAATCACTATATTTGGATTTTTGATTTCTTCATGATTCAGTCTTGGTAGGTTGTATATTTCTAGGAATTTATCCATTCCTTCTAGGTTGTTCAGTTTGTTGGTGTATAATTGTTTCATGATTCCTTGTATTTCTATGGTATCTGTTGTAACTTCTCTTTCATTCCTGATTATTCGAGTCTTATTTTTTTCTTGATTTCCTTTAGGATTTACTGGTTTGATCTTTTTACTCCTCAAGAGACTCTAAAGAGCCTTTTCCAGCATCACAATTCAAATGCATTGATTCTTTGGCATTCAGCCTTCTCTATGGTCCAGCTATCACATCTGTACATGACTAATGGGAAAACCATAGCTTTGACTATGTGGACCTTTGTTGGCAAATGGATGTCTCTGCTTTTTCCATATGCTATCTAGGTTTGCCATAGCTTTTCTTCCAAGGAACAGTTGTGTCTGACTCTTTGCAACCCCATGGTCTGTCCATGGAATTCTCCAGGCAAGAATACTGGAGTGGGTTGCCATTCCTTCTCCAAGGGATCTTTCCAACCTAGGGATTGAACCAGGTCTCCTGCATTGCAGGTAGATTCTTTAACATCTGATCTACCAAGGAATCCCACCAAGGAACAAGTGTCTTTTAATTTCATGACTGCAGTCTCTGTCTGCAGTGATTTTGGAGCACAAGAAAATAAAATCTGCCACTATTTGCCATGAGGTGAAGGGACCAGATGGCATTATCTTAGTTTTTTGAATGTTGTTGTAAGCAAGATTTATCACTCTCCTCTTTCATCCTCATCAAGAGGTTCTTTTGTTCTTCCTGGCTTTGTCCCATTAGAGTGGTATCATCTGCATATGTACTCTGCATTGACATTAATTAAGCAGGGTGACACAATATACAGCCTTGAAGCACTCCTTTCCCAATTTTGAATCACTCTCTTGTTCCATGTCCATTTCTAACTGTTGCTTCTTGTCTTGCATACAGGTTTCTCAGAAGATAGGTAAGGTAGTCTGGTATTCCTATCTCTTTAAGGAATTTTCCAGTTTGTTGTGATCCACGCAGTCAAAGGCTTTATCGTAGTCAATGAAGCAGAAGTAGATTTTTTTTTTTTAATTCCCTTGCTTTTCCTATGATCCAACAGATATTGGTAATTTCATTTCTGGTTCCTCTGCCTTTTCTAAATCCAGCTTGTATGTTTGGAAATTCTTGGTTCATGTACTGTTGAAACCTAGCTTGAAAGATTTTCAACTCATTTCAGCATGTGAAATGAGCGTGATTGTATGGTAGTCTGAACATTCTTTGGCATTGCCTTTCTTTGGGATTGGAATGAAACCTGACCTTTTCTAGTCCTGTGGCCACTGCCGAGTTTTCCAAATACGCTGGCACATTGAGTGAAGCACTTTAACAGCATCATCTTTTAGGATCTGAAATAGCTCAGTGGAATTCCATCTCTTCTACTAGCTTTGTTCATACTAATGCTTCCTAAGGCCCATGTAGCTTCCCATTTTAGGATGTCTGGCTCTAAGTGGGTGACCACACCACTGTGGTTATCTGGGTCGTTAAGACCTTTTTTGTATAGTTCTTCTGTATATTCTTAGCACCCCTTCTTAATCTCTTCTGCTTCTGGTTAGATGTTTATGAATGTATTCTCCCCTGCACTTCTCTTGGAACCATCTTTTTGTTTAGTTGTTATTCTCTATTGTTTTCATTGGTTTCTATTCTAATTTTTGTTTTAATTTTTCTTGTGTATGCTTCAGGTTTATTTTCTGTTTTCTAGTTTTATATGGTAAAAGCTTGTGTTATTACTTTTAGAGCTTGTGTTATTAGTTTTTCTAGTTTTATATGGTAAAAACTTGTGTTATTAGTTCTTTCAATATATGTATTTAGAGCTATTAACCTTCTCTAAGCATTGCTTATGTTACAGCTCACAAATTATGAAAACATTTTTATTTTTACTGAGTTAAAAACATTTTCTATCCATAACTTGCCTCAGTTTTGTATTCATTTTGCTAGTAAATGTGAAGTATAGAAAAAGTTCTTCACATTAACTTTTTTTATCCTCCTGCATTTATAATAAATTGTCATAACCTTTTATCTACATTTGGAAGTGGCACATTTAGAGCCACTTCAGAGTGTGTTATAATTTTACTTCAATTGTAAAACAATTTAGAAAATAGAGGAGAGTCTATTGTATTGACTGTATTTTCACTTGCCACCTTGTTTCTTTGCGATGTTCTAAAGTTCCTTCTTTTATCATTTTCTTTTTGTTTATGAAATGTCCTTTAGCTGTTCTTTTAGGGTAAGTTGCTGGTGAAAAGTTTCTTAGTGATCTTTCTTTTTAGAATGCCCTAATTTCTCTTTCCTTTCTATAGGGTATTTTTATTGGAGCTAAGATTTTTGGTTAATGGATCTTTTCTTGTATTATTTGCAAAACATTTCCTTTTTATTTCCATAGTTTTTGATGTAAAATCCACTGCTATTTGAATTTTCTTTTCCCTGTAGATATGATTTCTTTTCTCTCTGGTGCCTTGTAACATTTTATATTTAGCTGGCAGAATTTTCATTTTTTGTGTCTTTGCATTGATTTATCTCATTTATGCCTTGTTAGCTCCTTTAAGCTGTAGTTTTATATTTCCTACCATATTTGAAAAGTTCTTAGTCATTTCTTCAGTACTTTTTCATTCCTCCCCTCTGTCTTCTTCAATGACATAAATATTAGGAATTTTATTATAAATCTCCATGTCACTGTACTTTTTTTTTTAAGTCTAATTCTCTGTTTAAATTGAAGAACTTCTATTTTTTAATCTTTCAATTTCAATTTTTTCCTGTATCTCCTCCACTCTGCTTGAGAGTCTATCCACTGAGCGTCTTATATAGTATTATACTTTAATCTTCTAAAATTTCCATTTATCTCTACTTTTTCTTTCCTAAAACTTTCTATTTCTTTACTGAGGCTTTTAATTCTTTCATCATTCTCAAGAATGTGTGTAATTGATTTTGGAACTTCTTTATGACAGCTGCTTTAAAACCTTTGTGACATAATTCTAACAAATTGTTGTGTTCATATTGAAATCTTTATTTTCCTTATGGCTGTTATAGCAAATTACCACAACTGTAGTGGCCTAAAGCAATATAACTTTGTTATCTTATATTTTTATTGGTCTCTCTAGTTGAATGTCACTGTATTGGCAAGGCTGTATTTCTTTCTAGAGGCTCTACGGGAAACTTTTTTTCCTTATCTTTTCAAGCTTATAGACATTTCCTGCATTGTTGAATTGTAGCTCCCTTCCATTTTCAAGGGGCTTCCCTGGTGGCTCAGAGGTTAAAGCGTCTGCCTACAATGCAGGAGACCCAGTGTTTGATCCCTGGGTCGGGAAGATCCCCTGGAGAAGGAAATGGTAATCCACTCCAGTATTCTTGCCTGGAGAATCCCATGGACGGAGAAGCCTACGGAGAAGCCTGGTAGGCTACAGTCCAGGGGGTCGCAAAGAGTTGGACACAACTGCGCGACTTCAATTTCACTTTCCATTTTCAAAGCCAATAATGTCTGGTCAGATCTTCAGTTGTATCTCTCTGTCCCTGATGCTTGTACATTTGTCTTATGTATTTAAAGAAACATGTGATTACATTGAGCCCATCTAGGTTAAAGCCAGGTAATTAGGAATCCTAATTCTGTTATGTTATTATTATTTTTTTTTCATTTAACCAAACATATCCACAAGTTCTGGATGTAGACATCTTTGGCAAGGAGCATTATTCTATTACATTATAGCCCCCAAAGATTTACCACCCTATCACACACAAAATGCGTTCATCCCATTCAAATATTCTCCTAAATCTCAACTTACTACAGCATCAACTCAATTTCAAAATCTTTATCATCTAAATAATAGAATCTGAAGGGTCCCAAATCTCATTATCTAAGTAATAAATATAAGGATAGAGTGAGTCTCTGAGTATAATCTATCCTGAAAGTGAAAGTTGCTCAGTCATGTTTGACTCTTTGCAATCTCATTTACTATACAGTTTATGGAATTCTCTAGGCCAAATACTGGAGTGGGTAGCCATTCCCTTCTCCAGGGGATCTTCCCAACCCAGGGATTGAACCCAGGTCTCCCTCTTTGCAGGCAGATTCTTTACCATCTGAACCACCAGGGAAGCACAATTCATCTTCATTTGTGAACCTTTGAAACTCAAAAATCAAATTCTCTGTTCAAAAATATAGTGAGAGGCATAGGATAGTAGTTATAAATATTCACATTCAAAAAGAGGAAAACTAAAGGAAAAATACACTTACAGGCCCCAGACAATTTTCAGATGTAGTTGGGCAAACACTTTTTTGTCATCAGGGCCTGGGAATAATCTTATGATATTCACAGATTCACTGTTTGAAATCACAACTCTGTCATGGGCTTTTGACTTCATTTTCTGAGTCATTTGTCCCTTTTCATGGATAGCAGACTATGTCTATAGCTGAATAGTGTTATCAACCTATTATCCTGCTTATAAAATGTTGCAGGTTCAATAGCCAACCATCATTTTCCTTCCTTCTCTTTCAAGCCAAGCTGGTAGAGTTTCTACTCTTAAAACATTCTAAGGCACCTTGTAGATCTCCCACATATGTCCAAGGGATTTACTACATTATCATGAGATTTGTGCACAGGTTTTTCTTGAAACAATCTTCTCTATTTTTTATTTTTACTGACATAGAGGGAATTAAGTCAACCTTTAATTTCTTTTTTTATTGAAATATAGTTGATTTTACAATATTGTATTAGTTTCTTATAAAAAGTGAAGTGATAGTTATACATACATATTTTTTTCTAATTCTTTTCCACTATAGATTAGTATAAGATATTGAATATAGTTCTATGAGCTATTTAGTAAATCCTTATTTAATCCCTAATTTCTTTAAAAATACTTCTTTAATGACATACTGTGAACTTTTGATCCTTTGAAAGTATTAGAAAAAACCCTAAAAAGCCCAACTCTCAGATTTTTCTCTATATGATACTTTGACAGTAAATCTCTTAATTTCAGCATCTTTTGCCATCATTGCCTCATTTGGAAAGATAAGGGTTTCCAAAATCATCATGTCTTGGTTCCTTTATGTTTAAAAATCTGTCTCTTAATTTCCCTATTTCTTGTTGCATTTTACTGAAAGCTCAAGAAGAAATAAGGCCAATATTATGCTTCAACACTGTTTGGAAATCTGCTTAAATATCTACTTTTTTTCAACCCTAAAATTTTTGCTTCTTCTTTACATTTTTTTTTTGGGGGGCTTATATTTTCTGTAGTTTTGCTGAGTCATTATATTTTGCTATTTGATTTAAGCATGTTAACAGGTACTTGTTGAACATTTATTTAAATGACGTCAGCTTAATGTCTTTGTCAGATAATTCTAACATGTCTGCCACTTTTGTTGTCTTTTACTGAGATATTTGTGGTTCTTTGAGATCTTTGTGGGTTTTGATATGATGAGTGATAGATTTTTTAAAATTGGAACTTGGACATTTGGTGTACTTTTTTATAAGACTCTGAATCTTATTTAATCCTATGTAGAAATATACAAGAAACAGGGATGAGGGGTGTTGTCTCATCACTGGCAGGTGAATATGGAACATGCTTTCACCATTTGGCTCTTACTGATCCAAGGGAAACAAGGGAACATTCTCATTACTGCTGGATAGGAGTGGGAGTTCCAACTATTCACATAGTCATCACTGACACCACAAATGGGGACACCTTATTATTGGATGAAAAAAGGAAACGTCTGGTTTTCTACTTGGCCCTGATCAAAGTTTGTTCCTAGTGTCTATTAACTGGAGGCATAGGAAGAGGTGATCAGAGATTTTAGAGATAGCACAATAATTTTGATGAGCTCAAATATTTCCTTATGACCAAAGATGACTGAGACGTTGATGTAGGCTATAAGAAGGTCATGCTCCAGTTTCTGTATGTTTAAAAATTTGTCCCCTTGGAGAAGGGAATGGCTACCTACTCTAGTATTCTTGCCTGGAAAATCCCATGGACAGAGGAGCCTGGCGGGCTACATTCCATGGGGATGCAAATAGTCGGACATTACTGAGTGAGTATTACTTTCAAATTCTTTAACCATATCTTTCCTATCTAACTTTGAAACTGGAGAAGAGTAATTTTCTTTCTTTCTTTTTTCTCTTAGCTATCTAAATTCTGAAAGTGTTTATACCTACTTTGAATTTCAACTTTACAAATAAAAAATACATGTTATGATTTTAAAAATCATCCCTTAATTTATCTCTTTAAAATTGATGTTTACTAAAAGTGCAAGAAGAAATTAGGCCATACTATATTTTAACACTTTGCTTGGAAATCTCCTTAGCTAAATATCTAAGTGAAAGGCAGAGGTACTATGAAATAACACATGTAGGTGTTGATATTTCCATGAAATTTTGGTGCATTAATGGAGAGGAAGGCTGAAATATTCAACAAATAAATACAGATGATGGTGCAATCTAAAAGAGCTTCAGTAGAATAGTATTTTTGAGGAAATATACAAGAAACATCAACTGTGAGTGTCAAAAGGGCAACTATCCACTCACTCTGATATCTGTCAAGAATAGAGAATAAAGAATGCTTTTTTTTTTCATCAGAGAATAATTTCTTTACAATATTGTGCTGTTTGCTGCCATACAGCAAAGCAAATGAATCATAATTATATATATATATATAATACATATCAGTTCAGTTCAGTTGCTCAGTCATGTCCAACTCTTTGCGACCCCATGAATCACAGCACGCCAGGCCTCCCTGTCCATCACCAACTCCCGGAGTTCCCTCAGACCCATGTCCATTGAGTCCATGATGCCATCTAGCCATCTCATCCTCTGTTGTCCCCTTCTCCTCCTCCGCCAATCCCTCCCAGCATCAGAGTCTTTTTCCAATGAGTCAACTCTTTGCATGAGGTGGCCAAAGTACTGGAGTTTCAGCTTTAGCATCATTCCTTCCAAAGAAATCCCAGGGTTGATCTCCTTCAGAATGGACTGGTTGGATCTCCTTGCAATCCAAGGGACTCTAACCCTATATGTGAGACAGCAAAAAAGACACAGATGTATAGAACAGATTTTTGGATTCTGTGGGAGAGGGAGAGGGTGGGATGATTTGGTAGAATGGCATTGAAACATGTATACTATCATGTAAGAAACGAATTGCCAGTCTAGGTTCGATACAGGATACAGGATGCTTGGGGCTGGTGTACTGGGATGATCCAGAGAGATGGTATGGGGTGAGAGGTGGGAGGGGGTTCAGGATTGGGAATTCATGTGCACCCACGGCGGATTCATGTCAACGTATGGCAAAACCAATACAGTATTGTAAAGTAAAAACAAACAAACAAACAACAAAAAAAGAGTCTTCTCCAACATCGCAGTTCAAAAGCATCATATATAAATCCCCTCCTTCTTAAGCCTCCCTCCCCCATCCCATCTCACCCCTCCAGGATGTCACAAAACACCAGGCTGGGCTCCCTGTATTATATTAAAGCAGCTTCTCACTAGTTACCTATTTTATACATGATAGACTATATATGTCAACACTGCTTTCACAGATTGTCCTATCCTTTCCTTCCCCCAACTGTGTCTGCACATCCTTAAGAAGAATGCTTCTGTTTAAACTGTTTTAGCAATGTCTTTTGGTTATAGCAAGGTTTTCAGTTCAGTTCAGTCACTCAGTTGTGTCTGACTCTTTACGACCGCATTGACTGCAGCATAACAGGCTTTGCTCTCCATCACAAACTCCTTGAGCTTGCTCAAATTCATGTCCATTGAGTTGGTGACACCATCCAACTATCTCATCCTCTGTCATCCCTTTCTCCTCCTGCCTTCAATCTTTCCCCAAATCAGGGTCTTTTCCAATGAGTCAGTTCTTTGCATCAGGTGACCAAAGTATTAGAGTTCCAGATTCAACATCAGTCCTTCCAATGAATATTCAGGACTGATTTCCTTTACAACGGACTGGTTTAATCTCCTTAAGGACCAAGGGACTCTCAAGAGTCTTCTCCAACACTACAGTTCAAAAGTATAAATTATTTGGTGCTCAGTTTTCTTTATTGTCCAACTCTCACATCCATACATGACTACTGGAAAAACAATAGCTTTGATTAGACAGACTTTTGTTGGCAAAGTAATGTCTCTGCTTTTTAATATGCTGTCTAGGTTGGTCATAACTTTTCTTCCAAGGAGAAAGTGTCTTTTAATATCATGGCTGCAGTCACCATCTGCAGTGACTTTGGAGCCAAAAAAATAAATTCTCTCACTGTTTCCATTGTTTCCTCACCTATTTGCCATGAAGTGATGGGACCAGATGCCATGATCTTAGTTTTTCTGAATGTTGAGTTTTAAACCACCTTTTTCACTCTCCTCTTTTGTTTTCATCAAGAGGCTCTTCAGTTCTTCTTCGTTTTCTGCCATAAGGGTGGTATCATCTGCGTATCTGAGATTATTGATATTTCTCCTAGAAATCTTGATTCCAGCTTGTGCTTCATCCAGTCCTCAAATGCATGATGCACTCTTCATATAAGTTAAACAAGCAGGGTAACAATATACAGCCTTGACATACTCCTTTACCAATTTGGAACCAGTCTGTTGTTCCATGTCCAGTTCTAACTGTTGCTTCTTGACCTGCATACAGAATACTCAGGAGGCACTTAAGGTGGTCTGGTATTGCCGTCTCTTTAAGAATTGTCCACAGTTTGTTGTGACGCACATGAATTTTTCACAGTTTGTTGTGACCAACACAGTCAAAGGCTTTGGCCCAGTGAGTAAAGCAGAAATAGATGTTTTTCTGGAACTCCTTTGCTTTTTCAGTGATCCAACAAATGTTGGCAAGTTGATCTCTGGTTCCTCCACCTTTTCTAAACCCAGCTTGAGCATCTGGAAGTTCATGGTTCATGGACTACTAAAGCCTAGCTTGGAGAATTTTGAGCATTAATTTGCTAGCATGTGAGAGGAGTGCAATTGTGTAGTAGTTTGAATATTCTTTGGCATTGCCTTTTTTGGGGATTGGAATGAAACCTGACCTTTTCCAATCCTGTGGCCACTGCTGAGTTTTCCAAATCTGTTGGCATGTTGAGTGTAGCACTTTCACAGCATCATCTTTTAGGATTTGAACTAGCTCAGCTTGAAGTCCATCACCTCCACTAGCTTAGTGATGCTTCCTAAGGCCCACTTGAAATCGCATTCTAGGATGTCTGGCACAAGATTACACCATTGCGATTATCTGGATCTTGAAAATCTTTTTTGTATAGTTCTTGTGTGTATTCTTGCTGTGTCTTAATATATTCTGCTTCTATTAGGTGCATACTGTTTGTGTTCCTTTATTGTCCCATCTTTGCATGAAATGTTTCCTTGGTGTCTCTAATTTTCTTGAAGAGATCTCTAATCTTTCACATTCCATTGTTTTTCTCTATTTCTTTGCATTGATCACTGAGGAAGGCTTTCTTATCTCTCCTTTGTATTCTTTGGAGCTCTGCATTCAAATGAGTATATCTTTCCTTTCCTCCTTTGCCTTTAGCTTCTCTTCTTTTCTCAGCTATTTGTAAGGCCTCCTCAGACAACCATTTTGCCTTTTTGCATTTCTTTTTCTCAGGGATGGTCTTGATCGTTGCTTCCTGCACAATGTCATGAACCTCCAACCATAGTTCTTCAGGCACTCTGTCTATCAAATCTAGGTCCTTGAGTCTATTTGTCACTTCCACTGTATAATCATAAGGGATTTATGTCATACCTGAATGGTCTAGTTATTTTCCCTACTTTCTTCAATTTCAGTCTGAATTTGGCAATAAGGAGTTCACAATCTGAGCCACAGTCAGCTCCCAGTCTTGTTTTTGCTAACTGTATAGAGCTTCTCCATCTTTGGCTGCAAAGAATATAATCAATCTGATTTCAGTATTGATCCTCTGGTGATGTCCATGTGTAGAGTCTTCTCTTGTGTTGTTGGAAGAGGGTATTTTCTATGAGAAGAACTTTCTCTTGGCAAAACTCTGTTAGCCTTTGCCCTGCTTCATATTGTACTCCAAGGACATATTTGCCTGTTACTCCAGGTATCTCTTGATTTCCACTTTTGCATTCCAGTCCCCTATAATGAAAAGGACCTCTTTTTTGGGTGTTAGTTCTGGAAGGTCTTATAGGTCTTCACGGAACCGTTCAACTTCAGCTTCTTCAACATTACTGGTTGGGGCATAGACTTGGGTTACTGTGATACTGAGTGGTTTACCTTGGATATGAACAGAGATCATTCTGTCATTTTTGAGATTGCACCCAGGTAATGCATTTTGGACTCTTTTGTTGACTATGAGGGCTAGTCCATTTCTTCTAAGTGATTCTTGGCCATAGTTGTAGAATAATGGTCATGTGGGTTAAATTTGCCCATTTCAGTCCATTTTAGTTCACTGATTCCTAAAATGTTGACATTCACTCTTGCCATCTCCTGTTTTTTTTTTTTAAATATAAATTTATTTATTTTAATGGAGGTTAATTACTTTACAATATTGTATTGGTTTTTCCATACATCAACATGTATCCACCACAGGTATACACGTGTTCCCCATCCTGAACACCCCCTCCCTCCTCCCTCCCCATACCATCCCTCTGGGTCGCCTCAGTGCACCAGCCCCAAGCATACAGTATCATGCATTGAACCTGGACTGGTGACTCATTTCATATATGATATTATACATGTTGTTTGACCACTTCCAATTTTCGTCGATTCATGGACCTAACATTCCAGGTTGCTACACAATATTGTTCTTTACAGCATCGGTAACTACTTCCATCATCAGTCACGTCCACAGCTGGGCGTGTTTTTGCCTTGGCTCCATCTCTTCATTCTTTCTGAAGTTATTTCTTCACTTGTCTCCAGTAGTATTTTGGGCACTTACCGACCTGGGGAGTTCATCTTTCACTGTCCTTCTTTTTGCCTTTCCATACTGTTCATGGGATTCTCAAGGCAAAAATGCTGAAGTGGTTTGCCCTTCCCTTCTCCAGTGGGCCACATTTTGTCAGAATTCTCCACCATGACCCATCTGTCTTGGGTGGCCCTACATGGCATGGCTCATAGTTTCATTGAGTTAGACAAGGCTGTGGTCCATGTGATCAGTTTTCTGTGATTGTGGTTTTCATTCTGTCTGCCCTCTGATGGATAAGAGGCTTATGGAAACTTCCTGATGGGAGAGACTGACTGTGGGGGAAACTGGGTCTTGTTCCGATGGGTGGCCATGCTCAGGAAATCTTTAATCCAATTTTCTGTTGATAGGCAGGGCTGTGTTTCCTCTGTGTTGTTTAACCTGGAGGCCTCACTCAGTGCCCCAACCCTGCAATAGCCTACCACTGATACACACCTCTTCCAGAGACTCCGGGACACTCATGGCCAAATCTGGGTTAGTCTCTTTTGTGGTCACTGCTCCTTTCTCCTGGGTCCTGGTGTGCATAAGGTTTTGTTTGTGTCCTCTAAGAGTCTGTTTCCCCAGTCCTGTGTAAGTTCTGGCAGCTCTACAGTGGGGTTAATGGTGACCTCCTCCAAGAAGGCTTATGCCACACATAGGTCTGCTGCACCCAGAGCCCTTGCCCCTGTGGCAGGCCACTTCTGACCCATACCTCTGCAGGAGACACTCAAACACTCAAAGGCAAGTCTGACTCAGTCTCCGTGAGGTCTCCTGGTGTGCAGAAGGTTTTGTTTGAGTCCTCTCAGCGTCTCTGGCAGGTATGGGGTTTGATTCTAAATGCAGTTTTGCCCCTCCTACCATCTTGCTGGGGCTTCTCCTTTGCCCTTGGGTGTGGGGTACCTTTTTTTGGCATGATCCAACATTCTTCTGTCCATGGTTGTTCAGCAGCGAGTTGTAATTTTGGAGTTCTTGCAGGAGAAGATGAGCGCATGTCCTTTTACTCTGCCATCTTGTTTTAGCAAGGTCTTTGGGTTTCAGCAAGGTTTTGATTAGAGCAAATAATATGAGTAGCTTTCAGAGAAGAGATAGATGGCTAAATTGTATTCATATCAGAACGTGAATTACAAAGGAAATGGTGGTTAGGGAATCACAGCCAGGTGGAAAATGGTGCTGATGATAGATGAACAGACATATGCTCTGTTTTATATCTAGATTATGATAACCTTTCTGGGAGGCTTGAGTTTTTGGCAGTGACTGATATGTGCAGCAATGTAATATAATGAGGTTAGTTTGGTTGGTCTTTCAGGAAACAGAAAAACAATATTCTCTGGAGATTTCACTTAGGCAGTTAGTCAGATATTTGATGTCACAGCTAGGGAAGGGCCAATTTGCATATACTGTGGAAGTGGATAGGCCTTCTTTAAAAACTTCAGCAGGTGATGTCTCATTTGGAGTAGGGTGTTCATAAGCCAGAGCAGCTCACTAGCTTCCTTTGGAACTTGTTAAAGGGTGTGTTTCAGTTAAGACTTGGGTAGGATTTACTAAGAACATGTTGGCCTTTATGAACTTCATTTAAATCCCTCTAATAATTTAAAATCTAATAAGAAAAAATGTAGTAATGCAAGATTTGTGGAAACTCTGATATGAGAGTTGCAAAAGTGACTTACCAATGACTTCATTGAGAAAGGGTCATTGAGATGATAGCTTTTTTAATCTAGCTCTAATACCAACACATAAAGCAGAAGGCCATTCTTGACAGGAATTTCATGACTGAAGTTGGGAAAGCAGTATTAGAGACTTAATAAAGAAATATCTCAAGATGTAATGGAAAGAGAGCAAAAGCACATCACCTAAAGAATGTGATGAAGATATTCAAGAAAAATAGAGGTGAGAAGGGAGAAAAATAAAATAATGGAGAAAAGGTTTAAATTTATAAATAAAAATTGAGAAGGAATTTTATGAATTATCTGAGAAATTTTGTAAAACTGCAGAATTTAGTATCTGAGGAGAGACTAAAGATTTGGAATTTCTAACAAGCTCCCAAGGTGATGTCAGAGCTGCTAGGTTTTGGGAAAAAAAGTTTGAGTAAAATGGGAAAAGTGAGACAGAAAATAGAAAACAGAAGAAAGGAGAATAATGGGGTGAGACAAAAATAATAGAGTTCATTTGAGGTCATTGCTCTATATCTATTCTGCTATATCTTGGTTAGTTCTTAAATGGCATAAAATTTCTGATTCACTTACAGTCCTTTTAGTGATAATTTTTTAGAGGGAACTTGAAGTTGCTATTGGTAGGGAAAAATAAAAGTAGGAAAAATCAGACATGTACAACACTTTGAAGGACCCAATGTTATTTTTCTATTTGCATCCCCAAGTGGCTTCCAGAATCCTAGCTATTTCCCCAGTGTGGTTATCCAGCCTGGCACATACTTCGTCCTCATTAGCTAAGTCTAAGTTCCTTGTATTTTTGATGGAAACTCTGGCCTTATGGAAAGTATTTAATTCAGTGAATTCATATGAATTTTTAATAACTATCATGCATTTAATCCTGTTGGGGAACTTGCATTTTAGAGAAAAGTTTGCTTACTCAAGAGTAATAAATCTTAAATAGCACATCATATTTGGGTGAGGCTAACTTTCCTCATCCTCATAAATAATCTCATGGACCACTATTCTTCTAGGAATAGGAGATGTAACACTCTCCTGGTGCTCTTACATAGTTTTCTCAAAGGACTTTAAAACATTCTGAAGTTTTACTTTTTTATAGCAGTACAAAGAAGTTAAGATTTTATTTACTCTTACTGTTAATATATATTATGAACAGATTCAACTCAACCTAGGTTTTTAAAAAAACATGGCTATTTCTTTTTAAAAAATTTATATATTATTCTGTTTTATTACAAGTCTCTTCCAGAATCTATTTTGGTAACAGAATGAAGTCTGCCGTCATCCACTACTTCTGATAATACTAGTGACTTTCATGCTGCACATTTTTCGATTTTTGTTGTTCTTCTGCCGCTGCTCCATAGTGAGAAGAGCAGGTAATTTCTAGCTATTGTGTGGCTCTTTCTTCCCATGGACTTTATGGTGTGCTCAGTTACAGCTCTGTGTCAGATGTTTTCCAACTAAACAACAATTACATTGCTTTTTTCCTTCAGTTCTGTGGTGGCTATCCTAGTCACTGGCATGCACCCAAGCTGCAATGAAGTCTCAGAGATATATTTCAACTTGCAAGGTGATCATGAAGGTTGGCCTTGTATTTGCATCAGGCAGTTCATATTTTCTTATCCTTTGCCTACATGGCTTTACTTGCCTGATGGAAATCAGCTGCCTCTTAATGTGTGTGACTTCACCCAACTATTATTTTCAATTTTGGTATTTTCCAGGCAAAAATTTTATTTTATTTTGGCATAGAAAGTATATGAGCCTGCTTTTGAGCCACCTATCAGGGACTTTGTTTAAAAAAGAAGTGATAAGGAAAGAAAATGAAGCTGAAATCCATATCATACATGGCTACTTGGGTATAGATAGTAAGCAGTCTAGACATCCTGGTTCACTTTTAAACATATTATGGGTATACAATGCCTGCTTTAAATTTGAAGAGGTTGGAAATAGCTTTTAAAATCACCATACCCATATAATCCCCACCAATATTGTTATATCATTGGGCTATGTTGTATGAGAAAATTTAGACTTCTTTCAATTACTTCTTTTAAAGCTTATATCTTTTCTCATTAGTTTTCCCAAGATTATGCAATATAATTGAAAGTCATCACCAGATCTTATTTACTTGATAGTTACTCTCAAAACATATATAATGCATATAAGTCCTAGAAACATGGACTACCTTTATAAAAAGTCTTAGTGAATTCACTTTAAAGTTTGCCAACTTATGCTATGAAGCTCTGGTCCAAAGTAAAGCAGCTTAGCTAATATGTTTATTCTTGCCTCAACTGTTGAGTTTTATGACTAGGTGAAATGTTTTCAATTTTTGCTTTCTTTCTCTTCCTGTTTGCATAATTGCTTACTTGCTCTGTTTTGTAATTTCATCTCTTTCATCTATACATAGTTGAGAGAAATAGCTGCAAAAAAGGGGTTATTTTCTATTTTTCCCCAACAATCCACTTTTCAATTATTCAGGTTTCCAAAAAGAAGAGCATGCGGTAAGACATACATACTAATTTTATTCAATGAGTGTGTGGGGTGCCATTTTACAAAAACAAATGTGAGGATAAAAGGCAAAGGGGGCAGAGAAAGCAGTGCACTGCAGAGTTGACAGTTTTATTGGAAAGTACAGCTGGTTACAAGGGTGATGAATCTGCTAGGGGAGAAGAAAAGAGTTTATCTGGCTTCTTTCCGTTTCCTATCCATTGTTGGTGAAAATTCATTCTACAAGGTATTAACATTTTCACGTGATGTCATCTGGGTCTTCTAAACAGTAATTGCAGAAATCAGGTTGCCTATGATAATAGCAACTGTGGCGGGCTAGCAAACAGGTATGAACCAGCAGCTCTGTCTGCTTGTAGGTCGGGTATGAAGAGGGTTCTGTACATCTCATCATCAGAGATAATAGGAAAGCTCTAGAGGTGTAAGCTGGCAGTGTGCACAATTAATATTGAGGAAAGGCTGTGTTTTGTTTGGCTTGAGAGGAATGGATGGGGAGAAGCCAACTGCACTGCAGAATGGTCCCCCGTCACTTGTGATGACGAACTCAGAGTTCTACATGCTTTTCTCCATTGAACACTGAACCAACCTGCATCTCTATGTCGGGTCTAAGAGTGTCTTCCATGTTTTATTGGTTTTTATCTACTCAAAACACTTTCCTGAGGGTTAGTTTTATATTCTGGAGTAGTTCAAAGCATTGTGATGCTACTTCTCACTCCTTTCTAGATTCAGATTTTCCTGTCTAATCATTACATTCTTCAATGGAACTTTCTCTCCTCATGTGTTCATTAACACCTTCTCACCTTGCAGAGTCCAAGCAAAAAGTTTCTGGATAGGGTCAAATAGTATCTTAATCAGTTCTGGCTGCTTTAACAAAATACGATAGACTTGTGTGTGTGGTGAGGTCTTATACACAGAAATTACTTCTTAAAGTTCAGGGACTGGAATTCAGATCACGTTGTCAGTATGGTTAGGTTATGGTGAGGGCCCTCTTCATTGTTGCAGGCTGTTGAGGTCTTGTGTTCTTGTGGCAGAAAGTGATCGACCTATATGTGTGACCTCTTCTTGTAAGATCACCTGATCACCAAAAAATAACATCATAATGAGAATTAGGTTTCAACATACGAATTTTAGGGAGACACAAGCATTCAGTCTATAACAAATGCTCAGTTTGAGCTAATTGATCTTTTCAGTTACCCCCACACTGGAAAGTCTAAAAATGGAAATGGTATATTGCATTTTTACATAGTGCTTACCAAATATATAAAAGGCTTATGATTTGAAACTCAGTAGAATTTCAAAATATATATTTCCAGTTAAATTCACTTCTGTCTTTATGGAAGGACTGACTAGAAAGAGTACATTATTATTATAGAAAATTTGAAGAAGAATAAAAAGATATTTCCTTATCCTTCTATTACCTCCTCCCCTCTCCTCAACCTAGAGTCAAAGTAAATCTTATGCTTCCTTGTATTAAGGAGAAAAGAATTTATTTCCAGTTTTGACTGTGGAATCTATTGATATACTAAGCCATGGTTCTTTTGGACTTTCAAACCACACAATGTATAAATCGAATCATCTTATCTTTTTGAGATGTCTTTTTGTAGATAGTTAGGTTAGCTTGTGCTTTAACTGACTCCCACATGTCGCATGCACAGTTTGGCTTCCTTGGCGTGCTCTGACGATAGGAGGAAAGTTGATAGGAGTGGCGATCACAGACTCACTCAACCTGTCCTTTTCAGAGAATGCTGTTAGACCTTTTCCTTTTACTGAGCAAATCCTCTTATGTTTTTGAAGAAAGAAGGTGGTTCTCCCTGCCTGTTGAGCAAGTTCAATTTAAAACCTTGTGGGGAGAATTTCACAGCATGCAAGCAGAAACAGTTTTATTGCCTCTATTTTCAGAATCTCTTTTCAAATTACAATAATATGCCCAAGAAGAATATGAGAAAAGACAATCTTTGGGGGGCTAAAACAGAGCTTTTATCTTTTAAACCCAAAATATAACTAAAGAAATCACTTGGCTTATAGGATTTATTTTCCAATTTTAAATTCCATATTTCAGGAAATGTTACAGTCTTGTGGGTGTGAAGAAAGAAATGCTTGTATAAAACAACTCTTTTGTATAAAGATTGAAACTCTTTATAATCTTTTATCCAGACTGAAAATCCTCTCAATTTACCATCTGTGTAAGTAGATAAATTTTCATTTTCACAAGAAAGATTTTTAAAAGATATTGTATTAATGTGCACTTAAATTTCCTTAATTTCAAATGTATTATATAGTACTCATTTTTATTATTCATCATGCTTCAGAAAAGCTTCGTTTAGCTCCTGTGTTTCATAATCCCCTAAGAAGTTTTCATTCATATTCTTAGGGGAAATTAAAGCATTTGTATTTTGATCAGCATGATTGTGGATTATTATAACTCAAATAAGGATATGATACCAAATATTGTTTTACATAGAATAGCTTACTTTTAGTTACATGTTTCTTACTGTGAAATTAAAATTTGTTGCTTCTAATATTTACCATGAGAGGTGGGCCTAGCAATTGAAGTTAGATCAATCTCCGTAGAACTCAAAAATTGTTATCAAAAACTCATGATGAATTAAGCAACATAGAAGATAACTACTTTTGCATGTTTGAGAATTGATGCATTGATTAATGAATCAACTAATTTCATGCATAATCTACTTCCTAAATGGAGTTCTTTGAGGATTCTGGATAATGTTTACATATACACAATTAATTATGAATTTATGCAGGGGAAATCAGGTATTAATGTATCTGGTTATGAGAGCAATTTCTAAGTAAATAGTCACTTCCTTTGTTGGTACATTCTATAGTACTTGCTAGGGTTACAAAGCTGTAGCATAAAGATAAAAATCTGTATTTAGAACTCTGGCCAGTTCTCTGCTATTTTACTGCTAACACTTTAATAACTCACTCTGAAATGATTTATCTTCCATGTTTAGGATAGATGAAACAAACTTATATTCTGTTTAAGTACTTGCCCTTTTCAAAAAATAAAAACAGGCATATTACAAATGCTGAAAGAAAGCTCACTGATACCTTAGCAAGAATGTAAAAGTAAATAGTTTTTGGCTTTTTAAAGAAAAAGGAGCACATAAGATATAATAAAAATAGTATTTTTTAATTAGTCATGAAAAAAGGTTTTTTTTTTTTAATTGCATTTATTTTTTTAAGCAATTCTCCCAGAGTTGTCACTAATAACTAAGATCTATAGGAGATATTTTAAATTCTGAAATAAGATGAGAGAAACATCTCCAGGCAACTAAAATGTTATCTTAGAGTGTAAGAGAACTGATACTCACCCATAAACAGAAATCCAGGAACTTAATAATTAGAAGGAGGAAGCATAATAACTACAAGGCAAATATCTACATCCATCTATCCATATTTTAAAGTGAGATTGGTTTTTTGTTCCCCAGTTGATTGCCTATTAGAAACCACCACTAAAAGGGTGCTGGCACCACTAGGGGCAAGTGATATGATACAAAGAGAGGGGAAAACCTGAGTAGATGCTATCAGGAGAGGAGGAAAAAGTGTTTCAGGTAGCTGCAGACTGTGTAGTATAAAGATAAACAATCTATGCTGCTGCTGCTGCTGCTAAGTCGCTTCAGTCATGTCTGACTCTGTGCGACCCCATAGACGGCAGCCCACCAGGCTCCGCTGTCCCTGGGATTCTCCAGGAAAGAACACTGGAGTGGGTTGCCATTTCCTTCTCCAATGCATGAAAGTGAAAAAAGTGAGGTCGCTCAGTCGTGTCCGACTCTTCGCGACCCCATGGACTGCAGCCTACCAGGCTTTTCCATCCATGGGATTTACCAGGCAAGAGTACTGGAGTGGGATGCCATTGCCTTCCCTGAAACAATCTATGGATGGGCTCAAAAGTTCTATGGGGTTTTCCCATCACATCCTATGGAGAAGCCACAACAAACTTTCTGGTGAGCACAGTAATAGTCCCAGGCACCCCTGAGAACATCACTGAATTGTGTCACAGTAATAGGAAAGTGAAGGTGTTAGTTGCTCAGTCGTGTCCAACTCTGCGACCCCACGGACTGGGGTCCACCAGGCTTCTCAGTTGGAATTCTCCAGGCATGAATACTGGAGTGGATTGCCATTACCTTCAGAGGATTTTCCCTACCCAGGGATCAAACCTAGGTCTCTTGCATCGCAGGCAAATTCTTTACCATCTGAGCTAATAGGTAAGTGCATAATTGTAAAAACTTTGTTTTAAACAAAAAAAGGTTAATCTATTTATTTTGGTAAATTCACTTTTAAATACAGTATTCTCTGACAGCGCCAACCATTTTGCCCAGTATTAGATAGTGCCTTTTAATTTTTTTTAGCATATAAGAAGCTTGATTAATTAGATAGATATCATCACTCAAGGAGATCCTGCTAACCTGGAGATTTCAAATCCTCCAGGTTAGCAAAAATTAAAGTCTGAAAATACTAAGTGCTTCATGACATGCTAATAGGAGTCCTGAAAAACAAGAACAAGCTAGTAAACTGGAATGTGTATGTGCAGAATTACAACCATCCATAGAGAAAAATCACTCATGTATTAGTGCATATGGAAAAGACTGTTCTTAGCAGCATTGCTGTAATTGAAAAGAAAAAAAAGTGGAGGAAAAAAATAGTCATCAGAAATAAGGTTGATTATTAATAAATTATAGTACAATCACTCAATTGTATACTTTAAAGCACTGAAAATAAATAAGTCATATATTAAAAAATATATGTATCTTAAATAATATTGAACAGCAAAATAAGCTTATAGAAGATTAACTGCAATCTGATTTCATTTTTATAAAGTTCACTGCAAGCCGAACTAAATAATATGATGGGGTTATGTTGTGGCAAGATACAGCCACTTCTCCCTTGAACGATGTGATGTGGGTTCACTTACATGCAGCTTTTTTCAATAGTAAGTAGTACAGTACTACATAATTAGCAAATACAGAGCCACGGTTACAAAGGGTGGTCATCCCTAACATCTGTGTTGTTCAAGGGTCAACTATAGTTGAAACATACTTTGTGAGAAGAGACATAATTTCTGTGTATAGGACGTTTATTCAAAGTGAAATCTCAGATGTGGTTTGCAGGTGAGTTTTTATTTTTATATGAAAACATTGTTTCACTCCACCATCTTTAGTGATGAGAGCTTCTCTATTCTATTAGTTGATAATGTGTGCCTGAGTGCATGCTCGGTCGCTAACTTGTATTTGACTCTTTGCAACCCCAAAGACTGTAGTTCACCAGGCTCCTTTGTCCATGGGATTTCCCAGGCAAGGATACTGGAATTGGTTGCCATTTCCTTCCTGATGGGATCTTCCCAACCCAGGGATCGAACCACATGTCTTACATCTCCTGCATTACCGCTGGTGCCACCTGGGAAGCCCATAGGGGTGCATGGACCAGTGCAATTAGTAGACACCAAGAGTTATTAGAAAGGGAGATGAATATTATTTGTATTTAAAAACAAAGTCAAAAATTAAAATCTTTTATATAGATTAACAAGGGTATCCTTTATTCCACAGATGAGATTTTCCCATGCCTAATGTAGCTCTGAGCTGTTGTAAGGAAAAACTGGGCTTCTCATTATACAGAAGAGCAGCTTTCACTACAGTGCTTTGTAGTTTCGGTCATCTCATCCATGATTTCATTAACAACTAAATTCACCCTCATAGTACATGTGATATGAATAATGTAAACATCAGTGATGTACCAAACCTTGCCTGAAATGTCGATTCATTTCTACATGTGAATTGTATAGTTTACATGTTTACAGAATAGACTATTCTACAGGTAGACTAGTCTCTTTCTTGGGTATATGATGAGGTTAAAACAGTAGATGTAACAAGAAATCTGTTTAAATTTTAAATTAACTAGAATATCCTTTAGCAGTCTACTCTCAGGTGGCTCAGTGGTAAAGAATCTGGTGCCAAGCAGAAGATGTGGGTTCAATGCCTGGATTGGGAAGATCTCCTGGGAAAGGAAGTGGCAATTTACCCCAATATTCTTGCCCAGGAAATCTCATGGACAGAGTAGCCTGGCAGGCTACAGTCCATGGGGTCACAAAGAGTCAGCCATGACTTAGTGACTAAAAACAAAATTAATGATGAAACTTGTCTACATATATACAGTATTGGCTAATGACAACATGAAGCCCTCGTGATTAGGGAAATTTTCACAATCTTAGCACCAAAATTATAAGCAAAAACTTTTATTTATTTCAGTTGGAATATCTGAAATTCAGTACAAAAATGTGTGTTTTAGAATGTTTTCACTAAACTTGATAAGTGTCCAGCAGGTGATTTTGAAGTTTCTACTTAGTAGTAAAAGTTAAAACATCAAATACCATTGTAGAAAGAACAGTATAATATTTACTTGTCATGTACCTTGGTCAAGATCTCATGTTGGAAAACAATTCCTGCAATTTAAAAACACAAAATGTGTTGAATGTATTTGAGAAGAACGTATTGAGTTTAGAAGTTTTGCTATATGGTAGGTTAAAAATAGATTTCGAAAACCAGTCTCAGATCGCTTGACACAGACTTTCTAGTAATGAAACTTATAATTTCTGGTACATTAGCATCCTATGAGAAAACAGTAAGTTATTGACAATACAGGTTTTCTTTCAAAACAAAAATATTTTAAGGTAAATTGCAAATGTCATTATCAGTGTTGGAACTAGTTTATCTGAGATTTTAAAAATAATTTAATGTAGGTTTCCAGCTGTAACTACATACCTGTAATGCATTTCTTACATCATTCAGAGAAACAGTTCAGAAACAAAGATATGGAAACCCAAAGTGAACAAAATACTGTGGGGTATCATCAGTGTGGTTATTTTTATAAAAATAGGACCTTTAATAGCAAAATCCCTGAATATTAAGTAATGACATGGGTATGGCTTTTATATTTCTATATTAAAAAGGTTACCTGGCGATTAGGGTAAAGAACAAAAATAACCAACAGAGTTAGACATAAATTGAACATTTTATTGTCACCAAGCCAGCAGTTTTATAGTACTTGACACTTTCTGTGATATAGTTGTCAGTTATGTGCTATCTATCATATTGTTCTAAACTTAAAAACAAAACAATTTGTCCCTTAAAATGTATCTGTCTAACAGAACTTCTGAAGAGGAAATACATATATGTAGTTCAAAATGTGAGAATAAAAAGTACTATATAGTGAATAGTCTACTCTCTCTGGCCACTCTCTTAGATATTCTTGCAGACTTTATGCCTCTCTCTTTTCACACAGAATTTAGCATATTATACAAGCTATTCAAAATTTAAATTTCTTTTAAAAACACTGGTCTGGGAGATCTTTCCATATTGATACATATAATACGTCATCATTCTTATTTTTAAAACAACAGCTTGTGATTCTTTATTTGGATTTCACACAGTTAATTTACAACCCCCCCTCCCCCCACTAGTGAATATTTGTGGTAGGCTGTGTCATTGTTCACTCCAGTATCCATTTCCTGACTTCTGAGATCCCATTTCTCTATTCCTTTCCAGCCACATGTCTTGTTTTGAGCAGTGAAATATGAGTGACAATGATGTATCACTTACAGTAAAAACTTTAAGGGACAGTGAATATTTTTTGTAGTATTCTGTCTTCTTCCCCTTCTTCCTCAACAGAGAACCAGCACAATTCCCTTTCAACCTGGAAAAAGGTACTCCTTCCATGTGAGTATAATAATTAGGACCTATGCTAAATGCTATGTGTGAAGGAGAAACACAATTGCTAAAAGGCACAAAGCATATATTTTTTCATTTGTTGCCATAGCATTACCTAGATGATCATGATTGATATGAAAAATGATACCAGAATTTGTGCACTACCATATTATAGACCTATGTGTCAGCATCATCCTGGTTAGGAAATAAATCGCAAGAATTTTTTTAAGTTGGAAGGATAGAGGTCTATATTAAGTTTTGGAGAAACAGTGATAAAATGGTAGTCTGCAATAACTTGACACGTCACTAACATCCTTCAGAGTTTGGTGAAAAGGTTGGGAATCAGAATACGAATCCTCACATGAAAAGATGCTCAACATCACTCATTATTAGAGAAATGCAAATCAAAACCACAATGAGGTACCACTTCACACCAGTCAGAATGGCTGCGATCCAAAAATCTGCAAGCAATAAATGCTGGAGAGGGTGTGGAGAAAAGGGAACCCTCCTACACTGTTGGTGGGAATGCAAACTAGTACAGCCACTATGGAGAACAGTGTGGAGATTCCTTAAAATATTGCAAATAGAACTGCCTTATGACCCAGCAATCCCACTTCTGGGCATACACACCGAGGAAACCAGAATTGAAAGACACACGTGTACCCCAATGTTCATCGCAGCACTGTTTATAATAGCCAGGACATGGAAACAACCTAGATGTCCACCAGCAGATGAATGGATAAGAAAGCTGTGGTACATATACACAATGGAGTATTACTCAGCCGTTAAAAAGAATTCATTTGAATCAGTTCTGATGAGATGGATGAAACTGGAGCCGATTATACAGAGTGAAGTAAGCCAGAAAGAAAAACACCAATACAGTATACTAACACATATATATGGAATTTAGGAAGATGGCAATGACGACCCTGTATGCAAGACAGGGAAAGAGACACAGATGTGTATAACGGACTTTTGGACTGAGAGGGAGAGGGAGAGGGTGGGATGATTTGGGAGAATGACATTCTAACATGTATACTATCATGTGAATTGAATCGCCAGTCTATGTCTGACGCAGGATGCAGCATGCTTGGGGCTGGTGCATGGGGATGACCCAGAAAGATGTTATGGGGAGGGAGGTGGGAGGGGGGTTCATGTTTGGGAATGCATGTAAGAATTAAAGACTTTAAAATTTAAAAAATAAAAAACTAAAAAAAAAAAATAAATAAAGACTAAAAGAAATGACTTGAAAATTCAAAAAAAAAAATAAAGACTAAAAGAAATGACTTGAAAATTCAAAAAAAAAAAAAAAAAAAAGAATACAAATCCTGTGGGTTCTCTGTTAACTAGAAGAAGAAGAAAAAAGGTCAGAGCAGAAATTGCCAGTTTGAAAGGGAAAATGGAAAGGAAGATAGTCCTGAAAGTTAGGACGTGTCGTTTGTAAGTGGAAATTGTGTCTTGATTTCTAACAATAAAAGGCAAAATTAAGAGAAAAAGCCTGTGAAATCAACCTTGTAGCAAAGATCATATAAAACCTATGGACCATAAAATAAGAGCTGAGAATAGATTAAGTGGCTAGCAGTAGATTCAGCGTGTTAGAAAGACAGTTTATTTTTAAAAAAAGAAAGAAAGAAAAGAAAAAGACTAAGTGTACTTTTCTTTAAAACTCTGATAGCTCAAGGTATGCACAGTTATGTGTACATAGAGGGGCATGTCTTAGGAAGAGTTGTGAGTTTGGCTATTTGTATTTACATAATGCTGGTTGAAATCAAATCAAATAAGAGGTCAACAAATTATTTCAGAGAGTTATCCTATCAAGACAAATGCTAACCTGAACTGAAGTAGACTATTGTGTTTCTAACACTCTGTAGGCAGAAAATGGGCTGAGAAAGCTTTTCACCACTTAAAAAGTTGTCACATATCTTCTTCAGTTGTAGCCCAGGAAGATAATGGAAAAAGAATTGCCTCCCAGAGGGTGTACTTAAGGATCATGGATAACTGTGGCACGGGGACTGCTCTTAGGAAGACAAATCAAAGGCTTATTCCCCGGTTTCAGGACAAATGCTCTTTTCCGTATATGACCAGTGTGAATCGGCCTTGCTAAATATGAATAATTGTTGTATGTTTCTCGATATTTCTCCATCTAAATGGAGGTGTTCCTAGCAGAGTTGCTGTCCTTATTTCACTACTGTGCTTCTGGTAGAGAGTGTCCATCTGCATGTGGTCAATTGGAATGACTGAGACCTAGGGCTTTAATAGCAAAGAAGTAAATTGATGATGTGTTCTAGTAGTTGCCACTGGAGGGGGAGCAGTGAGTATCTGAGAAAGGAAACCAAAGGTTTGTGATCTGAAAAGAAGACTGGTCAGTTTAATTATAGTTCATCAATATTTAATTTCCTACCATGGAAGAGAATCGTAATCACATTCCTTCTCACATTGGCCAAAATTGGCCAAGTGTCTTGCTTCCCACACCCCCACCAAAAAAAGAAACAAACCTAGAACTTATGTGATCAGAGTTTTTATAGCATGGGGTATATTTTGTCAGTTTCTTTTCCATCACTGCAGCCCTCACCATTTCCAGACAGTTCCTGTTCCATAAAAATTCTTTAAGCAGAATCCACGTAAAACTTTACTGCTTTAAACCATTAAAACCCTGGTGTTGTCTGTTACTTCAGCCTAATGTAGCCTACTCTGATATGTAAGCTTTCTCCAGCCTTTTGCTCTAACAAATAAAACTACAATGACTTAACATACATCATTCCTAAAATGTGTCAAGGGACCTGAAGTTTAAATTCTCAGAAGTGGAATTATCACTTTTTGTTTACTAGGCATTTATAAGATGCTTATTTATTAACACTTGACAGGAAAGTTTTGGTAGTACATTTAAGATGGTGAATCTGGAAAGCAAACATTTTGAAAATGAGCAAAAATATTCATGTTTGTAAAAGAAATTCATACCTTGGAGAAAGCATTGTGTAAACTGTTGTTTAAAATATTCTATGTGATTCTGAAGCAAATATAAATATGTATTATAAAAATTTTATCTTCTATAAAGTTATAAATATAGATACATAGAAATAGAATTTTCCAGCAAAGATTAAAATCTTCCATACAAAGAGGTTTAGTGGGTTTTGAACCTAATTAAAATATCTGTAACATCCAATTGTTTGAAAAAAACTTATTTATGTAAGCAAAGGTATATATGCATTCACTAAGCAAATTAAGATACTAAATGGGGGAAATCATGTGATAACATTGCTATATGTGTAAATAATATTTTATAAAGTTCAGCACTCTGTAGTAGAAGAAACTCAACTAGGAATATAGGTAATTTCCTTTACCTAATAGATGGTATCTAAGAAAATATTTGGTAGACATTATTATTAATGAAATACTGAAAACTTTCTGTTTGAGATTAGGAATAAGAGGATGATGTGAGTTTATGACATTTCTATTAAACATTGTATTAAAGATCTTAATAGTGTTGTAAGTCATGGAAAGGAATGAGAGACAGATCTGCCATTATTTAGATGACATGACTGTGATTAGAGAAAATCCAAAGAATGAACTAATGATTTAATTAAATTTAGCATGGTCACTGACTATAAGATCAGTATATAAAATCAACTGTCCACCGACATCAGCAATAAACAACTAGAAATGACATTTCTAAAAGTTATCAACTAAGTAGGGAAAATATTACCACTTTATAACAGATAAAAGCCAGCAAATTTCTAGGAATAAATCTAATAAAATGTATACGACATCTCCACATCATAATTTTTCAACAGCAGCATTACAGAACTGCAAGTGCTACTACTCTGTACAAAAAGAAGTGGCATACCATCAAGAAGAAAAATTAAAGTGGGCCTAAATATAGGGATTTATGATGTTTACTGATTACAACGTTCAGTACTATAAAGATGTCAGTCCTATATAAATTGATATGTAGCTTTACAGTCATCCCAATAAAATGTCTACCTATTTTGCCTTTTTGGATATGAACTAGTTGGTTTTAAAATTTATATGAAATGCAAAGGAGAATCATTTAGGTAACAGAAGATGAATTTGGTCTGTGCTGTTATTCTCACACTCCCAAGGAAGTGCTTTTCCTCCTCTGACAAAATGAGGGAAAATCCAATTTTCTTTGTCATCACAATTTGTCAAAATACCTTTACCTTCCCTTCTCTGTTGACAGTCTCTGCAGTCCCCTTACTGTAATGCTAAGAAACCTTTCTTTTCTTGGCCTAGGGACTTTTAGTTGCTTCAAAATGTAGTGTAGAAGGCATGGGTAGCTGAATTAAAGCTTGCTTAATGTTTTCTCACATCATTAAAGCCTGCATGTATTAAATAAAGACCTTCTTTTAATCCAGTAGACAAAAGAACCTTCTTAGAGTTATCCTTTTAACAAAATAAGCTTTAATAGAACTAATATCAATACATCTCAGTAAGACTAACTAATTGATATCTCTGCTTCCAAGAATCCAAATGGCAATAAACAAAATTTACAAAGTCTGGACTTTAATCTTTTATTCATATACGACTCTTTCTTACTCTCAGTATGCCTTTCCCAATAATTTCCTATCTCATCAAACTCCTGGTCTCAAGATAAATTTCTGCAAAGCTTTCTCAGCCTTCTCATTCTAAATCAGGTGCTTCTCCTCTGTGTAATCTAGGGATGCTGCCTATTTATCTCTCATGGATCATTGTAGTGTAAATGTTGTGTTACAGAAATTTCAAATGCAATACATTTGTATTCAGTTCAGCTAAGTTTCAGAATAAAACAGACTCCAGTGTCTCAAAACCAACACAATGTCTCAAAAACAACAGCGGTTTACTGATCACTCAAGTTAACAGTTCAAGGAAAGTGTGTCTAGTTCTTAGGTATCTCATCCATGAACTGAGGCATCATCTACTTTTTCTAGGACAGGACAGTCACTTGCATTCAGTGGCAGGAGGCAATAAAACAAGAACTATGTACAGAGGAATTTCTTGTCTAGGCGTGGAAATGCTACATAGCACTCTGGCTTTATTCCCTTGTGCAGAGCTCAGTTAAGTGGTTCATTTAACTACAGTGTATCTGGGAAATATAGATTGGTTATGCAGCTGGCCAGGTGGTTTATGTTCAGTTCAGTCACTCAGTCGTCCCGACTCTCTGTGACCCCATGGACTGCAGCACTCCAGGCTTCTAGATCCATCAAGAATAAAGAAGAATGCTTTAAAAAAAAATAAATTGGAGAATAATTTCTTTACAATGTTGTGCTGGTTTCAGCCACATAACAAAGCAAATGAGTCATTATATATATAATCCCATCATTCTTGAGTCTCCCTCCACTGTCCCATCCCACCCCTCCAGGATGTCACAAAACACTAGGCTGGGCTCCCTGTATTATATTATAGCAGCTTCCCACTAGTTATCTATTTTACACATGATAGACTATATATACACACTACTTTCTCAGCTTGTCCTATCCTGGCTTTCCCCCACTGTGTCGCATGTCTTGAGAGAAGAATGCTTCTATTTGAGACTATTTTGGCAGTGTCTTTGGGTTACAGCAAAGTGTTCAGTTTGTCACTCGGTCATGTCCAACTCTTTGCAACTCCATGGACTACACAATGCTAGGCTTCCCTGTACATCACCAACTCACAGAGCTTGCTCAAACTCATGTCCATTGAGTCAATGATGCCATCCAACCATCTCATCCTCTGTAGTCCCAGTTTCCTACTACCTAAAATCTTTCCCAAAATCAGAGTCTTTTCATTGAGTCAGTTCTTCACATCAGATAGCCAAAGTATTGGAGTTTCAGCTTCAACATCAGTCCTTCCAATGAATATTCAGGACTGATTTCCTTTAGGATGGACTGGTTGGATCTCAGTGCAGTCCAAGGGACTCTCAAGAGCGTTCTCCAACACTAAAGTTCAAAAGCATCAATTCTTCTGAGCTCAGCTTTCTTTATAGTCCAAATTTCACATCCATACATGACTAGTGGAAAAAACCATTGCTTTGACTAAGATGGACCTTTTTTGGCAAAGTAATGTCTCTGCTTTTAATATGCTGTCTAGTTTGGTCATAGCTTTTCTTCCAAGGAACAAACGTCTTTTAATTCTACGGCTGCAGTTACTATCTGCAGTGATTTGGAGACGCCCAAAATAAATTTTCTCACTGTTTCCATTCCTTCCCAATCTATTTGCCATGATCTTAGTTTTGTGAAGGTTGAGTTTTAAGCCAACTTTTTCATTCTCCTCTTTCACTTTCATCAAGAGGTTCTTTAGTTCTTCTTTGTCTTCTGCCATAAAGTGGTGTCATCTGCATATCTGAAGTTATTGATATTTCCCCTGGAAATCTTGATTCCAGCTTGAAGTACTCTGCATATAAGTTAAATAAACAGGGTGAGAATATACAGCCTTGACATACTCCTTTCCCGATTTGGAACCAGGCTGTTGTTCCATGTCCAGTTCTGTTACTTCTTGACCTGTGTACAGCTTTCTCAGGAGGCAGGTCGGGTGGTCTGGTATTCCCATGTCTTTAAGAATTTTCCACAGTTTGTTGTGATCCACACAAAAGCTTTGGCATAGTCAATAAAACAGAAGTAGATATTTTTCTGGAACTCTCTTGCTTTTTCGATGATCCAACGGACATTGACAATTTGATCTCTGGTTCCTCTGCCTTTTCTAAAACCAGCATGTGCATCTGGAAGTTCACAATTCACGTAGTGTTGAAGCCTGGCTTAGAGAATTTTGAGCATTACTTTGCTAGCGTGTGGGATTAGTGCAATTGTGCGGTAGATTAAGCATTCTTTGGCATTGCCTTTCTTTGGGATTAGAGTGAAAACTGACCATTTCAAGTCTTGTGGCTACTGCTGGGTTTTCCAAATTTGCCAGCATCACCTCCACTAGCTTTGTTCATAGTGATGCTTCCTAAGGCCCACTTGATTTCGCATTCCAGGATATCTGGCTCTAGATGAGTGATCACACCATTGTGGATATCTGGTTCATGAAAATCTTTTTTGTATAGTTCTTCTGTGTATTCTTGCCATCTCTTCTTAATATTTTCTGCTTCTGTTAGGTCCGTACCATTTCTGTCCTTTATTGTTCCCATCTTTGTTTGAAATGTTCCCTTGATATCTCTAATTTTCTTGAATAGATCTCTAGTTTTTCCCATTCTGCTGTTTTCCTCTATTTCTTTGCATTGATCACTGAGGATGGCTTTCTTATTTCTTCTTGCTATTCTTTGGAACTCTGCATTCAATGAGTATATCTTTCCTTTTCTCCTTTGCCTTTTGCTTCTCTTCTTTACTCAGCTACTTGTAAGGCCTCCTCAGAGAATCATTTTGCCTTTTGTCATTTCTTTTCCTTGGGGATGGTCTTGATCATTGCCTCCTGTACAATGTCACAAACCTGCATTCATAGTTCTTCAGGCACTCTGTCTATCAGATCTATCCCTTGACTCTATTTGTCACTTCCATTGTATAATCTAGTCATAAGGGATTTGATTTAGGTCATACCTGAATGTCCTAGTGGTTTTCCCTACTTTTTTCAACTTCAGTCTGAATTTGCCAATAAGGAGTTCATGATGTGAGCCACAGTCAGCTCCTGGTCTTGTTTTTGCTGATTGTATACAGCTTCTCCATCTTTGGCTTCAGAGAATATAGTCAATCTGATTTCAGTATTGACTGTCTGGTGATGTCCATGTGTGGAGTCTTCTCTTGTATTGTTGTATGAGGGTGTTTTTATGACCAGTGTGCTCTCTTGGCAAAACTCTGTTAGCCTTTGCCCTGCTTCATTTTTGTACTCCAAGGCCAAATTTACCTGCTACTCCAGGTATCTCTTGACTTCCTACTTTTGCACTCTAGTCCCCTATAATGAAAAGGACCTCTTTTTTGGGTGTTAGTTCCAGAAGGTCTTGTAGGTCTTCATAGAACCATTCATCTTTAGCTTCTTCAGCATTATTGGTTGGGGCATAGACTCAGATTACTGTTTACTGAATGGTTTGCCTTGGAAAGAAACAGATCTGTCATTTTTGAGACTGCAACCAAGTATTGACTTTTGGATTCTTTTTTGACTACGAGGGCTAGTCCATTTCTTCTTAGGGATTCTTGCCCACAGTAGTAGATATAATGGTCATGTGAGTTAAATTCACCCATTCCAGTCCATATTAGTTCACTGGTTCCTAAAATATTGATGTTCATGCTTGCCATCTTCTGTTTGATCACGGGCAATCTACCTCGATCCATGGACCTAACATTCCAGGTTGCTATGCAATATTGTTCTTCATAGCACTGCACACTGCTTCCATCACCAGTCACATCCACAACTGGACATTTGCTTTGGCTCTATCTCTTCATTCTTTCTGAAGTTATTTCTCCACTCTTGTCCAGTAGCATTTTGGGCACTTACCGAGATGGTGAGTTCATCTTTCATGTCCTATCTTTTTGCCTTTGCATACCGTTCATGGGATTCTCAAGGCAAGAATACTGAAATGGTTTGCCCTTCCCTTCTCCAGTGGACCACATTTTGTCAGAATTCTCCACCATGACCCATCCTTCTTAGGTAGCTCTACATGGCATGGCTTATAATTTCATTGAATTAGATAAGGCTATGGTCCATGTAATCAGATTGTTTAGTGTTCTCTGATTGTGGTTTTCATTCCATCTGCCCTCTGACTGAGAAGGATAAGAGGCTTATGGAAAATTTCTGAAGGGAGAGACTGACTGAGAGGGAAACTGGGTCTTGTTCTGATGGGTGGCCATGCTCAGGAAATCTTTAATCCAATTTTCTGTTGATGGGCAGGGCTGTGTTTTCTCCTTGTTGTTTAACCTGGAGGGCTCACTCAGTGCCCCTGACCCTGCAGCAGGCCACTGCTGACCCACACCTGTGCTAGAGACTCCTGGACACTCATGAGCAAGTCTGGGTTAGTGTCTTGTGGGGTCACTGCTCCTTTCTCCTGGGTCCTGGTGTACATAAAGTTTTGTTTGTGACCTCCAAGAGTGTGTTTCCCCAGTTCTGTGTAAGTTCTGGTGGCTCTACAGTGGGGTTAATGGTGATCTCCTCCAAGAGGCTTATGCCATACCAAGGCATATTAAAAGCCTCTGACATAAAGTTCAAACAAATTGTTTTCTGATGTGTGTGTGTGTGAAGTTGCTCAGTCGTGTCCGACTCTTTGTGACCCCATGGACTGTAGCCTACCAGGCTTCTCCATCCATGGGATTCTCCAGGCAAGAATACTGGAGTGGGTTACCATTTCCTTCTCCAGGGGATCTTCCCAACCCAGGGATCAAACCCGGGTCTCCAGCATTGGAGGCAGACATTTAACCTCTGAGCCACCAGGGAAGCCCAATGACAATGAATAATTTGAAATGTGCTTAATTATATTTCATTATAGTCCTAATCTGTATCATTATATTTCATTTTATTCATTCTCTGAATCTGTAACATGTAGAACCTTCATTTTACTCATTTGATTATGGAGTCAAAGGAAGATCATTCAGCTCTTTGAGGGTACTAGCTCGGCAATATGCAAACTGACCTTCCTCCACTTAATCATTGCCCTCCTCTAGATAGTAGTATCTTTTACGTAATTGATTTTGAAAGTCACACTTACCACCACATTACGCTTCTTTATTAAAACACTTTCCAAAATCTAAGCAATGAGTTTTCAAAATTTATAAATATGCTATTGATATTCTCTTAATTGAGTCACCAATATGAGTCTTTTTTAGAGGCTCCCATTTCCTAGGGGTTGAAAATGAAATCCCAGTATGGTGTTCAATGCCTTTCATAATCGGGATTGCTATCTCCAACAGCCTTCCCTCTTCTCTTTACCCCTCTCCTCTGTACTTCAGACACAGGACACTGTTCCCTGCCCTTGAATAAAACAAGCAATTTTCAGTATCATTCTTTCCTTCCTCTCCCCCAAAATAGCCTTTTCCCATACCCCTTCTCTCATTTTCCTTCTCTGCCTTTTTGATATAGCTGTTCTTAAAGGTATAACTCAAATGTTATACATTTTGCAAGGCTTCCCTTTCTTAATACCCATAAACTCAATCAATCACCATTTCCTTTTTGCTCCCACAGGAAATGTATACATTTGTTTTATAGCATTTATCACTGCAGACTTGCATTGTAGTTACTTGTGAATGTATCTCTTTCCCTTCATTCAGGATACATTGAAATTCTTGACAGCAGTTAGAACATCTTATCCACCTTTTTGTCTCCAGTGTATGTATACAAATAAAACAGTTGTGGGATTGAATTCTAACAATCTGGGTACTTGTTTTATTAATGTTTTAAGAAAAAGCAAAAACCTAAAAATCTCTTATGTGTTTTTCCTTCATTCTTACAGAGAGACCTTAGAAATAGTTCTTAGGAAGTTTGAGAACATTTTGTAAACAAATATAAAAATCCACGTGTGAAAAGGGAAAAGAAAATGTGTTAATGTTAACAACCTAAATGAATCTTTTAGAATAGCATTAATCAAATGTTGTAAATGGATATTGCTTATATACTGCTATAAAACCATATAACCTAAGCCACATGGGCTCCACTAAGAATATGCAATGAGTATTTTAAAATTCTATGTAGATATACTTCAGGATGTGAGTGATCTATATACCAAGAATATATTTTCTATGGTTATGAAGGAGGGTGAAAGAACTTACTAGAAAATATATGGATGAATACAAATTTTCCTTTGATGGGCTTATGCAAGAAAGACAGCTAAGGTAGTTTATCAGTGACTGACAAGTACTTTGCAAGTCAGAAGACTGGTTTTTTGACTCCAGAATTAGAGGTCAGAACAACCTTTGTTCAATGGAGAAGGCCAACTTTTGCCTTTTTCCAGACCCTTTCATCTCTTATATAGAATAATCTCTGCTTTAATCAAAGAATATCTTACAAAGAGCTCCAGGTCTACCAGATGGTGAGTATAAAATACATCTTCCTGCCAAAGATGTATTATATATTGTCTGTTATATAACAGTGTGAGCTGTGAATAGCCCCTTGTCCCCTGAGAATCAAACTTGTACCACCCACTGCCTTGGCCTGAGGTTCTTCCTCTGTGACTCTGCCTGGCACTACAGTTGTCTGCTGTAGCTGAAGTCTTACCTAGAACTTCAGCTCTATTGTTTGCAGCTCGGATACTTTAACACTGTATGAAGCCCTGTCCTCTGGGTGATGAATCCTTTTCTGCATCTTCAGTACTAACTAAAAGCTTACAGAGATAAGCTTTCAACCTCAGACCTGTTTTCTCCTATAACCTACTTTCTGGGCTCTGTGCCTATGATATAGGTTTTGGTTTGGACTTCAACTTCTGACTTGATCAAATTAGGGAAGGCTTAGTCTCTTAAGTGACTAAGCATTGAATAGCAGGACTCTCGCTTCCCATCTCGTTTTCCAAAGAGCTAATCCTACAAATTGGGTCCATTTTCCCAGTTTGCTCTTATTTGCTTATTTCTGCCCACGTGGAAGAGATCTTAGTTTAAGTTTTTTGATCCAGTTTTGACCTACATAAATGGTTACTTCAAAACATTCCAATTTTTGTTTGCAGCAGCCGCTCTTTTATCTGCAAATGAACATAATTTGTCCCTTGCTTCCTCTTATGCTAGTGACCCAAGCCATATGACCTATGCCATAATCACATGTGTTTTTGTGCATAATCACACTGCATGTTGCAAGTCTCTACACAGCATATGTAGACATATTTAGTAGCTTTCATTCCTGTTTCTGTAGCAGATGTGAGTTTGTCTGTTATTCTGACACATTTAATGCCTATTAAACTTGTAGCTACTTTCTTTTCTCCTCCTCCCTTCTCCACACAGTCAGGGTAAGGGTATTAAGGCAGCTGGCACAAAGGAAATAGCACAGTAGGTCAGAGGGCAGATTATGATATTTTAACACTGAATTTTGAAAAAACTAGCTGTGTTTCCTTGGGCAAATCATCTACCCTTTCACTGCAGTCATTTCCCTTATCTGTAAAGTGGAATAATTATATATTTTATTCTGAGAATTTAGAATTGGACTCAATGTAAAGGACTTGTTACAATAGCATATTACAGGCTTAGTGGATGTTAGCTATGATTATGGTAAACATCTAAAATGTTTCTTAAATAAATTAGACCAAATAAGAGATCATTAGAGTAGAAAAACAAAGGGAAATTATTGTTTATGGAATACAAACTAACACTACCTGTGCACATAGAATCCAGGAGGATATTTTGATGTAATGATACTTGAAAACTAAGTTATCAGGAAAAAGTTGTATTATTTGTTTCTGTTAGAAAGACATCAGAAACATAACTAAAAAAACATGTATAGAAGAAAGTTTCAGTAGTATAATATGTTGGCAAATTGAAGGTAATAATTACAGAATGGTGATATTTACATGGTTCCTCTTTTTAGTTCCTCCTTTTCAGCAAAAAATTAGACATTTATTCATGAACAAAAGCGCTTGTGCGGAAGTTGTGGGATCCAGCGCCATATGCCAAGGGACCTATAAGGAGTCATATGAGGAGTCTTGCCCATCTGGGAACCAAAAGAGAAGCAAACTTACAACCTCTTTTTTCTTTTTTTTTTTACAGTTGGGAAAAAACCTGAACTGCTGACCTGGGCAGATTCCCACAGATGAGAGAGAAATTTTTGAAGTCCAGCCTTCCTGAAGGGAGATTCCAGCATGCAATTGGTGCTATGGAGAGGGTAAGAACAACGTCAACAGTGCTGCCCCTCCCAAAGAAAGATTATACAATGATGACCTATCAGGGGGTGGTGACCTCTCTCATAGGAGAAAAGGAGAGCAGTGAATGATTGCCCAGCTACCCTGTTTCTCTCTAGCAGCACTCAGAGTCCTGGGGAGTCCAGTCTATGACTGGAAGATGGAGGAGATCAGGAAAGAGAAAAGTTTAAATAACATTAAAGGGAAACAGACCCTGATGCCTGCGCTCAGCAGTAAGTCCACTCATGAGCATGGGGAGTACCACACTTGTCACACAGGAGGAGTACTCCCTACTGGGGTCAGCAGTCACCCTGGGTACCCTGAGCACTCTGCACACCTCCTACCACTCTGCAGTCAGCTCCTGGTGTAGTAATGAGACCAAGTTCCAGTAGACAATATATTCAGAAAAACTAAGGAAAAAGAGAAGGCCCAAATATCACAAAGGAAAGAGGAGACATCATGGCTGACACCACAGAAATACAAAATATAATGAGACTACTGTAAACAGTATTATGTCAATAAATTGAATAACTTAAAAGAAATAGGATCCCAGAAACACACAACCCAGTCATCTGAATTGGGAAGAAACAGAAAATGTGAGTACACATGTAATGAGTAAAAGGATTGAATCAATAATAACAAAGCTACCCGCAGAGAGGAGCCCTAGATCAGAGGTTTCACTGGCAAATTCTATCAAACTTTTAAAGAAGAATTTTTTCTTATCCTTCTCAAAGTCCTCTATACTTGCAAACTTAAGGCTAGGCTTACTCTTTTACCAAATCCAAGAAAGGACACTACAAAAAAAAGAAAACTAGAAATTATCCCTGATGAACACAGATGTAAAATTCTCAACAAACTATTAGTGAAGCAAATTCAACAGCACAGTAAGAAGGGTCAAGTGGGATTGATCCCAAAACCATCTCAAGGATGATTCATCAAAAACAAATCAATAAATGTGACACACCACAATAATAGAACTCAAGATGAAAATCATGATCATCTCAACTGATGCAGAAAAAAAAGTTTGATAATATACAATATCTTTTCCTAATAAAACTGAGTATAAGGAGAGTATAATATAAAAGGGCATATATGGCAAACCCGCAGAAGGCAAACCCACAGCTTAAAATAGTACTCAATGGTGAAAAGCTGAAAGCTTTTTATTTAAGATGAGAAATAAGACAGGGTGCCCACTCTCACACTCTTATTCATTACAATACTGATAGTCCTCGCTATAGAGATTAAGCTAGAAAAGACAACAAAAGGCATTCAAACTGAAATGAAAGAAGTAACATTGTCATTTTCAGATAATATGATTTGAACTCCTAAAGACACAACCAAATAACTGCTGAAACTAGTCAATTAATTCAGCAAAGTTGCAAGATACAAAGTCAACATACACAAATTAGTTGCATTTATATATCCTAAAACAAAATATCTGAAAAAGAATTAGAGAAAACTATTTCATTAGCATCAATAACTAGGAATAAATGTAACCAAGGAAATCAAAGATCTATACTCTCAAAACTATGAGACTTTTGTGAAGAAATTAAAGAAGACACAAAAAGATATCTTTTGTTCTTGGGTTAGAAGGGTTATTTTTAAAAATGTATTTACTATCCAAAGCCATCTATGAATCAAGTGTAATCCCTATCAAAATTCCAACAGTACTGGATGAATCATATAATTTTTAAAAATCCTAGCTACTTAAGAAAACACAGAAATCGTTAGAAAGAAGAACACAGCAGGAAGTATTACACTTCCTGATTTCAAAACATACTATGGAGATATAGTAATCAAAACAGTAATGTGCTGACAGAAAAATACATACATAAACATGGGAAACAAAAATGAGAGTCCAGAAATGCCCTCCAGTCAACTAATATTTGACAAGAAAACCAAGACCACTCAATTGGAAAAATAATAATCTCTTCAACAAATGGTGCTGGAAAAAGTGAACAGCTTCATGCAGAAAAATGAAATTAGACTGGATCTTGCCCACTCACAAGAATGAACTAAAATATATGCAAGGTTTTAACATAAGACCTGTTACCATATATGTATTAGAAAAATTCATAGGCAAAAATGTCCTTGATATTAATCAGGCAATGATTTTTTAGATATGACACTAAAAGTATAAGCAGCAAATCAAGAATCAACAAGTAGGAATATATCAAACTAAAAAGCAAAATAAACAGCCAAAAGAGGCAAATTATGTGATGGAAGAAAATATTTGCTATATATATATATATATATATATATACACACATATATATGTGTGCATGTGTGTATATATATATATACATATATATACATATATATATATATAGGATGGGGGCTAATATCTAAAATATACAAGGACCCTATACAGTTGGATAGGGGAAAAGAAACCAACACAATAAAAAGGGCAGGGGAATTAGACATTTTTTTCAGTAACAACATCCAAGTGATTAACAGCTACATGAAGAGATGCTCAACATTACAAATAATCAGGGAAATAGAAATCAAACCCACAGTGAGCTGTAAGCAAACACCTCTTAGAATGGCTATCAAGGAGACAAGAGATAACTAATGGACGTGGAGAAAAAGGAATCCTTCTACACTCTCGGTGGGAATGTAAATTGGTTCAAACACTATGGAAAATGTGGAAGTTCCTCAAAAAATTGAAAATAGAATTACTATATGATCCAGCAATTGTATTTCAGAGTATATACTGAAAGGAAGTGAAAATAGATATTGAAGAGATATATGCACTCTGTCTATCGCAGCATTATTCTCAATAGCTAAGATATGGAACAACGTGAGTGTTCATCAATACATGAAAGGATAAAGAAAATGTGGAATACAAACATACAGATATTATTCAGCCTTGAGAAAGAACATCCTGCCATTTGCAGCAGGAATGGACCTTGAGCACATTATGCTAAGTGAGACAAGTCAGATGCAGAAAATCAAACACTGTGTGATCTCAATTATGTGTGGAATCTGAAAAAGCCAAACTCATAAAAACAGAGTAGAAATGTGACTGCTAGGTGCTGGGGGGTGGAAGAATTGGGGAGATACTGTTTAAGGTAAAAAATTTGCCACCAATAGATAAAGTCCTGGATATCTAATGCACAACATAGTGATTATAGAAATAATACTGTCTTCCTGTTGCTAAGAGACTAAATCTTAATTATTCCCAACACACAAAAAAATGATAATTATGTGATCTGATAGAGGTGTTAATCATCTTGCAATATATAAATGTATCAATAAACACACTGTATACCTTAAACTTACAGGCTGTAGTATTTCAGTTTTGTCTCAATTACAAAAAAAAAAAACATTAAAAAAGTAATAATGATACAAACACTGTGTATTCTAGACCAGCCTGCTTAACATAAATTTCTATGTGGACAGAAAAGCTCTTATCTGTAAGACCTGCAATGGTAGCCAAGAAGTACACCCCAATACTCATAGCAGCACTATTTACAATAGCCAAGATATGGAAGCAATCTAAGTGTTCATCAATACTTGAATGGATAAAGAAGTTATGTGCATATATAATGAAATTTTAGCCATAAAAAGGCAATCAAATTCTACCATTTGCAACAACATGGATGGACCTGGAGATTATTATGCTTAATAAAATATGTCAGACAGTCATAAAAAGTGTATGTACTTAGTTGTTCAGTCGTGTCCGACTCTGTACCCCCATGGACTGTAACCTGCTAGGCACTTCTGCCCATGGGGATTCTCCAGGCAAGAATACTGGAGTGGTTGCCATGCCCTCCTCCAAGTGATCTTCCCAACCCAGAGATCAAACCCTGGTCTCCCACATTGCAGGTGGATTCTTTACTGTCTGAGCCACCAGAGAAGTCCTAAAAAGTGTATATTATCACTTACATGTGGAATCTAAACAATAAAATAAAGGAATAAAGCAAAATGGACTCACAGTTATAGCGAACAAACTAGGGGTTACCAGTAGGGAGGGGGCAAAGGGGAAGGTCAAGATGGGGGACAGAGGATGAAGAGATGCAAACTACTATGTGTAAAATCAACTATAAAAACATACATCAGAGGGAAACACCTATAATTTTGAACTGAGTATAATCTATAAAAGTATCAAATCACTATGTGGTACATCTGAAACACATAAAATGTGAATCAACTATACTTCAACATACAAAGTGAATTCACTAGTGAATTTTGGCTAATGAAACTAAGGATAATATTTTAATTTTAGATTTTACGTATTTAGTAAAGAGAAGTAGAGAGCAACAAATAGGTAATTCTTCTCATTTCCACAATTTAGGTAGCTGACAGATACAAACATACATAGAATCTCAATATAAAATTTGGATGAAAACAGCATGGTTTCTGAAGGAGAAAACATGAGTAACTTTTGCAGTTTTAGAATGGGATCAATACATATGGTAAGAGACAGGTTAATTTATATTTTGCTTTCATTTTTGTCACAAATGCTAACATTTTTGATATCCAAAGACCCAAGAATTTTGTATTATCATGCAGTTACAATAATTAATCAATGATCGAAGGAAAAATGATATTCTGAATAGCCACTAATTTTTTTTTTACCCCAGGCATCGGTATACATTTCATTGATAGGTGTATGGTGTTTGTTTTCACAAGATTTTTAAAAATTAACTTTATCCATGAGCTTCACTATTAATAATTACAAATTCTATCCTGCCTATAAAACCTGAATTATTTATGTTTCCACCAGCCAGCCTTAAACCAATTTCTTTCTTGTTTCCTCCTCTACTACTTTCTATTGTGAATTTTAGAACTACTTAATAAGCTCTTCACTTACATAATTTGGTATCTATATTCTGCTAATCTGTAGGAATTTAAGCTGCTCTTTGAGTTATATTCTTAGAATGATCTGTTAATACATAACTGTTTTATCACATTCTTAATCACAACAAGAATAAAAACAATTCTTAATTATATTAATGGGCTTCCCTGGTGGCTCAGACAGTAAAGAATCTGCCTGAAATGCAGGAGACCTGGGTTTGTTCCCTGGGTTGGGAAGATCCCCTGAACAAGAGAATGGCTACCCACGCCAGTTTTCTTGTCTGGAGAATTTCATGGACAGAGGAGCCTGGTGGGCTACAGTCCATGGACTCGCAAAGAGTTGGACATGACTGAGGTGACTGACAGTAACAATCATGTTAATGTAGTGAAAGAGTTTTGTATCTCCAAAGACTTTATTTCTTTAGTGCATCAACAGTTTATAAAACAGATTCTAACAGAAGGATTTTCTTAAATTTGTCAAAACTGGGAATTAACAAAGTACTTCAGTTCTCTGTGGACATTGTAGAACAGAACGCTTACACTTGCCATTGAAAATTCCATTTGATTTCTCACAAAAACATTGTGTTGATATTTAGATTGTATCAACAGACTTGAAAATGTTAGATCTATAATACATATTTGGTTTATGACATTTCTCTAATTCATTTATTTTTCCACTAAATCATTTTTCTTTAGGCTTCTTTTATTTTTCAAAGGAATATGTTCTTTTGACTTTCCAATAATAATTTATAAACTTTTCATATCTCATGGTTCAGAATGTGAGAGTTCATTTTTATTTCACAAGTCTGTATAGTTCTAATTATTCTGAAAATAACTAATTAAGAGTGAAATCTAATTAGATGAAAATAATACTGGCAGTTATAATGAAGTATCTGTTCAGATTTGCCATACATATAATTCTTTTTAATATCAAGTTCACCAACTGAGTTTTCTGTGAGTTCATCATAAATATAAAAATTTTACTCTGACTTTTGGTTAAAAAAATCAAACTATATGCATGTCTATGTCTTTTCAATTTTTTAAAAGACTGAGAATGATTTTCTTAAAACAGGTCTTGTTTCTGAGGAGCTGCATACACTTTTCTTGTTTCTTCCAGTTTTATTGAAATATAATTGACATACAGTACTGTATAAGTTTAAGATATACAGCATAATTATTTGACTTACTATATCATATTTACCACAATATGTTCAGCAAATATCCATCATCTCATATATATTCAAAATTCAAGAAATAAAAAAAATATTTTCACTTGTGAGAACTCATGATTTACTCTCAATAACTTTCACATATAACTCATAGCAGTGTTAATTATATTTATCATATTGTACATTACATCCCTAGTACTTACTTATAACTGGGAGTTATTACCTTTTGACTACCTTTACCCAATTCCCAAACCCCTGCTTCTGGTAGTCATAAATCTGATCTCTCTTTCTATGACTTTATTCTTAAAGTATAATTGACCTGCAGCACTATGTCAGTTACTAGTACACTACATGGCACTTCAATATTTCTATGCATTTCAAAATGGTCATCATGTTACATCTTGTCACTGTGGCATATCATTTCTCTAAAGAACCTAAATACTGACCCAATCCAGAGAGACACAGATTTATTCAGCCTGTACTGCATAACCTCACCTATTTATTGTGATCTATTGTTATACAAAAAGTATTTTTGCAAAACATAGCAGATCACATTTTTTCACATTTTTTCATTATTTTCTTGATATCTCTGAAATGATTGGTTGTTTCAAGTTTACTGACTGGTTAGTGTACACACGTGACTCTGTAGACATCCACCCTTACTCCTCTCCAGATTCACATGCACTTGGATAATAGTGTATCCAGGCAATCCTGTCTTTCTGGGAAGTTATCATGTTCCTCTAATTATACAGAAATTTATCCATGAACTTTCATCTTAGTGAAATAAGTGAGAACATATGGAAACACAGGTGTTTGATTCTTCATGACTGAATTAAACCTACATCATGTATTAATTGTACAAGGAAACTTCTACATCATACTAGGAAAGACATATAAAGCTTGTATGAGATCAGATGATTCTTTTTATCTACAAGAATTATTTTCACTGTAAAAATAGGAAGATAATTTGTAGGATGGACATTGTAACAAATATGCAAAATTTCCATGAAACATGAATGAATGTGTAAGTGTTCAAGTCATGGTTCTTTTTATTACAGGGTAATATATAATAGTTTCATCAAGATACCAAAGAAATTGGTTGCACACACACACACACACAAATAGCAATATACAAGAACCTAGCTTCCCCATCCTCCCACAAAGATCAATGACTGGACAGCTATTCACAGAAAAGGCTCTGGTAGATCACTTAGGAAATTTTAGCAATACCATGGAGCAAAAAGTCAGAATAATCACACAAGAGAAGAAGCTTCATTTTACCTGTATCATCACATCTGGCAAATCAGCATTGTTCTGTGGCAAGAAGGAATTTCCTAGCTATAAATTTTCTCTCACCAGGAAAAGAAGCATAGTGTGAGAAACCAGCCTCTCCAAGCACTGTGCAAAGGTCCTACTAGGGTTTTACCTTACCCAGACTGTCAAAGCTGAGAAATATAGAGTTGGCAGGAATGAGGAAAACAAGCAGAGACTACTATTAGCAGTCATACATGGGGCATGACTGTGGTTCAGAGAGACGTTCTAGCCAAACCCAGCAGCTTCTCTATGATAGCACAACCACTGCAAACCCCCTGCAGGTTATCACCACAGAAATGTTTGCATTCACTAATGCTAACCACCTCACTCCCTCTCTGCCCTGCCAGTTGTATACTATAACCAGCCTCCATAGCAGTGTGCACACCACAGAAGAACACACCAACATCAGGGCCCCTTCTCATGGGTCCAGATCACACAGAGTGCTTGCCGGCCACCACCATGTCTACAGTGTGACAGCCTCTCCAGCAGTGCACCTGCATGTTCCCAGCTAAACCCCTATCACTGGCCTCAAGTGCAGTGTATAGGCTCAGGGGGAGACTGTGGGGCTACATGTGACTGCACTGATCCCTGGGTCCGTACAATCACTTGCAGGCCCAGCCTTCTGTCACAGCTGACACCACTGTTCCAACTTGTAACTAGCCCTTCCATATGTGCACCTGCATGCCCACCCACCTGATCCCTGGCACCAGTCTCCACTGCATTGTGCACACACAGACATAGAATATGCAGCCACAGGAGAGCACTGTGACAGCCAAGGCCCTGGCAGCTGCAAGTAAACCTATAGTTGGTTCTGGCCTTGCTACCTTCCTCAACCCAATCACTATCAGTGTGTCTGCCCCTGCTTCTGCCACTACATAGGCACCTGCAGTTGACCCACAGAGCCAAGTGTGTGAAAACCACTATCTTTAGCCATCACCGCTTCCTGGTTCTTAGCTACTGAAATGAGAAGAGCCACTTAAAGACCCTGTGGACCCACCACAGTGCTCACCAAGGACAACACAGTTGTTGACACTGTGGAAACTAGTGAACTCAGAGACATAATACTCTGCCCAGACTGGATGTTTCCATGTGCTCCTGAGCTTGACACCCTATACTAACAGACCCAAGGTCACAGCATGATGTAGTGAGCTCCTATTCACAGGTAAAAGTTTAACTCTCGAAGAGGTGGCTGCTTCTTCAAATGTGCAGACATCTACACAAGGCTACAGGGATCACAGAGTATCAGCAAAGTATATCTACAAAAGAAATATAGCAAACCTCTAGTAACTGACCACAAAGAAATGGAGATCAAAGAAATCAACTGTTCATATGCTTGAAGAGCTGCAAGAGAACACAGATAAACAACTTGACATCAGAATACAATACAGGAATAAAACAGCAGTTCATAGAGAAAACATAAAAGAACCCAATAGAAACTTTGGAGATGAAGAATACAACGACTGAACTGAAGAAATCAATAGAAAGCTTCAACAGCAGTCTTGAACATGCAGGAGAGAGAAATCAGCAAGCAAGAAGAGTCTGAAATGATCCAACCTGAGGAGAGAAAAAATGAAGAAACCTATGAGAGTTAAGGATAGGACATCAAATTGATTGTGTATGAACCACTGGAATCTCAAAGGAAAGGAGAAGGGGTAAAAATGAAGAAAGCTTTTTAAAGAAATAATGGCTGAGAACTTCTCAAACCTGGGGAGAGATTTGGACATCTAAGTTTATGAACTGAGAGGTCACCTTAAAATTTCAATCCAAAAGGTTCTTCTCCAAGACATATAATAAAACTGTCTAAAGACAAATAATTTTAAAATCTTCAAGAGAAACAAATGATTTTTCTCATACAAGGGCACTGGAATAATGCTGTCAGCAGATTCCTCAGACACTACAGGCCCAGAGAGCAGGGGGTGATATATTCAAAATGATAGAAAAAAGAAATTACCAACCAAAAATACTTTAACCATGAAAGCTGTCCTTCAGAAATAAAGGAGAAATAAAGACTTCTCCTAATTTAAAAAAAGCTGAGGAAACTCATCACTACTAAACTTACCAAAAAAAAAGAAAAAGTTGAAAGGAGTTTTCAAGCTGAAGCAACAGATCTCTGGTTAACTGGTGAAAATATACAATAATAGCTGAACTTTATTGTATGTTAACACAAACTGAGATGCTAACTTAACTCTAGAATAAAGAATAAAGGACAAAAGTATTAAAAGTAGCTTTAGTATAAACAATATGCTAATGAACACAAAATAAAATAAAGATATAAATGGTGACAGCAAAGACATAAAAGGTGGGGTAAAATAATACTCATATATGTGATTAAAATTAAAATTGTATGAGTGAAAGATACACCTTTTTTGTGTATGTATGTGTATATGTGTATAGTTTTTATCTAAGCCTCATGACAACCACAAAGCAAAGTCTACAATAGATAAGCAAAAGGTAAATAGAAGTGGATCAAAGCACACGACTGATGAAAATTAGTACTTTACAAAGACAGGCAGCAAGAAAAAAAGAAGAAAAAATGAAGTACAAATAGCCAGAAAATAGAATAAGGTGTCATTTGTAAGTCCTTAAATAACATTTATACTCTAAATTTAAATTGAACTGAATTCTACAGTCAAAAGGTACAGACTGTGTGGAGATAAAGCAGTCATATAATACCCAAATATATGCTGCCTAGTAAACTCATGTCAGCTTTAAGGACATGTATAGGAGTAGCCCTTATGGTAAACAAGAGAGTCCAAAATGCAGTACTTGGGGGAAACTTAAAAAATGACAGAATAACACCAATTTGTTTCCAAAACAAATCATTCAGCATCACAGTAATCCAAGTCTATGTCCCAACCACAGATGCCAAAGAAGCTGAAGTTGACTGGTGCTATGAAGATCTATAACAACTAGTACTAACACCAAAAAAGAGATGTCCTTTTTCTCATAGGAGATTGGAATGCAAAAGTAGAAGGTAAGTTAGGCCTTGAAGTACAAAGTGAAGCAAGGCAAAGGCTAACAGAGTTTGGTCAAGAGAACACACTGGTCATAGCAGACACCCCATTCCAACAACACAAGAGACAACTCTATTCATGCACATCACCTGATGGTCAATACTGAAATCAGATTGATTATTTGCAGCGAAGATGGACGAGTTCTATACAATGAACAAAATTAAGACCCAGAGCTGACTGTAGCTGCACTCCTTATTGCAAAATTCAGACTTAAATTGAAGAAAGCAGGGAAGAACACTAAGGCATTCAGATATGACCTAAATCAAATCCCTAAGATTATACAGTGGAGGTGACGAATAGATTCAAGGAATTAGACCTGGTAGAACAGGGTTCCCTGAAGATCAGTGGACAGAATTTCATAGCAATGTACAGGAGGCAATGACCGAAATAATTCCAAAGAAAAAGTAATTCAAGAAGGCAAAGTGATTATCTGATGAGGCTTTACAAATAGCTGAGAGAAAGAAGAGAAGAGAAGGGGCTGATATAGTCATCCAAGTGCAGAGTTACACAGAATAGGAAGAAGAGATAAGAAGGCCTTCTTCAATGAACAATGAAAAAAATAAAGGAAAACAATAGAATGGGAAAGACTTAGATATCTCTTCAAGAAAATTGGAGATAACAAGGGAATATTTCATGCAAGGATGGGCACAATAAAGGACATAAATGGTAAGGACTTAACAGACGCAGAAGAGATGCAGAAGAGATGTCAAGAAAACACAGAACTGTACAAAAAAAAAAAAAATCTTAGTGGTCCAGATAACCATGATGGTGTGGTGACCCTCCTAGACCAGACTTCCTGGAGTTTGAAGTCAGGTGGGCCTTCAGAAGCACTGTTAAGAACAAAGCTAGTGGAGGTGATAGAATTCCAGTTGAGCTATTTAAAATCCTAAACATGATGATTCTGTTAAAATTCTGTACTCAATATGCAAGCAAATTTGGAATACACAGCAATTGCCACAGTACTGGAAAAGATTAGTTTTCATTCCAATTCCAAAGAAGGGCAATGCCAAAAAAAAAAAATGTTCAAACTACCATACAAATGCACTCATTTCATAAGCTAGCAACATAATTCTCAAAATCCTTCAAGCTGGGCTACAGCAGCACATGAACCAAGAACTTCCAGCTGTACAAGCTGGATTTAGAAAAGACAGAGGGACCAGAGATCAAATTGCCAGCATCCACTAAATCATAAGAAAAGCAGGAGAATTCCAGAAAAACATCTACTTCTGCTTTATTGACTATACCAAAGCCTTTGACTGTGTGGATCACAACAAATTGTGGAAATTTCTTAAGGAGATAGGAATACCAAACCATCTAAACTGCCTCCTGAGAAACGTGTATGCAGGTCAAGGAGTGCCAGTTAGAACCAGACATGGAACAGGGACTGGATCAAAACCGGGAAAGGAGTATGACAAGGCTGTATATTGTTATCTTTGTCCAACTTATATGTAGAGTACATCACGCAAAGTGTTGGGCTGAATGAATCACAAGCTGGAATCAAGATTTCTGGAAGAAAAACCAACAACCTCAGATGTGTGGATGATACCACTCTAATGACAGAAAGCTAAGAAGAAGTAAAGAGCCTCTTGATGAAGGTGAAAGAAGAGAGTGAAGAAGATGGCTTAAAATTCCAGTCACAGAACTAAAATCACGGCATCCACTCCCATCCCTTCATGGCAAATAGATGGGGGAAAAGTAGAAACAGTGATGACTTTTATTTATTTCCTTGAGCTCGAAACTCACTGTGGATGGTGTCTGCAGCCATGAAATGAAAAGACACTTACTACTTGGAAGGAAAGAAATGACAAAACTAAACAGTTTATTAAAAATCAGAAACAGTATTTGGATGAATGTCCATATATTCAAAACTATGGTTGTTCTAGTAGTCTTGTGTGGATGTGAGAGGTGGACCATAAAGAAGGCCGAGCACTGAAGAATTGATGCTTTTGAACTATAGTGTTGGAGAAGACTCTTGAAAGTCCCTTGGACTTCAAGGAGATCAAATCAGTCAATCCTAAAGGAAATCAACCCTGAATATTCATTGGAAGGACTGATGTTGACGCTGAAACTCCAATATTTTGGGCACCTGATGTGAAGAGCTGACTCCTTGGTAAAGACCCTGATGTTGTGAAAGATTGAGGGCAGAAGAAGATGGTGACAGAGGATAAGATGATTAGGTGGCATCAATGACTTGATGGACATGAGTTTGAGTAAACTCAGGGGGATAGTGAAGGACAGGGAAGCCTGGCACATTGCAGTCCATGGGATCCCAAAGAGTCTGACATGACTTAGCTACTGAATAACAACTACAGTGATGGTCTATAAAAGAAGGGGTGAATCTATTTCTGTGTGTAAATATTATATAACTCAGTTTCCACTTTTCTTTTAAACACAGTGTCCAGAATTTATTCCAAAATTTGAGACATAAAAATGCATGGGGAAAAAAAGATCCATTGTCAAGAGACACTCAATCCACAAAACCAGGCCCAGAGATTATCCTGATACTTGAAATATCAGACACTAAAATAATGTACCTTGGCTCAGTGGTAAAGAATCTGCCTGCAAAGCAGGAGAGCCAGGTTTGATCCTTGGGTCAGGAAGATCCATTAGAGAAGCAAATGGCAACCCACTCCAGTATTCTAGCTGGAAAATCCCATGGACAAAGGAGCCTGGCAGGTTACAGTCCAAGGGGTCACAAGAATCAGACAGGACTAAGTGACTAAATCACCATCACCACATGATTCGTATATAAAAAGTTACAGTAAAATGAAAATATAGAGAACATGTATGAAGAGATGAGGAATTTTATTAGAGAAATGAAAACTATATAAAACTACAAGAAACTCAAGAGATCAAAAGGTTATCAGAGAAGAGGTGTCCTACTAGTAGGCTGTTAGCAACAAAATGAACATGTTCCAGGAAGAATCAGTGATCTTTAAGATAGTTTAATATAAATTATCCAAACTGAAAGACACAATGAAAAACATAATTTAATAGAACATCCAAAACATTGGGATACTGTCAAACCATCTACCACATGTAGAATTGTTATCTTAGTAACAAGAGAACAAGATGGAACTATTTTAATACATTATTGACTGGAGACATTATGGCCATATGCATTAGTGTCTTCAAAAATCCCCCAGACAATAATGTGTTAAGAGATAATAGTCCAGAAGTTTTCAAATTAATGAATTTCAACAAACCAAAAGTTAAATACTCTTTCCTAAATATAAAGAAAAATTCTATTTAGACATATCATAGTCAAGTTGTGGAAAACAGAATGATAAAGAGAAATCTTGAGGGTATACTGTAAATAAAAAACAAATGTAACAATTTCAACATAAGCACTATGAGACAGTTTGAACCAGAAGACAAAAGAAGTAAAAACATGAAGTGTTAACCACTGGCTCTATCAAGGAATTCCTCTCTCCTCCCCCCCCCCCCACCGCCATTTTTAAAGACAAAGGCATGGCATCCTTAAAAATGGGGAGAAAAAGAGGAGTTCCTTGGTATTCCAGTGGTTAGTACTCCATGTTTTTACTTCCAGGGACCAAGTTTGATCCCTGATTGAGAAACTAAGATCCCACAAGTTGTGTAGCATGGCCATAGACACATTAAAACAAAACAAAACCCTGTCAATCCAAGGTTATATGCAATGAGAAAATATCTTTCAAAAGTGTAGGAGAAATAAATGTATTTTCAGATGAATGACTGCAGAGACCTGAATTATAAGAATCATTTCAATAGGTGCACAAGAAGCACTTGATAAAATTCAACATCTATTCACGATAAAAACTCTCACCAGTGTGAGAGGGGACATATCTTAACACAATAAAAACTATTTATGACAAACCTCCATAATACTCAAAGGTTAAAAACTGAAAGTCTTTCCACTAAAATCTTAAGCTAGAAAAAGGTATCCACTTTCACCACTTCTATTCAACATACTGGTGTAAGTCTTAGCCACAGCAATCAGACAATAAAAAAAATAAAAGTATGAAAGTGATAAGAGGGTAAAATTGTTATTTTATGCAGATTACATGATACATATATAGAAACCCTAAAGACTCCTCACAAACACTATTAGAGCTGATGAAAAAATTCAGCAAGGTAGCAGGATACCAGATCAACATATAGAAATTGGCTACATTTTTTTTAACCCTAAAAGGAAAAATCAGAAAGTTAAAAAAAAATCAATCCCTTTCAAATTTGTGTCCAAAGAAAAAATATAAATCTAGGAATAAACCTGATCAAGGAAGTGAAAGACTTTTATGCTGGGAAATATAAAACATTGAAATTGAAGATGATTCAAAGAAATGGAAAGATACCCTGTGCTCTTAAATGGAAAGAATTAATATTGTTAAAATGGCCATACTACATAAAGCAATTGACAGTTTTAATGCAGTCCTTATCAAATTACCCATGCTATTTTTCACAGAACTGGAACAAATCCTAAAATTTTTTTTGGAACCACAAAAGACCCACAATTGCCAAAGCAAATTGTGGAAAAAGAACAAAGCTGAAGGCATAACCCTCCCAACGTCAGAAAATACTACAAAGCTACCATAATCAAAACAGCTTAGTACTGGCATAAAAATATACACATGGATCAATGGAAAAGAAAAGAAAGTCCAGAAATAAACCCACATACCTACAGTAAATTATTCTTTGACAAAGGAGGTAAGACTATACAACGGAGAAAAGATATTCTCTTCCGTAAACAGAACTGGGGAAATTGGACAATTTTTATAAATTGTTTTATAAAAAAATTAAGTTTAAACATTCACTAACACCAAAGAGTCGGACACAACTGAGCGACTGAACTGAACTGAACTGAACACCATATATAAAAGTAAACTCAAAATGGATTAAAGACCTAAATCTAAGTCTGAATAGTATAAAATGAGAGGAATGCACAGGCAAAACACTCTATGACATAAATTGCCATAATAGTTATTTAGATCTGTCTTCCAGAGTACTGGAAATAATAATGAAAATAAATGAAGGGGACCCAAATAAAGTTAAATGCTTTAGCACAGCAAAGGAAATCATAAACAAAATGAAAAAACAACCTTATGGAAGGGGAGAAAATATTTGCAAACAATGTGACCAACAAAGTATTAATTTCCAAAATATATAAACAGCTCACATAGCTCAATATCTTACACACATAAAAATCTCCTATGTTCAGTTGAGTTCAGTCGCTCAGTTGTGTCCGACTCTTTGCAACCCCATGAATCGCAGCATGCCAGGCCTCCCTGTCCATCACCAACTCCCGGAGTTCACTCAGACTCATGTCCGTTGAGTCAGTGATTCCATCCAGCCATCTCATCCTCTGTCGTCCACTTCTCCTCCTGCCCCCAATCCCTAACTATGTTAAGACACCTAAATAGACATTTCTCTAAAGACACACAGATGGCCAATGAGCATGTGAAAAGATGCTCAACATCACTAATTATTAGATAAGGGAAAAGCAAAACTACAATGAAGTATTACCTCATACTGGTCAGAATGGCTATCATCAAAAAGTCTACCATGGATAAACACTAAAAACGGTATGGCGATAAGGGAACCCTCCTACACTCTTGATGGGCATGCAAATTTGTGCAGCCACTATGCAGAACAATATAAAGGTTCCTTAAAAAAAAAAATAGTTACCATATGATCCCATAATCCCACTCCTGGACATATATCTAAAGAAAACCATAATTTGAAAAAAATACATGCAGCCCAGTGTTCATAGCTGCACTGTTTATAATAGCCAAGACATGGAGCCAACCTAAATGTCCATCAACAGATGAATGGATAATGAAGATGTGATGTGTGTGTATATATATATATGTATATATGTACACATATATACATATATATAATGAAATGGAATATTTGTTGTGAAAAAAGAATGAAATAATGCCATCTGCAGCAATATGCATAGACCCAGAGATTATCATACTAAATGAAGTAAATCAGAGAAATAAGTGACATATGATACGTTTATGAGTAATCTAAAAAAAAACAATATAAATTAACTTATTTGCAAGGCAGAAATAGACTCACAAACATAGAAAAAAAACTTATGGTTACCAAAGGGGAATGGAGGAGATAGAGATAATTTAGAAGTTTGGGATTAACAGATACACAGTACTGTAAGTAAAACAGATAAATAACAGAGTCCTACCATATGGCATCAGATACTTTATTCAATATCTTATAATAACCTATGATGGAAAAGAACATGAAATATATATATATGTATTCTTTTTACTCAGTTGTGTCCGACTCTGTGACCCCGTGGACTGTAGCCCACCAGGCTCCTCTGTCCACGGAGTGTTTCAGACAAGACCACCAGAGCAGATTGCCATTTCCTACTCCAGGGAATCTTCCCGACCCAGGACTGAACGTACATCTCTTGCATCTCCTGAACTAGCAGGTGGATTCTTTACCACTGTGCCACCTGGGAAGCCCATGGATGTGAATGAGTTTGCTATATATCTGAAAAACTAACACAACATTACAAATCAATTTTACTTCAATAGAAAATAAAGATAAGGAAAAACTAGAAATGTTAAATTCATCAAGTGGAAGCCATATTAGACAGAAATGTGAATCCACACAAAATATAAGAGAGAAATGGAAAATGGGTATATTTAAAATGCACTGTGTGTTAATTGCTCAGTTATGTCTGATTCTTTGTGACCCCAGGGAATGTAGCCCGCCAGGCTTCTCTGTCCATGGAATTCTCCAGGCAAGAATACTGGAGTGGACTGCCATTCCCTTCTCCAGAGGAACTTCCCAACACAAGTATCAAACCCTGGTCTCCTATCTTGTAGGAAGATTCTTTACCATTTTAACTACAGGGAAGCCTTAAATGCATTACCTAACATGTACTACTTCTTGTAATTAAATAGTATAAAAGATAATTGTTTAAGATAGTAACAATGTATTATCAGATTTGTAGCATATAGAGAGCTAAGACGCATGATAATACAAGATTAAATGGAAGATGTAAAAAACATGGAGCTGTCAGGTTCTTCTACTGTATGTGAGTTGTAATAACCGTATTTGAAATTGCACTGTGATAAACTAAAAGTGAATTTTAGAAAATCTATAGCAACCAGCTTCCCTGATGGCTTCCCTGGTGGCTCAGATGGTAAAGAATCCACCTGTGATGCAGGAGACTCGGGTTCAGTCCCTGGGTTGGGAAGATCCCCTGGAGAAACAGTTACCAACTCCAGTATTCTGTCCTGGAGAATTCAATGGACAGAGGAGCCTGATAGGCTATAGTCCATGGGGTCACAGAGTTGGACACAACTGAGTGACTTTCACTTTCACAGCAAGACAAATTAGTAGAAAAATCAGGATAGAGAATGAAGAAGAAAAAGAAGAGAATATGGGACAAATAGCAAATAGCAAAATAAATTTTAATTTATAATATACAATTATAAACATACAATTAACATACAATTTTTTAATTAAATGTAAACCAGCTAAAAACTCTAATTCAAAGCAGAATTACTATACTCCATAAAATATAATACCTAAAAAAGATGCTGTCTATAAGAAATTAAATAGAAAAAAAAAGTTTAAATGTAAACTGATGGAAAAATATGTGTATGGTGCAAACACTAATCAAAAGCAAGCTGAAGTGGCTATGTTAATATCAGATAATGTTAAGCCACAGAACAAGAAATATGATAATCGGGGATGAGAGGGACATTACACAATGACAAAAGAAAACAATTAATGAAGAAAAGAAATGTCCTAGGTTTATCTGCAACTAACAAAAGGATCTCAACCTATGAAGCAAAAATTAGTATAATTAAAACTAGAAATACATACAACTACAATTGTAATTGAAGAATTTAACACTTTACTTTCAATCGTAGGTAGAAATCTATCAGGATACTGATGACCTGAACAACTTTTAAAATCTCATACCCAGTTGATAGGGGCTTCCCTAGTAGTGTAGAGAGAGTGAAGTCGCTCAGTCGTGTTTGACTCTTTGTGACCCCATGGACTGTATGTAGCCTACTAGGCTTCTCCGTCCAGGGGATTTTTCAGGCAAGAGTACTGGAGTGGGTTGCCATTTCCTTCCCTAGTAGATCAGCTAGTAAAGAATCCTCCTGCAATGCAGAAGACACCAGTTCCATTCCTGGGTTGGGAAGATCTGTGCTGGAGAAGGGATAGGCTACCCACTCCAGAATTCTTGGGCTTCCCTGGTGGCTCAGACGGTAAAGAATCTGCCTGCAATGTGTGGGACCTAGGTTCGATCCTTGGGTTGGGAAGATCCGCTGGAGAAGGGAACTCCAGTATTCTTGCCTGGAGAATCCCCATGGACAAGAGGAGCCTGGTGGGCTACAGTCCCGCTTCTGCTGCTGCTTAGTCACTTCAGTTGACTCTGTGCGGTGCTATGGGCTGAAGTCCACCAGGCTCCTCTGTCCATGGGATTTTCCAGGCAAGAATACTGGAGGGGGTTGCCATTTCGTCCTCCAGGGAGTCTTCCTGACCCAGGGATTAAACCTGCATGCTCTGCATCAGCAGGCAGATTCTTTACCACCAAGGTACCTGGGAAGGCCCCAGAAAATATTAGTATATAGTAACCAAAATAAATGACTGACAGTGAAAGAGAGGAGAAAAAAATAATTGCCAGTATCAGAAAAAAGGGCATATTGGATTCTATAGACATAGGAAGTGAAATAAGAAAATATCAGGAATTACTTTTTTTTCAATAAATGTGGCAATTTATGGTGGACCAATGTCCTGAAAGGCACAAAATAACAAAATTCATTCAAGGTAAAAGATATATATGACCAAAATGTCCCTTTATCTTTTCAGGAGTTTAAGTCACAGTTAAAAAACTTCCCACAAAGAAAACTCCAGGTCCAGGTAGGTTTATTTACGAATTCTACCAAACAGATGAATAAATAATAGACATTATACACATATTTTCAAGATAATAAAAGAAGCAAAACATGTTTCAACTCATTTTATGAGGCCAGCATTAAATTTGATACCAAAAGCAGACCAAAACCATCAGAAAGCTAGAGACCAATATCCTTTATGAAATGTCTCTGAAAAATATTTAGCAAACAAAATGCATCAATAGCATTGATAAGCATGTGTTAGGAGGCACAATTAAAAGAATAAAGGATATGAAGCCAAATTGGGTTCTATTCAAACGGTATTATATACTTCCTAGTCGTGTGACCTTGGGCAAGCTATGGAATCTCTCTAAACATTGGTGATGATGATAATGCACACTTTAGAGGATTATTGTGAGAACCAAATAAGCAAAATATAATGTATCTAACATTCAGGATATAGGTACATTTTTGTTTCAAATCTACGATTAGATATATTGAGGTCTATACTTTAAAAATTTACCTTGGAAGCTTAGCACATCTTCTAGAACTAACTGACTATTGAAAAATTGGTTAATTGAAATAGAATTTTAAAAACTGCATTCTGCTGATCTTTTAGTTGTTCTTTAATTTGTGTAGAAAATGATAATTTTTAACCTATTGAAAAAATCAGTTTATGTTGCTAAGTATACAAAACAGAAGAAACAGAGAAAATGGGCAAAAGAGTTAATCAATTAAGGGACATAGATGTATTATGGAAATTAGTTTTCAAAAAGTAGTTAGGGAAAGACAGAATATAGGGTTAAATTTGTGTAGTGATACTTCAGCATACTTGGATAGCATTTATTATGGGTTATTATAAGGAAACGGAGAAGGCAATGGCACCCCACTCCAGTACTCTTGCCTGGAAAATCCCATGGATGGAGGAGCCTGTGGGCTGCAGTCCATGGGGTCACTAAGAGTCAGACACAACTGAACGACTTCACTTTGACTTTTCACTTTCATGCATTGGAGAAGGAAATGGTAACCCACCCCAGTATTCTTGCCTAGAGAATCCCAGGGATGGGGGAGCCTAGTGGGCTGCCGTCTATGGGGTCGCACAGAGTCAGATACAACTGAAGCAACCTAGCAGCATTATAAGAAAACACACCAACCTGACCATTGATAAAGCATTCATTCTTATCCTAGAGAGAAAAAAAAAAAAAACACACACACACAAAAAAAAAACTAGAAGTAGTAATTATTAGAGTAGTATAAAGAACTTTGACTATATTTTCTCCCTTAGGTATGTTTGAAGAGTTTGCCTTTCTTTTGAACCAAGAGATGAGAGAACCACTTCATTTGTTGGGCTGTTGTTTAAAATTTTAAATTGCTATTATAGAAAAAAATAGCCATTTTGTATGTTTCTATAAGCAGAGTAACACTTAAATCCCTCAGCTATTCTCCAGTGCCAATGCAGGAGATGTTAAGAGAAACAGGTTTGATCCCTGAGTCAGAAAGACTACCTGGAGATGGAAATGGCAACCTACTCTCGTATCTTGCCTGGAAAACCCCATGAACAGAGAAGCCTGGCAGGCTAGAGTCCATAGCATCTCAAAGAGCTAGACACAATGATAGCAACAGCATGTAGCATAAATTCTATAAAAAGAAATTATTATTATCAAAAATAATAAGGCTCAGAGAAATTTAGAAAATGTTTCAAGCTCATATAATTAACAACTCTGGAGCCAAGGCTCAATTCATCTTCACTATTTCAACTTTTTGTTGTTGCTGATACCATATAGTTATCTGTCACTTATGACCAACCTAGACAGCATATTAAAAAGCAGATACATTACTTTACCAACTAAGGTCCATCTAGTCAAGACTATGGTTTTTCTAGTAGTCATGTATGGATGTGAGAATTGGACTATAAAGAAATCTGAGTGCTAAAGAATTGATGCTTTTGAACTGTGGTGTTGGAGAAGACTCTTGAGAGTCCCTTAGACTGCAAGGAGATCCAACCAGTCCATCCTAAAGGAAATCAGTCCTGAATGTTCGTTGGAAGAACTGATGTTGAAGCTGAAATTCCAATATTTTGGCCACCTGATGCAAAGAACTGACTCACTTGAAAAGACCCTGATGCTGGGAAAGATTGAAGGCAGGAGGTGAAGGCGATGACAGGATGAGATGGTTGGATGGCTTCACTGACTCAATGGACATGAGTTTGAGTAACTCTGGGAGTTGGTGATGGACAGGGAAGCCTGGTATGCTGCAGTCCATGGGGTCTCAAAGAGTCAGACATTACTGAGTGATTGAACTGAGCTGGATACACATGATGTTTAATTTGCTTGAAAATTTTACAACTTATCTTTATTGTACAAGACCCTATTATATATAGTAGGCTGTTATCATTTTATAGGTGACAAGACTGAGGTCAAAAGACTTTGCAGTTTTCCTAAGCAACACTCAGTTGGAGAAGTAGAATTCAAATCTCAGCCTCTATCTCTCTGGCTTCATTCTGAATAAAGACAAAATCAAAGTTGAGGATCTATTTCTTCCCAAATGTCCTTTGCAAATCTCTATAATTTCAAATGTCATCCTTTATTTGATAATGCCTGGCTTTTTTTCTACCTTGAGCTGCCCAGGAGAAAGCAATTGTAGTAACTATGAAATGACTGTACAAATTCACTGCAGTGCAGAACGAAAATTTCAGCTAGAAGGAATGGAAATGACCAGTTCTAATATCTCATCACCTCAACTTCAGAAGGACTGAAGCTGAAACTCCAATATTTTGGCCACCTAATGTGAAGAACTGACTCATTGGACAAGACTCTGATGCCAGGAAAGATTGAAGGCAGGAGGAAAATGAGATGACAGAGGATGAGATGGTTGGATGGCATCACTGACAAGATGGACATGAGTTTGAGCAAACTCCAGGAATTGGTGATGGACAGGGAAACCTAGAGTGCTACAGTCCATGGGGTCACAAAGAGTCAGACATAACTGAGTGACTGAACTGAACTACTTCAGAAAGTGCTTCTAAGGTACTTTACTGTTAAAGTCCAGTACTCAATGCTGGATGCAATATATGGGATTATAAAAATGTGCTAAAATAATCATTAATGAATAAATTTCAGGAGTGTCACATATAAATAGGAAATAACATTGGTAGGGTTTAGTCTTGAAGACAAGGATTATGAATGTCCACTTGGTGATACATTAAAAGAAATGAGTGCTGTCAAAATTCTATATCATAGCAATATAAACATTATAAATGTTTTATTATTTCTTATAAAACCTTTGAAAAATGTTGTATTGTAGTTTTAACTATTAAACAACAGTAGTACAGAGAATTCTACTTGTATTTTGACTCTATACTTCTCTGGTAAGAATCTGTATTAAAATGTTCCTATCTGAAACTTGAATAGCTTGTTAATCCAAGAGAAGACTAATTCATTGGAGGGTGCAGAAGAGGCTACTGCCTTTTCAAAGCCCCAAATCCTTTAAACTTCTTTTCTCCATTTTAGAAACATGAATAGCATGACTCAAATCCGGCAGGCAGTTTTTTTGCAGGTTATTTTTTTTTCTGTCAAAATTTTAAGTAACATTTTTTTATAACAGTCTTTATAATAAGCAAATGTGTGTGGAAAAGTCAGGTGTTAAATGAAGCCATGCAAATTAGCCATCTGGATTGAAAAATATTGTTTTACTTAATATTGAGCTTAACAGATTTATAGATTTATAAAGAATCTTTTAGCCTTTGCAGTATTCCAGTATATGTGATCAATCCTTATGATTCTTCACATGGAAATTAAGCTTGAGAGTTGGGAATAAATAGTGGACATAGCCTTCATATTTCCATCCAAATCTCAAGGCACTTATTTTGGAAAGAAAGACTTAAATAATAGTGCCTAAAATATATATATTTGAAAATACTTGATTTTTACCCAGTGCTTTTTAAAGAATTTCAAGAAGGGCTGAGAGCCCACCATTGTCATTCAATTTTGGTTGTGTGAACATATGTTTAAGAGCTCTGCTGATGGTAACTGACATGGTAACTGAGAAAGGCTGACATGATAGAAACAAATGAACATTGCCACTGATGGACAGGGAGCTTATGCAAATCGGACAACCCAGAGATCCTACCATTTAAGGAGGAAACATGGCATTCTTTCTCCCATAGCTTGCTCAAGCCTTGTCTATCCACATGTCTGAGCAATGTCACTCCAAACATTAAGAAAGGGAAGGGAAGGGAAAGGCAAACAAATTGATGCCCCATCATTCATTGTTTCACAAATTAATGTTTGAAATGTTTATTCTGGTATCTATGATCTTGCATGTTCTAACTCTAACTTTCCAGTTTGTGTTGCAACAATTCCTATACATTTCTCTTTTGTTCCACTCAAATGGAACTCATTACTGCTCCCCACACATGCCATATGCTTTCCTCTCTAGGTGCCTTTCTCATTTACCTTATTCAAATCGATTCCCTCTCCCTAGTAACCAGTTCATTTTCACTATTTAAATTTATAGCATTGAAGTGTGATTTACAAGCAAGTGTATGTGCATACTAAGTTGCTTCAATCGTGTCCGACTCTTTGCAACACTATGGACTGTATGTAGCTGGCCAGGCTTCTCTGTCCATGGGATTCTCCAGGAAAAATACTGGAGTGGGTTGCTGTGACCTCCTCTGGGGATCTTCTTCTGACACAGGGATGGAGCCTGTGTCTCTTATGTCTCCTGCATTGGCAGGCAGATTCTTTATCATTAATTCCACCTGGGAAGTTCTTACAAGCAAGTAGAAGCACATATTTTAAATGTTTCAGTGAATTTTGACAAATTATCACTACAGTCAAAATACAGAATGTATCCACATGATTTTATTTATGAATCTTTACTATCAAATTTGCTGTCACCTCTATACCCCTTCACATATACCCTAAAATGAGGCAAAGACTTATCTGTCTTCTAACACTACAGGTTTGCTTTTCTAGAACTCTATATACAGGGATTGATATAGTACTTACCCTTTTTACTGATTTCTATCACTCAGCATACTTTTTTTTTTTTAAGATTCATCTATGTGATTATTGCCAAGTAATAAACTATTGTACAAACATAACAAAATTTGGTTCTCCATCTACTGTTGAACATTTGGTTATTTCCAGTTTTTGAATATTATGAGTCAAACTTATGAATATACATGTGCAAGTTTCTGTGTGCCTATATGCCTGTTTCTCTTTGATAAATGCCTAGGATTAGGATTGATGAGCTTGATCTTCCCAACCCAGGGATTGAACCCAGTTCTCCTGCATTGCAGGCAGATTCTTTCCCAGCTGAGCCACAAGGGAAGCCCAGGAATACTGGAGTAGGTAGCCTATCCCTTCTCCAGTGGATCTTTCCAACCCAGGGATCGAACTGGGGTCTCCTGCATTGCAGGTGGATTCTTACCAACTGAACTATCAGGGAAGTCCCAGGATTGATGAGTAACAGTATTTAAGTTATTAAGAATTTGCAAAAATATTTCCCCATCTGGTTTTATCGCTTACACTTCTATCAGAAATGTTTAACTTTCTCAATTACTATACATATTCACCAATATTTGGTATAGTCACTCTTTCTTATTTTAACCATTCTAAAGGATGCTTATGTGGTATGTGGGTATGGCATAGTAGATTTTACGTGCATCATCTACATGTTAGGTGCTCAGTTTTGTCCAACTCTGTTCAACCCCATGGACTGTAGCCCACCAGGCTTCTCTCTGTCCATGGGATTCTCCAGCAAGAATACTGAAGTGGATTGCCATGCCCTCCTCCAGGGGATCTTCCCAACCCAGTAATCAAACCCAAGTCTCCTCTCCTTCATTGCAGGCAGACTCTTTACCATCTGAGCCTAATAATGCTGAGCATCTTTTCATGTGTTTTTTTAAGGAATTAATATGTCATATTTGGGCTTCACTGGTGGCTCAGATGGTAAAGAATCTGCCTGCCATGCAGGACACCTGAGTTTGATCCCTGGGTTGGAAAGATCCCCTGGAGAAGGGAACAGCTACCCACTCCAGTATTCTCTCCTGCAGGAGTCAATGAACAGAGGAGACTGGCAGGCTACAGTCTATGAAATCTGTAATTAATTTTTTAAGCAATTAATATGCCATATTTAGTGAAGTCTCTGTTCAAGTCATATATAAATTTTTACTTTGTTTCTTTTTAAGGATTCCTTAGAATTATGTTGTTTATGAATAAAGATAAATTTTCTGCTTCTTTTCTACCTACACACTTTTTTATCTTCTTATATCATTGCACTGATTAGGGCCTCAATACAACGTTGAATACAAACGCTGAGAGTGGAATATACTTGACTTTTCCTCTATCCTGGGTGAATACATTTAGTCTTTCAACATTAAGTACAATGTTAGCTAGTTTGCCACAAATTATTGTGTTGTGCTTGTTGTTTATCATCAGTGGGAGTTACATTTTGACAAAGTATTTTCTGGCTTTGTTGTTACAATTTAATGGGTTTACTTTCTTTTTCTATTAATATTGTGAATTATAATAATCACTTATAATGTTAAGTTAACCTTGAATTCCTGGAAATTGGTCAAAAATCTTTGAACTGTATACTTGGTCATAAGTTACTCCTTTAATATTGCTGGACCCAGTTAGCTAGCAAATATTTCTATGTTCATAAAGGATATTGGTTTGTGCTTTGGATTTTTTTCTAGCTTTACTGAGGTATAATTAACATAAAGTTGTAAGCTATTTAAAGTGTACAACATGATAACTTGATGTGTATACATTGTGAAAGAATTTCCCCCACTGAGTTAGCTAACATATCCATCATTTCACGTATTTCCTCTTCTAGTTTTTGTAAAAGTATGCATAAAATTGATACTTCTCCTTTGATGAAATTAGCCACTGGAGTCACATGAGTCTGGAATTTTCTTTGTGGAGTTTTAAACTACAAACCCAACTAACATAATAGGTGTAAACGATTCAGGGTATGTATTTTCTTTTTTTTGTTTTGCTAGTTTGAAAATTGTCTATTCCATATATGTTGAATTTGTTGGCAATAAGTTATAATCATTTCCTATTGTGATTTAACATAGGATCTTTTTTCTGAGCTGTCTATGGGTTTATATGTTTTTATCTTTCAAAAAATAAGATTTTAGGTACATTTATTTTCCTTTGTTTTTCTCCTTTACTTAACTGATATCTATTCACTTAAAATTTTCTATCCCCTTTCTTTTTTTTTTAATTTTTTTGGTTTTTTTTTTTTAGTTTTTTATTTTTTAAATTTTAAAATCTTTAATTCTTACATGCGTTCCCAAACATGAACCCCCCTCCCACCTCCCTCCCCACAACATCTCTCTGGGTCATCCCCATGCACCAGCCCCAAGCATGCTGCATCCTGCGTCAGACATAGACTGGCGATTCAATTCTTACATGATAGTATACATGTTAGAATGCCATTCTCCCAAATCATCCCACCCTCTCCCTCTCCCTCTGAGTCCAAAAGTCCGTTATACACATCTGTGTCTTTTTTCCTGTCTTGCATACAGGGTCGTCATTGCCATCTTCCTAAATTCCGTATATATGTGTTAGTATACTGTATTGGTGTTTTTCTTTCTGGCTTACTTCACTCTGTATAATCGGCTCCAGTTTCATCCATCTCATCAGAACTGATTCAAATGAATTCTTTTTAACGGCTGAGTAATACTCCATTGTGTATATGTACCACAGCTTTCTTATCCATTCATCTGCTGATGGACATCTAGGTTGCTTCCATGTCCTGGCTATTATAAACAGTGCTGCGATGAACATTGGGGTGCATGTGTCTCTTTCAATTCTGGTTTCCTCGGTGTGTATGCCCAGCAGTGGGATTGCTGGGTCATAAGGTTGTTGTATTTGCAATTTTTTAAGGAATCTCCACACTGTTCTCCATAGTGTCTGTACTAGTTTGCATTCCCACCAACAGTGTAGGAGGGTTCCCTTTTCTCCACACCCTCTCCAGCATTTATTGCTTGCAGATTTTTGGATCGCAGCCATTCTGACTGGTGTGAAGTGGTACCTCATTGTGGCTTTGATTTGCATTTCTCTAATAATGAGTGATGTTGAGCATCTTTTCATGTATTTGTTAGCCATCCGTATGTCTTCTTTGGAGAAATGTCTATTGAGTTCTTTGGCCCATTTTTTGATTGGGTCGTTTATTTTTCTGGAATTGAGCTGCAGAAGTTGCTTGTATATTTTTGAGATTAGTTGTTTGTCAGTTGCTTCGTTTGCTATTATTTTCTCCCATTCAGAAGGCTGTCTTTTCACCTTGCTTATATTTTCCTTTGTTGTGCAGAAGCTTTTAATTTTAATTAGATCTCATTTGTTTATTTTTGCTTTTATTTCCAGAATTCTGGGAGGTGGATCATAGAGGATCCTGCTGTGATTTATGTCTGAGAGTGTTTTGCCTATGTTCTCCTCTAGGAGTTTTATAGTTTCTGATCTTATGTTTAGATCTTTAATCCATTTTGAGTTTATTTTTGTGTGCAGTGTTAGAAAGTGATCTAGTTTCATTCTTTTACAAGTGGTTGACCAGTTTTCCCAGCACCACTTGTTAAAGAGATTGTCTTTACTCCATTGTATATTCTTGCCTCCTTTGTCAAAGATAAGGTGTCCATATGTGTGTGGATTTATCTCTGGGCTTTCTATTTTGTTCCACTGATCTATATGTCTGTCTTTGTGCCAGTACCATACTGTCTTGATGACTGTGGCTTTGTAGTAGAGCCTGAAGTCAGGCAAGTTGATTCCTCCAGTTCCATTCTTCTTTCTCCAGATTGCTTTGGCTATTCGAGGTTTTTTGTATTTCCATACAAATCTTGAAATTATTTGTTCTAGTTCTGTGAAAAATGTGGCTGGTAGCTTGATAGGGATTGCATTGAATTTGTAAATTGCTTTGGGTAGTATACTCATTTTCACAATATTGATTCTTCCAATCCATGAACATGGTATATTTCTCCATCTATTAGTGTCCTCTTTGATTTCTTTCATCAGTGTTTTATAGTTTTCTATATATAGGTCTTTAGTTTCTTTAGGTAGATATATTCCTAAGTATTTTATTCTTTTCGTTGCAATGGTGAATGGAATTGTTTCCTTAATTTCTTTTTCTACTTTCTCATTATTCGTGTATAGGAATGTGAGGGATTTCTGTGTGTTGATTTTATATCCTGCAACTTTACTATATTCATTGATGAGTTCTAGTAATTTTCTGGTGGAGTCTTTAGGGTTTTCCATGTAGAGGATCATGTCATCTGCAAAGAGTGAGAGTTTTACTTCTTCTTTTCCAATTTGGATTCCTTTTATTTCTTTTCCTGCTCTGATTGCTGTGGCCAAAACTTCCAGAACTATGTTGAATAGTAGCGGTGAAAGTGGACACCCTTGTCTTGTTCCTGACTTTAGGGAAATGCTTTCAATTTTTCACCATTGAGGATAATGTTTGCTGTGGGTTTGTCATATATAGCTTTTATTATGTTGAGGTATGTTCCTTCTATTCCTGCTTTCTGGAGAGTTTTTATCATAAATGGATGTTGGATTTTGTCAAAGGCCTTCTCTGCATCTATTGAGATAATCATATGGCTTTTATTTTTCAATTTGTTAATGTGGTGAATTACATTGATTGATTTGCAGATATTGAAGAATCCTTGTATCCCTGGGATAAAGCCCACTTGGTCATGGTGTATGATCTTTTTAATGTGTTGTTGGATTCTGATTGCTAGAATTTTGTTGAGGATTTTTGCATCTATGTTCATCAGTGATATTGGCCTGTAGTTTTCTTTTTTTGTGACATCTTTGTCAGGTTTTGGTATTAGGGTGATGGTGGCCTCATAGAATGAGTTTGGAAGTTTACCTTCCTCTGCAATTTTCTGGAAGAGTTTGAGTAGGATAGGTGTTAGCTCTTCTCGAAATTTTTGGTAGAATTCAGCTGTGAAGCCGTCTGGACCTGGGCTTTTGTTTGCTGGAAGATTTCTGATTACAGTATCAATTTCCGTGCTTGTGATGGGTCTGTTAAGATTTTCTATTTCTTCCTGGTTCAGTTTTGGAAAATTGTACTTTTCTAAGAATTTGTCCATTTCTTCCACGTTGTCCATTTTATTGGCATACAACTGCTGATAGTAGTCTCTTATGATCCTTTGTATTTCTGTGTTGTCTGTTGTGATCTCTCCATTTTCATTTCTAATTTTATTGATTTGATTTTTCTCTCTTTGCTTCTTGATGAGTCTGGCTAATGGTTTGTCAATTTTATTTATCCTTTCAAAGAACCAGCTTTTGGCTTTGTTGATTTTTGCTATGGTCTCTTTTGTTTCTTTTGCATTTATTTCTGCCCTAATTTTTAAGATTTCTTTCCTTCTACTAACTCTGGGGTTCTCCAATTCTTCCTTTTCTAGTTGCTTTAGTTGTAGAGTTAGGTTATTTATTTGACTTTTTTCTTGTTTCTTGAGGTATGCCTGTGTTGCTATGAACTTTCCTCTTAGCACTGATTTTATAGTGTCCCACAGGTTTTGGGTTGTTGTGTTTTCATTTTCATTAGTTTCTATGCATATTTTGATTTCTTTTTTGATTTCTTCTGTGATTTGTTGGTTATTCAGAAGTGTGTTGTTCAACCTCCATATGTTGGAATTTTTAATAGTTTTTCTCCTGTAATTGAGATCTAATCTTAATGCATTATGGTCAGAGAAGATGCTTGGAATGATTTCGATTTTTTTGAATTTATCAAGTTTAGATTTATGGCCCAGGATGTGATCTATCCTGGAGAAGGTTCCATGAGCACTTGAAAAAAAGGTGAAATTCATTGTTTTGGGGTGAAATGTCCTATAGATATCAATTGGGTCTAACTGATCTAATGTATCATTTAAAGTTTGCATTTCTTTGTTAATTTTCTGTTTAGTTGATCTGTCCATAGGTGTGAGTGGGGTATTAAAGTCTCCCACTATTATTGTGTTATTGTTGATTTCCCCTTTCATACTTGTTAGCATTTGTCTTACATATTGTGGTGCTCCTATATTGGGTGCATATATATTTATAATTGTTATATCTTCTTCTTGGATTGTTCCTTTGATCATTATTAGTGGCCTTCTTTGTCTCTTTTCACAGCCTTTGTTTTAAAGTCTATTTTATCGGATATGAGTATTGCCACTCCTGCTTTCTTTTGGTCTCTATTTGCGTGGTATATCTTTTTCCAGCCCTTCACTTTCAGTCTGTATGTGTCCCTTGTTTTGAGGTGGGTCTCTTGTAAGCAGCATATAGAGGGGTCTTGTTTTTGTATCCATTCGGCCAGTCTTTGTCTTTTGGTTGGGGCGTTCAACCCATTTACGTTTAAGGTAATTATTGATATGTATGATCCAGTTACCATTTCATTTATTGTTTTGGGTTCGGGTTTATACACCCTTTCGTGTTTCCTGTCTAGAGAATATCCTTTAGAATTTGTTGGAGAGCTGGTTTGGTGGTGCTGAATTCTCTCAGCTTTTGCTTGTCTATAAAGCTTTTGATTTCTCCTTCGTATTTGAATGAGATCCTTGCTGGGTACAGTAATCTGGGCTGTAGGTTATTGTCTTTCATCACTTTAAGTATGTCTTGCCATTCCCTCCTGGCCTGAAGAGTTTCTATTGAAAGATCAGCTGTTATCCTTATGGGAATCCCCTTGTGTGTTATTTGTTGTTTTTCCCTTGCTGCTTTTAATATTTGTTCTTTGTGTTTGATCTTTGTTAATTTGATTAATATGTGTCTTGGGGTGTTTCGCCTTGGGTTTATCCTATTTGGAACTCTCTGTGTTTCTTGGACTTGGGTGATTATTTCCTTCCCCATTTTAGGGAAGTTTTCAACTATTATCTCCTCAAGGATTTTCTCATGATCTTTCTTTCTGTCTTCTTCTTCTGGGACTCCTATAATTCGAATGTTGGAGCGTTTCATATTGTCCTGGAGGTCTCTGAGATTGTCCTCGTTTCTTTTAATTCATTTTTCTTGTTTCCTCTCTGATTCATTTATTTCTACCATTCTATCTTCTATTTCACTAACCCTATCTTCTGCCTCCATTATTCTACTATTTGTTGCTTCCAGAGTGTTTCTGATCTCATTTATTGCATTATTCATTATATTTTGACTCTTTTTTATTTCTTCTAGGTCCTTGTTAAACCTTTCTTTCATCTTCTCAATCCTTGTCTCTAGGCTGTTTATCTGTGATTCCATTTTGATTTCAAGATTTTGGATCATTTTCACTATCAATATTCGGAATTCCTTCTCCGGTAGATTCCCTACTTCTTCCTCTTTTGTTTGGTTTGGTGGGCAACTCTCCTGTTCCTTTACCTGCTGAGTATTCCTCTGTCTCTTCATCTTGGTTATATTGCTGCGTTTGGGGTAGCCTTTTTATATTCTGGTAATATGTGGAGTTCTCTTTATTATGGAGCTTCCTCACTTTGGGTGGGGTTCTATCAGTGGCTTGTCAAGGTTTCCTGGTTAGGGAGGCTTGTGTTGGAGTTTTGGTGGGTGGAGCTGGGTTTCTTCTCTCTGGAGTGCAGTGGAGTGACCCGTAATGGGTTATGAGACATCAAAGGTTTTGGGATAATTTTGAGCTGCCTGTATATTGAAGCTCAGGGGAGTGTTCCTGAGTTGCTGGAGAATTTGCGTGGTATGTCTTGTTTTGGAACTTGTTGGCCTTTGGGTGGAGCTTGGTTTCGGTGTAGGTATGAAGGCATTTGATGAGCTCCTATTGCTTAACGTTCCCTGAATTCAAGAGTTCTCTAATGTTTTCAGGCTTTGGATTTAAGCCTCCTGCTTCTTGTTTTCAGTTTTATTTTTACAGTAGCCTCTAGACTTCTCCATCTATACAGCACCGATGATAAAACGTCTAGGTTAAAGATGAAACGTTTCTCCACATTGAGGGATACTCAGAGAGGTTCACTGAGTTACAAGGAGAAGAGAAGATGGAGGGGGTAGTTAGAGGTAACTGGAATGAGATGCGGTGAGATCAAAAGAGGAGAGAGCAAGCTAGCCAGTAGTCACTTCCTTATGTGCTCTCTATAGTCTGGACCGCTCAGAGGTATTTACAGAGTTATATGGGGCAGAGGAGAGGGAGGAAGTAGACAGAGGTGACCAGGAGGATAAGAGAGAGGAATGAGAAGGAGAGAGACAAATCCTGCCAGTAACCAGTTCATTAGGTATTCTCCACCGTCTGGAACACCCAGAGATTCACAGAGTTGGATAGAGAAGAGATGGGGGAGAAAAGAGACAGAGGCCACCTGATGGAGAAAAAGGAGAGTCCAGAGGAGGAGAGAGTGGTCAAGCCAGTAATCTTGCTCTCAGGTAAACTTGGGTAGTGAAGTTTGGGTTTTTAAATGTACAAAACTGACAACAAAAACCTAAGAGCAAAGATTAAAAATCTGTTTTTGAAGACAATGGTCTGCTTTTCTGGTTGCCTGATGTCCTCTGCCAGCCTACAGAAGTTGTTTTGTGGAGTTTGCTTGGCGTTGAAATGTTCTTTTGAGGAATTTGTGAGGGAGAAAGTGGTCTTCCAGTCCTATTCCTCCGCCATCTTTCCAGTTGGGGCTTGTACTCTTTTCTGTCTCTCCTTTGCCAACAACACAAAGGCTCAGTACCTGCTGAGTCTCCAATCTCTCCCATTCCTGATGTCCTTGATATTATCTACTTCTTGCAATGCCAATGCAGTGCCAAAATTTTCTGTTCAGGCTTCAGAATCTTGTAAGTAGATTCAGACAGGACTCGTGTCATTAGCAAGAGGAATCCCTGTGGCCCGCTAGCTCCTTGTTGGCAGGAACATCCTTATCATCATCTTTGGGTCACAGCTGGCCAGCACAGCACCTGCCACGTGTGGTGAAGCTTGTCCCAGACTTCTAAGAATCCTCCTGAAGTGTGTCTTTACACCGTGGATGGTTAAGAAGCCTTACCGGCTTTCCTCTGCGTCTCCTCGGGCACGGGATGCAAAGTGGCACAGTGGCGGGCTGGGGGTCCCCCCGGGAGGAGACTGGAGATGGGTTTGGTGGCTCGCCTTTTTTCACTCTGTATGTGTGTGTCTATCCCCTTTCTTCTGCTTCCTTTGACTTTAATTGCCTGTTTGTGATTTTTGAGGTACAGATTTAGATTATTTCAGAATTTCTATTCCATATAATGCTATAAATATTCTTCTAGGAACTAAATAAAATACATTCTTCAGATGTGAATATGTGCTTTTTTTCAAACTTTCATTTAGTTCAATATAACTTCTAATTTTTCTTGTAATTTCTCCTTCAACCCATGGGTTATATGATACAGTGAGACAAAAACAAATGTTATATGGAACTACAGGTAATAAATGAGATAGAAAATCAAGAAAGATTGGTTTGAATTTGCCTATTAAAAAATACAACAATGCTTTTTTAGGAAACTGTCCACCATCCCTGGGATTCTCCAGGCAAGAAGACTGGAGTGGGTTGCCATTTCCTTCTCCAATGCATGAAAGTGAAAAGTGAAAGTGAAGTCACTCAATCATGTCCGACTCTTCGAGACCCCATGGACTGCAGCCTACCAGGCTCCTCTGGGTTGCCATTGCCTTCTCCTATTTTAGTCCAGAGGGGAGAATAAAGGCAAAATATTCATATAGGGCAATTCTTTACAGTAGAAATATTTTTATTTTTATTTTTTAGTAGCTACATTAATAAAGTAAATAAAAGTAAAATTAAGTTTAGATATATGTCAAATCTTATTAGAATGTCATTTCAAAATGCAATCAATATAACATTAGGAATGAGACATTTATATTTTTTTAGTACTAAGTCTCCCAATATACTCAGCTGGTAAAGAATCCACCTGCAACTTGGGAGAGCTGGGCTTGATCCCTAGGTTGGGAAGATCCCCTGGAGAAAGAAAAGGCTACCCACTCCAGTATTCTGACCTAGAGAATTTCATGGACTGTTTAGTCCATCAGATCACAAAGAGTCGGACATGACTGAGTGACTTTCACTTCACTTCACTCCCAATATACAGGGTGTTTTTGATATTTATAGCATATGGCAATTCAGACTAGTCACATTTCAAGTGCTCAATAAGTGCAAGTAGCTGTTGGCTGCTATATTGAACACTCACATAGTACTAAAATATACTGAAAGTGCTAATTTAGTCCTCACAGAATGTGTCTCCATTACACTGGACACTTTGCATCCTAAAAAGATTAAGTAGCAAATAAGTAAAAGAGATGTGATTTGAACCAAAATTTTTCCAACTCCAAATTCTATATTATTTCCATGATCCTTAAAACAGCTACAGCTTCTGGTTTTCTGGCTCCTTCAAACTGCTGACTTCCTTAAATCATTATTTACTATCACGTAATCAAACTGACCTGTTCTAGAGCTACAGAGCAGAGGGGTGTGGCAAAGTACAGATCTCAATAATGTGAATAAAGGTTAAGAACACAAATGTAACTGTGTTTCTCTTGACATATCTGGGAATCAAGATTTTATCCTTTGTATTTTCTTTACTTCCTTAAAGAACTATAAAAGTACATTGCAAAGGTATCATAGCATGTTCTGGCTGTCCTAATCCTGAATCTATTTCCCTGCTTAGTGTTTTTAAGAATAGTTAGGATAATTCTACTTGGATAAGAATAACAGAATAGATTGTGTTTGATTAAAGTTATTAAAACCCTTTGGAGAAAAAGTGCTCTTTCCCTACTGACCAAAAAACTCTGAATAGTTGATAGGTTTAAGGGCCTTGCATCTAAGCAATGTTACCTAAACGTCACTAGTATGGACTAGACTTATTTTTAAGTCACTAGATCTATGTCATTTTGGGGCTTAACTTTGACCAAAGGAATTTTAACATAGCAAGGATATGCATCTTAAAACCCATGCTAAAAATGAATTGAGTTGTGTAACAAATTTAGATTCACTAATCCAATACATATCTATGTGTTTATTAAGTATAAGTGACTTGGTTGTTGGAGTTGCTTATTGAAATCACAGGAGTTCTGCTCTCTAACTTTGTCTCTAATTAAAGGCCTTAATCTTTCAGGGCTGTCCTCAGTTACTATAACCTAAAATGATGAGCCTATGATTCATGCTTCATTGAGTATGTGAGGAACAAAATGATGTTCCAATAGCAGTCCAGTAAGATGCATGGATAGGCACAAGCAATAGATTCCCCACAAAAATCCCATGGGAACTTTGCTTGAAACATCTGCCAGCTCTTGGGTCTTCTCATACTTCTACCTATATCTGATTCTGGGCACTATTATTTTAATTAAAAAAATTATTGAAAGATTTTAAAACAGCTAAATGGAGTGATATGTGATATATTTAGAGGGAAAGAGTCAATGAAGTTCTATATATTTATTTATATGTATATATAGTTTTACAGAGAGGCTTATAGAGTTTTATATATCTACATTTATGGCTTTATATATGTATATAGAACAAACATATGCATCTGTAAATATATATATATATATATATATATATATATATACACACAGATATACATTTTAATTTCGCTGACCTATAATTTGGGTGGAATTCCAATTCCAATTAAAATTCCAGTTTTTTGCTGGCATTCTTTTATAAATAAACTATTCTCAGAATCTTTTTTTTAAAAAGGATTCTGTTCACAGAATAAATTTGTCCCAAACTGCCCAGTTTTGTGAGACCTAGCTGTTAAGTTTTACCTCCAGCTCAGAACAAAAATTCTGGAGGAAAAATGCTGTATGAAAATTGTTGAATATCCCTGCTTCCTTGGTTCCTTTGTTGAGGGGTGCTGGGGGAGGGCAACTGGCATGAAACATCAATTGATGCATTACAGTTAATATAACTCACCTCTCTGTTCTAAGGTTATCCAAGTTTGCTAAGAAAACAAGTTGAGTGTTAGAGAGCATAGGTTTAATAATTAGTCACTTATAGCTTATTTTGATAATTAGAAAACTTTGTTAACCTATAAGACTGAACTTCAGCATGTAACTTCCTTCATCAAGAAGGTTCAAGATCAAGAAGTACATGTTGAAAATTGTGTCTTAAGTAAAATACTGACACACGATGCAGGCAGAGGATGGACATGATTTTGCTAATATTAAGGTAGCACCTGACTAGGTTCAGAGTGTTGCTGTTCGAGACAATGAAATAGTTACCTTTACTTGGGCAAATGTGGGTGAAATGAGGTGTAAAATGTGCTCTGTTAAAAGTTATATCTAAGAAGAATGACAAAAATGTGAACATTGAAATGGAGAGCAATAAGGAAGGCAAAGCTTATCAGAGCTGCTGATTATAGACACAGGTCATGAAACTGCAAAATCGCATTTATAGACAGCAATCTCACAGGGCAGTACCCGTTCAGATGTAACCAGAATCATGTACATTTTTATTTCTGTTGCAATGATCATTCCTCTGCTAGTGCAAAAGTATTCTTGGAGCTTGGAGGTGACTAAATTTACTAACGTGAAGGGACTGGAAACATCAAAAGTGAAGTGCCTGCTCTATGGGGAAGGGAGAGGAATAGAGGGTTTCTATGGGGGGTGATGGTGGTAACCCCAGTAATCTCTTGAGCAGAGAATATGGTGGCCAACTATAGACTTTGTTTGCCATGAAGCTGAAGCAAGGGAGGAAAAAACCTTAGTTAAAGCTATCCTTAATAACCATGCCTCCCAGTTATATTTCCTTCCTACTTGCTTCACTGTCTCCAAAACAAAACAAAATAGTTACTAAGAGTGGAAGGGATAGGTTGGGAAACTGGAATTGACATATACATACTACTGTGTATAAAATATATAATAAGGACCTAATGTATACAACAAGGAGCTCTACTCAATACTCTGCAATGACCTATATGGGAAAACAATCTAAAAAAAGACTAGATATTTGTATACGTATAAATGATTCACTTTGATGTACACCTAAAACTAACGCAACGTGGTAAATCAACTATACTGCAATAAACATTTAAAATGATGTTCCCTCTTTTCTCTATGTGCTTACTGTCAATATACCAAAGTTATTTTTCTATTTTTTTTAAAACCAAATTTCAAGTTAAATACTGCCTATTGTATTGTCACGGAGAAGGCAATGGCACCCCACTCCAGTACTCTTGCCTGGAAAATCCCATGGACGGAGGAGCCTGGTAGGCTACAGTCTATGAGGTTGCGAGGAGTCGGACACACCTGAGCGACTTCTCTTTCACTTTTCACTTTCATGCATTGGAGAAGGGAATGGCAACCCACTCCAGTGTTCTTGCCTGGAGAATCCCAGGGACGGGGGAGCCTGGTGGGCTGCCGTCTATGGGGTCACACAGAGTCGGACATGACTGAAGCGACTTAGCAGCAGCAGCAGCACTGTATTGTCAACATTTATTTCCTAGAAGAGGGAGTACTTTGTTATTATTATGGCAAAGATTTTGGTGCTCCAGAGATTTTGACCACCAAAGATTTTGTGGTCAAAAGAGTAATAATAATAATAATAATAAATAAAAATCCCTGACTGAATGATGTTTCAATAAAGTTATTTCTGTCTTGCAAGCTATATATTATTTAAAAAATCAAGCATATTTGGAAATCATTGAATTTCATTGTGGTTATAACTGGCTTTTTTTAATGATAGGTTCTAGACTTCCTGCTCTCAGAACCTGCTTGCTCCTTGTACCTCAAGTCCAACTAAATGTGTCCATTTTCTCTCGCTCCAGGTGATTCACACAAGCTGGGATTTGGTTCTCACCTTCAAAGAAAATGTCCTGAAGTAAAGGAGAGTTTTGGTGCAGTATTCAAAGGATACATTTTCTAGCTGCTGCTTGTGTCTGCTTGTGTTCACTGACTACTTTTCCAGGCTGGATTCTGCTCCTTCTTGGCTAAGATTCTGAGGCCTGCTGCCTTCCTTCTTAAGCCTGTGAGGTTCTCTGGTTCCTGTTAGCTTTGTAGGCTACCTTAAGCATCAGTGACTTCTGATATCATAAGTATATACTCTTATTCCAATTCTTTGGGTACTTGATCCTCAACTCAAACACTGTCACCAACTTCCATACTCAAGGGGAGCCTTTCCCCATCTTTTTGGTCCCTTGTTCTAATGCCAGCTCCCCTGTTACACCTCCTGACATCTGAGCACATAAGCTGTTGCCCATGGCCTGGCAAATTGTTGAGTAATCAAATTGTTGAACATCTTGATGCTGTCTGGACTACCCCAAAGATGAATATGAATGAAGCTGCTATTGAGTTTGAAAAACCTTGAGTCCCTGGTGGAAAAAAATGGATAATCACTAAAGTTACATAATTTTGAACTGCGTGCAATAATCAGCTCTCCTCTGGAATCATAATGAAAAGATATGATTACACTTTTAATTAGGAAATTATCATAATTTGTACTGAAATAAAAAACAATGTGGAAGTCGACTATGAAAAAAATAAAATTCATTTTTGTGTGTGTGTATATATATATAAAAAACTAGACACATTTGCCTAAGGTAAAAACCAAGCAAGACTGTTATAGCCAAGCATAGTTTTAGAGTCTTCACATGTATTATACGACTTAGTTTTTATACCCAATGAGTTAGGTAGAAACCATTATCAGCCTGCTGCAGAAATACATATCTTCAAGGAGAAGTTTAAAATGTGCTCATATTTGCAGAAATGCTAATAAGCAAAGGAATTTGAACTCAGTCAGTCTGGTTTGCTGCATGGTATGGTCTTAATTATTAATATTTGCCCATTTTCTTACCAGTAAATGTAAAGAAAAAGATCAGGAAGGATACATTCCAGGGCACCAATAGTGTTCATTCCTGGAGACTGGATTAGGAGGGAGGAAAGATATGAGAAAACCTTTACTTTTCCTTCTATAATTCTTCAGTATTTTCATTTATGTAGCTCAAAAAAGAGTCATTAAAATTAGCCAAGTCCTTTCTGTGGTATAATTACTACTGACTTTAAGGACTGGTTTTTAATAGAGTCATAGATAAATGACAATCTCAAATTTACGTACAAGTCACAAGGACAGTGCAAAGACATTTTTCCCTGATGATATTTGAGATTCTATGGCTCTACAACCCTTGAATATTTTAGTGTGTCTTCCCTACAAACAACACATTCTCCTAAGTTACCAGAATATCACCATCAAAACTAAAATATGACCATTGGTACATTACTGATATCTGAGTAGTCATTTGGGCTTTGTTACCCCAATGTCTTTATAGCAAAAGGATCACACGGAGAACCACAATACATTTAAATATTGTGCCTCTTTAGTTTCATTCAATCTTTAACCATTTCTTGGCCGTGGTTTTTATGATGTTGACACCTTTGAATGTTATGGACTAGTTATTTTGCAGCATATCCTTCTGCTTAGAATAGGCTCATATCCCTCAGAAAGTATTTACATAGGATACTGTTTTTTTGATTACAGGCTACAGCATGGAAAAATATTTTAACCTATCTAGTTATTGATGATGGTCACTTTGATCAACTGATTAAGACTGTGTCCACCATCACTATAAATTTACTCATTATTTACTTGGGACTAATATGCATTCTGTGAGGAGGTACTTTCAGTCCAGTTCAGTCGCTCAGTCGTGTCCGACTCTTTGCGACCCCATGAATCGCAGCACGCCAGGCCTCCCTGTCCATCACCATCTCAGAGGTACTTTGAAACTATGCAAATATCCCTATTTCATTAAACTTCCAATTTTCCCCTTATTTATGAGAACATAGACACATGGATTCTGGTTGTATTGTTTATTCTTGTTTTATTCCATGACTTTTAACCCATTAATGATATTTAGTTTGATTTTAAATTGTCCTACATTTGGCCTGTGGTAGATACTTCAAGCTGGCTCTTATATCCTTTTGACATGTCTTATCACTTTTTCTTTACTTTATAGCCCAAGATATTCTGGGTTCCTCTTCTTTTTTCTCCTGTTACAGCCATGCTCCTTTCCATAGAGAAGTCACACCAGATACACTTCTTCGTTTTAGGCAAAAGACATAGATTTTTTTTCCCCTGAAAAACTTGTCGAAACAAATTCTGGGTGGAAGTTGAAACTGAAATCATAATACAAGTATAGTCTTTCAAGGACAAGTCTAAAGAAGATTGAATACAGTGCATTTTACATTTATTCCAAAGTCCTTCTCAGAATCCCCTTTTGAAAAAGTTTTATTTTTCTTCTCCTTTAATATTTCCAAGACATTTTGTTTCTGAGAACTCTTGACCTATAGTCATTGCTATTACAGATCTCTAGATCTCAGGGGAAACTGTTGGGCTAAAAGAAAACTACAGTAAGGTCCCTAAACATGAGAGGATGGAATACAGATATATTGAGTCTCTGTGCTCTCCGTTGATCCAAACAAAAGAAACTGGCTTCCTATTTATGTGCTTAAACATGACCTCAGGCCGAGGTTGGAAAGTAGATTTTCCTTTCTTCTCACTTATAGCAAAATCAGTAGATGATATTGAATACAATTTTTCAGTTCTAAAAAGTATCACAGTCTGAATTATAAGTAAACAACTAGTCACTGAATAGCTTTCCAAAAACAGAAGAAAAATCTCAGTTGATTCCAATGCATAATCAATCTGTAATACATCACTATTATTTTATAAGCTATCCTATAATTGGGGCTTCCCTGTAGCCCATTTGGTAAAGAATATGCCTGTAACACAGGAGACCCGGGTTTGATCCCTGGGTCAGGAAGATCCCCTGGAGAAGGAAATGGCAACCCACTCCAGTATCTTGCCCAGAGAATTCCATGGACAGGTTGCAGTCTATGGCATCACAAGACTCGGACATGACAGCAACTAAAACCACCAAGCATCCTATAATTAGATATACTTTATAATAAAGAGTATATAATATGAGTAATAATAGATAACATTATGTAGTTATATATATATTGTCTCACATTCTCCTTGAGAAACCTAGTGAGACAAGTATTACTAGACTCATATGACAGATGTAGAAGTAGAACCCAGAAAGTTTAAGAGATCTGCCACCATCACCAAGCTGCTAACTGGTAATGCAGTATCTTCTAATTACAAATTCTTATTCTCTTATAATCATCTCTACATACCATCTCCCCAACCTTTACTGTTTGCCTGGTCAAAATTTTTTTAAAGACTATTTTTTAGAGCTGTTTTTTAGGTTTACAAAAAAATTAAGAGGAAAATACAGCCATTCCTATAAACTTTCTGCCACCATATAAGCATAGCCTCCTCCATTCTGAATATATCTCCACTGGAATGGTTCGCTTTTTTAAAAACAAGGATGAACCTTCATTGACACATCACAATCACCCATAGTTCATGGTTTACCTTAGAATTCACTCAGTGCTATACCTTTAGGCTTCCAAGATGGCTCAGTAGTAAAGAATCTGCGTGCCAATGCAGAAGCCACAGGAAACACGGGTTAGATCCCTGGGTCAGGAAGATCTCCTGGAGGAGGAAGTGGCAATCCACCCCAGTCTTCTTGCTGGGATAACCCCATGGACAGAGGAGCCTAGTGGGCTACAGTCCACGAAGGTCGCAGAGTTGGACATGACTGAAGTGATTGAGCATGCATACACGATTTACATTCAATAGGTTTGATCTCATCATCTTCATAGTTGGTCTTTTCCAGAACATCATATAGCTGGACTCATACAGTATAGCCTTCTCAGACTGGCTTCTTAGGAATATGCATTTAAGTTTCTCTTTCTCCTTTTATAACTTGATAGTTCCTTCCTTTTCAGCACTGATTAATAGTTCACTGTCTGGATGTTTCACAGTTTATTATCCATTCACCTACTAAAGGGGTGCATTGGTTGCTTCTAGGTTTTGTCAATTATGAACAAAGTTTCTATAAACACCTCTGTGAAGGTTTTAGAATAGACCTAAGTTTTCAACTCCTTTGAGTAAATATCAAGGAGCACTACTGTCAGATAAAACAGGAGAGCATTTAATTTTGTAAGAAATCATCAGAGTCTTCCAAAGTGACTGCATTTTGCAGTTTTACCAGCAGTGGGTGTGAGTTTGTATTGCTCCACATTATCACCAGCATTTGGTGTTGTCACCAGTCAGTGGTCTAGGTTTTGACCATTATGATAGTTACACAACCACTTTTTAGGAAATCATTTTAAACTTTTAGTTGGTTTCAGTTGACCAGATTTGACACACAAGTCACCCAAAACTGATCAGAGTGATATTAAAGCATGCAGAGAATTACATTAAAAGAAAAAAAAATTTATCTAAAACAAGTAGAATCAGTAGGCCCATGATTATTCATATATAATAAAATATATTTTTATCTCATGGGGCTTTTTAGTCATCAAATATGAAAAAAATTGTTTCCCAGAGCAAAAGAGGGGTGAAAAGCCATGATCCAGAGAGAAAAACTGAAAATTAATAATTTGATGATTTCTAACAGAAGTCATTGTGGCAGACAAGATTCTGAAGACAGAGAAAGCAAACTGAGATTTAACTAGCCATGAAATTAGATGTTGATTATTTGTTTATTCTAGGTATTGTTTCAGCTTTTATTAGCGCAAACACTGTCACAGCTGTTGTAAGAAAGCACTTAATTTATAGAGTCAAGAACCAATGGGGAACTCAAAAGCTGTGTTTTGTTTTGAAAATTCTGCCTATTTGGTCAGATAATGCAAAATGTTTCTATCAACTATTGTGTTAAAATTTCACATAATTGTCTTTTTGGTCACATTAGATCCAAGACAGGAGAGAAACAAGATTTCATAGTCCTTTTTAAATTAAGCGATTTCTTCACAGCATTCCCAAATATTCAAGGAGGCGAAAAATATATTTTCGACATTTGTTCCTTCTCCAAATTGTATTTTCTGTAGAAGCAAGACAAATGAAAGACATGTTTTTAACTACCCCATGCTGTTCAGAGCCCTGCAATTTGTGAATTTTTAAGTGGAAATGGAAATTGTTTTTATTTCCCTGATTTTTGTTTGCAAGTTTCATGCCCCAGACCTGTGTGCCTTCTGATCAAAAGTGACAGCTAGAAGTAGCAACCCATTTAAGAGTGACACATTGTGTTAGACTCAGCGCATCTCTAGTTTAGGGATTTAAAGAACAAAAAAATATGCAAACAGAGGAGGGAGAACTGCCATTTATCTTGATTTTTTTTCCCTCTACATCTAAGTTAAAAGTAAACCTACATGCTATGACACCACTTATGATTCAAAATAAATGAACTGGGTTAGAAGTTCCTGAGTTTATTCCTGTTGTCTCTTTCCTGAATATTCTACCTTAATGTTGCCTAATTTTCCCTGCCAAAAGCTAAGCAGAAGAAGCCATACAAAAATTAGAGGAAGTAGAAAAATTCTCTGATTTATATTTCCATCTGTAAAAAAACAAAGTGCCTCTGAATTTAACTTCTTTATGCAGAACTACAGAAGCATCGTGTATGAAACCTGAAATTATATCAAACACCGCTGACTAGCTCAGTTTACCAATTGTTTAGTTACATCTGATTTCTAAATCTATATTCAAATATATCATTCCTTCCTATGAGGAAGAAAAGAAGATTCAGACGCCTTTATTTTGTTGTTGTTGTGTTTTAAATTAGTTTTGGGGGGATATTTTGTTTTCTCATAAATAAATGAATGCATAAAAACCCCCTTGTTCTTATCGGGGAACAGCAGAATAATGCCATTTTGTCTTGTGCATGTAAAATGAGTTTTAACAGAATATCTAACATTGGGCTTTGCTAAAATGAGTCTGAGACAAATATTTGGATACAGGTGCTGTTTTGGGGAAGGTGATCCCAGGAAGCAAAACTGATAGCTGAGAAAAGTAAAATGCAAAGGGAAAGCAAACAGAAGGCTGCGTAAGTGAGTTGACCATCACTAAGGATAACTAGTGCTCTCCCACAGTTGCCTCTGGGAAGTCTCATAAAATACATCTTGGAACTACCTAGCCAGGTGATGAAAGGCAAGAGCCTTTGACCTTCAGTTCCTGTACCACTTATTAACGTAGGCTCAGGAACTATTAATCACCCTGGACTTCCTGGGTACACATGCATAAATCCTGATTAGGATGTGACACGGTTTCATATACAGTGGTATCAGAGAAGTACCATAGCAGAAATCAAGAAGTATTCAGTGTGTTTTGAGGTAAGGATCTGTATTTGTCTGTGTAATACAAGCCTTCTAGCAGTTTGCCAGAGGCTCCAGTTAGCATCTGTTACATAATAAATAAGGTTAGTACCGTTGGATCTGCTGGGTCATATGGCCTGCATAATTGAGAATCTTCTCCATAGTCTGGACCTGTAACTTGGACCTGGAATTACAAAGCAGCTTCTTTCTCTGGACCCCACTTTATATTAGTAGAGTTCGCAGGTCACCCATTAATAAAAAGTCTGTCAAACCTGGCTTGTGGGCCAAATGCAATCTGCTACTTAAAAAAAAAATACTATTGGAACAGCAGCACACCTGTTTGTTTATGTACCATCTATTGCTCCTTTTGTGCTATCAATAGCAGAGTTGAGTAGTGGCAACAGAAGGCATTTGGTTTGCAAAGCTTAAATATTTACTAATCTTATTTTCAGAGAAAAATGTGTTAACTTCTAGAATAATAAATGGGAGAGAAGGAAATTTTCATAGGTGTAGTATGTGTCCAAAATTGGAAAACAGAACAAAACATCAAGTGATGTGGCTTATTATGAAAAGCAGCTGTTGCAATGTGCAACTTTTCTCAATGTAGAAGGTGCCATATTACAGTAATTCTATTAAGTCCTTTTCAGGCTTCCCTCATGGCTCAGATGGTAAAGAATCTGCCTGCAATATGAGAGACAGAGGTTTGATCCCTGGGTTGGGAAGATCCCCTGCAGGAGCGCATAGCAACCCACTCCAGTATTCTTGTCTGGAGAATCCCCATGGACACAGAAGCCTGGAGGGCTATAGTTGCAAAGAGTTGGACATAACTGAGTGACTAAGCACAGCACATTAAATCCTTTTAATTGGTTTAACTGATATTAAATACAGTTGACTCTGAATACCACAAATTTGAATTGCGGGGGTCTAGTTACACATGGATTTTTTTCAATAAATATGTACTATAATACTACACAATCTGTAGTTGTTTGGATCAGTGAATGCAGAAGGCTGAATGCAAAAGGCCTGTAAACTTATAGATAGGTTTTCCACTGAGAGGAGTGCCAACTCTCCTAACTCCCAGGTTGTTTAAGAATCAACTGTATAATCTTATATGCAGATGTAATAAATGAGGGTCTCTTTAAAAGGTGACCTAGACGCTACCTGAATCTGAGTTTATTGAATCAGTAGATGACTGACTTGATCCTGATACTCCTTTATCCAATGTTTTCTTATGAGTTAATAAACATCAGCTAACTCAATATACATGTAGTAACACCTTGCCCATATTGTTCAAGGGCCACAGTCACTACACCACTATTTCGCATCACTTCACAATCCATGGATGAGAATCATGGTAATTGTGATGCTATCCAGTAAAAGTGGTTTCACCAGCCCACTTACCATCAAGAAGTATGTCCACTTTGCTGTCTGATCTGTGGTTTATACAGCTTTATAATCCCATTCAAAAGGTCTGCTAACTAGGGTCGCTTGAGGCATAAATCAAATTAGTCTAAGCTTGAGTTCTCTGAAAGCAGAGCTGGAGACAAAGGCTTACATGTAGATCATTATCTTCAAAATATGACCCCAAGGAGCAGGAGTGGCAAATGTGTCCTGAAGCACAAAAGTGGGTAAGAATTAATACAAAATAGGCATTATTGAGCCGACCATTGCTACAAGATAATGGTATTTAGATATACAGTCCCATGGGACTTTCTGAGGCTATTTATGAACTATGTTTGGGGCATTTGAGCATTAGTTTACTAGCGTGTGAGATGAGTGCAATTGTGTGGTAGTTTGAGCATTCTTTGGCTACAGAGCCTCTTGATGAAATTGAAAGAAGAGAGTGAAATGTTGGCTTAAAGCTCAACATTCAGAAAAGTAAGATCATGGCATCTGGTCCCATCACTTAGATGGGCAAATAGATGGAGAAACAGTGGAAACAGTGTCAGACTTTATTTTGGGGGGCTCCAAAATCACTGCAGATGTTGACTGCAGTCATGAAATTAAAAGACACTTACTCCTTGGAAGAAAAGTTATCACCAACTCAGACAGTATATTAAAAAACAGAGACATTAGTTTTCCAACAAAAGTCCCTCTAGTCAAAGCTGTGGTTTTTCCAGTAGTCATGTATGGATGTGAGAGTTGGACTATAAAGAAAGCTGAGCACCGAAGAAGTGATGCTTTTGAACTGTGGTGTTGGGGAAGACTCTTGAGAGCCCCTTGGACTGCAAGGAGATTCAGCCAGTCCATCCTAAAAGAAATCAGCCCTGAATGTTCATTGGAAGGACTGATACTGAAGCTGAAACTCCAATATTTTGGCCACCTGATGCAAAGAGCTGACTCACTTGAAAAGACCCTGATGCTGGCAAAGATTGAAGGTAAGAGAAGGGGACGACAGAGAATGGCATGATTGGATGACATCACCGACTCAAAGGACATGAGTTTGAGTAAACTCTGGGAGATGGTGATAGACAGGGAGGCCTGGTGTGCTGCAATCCATGGAGTCGCAAACAGCTGGACACAACTGAGCGACTGAACTGAACTGGGGCATTACATTTTAAAACTATATTAGTCATAGATGAATATTGATCCATTTTCATAGCCATTTCATAGCATAACTGAAGTCTCAGAGTGGGACATGAAGGGTTCATTGCATGGGTTCAAAGCAAGGGGATAGCAGGCTGCACCTGTGTAAAGCCAGTAATCCCCACCCCTAACTTGACAGGAAAATTGATGAACCTAATGGGAGATGCCCAATACATTATATTCAGTTCAGTTCAGTTGCTCAGTCATGTCTGACTCTTTGTGACCCCATGAATCACAGCACGCCAGGTCTCCCTGTCCATCATCAACTCCAGGATCCACCCAAACCCATGTCCATCGAGTCGGTTATGCCATTCAACCATCTCATCCTCTGTCATCCCCTTCTCCTCCTGCCCTCAATCTTTCCCATCATCAGCGTCTTTCAAATGAGTCAGCTCTTCACATCAGGTGGCCAAAGTATTGGAGTTTCAACTTCAACATCAGTTGTTCCAATGAACACACAGGACTGATCTCCCTTAGGATAGACTGGTTGGATCTCCTTGCAGTCCAAGGGACTCCCAAGAGTCTTCTCCAACACCACAGTTCAAAAGCATCAATTCTTCAGCGCTCAGCTTTCTTTATAGTCCAGCTCACATCCTTACACGACCACTAGAAATACCATAGCCTTGACTCTGGAATTTACCTGTTTCTGAGTTTTGATAAAAATAGCTAAAACCATCATAACAGATATATATATTACATATACAGTTGGCCTACCATCAGTAGGTTGCATACATGCAGATTCAACTAAACTCAGGTGGGAAATATTGGGAAAAAATTCCATAAAGTTCCAAAGGACAAAACTTGAATTTGCCATATACCTGGCAACTATTTACATAGCATTTACATTCTATTAGGTATTATAATAATATAGAGATAAATTTATAGTACATGGGATTATATGCAGCAGGTTATATGCAAATACTATGCCATTTTTAAAAGTCTTGAGAATCCATGGATTTTATTATCTGTGGGAGTCCCGAAACCAATCCCCAGTGAATACCTGGGGACAAGTGTATTTACACTTCTAACAATCCAGCTTCTGGTACAAAGATGTAATGCAAAAACAAACAAAAAGACAAAAAAAAATCCAAGTGATTCTACTATAAATAACAATCAGTTTAGAGGAAATAATGGAATGTTTTATGTTTTTATAATTAGGCAAAGGAACTGAATAGACATTTTTTCCAAAGATGGCATACAAATGGCCAACACGTATATATGTACAATGTGTTCAGTGTCTCTGTTGTGGGGAGGGAGGTGGGAGGGGGTTCATGTTTGGGATCGCATGTACATCCGTGGTGGATTCATGTCAATGTATGGCAAAACCAATACAGTATTGAAAAGTAAAATAAAGTAAAAATAAAAATTAAAAAATTAAAAAAAAGAAATGAACATCAATGCCATAATGAGATATCATCTTTTATCAGTTAGAATAGATTCATCAAGAAGACAAGAAATAACAAATGCTGATGAGGACTTAGAGAAAAAGAAACCCCTGTGTATTATCAGAGGGAATATAAATTGGTACAATCACTGTAGAAAACTGTATGGAGTTTCCTCAAAAAAATAAAAGGAACTACCATGTAATCCAGCAATTCTAATTCTGGGTATTTATCTGAAGGGAAAGAAAAAAATATTTGCACCCCTATATTCATCACAGCATTATTTACAAGAGATAAGACATGAAAAATCCCTAAGTATTCATCAATGAATAAATGGATAAAGTAAATAGGATACACTCACACATTAGTCATAAAAAAGAAGAATATCCTATTATTTGGGACAACATGGAGAGACCTTGAGTGCATCCATTTTAAGGAAAATAAACCAATCAGAGAAAGACAAATACTGCACAGAATCACTTACATGAGGAAAGTTAAAAAAAATCATAGAATATAAAAGGGGTTGTTGGCAGCTGGAGGTGGGGAAAGAAGGGGGAGGTTGGTAAAAGGATACAAACTTTCAGGTGTAGAAAAATAACTTTTAAATATGCAAAATATTAGCAGCCTGAGGATCTGAAATATGGTGACTATACTTGATGGTACCGTATATACACAAAACTGACCCTTGAACAACATAGGTTTGAAATGTCTGGGTCCCCTTACATACAGATGTTTTTCAGTAGTAAACACTGCAGTACTTCATGATCTGCGGTTGGCTGAATTTTAGGATCCAGAGCAACTGAGGTCTGGAGGGCAGATTATAAATTATACTGGGATTTTTGACTGTGCAGAGGGTTGGTATTCTTAACTCTGGCATTGTTCAATGATCCACTGGATTTGAAATTTGCTACGAGTAGAAGTAAATGTTCTCACCAAAACAAAAGCAAAATGTGAGATGATGGATGTGAAGATATCAATTAGCTACCTGGTGGGAATCTTCTCATAGTGTATGAACACAGATTTTTAGAAGAAACAAAGTAATGTTTTATGTTTGTGTAATTTTGCTGTGAGGGCAGCTCCAGTTGTTGTAGTCGTAGTATCTAAAACTAATGGGAAGCTTACTATCCTTCAGGTTAGAGAATTCACAGGCGAAAAGTTGGAGAAAACAAAACTTTTGTAGAGTGAAGTATGTCAGACACAGAAAAGCAAATGCTATATGATATCACATACATGTGGAATCTAAAAAATACAACCAACTAGTGAGTATAACAGAAAAGAAGCAAACTAGTGGTAACCAGTGGGGAGAGGGAAGGTGGGGAGGAGCAATATCAGTAGGGAATTATAGGCATGAGCTAAGCTATGAGGATATATGATACAAAACAGGAAATATAGTTATTATTTTATAATAAGTATAAATGGAATACAGCCTTTAAAAATTCTAAATGACTGAATTTTGTACCTACAACATAATATTATATGTCAACTATACTTTCAAGTTAATAAATACATAAAATAGTAAAAAACAATAATAATAGTTATAAAATGAAGCTATAGCTCCATACACTGCATCGATTGAAAGGAGATTTTTGAGACATGTGGAAATTTGAATACTAACAGGATATTTATACTATGAAGAAATTATATTCAAATATTTATGATATGATAATGGTATTGTGATTTAAAATAAGAACTTTTTTAGAGATATATACTGAAATTTTTATAGATAGAGTTATATGAAGTCAATTTCCCTTTAAAGTAATACTAAGAAAGGAAAGTGATTAGGGTATGAATAAAGCCTGACTGGCAGCAAGTTAATAATTCTTAGGACTAAGTAATAGGGGTTCGTTATACTAACTTGTCCATTCTCAAATATGTTTAATATTCTCCAAAATGAGGGAGTAAGTGAGAGTCTTAGTTGTGTTTGACCCTGTGACCCCATGGACTATACAATCCATGGAATTCTCCAGGCCAGATTACTGGAGTGGGTCACCTTTCCCTTCTCCCGGGGATCTTCCCAACCCAGGGAATGAACCTACGTCTCCTGCATTGAAGGCAGATTCTTTACCAGCTGAGCCACAAGGGAAGCCCTAGCATACTGGCGTGGGTAGTCTGTTTCTTCTGCAGGGGATCTTACCGACCCAGGAATTGAACCGAGGTCTCCTGCACTGCAGGTGAATTCTTTACCAACTGAGCTATCAAGGAAGCCTGTAAAACTTTAAAAAGTGAAAAGAGGAACTTTAAAGGGAAAATATACCAGTGAATTCCAAATATAAAACCTCAAACTGTAAAATTTCTAAAAGAAAACTTGACGGGATAAAATCTTTTGACTTTGGTTTAAGCAAATATTTCTTAACTACAACACTAAAAGTATGGTAAACTTAAAGGCAATAACAATAAATTTGACTTATCCAGAAAATTTTGCTTTTTGAAAGATGATAAATAACACTTTATCATTGGGAATAAAACTCTAAGCCATTGACTGAGAGAAAAACTTTGCAAATCACATATCTGATAAAGACTTGCATCTAGACTGCAGTGTCTCAAAATTCAATAAAGTAACAATTCAAGAAAAAAAGGGCAATGTTTTGAATACTTAAAGAATCTACGTAAATGGCAAATATAAAAATAAAATGATGTCTAACATCAGTCATTAGAGAAAATCTAAACCACTATGAGATTTACTATATATCAAGTAGGTTCTCTAGTATTTTTAAAAAGGACTATCCCAGAACTATTTGACGGATTTAGTGTTTGGACGGAGGAGCCTGGTGGGCTGCAGTCCATGGGATCGTGAAGAGTCAGACATGACTGAGTGACTTCACTTTCACTATTCACTTTCATGCATTGGAGAAGGAAATGGCAACTGACTCCAGTGTTCTTGCCTGGAGAATCCCAAGGACAGGGGAGCCTCGTGGGCTGCTGTCTATGGGGTCACACAGAGTCGGACATGACTGAAGCGACGCAGTAGCAGCAGCAGCAGTGTACTTGAAAGCCATATGCACTGCTGGTAAGAATGTAAAATGAAACAGTCCTTTGCAAAATAATTTTGCCCTGCTTAAAGTGAAATGCACACCTATTTTAGTACTTTGTCATGCTAGTTATAGGTATTAAGAGAAATTAAAAGCACATGTCCATACAAAGAATTGTGCATGAATGTTCATGGCAACTTTATTTACAACAAAAACTGAATCTTAATAGGCAATTGATAAAGAAACTATGCTAAACCCATACAATAAAAAAAAACTAAACAGTGGGAAGAAAATGAACTGTTTTGCTGGTAATCATATGGATGAAGGTCAAAATAATTATGCTGAGTGAAATACCAGCAAAACAGAGTACATACTGCAGATTCCTCTTACATAACATTCTAGGGAATGGAAATGCGTATTAGCAGACAACAGATCAGCAGTTGATCTGGCCTTGGGCTGGCCGGAGATGGAGCAGAGAGGTGCAGGTGGTAGGGACTGCAAATAGGCATAAAGACATTTTGAAGGTTGGGTATGTGTTCCTTTTCTTGATAATGCAGATGGTTTCCGGTTAGATACAAATGCAGATCTTAACCTGAGAAATTTATATGTTCAGTTTGTTACAGTGCCATGAGGCATGTGTGCACAGTCGTGTCTGACTCTTTGCAACCACATGGATTGTAATCAGCCAGGGTCCTCCCTCCATGGAATTTTCCAAGCAAGAATACTGGAGTGAATTGCCATTTCCTTCTCCAGGGACTCTTCCCAACCGAGGGATCAAACTCATGTCTTTTGTGTCACCTGCATTGGCAGGCAGATTCTTTACCAGCTGAACAGTGCCATGTGTTTCAATAAAGCTGCTTTTTAAAAATCAGAGAACACAGCAGAATAAATCTGGAAAATTGGAGTTTATGCAATTTGAAGTTTAAAATGCTTATAGTTTGCTTACTTTAAGAATTTAGTATAAGAATGTTTGTTTAAGAATAAAGTACAGTTTTGTAGCCACCCAGTGGTCATCCTTTCCTGTTTTGATAATGGCATACTTATTCCTATTTGGGTAATTGACTCTTCCTCATTGTGTGCAGTCCCAAAGAGACCCTCAATAAATTTCCCTGACCCTCTTCATTAAGGAGGAGACATATAACCAAAATAGAATTAGTGGACTTTGTATCTCCCCAGGCATTGATTTTTAAGTGAAGAGATTTAAGGGGACTAAAGCAGTTGGAGTTTATTAATCTTGGCTGTAAAAACTTAAAACAAAATAAAACAAAACTGCAAATGAGTTTCTATAACTAGAACCCTGAAGCTTCCTGTTGCTTTTCGAGCCTGGTTCCTACTGTTTTCTGAGCCTGGTTCTATATCAATTTCCCCCACCCACTGCTTTTTAAAAAATTCTGTGAGCTAGCTGATACCTTGCCAATAGATTATTTTTATGCTTAATTCATCTAAATAAAGTTTTAGTTATTTATAGGAAAAAATTGTAAAAAGGAAAAATTAAATGGGGAGAGAGACGTCAACTGTAGTCTCTCTCAAGTTGTATGATTGAAACATTTTCTATACCCTTGAAATCTTGCTGAATAAAACAGACAACATTGCATTTTTAATAAAATACTGAAGATTTGTATGCTTTGGGAAAAACAAGAGCTTCCAATCATCCTCAAGTAAGAGTTCAGCCAAAGAGATTAAAAGAATCCTTTCAGACTCTTTCCACTAGTGCTTTCTTACTTTCATCTGTCTTGTTGTTGATAATGGGGGAGGTGAAGAGGTTTCGTGTATCTTTACCACTCAGTCATACTGGAATACTGGCTTTCCTAGGGTTGCTGGACACATAGCTGGAGCTTTGACCCTAAATTGCATGATCTTTTTTTCCCTTCTCCTTTGTAGACAACCTCCCACATTTATTCTTTGCATGTTATGTTTTGCACAGAGCTATCTTAGGCCCCCTTTGTTCTCTCATCTACACATCTTTCTTGTGTGAGCTCATCTATCTCCAAAGACTTCTATGACTATCTAGTATTTGGTGGCCCCTAACTCTATCTTAGATCTCTTACAGGTCTAGACTTATTAAGTCTCTTGCTTGTTAGACATCTTAAGCATTTAGTCACATTTGACTCTTCGAGGCCCCATGTACTGGAGCTTGACAGGCTGCTTTGTCCATGGGACTTCCCAGACGAGAATACTGGAGTGAGTTGCCTTTCCTTCTTCAGAGGATTTTCCTAATCCAGTGATCGAACCTGGGTCTCCTGCATTGCAGGCAGATTCTTTACCATCTGATCCACCAGGGAAGTTTTAAATGAAACCTGCCCAAGACTGAACTCATCATCTATGCAACCTTAAATCTGTTCCTATTTTCATGTATCCTGAATCCACCAACTTATTTAAAGCCCCCTTTTTTCATGCCCCAACTCAAATAATCATCAAGAATTATTGTGCCATCTGCAGATGTAAAAAATTTATCATTTTCAATAAAGAACAAGACCCATGAAGGCAGGGGTTGTGCCAGTCTGTTTTCAGTGGATGCATCTTGAGCATCTAACACAATGTCCAGCACACAGTAGACATCTTGATATTTAAACTGATAAAAAGATATTAGTTATCCCAAATTGTTTTAAAAGTCTAGAAGCTTGGGTAAAAATGCTCTAGAAAGTGGGCATAGAGGGAACATACCTTAACATAATAACAATCATATATGAAAAATCCACAGTTAACATTATTCTCAATTATAGAAAGCTGAAAGCATTTCCTCTAAGATAAGAGACAAGACAAGGAGGCCCACTCTCACCACAATTATTCAACATCATTTTGAAAGTCCTAGCTGCAGCAATCAAAGAAAAAGAAATGAAAGAAATCTAAATTGGAAAAGAAATAGTAAAATTATCACTGTTTTCAGATGACATAACATTATACATAGAAAATCCTAAAGATGCCACCAGAAAACTACTAGTGTTAATCAATGGATTTGGTAAAGTTCCAGGATACAAATTAATACACAGAAATTTCTTGGATTCCTATACAGATAGCAACAAAAAATTAGAAAGAAATTAAGGAAACAATCCCATTTACCATTGCAAGAAAAAGAATAAAATACCTAGGAAAAAACCGACCAAGGAGGCAAAAGACCTGTACTCAGAAAAGCATAAGATATTAAAGAAAGAAATGAAAGATGACATAAACACATGAAAAGATGTGCTATGTTCTTGGGCTGGAAGAATCAGAAATAGAGACCAGTGGAACAGGATGGGAACCCAGAGATAAAACGAGACACTTATGTTTACTTAAACTAAGACACAGGAGGACAGAACGTACAATGGAGAAAAGACTCTTCAATAAGTAGGGCTGAGAAAACTGGACAGCTACATGTTAAAGAATGAAACTAAATGAAAACTACAACAGTCTCTGGGACTTCCCTGGTAGCTCAGTTGGTAAAGAATCTACCTGCAATGCAGGAACCCATGTTTTATCCCTGGGTCAGGAAGATCCCCTGGGGAAGGATATGGCAACCCACTCCAGTATTCTTGCCTGGAAAACCCCATGGACAGAGAAGCCTGGAGGGATACAGTCCATGAGGTCACAAGAGCAGACACAACTTACCTACTAAACCACCACCACCACCACAAGCCTCTAACACTATACACAAAAATAAACTCGAAATGGATTAAAGAACTGAATGTAAGGCCAGGCACTATAAAATTCTTAGAGAAAAACATAGGCAGAACACTCTTTGACATAAATCCTGGCAGGATTTTTCCTGACCCACCTCCTAATGAATATAAAAGCAAAATTTAACAAATGGGACATAGTTAACAGCTTTTGCACAGAAAAGGAAACCATAAACAAGACAAACAGCCCTCAGAATGGGAGAAAATATTTGCAAATGAAACAGCTGATGAGGATAATCTCCAAAATTTAGAAACAACTCATGCAGCTCAATACTTAAAAAACTGAACAACCCAATCAAAAAATGGATGGAAGACCTACATAGACACTTTCCAAAGACATACAGATGACCAAGAGGCACATGAAATGATGTTCAACATCACTCATTTTTAAACAAATGCAAATCAAAAGTACAATGAGATACCACCTTACACCAGTGAGAACGGCCATCATAAAAAAAAATCTACAAACAATAAATGCTGCAGAGGGTGTGGAGGAAAGGGAGCCCTCTTATACTGCAGGTGGGAATATAAACTGATACAGCCACTATGGAGAACAGTATGAAAGTTCCTTAAGCTAAAAATAGAACTATAACCCAGCAATCCCACTACTGGGCGTATACACAGGAAAAACCATAATTCAAAAAGATGCATGCACCACAATGTTCACAGCAGCACTAGTTACAATAGCCAGGATATGGAAGCAACCTAAATGTTCATCAACAGAGGAATTGATAAAGAAGATATGGTTCCATATATACAATGGAATATCGCAGTCATCAAAAGGAACAAAATTGTGCCATCTGCATAGATATGGATGAATTTAAGAGACTGTCATCAAAGTTAAGTTAAAAGAAAAAAAAATATATATATATTTATCCATATATGTGGAATATAGAAAAATAGTACAGATAAACCTATCTGCAAAGCATAAAGACACAGAGGTAGAAAGAAATATATGGACACCAAGGGGAGAGAAAGGGAATGGGAAATGGATTGGGAGGTTAGGATTGACATATATATGTATTACTATGTATGGGATAGATAACTAATAAGAAATTAATATATAGCACAGGGGAAAATGAAAGAAGTTACAATCTTTTTATAGGACATCCATTAAGATAATTCTAAAATGTATCCAATATATATTAGGTACAGACAAATATTGTTTGAGTTCACTTATATGAGGTATCTAGGTCTAATTCATAGTCAGAAAGTACATTGGTAGATGCCAGAGGCTGGAGCTGGGGTGGAGGGAGGAGAATGAGGAGTTAGTGTTTAATGGGGACAGAGTTTCAGTTTAGGAAGGTGAACAATTCAGGAGATAGATGATAGTGAGAGCTGCACAACAATGTAAATGTACTTAGTGGCACTGAACTGTATAGTTGAATATGGTTAAAATAGTATGCTTTACATGTGACATATCACAATAAAAAAGACATTAAAAAAGTCTACATGTTTGACAATTGAAAGCTTAGGGAATTTAGATCCGTTGCATCCTTTAACTCCATATGGTCAAAATTATGCATTTTTGTCTATTTTAATAGTTAAGGAGTTTCATTCCAGGAGTTTAGGGAATAAGAATGGCAAGATACATAAAGGAACGTAGTCATGGCAAACATACTCCACAATGCTTAGGTTTGTGAAAAATGATAAACAGAAGAAAAAAAATAAGACAAAACAAAAATGGCAGGACATAATGGGTCTGGTGCTTCCCATTCCAGTAGTTATATGAATAAATAGACTCTTGGTCCCAACACATAGTTATTCTCCTTAATGGTATCCCCTCAGTGGTACTTAGGCCAAGTGCAGAGAGATTGTGGTCAAATGAGAGCCTAGGAGGGAAGGGCTAAAATTTTTACTTTGTTGAACAAAGGAGGCAAAGAATGCAAAATCTTTTGTTAGTTCAGTTCAGTCGCTCAGTTGTGTCTGACTCTTTGCGACCCCATGAATCGCAGCATGCCAGGCCTCCCTGTCCATTGCCAACTCCTGGAGTTCACTCCGACTCGCGTCCATCAAGTTGGTGATGCCATCTAGCCATCTCATCCTCTGTTGTCCCCTTTTCTTTCTGCCCCCAATCCCTCCCAGCATCAGTGTCTTTTCCAATGAGTCAACTCTTCGCATGAGGTGGCCAAAGTACTGGAGTTTCAGCTTTAGCATCATTCCTTCCAAAGTAAAAAAAAAAAAAAAAAAAAATTGGCCTTGGAATTTATTAGTTATCACCCTTCTAATGACTTATTCAAAGTTCTGAATTTTAGGGTTTCAGTGCAATTGGTGATTGTATTTAAAAAAATCTAAAAAATAACCCAGCTTTAAATACCACTGTCTTACAAAAGAATCTGCAATCTTTTTGTTAAACCAAAATGCTTATAGAGTTTTATCTGTACAGTATAAGTCAAAGGTATCTTTTATTGTATTACCATTAAAAAACAAGATATGTAATTTAAATAATCACAGCCTGAAGGACTCTTTCAACATTTACACAAAATGGATTACCTCAATTTACTGAAAAGTATATTTATTCTGAGGAAATACATTGAGTTCCTTTTGTACAATTCTGATTTGACAAAAAGAATGCAAAGCATAGTAAGTAAAACACTGGGTTGGCCAAAAAGTTTGTGTTTTTCCATTGAAATTTTATGGAAAATGCCTAGTGAACTTTCTGGCTAATTCAATACATAGCTTACCTGCTGGTTTCCTTATCAGAGTTATGAATGTGGAAAAGAAGTTGTGAAACTACAGAGATACTCAGATTCCTTCCAATACAAAGATTTTACTCTGAGCTATTTGACCTCATCATCACTAATGCAATGCACTGTAATTTACAACCATCCCTTACTTTGCTTTGCACCCTTTGTGTTGACAAGATCAGTAACAGGATACCTCCAACATTCCAATTTCAGATTATGACCTCATCTTATATCACTTTGGGCTTCCCTGGTGGCTCAGACAGTAAAGAATCCGCCTGCAATGTGGGATACCTGTGACATGAATAACGAAGTAGGCCAAGGAAGAGTCATGGAGGAGGAGTATCGCAGGCAGCTGCTGTTGTTCAGTCACTAAGTTACGACTGACTCTTTGTGACGTCATGGACTGCAGCACATCAGTCTTCTCTGTCCTTCACTATCTCCTGGAGTTTGCTCCAAGTCACATCCATTGAGTCAGTGATGCCATCAACCATCTCATCCTCTGTTACCCTCTTCTCCTCCTGCCTTCAATCTTTCCCAGCATTAGGCTCTTTTCCAATGAGTGGGCTTTTATAATCAAGTGGCCCAGCAAATGCAAGGGTATGAGTCTGGGACAAAGGTGTTGGCTTAGAGGGAACAATAAGACACTAAGTGAAAACAATCAAGTAGCAGAGTTTGGCAAGGATCAAGTCATAAAACAGAATTATATGTAGAGCATGATAATGTTTATTGCAAAAATAGAAAGGGATGATTTAACCTTCCTGTAAACAAACTATACCCTTCTAGCTTTCTCTAATCTGTGTTTCCTCCTGACACTATGAAGATGTGCCTGTGGTCTCACTAAGGGCCAGTTCTGTGCTTCTGACTTGTACTGTACCCCTTCTTTTCCTTCTAAACGTTTCACTCTTTTGTTACCCTCTCTTGTCATCTAATACCAACACTTTTTTTCTGTTCTACTGAATAATTTACACTAATGTGCTCTGGTATTTCTATTCTTACAAGAAAAATATTACTTAAAGTCTCACATTTTAAATTACATTCTGCACTTACATTATATAACAGCATTTGATTCTTTTTCATACCATTCATTGTAACTGATAATGGAAACAAAGTCCAATGCTATAAGAGCAATATTGCATAGGAACTTGGAATGTTACGTCCATGAATCAAGTCAAATTGGAAGTGGTCAAACAGGAGAGGACAAGAGTGAACATCACCATTTTAGGAATCAGAGAACTCAAATGACTGGAATGGGTGAATTTAACTCAGATGTTAATTATATACACTACTGTGGGCAAGAATCCCTTAGAAGAAATGGAGTAGCCATCATAGTCAGCAAAGGAGTCCAAAATGCCATACTTGGACACAATCTCAAAATGACAGAATGATCTCTGTTCGTTTCCAAGGCAAACCATTCAATATCACAGTAATCCAAGTCTATGCCCCTACCAATACTGTTGAAGAAGCTGAAGTTGACTGGGTCTATGAAGATCTACAAGACCTTCTAGAATTAACAGCCAAAAAAGATAATGTCCTTTTCATTATAGGGGACTGGAGTACAAAAGTAGGAAGTCAAGAAATGCCTGGAGTAACAGGCAGATTTGGTCTTGGAGTACAGAATGAAGCAGGGCAAAGGCTAACAGAGTTTTGCCAAGAGAACAAACTGGTCATAGCAAATACCCTCTTCCAACATCACAAGAGAAGACTCTACACATGGACATCACCAGATGGTCAATACTGAAATCAGATTGATTATATTCTTTGCAGCCAAAGAGGGAGAAGCTCTATCTAGTCAGCAAAGACAAGACTGAGAGCTGACTGTGGCTCAGATCATGAATTCCTTATTGCCAAATTCAGACTTAAATTGAAGAATGTAGGGAAAACCACTAGACCATTCAGGTATGACCTAAATCAAATCCCTTATAATTATACAATGGAAGTGACAAATAGATTCAAGGGATTAGATCCAATAAACAGAGTGTCTGAAGAACTATGAACCGAAGTCTGTGACATTGTACAGGAGGCAGTGATTGAGACGATCCCCCCCGCCCCAAAAAAAGAAATGCAAAAAGGAAAAATGGTTGTCTGAGGAGGCCTTACAAATAGCTGAGAAAATAAGAGAAGCTAAAGGCAAAGGAGAAAAGGAAAGATATAAGCATCTGAATGCAGAGTTCCAAGGAATAGCAAGGAGAGATAAGAAAGCCTTCCTCAGTGATCAATGCAAAGAAATAGAGGAAAACAGTAGAACAGGAAAGACTAGAGATGTCTTCAAGAAAATGAGAGATACCACGGGAACATTTCATGCAAAGATGGGCTCAATAAAGGACAGAAATGGTATGGACCTAACAGAAGCAGAAGATATTAAGAAGAGGTGGTGAGAATACACAGAAGAACTGTACAAAAAAGATCTTCATGACCCAGATAATCACAATGGTGTGATCACTCACCTAAGAGCGAGACATCCTGGAATGCGAACTCAAGTGGGCTTTAGGAAGCATCACTATGAACAAAGCTAGTGGAGGTGAGGGAATTCCAGTTGATCTATTTCAAATCCTAAAAGATGATGCTGTGAAAGTGCTGCACTCAATATGACAGCTAATCTGGAACACTCAGCAGTGGTCACAGGACTGGAAAAGGTCAGTTTTCTTTCCAATCCCAAAGAATGGCAATGCCAAAGAATGCTCAAACTACCTCACAATTGCACTCATCTCGCATGCTAACAAAGTAATGCTCAAAATTCTCCAAGCCAGGCTTCAACAGTACGTGAACCGTGAAATTCCAGATGTTCAAGCTGGTTTTAGAAAAGGCAGAGGAACCAGAGATCAAATTGCCAACATCTGTCGGATCATCGAAAAAGCAAGAGAGTTCCAGAAAACATCTATTTCTGCTTTAACGACTATGCAAAAGCCTTTGACTGTGTGAATCACAACAAACTGTGGAAAATTCTTAAAGACATGGGAATACCAGACCACGTTAAGTGCCTGAGAAATATGTATGCAGCACAAGAAGCAACATTTAGAACTGGACGTGGAACAACAGACTGGTTCCAAATTGGGAAAGGAGTACGTCAAGGCTGTAGTATATTGTCACTCTGCTTATTTAACTTCTACACAGAGGACATCATGCAAAATGCTAGACTGGAAGAAGCACAAGATGGAATCAAGATTGCCGGGAGAAATATCAATAACCTCAGAGATGCAGATGACACCACCCTTACGGCAGAAAGTGAAGAACTAAAGCGCCTCTTGATGAAAATGAAAGAGGAGAGTGAAAAAGTGGACTTAAAGCTCAACATTCAGAAAACTAAGATTGTGGCATCTGGTCCCTTCACTTCATGGGAAATAGATGGGGAAACAGAGGAAACAGTGACAGACTTTATTTTGGGGGGCTCCAAAATCACTGCAGATTTTGACTGCAAGCCATGAAGTTAAAAGACACTTACTCCTTGGGATAAAAGCCAACTATGATCAACTTAGACAGCTTATTAAAAAGCAGAGACATTACTTTGCCCACCAAGGTCCATCTAGTCAAGGCTATGGTTTTTTCAGTAGTCATGTATGGATGTGTGATTTGGACTATAAAGAAAGCTGAGCACCAAAGAATTCATGCTTTTGAACTGTGTTGTTGGAGAAGGCTCATGAGAGACCCTTGGAGAGCAAGGAGATCCAACCAGTCCATCCTGAAGGAAATCAGTCCTGAATATTCATTGGAAGAAGTGATGATGAATCTGAAACTCTAATACTTCAGCCACCTGATGCGAAGGATTGACTCGTTGGAAAAGACCCTGTTGCTGGGAAAGATTGAAAGTGTGAGAAGAAGGGGTCAACAGAGGATGAGATGATTGGAATGTATCATCAACCCAATGGGTGTGAGTTTGTATAAACTCCAGGAGTTGGTACAGGACAGGGAGGACTGGCATGCTGCAGTCCATGGGGTCACAAAGAGTCAGACACAATTGAGTGACTGAACTAACTGACCCTTTCACAGAATACTTAAATTTAAGTTATACTGGTTTTCTCCTTGTCGTCATCTCCCATTCTCCCATTTTCTTTCAAGGTATATTTCATCAGGCTTTCATCCTCCACTTTGCTAAAACTGTTCTCATTCATTTCTATTAACATTCTCATGCTTCCCAGCAGAATTTAACACAATTGACAACTATCTAATTTAGTATCTACCCAAACTTTGGATAGTGAAGGACTCCAGAATTTTATTTTAAGCTTCATTCTTTCTCTAAAAAGTCTTCCAATATAATCTTACCTAGTTGTGCTGCTTGAAATAATGTGAACTGGGCAATAAGTTCCAAACATATGTCCTTACATCTAATTTTTCCTCTGAGCTCCAAATTCATAAACCCAACTGTCACTGGAATGACTAATAGACATCTCAAATTAAACATGTCTAAAATAGAACTTTTTGATTTGTGTCTCCCTCCCTACAACAAGATTTTCCATCAATCTTTCCTATCTCAATAAAGAACACAATCACTCACTCAGTTGCTCAAAACAAAAAAACCTTGAGGTCAGTCATAATGCCTTTTTTTTTCCCTCACCACCACTTGTTTCGACACACACACACACACACACACACACACACACACACACATACTTCAGTATTAAATCATGTCAGGCTTGCCTCTAATATATACACCAACTTTCATCATGCTTACTTCTTCATTGCTGTTCCCCTAGTCTAAGACACTATCATCACTCATTAGGCTATGGCACTGACATCTACACTGAGTTTTCCACGTAAGTAAATTTGGTCAGGTAAAATTCATTCATTGGTGGCAGCCAGTGCATCTTTTAAAATGTAGATGAAAATTAGAGGTTTTCAGCCTTGCTGAAAATCTTTCTATGGTTTTTCAGAGCACTTTGAAAATTCAGATCTCATGCTCTACACATCATTTTGTTTTATGACTTGATCCCTGCCAAACTCTGCCACTTGACTGTTAACCACTGAGTGTCTTATTGTTCCCTCCAAACCAGCCCCTTTGTCCTGGACTCATACCCACCCTTGCACTTTGCTGGGCTACCTGATATGAAAAGCCCACCCATTGGAAAAGAGCCTAATGCTGGGAAAGATTGAGGGCAAGAGGAGAAAGGCATAACAGAGGATGTGGTTGGATGGCATCACTGACTCAATGGGTATGACTTTGAGCAAACTCCGGGAAATAGTGAAGGACAGAAAAGACTGGCATGCTGCAATCCAGGAGGTCACAAAGAGTCAGACATAACTTAGTAACTGAACAACAACAGCTGCCTGCAATATCCCTACCCCAAGACTTTCCCTTGGCCTACTCCTTCTTATCATTCATGTCAAAGCCTAACTGACAAACATAACTCTGTTGCCTCCCCATGTCCTAGTTTTATTGCCCAGATTTTGTTTATGTCACTTTGCAAAACCTATAATGATCTTTTAATGTATTTGTTCATTTGACATTTTTCTACTCTTCCCCTCCTACCCCAGTATATGAATGTCAGATGAACAACGACCTTGTCTGTTTCTTAATCCTATCTTGAGCACTGACAATATCAGAAGCTGCTGCTGCTAAATTACTTCAGTCGTGTCCAACTCTGTGTGATCCCATAGACGGCAGCCCACCAGGCTCCCCCGTCCCTGAGATTCTCCAGGCAAGAACACTGGAGCCGGTTGCCATTTCCTTCTCCAATGCATGAAAGTGAAAAGTGAAAGGGAAGTCGCTTAGTCATGTCCTACTCTTCGCGACCCCATGGACTGCAGCCCACCAGGCTCCTCTGTCCACTATATACCTTAAGAAAAATTAGTTGAATGAATGGTAGGAATGAGTATGAAATATGCACAATTAATGGAAGAAAATATTCTTATCATGATTTTATTTCAATAACAGTAATAATTTTGAAACTTTTGCGAAGTCTAGTTTTGTGTAGGCAAAGGTAGCAATGTTAAGTGGGAAATTCTATAATTTTCATGTTACACTTACTCCTCTGTCATTATTGCTAGGAGTTATGGTACTTAATTAAGAATACATTATCTTTGAGAAATTTCATACATATAGGTACATATATTGATATTTTTATAACTATTACTTATAGAAAAATCCCCCAAATACTGAATTTAATAAATTACAGGTATTTTCCCTTTCTTTTTTATAATATTGGAACTAATCTCCTCTGCTACCACCAATGAAAAAGTGAAAAAGCTTAAAAATAGACTTTTCCAATTAGTGCAAACATACTATTAATATGTTCTATTTCTATTGTAGCTCAAGCTAATTGGAGGAACAATCTAGGGGAAAAAAAGGGAAATTTTGCCTTGTTGATCTAGAAATTTATGGATATCCTTGTTGAAAGAAAGTCAAGCTTAGGGTAAGGAGTAAAAAGAGCTGCCAATCATGAAATACAACTGTATAAGGATTTCAGAAAATCCTCTAATGGCAAATTTTGACATTATTAAATTATGTCACTTAAAGACTGGAGATAGATTGTGTGTTATCTTCAAGCTATTTTTTAAATGTCCCTACTTTGATTCCTCTATAGCACACATTATGTTCATTCATGGGTGTATTCCACTTAAGCTTCTAAATGTCTTATCATCCCTTTCCAGGAATTTAAATAGCTCTGTTTCTAACAGGGACTATAAAGCACCAGGATGATATAATCATAATTTCAATCTGAGAACTTTCCTCTACAAATGAGTTAGCACACATTTGAGGTATGAATCCTTTAATTCTAAGTTTATTTAAAATAGGTATAATAAGATGAGGCTCTGTTATAAAGTGAAAATATATTCTCCATAACTTCTTTGATTTCTAGCCCTCCGAACAATAGAGATACACATACTCTTGCCATACCTAGGGGAGACATGAATAAGTATAACAAATAAATAAGTTTTGGAAAGTTAGAATATTTGAAGGAACAGCCTCATTTTGTAAAAGATATTTCGACAGCTTCCCTATCAATATTTGTCTAGCAATGGATTCAGCTCTTCTTCTGTCAAGGGTTAGTTCATACCTTTGTCATCCAATTCCTTGATCTATTAACTAATTATTTTTATATTATTCATTATAAATTAGGCATTGACACAGGTACAGGGGATAAATACCCAAGTTAAAAAATTTGTTCTAGCCAAAAAGTTCTTTAAAATCTAGTGGAGAGATTCACAGATAGACTAAACACTGCACAATGATATCATTATTGCTACAATGGGAATGTACATAATACAGTATGTTCTAGTCTGCCTGAAGTATTCAGGAGAGAGTCCCAGAATCTGCTCATACCTATAGTCAACCATCCCTGAAAATGAGTCCTGTCTGCTCCAGTGCAGGCTTATTTGAAAGGATTGGAGATCACTTAATGCAAAGACTAGGTAACAAGAACATGCAGGAAAACTAAGGAACTGAACTACAAAAACTAGACTCAAAACATGTTGAGATGTCTGCTATTCTACTGATGGGTGGCAATTACATAATATTATATAATAATTGAAAAACTAGAGCAAGGTTAAGTACTGCAGATAAAATGGTCTGAGGTCAGCGGTCTGGGACATAGTCCCAGTAGCCAAAGGGAATCACTAAATTGGTTGGCAGTTTGCTGCTTGATTCCATCTACCTTCTATCTTTTCACCCATCTGAGAGCTAGGTCTGAAGCAATGTGTTCAGGGTTGCTTCTGATTGCTTCAAAACTACTGAAGAGTAACTATGCAGAAAGAATCAAACTTTTTGGCAAAAGTTTTCTCTAACCGTTTTATAGGAGTAAAATTTGAAATCACAGGCAGACACCAAGCTCCAAAGATGCTGGATAGGTTCCTGCTCATGGTTAGATCCCTATAAATCCCTGTTAGAATCCCATACTCTCTATGTCCTGCCCAGCTCCCTCAGATGTAGACCTGTTCTATCTCATTTGGCTATATAATTGTCTATGTGGTTCTCAGAATCTGAAACTAACCTGCATGCTGCTATGGATTTATTACTTCCAGGGATCGATCACCTCCATTCTCTATATCCCAGAGAAGGGGGATTCCTGCCACCAACATAACTTGGGTCCATGTCTACTTTGCTTGCTTTCTCATCCTGTTATCTAGAACACGCTATTCAAGTTTCTTTGAACTACTCCTCTGACAATTTTACATTTCTTCTAATCCTGGATTTTGGAAGTGAATAAAAATTTTTGATGTCAAATAAGGATGGGCCTGCCACTAAACCAGCTGCTTAATTATTTACTTTTATATGAATACATGCATCTATAATATATACTTTTTAAAATAGGAGCTTCCATATTACATATATACACAGGCACACATCTTTAAACAAACATAGGAAGTCATTACGTGTAGTTGTATACATATATAACTAAACACACATTTAATTGTATATATTTGTTTGTTGTTTTTGTTGTTTATTTGATAAGTAGTGCCCGACTCTTTGCAACACCATGGACTATAGCCCTCCAAACTCTTCTGTCCACGGGGTTTCTCAAGCAAGAATACTGGATCGGGTTGCCATTTCCTCCTCCAGGGAATCTTCCCAACGCAAGGATCAAACCCATGTCTCCTGCATTGGCAGGCAGATGGATTCTTCACCACTGAGCCACCTGGGAAGCCCTATACAGTTACATATATATAACTAATGTGATGGCTGCCTACTCTCAGTGATAGTGTGAACTGTTTTTCTTCTTTTATTCTTCCTATATTGCTTACTCTGTATTGAGTCCTACTCTTAATTTATACACATTGATTCAATTTCTACAACCACCATACTGTGCTACCTACCATTATTATCTTTATTTTATAGATGGAAACAAAAAGCCCGAGGCACTAAGAAATTAAATGACTTTCTCAAAGTTTCAAATCTACTAGCTTAAGATGCAAGATTCAATCCAGGCAACCTGGCTTCCTGTTCAAGAATTTAGAGTGACTATATCAGACATGAGTTTTAGAAAAAGGCCTTAGGACAGCACTGAAATTGGACCAGTTTTAGGGGAGAGAGGTTGTGATGTGGAAGGGAAGAATGAAGTCAGATCCCAGTGAAGAGATTACTTATATCAAAAAGACAGTTTTGACCTTAGGCAGTGTCATTGCTGTTGAGAGAAATGCTGATAGGAATCAATAGGACACAATGACTGACTAGTAAAACGGTCTTGACTTGTCCTGACATTCTTGATGGCATAAGAACAAAAAAGTCAAATGATTGACAAAATTTCTATCAAGAATTGAAGATAATACTTGACTTCACCCAGTTTTCAGAATTATTAAAAATTCTATCTTTCATGTCCTCTAAGAATAGGTTGATATTTCCCCCTAGGACTTCATTACTCTAAGTCTGATTAAATCTTTGAAAATCACATCTAAAGTAGTCTGCATTCCAGATTTATATTGAACTGAAATAAAAAGAAACACATGATCAGTAAATGGAATGGCATTTTGCAATTGTAACCGTTAATATATGGTAGACACCATTTGAATACAAGACTTTAATGTGTCATTTTCACACATGCTTGCTTGTTTGATCTCTCATATTCATTTGTTTTAAAGGGGAAAAAAACCCTCATACCATAGGTTCCATTGTCTTGTAAAATTATGACAAGATGATAAATTATTATGCATTTGATTACCTGATAACATTATTCTTATAACAGCACTTTTGTATCCTAGAGTTAATCATTTTAAAAAGCATTCTTTCTGTTTCTATACGACAAGCTTTTAATATAAGCACTGCTCTCATTAATACTAACAGTTAAAGAATATCCAGGAAATTAAACCTTTTTTATTGCTGAACTATAATCATTTAGAGACATTGAATAAAATAATGATAAAATTATCTCTAGCTCACAATAATCACAGCACTGTTATTATTTCTATTAAATATGTTATCCATGCATACTTTTAAATTCTTAAAGCAACATCGTTTACCAGTGAAACTGAAAGTCACTTAGTCCTGTCTTTCTCTTTGTGACCCCATGGACTATACAGTCCAAGGAATTCTCCAAGGTAGAAAACTTAAGTGGGTAGCCATTCCCTTCTCCAGGGGATCTTCCCACCCTAAGGCTTCCCTCGTGGCTCAGAGGATAAAGCGTCTTCCTGCAAAGCAGGAGACCCGGGTTTGATCCCTGGGTTGGGAAGAACCCCTGGAGAAGGAAATGGCAACCCACTCCAGTATTCTTGCCTGGAGAATCCCATGGACGGAGGAGCCTGGCAGGCTAGAGTCCACAGGGTCGCAAAGAGTTGGACATGACTAAACGACTTCACACATGGATTGAACCTAGGTCTCCCACATTGCAGGTGGATTCTTTACCAGCTGAACCATAAGAGAACCCCAAGAATACTGGAGTGGGTAGCCTATCCCTTATCCAGGGGATCTTCCTGACCTAGGAATTGAACTGGGGTCTCCTGCATTGGCTCAGAGGGTAAAGTGTCTGTCTGCAACGTAGGAGACCTGGGTTTGATCCCTGGGTAAGGAGGATCCCCTGGAGAAGGAAATGGCAACCCACTCCAGTACTCTTGCCTGGAAAATCCCATGGACAGAGCAGCCTGGTAGAATATAGCCCATGGGATCGCGAAGAGTTGGGCACGACTGAGCGACTTCACTTTCACTTTTCTCCTGCATTGTAGGCAGATTCTTTACTAACTGAGCTCTCAGGGAAGCATTTATCAGTAGCTTTCACTGATTTTTCAAATTGGAGAGCATAGATTCTTTTTAAACAATTCTCACGTTATTCTCACTCGTTTCGCATGCTAGCAAAGTAATGCTCTAAATTCTCCAAGCCAGGCTTCAACAGTATGTGAACCAAAAAATTCCAGATGTTCAAGCTGGATTTCGAAAAGGCAGAGGAATCAGAGATCAAATTGCCAACATCCATTGGATCATAGAAAAAGCAAGAGAATTCCAGAAAAATATCTACTTCTGTTTCATTGACTATGCTAATATCTTTGACTATGTGGATCACAACAAACTGTGGATATTTCTTAGAGAGACAGGAATACCAGACCACCTAACTAGCCTCCTGAGAAACCTGTATGCACGTCAAGAAGCAACAGTTAGAACCATACAGGGAACAATAGACTGGTTCAATATTGGGAAAGAAGTACTTCAAGGCTGTATATTGTCACCTTGCTTATTTAACTTATATGCAGAGTACATCATGCCAAATGCCAGGCTGGAAGAAGCACAAGCTGGAATCAAGACTGTTGGGAGAAATATCAATAATCTCAGATATGCAGATGACACCAGCTTTATGGCAGAAAGTGAAGAGGAAATAAAGAGCCTCTTGATGAAAGTGAAAAAGGAGGGTGAAAAAGCTGGCTCAGATTCAACATTCAAAAAACTAATCTGGTTTTGTGATCTGCTCATGGCAAATAGATGGGGAAATAATGGAAACAGTGACAGACTTTATTTTCTAGGGCTCCAAAATCACTGCAGATGGTGATTGCAGCCCCGAAATTAAAAGATGCTTGCTCCTTGGAAGAAAAGCTATGACAAACCTAGACAGCATATTAGAAAGCCGACAGAGTCTGTCTAGTCAAAACTATGGTTTTTCCAGTAGTCATGTATGGATGTGAGAGTTGGACCTTAAAGAATGCTGAACACCAAAGAATTGAGGCTTTTGAACTCTGGTGTTGGAGAAGACTATCGGGAGTCCCTTGGACTGCAAGGAGATCAAACCAGTCAATCTTAAAGGAAAATAATCCTGAATATTCATTAGAAAGACTGATGCTGAAGCTGAAGTTCCAGTACTTTGGCCACCTGATGCAGAGAGTCAACTCATTAGAAAAGACCCTGATGCTTGGGAAGAGCAAAGGCAGGAGGAGAAGAGGATGACAGAGGATGAGATGGTTGGATGACATCACTGACTCAATGGAAATGAGCTTGAGCAAGCTCCTGGAGATGGTGAAGGACAGGGGAGCCTGGCATGCTGCAGTCCTTGGGGTTGTAAATAATTGGACATCACTGAGCGACTAAACAACAATATGTTATTCTAAAATCCAAGTTTTTAAAAATAAATTTTGTCTTATTTGATAGTAAGACAGTTTTAAGAATTTAGTAATTAAGCAGTAAACATTTTATATTTTTCAACATGTGTTCTAGTTGCTCAGTCATGTCCAGCTCTTTGTGACCCCTTAATTGGGTCCCATCAGGCTGCTCTACCCATGGAATTTTTCAGGCAAGGATACTGGCATGGGCTGCCATTTCTTTCACTAGATCATATGCAAAATTTCCATGACAATATTTATAAAACCAAAGCTAAATAAAAACTATTCATGAAGTTAAGATAATATGACTATGATGTAAAATTTTTAACCAAAATCTGGCTTCCTAGTGGTACCACATCATACTCTAGGACTTCAGGCTAGCTACTTAAGTGTTCTAAGCTTTCTCTGCTTCAGTTTCATTATATTCAAAGTGGAGATAATACTACCTGATTCATGGGATTATTTTAAATGTGTTAATATATATATATAAAATATTAGCATAGTGCCTGAAAATAGTTACTATTTTTATATTATTATGGGGTCAATTTCATCTTGTAAAAGTGCTTACCTGAAAATAGATGGTGGAAGTTATAAAAATAGTTCTTTAAAATAGTGTATGTTTTAAAAACTCATTCTACAAATGTATACTCATGTATTTCAACATACTTCTGTGTTGCTAAATCATAAGAACTTCTCTGTTTTCAGACAGATATACTAATGAGGGCAGGCTTCCCAGGTGGCTCAGTGGTAAAGAATCCTCTTGTCAATGCAGGAAATATGGGTTCAATCTCTGGGTTGGGAAGATCCCCTGGAGAAGGAAATGGCAACCCATGACAATATTTTTGCCTAGGAAATCTCATGGACAGAGGAGCCTGGTGGGCTATAGTCCTTGGGGTCACAAAACTGTTGGACATGATAGCAACTAAGCAACAACAACAAACCTAATACGGGTACTTTGAAAAAACAAAACTACCGTGGGGTAAGAAAGAGCAAAGCAGTAGGCATAAGAAGAGCAACTTATCCAGGATAATTTAAGCTGCTACAAAGTTTCCCAAGCAGTACTAGCAACTGACTAGTATCTAGTTCTCAGAGTAAAGTATGTACAAAATTGATAGGAGTGTAGGTAGATAGAAATGTATAAGGGTGAGTAAAGCAAGACAGAAGAATAAAATCAGAATCGGTATGGTTTCTAGATAAACTTTCTCATCTAAAATGAAAAACACAGACTCAGAATACTGAAAATAAAGTGATTCAGTTTAAGATAATCCAAAGAGAAAAATATCCATAATATCCTTTTTTCTAGGAAAAGTATAGTTACTTGTTTTTAAAACAGATCCTTTAAGACCTAGCAACATTCCTGCCAGATATAAATCAAGAAACATTTCCTATCAAGAATGATTAAAAAAAAAAAAAAAAACTCAAAGAAATCATCAGCCACAGAATTAGCTGAAGAGAAATCTACAGGCAGAATGTTTTTAAACTGGAATTGCATAGTTAATTTGATAAAATTTCGTTGAAAGAAAAACAATTTTTAAAGTTAATATGTGATCATGTTTTACTTTATAGAACTACTCAAAAGTACATATTTATTACTGAGTTTATCCCATTTATATCATAACAGTTATACTTGGCATTTTTAGGTGACTGCACACATTTTTCTGTACATTTATTAAAAAAATTAAAGATAAATAAAATTGACCATAGATTGCAGCTTTCCTTATAGGACAGTATAATTTTATATTTTAATCAATTAAATGTTCAGTGAATAATTAACACTGATTTTCCTCAAAATTTAGTTAATAAATGCTAGTAAATTCCTTGAGTTCCTTCATGCTTGTGAATGCCTGTTTGTGTTGACGTTTAAGTACATTTGACTATATAGAATTTTATTGAACAGTACCAAATTGTTTTAGGACATTGTATGCTGATGTTGATAAGTCTGAGATCCCCTGACTTTTCTCTTTTGTGACTTGTTTATTATGCCAGGATGCCTTATAATTAAAAAGTTTATATTGAAATTTAATTTCTTAATAAAAGTACCTCAATGATTTTTGAATAACCATGATTTATATGTTAAAGGACTCAAAGGAAAAGATGGCCACCATACACAAATATAGTCAATTTCTGCACAGAGATTAAAACCATAAAAAATTTTAAATTAAAATGCTAGAAATACAAGAAAACTATCATTGACAAACAATTCCTTCTTTTTCAGTAGGAAATTCCTTCTTCAATAGGATTAACAGAAGACTAAAAAATGTTAAGAATCGGTGAACTTGAATGCACATCAATAAAAATTATCCAAAAATGAAACAAAGAGAAAACTAGTGAAAATAAAACGCGAGAGTATCCAAGGGTCCAATGATATGCTGTCAGGCCACTTAAATCTAACATGTACAAATCAGGCACCCAGCAGGAGAAATGTTTTTAGTTGTTCAGTTGTGGTCAACTCTCTGTGACCCAATGGACTGTAACCTGTCATTTCTTGTGTTCATGAAATTTTCCAGGCAAAATACTGGAGTGGGTTACCATGCTCTTCTCCAGGGGATCTTCCTGACCCAGAATGAGGCTGGTGGGTCAGATGGTAAAAGGAGAAGACAGGGAAACGAAATTTAACACCAGACTTATCAGGAGTTACATAAGCCACACAGAATGCACTTAAAGAAAAACAAATTTTTGACCTAAACTTCTATCCCAGAAAAAAAATATTTAAAAATAAGGACAAAGTGAAGATTTTGCTACAAGACAGACAAAAGCTAAGATGGTTTATTGTCAGAATGACTGTTCTATAAGAAATGTTAAAAGTGGTTCTTCACAGAAAGAGTAGGATCCCAGATAAAAACTTGAATCCACACAAAGAGAAGAGTGCTTAATAACAGTAAAATGACAGTAAATATAGGTTATCTTTATTTTTTTCTAATTTTACTCACTTGAAAAGATAAGACCACCTAAAACAAAGTAATAGTCTTTTGATATTTTATGCAAAATTCAAATGTAAGACAAACATAGAATAAAGGATGGCATAGAAGAATGAGAATATATTGCTGCAAGATTTAAATATAATATAAAGTGATATAATATTATTTAAAAGTAGACTCTGATATATTAGTGTTTAGTTTAACTGTTAATGAAACCGCTAAAATTTAAAAAAAAAAAACAACAACTAAGAATACAATAGTGGAAACAATATGGAGTCATTAAAAAAAAATGACTGTTCTGTTTTTCAGAACAAGGAATAAAAGGGAGGAAAGAATAGATGGGACACACAAAACGAACTATCAGGATGGCAGATTTAAATCCCATCATCAATTGGGTTATAACAATTGGGCTAAACACCCAATTGAAAAACAGATTGGTAGACAGCATATAATTTCTAGGGTTTTAAAAAATCTAAGAGAAAGCTGCTTTAAATATATGAAAATTGATATGCTAAAATTAAAACAGAAAGATGTTCAACAGTACTTAGAAGAGAAATGGATTGAGTACACCGAAATCAGAGGGTATAGCTTTTTGAATAAAAAATATTATCTTTATGAAGAAAAGTTCATAAAGATGATAACACCAATTCATTAAGATATAACAATTATATAGGTACACACATATTTTCTTTCAATTTATGAAGAAACCAATAGAACTGAAAGGAAAATAGACAAGATTTCAATTACAGATAGAGACTTCACTTCTTGCCCAGAGACAAGAGAACACTGAAGATATATAAGATTTAACAATACCATCAGTCAACTTGGTTTAATTGAATCCTGCAACAAACAAACAGCAGAATACATACTTTCAAGCTCTCATTAAAGATTCACCACATGACCATATTTTGGACCTTAAAATAAACTTCAACAAAGTTAAAGAGTTGGAAACACACTAAATAGACTAAATATAAAAAACATACCTGGAAAATCCCCACAAACACTTGAATATTAGAAACTTACTTGATAATTACATTGTGTCAAGTAAAAAGTCACAAAGGGAATGAAATATTCTGAATTGAATAAAAAATACATACAAAAATGTATGAGATGCAGCTGTAAGTGCCTAAATAAGAGTTTATACATCATATATTTACATTGGAAAATAAAATAAAAATCTCAAAGTGGATCTAATCCTGCATCTTAGAGAGGAAAAAACTAAACCCAAAGGAAGAAAGAAGGAAAAATAAATTGGAACTGAAAATGAATATGAATGCAGATATGAAAATACAGAAACATTTGTAAGGAATACTGATTAAAAAAACACAAACAGAAAATATAAAGAACTCACAATTTTCCCAGTAGAACAGAAACATTCAGTTTTTATTATTTTTTTTTCTTAAAAGAGGAACTTTGCACAGACATGCTTGGCAGGACATGGATAACAAACATATGAGCATGAAGTTACCCAATATCATTAATCATTATGGAAATGAAAACCAAAATCATAACGAGATATATATATATCTATCACCAAAAAAAATAATGAAAACTGCCAAACCCCTGAAAATTCCAGGTTTTGGCAAAGATGAGGTGTTAATCAGGGTCCTCATATACACTGTCATGAGAATGCAAAGTGATACAGCCACCTTGGAAAATACTTTTGCAATGACATTTTAATGTATACACAGATTATCATATGATTCAGAAATTTCACTCCTTAGGACTATAATGTTTCTTCCATACAAAAAAAAAAATACTGGTAAACCGTTTTAGCAACTTTATTCATAATTGACAAAAGTGGGAGATAATTAAAATGTTAACCACCTAGTGATTAGATAAACTATGGTACAATAAATAATGATATCAATTTCAGCAAGTAAAAATAAATATCTACTAAGAAAAGTAACATTGATGAACCTCGATGGCATAATTTTAAATGAAAACAAAATATAGTTTAAAAGGCTACATACGATAAGAATCCATTTATATAACATTCCGTAAAATGTGAAACTATTAGGGACAGAAATTGTATCTGTTGTTTCTAGATATTGGTGGGAGAGAGTGGAAGAGAGTGCAGAGAATAACCATAGACTGACACTCAGGAACCTTTGGGATAATGGAAATATTATATATCCTCTTATGGCGGTGGTTACACAAATTTGTCTAAACTCACAATACTGTACACTTATATAGGTTACCCCTTCTTGGATCACAACCTTGTTGTGGCAAAGAGGCTTGTGTAACTTAATGAAGTCATGAGCCCTGCCAGGCAGGGCCACCCAAGGTGGACAGGTTATAGCGAAGAGTTCTGACAAAATAGTCCACTGAAGGAGGAAATGGCAACAGACACCAGTAATTTTGCCAAGACAACACTGTGGACTCCATGAAAAGGCAAAGGTATGAAATGAGAAAATGAGCTCCCTAGGTCAGGTCAGGTCAGTTCAGTTCAGTCACTCAGTTGTGTCTCATTCTTTGCGACCCCATGAATCACAGCACGCCAGGCCTCTCCATCCATCACCAACTCCCAAAGTTCACCCAAACCCATGTCCATCGAGTCGGTGATGCCATCCAGCCATCTCATCCTCTGTCGTCCCCTTCTCCTCCTGCCCCCAATCCCTCCCAGCATCAGGGTCTTTTCCAATGAGTCAACTCTTCGCATGAGGTAGCTAAGTCAGAAGGTGTCCAGTATGTTATTAGGGAAACTAAGATCATGGCTCAGAGGTTAAAATGTCTGCCTGCAATATGGGAGACCTAGGTTCGATCCCTGGGTCAGGAAGATCCCCTGGAGAAGGTAATGGCAACCCACTCAAGTATTCTTGCCTGGAGAATCCCATGGATGGAGGAGCCTGGTGGGCTACAGTCCATGGGGTTGCAAAGAGTCGGACACAACTGAGTGACTTCATTTCACTTCTAAGATCATTATATCTGGCCCCATCACTTTATGGCAAACAGAAGGGGAAAAAGTGGAAGCAGTGACAGATTTTATTTTCTTGGGCTCCAAAATTACTTACTGTAGGGTGATTTCAACCATGAAATTGAAAGATGCTTGCTCTTTGGAGGAAAAGCTATGACAAAGATAGATAGCATATTAAAAAAAAGATAAAACTTTGCCCACAAATGTCCATATAATCAAAGCTATGGTTTTTCCAGCAGTCATGAACAGACCTCTGTGTTGGACCATAAAGTAGGCTGAGCACTGAAGAATTGATGCTTTCAAATTGTGACACTGGAGAAAACTCTTTAGAGTCCCTCAGAGATCAAACCAGTCAATCTTAAAGGAAATCAACCCTGAATATTCACTGAAAAAAACTGTTACTGAAGCTGCAATACTTTGGCTGCCTAACGTGAAGAGCCAACTCATTTGAAAAGACCGTGATGCTGGGAAAGACTGAAGGCAAAAGGAGAAGGGGGCAGCAGAGGATAAGTTGGTTAGACAGCATCACTGACTAAATGGACATGAATCTGAGCAAATTCTGGGAGATAGTGAAGGAGAGAGGAGCCTGGTGTGCTACAGTCCATGGGGTCACAAAGAGTGGGACACAACTTAGTGACAGAAAACAACAAAATATAGGTTAATTTTACTTGAAGTAAAAAATTATATATAAAAAAAGAGGAAGTAGGAAAACCTAGGTGGTAGGTGTACAAGTTTTACCATATTTTTTAAAAAACTTTGCTCTGTTATGAAGTTTTTCTATTAAATGTTAAAAAATTGGAAGCAAGATATCCCTGCCCAAATTAAATCCTTATAATAAGATCAAGAGATAAAAAGTTGCTATTAAAAGCAAAAATAAAGGTATGCAAATCAAAACTAAAATGGTAAATCACCTCACACCTGTGAGAACAATCATCATTAAAATGTCTACAAAATGTCTACAAAGAATAAATTATGGAGACAGTGTAGAGATAAAGGAACCCTTCTACTCAGTCATTTGGAAGGTAAATTGGTACAGCCACTATGGAGAACAGTATCAGTTCAGTTGCTCAGTTGTGTCCAACTCTTTGTTACCCCATGGACTGCAGCATGCCAGGCTTCCCTGCCCTTCACCAACTCCTGGAGTGTGTTCAACCTCATGCCCATCAAGTCGGTGATGCCATCCAATAATCTCATCCTCTGTCATGCCCTTCTCCTCCTGTCTTCAATCTTTTCAAGCATCAGGGTCTTTTCAAATGAGGCAGTTCTTGCATCAAGTGGCCAATGTACTGGAGCTTCAGCTTCAGCATCAGTTCTTCCAATGAATATTCAGGACTGATTTCCTTTAGGATGGACTGGTTGGATCTCCTTGCAGTCCAAGGGACTCTCAAGAGTCTTCTCCATACTACAGTTCAAAAGCATCAATTCTTCTGCACTCAGCTTTCTTTATAGTCCAACTCTCACATCCACACACGACTACCGGAAAAACCATAGTTTTGACTAGATGGACATTTGATGGCAAAGTAATGTCTCTACTTTTTAATATGCTCTCTAGGTTGGTCATAGCTTTTCTTCCAAGGAGCATGATTTTTTTAATTTCATGGCTGCAGTCACCATCTCCAGTGATTTGGGAACCCCCTAAAAGAAAGTCTGTCACTGTTTCCACTGTTTTCACATCTATTTGCTATGAAGTGATGGGACCAAATGCCATGATCTTAGTTTTCTCAATGTTGAGTTTTAAGCCAACTTTTTCATTCTCTTTCACTTTCATCAAGAGGCTCTTTAGTTCTTCTTTGCTTTCTGCCATAGTGTGGTGTCATCTGGACATCTGTGGTTATTGATATTTCTCCCGGCAATCTTGATTCCAGCTTGCGGTTCATCCAGCTCAGCATTTCTCATGATGTACTTTGCATATAAGTTAAATAAGCAGGGTGACAATATACAGCCTTGATGTCTTCCTTTCCCGACTTGGAACAGTCTGTTTTTCCATGTCCAGTTCTAACTGTTGCTTCTTGAGCTGCATACAGATTTCTCAGGAGGCATGTCAGGTGGTCTGGTATTCCCATCTCTTTTAGAACTTTCCACAGTTTATTGTGATCCACACAGTCAAAGGCTTTGGCATAGTTAATAAAGCAGAAGAAGTACAGTATGGAGGTACCTTAAAAAACTAAATATAGGCCTCTCAGATGATTATGCAATCCCATTCCTGGGCATATTGCCAGAAAAAACCATAATTTGAAAAGATACATACACCCCAATGTCCACAGAAGCACTATTTACAATTGCCAGGATATGGAAACAACCTAAATGTTCATCAACAGATGAATGGTTAAAGAAGATGTGATATATTTATCAATGGATTATTAATCAGCTATTGAAAATGAAATAATGTCATTTGCAGCAATATAGATGGATCTAGAGGTTATCATACTAAATAAAGTCAAAGAAAGACATGTATTATATCACTTATATGTGGAATCTTTAAAAAAGGTACAAATGATCTTATCTTCAAAACAGAAACAGAGTCACAGATGTAAAAAGCAAAGCTATGGTTACCAATGGGGAAGAATAAATTAGGAGTTTGGCATTAACATATACACATATATATAAACAGATACTCAGCAAGACCTACTGTATAGACCAGGGAACTAGGCTCAATATTTTGTAATAACCTATAAGGGAAAAGAATATGAAAAAAAATAGATAAGTGTGTATAACTGAATCACTGTGCTATACACCTAAACTAACACATCATTGTAAATCAAATAGACTTCAATTAAAAAATAAAGGAAAATTTTATAAATAAATTTAGCATAAACAAATTGCAGAGCATGTCAATCATTTTCTACTACAGGGTTACAAGTAAGACTCTAAATAAGATGGAATATTAGGAATATTAATATATTCATAATAACTCCTTTTTTCACATAACTTATAGTTAATACACTGTACTTTATATATGTGATTCCTTTTGATCTAAACAATGAGTATATCAGGTAAGTGATATTATATTACACATACAGAAACAGACACATACATAAGTTAAGACACTTGTCTCAAGTATGTTAAGCCAATGCCTGAATTTCAAATCTCCTGTCATATTTCTATATCTTTTATATTGAAGCATACTAATCAGAAAAATGTGCATATAAAATATTGTCTTCAGAAAAGTACATACAAAGGTAAAGTTTAAGGGATTTTCATGAACACCTGTATAACGTGCATTGCAATCAAGAAAAAGAACACCAAAATTACCTCAGTTCTTTTCCAGGGTGATCAGTATAAGAGATATATTTTTATAAAACATTTAATTCTGTGGTAATTATCACCAATATAAATAACCTTTCCTTGAAGGGTCCTCTGAATAGTCAACTATTTTACTATATTCAAAATATGATGCTATTTGTTAAAAAATTTTTTTTGCATAGCTCTTTAGGAACATTTATTTAAATAGACTGATAGGAAAAAAAAAAACCCAAATAACATCAATTGGTAGTCACCATTTAGAAAATTACTAAAAGTCTATATAAAAAAGTTAACATATTATTTGCTCTTAGTCAAAAGTGTGGTTAGAATGCATTGACTAATGGGATGCACAATATCAGTTAAAACAAGTCTTAAAACATTATTATGCATAATCAATAAAAATAAATTCAAAATGGATTAAAGACCTAAATGTAAGGCCAGATACTATAATACTTCTACAGGAAAATATAAGCAGAACACTCTTTGATCTAAACTGCAGCAATATTATTTTCAACCTATCTCATAAAGGAAATAAAAAGAAAAATAAAAAATGGGACCAAATCAAACTCAGAAACTTCTGCACAGCAAAGGGAACCATAAACAAGAAGACAACCCACAGATTGGGAGAAAATATCTGCAAACAATGCCACTGATAAAGGATTAATCTCCGAAATTTACAAACAGCTCATGCAGCTCTATATCATAAAAACAAACACACTAATCAAAACATGGGCAGAAGGCCTAAAAAGACATTTCTCTGAAGAGGATATACAAATGGCCAAGAGGCACAAGAAAAGATGCCATTTGCACAACATGGATGGATCTAGAGATATCATATTGAGTAAAGTAAGTCAGACAGAGAAAGACCAACATCATATGATGTCACTTAAATGTAGAATCTAAAAAAAAAATACAAAAATACTTATTTACAAAACAGAGACAGACCAACAGACTTAGAAAACAACATATGGTTATGGGGGGAAGGTTGTGGGAGGGGGAAGGGACAGATTGGGAGTTTGGGATGGCTATGTATACACTGCTATGTTTAAAATAGATAACCAGAAAGGAACTACTGTATAGCACAGGGAATGCTGCTCAGTACTCTGTAATAAGCCAAATGGGAAAATAATGTAAAAAGAATAGATACACGTATAAGTGAATCACTTTGTTATACACCTGAAATTAACACCTCATATATTGTTAATCAAATCTTTTGTTGTTTAGTTGCTAAGTGGTGTCCGACTCTTCTGTGACTCCATGGACTGTAGCCCACCGGGCTCCTCTGTCCACGAGATTTCCAAGGCAAGAATACTAGAAGGGGTTGCCATTTCCTTCTCCAGAGGACTTTCTGACCCAGGAATCAAATGTGTCTCTTGCATCTCCTGCACTGGCAGGCAGAATCTTTCCCACTAAGCCACCAGAGAAGCCCCTAATCAAATCTATTCCAATACAAAATAAAAATTCAAAAACATAAATTTCTGAAGGAAAAATAAAGCCTGGAGACAAAATAGGTAGGTAGGAATAGAGATAAAATAAGATTGGTCATGAATTAATTTTTGAAGCTGGGTGGTAAATATTTGGGGGTTCATTATATTCTATTTTTTATTTAAAAATTTATAATAAAAGGTAAGGGAAAAAAACCCAACATGGTTGGACCTTGAAGACATTACGCTAAGTGAGATAAATTAAATAGAGAAAGACAAATTGTGTAAATCACTTATATGTGGAATGTAAAAAACCCAAACTCATAAAAACAGGGTATCAAACAGTGGTTCCCAGATGCTAGGTAGGGGGTAGAGGGAAGAGATGTTCATGGGCATACTGTTTGCAAGTAGTAAATAAGACCTAGAAATCAAATGCACAGTATACTGAAGACAGACAACATTGCATTATAAACATCAAACTTGCTAAGAGACGAGATCTTAATTATTCCAACCACTAAGAAGAAATTATAATCATGTGACATGGAGGTCCAATGGTGATAGTAATCATGTGACATAAACATGTGTGTGTGTGTGTGTGTGCACGCACAGTGTTTGCTCAGTCACTTCAGTTGTGTCTGACTCTGCGATGCTATGGTCTATAGCCCTACAGGCTCCTCTGTCCATGGGATTCTCCAGACAAGAATACTTGGTTGCCCTGACCTTCTCCAGGGGATCTTCCCAACCCAGGGATCAAACCCACGTCTCCTCTGTCTCCTACATTGCAGGTGGATTCTTTACCCACTGAGCCACCTGGGAAACCCAGGGGAAACTATATATATATATATATATATATATATATACACACACGCAGACACACACACATATATATAAACCATATTAAAATAGTAATGTATCAAATTAACAGTACTTTAAGGTATATATTACTTGGAGACCTTAAATTTACAGTGCTATATGTTAAATATATTCCAATTTTAAAAGTAAAAATTCAAAAAAAGATGACCTTGATGTTTCCTTCAGCTTCACTAGACTTTAGACGGGTGTATTCTTGATTGCAGAACTAAATCCATAAACTCACTCCATGCATATAAGGTCAACTAATATCTGACCATGGAAACAAGAAACCTCATCAGGAAAAGACGCTCTCTTTAATAAGTAATGCTGGGAAAATTGGATATTCACAGGCACAAGAGTAAACATAGACCTTCTATGTTAGAACATGCAGAAAAATTTACTCAAAATGGATTAAAACTTTAAATATAAGATCTGAATTCATATACCTTATAGAAGAAAACATAGGGAAAAATCTTCTTATGTCTTACGAATGACTTTTTTGGATATGATAGTTAAAACACAATCAACAAAAGCAAAACTAAGCAAATAGGGTTACATCATACTAAAAGTCTTCTGCACGGTGAAAGAAAGGATCAACAAAATGAAAAAGCAACCTACAGAATGGAAGAAAATATTTGTTAACTACACATCTGGTAATGGGTTAGCACCCAAATTTTATAAGGAAGTCATACAACTGAATAACAAAAACAAGTCTAAATAAAAATTGGCAAAGGATTGAGTAGAAAGTTTCCCCAAGATATTAAAACAGGCACCAGGTACATGAAAAGGGACTCAATATTACTAACCATCAGGGAAATGCAAACCAAAATCATAATATGAAATGTCTCATGCCTATGAGAATGGCTATCCTTAAAAATATAAAAAATAGCAAATGCTGATGAGGATGTGGAGAAAAGGGAACCCATGTACACTGTTGGTATAAATTTAAATTCATATAACCACTGTGGAAAATAGGGTGGAGATACAATTCAGCAGTTCTACTTCTGGGTATACATCCAAAAAAAAAAAAAATCCCAAATCACTATCTTCTAAAGATAATTGCATTCCTATGTTTATTGCAGAATTACTTATGAAAGTCAAGACATGAAAACAAACTAAGTTTCCATCAATAGATGAATGAACATGGAAAATGTAAATATGTATACACTACAGACACACACACAGGAATACTGTTCAGCAATAAAAAGAAAATCCTGCCATTTGCAACAACATGAATGAACCTTGAAAGCATTATGCTAAGTAAAATTAAGTCAGAAAGTGCAAGACAAATACTGTGTGATACCACTTCCTATATATGGAATCTTAAAAGCAAAAAACAAACAAACAAAGAAAACCTCATAGCATTTAGATACCGAGAATAGATTGATGGTGCCGAGATGGGGGATACAGTAGGGATGGGAGAGTGGGTGAAATGGGTGAAGAATGTGGAAAGTTTCTTACAGATTTAGGGTAAAAAAGTTTGGGGATATAATTTACATCATGGTGACTAGAATAAATAATATTGTATTGGATACTTGAAAGTTATCTTAAAAGGTGTCACTGGGAAAAAACTGTAACATTATATGAGCTAATGTATATTAACTAAACTTATATGGTAATCACTTTACAATATATGCATTTATCAAGACTATTTATATACATTAAACAATGTTTTGTGTCAATAATCTCAATAAAACTAGGGGGGAAAAATGAAGAAAAAAAGACCTGAAAACTCTCTCTTTGAAATGCAAACATCACAAAAGCAGAGCTCTTATATCCCAGTCTCTGGGGAGTGTAGAAGCCCAAGTGTGTTCATTCTAATTACACAGAAGGCAGTAATCACATTGACCAACTTGCTTCTCCAACATTATCTACTACGTTGCTGCTCACTTGCCCCAGCGCTTAAGAACTCTTAACTTTTGTTTCAGTTGAGTTCAATACCTCTCCCCTATTGTAGTAGTATTGACCAAAATCTTCCTTGCCTACCTTTGTACAATTTTTCTTTGACTAATGCCGACTGTACTCTAGGTAGTAAACTATCAGCTTGAACCTTAGATATACTCAGGTAGGTAACTAAACAAATATAAATGAGTGTGATAAGCACAATGTTCATATTTACACATATGCTATAAAGAACAGGTAAGGGAGATTTTGTCCTCCTTCTTATCCTCCCCAGGAGTCTGAGGGGCTTTAAGAGGTTAGACAGATTGGAAGACAAAATTAAACAAGGAAAATTAAAAAAAATGAGTTTGTTAAGTATATATAATATGAAGGGGATTCTAGGTAGACCAAAAAAACAAAAACCAAGCATGAAGGACAATATAGAGGAAGGGAGTTTCATAATATGTTTAAGGAATAAGAGGTCAAGAGTTGCTCTAACATAGTATAAACATGTATGAAAAGGTGAGAGGTGGAGTGGCTGGAAAGACTGGATTGCATTCAAGTTTAAAAATAATTATAAGCAATGCCTAAGTAGTCTGGACTCTAGGAATTGGGAAGTGAATAGAAGTGCATCAAAAAGTGATTCAGTGCATGTTTTTGGATAGTCCTCTACTGACAGTAAAAAGGCTGATGTGCTGGCAAACTGAATCTCTGGCAGGACGTCGATGGAGAAAGCCCTGATTTGTAGAGCTTACAGATTTGCCTGGTGTTAACACTCCTGACTGTGGCTGATTTCAAGCTGCCAATGGTTTAATAACAGGATTTCAGAAGTCCTGGAAAGTACAGAAGTAACTGTGTGTTCTCATGAGTCAGTACAGTTTGCTCCAGAATATCACTGGAGGCGAGGGCAAAGAATGGGATTTGCCTAGATGAAATAAATGAGGATATGCACTAATGAAGTCACCATGGGTGTGGATAGGAGGGAATTCAATCATGTGACAATATAGAAGGAAAGCTATCAATCTATATCAGAGGTATTATTCACATTAAAAACAGTATTCTCATTAAGGATCCTTTAAATAGTCAACAAATTAAAGGTCAAATAATGTGTGTCAGAGGTCAAGTAATTTGCCCATGGTCACCCACCTTGCCAGTAGAAGAGCCTGGATTTGAACCCAGTCTGCCCAATTTCAGTTATCCATATACAGGTTATGAGTGCAACTCCTGCTCATCTGGGAAATGGACCTAACGGGGTTGTTCTGATGATTAAGTAAGTAAATAGACATTCAAAGCACCTAGACAACTACAAACATTTGTGAAAGTATAGCCAGTTTTACTAATATTGTCATTACCATTATCTTTATTTGCCACAATCATCATGCTTAATTGAATTTGTTAGCAGTGCTGAAACAGTCAACCAGAAGGTGCTAATACAGTAACGCAATTTTCTGTGCTTAAAAAGTTTACCAGCTGGAGAAAATAATGCATTTCAAATGCTGTGCATTTCAAATAGTAATTCTTAATCTTTTTTCCCCCCAAGTATAAACTAAATCGTATAAACAAATCTCTGTGTCTTGGAATACAGCCTTCTGTTGTATAATCACAGTGTGTTTTATCTTGCCCGAGAATGATAAGCTGTATAACATTTCGCCATTTTAAAAGTTAAGATAACCATCCTTTAAACAATCTGACATTATTCCTTCCATTGTTCTGCTAACGTCAGAAGCAGAATTAAGTCTTGAATTATGCCAGGAATGATTCATAATCTTCAAGTAACTGAAAACTCTGTTAGCCATAGAGTATTTCTCAAGGGAGAAAGATACCAATGTCCAGTCCAGCTTTGACCACTGGAGATGATACAACTTGTCCATGTCAAACATCATTGTGTTTTGGCATCTGTGCAAAGAGTTAGCTGCACCTCCAATGAGATAAACCTTTTAACCTATATACAGGGCAAGAATATTTTGGCCCATAGCTTTATAGCCTCTAGTGCTTTGGACCCACAAATAAATCACTCATAAGATAGAAAATTTTGCAGCAAATTTTGGACTCTAAAATAGCCTGAAAACTATTTAATTTTAAAAATTCAATAACTGCTATCAAACACACATGATGAAGATAAATGTATCTCCTGCAATTTTCACAGTTTGGCACACCAGAGAATACCTGAAAGACAAGGTCACCAGCACTAGGACTGTGTTTACACTTTAGAATTTCAGTCCTTGATAAATAAAATACCTTCACTCAAAGCGGAACATACATTCAGGAACAAGAATCAACACATCATAAATCACTGCTTCTGACTGAACAATTCATAAAAATAATCAATGCAAATCAATGACAGAAAATACATGTCACATTACTTATTGCAGGAAAATTGCTTTGTAATAGAATTACATTTGTTATACATTCAGTAGTTTTAATGTTTGTTTGTCACCTCGAGTTTCAGCCTTGGCACATATATACTCACTGTGAAAGCAAACAGTGAATTTTTTGTTATTTTGTTTTGACCAAAAATATACATACCAGAGTTTTTATAATAAAAATCTTTACTGTGTTTTGCATGTGAGCATGAAAGGGATGCTTGCAATCAAAGTGTGATGTTCCAAGGAAAAGATTATTTACATCCTTGCACAGGGGGCACGTTGAATTTCTTTTCCAGGCAAAGTCTATGTGGGAGACTCAAATATTTGCCTGAGCTTTGCAGTGAACTTTGAGTCTGTTCGCTTTCACATTGTGAGAATTATGTGAGACAGAATTTTATATGGCATCTGTTTGGAATTTTTTTTCCCTTTAACCACCAAACTTGAAATTTTAATTCAAATCCATGGGAGTGACTTACCGGTTGGTTTCACACAAACTGTGGTATGACTCTTCAATCCACCTTTGAATCTCCTGTGCACCTTTTATGAGTAGACTGTGATGGAGACATGATTTCAAGTAGAGTACATTAATGGAAATGCGAGTTATCGATTCATGGGGTCGCAAAGGGTCGGACACGACTGAGCGACTGAACTGAACTGAACTGAACTGAACAGGTCAGGAAAGTGATAGCCATGTAAAATAATAATAAAATGTGACTCACCCTTCCTAGGAAGAGGAGGCACGGCACACCACAGGAGGACACACAGGAAAGAACCAAGCACCAGGCTGCTCTGGAGGCAGTAGCGAGGGTCTTGATTCTGGAAGAAACAGGCAAGACAAATATACAGCCTCAGGACTGTCTAGTTTGAATAATTTCAGTGGGCTCTGGGGCAAAGGGGCTATCTTATACTTGGCTCTGGGGGTGTCGTCAGGGCAGGCATATCGTAGCCAGGAGGGACACAGTCCAGTGGATTGGGGAAGTGGGCTCTGGATTGGGGAGGTTATATGTGATAAATAGTCCCAGAGAGTAAGCTCTTCCCAAGTAGGAGAGTGGGGTGATGAGGACAGCAGAGTGCCAAGGAAAAGTGATTTAGGTAGACTGTCATGTTCTTCAGACTGGGATATAACCAGCATATTCGTGTAGGGCAGATATTAAACTATGATGCTTACAAAGACTACAGTGGTGATTAATACAAGGATGATTTATGAAGCATTTAGCATGTATGCGAGCCCTATAGGGCAATTAAACCAACAATTCATTGAGGATCAGCAGCTAAGGGCTCATAGCTTTCTTCTCTGGAGAACTGCCCTCAACCAACAGTTCTCAAACTTCAGTGCATCAGAATCACCTGGAGAGCTTGTTAAACCAGAGACTGCTGGGCCCCAACCCCTGAAGTTCTGATTCAGCAGGTCTGGGCTAAGGTCCAAGAATCTATCACTGCTAACAAGTTCCTCGGGTGATGCTGATCTGGGGACCATACATTGAGAACAACTTCTAGACTGACAAGCATCACCTGTCCCAGGGGGTCCTGGGAGGTTTCACCCTCCAGAGTCACTGACTGACTGAAAGGGGGGTGTGAAAGTCCAGCCCTCTTGCTGAAAATCATGACAGTTGTGTGGTATCACCCATTCTCCTGAGATCCACAGGAGAGGAGGCCATGCTGAGGCTTTGGGTGACATTCTCTTTTCACCAAGGTTCTTCCCCTACCCAGCGCTGCCTCCCTCACTTCCTACAGATTTCTGCCTAGGAAACCACTTGCATAATCCACACCACTCAGTTTTTGTTGTTAGGAAACTCAAGCTAAGAAAATAATATATTTTGGCCAAAAGTATCTTTTTATTACCAAATCTACATCCAAGAATTCTTTTTGACATTTTAAAGTTTTATTTACCCTTAATATTCCTGTTGATTCTCAAACATAGCAATGAATTTGAGAGTGGTCAGTAGTAATCAAAATGCTCAGAAGGGTAGGAAGCATAAATAGGGGGAAAATAATGGTAATTATTTGGAGAATAGAAGACAGAGAGATTAGTTAGTTGTCCTTGTTAAGAGCATCCAGTTTACCTCCTGCTTACATTGCTCTCACAAGGCAAAATAAAGACATGATACTGCCTTCTGATACTTTACACTACAAGGTACTGTCTAAATACAAAGTTACATTTTGGGGAAGAGATGAATTCATGCAAATGAGTATTATGGCCAACATTTTGATCCCTAAACTAACTCACCACAGCTGATTTATTTCAATTAATGCATTGGCATTGCTTTGTGTAGTTGCTAAGTCATGTCTGTCTCTTTTTGTTACCCCATGGACTATAGCTCGCCAGTCTACTATCTATGGAATTTCCCAGGCAAGAAAACTGGAATGGGTTGCCATTTCCTTTTCCAGGGGATCTTCCTGACCCAGGGATCAAACCATTTCCTGCATTGCAGGCAGATTCTTTACTGCCGAGCCACTGGGGAAGCTTCAATTAACTATATCCATGAATGAATAAGTGAATTAATACACACTTAATAATCTAAATATGTCAGATACCTGTCTAGCCACTTTCTGAAACATTCATTCAATATATTTAATCCTTATGATTAAGGACTCCAAGTGAGTTTTTAGAAAAAATATCTTTGTGTTTTTATTTTTTTTTAATTTTTAATTTTTACTTTATTTTACTTTACAATACTGTATTGGTTTTGCCATACATTGACATGAATCCGCCATGGGTGTACATGAGTTCCCAATCCTGAACGCCCCCTCCCACCTCCCACCCCATATCGTCTCTCTGGATCATCCCTGTGCACCAGCCCCAAGCATCCTGTATCCTGCATCGAACATAGACTGGTGAGTAAATATTCTTAGTAAAGAGCACAAACCCACGTAGTATTGCTATTTTGTCAGTAATATAATATTAAGTGATTTTAATGAATTAATACATGGTTGAAGAAGATTGAATGTCATGCCTACAACTGATTTTGGCAAAACACTGCAAAATGTGGGACTACCTCTTTCTCATCCTATTCCAAATGTTTGAACATAATTTATTACATTTAATTCTCACACTGGAAGAAAAAAGGACAGTGTTTTGGGTACTTTCTTATCAAAAGCCATAAGATGAATGAGATGGAATAGTGTTAAAAAATTTGAGAAAATGCTTCTTAAGTTACTGTTAAGGATAATTCATGCAGTGAATTCAGGCATTTCATGTACCAACCCAGGAGGATCCCAGGCTTTGGTTTAAGTGATAGTTTTGATCTCCTCTGAACTTTTTTTTTTAAAATGCTACATGTATAATGGAAAGAATCCAATATAATTGATTCAAATTTGGGTTTTCCCTTTTTTTTTTCTGTTTTATCTAACAAGTTATAATTATCTGGGTCTAGACGTCTTTGGGTTCCCAGGTGGCTCAGATGGTAAGGAATTCGCCTGCAATGCAGGAGACCCAGGTTTGATCCCTAGGTTGGGAAGATCCTTGAAGAAGGGAAAGGCAACCCACTCCAATATTCTTGCCTGGAGAATTTCCATGGACAGAAGAGCCTGGCGGGCTATCGTCCATGGGGTCACAAAAAGCTGGACAATGACTAAGCAACCAACATACACAGACAGACATCTTTATCACTCAATTGATGATAGCACTCACTTTGATGATGTCATTGTGGATGTAATGAATACTGTATATAAATTTCAATACACCATGGCCAAAATATCACAGGTTCATAAAATTAATTTCTCGTTTTTAATTTTATTCATATCTCCTTCATTTTATCAACACATGCAGTGCTCCAGACCAACTATGATGATCTGTAAACAAATTCTGCATTATTTAGCCCTTGTATCTCTTTACACCTCATACTTTTAGGACTATCAGTTACAAACTAGCTTCCCAGATTCTCTAATGAAGAAACTTTTATTCTTCCTATGAATGTCCAAGGATATGCTGCTCGTATCATTGAGCCCACTTTGCCATTATTATTGCAAAGATTATTTCTTCAATGTAATTAAGTGCAATGTTTCATTCTACTGACAGTAGGTGCCTTTTGCATATGTCCCAGTTGAAATTATCACATGAAATAGAATAACTAAATAGAACAACCATAACAGCTGTCTCCAACACTGTATCATAAGCTCTTAGACTTACGATATACATTTTGTGTCTCTGTCTATTCCTCTCCATTGTCTATTTAGTTCTATATTCCACTTCAGTGGTATATTTCCACTGTGACTCTCACACATGGACTGCAAGAGACAATGTATCACACTGCTAGAGAATATGCTAAAAACAGATTTTCACAAGGTTAAGTAAACAGTTCCTTCAACCAGATGTTTCAGCAAAAGCAAATTCATCTGCTCAAAGAGAATATGTTGCTGGGTAATGATAACATGGCGCCTCCCTGGCAGCTCAGCTGGTAAAGAATCTACCTGCAATGCAGGAGACCCTGGTTCAGTTCCTGGATCGGGACGATCCCCTGGAGAACAGATAGGCTACCCACTCTAGCATTCTTGGGCTTCCCTGGTGGCTCAGATGTAAAGAATCCACCTGCCATGTGAGAGACCTGGGTTCAGTCCCTGGGTTGGACAGGTTCTCTGGAGAAGGGAAAGGCTACCCACTCCAGTATTTTTGCCTAGAGGATTCCATGGCCAGAGGAGCCTGGAAGGCTAAGTAAGGGTCACCAATAGTCGATTTACCCAAAGCTATGCCAAGGGCAAGATAATGGCCATTCTCATGGAAAGAACAATGGGGGTGGGGAGAGAGATTTTTATATAACCATTTCATAGAATAAATTAAGTCATACGAGGAAAGCATCACCAAAATAAATAAATAAATAATCCTTTTTAATTCCCCCAACAAATAAAGTAACTGATTTCTAATTTTGGATATTATATGAGCATGACCCTAAATCTTCTGGATCATACTGCTTCCACTGTTCTACTTAGCTTTGTAGACAGATTATCTGGGTACCATTTGAATCTATAGTTCTTCTAATAAACATGTTCGTTCCAGTCTCTGAAATGCAAATCATTTTCATGATCCTTAGGAAAATGGAAACTGCAAGTTCTTTTTCTATTTCATCTCATTAAGAAGAGTTCCTCTTCCTTTTAGATAGAAATATGACGTGTGAGTAAAAAATAAAGGATTCTATAAGATATATATTTAGAAGTGATTTTTGCTTTATGGTTATTTTACATTATGGTTATTTTTCAATTTAGTTCTGTTTTCAAATGAAAATACAGCAACCTGGCTCTTCATTGAAATATACTTTAGCTTCATAAGTTTTTATGTCTTACAGACCAGACTTGAATACAGAAAACCTAAAATTCACCACTTGTTTAAAATTTGAAATCAAGATGCATTTTACTTTCATATCAAGCATTAGTAGAGGAGGCAAGAAACATCATTTTCTTAGCTCCAAAAGTCCAACTGCATGACCAATCAAGGTTGACTGATTGGAAGTGTCAAAAAGAGTGACAACCGATATCCTCCAGTCTGCTAACCTTGCATTTCAGAAGACAGATTAAACCAGGCTGTCTCTTTCTAAATTCAAATGAATTGGAAAAAAAAGAAAAATTGTGACTTGATCCATTATGGGGCTTGTGGTTAACTGATCTTGACTCATTACTGCAGCTGAACAACTTAGGGACGTAGATGGACATGAATAGTTGGTGACAAAATGGTAAGTCAAGATAGTTGCACATCTCCATCTTTGAAACAGAATAACCATGGAAATTTTAAAACACCCTCAATCAAGCAGTATCCACTCAATTGTTATTTAAAAATCACTGATAGCAGTAATAAGCTGCATAAATTGGTATGTCTTATATCCATACATATAGCATATTTGCTGATATTTTTACTATTTAATCTCAATATTATTTTCAATATTTAATATCAGTTTGCTATGATGCAGAACCAATTACTGAGCATGACCAATGTACAGTGACTATATGTACTGTTTAACTCACTGTGTGTGTGTGTTAGTCATTCAGTCATGTCCGACTCTTTCCCATCCCATGGATTATAGCCCACCCGGCTCCTCAGTCCACTCCGACCATGGAATTCTCTGGGCAAGAATACTGAAATGGGTAACCATTCCTTTCTCCAGGCGATCTTCCAGATCCAGGGATCAAACCCAGGTCTCCTGCATTGCAGACAGATTCTTTACTATCTGAGCCACCAGGGAAACACTACTCTTTGGTAAAACAGTGAAGTTGTTTGCTACTTCAAGTTACATAAGGCCTTTGATAGCTGTATAGTTGAAAATCACTTTCAGTGTCAACTTTATTATAAAAAGCAATTTTTATATGTTTGAAGGTGAAATTCAGTTGCAAAATTAGCATGAAAAAAATTTGTTAGTTTTCTTTTATGGCCATGATTTCCCTTCATTTCTAGAAAATTTAGAGTGATTCAATATCAAGTTATATCTTAGTTGTAAAATTATTAGCTTGGTAGAGGAGTGAATTGTAATTGGAAGGGTTTATAGTATGAGAGTAATATAGTCACCACAAAATAAAAAAGCTTATATACAACAAGAAAAATAAATAATATAGCATGTGACTTTAGAATACCCTTCTTGAATATCATATGCAGGAACTTATTAATTTGTTTTCTGCTATTTTATAAGGAGAAAATGAAATTTCCTTTATGTCATCCTCAAAACTCCTCAAAAAAGAATGTTCAAGTACTTAATGATGTGAGAGAGACAGAGAATATGAACGTCAACTAACTTGCCTGTGTATGTGCTATGTTATATAGTCATGACACTAAATTTCATTATTAAAACAACATTAATATTTTAAGATACAGTATTATTTTATGCACCAATATTAAAGAAAAAGTCTGCCATTTTAACTGTTACACAGTCCTAAGATACCATCAATAACAAGATGCACTTATTTCAGAGGTGCCCAATGTGAAAAAGAAACACTGGGTGAACAGTGATAACTTCTTCCTAGTAACAAGATCATGCTCTTCCCACAGTGATTCCTGTGGCCAGTAATAATACAAACAAGTAACACGCTACCTTGGCTTTCCTTTCCTCTTACTTCATCCACGGCTCAGTCTCCCATGGTGCATCATTCCCTCCATTACTTCTGAATGATAAAGTCTGCCAAAGTTCAGTCCTCAGACCACGCTTCTCTAATCCTTTCTCTTTAAAGATCACCTATGTGGTGGAAGGATCAATCTTCAATTTTAACTTAATTGCCAACCTCTCCCTGACCTGTGTTCCAACTGCCAATGTAGTAATTCCAGCGGTTATCTAAAAGACATCTTGAATTCTTTTTTTAATATAAATTTATGTATTTTAATTGGAGGCTAATTATTTTACAATATTGTATTGGTTTTGCCATACATCAACATGAATCCGCCACGGGTGTACACGTGTTCCCCATCCTGAACCCTCCTCCCTCCTCCATCCCTGTACCATCCCTCTGGGTCATCCCAGTGCACCAGCCCCAAGCATCCTGTATCCTGCATCAAACCTGGACTGGTGATTCATTTCATATATGATATTATACATATTTCAGCGCCATTCTCCCCAATCATCCCACCCTCTCCCTCTCCCACAGAGTCCAAAAGACTGTTCTATACATCTGTGTCTCTTTTACTGTCTCGCATACAGGGTTATCGTTACCATCTTTCTAAATTCCATATATATGAGTTAGTATACTGTATTGGTGTTTTTCTTTCTGCCTTACTTCACTCTATATAATAGGCTCCAGTTTCATCCACCTCATTAGAACGGATTCAAATGTATTCTTTTTGATGGCTGAGTAATACTCCATTGTGTATATGTACCACCACTTCTTATCTATTCATCTGCTGATGGACATCTAGGTTGTTTCCATGTCCTGGCTATTATAAACAGTGCTGTGATGAACACTGGGGTACATGTGTCTCTTTCAATTCTGGTATCCTCAGTGTGTATGCCCAGTAGTGGGATTGCTGAGTGATAAGACAGTTCTATTTCCAGTTTTTAAGGACTCTCCACACTGTTTTCCATAGTGGCTGTACTAGTTTGCATTCCCAACAACAGTGTAAGAGGGTTCCCTTTTCTCTACACCCTCTCCAGCATTTATTGCTTGTAGACTTTTGGATAGCAGCCATTCTGACTGGCATGAAATGGTGACAAACAACTAATCTCAAAAATATACAAGCAATTCCTGAAGCTCAATTCCAGAAAAATAAACTACCCAATCAAAAAATGGGCCAAAGAACTGAACAGACATTTCTCCGAAGAAGACATAAAGATGGCTAACACACACATGAAAAGGTGCTCAACATCATTCCTTATCAGAGAAACGCAAATTGAATTCTAAATCTACTACAGAAGTCTTGCTATCCTCAGTAAATGGCACTGGATATCCAGCAGTTTCAGTTCAGTTAGGTAGCTTTACTACTGCTACTGCTAAGTCTCTTCAGTCGTGTCTGACTCTGTGCGACCCCACAGACGGCAGCCCTCCAGGCTCCCCCATCCCTGGGATTCTCCAGGCAAGAACACTGGAGGGGGTTGCCATTTCCTTCTCTAATGCATGAAAGTGAAAAAAGAAAGTGAAGTCACTCAGTCATGTCCGACTCTTCGCAACCTCATGGGCTGCAGCCTACCAGGCTCCTCAACCCATGGGATTTTCCAGGCAAGAGTACTGGAGTGGGGTGCCATTGTAGCTCAGTTGTATCCAACTCTTTGCCACCCCATGAAGTGCAGCACGCCATGCTTTCCTGTCCATCACCAACTCCCAGAGCTTGCACAACTCATATCCATCAAGTTAGTGAAGCCATCTAACCATCTCTTCCTCTGTCCTCTCTTTCTCCTCCTGCCTTCAATCTTTCCCAGCATCAGAGTATTTTCCATTGAATCAGTTCTTCGCATCAGTTGGCCAAAGTATTGGAGTTTCAGCATCAGTCCTTTCAATGAATATTCAGGACTGATTTCCTTTAAGATGGACTGGTTGGATCTCCTTGCAGTCCAAGGGACTCTCAAGAGTCTTTTCCAACAACACAGTTCAAAAGCATCAATTCTTCAGCGCTACCCTTTCTTTATGGTCCAACTCTCACATCCACGCATGACTACTGGAAAACCCATAGCTTTGATTTTATGGACTTTGTTGGTAAAGCAGTATATCTGCTTTTTAATATGCTGTCTAGGTTGGTTATAGCTTTTCTTCCAAGGAGCTGTTACAACCTCACCAGAGCCATGACAGGCTCAGAGAGGTGCACTAGGCCAAAAATAATCCCTGAGTCATGCTACCGGGGCTTCTGGGGATGATAACTCTGGCCAATCAGAGGGATGATAACTGGCCAATTAGTAAATACCAGGAAACCCCTGTAGCCAATCAACCCTTGCCAACTCCCTGTCTTTGTTCTAAACTTATAAATACTGCTTTAAATCTGGGCTGGGGCTCTTGTTCTACTCCACTGTGTTGGATGTGACAAGAGCCCTGGCTCGAGCTAGCAATAAACCCCTTTATGCTTTTGCATTGCTGTGGACGTCTTATTCTCTCAGTTTTGGGGACTTGGACACTGAGCATAACAGAGCAAGCATCTTTTAATTTCATGGCTGCAGTCACCTCTGCAGTGATTTTCGAGCCCCCAAAAATAAAGTCTGTCACTGTTACCTATTTTCGCCATCTGTTTGCCGTGAAGTGATGGATCAGATACCACAATATTCATTTTTTAAATGTTGAATTTTAAGCCATTTTTTTCACTGTCTTCTTTCACTTTCATCAAGAGGCTCTTTAGCTCCTCTTCACTTTCTGCCATAGGGCTGGTTTCATCTTCTTATCTGAGGTTATTGAAATTTCTCCCGTCAATCTTGATACCAGCTTGTGCTTTATCCAACCTGGCATTTTGCATGATGTACTCTGCATATAAGTTAAATAAGCAGAGTGACAATATACAGCCTTGACATACTCCTTTCCCAATTTGGAACCAGTACATTATCCCATGTCTGGTTCTAACTGTTGTTTCTTGACATGCATACAGGTTTCTCAGGAGGCAGGTCAAGTGGCCTGGTAGTCCCCTCTCTTTAAGAATTTCCCATGGTTTGCTGTGATCTACACAGTCAAAGGCTTTGGCGTAGTCAATAAAGCAGAAGTTTTACTGGAACTCTCTTGCTTTTTCGATGATCCAATGTATGTTGGTAATTTGATCTCTGGTTCCTCTGCCTTTTTGAAATCCAGCTTGAACATCTGGAAATTTTCAGTTCATGTACTATTGAAGCCTAGTTTGGAGAATTGTGAGCATTACTTTGCTAGCATGTGAAATGAATGCAATTGTACAGTAGTTTAAACATTCTTTGGCATTGCCTTTCTTTGGGATTGGAATTAAACCTGGCTTTTTCCAGTCCTGTGGCCACTGCTGAGTTTTCCAAATTTGCTGGCATATTGAGTGCAGCACTTTCACAACATCATCTTTCAGGATTTGAAATAGCTCAACTGGAATTCCATCACCTCCACTAGCTTTGTTCATAGTGATGAACAAAGGCCCACTTGACTTCTCACTCCAGGGTGTCTGGCTCTAGGTGAGTAATCACACCATCATGGTTATCTAGGTCATTAAGGTCTTTTTTTGTATAGATCTTCTGTGTATTCTTGTCATCTCTTCTTAATATCTTCTGCTTCTATTAAGTCTATTCCATTTCTGTCACTTATTGTACCCATTTTGTATGAAATGTTCCCTCAGTTATCTCTATGTTTCTTGAGGAGGTCTCTAGTCTTTCCTATTCTATTGTTTTCCTCTATTTCTTTGCATTGATCACTGAGGAAGCTTTCTTATCGCTTCTTGCTATTCTTTGGAACTCTGCATTCAGATGGCTATATCTTTCCTTTTCTCCTTTGCCTTTAGCTTCTCTTTTTTTTTTTTCTCAGCTATTTGTAAGGCCTCCTCAGACAACCATCTTGCCTTTTTGCATTTCTTCTTCTTGGGGATGGTTTTGATCACCACCTCCTGTACAATGCTACAAACCTCTGTCCATATTTCTTCAGGCACTCTATCAGATCTAATCCCATGAATCTATTTGTCACTTCCACTGTATTATTGTAAGGGATTTGATTTAGGTCATATTTGAATGGTCTAACGTTTTCCCTACTTTCTTCAATTTAAATCTGAATTTGGCAATAAGGAGTTCGTGATCTGAGCCACAGTCAGATCCTGGTTTTGTATAACAAGCAAATACAGTCTTGTTTTTGCTGACTGTATAGAGCTTCTCCATCTTCAGGTGCAAATAATATAATCAATCTGATTTGGTATTGACCATCTGGTGATGTCCATGTGTAGAGTTGTCTCTTGCATTGTTGGAAGAGGGTGTATGCTGTGACCAGTGTGTTCTCTTGGCAAAACTGTTAGGTTTTGCCCTCCTTCATTTTGTACTCCTAGACCAAACTTGCCTGTTACTCCAGGTATCTCTTGACTTCCTACTTTTGCATTCCAGTCTCCTATGATTAAATTCCAGGAGCTTATAGGAACAATTAAGAGCCTCTCATGGGTGTTTTCTCAGACACTTCTATTCACTCCTATTAGGTCAAACTTTAAAACTGGTTCACAATCGGTCAATATTTTCTCCTCCTTGCTAGTTTCACCCAAACACCCTCAGCTTTATCAAGCACTGATGTCTTAGATCCTTAACTGATTTTTCTACTTCTGTAGTTTCTCAAATTCTCCACCATGTAGCCAAAAGGATATTCTTACAAAGTAAATCTTATTATGTCCTTCTCCTGTTCAGATCCCTTTATTTGCTTCTAATTAAACTTAGAAAGGTACAAAACTTTCTCTTCTGTGGCCTACAAAGTCCTATATTATTTGGCCCATGGGTTCCTATTAGTATTACTCCCTAGCACTTTTTAATGCATGCACACACACATACACCCACATGCACCCTATGACTCCACTGGAATTACAGGAACTTGATTTTTTTCTTACTTGCCACTCTATAAACAGTGTCTGGAACACTAACCAGAATATAGTAGGTACTGTGTTAACATAGTAGATAACTGAATGAATAAATGAATGAATGGAAATGATGCGTAAAGCAGGAAAATGCTTTGTCAGCACGGAATCCTTGTCTTGTCACTGATTTCTTATCATGTTTGGTCTGGTGGAGTTCAGAGTGAAAGTGTTTCTGACCCTGAGTCTGAGAACACTGAAAAGAAGCTTACAGGCTGATGAAGATGAAAATCATTTGGCTTTTGTCCAATAGTAGAGGCATTTTATCTAAAGCACTTTCTTGAGACTGTTGTTTTTAGGTCACTGTTACTAGCATCTTTATATAATGGTCAGTTAGAATATATATTCTTGAGTCCTTAGCTAATATTAAAAAACAAGGTGCTCCAAATCTCAGGCTCTCTTCAGATAACAGTTTCCCTAGCCTGTCAGTCTGAGCATTTTGAAGTTAATGATCTGCACCATATCAAACACCAAGGGGGCAGACACTGCCTACCAGACAGCCAAGTAGACTGCTGTCCAGACTGTTGAACCTAAGGCCAGGAATTTGGTGTCAAGACTCCTCACGGCTGTCTGGCTATTAGGCTTGTGAGCAGCGGAATAACTGTTGTTACCGAAATTCGTCATAGAACACTCTGTCTGAAACATACATTGAGGAAGTCAGTGAAATCTGTCTCTCTAGGGCAGAGGATCATTTGTCATTTTGAAAGAAGCTTGCTTGAGTTACGGGGCTCTGAAGGGGTTTTATAATATGAAATATTTATGTGAGGATGGAGACTGACTGTGACTTTGGGGCTGTGGAGCAAATGATGGTACTATTTTTGCTGAGAGTCAGAATGTTCTGGCAGTAGATAGAGACATCTGGGATTCTGAATCTGTGTTGGTCGTGTGATTTTCTGGCCTCATAGCTCCCACTTGATGCTCTGTGCTCCTCCTCCACTGCTGTGAGTTGATTATCCTCTAATATTAAGGGCAACCACTGGCAAATGTGCTGTAAGTCAGGAGATGCCAATTATGAAGACTTTCTGTGATGAAATGGCCATCTTCTTCCCTTGGTGGAAATTATGTCTCTTAATGGTTCAGTGATATTAAGCTACCTTTACATTGAAATTTGTAATTCACTTTAAATCATTTATCTTAGATGGATATGAGGATCCTGAAGGTGCGAGGAGATGGCTAGGATTAATGACCTTGCTAGGGAGAATTGGTCAGCTTGTTCAGACCCAGGGTACTTCAGGCAAAGAAAGAGGAAACAAGCAATACTTCAAGAATTTCATGGGTTGTTACAAGGGGTACCGAGTGTTAAACATTAGGGGAAGCATCAGTTTGACTGATACGACACAGTGAGTCAGGCTCACTACTCAGAACTCGTAGGAAGTGCTAGACTGAAACATCAGATTAAAGCAATTGGAGGAGAAATTATGTCTCACAAACACTTTGACTTGAAACTCAAGGATAATAATAGCTGATTCACATACTTGTTTTGAGAAATCAAAACAAAAAACACACATAAAAGCACCTGGTAAATTGTGAATAGCAAATCAACATTCTAAAGTACTTTTTGGTTACTTTCACTGAATGGGGATGAGCTTCCATTATTGTTATGGCTTCCAGAGATAAGTGGGACTTCACCTTGAGAAGAAAATGATGAATTAATCAGATTTAGGGCAACAAATACAGTTTATATTTATAGGCATACTTCAGAGATACAGTGGGTTCAGTTACAGGCCACTAAAATAAAACAAATATTACAATAAAGTGAGTCAACACAAAATTTTGTTTTCCAGTGTATAAAAAATGTAGGCTTACACTATATGGTAAGGTATAAAGTGTGATATAACATTATATCTACAAAATAATATATGAACCTTAATTAAAAAATACTTTCTTGCTAAAAAATGCTAACCTCAATCTGAGCTTTCAGAAAATCATAATCATTTGTGTTCTAGTAATATTGAAGATCATTGATCACAGATCACCATAACAAATATATTGCTAATGAAAACATTCAAATTTCTATAATAATAAAGAAATGTGACAAAGAAATATGAAGTAAGAAAATGCTGCTGGAAAAATGGTACCAATAGACTTATTTGATGTAGGGTTACCAGAAGCCTTCAATTTGTAAAATAAAATATAAACAACTCACAATATCTGCAGAATGGAATAAAGCACAATAAAATGAGGTATGCCAGTGTACCTGACTATCTATCTCCCTCTCTCTCTCTCCCTCCCCCTCATGTTTACATACATATATTCTTTTGTTCTCTTCTTGAAAAACAGTAAGATATTTGCTGGTCAGGGATTGGTATGTAGTGTGAAGAAAGAAATTTTCATGAACCCACATGATAAGAAGAGGGGAGATATATCAGGAGTTTGAGATGAACATGTAAACACTGCTATATATAAAATAGATAACCATCAAGGACCTACTGTATAGCACAGGGAACACTAGAAACATTTTGTAATCATCTAAAAAGGAAAAGGATCTAAAAAGAATATATATAATATGTGTGTGTGTATGTATGTATGTATGTATGTATGTATGTATGTATATATATATATATATATATATATATATATATATATATATATAACTGAATCACTTTGCTTTACAACAAAAACTAACACAGCAGTGTAAATCCATTATTCCTTAAGGGAATATTATGCCTGATGAACTATGGATGGAGGTTCATGATGTTGTACAGGAGACAGGGATCAAGACCATCCCCATGGAAAAGAAATGAAAAAAAGCAAAATGGCTGTCCGAGAAGGCCTTACAAATATCTGTGAAAAGAAGAGAAGTGAAAAGAAACGGAGAAAAGGAAAGACATACCCTTCTCAATGCAGAGTTCCAAAGAATAGCAAGGAGAGATAAGAAAGCCTTCCTCAGCAATCAGTGCAAAGAAATAGAGGAAAACAACAGAATGGGAAAGACTAGAGATCTCTTCAAGAAAATTAGAGATACCAAGGGAACATTTCATGCAAAGATGGGCTCAATAAAGGACAGAAATGGTATGGACCTAAGAGAAGCAGAAGATATTAAAAAGAGGTGGCAAGAATACACAGAAGAACTGTACAAAAAGATCTTCATGACCGAGATAATCATGAAGGTGTGATCACTCACCTAGAGCAGACATCCTGGAATGTGAAGTCAAGTGGGCCTTAGAAAGCATCATATGAACAAAGCTAGTGGAGGTGATGGAATTCCAGTTGAGCTATTTCAAATCCTGAAAGATGATGCTGTGAAAGTGCTGCATTCAATATACCAGCAAATTTGGAAAACTCAGCAGTGGCCACAGGACTGGAAAAGGTCAGTTTTCATTCCAATCCCAAAGAAAGGCAATGCCGAAGAATGAACAAACTACCGCACAATTGCACTCATCTCACATGCTAGTAAAGTAATGCTCAAAATTCTCCAAGCCAGGCTTCAGCAATACATGAACCGTGAACTTCCAGATGTTCAAGCTGGTTTTAGAAAAGGCAGAGGAACCAGAGAACAAATTGCCAACATCCACTGGATCATCAAAAAAGCAAGAGAGTTCCAGAAAAGCATCTATTTCTGCTTTATTGCTATGCCAAAGCCTTTGACTGTGTGAATCACGAGAAACTGTGGAAAATTCTGAAAGAGATAGGAATATCAGAGTACCTGACCTGCCTCTTGAGAAACCTATATGCAGGTCAGGAAGCAACAGTTAGAACTGGACATGGAACAACAGACTGGTTCCAAGTAGGAAAAGGGGTACATCAAGGCTGTATATTGTCACCCTGCTTATTTAACTTCTATGCAGGGTACATCATGAGAAATGCTGGGCTGGAAGAAACACAAACTGGAATCAAGATTGCCAGGAGAAATATCAATCACCTCAGATATGCAGATGACACCACCCTTATGGCAGAAAGTGAAGAGGGACTAAAAGCCTCTTGATGAAAGTGAAAGCAGAGAGTCAAAAAGTTGACTTAAAGCTCAACATTCAGAAAGCGAAGATCATGGCATCTGGCCCCATCACTTCATGGGAAATAGATGGGGAAACAGTGTCAGACTTTATTTTTTGGGCTCCAAAATCACTGTAGATGGTGATTGAAACCATGAAATTAAAAGACACTTACTCCTTAGAAGGAAAGTTATGACCAACCTAGATGGTGTATTAAAATGCAGAGACATTAATCTGCCAACAAAGGTCCATCTAGTCAAGGCTATGGTTTTTCCAGTGGTCATGTATGGATGTGAGAGTTGGATTGTGAAGAAAGCTGAGCACTGAAGAATTGATGCTTCTAAACTGTGGTGTTTGAGAAGACTCTTGAGAGTCCCTTGCACTGCAAGGAGATCCAACCAAGCCATTCTAAAGGAGATCAGTCCTGGGTGTTCATTGGAAGGAATGATACTGAAGCTGAAACTCCAATACTTTGGCCACTTCATGCGAAGTGCTGACTCATTGGAAAAGACCCTGATGCTGGGAGGGATTGGCAGCAGGAGGAGAAGGGGACGACAGAGGATGAGATGGCTGGATGCCATCACTGACTCAATGGACATGAGTTTCAGTAAATCTGGAAGTTGGTGATAGACAGGGAGGCCTGGCATGCTGCGATTCATGGGGTCACAAAGAGTCAGACACGACTGAGCAACTGGACTGAACTGAAAACTCTGCTTGGGTGAGGAACGGCTAAGGAGATAAAAATAGTGGAATGCACAGCTTAGAGATCTCTGGCTTTAGATCTAAAAAACCACATTCTGACTGCATCACTTTCTAGTTTGGTAATGTCACCTAATTTCTCTGAATCAGTGTTGCCACATCTGTAAGACTCAGATAACAATCTCTCCCCTTGGTACACTACATGAGGTTCAAATGACACATGGTGTATGTAATATATGAAAATGTAAAGCACTACATAAATTTTTGATATTAATGCCAAAGTAATTTGAGTTTTTACATATTAAAGTTTGAATGTGACTGAGCAACTTGCAGTCCTAACTTTAATAAAAAAATAAAGAAGTTCTAAAATGGAAAGTGGTAAAAGCAGATTGAACAGAATGGAAATGGAAGAAAATGAACATCATTTTATTCATACATTTGCCATTAACATTGCCACCACCAAAATGAGATGAAATTTTGCTTTTAAAAATGAAAGAAAATTACTTCTCCACATTTCCATAATATAATATTGCAGCATTATTTTACTACATTATCTTTAAATATTTAGGCCTTTGAATGTCAATCCAGAATATACTATTTGAAATGTTGGGTCAGTATCTGTATTCTGTACTCTTTAAAGAGGATAGCTTCCAAATATCCTTTTCAGCCAGAGGATAAAACAAGGTTTTCTAGAAACAAGTTAAACTTGTAGTTCACACATTAAGTATTACTCTGTTAATTTCCCCAGCCAATTACAGTGCTGAAAGCTTTACTTTGGGAGTCATAAAATAGATTTGTTGAATAAAAGATCTATTTAAATCTCCTCCCTCCTTCATCTTATAATACCAGCAAAAATAATTAAAGGAGGGAAAAGAAGAAAATGGGAAAAAACTCTGTTTAATCTTCTTTAAAGCTGCCTGAAAACTCAAGCAGGGGATGGTCTGATGGTTAAGATTGATTAGCACCGTCTCCCCTGGCTGAAGATCAAGCCTGTCTCATTTGTAATTTTCTTGGTACCCGTGGCTAAGGAAGAAGGCCTCCACCCTCAGACCCAGTGAGAATAACCTCTGCTCTAACTAGTCAGACCTTCTTTGACAGATGGGAATAGAGAGTAAAATATATAGAAAAAATGAAAGTCACTGAGTGCTGTGGTAGAGACAGCTGAAGAGAGATGACATGCGATTATTATTTCATTTCTAACTTCACAGTGACCCATACTTTAATAAATCAAATATGCACAGTCATTAAAATGTAGAAAGATTCTATGGAGGCAGGGAAGATCACTTTTACTAGTAAAAGAAATGATAAATTAATTATGTTATCAAAGTGAAACTTTAAGGAGGTGTTTTATCATATGCAGCCTTAGTATATTCTCTAGAATTTGGCACAATGGAAAAAATAAAGGAATACTACTTTTATCCTAAATATATTATTTAGCATTGCTTTTATGTTCCTGAAAATAAGGTGCATCACAGTTCCACTGAACATCATTAGAATAATACCTGTATAAGTTTGGTCATCTCAGGGCCCTGTTGTTCAGTCATTGAGTTGTGTCTGACTCTTTGTGACCCCATGGACTGTAGCACACCAGGCTTCCCGGTCCTTCACCAACTCTTGAAGCTTGCTCAAACTGCCCATTGAGTCAGCAATGCCATCCAAGTATCTCTTCCTCTGTCACCTCCTTTTCCTCCTGCCTTGAAGCTTTTTCAGCATCAGTGCTTCCAGTGAATATTCAGGGCTGATTTCCTTTAGGATTGACTGGTTTGATCTCCTTGCGTCCAAGGGACTTTCAAGAATCTTCTCCAACACCACAGTTCAAAAGCAACAATTTTTTGGTGCTCAGCTTTCTTTATGGTCCAACTCTCAAATCCATATATGACTATTGGAAAAACCATAGCTTTGACTATATGGATCTTTGCCAGCAAAGTGATATCTCTGCTTTTCAATGCACTGTCTAGGTGTGTCTTGACTTTCCTTCCAAGGAGCAAGTGTCTTTTAATTTCATTAAAACTGCAGTGGTTTTGGAGCCCAAGAAAATAAGATCTGTCACTGTTTATAGTTTTTTCCCATCTATTTGCCATGGAGGGATGGGACTGGACACCATGATCAGTTTTTTGAATGTTGAGTTTCATAGCAGCTTTTTCACTCTTCTCATTCGCTCTCATCAAGAGGCTCTTTAGTTTCTCTTCACTTCCTGCCATTAGAGTGTTATCATCTACATGTCTGAGGCTGTTGATAATTATCCTGGCAGTCTTGATTCCACCTTGAAAGTTACTAGAGCATAACTCAAACATTGCCATTTTCAGTCCTAACAAAATACAAAGGAGATCAAATTCTCATGTGATGCACTTCACTTTTTGAAGAAGATGCCTTTATTTCCCATGTGTACAGGTACGAGTGCCCTAGGGACCTCATTTCGCTGGTTGACATGCTTACTGAGAAAGTTTATGTTATTTCCTTAATTTTATGTGATTTAATTAAATAAATTTATCCGTCTTCAGGTTGCATGCATTGGCAAAACACATAATAATGATATAAACCAGGAAGACATTTCCAATGACCATTCTTAATCTTCCTTTTTCTCTAATTCTGTCCTAAAATAAAAGTTTAGAGTGATCCAAGAGGAAGTAGTTGGTTATTATAGTAAGAGAAGATGAAGAGAATCTTTGGAAACTCAAATAGGAATGGGGACCAGGAAGAAAGAAAGACCAGCACCCAGATTGAAAACATCATAAACATATTTTCTCTCTGGCCACTCAGGAATTCTTGCTTAGGCAAGTATTTTCTGGAAAATTGGCTTGATTATTTACTTAGTTTAACAAAATATTCACTTTTGGAAAACAAGCAGTCCAAACTGATGGGAACTGCACAGTTACCTGTCTTTATGAGAAGCTGCATTGTCCAAAGATACAGCACGGAGGAAGATAAGCAAATCCAGGCTTCCTGAAGAATCTAATCACATAACTGACTTAGAGGCAACTTCAATGATGCCAGGGAAACTATTTGAAAAGCCTGCCAACATGTCAAATCCTGCTGCTAGTGAGAGGTCTTTCAAAGGTTGGCATCTGGGTCCTGTGATTGCCATTCAGGAAGGGTGGCTGGGACTTCATGCTTAATTTCTGGTGATCATCTGCTCAGGCTATTACCTGGCAATTTGGACTGTGGAGACTGTTGTGTTGATTCAGGATGAAAGCCTATCCTGCAATTTCACTTCTGAATGAGATTCTTTCAAGCTGTCCTTTTTTATTTATTTACTGTCCCACGTTGACTTCAGCATGCATTTGCTCTGTGCTATGAATTGACTAACAACTTTTTCACACTATGAGGATAAAACTAAAAGTCTGGCTTTTTGCCCACTTGTGGCTTGTAAGTCTCATGAGTAGTGAACCACATATCCCCTGTTTTTAGAATATTGTTTTGAGAAAATTCTTTCATCAGTGATGGATCCTCACATTTGTTTTATTTGGAAATTTCTTTGATTCACCATCACAAAGCAAATAGTATCATGTGGCTAATAGATATATATTTTTAATAAAACCCTATTGCATTTCCTGTACCCCTCCCATCCCAATACTCCCAACCACAAATTATTATATACAAAAACAGAGTAACTGAATGGATTTCTAAGATATTTACCAGCAAATATTTGAAGATATAGAATTGTAGCCATGGGAAGTTTAAATATTATAGCTGTAGGTATTTATTTCTCTGTTTTGGAGTGTTAACTGAGGTACTGATGCTTATTTAAAGGAGAAATAGGCCTGTGGCTGTAACTATTCTTAAATAAAATTCTTCATATTCTGGCATCTGTGGCTTTCCAACTAATATTCTCACCACTTAGACCTGAAGCAGAACATAGTAACTTACAACCTACACCTACTACAAACTACTTTTTTAGAGCATGTCAGGCCAATCTTTCCATTTTGGTGTGTAGCTGATGAGGGAAAGAGACCAAAGCACACAATGGAGGAAATGCATGCCTTCTGTTTAGATTAAGTCAGTTTTTAATTCTTTAGATATAAATAAATGGTCAATGATAATTAGACACATGAAATGTTGATTTCAACATTATAAAGAATGAATAACAGAACTACTGATCCAAAGGCCAAAGATTATAGAGGTAATTCTGGAAGTAAAAGATTTTTAGAATTCTACATGTTGTACACAGACAAATGCATGAAATCAGAAGCAAATGCCCTGAAAAGGTAACATTCACAAACCAGGGAAGAATCCTTTGAAATTAAACCACACACAGAGAGAGGTAGAAAGGCAAAGAGGGAGAAAAGGGAAGGGGGGGAAAGGAGAAACAGAGAGACTTGGCAGAATGCAAAGACTGAATAGAAAGGGGAAAAATAGTTGTTATAGAAGATAACATATCAGAAAAAAATTGAGAGGAATATTTTATAAGAAATAATTGAATCAATTTCCCATAGTTTAAGAAACACTAGGGGCTTCCCTGATGGTCCAGAGGTTAAGAATCTGTCTTGCAATGCAGGACACACAGCTTCAATCCCTGGTGTGGGAAGATCCCACATGCTGCAGTGCAACTAAGCCCATGCACCACAACTACTGAGCCCACAACCTAGAGCCCGTGAGCCATAACTACTGAGTCCGCAAGCTACAACCACTGAGACCAGCGTGCCTAGAACCCGTGTTCCACAACAAGAGAAGCCACAACGATAAAAAGCCTGAGCACCACAACTAGAGAGCAGACCCTGCTAGCAGCACCTAGACAAGGCCTGTGTACAGCAACAAAGACCCACCACAGCCAAAAAATAAAAATAAACAAACAAATCATAGAAAAAGAACACGAATCTCTTTAGATTAGGTGGTTCTCCAACCATCTGTAGAAGAGTCAATCCTACCTATTGATAAAAGCTTCTGAACTTTCAGAGCACAAAGGTAAGAAAAAACAGAAGACTGTAAAATGTTTCCAGAGAAGTATGACTCTGGTAAACATATAAGCGATCAATGGGCACTGTGACAAGTTCGAAAATAAAGGAGTGCTATCTTCTGAGTTTTAATAGAAAAGGATTATATACCAATACAATGTAGCCTTGATGATTTCATTTGACAAAAGAAGTAGAAGAGGATTCATGACTATTTTGTATAGTTATATGTAAAATATACAATAGAAATACTCGAGAACTGAATCTTAGTTGATGTCACAATATTAAGAAAAAACAACAACAAAAAACTTTGCCCTTGGTTATTTCATTAACCTCACTGTCTTAGTTCCCTTGCCTTTGAAATGCTGATAAAACCTATTTCACTAGCTCAGCACAGTTTTTAGGATGTTATGAAGTAATTCACTGAAAATGCTTTAGTAACTGTTAAACATAATTTATAGATAAGTCTTCCATCTGTATCGCTTACAACTCCTCACTCAAGAAAAAGCCTCTCAAGCCAATATCACCATTTTATTTCATAAACACTCTTGGATGTAGTATTTCTTTGGAAATTTCAATCTTTAGGTGGCAGGTCTTCTGCTATCATTATGATGGACTGAGAGCTATGGGAATTAGGAGAGAAGGCCAAGTTTCTGAAGCGCTGTTATTGATTCATGTTTTAAATTAGAAAAATTCATTTTTTACCTAAAAGATTAAGCTGAAATGAACAAAGACTACTGTTATTGTATTATTGTGCCCATGTTCTCAATCTTTTTGAGTTGGATTTGGTACAGTGGATAGATGAAAGTAGAGTATCTTCTTGGCTACTGGGGAAATGCCTAAGAGGGCTCTCCTTCTCTATGAAACATATCCCAGATGGATGCTAGAAGTGATGTGGGTAACATTGTCTAGTAAACAGTGAAATGCTTTTCCTGATTTTAAAATCTTGAAATATCCTAGTTCTTTTATACAAAGAAATGTCAACCTGCTTTTACTCAAGCCTGATGGTCAATTTCCCTTTTTATGGTTTCTCTTCTCTAAAGGCTCAAGCTTGCTTGTATTGCTTTCACTGAAGCTTTTAATCCATTTCCTGTAAGTAGTATCCAGGAAGCTGCTATATTCCCATAATTTTCTATTCTTATTCTAATGTGTTTCAATCCACATCCCTATGGCCAAGCCAACTGCTTTTTAATTATGAGTTGGTGAGTTTTAGATAGATTATGTTTGCCTAGAAAATTTCCGGTAATATCTCGCTTTGTCATCAGAACTTAATTTCATTACAGGACTGATGAGTAGCCACAGAGCACTTTTCCTTTGGATGTCTCCTATACAAGTTCAATACAGGCTCCAGTGGTAGGCTAAATAGCATATACAAACTCTTATACATTGAAAAGTAATCAGAATAGGGTTTAGCCATTAAGGATTATCCACATGTGTGAATACTCTTGCATATAAATGATCTTCAATGGGAGTCTATGATTGTGCTACAGAATTTTACCAGTTAACTTATATTAAATTTCAGTTGCTTCATGTGTTTCAGCATTCTGGAAGAGTGTGTTTGTGGATGTATGTGTCTGTATGTGCTCTTTGAAAGAAATATCATTTAGCCACTGCTTTCATATACAGATGGTAAAGAATCAAAGCTCAGCTGGTAAAGAATCCACCTGCAATGTGGGAGACCTGGGTTTGATCCCTGGGTTGGGAAGATCTGCTGGAGAAGGGATAAGTTACCCACTCCAGTATTCTGTCCTGGAGAATTCAGGCTCTACAGTCCGTGGGGTCACAAAGAGTTGGACAATACTGAGAAAACTTCACTTTCACTTTTCAAGAAAACAATGATATTTTCAATATAAATGCAATTTATATTATAATTATATCTTTTCATAAATAGATACATATGTCATGTTCAAAGAGCTAGAGTGTTGTTCACCTAAGAGAGCAAGCAGTGTCTACAGGGAGAAGCTACTATGTCATGTCATCAACCATTTATTTTTTCAGGTGTCTGGAATGTTTATCAAACTATCTGTTTGTCTTTGTGCAAAATGCTTATGCCCAGTCATGCTTCTCTGGTGGTCACTTTTGTTTGAAGTATACAATTTTTCTTTGTTTCCCAACATCTTTGCATGACTGGTAAGATATGTTACATTTTTTTAACCCCTAAGACCTTTAGAAAGAAATAATTTAATTTGCATGAATGATTTTCTTATGGGAATACATTAGATAAGCAACTCTCTAATTTAAAGGAAGGTGACTTGTGCATTTAATTGAATCTGATAAAGCAGTTGCAAAAGACATTTTCCAAATGAATTCTCCTTATGCATTAATTATTAAATCTCTGCATTCTTACAAATATGTTGCAAAAGACACAATAAGAGAGGTATTAAACAAGGGTTAAACAATAAACCAAGATTGTATCTTCTTATTAAATTACATATGTTCTAAAAAAATGGACTGAATAAAACACATAGAAATATTGACAATAGTTATCTATGAATCATAGTTATGTCAACAATTTTACCTTTCCTCTCCATAATTTCTGCATAAAAATGCTTAACTATGAGTATACAAGACTTTTATGATCAATATATTTTTAAATGAATAATTTTTAACTTAAAATTTAAATAAGTAAGTTATTAAAAAAGAAAGCTAACCTACACATGACCAAAAATTATGACTGTGTTAGATCCATGGGGTCCTTTACTATATAAATCACAGAAATCATAATTTATTAAGATCAGATCATAAGGCTTTTCGAACAGATGAGTAAAATGAATAGAAAAAATATTAAACGATTTTTCCATTGAGAAATAATTTTTCTGCACACCTGAAACTAACACAACAATGTAAATCAATTATACTTTTAAAAAGTAGGAAATATTTAATCACACGTTCTTTTATTCAGAAAGAAATTACTGAATGAAATCATTTGGGATTGATAAGATCATTCTAATAACGTCTCATTAACTTGATTTCCTCTATAAAAGACCCGATCACATTCTTGTCACATTCTGAGATCGTGGAGCTTAGGATTTCACAGAAGGCATGATTCAACCCATAGTATATTCTGATTTAAGGTTCAACCAATCTGTGCACTTTAACACTTCTAATTGTCAAAGAAGGGAAATTTCAGTCAGTTCAGTTCAGTTGCTCAGTTGTGTCCGACTCTTTGTGACTGCATGAATCGCAGCACGCCAGGCCTCCCTGTCCATCACCAACTCCCAGAGTTCACTCAGACTCACGTCCCATCGAGTCAGTGATGCCATCCAGCCATCTCATCCTCGGTCGTCCCCTTCTCCTCCTGCCCCCAGTCCCTCCCAGCATAGAGCCTTTCAAAACCTAGATGTAAGACAAAATTCTGAATTACCAGTTCTGACTCACATTTGAGAATAACTGACCCTGTTATTCCAAGAATTCTCTCCTTGGCCTTTATTTTGCCTTCCCTGTGTCTCATCGCCAGATTGGGTCCTCTGACTCCTTTGCTTCTTGCTGCTGAAACTGGGTTCTCCTGACCTCATCAGTTCCAGGCAGCATGTTAACCTTCATTAGCTTTGGATCTCATTCTTCAGTGAACCTCAGGCAGCAGGTCTTCCTGAGGCAGCTACTCGGCTTTGGAGCCCAGTAACTGCCTTTGAATCACGTTAAAATGAACATGCTAGGAAATCAATCCCACCTGCCAAGGAGGTACTATTTCAAACTCTCCTTCCCCTCTCTTCCGGTTACCTCTGGTAAGGAGGGCTGGTTTGACAGTTTCTCTGTTCTCTGCACTTTGGTCAGGGTTGCTTTGTGCTCTTCCTTGTGCAGAGTCCCTCATTCCTGCCCCTATGTGAACAAGTCTGCCGTTTTGTGAGCAGTGTTAGTCCTTTTACCGCCACACCAGAAAGTTCTCAGGCATCCACTGGGAGCCAAACCAAGTTCACTCACATGCCAGTTTCAGGAAACAACATCTATTTGCCTGGTGAAACATATGCCTCACTCTTGTGCTTTGAATTTATCTTGCTAAAAAGCTCACACAAAGTAACCCCATGTGCCTGTGTGCTGAGTTGCTTCAGTCATGTCTGACTCTTTGCGACCATATGGACTGTGGCCCATCTCTGTCCAAGGAATTCTCCAGGCAAGAATACTGGAGTGGGTTGGCATTTCCTTCTCCAAACCCCCTGTACATGTATTCAATTTAATCCTTTGGTAAAAGTTATAAGTTAAAGCATAGAGTATCAACTGTATGCCAGGAACTCTGCAAAATATTTTACAACTATTGCTTCTTTAGAGACATCCCTGGTGGTTCCGACAGTAAAGCATCTGCCTACAATGCAGGAGACCTGGGTTTGATCCCTGGGTTGGGAAGATCCTCTGGAGAAGGAAATGGCAACCTACTCTAGTACTCTTGCCTGGAAAATCCCATGGACAGAGGAGCATGGTAGGCTCCTACAGTCCATGGGGTTGCAAAGAGGCAGACACAACTGAGCAACTTCAGTCACTCACTCATTGCTTCTTTAGTCCACAGAAGATTCTTATGAATAATGCCTTACTATTTACATGTTTTGGATGGAGAAATTACTATGATTTATTGAAAGTTGATTATAAACTAGGCACTATATACTACACATTTTATATTTATCAACTCAGTTAAACTTTATAACAAATTTACGAAGCAGGGATTATTTTTGTCTATTAAGGTCTCTGAAGGAAAAGGATTGAAACCAAGCAGGACTCTGTGGGACTCCTGGGCACGAAAGTGTTTGTGTCTCTCATTTCTTAACTATAGGGAATTGACTTCACTCAGCCTCCATAACCTTCCCTGAGTTTCACAGGGCAGGTTCAAAGAGCTGCTAATCAGGGAAGGGAGGCTGAAGACAAGGAAGGAGCAGTTAAGAAACAAGAGTGCAGCCTTTGGGCAGGGTCCTGATTGTCCTTCCAGGGATATAAATAACAATATCTTTGAGCAGTTTTGTTGATACTGAAACTCCCACCAGGTGGGAGAAGTTAGTTGTACACTGCCTGCAGGCACTTAGACCCCAGACCAGCTGGAATCAGAAAGTTGACAATGCTGACTCCCAATCTCTTCACCACAAACCAATGAGAAGAATGTTCATGAAAAGATCATGCCCTCCTCTTTGACCCATTACTATAAAACTCCTCACAAAACCCTCCAGGTCAGGACACAGAGTTTTTAGGGCACTAGCCTACTCTGGTCTCTTCTACCAAGCAAAGATGTGAAACTTCTCTTTTCTGCTTCATCCAAAACTCTGTCTCTGAGATTTAATTTGATGTTAAGGTACAAAGGCCAGATTCAGCATCAGGATGGCTCAAACTAAGATATGTTGATGCAAAGCAATAACAAAGAAACTGTATCAACATGTGCAATTAACCTGAGATGGCAAGATTTGCCATTTCCAGAGCCAAATGGACTATAAAGGAAGGTATGCTATGAAGCTAGGAAGGAGCTAGAGCCCCAGTGGTTGCTATTGTTCAGTTGCTCAGTCGTGTCTGACTTTGTGACTCCATGGACTGCAGCACACCAGGCTTCTGTGTCCTTCACCATCTCCCGGTGAAACTCATGTCCACTGAGTCGGTGATGCCATCCAACCATCCCATTTTCTGTCACTCCTTTTCCTCCTTCCTTCAATCTTTCCCAGCATTAGGGTCTTTCCCAGTGAGTTGGCTCTTGGAATCAGGTGGCTAAAGTATTGAAGTTTCAGGTTCAACATCAGTTCTTCCAATGAATATTCAGGACTGATTTCCTTTAGGATTGACTGGTTGGATCTCCTTGTAGTCTAAGGAACCCTCAAGAGTCTTCTCCAACACCACAGTTTAAAAGCATCAATTCTTCAGCGATTAGCTTTCTTTATGGTCCAACTCACATCCATGCATGGCTACTGGAAAAACCATAGCTTGGACTATATGGACCTTTGTCAGCAAAGTAATGCCTTTGCAATATGTTGTCTAGGTTTGTCAAAGTTTTTCTTCCAAGAAGCAAGTGCCTTTTAATTTCATGACTGCAGTCACCATGATTTTGGAGCCCAGGTAAATAGTCTGTCACTGCTTCCATTTTTTCCCCACATCTATTTGCCATGAAGTGATGGGACTAGATGTTAGGGCTTTTTTTTTTTTTTTTTAATGTTGAGTTTTAAGCCAGTTTTTTCACTCTCCTCTTTCACTTTCATCAAGAAGCTCTTTAGTTCCCCTTCACTTTCTGCCATTAGGGTGGTGTCATCTGCATATTTGAGGTTATTGTTATTTCTCCTGATAATTGTGATTCCAGCTTGTGCTGCATCCAGCCTGGCATTACTCATGATGTATTCTGCATATATGTTATAAAAGCAGGATGACAATATACAGCCTTGATGTATTCCTTTCCCAGGTTTGAATCAGTCTGTTGTTTTGTGTCTAGTTCTAACTATTACTTCTTGACCTTCATATGGGTTTCTCAGGAGACAGGTAAGGTGGTCTGGTACTCCCATCTCTTTAAGAATTTTCCACAGTTTGTTGTGATCCACACAGTCAAAGGCTTTAGTATAGTCAATGAAGTAGATGGGTTTTTTTGTTTGTTTGTTTTTTGTTTCTTTTTTTGGAATTCTCTTGCTTTTTCTATGATCCAACAGATGTTGGCAATTTGATCTCTGGTTCCTGTGCCTTTTCTAAATCCAGCTTTTATATCTGGAAGTTTTTGGTTCACTTACTACTGAAGCATAATTTAAATGTACTATTGAAGCCTAGCCCCAATGGTAGTAGTGGTAGTGAAAGTCATTCCGTGTGCTATACAGCCCACAGAATTCTCTAGGCCAGAAAATTGGAGTGGGTAGCCTTTCCCTTCTCCAGGGGATCTTCCCAATGCAGCGATTGAACCTGGGTCTCTTTCATTACTTTCTGATCATTTACCAGCTGAGCCATAAGGGAAATCCAAGAATAATGGAGTGAGTTGACTGTCCCTTCTCCAGCAGATCTTCCCAACCCAGGAATCAAACTGGGGTCACCGGCATTGCAGGCAGTTAAGGCCCTAGTGGTATCTGGAGTATAATCTAGGGGTCAGTTGGCAGATGCTCTCATCCAAAAGGTATGTATTAGCCACTATGTGCTTGATAAACATTACAAAACTTCTAGACTCATGTGTTGATAAAAGTAAGGGTTTAGAACATAAACTGTTCGAATTCAACTACTAACATTATTATGTAGAGTGGTAGTTCTCAACATGTGGTCCTCTGACCAGGAGTATCACTAAATCTTGGCCATACCCTGGGCCTAATGTATCAGAAGCTCCAGAGCTGGGGTCCAGGAAACTGTGTTTTAATAAACTTTGGAGGTGATGATTATGTACATTTAACATTGACAACTACTGTCCTAGGTTAAATTATTTAACTTCATATAGAAACTCAGGTCCATCCTCTGTCAAACAGAAATGACTGGAAGTACCTTTTATAGTCATTTGGGGAGTTACTGTGACAAAGGTAAAGCTTAGAAAATGACAAGGGCCCATTTCAGCAGCTATTTTTACTACAGTTAGTAGTTTCCAGTCTATTTTTATTAAGAGAAGGAACTTATAAGGCAGTGCAACATAGTTGCTCAAGGCCCACATAGCCTGAACTCAAAGCCTGGGTCAACTCGGATCTAGGGGTTATTCTCTCTCAGCCCTGTTATCTCATATGTAAAGTGGTTATACTAATGAAAGACCCTACATCAAAAGTTAGACTAGTTACTATCCCATACCAAGAATTGAATTTAAATACTACCTACCATTATTACCCCATCAATTAATTTGGTTTGGGGGAGAAGCATTTGTTAATGCGTTAATTTATTTAAGTACATTATTGCTCTTAGAGTGAGTTAATTTCTTTTCTGTAGTATTTCAAAAATTCTATTTTGTTTCATCCCTGAAAACACAAACAAAACTAAAACACAACAAAAACTCCACCTCTTCCCCACTTTCCTTCATCAGCAATCCTTCTATATATATAAAAACTTCCTGTATTTGTTTACTTTTGAGTAACTTCTCCTGAACTGAAGCTAGGGAAGGGTAACTTAAAAAGGAGGAGACCTTAAATAATTATAAATGAAAAAGCATGTCTGTGCTCATTTTAAGGGCTCCGAACAATCTTAACTTTTCTAAAAATCGACTTAGCTACCTTTCACAGGTCATGAGTAGTTACCTATAGATATGAGATTCTTGCGCTGAATAAAATCAGGGTTTAGGCTACTTAACAAAATACTTTCTTGAACCCTGAAAGCCAATTTAGCATTTCATGTCACTTTCAAAGTTTTTCTCACTTCAACAAGAGCCACTCATGTTGTCTGAGATGCTTTGTAATTGAGTTTCTCAGGGAATATATGACACATTGTGATGTAGTGTAAAAGGATTTCAGAGTTATCCATTCCCGGATCCTTCATAATCGGCTAAAAATATCTCTCAGTGTCCCCGGTCTGTGCTTCAGGAGGCCCTACCAACCTCATATTTCTTAATCTGATATTATTTTCTGGTCATCAATTTGATTTCTCAGCAACTGGCAGGGCTTGGTCTTCTTTGAATAGCCTCATGTCTATAAATCTTTATTTCTTTTTTTTTTCAATTTTCCTCCCAGTATCTGTTGATCTTAACTCCTAAATTTTTATCACTTGTAGCCTGAATCACAAGTGACCTTTTCATTGCTATCGGTCAAGTTTCCACTTAATAAGATTGGAATGGCCCTTGTCATTTAAAAAAGAATAATGAGCACTCCTCAGAATGTATGGTAGAGAGCAGAAATACCAAAGGGGAGGGGAAAAGGAGACAGAGAAAGACAGGGAAACGAAAGAGAAAATCCGGTGCTTTAAAAGTTGAGGGCTTCGCTGCCTGTAATTTCCTTCTTTTTCATGCTTAATCTACTCAATCCCATGTTTTAAATAAATGATTAGTCACTTTAACTGGAAAAATAGCTGGATAACTTGAGTCCCATAATGAGCCACTGTGAATAAATAAAATACTTTATATGATGAATTTATCATTTGAGGGGAAAGAATCTCAATACTTTTACTGTTGACCAAAATGTACCCTTTATAACAACAAAAGGGCTCCCCAGGTGGTACTAATAGTAAAGAATCCACCTGCCAATTCAAGAGACATAAGAGACATAGGTATAATCCTAGGTCAGGAAGATCCCCTAGAGAAGGAAATGGCTACCCACTCCAGTATTCTTACCTGGAGAAACCCAAGGACAGGGGAGGCTGCCGGGTTACAGTCCATGGGGTAGCAAAGAGTCATATACGATTGAACATCTCAGCACGATGAGGATAACAACAAAAAGTCAATCACTTACAATTTTGTATTTTTATGAAATGTTTTAAAAGATGTTTTGAAAAGAATTTTCATTTAAAAATGCTTCAAAGAGGTGACTACTTCCTTGTACAAAATATTTCTTGTTTAGTCCCTTTCAATCTTCCTTGAACATGAATAATTTAATCATGAGGCTGGAGAGCATCTGACATCTATCTTATGCAAAGTTTTTCTTTTTAACTGCTCTTCTCATGATTCTTTTATAAATATGTCAGATTTTCATTTTGCCAACCAACTTGCATGTAGTATGTTGAGTATGCATGCAGTGAGTATTTGGTATGTGCTGCAATAATAAACCACAGATTCCACTGTCCGGGAATGTGGGTCCAAAGGAAATACACATGTGACTAAAAGAAACACTCACCTACAGAATGACTAAGAAATGCCAGAAGAAAATAAATATACATGATTCAGAATATTTTAGCAACATGGAAAAAAGTGCTAGATTAAAATAATGATAATCAATGATATTCCCATAAGGATAACAGCTGATCTTTCAATAGAAACTCTTCAGGCCAGGAGGGAATGGCAAGACATACTTAAAATGATGAAAGACAATAACCTACAGCCCAGATTACTGTACCCAGCAAGGATCTCATTCAAATACGAAGGAGAAATCAAAAGCTTTACAGACAAGCAAAAGCTGAGAGAATTCAGCACCACCAAACCAGCTTTCCAACAAATTCTAAAGGATATTCTCTAGACAGGAAACACGAAAAGGGTGTATAAACCCGAACCCAAAACAATAAAGTAAATGGTAATGGGATCATACTTATCAATAATTACCTTAAACGTAAATGGGTTGAACGCCCCAACCAAAAGACAAAGACTAGCCGAATGGATACAAAAACAAGACCCCTCTATATGCTGCTTACAAGAGACCCACCTCAAAACAAGGGACACATACAGACTGAAAGTGAAGGGCTGGAAAAAGATATACCACGCAAATAGAGACCAAAAGAAAGCAGGAGTGGCAATACTCATATCCGATAAAATAGACTTTAAAACAAAGGCTGTGAAAAGAGACAAAGAAGGCCACTACATAATGATCAAAGGAACAATCCAAGAAGAAGATATAACAATTATAAATATATATGCACCCAATATAGGAGCACCGCAATATGTAAGACAAATGCTAACAAGTATGAAAGGGGAAATCAACAATAACACAATAGTAGTGGGAGACTTTAATACCCCACTCACACCTATGGACAGATCAACTAAACAGAAAATTAACAAAGAAACGCAAACTTTAAATAATACATTAGATCAGTTAGACCTAATTGATATCTATAGGACATTTCACCCCAAAACAATGAATTTCACCTTTTTTTCAAGTGCTCATGGAACCTTCTCCAGGATAGATCACATCCTGGGCCATAAATCTAAACTTGATAAATTCAAAAAATCAAAATCATTCCAAGCATCTTTTCTGACCATAATGCATTAAGATTAGATCTCAATTACAGGAGAAAAACTATTAAAAATTCCAACATATGGAGGTTGAACAACACACTTCTGAATAACCAACAAATCACAGAAGAAATAAAAAAAAATGATAATCAATATAATTTGGAAAGAAAATGGATTTTTGCCTGTGCACGTAGATGAAAGAGTAGACAGTTGATTCAAATATGCACTACAAGGGCCTAGATTTGATTTTTTATTTTACTAATTATTGTACATAGAGGATTGATTTTTCACAGACTTAATGAAGTGATAAATATAGAAGGGTGATATATATATATATATAATATGATATGCGTAACAGTCCCAGCAATGATGCTCCCCCCACGAACCTTCCTTTCATAGGTTCCTCTTTTAAGAACTGTGGAAATGAAACTATTGTGTGTGATTCTATTCCATGGGCGTTTATTGAACAATTACTAAGTATCTAGGTACACTAAGGTCTTATAAGTTAATATGTTTAAAAAACATTTCTAACATAAAAGTAACAGTACATTTGTAGCAGCTGTTAAGTAATATGACCTTACTATGTAAAACAGTGTATTTTACGCTACTGTGTAGAAAATTAGAATATACACTGGAGCCCTGTGACATAAAAGAAGCTAGACAGATGTTATCCAAACAATATTCCCAGGTGTCTGAGTGAAAGGATATATGAGAAAGAAAAATCCTATGACTAAATGAGTGAAAAATCTGAATACTATAGCATTATTTTAAAAAGTCAACATATGCATTCACATAGTAAAGCCTTTGAGAATGGCTTCAGATTAATATTTAATATTTGTAACTACTGGTATCTAAAGTGCATATGCTTGCACTATATAATATATAATAGTATGACTCTTTGCAACCCTATGGACTACACAGTCCTATGTATATATAAACTATAATTCTCCAGGCCAGAATACTGGAGTGGGTAGCCTTTCCCCTCTCCAGAGGATCTTCCTGACCCAGGGATTGGACCCAGGTCTTTCACATTGCAGGTGGATTCTTTACCAGCAGACCCACAAGGGAAGCCCATATAATAAATTGCACATATATTACTTTCTATATATAATATATATTTTAGTGTTTATATATATAAATATATACACATTATATATATATATATATTTATATTTCCCTAACTTCAGACTATACTATAGGGCTACAGTGATCAAGACAGGATGGTGCTGGTACAAAAACAGAAATTTAGACCAATGGAACAAGATAGAAAGCCCAGAGATAAACTCATGCACTTATGACAAAAGAGGCCAGAATGTACAGAAGGCAGCAAAGACAGCCTCTTCAATAAGTGGTGCTGGGAAAACTGGATAGCTATATGTAAAAGAATGAAATTATAACACTATCTAACACCGTACACAAAAATAAATTGCAAATGGATTAAAGATCTAAATGAATGGCAAGACACTATAAAAACTCTGAGTAAAACACAGGCAGGACACACTATGATATAAATCACAGCATGATCTTTTTCTGACGAACCTCCTAAAATAATGAATAAAAAAAATAAATAAATGGGATCTAATCAAACTTCAAGGCTTCTACACAGCAAAGGAAACCATACACAAGATGAAAAGACAGGCCTCAGATTAGGAGACAAGACATTTGCAAAGGAAGCAACTGACAAATAATCTCCAAAATATACAAGCAGCTCATGCATCTCAATATATTAAGAAAAAAAAAAACAGTAAAAAAAAAAAAAAAGAGCTGAAGACCTAGACAGACATTTCTCCATTTCTCCATAGAAGACATAAGAAGGCCAAGAAGCACATGAAATGATTCTCAGCATCACTAATTAGATAAATGCAAATCAAAACTATATTTCACATGGTAAGAATGGCCATCAACAAAAAATGTACAAAAAATAAATGCTGAAGAGGGTGTGGAGAAAAGGGAATCTTCTTACACTGTTGACAGGAATGTAAATTGATACAAACACTATGGAAAATAGTATGGACATTCCTGAAAAAACTTTAAATAGAACTACCATATGATCCAGCAATCCCACCGCTGGGCATATATCCAGAGAAAACCTAATTTTAAAAGATACATGCACCTCAATGTTCATTGCAGCACTATTTACAATCACCAGGATATAGAAGAAACCTAAATGCCCATCAACAGAGGAATGGACAAAGAAGATATGGCACACATGCACCAGGGATTATTATTCAGCCATAAACAGCAGTGAAATTGGGTCACGTGTGGAGCTGAGGATGGACCCAGAGACTGCCATACAGAGTGAAGTAAGTTGGAAAGAGAAAGATAAATACTGTATATTAATGTATACATGTGGAATCTGAAAAAAATTAGTATGGACAATTTTATTTACAAAGCAGAAGAGGAGAACAAACAAATGCAGAGAATAACTATATGGATAACAAGGGGGAAAGTGGCAGGTGGGGTGAATTGGGAGACTGCAACTGACATATATACACTGTTAGTAAAATACATAACTAATGAGAACCTATAGTGTAGCACACAGACCTCTACTCAATGCTCTGGGAGACCTAAAAGGGCAGGAAATCCAAAAAAGATGTACACACACACACATATATACATTTAACTGAATAACTTTGCTGTACTGCTCACAACATTGTAAAGCAACTACATTGTAATAAAAATTAAAAAAAGAAGGTTTTAAAGAAACATGTCCAATATTAAGAACTATGAAAGAAACCCACTGCCAAGGAAACCACGACACATTTTTTTTTTTTAGTTTTTTATTTTTTAAATTTTAATATCTTTAATTCTTACATGCGTTCCCAAACATGAACCCCCCTCCCACCTCCCTCCCCATAACATCTCTCTGGGTCATCCCCATGCACCAGCCCCAAGCATGCTGCATCCTGTGTCAGACATAGACTGACGATTCAATTTTTACATGATAGTATACATGTTAGAATGTCATTCTCCCAAATCATCCCACCCTCTCCCTCTCCCTCTGAGTCCAATTTTCTTAACACAAAAAATTTATAGAGAGATATGTTTTCTTGCAAATTTATCACATATTACTTCTGTGCATGTATAAAAATATAAGTGAATAAATGGCTAACATTTTCCTAAAACATTTTTCATGTTTAGAGTTTGGAATTTGGAAGTACTTTTCTATTTGAATCATAAATATCCATATTTTTCTGCAAAATAGTAACCTTGGTTCCAACAAAGTGTTGGTGGCACAGGATTTATTAAAATAATCTAACAAGCTCTAAAAGTCATTAGAGATAATTCCTGAGGAGATTCGTAACTGAATACAGTCAGTCTGCTTGCTTTCTGGGTTTAGGAATAAAGCACAAGCCCTCTGCTTGACCACATCCTACCAACTCACAGCCATTTGCTTCCTAGGAAATAAAAGAAGACGGCAATATTGTCTTTGAGATTCTCCTCTAAGACACTGGCACCCAATCTGCACCTTTTTATCTTGCATTGCATGCAGGCAGCAAGGACAATCATCCCCTCACACTCTCAAGAGGCTTTGGATTTCAAGAGATAGTAATATGTGGAGGAAAAATGCACCCAGAACAAATAAAGCACGTCATTCCTTTAAAAGGTCAAGCATGGCATTAGAATGAGGACATTTTAACCTTTGATGAGACATTCTGAAATCAGCAGGTGTGCAAAGGAATGGTGGCAAATTTCCTTTAGTGTAGTGAAAGTGTTAGTCACTCAGTCGTGTCTGACTCTTGGTGACACCATGGACCGTAGCCTGCAAGACTCCTCTGTCCATGGAATTCTCCAGGCAAGAATACTGGAGTGGGTAGCCATTCCCTTCTTCAGGGGATCTTCCTGACCCAGAGATCGAACCTGGGTCTCTTGTATTGCAGGCGGATTTTTTACCCTCTGAGCCACAAGAGAAGACCTTCCTTTATTGAACTTATCCTCAACTCTTCAATCTGCTGCCTAATAACAAAGAATTTATCTCTCAGGGAGTCAACATGAAGGCAAAATAAAAGATATTCTGTAAGAAATACTAAATGCTAAATGGCTATTTTATTTAAATATAAATAATCTATTTCAACTAATATATTTATCTCCAGGATTTGCCTTTAGCTTTAGAGGTGGAGGAAAGTCTTTTGAAGCTGGAATATGTTTAGAGATGTTTGTCAGCTTATATAGAATGCAAGTTACACTGGCACAGTACATCAAAATTAACATTTTGAATTGCTGAGGGCTTCTTGAATACAATGGGTTAAATAAAAGGGATTTCACTTTAATTTTTTTTCAACATTTAGTAAATCTACTTTCTAGAAATAAAAATTTGCCCTTGGCTCTCATCAACTTCTGTTTCCAAGAAGGTGTGGTAAACATACTTTTCTTTCCCCCAGTAAATATATCTGGCAATCCTGGACATTATATATAAAACAGTCATGAGAAGATACTAACAAGTAGTGGAAACAAGCCAGATTGGCTAGGATGACTCCAGCCTGAGGAACGATGTAGTGATGTGTTCCCTGGACTTTCCTTTTGCCTCGCATATTCCACACTGCAAATGGTGACTGCAGCCATGAACTTAAAAGACGCCTGCTCCTTGGAAGAAAAGCTATGACCAACCTAGACAGTATATTAAAAATCAGAGACAACACTTTGCCAACAAAGGTCCTAACAGTCACAGCTATGATTTTTCCAGTTGTCATGTATGGCTGTGAGAGTTGGACCATAAAGCAGGCTCAGTGCCAAATAATTGATACTTTTGAACTGTGGTGTTGGAGAAGACCCTTGATGGTCACTGGCACTGCAAGAAAATCAAACCAGTCCATCCTAAAGGATATCAGTCCTGAATATTCATTCGAAGGACATATGCTGAAGCTGAAACTCCAATACTTTGGCCACCTGATGCGAAGAACTGACTCATTAGAAAAGACACTGATGCTGGGAAAAAGTGAAGGTGGGAGAAAAAGGGGACAACAGAGGACAAGACTGTTGGATGGTATCACTGCCTCAATGGACATGAGTTTGAGGAAGCTCTGAGAGATGGTGAAGGACAGGGAAACCTGGCATGCTACAGTCCATGGGGTTACAAAGAGTCGAACATGTCTGGGCAATGGAATAACAATAATCCCAGACTGGGAGCTGAAGAAGCCACAATCTAGAATGTTAACAGTGCACACTACAAAAGGACCAGAGAAGTCTGCTCCATGTAGCCAAAGGAACAGTCCAGGGCAGTCAAGCCAAAGAAAACTTTAAGACAATAGCCACTTTACTCTGACCAAACACTACAGAAGAAACCTGTGGACTCCCACCTCTACTCACCCCAGCAAAGACTAAGTAGTGAGCCTAATCTCCACACACATGGAGTGGTAAAATGTGCCTCTCAAGCCCCTGACTAGGTGTTAGGGAAGATTAAGTAGAGACGAAGGATTTTCCTTCCTTCCATAAGATGAGGCTCCCCCACCATAAACAGTGCGTCAGTCGTACAAGGATCCTAAAGAGTTACGGCCATTTGCCCTTCCTGGTCTGTCGTCACACGCTTCTAAGGGCAGCATTCCTCTCACATTGCCTCCCTCTCCTTCATCTCTAGTCCTGCAAGCTTTCAAGGCTTTGCCCTTTGGTTCCTCAGAAGCTGGTGCTATGCTTTGTCAGCTTTCAGACAACACTGCTATCAAGTGTAAACAAGTACCTTCTCTCTGCTCCCTGTAGTTACCCGGATTTTATAAATGCTTGTGACTATATGGCATCCAATGCCATTTTACTGTCACGAGGAAGCAAATATTGGTTACATTTTTTTAATGTTTGTAAAATTCTGAAATTTTGAGAATAACTGAAAAGGAAACTTGAGGATGAAAACCACATGCTAAGACAGGCTGAGCTGAAAGCTTGAAGGAAACTGGATTTTGGCGACTCCATGAGATCAACAGTGGATTGTTTACTTCTTATTTACAAGAAGAAGATAGATGGTTAGTAATTTATGCCATTGCTTTTCAGCTTGTCTGTTGCTTGTAGAAAAATGTAATCCTATTTAATATACGTGCCATTCTGTGTTTCAGATTCTTGCACAGGTGTGACTTTTTCACAGTGCTTTTCTCTTTTAGTTGTTAAGGCATTAAGTTAGATTTGAGAGTGCCATGCAGATGTTTAGATATTCAGGAGAACATTAAGAATAAACTCTCCAGTGTGACCACTGCTTTCCAAATACAGACGAATGTGGAGAACAGTTAAATCAGAAGTGAGATGAAGGTCCTGAATCTTGACTCCATTTCAGAAGAGTGCCCTGGTTGCACAGAAGCCTGACATTTCAAAAGAAACAATTCTGTGGGAGCCTAGGCTCCATCTTGTGATGTCAGATTGACCAAGAATTTACCACCTGTCAATCAGAACCAAACCAGGGTGTTAGCCGAAGAAGATGTCATGTGGCTTCTCTCCCCTGACTTGCAGCGTTCCACTTGGAAGAGCACTGGCGTGAGGGACCTAAGGGCTTCTCAAAATTGAAATGATAAGAATAAAGGGTTATCATGGGTATGCCCATGGGATTAGAGAGCTGAGAAGTTCAAGAAACTAAAGTTAAAGGAAAATGTAAATCATTTTAATGTGCACTAGCAAACTTGAAATAATTTTTCCATTCTACAGATTACTACTATCATAAAGTAGCCCTGATTTATTAGAACATTTCTGTTCCTTTAGAAAACTCCTTAGAAAACAGAGTAACAGTGACCTACGGCTTCTTTTGCACTCTTCCTTGGCAGAGGAATTGCTGGGATCCTCATTTGTTGGTTGGTACAGGGTACAAGAACCTGTCACTCTTCAATGTCACAGGATTGTTTCCTTCATTGAATCCCCATACAGTATTCATGGTAATTATGTGAAAAGACAGTTTCTTTCACGAAGCACTTATATGCATATGTATCAGTTTAGTATAGAATGAAATTATTATACATAGACTTCTACTTGTTTAGTGTCTGATTTGGCCAGCTTGACTGTTAATTTTATCAGGGCAGAAATTACACCTAATTTGTTCATCTTTCACTTCCTAAATCTTAGCAGGTAGTAGGTTCAAGATGCATCTGTTGAATAAATGAAGGTATGGGTTTTTAAGTAAAAATGAAAGTCAAGATTTATGGCACACTATTAATTTCAAGAATAAATGTATAACTTTGGAATTACTGTGAAATGACTTGAAAAATTACTTGAGATCCTGACCTATCTGTTATTATAAAAGCTCATCAAATTCTTACTGGCATAAGAAATGGAATGTTCCTGCCTAGTGACCACTGTAATCTTTGAATATGCTTTTTAAAAATGTTCTAAATGGTTTAATAATGTTTTCTATTCTTGTATTTAGTTTCAAGAAACTTATTAAGTCACCTGGATTTAGCCAAGAAAAGAATGTCATTACAATGGCCAAATATATCTCAGCTGGAATATTTTACAGCAAAGCTACCAACACAAAAGACAGCTAAAGAGATAGAAATGATAGCATGGCAGAAAACACTCATTGACTAATTTTTTCCCCCATATCACCTGAAACCATGGATGTAGTCTTCAAAGCCATCACACAACTTTTTAGTAAAATCATTTAAGTTTTATTGGAAAACCCATGGTATTTCCGACAAGTTCCAAAGAAAAATTTATTCAAACTAGATTTTTTTTTAAAGGAAAGAAATGCAACTCTACAGTCTACATATGCTGCTGCTGCTAAGTCACTTCAGGCGTGTCTGACTCTGTGTGAACCCATAGACAGCAGCCCACCATGCTCCCCCGTCCCTGAGACTCTCCAGGCAAGAGTACTGAAGTGGGGTGCCATTGCCTTCTCCACAGTCTACAAATAGCAGTGGAGAAACATTAACCAGTAGAGAACTGCTCCCTTGTTAGGGAGAAATTACATTGATGATATTTTTTAGTTAGTTAACAGAATCATGCTTATCCCACTGAGACTTATAGCTTATGAATGGATCTTCATTTGGATATTTTAAGGGTAGACCTCCACTCTTAAAATATCCATATTAGAAAATGAGTATATATCCACGTTAGAAAATAATTTTGAAAAACAATGAGTATATATCCATATTAGAAAATAATTTTGAAAAAAAATGAGGCTTCTTTTAAATGGGATACTAAGTAATTTACCAAACTCCATATCTGACCACTGCATAATTTCTGTTATTTTAAAATTTTGGGAATGCATGTAAGAATTAAAGATTTTAAAATTTAAAAAATAAAAAACTAAAAAAATAAAATAAAATAAAAATAAAAAAATAAAAAATAAAAAAAAATAAATAAAAAAAGAAAGAAAAGAAAAAAAAATGTTTCTCAAGTACTATAATCATCAGTTGACAATGCTTTTGAAAGTTAATAAAAATCAGCCTTTTTTTTGGTATTGCTTTAATTGCAGTGGACATTAAACTCTCATATACTGCCTATAGTATTATAAATATGAAAAACTGTCAAAAATTTTTTCATGAGGTACTCTTCATATACATATATATCTGTTTAATAACATGATTTGCTCTGGATGCTGAATGGCTTTAAAATGTATGACTTACAGCTCTATTGCCATATGAAAGCCCACTTTTAAAACTTCAGTTACAGGGTTTCCCAGAGGTTTCTGTCAAAATTCTAACATACTGCTTTGGGAAGATATTCAATTAGAATTCAGCAAATTATGGCCACAGGCCAAATCTAGCCCACTGCCTTTTTGTACCTGAAGTTTTAATGGGAAACAGCCTCACCTATTCATTTACATTGTGCTTAGAGCTGTTTTGGTGTCACAGGGACAGAGTTGAGTAGGTGCAACAGAGTCTGAAGGGCCTAAAATTGAAAAATATTTACTATCAATCTGGCCCCTTACTGAGAGAAAGTTGCTGACTCTGTATTAAAGCATTAGTAACAAATAATTTTGACTATGATTATGAGATTCAATATATACTACTTTGCAGAGAAGCAGGCAAAAGAGAACCTAAAAGGACAATATCGACATCCATGGCTGTAGGTACTAACATCCTGGAAAGGCATATGACTTCCATCCAAGTTATAGGCTACCCCAGAGTAAAATGAGAGAGTAGAGGTGAATTCAATGGGAGTAACCAAAAACAAACAAACAAACAAACAAAAACGGGGAGGAGGGGAATTTCCTGATAACTCAGTTGGTAAAGAATTTGCTTGCAATGCAGGAGACCCTGGTAGATCCCTGGATCGGGAGAAAGGATAGGCTACCCACTCCAGTATGCTTGGACTTCCTTTGTGGCTCTGCTGGTAAAGATTCCATCTCCAATGAGGGAGACCTGGGTTCCATCCCTGGGTTGGGAACATCCCCTGGAGAAGGGAAAGGCTATCCGCTCCAGTGTTCTGGTCTGGAAAATTCCATGGACTGCATAGTCCATGGGGTCACAAAGAGTCGGACATGACTAAGCGACTTTCACTTTTCACACCAAAAAAAAATCAACTTTAGCCATTAATTATTTTGCCAATCAGTGCCTTGCTAAAGAAAGCAGCAAAGTTAAAAAGTGGGGGAGTAGAAGGTATAGACTACTGGCTATAAGATAGGCTCAAATGTATATTATACAAAGCAGGGAATAGAGCCAATATTTTGCAATAACTGTAAATGGAAAGTAACCTTTAAAATTATATAAAAACTTTAAAAATTAAATACAGGTTCTTTAGTAAATTTGAGTCACTGTTAATTACTATGGCTATTTAGTGGTACCCTGATTACATGCATACTTCTTCCACATCAAGAGAAATAACAAAATATCAAAAAGAATACACCTTTTCATTCTCTGTTAAATAAAATAAGATACAAAAAAAGGAACTTAAAGAGAAATTTAACTACCGTTGTTTTACGCTTGGGCCGTCACACATTTTAGTAGCTTATCCATATTCATAGAAATTTTAAGTTCAAGAATAGTTTTAGTTTTATAGCATCTTAATAAGCAATTCCAAGCATTTTAGAGAGTTTTATCATAAAATTTAATAATACATAAGAATAGCATTTTCTGCTGTCATCAACATATGAAAACACAGAAAAGCAAGTTCAGATAGGTGATCTCATTGCAACCCCCCAAACTGAAATACAATTATCAGCTAGGATTTACATTTCCTTTTTGGGAAAATGTGAACATATGTTTGTAATAAAGAGATTTAAAAAAAAAATCAAAGTATGTGGAAAGAAAAAATTTTAATTTCCTGTTAAATTCCTGGAAAAAAGGGTAGAAAAGTAAAAAAAAAAAATTCACAAGCTAACTATGCATGAGTTTAAAGTGTTTCAGATTATTGGCAAAAATTTTTGGAATTGAGACAGACATCACAGCACAGGTATACCACTAGGGCAACTGCTGCTGCATGTTCTGTGCCAGCAGGGGGATGAAACGGCCAGAGCAGAAAGTCAACAAAAAGCCATACAACATCAGCTTTCAACCAAGATGGATGAGCAGTATGAAACAGTTTAACTTCCTGCCTTGAAATACTAAAAACCATTTAAGTAGTTGAAACAATCATTTTAAGATATTGGACAATAGGCAGCACAGAACAGTTCTTTCTGAGAGAAGGCAAAAAAATGAGATGAGTCCTATGGCTAGCCTAGCTTACTGAGTTCAGTGGGTTTCCTTAACATAAAGCTGGGATCCTCAAAGATCTTTATTGTGTGACTGGGATAGCTAGGACATAGCTATCAATTTGAGCTTGATTGATACCACAAAACACTTTTGCAAAGGGGTTATACAAATTTACACTCCCAGCAGCAGTATATGAGAGTTTTTTTTTATTTTTTCACTTGAACAGTTTTTGGTATATATCCGTTTCTCATTGAGATTTTGATGTGCATTTCCTTAAGAATCTTTTCAAAGTTTTATTAGCTTTTTGATGATGTGTCCATACTTCTTTTGTGTGTGTGTGTGTGTATGTGTGTGTATATGTGTATATATATATATATATATATATATATATATATATAAATTTTGGTTTGACCTTTTTCTTATTCAAACTGATTTGCAGGAAGTTCTATACTTCTTAAGTCTACTGTAGACTTAAGCTATTTGCTCTTTTTACTCAAAATACCTTTTCTATTTCCTGGTTTGCCTTTTCATTAATTTTACTTGTGTCTTTTGAGCAACAGAAATTTGTAATTCTATTAACAACTAATTTGAGAAGAATGTTTTACTTAATATATTTTAGCCTCTGTTCAAGAAATATTTACCTTTAGCATGGTAAAGGATTTTAAAATAATCTCAGAAAGTAATAGCTAGACAGAATTTAATATAGTAGATTTCAACAACAATTAGCAAGTTGATCTGATAGACTAGAAAGAAACCCTGTGCCAAATGATGAGATAAAATATGTTTTATAAGCATGCATTCTTTAAATCTCTTTCATAATAGCTTCATAAAAACAGCTACTGCCAACTGATACATGCCAATATTGTTTGGATTTTCAACTACTTCTCCTAGTGCTACATAATTATTAGATGCATGATTGGGCATCCAAGTTATAACAGGTGGTAGTTTTATTAAGTATTTTGATGTATAACATGTATAACATGGATTACCTCCTTTTTTCACTGCCAGGCTTCTAACATCATCTATCCACAAATCAGGGTTGGTTTATAATCCCGCAGTAACAAAAAGAATCAAATCTCAGTGGGTTAACACAACAAAAATGTATTTCATGCTGGTGCCACATAACAGTGCAATTAAGCATTGAGCCACAGTGATTATTAGACACTTAGCAGTACAATACAAGCTTCATAACAACTTGAAAGAATTGGAAGTATTTTGTTAAATAGCACTACTGACTACTTCATATAAAAGAAACATTATAAAAAGTTATCAATTAATAGATTATACAACATATCAGAAGGAATTACACAGAACTGAGGAATTACATGAACTGAATTACACAGAACTGAGCAAAAGTCAGCTAAATTTAAAAGCTGGAAATGAACAGTAGGAAACGAATATCCACATCCAAAAATATCTAGCTAAAAAATAATCATGCAGAATCTTGCAAATAACTCATGATCCCAAATAAGCTATAATAGAGATTGAAACATATTAACAACTAAATTAATAATGAAAATACAATATGTCCATACTTGCTAAATATAGGAAAAGCTGTAGTTTCATCAAACGTTTTGATCTTAAACGCTTATATGAGAAAAGAATAAACACCACAGCAGGAGCATCAGCCCTTGCACACACTTGGATGGATGCAAAACCAATTCAGTAGTGTGATACCAACTCTTCTTGCCACACCACAGCCTCTAACCAAGACATGCACGCTAGGGGAAAAAGTGAAACCAGCACAGAAGTGCAGCCCCAAGCCCTCATAACCCAGCCATGCTCCAAATAAGGCAGAGACTTTCATGAAAATAGGGAGAAACCCAATTCTCTCAAGATTTCTACTTCATGTCCTTGGACTCACCTCTGTCCTTGATAAGGCCATTGAGCGTAAAGGAAACCTATGGTTCTAGACACCTGCTTCTAGATCTATCCTCTCCAACTTCAGCCCTACCTCACACCAAGGCTGCAGCTGCCAGCACACCTCCAGGGAAGACACAGCCTGTACCTACTTCAGATCCAGCTTTCCCACCAAAGCCACTGGGCTTACTCAGATTGCACAGGGACACTTCCACACAAGTACATACCTTCAAAACCAGGATAGATAATTGTTTCACATAATTCCACAGAGACAGAAAAAATTAAACTGAGAAGTCAGAGGAATATATTTCATATGAAAGAATAGGGAAAAACTTGGGGAAAAGCCCTAATGAAATAGAGATAAATAGTTCAGCTGACAGAAAGTTCAAAGTAATAGTAATAAGAATGCTAACTAAACATAGGAATGGTTTAGACGAACATAGAATAAACGAACCTAATGATAATTTTAACAAAAACTAGAATATATGAAAAAATAATACAGTAATTGTAATAAAAACACTAGAGAGAATTTTCAGATTAGTTTTTCTTGTCTCATCATAGCAAAAAACTAGAACAATAGACTAGTTACAGCTCCAGCAGGCAGGATTTTTTAAGCAGACAGCATGCAATACACTCTCAAGACGCAAAAGCAGACTAAACCCTATAGGAGTGTCTCAACTCGTTTGACTTCCCTCTATACTTTTTGTCTCTTCCTTTTGGACATTCCTGGGTCTCGACTGGCTATTCCCCATGCAAATGGAGGCTTGTATCCATCACCAATCGGGGGAGGGGATGCAAATAGGGTGTGTGTTCAAGGCCAATCAGGGAAGGGGGTGTGTTTGGGTGTGTTTTCACATCAGAGGCTCTCATTCTGAGCTGCGGTTTTTCACAGGCTTTCTTTCCTTGTCCCCTTTGCGGGCTTTTTCTAGTTGCCACTTCCTCTAAGTGCCACTTTGGACTCCTTTTTCTCCTCTATCTAGTGAAATGAATAGCAAGATTAGGTGATATAGAAGAATTCATGAGTGATCTGGAAGATAGAATCCCTGAAATCAAATCACTCAATCAGAATATCAAAAAGAAGCAAGTTTTTAAAAATAAAAATAGTTTAAGGGACCTTTGAGACAACATCAAGTGTACTAACATTTGCATTATAAGTGTCCCAGAAAGAGAAGAAACATAAAAAGGGTTAGGAAATATATCTGATGAAATCATGGCTGAAAGCTTACCCAACCTGAAGAAGGAAACAGATGGCTGGAAAAATGAAGCACAGCGAGTCCAAAACAAGATTAACCCAGAGACAAAATGAAGACGTATCATAATTAAATGGCAAACATCCAAGCACAGAGAATTCTAAAGACAACAAGAGAGAAACAGAGACACACACAAGGGAACCACTAAATGACTGACTGCTGATTTTTCTGCAGAAACTTTGCAGGCCGGCAGAGTGACATGATATATTTAAAGTCCTGAAAGGGAAAAACCTACAATTTAAATATTCTACCCAGCAAGGTTATTATTCAGACTTGGAGAAATAAAGAACTCCTAAGACAAACAAAAAGTGAAATAATTCATCAATATTAATTCTAAGCTAATCTTATAAGAAGCTTTAAAACCTCTCCTTAAGTGAAAAAGAAAAGGCTACAACAAGGAAAAAAAAAAAGTAGGAAGGGAAAAATTCCACTGGGCACTATGTTTTATTAAAATGATGTAAAAACATTGGAAAATGCAACATATAATCTCATTAAACTAAAAAATATATATATTATTGTAATTATATGAAACTAAATCCATGCAGAAAAAAACAAAACAACTGTAGTTTAATCAGGAAACAATACACAGAAATAATTTGAACACTAACACTCCAGGGAAACCATTCAATATCATAGTAATCCGAGTCTATGACCCAACCAGTAATGCTGAAGAAGCTGAAATTGAACGGTTCTATGAAGACCTAGTCTCCGGCCACACCACCCTTAACGCGCCCGATCTCTGATCTTGGAAGCTAAGCAGGGACAGGCTTGGTTAGTACTTGGATGGGAGACTGCCTGGGAATACCGGGTGCTGTAGGCTTTATTTTTTCTTTTGGGCTTCCCTGGTGGCTCAGAGCTTAAAGCGTCTGCCTGCATTGCAGGAGACCTGGGTTCGATCCCTGGGTCGGGAAGATCTCCTGGAGAAGGGAATGGAAACCCACTCCAGCATTCTTGCCTGGAGAATCCCATGGATGGAGGAGCCTGGTGAGCTACAGTCCATAGGGTCGCAAAGAGTTGGACACGACTGAGCAACTTCACTTAAGACCATCAAGAACTAACACCAAAAAAAGTTGCCCTTTCTCATTATAAGGGACTGGAAGGCAAAAGAAGGAAGTCACAAGATACTTGGAGTAGCAGGCAAATTTGCCTTGGAGTAGAGAATGAAGCAGGGCAAAGGCTAATAGATTTTGCCAAGAGAATGTATTGCTCAAAGCAAATACCCTCTTCCAACAACATGAGAAGACTCTACACGTGGACATCACCAGATGGTCAATACCAAAATCAGGTTGATTACATTCTTTGCAGCCAAAGGTGGAGAAGCACTATACAGTCAGCAAAAACAAGACCTGGAGCTGACTGTGGCTCAGATCATGAAATCTATATTGCCAAATTCAGACTTAAATTGAGGAAAGTAGGGAAAACCACTAGACCATTCAGGTATGACCAAAATCAAATCCCTTACAATTATACAGTGGAAGTGACAAACAGATTCAAGGGATTAGATCTGATAGACAGAGTGCCTGAAGATCTATGCACAGAGGTTCATGACATTGTACAGGAGACAGGGATCAAGACCATACCCAAGAAAAAGAAATGCAAAAAGACAAAATGGTTGTCTGAGGAGGCCTTACAAATACAAGGTCTTCATGACTCAGATAATCACAATGGTATCATCACTCACCTAGTGCCAGATATCCTGGAATGTGAAGTGAAGTAGGCCTTAGGAAGCATAACTACGAACAAAGATAGTGGAGGTGATGGAGTTCCAGTTGAGCTATTTCTAATCCTGAAAGATGATGGTGTGAAAGTGCTGCACTCACTATGCCAGCAAATTTGGAAAACTCAGCAGTGGCCACAGGACTGGAAAAGGTCAGGTTTCATTGCAATCCCAAAGAAAGACAATGCCAAAAAATGCTCAAACTACCGCACAATTGCACTCATCTCACACACTAGCAAAATAATGCTCAAAATTCTCGAAGCCAGGCTTCAACAATACCTGAACCCTGAACTTCCAGATGCTTGAGCTGGATTTTTAAAAGGCAGAGGAACCAGAGATCAAATTGCCAACATCTGTTGGCTCATCGAAAAAGCAAGAGAACTGCAGAGAAACATCTTGTTATGCTTTCATTGACTATGCCAAAGCATTTGATTGTGTACATCACAACAAACTGTGGAAAATTCTTTAAGAGATGGGACTACCAGACTACCTGACCTTCCTCCTGAGAAATCTGCATGCAGGTCAAGAGGCAACAGTTAGAACTGGACATGGAAGAACAGACTCGTTCCAAATTAGGAAAAGAGTATGTCAAGGAAGGCTGTATATTGTCACCCTGCTTATTTAACTTACACGCACTGTTTATCATGAGAAATGCTGGATTGGATGAAGCACAAGCTGGAATCAATATTGCCGCTAGAAATATCAATAACCTCAGATATGCAGATGACACCACCATTATGGCAGAAAGCAAAGAACTAAAGATCCCCCTGATGAAAATGAAAGAGGAGAGTGAAAAAGCTGGCTTAAAACTCAATACTCAGAGAACTAGATCATGGCATCTAGTCCCATCACTTCATGGCATATAGCTGGGGAAATAGGGAAAGACTTTATTTTGGGGGGCTCCAAAATCACTGCAGATGGTTACTTCAGCCATGAAATTAAAAGATGCTTGCTCCTTGGAAGAAAAGTTATGACCAACCTAGACAGCATATTAAAAAGCAGAGACGATAGTTTGCCAAGAAAGGTTCCTCTAGTCAAAGCCATGATTTTTCCAGCAGTCATGTACGGATGTGAGAGTTGGACTATAAAGAAAGCTGAGCATAGAAGAAGTGATTCATTTGAACTGTGGTGTTGGAGAAGACTCTTGAGAGTCCCTTGGACAGCAAGGAGATCCAACCAGTCCATCCTAAAGGAAATCAGTCCTGAATATTCATTGGAAGGACTGATGCTGAAGCTGAAACTCCAGTACTTTGGCCACCTGATGTGAAGAACTGACTCATTTGAAAAAATCCTGATGCTGGGAAAGATTGAGTGCCAGAGGAGAAGGGAGACAAGACAGAGATGAGATGATTGGATGAATCACTGATTCAATGGATACGAGTTTGAATAAACTCCGGGATTTGGTGATGGACAAGGAGGCCTGGTGTGCTGCAGTCCATGGGGTCACGAAGAGTTGGACACAATTGAGTGACTAAACTGAACTGAACTCAAGGGAGGGGGGAAATTAAAATGTAGACACACATTAAAATATCAATATTACAATGTAATAATATGGAGTTGTCTGAGTAGTGAAGATCAAATTTTGGAAATAGACTTTGTTACATTGCTTCTCTGAGTTTTAATTCTACCAGGAGAGCAACAAGTCTCTCAAAGGTGTTTTTTGGTGAGGGAGACTCTGACAAAACACTGAAATATATACACGACCATGTGTAAAACAGCTAGATAGTGGGAAGTTACTGTAAAACACAGGGAGCTCAGCCCAGCACTCTGTGCTTATATAGAAGTGTAGGGTGGTGGGGGATCGGTGGGAGGGAGACTCCCAGAGGGAGGGGATATTATGGCTGATTCACATTGTTGCACAGCTGAAACCAACACAATACTGTAAAGCAACTATCCTCCAATTAAACGTTTTTTAAAAGCAAAATGCTATTTTACAGTTGCATAAATACAATTATTGCTTGAAAATATTCTGAAGCTACAAGTAAAGGAAAGTGAGTAGAATTTATCAGTTGCAGAACAATGATTGCCTAATGGTGACAAATGGAAATGTGGAAAACTTTGGGCTGCAAAGCTGATCTGGTCCACAGGGCCTAGAGCAGAGCCAAGTCAGGTGACACACTCCACCATACAAATTGCTGCAATACTCTCCAGCACAGCTTGCTTTATACATAATAGTAGAGTCCTCCTTTCTTCTTCACCCCTAAACCCAAGTGCCAAATATTATAATCTATACCTTCACAGAGGAAGAACAGGTTCTTTGGGTTTCTGCCCACACTTCAGTTAAATACCAAAAGCTGTCAGAACACTCTTTAGTACAATGGTTTTTACTGCTGTATTCAGAGTCCTTGAAATGGAAACAAATCTTTTCTCTTAACAAAGAAATTAAGAAGATAAAAATTGAGTTTAAAGTGGATTTAAAATTGAGGTACCTTTAGAGATGTTTTGTTATTTCAACTCTGTGAAATACAAAAGTTGAAGAAAGATCAATAAAATTTAAAGGAACTATGAAATTGATTTGACTTCATTCAATTCTAAGTGGCAGCCTTAAGTAAGCCTTTCTCTTTCTTATAAATTATCTTGAGCAGAGCTCTTTATGAAATAACTTGCCATTTGCTGAAATCCTGCCTTGGTGTTTTACTCTGTTAGTGAATATCTTCCATTAAGGTTGAGTCAATTACAGAGCACAGATGTTGTTTAAAACGTTTTGCTTCTTGCTGCCACAAAGTTCAAATGTATGAGAGAACTTTGTTTGGGTTGACCGAGTTTTTGTCTTGAGATACTTGAAGTCTTGGAGAAGACTTTTGAAGCCCCTGATGCTCATCCTTACACCCCTCTTCAGGCTACAGCTGAGAAAGTAATAAATTAACTTCAAGGATTTTTCACATGGTGTAGTATTTCTCTATCTAGTGGCACAGTACATAGTAACAAAGGAATTTTGCAGCACAAATTGTTCATTTTGCCTCAATTTGCAAAATTAATATAAGATAAACAGTAACTTAAGTAAATCTCTCAACTTACTACAGAGCTAACAATTTAATTTTTACTAATAGATTTTCATGCAGTTTACATTTAATTGCATAGGATTCTGTTGGTTTGACATTTCTTTGGCTAGAGTATTTCTGGCCAGAATATTTTATAGTATTCTGATCATATTTTCACATGTTGATTTCATGTGTTATAGTGTATATCATATTTCTATTTCCTCTCTGGATACTAACTTCAACATTTTAGAATGATCAACCAGTTACAAATCCTATCTGAGAGGAGACAAAGAAAATAATGAAGAAAAGTATCAATACACTTTATACTCTTGATTAGAGATAAACATTTCTGAGACATAATCCCAAATAGATTAACATTCAATTTCCATAAATGTGAACTAGAACAGTGAGAGTAGGGACACAAACTCCCGCAACTAGGGATTTCCCACAATTGGTCTATTTTGTGTACATTGGTCTCATTTGTGTACAAACATAGTGTTCCTGTCAGCAATGGATAGTTAGATTGTTATTCAATTCAGCCTCATATGTGAGTATAAATTAATATGCCTGACAATTTCTAAAGGTAACTTAGTGAAGCCCTTGACAAATATGTTTTCAAAGTCTGTCTATGAATAAGATGTGATTTCAGGCCACTCTCCCTTCCCCTTGCTAATGGAGTACTGTGACAGCAGAGATTCTCCAGAAGAGCAAGAATAACCTATGTCACACAGACTCAACTTGAGAACACTGTATTTTCAAAGCAGATTTACTTTCCTGGTTCAGTTTACTTGAGGTGAACAGTCAAACGTGTTGGTTCCCCTTGGAGACTGAAACCTGAACTTTGTTGGATGCCAGGATAAATGACCCTTTTATTGCTGTTTCTGTGGGTCACTGTCCACAGCACTGATGGGCTGTATTTGTTTTCAAATGAAAGCTAACTGTACAGTCTGGCTATCCTAAATATATTAAACAATAATAATTTTTATTAATCCCATTGTTAATATACTGAACACTTTCAAAATGATTTCAGTTGACTCAATAAATTGGTGAGACCTTAAACTTGACCATTAAAAAAAAACAATTTGAGAAGTTTTTATTATTTATTAATGACCATAAAAATCACCTTTCTGTATAAAATGACACACTTTTCCCCTAAGAGTCATCCAAAGGAGGATTCTACTAATGATTATCAAAATGCATAGTGCTTTTTAAAATTTCATGTACTCTGAGATTATTCTAATTTCCACTCTGTTTGCCAGCATTTAATTGTTTCGTTATATAAATAGAGGAATAGCCTCGTCAGGTACACATCAGTCAAATCCCTAAGAATGTCATGATTTATTAGCTATTACCTTAGTCTCCAATTGGAAGAAACACTGTTGCCTAGTACAATAATTATGCCTCCCTTACTTCTCACAGCTAAGTTCTGCTTCCCAAGCTATGCCATTCTGGATTCCCATCCTTCCCATCGAGACTGGACACCTAATTACATAGCAACACTTCTTACTGTCTCTGGACTGCAGTCACTAGCCATCACTTCTTTCTTCAAAGTTCAGATGTTTCACTTATTAAGGCATTCTTTACCATACCAATAATAATTTTAAAATGTCTTCTGGGCTTATTTCGTAAAAATAGAAAGATTGTTTTTTCCTAGGTATTATAGAATCAATTTATTCTAACTTTTCAACTCCTAAGGCTTCTGAGTCCTTCTTCAACACTTTGTCAAATGTACAATATCTCAATCTCATTTACGGTCAACTGTTGTCATGCTCAGGCTTCAAGGAGCCATTCCATAAAATTATTAGGTAAATTTACATCTATTTTTGCCAATATTTCATATCCTGAGTCATGGCTAAATACCTTCCTGAATAAATTCTCTTCTGCTTAGCTTTATCTTTCCATCTGCTGCTCTTTATGATCCATGACCACACATATGTGCTCAGTGGCTGGTGGTTCTTATTTTGAGGTGTCCTGGTTTACTATAGGATTGCTTTCCAGCCCATTTGGAATGTGCTGAAAGCTGATTCTGGTTATTGGGCTGGAGGCAATAGGTGGTGATGGATTTCAGGAGAACAGTGTTTTATTGGACATGTGCTTAGGTGAGGTCTTTGCAGAATCTCCATGCAAAGGGGAAGCTATGGTAAGTGGCAAGGGACTGTCTGTACTAGGCAAGAGGGGTAAGAAACATTTGAAGAATCTCAGGTTTACCCACTTGCATTTTCCAAATCTAATCAATGTTTCTATTATGATGCTAGCATTAACATCAAAAACGTTTAGAGGCTTCTAATTTAATATCCATGAAGGTTTGATAACCTTATGATCCTGTACCTAGACCTGAATTTGATCATAATCTGTGAGTCGATATCATACTGGGATTGTTTTTTTTTCCTTTGGGAACTTTTTTAAATTGTAGAGAATCTATGGGGTTTAGAACATTTCTATGTGTAGCACTAGAGCCAGACATCCTGGAATGTGAAGTCAAGTGGGCCTTGGAAAGCATCACTATGAACAAAGCTAGAGGAGGTGATGGAATTCCAGTTGAGCTATTTCAAATCCTGAAAGATGATGCTGTGAAAGTGCTGCACTCAATATACCAGCAAATTTGGAAAACTCAGCAGTGACCACAGGACTGGAAAAGGTCAGTTTTTATTCCAATCCCAAAGAAAGGCAATGCCAAAGAATGCTCAAACTACCACACAATTGCACTCATCTCACACGCTAGTAAGGTAATTCTCAAAATTCTCCAAGCCAGGCTTCAGCAGTACATGAACCATGAACTTCCAGATGTTCAAGCTGGTTTTAGAAAAGGCAGAGGAACCAGAGACCAAATTGCCAGCATCCACTGGATCATGGAAAAAGCAAGAGAGTTCAGGCTATGGTTTTTCCAGTGGTTACGTATGGATGTGAGATTTGGACTGTGAAGAAAGCTGAGTGCTCAAGAATTGATGCTTTTGAACTGTGGTGTTGGAGAAGACTCTTGAGGGTCCCTTGGACTGCAAGGAGATCCAACCACTCCATTCTAAAGGAATCAGTCCTGGGTATTCATTGGAAGGACTGATGCTAAAGCTGAAACTCCAGTACATTGGCCACCTCATGCGAAGAGTTGACTCATTGGAAAAGACTGATGCTGGGAGCAACTGTGGGCAGGAGAAGAAGGGGACGACAGAGGATGAGATGGCTGGATGGCATCACTGACTCAATGGACATGAGTTTGAGTAAACTCCAGGAGTTGGTGATGGACAGGGAGGCCTGGCGTGCTGAGATTCCTGGGGTCACAAAGAGTCAGACACGACTGAGTGACTGAACTGAACTATTAAAAAATCTCATCAAAGTTTGAGGAATTCTCCAGTGAAACTATCTAGGGTCTAGAGATTTTTTTCTGGGGGAATAAATGATAGCTATATGGATTAAATTAAATTTACTCAATCATATTAAGGGAGTTATAGCAATTTGTGTAGTTCAATGAAAGGCTTATTCAATCTAAGTTGTCAAATTTACATGTGTAGAACTATCCATATCTTTTAAAAAATCATTTATTTTTGGCTGTGTGAGGTCTTCAGCATTGCATGCAGGCTTTCTCTAGTAGTGATGAGCAGGAGCTGCTCTTCATTGTGGTTGTGTCGGTTTCTCTGTTGAGGAGCTTAGGTTCTAGGTGCATAGGCTTCAGTAGTTGCCTCACTCGGGCTCAATAGGTGCGGCTCACAGGTTCTAGAGCACACGGGCTTAGCTGCTCTGGAGCAAGTGGACTTTTCTCAGATCAAGGATGGAAACCATACTCCCTGAACTGGCAGGTGGATACTTAAACACTGAACCACCAGGGAAGTCTTCATCTTTTTGAAGTCTTGCAGTTCTGTAGTGATATCCTCTGTTTCAGTGATAATACTGGCACACTGTGTTTCTCCTCTTTTTTGTTCATTCTTGCTAGACATTTGTCACTTTTATTGGTTAAAGAAAACAGATCTTTGTTGTATTGGTTTTCTCTATTTTTTGTTTTTAAATTAATGGACTTTTGCCCTTATCTTTATCATTTTTATCTTTCTGCTAGGTTTACTTTTCTTTCACTCGTCTTCTCTATGTCCATGATGTAGGAGTTTAGATTATTTTCTAATTTACAATGTTTATATTTGGGAGTGTAAGTTTCCTTGTCACTGACTGTGATGCAGCCCATAAATTTTGATATGTTGTATTTTCCTTTACGTGATGTATCTTTAATATTTTGTCTGGGACTTTGTCTTTTAATTGGAGATTATTTAGTAGTGTTTTAACTAAAAATGTTCATTAAATGAAATGTATTAAGCTGCAGATCCTGTGCTCTAGTAGAGACTATGAGAATGGGACACTGAGTAATTTCACGTAATATGATGATACTAGCTGGAATTAATCTGTTGCTAGATTATAATCCCATTAAAGTGTGATTTTGTAAACCACAGGCAAAGAAATATTTTTCCAGTGGCTAGATCTGTGAGCCGGATGCTTGAACATCCACTTCAAACTGAAGAAAATTAATAGATATATATAATGCATTAACTTCTGGATAAAAATTAATACCTTGTCTAGTTGGTCAGAAGTGTGAAAAAATTACTGAAGTATTAAAGAAGGGGAAAGTATTAAAGAAGGGAAAGTATGTGGATAAACCTATATAAATATGCAGAAAGACTTCAGATCTTTGTATCCCGAGTAAATGACTACCAGAAAGCAGCCACCAGAGAGTAAATTCTCAACAATCAGATGGACAGAAACTCTGGAAGTTACTCCCTGGCTCTTTAGTGTGAATGGATGTGTGAACAGACTGATCATAGTGGCATACTTGAAAACTATGTATGAATCTAGCAACATGAGCTCCCCTACCTACTGTGATGTAGCCACTGCCATTGATGAATACCCAAACCTCTAGCAGCAGAGATTGATATTGAACCCTTGATTTGGTACAATTCCTCCATAAAGCCATATTAACCAATGGCAGGCTGATTACACTGGACCATTTCCACTGTGGTGGAGAGAACACCATTTCTTTACTATACCAGATACATACTCTCCATATAAACCTTTGTCTTTTCTATTTTCAGTGCCAGCACCCACACCTAAACCTAAGATTATACAAAATATCAGATTTTTTAAGTCATAATATTCTATAATACTGCTTCAGTTCAAGGAACATTAAATAAGAAAGATGTAATATTAACAGATACATGACCAAAAGATCTACTGGAGAAGCAACCAGATAGACAGATGCTTTGAGCTGTTCTTTGAAGATACAACTGTTGTATCAGCTTAGCTTGAAAATAAGATCTTGAATATTATCTTCTAGGATGTGGTATATGATCTAAATCAATGACCTATATATGAATCTGTGTCTTGGACAGCTAGAATGGACGAGTCTAAAACCTATGGGTGGAGATTCCTTAAAAAATTGCAAATAGAACTGCCTTATGACCCAGCAATCCCACTGCTGGGCATACACACCGAGGAAACCAGAATTGAAAGAGACACATGTACCCCAATGTTCATTGCAGCACTCTTTATAATAGCCAGGACATAGAAACAACCTAGATGTCCATCAGTGGACGAATGGATAAGAAAGCTGTGGTACATATACACAATGGAGTATTACTCAGCCATGAAAAAGAATACATTTGAATCAGTTCTAATGAGGTGGATGAAACTGGAGCCGATTATACAGAGTGAAGTAAGCCAGAAAGAAAAACACCAATACAGTATACTAACACATATATATGGAATTTAGAAAGATGGTAATGATAACCCTGTATGCGAGAGAGCAAAAGAGACACAGATGTATAGAATGGACTTTTGGATTCTGTGGGAGAGGGGGAGGGTGGGATGATTTGGGAGAATGGCATTGAAACATGTATAATATCATGTAAGGAAAGAATCGCCAGTCTATGTACGATACAGGATACAGGAGGCTTGGGGCTGGTGCACAGGGATGATCCAGAGAGATGATATGGGGTGGGAGGGGGGTTCAGGATTGGGAACCACAGCGGATTCATGTCAATGTATGGCAAAACCAATACAGTATTGTAAAGCAAAATAAAGTAAAAAATAATAATAATAAAAAACCTATGGGTACAAGAGGAATGACTGACCTCTCTATCATAGTTAACAACCTTACTCATGGATTTTAAACTTTCTATTCCCAAATCTTCAATTTCACCTTGGATAAAGGCCTTGATTCTCTGTAAGGCACAGGGGAAGTACTTCCACCAGATAATGCAATGAAGGTTTTACTCTGCTGATAGCTGAAACTATCACTTGATTACTTCTGGTTTCTCATGCAGAGATACTAGTAGACAAAAATGGAGTTACTTTACTAGAAATGGAAACCGGCTTTGATTACCAGAGAGACCACAGAGAATTAAAACTGTGCATTGGAGGAAGGAAAAGTAGATCAGGAACCCAGGTGATTCAATAGGACATCATTTGATATTTCCATGACCACTATGATATTTGCCCAACTGAGAAACTAGACACTCAGTTTGAATTTAATATCTAGGTCATTTCAGCAAACAAGCAAACCAGATGAGAGGAAGCAATGCCCAAGGAAGAGGGCAATCTTGAATGGGTGACGGAAGAGGGAGATGATAAAAATCAATCTTGGTTCTAGGGCTCCCTGCAGCTTTGTAGACTATAGTTTCATCTTGCTAAAATTTGTTATTATCTTTAGAGATAGAACCTGTGCAGTCCTTGTTAGAAAAGGTACAAAGATATCCTATTCTCACATGAGAGCAAGATATCATTAGAATCTGCAAGATGATCTTAAAGCCACAAGAGATGGACTATACCAGAATCAGTTTGTCTGCCTCTTCAGAAATTGGCTTTGTGTTTATTGGAGAATCCTGAGTGCTATTGCATTTATTTCCTCTCCAGACACTACTTAACTTTAGCAGCCTGCACAGGGTAAATCCTGAAACTTGGCATAGAACCTATTTCTATCATCAAAGAATGTGACACAACAACTCAGATACTAAAGTGTCATGAACTTCACTCTCCTGGTCTTTGTTCTCTTCTACCTCTTTATAACTCTTTGGAAGAGCTCATACTACGATACAATTGAGCTCATTTCACATTCTAGCAAGATTATGCTCAAAATCCTTTAAACAAGGCTTCAGCAATACATGAAACAAGAACTTCCAGACGTACAAGCTGGGTTTAGAAAAGGCAGAGGAACAAGAGATCAAATGGCCAACATACATTGAATCATGGAGAAAGCAAGGGAGTTTCAGAAAAAAAATCTACTTCTGCTTTGTTAACTACGTGGAAGCCTTTTACTGTGTGGATCACAACAAACTGTGCAAAATTCTTAAAGGGAAAGGAGTACCAGACCACCTTACCTGTCTCCTGAAAAACCTTTAAGCAGGTCAAGAAGCAACAGTTAGAACCATACATGGAACAACTGACTAGTTCAAAATTGGGAAAGGAGTATGACAAGGCTGTATATTGTCACCTTGTTTATTTAACTTCTATTCAGAGTACATCATGTGAAATGCTGGGCTGGATCTAAAGAGGAACTAAAGAGCTTCTTGATGAGGATGAAAGAGGAAAGTGAAAAATCTGGCTTGAAACTCAACATTCAAAAAACTAAGATCATGGCATCCAGTCACATCACTTCATGGCAAATAGAAAGGTAAAAACTGGAAGCAGGGACAGATTTTATTTTCTTGGGCTCTAAAATCACTGTGGTTGCTGACTGCAGCCATGAAAAAAGATGCTTGCTCCTTGGAAGAAAAGCTGTGACAAACCTAGAGAGCATATTAAAAAGCAGAGACATCATTTTGCTGACCAAAGTCCATATAGTCAAAATTATAGTAGTCATGTACAGATTTGAAAGCTGGACCTTAAAGAAGGCTGAGTGCTGAAGAATTGATGCTTTTGAACTGTGGTGTTGGAGAAGACTCTTGAGAGTCCCTTGGACTGTAAGGAGATCAGCCCAGTCAGTCCTAGAGGAAATCAACCCTAAATATTCATTGGATGGAATTATGCTGAAGCTCCAATACCTTGGCCACCTGAGGCAAAGAGCTGACTCTTTGTAAAAGAACCTGATGCTGGCAGTGATTAAAGGTAAAAGGAGAAGGGGCCAGCAGAGAATGAGATGGTTAGAAAGCGTTACTGACTCAATGGACATGAATCTGAGCACTCTCCAAGAGATAGTGGAGGACAGAAGATCCAGTGTGCTACAGTTCATGAGGTTCAGACATGGGGTTCAGTCCAAGAGTCAGACATGACTTAGCAACGGAACAATAATATTTATATGTAAGTATACATTTCCTTCAATAAATTAATTGTCAAAGGTATCAGTGTTAAGCATGAAGCCATGATATATTCCGGGAGACCTAAGAAACTGATAGTTGAATTTTAGGGTCCTAGAATATGAGCTAAATGGGAGTGGTGAGAGCTAATGTTTAATAATTAAAAATAGGGCAGGTTGTCAGATAGCACAGAATTATTTATACCATTTAAGAATTTTAACTTGGCTATTGGGAAATAGAAATGTTGAGAGATAATACATAATGTGTTAAGTAAGTAAACAGTAGCTTTCATATTTTAGATATATGATAGGACAATTTATATACCCTGAAAAGAAAGATTCATACCTTCTACTGAGAATGACTGAGGGATCTTAACAATAGGCAATAATATAAATTTCATTTTGGAAAAACCATGGTAACAGTATGAAGAATGGATGTAGCTTTGGGAGGAGGTGGCAAAACTGTAAATAAGAAATCATTTGACAATATTTATGATCAAATGAAGAGACGACATGAGCTTGAATCAAGGCTTTAGAATAGAGAGCTGAAGAAAGGAACTAAGAGGGACTATTAGGCAGATAATATGGAGAAATGTGTAGGACTACTTGGATACAAAGGAAAATTCTGATATGATCATTATCACCATTAAACATTATAGAGAACTTCCTTTGTGTTAGCTATTGCACTAAACACGTCGCATGAATAAAATATTTTTGGTTAATCTTGGTTTGGTGACCAGATGGCAGTTCTGTTAATAATAATTCAACATATCTGGGAAAAAGTAAATTAAAGGTGAATCCCACTTATCTAATCTGGTAGCAAAAAGTTAGACAACTTATTTGAATCTCAGTTTTTATCAACTGGCCTATCTAGCAAAATTACTATGATGTTCAGTAAATTCAGTTCAGTTGCTCAGTCGTGTCCAGCTCTTTGTAACCCCATGGACTACAGCACACCAGGCCTCCCTGTCCATCACCAACTCCTGGAGTTTACTCAAACTCATGTCCACTGAATTGGTGATCCATCCAACCATCTCATCTCTGTTGTCCCCTTCTCCCACCTTCAATCTTTCCCAGCATCAGGATCTTTTCAAATGAGTCAGTTCTTCACATCAGGTGGCCAAAGTACTGGAGTTTCAGCTTCAGCATCAGTCCTTTCAATGAATATTCAGGACTGATTTCCTTTGGGAGGGACTGGTTAGATCTCCTTGCTGTCCAAGGGACTCTCAAGAGTCTTCTCCAACACCACAGTTCAAAAGCATCAATTCTTCAGTGCTCAGCTTTCTTTATAGTCCAACTCTCACATCCATACATGACTACTGGAAAAACCGTAGCTTTGACTAGATGGACCTTTGTTGACAAAATAATGTCTCTGATTTTTAAATATGCTGTCTAGGCGATGTTTAGTGTACATAAAAACAGAATGCACCAAGACACATACTAGGCACCCAAAAAATATTATTGCCTTCACTCCCTTCCTTCTATCTTCTAACCCGAAAAATACAACTACAAGCAAAAGTACCAATATTTGGGGCAAAATCCTTTAATCATAATATTGAATTCTAGGTTTTTAACATTATACCATGGTTTTCAAACTTGGGTTCATCATGGCAATTCTAGCCATTGCTGCTGCTGCTGCTGCTGCTAAGTCGCTTCAGTCATGTCTGACTCTGTGCGACCCCATAGACGGCAGCCCACCAGGCTCCCCCGTCCCTGGGATTCTCCAGGCAAGAACACTGGAGTGGGTTGCCAGTTCTTTCTCCAATGCATGAAAGTGAAAAGTGAAAGTGAAGTCGCTCAGTCGTGTCCGACTCTTCCCGACCCTATGGACTGCAGCCTACCAGGCCCCACCATCCATGGGATTTTCCAGGCAAGAGTACTGGAGTGGGGTGCCATTGCCTTCTCCACTAGCCATTGCTACTGAATAGTTTCAACTTGTTTTTGGCTAAAGTTCTATGGGAGCAATATAGTAAAAAATATTGTGCCTTTTGTCTGAAACAGTAGCAAAGCTGTTGCGACTACTGTTTGACTGCTAAGTTGTGTTCAACTCTTTGCAACCACATGGACTGTAGCCCTGCCAGGCTCCTTGGCCCATGGAATTCTCCAGGCAGGAATACTGGAGTGGGTTGCCATTTCCTTCTCCAGGGGATCTTCCTGACCCAGGAATTGAACTCACATTTCCTGAATCGACAGGGGGATTCTTTACCACTGAGCCACCTGGAAAGCCCTGTAGTAACGCTACTGTAAAATTATATCCTAAGAGCCACAGGACACATTTATTGCTGCTTATCTTATAGATTTTGTTCTTTTTTATAAATCAAAGCAGAGCTTTGGATTAGTCTAAATCATTATGTATCTAGCTCTATGTCTTACTGTAATTGTGATTTGTGTTTATCTTTTTTCTTCTCTTCCTTTCCTTTCCCCTTCCTTTCTCTCTTCCTTCTCTCCTTCCATCCTTTCTTTTTCTTTTCTTTTTTTTTTTTTTGATTTAACATCTCATTAGCTGGGTCAATCACTGTTCTATGGACTAAACTTTTTATTTAAATTTACCAACAGTCTGGCTGTTATGAAAATATGAGACACTATAAAGCATCCTCACTGGGTGGGTAGCACTGCTTAATTGTGCAGAGCATGGATTCAATCTCCTTGAAAGCACTTCTGCCTTGTCTGTGATATTTGCTATTATTGCCAAGTAAATTATGTCTGTGTCTCTAGCACATGAAAATGTGCAGAATACAGTACATTTGTTTGGTGCTTTATTGCTGAAATGCTCATGACCTTGGCTGAGGACAAACTGATAGTTTTTACAAATAACATTCTTCCTCTGCCTATGAGTCTCTGGAGGGAAGAGAAAATGTCCTGTGGAATCCCTGGGAATTATCAACTCACTTCTGAGATCTTAGCCATCCCCTCACTGACTTCAAAGATGCCATCATCTCTTCAGAGATTACAAGATTCTATGAATATAGCAAGTTTTCTCTGAGATTGTTAAATCAATTTTGGAACTTGACTACATTTGTAGTATTCTGATCTCAAAGTGACCAATTAGTGTGGAGGTCACTGACCTCCATGCCGCAGATTGGTATGTCTGTACTGTCGGGTCAGTGACAGTATTAGATTAGAAATAATGTGTACTGTAAATGTAATGTGCTTATATCATCCTGAAACTATCTCTTAGACCCTCGCTCCATGAAAAAATTGTCTTCCACAAAATTGGTCCCTGGTGCCAAAAAGGTTGGGGACGTTGAATTAGCATGCTTATCATCATTGACTAAATCACACACAAAACATTATTCTGAAAACAACTAAGTCCTGGAAATTTACTGACAGTAGACTAAGTTAGCCACTCCATGCTCCCTGAGGCAGACATTCTAGACATAATGAGGAAATTTCCAGGGTAAAGTCCATATCATAAATTGTCAGGTCTTAGAAAGGAAAGTAAAAACTTGAACTCAGATTATTCCTAGAGACTTCAGACCAGCAATATTTTGCTTGATACTAACTGGAAATTTTCAAGTGTAAAATATCACATCTATGCTGAAAAGTACAGGCAGCCTACCTATTTGATTAACATATTCATGCAAAGATTATAGATTTAGAAGTTATAATACTGATAAATAAATATCTCTCCTGAGAAACCTAACCTCATCATTTAATCTATTTTGAGCATGGAATTAGTTTCATCTTACTTTATTCTCAAATGAAAGTAGTTAATCAGATTTTTATATCAAATGATTGGTCTACTTTTTTTTTTTAAAGGAAACTGCATATATACTCTATATATTTAACAAGGTGTGCTCAGCTGCTCAGTCATATTCAACTCTTTGGGGCCCCATGGACTATACCCACCAGGCTCCTCTGCCCTTGGAATTTTCCAGGCAAGAATACTGGAGTGAGGTGCCATTACCTACTCCAGAGGATCTTCCCAACCCAGCGATTAAAACCCCGTCTCTTGCATCTCCTGCTTTGGCAGGTTGATTCTTTACCACTGTTATTACCTGGGAAGCATATATACATTCTCTCTCTCTCTCTCTCTCTCTCTCTCTATATATATATATATATATATATATATATATATATATATACATACACACACACACATGCATAAACGCTAGCTTTTATTATTATTATTATTGAATTATACTTAAATATTTCATCAAAACATTTTTAACCAAGAGGGTCTGACTCATTAAGAAAACTTTTGATGAAAGATTATTAATCTTTCTCTGGATTTTTAATGGTAGAGTGAAAGAGAAGCAAAAGAGAGCTTTCTGTTTGTATTAGTATTAAATAATTGCCTTGTCTAGGTACAGCTTAAACAACTAATTGTAGATGGTGTTGAATGCAGACTGTTCTTGTCTTATTCAATGAGAATTTAGCCACAATAACGAGTATATTACATTCCTGCTAAAGGAAACTTTATGTTTTTGGAAGTGACAAGTCATGGAGCACCATCTTGAATTCTGTCTTGTGTTTGTGTTTTTTGGTCTGAAGGGATGATCGTACTACAGTGTACCAGCATGAAATATCAGAGCCAATACCCACAAGGTACATTGAAGATATATATTGATGTCAATGTATGGCAAAACCAATACAATATTATAAAGTAATTAGCCTCCAATTAAAACAAATAAATTTATATTAAAAGAAGATATATATTGAGTGAGAACTATTAAAATAAACAGTAGAGTCAACCTGCTTTTCCTGAAGTGAACTGTGGGTAAAAACAATTCTGGAGGTAGAAGCAGAATCGCTGTATGTTTATTAATACTGCTATCTTATAAAACTTTTATTTTTTCAACTGTTTAACCTAGGATAAGAATAACTGCTAGTAAATCTACACAACAAACAAATTATTTTCTTGATTTTGTAGAAGAGTTCCTCATCTGGTTAAGAAATCAATTACATTTTCTATAATATGTGCCTGAATATAATAGACTTTTCATATTATAGTTCTATAATCAGTGCATTTTAATTATATTTCACTCAGGTTTATAAAAGTGTAATTAAAATATATACTATAGCATACAGAGTCTTCATTTTCAATGTACCACTATTAAGTTAAAATGTAAAAGAAACTGAATCAACAGCAGAATTTTTTTTTTTGCCTGTGTCCTTGGTGTTTCACAATATTATCACATCTCCAAAAAGGATATAAGGACACCTATGGGTAGCTATCAAAATAGTTATCAGTTCAGTTCAGTCACTCAGTCGTGTCTGACTCTTTGTGTCCCCATGGACTGCAGCACGCCAGGAGCCCCTGTCCATCACCAGTTCCCAGAATTTACTCAAACTCATGTCCATTGAGTCAGTGATGCCATCCAACCATCTCATCCTCTGTTGTCCCCTTGTCCTCCTGCCTTCAATCTTTCCCAGGATCAGGGTCTTTTCCAATGAGTCAGTTCTTTGCATCAGGTGGCCAAAGTACTGGAGTTTCAGCTTCAACATCAGTCCTTCCAAAGAACACCCAGGACTTATCTCCTTTAGGATGGACTGGTTGGATCTCCTTGCAGTCCAAGGGACTCTCAAGAGTCTTCTCCAACACCACAGTTTAAAAGCATCAATTTTTTGGTGCTCAGTTTTGTTTATATTCCAACTCTCACATCCATACATGACCACTGGAAAAAACAGCCTTAACTAGATGGACCTTTGTTGGCAAAGTAATGTCTCTGCTTTTTAATATGCTGTCTAGGTTGGTCATAAATTCAGTTAGAGCTTTTACATTACATAAGCTAAATCTTGGTTAGTGGTGTTGATGTATTATTTTCTATCAAAGATATATTATTTCTTTTAAGTGTATATTATTTTCCTTTCAAGCTATTTCATTATATCACCAATATTCTTATTTTAACCAGTATATTGGAACCCGATATATCTTTGAAAGACTCCCAAACATAATTTTTCAGCAGTCAAAAAAAATACCTTTTTTTTTTTAAGAGAGATTATGATACAAAATCAATTTCAGAACTGAGCTGCAAAAACTTATTGGACCACATGAGCAAGTTTCAATCAAGAATATATAGAGGGGCCAGGAAAAGCATATAGCTTTTTAGGTAGTGTTGGCGAGTGGCATATGACACCACTTTACAAAAATCCCTCCTTTAGGCTACCTTAATGGTGCACAGACTAGCACACAGAGAAAAAGAGAGATTTAGCTTATTCACCTATGCAGAAAAAATATTTCTTTGGTTTTGGAATTATGTCCAAGTGCCTGTTAGTCTGATCCCTGCATTAAGGCAGAATCCAGAAAACTACCTCTTTACTCATCAACAAGCTTATCCTCTTGGATTCTGTGTAAAGGTCTCCCGTTCCCAAACCCCATCCAATTATTCTCCTCTTGTATGCATGCCAAGTTGCTTCAGTCGCGTCCAGCTTTTTGTGACCCTATGGGCTCAGCTTTTTTGAGTGTCTATGGACTTAGGTTCCTGGTGTTCATAAACAAAGAATGGGATGCTTTTACAGAAAAAGCAGGGTTATCAGCAATGTGATGATATTCTGTGTATATAAGATCATGGCACCAACTAGGAAGGAAATAAAAACCTGAGGATTACCTTCAAAGATTTTGTACAAGAATTTGACTGGCTCTGGTATGGAGAATTTGTGCTACAGATTCTGCCATACACAATATAAATGTAGCAAGAGATATATACAGATTCAGGACCATCAGATAAGCCGATATATGCAATACACTAAGACAGAGCAAGGCAAAGGACTTTGTGTCGAATTTGCTAGCTATCATAGCTCAGAATCTACTTACTTTTTTAAATATGTAGGAATTCTCAATACAAACAAAGCTTTTATGGTAGTCAAATCAAATTATGATAATGAAATTATTTATAAATTGTGAAATCATTTATACATATTAGTTGCTATAACATGGGTAAGGACGTAACACCCAGTGGGGAGCTGTGGAAAAGTACCTATACTTGAAACCTACCTCCAGAAATCCTGATGAGACTAGTTTGGGATACAACTGCACATCCTCAGATCTCCCAGTAATCCGTAATGTATGCTTAAAGGTGAGAGTCTCATTTTGAGTATGCAATCTGCTAAGTAATTTGCCTATATTATTTCTAATGCCAGCTATGACTAAAAGTAATTATTATTATTCTCATTCTTAAGACTGAGGAAAGTGAAAAGTGGTGAAATTAAGAAAAATTTCCAAGTCCACATTGGTAACAAATATAGGATCAGGATCTGAACCCAGGTATTTCATATCTGCCTTCATACAAACTCTAGTGATTTGCTCATGTCATACCACACGATACATATATGAAAACTGTGTTTCCTAGATGAAATAAAAAATCAGCCACTTAAATGTGCAGGACTTTGTTGTTATGCATTGTTAGTACAATGTGATTTGCCACAATCATTTTGGAAAGACATTTGCAGAGTCTGCAAAAAGATTCATCATTGATTTATAATAACTAACCATAATTGTTTAGCTTATGATGATCTACTCTCAGGCGCTACATGTGGATTATCTCATTTACATATCACAAAATTTTATAACATAGATATTATTATCCCTATTTTCCAAAAAATATGAAAACATTTTGCAAAAAATGCTTTGTGAGCTTAATAACTACCTGAAAATAATGCAATCAATGGCAGAACATAATTCAAACCCAGCAGCCTGCAGTTTGACCCTATTCTCTTTGAACCAAGTAATTATTTCAGGAAACAATTCTAAAAAAAAAAATTAAGCTGTATACATAAGTGTGATTATTATAATATTATTTCTTAATGGTAAAAAAAAAACTTTTTGGAAAAAGACAAAATGTTCAATAGTATTGTTAGTAAATTATGGTAAAATATTTGCAATGAATAGTACACACCTATTAAAACCATGAACAAATGTATTTGAAGTCACTACTGCTGCTGCATAATTTATAGGAAACTGAAAAGACTGTCTTCTTTACTTGTACCAAGAAAAATCCAGAGAATCTGTTGAATCATGACTTCATTGAACTCATGAGAGAACTGGGGATAGTAAACTTGTGTTTACTGATTCCAAAGATGCACAAGACCTCCCAAGGAGAGACAGGACACGTACTGTGTGGCAACTTTGGCAGAGGAAGGTGGAAAGAAGTGACTGTCATATAATGGGTGAAAAGAAACTAACATCTTAGTATAAATTCTTAAAGGTCAAATGTTGCCAACTTGTCAGACTGGATATTTTGGGGCCTCAAACAAGGGTAATTCACACTCACTTGAAAGAACATCTGTGTATTCACCAGATACTCCTTTAGTATAATGCATAACACTAGAAAAATTTGGTTGCTGTTATTTTGATTCTGATTTTTTGATTTTGGTAAATTTGATTTTGGTTGCTGCTATTGTGTTAGTGCCAAGCAAAAGAAGGAAATCAATTCATATGATTAGCAGGCATGTGCTTTTGATGTCATTAACATTATTGTTCATTATAATGTGTGAATCATATCATTTCATGATTTTGGTGTTTGCTCCTATTTTATATTATATCAACTTTAGGTAGCACAGTTAGAGATACCTGCCTTACCAAAGGCAAAATGCTGAATTTTTGCTAAAACACTTTAATTTTTTAGAGCAATTTTAGATTCACAGCAAAATTGAGGGGGAAGTACAGAAATGTCCCATATACTCTAGGCCTTTACACATATATAACTTCTTCCATTAACAAAATCACTTAACAGATTAGTAAGGATGAACCTACACATAAACATGATAATCACCCAAAGTTCACATTTTACATTACGATTCACTCTTGGTGTTACCCATTTTATGGGTAAGGATGAATGTATGATTATCTATATCCATCATTATAGTATCACATGGAGTATTTTCATGCCCTAAAAATCCACTATGCTCTGCCTAGTCATCCCTCACTACCCTCTCTTCTTACTACCCTCTCCCCTTCAACCTCTCTCCCTATGTAAAACCTCTGGCAGCCACAGGCTTTTTTTTATTTTTATTTTTACTTTATTTTGCTTTACAATACTGTATTGGTTTTGCCATACATTGACATGAATCCTCTATGGTTCCCAATCCTGAACCCCCCTCCCACCCCATATCATCTCTCTGGATCATCCCCGTGCACCAGCCCCAAGCATCCTGTATCCTGCATTGAACATAGACTGGTGATTTGTTTCTTACATGATAGTATACGTGTTTCAATGCCATTCTCCCAAATCATCCCACCCTCTCCCTCTCCCACAGAGTCCAAAAGTCCATTCTATACATCTGTGTCTCTTTTGCTGTCTCGCATACAGTGTTATCATTACCATCTTTCTAAATTCCATATGTATGTGTTAATATACTGTATTGGTGTTTTTCTTTCTGGCTTACTTCACTCTGTATAATAGGCTCCATTTTCATCCACCTCATTAGAACTGATTCAAGTGTATTCTTTTTCATGGCTGAGTAATACTCCATTGTGTATATGTACCTCAGCTTTCTTATCTATTCATCTGCTGATGGACATCTAGGTTGTTTCCATGTCCTGGCTATTATAAACAGTGCTGCGATGAACATTGGGGTACACGTCTCTTTCAATTCTGGTTTCCTCGGTGTGTATGCCCAGCAGCGGGATTGCTGGGTCATAAGGCAGTTCTATTTGCAATTTTTAAGGAATCTCCATACTGTTCTCCATAGTGGCTGTACGAGTTTGCATTCCCACCAACAGTGTAAGGGGGTTCCTTTTTCTCCACACTCTCTCCAGCATTTATTGCTTGTAGACATTTGGATCGCAGCCATTCTGACTGGTGTGAAATGGTACCTCATTGTGGTTTTGAAGTGAGCATCTTTTCATGTGTTTGTTAGTCATCCGTATGTCTTCTTTGGAGAAACGTCTGTTTAGTTCTTTGGCCCATTTTTTGACTGACAAACAACTAATCTCAAAAATATACAAGCAACTTATGCAGCTCAATTCCACAGGCTTTTTTTTAACAGTCTTCATAATTTTGCCTTTTCCTGAATGTCATATAGATGGAATCCTCCAATATGTAATTCTCTCTGATTGGCCTTTTTCACCTAGTAATATGCATTTAATATTTCTCCATGTCTTTTCATGCCTTGGTAATACCTTCATATTTACTGCTGAACAATATTCTGTGGTCTAGACTGTATGACAGTTCAATTAACCATTCAGCTATTGAAGGACATCTTGGTTGCTTATAAGCTTTGGAAGCCAAATAAATCTTGTATAAAAATCTGTGTACAGGTTTGTGTGTGGATGATAGTTTTCAACTTCTTTGAGCAAATACCAAGGAGAGTGTTTGCTGGATCATGTTTAGCTTTGTAAGAAAATACTAAACTATCTTCCAAAATGGCTGGACCATTTTGCATTCCCAGCAGCACTGAATCAGAGTTCCTGTTGCTCCACATTCCTGAGTATCTAGTGGTGTCAGTCTTCTGAATTTTGACCAAACAGATGTATAGTGATACCTCACAGTTGTTTTAACATGTAATTCCCTAATGACATATGATGTGGGCCATCTTTTATATATTTATTTGTCATTTGTATATTTTCTTTGAGATATACGGCCTTTCAGTTCAGTTCAGTTCAGTTGCTCAGTCGTGTCCGACTCTCTGCGACCCCATGAATCACAGCACGCCAGTCCTCCCTGTCCATCACCATCTCCCAGAGTTCACTCAGACTCACGTCCATCGAGTCAGTGATGCCATCCAGCCATCTCATCCTCTGTCGTCCCCTTCTACTCCTGCCCCCAGTCTCTCCCAGCATCAGAGTCTTTTCCAATGAGTCAACTCTTTGCATGAGGTGTCCAAAGTACTGGAGCTTCAGCTTCAGCATCATTCAGCATCATTCCTTCCAAAGAAATCCCAATCCTTCAGAATGGACTGGTTGGATCTCCTTGCAGTCCAAGGGACCCTCAAGAGTCTTCTCCACCACCACAGTTCAAATGCATCAATTCTTCAGCTCTCAGCCTTCTTCACAGTCCAACTCTCACATCCATACATGACCACTGGAAAAACCATAGCCTTGACTAGGTGGACCTTAGTCGGCAAAGTAATGTCTCTGCTTTTGAATATACTATCTAGGTTGGACATAACCTTTCTTCCAAGGAGTAAGTGTCTTTTAATTTCATGGCTACAGTCACCATCTGCAGTGATTTTGGAGCCCCCCAAAATAAAGTCTGACACTGTTTCCACTGTTTCCCATCTACTTCCCATGAAGTGATGGGACCAGATGCCATGATCTTTGTTTTCTAAATGTTGAGCTTTAAGCCAACTTTTTCACTCTCCTCTTTCACTTTCATCAAGAGGCTTTTTAAGTCTTCTTCACTTTCTGCCATAAGGGTGGTGTCATCTGCATATCTGAGGTTATTGATATTTCTCCCGGCAACCTTGATTCCAGCTTGTGTTTCTTCCAGCCCAGCGTTTCTCATGATGTACTCTGCATATAAGCTAAATAAGCAGGGTGACAATATACAGCCTTGACATACTCCTTTGCCTATTTGGAACCAGTCTGTTGTTCCATGTCCAGTTCTAACTGCCTTTTAGTTTAAAAATTTTTGATTCAAATCTGCCTTGAAAGGAATCAAAGGCTCTATAAATATTTTTTAGGTATGTATGTAATAGGTTCCCTGGTACTACATTCTATGATGGATCTTTGTCAGTTCACAAGGAAAAATTAGATAGTGAATGAAGTGATTACTTTTTAGTTGCAACATGTAGGTTGTGGTTTGGCCTTATAATCAGTTCTTTATACCCTGAATTAATTCTGGGACTCCTTAGTATAGTTTCAGAGGAACTGCTGTATAGTTTTTCAAACATGTTGCTTCTCTTCTTGTAGTGAGTGAATACATTTAACATAGCATTTAGCAGTAAGACTTTCCTTTAAGAAAACTAAAATAACTTTCCCCATTGTGTTACATTTATGTGATAAGAAAAGGAGATTTATGTATTCACAAATATGTACTGAGCAGTAAGGAGTCATTGCTTGCATCCAGGCACTAAGTTGTGTCCAGCTCTTTGTGACTCCATGGTCATGTAGCCCTCCAGGCTCCTCTGTCCATAGGATTTCTCAGGTAAAAATAATGGAGTGGGTTGACATTTACTCCTCCAAGGGATCTTCCTGACCCACGTCTCCTACATTGGCAGGTCACATTGACCACTGAGCCATCTGAGAAGCTTACATACACAAATGGATCATTCTAAAGAAAAACCTCTCTCTGTCACTCACACACACACACACACACACACACACACACACACACACACACACACATATAATGTTACCCATACGATGTCATAATAGCATATGTATTTTCTTGAGCTAAAAATTTCTTAACAAAGATTTTGCGTAGTATCATTTCTTACATCAGTATACAATATTTAGATAAGGTGAGATGTTACAAAAATCATCTGACAGCAAGTTTTAGTTCTTCACACTTATTGCATCTGGGAGACAGGTTTGAATTAGTCTTGAGTAGCTTGATCTGGTATGAAATAAATCTTCAAAATAAAACTGAATCAACGTTGTGTCTGTGTTTTTGTAAAAGTCTTTCCAGAATGAAATTTGACATTTTCCCCTCTCCCAGGGGTAGCAGTTTACTGCTGGCTATCACTGCTGTTTAATTAAATTTAGAGCTTTCAAATAGAGAAACTAATTACTATATGATTTCAAGTGGTTTTCATTTCCCCTCCATTTCCCTTCCCCCTCCACTCCCATCCATATATGCAGGGTGGGAGAATAGAGTTATGTTCATTTAAACTGAACATCAATACATTACAGCAATAAAGTGTTTTCATGAAGAACAAAGATAAGCAATTGAGAAGAACTGTGTTTAATTACCAGCTTCTGAGACACCTAGGCTTGGGTCAAGTCAGGGAAGGATGTGAATGACACAGGAGTCCTCCCCTCTGGATTCCCATATGACACTTTAACTAGCAGAAACCAGATATACCCTGAATTTCCTTGAACTTACGATTTAAATTCTTATTTTGGCTACTCATCTTTGAAAAACAGGAGGCACCCAACATGGGCCCAGTACATAATTGGACCTAAGTCACAGTTTCTGCCTGTAATTATGTCCCCAAAGTTAGATGATTTGAACTGGGAGCCAGGCCATATTTTCAGCTTAAGTGTATGTTTATCTATTTGGAATAAAAAGTGTGGTTTAATTTCTTTTAAATATATAAATATGAAATATTTTAGCATTAAATATTTAAAACTGAATTGTAAATTATGAAAAAATGGGATCAGAGGTGAGAGGTATGAAGAGTAAACATAGAAAAATAAAAATCAAATAAACTAACCAAAACGGTAACTGTTACTAGAAATCAGTTATTACTGGAGAAAGAAATGGGCATAGGACTTGGTTCATATCTTGATACTACAGATTGGAAAACCAAGCTGAAATAGTTTATGCTTGGACTGGTAGGCTGGAGGCTTTTCATGTATGCTGGTGGGTACTCCAGCTTAGTAATTAATTTCATTAATATTAAATCACCCTAAGAAAAATGGACAGCCAGGTCCCACCAGTAGATATTTCAAACTCCAATTTTAATCAATTTTAATAGGTTAGGGAAGGATTCTGACAAAGCTGCAGAAAGACTTCCTCCATATCATTTAGAAAATTCCACAAATCAAAATATATCCTACAATGAAGTAAGGGGAAATATTAAGTGCCAAGGGGGAAACAGTTAACTGACATAGAGGTAACAATCAAAATAAAGAGAAGATGACATATTGTCTTAGAATTCAAGCACGGATTGTCATATTTTCTTAGATTTTTGTTGTTGTTGTAATTACTGCCCTTAAATTTAATGCCCAGCGAGTACTCATTAAGAAATAACAGCACTGTTTTTCTCTCTAAAATTCAGACTTGTAACTTCTAGGAAGGCAAAACTAGGTGAGCAGCTGACCATCAAAGAAATTCTGTAAGGCAGGAATAAAACTTATATCTTTATCTCTAGAGTTATGTTTTATTAATGAATGTTCCCCTCTAAAGGGAGTTATCAGGGTTGCATTATATGTGGAAACAATAAAAATAATAAAAATAATTGGTGGATTTATACATAGAATGTTTTTCATATACATTCTCTCATTTGAGTCTAAAGGTTGAGGCCACTGTTTAAAGACGTGACACTAGAAAGAGGTGTATATACCTTAAAGTTAAAGCCAAATAAAATCCAGAGAGAGTGGTATGATTTATTATGATTTAGTTAGGCGGAAACTAAGAATCTAATCTATTCCAAATACCTGGGACTGAGAGTTTTTTAACTCTAATTCACATAAGATCACAACATCCTCTCAATACACAGTACATCAGTATACTTACCTAAAGGCAAATATAATGACTTAAAGTCCTGCTTATTCTGAGTTTTCAGACTCTCAGATCAGTGGTCTTCTTAGAATTTTATTTTTATCTTTTAAAAAATCTTACCCAAGGCTGTTCTGATTGCTAAAAATATTGAGTCTCCTGTATATCTTATTTCTCTTTAAAAAGGAAATACAAGAGAAGTCATTTGTTGTCATATTTATATGAAGCTCTGCATATCAGTAACAACTTAGCCTGTTTTAACTTACTGCTTATTTACACATTTAGTAAATCTAATTCACATAAAGTGTATTTGAGATATAACATTTATGGGGCTCTTGATAGTTTCGGATGTTTACAGGAGTGACTATATATGTGTAAAGAGTCTTTTCAACAAGATAAACTTCAGGTAAAATTCGCACTCAGGGTGCTTAATATTGAAATCTGAGAATTAAACAAGGATTAAAGCTTCCTTGAAGGGATAAATTATCTGTTACCAAATCAAAAATATTTGATACTAATAAGAAAACTGTAAAAACAAAAGAGATGAAATAAGCCAGATTTTATCTTAGAATTGGACCACCTATTAAGGATATCATTGCCAGCCACAACATAACATAAATGTTTGCAGTATGGCAAGCATTTTTGTATCTTACTTCAAAATACTGGGTTTTCAATATACACTGTATCATCCATTAAAATACTGACCCTAGGTCATTCATCTACCTCCTACCCTGCAGAAGGGTTTTAATGCAAGACATGCTGCTTTTACAGAGATACAAATGAATGAAATAGTATATGGGAAGTTCTTTGAATTAAATAAATGGAAGAAACAGTGTGAAACTGTGACATAAATCTCCATAATATAGTTTATCATTTCCATTTGGGGAGACCGGAAAAATAAATCCAATACAAGTGAAGTGAGTTGGTGTGAAGTCTGCGAACAAATGAGCAGAGACTTAAGTCTTTGGTCTCTGGACTACAAGCCTATAGCCAAACCATAAACCATTCCCATTTTGTACCCCAACTGATATCACTACTGTCTCATAAAAAAGCATATTATTCTTCTATAGAGTCCTTGGATGTAGCACTAACAGAAATCAAATATTCCCTGGTTTCTGATCTTCTTTTCAAATTAAATTCTTAGGCTGAGCAGAATAAAACAATCTCTTTATCAAGTAGGCATTTGAGGGAGGCTGGAACAAAGAGAAAGTGAAGTTTAGGAAAGAAGTAAGGGAACTAAACTTGACATTGTCCTGTCTATACACAAAGTTGGAGGAGGGCAGGCACTGTTGCAGGTAAAACCTCGGACACCAAATGCTTATTTTGTTTTCACAAATTTGCAGTTTGAGAAACTGTGGCTCAGGATATCTGCCAATTTTCCAATTCTCACTACCTAGAAGGTTATTTTGACCATCACTGTGACTCATAGGCTTTAGAGAAGTGAGAAACTACAAACACTGAAAATGTTGAACAGTCATTCTTTAAGTACCCCCACTAATTAATTTAGAGGCATGAGCTACAAAGCACCACATACTATTTTTACATCTGCAGTATACACAAGGTCCCTTTTAGTGTACCTGGGATTATTCTGGAGTACCTAACTATCCCATATAAGTCAGCTAAAATCAGTGCTGACCCTATCTAAACAGGTCATTCAGGCCTAACAGTTTTCTCATTATCCATACATATCCATGGCAAAGACTGAGGGATGTAACCAACTCTCACTTTAAGAATGAGCACACTGCTCCAGCTTCTCGGAGTGCTGACAGTAGGCAGTTTTATATGGTCAGCTCCTTCAGGGACAGTCTTAGCTGCAGAGAGCTGCCTTATTCAATCTCATACTCTTGTCCTGGGTAACCCATGAGCTAGGACTACACAACATGGATACATAAAAGTGGGGTCATCTCAGGCCAACAACACAGGATAGCTCCAAAAAAACATTCCAAGTCAAGAACTCCCCAGACTGACATTGTACGTCAGTACAATGTAGCTTCACATTGCCCACAGCCCACTCCTGCCTTCTTCCTTTTCCTTCCATGGATGTTAGTGAATCCTTAGCTACATGCTCAACTCTCTCCAAATCTGCTTCCTGGGGAGACCTGCTCATGACTACACCTCCCCATTTTTAATTTATCTCAAGATCCTTGGGCAATGATGTACTTTCAAAAGTGTTTTGTTACAGCTTCCAGATAGGAAATCAACATCTGCATACTCCTTTAACCACCTCTGCCCATCACCTTAAAATGATTCAAAGCATACCCAGTAGAATATGAAAATGAGAGAAAACAGACACCATAGATTTCACAGATTAGTTACAAGTACAAATTGTCTTAGTATAAAATAATGATAAAACAAGTAGTCATAATTCAGAAATGCAAGGGAGATTCAGTATTAGATAATACAACGATATTAACATCCAAAGTTAGAGTAATTTTACTATAGTAGAGAAACACCATATGATTATATTAGTCACAGAAAAATTATTAAATATATTTCTACATTCATTTTTAAACAATTATAAATGAGAAGAAAAGAAATTCTTTAATTTGATGAAATACATTTGATAAGAGCATAAACAAAACAGTGTATATACCTGTAGAGCTTTAGAAATATTTACATTAAAATTAAAGACATCTCAATCATATTAGTTTTCTATTGCTTCATAATAAATTGTCCTTAACTAAGTGGCTTACAACAATAATCCTGTATTAGCTCATAATTTTGCAACTCACTGTGTTTACTGATCTGAAGATCTATATTTTAAAAGTGAACATCATTCTATCCACCAATAATACTTAATTAAAAATATAAGTAAGTGAAAAATGTATGATCTACATTAGCAAATATATTTATTAACTGGGAAATAAACCTGGAGAAATGTACAAAAGCTATTTACAAACATGAAAAGTCAATCATCTGAGACATATGTCATTTTTCTAGATAAGATGGCTCTGTGTCAAATAATTTATATTTTATGAAACTTAGATCATCCTTCAGTTTTTCATGGACATGAAAAAAATATTTTCAGATTCATTTAGAATTAAATTTCAAATTCATTAAAATTGAAGACAAGTCAAGTACATCAATGTTTTATTGCTCAAGTTCAAATATCATTAAAGTCTACTTAAACTAACAGAGACCTGCTTCCTCTCTGGAAGAACATAATCTGAGCATACCTTTTAATCAGAAGCTGGTAAATAAATACTTCAACAGAAAAATAAGAAGGTAATAGACAAAAACATGACTGGCAAATAAAGGTATGGGCAATATAAGACGATGAAGGCAAATACAGGTTAAATGATTAATGAGATACTAATGTCACACACTGCAGTACACAAAAAGTGTAAAAACCTATTAATACTAAATATAATCAAGGAACTAAAGGAATAGTTGCATCCATAAGAAATTGCATATGTAATTGAGTACAGAAACTAAATTCTGTTTTAGAGAGCAAGTTGACTTTAGCTCACGTTTAAATGTGCATAAATGATTCCCAAGCAACTCCATTTCTTGGGATAGACTGGAACTCTCCAATACTAGCCACATGTAACTATTTAAATAATTTAAACTTATATAACATCAATAAAATTAAAACTATAATTCCTCAGTCTCACTAGATATATTTCAGCTGCTAGTGAATACATTATTTGACAGTACAGATTATGGAATAATTCTATTATCACAGGAAGCTTTTATTGGACAGCCCTGATTTAAACCCTAAAGAAACTCTAATATGTGTGTATTGATAGATATAGACATATAAAATTTTATATTGTATCTCTGGTTGTAATTACACACAAAAAAATAAATAAAAGAGAGAGCAAGAGACAGAGAGAAGGATGGAGGGAGGGAGGAAGAAAATCATGAAAGAAAGTCATGAAAGAAACAGAGAAAAAGAAAGAGAAAGAGGAACCATGAACTGAAAAAGAGGAGGGAATTCAAAATAAGCAAATCTGGAGAGGAAGAAGGTAAAAAGGATTTCTGTCTTGATTCAGTTCAGTTCAGTTCAGTCACTCAATCGTGCCTGACTCTTTGCAACCCCATGAATCGCAGCACGCCAGGCCTCCCTGTCCATCACCAACTCACTCAGACTCACGTCCATTGAGTCAGTGATGCCATCCAGCCATCTCATCCTCTGTTGTCCCCCTTGGGGACCTGCCCCCAATCCCTCCCTCTGTTAGGATAAATCAGCTGGTAAAGAATCTTCATGCCATGCAGCAAATCCTTGTTCAACTCCTGGGTCAGGAAGATTCCCTAAGATGGGATAGGCTAACCCCTCCCATATTCTTGGGCTTTCCTGGTGGCTCAGATGGCAAAGAATCCACCTACAATATAGGAGATCTGTGTTTGACTCCTGGGTTGGGAAGATGCCCTGGAGAAGGGAAAGCTATCCTCTCCAGTATTCTTGCCTGGGGAACTCCATGGACAGAGGAGCCTAGCAGGCTACAATCCATGGGGTCACAAAAAGTTGGACACAACTGAGCAAATTTCACTTTCATGTTAAAGTTTGATATGCCTACTAACACACCAGTATGGGAATGAAAACAAAGCTTTAAATGAGGATAAAAAAATGTTTTTTAAATTTAAATACTGCAAATATCCATGATTTTTTCACAGAAGTAGGACCAATAATTCTAAAATTTGTATAGAATCAAAAACTCCAAATAGCCAAAGGAATATTGAGCAAAAAGAACAAAGCTGGAGGTATCATGTGTCTTGATTTCAAACTATACTACAAAACTACAGTTATCAAAACAATATGGTGCTGGCACAAAAAAACATACACATTGACCAATGAAACAGAATGAAGAGTTCAGAAATATACTCATATTTACATGGTCAAAGAATCTATGTCAAGTGAGGTAGTAATATAAAATGGGGAAAAGAAAGTCTCATCAATTAATGGTGTTGGGAAAACTGGACAGATATATGTGCAAGAGGGAAACTTACCCCTTTCTTATACAATATACAAAAATAACCTCAAGGTGGACTACAGACTTAAATGTAATACCTAAAAGAATAAAACTTTTAGAAAACAATGTAGGTGGTATGCTCTTTAACACTGGTCTAAGCACTATTTTTTCTTAATCTGTCTCCACAAGCAAGGACAACAAAAATAAAAATAAACAAATGTGACAACATCAAAGTAAAAGACTTTTCATAGTGAAGGAAGCGATCTATGAAACAAAATGATAACCTATTAAATGGGAGAAGATATTTGCAAATGATATATCTGATAAGGGGTTCATATCTAAAACATATAAAGAATAAAATTCAATAGCAAACCAATATGATTAAAAGATTAGTATAGGACATAAACATTTTTCATAAGAAGATATACAGATGGCCAAGAAGCACTTGAAAAGATGCTCAGGTCCCAGATGCCACAACTAAAGATACTGCACACTGCAATGAAGATTGCAGATTCCATGTGCCAAAAATAAGACCTAGCACAATCAAATAAATAAATGAATAAATCAACTTCTCTAACCATCAGGGAATATAAATCAAAATCACAATGAAATATCACCTCACATCAGTCAGAATGGCTAAAAAACACAAAAATTGGCAAAGATGTGGAGGGAAGAGTACTCATCATTGGTGGGAATGTAAATTGGTACACCAATATAAAAAACATTATGTAGATCCCTTAAAAAATAAAACTACTACTACCATACATCCCAGCAATTAAACTTCTGAGCATTTAGCATTAGAAAATATAATGATATATAGTCTATTTAATGACAGAGAAGATACATATATCCCCATGTTCACTACAGCATTATTTACAGTAGCTAAGATATGAAACTTATCTAAGGGTCCACTGATAGATGATTTTATAAGGAAAAAGTTATTATATATATTTATACACATATATACATATCTTATATATTTACATATTCTTTATACATACATACATACACATATGTGTATAAAGAAGATGTAAATATATAAGAAGCAAGTTTACAGGGAAAAATATCAATTAACTCAGATATGCAGATAACACCACCCTATGGCAGAAAGTAAAGAAGAACTAAAAATCCTCTTGACAAGAGTGAAAGAGGAGAGTGAAAAATTTGGCTTAAAACTCAACATTCAGAAAACTAAGATCATGGCATCCAGTCCCATCACTTCACCGCAAATAGATAGGGAAACAACAGAAAGAGTGAGAGACTTTATTTTGGGGGTCTCCAAAATCACTGCAGATGGTGACTGCAGCCATGGAATTAAAAGACGCTTATTTCTTGGAAGAAAAGTTATGACCAACCTAGACAGCATATTCAAAAGCAGAGACATTAGTTTGACAACAAAGGTCCATCTAGTTAAAGCTGTGGTTTTTCCGGTAGTCATGTATGGATGTGAGATTTGGACTATAAAGAAAGCTGAGGACAGAAGAATTGATGCCTTTGAACTGTGGTGTTGGGAAGACTCTTGAGAGCCCCTTGGACTGCAAGGAGATCCAACCAGTCCATCCTAAAGGAAATCACTCCTGAATATTCATTGGAAGAACTGATGCTGAAGCTGAAATTCCAATACTTTTGCCACCTGATGTGAAGATCTGACTCACTGGAAAAGACTCTGAGGCTGTAAGGGCTGAAAGCAGGGGAAGGGGATGACAGAAGATGAGACAGTTGGATGACATCACCGACTTGATGGACATGAGTTTGAGTAAGCTCCGGGAGTTGGTGATGAACAGGGAGGCCTGGCATGCTGTAGTCAATGGGGTTTCAAAGAGTCGGACACGACTGAACAACTGAACTGAACACACACAGAGACACACATAGATACTATACAACAGAATATTACTCAGCCACTAAAAAACAAAATGAAATTTTATCACTTGCAACAACAAGGTGGAACTAGAGGAATCTAAGTGAAATCAATAAGAGAATGACAAATACTGTTTGTTTTCAATTATACATCACATCTAAAAATCAAAACAAATGAGCCAATAGTACAAAACAGAAACAGACTCATAGATACAGAGAACAAACTATGACTGGCAAAGGGGAAGATAGTGAGGAGGCGGAGAAATTTGGAAAGGCCTGTAAGAAGCACTAATTAGCAATTATTAAAAAAAAGTCACAGAGTTGTAATGTACAGCATAGGGAATATAGTCAATAATACTGCAATTACTCTGTATGGTGACAAAGGGTATGTGATCATTTCATAATATATAGAAATATAAAATCACTAATATAATATTGCAAGTCAATTATTTTTTGTTGATGTTCAGTTGATAATTCATGCCCAACTCTTTGTGACCCCCTAGATCACAGCATACCAGGCTTTCTCGTCCTTCACTATCTCCCAAAATTTGCTGCAAATTCATGTCGACTGAATTTTCTGTCTAGAATGCCTGTCTAACCATATCATCCTCTGCCACCCTCCATTCCTTTTGGCTTCAATCTTTTAAGCATCAGGGTCTTTTCCAGTGAGTCAGCTCTTCACATCATGTGGCCAAAGGACTGGAGCTTCAGCTTCAGCATCAGTCCTTCTAAAGAATATTCAAGGTTGATTTCATTTAGGATAGACTGGTTCAATGTCCTTGCAGTCCAAGGAACTTTCAGGAGTCTTGTCCATTACCTCAATTTGAAAGCATCAGTTCTTCTGCACTCAGCCTTCTCTCCATGGTCCAATCCTCACATCTGTACATGACTACTGGAAAAACCATAGCTTTGACTAGACAGACCTTTGTTGGCAAAGCCATGTCTCTGCTTTTGAATACACTGTCTGGGTTTATTATAGCTTTCCTTCCAAGGAGCAAGTGTCTTTAATTTCATGGCTGCAGTCACCATTTGCAGTGATTTTGGAGCCCAAGAATAGAATATTTGTTACTGCATCCACCTTTTCCCCTTCTATTTGCCATAAAGTGATAGGACCTTAGCTTTTTTAATGTTGAGTTTTAAGCCAGCATTTTTACTTTTTTCCTCTCATTAAGAGGCTCTTTGGTTCCTCTTCACTTTCTGTCATTCAGTTCAGTTCAGTCACTCAGTCGTGTCTGACCTTTTGTGACCCCATGAACCACAACACTCCAGACCTCCCTGTCCATCACCAACTCCCAGAGTTTACCCAAACTCATGTCCATTGAGTTGATGGTTGCCATCCAACCATCTCATTCTCTTCATCCCCTTCTCCTCCTGCCCTCAATCTTTCCCAGCATTAGGGTCTTTTCAGATGAGTCAGTTCTTTGCATCAGGTGGCCAAAGTATTGGAGTTTTATGTTCAACATCAGTCCTTCCAATGAACACCCAAGACTGATCTCCTTTAGGATGGACTGGTTGGATCTCCTTGCAGTCCAAGGGACTCTCAAGAGTCTTCTCCAACACCACAGTTCAAAAGCATCAATTCTTTGGCACTCAGCTTTCTTTATGGTCCAACTCTCACATCCATACATGACCACTGGAAAAACCATAGCCTTGACTAGACGGACCTTTGTTGGCAAAGTAATGTCTCTGCTTTTGAATATGCTGTCTAGGTTGGTTGTAACTTTCCTTCCAAGGAGTGTCTTTTAATTTCATGGTTGAAGTCACCATCTGCAATGATTTGGGGGTCCAAAAATATAAAGTCAGCCACTGTTTCCACTGTTTCCCCATCTATTTGCCATGAAGTGATGGGACCAGATGCCATGATCTTAGTTTTCTGAATGTTGAGCTTTAAGCCAACTTTTTCACTCTCCTCTTTCACTCTCATCAATAGTTTCTTTAGTTCTTCTTCACTTTTTTCCATAAGGATGGTATCATCTGCATATCTCAGGTTATTGATATTTCTCCCAGCAATCTTGATTCCAGTTCATGCTGCATCCAGCCCAGCATTTCTCATGATGTACTCTGCATATAAGTTAAATAAGCAAGGTGACAATACACAGCCTTGACGTACTCCTTTTCCTATTTGGAACCAGTCTGTAGTTCCACGTCCAGTTCTAACTGCTGCTTCCTGACCTGCATACATGTTTCTCAAGAGGCAGTTCAGGTGGTCTGGTATTCCCATCTCTTTCAGAATTTTCCACAGTTTATTATGATCCACACTTTCTGCCATTAGAGTGGTATTATCTGCACATTCTAGTTTGTTGATATTTCTGCTGCCAATCTTGAGTCTAGCTTGTGATTCATCCAGCCCCGCATTTTGTATGATGTACTCTGCATAGATGTATGCAGAGTCCTACGTCTCCATTGATCTATGGCCAACCTATACAACATATTAAAAAGCAGAGACATTACTTTGGCAACAAATGTCTGTCTAGTCAAAGCTATGGTTTTTCCAGTAGTCAAGTATGGATGTGTGAATTGGACCTTAAAGAAAGCTGAGCACCAAATATTTGATACTTTTGAACTGTGGTGCTGGAGAAGACTTTGAGAGTCCCTTGCACTGCAAGGAGATCTCACCAGTCTATCCTAAAGGAAATCAGTCCTGACTATTCATTCATTGAAGGACTGATATTGATGCTGAAGCTCCAATACTTTGGCCACCTGATGTGAAAAACTGACTCATTGGAAAAGACCTTGATGCTAGAAAAGACTGAAGGCCTGAGGAGAAGGGGACAACAGAGGATGAGATGGTTGGATGGCATCACTGAATCAATGGACATGAATTTGAGCAAGCTCTGGGTATTCGTGATGGACTGGGAAGCCTGGTGTGATACAGTCTATAGGGTCTCAGAGTCAGACACGACTGAGCAACTGAACTGAACTCGGCATAGAAGTTAAATAACAGGTGCCGATATGCAGCCTTGTCATTCTCCTTTCCCAGTTTTGAACCAGTCAGTTCTGTGTAAGGTTCTAACCATTGCTTCTTGCCCAGCATTCAGGTTTCTTAAGAAACAGGTAAGGTGGTCTGGTATTTCCATCTCATTAAGGATTTTGCAACATTTGTTGTCATTCACCTATGACTATGCTATGTCATAGCATAGTCAATGAAGTAGATGTTTCATTTTTTTCCCTAGAAATCCCTTGCTTTTCCATGATCCAACACATGTTGGCCATTTGATCTCTGGTTCCTCTGACTTTCCTAAACCCAGGCTGTACATCTGAAGTTCTCAGTTCACATACTGCTGAAGCCTAGCTTGATGGTTTTTGAGTACAACCTTGCTAGTATGGAAAATGAGTTCAGTTGTATGGTAGTTTGAACATTCTGTGGCATTGCCTTTTTTGGGGTTAGAATGAAAACTGACCTTTTCCAGTCCCATGCCAATGCAGAGGTTTTGAAATTTGCTGACATACTGAGTGCAACACTTTAACAGCACCATCTTTTAGGATTTGAAATAGCTCAGCTAGAATTCTATCAACTCCACTACCTTTGTCAATTATACTTAAATAAAAAATAATATTAAGCATTAATATCTTAATAAAAAGTAGATGTATGGCAATGCAAACACTGTGAATCTTATTTAAATAATTTCTTTACATAGAGAAAACTTGCTCAAATGTTTTTATCTATGACTCAAATTTCATATCCACAAAACAAGAGAGTCCACTCTGCACTCTGACCAAACATCAGATAATTAGAAATATTTGTTCTTTTTCTTATGAATATGACAGGGATGAAAGTGATGGGATTATTCTCATGTTCACTTATTTTCAAACATACAGGCAAAACTCAGGAGTTCATTTCCATGAGGTATATATTATTGGAATAAAATCTAAATCACTTTTAACCCTATTTCAAAGACAGCCTAGAATTTTACATCTGCTTTGTAAGGAAATCTTAAAAAGGCATGCTGGCAGTGTGTCTAAATAACATTATGAGAGATTCTGATAAAAGGCTTAAGGATGACTTTTCTTTTGACTGTGTACAGTGTTTTATACTCAATAGTTGAATAAAATATAAATCTCTGATGTTTTACAATGTAACTAGAATGTTAGTGCTCTTGCTGATATATCCTTTATGAACAGCTTCCAGAAATGTGTTCCCTGAGGCTAGATACTACATTTTCACCTTCTTTTCCTAATGACAAATAAATAATTACAGAATTAAACATACAAAACAGAAGAGGCTGCAAAATTGCGTGTCCTAACTTCAGCCTTCAACCTGATGGGACTTTTGAAAATCATCACTAGAGCTATGATTTGTCGCTATAGTCAAATATCTGTTCAAAAGCACTATGCTTTTGATTTATAAATTTAGGTCTATACATGTTGTGTCCTGTGCCTAGTAAGAGACTCTTCTGGTTTTCTTCAGACACTTGCATCTGGTTCTGAACTGTTCAATGCTAAATACAGTAAATAAGCTGTAATTATATGCTATGCACAATTCATTATACATCTTCATTTGGAAACATTAAGCAGCAAAACAATGTGCCTTCTCTAAGGAACTTGCCATCTGCATTTTGCACTCTGAGTTGGGAACAAGGAATGTAAAAGGTAATATGATGATAATGAGAATTGTTATAGACCTAATACATTACAGAAATTATCTTCTGGCACCGCTGATTGCTGCTTGTTCACAGCATCTTTAGAACTCTTGAGACCAGGAAAGAGATGGGTGTGTGCAACCAGAGAAGCAGAGGCAGCCGTAAAATGTGGCCTCACACTCGCATTTCCTGATTTTTGTACACATTTCTTTTCCCGTTTTCCCTTTTAGTTCTCCTTTTTACACAATTAACTTATTCCCCATTTTTTACTCCTCAAACACAAAATCGCATGTGTTATTCAGTGACTGTGGGGAAAGCAGGGACAATAATTACTGCTTTATTTTCCACCCTGACTTGAAGTTCTGTATCATTGTTGGTAGTGATTTTACAGCTATATATTTGTTCTAAAACTGGTTATTGTCTTTCTACAGCCAAAATCCCACATTTGGCAACAATATTCAGGAGTAAATTTCAACGCTGCTAAGCTGCTAAGTCACTTCAGTCGTGTCCGACGCTATGACCCCATAGACAGCAGCCCACCAGGCTCCCCCGTCCCTGGGATTCTCCAGGCAAGAACACTGGAGTGGGTTGCCATTTCCTTCTCCAATGCATGAAAGTGAAAAGTGAAAGTGAAGTCGCTCAGTCGTGTCCGACTCTTAGCGACCCCATGGACTGCAGCCTACCAGGCTCCTCCATCCATGGGATTTTTCAGGCAAGAGTATTGGAGTGGGGTGCCATTGCCTTCTTCAAATTTCAATAGAAGGAAGAAATATCAACTTTGCCCTGTAACTGCTTTTTGTTAGTTTCCCTGTCAGTCTCCCAAATGTGCACCATGTATCGCTTTGTTTAGTCTCCCCTTTGGAAGGCTGCGGGTTGATAACTTTGTGGTTTACTGTTGATATAAGTTACAGAAATAGTTGAGAAGTGATTTTCTGTTTTCTCCAAAACTTGGGAGTCCTGCCAATGAAATCATCAGCTGTAAGTCATTTTCTTATTCTTAAAATTTGCTAATAAATTGATTAATAAATTTTGGAGAGGTCTGTTGACATAAAAGTATAAACATATCTACATTTAAAAATCTTATTTCTATGTGTTATTAGAAATGAATTTTTCAGAATTTATTATCTTTCATAGTATGCAATGTAGGTAACTCTTTCCTACATGTTCCTGGAACAAGATGTTCTAAACAGTTGGCCACAGATTCAAGTGGTGGGAGGAAGTAGTGATGAGGCCATATCTCAAATTCTAAAATATAATCTTTCACTCTTTCTCTTCGGCTCTCAGCTATCCCTTATTCTGCCAACCAGTCTACTATATTGCTTTTGGGGGAGGAAAGCCAGATTTTCTATTATTAAACATCTTTATTTTGTCATCTAAGCATTACCTACTGGCTCACATCTTTTAATACTGTAAGCCAAGCTCTTTGAACTCAGAAAATTTTTTTTCCCCCTAAAAATCATATATGGTTGAAAAAATAAAAAAAGATTTTAAGCATTGTATCTTGCTATGAGTTATAAGAAATCCGTTTAGATTCTCAGCTAACTTTCTTATTTTTATTTGATTATTTTATATCTTCCTTTCCCTGGGGCAAATATGCACTTCTGAAGTAATAAAGACTTTTAATTCAATAGGTGGCAGTTTGCGAGGCAATGGCAAAAATCCATGAAAGAAGAGCTTATGAAACCAGTATTATATCCTCTGCCCCATTAACATTGTCCTAACCCTAATGGAATCATCCTTTATGAAGATCTTTTTGCCATTCATCTACAAGGACCAAAAATTCTATAAGTTATGTAGACATATCTCTAAGAAGTTTGGTGCCAAGTATTGCTAAGCTACCGACTTAATTCTTTATATTATACCTCTAAGTAACAGTGTTCTTCAAACAAATTATTTTAAAACATTACATTAATGCATTACGGAAAATGAAAAATGATAAGCTCTATGTTGTTGTTTAGAAGCTAGGCTCTGTCTATAGAATACATTAAATAGGAAATGTTTAATTGCTTTATAAAGTAGAATTATGTTGTGATAATGAGTATAGTCTTTAAAAAATATATATATGTCTGTGAATATTCTTTTTCCTTAAGCTGGGGCATAATTTCTAAGTGAGACATCACAAATGGATAGACATTAAAGAATAATTTCATGCTTTTGCATAAATAAGAATCTATTGTTACAAGTCCATGGAGTGAGCAATCAAGCATTTTCTAAGTTCTCATGCTTGTTAATTTTAAAATCTTAAGTTCAAGTCAACAAAGTCCTGGTTGTGAAGGTTTTCAAAGATCAAATACAGTAGTTCTCCTACTTATATTCATCTCTTAATTGTATATTAGTGGAAAGGTTTCCATAAAGACTTTTGCAGCCTTCATTTGTTATAATAGATTAGCAATTTTATCCCTTAGCATTTTTATTTAATTTGTGCTTGACTTTTGTTAAATACCACAGAACACTTGGCATTATAACCTCTTCAATTATTATATGCCATGTCCACTAGATACAACCTATTTAGGGAAAGATATTTCTGAAACTAGCAAATTACATTATGAAGGCACTAAAATACTATTGAATTGTGTGTAAGGGAAATATGTGTATTGCAGCTAATACAATGAAAATTTTCATCCAATTTTCATTTTCCTATATTATGTCCCAGAATTAGATCCATTTATCAATCATAAATGTTCATGCTTAGTTTAGATAATAATTGCATAAAGTCTTAGTTGCTCAGTTGTGTCCAACTCCGTGAGACTTCACAGACTGTAGCCCATCAGGCTCCTCTGTCCATGGTATTCTCTAGGCAAGAATCCTGGTGTGGAAAGTCGTTCCCTTCTCCAGGGGATCTTCCTGACCCAGGGATCAAACCTGGGTCTCCCACACTGCAGGCAGACTCTTTATTGTCTGAGCCACTAGGGACTTAATAACATAAAGGTCTAATGACTTAATGTTGGATTTGATAATTTGACAAAGGACTAAGGCCAATGAAAATCATGATACCCTGAGTGACATTTCTTCTTTAAGACTATAACAAACTGATATTTATACCTTGTCATAGGTAGCATTTCTTCTAGATTATATCAAATAAAGACATCTTATTTGTTCCATGAGATCTTCAGTAGAGGAAGTAGGGATTTATTTGTAAGGGATCACAATGTGTCAATAGCGAAGAGTTTAATTTCTCTGGTTGGCAATCTAAGGGTAATTTATTAGTACACAACACATTATCAGAATTTCCGTAAATAAGGTACTATTAAGAATCTATTTCAATATCTATAAACAGGGTGAGATATGATACAGCAATAATGAAACTCTAAAATATCAATAACTTACTAAATAAAGGTTTATTTCTAGCTCTTATTTCATTTAATGTGGATCCAGCAGCTCTCATAATGTAAATAGTTCTACAAGTGGTTCGTGAAGTCAAGCCTCTCCCATCTATAGTTATTTTACCTGGAATACGGGGCCATAAAGGTCACAGAGAAAGAGTAGAAGATGTCATGAGATGTTTTAGATGGCTAGACTTGGAAGTGGCTTACTTACTTTTTCCCAAAGACCTTTGGTTATGACAAGTTTTGTTTGGTAAGCTCTGTGACACCATCAAACAGGAAGATGCCCTAGAGAGGGGAACGGCTACCAACTCCAGTGTTCTTGCCTGGAGAACTCCATGGACAAAGGAGTCCATGAGAACCTACAATCCATGAGGTCACAAAGAGTCAGACACGACTGAACAACTAGCATTATTATTATTATTATGACATCTGCATTATTTTCTTATGACCTCTGTAATACATCATCATAAATATTTAGTGGTTTAAACAATATAAATTTATCTTAAAATTCCAGACAATGAAACTCTGAAATGAGTTGCAGTGAGCCAAAACAATGGGGTCGATAGGGCTATATTCCTTTTAGATACCCAGGAAGAGAATTCATAGCTCAGCTGGTAAAGAATCTGCCAGCAATGCAGGAGACACTGGTTGGATTCCTGGGTCAGGAAGATCCACTGGAGAAGGGATAGGCTATCCACTCCAGTATTCTTGGGCTTCCCTGGTGGCTCAGCTGGTAAAGAATCTGCTTGCAATAGGGGAGACCTAGGTTTGATCCCTGGGTTGGAAAGATTCCCTGGAGAAGGGAAAGGCTTACCCATTCCAGTATTCTGGCCTGGAGAATTCCATGAACTGCATACTCCATGGGGTCACAAAAAGTCAGATATGACTGAGGGACTTTTACTTTCACTTTCTTAGCATGCAGAGGCCACCCACATTTCCTGGCTTATGGTCCATTTCATTCAACATTGGGGCAAGTGCTCACGCCACCATCTCTTTCTTATGCCTCCTTCTCCCAGTGCTTCCTTTTAAGCACTAGGATAATATAGAACTCATTCACATAAATTACATTATTCTCCTTATTTTAAGATCAGTTGATTAGTAACCTCAATTTCACCTGAAACCTTAATCTCCTTTACCATATAACCTAACATCACAGGTCTTCTGGGTTAGGATATAGACATCTTTAGGGGATCATTGTTTTTCCTACCATACACATTATCATTTTACCTTAATTTTATGTGGTCTAAGTATTCCATTACATGGTAGAGATGGTTATACTGAATTTAAAGAAGACTAAAAATGCACTGTGTATAAGAAATGCTTGCTTTGGAAAGGTTTCTAAAGGTATTAATGGTTTAGAAAGGTTAAAAATAAAATAATAGAAAATGATGTATCTGGCATAGACTAAATAAAGAGAGCTAGAGGACTATATCAGTATCAGAAAAAGCATACTTCAAAATAGAATATTGTTAGGGATAAAGAGATTTTATAAGAAGAAGTCTATTTGAAGAATATATAAAATATCAAATACTAAATTTATGGTGGTGATAACAATTGCAGTGTATATAGAAATAGAAATAAATATCTATGATGTATGAAACTAATAGAGCTTCAAAGAACATTAAAATTTTCTAGAAAAAGAATTTGATAAATTTATAGCTATATATGAGGAATTCAACATCCTCTTACTATAATTGATAGGACAGGAAAAGTAAACACAAAATTTCTAAGAGTATGAAGATTTAAAACAATATAAAACAAATTACTCAAGTTGAGATTTATACAAATCTATTTTCAAAAGCAGAATATATACTCTTTTCAAGTACACTTAGAAATATACTGCTATAAAATAAGCCTCAAAAGTGTTAAAAATTACAACTGTATGTGTTATTAATACAAATACATTCAACTATAACTCAGAAACAATACCTGGGAAATCTTAAAATATTTGTCAAGGTTACAATGTAAGTCATCAGGAAATTATTTACCCAAAATAAGTGAAAATATAATGTCTTCTCAAAGATGTGTACTTATATTTTCATAGATTCCTTGCAGCTTTATTTATGTAGCAAAATTTGAGAATAAACAATGTCCTGGCAATTATATAAGCAGTGCAATGGAAATATTACTCAGCAGTGAGGAGAAATCAAGTCTTAATACATTTAACAACATGGATGAATCCCAAAATCATTTTGCTGAATCAAATTAGCCAGATTCAAGAGCGTACATACTTTATGATTCCACCTATATATAGGCAAAGCTAATATATTATGTTAGTAGATCAGATATTCTCTGGGACTTCAGTGGAGCTACTAGGAGTTACTAGAATGAAACATCAGAGAAATTTCTGTGATCATGGAAGAGTTCTCTATCTTGATTATGGTAGTAGCTACATGTGTACATAAATTTGTCAAGATTTATTGAACCTTATGCTTAAAATGGGTGCATTTATTTACATATAAACTGTATCACAATAAAGCTGATTCAAAGAAAGATTTAAAGAATGAAGTTATAGCACCTCAAAAACTGTAATGTCGATTAACTAGAAATTAAATTTGGCTTTATAAAAATATTTTCATGTAGACTTTTAGAATATATTGATAAATAGAATGGTCTTTATAATAAAAACAAATCTAAAGTAGTATCAGATTGGCAATAAAATTAAGAAAGAATTACCATTTAAAGCAATCTCTTAGGATAGATGCCCTTTATCTCACAGTAGGCTCCCAGATCCAGTATGCAGTTAGGGGGTATATTCTGAAGCTCACATGACTAACAAATACAATGGGGAAGGTTAATTATGCCTTTAAATATCACTTGGTGAATTCCAAAGCAATAACATTAGAGACAGAGAAAAGGAGAGAAACACAAACAATGTAGATATGGGTTTGTGGAGAGGAGACTGGAGACTATCTTTTTGCTTTTTCCTTTACCCCAAATTGTACCACTAACTGGATGTTCTACAGTTTTCCCTTGTCTCTGATATGGAATATTCTTTTCAAATGTTGTTTTCCTTCTCTGCTTCTCCTGCAGTACCAAGAAAAAGATACTATTTCCCTTGAAAATTTCTCTCAATTGGCACTTTTTAATTCAATTTAATTTAAAAAAATTGTTTGTTTATGGGTAGGGTTTCATCTGTTTGGTTTTCAGCCTGCCATTTATTCTATAGACATTAGTTTAATGGACTTGGAGTTCCAGCAACTTCTACCTCAATTCATCCATTACAAAGTGAAAACCATCTTTTTCTCCTCAAATGATTGCTTATAAGTGGTCTTACAATTTTGCTAAGAAAGGAGGATGACTGTTTCTTTTAGATGGAGACTTCATTGTAAGTGAGAACTGCAGGTACTTTGGAAGTAGCATTAAATTCCATGGTACCGCTATAGAAACAAAATATTAATATGTGAATTCTGATGAGTTCAGTTCAGTTGAGTCGCTCAGTCGTGTCTGACTCTTTGCGACCCCATGAATCACAGCACGCCAGGCCTCCCTGTCCATCACCAACTCCTGGAGTTCACTCAGACTCACGTCCATCGCGTCAGTGATACCATCCAGCCATCTCTTCCTCTGTCGTCCCCTTCTCCTCCTGCCCCCAATCCCTCCCAGCATCAGAGCCTTTTCCAATGAGTCAACTCTTCGCATGAGGTGGCCAAAGTACTGGAGTTTCAACTTTAGCATCATTCCCTCCAAAGAAATTCCAGGGCTGATCTCCTTTAGAATGGACTGGTTGGACGTCCTTGCAGTCCAAGGGACTCTCAAGAGTCTTCTCCAACACCACAGTTCAAACGCATCAATTCTTCAGTGCTCAGCCTTCTTCACAGTCCAACTCTCACATCCAAACATGACCACTGGAAAAACCATAGCCTTGACTAGAAGGACTTTTGTTGGCAAAGTAATGCCTCTGCTTTTGAACATGCTATCTAGGTTGGTCATAACTTTCCTTCCAAGGAGTAAGTGTCTTTTAATTTCATGGCGAAGTTTCCTCAGACTTAGGTAGGAGCTGAATTTCTATTCTTCACCTCTATTTTTGGTTGCCATGTGTTCGCTTAAGGCTACTTTAAAACACTTTAGATTTTTTATTATTTGAAAAAGTTGTAATTTCCTTGTTATTTTAATGAGGCTGCAATAACACTCAGATCTAAATAGTGGATTTACTTCATTATTTCTTTTCTAGGAACATGTGAAGTATTTTACCCTCTCAGCAGTCTTTCACACATAGGTTGGTGAAACTCCACATGAAAACTGTTGTTCCAGCATTAAAGATGCACGGGTTTCAGAGTTATTTATAACACACACACACGTACACACAAACACATACTTTATCACCACCAGCGGCATCACAAACAACCAAAATCTCAGATTTATTGAAATGAATTTGCTTATTCAATATTTGTGGTTTGTTTTTATGAGGATATTTTATACATAAAACATTTTTTCATGTTCTCAATGTTTTATGATTTTCTTTGGAATAGGTAACACATTTTAATACCCCTTCCAAACATTCACAAGTTGTTTCAAATTTATGAAATAAACAAACTGAAAAAGTGATATTTCTTTCTCTATTAAAGTTTCTTTAATTTTATAAGGATTTCTGAAAACAAGTATTCAAAAAAAAAAAAAAAAGAAGACACTTTTGCAAGGCCAAGTGTAATAATATCTATATTCTCAGGCTGCTAGGCATTGCTATCCTCCACGTTCTGTACAAAAGTCCACAAAGTCATAAGTTGGGACACATACACACACGAGCATGTTATTCTTTCCTTCTGATGGATGCCTGAGACCCCTTACCTAGAAATGCTTTATACTATCCCTGCGGCAATATCCTTATCCTATTCCTTACAATATCCCTAACTATAATTCCCTAATTAAAAATAAGACCTCAAATATCAACATATATATGAAAAGTAATATATATTAAGGTTATCAGTCTTTCTGAGAGAACAGAACTGAGTGAAGAAGACCTACAGCTTCTGAGAGTAGGTGGCAGGGTCTAACCTGGACTTGGAGATAGCACTAAAGTAGAGTGTTGGAAACACTATTTCAAACACTAAATTTTGAAAACAAACTTTAATTACTATCAAATTTGGCTGAGACAAACTTCCCTCGGCATGAATAAAAGTAGTAGAGGCTTCCTACTGTCTTTCAAAGGTCTTGGATGAGGTGCCTAAATACCACATCACATACAAATATTCTGGAGTGGAGCCATCTTCGTCTTCTTTCTTCCTTCTCCTCTTCATGATATTTTTCCTTCTCTTACTTTTCTTACAGGCAGAAAGATCATGTTATCCAGATTCATAAAATTATAAAAAGAGTAACAGATCTTTCTCCATCTCAAATTGCAAGTTGTGATGATTATTTTTAAAGAAATATATGCCTGTGATACTTTTAGTATTTAAAAATACTAAAAAAATCATAATTATAACTTATTGACTATCTACCATTCTACATTTTATATTGGTGAAATAAAATTAAATATATATTTTAATTAATAATTAAGATTAAATATTTCAAAAACCCTGCCAATTAAGTATTTGAACATCCATTTTAAGAGTAAAGGAACAAATTAAAAAGATTGTGAGACTCGTTGATGCTACTTAGCTAGAGCAGGATTAAAATTCAGGTATTTTTTGTCTAAAAACTACACTTTTTACGTTTTAGAATTTTAACTGCTTTTCCTCAGTAAATAGAAGACAAGGTTATTCTTCATCTACTGAAAATTATTATACCAATAAGGTAGGCGTTGTTATTTTCATTCTGTCAATATGTTGGGCTTAGCACTGACAAGTAAATCTCCAGAAACTCTCTAGCCATTCACAGGAATCCTTGTGCTTTAATATTTGTGTTCAAATTTTACTGTTTTCTTTTATTATGCTTAAATATCGATATATATTGGTACTGTATAACCCAGACAGGGGGAAAATGAGGACACCAAAGCATTACAAATGAAGAACTCTGGGCTTTTGAAGGAATGAGAAAATGTTTCCCTCGAGACTGTCCTTTCCTGATTGTAACCGTTTGTGGGTCAAACTTACTAAAGTGATGAAAAATGATTCCTTTTTCCCTCTGTTTTTATTAAAATAACCAATTTAACTGAGATTAATATTATACATTTTGTTCGACCAGCTTTATACTTTAAAGAAGGAACTATACTCTTGATAATTACTACTGCTGCTGCTGCTAAGTCACTTCAAGCGTGTCCGACTCTATGCGACCCCATAGACGGCAGCCCACCAGGCTCCCCCGTCCCTGATATTCTCCAGGCAAGAACACTGGAGTGGGTTGCATTTCCTTCTCCAATGCGTGAAAGTGAAAAGTGAAAGGGAAGTCGCTCAGTCGTGTCCAACTCTTCGCGACCCCATGGACTGCAGCCTTCCAGGATCCTCCATCAATGGGATTTTCCAGGCAAGAGTACTGGAGTGGGGTACCATCGCCTTCTCCGGATAATTACTACTAACTTTCTAATTATCCTAGGTTATATAAAAACAATGCTTTCTATAAATAAAAATGGGTGGGGAAATGAAGAGAGCAACAAAAATGATAAGAAAAAGGAAAAGAAACAGTTATAATGATCTTATTTAATAGTAGTGTAGTTTTCCATATTTTAGGCCTGAGAATAACTGAAAAGGTGCTGGCTCTGGGACCATATTTGAGTTTGCTTTATTCGTAGAAATTACTACTGCTTCTTACAGAGGAGAATAACCTATGCTGGGAGTGTGTAGAAGCCGAGCTCTGAGTCATCTGAAGTCCTAACTCCAGGCACACCCTCGTGTGTCATGGCTAATCTTGCTCCACCAAGTAGAGCAAAAACGGAAAAAGCAAACAGAAGCTTTGATACCACTTTTCTCAGTTTGATCCAAGCATCAAGAAATGAGTGACACATCGCTGACTATTGCTTCTATTTTGTAAGAGGATCAAGGGAAAATTATATTTTCAACAGTGAATGGAATATAAACAGAATATGAACTCTGTTTGCAAATTTAAACTAAAAGGTTAAGAGTTGAAATCTGTCACTCCTGTTTTTACTGAAAGAAATGGTTAAAACTCTTAAAATGATAAATTTTTCTTGGACTCAGAGAATTGAACCTATAGGGCCAACTGTCACCACAAAATATGGAAAGACAGCCAAGTTTAGAGTCACAGGAGAGAAATGTTTACCTGAGATAAAACTCCCCCAAAACATAAACTTGTAGGAACATTTCAGTGGTAATTTTTGGAAACTTCTGGAGCCTAAATGCAGAAGAGCTGCAAATGACAAACTCCTCAATTACCCTGGCTGCTTTTTAGGCACATAAAAAGATGTTTAACATCACTAATAATCAAAGAAATACAAATCAAAACCAAAATGATGTATCAGCGTACACCTGTCAGAATGGCTATTGTCAAAAAGAACAGGTATAGCAAATGTTGGAGAGCATGTGGAAAAAACGGAACCCTTGTACACTGTTCATGGGAATGTTAACAGGTGCAGCCACTGTTAAACAGTGTATGGACGTTTCTCAGCAAACTAAAAATAGAACTATCATATAACCCAGAATTTCTACTCTTGGATTTATATTTGAAAGAGCCAAAAATATTAATTTGAAAAGATGCAAGCACCCCAGTGTTCACAGCGTGATTCTTGACAATGGTCAAGAATGGCAGCAACATATTTATCAATAGATGAATATGGTGTGTGTGTGTGCGTATGCACACACACATGAGTAATGGAATATTACTCAGCCATAAAAAAAAATAAAATTTTGCTATTTGCAGCAACATTGATGGACTTGGAGGGTACAGTGCTTTGTGAAATGAGTTAGAGACAAATACTATATGAAATCACTTATACAAGGAATCCAATAAATATAACAAACTGGTGAATATTACAGAAAAGAAGCAGGCTCACTTACGTAGAGAAGAAATTAATGGTTGCCAGTGGGAGTATAGCGGGGAATAAGCAACATAGGGGTAGGGGAGGTGGGAGGTACAAAGTAGAGTATGTAGGATAGGTTCAGTAATGTATTGTACAACACAGGGAATATAACCAGTATTTTGTAATAACTGTAAATGAAAAGTAACATTTAAAAATTCTATAAAAATTAAATATAATGAAAAAATGGATTTTGAAAGATAAAGATGGATTGGATAATGATTAGTAAAATTTTGAAAATTATATACCTTACAAAATGCAAGGCACTATTGTCTCTTGTGTATATACATGTCATGGATCTACAGTAAAAGATTCATGATATTTTATAGCCAAGAAAATTTACAAATGACATTTATAGCAGATGCCACTTTAATCCAGATTATTTTATGTAAAAGAATAATGAGACTCAGAAATATGAAGAGGAGTCAGAAGTAGAGTTCAGTACTACTAGCTAGTTCACTTTTTCCACTTATTGCCTTAGTCCAGCTTACACTCATACATTCTCATTTCTATTCTTTATTTAAAAATGAGATGGGGAGAATCAAGAGGGTTTTTCATAGATGTCTGAGACTGAGAAATTGCTCTGATCTGGCTTTGGTAGAACAGTCACCTTTAGGGTAAAACTGAAATAAACAGCTTTTCTTATGCGGTTGTCTTTTATTTAAATATTCTGAATAAATACTAATTCAAAGGGACAACTTAATAGGGGATTCTTAGAAACACATGGAGAAATAAACAGTGCTTCTGACTAACACAAAAATAGTCCTTGCATTTACCGTGCACTAACGATTGTTTGATAATTGAGTAACAGTTTTCAGCCATTAGATATCAATATTTGTCTGTTCATCAGATAAGTGTATTGCCCAACTCTAAAACCAAGAATCTTTAGATTTTTCAAAGTGTGTAGACTCTTTCGGCAGTTATTGACAATATGTTTAGGGCTGTTTTATCAAGTACCCTCTCTCATTTTTCCCCACTTGTTTTCTGAAGTAGATTAGAGTGTGAATGATAATGTCAAAGCATGGTGAAAAGCTCTGCAAAATGTTTCACATTAGATTCTTTTCTTTTCATGAGCACTGCTATGAAATTCCCTTGAGTAGAGTGATTTGTGAATTTTGGATACTTTGCCTACATTTTTAAAGCTGCTTATTCAAAAGATGTCATCTCAGTCTGCATGGGCAGGTTCATTCTCCCCTGACCATGAAGCTGAAGGAGCTTCTAATATTTTATCCTAATTTAAAATCCATGCAGTATGCACTGGGACTTTTGCCCAATATGCAGCTTTCAGAATGTAGAGGATATCATAACACACACCCTGAGAAAGGCAGGTGAAGAAATAATTTTGACAACTGGCTTTCCACCCATTCCTTGGCATCTAGACTCTATTCTTCCCATGAGCCATGCTATCCAAACAACAATTTGTTATGAAATCTATCCATTCTGCAAAATGGACAAATTGAGATGATTATCTGAATATGTTTAGAAAACACCTTTAAAACAATTGCTTTGTGCCGGCTGTGTCGACAAAGCCAAATAGCGCTGTCTTGAGGGTTTTTCTTCACTTGAAGCTGTATTCAATTTCTTCCCAGCAAGAAAACTACTCCTCTGGCACCAGTCCTTGAAATGAGAGTTATTTCTCCACTTGGGGGTAATAACTCTTTAGGACAAAAGACTTTGTCTAATCTTGGGCCATTTGTAGTTCTACAAAGAAATTTCAGTTGATGAAAAAGTGAAATGGTTTTCAATAAATATATAAATGCCAGTAAGTTTTCAAAAGCAAAAATACTGCCTTTAATTCCACAGAGGGGAACCTAAGCCAGTTATTATTGTCATTGCAATCTTGGCAAAATTAATTTCAATTCCTTCACTGATTTACATAGTCATGAGCAGAGGTATTAAGCTGACCAACTGCACTGTTTGTTCATCGACTTCCACACGGGCCACCAAACCTGTAGCATATTCAATAAACTGATGTGGAGGATGGCTCCAATTTTATATGTGGGCTCACAGGTTAGTCAAAAATCAAACCCCAAACATGCATGTCCCTAGATTATCAGTCAAGTTAGTGGGAAAATATTTAATGCATCATATAAATTCAGAAGCTAAAAAGTATTTCCTAGCATTTTAATAAAATGTTGGACATGGGAGCTGGTTCTAGCTCCTGTGTTCTATTTGAGAGGAATTATTTACCTAACTTAAACCCCAAGATTTGTCAGTCTAGTAACTGTCCTCAGTATATGGGCACAAACTGATAAAGAGGTTGACTGATTAAAAATACGGCCCACAATACTTATTACAGAGCCAGGCTGAGCAAGAGATATGAAATGATAAAATCCTACTGGGCTCAGAAAAAGCTGATGAAAAATGTGTGGGGCTGAAAACTTCTAGATGCTGCATAGTTAGCACCATCTTCTAATTTCTCCAGAGGGAAAGTCTCCCCTGAACTTGGTATTTTTGAAATAATTCCTTTAACTGAGAACAGTTAAACCTCTCATAGAATCTTGAGTCCAGAATAGTTTCTAGAATTTCTGGGTCCTGGTAGGGAATTAGGGCACCAGATAGCTTATATCTGCTTATGGAAAAGAAAAAACAAAAACAAAAACAAATATTTATCTTCAAACTTAAATGGAAAGAATTTGAAACAATATACTAAGGTTTCAGTCATATCATGCAGAAGCATTAGCAGTCTTTTTTTCCCTTTGACTAAAAAGATTATATTCTTCCCTTAGGCCTTTTAGTTTGATGTTCTTGATGCTTATGTTTTAGTTAGAAATAACAAGAGCTAATAATGTGTTAATATGACATCTTGATCTTGACCATCTTGCTTATTCTTGAAAAGTGAGTATAAAAATATAGTATCATCTATAGTATATATTTGGAGAGGGCAATGGCACCCCAGTCCAGTGCTCTTACCTGGAAAATCCCATGGATGGAGGAGCCTGGTGGGCTGCAGTCCATGGGGTCGCGAAGAGTTGGATACGACTGAGTGACTTCACTTTTACTTTTCACTTTCATGCATTGGAGAAGGAAATGGCAACCCACTCCAGTGTTCTTGCCTGGAGAATCACAGGGACAGGGGAGCCTGGTGAGCTGCCGTCTATGAGGTCACACAGTGTCAGAAACAACTGAAGCAACTTAGCAGCAGCAGCAGCAGCATAGTATATATTATTTTTAAGTTTTAGAAAAAGATGCAGAGATAGCTGCAATTGACTGTAAAAAGAATTATGAAAAGGGACATTCATAACAACTTTTAATAATAATATCAATAACAAATTATTAATACTAACAATATACACTTCAAGAACCTGCTAGGTACATGATCTTCAGAAAACTAAGATCATGGCATCTGGTCCCATCACTTCATGGGAAATAGATAGGGAAACAGTGGAACCAGTGACAGACTTTATTTTGGGGGGCTCCAAAGTCACTTCAGATGGTGACTGCAGCCATGAAATTAAAAGACACTTGCTCCTTAGAAGGAAAGTTATGACCAACCTAGACAGCATATTAAAAAGCTGAGACATTACTTTGCCAACAAAGGTCCATCTAGTCAAGGCTATGTTTTCTCGAGTAGTCATGTACGGATGTGAGAGTTGGACTATAAAGAAAGCTGAGCTCAGAAGAATTGATGCTTTTGAACTGCAGTGTTGGAGAAGACTCTTGAGAAGAGTCCCTTGGACTGCAAGGAGATCCAACCAGTCCATCTTAAAGGAAATCAGTCCTGAATATTCATTGGAAGGACTGATGCTGAAGCTGAAACTCCAGTATTTTAGCCACTTGACTTGAAGAACTGACTCACTTGAAAAGACCCTGATGCTGGGAAAGATTGAAGGTGAGAGGAGAAGGGGACAACAGAGAATGAGATGGTTGGACGGCATCACTGACTCGATGGACATGACTTTGGGTAAACTCCAGGAGTTGGTGATGGACAGGGAGGCCTGGTGTGCTGCAGTCAATGGGGTCACAAAGAGTCAGACACAACTGAGCAACTGAACTTGTTAGGTACCAAAATATGTATCAGTTGTTTCATATATGGTATTGAGATAGAAGACAGTATGCCCGCTTTACAGATGGGAGTCTTTGCCCAGGGCTACACTCACAGTTACATGAAGAGGAAGATTTGAAGCCACACATGGAATGATGCCAATAAACTGTAAATCCTACATTTTAATTCAAGGTCATTATTTGAACTTTATTTTTTTTAAATATTTTATTTTAATTTTTTAAATTTTAAAATCTTTAATTCTTACCTGCGTTCCCAAACATGACCCCCCCTCCCACCTCCCTCCCCACAACATCTCTCTGGGTCATCCCCATAATGACAGATGAGATGGTTGGATCAATTCACCAACTCAATGGACATGAGTTTGAGCAAACTCCAGGAGATAGAGAAGGACAGAGGTGCTACAGTCCATGAGGTCACAAAGAGTAGGACACAACTTAGCGACTGAACGAAAACAACTGTTGCAACACAAGTTTTCCGTGCCAGCTGGATGCTCATATATGCATGCCCCCAAGCCTACCACCAGTAACTTCCTAGTGTTGTCGTGTAATATGAAGCTGCTATTTGCAATTTGAGCCCTTTTGGTCCCTTAACAAATTCCGTGTCTTTCCTCTAGTCTGTCTTGTGCTAGTAATATTCTCCATTTGATGCACATTTAACTATGAAAAATCTACTTATCATACTGTTTTACCACATATCCCTTTATTCATAGTCCCTCACAGTTTCATAAATGGTGCTGGGCTATTTTACGTATCCATTAATTTCTTTATTATTAAATTTTAATTTTTTACTTTTCTGACTGTAACCTCCTCTTAGAACACATCTTTCAGAATGTCTTAGACTATTAATGATTATATCTTTGTACTGGTTTTGAGTTGGCTCCAGTTCTGGATAGCCAACAAATAGCCATATATACATATATGTCCTAGTATGTTCTAGGACATGTCTTCAGTGTTAGCTTTTGAGCTTTTCCCTAACTGGTAAGATCTACAAAGTTTGCTAAACTTCCCTAACAGATGTTTTAAAAGTCAGTATCTTGAGTTTATTCCCATTCTACTTTCAGGTGTGGGAAGTGTCCTGATTTATTATCAGCTTTTATATCTCCAGGTGCTTTGGAGAGATAGGGAGCAATAAAAATGATGATGATAAGCTCAACACACTTAAAACCTATGGATTTTATCAATAGGCATGAAGCTCCCAAGCTCTATTGTGAAAACCCACTAAAAGGTTTCTTCTTAAACAACTCTTTTATTTTTACTGCTGTTGTGAGGATAAAATATTATTCCAAGCATCCTTTTTTCCTTCTGCTTCCCTTTCAGCTCTTGAGCTGTGCTGTGAAACAAACTAAAGAATAAACTTAAAAAAAAAAAAAACCATACATAATCTTGTCATTTATGGGAAGCATCTTAGTTTGTTCCTTAGAGATGCTGCCTTACTTAATATTATTAACAATTTGCATGATATGTTTTGTGTTCCTTAATTTTACAGATAAGGAAATTCAAGTCCTGAGCATTAAAGTATCTTTCCCATGGTCATCTGGGTGGTAAATGGCTGAAGAGAACAAACTTTGAATCCAATACTGAGTGACTTGAAATTCCATGCTCTTTCACTAAATCACATTATCTTATATAAATGAGCAAAATTTTGTTACTATCCATTTAATTCATATTTCACTCTTCTCATTGTACACTGTTTATCAATGTAGTTCTTCTCAAACTTCTGCTACTCAGAATACCTTGTTGTATAAGATATTAATATGAAACCCATACCAAAAAGAGGTTGAGAAATTTACCATAAATTGTTCACAAATTTAAACTATTTTAGGGCCCTCTTGATACAATCTTAAAACTCATGCAAAATTTGCATCCTACCATGTAATTTTAGCATAAAAACTATTTTAAATTCTGTTAACTCATAAAAACCCACAAAAATTAACTTTTCTAACTTGTCACATTGACTAGTGGACATTATATAATAAGATTTATTCTAAGGATTTTGTAAATTAAAGACTCAGTATTTCTCCATTTCAGATAGACAGATAGACATTCCTCCTAGTTCTAAGCACACTAACGGTAGTCTACAAAGACTTAAACATGTTTGCCCCTGGCTATCCTCAGACCTTATTTCCTCTACATTTCTCTTGACTCAGTTCAGTTACAAACCTTCTTGCTGTTTGTCAAATATCTAAATCAAGCTTCTATAGCAGCATGTATTTATGGTTTCTCCACCTGATATTTACATGGTTCACTTCCTCTCTTTGGTTAGATTTTACTTCAGTGCCTTATTCTCTGAGAGTTCTGCCCTTGCCATGCCTCTAAAATAATCCTCTTCCTCTGTTCATGTGTATAAAAAAAAAAAAAACAACAGCCTTATATTCTATTCCGTGCTGATCAGCATATTAACTTATCTGTTTCCCCTTCTAGCCCTATGTGGTCAGGGACTTTTTTCACTGTTTATATGAGTCATGGTTGTTAATTGCAAAAATACCTAACCCATAGTTATCATAAACAGCAATAAATTTATTAAAAGTTAGTAGTTGCTCATGGACTCTCCAGGAGGCAAGATTACGCAGACTGCGAGGTTAAGCCACCAGAAAAAGTGTGGAAGGCTCACAGTGGGGATGGTTCAACGCACTCCATCACAATTGCCGCCAGAGCCAGAAACCACTGTCCACATGCTGACGATATCCTATCTTGGAAGTCCAATTTTTCGGCTATGGGGGCTCTAACCTATCAGGAAAAGCATTTAGAAAGGTACCCTCTTTGGTATCTGCTTCCTATAGTTCTTCCTTTCAGGACCAAAGTCTGGAGTATGCGCATGTGATTAGCGAATTCTAGGTCACAAAGCTGGGCTCTCGATCAAGGACAGTGGCAATAAAAGTTAGTTTCAGCTTTCTCATTTGAGAAGTGTGGTTCATAACATAGAAAATCCCCAATTAAAGATTTTAAAATTAAAAAAATAAAAAACTAAAATAAAATAAAAATAAATAAAAAAAATTAAAAAAAGAAGAAGAAAACTGCTCAAAATGTGCTACATGGCCAAAGGAAAAAAAAAGCAAATGTGCATGACCTTGTATTCCCAGCATCTAGAACAGGGTCAGTCACACTTGGAGCATTCTGTAAAAGTTGCTATGTTATGAGTGACATATTATGTTCATTTTCAGGTGATCAAGCCAATCAACCTTAAGGGAAATGAACCCTGGATACTCATTGGAAAGACTGATGCTGAAACTCCAGTATTTTGGTCACCAGATGCCAACAGCTGACTCATTGGAGAAGTCCCTGATGCTGGGAAAGATTGAGGGCAGAAGGAGAAGAGGATGAGACGGCTGAATGGCATCACATATGCAATGGACATGAACTGGGCAAACTTTGGGAGTTGGTGAGAGACAGGGAGGCCTAGAGTGCTGTAGTCCATGGGGTCTCAAAGAGTAAGGACAACTGGGCAACTGAACAAGCAATGAGGGGTTAGAATATTTTGAAAGCTCTATTTGTACAAATTAGCATTAACATGCATCGACAGCTCTTTTTCAGTGTTTTGGTGTAATGTTTTTAAGTATATACATCATATACTACATAACATTCTCAGTTGATGTGAGGATAGCACCCTATAATCAAGTCTATTACTATTTCTGTACATATAATAACACATACTTAGTAAGTTAAAGTAACATAAAGACTAAAAATAGCCTCACATGAGTTTTTTGTTCCCAAATAAGCTATATAATTACCTTATAACTAGCTATATAACTAGATTTTGAAATTGAGATTAAGAGATTATAGACCTGTAAATGAGTCAAGTATAAATGAACACATTAGCATATTTACTGTTTCTGTGGTCAACATTCATTTAACTGTTCAATTTATTTTTAGTGTTCCGGTCTGGACATGGAAACTAAAGACATTCACTTTTTTTGCCTTTTGATTAAGAATATTCAGCTTAGAAGAAAATCGGTAAATTTATATTTCCTAGACTACCTTCTTCTCCATAAGCATAAAACTCATGCTTTACTAGAGCTTCTATGTTCTACCATTTCAGACTGAGTAGTTCAGTCTACTTCCTAAGCCCTGGTGAGTGTCTCACTGACATCATTAACAAGTTGATTTTTTCTGATCTGTATACTTAGAATCTCATATTACCTCACTCTATTTGTGATTTTACGATTGTATTGAATTTATTTTTTTTCAGTACTTACTAAAGTCCCAGGTGACACACAATTTAAAGAGACTGTTAAAAAAAATAGCCTTCTCAAAATAAATTAAGATTTCAAGATGCAGAAATAAGCAATAAACCATTCTTGTACCTGATCATTGTCCATTCGACCAGAATTAACTCAAATATCACTGTGTAATGTTCAGAAAATCTCTCTACTAAGTGATTATTTGGCAAGAATTACATACCACACCATAATTACCAATACTGATTTTCTTCCCTATACATATGAACATACATTATTTACTGACAATAACTAGAGCTATCCCTAGATCTTCAATACTCAAGGAATATAAGTTTTATTTACAACAATTTCTGTCAAAATATTGAACAATATTCCCTGTTGTTTCTATCTGATTTCAGATGGTCCTATCTGATCTTTACATAATATAGTGTTATTTGAATAGGAGAAACCAGTTTAATTGCAACAATAGGTTTGGTATCTAATATTTTTAAACTATGAAAAAGTGCCACAGATATTACAATGTATTCTGCAATCATGAATAATTTCTAGCTTTTACATGGAGCAATGTTATTTTGGAGAAGGCTTTCACAGTAATATTAACTGCAAGATACTTTTAGTTTTATTTACATTCACTAACAGTTATCTTTTCTAATTAAAAATTAATAGTTTTTTAATAGTTTGTTAATAGGTTCCAGAAATCTTGTAAGTTATATTTTTGGAAGACAAATGAATTAAAACCTTTCATATATGCAAACTTTTGCCAAACATCACAAAGAATTCTTCCTCAAGAATTATGAATTCTTTGACAATGGTCATTGGAAGGGAAAGGAAAAGTAGTTAAGGGAAAATTGTCATGAATCCCACCACCATGCTCTATGATATACTTAAATTCAGAATATCTCAACACAGTACAACATATCCCATTTCTAATAGCCTATGTCATGGACACTAATATGAAAAAAATATGGAGAGAGATGTCTTGATTAAAGGAAGCCTCTCGACACTAATAATTAAAATCGCCACTTTTCCCTTAGAAGTATGTTTACTCCATCAAAATACAGCATGGAGAGATTCTGCCAAGCTTGGGAAAAGTGCTTTTCTTTTATAAACTGAGAGGAGATATTTTGAAAGGAAAAATGGGAATAGAGACCCAGCAAGAGACCTAAACTGCAGTTGCATTTTTAAGGAGTAAATATGGAAACTTAAAATTTGAATATTAACTATCTTAATATTTATGCCTATGCTGCCCCCTTGTAAGTTATGTAAGCCCCAGTATGTATATCCTAATTTAAGGACCAACCTCTAGGACGACCATCCTACATTGTAATCTCTCCTTTCCCACAAAAGCCAACTCTGAAGTGCCCTGATTTGAGAGTCCTAGATTTAGATTTTTGATATCAGTTCAGTTCAGTTCAGTAGCTCAGTCGTGTCTGACTCTTTGTGACCCCATGAATCGCAGCACACCAGGCCTCCCTGTCCATCACCAACTTCTGGAGTTCACTCAGACTCATGTCCATCGAGTCAGTGATGCCATCCAGCCATCTCATCCTCTGTCGTCCCCTTCTCCTCCTGCCCCTAATCCCTCCCAGCATCAGAGTCTTTTCCAATGAGTCAACAACTTCGCATCAGATGGCCAAAGTACTGGAGCTTCAGCTTTAGCATCATTCCTTCCTAAGAAATCCCAGGGTTGATCTCCTGCAGAATGAACTGGTTGGATTTCCTTGCAGTCCAAGGGACTCTCAAGAGTCGTCTCCAACATCACAGTTCAAAAGCATCCATTCTTCGGCGCTCAGCCTTCTTTACATTCCAACTCTCACATCCATACATGACCACTGGAAAAACCATAGCCTTGACTAGATGGACCTTAGTCAGCAAAATAATGTCTCTGCTTTTGAATATGCTATTTAGGTTAGTCATAACTTTTCTTCCAAGGAGTAAGCATCTTTTAATTTCATGGCTGCAGTTACCATCTGCAGTGATTTTGGAGGCCCAAAAAATGAAGTCTGACACTGTTTCCACTGTTTCCCCATCTATTTCCCATGAAGTGATGGGACCGGATGCCATGATCTTTGTTTTCTGAATGTTGAGCTTTAGCCCAACTTTTTCACTCTCCTCTTTCACTTTCATCAAGAGGCTTTTTAGTTCCTCTTCACTTTCTGTCAGCATATCTGAGGTTATTGATATTTCTCCTGGAAATCTTGATTCCAGCTTGTGTTTCTTCCAGTCCAGCGTTTCTCATGATGTACTCTGCATATAAATTAAATAAGCAGGGTGACAACATACAGCCTTGAAGTACTCCTTTTCCTATTTGGAACCAGTCTGTTGTTCCATGTCCAGTTCTAACTGTTGCTTCCTGACCTGCATACAGATTTCTCAAGAGGCAGGTCAGGTGGTCTGGTATTCCCATCTATTTCTGAATTTTCCACAGTTTATTGTGATCCACACAGTCAAAGGCTTTGGCATAGTCAGTAAAGCAGAAATAGATGTTTTTCTGGAACTCTCTTGCTTTTTCCATGATCAGTGAACTTTATTTCCAGGATACCTAGTAGGGCTTGTCATGTGTGCATAACTCAGGTGTTCTCTGCCTAGAAAGTCTCAAGTCTCTGGTCACATAAAGTCACATTCTTCTTAAAATTTTGAATGAAATGAAGTAGATAAGGACTCCAAAGTGTAGATTCCTTCCTAGTATGGTATCTTTTCTCCACTCTCTGCAGCCATGATTTCTCTCTCAGGCAAATCAAACTTTGTCAGCCTCCTCCCCCAGACTTCTGGCATTCAGTTATGTTGCTAAGTGTTTTCCCTCCCTGATTCACTCAGGTTTTATCAGGAAACTGAAAAAATTCTCAACTTTAATCATACTAATTATTTATTTATCCCCATTCTGATTATGGAGAAGGACCCATAACACATTTAACCCTCAAAAAATTTCTTCCACCAATTTTCCTAAATAAAAAGAATTGCCTTTCTAAGAGGAATTCCTACACAACCATATTCTCTTAGAATATTATACTCAATATCAGTCTCCCTATTTTTTCTTCCTTTTCCTGCTCAGGACTCTTCATGTCTTTGTTCAGTAACAGAAATGCAACAGATTCTATTATTCAGAATATTCCCATATTGCTGTCTTTAGAATAATATAAACTTTGTTTTATGTGGATTATTTTAATAAATTTTCTAAGAATTTTGATATTTTTATATTATTAAATCCATGAAAAAAAAAGTTTCCATTTATCAATACTGAGATGTTTGTTACATTTAGTTTTCTTTTCTTGTATACTATCTAGTGATCCTGACTATACATCCTTTGATCTCAAAATACTTTTTCCACTTTTAAACATTGAAAACTAAAATATTTTGTTACTTTATATACATTTAAGGACCTGTTATGAGACATTAACATTGAAATACAATGTTTGATCTTTTAATTAGCCATGGGACATTGAGAGTCTAAGTCAAAGAAGATATAAAAATTAAAACTTGGGCATTCAATGTATTATTATCTAATCATGTTATCTAATAATATTAATAGTATTGTATCTTTACAGTTTGACTTCTTGGAATGTACTCTCAGAAAACAGTGTATTTCAACACTGGCTGTTACTGGAATCACCAGTTGGGTGACCCACAGAATGGAGAACAATAATACCAAACAAGCTCTCACACTATTGTGAAGGTTCTGAATCCCATGTCAGGCCTCCAGCCTGGAGATCTGACAAAGGGACTGGGAACCCTCTGGCCTTGAGGGCCAGTGGGATTTAATTACAGAATTTCCAGAGGACTGAGGGTAACAGAGACTCCAGTCCTGGAGGGCACACACAAAATTTGGCACACATCAACATGGGAGACTGAACCAAAACTACCTGCTGTAGAGGGCCTTCTGTAGAAGTGTGGGTCAACAGGGGCTCACCACAGGGATGGGGGCTTTTGGCATAAATCCTCTTAGAGACTGCCATTAACCCTCAGGCCAAACAACTACTAGGGAAGGAGTGCAACCCCACCTGTTAGCAGATAATTGGATTAAAGCTTTACTGAGCAAGGCCCTGCTGACCAGAGCAAGACCCAGTTTTCTCCATTGCCAATCCTTCCCATCAAGAAGCTTAGCCTCATCTATCAGAGGGCAGAGAGAAGAATCAAGAAGCAGCAAAATCTCATAGCAGCTAAAACAAAAACTATATTACAGAAAAAGCAGACAGTTATATCTCAGATGAAGAGAAAAGATAATATCCCAGAAAAAAAAAAAAAACTAAATGAACCTTCCAGAAAAACAATTCAGAATAATGATAGTGAAGATGCCCAGGATCTCAGGAAAAGAATGGAGGCAAAGACTGAAAAGATGCAAGAAATGTTTACCAAAGACCTAGAAGAACTAAAGAGCAAACAGCAGAGATTAATAATACACTAGAAGGAATCAATAGCAGAATAAATGAGGCAGAAGAACGGATAACTGACCTGGAGGACAGAATGGTGGAAATTACTGCTACAGAACAGAATATGGAAAAAAGAACAAAAAGAAATGAAGGCACCTAAGAGACCTCTGGGACAACATTAAATGCACCAACATTCACATTGTAGGGGTCCCAGAAGGAAGAGAGAGAGAGAGAAAGGACTGGAGAAAATATTTGAAAAAAAGCTGAAAATTTCCAACACATAGGAAGGAAACAGTCAACCAAGTCCAGGAAGCACAAAGAGTCCCAGGGACTCTGGAGGAGGAACACACCAAGACACACAATAATTAAAATGACAAAAATTAAAGAAAGGTAAGATATTAAAAGCAACAAAAGAAAAACAAAAAATAATATACAAGGTAACTCCCATCAGGCTATGAGCTGATTTCTCAACAGAACTCTACAAGCTAGAAGGGAATGGCATGATATATTTAAAGGGATGAAGGGAAGAACCTACAACCAAGAGTACTCTGCCCAGCAACACTCCTTCAGATTTGATGGAGAAATCGAAAGTTTCCCAGAAAATGAAAAGTTAAGAGAATTCAGCAACACCAAACCAGCTTTACAACAAATGCTATAGGACCTCTGCTAGGTAGGAAACACAAGAGAAGGAAAAGACTTAAAGAATGTAAATCCAAAATAATTAGGAAAATAGTAATAGGACCATACATATCAATAACTGCCTTAAATGTAAATAGATTAAAAGCACCAACTGAAAGACATAGCCTGGCTAGGTCGATGAAAACATGTGCCTGTATGCACTTCCACTTATCACATCTCTCTGCTTGATATCCACAAATTGTCAGTCAGTCAGTTCAGTCACTCAGCCATGTCTGACTCTTTGTGATCCCATGGACAGCAGAACACAAGGCTTCCCTGTCTATCACCGACTCCCAGAGCTTGCTCAAATTCATGTCAATCAAGTTGATGATGCCATACAACCATCTCATCTACTGTTCTCCTCTTTTCCTCCTGCTTTTAATCTTTCCCAGCATCAGGGTCTTTCCTGAATGAGTCAGTTCTTTGCATCAGGTGACAAAAGTGTTGGACCTTCAGGATCAGTCCTTCCAATGAATATTCAGGACTGATTTCCTTTAGGATGGATTGGTTGGATCTCCTTGCAGTCCAAGGGACTCTCAAGAGTCTTCTCCAACACCACAGTTCAAAAGCATCAATTCTTCGGCACTCAGCTTTCTTTACAGTTCAACTCTCACATCAATACATGACTACTGAAAAAACCATAGCTTTGACTAGATGGACCTTTGTTAGAAAAGTAATGGCTCTGCTTTTTAATACGCTGTCTAGGTTGGTTATAGCATTTCTTCCAAGGAGTAAGCATCTTTTAATTTCATGACTGAAGTCGACATCTGCAGTGATTTTGGAGCCCAAGAAAATAAAGTCTCTCACTGTTTCTCCAATTATTTGCCATGAAGTGATGGGACTGGATGCCATGACCTTAGTTTTCTGAATGATGAGCTTTAAGCCAGCTTTTTCACTCTCCTCTTTCACTTTCATCAAGAGGCTCTTCAGTTCCTCTTCGCTTTCTGCCATAGGGTGGTGTCATCTGCATATGAGGTTATTGATATTTCTCCCAAAATTGAGAATATTTCTTATTGTCAATTTCTCCCTGGAATCTTGATTCCAGCTTATGATTCATCCAGCCTGGCATTTCACATGATGTACTCTATGTATAAATTAAACAAGCAGGGTGAACAATGTACAGTCTTGACGTACTCCTTTCCCAATTTGGAACCAGTCTCTTGTTCCAAGTCCAGTTCTAACTGATGCTTGTTGGCCTGCGTACAGATTTCTCCAGAGGCAGGTAAGCTGGTATTCCCATCTTTTGAAGAATTTTACATAGTTTGTTGTGATCCACACAATCAAAGTTTTGGTGTAGTCAATAAAGCAGAAGTAGATGTTTTTCTGGAACTCTCTTTTTCCGTGATCCAACGGATGTTGGCAGTTTGATCTCTGGTTCCTCTGCCTTTTCAAAATCCAGCTTGAACAATTGGAAGTCAGTTCACATATAGTTGAAGCCTAGTTTGGAGTATTTTGAGCATTAATTTGCTAGCATGTGAGTTACGTGCAATTGTGCAGTAGTTTGAACATTCTTTGGCATTGCCTTTCTTTGGGATTGGAATGAAAACTGACCTTTTCCCATCCTGTGGCCACTGCTGAGTTTTCCAAATTTGCTGGCATAGTGAGTGCAGCATTTTAACAGCATCATCTTTTAGGATTTGAAATAGCTCAACTGAAATTCCATCACTTTCACTAGCTCCATCACCTCCACAAATTGTAATTATTTTATATTGTTAAGATAATCATGTTCCCATTATGGCTTGTAATTGCAATTGTCTTATTGTCTGGCTATTGATAGTGAAAACAATTGTGATTATGCAATTATTATTCAAGATCATTATATCATTGTTGGTCAACATAAATATAACAGAACTCCATATCAACAAAACCAGGATCAAATAGAAAAACCTGTAATCACTTTTTAAAATCCAGATGCTATCAGAACTATCTTGAAATTTTTTGAAAAACACAAATTCTCAGGTATTCCTTTTTTTCTTCAGAGCTCCAGATATATTTCTGATGAGCAGTCATGTTTTAAAACAACTGGAATATGATAATTTTTTGCTTTCATCTAGTTTGTTTCAAATTTTCTATTTCATATTTAGTGCTTCCATTTCATTTAGTTTATGTTCTCACATTTCTCCATCACCATTTTTTTGCTGTTGTTGTTCTTTCTCAAGCTTTTACCAAGTGTAGTTGAAAAACTTTTGTATACATATATATAAATATATATAATATATATATTTTAGAAAATTATGAATTTTGCCTAACTAAAAAAGTTATAACATTTTGATCTCACTTGTTTGACTTAGTATGGATAGAATGATATGTTTCTAATTAAAAAAAAAAAGATATGCAACAAGCAACAAAGGTTTACTGTAGAATATAGGGAACTATAGTCAATATCATGTATTAACCTATGATGGAAAACAATTTCAAAAATAATATATGTGTGTTTTTATAACTGAAACATCATGCTATGCACCTGTAACATTGTAACTCAATTATACTTCAATATAATATATTTAAAAAATAATAATAAAATAAAGTGAGTACCTGTTTCCTTTTAATTTCCCATCATGCCAACTTCTAATTTTAAAAATTATTATTCATTGTAGCAACAAATATACAATGAAATTAAACTAGCAAAATGTATGTAAGAACTCTATGTAAAAAATTATAAAATATTTTTGAAGGCAATTAAATAATATCTAAATTTTACATGGAGATAAATGATATTTGTGGAGAGGAAAGCTCTACGTAAAAAAAAAAAAAAATCAGTTCCTTCTAAGTTAGCATGCAGATTTAATACAAACCTTCTCAAAAGGATTTTCTCTTTATAGTTTTGAAAACTAACTCTCCAATGTTCCTGGAAGATCAAAAAATCAGGTATAAGATACCCTTAATGAAGACCAGGTGAAAGGATCAAGGTGCAAAATATCAGTTTTTTATACAGTTTGCATCAGACTGGCAATAAACATGTAGACTATCTAATCAATATAATTCAACTATTTTTTCAATGTCTGTTATATATACTGATTTGTTAAGTTTGATGACATAGTAATGATAGAGCAAATAAAACTAGAATTCTGTGGAGTTTCTATAATTGAGAGGAAAGCAATACATGAGATGAATAAGTAAAATATAATATCTGAGACAGTGATAGATGCTATGAAGAAATATTAAGCTAAGAAGGCAGTAGAAAGTACAAAGTGTGTAAACTGTGTGTGGTTGTGCAGATGAGGCTAAATTTAAATAAGGAAATCCAAGAAATCCTCATTGGGAAGGTTACACAGGGGTCAAAAATAAATAAAAAATGATAAATGACACAAAAAACTCAGATGTATTACAATGGACATCAATAGAGAAATTACTATTTAGCAAATGATTCTGAGACAATTAGTTAATTCAAATGAAAAGTAAAATGTCAATAATCTTAAAATATTAATATTTTTGAAAATTAACTTAAATATATGGTAGACACACAAATGTGCTTAGTTGCTCTGCTGCTGCTGCTGCTAAGTCACTTCAGTCGTGTCCAACTCTGTGTGACCCCACAGATGGCAGCGCACCAGGCTCCCCGGTCCCTGGGATTCTCCAGGCAAGAACACTGGAGTGGGCTGCCATTTCCTTCTCCAATGGTTGCTCAGTCATGTCCAACTCTTTGTGACCCCATGGACTGTACTCCCCAAGGCTCCTCTGCCTATGGGGATTCTTCAGGCAAGAATACTGGAGGGATGCCATTTCCTTCTCCAGGGAATCTTCCCAACCCAGGGATCGAACCCAGGTCTCCCACATTGCAGGTGGATTCTTTACTGTCTGAGCCACCTGGGAAGTTCCCAGGGAAGAGCCACCAGAGACGACAGACAGACAGATACACACACACACACATATATATGATGGATTATTACAATGAAATTTTGTTATTTGCCACAACATGAATGGACCTGTACTTATGCTTAGTGAAACAAGTCAGACAGAGAAAGACAAATACTGTGTTTTCATTTACATGTGAAATCTAAAAAATAAATAAAATAGAACAAAATAAAAAGAGAATCACAGATACAAAGAACAAACCAGTGGTTGCCAGAGGGGAGATGAGAGGGAAGAGGGAAAAATAGGTGAAGAGGATTAAGAGGTACAAACTACTAGGAATAAGAGTTATCAAGATATATTGTACATAGTCATTATTTTATAATAACTTTATATGGAGTATAAACCATAAAATACTGAACTATTATGTTGTACACCTGGAACAAATAAAACACTGTAAGTCAAATATACTTAAAAAAAAAAAGCAGACAAGTATGAGTGACCAAATCTCAAAAGTATTTAGAAAATGTTAAAATATGAATTTGGACATTGGAATAGTGAGGGTTTTAAAAATAAGATCCCAAGAAGATCAAATCATAATGGAAAATACATATTTGACTACATTAAAATGACTATAAGCTGAAAACTTGGAGAAGACACTTTAAAACACTTATAACACAGAATTCATATCCAAAATGTGTTTAAAAATTTACAAATTAATAAAAAACCAGCATTAAATAGAAAATATTCAATTAGAATATAATTAGAATACACAAGAGATAAAATTGCAAACACCCGCTGGATCATCAAAAAAGCAAGAGATTTCTAGACAAACATCTACTTCTGCTTTATTGACTATGCAAAGCCTTTGACTATGTGGATCACAAGAAACTGTGGAAAATTCTGAAAGAGATGGAAATATCAGACTACCTGACCTGCCTCTTGAGAAATCTGTATGCAGGTCAGGAAGCAAAGTTAGAACTGGACGTGGAACAACAGACTGGTTCCAAATTGGGAAAGGAGTACATCAAGGCTGTATCTTGTCACCCTGCTTATTTAACTTATATGCAGAGTGTATCATGAGAAACCCTGGGCTGGATGAAGCACAAGCTAGAATCAAGATTGCCAGGAGAAATATCAATAACCTCAGATATGCAGATGACACCACACTTATGGCAGAAAACCAAGAAAAATTAAAGAGACTCCTGATAAAAGTGAAAGGAGAATGAAAAAGTTGGCTTAAAACTCAACATTTAGAAAACCAAGATCATTTAGAAAACTAACTTTATTTTTGCGGGCTTCAAAATCACTGCAGATTGTGACTGCAGCCATCAAATGAAAAGATGCTTGCTCCTTGGAAGAAAAGTTATGACTAACCTAGACAGCATATTAAAAAGCAGAGACATTACTTTGCCAACAAAGGTCCGTCTAGTCAAGGCTATGGTTTTTCCAGTAGTCATGTATGGATGTGATAATTGGACTATAAATAAAGCTGAGAGCTGAAGAATTGATGCTTTGAACTGTAGTGTTGGAGAAGGCTCTTTAGAGTCTCTTGGACTGCAAAGGAGATCCAACAAGTCCATCCCAGAGGAAATGGAAGGACTGATGCTGAAGCTGAAACTTCAATACTTTGGCCACCTGATGCAAAAAAAAAAACAAAACATTGAAAAGACTCTGATGCTGGGAAAGATTGAAGGCAGGAGGAGAAGGGGACAACAGAGGATGAGATGGTTGGATGGCCATCACTGACTCGATGGACACAAGCTTCAGTACACTCTGGGAGTCGGTGATGGACAGGGATGCCTGGCATGCTGCAGCCCATGGGGTCACAAAGAGTCAGACACAACTGAGCAACTGAAATGAACTGACTGAGACTACTCAATGAAGACAAAGGAGGAAACAAAATACAAACCATGAAGAGGTATTTGATAAGTGGAAGTATAAATGATTAATCAAAATATTAAAAGATGTACAAACTCATTAGTAATCAGGGAAATTAATTTTATAATGAACTATCCTTTTATATTACTAAACTGGAAAACATAAAACTATCTATACAAAGTTGTGGTCAGGATATGGAATACTGAGAACTCAATTTACTAATTGTGGAAGTGACTACAGGTATAATCTCTTCAGAGACCTACATGATACATATACTCTCTTAGATATATATATATATTTCATAATAAAAGATAATCACTCACTGGTCTGTACAATAAGCCATATGTGCTCACATATTAGCTTCTTTTTTTTTTTTGGCAACGACAACTCAGTGCTATCAGTTGCCTCCATTTTAAATATAAGACAAACTATGAGCTGGCAAAATTAAGTTGGAAAGAAAGCTCCATAGCATGGAGTTTGAGAGTTCAGTAGACAGAGTATCTCAGTAAGGTCTTTCCAGGTACATGGCATTTGAGTCAAGACATGAAAGAAGTTTTGGGGAAGATCAAACAAATAGCCAAGGCAAAGTCATAGAAGCTGTGGTGGGTCTCTTCTTCCCAGGAAGAGTGAAATGATCAGAATGAATTGGGACCACAGAAGCTAAGATATAATAGGGTGCTACTGGGCATTGAGAACACTTGGGCTTTACCCACTAAAAAATATAAACAGAGGCATGGTATAGTCTGACATATGCTTTCTAAGAGCAAGCTGGCTGGTTGCTCCTCTGAGCAAGAACTCTAGGATGAAGTCAGGGCAGAAGTAATGCCACCAGTCAGGAGATGCTGACACTAATGTAGCCAATGAAAGCCATGGGTAAGTGACCCAATTCTTAAAAATAGGTCTGGTATATAAGGGAAAAAGGAAGTAAGAGTGACTCCAAGATTTTTAGCTTGGGCAGGTGGCAGATAATAAAGTGAAAACTGGCTACATAACACTAGCCATGTATTTTCCTTTAGCATTTTCTCCCACACTGTTCCCTAGGTTGGTGAAACCCATCATTCTCTGTTTACTCAGGAATCAGATATCAGGAGATCATTTTAACATTCACTTTAATAACACTGATAATTAGATTTAAAATTTTCTCTAGATATATGAGAATATGTGAAATTATAGATGCCCACTGGTAAATTTGCTGATAAGCTGTTTTAATTTTGAGGGTATAACAAGCAGAGTTAGGGAGTAAGAAGAAAAAAATGTCTTGTTAGGCTTTGCTTTGAGATCTCCGTTTAAAAGAAAGTTCTCTTATTTTAACAGTAGGACCAATCTTTGGGAATTGCTGGCTTTAGCTGACAGGCAAGAGTGACTTCATTCTTTTCAAAAAGATCTGGAGGCTGCAGACGAGACTCAGCATGGCAGCTATTATAATTAGAAGAGAAATTGCATGTACTCTAGAAAATCCCTCATCCCCAATGGGTATCATGCTATCATGTTTATGCCAAAACATTAAGATCAATGTAGGGCATGAACCCACAGTGAAGAGGGCAATTTGCACTTAGGACAGTCTATTTTATCTCCAATGTGTATGCTTCAGGGGAGGAAAGGATTAGAATCAAGGAGAAAAGAGACAATGTAAATGAACTGTTAGAGGCTAAGTATTTTACTGTTTTTACTATAAGCACTATTTTCCCCTGATCCATGTATGATGAGCCAACTGCATCTGAGTCAAATACTGTAATATTTTCTTTTTTAAAATAAAAGCTTTTGAATAAATGTGAGATCAATATTTAGGCACAGAATCATACTAAGGATACAACCAATTGGTATTTTGCCAGTGACGTTTTACCAAGTCATTGCGGCTGATTAGTGCTGTTGTGTGGCTTATTAAAAGAATTTTAACTTTTCAAGCCTCTGTACCTGGTGGAGCCTTTACTTCCCTGAAATTCCTTGACTGCTGCCTGAACTTCCTTGATTTCCTCAGTGCTGCTCCATCCATTTTCTACTGTAGATTAAGGATCTATTCATTGTAATTATATTTATAATATGTGCATGTGAGTGTGTGTTTGTGTCTATGTGTGTGAGAGAGAGAGAGCACGCCATTCTATTTTAGGTGTCCTATGTGTAACCAGTCATTCAGTTTCTCTCTTTAAAAACTAATCCTGGAGAACAAGATGATGGAGGAGTATGTAGACTTGGAGTACATCTCTCTTAATGGATACATGAGGAAAACACCTTCAGACACAGAAGTGCATGCCAAACACCAGCTGAGAGCAGATAGGAGTACCTGACCAGCAGAAAAGAATTTATAGATGTGCAAAACTCGAGATCAAGCTCTGAGCTTTTAGAGTGGAAGCACTGACTCCAAGACCCTAGACTACCAGAGAACTAACTCTAGGGAGTATCAAACAGTGAGAACTCACACAAAGGTAACCGCTTGAAGACAAGACCCAGCATCACCCAACCACCAGTAGCACCCTCTGCTGCAGCTGTTGCTGCTAAGTCGCTTCAGTCGTGTCCGACTCTGTGCAACCCCATAGACAGGAGCCCACCAGGCTCCCCCATCCCCAGGATTCTCCAGGCAAGAACACTGGAGTGGGTTGCCATCTCTTTCTTCAAAGCATGAAAGCAAAAAGTGATAGTGAAGTCATTCAGTTGTGTCTGACCCTCTGCAGAACACCTCATCTAAATAAGAAACAAAACAAAAATAAAGCCCAATCAGCAGCAGACAGGATTATCACCTCACTCAGCCTTGCCCATCAGAGGAAAAACAAGCAAACAAACCTTAAGTGAAAGTGAAATCACTCAATCATTTCCAACTCTTTGGGAGCCCATGGATGGTAGTCTACCAGCTCCTCCATCCATGGGAGTTTCCAGGCAAGAATACTACTGGAGTGGGTTGCCATTTCCTCCTCCAGAAGATCTTCCCTGACCCAGGGATTGAACCTGGTTCTCCTGCATTATAGGCAGACGCTTTACCATCTGAGCCCCCAGGGAAGTCCTGACCAACTTTAGGAAGGCAGAAACCAAAAGAAGAAAGAATTCAATCTTGAAGCCTAGGAAAAGGAGACCTCAAACACAACAAGTTAAAAAAGAATAATAAAAAGGCAGAGACATACTACATAAATGAAGGAACAAACTAGAAACACAGAAGTCCAAATAAATGAAGAGGAAATAGGCAAACTACTTGAAAAATTATTCAGAATAATGATAGTAAAGATGATAAAAAACCTTGAAAAAGAATTCAGAATAATGATAGTAAAATGATCAAAAACCTTGAAAACAAAATGGAGAAAATGCAAGAATCAATTAACAAAGACCTAGAAGAATTAAAGAATAAACATATAGAGACAAGGAAGACAGTTACTGAAATTAAAAATACTCTAGAAGGAATCAATAGCAGAATATCTGGAGCAGAAGAACAAATCAGTGAACTGGAAGGTAAAATGGTGGAAATAACTTCTGAAGAGCAGAATAAAGTAGAAAGAATGAAAAGAACTGAGGATTATCTCAGAGACCTCTGGGACAATATCAAACACAGCAACATTTGAATTATAGGGATCCCAGAAGAAGAAGAGAAAAAGGATATGAGAAAATTTTTTGAAGAGATTATAGTTGAAATTTTCCCCAACATGGGAAAGGAAATAGTCAATTAAATCCAAGAGGCAGGAAAGAGTCCCATACAGGATAAACGTAAGGAGAAACACACCAAGACACATACTAATCTAACAAAGAATAAACAGAAAGAAAGAATATTAAAAGCAGCAAGGGAGAAGCAACAGTATCATACAAGGGAAACCCCATACGCTTAACAGCTGACCTTTCAGTAGAAACTCTACAGGCCAGAAGAGAATGGCAGGATATGTTTAAAGTACTGAAAGGGAAAATCCACAATGAAGATTACTGCACCTGGCAAGGATCTCATTCAAAATTGATGGAGAAATAAAAACCTTTACAGACAAGCAAAAGTTAAGAGAATTCAGTACCACTAAATCAGCCTTACAACAAAAGTTAAAGGGACTTATATAGTCAAGAAATACAAGAGAAGGAAAAAAAAAATCCACAAAATCAACTGCAAACAATTAAGAAAATGGCAATAGGAACATATATATCAATAATTACTTTAAATGTGCATTGATTAAATGCTCCAGCCAAAAGACACAGACTGGCTGAATGGATACAAAAACAAGACCTGTATACATGCTGCCTACAAGAAACCCACTTCAGACCTCAAGACACATATAGACTGAAAGTGAGAGGATGGAAAAATATATTCCATGCAAATGGAAAGCAAAAGAAAGCTGGAGTAGCAATCGTCATATCAGACAAATTAGACTTAAAGAAGATTACAGGAGATAAGGACACTACATAACGATCAAGAGATCAATCCAAGATGAAGACATAACAATTGTAAATATCTATGCACCCAACATAGAAGAACCTCAGTACGTAAGACAAACACTAACAGACATAAAAGGAGAAATTGACAGTAACACAATAATAGTAGGAGACTAACACTCCACTCACACTAATGGGTGAATTATCAAAATAGAAAACTAATAAAAACATAGGTCTTAAATGATACATTAAATGAGGTGGATCTCATTGATATCTTCAGGACATCCCAACCAAAGGCAGAAGAATACACCTTCTTCTCAAGTACTCATGGAATATTCTCCAAAATAGACCACATCTTGGGTCACAAATCAAACCTCAGTAAATTTAAGAAAATTGAAATCATATCAAGCATCTTCTCTGACCATAATGCTATGAGACTAGATATCAATAACAAGGAAAAAACTGTAAGAAACAGAAACATATGGAGATTCAACAAGATGTTTCTAAATAACAAACCAGTTACTGAAGAAATCAAAAGGGAAATAAAAAAACTTTACAAAAACAAATGACAATGAAAACATGACAACTCAAAACCTATCAGTTCAGTTCAGTTGCTCAGTCGTGTCTGACTCTTTGCGACCCGATGAATTGCAGCACGCCAGGCCTCCCTGTCTATCACCAATACCCGGAGTTCACTCAGACTCACGTCCATAGAGTCGGTGATGCCATCCAGCCATCTCATCCTCTGTCGTCCCCTTCTCCTCCTCCCTCCAATTCCTCCCAGCATCAGGGTCTTTTCCAGTGAGTCAACACTTTGCATGAGGTGGCCAAAGTACTAGAGTTTCAGCTGTAGCATCATTCCTTCCAAAGAAATCCCAGGGTTGATCTCCCTCAGAATGGATTGTTGGATATCCTTGCAGTCCAAAGGACTCTGAAGAGTCTTCTCCAACACCACAGTTCACAAGCATCAATTCTACAGCACTCAGCCTTCTTCACAGTCCAAATCTCACATTCATACATGACCACAGGAAAAACCATAGTCTTGGCTAGACGGACCTTTGTTGGCAAAGTAATGTCTCTGCTTTTCAATATGCTGTCTAGGTTAGTCATACATTTTCTTCCAAGGAGTAACCGTCTTTTGATTTCATGGCTGCAGTCACCATCTGCAGTGATTTTGGAGCCCCCAAAAATAAAGTCTGACACTGGTTCCACTGTTTCCCCATCTATTTCCCATGGAGTGATGGGACCGGATGCCATGATCTTTGTTTTCTGAATGTTGAGCTTGAAGCCAACTTTTTCACTCTCCTCTTTTACTTTCATCAAGAGGCTTTTTAGTTCCTTTTCACTTTCTGCCATAAGGGTGGTGTCACCTGCTTATCTGAGGTGATTGATATTTCTGCTGGCAATCTTGATTCCAGCTTGTGTTTCTTCCAGTCCAGCGTTTCTCATGATGTACTCTGCATAGAAGTTAAAAACGCAGGGTGACAATATGCAGCCTTGAAGTACTCCTTTTCCTATTTGGAACCAGTCTGTTGTTCCATGTCCAGTTCTAACTGTTGCTTCCTGGCCTGCATACAGATTTCTCAAGAGGCAGGTCAGGTGGTCTGGTATTTCCATCTCTTTCAGAATTTTCCACAGTTTACTGTGATCTATACAGTCAAAGGCTTTGGCATAGTCAGTAAAGCAGAAATAGATGTTTTTCTGGAACTCTCTTGCTTTTCCCATGATCCAACAGATGTTGGCAATTTGGTTCCTCTGCCTTTTCTAAAACCAGCTTGAACATCAGGAAGTTTGCAGTTCACTTATTGCTGAGGTCTGGCTTGGAGAATCTTGATCATCACTTTACTAGCATGTGAGAGAAATCTGTATGCAGGTGAGGAAGCAACAGTAAGAACTGGACATGGAACAACAGACTAGTTCCAAATAGGAAAAGGAGTACGTCAAGGCTGTATATTGTCACCCTGCTTATTTAACTTCTATGCAGAGTACATCATGAGAAACGCTGGACTGGAAGAAACACAAGCTGGAATCAAGATTGCCAGGTGAAATATCAATCACCTCAGATATGCAGATGACACTACCCTTATGGCAGAAAGTGAAGAGGAACTAAAAGCCTCTTGATGAAAAGGAAAGTGGAGAGTGAAAAAGTGGGCTTCAAGCTCAACATTCAGAAAACAAAGATCATGGCATCCGGTCCCATCACTCCATGGGAAATAGATGGGGAAACAGTGGAACCAGTGTCAGACTTTAATTTTTTGGGCTCCAAAATCACTGCAGATGGTGACTGCAGCCATGAAATTAAAAGACACTTACCCCTTGGAAGAAAATTTATGACTAACCTAGATAGCATATTCAAAAGCAGAGACATTATTTTGCTGACTAAGGTCCGTCTAGTCAAGGCTATTGTTTTTCCAGTGGTCATGTATGGATGTGAGAGTTGGACCGTGAAGAAGGCTGAGCGCCAAAGAATTGATGCATTTGAACTGTGGTGTTGGAGAAGACTCTTGAGAGTCCCTTGGACTGCAAGGATATCCAACCAGTCCATTCTGAAGGAGATCAACCCTGGGATTTCTTTGGAAGGAATGATGCTACAGCTGAAACTCCAGTACTTTGGACACCTCATGCGAAGAGCTGACTCATTGGAAAAGACTCTGATGCTGGGAGGGATTGTGGGCAGGACGAGAAGCAGACGACAGAAGATGAGATGGCTGGATGGCATCACTGACTCGATGGACGTGAGTCTGAGTGAACTCCAGGAGTTGGTGATGGACAGGGAGGCCTGGCGTGCCGTGATTCATGGGGTCGCAAAGAGTCAGACACGACTGAGTGACTGAACTGAACTGAGCTGAGATGAGTGCAACTGTGCAGTAGTTTGAGTATTCTTTGGCATTGCCTTTCTTTGGGATTGGAATGAAAACTGACCTTTTCCAGTTCTGTGGCCACTGCTGGGTTTTCCAAATTTGCTGGCATATTGAGTGCAGCAAAACTAGGTCTAAGAGGGAATTTTATAGCAATACAATCCTATCTCAAGAAACAAGTAGAACATCAAATAGACAACCTAACTTTACACCTAAAACACCTGGAAAACGAAGAACAAAAAAACCCCCCAAAATTAGTGGAAGAAAAGAAATCATAACGATCAGAGCAGAAATAAATGAAAAAGAAATGAAAGAAACAATAGTAAAGATTATAAAACTAAAATATGGTTCTTTGAGAAGATAAAATTGACAAACCTTTAGCCAAACTCATTCAGAACAAAAGAGATAAGAATCAAATTAACAAAATTAGAAGTGAAAAAGGAGACAATGCAGAAATACAAAGGATTGTAAGAGACTATTATGAACAACTATATGGCAATAAAATGGATCACTTGGAAGAAATAGACAGATTCTTAGAAAAGTTCAATCTTCCAAGATGGAACCAGGAGGAAATAGAAATTATAAACAACCCAATTACAAGCACTGAAATTAAAGCTGTGATCAAAAATCTCCCAAAAAACAAAAGCCCAGGACCAGATGGCTTCACAGGAGAATTCTATCAAACATTTAGAGAAGAGCTAATGCCTGTCCTTCTAAAACTCTTTCAAAAAATTGCAGAGGAAGGAACATTTCCAAACTCATTCCATGAGGCCACCATCACCTTGATACCAAACCAGACAAAGACAACACAAAAAAAGAAAACTACAGGCCAATATCACTGATGAACTTAGATGCAAAAATCCTCAACAAAATTTTAGCAAACAGAATTCAGCAACACATAAAAAAGCTCATACACCATGATCAAATTGGGTTTATTTCAAGAATGCAAGGATTCTTTGCATATATGCAAATCAATGTGATATACCATATTAACAAACTGAAAGATAAAAACCATGTGATGATCTCAATAGATGCAAAAAAAGCCTTTGACAAAATTTTTCTTCCAAAAATGGGCATAGAAGGAACTGACCTCAACATAGTAAAGGTCATATATAGTAAGCCAACAGCAAATATTATTCTCAGTGGTGAAAAACTGAAATCATTCCCCCTAAGATCAGTAAAAAGTCAAATGTGTCTACTTTCACCACTATTATTTAACATAATTCTGGAAGTCCTAGCTAGAGCAATCAGAGAAGAAAAAGAAATAAAAGGAATCCAGATTGGAAAATAAGAAGTAAAGCTCTCACTGTTTGCAGATGACATGACATTGTACATAGAAAACCCTGAAGATAGTATCAGAAAATTACTAGAGTGAATCAGTGAATTTAGCAAAGTTGTAGCATACAAAATCAATACACAGAAATCACTTGGATTTCTATATACTAACAATGAAAAATCAGAAAGAGAAATTAAGGATTCAATCCCATTCACCATTGCAACAAAAAATTAAATATCTAGGAATAAACTTACCTAAGGAGACAAAAGAAATGTGCACAGAAAATTATGAGACACTGATGAAAGAAATCAAAGACGACATAGACAAGAGATATTCCTTGATCCTGGGTAGGAAGAGTCAATATAGTGAACATTACTATACCACCAAATGCAGTCTACAGATTCAATGTCATCCCTATTAAAAACACATAAGATCTGTTGATTTTTATACTCTTGCCATCCATTGGCAAGATTCTCCTATGTCTCCTATGTTGTCTGCTCCAAGCTCACATAATTGTTGATTCTCTCATTACACTCTAATATGAAGAGTCTAGTCACAAGATGGTGATGAGTTAGTGATATGATATCCTGTACTTTGAAGAATTTCTTTAACGCAAAAGATTACCTTGTCTTAGGAAGAGGACATTGTACCAGCCGACACTTAATTTGCTTTAACTCACTAATGGTAGAATACTAATGGTAGAATACTAATGGGAGTTATACATTAAAATTCTCATTCTCTTTTGATTCCTGATAAAGAGTTGATGTATACTGTAAAGACCTAATTAATGAAAATAGAATAATAAAAGCTCTATAAATTTTGGCAACATCCTGATGAGTTTTAAAATTTATTTTGAATTCATAAAAAAGCAATTTAGAAGAAAGCATTTTAAAAAATTGTTTTTCTGGAAACTTTTGGGAACTCACTTTCAACCAGTTGAACTGTCTGGGCAAATCTCTCTCTGTAAGACAAGAAACCATACAGAGGCCAGAAATATTGTTAAATTTGATTTTAGTTTAATCGCATTTCACAGAATCTTAGACTTCAAAAGTGTCTTTGATATCATCTTGTGACAAGGAACTCACCACCTTTCAAGGCAACCCACTTTAGATATAATTTAGCAGTTAGAACTATAAATAGAACCTTGTTTTTTAAAAACATCAAAATCAAGTTTATTCTTTGATCATTCCTTTTTTCTTAATGTTCCCAGTTCTGCTTATTGTAACTAGACAGGCTAACATTTAGTCTAATACCAGACTCCACTAAGATATTTTTCCTTTTCCAGGATAAATATCTCCATTTCTTTCATCACTGGAACATAAGCTTTCCAGAATCTCACATTTTCTACCTGGCTTTCTTCTACACATGCATGTTGGACAATTAAAAATGTGGACTCTAGGAAATACTCCAAAATGATCCACATTATATGTCAAGTATGAGGTTTTCCTGGTATGATATGAAGGGCTTCTCTGATGGCTTAGTTGATAAAGAATCTACCTGCAATGCCAGAGACCCCAGTTCAATTTCTGTGTTGGGAAGATCCCCTGGAGAAGGGATAAGCTACCCACTCCAATATTCTTGGGCTTCCCTGGTGGCTCAGCTGGGAAAGAATCAGTCTGCAATGTGGGAGATCTGGGTTTAATCCCTGGGTTGGGAAGATCCCCTGGAGAAGGGAAAGGCTACCCACGACAGTATTCTGGCCTGGAGAATTCCATGGACTATATAGTCATGGGGTCGCAAAGAGTCGGACACAGCTGAGCCACTTTCATTTTCACATAATGTGTTTTCAGATAAATGAGTTAAAAAGCATTCATTAAATAATTATTATAAGATTATCTTAGAACATTTACCAGTCTGTCTCCTATTCCTGATTTCAAACTGTCTTATACTTTTCCTTGATTTGCATTCCACTGCCTGTCCTTAAACCCCTACTGATGAATGACCACTGGGATGATTTACCTAATTGCCCTGAGGAAATGATATTCATGCCCACATAATATTTGTTGCTACATTAGCAGTAACTGCATTTAGTGCTCCAGACCCCACTTTTCAACAGTAGGAATGAGATCTTGAACCCAGAGAAAACTAACCATAACTAAAATGGATATTGTATTTTGCCTCTTGGTTGAAGCTATGACACTGGGGACATCTGAAGATCATCATCTGCTCAACTGCATGCTATCAGGAAAGATAACAAGACTTGGAATCAAGTACTCAGAGTTCTGTTTGACAGAATCTGGTCCTTCTTTTGATATATAAGTGCTCTGCTGTGCTTAGTTGCACAGTCATTTCCAACTCTTTGTGATCCCATGGACTGTTGCCCACCAGGCTCTTCTGTCCATGGGGATTGTCCAGGCAAGAATACTGGAGTGATTTGCCATGCCCTCCTCCAGGGGATCTTCCCAACCCAGGGATTGAACTCAGGTCTCCTGCACTGCAGGTGGATTCTTTATTATCTGATCCACCAGAGAAGCCCTTTGATACATATACTTAGATTCATTTCCATTGTAGGTTATTACAAGATACTGAATGTAGTTCCCTGAGCTATATAGTAGGTCCCTGTTGTTTATCTATTTTATATATAGTAGTTTGCACCTGTTAGTCCCAAACTCCTAATTTATTCCATCCTTCCCTTTTTCACCTTTGATAGCCCTAAGTTTGCCTTTTGTCTGTGAGTCTCTTTCAGTTTTGTAAATAAGATCATTTGTATCATCATTTTGGAGTCTACCTATAAGTGGTATCATATGATATTTGTCTTTCTCTTGTCTGACCTACTTTACTTGCTAATCTCTAGATCCATCCATGTTGCTGCAAATGGCATGGATCACCTTCTCTTTTATGCTGAACATTATTCCATTATATATATGCGTGTGTGTGTATATACACATAATGCTCAGTCAGTCATGTCTGACTCTTGGTGGCCCCATGGACTGTAGCCCGCCAGGCTCCTCTGTCCATGGAATTTTCCAGGCAAGAATATTAGAGCGGGGCTCCGTTTCTTCCTCTGGGGGTCTTCCCAACCCAGGGATCGAACTCGTGTTTCTTGAGCCTCCTGCACTGTCAGGGAGATTTTTTACCAATAGCCAACACACACATACACACATTCATTCTTTATTCATTCATCTATGGATGGACGTTTAGGATGCTTCTGAGTCTTGACTGTTGTAAACAGTGCTGCTACGAACACTGGGGTGCATCTTTTCAAATTACAGTTTGTACCTCTTCTGGATATATGCCTAGAATAGGGATTGCTAGATTGTATAGTAACTCAATTTTTAGCTTTTTTAGGATGTTCCATACTGGCCCATCTTCTTCTACTTCAGTTCTTACACAATTTCAGTACTGCTGTTTCATCTCTTGTTCTTCTTGCCAATGAAATTTAGAGGTATAATGGGTTTTTGCTCTTCTTTTTTTCAATGTCGTACCTTGTTGGTTTCCCCAATCCTTTCTACACTTCTGTAAATAGCCTATTTAGCTACATATTTCAACAGTATTGTTTCCTATACCCTCTCTAAGCCACAGGTTTCTGATCTGTAAAATTATGAGAACATAGTATTTGCTCTATAGGATTATCCTGAGAGTTAGTAAAATGATATAAACATTTATGATAGACCCTGACAATCGTATACTAAGTGGGAGATATTTCTATTATTATTAATAGCTTACAGAGGAGTTAATGTAATATGCTAGAAATGAAAAATTTCATTGGCTAATTAACACAATCCTTCAATAGCTTATTAGATACCTCACTTATGATCCTTGCTCAATAAAATCTGTTCTCAAGATCAAAGCAAAATATTGAATATATTACTTTGTGATGACTGTTATTTACATAAGCATCTTATAATAATGCTAGAAGAAAATCTAAAAACTTAGAGACAAATAGTAATTTCCACCCTTTAGAAAAATCAATAGCCAGTGAATAGCCAGTTTCCTTGTCATGTTCCATGGAAAACTGGGTATTACCAATGATATTAATAAACCCAAATAACCTCAGATATGCAAATTGTATGCAGGTCAGGAAGCAACAGTTAGAACTGGACATGGAACAACAGACTGGTTCCAAATAGGAAAAGGAGTACTTCAAGGCTGTATATTGTCACCCTGCTTATTTAACTTCTATGCAGAGTACATCATGGGAAACGCTGGACTGGAAGAAACACAAGCTGGAATCAAGATTGCCAGCAGAAATATCAATCACCTCAGATATGCAGATGACACCACCCTTATGGCAGAAAGTGAAGAGGAACTAAAAAGCCTCTTGATGAAAGTGGAAGTGGAGGGTGAAAAAGTTGGCTTCAAGCTCAACATTCAGAAAACAAAGATCATGGCATCTGGTCCCATCGCTTCATGGGAAATAGATGGGCAAACAGTAGAAAGAGTGTCAGACTTTATTTTTGGGGGCTTGAAAATCACGGCAGATGGTGACTGCAGCCATGAAATCAAAAGACGCTTACTCCTTGGAAGAAAAGTTATGACCAACCTAGATAGTATATTCAAAAGCAGAGACATTACTTTGCCTACTAAGGTGCGTCTAGTCAAGGCTATGGTTTTTCCAGTGGTCATGTATGGATGTGAGATTTGGACTGTGAAGAAGGCTGAGCACTGAAGAATTGATGCTTTTGAACTGTGGTGTTGGAGAAGATTCTTGAGAGTCCTTGAACTGCAAGGAGATCCAAACAGTCCATTCTGAAGGATATCAGCCCTGGGATTTCTTTGGAAGGAATGATGCTAAAGGTGAAACTCCAGTACTTTGGCCATCTGATGTGAAGTTGTTGACTCATTGGAAAAGACTCTGATGCTGGGAGAGACTGTGGGCAGGACGAGAAGGGGACGACAGAGGATGAAATGGCTGGATGGCATCACTGACTCGGTGGACGTGAGTCTGAGTGAACTCCAGGAGTTGGTGATGGACAGGGAGGCCTGGCGTGCTGTGATTCATGGGGTCGTGAAGAATCAGACTTGACTGAGTGACTGAACTGAACTGAATGGCAGAAAATAAAGAGGAACTAAAGAGAACCTTGATGAGGATGAAAAAGAGAGTGAACTAGCTGGCTTAAAACTCAGCATTCAAAAAACTTAGATCATGGCACCCAGTCCCATCACTTCATGGCAAAACAGATGGAGAGAACATGTAAACAGTGACAGACTTTATTTTCTTGGGTTCCAAAATCACTGCAGATGGTAACTGCAGCCATGAAATTAAAAGACGTTTGTTCCTTGAAAGAAAAGTTATGATCAACTTAGCATATTAGAAAGCAGAGACATTACTTTGCCAACAAAGGTCCATCTAGTCAAAGCTATGGTTTTGCCAGTAGGCATGCATGGATGTGAGAGTTGGACTATAAAGAAAGCGGACTGCCAAATAATTGATGATTTTGAACTGCGGTGTTGGAGAAGACTCTTGAGAGTCCCTTGGTCAGCTAGGAGATCCAACGAGTCCATCCTGAAGGAAATCCCTCCTGAATAATCATTGAAAAGACTGATGCTGAAACTGAAACTCTAATACTTTGGCCAACTCATGTAATGAGCCTGACTCCTTGGAAAAGATCTTGATGCCAGGAAAGACTGATAGCAGGAAGAAAAGGGAATGACAGGATGAGATGGTTGGATGGCATCACTGACTGGACATGAGTTTGAGCAAACTCCAGGAGTTGGTGATGGACAGGGTGGCCTGGCATGCTGCACTCCATGGGGTCACAAAGAGTCAGACATAACTTAGTGAGTGAACAGCAACAAAAACTAAGTAATACAAGCATTATAAAAATCCCAAACAATGCTAGTCTGTGTTTCCAAATGCATAGCCTAGTTAAACACCTGGTGTTATCAAAGATCTGATGATCTCCTGTGTGTCCTTTGTAGTATTACTGAGCTACAGAAAGATTATGATCAAGGGTACTTTTTGTAAAGTCCTTTTGTAAACCTTTATAAAAGTATATTGTCTTTCATTTTTCATCAATTTAGATAGCGACTTCACTTTCACTTTTCACTTTCATGCATTGGAGAAGGAAATGGCAACCCACTCCAGTGTTCTTGCCTGGAGAATCCCAGGGACGGGGGAGCCTGGGGGCTGCCATCTATGGGGTCACACAGAGTTGGACATGACTGAAGTGATTTATCAGCAGCAGCATGCTACTTCCAGTAATATACATCAAATATTTATCTGGTTTTCTTGTTAACCTGGAATTGGTTTCTTATGTTTTATTCTTTCCATTTTTGTTGTCTGCTGCTATTAGTGTTTTCACTATTGGCTGCTTTCTTTCTGCTGTTGAGTTGAATCTATGCTGAGCCTTTGGCAGAAGAGCCATTTTTGGTATGTATTCTGATTTTTTGCAGATGGTCCATTGCCCAGGACCAGACACTTTTTGATAACATTCCTTAAGCAAGAAAAGTTTAGGGGCATTACTATAATACTTAGTCATCATGCCCACTTTTTATGTCCTATACTGGATATTGACTAAATGTTCACTGCACTGCCACACATATGTGTGGTTATTATAATCTGAGCCTTTCATAAACTGAGTTTATCATCAACATGGGCCTCAGTAACAAAAACATGAAAATCACTCAGTCATGTCCAACTCTTTGTGACCCAATGCCTGCTAGGCTCCTCTGTTCATGGAATTCTCCAGGCCAGAATACTGGAATGGGTAGACATTACCTTTTCCAGGGATCTTCCCAACCCAGGGATTAAAACCAGGTCTCCCACATTGCAGTTGAATTCTTTATTGTCTAAGCCACCAGGGAAGCCTCTGTAACACAAAAGACCTAAGAAAAGTAAAATCTTCATTGATCTTTGAAATATCACTCACTGTGTTAACCCTCACCTAGTACTCACAGTCATGTAGAAAGACATTTATAACTGGACCATCTGAATGTAAACAAGCTGATAAATCTCACTTATATTATTATTTAATATTAGTTAATATAAACTGATGTAAACTGCTGAAAGAACAGATACGTTTAATTTGTATAGTTTTCAGTATTTTAAGTGGCACAGTGTTAGGAAGAGTTCTTACAAATCTGTATTCTCTGTTTGCAAAGTTACATGTGTACAGTGACTGCATGTCACATTCCCCTAGGACAGGACCAAATTAAAACATTTTTGTGGTATGAGAGACATTATACATTGGGCTTCCCTGGTGGCTCAGAGGGTAAAGCGTCTGCCTGCAATGCAGGAGACCTGGGTTCGATCCTTGGGTCAGGAAGATCCCCTGGAGAAGGAAATGGCAACCCACTCCAGTACTCTTGCCTGGAGAACCCCATAGACCGACAAGCCTGGTAGACTACAGTCCATGGGATCACAAAGAGTCGGACACAACTGAGCGACTTCACTTTCTTTCTTCTACACATGGCTTATCTCATCCTTGTCTCTCTTGAGAAGTTAACATTCTTAAATCAGTCTTTACCAATGTCTCCATAGGAACTTGCTTTAAACACATGTAGCCATCATCCTAATGAGTTGTCTTTTCAAAATCATTTACTTCCTCCAGTGTTCTGTAAAATGTATGTCATTGATTATTAACAGGAAATATAGCAGTATGATATATAGACAAATATCAAAGTATATCAACATGCATACAATGACCCTCTATATTTGTGAGTTCTGCAACAGTAAATTCAATCAACCACTGATTGAAAGTATTGGGAAAAAGAGTTTAGGAAGTTCAGAAAAGCAAAGCTTGAATTTGCCACACACTGGGCAACTATTTAAAGAGTACTCACATGTATTTACAACTATTTACATAACATTAACATTCATTAGGTATTATTAGTATAATCTAGAGATGATCTAAAATATACAAGAGAATGTGCTTAGCCTGCATGCAAATACTAGTTAATTGTATATAAGGCACTTGAGCTTCCGTAGATTTTGGTGTCCTGTCTGTAGGTGGGGAATAAGTGTGGGGTCTTCAAACTAATCCACTGTGGATGCCAAGGAAGAACTGTAATATAAATAGAACCCTTCCCACCCCTATTTTATGACCACTATTATGTATTTACTCAAGAGGCAATTACTACCATCAGACTCTTGTTTATTCACAAATTAACAATGTCTTTAGCTTTTATAATGGCTTATACTTTTAATATTTTGAGTATATATTGTACTCACATGGTTCAATAATGTACAGTTACCCAAAAAAAGCACAAAAATTTGCTCCCACCTTCAGCCTCAGTCACATAAGTTCCTTTTCCTGGAAAAATAAATCCTATCATTTTTTTTGTGTACCCTTTTGGAGATATTTTATGCATATGCAAGCAAATGACTCAGTTCAATTCACTGTTATCATGAACTAGTATTTTGCCCTGCACTTTGCTTTTTCTAATTAATATATCTTAGAACTTATTCCATAATGGTACATAAAAGACTTTCTCATTCATTTTTATGGCAGGTTTTAGGTCTTCCCACCTGTGGATTACTTGCACAACTTACTGACAGTTTTCTTTTCTTCTTCGAGAATTACAAATAGGGCTTCATATATTCATTTTATACCTATGTCTACTTGTAATATTAATAGATATTACTAAGTTTACTCTACAGAGGCTATGCCAATTTACTATCCACTTTATCTTTGTATCAATGTAGCTGTGATTCAACCAATCACTGTATATATTACTAGGCATATTATTTGATTATATAACTATTAGATATATATATAAATATTAGATTGTTTTATATTTGCTAATATAAGGGATAAAACATTATATCTCATTGAATAAAGTGTTCAACTCAGTGAAATTTTGTATATGTTTATATGCCTGTGCAACCTCTACTCAAAAATTAAGGCTTATAATTAGTATCCAAGAATCTCTTGATCTTTTTCAAGTCAATATCCAACCTACCAAGAGACAAACACCATTCAGAATTTTATCACAATAGAAGGCATGCTTATTCATGAGTATAAATTAAATTATGTTGTTTTTGTTCAGCCACACACTAGGCTTCCCTGTCCTTTTACGGATATTTTTGTTTTTTATTTTTTTATGCAACATGATGTTCCTTCAAATATTAGTAAGTCACTTTTCCATGTTATATATAGAATTCTATTAGTTGTGTTAGATACTTTGAACAGGAAAAAGTAGTCCAAAATGGCGGTGTCTAAAAGACAAAGAAGGGAAAAGTCTGCAAAAATAGAACAAAGGAAGGTCAGAGGATGGAAGTGAGGATCTCACATAAAACAAATAGCCCTCCTGGCTAGCCCAATTTACATAGGGCAGGCTCAGGGGGAGGAGAAAAAAAAAAAACATATAAAAAGAGGAGCCAAAATTGAGCTGGGAGCTTCTCTTCTCCTCTTTTGGGTCGTCCCGCCCTCATATCTCAAGGATGTATTTTCCTTTGCTTTCTAAAAAAAACTGAGCTGTAACATGGAGCTGTAACACTGGGCCATCCGTTGCTTCAATTTTTTGTTGCAACGAGACAGAACCAAGGAAATTACAAACTCCCCTGACAGTTGAATGTATTACACTGTATTTTTAATTTTGTTTTTGAAGTTTCAGAATGAATTTCTAGTTAAATGAAGTTGAATTCATTTTATTTTTTAAAAAAGACCATTTGCATCTTTTAATGCACTTTCCATGGGTAGTCTGATAGTCTTTGTTCCTCTTTCTATTAGAAATATATATATATAAGACACTGTTTGAGTTACAACTATTTTTTCCTGTTTGTCAATTACCTTTTGATTTTCTGTGCATCATCTAAATATGTCACATTTCTAATGTGACTTTTTAACATTTATACAAAAATTTAGCATTTTAACAGAAATCAATTTTTAACACTTGGACTTTTCCAAGATTCTTTAAAATATTAATGCTTTCTTCAATAATTTTATGTTTTAATTTTCTACATTTAAATATCTGATCAATTGCAATAAACTGTATCCTAGTGAAAGGTGAAAGTATGAGTTCAACTCCATCACCCTGGCAATCCCACTCTTTTGGATCCTGGCCTTCAGATCTTGCCTTTGGAGAAAGTCATGTGGATGGTTTCCTCCCTACTGGATACTCATCACATTAAAGCAAAACTGGCCTTGAACATGACATCAGGGCAGGAAAAAGGCTCTACTTTCCTCAGATGGATCTCAAAAGTGTTTAATGTTGTATAACTAGACCACAAACTAGCACAAGATGATCCCTTGTGAATAGTTTTTCACAAAGCTGACCAAAACTAAGAAATGAGCATCCTTTCAATAAGAGACCATTCTTACTGCAAAAGAATCTCTCTTGGCTCCCAAATCACCTCCCTCACTGACTGTGGGGATTAAAAGGAGCAAATACCCACTCCCCCATAATGAACAGTGGAGACTTTATCAGTATGGTAATACAAGGCTCATCAATTTTCATTCCAATAAAATGCTCCTAGTTATTCTGAAATAAAACCAACCAAAAACTAAATAAATAAATCTTCTCAGTAGTAAAGTCTTCCATAATCAATAAATTCTCTACAGGAATCATAGAAGTGGAAGAAAGGAAAAGAGATGTAAATCTAAAATTGCACCAATATCACTGTGAAGTGGTTTATCTAGTATAAAATGGAAATAAAATGACACACTATTTGACACTTAACTGCAATATTACTCACTTTCTCCAAGCTGTTCTATTAAGACATACTTTTCAGAAGCTATCATATTATCTAAAATCATTCTATGGGCATAATGGCCATGAGCCTCCTGCCAGTATTTTAGAAAATACATAGTATTTAGAGAAAGAGTGAAGCAGCTCACTCGTGTCCTACTCTTTCCGACCCCATGGACTGTAGCCTACCATGTTCCTCCATCCATGGAATTTTCCAGGCTAGAATACTGGAGTGGGTTGCCATTTCCTTCTCAAGGGGACCTTTCTGACTCAGAGATCAAGCCCAGGTCTCCCGCACTGGAGGCAGATGCTTTACTGTCTGAGCCGCCAGGGAAGGAGGCCTAAAATTTAAGAATGCAACTAGCTGAAACACTGGAAGAAGTAATTAAGCAGGTTTGTAAAGCATTATTTCAAGGTTATCATTCTACATTAACATTTTCTCATCACATGAACTCTCTGTGTGGTTCAAAATTAGAGGAAAGACCTTTCTATGCATGATAGATATATTAATATCTGCCTTTTTCTAAAAAAGCCTAATACTTATATAATAATACTAAATTGCTCAGATATTTTAAGAAATGGTTATTTTTAAATAAGGTTGACTTGAGAGATCATCTCTAAAGCAAACTTTTGTTTATCTTTAGGTCAAATTCTATTACTTTTGGGCAAAATCTATCATAGAATTTAGGGAGTAAGAGACAAATAAAGTAAAGTTATCAGAAAAAGTTGCCAAGTTAAAGTGAGTTTCTGAACAAAAGCATCTGTAACATTTCAGGTTACCATAAATATTAGAAAAGAAAATCCTGCTCCCTATGTCAAGTGAATGACAGTTTTTAATTTACATTATCTAATTATGATTTTTTAAGTAAGTTAATGAAGACATCCTATAAAATTATACATTTTTCAGTGTAAAGGATAGAGGACTTAAGGAAGTGATAATGAAGGACGATTAGTTAGAATTTCCATATAAAGAGCCGACATGTAATAGATCTGGATTCTGTGCTGAGGAGTTGTACTGTGGCATATTCTGTGATTCAGTAAATAAATGGCTTTGTATTATTATAAGTGTGTGTATTATCTGAAAATGAATAGCAATAAAGGATTGTTTGATTTTGAGAAAGATTTTTAAAATATCAAGATTTATGCTTATATTTTAATTACATGAAACTATAAAATTCAATATAAGCAAGGATAGTAATACATTCCAATGACTCTGTAGACACTTTAAAGTTTCCATTATAAGAGTAACATAGTATTTTATACATCTAGATAATGAAATCATGTTTAAATTCCCCTCATCAACACATAACCTGAAAAATAACAGAAAATATATGAAAATTAAACTTAGTATAATATTACAAATGCAAACTCCTAAAGAGGAAAAGTAATTCACAGTAGAGAGGAGCTTTAACGGCATGCCTGACAAGTGATGTCTCAGAGTAAATCTAGTGCTTGCCATAGGCAAGGGCATCCCAAAAGATGGCACAGTTCCAGCTAAAAACACTTAGTCCATCATTTTAGTAGGTGTTCACTTCACTGGATCCATAGAGGAAACAGCTGCAGCTACTAGGCTCGTGAGGATTCAGAGAGTAAGGGGAAAAATCCAAAAAAGGCTAATATTTTGAAAGAGATACAATAGAGGTCTCATATTAAAAAGAAATTAGTTACTAAAAAATCAGAAAAGAGCTTTAAAAATGAGTCTATCAGACAATGAAAGGAATCATTGCTTCAAATTAAAACAGGATAGTATAAAACAAAAAAAGACAAGAAAACAAGTTAGATATTTAATAATTTAAGTTATTGATATGAGACAAATATATGGATAAAGAGCAAATTATACATAGTTGGTAACTGTACAGTGAACTTTTCAGAAGACTCCTGAGAGTGCCTTGGACAGCAAGATTAAACCCATCAATCCTAAAAGAAATCAACCCTAAATATATATTAGAAGGATTGATGCTAAAGCTGAATACTTTGGCCAATACTTTGGCCACTTGATGCAAAGAGTTGACTCACTGGAAAAAAAAAAAAAAAAAAAAAAACACCCCTGGTGCTGAGAAAGATTGAGGGCAGAAGAAGGGGACGACAGAGGATGAGATGGTTGTATGGCATCACTGACTCAGTGGACATGAGTCTGAGCAAACTTTGCTGTGCTGCAGTTCATGTGGTCACAAAGAGTCAGACATGGCTTAACAACTGAACAACAACACAGTGAACTGAAAGATCAAATTTAGAAATCTTTTCAGAATCAAGCAAAACAAACAACAACAAAAAACCCCAACCATACCACTCCAAAACAAATTAATAATCTAAACATAAAAACCAAAAGAGCAGAAAATTATAGGGAAAATGAAAGATTGTTGCTTACTAAAGAGCAATCATTAAAAAAAGAAAAGAACACTAAAAAAAAAAAAAACAATCAATGAGGGAGAGAAAAGACAGTGGGAGAAATTAATGAAGAAAAACAAATAATAATTAAGTGCCAGTAGAAAAAAGAACTAAAAATCAGTGAGTAATGTTGGCAAATTTATACCAGTAAGATTGAAAAAGCTAGATAAAATGAGTTTCTAGTGATACAAATATTATTAAAAATAAATTTAAGATATAATTAAAACATACAGACATATACAAAATTACCCAAGCTCACATACTACTCAAGGAAAAAGTAATTATCATTTTATACCAATTGTTTTAGAGCAAAGAACCAGATTAGTTATAGACCAATTGATCTAACAAGGCATTACCTAAGGATAGAAGAAAACATAGGGTTTTTTCCTATAAACAAAGTGAATCAATAAATTTAAAATGCATAGAAGTGATATAACTCAACAAGCTTGCTTTATACAGGACTAACATAAGAGTTCAATTATTTCTTATCATTTTGTGTTCTCTACACAAGCAACAACCAATTAAAACCTATAATAGAAAAATGATGCATTGCTGCAACAATACTAATGTTATCTTACATTTACAAAATGTAAATTGAAAATTTTGTAATTTATAAAAAGTCGTGCAAGAATTTTCTGGATACAATCCAAAGAAAGACAAATTATAGAAAGACAAAAGTCTAAAATTCTAGAGTCATGCTATTTTGAGGGTGACAATGGCAGTTTTATGTAAATACAGATTCCTTTTATAACACTTTATAAATCCAAATTAATACCTTTCAAAATCCTACCAGAGTTTTACATACTCTCACAGTTGAGTTAAAAAGTTATTAAAATGATAATTGTGTTTTTTTTTAAAAAAAGTACAAGGTTGAGTTCACACAAAGATCACTGAATATGAAAAACAAGATATGAAGCTAAAATAATTAAACAATAGTGTTAGAGTAGGAGTAGAATAATGGAAACCCTGCTGAAATTACTACTACTATTAATATGGAGTACATAGGATATGCATAATTCACAAACAATCACAAGTGGGCATATTTGCAATTTATATGTATATCTGTATCTATTACATACTATGAAAATTTGCAGTATTTCACTTCTGTAAAAATATATTTCAGTACTCTTTTGTCTGTACCCATGATTTTATTTTTTGGTGACAATATAATATTCCACTCAAGGATGCAACTTTACATCAAATTATTTTTTATTTTTTCAGTGAGTTATTCTGTCCATAAACTTTCCACCTAACACTAGGAAATTAATGAGAGAAATACAAGAGTGGAACTTGGGAAACAAAGGACATACAAATTTTAAGAAGGAGAGTGTTAATGTTTCCTTTGCAGAAAGTTGTATTTATCATCCTACCGACTGTGTCTAAAATAGTATATATTTAACACCTTGACTTTTTTTCATTTTTTGGCTTCTAAGTATTAATGTGGGCCTTGAGAAAAATCATTATCATTTCTCAGGTCAAGGAACTGAAGATTATAGGCTCATAAATAGGTGGACCGCATGTAAATTATATTATATTTCCTTATTTAAAAATAATGTTTACACCTAACAAAAGATTGAAAGAAAGTTGTACATAAAGATGACAAACTCGCAGAATGCATGAAATGTCAAAAGCTATGTAATTCGGTGATCATTACTAGCATCATTCCAAGAATAACACTTTAGAGGAAAAAAAGAGACACCATTACACACAAAAAGGTGGTATTTTTATGGTCACTAATCTACGGTAGGCCTGGCGATTCATGGGGTCGCAAAGAGTTGGACACGACTGAGCGACTGAACTGAACTGAACTGAATCTGCGGTAAATTTTCTTTCAAATTCTTTCTTTTTTCATGACAAGCTTAAGGCCTCACCAATGTATTGAATATTGAAATCATTTTGAAAGTGCTTTCAAATATCTTAAGAACAATGAGGCTACAAAATTATTACCATCTAATATAGTTGAATGAACATCAGCATTTTAGGAATCTGTGAACTAAAATGGATGGGGATGAGTGATTTAGATTCAGAAGACCATTATATCTACTACTGTGGGCAAGAATCCCATAGAAGGAATAGAATAGCCCTTATAATCAATAAGAGAGTCCCAAATAGAGTACTTGGTTGAAATCTAAAAATGACAGAATGATCTCAGTTCATTTCAAGTCAAAGCATTCAATATCACAGTAATTCAAGTCTATGCCCAACCACTAATGCCAAAGAAGCTGAAGTTGAATGATTCTATGAAGGCCTAAAAGGTCTTCTAGAACTAACATCATAGGAGTCTGGAATACAAAAATAGGAAGTCAAGAGATACCTGGAATGACAGGCAAATTTGTCCTTGGAGTACAAAATGAAGGAGCACAAAGGCTAACAGAGTTTGGCAAGAGAACACATTGTTAGAAACATAGAAAACACTTTCTTCCAACAACATAAGACATGACTCTACACATGGAGATCACCAGATGGTCAGTAACCAAAGCCAATTGATTATATTCTTTGCAGCCAAAGATGGAGAAGTTGTATACAGTCATGGAAAACAAGACCTGGAGCCAATTGTGGCTCAGATCATCTGCTTTTATTGCAAAATTCAGGCTCAAATTGAAGAAAGTATGGAAAATCACTAGGTCATTCAGGTATGACCTAAATAAAATCCCTTATGATTATACAGTAGAGCTAATGAATAGATTCAAGGGGCTAGATCTGGTAGACAGAGTGCCTGAAGAACTGAGGACTGAGGTTCATAATATTGTACAGGAGTTGGTGACCAAAATCATCCTCAAGAAAAAGAAATGCAACAAGGCAAAATGGTTGTCTGAGGAGGCCTTATAAATAGTTGAGAAAAGAAGAGAAACAAAAGGCAAAGGAGAAAGGGAAAGATATACCCAATTGAATACAGAGTTCCAAAAGACAGAAGAGATAAGAAAGACTTCTTAGGTGAAGAGTGTAAATAAATAGATGGAAGCAATGCAATGGGAAAGACTAGAGATCTCTTTAAGAAAACTGGAGTTACCAACTGAATATTTCATGCACAATAAAAGAAAAAAAAATGGCAAGAACCTGAAAGAAGCAAAAGAGATTAAGAAAAGGTGGCAAGAATACACAGAAGAACTGTACAAAAAAGCTCTTATTGACCTGGATAACCACTATGGTGTGGTCACTCACTTAGAGCCAAATATTCTGGAGTGTGAAGTCAAGTGGGCCTTTGGAAGTGTTACAACAAACAAAGCTAGTGGAGGTGATGGAATTCCAGCTGAGCTATTTCAAATCCTAAAAGATGATGCTGTTAAAGAGTAGCACTCCTTAGGCCGGTAAAATTGGAAAACTCAGCATTGGCCACAGGACTGGAAAAGGTCAGTTTTCATTCTAATGCCAAAGAATGTTCAAATTACCATATAATTACATCCATTTCACATGCCAGCAAAATTATGCTCAAAATCTTTTGAGCTATGTTTCAGCAGTATGTGAACCAAGAACTTCCAGATGTACAAGCTAAATTAAGAAAAGGCAGAAGAACCAGAGATCAAATCACCAACATATGCTAGATCATTCAAAAAACAAGGAAATTCCCCTCAAAAAAATCTAATTCTGCTTCAATGACTATGCTAAGTCCTTTGACTGGATGGATCATAACAAACTGTGGAATATTCTTAATGAGATGGGAATACGAGATCACATTACCGGCCTCCTGAGAAACGTGTGTACAGGGCAAGAAGCAACATTTAGAACTGGACAGGGAACAATGGACTGGTTCCAAACTGGAAAATGAGTACCCCAAGGCTGTATATTGTCACCCCACTTATTTAACTTACATGCTGAATACATCATATGAAATGCCAGGCTGGATGAATCATAATCTGAAATCAAGATTGCTGGGAGAAATATCACAAACTCAGATATGCAAATGATACCACTTTAATGGCAGAAAGCGAAGAGGAACTGAAGAGCCTCTTGATGAAAGTGAAAGAGCAGAGTGAAAAAAAAAAACTGGCTTAAAACTCAACATTCAAAAAACAAATATCATGGCATCAGGTCCTATCACTTCATGGCAAATAGATGGGGAATATGTGAAAATAGTGTCAGATTTCATCTTCTTGGCTCCAAAATAATTGCAGTCAGTAACTGCATCCATGAAATCAAAAGACACTTGCTCCTTGGAAGAATAGCTTTGAAAAACCTAGACAGTGTATTAAAAATCAGAGACATCACTTTGCCGACAAAGGTCTGTATACCAAAGTTATGGCTTTTCCAGTAGTCATGGATGGATGTGACAGTTGGATTTTAAAAAGGCTGAGCAACAAAGAACTGATGCTTTTGAACTGTGGTGTTGGAGAAGACTCTTGGGAGTCCCTTGGACAGCAAGGAGATCAAACCAGTCAATCCTATAAGAAATCAACCCTGAATCTTCATTGGAAGAACTGATGCTGAAGCTGAAACTCCAATACTTTGGCTGTCTGATACAAGAGTTGACTCATTTGAAAGTATCCTGATGCTGGGAAAGATTAAGGGCAAGAGGAGAAGTGGATGACAGAGGATGAGATGGTTGGATGGCATCACTGACTCAATGGATATGAGTCTGAGCAAACTCAAGGAGATAGTGAAGGACAGGGAAGCCTGCCATGTGGCAGTCCAAGGCGTTGCAGAGTTGGATATGACTTAGCGACTGCAAACCAACAACAATATATCTGGAATAACCATACTATACAATTAGTCTCATTTAAGAATAAATACAGTCCATCAATGCTGTGGATGGTGATCGACATATACAGCAATGACATTTATTCTGGCATTTATTCTCATTTATTCTGGCATTTATTCTCATTTATTCTGGCATTCAACAATATTCAGGTTTCATTCTCCAAGGAGAGACCGACACATTTGACAGTTCATCTCAACTAAACTAAACCAGATAGGTAAATGTGCTTTAAAAATTCAATAATCTCAAGTTGAATCTATATGACATAGGATTATCCCCGGTCTTCTGGCCAATCTCTATTATCACTGTATTCCATTAGCAACAGTGTGGGAGAGAGTCCTGAAGTCACATTTTCACCACAGGTAACATTTAAAATCATATTTCTCAAGAACCTTCACTAAGTTATCTTTAGAAATTGACAGGCACATTCATTTATACTGAAATGTTAAAGTATATAACTAAGAATCTAACTATCCATTGCTGACAGAAACAGAGCATGTACAAATGAGTAAGAAAATAGAATGATATATGTTGATGTATGGCAAAACCCAACACAATATTGTAATTATTCTTCAGTTAAAAATAAATTTAAAAAAATCATGGGAAATCACTAGCTTCAGGAGTTTGGGCTCCTATGGTGCCTATTCTGGTTCATATTTCTGGAGATGGAAATGTTAATCTATTTGGGATCATATTCCAAGAGAAATATTAATGTCTAATGAAGGATAAAAAGTATATTGACTCTTTCTTCATCATTTCCTTTGTCTCCTCTCAGATAGGATTTCTAACAGACTGATCATTTTTAAATATTGAAGTTATTAACAGATAGGAAATCTGGATTCACTTGAGTGAATTTAAATATATGATCAGAGTATTATAAAATATTCTGGTCAGCCAAAGAGATGTCAAAAGCAACAAAATCTTATGCAATTTAGTGCTAAACTGCATGAAAATCTAATAACAATTAAGTTGTCGGCCCTGTAGTAATTTAAGAAATTGACCTTAACTAGTTCCTGTTTCTCCTAAATTAATTTTCAAATTGAAGCAAACCAACAATTTGTGCTGGGAAATCCCTTTGTTACTACTCACTGTGCAACTAGATAGAGAAATTACTACATTATGGAAAAAAATCTTAGCAGATAATTTATCATTTGCTTAGCTGTAGCCTGAATAGAGATGTAAGAATGAATATCAGGAGCTTCATAAGCCTTCTCCAAGAATTAGGATCATTACAAAGAGAAGACTCAGTCCACTCAAACAAAGCTTTCTTAGACATTTGACCTTTGTGGCAGCAAGAAGAAAAGCATTTTAAGTAACATTTCTGCTCTGTAATTGGCCCAACCTTAATGGAAAATATTCACTAACAGTAAAATACCAAGAGAGGATTTTGGTAAATGGTAAGTTATTTCAAAAAGAGCAGTTGTTCAAGGTAATTTACAAGAAAGAAGAAGGCTTACTTAAAGCTGCCACTTAGGATTGTATCAAGTCAAATCAATTTCATAGTTCCTTTAAATTTTATTGATGTTTCTTCAGCATTTGTATTTCATAGAGTTGAAATAACAAAATCATCTCTAAAGATGTCTCAATTTTAAGTCCACTTTAAACTCAAATTTTATCTTATTTTCTTTTTCAAGAAAAAAGTTTGTTTCCATTTCAGGGACTCCGAATATAGCAGTAGAAACCATTGTACTAAAGAGTGTTCTGACAACTTTTGGTATTTAACTGAAGTGTGGGCAGAAAGCCAAAAACCTTGTTCTTCCTGTGTGAAGGTATAGATTATAATATTTGGGACTTATGTTTTTAGAGTGAAAGAGGAAGAAGGGCTCTACACATTGTATATGGAGCAAGCTGTGCTGCAGACAGTTGTGGCAAACTCTGGTGGAGTCTGTCACCTGACTTGGCTGTGCTCTAGGCCGTATGAACCAGATCAACTTTGCAGCTCAAAGTCTTCCACATTTCCGTTTGTTACCATTAGGCAATCACTGTCCTGAAACTGATATTTCACTCATTTTCCTTCACTTGTAACTTCAGAATATTTCTGGTAATTATTACACCAAATTTTTTTGGTCAGAGCCTACTTCATCAGAGTCTATATCCAAAATTTGATTATCACTACTCATTTTGAGCAATAATGCTAGCCAAGGAAGCAGTGGGGGATACTTATGTTTGCATTCCAGGAGAACCTGAAAGCATCCTACAGTTAATTCCAATCTCTTCCAGCCACAGTTCATGAGCAGTTCTGGTGACAGAGATGAGATGCAAGATAGTCATATATGTACCTAAGAAATTTCTTAAAAGATCCCTAACTCGGTTCTGATATGAAGCGTCAACTCATTGGAAAAGACCCTGATACTGGAAAGATTGAAGGCAGGAGGAGAATGGAGCAACAGAGAATGAGATGGTTGGATGGCATCACCAACTCAATGGACATGAGTCTGAGTAAACTCCGGGAGGTAGTGAAGGGTAGGGAAGCCTGGTGTGCTGCAGTCCATCGGGTCACAGTCAGGCACAACTTAGTGACTACAAGAACAACAAAACTCAGCTCTAGCCACTCCAAAATTTGTTAATGGATGTAACAAACTTAAAAAGATACGAAGCATGGCCTCAGTAGCCTAAAATGTGGGGAAAGAAGTAAAAGTACAGAATTTTTGTGTTCAATTAAAGATAAGTTGTTAGAGTTTAAAATGGACTGGGAGGTCTATAAGATGTTTCAAGGAAGACTAGCAGTAATAATAAAGGAAAAATCTACACTAATTACACAAACATAAAGATAAAGGAATTAAAGCACACTTAACAAATTCTCCAAGCAAAAGATACAAAATGACTGAATGGATAAAAAATAAGATCCAACAATATGCTGCCTACAAGAGATTCACTTCAGCTTTCGAGACATGTGAAGAGACAGAAAAATATACTAAAAATATACTAAATGAAGAGATAGAAAAATATACTCTCTGCAAATTGTTAAAAGGAGAGAGGGGGAACATATATAAGGAGAGAAAAAAACAGACTTTCAGAAAAAATCAGTCACTAAGCTATTCCTCAGAGACTGTAACATTCACACACACACACACACACACACACACACACACACACCTCCATCCATGCATCCAAAATTGGAGCAAGTAAATATATAAAGTAAACATTAATAGTACTTAAGGGAAAATAGAGAGCAACAAAATAATAGTATACAACTTCAGTATCCCATTTCAATACTGGATAGCTTATTCAGATGAAAAATTAATAAGGAAAGAGTGAACCTGAGTAATACTATAGACCAATGGACCTTACAAACATATACAAAACATTCCATCCAACACACCAGAATATGCATGATAGTCATATACAAAGGAATGAAATTGGACATATACCACTCATAAAATTTAACTCAAAATCAATTAAAAACACACAGAGGAAACGCAGGGAAAATAAATCTTGGCACTGGTTTTGGCTATGAGCTTTTGGATACAACTTTCAAACACTAGCAAAAAATAATCAAGTAGGACTATATCAGACTAAAAAGCTTTTGCACAGCAAAAGTTACAGTCAACAGAAAGAGGCAAACTACACAATGGAAGAAAATATTTGCAAACCATGCATCAGACATGGAGTTACTATTTAAAACCTATAAGGAATTCATGTATCTCATAGCAGAAAAATTCAGACTGATTAAAAGTTAGGCAGGGGACTGAAATAGACTTTTTTCCAAAGAAGACATACAAATGGTCAATAGGCATCACTAATCATCAGAGAAATGTAAATCAAAATCTCAATGAGATATCACCTCACACTTTTTAGAATGGCTATCATCAAAAAACAACATGGACTTTGCTCAATGTTAATGTGGCAGCCTGGATGGGAGGGGAGTTTGAGGCAGAATGGATACACGTATACATATGGATGAAACTCTTCACTGTTCACTGGAAACTACCACAACAGTGTTAATTGGTTATATTCCAATAAACAATAAAAAGTTTAAAGTTTGGGGGGAAAATTAAAAATAGAATTATCATAAGACCCAGTAATTTCACTTCTTGGTATATAATCAAAGGAAATGAAAACAGGATGCTGAAAAGATACTGTATCTCATGTTTGTTGAAGCATTACTTACAGTCACCAAGCTATGGGAACAATCTATTTGTCAGTGGATGAAAGAATAAACTAAGATGGTGTGGTTGTATACATACAATTTAATATTATTCTGTCATGGGACAAAAGGAAATCCTGCTATTTGGAATAACACGATGGACCTTGAGGGCACTGTTGTTTAGTCAGTAAGTTGTGTCCAGCTCTTTTGCAATCCCATGGACTGTAGCCCACTAGGCTCTTCTGTCAAATCCTAACCCTAGATAGATATGGTGAGGAGGGAGATGGGAGGGGGTTTCAGGATGAGGGGGACACGTGTATACCTGTGGCTCATTCATACCGATGTATGGCAGAAACCATCACAATACTGTAATTATCCTCCAATTAATTAAAACAGAATACTGGAGTGGGTTGCTATTTGCTTCTTCAGGGGAGCCTTCCAACCCAGGGATGGAACTTGCATCTCTTGTACTGGCAGGTGATTCTTTACCACTGAGCCACCAGGGAAGTCCTTGAGGGCATCATGCTAAGCTAAATAAATCAGAGAAAGACAAATGCTATATAATCTCACTTAGATGTGATATCTAAAAAGAAACAGCCCATAGAAACAGTAGAATGACTGCTGCCAGGGCCTGGAATGTGAAGGAAAAGAGGACATACACTTCCAGTTACAAAATGAATACGTTCTGGGGATCTAAAATTTGGCATGGTGACTTCATGACAAATATTACATTGTTAAATACATTTAACAAAAATGTCTTATATTGTTGAAAGTTGTTAAGAATAAATCTTAAATGTTCTCACCATAAAAAAATAAAATTGTGAACATGTGAGGGGATGGATATGTTTAGCTAACTTTAGCCTGTTAATCATTTTGGATTATGTATCAAATCATCACATTGTACATCTTAAACTGATACAATCTATTATATACCAGTTATATATTAATGTGTGTGTGCTCAATTGTGTCTGACTCTTTTTGTCCCCCTGGACTATAGACTGCCAGGATCTTCTGTCCATGGAATTTTCCAAGCAAAAATACTGGTCAGGTAAGGAGAAACAAAACTCATTGTTGTTAATAGGGAATTGCAAATTAAAACCACAAGTAATTTAACTGCATATATAAATAAATAGGGATTTCCTAGGTGACGTAGTGTTAAAGAATCCACCTGCCAATGCAGGAAACACAGGAGACAGGTTTGATCCCTGGGTTGGGAAGATCCATTGGAGAAAGAAATGGCAACCCACTCCAGTATTCTTGCCTGGAAAATTCCATGGACCGAGGAACATTGTGGGCTACAGTCCATAGGGTCACAGAGTTGGACATGACTGAGCACAAGCACATAAATAGCGGAAGTTAGAACCATTGGAGATGATACAGAACAAGAGGAAATATCATACACTATTTATGGGAATTTGATATAACCAGTCTGAAAAACTGTCAGTATTCACTAAAGACTAACACATGCATATCATGTGACTTGACTTTCTTGTTGTTGTTGTTTAGTTGCTAAATCATGTCGACTCTTTTGTAACCCCACAGACTGCAGCCCCAACAGGCTCCTCTGTCCATAGGATGTCCCAGCACTGGAATGAGTTGTCATTTGCTTCTCCAAGGGATCTTCCTTGGATGTTCTCGACCCAGGGATTGAACCCATGTCTCCTGCATTGCAGGTAGATTCTTTACTGCTGAGCCACCTGGGAAATCCAGATTTGACATTCTACTACTTGGTATATAATCAATCAAAACACATACATATTTTCACCAAAATATAAGTACACAATGTTCACAGCAGAATTATTCTCAATGGCTACAAATGTGAAAAAAACAAATAAGCATCAAAGAATATGTAAGCAAATCATGGTATATTCATACAAGGGAACTCACCCATCTGCCTGGCTTTATAAAGAATTATTTCTGCATGAGAGTTCAGTTCAGTTGTTCAGTCATGTCCGACTCTTTGCGACCCCATGCCTCGCAGCACGCCAGGCCTCTCTGTCCATCACCAACTCCCAGAGTTCATTCAGACTCGCGTCCATTGAGTCAGTGATGCCATCCAGCTGTCTCATCCTTGGTCGTCCCTTTCTCCTCCTGCCCCCAATCCCTCCCAGCCTCTGAGTCTTTTCCAATGAGTCAACTCTTTGCATGAGGTGGCCAAAGTACTGAAGCTTCAACTAGGGCATCATTCCTTCCAAAGAAGTCCCAGGGTTGATTTCCTTCAGAATGGACTGGTTGGATCTCCTTGCAGTCCAAGGGACTCTCAAGAGTCGTCTCCAACACCACAGTTCAAAAGCATCAATTCTTCAGTGCTCAGCCTTCTTCACAGTCCAACTCTCACATCCATACATGAACTGGAAAAACCATAGCCTTGACTAGATGGACCTTTGCTGGCAAAGTAATGTCTCTGCTTTTGAATATGCTGTCTAGGTTGGTCATAACTTTTCTTCCAAGGAGTAAGCATCTTTTAATTTCGTGGCTGCAATCATCACCTGGAGTGATTTTGGAACCCCCCAAAATAAAGTCTGACACTGTTTACACTGTTTCCCCATCTATTTCCCATGAAGTGATGGGACCAGATGCCATGATCTTTGTTTTCTGAATGTTGAGCTTGAAGCCAACTTTTTCACTCTCCTCTTTTACTTTCATCAAGAGGCTTTTTAGTTCCTCTTCACATTCTGCCATAAGGGTGGTGTCACCTGCATATCTGAGGTGATTGATATTTCTCCTGCCAATCTTGATTCCAGCTTGTGCTTCTTCCAGTCCAGCGTTTCTCATAATGTACTCTGCATAGAAGTTAAATAAGCAGGGTGACAATATGCAGCCTTGATGTACTCCTTTTCCTATTTGGAACCAGTCTGTTGTTCCATGTCCTGTTCTAACTGTTGCTTCCTGACCTGCATACAGGTTTCTCAAAAGGCAGGTCAGGTGGTCTGGTATTCCCATCTCTTTCAGAATTTTCCACAATTTATTGTGACCCACACAGTCAAAGGCCTTGGCATAGTCAATAAAGCAGAGATAGATGTTTTCTGGAACTCTCTTGCTTTTTCCATGATCCACTGGATGTTGGCAATTGTTCTCTGGTTCCTCTGCCTTTTCTAAAACCAGCTTGAACATCAGGAAGTTCATGGTTCATGTATTGCTGAAGCCTGGCTTGGAGAATTTTGAGCATTATTTTACTAGTGTGTGAGATGTGTGCAATTGTGCAGTAGTTTGAGCATTCTTTGGCATTGCCTGTCTTTGGGATTGGAATGAAAACTGACCTTTTCCAGTCCTGTGGCCACTGCTGAGTTTTCCAAATTTGCTCGCATACTGAGTGCAGTACTTTCACAGCATTATCTCTCAGGATTTGAAACAGCTCAACTGGAATTCCATCACCTCCACTAGCTTTGTTCACAGTGATGCTTTCTAAGGCCCACTTGATTTCCCATTCCAGGATGTCTGGCTCTAGATGAGTGATCACACCATCATGAAAGGGTCATGAAGATCTTTTTTGTACAGTTCTTCTGTGTATTCTTGCCATCTCTTCTTAATATCTTCTGCTTCTGTTAGGTCCATACCATTTCTGTCCTTTATCAAACCCATCTTTGCATGAAATATTCCCTTGGTATCTCTACTTTTCTTGAAGAGATCGCTAGTCTTTCCCATTCTGTTCTTTTCCTCTATTTCTTTGCACTGATCGCTGAAGAAGGCTTTCTTATTTCTTCTTGCTATTCTTGGAACTCTGCATTCAGACGCTTATATCTTTCCTTTTCTCCTTTGCTTTCACTTCTCTTCTTTTCACAGCTATTTGTAAGGCTTCCCCAGAGAGCCATTTTGCTTTTTTGCATTTCATTTCCATGGGGATGATCTTGATCCCTGTCTCCTGTACAATGTCCCAGACCTCATTCCATAGTTCATCAGGTCAGGGGCATCCGAGGTCAGGGGCGGCAGCTGGGAGGAGCCACCCCGCGTCCAAGGTTGGGGCGACGGGCCGAGAGGAGCCACCCCACATCTGAGGCCAGGGGCAGCGGCAGGAAAAAGCAACCCCATGCCCGAGGCCAGGGTGGCGACCGGGATGAGCAACCCCACTCCCAAGGCCAGGGGCGGCGGCTGGGAAGAGCAACCCCACGTTCAAGGAGTGGTGGCTGTGCGGGTGCAGGAGGGCCTAGAGGAGCCATCCCATGTTGAAGGTCAGGAAGGATGGTGGAAGGAGATACCCCTCATCCAAGGTAAGGAGCAGTGGCTGTGCTTTGCTGGAGCAGCCACTAAGAGATACTCCACGCCCAAGGTAAGAGAAACCCAAGTAAGATGGTAGGTGTTGCCCATCAGAGGGCAGGCGCACTGAAACCATACTCACAGAAATCTAGTCAATCTAATCACACTAGGACCACAGCCTTGTCTAACTCAATGAAACTAAGCCATGCCCAGAGGGCAACTCAAGACTGGAGGGTCATGGTGGAGAGGTCTGACAGAATGTGGTCCACTGGAGAAGGGAATGGCAAACCACTTCAGTGTTCTTGCCTTGAGAACCCCATGAACAGTATGAAAAGGCAAAAAAATAGGGCACTGAAAGAGGGACTCCCCAGATCAGTAGGTGCCCAATATGCTGCTGGAGGTCAGTGGAGAAATAACTCCAGAAAGAATGAAGGGATGGAGCCAAAGCAAAAACGATACCCAGCTGTGAATGTGACTGGTGATAGAAGCAAGGTCCAATGCTGTAAAGAGCAATATTGCATAGGAACCTGGAATGTCAGGTCCATGAGTCAAGGCAAATTAGAAGTGGTCAAACAGGAGATGGCAAGAATGATAGTCGACATTCTAGGAATCGGTGAACTAAAATGGACTGGAATGGGTGAATTTAACTCAGATGACCATTATATCTACTACTGCTGGCAGGAATCCCTTAGAAGAAATGGAGTAGCCATCATGGTCAACAAAAGAGTCTGAAATGCAGTACTTGGATGCAATCTCAAAAACGACAGAATGATCTCTGTTCGTTTCCAAGGCAAACCATTCGATATCACAGTAATCCAAGTCAATGCCCCACCAGTAATGCTGAAGAAGCTGAAGTTGAATGGTTCTATGAACACCTACAAGACCTTCTAGAACTAACACCCAAAAAAGATGTCCTTTTCATTATAGGGGACTGGAATGCAAAAGTAGGAAGTCAAGAAACACCTGGAGTAACAGGCAAATTTGGCCTTGGAATACGGAATGAAGCAGGGCAAAGACTAATAGAGTTTTGCCAAGAGAATGCACTGGTCATAGCAAACACCCTCTTCCAACAATACAACAGAAGACTCTGCACATGGACATCACCAGATGGTCAACACCGAAATCAGATTGATTATATTCTTTTCAGCCAAAGGTGGAGAAGCTCTCTACAGTCAACAAAAACAAGACCAGGAGCTGACTGTGGCTCAGATCATGAAATCCTTATTACCAAATTCAGACTGAAATTGAAGAAAGCAGGGAAAACCACTAGACCATTCAGGTATGACCTAAATCAAATCCCTTATGATTATACAGTGGAAGTGAGAAATAGATTTAAGGGCCTAGTTCTGATAGATAGAGTGCCTGATGAACTATGGAATGAGGTTCTGCATGAGACGTCATGGTGAATTTCACAAACCCAGTCTTGAGGGAAATGTCCAAAACACAAAAGGGTACAAATGATGTAATTGTATTTAATATAAGGGCTTCCCTGGTGGCTCAGCTGAAGTTCAGGAACAGGCAAAATTAATCTTTTGTAATTAACTTTCAATAGAAATTAGTGATAATGACAAGGAAGTCCTAGATGGGGCTTCTGTGGTGCTGGAGATATTCTATAGCTTGATATGTGGTAAGTACATGGGTATGTTCGATTTGTAAAAAAGAATTTTTACCTATATCTGTATAATTTATGGGATTTATATATACTATACTTCATTAAATATTAAAATTTGGAGTGTTCAAGTATATCAAACATTGCAACTGATTAAGCAACACAGTAAGAATTAAATGGTGATTTATATTTCATATAAAGAATGGCCTTGGTGATGCTTTCATAAGCTTTTGAAAGAAGTAGTGAGGATGATGAATTCTTGGAGTTAAATGAGTACAGATGTTATTGAAAAATTAGGTAATGATGCAAATGGTTACCAATAAGTTTAATAAGTAATGATAGAAATATCCAGAATGCAATGGAAGTCTAGGTTAAAGCCTAAGTCTAACTAAGTCAGAAGTGAAGATATAGGGAGAGCATCATTGAGGAAATGATGTTTAAATTTGGTATTGAAGCTTCAGTTAAGACTTAGAAGAGGAAGAAAGAAGGTGAGGTAGAAAAAGTGGGCATTCCAGGCAACACAAATAGAATCAAGCAGTTATGAAACTATAGATACAAAAATCACCTTGGTATTAATCCACTAAGTGTAAAGGAGAGGGGTTTAGGAAACATGGCTGAAGAATCAGGCAAGGCACCAACAAAGGAAGAACTTTTTTATGCTCCCTGTCTAGAGGGCTGTTTTTTTTTTTTTTTTTAAATTGATTCTGGGTATCCATTCACAGGTTATAAACAGAAATGAGTCATGATCAGATCTGTCATTAATGAATTGGTAAATTAACTTAAAAATTTACCTATTTATATTTTTCCTACCTCTTTGTAAAAGTTTAAGGTGTACAGCATGATGGTTTGACTCATATACATTATATCTTTTAAACAGACACCTAGGAGAAGGAAATGGCAATCCACTCCAGTATTCTTGCCTAGCGAATCCCGTGGGTAGAGGAGCCTGGTGGGCTGCTGTCCATAGGGTCACACAGAGTCAGACACAACTGAAGCAACTTAGCATGCATGCATGTACTAGAGAAGGAAATGGGAACCTACTCCAGTATTTTTGCCTGGAGAATCCTGTGGAGAGAGGAGCCTGGTGGGCTGCCATCTATGGGATCACACAGAGTTGGACACAACTGAAGCGACTTAGCAGCAGCAGCAGGATTGAAGTGGAGGCTTGAAACCAATGTGATAAAAACAGAATATGGGAATAAATTTTTTCCTGAAAAATTGCAATAAGCTAAAGTGGAAAAATCATAGGGGATCAATAGATATACACAACATCCAGCTCTTGAATGTCTCAAAAGATGATTTTCCTTTGAATGACTTATTTTCCTAACATTGGCCAATAGCTGTGACGTTTGCACTGACTCATCCATACTTCTTTCAGTTTATTTGGCCAGTGACATACATTTGTAAATAGTTTTCAATCATTAGTACTCAATAACTTAACTGTTGATTTGTTGTTGTTGCTACACACAGTTGCCAACAAAGGTCCATCTAGTCAAAGTTATGGTTTTTCCAGTAGTCATGTATGGATGTGAGAGTTGGACCATAAAGAAAGCTGAGTGCTGAAGAATTGATGCTTTTGAACTGTGGTGTTGGAGAAGACTCTTGAGAGTCCCTTGGACTGCAAGGAGATCCAACCAGTCCATCTGAAAGGAAATCAGTCCTGAATATTCATTGGAAGGATGATGCTGAAGCTGAAACTCTAAGACTTTGCCACCTAATGCAAAGAACTGACTCATTTGAAAAGACCCTGATGCTGGGAAAGACTGAAGGCAGGAGAAGAAGGGGATGACAGAGGATGGGATGGTTGGATGGCATCACCGACTCAATGGACATAAGTTTGAGTAACCTCTGGGAGTTGGTGATGGACAGGGAAGCCTGGCGTGCTGCAGCCCATGTGGTCACAAAGAGTTGGACATGACTGAGCTGAACTGAACACATGGTTGAGAGTAAATATCATGGAGTCATGTAATGGCTGTGTGTGTTTTTTTTTTTGTTTGTTTGTTTGTTTGTTTCCTCTGTGTGAGGTTAATTAGACCATGTAGAAATTAAATTCTCTCCTTGTCCTGAAAAAAGTCCTTTTTATCATCTCAGCAGGAAACTCATTTTAGGCTTTTTAAACATACTTGCATGATTTTGATGAGATTATCATAATCATTATTATTATCCCTCATCAAGTGCCTGGAATACAAGGACATACCATCTCAAGCTTTCACTATTTTTTAACTGCAATAATTGCAGCAAATTCTGAATTCCAAGACTCTTTGCATCATCTGGGTTAAAATGCTTAGGTTCTTTGGTTAATAGCTGTCTTCATCTTTATAGAGACATGTTGATAACTTTAAACAGCCAAATGAGACTTTGTTAAACACACAGACAGGCAACTAACAGCTGCTTTGGGAAATATGTATAATGTATGATATTTAACAGGTTTAAATAATAGATTTCCTTCAGTTTAAAACTTGTTTCTAATCTAAATAGCTACTATCCTGTGCAAAGAAATATAACTTGGAGCAATATTTTCCACATCAACTAGGGAAAGAGCAATATGACACCCTTATTTTTCCTGGACTCCTGTGCCAGGGTCTCTCTTCTTTAATCCAGACTGCATATTGCCACCAATATAATTTCTCTGAGGCACAATTCTGGACATGTGCCCTCTCACAGCTAAAGGAATTCCAGTGAATTTCCCTTTTGTACACTCAAAAAAGTCTAGGATTCAAAGCCCTTTAATACCCCTCAGTAAGTCTCCACCAAGTTACTTAACACCCTTGGCCAGGCACCTGGACATAGCAGTGGAAAAGAATGACTGAAAATAGTGTTAAAGAGTGTCATATACCTAGAAAACATGAAAAAAATGTAAAATATTGTTCAGTGCTGAGTTAATAGGCTAATGTTATTTAGCCTGTTGGTTAGCACCAACAGGGAAGTGCTTTAGTTAAGTAGTCAAGGAAGGATCTCTGCAGAGGAAATTTGACCTGTGTCTGAATGTGGTGAATAAAAAAAAATCATGAAATGATATAGGTAAATGACCCTCCCAAAGGAAGAAACAGAAACCTTGATGTGGGACAACCTCACCATAGTTAAGGGACAGAAAGAAGACTACTTTGCCCAAACCTATCCTTCCAGACCTCAGCTTTTCTTTCACTGAAAACCTAAACATCGAACTGAAATATGTTTTTCTTTTTTCTGCATACTGTGTATTTGTTCCCCTTGGGAATTTACTTGCGAGCATCTTTCCATAAGGTACAATGTATCCTATCTCTGCATGAGAAAGCCCTGTCTTCAGAACCCACTGGGACCTGGCATCAATAAGAGTTATTCCACATGCCTTTAGGGAACATTTGTACTTAATATGGTGTCTGGATATCAAATACAGAGCTTAGCTAAAAGACCCCACCCTCCCCCCCAAAAAAGGTAGCAGTGGAGAAATAAAAGGGAGGTGAACTCTTCCAGGTTTTTCCAGTGCTAAAGCTGTGCCCTGCCCACTAGAGAGTCCAGTAAGGTAAGGGACATTGTGGGCATTATGCTAAGTGAAATAAGCCAGACAGGGAAAGATTAATATCATATGATCTCACTAATATGTGAAAAAAAAAAACCTGTGAACTCATAGATACAGAGAACAGACCAGAGACAGGGAGGTACGGGATGGATTAAATGGATAAAGAGGGTCCAAAAGTTTATTCCAATTATGAAATAAACACGTCATGGGATGTAAAGTAAAGCCTGGTGAATATAGTTAATAATGTGCTGTGCTTAGTCGCTGAGTCCTATCTGACTCTTTTCGACACCTTGGATGGTAGCCCGCCAGGCTCCTACGTCAGTGGAGATTCTCCAGGCAAGAATACTGGAGTGGGTTGCCATGCCCTCCTCTAGGGGATCTTCCCCACCCAGGGATCGAACCCAGGTCTCCTGCACTGCAGGTGGATTCTTTACTATCTGATCCACCAGGGAAGCCCATAGTTAATAGTACTGTATTGCATATTTTAAAGTTTCTAAGAGAGTAGATCTTAAAAGTTCTCATCACAAGGAAAAAATTGTATCTGTGCAGTAACAGATGTTAACTAGACCTGCAGTGATCAACTCACACTGAAAGAAAACCAAATCAAAGAGTTACAATTGTAGGGCTGTAAATTTTCCCAGCTGTATTTGGGGTTATTAACTGAAGAGAGTTCATCCAAAGTGTCATCTCTGGTCCCATGATAGGATAGTCAAAGATCCCAAAAGGCAAAATGTTTATTTTTCTCTTAAGATAATTCACATGACCTTTTCTAGCATCAGGATTCATTCATTTATTAATTAATTCATTCATTTGATAAACACTGAGGGTTCACTATGTGCCAAAAATCTATATTTTTTGGAGATAACATGGTGACTAAAATGCAGTTGCCTCCAGTCTTTATTTCTGAATGACAAAGGTCTTAAGAATACAATTGTATACCTCATTATTATCTTCTATATGTGAATGTGGTTCACACATTCACTCAGCAAGATTCTAGTAAATACTTTGAGAATGCTTGAATTAAAAAAAAAAAAAAGGAACATGAATGAACATTTGCTTGAACCCAAATTCAAAGCGATAAAATGTCCAGGGAATGCTGCAGCTCTGGAACTTGTTGAGGGAAAGGCTGGACTGTCCCTTGACAAATGTGATGGGACTTGGGGACAGACACAAGGAAAAATCTCTAAGTTTGACCCATAGGAAGGACACGTTAGGATGGAAAACTAACCCCATATCAAAAGCCTAGATTCCTAGATGCTTTATTGAAACTCTTGCTGGATGTACATTTTGACTCCTAGTGGGAATTTATTCATGAAGAATGATTTCACAATCCGAGAAAGAGGCATTTGGGCAATTTGTTTAATTTACAAAAAGATGCCTTCAGCAAATTTATGGAACCTTTTAGGTTTCTAGTCCTGGGGACTTAACATAATTCTACCATCTTTTTAAGTACGAAAATACCACCCCCCCTCAAAAAAAAAAGATTATACAGCTCTTAAATTAGAAAGCTGACACTCATTAGTCTTCCCTGATGGCTCAGTTGGTAAACAGTCTGCCTGCAACGCAGGAGACCTGGATTCAATCCCTGAGTTGGGAAGATCCCCCAGAGAAATCAATGGCAACCCACTCCAGTATTCTTGCCTGGATAATCCTATGGACAGAGGAGCCTGATGGGCTCCAGTCCATGGGGTCACAGAGTTGGACATGACTGAATGACTAACGCACAAGACTAAAGAATTCATGGCATCCTTCTTTGTCAACACAACTGAGATATTCTGCATGGCATGTATATGTTAATACTATTTTCACCTAACTCTAACTTAAAAATGCAGAGAAGGCTTTGCTGCAGAGTAAACCACCTTCCCCCCATCTCAAAGTATAGGTTTTTCTTCATTAAAAAAAAAAAAATGCACGTGAACAGGGAGCAGGTTGAACACTGTTACTGAAGGCTTGCAGTAAAGGGATGTGGGAGAGAGCCTCCAGAAACTTCCACTGTAGTCAAAAGAGCAGCAGCAGTTGCCCCAAGCCTGGCCCTGGATGAGTAGAGGATTGCCCTAGGCATCAGCCCATCTGGGGCTGTTACAGGGGCTGCTGCCTCTTTCATATCGGGACACAACACCTTCTTTAGGTCTTAGGGCATTTGTGATTATTTGAGGCTTCCGATCCTTCCAAGGGGTATGATTTCCAGAGCTGTCCCTACTGCAACTCTTGTTCTCAGTACATGTAAAGGCAAAATATAACTATCATTGTTATGATCTTATAAGCCATGTCATCCTGCATAAGTTATTCCAGTTTAGATGGTAGGATTATTCATCTAAGTCATTGATATTCTTAATTGGAATGAAATAGTTTGGAGACTGATCTCACCGGCTGCTTCATTTGTTGGGGCTACCTCCTGTACCTATATCTCAATACATAACCCAATGCAAAGTGCATTCATTTCAGAACTTAATACAAAATTGTCCAGTTCTTGCCTAATTTACACTGTGACCAGACTTTGCTAGAGTATCTGATAGAAGATTCCAGTGCCTTACCATGAATTAATTTATTATAGATAAGACAGCAATAATAGTATACTTTATTCTGATAATATTTTCTTAACTGATTCACATTTTTATATGGCAGAAATCAATACAACATTGTTAAGCAATTATCCTCCAATTAAAAAAAGAAGAAGAAGAAATCAGTCCCTAGCATGGCATAACAGAGACACAGGGACAGTGCGAGTGACAAAGTGAAGATTTATGAGAGCAACAGGCAGTTAAACTACCACGCTGTTGTGACTACAGATCTATTACTGTGGGTATTGCTGCTGTGATTAGATGCTGTTCAGTTCCCAAAGTCTGTGTATTCTCTTTCCTAAGACTTGAAGGTTTTTTTTTTTTTCATGTTAGGAAATAAAACTTGAGAAAGCCAGTATGACACAAACTTCAGAATCCCAAGAGACTTGATATAACCCAGGTTTAATTTCAGAGCTGAGACTTTATGATAAAATTAGATACCGAAAAAATAAATTCAGCATCAACTGAGTTCAAACAGGGAAGGTTCACAGCAACCTCATGATTGATGTTAAAGAAATGCCAACAGTTCAGGAGGTAGAAATAGAGCTGAAGATGGAAACTGCAATGCTCAGCTTTATAACAAGAGCTTGGGGAAACCAGCCACATTTTAAGTGATCAGTACTGAAGAGCGGTTCTCCAACTACACCCATCTTTGTGACCACCCTGCTTCCCAGGTCAGAAGCCAATGGTTTAGTGGCCTCCAGGGTGTACTGTCTCCCTCTCATCACCAGACCTTGACTTATTTTCAGCTCCCATCTCCCAGCTCCTTGTTGGGCTCTGGGTCATGAAAGAACTTCAGAGTCTATACTGAACAGAGATGTGGCATGACCTCAGACCCTGGGAGAACACCACAAGGCAAGATTGAACCAGACAACTACATTTCTCTGGGGCACAGATACCTGCACAGGTATCTTTTACCTGTAGAGCTTACTGTAAAAGTCAGACCTACTGATTAAGACCACTTAGAGAGTTGTAGCATTTCACCCCAAGAATGAGGTATTCAAAGCAAACTGCGGAAGCCCATGTTAGAACTGACATGATCTTTATTTTATTATTCTTTAACCTCATAAAAGAGTATGAAATTTGGAGTCAGAGGAAAAGCAGTCCAGAGGGTCATGGTTATTTCCCTAGGGCACTGAGGTTCATAATTGGGCCCTGTCATTTTTGTTTTGGCTTATAAGATACAATGCTTTTTCCCTCTTGAAGTATAGTTGATTTATAATGTTTCAGATGTACAGCAAAGTGATCCAGTTAATATATTAGCATTGTATAAGAATATATATATTTATAAACATATTCTTACATACATATATTCTTTTTCATGTTCTTTTCTATTATAGGTTATTATAGGATATTGACTATAGTTCCCAGTGCTATAGAATAGGTTACAATGTTTTTATTATCAGGTGAAATTTTCAGAGTAAAAACCCATTGTCTATCTATCATGATATAAGTATGTGTGTGCTAAATCGCTTCAGGCATGTCTGATTCTTTTTTATCCTATGGACTGTAGCCCAAAATTCTTCAGGCAAGAATACGGGAGTGGGTGGCCATGCCTTCCTCTATCTTTGCAACCCAGGGATTGAACTCGCATCTCTCATGTTTTCTGCATTGGCAGGTGGGTTCTTTGCCACTAGCACCACTTGGGAAGCCCCTATATAAAGCATATACCCAACTTATCATGAAGAAGTTAAAAGCAGAAACTTCTGGCCAAACATGACAACAGACCAGCTTTGTCAAAAGATTATCTTTCTCTCTGAAATTTTATGTGTACTGAAGCCTACAGAATGAAACAGAAGAAGACTGACAGCAATATGAAGTAAAAGGCCAAACCTCTGAGATAAACCTAACCATAAGCAGAGAAGAGTCTGAATTTGTGTCTAATATTCTATATTATCTGAGTATCGGGACAGAAGTAGATTGGTCTCTGCTTCCTGGGTACCCACTGATACCCCTCTAAGCACCTTGTTAGGGACACAACTCTGTGTTTGCATATGAGCATGCACATTGCATGTGCCTGACAATCTGGGTGCCAGTGAGTTCTAATACTTGGTGCTCAAGTGGATTTCACTATGGGATACTTAAGCCATATACATAGTCCTGGGAGGAACAGCAGATACTTACCTCAGCACCACAGAGGCAGTGACATGGCGCTGCGACAGCAGTGATGGTGTACTACATGTGAGGCATTTCTTCATGTAGTAATGGCTTAATAAGTAACTCTAAGATCTCAGTGTGGTTAGTGTGACCCTGGAAGGAACCAACAACAGCAGATCAGGAGGTCACCATTGTGGCAGCGGGCTCGGAGGAATACCCCTGAAACCTCAGTTTCACAGTAGATAACTTTCAGACAGAGGAGGAATGACACAAAGATCTGAGTAAAGAACCCTGGGGATCCACGAGAGAATTTGCAAAGAGACTACCAATGGAAAAGAATGGACCTCCAGCTAACCTGGGAGGTACTGTCATTTGACCATGCTGTGAATCCATGCTGGGCTACAGGTGTCAGATCTGAAGCTAGAACCACCACTTTATATTATAGACTGAATGTTTGAGTCCCCATTCCCTAATTTCACATAGTGTAAGCCCTAACCCCCGATGCTGGAGAAGGCAATGGCAACCCACTCCAGTACTCTTGCCTGGAAAATCCCATGGACGGAGGGACCTGGTGGGCTGCAGTCCATGGGGTTGTGAAGAATAGGACGTGACTGAGCGACTTCACTTTCACTTTTCACTTTCATGCATTGGAGAAGGAAATGGCAACCCACTCCAGTGTTCTTGCCAGGAGAATCCCAGGGACGGGGAGCCTGGTGGGCTGCCATCTATGGGGTCGTGCAGAGTCGGACATGACTGAAGCGACTTAGCAGCAGCAGCAGCAACCCCCAATGCAATACTATTTTGAGATGGGGCTTTTGGGACGTAATTAGGATTGAATTTAATTGAGTGTAGGGTGGTCCTCATGATGCAATGAGTGTCCTTATAAGAAGAGATACCAACGAGCTTGCTCTGTCTCACCATATGCATACAAAAGAGGTTATGTGAGCACTCAGCAAATGGCAGCCACCTACAAGCTTATGAGAAAAAGCCTCAACATGAAATCTACCTTGCTGGCATTTTAGTGGTAGACCTCCCAGCTTCTAGAACTATGATAAATAAATTCCTGTTGTTTAAATCACCTTATCTGTGGTATTTTGCTGTGAAAACCTGAGCTAAGATACTAGCAGAAAATAGTAATTTTTTAAAAATCTCTTTTGGTCATATGGAATTCTATCTGCAAAGCACAGTAAAATTAGCTCTGAGTTTCTTTCTTTCTCTGCTTCTATAGCCCAAGATAGACTACAAATTTTTCTTTTCATAAATCATTTATAATTTGCTACAAAATTCCACCACATCTGAATGTTTTGACATGCTAATGAGAAGTCTGACCGATGTATATTTGGATGCTTGGTAAATTGGTTATTGTCACTGGTTTGAAGTTTAATGCTCCTTTCTGTAAAGTCAGGTTTGTAATTGGTTATGTTATTATTATTGGTTATCATTTTCCATATCGTTTAAACTAGTAAACACTGATGAAAGGAAAACAAAACTGAAGGGAAAGGTTACTGTTTATAGATTTGGAAACATATCAGGATATTTGAATATTAATTTGTCTGTACAATCATAAAAAGTGAAAGTGAAGTTGCTCAGTCATGTCCAACTCTTTGAGACCCCATGGACTGTAGCCTACAAGGCTCCTCCATCCATGGGATTTTCCAGGCAAGAATACTGGAGTGGGCTGCCATTTCCTTCTCCAATCATGTGAGTGAATTCGCTCAGTCGTGTCCGACTCTTTGAGACCCCATGGACTGTAGCCTACCAGGCTCCTCCATCCATGGGATTTTCCAGGCAAGAATACTGGAGTGGGTTGTCATTTCCTTCTCCAGAAGATCTTCCTGACCCAGGGATTGAACCCAGGTCTCCCGCATTGTAGGCACCAGGGAAGTAGGAGCATCAATTAACAAAGCACAATATTAATGCAGATTGTTGCTTATATTCTGTTTTAACATACTGATCTGCCTGAGTCTGTAAGTTTCATGTAATTAGTTCTCTATCATAATTTATCTTGGTATATATTAATAACAACTAGAGATCATGCTTTCTCAGGGAATTATTTCTATCTCTAGAGTTGGGTAATAGTTAAACCTAAACAAAAAGTTTGAACATCATTGCTGTCTTTGGAGTTTACTGTGATATTCACAATCAAAGGCATAAGGGGCGTTCTGAAAATCAGTTGAGTTAAAGGCTGAGAGGAGAGGGTGGGGGACACAAACCAATGTCTGAATAGAAGAGGTGGTGAAATCTCATCATTGCAGAGTGGAGATATTGTTGAGGAAGAGGTTTGAGAATCAGGTGATTTGGTGACCATGAAGTATCCTCTCATTTATCTCATGGCAGGGAGAATAACTAACCAATGGAATCAAGTGATGTATACTGAAACTTACCGATGTGTCTGCTCATGGGTTACACTTCCCACCAGGTTGCTCACAGCCAGTGACTGAATAAAACAAAGGTATAAAGCCAGGCCACTTCCTGGGAGATGAGACTCCTATGACTGGTAGCTTGAGTTATCCTCATTAACTTTGCTAAAACTTTCTTTCAACTGCATTACAAAAACTTTTCCTACTCAACCTTTCTTGCCTCCTTCTCTTCTTCAGAGGAATTAGACCTGCATCTTGGTCTGAGAGTTCTGCCAGTCTTTGCTGACAACTTCCTGAGTTTTCCTCAAAGGCATTTTCTCCACTAATTTTCTTGCACAGATAATCCCAATTTGGCATCCACTTCTCAGAAGACCCTAACTTACTTAGGTGAAAAGCTGGAGGTCAATAAAATTGTTCATAATCATGTTATGAGTTTCTTGCTGATATCAATAATTTAGATAGTAAGTTTGCCTATTTAGGAATTTTCTCTAAGATGATCAAAGTTGAATCTTCAGGGTGTGTCAGGATCCTGTTTTATAGATTAATACCAGTGTGATACATGGTTCAAAGATCAGGAGGTGTGCTTAGGGCTCAGTCAAGGCAACTGAGGAAAGCAGGGGCTCCATTCCTCTCTACTCTGAAGTCCACAGATAAGCAAAGAAACTGGAAATAAATGAGCATGAGTGACTGGGTCCATCTCAGGGGTAGTGAGGCTTACGGTCTTTTTAATCTATGCTGAACTCAAACTGAGTCCCCCTCTCCCTGCCCCATTCTCCTTACCATGGTAAAATACTTTGCTTTTAAATGGAAGGTAAACAATCCTACCAGTAGTTGATAGTAACTAAACCTTTATTTGTGCCAGATTCTAAACGCTTTAAACTACAAACTTATGAGGTAGAAAGTATCACTATTATTCTGATAGAGGAGAAACTTGAGGTTCAGAAGGGTAAGGAGTTTCCCATTTCCATAGCTGTCAAAAGATGGAGCTGAAATCTGAACTTAGGCAGTAGGGGCCCATAGGTCTTGTTCTCAATCCTCTGTAGCATGCTTTTCAGAGGCTATGCTTTTTAAGATACAGATTATTGGGCAAAAAATTAAAATTTAAGTATCACACACCAGTTTATTTTAGTCATATTGTATGTAAAATATACAGAACAATCCGTTGTTATCTGGAGCTTCCTGTAGTACCTGGAGTAACACTGGTTCCTAGGAATATTGCAGAGACACTCTCCTGGAAGTGCAGGTCCTGACAAGTACCTACCCAGTACAGGTCGTTCAGCCTTGAAATCAGCCATGTCTTAACTTGAATATATTTAAGTTGCTCATATCCTATCAGCATATTATGCTAATATGCATGGTTTTGAATAGTTTTTTTTTCCTGATATGTGGCACAATTTTTTTTTCTTTGCTTTGTATTTTTTACTAATACTCAAAAATGAACCAGGATAAACAGGAAATAAAGCTGGGTTATTTAAAAGTGCTGGGTTTAAAACCAGACATACCATCAAAATATTCTCTGAACAGACATGAATTTGTTCAGTTCAAAATATTTTTTGAAAATATCTCAGTTTTTCTATTGGTTCTTAACTTTCCTTCCATCTTTATTTCTGATTGAAAACAAACCTGCTATGAAAGAAAATACACTTTGTAGCATATCTGTGTGTATCTATAAATATCTATGAAGAAACAGAATCCTAAACAAGCAAAATAAATGTATAAAGAATGGAAGCAATATTGAGGGATTATCTGAAATATTTCAAATGTATACTTTTTCTCTGAGGGGGAAAAAAAACAATATGAAGTGTCAGACCTAAATCCCTATCTAATTTTTTAATATATCTGCTCTCTATTAATTGATTTGATAACTTTGAGCCACCAGTTAAAATCTACCCTGACAAAATGGTAGTGATGTCTAATTTCATCATCTAAGTATACACCACCTTCCTGGAAACCACAGATGAGAAGTACTTCTCCCTCTTCCTCCCTCTCTCCCTTCTTGGTCTCCCCTTTACATCTGAAGTATTGGTTCCAGGTATAAGAGATCTGAAATGATGACTCAGAGTAACATCTACCTGCTTATCCCCAAGTCATATACCATGAGGGATTAGTGGAGCTGTGACATCCTCAGTGCTCATTTTGGTAATGTTTTCATACTTCAATCCAAGAGAGATGAAGTTATTGTTGAAAGGGAATTTAGTCTGACTATATCTATACACTTGCCAGGGACTTGGCCAAGTAAGAAGTATTATAAACATAAGCAATGTTTATTAGTAATGAATATATAATTCTATAGATCAGTTGGATATCACCAAGCACTAACAGGCAAGTTCAGTTCACTTACTCAGTTATGTCTGACTCTTTACGACCCCAGGGACTGAAGCACACCAGGCCTCCTTGTCTATCACCAACTCCTGGAATTTACTCAAACTCATGTCCATTGAGTCAGTGGTGCCATCCAACCATCTCACCCTCTGTCATCCCCTTCTCCTCCTGCCTTCACTCTTTCCCAGCATCAGGGTCTTTTCAAATGAGTCAGTTCTTCACATCAGGTGGCCAAAGGATAGGAGTTTTTAGCTTCAGCATCAGTCCTTCCAATGAATATTCAGGACTGATTTCCTTTAGGATGGACTGGTTGGATCTCCTAGAGTCCTGTCCAAGGGACTCTCAAGAGTCTTCTCCAACACCGCAGTTCAAAAGCATCAATTCTTTAGCACTCAGCTCTCTTTATAGTCCAGCTCTCACATCCATACATAACCACTGGAAAAACCATAGCTTTGACTAGACAGACCTTTGTCGGCAAAGTAATATCTCTGCTTTTTAATATGCTGTCTAGGTTTGTCATAGCTTTTCTTCCAAGGAGCAAGCATCTTTTAATTTCATGCCTGCAGTCACCGTCTGCAGTGATTTTGGAGCCCCCCAAAATAAAGACTGTCACTGTTTCCACTGTCTCCCCATTTAATTGCCATGAAGCGATAGGACCAGATGCTGTGATCTTAGTTTTCTGAACGTTGAGCTTTAAGCCAACTTTTTCACTCTCCTCTTTCACTTTCATCAAGAGGCTCTTTAGTTCTTCGCTTTCAGTCATAAGGGTGGTGTCATCCACATATTTGAGATTATTGATATTTCTCCCAGCAGTCTTGATTCCACCTTGTGCTTCATCCAGCCCAGTATTTCTTATGATGTACTCTGCATAAAAATTAAGTAAGCAGGGTGACAATATACAATCTTGACGTACCCCTTTCCTATCTTGGAACCAGTCTGTTGATCCATGTCCAGTTCTAACTGCTGCTTCTTGACCTGCATAAAGATTTCTCAGGAAGCAGATCAAGTGGTCTGGTATTCCCATCTCTTTAAGAATTTTCAGTTTGTTGTGATCCACATAGTCAAAGGCTTTGGCATAGTCAATAAAGCAGAAATAGATGTTTTTCTGGAACTCTCTTGTTTTTTTTTTTTTTTTTTTGATGATCCAAAAGATGCTGGCAATTTGACCTCTGGTTGCTCTGCCTTTTCGACATCCAGCTTGAACATCTGGAAGTTCACAGTTCAAGCACTGTTGAAGTCTAGCTTGAAAAATTTTGAGCATTACTTTGCTAGTGTGTGAGATGAGTGCAATTGTGTGGTAGTTTGAGCATTCTTTGGCATTGCCTTTCTTTGGGATTGGAATGAAAACGGACCTTTTCCAGTGCTGTGGCCACTGCTGAGTTTTCCAAACAGGCAAGAACTTTAATAAAACCTCGATTGTCTATTGCATAGACTTTTGCAGTAGATGTGCAAGATTAAGAATTATGCAGTGAAATATTCTGTTACTTAACCAACTGGAAGGTGGGGTATGGGAAATTTAGTAATAGATGCAATGTTTAAGAAACTATATTTGCGATGGAGAAATACTAGTTCTTTTCAGTTTTTAAAAAATCTAATATTTTGGAACTAAAAGACAGCAAATGTCAGGAGAAAGGGGTGGTATGAGTCAGAGGTTGCATAACTGACCTAGACCATATCAGACTATCAGAACAGCACAATTTCCATTCCTAAACCCCAGAGTTCTGCAACTGTGTATTTTCATATCCATGAGACTAGCAAACACCATCTCTCCACTCTTTTATTCTTGCCACAGGATTTGGGACAAGAGAAGGAGGAAGAGGAGCAACATTCAGCTTTATGATAAAAAGTAGAAAAGGTAAGAACAAAAGGAAGAATCTTAAACATTTTGCTTTTCTTTCACTCAAGAGAAGAAATGGATATTTAAGACTGCCAGAATCAGACCTATTTTTTCACGCCTCTTGAAGAAGTAAAGACACCCATGACACATGATGGCGCATGTATAAAAGAATTGAGCTGTCTCTAGACAGAGCTGTGAGAATAGATGTGACGGAGATTTTGCATTTGCCAATTTCACTGTGTCAGCTACCTGCCTGTGTTTCTCCCCACTCCCCCATCAATGAAAAGACTTACAATGAATTAGAGCCAGTAGGAAAGCATGTGATAAACTCATTCTTTCCAAGGTATAAACGGCTGATAACATTTATCCCTGATGATGTAATTTGTATTTTAATAGGGAATTACACCAGAAATGCCTCTAGTAAGTTTCTACAATGAATACCAAAAGCTTGAAATGTAAATGGGGAAATTTTAGGCAAAAGGGACCAACCAGTGAAAAACAACATTTTTTTCAGTTGTGTTAGGCAAGAGAGTATTTAATTGAAGAGGAGGACCTTAGTGAAATAATCAATGGCCACTTAATTGTTATTGACTACTTTCTTCCAGGACTTAATGGGGATGCATAGAAAGTATATGAAAAATTAACAATGATATACTAAACTGCTAGTATTGCATTTTCTCCTCTTCTTCTACAGTTATGCTCTATTTCCCAGACTCCCTTGCAGTTAGATGTTTCTATATGACTAAGATCTAGTCAACAGAATGTAAGTTAAAATTATTTCTAGGCTTAAACTATATAGACATTTCCTATTTTCTCATTTTCCCCCTGACTTCTGTTCAGATGAATTGGAGATGACACCCAAGGAAGATTTGGGCACCATAAGGTGAAGACAGAAGACACAAGATTCTCCATTGTTTGAATTTTTTGTATACAATAAGACAGCAGCCACATGGATGTATATACCCAGTACTTACTAAAAATAACTTTAATAAAGTTTATTAAAATAAGCATATTGAGCTTGCATTATCCTAATTTTTGCAGTCTATTTGTTATGATAGATAATGAAGCATTCTATACAGTACAATAATGAGTGGTTCAATTATAAGGAAATATAGAGATAAATTTTCCATTCCTCTTCTTTTACCAACAAAAAAGTAAGCCCAAAATTTAAAGTGATTATACCCACAATATTTTTTCCTGGAAAAGGAGATTCCAGGCTTAGGTGAGAGTAAATGGGAAATGCTATATTACATTGTAATAAAAACCACAGACTTTTTAAATGCCCATTTATTACTTACTAAATATAGTTGCTTAAACAATTTGAAAAGTAGCTTTATAATAACATCTTAGAGTGTTCCTAAAGTTTAAATAAAACATATTAAAAAGTGACTAGCCCTTATTGTCATAATATTTATCAATCATGAAGAACCTGAACCTTTAATTATAATAGAGAACACTTGTAACAATCACTGCATCCAGTTCCTATTCTTAGTATTTCACATACTCTGAACCATTTAAGTCTCACAATAACTCTGAGATATTGTGGTAACTTTTGACATCAACTACCCACAGTTAACAACAGGTGCCATAGATGAAGTGCACAGTCCTCCATGATACTGCCCCTCACTTCAGACACCAGCTTCAAGTCCAAAGGTCTACAGGACATCCTTACTCCTGACCAGCTGGCTACAAATTCAGATATTTTTACTACCCTCTCAGGTTTAATGACTTAGAGAACTTAAGAAAATATTATATATGTGAGCATAGCTTTATTACAGTCAAAAAACAAGCACATCAGAACTATCCAAGAACAGAGGCATATAGAGCAAGGTCAAGAAGGGTCCCAAAATGAAGCTTCCACTATCCTTTCGTGCCTTCTGTGGAGTCAGGACATAGACTGTTACCAAACAGGGACCATAGCTTATTTGTCCACGGTGACAATGAGACTTCATATAAGCATGACTGAGTTACATGGCTAAGATTTCAATCAATCTCCAGTCTACTTCTTCTCCCTAGAGGTTGACCCCATATCATGTGGCTCAAGGCCCCAACCTTCTAATAACATGATTGGTCTTCTTGGCACAGCTAACTTCTATCCTGAGTCAAGAGCTTAAACTTTCTAGGGACAGATCTGAGTGACCTTATTAGGATAAATTATCAGGAGCTACAATGAATAGCAAAGACATTTCTATTACTTAGGAAGTAGTATCTGTGGGATTTCCTAGGAACACAGGTCAAAGACCAGCCAAATTCTTTTTCCTAAGGGTTAGGGGTCTATCTCCGAGCCAAATTTCCTATTACACCGATGTGTGCTATCATTAGCTACACTTTTAAATGAAGAAATTGAAGCTCAAAGTGGTTAAGGGACTTACCTCAGGTCACACAGCTGGAAAGCAAAAGAGCCGAGTTTTGAAATTGCACAATTTGATACTGAAGTCCACACTTTGACCTTTTATTAGTAATAGTCAAATAAAACCATTCATTCAAATCTATTAATAAATAGATGGCAGAGTATTGTAGTGAAGAACTAGTTTATTTTTTATAGAATACCAGTTCATCTGGGCAAAGTCTTTTGTACTTATGGGACAAACTTTTAAAAACAGTGTGTATAAAGTTAAACCTGGTACTTTATCCATTAAGTCAAGAAAATCTTACTTAGTGTCTACAAGGTAGTAGCCACTGTTCTGGGTCTAAATGAGCTCTGAAGTCTCTTAACTGTAAGAACACATGATACTCCACTATACGGGTGCAGTTTTCCATTACAAATAGCTCTGAAACGGCTAGTCGACACTTATTTTTAGTGCAATTTTCTCTTCTTAAAGGAAATATGAAAAATACAATGCCAAGAAACAAGACCCTAGAGGAGAATATTTGATTCCTAGCCAGGCAATTACATATTTGGATGGTGTATAAAGTACCTGCATGCAAGTCAAGGAATAAAAACACACAGCATGATGATTAAGGCATGGCATTATTTGTAGTCCATTAAAAAACAGAAACCACACGCTCTCACAAGCATTCTCATTTTATGTAAATTCCAAACCAGTGAACCGGTGAAGTTGCTCATAGTCATTTCCAACTCTTTGTGATCCCAAGGACTGTAGTCTACCAGGCTCCTATATCTATGGAATTTTCCAGGCAAGAGTGCTGGAGTACGTTGCCATTTCCTTCTCCAGGGGAGCTTCCTGACCCAGGGATCGAACCCAGGTCTCCTGCATTGTAGGCAGACACTTTACTGTCTGAGGTACTCAAAATATATAACTCATATACATATATATACATCTATACACTAAGTAGGACCCACAGCTAGGAAAATTTTTTACAAATATAGGAACAGGAGTGAACATGTGGAGAGGGCCACACAGGCCGTTCCTCACTTAACATCCTCTTACAAGAACTATTTATGGACCGGGCACCACTGAGAAAATCCTAGAACACAGGGGTTGTAACACAAAGACCAAGACAGACTGCTTTAGAAGGGTAAGAAAAGCAGTTACAGGCTGACAGCGCTCTCTCTCCCCCAGGCCTGCACAGCAGCATGGTCAGAGGTCTACTCAAGCCTACGTTTCCTCCAGTGGGAAAAGAGACTAGCGTCACTTTGGGGGAGTGTCCATTCTGGTCTTACCCTGACAAAGATTGAAGGGAAATCTGTGGGGAGAGATGGGGGAAGGGGTTTGCAACAACCAGCACTAGAATCTTGATAAATGGGGCTTCCTACCTGCAGCATCCAAGCTGTAGTCTCAGCCAGTAGCTCTGCTGTTTGCAGAGCCAAGATGGTGGAAGTCTCAGGAGAAAACGTGGTGGGATGCAGGGGTCATCAGGCAAAGTTGCTGAGTCATAGCCTGGCTCCCTGCTAAAGGAAGCTCCCTGGCTTCTTCCCAAATTGAAAGCATGATCAGCAACACCTGGATACTGCATAGCCCAACAATGCTTGAGCCAAGGGTACAACAAGCAGAACCTGCAGTCTACAGAGCAAAGTCAGTGATGCTACTCGACCAGTGAACTTGCAGAGCGGGTCAGCTTGAGTCAAGACTAAAGATTAAAAGCCTTGCCTAGCTTAGAGGTTTCCCTTACTTCACCAAGCAGAAGAGCTAATTCATAGCCCCTCCCACTGTTGAGTGTAGCTCCAGGTCCTTAGCAGCCAAAAAGCCTAAGTAGGAACACCTGAAGGTTGTTTGGACCAGGCCTCACAGTCCTGACTTCACCAGAAAACTGCTAGATCTAGTAAACAAAGTCAGTAAAGTTGCAGATAGAAGTTAACATGCAAAAATCAGTAGTGTTACTAACAACGAATTTTCTGATAAGGTAATAAATAAAATAGCCCTATTTACAATAGAATAAAAACAATATAATGCTGAAGATTAAATTTAACCAAAGAAGTAAAAGATTTCTTTACTGAAAACTACATGACACTGATGCAAAAAGCTGGAGGGAGAGTCTAAATAACAATAAAATGAGAAATGATTCTGTCGGTTGTGGTATTCTCACTCCATGAAATTTTCTATGTAATTTAAAATGCTAGCTAAGAAATAATGTATTATGAAAGTTATACTAGTAATTAAAAAAAAATAGGGTGCAATATCACCAGTACACCACTGCTCTAGAACTTGAGAATTGTGGCATAGTGCAGTAATGTTTATATCATTCCTCTGAGTCAAGATGAGACAAGTAGACTGTGCTATCTATGTTTTAACCATCAACTAAGGGTTGCTCTGCTCTTTCCTACTGTAAAGCTGCAGATCTTGACTGAGGAGATATAACACTGGCAACTTCTGGATTAGCTAACTCTTCTATAGAAATATTTAAATCCCTTTATATCTCTGAAATCTTTGTTAGCGATAGTCCCCTCAAATTTGCATCTGAACCCACTGTCTCTTAAGGAACACCATCCCTGGCACTGTGTCCTATATCAAGAACCAAGGAGACAAAGTGACTATGTGGTCCCAGACAATTTATGAGAATTTTTATACATGTCACAACCAGTTTCTGAATTCTAAGGCAAATACCACCCACACAATCTCAGCAGGCAGAATAAAATCCCCACTGGTCAGGGTTCAGGATGCATTTGCTTCTTCAAATTGACAACGTGATTGTGAACACTCAACTCTGGCAGGACTGGCATGTGAAGAAAATTGATGAGGGCAGCAGAATATCTAGGAAACAGAACAGGCCTCCAGGATGGGCAGTGTAATGCCTCAAGCTTGTGCCAGAAATCAGCTGGAAGCATTGAAACATCTCTATAAGTAGCAAAAGAACCAACCGCATGCTGCCAAACAGGTGAAATAGCTCAACTGGAAACAAGGAAGTCAAGGCTGGTGCTACAATTCAAAGTACGATCTTCCAAGGAGACTTACTGGATATGGACCAAAAGACACCATTCCCTTTAAAGCAGTATTGCCAAAAGAGCCTCATTTATCAGTCAGACTTTATCGACAGCACATTTCTTTCTCATTGGCAAAGACAACCAATCAGAAGTTAGGAAATCTGGAAGAGACTAGGAAAGAGTTCAGGTTTTCATATGGCTTTTTTTTTTTTTTTTTCTATTTTCCTTCTGCTCAAGTTAGGATAAAAAGGAATCCAGCTATTATTCAAGTTGGTGAGAAAAAATAAAATGATTGGGATAATAGACAATAAAAACACTTAGTAAAAGGCTGCTGGTTATAAAATATGTAAGACAATAGCTGTATATCAGAGACATAAGAAAGGGTCACACTTGAATAAATACAGCAACTATTTGAATTGAGTAGCAACAAATCCTAGAGTGCCTAGCCTCTTAATAAAATGAGATTTCTCTGGAAAGCTCCAAAAGCTTTAAGTTTGCCTCATACAAAACTACTTTTCTAAAACAGAGATCTCAAAAGACAGCTCACCAGTCCTTTTCTAAAATTGTATTTCCCCTTCCTGGACATGCATTAGTTGCCAATGACAGCAGAAGAATCTAACCATAGCACATTCCCCTATCTATGTAAATATGTCATGAGTCCATATTTCATGATTACCTCTCCCATGCATAGCCATCACATTTTAAATTATTCAGTACCAACAGATTTTGAACTAGTATAATTACAGTCTCAAAGTCAATATGTAGATGACATTCGGGTAAATTCTCTAAAGATTCTCTGAAGCCATTCAAAAGAAATGGATTTTCTTCTACGCATCATCCTTCTTTGAAGGAAGCAACCAAACAAAGAAGCATTGTTTATTAACCAGACATGGATGTCTACCTTGCACCATGTCAGGTAATAGAAGAAACATGGATTTGGGAACCAAACAGATATGTAGGTACAAATACAGCCTCTTCCATTGTGCACAGACTGTCAATAACTTTTCAGCATTTGCTATCATTTTCTTAACACATAGTTTGTTTAGTTTTTCTCCTGCTCCAGTAAAATGTAAGCTCCATAAGAACAAGGCTTTTGAATGTTTATATATCACTATATCTGTCTTGCATATAGTAGCTAATAACTTTATTTTTATTGAATAATAGAGGAAATCAATATCCAGGAGAAATTCCAGCTTGTCTCACCACTTGCAGAGAGCAATAGGAGCATTATGTATGGAGGAGTAGAAATATGCACCCAGATGATAATAGTGATACTGTCTTTGACCAACAGGATCAAAGAAAATCCTGGAATTTATAGAGATTATATGATAAATATCTTTATAAATCAATGTAAACTCTCAAGTATGTGTCAAAGCTTTATGTAGGCCTGTGAATTTTATATCTTTAAGAAAATATATCATTACCTGTGGATAATCTGAAAATTAAAATAACTAAACACCTCACATCCATTAAATATTTTATCAATTAATCAAGAAAGTTTTTTTCACATCTACTCTTCGATTGAAAATCTAGGCTTTAATATATAAATTATATAATTTATTTAATAAATTGCATGAAACTTTGCACACTGGTGCTCTGTAAATTTGTATTACCCCAAATCAACTGACAAGCTAAGAATGTTTTTCATCTCATTCTATTACTCAACAAATATTTATAAGGTCTCTCCTCGTGTTCCTCATATGAGTCTAAGAAATTAAAAAATAACATTGAACAAGAGAGGAAAAATTCCTGCTCTTATAAAATGTCTCCTCTCAAAAATGTATTTCTAGGATGAGACAATTAAAAAATATATATAAACACAAATACAAAAGTAAATGTATTACCAGCTGAGCCACAAAGGAAGCCCAAGAATACTGGAGTGGGTAAGCAATCCTTTCTCCAAGGGATCTTCCTGACCCAGGAATTGAACCAGGGTCTCCTGCATTACAGGCGGATTCTTTACCAACTGAACTATAAGGGAACCCATATAGTAAAATAGTAGATTACAAATTGCTGGAATAAATAATTCAAGGCTAAATGCATGAATAATAAAGTAAATATTCTGTTAGACTGGTGGTTAAAAAAATCCTCTCGGGGAGGAGATATTTGTAAAAATACTTGATTGAAAAGAGAAAGGAATCATTAGAGTCCTTAAGAAAAGAAACTTCTAGTCAGAGAAAACAGTACCTGCATGGGAAACTCTTGGTCTTTTTGAGAAACTGCAAGGTCCCTGTGACCAAAAGACAGTTGAAGAAGAGGAAGTTGTAGAGATTTCAGATGAAACTGAATCTTAAAGGGTGTTGTGAGAACACTGGATTTTATTCCAAAACACTGTGAAGCAATTTAAAAGATTTCTATCTTTATGATAGTAGTCTGTCTTCTCACTGTAATTTAAGCTCTAGGACCATGAGATGCAAGGCAACAAGGTAGGAGGTTATTTCTAGCTTAACAATAGCAAGTGGGAAAAGATGATGAACTATACTATGATGGTAGCAATGGAGATGAGGAAAAGAGATAGATCAGCTTGGGATGTATTGTGAAGGTAGGATTAGAGGGACATGATGATAAGCTGGTGATAAGGATGTGTGATTCATAAGAGGCAGATCCAAGAGGATGCTCAAGAGTTTAAAACGAGAACTTGAGGGGCTGATTGAGCTCTTTTGTGAGGTGTGGAGCACTGGGGAAGGAATGGATTTGTGAAGGCAAACCAAGAATTCATTTTGGACCTTAAGTTTCTGATTACTAGGAGATATTCAAAGGTGGTTTTGAGTTCACTGATGAATATACAAGGAAAGCCATACCCGAAGAAACAAAGTTAAATACCAGCAGTGTATAAAGGATTCTTTAAGCCCAGATACTGAATAAGATAACATAGTTTGTGTAATAGAGACAAGATGATATCTGAAGACTAAGCCCTGGGTTACCCCAACATTTAAAGACTGGGGATATAAAGAAGCTCTGGAAGAGAAAAGAGCTACAAATAAGAAACCAAGCAGGCTTAAGGACAAAATGTAAATACATCCTGATCAAGAGTCAAAAATGAAGAAATTGTTCCAAATAAGAATATCAATAAATGCTGTTAAGAATAGATTATTATGAGGTTTGAATGGGACCTTTCTCAGGAATGTTCTGGCTGAAAAAGACGTGTTATTTGAGTTCATCTCATGTCCTGAGTACTTTAAATACAATGTATTTGAATTCATTTCTGAAATTCAATTATAGCAGTGTTTCCAATGTTACATACTTCATGTATTATATACAGATAAATTTTAGGATTCTACAAACTCCATGAAGCCTACTGAAATTTCTTGCACTAAGATTAAAATTAAATATTTTATTACTTATGATAAATATTAAGATTAAATACTTGTTTTAAAATTAAAATTGTCAAGTTAAAGGTAAATGTTAGCTCTAACTGGATAATGTAATATCATTAAACTAAATTGAGAGTTTGATAGTCAACATCAGTGTATACAGATAAGGATGCCCATCCAGATAAAAAAATAATCCACCATGACTGACTCATCACATGATTTTTTCCACTCAACATTAATTTTGCCTTTGTTTTAGTCAATGTTGACTAATCCTAACAGCTATATAAGGAATGAGTAATTCGAAGACTATATTAGTTGTTTCCTAATGAATATTTCTATAACAAATTATCTTTAATTTCTCAAAGTCTTGGAAATATGTAAGTAATCTTCTTGATTAACTATTGACAAAGGATGAATAACTATGAATAACTAACGACAAAGGATGAGAGCCTATTAAAATATTTTCTTAAAGAATGAAACAGTCTCATGAAGAGACTCATGAACAGTCTCATGGAGAGACTTTTCTGAAGATGTTATATGCTGTACCCATGCCAAATAATTGAAATATGATGTCTTTGAACTATCTCTCTGATAAAATGGAAGTAAGGAAAATATTTAATTTATAAATTGTTTCCCCTAAGACTTTTTTAAGTAACATAGCACTCTTATGAGTGTGCCAGGCTGTGAAGTACCTCTCATTTATTTATGGCTGAGCAAATTCACAAGTTCAGAAAATTTTATCTCTATGATTCAAACCATTAAAACATGCCATTTTGGAATTGACTCAATTCTACTGGATGTAATAAGAGAACACAACCTCAAGAGTATGTAATACCCATTTTATGTCAGAGTCAAATATTTCCATGATGAACAGAAAATTACACAGATGGTGAACAAAGACAGCGAAAGCTTCACACACGAGGGAGGTGAAGACACTGAGTATACAGATCACGCATCACCATTTGTGTCTACATCTCTGTGCAATTAGGAACATCATCTTCTATCTTCAAGCAAAATTGGCTATCCCACCCAAGGGGAATTCAGGATATTAGTTAGTGGGGAGGATAGCTGAACAAGACATGATCCTCACAGGTGATCAATAAATGGTGACAAATTGACCAAGAAATGAGAGTTCCTATCATGACTCTTGTCAATAGCCAAGGTATGTGTGTGTGTGTGCATGTGTGTGTGTGTGTGTATGTGTGTGTGTGTTGTGTGAAAGGTACTTCTTAATTCTTAGGAGATTTCTGAAAAAGCATCCAACATAGAAATAGAGAAAGTAGGGTGAAGTCTGGGGAGACAGATGATTGGCAGCTGTAGAACTGCTCCATTGAAAGCTTGGGGTTGACACCAGGTTTGCACTCGCAAAGCAGAGTTCTTTTCCATTAATACACAGGCAGCAACATGGCATCCAATTAAAGTGCAGAAGCAAGAAGCTTTTGGACTTGGATAAAGCTTGGTAGAGGGTAGGAGAAAGAATAAGGATCAATAAGATTTAAGAACAAGAGAGCAACTAGTGTTCATTTCTAGGAACACCTAGTCTGAGTTTTTGCACAGAATAAATCATACTAAAATCTAGCAGATAAGAGCTAGAAAAGGTGGCAAGAATACACAGGAGAACTGTACAAAAAAGATCTTCAAGACCCAGATAATCATGATGGTGTGATCACACACCTAGAGCCAGACATCCTGGAATGTGAAGTCAGTGAGCCTTAGAAAGCATCACTACGAACAAAGCTAGTGGAGGTGATGGAATTCTAGTGGAGCTGTTTCAAATCCTGAAAGATGATGCTGTGGAAGTGCTGCACTCAATATGCCAGCAAACTTGGAAAACTCAGCAGTGGCCACAGGACTGGAAGAGAACAATTTTCATTCCAGTCCCAAAGAAAGGCAATGCCAAAGGATGCTCAAACTACCGCACAATTGCACTCATCTCACATGCTAGTAAAGTAATGCTCAAAATTCTCCAAGCCAGGCTTCAGCAATACGTGAACCGTGAACTTCCATATATTCAAGCTGGTTTTAGAAAAGGTAGAGGAACCAGAGTTCAAATTGCCAACATCCGCTGGATCATGGAAAAAGCAAGAGAGTTCCAGAAAACATCTATTTCTGCCTTATTGACTATGCCAAGGCCTTTGACTGTGTGGGTCACAATAAATTGTGGAAAATTCTGAAAGAGATGGGAATACCAGACCACCTGACCTGCCTTTTGAGAAACCTGTATGCAGGCCAGGAAGCAACAGTTAGAACTGGACATGGAACAGCAGACTGGTTCCAAATAGGAAAAGCAGTACGTCAAGGCAGTATATTGTCATCCTGCTTATTTAACTTCTATGCAGAGTACATCATGAGAAACGCTGGACTGGAAGAAACACAAGCTGGAATCAAGATTGCTGGGAGAAATATCAATCACCTCAGATATGCAGATGACACCACCTTTATGGCAGAAAGTGAAGAGGAACTAAAAAGCCTCTTGATGAAAGGAAAAGAAGAGAGTCAAAAAGTTGGCTTAAAGCTCAACATTCAGAAAACGAAGATCATGGCATCTGGTCCCATCACTTCATGGGAAATAGATGGGGAAACAGTGGAAACAGTGTCAGACTTTATTTTTGGGGGGCTCCAAAATCACTGCAGATGGTGATTGCAAGCCATGAAATTAAAAGACGTTCTCTCCTTGGAAGGAAATTTATGGCCAACCTAGATAGCATATTGAAAAGCAGAGACATTACTTTGCCAACAAAAGTTCATCTAGTCAAGGCTATGGTTTTTGCAGTGGTCATGTATGGATGTGAGAACTGGACTGTGAAGAAAGCTGAGTGCCAAAGAATTGATGCATTTGAACTATGGTGTTGGAGAAGACACTTGAGAGTCCTTTGGACTGCAAAGAGATCCAACCAGTACATTCTAAAAATAATAATAATAATAAAATAAAACCAAGAAGAAAATTAATACTAAAAATAATAATAATAATAAAGGAGATTGGTCCTGGGCATTCTTTGGAAGGAATGATGCTGAAGCTGAAACTCCAGTACTTTGGCCACCTCATGGGAAGAGTTGACTCATTGGAAAAGACCCTAGTGCTGGGTGGGATTGGGGGCTGGAGGAGAAGGGGATGACAGAGGATGAGATGGCTGGATGACATCACCAACTTGATGGACATGAGTCTGAGTTAACTCCGGGAGTTGATGATGGACAGGGAGGCCTGGTGTGCTGTAATTCATGGGATCGCTGAGTTGGACACCACTGAGAGACTGAACTGAACTGATTGTTGTCTTGGGAAAGGCAAAGGCAAAGAAAATAAAGTTAGGAGTGACAGTTAAGTGAAGTGTAAAGTTGTAATCCCACATCATTGGTCATGCTTGATTAAAGAGGTTTCCTACTGAGTTGAGTCCTTCTGAGGATAACATTGATCGGGATCATTTATCATTTTTCCAAGTTTACATTAAAATTAGTGTAACAGACAGAATGCCAATGTGTCTATATTGTATTATCAGCTAGAGAATATATTCCAGAGAGTGTTTATAAAGCTTTGTCAGACCATTAAAAACTATTAGATCACAGTTTTTTTTTTTTTTTTTTTTAAGTAAGCAGACAGAAACAGGGCTTCACATAGTATATTAGGTTTAAACAAAGAATACATCTAGGTAACTTTTAAAGTCATATTTATTTTCAGTTTGAGGAAACAGCTTTGTTTTGTACCACTAAAATTTTAAGAAATACTCTAAGAAATTTCAGTCTTTAAATATATAATATAAATATATACAATAATAAATAAAATGTTAAATGCATTTTAAATTCAGCAATGTAAAATACAGCATATTTCCATATCATTTTGCTTCTGATTTTTGTTTTTTTATTTTGGTATGTTTTTTGTTAGAAATACATGACTAACACTCTTATACCATTATGCTTTTTATTGAAAAAAATATTATTGCATTGAACTACAGTCCAGGTAATACTGAATAACTAAAAAAACTGCTTTGCATGTACAATAGTGCAAGTTACTTCACCACAGTATAATAAAAAATGTTCTGTACAGAGGATACAAAATAAAATTATTGGATTGTGTATGATATTGCTGGATTATTGTCCAGTTTAGTTACAAAGTAAATACTTTAAATAGAATTAAAGTGAGAATTTGTTTTAAAAAGCTACATAACCAGTTTACATTATTAGCTATTTTATAATTTCTCACAAATAGAAGCAAGTGACAATTTCAGTTGGAAGCAAATAAATATTTCTAGAAGTTGACTGTTTTAAAATGTGGATGTGTTTTGAAAAACATTATTCTGAACAAATGTCAAGATCTTTAAAGACTAAAGAGTATATTTTTAAGAACTCACACTCATATGCACAATTGTTTGTACACACACACACACACACACATTTTACAGATTCCAATTTGCCTGATTTATCTTTCTTTTCTATTCTTGCTATTTAATAAAAGGGGGTGGGGTGCAAAAAGAGGCATTGATTTCGGGAAAGGATTTAAGAAAAGGATTGGGAGGTCTCCCTCTGATTCAAGACTGCATAAAATGGAAAAAAAAAAAGACCCTTTGGCTTATCTTTCTAATATTGGCTTATTCTAAGCCTAACTGATTCAGCCACTGTTTCCATTTTAATACAGCTTAATCCAAAGCAACACAGTAATTACTTTCAAATGTCTACATAGTAGAAGAAGTGGATAATGTTTTCGCTGGAATGAAATGATAACCTTTGAAAATCCTCTAGACCTAGGAAACCATAATTTAGGAGGAAATTTAGTTTCAGTCTGAGACACAAGGGCAGTCAACTGTTTGCCTAACTACTGTGTGCATGTGGTCACATACTTGCTAATACTTTAGTTTCCAATTAGAGGACATTTCTTTTCAGGCGTTCATTCATTTAAGGAATCAAAATTAAAATTCTTGACCCCTGCTGGGCCAGAGATAAGCACTAGGTCAGTTTTGCTCCTAAGTACATTAGCTACATACACTGTTGTGTGAGATTGGTATTCTTTGGATCTGATACTCACATATATTTCTTCAGAATGTTTCAGAAAACCTGTTTCTGAAAAGTCATGGGAAAGTTTTTAGGGAAGATAGAAAAATATGCTACTGATTTGAAATGTTTGGCAATGTCATTTCACTATTTAAATAGCAGTGAATTCTCCATACAGCCTGGGGAGGGCACTAGGCGTTTCATTTATAGACATCTGGAACATCGGGAGTGGTACTCCACGAGGGAGAGCCATCTTCACTATCTCCAGTTATTGATCCAAATGCTTGAAATACAAGTTTTTAGATCAGCTTGAAAGTACTACGGTAAAATTCAGAAGCTGTGTTGCTGCCATTATTGGGAGCTTTATAAGTAACCAAAAATTTCATGCACGAGGGAGATAGCCAGAGCTGGAAATATGATCCTGAGTAATTTTGCTTATTAAATATTCTGTTTAATGGGAAGGCTGTAGAGGATTAATTTCTTTGAATATATTTCTATTCAGAAATAACAGGGAGATTCCATTAAGTCCTGGCAGAAACTGAAGAAAAGGAGTCACTGTCAAAATCCATTTTCTATAAGTGAAATAGAAATTTCAGGGGATCATTCTATGAAATGTCTGCCTGAGTGAAAAATTCCTGGGAGCTGGAAATTTTCTAAACTACTCCCTATGTTCTAATTACTTCCTTTATTTTATAACATACATAAAAGTGAACTCAAAGGAAATACTGTAATATAGTTTTTTATAACCCACTCTAATTTTTCTTGCTGAATATGACAGGGAATGAAAATGTAGATGAAGTTTTCCAAATTTATAGTTCTTTATACTAAGCACTTATTTTATTTAATGATCCCTTGAATCCAGTGAGGCTGGATTCCTTCTCAATCTCCAAGAAAAATATATTGATAAGTGTGTGCATTTATTTGTATGTGTAAAGATTTTATAGTCTTTCTTAAAACATTTTCATTTTTAATTAAGCATTTATAGCTTAAGACACACAAAAAATGTGTCTATATGATCCAAGTGTGAAAGAGTAATCCCATAAAGAGAATAATTCCATAAAAATCAAGTAATAGCATAAAAGAAAAGTCAACTGTTAAATAATTGTGCAAGTGAAAGAAACAAAGTTGAAAATAAAATCTGTCACAGTGGAAATTATTTTAAAATAATCTATTTTATAATTCAATATATGATTAGAATTATTTAATTTTCTTCCAGAGTGTACTTCAAGTGAAATTAAAAAAAAAAAATTTGAGCCCACAAACTGATTTGGGGGAAGTAAGAGAATGGCTCAGAATGTTCTCTTTAGCAGGAATATTTTGAGTATAATCAGATGAAAAAAAATCAGATGAAAAAATTAAAAATTTATTTTTAATTTAAAAAGAAGCCCTATGAATCAACAACTTGGAAATTATATTTGAGAATAACTGGATATGTCATTGATCACAGGCAAAATTCTAAGAAAAGTATTCTGAAAAGCTCTAATTTTTTTTTTGCTCATCTAAATATGCAAAAGTTCTTGAATATTTCAGGATGGAGATTTTACAACTTTATACAAATAACTTAAATTGTTGAGTTATTCTTCATGTTGAGTCAACACCTACATTTTTGTAGTGTTTACCCTTCCTGCCTTAAAGATAATAAATATGATCTTCCACCGTATACATTTCTGTGCTACCTTTTAGATATTTAAAGTTAGAAAGTTATTCTCATATATTTCTTTTCACAGCAAGTGTTCTTCTCTTTGCAGTGCACATAATGATTTCTTTATTTTTCCTATGGCAATTACCAGAGTCTGTTCTACAAAGCATTAATTCCATGAGAGAGTGCACGGGCAAAAAAAAAAAATGTTTTCATTACTTTTGGAAATTCAACATATTCTATCCTTCTCCTGGAAATGTCTAGTACATGCTGCTTGTCAAATATTCTGAGATATACCAAAGTAAAGTAAAACTACTTAACCCAATATTTCTCTAGAATATTTAAAAATTTAGTTTTCATTTAGTTAATAATTTTTGTTAATTCACAGAGCTGATGTTATTCATCAGTGTAAAAGCATAAAATTAATCTGATCTCTTAACTGGTCACATCTGCCACTTATGCATCCAATTCAGTTTGCCAACAATTCTCGTAAATTGTGTCCTGGAACAGCACAGAGTTTTCCACAAATGGTCTATGCTATCCAAGCTCAAAAAAAAAAAAAAAAAATTCCTTATAGAATAAAAAGTGCTATCTTATACTACACAAAAATATTAATTCTAAAAGGATTAGAGACTTGAATGTAAGATTGGAAAACGTGCAACACCTTGAAGAAAACACAGTATGTAAATTTCTTGACATAGGTCTTAACAATGATTTTTTGGATATGACACCAAAACCTAAGGCAAATAAAAGGAAAAATAAACAGTTCATCAAACTAAAAATGTTATGCACAGTAAAGGAAACCACTGACAAAATGAAAAGTCTAATCTATTGAATTGGAGAAAATATTTGTAAGTCATATATCTGATAAGGTGTTAACATTCAAAATATATAAAGAATTCATACAACTCAATAGCAAAATAAAATTTTGTTAGAATGGCTGCTATTTAAAAGACAAGAGATCAAAGAGGTGTAGGAAAGGGAACCTTTATACACTTATAGTGGGAATATAAATTGGTGTAGCCATTATGGAAAAGAGTATGGAAGCTCTTCAAAAAATTAAAAATAGAGCTACCATATGATCTAGTAATTCTACCTCTAGGTATTTGAAAAAGCAACATTCAAAACACTAATTTGAAAAGATGCATGCACTTCCATGTTCATAGCAGTATTATTTACAATAGCCAAGACATGGAAACAGTCTAAATGTCCATTGATGGATGAATGGATAAGGAAATGTGATATATATATATATATATATATATATATATATATATGTATGTATATGTATACAATGGAATATTATTTATCAATTAAAAAATGAAATCTTGACATCTGCAACAACAGGGATGAAACTAGAGGGCATTATACACAGCAAAATAATTCAGAGAAAGTAAATACCATGTGATCGCACTTACAAGTGAAATCTAAAAATCAAAGCAAAGCAACAATCAACACACAAAAACCTCAAACTCGTGGATACAGAGAACAGGTTGATGGTTGCCGGAGGCAGGGAGGTAGGGCTCAGAGGTTGTCAAAATGAAAGGGGTTTAAAAATACAAATTTCCAGTTATAAAGTAAATAAATCAAGGGTGTATAATGTACAGAACGGTAACTATAGTTAATAATACTGCATTGCATATGTGAAAGTAGCTAGGAGGGTAGATATTGAAAGTACTCATGAGAAAAAATTTGTAATGATGGGACTGAGCAACTGAACTGAATGTTATGTAGTTATATATTAATAAAAATAATCTTAAAAACATGAATCCCTTTTTACTAATTTTATATAATTCCTATGATATAACCTAACATTTCATAACTTTTTGAAACTTCTTAAAAATCATTGAATCATATGCAGCTTGAACCTACTAAACCCTTCATTTTATTGATGAACTAGAATGAGGCTCTGTCTCCCCAATAATCTATGTGTACAAAGCTCTGTTAATTAAAGATAAATGTAGAATTTGAAATTTATTCAGGTTAAATTTCTCCTTTCAAATTTTGTCCCATTTTTATCCTTTTGAATTTATCTCAATTGCATTGTGCATTCACTACACTCCTGTCCTGGGTTTGTGTTTTCCTGTTTGATAGACACGTCTTCCATGATTTTGTCCCTGTTTATAAAAGGTTGACTGTAACAGAGTTCTACACAAAGACTTGTAAGCAGTCTCTATAACCCTCTCTCAAATTTGGAGTTCATAAAAATATTTATAAAATGTCTCTCTATAAAATACCCATACATTTTAATGTATTTCACTCCCAGTCACTTCACCACATCTCTGGGGAAGGTAATAAAGAAACACTACGTGACTAATGAGATACTTAATTTTCTGTCTTCTTACCTGACTCGGGGATATGTGACAGAGTTGATACACAGAAGAACTATACAAAAAAGATCTTCACGACCAAGATAATCACAATGGTGTGATGACTCACTCAGAGCCAGACATACTGGAATGTGAAGTCAAGTGGGCCTTAGGAAGCATCACTATGAACAAAGCTAGTGGAGGTGATGGAATCCCAGTTGAGCTATTTCAAATCCTAAAAGATGATGCTGTGAAAGTGCTGCACTCAATATGCCAGCAAATTTGGAAAACTCAGCAGTGGCCACAGGACTGGAAAAGGTCAGTCTTCATTCCAATCCCAAAGAAAGGCAATGCCAAAGAATGCTCAAACCACTGCACAATTGCACTCATCTCACATGCTAGTACGGAGAAAGCAATGGCACCCCACTCCAGTACTCTTGCCTAGAAAATCCCATGGATGGAAGAGCCTGGTAGGCTGCAGTCCATGGAGTCGTTACGAGTCGGATGCGACTGAGCGACTTCACTTTCACTTTTCACTTTCACACAATGGAGAAGGAAATGGCAACCCACTCCAGTGTTCTTGCCTGGAGAATCCCAGGGACGGGGGAGCCTGGTGGGCTGCCGTCTATGGGATCGCACAGAGTCGGACACAACTGAAGTGACTTAGCAGTAGCACATGCTAGTAGAGTAATGCTCAAAATTCTCCCCAGGCTTCAACAGTACAGGACCATGAAATTCCAGAGATTCAAACCGGATTTAGAAAAGGCAGAGGAACCAGAGATCAAATTGCCAACAACTATTGGATCATTGAGGACTTCCCTGGTGGCTCAGACAGTAAAGCGTCTGTCTACAATGCGGGAGACCATGGTTCGAGCTCTGGGTAGGGATCCCCTGGAGAAGAAAATGGCAATCCACTCCAGTACTATTGCCTGGAAAATCCCACGGACAGAGGAGTCTGGTAGGCTACAGTCTATGGGGTCGCAAAGAGTCAGACACGGCTGAGAGATTTCACTTTCACTGGATCATCGAAAAAGCAAGAGAGTTCCAGAAGAACATCTACTTCTGCTTTATGGACTATGCCAAAGCCTTTGACTGTGTGGATCACAACAAACTGTGGAAAATTCTGGAGGAGATGGAAATACCAGACCACCTGACTTGCCTCCTGAGAAATTTGTGTGTGGTTCAGGAAGCAACAGTAAGAACTGGACATGGAACAACAGACTGGTTCCAAATAGGGAAAGGAGTATATCAAGGCTATACATGGTCACTCTTCTTGTTTATCTTTTACACAGAGTATATCATGAGAAATGCTGGGCTGAATGTAGCACAAGCTGGAATCAAGATTGCCAGAAGAAAGATCAATAACCTCAGATATGCAGATGACACCACCCTTATGGCAGAAAGCGAAGAAGAACTAAAGATCCTCTTGATGAAAGTGAAAGAGAAAAGTAAGAAAGTTGGCTTAAAACTCAACATTCAGAAAACTAAGATCATGGCATCTGATCCCATCACTTCATGGCAAATAGATGGGGAAACAGTGGAAATACTGACAGACTTTATTTTGGGGGGATACAAAATCACTGCAGATGGTGACTGCAGCCACGAAATTAAAAGACACTTACTCCTTGGAAGAAAAGTTATGACCAACCTAGATAGCATATTAGAGACATTATTTTGCCAACAAAGGTCCGTTGAGTCAAACCTATGGTTTTTCCAGTAGATATGTATGGATATGAGATTTGGAGTATAAAGAAAGCTAAGCACTAAAGAACTGATGCTTTTGAACTGTGGTGTTGGAGAAGACTCTTGAGAGCCCCTTGGACTGCAAGGAGATCCAACCAGTCCATCCTTGTTTGGGAATGCATGTAAGAATTAAAGATTTTAAAATTTAAAAAAAAATAAATAAAATATTAAAAAAAAAATAAAGGAAATCAGTCCTGAATATTCATTGGAAGGACTGATGCTGAATCTCCAACACTTTGGCCACCTGATGCGAATTGACTCATTTGAAAAGACCCTGATGCTGGGAAAGATTGAAGGCTGGAGGAGAAGGGGATGACAGAAGATGAGATGGTTGGATGACATCACCGACTCAATGGACATGAGGTTAAGTAAACTCTGGGAGTTGGTGATGGATCGGGTAGCCTGGCGTGCTGCAGTCAATGAGGTCGCAAAGAGTCAGACGTGACTGAGCAACTGAACTGACTGAACTAAATCACTAATATCTACATTAAATATTCTTTCTTTTATTAAAGTAGAGATGCTTGTTCTAATTTCTCTTCTAGTCTGCCTATTTCCTCAAGAACAATTATAATTATGAGACTTTCTTTAGGTAATTTTAATATTTTCTGTAATTCTCCTAAATGTGAAGATTCAAACTCATTGAAAGTGACCAGGAAATAATTTTCTCTGTATGTCCCAAATTTCCTCTCCATGTTGTTTCTACAATTTCCACTTGAAAGAATGTTTCTCCTTAATAAGGAAAGCAAAACAAAATCAGATTGAAGTGACATTATTATTATTAGATCATCTCTTCATTCATCAAAGTTAAAAAAGCAATTTGTTTTGATATTCCCAATATTTGGGTTACCTAAGTGGTTTTAACTTGGTCTCTGTTCATTTTTGATTTATGGCTATTGTCATACTGTTTATGAATGTACAAGAATTTTTCAGTTACTCTGAATGTTTTTCTTATGCTGTTTATATTGGGATGTTTAAAGGACTACATTTTTCTTCTCATTGAAATCTTTTGTAATGGTAGATTTGCTCATGTTATGCTATAACTTTTATAATTTCCTACTTGGAGTACAAGTTATCTTTTATTTAGATTGCAAAGTCTGTCTTCTCACAGTGCAAGAGAGTAAGTATATCCAATGAACATTTTCATCATTGATAATATAAGATAGTCATTTCCATGCCATCAATTCTTATCAGGCTACCCTGGTTAGTCAAAATTAAGTGCCCAAGTAGAGGTTCCCTGTTCTAACCTTCTGAGATATTAAATTGCCGCCAAGACAATTATAAATATTAATCAGGTGCTGTCTTTTTCATGATAAGTCTCCTGGTGAGTTCCTATAATTATTCTGTCTTGGCTCTATGTCAACTTTGTAATCTGTTTTAGGAAACAGTCATTCACTTTAGTTTCCTTTTTATGTGCTGGGTCATTTGTCATCTATTTTTTTTTTTGAAATCATTCATGTTTATCAAAGGTCTTTCATAATAACTTTTATGGAGTTCCACACAAGTATAGAATTTTTTGCTATTTGATGATTTTTTCCATTTTTTTCTATTTCTTTTAGATAAAATAGGATTTTTCACTGCCATACTCCAGTCAAAACTTCCATCCCACAAGTTTCTGGTGGTATCTAGGAAACTATGGGACTTCTTTATGCTAAAATTTTTTTTTTATTTTAATTTTAGTTTTTTATTTTTTAAATTTTAAAATCTTTAATTCTTACATGCAAAATTTTTGATTCAATTTATTCTCTATCTCTCCCTTACCAACATCAGTTATTGTTTGCAAGTGTTAAGGACCGAATCCTTCATTTTTTCTCATCTGTACAGAGAAATGATAATATTGATCTCAAAATACATTTACGAAGATTAAAGGAGATAATGAGGGTCTAGTGCTCAGCCTGACTCTCTTAATACACAGGAGAGTTTCTGTAAGGACAGCTCTCTTACCTGTGAAGCCAAGGCTGAATAAGCCATCATTCTCAGGTTTTAGTGATAGGGAAGTTTGCATCATCATACACACAGCGGTGATGGCCGATTACCTCCAGTTTTGTTTAATTTGAATTTCTCTGAAACCTGTGCTTATGGGGGCTATGTAGTCACACAAGTTTTCTATGCTTTTAAGAATATAAAATAATAAACTGAACTGAAGGGCTACTCAGAAACATAGATGTAAGAAATGCAAATTCTGTGGGTCAGAAAGTATTTTGAATGAATGTTTAAAATTGTTTGCAAAATTACGGGAATGGTGATTTTATTAACCATAATTCACTGCATTTTATTAGTTTCTAACAAAATTGAACAAACACACACCAAACTCTTTAAAGTTTTCTCAATAAATATCAGATAAGACTTTTGACATTTTCAATACCTTCACCTCATATGTAATTGATATACATATGTTGGCTGAACACAGATTTCTGAGAATAAAGAAAACTTAATATTTTAATCCCAATAATATTTGAAAGTTTGACCAATGTATTAAAATATTATTCATAGTATATTTTAGCTTTATTTTGCATGATCAAATACTAACAATTGCAAATATGTGTTTTCTTATACCAAAATTAAATATTCTTAACTTTAGATATTGGTGATTCTTGCAAATACAAAATTCTCTTAACATAGAAGTGTGTGAAATGAAGATAACTCAATTTTCCACACAAACTCAGCCATACAATGTGGATAAGATTGTTTTGCATTGAAGAGTAATTTTTAATCTGAATTAGTTAGAAAATTTCTTGCTATCTCTCATTTCCTATGAAAATATAGTTTATATTGGTTGAAACAGATTACATTGATTGAAAGCTTAGTAAATAGTGAACCATAGGAACTATTTTTACCACATAGTTAGTTTGTTTCACTGATCTTTTATTATTACCTGATGAATAAAAACAAACGTGCATTCATTCATTCATTTACTCACTCGTTCAACAAACACCTAGAAGATAGAGTATTATGTTCCATTTAATTTTTTAAATATTAATATGCCTACATTTTTTGTTGTTTCACATTACATGAGAACTCATCCAAAAATACCCCTCTGCCTTTCTATCAAATTACTTTAAATTTGTATAATTAATTTTAGCAAATTAAGAGGTTCTTAAAATGCTTCTATTACAATATTGGCAATTCAGTTTACATTTCTATATTGGTCACATTTTTTGCATTGCACCACCCTTTTAAATATAATAATAATCAAACCACTTTAAATACATCATTTTGTAGGTACTGACAATTTGTTTTATTTATCCAGAAGAAGGGCTTTTAGTTCAAGCGAGCTGACACATTTAAGGCCTCTTTCACTCCATTTAATGGTTGCATCTGACTGGAGCAAGAATGATGGTAAAGATCTTGACCTTGAAACACTGGTTGAATTAGAGGATTCAAGTGGATGATAGAAGTTGTAGCTGGGTTGAAGTGGGGGCCAAACAAGGTGGGGATAAATGCTGCAGGGGGCAAGGGCTGAAATGTTATGTGAGATGGGTGGAAGGGAGCAGTGGTGACTAAATGCAGGGGATGACCTGCTAAGAAAGTGGGGTGTGCAGGGATGATGGTTGGGGTCAAAGGTGAAAATGTGAACGGATTAAAACGCGGCTGGGAGAGAGGATGTAGATGAGCTATAGGGAGATGACCGTTATGAGCATTTATGGAAGCAGAAACAATATGCTGCAGGAATGTGTGGTGGATGGTGGTTATGGAAGCCTGCTGGTGACCTGGAACTGTCTGTACAGTGGAGGCCGAAGAAAAAGCAGCGGGCCCTGCAGCAGGCAAAACTCGAAGATGCTTTGATAGGAGCTGTTTCTGCATATGCTGCTGGGCTTGTAGCTGTAGGAGCTTATATTTATCTATTTCATCAGGAGAAAATGTTATGGGCTGTTGAATTAATGGAGGAGAGAGAGATTTATGACACACTTCTAAGTCATCTGCTGCTTTGTCAGGCTTCTGCATAGTTCTGTCATAGTAAGAGTTTATATTCCCCTCTGTCTGATTCATTTGCATGCTTCCATCCTGTAGGTCTAGATTCATGTCGTTCTCTTTGGTCTCCATTGAATCAGTAATACCATTATATCTATTAGATGGAAAAGCACCAGGGAAACCATTTGGTACTGGGTCACAGCTTTGAATAGAAGGTTGGACTTCACTGATTAATGATTTTGGTTGTTCTTTTGTTGTTGGGCTCTTTTTCATGTTTGGTGAGTGAGATTCTGCTACTACATGAATTATACCTTTAGAAAGATGATTATCATAATCAGTGCCCACTAAAACAGTAAAATCACTTGTCGGGGAACTTTTGACTTTGTTTTTATCAATAGTTTTTTGCATTGCACTGCCTTTATCCTTTCTTCTGCTTTTGTTTGGTGTGTTTTCAGGCAAAGGCAATGAAGGTCTGTTACAGCCTGGTGGTGTAAATGGAATTACACATTGGATTTGTGAAAGAGTCTCAGATTCATTTTTATAGCTGTTTGATGAAATCTCAAACTGAATTGATTGTTCCTGACATTTCTTGGCTTGTACTCTTTCTAAAAGGCTTTTGGCTGTCAGGGAGGTCCTCTCTCCTTCTATAGGGTTCAACTCTGTGGTATCTGAAGGGCTTCTTGAACAGTTCCTTAGAAGGTAGCTGATATTCCCAGAGTTACATTGCACGGGTTTTACTTTTCCCAGATCACAAATATGAGGGCTGTCCAAAGACTGTTGATTCCTTTTACTTTTGTTTAAGTAATACATTTTCTCTCTTGAGTGAGAGCCCAATCTGCTGTGCTGAGGTCCCTGACAATTAGATGGATTTTCACCATTTCCAGCACAAGAAACCTGTGAGCTAAAGTCATACTGGGTGATTCTTCTGGATTTTTGCCATGAAAATTGTTGATTTTTGCCCAGTTTATGTTTTTCTCTGCAATGACCATAAGCATGTTTTGAATATTTTTCATTTTTAATTGATTCCCACAATTTGCAGCTCCTTCCTATTTCGATTTCAGACTGTGGGCAGTCACTCTTTGCTAGCTCATCAGACAAGCAGAGACAACTGTGCTTTCGGCGTTTCCGTTTGTGCCTTTCAACTGAGTTATGTTCTCGTTTGCAAAAGTAGAGCAAATTACCTCTATCATGTCCACTGGACCCATGATTGGAATAAGAACTTCTCAAGCTGGATGTACTGACATGGGATGTATCTGAAGGGCTAGAACATCTATTCAGAGACACCTTTGGAGAACTTATCTTGTAATTTGCTCTTCCACATCCAGAAACCCCGCTGGTCATACTGATGCAGTTACTATTCAAAATCACACTGAAATCCTTCCCATGGTCACTGTGATCCCTTACTGTGTAAGGACTAGACTTCCAGGTGAACTGATTCCCTTCTTCAACATCCAGATGAGGATCACAAGAAATCAGTTTATGCTTTTTTGTCCTAGAGATGCAAGGAGAAAAAGATAGGCCCTCGTTTGCATCATTTAGAATTACCCTTTGGCAGCTTTGCCAATGGGCCCTTGAAGATTCTTGAAGTTCATTACCACCATTTTTATTGTTTCCTACACAATTCTTTAGAGAGATATCAAGGTAAGCAGGCACTTCAGGATTTTTCATTTCCAAATCACTTGCATTAAAATTACATTTACTCATACTGGGCTCAGAATTGTTGCAGCCCAAATTATATTTCCTCTGGAAATTTTCCCAATCTGGATCAGCTATCCTCATCTTTGGTTTCAGAGACCGATTATCTTCTTGGATTAACTTTTGTTGGTCTTTAATTAAACCTGAGACTTGATTCTCCATTGTAGTCTTCATTTCTGAGGGCTCTTTCTGCAATTCTGTTTTTAAATCTTCTGGATCACGGCAATCCTTTGTGTTTCGAGAAAGCTTAAAATCAAAATATAATGGGTTGCAGCCATAAGAGATACAGGGCTCTGTTTTTGTAAAGAGAAGAAGTTCTGTTGGCCATTGGAGAGTGGTATGGCCATCCTTGCTTTTTACGTGGAGAAAAGGCAATGCTTTGGACTTCACATCATGGGGATATGCTTCTCTTATAAAACTTTGTGCATTTCTGCTAACTCTTTCTGTTTTATCTAACGATTTTTCTCTCTTCTCCTTTCTGGACTTGGGATTCAGATAAACTGAACTGCTTTGTTCGCTTGGCTCTATTGATGGAAACTCATCCAGACATTCAAATATCCTGGCATCACTATGCTTGTAAATGTTTGTTGGGCTAGAGGAAACATTGACTTGGCATGAGTGATTAATGTGGTTTTCTGAAGTGTTCTTCAATGTGTTTCTAGTTTCCTTTGCTCTGCTGGAAGGAGTAAAATCTACATCTGAAAGATGAATGTTAGATTTACTGAATGAAGCATGAATGCCAATCGAACTTTCCAGCATTTCATCAACAAAGTCATTCTTGTCTTGCAAAATTTGAGAGTTTATGGAGAGGGTATTGTGCAAAATACTTTCCAGATGGTTTGATGAGATGTTTATATCTTTTTCCTTAGTGAGATGTGTATCTTCATTTGCAAACCTGCAGCACATGCATTTCTCTGCGGTTGATTTTGTTTTGTAGATGGGTGACTTATTACAATCGTGGGTTTCTTCCATGTTCTCACTGAAAACTGATGCTGAAGATTCTAATTTTAGATGCACTTTTTTGGAAAAAGAAAATGACACTCCTGTCCTATGATTTGCATTGCTGAGATCTGAGGATGTTTGTGGTACCCTATTTCCAAACAAACGACGTCTGTCTGTTTGCAACTGGTGTCGATTTGCTGTGGTGGACCGCTGCTTATCGGCAATGCTTCTGGAGAGATTCTTTCCTTTAAGGAGAAGAGCATTCTTCATGCATGTTATCTTTCTACCATTCTTAACTGGGAAAATTCCTTGCTGAAGTTTTTTTTCTGTAGCCTCTTTGGGGGCTTTGTATGCTGGTCCATTTCCAGAAACACTGTAAATAAAACAAATATTTGAATGATTAAGACATCAAATTTGAAATTTTATCTATATATGAACATTTCATAGTGTATGATGATGGGTTCTGATACTATTTTTGAAGTATGTCTATTGCAATATAACAGTTCACTGCATTTATGTAACAGTATCTCTATGTTTTATAGTAGCTATTTCTAAAATGCTTTGCTTAAGTCAGTTTTTTTGAAATTAGCAAAGAGCAATAGCAAGCGAATATCTTATGCTAGTGCTGCTAAAGAAAATAAAGCATTGTATTTATATCACAATATGTCCTCCAGAGACTACTAATTCTTTGGAATATAGATTTAACCTTATTTTGCAAAGAGTTTTCCAATTAGCGCCTTCACTTAAATAGGAGAAGAAAAAAACAGAAATGAAAGTCACTTCCAAAGAATAAACCTATCTCTTTTATTCACTTTTTTAGTTTAAAGTTCAGTTCAATTCAGTCGCTCAGTCATGTTCGACTCTTTGCGACCCCATGGACTGCAGCAGGCCAGGCTTCCCTGTCCATCACCATCTCCTGGGGCTTCTCAAACTCATGTTCATTGAGTTGGTGATGCCAAGGTCAAGCACTATATAATTTTTGTTTCCTCAGTCTTAAAATCCCTTCATGTTTGTTTTCTTATGAAACAGGGTAATTAGTTCTATCTTTATGACTTGTCACTAATTTGATCAATTCTAAGAAAGTAACACACATTTTTACATGGTACCTCAATGTCTTCAGTTAGTCTGAAATCCTTTTTTAGCTTCTTACTCATCAAAATATTTTCCTTTTATCTTTTTTGCATATATATGTTTTATCTTTTGACAGATTTTTAAAGATTATTCTTTTGAGCTTGACTACCAATTCAATCAGAAACTAGAAAGGGTGATACATAAAATAGAGGAAACTCTTTAGATTAAAATTTTCTCTAATGTTCTGTGAAACACCTACTACAAAACTAATTTTACTGCAGGGGAAAGCAATACAAATTGCATCATTGTGAGCTGGCTTTGTTTCCCTTTTTCTTGCTTTGAGCTGACTTGCTTTCAGCTTTACTTGTTGGTTTTGAGCTGGCTTTCTTTTTCTTTTTCTTTTCCCTCCACAATTTTGGACATGCTTTGTTGGCCTTTTCCTATTTTAGATTTTTACTTCATTTTTATGCAGTCATTTATTGCTTGAGCAAATAGTACTAAAATAACAGATATCTTTTTCACATGCAGCATAAATTCTAATGGGGAGGAGTCCTTTCCTAGCCTTTGTTCTGACAAATTCTTTCTTATTGCTTTTACTTAACTATTTGATCAACTGCCTTAGAACTCTGGTGTCATGACATTCCTTGTGTTCACCAAATTTTATTGCTTTCCTTCACTGTCGTTATATGTTTAATATTATAGAGACATATTTAATTAGCCTACTTTTATTCATATTGAAACAAATCCACTTGTGTATTTCCATGATTTTATTAATTTTCCTTTTTATGTATACATATTTTGTTATGCTTATTTCAAACAATGAACTATGTATATATACATAATTTACATGTATATATTTTATTATACATATACATATACATATACATATACATATACATATACATATACATATACATATACATATGTGAGGCTTCCCTGATAGCTTAGTTGGTAAAGAATCCACCTGCAGTACAGGAGACCCCATTTTGATTCCTGGGATGGGAAGATCTGCTGGAGAAGGGATAGGCTACCCACTCCAGTATTCTTGGGCTTCTCAGTGGCTCAGCTGGTAAAGAATCTGCCTGCAATACAGGAGACTTGGGTTTGATCCCTGGACTGGGAAGATCCCCTGAAGAAGGGAAAGGTTACCCACTCCAGCATTCTGATCTGGAGAATTCCATGGGCTACAGTCCACGGGATCACAAAGTGTTGGACATGATTGAGCAAATTTCACTTTCACACTCACACATACATATATGTACATGTATTTTGTTATACTTAATACATACAAATAATTATGTGTATATCTCACTTTACCAAGCTATAGTTACAAATTGATTTCTTTTGGTTAATTTTTTCCAGCATTTCTGGGAACTTATAATTCAACTTCTTAAGCTCAGATACATTTTCTTCTCTGATTTATCTGATTATTGCCCTTCCCTATCCTAGTATATTATCCTAGAATTTATACATTAAATTTATTTGCTCTCATGACTATATCCTTTGGTCCTATTACTTATATTAATACTCTACTTCTTTTAGTCTCTTGTTCTAGTTCAGAAAAAGAATTTGTTTTAATTTCTATTTTATAGATTCAATATTTTTCAACATCCAATCTGTTGTTTATTATATCCATATAGATTTTGTTTTACAAACAATAATTTTAGTTACCAGTCTTTAATAATTTCAGACAGCTCTTTTTCCATGAACTAATAATGCCTGTAACTTTAGAGTTGTATTCTTGAATATTGTGGAAAACTAAATTTGGAAAATATTTTAAAGGGTCTGCTCCTTACAGTAACTATTTCATAATGAAAACTTTTCTCTTATTCATCACATTGATCTCCTTTCTTGAATTATTCCATTATGATGTAGATACTGGACTATTTTTTATATTCTCTTTTTCCTTAATAATGGTTTTGCTTATTATTCTGGCATTGTTTCATGCATTTTCTTTCTTTACTTTATGTTAGTCTAAACATTCTTTTCTATATTGCTGTTTCACGTCACCATTTATCTTTCTAATATGTGTAAAAGCTTCTTCCTTTTGTAGTATTCCAAATGTGTTTAAGCTTCTTTGCTCTTATGTGTTACATTCTGCTCTTCTTGTCCTTATTCTGTTCTCACTTTATAATTCAATATACATTTATGATTATATTTTCACAATATTAACATTTCATCCTTATTATTCATATCTATTTCTTATATTTATGATTTAAACTTTTTATCTCATTGCTTTATAAAATTTAATTTCCTATACCTTAAATCTATTTTTATTACTTTTGAAGATTCTTGTTTTTTATCTTTGTGATATTTTAAATTTTATTATTTAAATTCAAGTTGGTTTTTTTTTTAGTTTTTTATTATTTTAGTTTTAAAATCTTTAATTCTTACATGCGTTCCCAAACATGAACCCCCCCTCCCACCTCCCTCTCCATAAAATCTCTGTGGGTCATCCCCATGCAGCAGCCCCAAGCATGCTGTATCTTGCGTCAGACATAGACTATGCCTTGTGACATGATTAAAGGTTTAATCTTTGCTGTCATACTCCCATTTACAATTTCACTCTCTCCTCTAGAATAATTTTTAGTTTATTTCTGTATTTTTACCTAATTATTTTTATTTATAATTTTGAAATGACGTTAGTTACCCTTTAGTTCTTATTAATGTATTTGTCCATTTCAATAGTTCTCCCAAATCCAATGCTTGATAACTCAACATATGCATAATTTAATTCTCTCCTGGGCAAAAAGTACACTTTTCAAATAGGAAGCAAAGCATATCAAAATAACATGATTTTTTTAAGCAATGTAATTTCCTAATGTTCCACATTATCCAGCTCTTATATAAAGAATGTCATACTCTCAGAAGCAACGGTCACAACTTTTAAAATTTGAAAAAAAATGTCCATATCAAGATGCATTAGACTTATACATAGTAGAAATTTATGAACAGAGTGAATCTCTTTCCTCTCCCAACAAGAGAATTAGTTTTACTGAAGAATCATGTGTTGATCTACCTAAGAGGTCGTTAAGGTTGACTGCCCTTTATAAGATTCATTAACATTGTTCTGCTATCTTTTTTTTTAAATTAATCTTATTCAAATATTCTTACTACCTGTAAATTCATCTCTCCTCTCCATAGGGTCATGGAAGAATTCTGTTATCTATGTCATCTTACTCAGAAGCCCTCATTATGAGAACAAAGGACAAAGAAGGGTTATTCAAGAAGTAACACAGATGACTTTTTTCACTTGTTAATTCAGTTGCCAAAATGAAAATAGTTAATAATGCTATGAACAGACCTCCCTTAGGGCAAGTGGGCTACTAATCTGAGAGAACAATTATCTGTAGGGCAGATGGTGGGTAATAGAAAAAAAAAAAAGAAGTAATTTTTCTAGTTCCAAGTTCTGTATCTGGGAAGCTGAACACCTATCATTTCCTAACAATATGATCAGATTGGGACCCAGAGTGCCTAACTACTTTATGGAAGAAAACGCCTAGTTTTGTTTTCATTTAGTTATTAAGATTTCCAAAGGCAGCTCAACCCCAATAGAGTTTATTATTTATTTTAATTTTCAAGACACTTCCTAGATAACTCTGCATACTTAGAACTTTTAAATAAAAGCATCATCATCATCATTGTCCTCACCATCAAGGCTCCTCTGATCCTTTGTCTGCTTCCAGAAGAAAATAAGGAATGAGTGAGGAGAAGCGTAGAAATGTGACAACTTTCATAATAACAAAGGAATCAAAATCCTGTGCATTAAGACTACTCCTATTTTTATTGTTGTGTGACTTTAAAGAACCTATCTAAAGGGTCTCTCTACAGTGAGACTTGCCCTGCTTTTATAATTTGACTTTTTGTACTTCATAATTAATCATCCAGGAATTAACACATTCCCTCAATTGTCTCCTCCTTCTAAGCCCTGCTTTGACAAGATATACTGTCTGATATCTTACTGACAATATGTTTGATCTTTATTGTGTTGACAAGTAATAAGTTCAGTACCAGTTATATATCCTGTTTCTGTGGTTGCATGTGCCCTAAAAATATGCATTTTTGTATTAACCTCACCTCTGTACACATGGTCTTCTAAGCTTTATTTTTTTTCTTTATATCAAATTTCTCACTTATTTTTTAATATTATCTTTTTTACATCTTTATAAGCAAATTAAAAATATTCTAAATAGTGACAAAAATACTTGAGTAGTTGCAAGGTGAATGAATGCTAACTGAAACTTAATTCAAAATTGATCCTAAAAAACATTTTCTTAAAAGTAAATATAAGATCTAATATTTTATGCTATTATAATTGAGTCATTCACTCCCAAGTTTACTGTATATTGTTTCTCATTTAAACAGTAGGAGTTTAAATTTTGGCATAGAACTACAAATGTCACAATTCACCAGCTTGCTGTCAGCTACATTAATTAGCTACATTAGTGCTCTACAGTATGATTCATATGAACACAAATCACAATCTGCAAGTGTAATTGAGCTCCAGGTAATAATCTCCTTACTACAAAACATTCAGGAGTTTCGAGCTCATGTAAAACTGCTATTTTTCAGCTACAAGAATGTTATCAATGTAATGCTTGTTACAATTATCAATTTAAATGGCACCATGTGGTAAATTTAACTGCATTAATTATGTCTGGTTTGTCATACAGACAATGATAGTGCCATTTATTCTAGTTTCAGGTGTGTACAGAGGAATGTACAGATTTATTTCCTCTCCTAGAAGATGCATTGTTACTTATGACTTTTTAAAAATTAACATTACAAGACAAAATAACTGTGAAGCACTATAGAGATGCATAAGATACATATAAATCACCTGGATACAATAAATGCCTGTATATTAGAATCATTCTTGGACCGTTTCATTAAAGAACACATTAACAATATTAGGCAAGAAAAAACCCAGATGTCAAACTCATTAATTTATAACCCTTTAGCTATTAGGAATATGTACCTTCAGATATATCTGTTGATTGATTATAATTTGTTTACAGTGTTTAGAGAACCAAAAAAATATATCATTGAAATTTCCTGAGAAGCTGAAGAGAGTTTTGAACCATCTGAGGCACCTTGAATTCTTACCATTCAGACTGTTGCCTTAACTCAGCCAGCTGATGAAGTCGCTTAAGTGCTTTTTCTTGTTTCTTTTCATCTTTCCATGACTTGGAAGCTACATTTCGAGCAAATTCACGTTGCTTTAATTCTTTCAGTCTCTGTGGACAAAGAAGTAAAACAGAAAGGATGCTATGAATAAGCTTTTCCATCCAAAAGCTTCATTATTAAACTCGGTCCAAGGTACAGAGGTTACTTTCTGGATAGGGAAGCACCTTCTCCATCAATTCTCTTCTCTGCTTCAAGATCAACTTAGTTGTCAACTGGGATGTTTATCAAAGCTTGTCACAATCACTACAGAATTGTACTGCAAAGCTGGACCCCAGTCCTTACCAGGACCACCCTGGGTATGTAATTGCAATCATCTCTGTGCCTGTGAAAACATAAGTGGAGGATATTGTGCAATATATGAATGGCTATAAAGGGAGAGAAAGTTATGCAATGCACTTTCTTCCATGCAATGTCACCAGCTCTCTCACTTATAAAACAGAACTACTCTTATTCCTGAAAATTGCTGAGATGAAATACACTGGGTAAAATGAGCTTATTTCAGTAAAGAAATCTGTTATTGTGTAAGATTTGCTCTAAATGCAATTCTTAATTCATTTTTTTCTCTCATGGAGATATTTATCCAACTCTGATTTCTATATTGTATCCAGGAGGACAAGAATGGGTCAGGTATTTAAATTCAGGATAGAGGTTTTGCCTACAACTTCTTTTAATTAATCTTGTCTCTAAAAGAATTGCCTTATGTGAAGACTGAATGCTACTCATTACCTGTTTGGATCACTACTTCAGAATATGGCATTGTGCTTAGTTGCTCAGTTGTGTCCAACTGTTTGCAACCCCATGGAGTATATCCCGCTAGGCTCCTCTGTCCATGGGGATTCTCCAGGCAAGAATACTGCAGTGGGTTGACATGCCCTCCTCCAGGGGATCTTCCCAACCCAGGGATTGAATCCAGATCTCCCACATTGCAGGCAGATTCTTTTACCACGTGAGCCACCAGGGAAGCCTAATGATAATGAACAAATTGAGATACAGCCACAATCAAATGAGCATCTTGAAGTTTGGGGCTTAATCCTGATTTAAGAGTATATTTAAAGAGTAGCCTTCTTAACCCATATAAAATGATTTTAAACTGCCTGAAATCTGTGTCATTTAATCTGTGTTTATTTCCCAAATAAAGTATAAAAAGACATTTTCCAGGAAAGGCAAAATAGGCAATTATATTATGGTAGACTATTTCTCACCTACAGAATAAGGACCAAGACCTTTAATGATCATTAGTTTCCTTTTTGAAAGGGAACACGTTCAGAGGAGATTGTAGTCAAATCACTGTTTCCAGGCTAAGCGTTTAAGGAGGGAAACAGAATTCTCTCTCAAAGAAAATATTCTGAGCAGAAAGAGCAAGAGTTTCACAGAACTAGAAACAACCACAGAGAGAAAAGCAGAGTCAACCTAAATTTGGTTTTTGACAAATGCTTCAGGGCCTTTTAAAAAACAGGAGACTTCAAAAAATAAAATTATGGCCCATGTGTTTGTTATCAGGGGAAAAAAAAAGAAAAAGGTTCAACAACTCTCTAGAGCTGATAACCCTGTAGAGCTGTAAGACCTAAACCTTAAAGCCTTGGTCAGAAGACGTGAGAGGCTTATAAAAATCCCCATTTCTCCTTACCCTCCTACTCTCACCTCCTCAGCCCCCATACGCATAATTATCTAGTTACTGGGTTTAGTTATCTTATGAGCAAAGACATTTTGGAAATTGCCCAGCATAATATAAGAGACCACAGAGAATGCAGTTCAACTGAGTGAAAGAGAGACCGTGGCTTCTTTAATAAGAGGAGAGGATTTATTTTATTCTTTACTCTCAATTACTACTGAACATAAAATACTCTATGATATATTTATTTAATATTTGATATTCAGTTCAGTTCACTTGCTCAGTCATGTCCAACTCTTCGTGACCCCATGAATCACAGCACACCAGGCCTCCCTGTCCATCACCAACTCCTGGAGTTCACTCAGACTCATGTCCATCGAGTCGGTGATGCCACCCAGCCATCTCATCCTCTGTCGTCCCCTTCTCCTCCTACTCCCAATCTCTCCCAGTATCAGAGTCTTTTCCAAAGAGTCAACACTTCATATGAGGTGGCCGAAGTATTGGAGTTTCAGGTTCAGCATCAGTCCTTCCAAAGAATACCCAGGACTGATCTCCTTTAGGATGAAGTGGTTGGATCTCCTTGCAGTCCAAGGGACTCTCAAGAGTCTTCTCCAACACCACAGTTCAAAAGCATCAATTCTTTGGTGCTCAGCTCTTTTTACAGTCCAAATCTCACATCCATACATGACCACTGAAAAAACCATAGCCTTGACTAGACGGACCTTTGTTGGAAAAGTAATGTGTCTGCTTTTGAATATGCTGTCTAGGTTGGTCATAACTTTCTTTCCAAGGAGTAAGCCTCTTTTCATTTCATGGCTGTAATCACCATCTGCAGTGATTTTGGAGCCCAGAAAAATAAAGTCTGAAACTGTTTCTACTGTTTGCCCATCTATTTCCCATGAGGTGATGGGACCGGATGCCATGATCTTCGTTTTCTGAATGTTGAGCTTTAAGCCCACTTTTTCACTCTCCTCTTTCACTTTCATCAAGAGGCTTTTAGTTCCTCTTCACTTTCTGCCATAAGGGTGGTGTCATCTGCATATCTGAGGTGATTGATATTTCTCCCGGCAATCTTGATTCCAGCTTGTGCTTCTTCCAGCCCAGAGTTTCTCATGATGTACTCTGCATAGAAGTTAAATAAGCAGGGTGACAATATACAGCTTTGAAGTACTCCTTTTCCTATTTGGAACCAGTCTGTTTTTCCATGTCCAGTTCTAACTGCTGCTTCCTGACCTGCATCCAGGTTTCTCAAGAGTCAGGTCAGGTGGTCTGGTATTCCCATCCCTTTCAGGATTTTCCACAGTTTCTTGTGATCCACACAGTCAAAGGCTTTGGCCTAGTCAATAAAGCAGAAATAGATGTTTTTCTGGAACTATCTTGCTTTATCGATGATCCCGCGGATGTTGGTAATTTGATCTCTGGTTCCTCTGCCTTTTCTAAAATCAGCTTGAACCTCTGGAATTTCACAGTTCATGTATTGCTGAAGCCTGGCTTGGAGAATTTTGAGCATTACTTTACTAGCATGTGAGATGAGTGCAATTGTGCGGTAGTTTGAGCATTCTTTGGCATTGCCTTTCTTAGGCAACTATGGACAGAGCTTCGTGACATTGTACAGGAGACAGGGATCAAGACCATCCCCATGGGAAAAAAATGCACGAAAGCAAAATGGCTGTCTGAGGAGGCCTTACAAATAGCTGTGAAAAGAAGAGAAGTAAAAAGCAAAGAAGAAAAGGAAAGATAAACATTTGAATGCAGAGTTCCAAAGTATAGCAAGTAGAGATAAGAAAACCTTCCTCAGTGATCAGTGCTAAGAAATAGAGGAAAACAACAGAATGGGAAAGACTAGAGATCTCTTCAAGAAAATTAGAGATACCAAGGGAACATTTCATGCAAATATGGGCTCAATAAAGGACAGAAGTGGTATGCACCTAACAGAAGCAGAAGATATTAAGAAGAGGTGGCAAGAATACACAGGAGATTGTACAAAAAAGATCTTCATGACCCAGATAATGATGATGATGTGATCACTCACCTAGAGCCAGACATCCTGGAATGGGAAGTCAATTGGGCCTTTCTAGCATCAGTACGAACAAAGCTAGTGGGGGTGATGGAATTCCAGTTGAGCTATTTCAAATCCTGAAAGATGATGCTGTGAAAGTCCTGCACTCAATATGCCAGCAAATTTGGAAAACTCAGCAGTGGCCACAGGACTGGAAAAGATCAGTTTTCATTCTAATCACTAAGAAAGGCAATGACAAATAATGCTCAAACTACCGAACAATATTTGATATTACAGGGATATAAAACCTGAATAGCCTACGAAAGGAAACCTGTTCTCATTCACTCACAACATCTGATGAATCTCATTATCCAAATATTGTTTGAAGTTTCCAGGTATACCTGATTCTTTCAATAGCCTTTCAGATTCCAATATTGTACTCCTATTTCTGAGTTACAGAGATGATTGAGAATTTTGTCTCATTCATCCTACAACAAATACTGTTAATTTCTACTATATACTGCAGATATAGAAATGCACAAATCAACTACCTTTCCCTCAAGGGAGAAACAAGTGAACAGATATTTTTATAATATGGTTTGAGATGCTTGGGGCTGGTGCACTGAGATGACCCAGAGGGATGGTACTAGGAGGGAGGAGGGAGGGGCGTTCAGGATGGGGAACACGTTTATAACTCTAGTGGATTCATGTTGATGTATGGCAAAACGAATACAATATTATAAAGTAATTAACCTCCAATTAAAATAAATGAATTTATATTAAAAAAAGAAAGAGTGGACAAGTTGCTTTAGAAGCATACAGGAAATGTTAAGATAGACTGGGAGGTGGGGATGGAGAATTGCTGTGTTGAGGAAATCAGCACAGCTAAAATATTTTTAATGAACACAGAAAACTAGAAAATGACCTGAAGTCATAGTCTTGTCTTGGCCAAAGCTGAGTGCTCAAGACTACACAAAGAAATCCCTGCAGAGTTCTGCAGAGGGGGCCCTTCAAATTTCGGCATACTCAGCAGTACTACATGTGTGTAAGACAACTATGCCAGGCCAAGAAAACAACCACCTTAAATAACTAATGGAAACAATGCCTAGCATTCATATAGAACCAGAAATAGTGCCTGTTGTTGCCAACAAAATTGGAAAAGCTCTGGGACACTGAGTAGAGAATTCAGGGAGTCTTGCTTCAGCAGAGAATAATTAGCCACATATTGAGCACTGCTTTACATTTGCCTAAGAAATGATTTTTATCATTTTATCAAAGCTAAAAGTATAAATCTGATTCTAAGCAACTAAACTGCATTTCAGAACCAAACTCAAGAATATTTATAAAAATATAAACTTGCACAAACAAGGAAAAATAAATGACACCTAATCAAAGTTTTTAGGCATGCAAAGAAGTGAGAAAACACATCCAAAAATGAGGAAGACAACCAATCAAAACCAATACAGAACTGACACAGATGCTAGAATTGGCAAAAAAAGTATATTAAGATAGTTATAACTGCATACCATATATTCAAACAAGTAGAAAAGAGACAGTGGACAAATGTGTGGTTGGAGTCTCTGAAGAAAGAGGAGGGGATATTTGAAAATACAGTGGGTGATAATATTTCACATTTTCTGAAAACTCTAAATACACAGATTCTCTTCCCTCTCCCCTAAAAAACTTCAAGCACAAGTGATGTGAAGACAACTACACCAAGGCTCAGCATAATGAAAATTTTCAAAGCCAGGAAAAAATGAAAATTTAAAAAAAGTATCCAGAGAGAAAAGACATATTTCTGTACAGAAGAACGAATATGAGGATGGCAGAATTCTCATTAGAAACAAGCAATTGAGGATATTGCAGTGGAGCAACATTTTCAAATTTCTGAAAGAAAATTTAAAACTTTTGAAAATAAAATTCCAGACCCAGTGAACATATCCTTAAAAAAGGGTGAAATAGAGATGATATCAAACACTAAAATCTGAAAGAATTCAACAGCAGAAAACCACATGATAAGCAATGTTAAAGAATATCATTGGACAAAAGGAAAATACTAACAACAGGTAGATGGATATATATATATATATATCTATATATATATATATATATATATATCTTCAGAAAACAATGGATGGATTATATATATATATAATATATATATATATTTTAAAAAAAAAAACAATGACATCAGAAATAGTAACCATAATGATGACTAAGACATCTGGACAGTTTTACAAGGTCAGTGGGTAGAGCCTTTTCTAAAGGAGAGGACAGAAAAGGGAAGCATCTTGAATACATTCCTCATCTTGTGTTGAATAATTTATAATGTTTTATGGAAATATTTTTATTTTCTGTGAATCCAAGATCATATGTAACTACTGAAGAAAATAATAAATTTAGGATTAAAGCACTGATTTGTTGTCAAACTTTTCCTTGATAAATTTTATTTGAAACTTGCCCTTGAGCTTCTCTGGGAGCTCAGCTGGTAAAGAATCTACCTGCAATGCAAGAGACCTTGGTTCTATCCCTGGGTCAGGAAGCTCCCCTGGAGAAGGGATAGGCTACCCACCCCAGTATTCTTGGGGTTCCCTGGTGGCTCAGATGGTAAAGAATCTGCAATGAGACCTGAGTTTGATCCCTGGGTTGGGAAGATCCCCTGGAGAAAGGAATGGCTACCCACTCCAGCATTTTTGCCTGAAGAATTCCATGGACAAAGGGGCCAGGAAGGCTACAGTCCATGGGGTCACAAAGAGTTGGACACAACTGAGCAACTTTCATTTATTTCAGTTTTGCCCTTGGTTATTAGAACCTTTCAAACCTATCACTCAGTCATGTCCAACTCTTTGTGACCCCATGGACTGTGTAATCTACCAGGCTCCTCTGTTCATGGGATTTTCCAGTCAAGTGTACTGGAGGGGGTTGCCATTTCCTTCTCCAGGGGATCTTCCCATCCCAGAGATTGAACTCAGGTCTCCTGCATTGCAGGCAGACGCTTTATCATCTGAGCCACCAAGTAGGCCCTATGATATCCTATTGCCTTCCAATATAGAGGATATCATATTTGCACTACCCAAACAAAACATTTTCCTTTTAAACCTTCAGATAGCTGTCTGTGATGAAAATTAAAAATTTGTGTTCCTCAAAAATTTCTCCGTAAAACAGAATGTATCATACATATGTGTGTATGTGTGTGTCATAGAACAGTAATGATATCGGATATGTTTCTTTGTATTACAGTTTCCTTATTTGCCCAGTGGAGATGATGTAGGTCCCTAACAATTCCACTGCTGCTGCCGCTGCTGCTAAATCATTTCAGTCATGTCCGACTCTTCGTGATCCCATGGACTGTAGCCTACCAGGCTCCTCCGTCCATGGGATTTTCCAGGCAAGAGTACTGGAGTGGGTTGCCATTGCCTTCTCCGAACAAGTTCACTAGGCTATTGCAAACATCAAGGAGATCATTTATGTGCCTGTTTTTAGAGATAAGTAAAACATTATGGAAAATGTCCTTATGCTGATAGCAGCTACAAGGGATTAAGCTAGATCCCTTTGGGTAAAGAATACAGAACTTCCTCTATTATAGCTAGGTGATAAGTCCTGCCTGTTCTTTGGTTCACAGCTGGATAACCCTAAAGAAGAAAAAATAATAATAATAATAATTGAGATCTTTCTAAGGCTGGTAGGCATATTAAAAAAAAGAGACATTATTTTACCAACAAAGGTCCATTGAGTCAAAGCTATGGTTTTTCCAGTAGTCATGTATGGATGTGAGAGTTGGACTATAAAGAAAGCTGAGCACCGAAGAATTGATGCTTTTGAACTGTGGTGTTGGAGAAGACTCCTGTGAGTGCCTTGGACTGCAAGGAGATCCAACCAGTCCATCCTAAAGGAAATCAGTCCTGAATGTTCATTGGAAGGACTAATGGTGAAGTTCAAACTCCAATTCTTTGGCCACCTGATGCGAAGAGCTGACTCATTTGAAAAAACCCTGATGTTGGGAAAGACTGAAGGTGGGAGGAGAAGGGGACAGCAGAGGATGAGATGGTTGGATGGCATCACCGACTCAATGGACATGAGTTTGAGTAAACTCTGGGATTTGATGGACAGGGTGGCCTGGCATGCTACAGTCCATGGGGTCGCAAAGAGTCGAACATGACTGAGCGACTAAACTAAACTGAAGGCTGGTAGGAAGCTGAATTTTCTTGCCAACAGAACCCCCGGAACTGTTCAGTAGATACAGTTGGTACATATTACATTTCAATTTGGCCTTTAATTTCCTCCTATTGCCCAAGAGTTTAAAGAGACATGGCCACACTTGCCAAAGTAAGAGATAAAATGGTTTTGTCTGTGGGTAAACACAAAATCACATCTCTGCCAAACAGACTGCTCAGGTTTAACATCACTACTGAAATTTTCCTTTCAGAAGCTGTCACTGAATAGACATGTCTTATGATTTGGAAAAAGATGCCTGGATAGCATCACTGACTCAATGGACAGAAGTTTGAGCAAGCTCCAGGGGACAGTGAAAGGCAGGGAAGCCTGGCATGCTGCAGACCACGGGGTCACAAAGAGTTGGACATGACTTGGCAACTAAACAACAATTTTTCTTGAAAAAAAAAAAAACCCAAATATGCTTCACCTTTTATCACTGCCCAATTAGCTAAAATGTTAATGCTCCTCCCATATTTTTAAGTAGAAAAGGATAGCTTTATTGCTTTGCCAGGTAAAGGGGGACATAGCTGGCTCCTGCCTGAAAAACTAAGTGCCTCAAGCTTAAAGAATTGATGAGGGGGTTTATAACAATGGTTCAAGGGTGGGATCTCTGGCAAGACTAGGGTGTGTGCACAGCTTGCACTCCCTTAATCTCATCTCAGGTGGTCTCCTAATCTTGATGAGCTTCTCTGTCCCAGACACATTTTAAATAAAGCACTGTAAACATAATCATTTTGCCTAAATTTTTCAGTTCAGTTCAGTTCAGTCGCTCAGTCCTGTCTGACTCTTTGTGACCCCACGAATCGCAGCACGCCAGGCCTCCCAGTCCATCACCAACTGCCGGAGTTCACTCAGACTCACGTCCATCGAGTCAGTGATGCCATCCAGCCATCTCATCCTCTGTCGTCCCCTTCTCCTCCTGTCCCCAATCCCTCCCAGCATCAAAGTCTTTTCCAATGAGTCAACTCTTCACATGAGGTGGCCAAAGTACTGGAGTTTCAGCTGTAGCATCATTCCTTCCAAAAAAATCCCAGGGCTGATCTCCTTCAGAATGGACTGGTTGGATCTCCTTGCAGTCCAAGGGACTCTCAAGAGCATTCTTCGGTGCTCAGCCTTCTTCACAGTCCAACTCTCACATCCATACATGACTACTGGAAAAACCATAGCCTTGACTAGACGGACCTTAGTCCGCAAAGTAATGTCTCTGCTTTTCAATATGCTATCTAGGTTAGTCATAACTTTTCTTCCAAGGAGTAAGCGTCTTTTAATTTCATGGCTGTGGTCACCAACTACAGTGATTTTGGAGCCCCCCAAAATAAAGTCTGACACTGTTTCCACTGTTTCCCCATCTATTTCTCATGAAGTGATGGGACCAGATGCCATGATCTTCATTTTCTGAATGTTGAGCTTTAAGTTAACTTTTTCGCTCTCCTCTTTCACTTTCATCAAGAGGCTTTTTAGTTCCTCTTCACTTTCTGCCATAAGGGTGGTGTCATCTGCATATCTCAGGTGATTGATATTTCTCCCTGCAATCTTGATTCCAGCTTGTGCTTCTTCAAGCCCAGAGTTTCTCACAATGTACTTTGCATATAAGTTATATAAGCAGGGTGACAATACACAGCCTTGACATACTCCTTTTCCTATTAGGAACCAGTCTGTTGTTCCATGTCCAGTTCTAACTGTTGCTTCCTGATCTGCATATAGGTTTCTCAAGAGGCCAGTCCAGTGGTCTGGTATTCCCATCTCCTTCAGAATTTTCCACAGTTTCTTGTGATCCACACAGTCAAAGGCTTTGGCATAGTCAATCAAGCAGAAATAGATGTTTTTCTGGAACTCTCTTGCTTTTTTGATGGTCCAGCGGATGTTGGCAATTTGACCTCTGGTTCCTCTACCTTTTCTAAAACCAGCTTGAACATCAGGAAGTTCATGGTTCACATATTGCTGAAGCCTGGCTTGGAGAATTTTGAGCATTACCTTTCTAGCATGTGAGATGAGTGCAATTGTGTGGTGGTTTGAGCATTCTTTGGCATTGCCTTTCTTTGGGATTGGAATGAAAACTGTCCTTTTCCAGTCTCGCGGCCACTGCTATTATCAAAAATAGAACTCAATCAGGGAAGAGGGTAGAAGACCAGATGTCTAATATTTTCTCAAGGAAAACAGGGACATCAGTTCATATCCTTGTATTTGTGAAAGGAATTTTAGAGAAATGGTAGAGAGATATCCTTCATGGTCCTGAATGGCAGCCACCTAACTTGGTCTTTGGCCAGGTTAAAAGCAATGCAGTAAAAGACTAATGCAGAGGTCAAGGTAAAGAAGGAAAAGTATCAACAGTTCTTAGGTATCTTCTCCAACTTTCACAGTGCAGTTTGTCTCTCTCAGCAATAAACAAAATAAGGCTTATGGAGGTAAACTCGTTTAAATACCTTTATGAAATATGTGCGATTTAATTTTTTTCTCAGGTTCATTTTAACAGCACAAATTAAACACTCTTTACTTCCCTACCTGCCAACAAGAGTTCTTGGCACATGCATTGCAAAAGTGGAATTCAGCTATGAATAAATAAAGAGGCAAATTGATCAGGGCAGTGAGTTTCCATGTGTTTTGAATAGCAATACTCCCAATATTATTGCTTCTGAGTCAGAATATGCCTGCAAACAGCATCCCACTCCAGTGAACACTCTCCGTTCACCTTCACTGAAGCAGAACACACATGTGAGATGAATTTACTCAAGCATATTTACGTTTTCCTCTCTGATATAGAATAATTCCTTCCATCTCTAGATTCTCATCCATAGATCTCAGGGCACTTTGCAGACATTAATGTTTTTCTTCACAGCAGAACAAAACCCCAATGCAAAAGGTCAAAATTGTTAACCTCATATTAGATATGAAGAATCAAACACATAGAAGGTTAAATGACTTGATCCACATCAAAGAAGAGGCCAAGAAAAGAACTGTGACTTGAAAACAGGATGTCTAATTTTCATTAGAGTAAAGAAAAATGAAAAGAGTTTAAAGTCTAGACACTGAAAACAGTTCCACTTTGTGAAATTAAAAGTCTTGAAATGTTTAATTAATTGCCTTGAAATGTTTTGTACCAAAATGATTTGGAAGACATTTGTAGATCATTAAACAATAATTGAGAATACGAGTGGATATAATTTGAACAGCAATATGATCATGGCATAAGAATTAAATTATGTAAAAAGTAGTATGTGTCAAAAAAATTCTCCATGTTGAAATGGGACTTTCCTTATTTCCTGTTTTTTGCATGCCATCATTTTTACTGCAGTCTAGAAGCTGTAGAAATACAGATAGTGAAATAAAATAAAACATTATTTTTAAATCTCCTATTTTATTTTTAAAACATTTGTCTTGACATATAGTTGATTTGCAATGTTAATTTCTGTTGTACAGCTAAGTGATTCAGTTGTACATATATGTACAATTCTTTTTCAAGTTCTTTTCCATTATGGTTTATCACAGGATAGTGAACATAGATCCCTGTGCTATATATAGGGATATATATATATATATATATATAGGTCCCTCTGTTTTAAAAAGCCCTTATTTAAAAAAAATTTTTTTGGCCACCCCATGCAGCATGGAGGATCTTAGTTCCCCAAACAGGGATTGAACCTGTGCTCTCTACAGTGGAAGTGTAGAGTCCTAAGCACTGGCTGCTGCTGCTGCTGCTAAGTTGCTTCAGTCATGTCCGACTCTGTGCGACCCCATAGACAGCAGCCCACCAGGCTCTGCCGTCCCTGGGATTCTCCAGGCAAGAACACTGGAGTGGGTTGCCATTTCCTGCTCCGTGCATGAAAGTGAAAAGTGAAAGTGCAGTCACTGAGTTGTGTCCAACTCTCAGCGACCCCATGGACTGCAGCCCACCAGGGTTCTCCGTCTGGAGCACCTTGGAATTCACTGTGCTCAGTTGCTCATTCGTGTCCAACTTTTTGAGGCCCTAAGGACTGTAGCCCACCAGGCTCCTCTGTCCATGGGATTTCCCAGGCAAGAATATGAAGTGGGTTGCCATTTCCTTCTCCAGGGAATCTTCCAGACCAAGGGATGGAACCTGTATCTCCTGCAACTCCTGCATTGGCAGGCAGATTCTTCACCATTAGGCCACCTAGGAAGCCCTGGGTAATTCACTGTCCTCCCATTTTTGAAGTTACAGTTCAGTCTACTGACCAGAAGGAGGTCCCTGGAATGAACACATTTAAGCATAATCTCTCAATGTGATTCCCTGCCCCAAGGACCAGTCATGCCACAAGCAAGCTAAAAATAGCCAAGAAGAAATGAACCTGGGGCAGATACGCTGTCTCAAACTTCTTCACATTCCAGCACTAAGTTAAATACTTAACAGGATCTGGAAGTTTCTTCTTACACATGCTGGGACATGAATTTCTAGTCTCTAGATTTAATTGCTGGTACTCAGTCAACTGTGCTTCAACAATTAGGACCTGGAGATGCTCATATTTGGATTCTTTGATGGGCTGAACCTGATGTTCCGAACAGGCAGAGCCAAGACTGAAGACACCACTGTCCAAATGCTAGGATAGGATGTTTCTAGATTTTAGGACAACCTGAAAATGTGGTTCAAGCAGAAAATAATATTCTTTCTAACTCAAAGTACCCTGGGACACTTCCACAGCTTACAGAGGAGCATATAACTAGGTAATTAAAGTATATGCCCCAAGCAAGGCAGCCAACCATCCCCTTCCAAGACCCACGATTCCCTGTCTTCAAATAGCAAATGGACAGCTGCAACGTTCTCATTATTTCTGAGAAGTTACCCAGATCCGTCCATCCTCTAGATAGTATGGTCAAGATCCAAGTCAGCAGTGATACAGGCACAGACTTTCATTTGGTTTAACTGCAAGGTTTATTTTCTGCACCATGGCATAACCAAAGCTAAGGTTTGTAATGCCTTTGTAAGCCACATTAAAACAGGCAGGAATATAGCCAATACTATATAAATATCCCTAGTGATTGCTGTTGTGAAATAATTGACAGAAATACAAAGGAAGTACTTTGGTGAGTGGGCGCTGGAATTGCTTTTTATGCTGGTTTTGTAGAAGTTAAAGGGCTTTCAATCTCTGCTCTTCCTGATGTTCCTAGTGTGATAAGAACATACCTGCCACATTAGAATACTATTAATTCCCATGTACTATCTATAGATAGTATGTTCAGATTTGGAGAAATCTATAATTTCTGAAATGAGCAAATGAAAATTCATTAATTAAAGATTAAGTCTTGAGTAAACATGGATTAGACTAATACTTAGTTAATAAGACCTCAGAAAAAATCATTTTGCATTCTATAGCAGCCTAGACCATGGGAAATAAACTCAACAGGAGCAACAAAAGAACAATTCTAGACCAGGAAAATCCACACATTTTTCTTCATGCAACAAAGTTTCAAAATTGTTTCCATAGAAAAATATTGGAAAGTGTCAGAATGTTTCACACATTATAGTCTATTTTGGAAATTACATATAATTTCTCTTAAAAATTTTATTTATGCCAAAAATTGCTCAAATATTTTATAAAGCTCTTTCTTTTATAAATACTTCCAAATATCAAAATACAGAGTTAGAATGGGTATCAGGAGATTTTGGTTATCAGGAGAGTTAGAATGGGTATTGAGAGAAAAATCATTATGGAGATTTTTCTGTGAGGCTAATTTTTATTTCTAACACTCCCAGTTACATGTGTAGAAGACCAAGAAACTATTTTTAAATATAAAGAGAATTAATCACATTCCTATTGGGGACATTTTAGGAAATAAATGTTTCTGCACTAGGTTCTAGGAGTCTCAAAAGAAAATCTTAAGAAATTCCACGGACAACCTCTGCCCTCCTGGAAGACTGCTCAGTTTCCATCATGACACAATCTTTATTTAGCAAGTTATTATCTGCTCTGTAGCTTTCTTTCCCAGCTGTGTGACGCCTCCACGGTCAACTCCTCCTAGTTCAGTTCATAAAGAAAACTTGACCTAATGCACTCTGACCCAGCTCTCCAGCTGTTTCTTTAAGAGCAATTTCTTGTATTTCACCATCTTATACAACCTAGCATTATATTGATTTTTAAAAGCTCTTTCAGTTTCCACTTCATCCTCCCACTCTTTCATACCCTAGTTTAGAGTCAGCAATGCCTGCTGAGAATATTGTAGGCAAAACTATTTAACCTGAACAAACCTGCAAACTAAGATTGTCTTAGCACAGAGAAAGTGTTTCTGAGATTTTTTTCAATTCCTTGTCTAAATGCTTTTCTGAAATAGAACTGTCTTTAAGAAGAAACTATTAAAATAAAGATAGACACAGACATGAGAAATCAATGAAATTAGACTCTGGTATAAAATTGAATTTTGTATCATGTGACTCATACAAATAGAGCTGATGTTTTAAAGCTCATGATACCAGATACCAGTATGTATCAGAAACTTGGCTATAGTGACATAATCAAATGAACTTTATTTCACTCTTAACCAAGAATCTATATTCAAGCAAACCATGGTACTTATGCCTTCTTAAAGAAGTCCACAGCCCAATCTTCTTTCAGCTATCAGTTTTTAGCAACTTTATCCTCCTGCTTGCAATAAACTTGAGAAATATCAGTTATCAGAATTGCTCTCCAAGAAAGAAGAAAGAAGTTCAGTTCAGTTCAGTCACTCAGTCGTGTCCGACTCTTTGCGACCCATGAATCACAGCACGCCAGGACTCCCTGTCCATCACCAACTCCTGGAGTTCACTCAAACTCACATCCATTGAGTCCGTGATGCCATCCAGTCATCTCATCCTCTGTCGTCCCCTTCTCCTCCTGCCCCCAATCCCTCCCAGCATCAGAGTCTTTTCCAGTGAGTCAACTCTTCACATTAGATGGCCAGAGTACTGGAGTTTCACCTTTAGCATCAGTCCTTCCAGAGAAATCCCAGGACTGATTTCCTTCAGAATGAAATGGTTGAATCTCCTTGCAGTCCAAGGGACTCTCAAGAGTCTTCTCCAACACCACAGTCCAAAAGCATCAATTCTTTGGCACTCAGCTTTCTTCACAGTCCAACTCTCACATCCATACATGACCACTGAGAAAACCATAGCCTTGACTAGATGGACCTTTGTTGGCAAAGTTGTCTTTGCTTTTGAACATGCTGTCTAGGTTGGTCATAACTTTCCTTCCAAGGAGTAAGCATCTTTTAATTTCATAGCTGCAGTCACCATCTGCAGTGATTTTGGAGCCCAAAAAAATAAAGTCTGACACTGTTTCCACTGTTTACCCATCTATTTCCCATGAAGTGATGGGACCAGATGCCATGATCTTCATTTTCTGAATGTTGAGCTTTAAGCCAACTTTTTCGCTGTCCTCTTTCACTTTCATCAAGAGGCTTTTTAGTTCCTGTTCACTTTCTGCCACAAGGGTGGTGTCATCTGCATATCTGAGGTGATTGATATTTCTCCCGGCAATCTTGAGTCCAGCTTGTGCTTCTTCCAGTCTAGCGTTTCTCATGATGTACTCTGCATATAAGTTAAATAAGTTGGGTGATAATATACAGCCTTGACGTACTGGTTTTCCTATTTGGAACCAGTCTGTTGTTCCATGTCCAGTTCTAACTGTTGCTTCCTGCCCTGCATATAGGTTTCTCAAAAGGCAGGTCAGGTGGCCTGGTATCCCCATCTCTTTCAGAATTTTCCACAGTTTATTGTGATCCACACAAAGTCTTTGTAAGAGCCAAGGATAGAAGCTGACTCTACTATTTTTGTTGTAAAGACAGCAGTGTTTTGGAAACTGGACCAAGTAGACTTCATTGAAATATCATTTGCTAGAGGATGTCACATGCTATTGATATTTAAGCAAGAGGTATGAGAAATTCAAGATTTTAGTGAGGTGTGTGGCCATACCTTATACAAATCTGGATTTTGTCATAAGGAAAGAGGGTGGAATGGTCAGTGAGTAGCTAACTAGCAGTGTCTGCCCAAATGAAGTTGCCAAATGTTGTCAAAAGAGATGAGTACAGTTAGTGTTCAATTAAGAGCACAGCTTCCTTTAAATATAAAATTATCTTCTATAGGATCTAAGGCATTGGACAGCAATGCAGGATAGTGAGAAATTTCCAAATCCTTTTACTCGACAACATTATAAAGGCCTTAATGTAAAATTACTAATTCTTTCAAGAAGGTTTGGAATTGATTTTCTACTTAGGTATACAGTGTTAGAGTTAGGTCCCTGGGTCAAATTTGGCCTTCAGCCCATTTTGTCGATGAAGTATTACTTGAATATAGCCACACCCACTTGATTACATGTATGGATGTCAGAGTCGGACTGTGAAGAAGGCTGAACACCAAAGAATTGATGCGTTTGAACTGTGGTGTTGGAGAAGATTCTTGAGAGTCCCTTGGACTACAAGGAGATCCAACCAGTCCATTCTGAAGGAGATCAGCCCTGGGATTTCTTTGGAAGGAATGATGCTAAAGCTGAAACTCCAGTACTTTGGCCACCTCATGTGAAAAGTTGACTCATTGGAAAAGACTCTGACGCTGGGAGGGATTGGGGGCAGGAGGAGAAGGGGACGACAGAGGATGAGATGGCTGGATGGCATCACTGACTCAATGGACGTGAGTCTGAGTGAACTCCGGCAGTCGGTAATGGACAGGGAGGCCTGGCGTGCTGCGGTTCATGGGGTCACAAAGAATCGGACACGACTGAGCAACTGAACTGAACTGAGCTGAACCTGATTACATCTCATCTCTAGTTACTGTCAAACTATAATGGCAGAGGTAAAGTCCCTGAGACAAACCATGCACACACAAATTCAAAATATGCACTATGTGACCTTTTCTAGAAAGTTTGCCAACTACAGGGAGAGAAACCACCCTGTTCTTGTAAGTTCAGGTTAAGGGAAATATTAATTCCATATTTACACACCACATGAGATATTTTCCCAGTGAGAAATACATAACACAGTCAAAGAAAGCAGTAAAGAAGCAGATAGTAGTGGTGGGAGAAAGACATATGGTATTTGGAGGAATATCCAGTTTCATTTAACTGATAGTAATAAATATGAAACTCAAGAACCTCCAGTGCTTCTGGGATAACTTCTAGGATAGGCATACCTCAGAAATACCACAGCTTCAATTTCAGATGACTACAATAAGGTGAATATCAAAATAAAGCAAGTAACAATAATTTTTTTGGTTTCCTATTCCACATAAAAGTTCTGTTTATACTCTACTGAACTCTATTAAGTGTGCAATAACGTTCAGAAAATGAAGATCGTGGCATCTGGTCTCATCATTTCATGGGAAATAGATGGGGAAACAGTGGAAACAGTGTCAGACTTTATTTTTTGGGGGCTCCAAAATCACTGCAGATGGTAACTGCAGCCATGAAATTAAAAGACGCTTACTCCTTGGAAGAAAAGTTATGACCAACCTAGATAGTATATTCAAAAGCAGAGACATTACTTTGCCGACTAAGGTCCGTCTAGTCAAGGCTATGGCTTTTCCTGGGGTCATGTATGGATGTGAGAGTTGGACTGTGAAGAAGGCTGAGTGCCGAAGAATTGATGCTTTTGAACTGTGGTGTTGGAGAAGACTCTTGAGAGTCCTTTGGACTGCAAGGAGATCCAACCAGTCCATTCTGAAGGGGATTAGCCCTGGGATTTCTTTGGAAGGAATGATGCTGAAGCTGAAATTCCAGTACTTTGGCTACCTCATGCAAAGAGTCGACTCATTGGAAAAGACTCTGATGCTGGGAGGAATTGGGGGCAGGAGGAGAAGGGGACGACAGAGGATGAGATGGCTGGATGGCATCACTGACTCGATGGACGCGAGTCTGAGTGAACTCCAGGAGTTGGTGATGGACAGGGAGGCCTGGCATGCTGCAATTCATGCGGTCACAAAGAGTTGGACACAACTGAGTGACTGAACTGAACTGAATGTTATGTCTTTAAAAATACATATACCTTAGTTAAAAATACTTTGTTGCAAAACAGGTTAAACATTATCTGATAGCTCAGGGGATCCTACAAACCTTCAATTTCTAAAAAGTATAAAATCTGTAAAGCATAATAAAATGAGATATATTTGTATTTCTATTAAGATGTTGACTTGCCTTTAACATTCCCAAGTTTCCTACAGCAAATATAACTGAATAAAGCCTGACTTTGTTAACAGATCAGGCCCTGAATATTCTTGCTGAATAGAATCCCCCAGAGCAACTTAATGCACAACTAATTTCAGAACTCAGCAGATAGAATCATCTCTTATTTCAAGTTTTTCTCTAGCATTGTTCACACAAAACAACATTAGGCAGATATGAGATTCATGGCCTTTTTTATACTTTGCCTATCTTTGCCTGGAAGTACTGCAGAGAAAAGAAATATAGTTAAGTGCTTGGATATCCTGCCCCCCTCCAACCTAGACAAAAATAAAAAAGAAGCATTGTTTTTGCATAACACTAAAAAAAAAGTCAGAGGTCTTTGTTTTTTGCAAGTGAAAATGATAAGTGGTCTTTTAAAATACTGGTATTCTGCTTTTGTTTCTCAAAAGTATAGCTCCATGTATGAGATGGATTGTGAGAAACTATATCACATGCCTTGTTGCTAATTTTAAGAGTCTGGGAAACCACAGTTGTAACTGAGTATATACTTGATTAAAAGTATATTTTAGGCAAGGTTGGGCAAATGTCTTCTCTTTTAATATTAACTCTTGATATATCTCCTAAAATAAACTGGATTTTATTTATTTTTTAGAGAAGAATTTATTTTCAAAAATTTTATTTCCTAGATAATAGAAACTTAGGTTCACATTAGCTATTTTCTCAATAATTGGTACTTTTTTGACAAGCCAATAATTTGATTGGCAATGTATTCCTTGCAAAGTTGAAATCACTTGAACAAAATTTTATCAATATCCATAGCCATTGCTAATCAAAAATAGCACATATGTTCTTTCTTTTTCTCTTAGTGATTACAAAATCTTCTTGGAAGAGTATTCCAAGTGGATGAATTACCACCGAGATCAAACTTATACTTTATTTTGAAATAGCAAGATACTCTACAAATCTTAAACTTTTAAAACATTGAAAGAATTTTTTCAAAATTAGTTTCAAGTTTTTCAGTAAATTTTGATATGTAAGTAGAATATAAACGTTAGTGTGCCTTTAGGCAAATGTATAACGTTTGTACACAATTTGTCCAGGGTTTAAATGACTTGAAATTTTGAGAAATGCTATTTACTGTTTTAAAAATATTAAAACAAAGGGTTATATTCATACTTTTTTCTAAAATTGCATTATTCATTGTGTGTTTTGTATTAATATCCCCAAATATGTTTATTGCTAAAACTTTTAGGTTGAAATGTAGAAGCACTAAGAAAGGTGACTTGGATTCATTTTTACTTTTTTTTTTTTTTTTTTGTGGAACAAGAGAATTTTTCCCAATGTGAAATGCACAGATAATTTAATGGAATTTACTTGATTTTCCCCTCTCAGGGTCTGACTTCAGAAAATCGAATTACAAAGTCATCATCACATCCTAGATTTATTACAACTGACCTGCAGGCAAGAGGAGAGAACTATTACATCGACACTTCGATTCCATGGATACATCTTAAATAGAGGGAGAATTCAAACAAGAATACAGGATAAACTATTCCCAAGCTCCAGGAAGCAGTCATGTGACTGAGCTGCACTTTTTACAGACAAATAAGGCAGTAGCCCTTCACATCAGCTTTCCGACAGTTTTTATACATATGCTTCTGTGGTACAGGAGAGAAATAACCAGAGCTCACAATGTACAGTTCTTATACGATTGTTACAGTGTGTGAACACTGTACACCCTTTTGTTTTCATAAAGATACACTGTAATAAACTCCTTGCCCTTGAGTTTATAGTTTATAATAATCTATGATTAATACACTAAAATTGCCTTTTTTATGTGGTCGTCCACATGAGAGAACGGTAAAATAAAATAATCATATTCATAAAGAAATATGTCCATCAGAGAGACCCCATTTTTCTCACTTTTTAAACATTTTGTTTTTTAACTTTTTTTTAAATTGGAGGATAATTGCTTTACAATATTGCATTGGCCTCTGCCATACACCAATAAGAATCAGCCACCAGTATACCTATGTCCCCTCCCTCCTGAGCCCTGCTGCCATCTCTCACCCCATCCCACACCTCTAGATTGTCACAGACCACTGGGTTGAGCTCCTTGTTTCACATAGCAAATTCCCACTTGCTATCTATTTTACATATGGTAATATAAGTGTTTCCATGCTATTTTCTCAATTTATCCCACCCTCTCCTTCCCTTGACATGGAATCTAGAAAGATGGTACTGATGAGCCTATTTGCAGGGCAGTAATGTAGATGCAGACTTTCAACGTAGAGAACAGACTTGTCACTGTGTTTTATAATTACTGTTGCTGGCTAGTCACTAAGTCGTGACTTTGCAACCCCATGAACTGTAACCCATCAGGCTCCTCTGTCCGTGGAGTTTCCCCAGTAGTACTGGATATATGAGGAAATGGCACATCCATTCACTTTTGGTGTGAGTCAAAGGGGGTGCAATCCCTTCAGAAGGGAATTTGGCAACAGCAATTGCATTTCTATATGTACTATCCCATTGGCTCTGCAATTCTTTATCTAGAAATTCATCCATAGATAAAACTGTACAAATGAACAAAAGCTGTTCCTTGCAATAATATTGCCAGGATTATTAATAAGTTTTGGAAAAAAAAGTCTACTTCTTGAGTCTTTGTTCTTAAAAACCACTCAAATTGCCTATGATAGCTTCTTTCTGGGAATGATATGCAAGTTATAATCATGTCACAAGATGTCTTGCTTTAATTCCTTCATATATTAGTATCTTTACCATCAGTTCTGAAATTAGCTGACTTAAAAAAGAGAAAGTCTACCACATTATTTCTGCTGTTTTTGTTGTCTTAAGAAACATTTGAAACTAATTAATTCATCAAATTCAGTGCCTCAAAATTTCATCTTCTCAATGTAAGAGTCACATAATATTACAGCATTTAATACTCCTATAAAATAAAAAAAAGAACACCAGTTGATATAAGGATGTTTTAAGCAAAATAAATAAATACAATTTACAGTTGTGAGTCAAAGTACAGTGGAAACAAGATTTCAGGACTTGACGGGATAAGAAGAGAGACAGGCAAAGTGAGATTCTTGACCTTGGCAAAGATTATCTTTTTTTTTCCTAATTCCTTCCTTATTAAGTATTTGACCTGCTTTCACATTCAAATCAAAAAATATCATGAAGACACAACTATAATTTGATTATGCAATGAACTGAAATTTGGAGACAAATTATGCCTCACAAAATGAAATCTGTTTAGATAATTCAGCTATCAACAGCTATTTCATGGTGTTCTCTACTTATCCATTACTTCGTTTAGTCTATTTTAAATCTAATTTCCCAAACCTTATTAACTATGGTGATTCAAAACTTGGGCAAAAATTATTAAATATATTAGAAACGATAAGTTCAGACGGCCACATATCATTTTTCCTAAACAAATCATCCAACCATTGTGTGTGTGTGCGTGTGCTCAGTCATGTCCAACTCTTTGTGACCATTAGCTGCTTTACAAATTTATTAGAATAAATATGATCATAAAAAAGCATACATCAATATTCAAGGATAACAGGTATGAAACCATAAGTGAATCAATTTCATATGAAGTTCAAATGTAAGTGGGCTGAAAAAAAAATCTCTTTTTAAAAAATAATACCAGAAAAAGGAAAATATGAATATATGAAATAATCTGGTAGAGCTTGAAACCTTATTAGCAAAGCTTTTTTTTTTTCTTGGAGATATATAATATTTATGTTTATCATACTTATTTTGACGAAATATTGAAAATCAGTTACTAGGTCTTTGGGGCTGACACTCCCCTCATCCCTAAAGCTAAGGGTTGAAAGCTGGCAGGTTGTGCAGAAATACAGCTACTATAATCTGCTAAGAAACAAGTCTGTCTGAAGGCAAATGCTTTAAGAGACCAAACTTCAGTTCTTCTTTAGATATTTTAGTTACCAAACATTCTCTTCTGTACACAGAGACAAACATGTCCCCCTTGTGTTTTCATTTTTACCATAAATATGCTTGTGATATAAAAGAAGAGACTGCACCGGACAAGCTGAACAAGCAAGGAAGAATGTATTCAATAAAGGAGGGGGGCAGTTGCAACGGGAGAGACACTGAAGGTAACTCAAGTGAAACAAAAAGCCGGAGGATTTTCGAAGGCTAGGATGTGCTAGTGAAATAGTACTAAAGGATACTCCAGGGAGGCCCATCAATGGAAATAGGCCATCTGTGTTTATCAACTGGCCCTTCTTGAAATTAGGCTTCCATCCTCCCCCAAAGACTGGGTGATAGAGACTCTTTCTCATCCCATGATTGTATTTCAAAGGACTGACTCTCAGGGCTTAAGAGGACATTTCTGGAATATGGAACATTTACATCTTAAACTGACAGAGAAAACATTTACAATTGCATGTTTTCCAAAATAAATGCTCTAAAGAAAGGAAGGTCGGGGGTCTATAGCAAGGAGGAAACGTGTAAACTTCAGTAAAAACTGAGGAGAGCATTACGGCCATTTTGATTGCACAAAATAGAAAGAATTAAAAATATTCATTCAGCTAACTTATTAGCGAAGATCCTTGTTAACATTTTGATGTTTGCCCTTTCAAGTTTCAATCACCATTTATTCATAAATAAATGATCAAGTTTTATAGTCCTTTCCAACCAATTTATAAGAGTCATAAAACAAGTAAAATAAGATGAAAATCTGCCTATATTGACTACAACAAAACAAGAACAGCATCTGCCCACACAAATTATGAGATTTTCACATGTCAGGCATTACACTAAGCCCTTTACTTAAATAATATGATTTAATTTCCCATGAAGCCCTGTAGCTACTATTTATACCCACAACTTACTTTTTTCTGATGAGAAAATTGGGGCTGAGAGATGCTGAGTAACTTGCCCAGAAGTATACAACTAAAAATCAGTTTTACAGCATTTACTTGAAGTTCATGCTGCTTGACTCCATCTGGCTGGTAACCTCTACACTCTATTTTCTCTTATAGATTCTTTAAGTACTTTGTTATCCAGCATCACTTTCCCTTAGCATCATGCCATTGCCATCCTCACAGGGCCAAGATTTTTAAATTACATTTCATGTTATATTTTCCATTTTACTTAAATTGTAGTTTTAAAAACATGCATTTGTGAAAGCTTTGAAATGTTCACTTGGGATTTAACATCTGAAACTTAGAATGTCTCTGGGCTAACAACCTAAGAACATCTGCCTTCTCCTTGGTTAACAAGTGAAACCTTTGGAATACAATTCTACTTCACAAAAATTATTATTTACTAAGGTTCCCATTCAGGAGATAGCTTTGCTTTTTCCAAATGCATGTAAATTACTAATATGAAAAGCCAATTACGCTCCTTATTATACTTCAGTCAAATTTAGTAATTCCCAGCACAGGTTTGTCCAAATCCAGGGGCTTAGAGAAAATCTAAAGGATTTTTATAAAATGCTACCAAAGTTCTCAAAGAAAATCAATTTAAATTCTCTTGTTAAATGTCTGATTCAGTACTCTGAGCAGCACAGTATTAAATTCAAGATTATAAACGGTAAAAACAATCGACTTCCCTGGTGGCTCAGACAGTTAAGAATATGCCTGCAATACAGGAGACCCAGGTTTGATACCTTGGTTGGGAAGGTCCCTTGAGGAAGGGAATGGCTACCCACTCCAGTATTCTTGCCTGGAGAATTCCACGGACAGAGGAGCCTGGCGGGCCACAGTCTATGGGATTGTAGAATCTGACATGACTGAGCAACTAGCACTTTCATTTTCAAAACAATTAAGGGTTATCCAGATTGTTAATACTGTTCTGTGTGAGGCACTGAGCTAGGAGTTGTGCATAAGAGAAGTCAACAAAGATGTTCAACTGGCTACTAGCACACGAAAGGAAAGAAGATATGGATGTAGTTGCCAACAAGGGTGACTTTCTTGTTAGTAACAGAAACTTGCTCAAAGTAGAGATGATTTCATGGAAGGGCATAGGATACTGCAATTTAAAGACCTGGCAGGAAGTGTGGTTAGGCTTCAGAAAGTACTGACAGTAGAAAAAAGAAAGTTTTGAATTTAGATGATTTTATCTGTCAATAGATTAGATGATTTTCATTTCTCCTTCTTTGGATACTCAAATGCCATTCTAGTATATCTTTCCATCATGCTTTTGTCTCTTTTGGAATGTATTAGACTCCAACATGTCCACTCCAGGCTCTGGCTTTACTGGGCTCAAAGTGACAGATTCTCTAACTTTAATTTCTATCTCAAAAAGGGAAAGAATATACCACACAAAACAAGGGCCAGGGTTCTAGCCAAGTCCCAGTTACCTGTAACAGAGGAGTGAGAGCTGTGGCTTACTCTCGTTTAGTAGAAGCTGCGAGTACAAGCAATTTGGAAAAAGGAAACAAGTCTTCTAAAAACTGGCTGTAGATCAGAGGAAAAAATATTTAGCACATGAAATTATTCAGTGGTATATACAAAACTTAATGTTCATCAGAGTAAGATAAATATGCAAGAGATGAGGATAAAATTGTTATGATAGTGAAAATGTAGGAGGTTATTTTTGGTCACATGTATATGAGTGTGTGTGTGTGTATTTGTGCGGATGTATATAAAGAATTGTAATATATAATATTCCATTTAAGTTGATAGTTCAAGCCAATATCATGAGATTTTTGTAATATAACATTTAAGGCTTCTCTGGTGGCTCAGGGGTAAAGAATCCACCTGCAATGCAGGAGATGTAGGAGATGCTGGTTCGATCCCTGGGTCATGAAGATTCTCTGGAGAAGGGCAAGGCAATCCACTCCAGTATTTTTGCCTGGAGAGTCCCATGGGCAGAGGAGCCTGGTGGGTTACAGTCCATGGTATTGCAAAGAGCTGGACACAACTGAGCAACACTTTCATAGCATTTAAAGTGAGTCTTAATAAAGCTATCAATACCGATCATTAAACGCTTATTTTTATGTCACTCTCATGAAACCTGTTATTACAATATGCCACTTAATTTTTAAAGCAAGATTATAAGATAGATACTGTTATTTTCCCCATCTTAGAGAAAGGGAAATTGGCCCTTAGGAGAAGGTAAGAATGTGGCTCAGCAGGTTCGATCTGCCCGCAACACAGGAGACGTAGGAGATGCGGGTTCAGTACCTGATTTAGGAAGATTTCTTGGGGGAATAAATGGCAACCCATGCCAACGTTCTTCCCTGAAAAACCCCACGGACAGAAGAGCCTGGTGGGCTAGGCCTTGGTGGTTGTAGAGAGTCAGACACAACTGAGCACAAGTATTAGTTGGAGGCCACATATCTAATAAGTTAGAGGGGCAGATTCTAACCCATGTTTCTTCACTAATTCTCTTACTCACTATGCATTATTGTCATTCCAATCCCTGATGATGGTAGCATTTTATTAGAGAGATAGAATCCTAACATGTCTTACTGAAGACTACAGAACAAAGTGAGAGGATAGCAAAATTCTGGACTACTTGGAACACCAAGCAGTTATTTTTTTGCTGAAACATGGAATGTGTAAGTGATACCAAGCCTAAAAGATAAATTTTGTGCTAAACATTGTGGGTCATGAAAACCATGTTTAGCAGGAGAGAACATTAATAGAATTTGTTACTGAGGGAAATTAATGTGATGATAGTGAGTTAGGTTTACAGTTTGGGTTGGAAGGTAGAATAACATGTCATATCGATTTGGCAAGGAGAGCAATGCATTGTCCTGACAAGACCATCTACTACAGCCCGCTTTATTAGATAATATAAATAACGAGCATCTTGTAGTCATACATGAATGCACTTGGATTGCCAAGAGATCAGCTAAAGTCTAACAAGGTGGAAAGTTGTCAAAATAAGTGAGCGTGTAAGCTTCAGGCCTCTATTACAGTTTCTTGTCTATCAGCTGTTATTTCAGGAAAAAAAAAAAAAAGGAAAAACTTGAAAAATACTAGTCTTTAAATTCTCTACCTAAATGTAAGACAATTTTCTTCAACTCCCTATCCATTAGCACGTCTGTTTGACTCTACTTCTAAATTATAGCTTATATTAATAGCTTTTTTGATCCAATACTTCCACTCTAACCCAAGCTATCATCATATCCTTTCAAACATCATAGAAACTTTCTAGCTGGGCTCTCACCTGCCAATTTCATTCTCCCTCACATTTACCCACTATTCATAAAGCAAACAGAGAAATCATTTAAAATATCTTTAGACTAAGCCTCTTTTCTGATTAAAACTTATCAGTGATTTAGAAACGATCATCAACTAAAATCCAAATCCTTCAAATAGTCTGTGACTCTATACATGATTTAAACACTTTATCCCTCTCCAGCTTTATATTTTATCATTTTCCCTATCCTGGTTATTCCATTCTATTGTTCTTCAGCTCAGCTGGCTTCTTTCTATTGCTTTAGTGCTCCATAATCTTTTTGAACTCAGGAATCATGCCCTTTCTGGAATATCTTCTTTTTTTCCTTGAAGTGAAGTGAAGTGAAGTCACTCAGCAGTGTCTGACTCTTTGTGACCCTGTGGACTGTAGCCCACCAGGCTCCTCCGTCCATGGGATTCTCCAGGCAAGAATACTGGAGTGGGTTGCCATTTCCTTCTCCAGAGATGCTAATATATTCTCATCTTCAGAACACAAGATCCCACAGTCAGAGATGTATACATGACCAATTAAAAATAATCATCACCTCCTTCCCCCAGTCACTAGTACATCAAGGAAGAATAATTAACTAGTAAAGGGCAAAAACACTCTGGAGTTTTCCAGATCAAAGAAAGAACATGTACAAAGTTCCATACACAGAAGTGCACCTATAAGGCTACAGAATACAGTTGCAAGCAGATTAGGGGTAAAAAGTAGGCAAAGGTAAGTGAGGAGACAGGAGACATAAGATGGGATCTGCAGAGTTTTTTAGGTCAACATAAGCAGGTTAAGCATTATTTTGAACTATAAAGAGGTACTTGGGAAGGAAGGTAATGGATGCTCTAAGCAGAGAAGTGGGATATAGATATAAGGGCATTTTAGAAAGATAAGTTTGGCTGCTGGGGGGTGGGGTGGGGAATGGGGCATAAAATGGGAGCTAAAAAAACTAACCAAGCAGGAGATGATGGGTCCTGACCTAAGATGAGAAGCAGTGTGATGAGGGGTTAGCAGAGGGGGAATACTTAGACAGCAGAACTAATTGTTGGGATATTACTCATCAATTAAAGATCTATTTGTACTCTTGACACTACTATTTTCAAAACAAATAATTTGTTTCAGTAAGATATTTTCCTTTGGCTAAGGCCATTAGTGGTCTAATTAAACAAGAAACTTTGCTCTGATCATGATAAAGAAATGTTGTAAATAGACACATGTATTTTATTTTTAAGAGCTAAAATGAGAGGAAGCAGTTAAACCTCAGACCCTTAGGGAAAATAAAACTAAGCTTGTTATCAGGCACTGGAGATTTTAGAGCAGTTAGTCAGGTCAAAGATGTTTAGTCCACAATGAAAACTAGACACTCCTCAAACGACAATGTTGCTGAAGACTTCAGAATGAAGCAGCTGAGTATTGTTGTTACTGTTCTTGGAATTTTTGCTTGCATTTGTTTTTGAAGGTTTAAAAACATGATATCTCTCTTCTTTAAAAATGCTTTTAGTTGTCATACATGATAAAATTTAAGGCAGAGTCAAATATCATAATCCCAGAAAGAAGAAAGAAACAACTACTCCCATTTATAAAGTTCAATTTCAAGAGTGACATCACCAAGATGGAGACATGGGAGACTTCAGCCTTTATTTCCCTTTCTCCCTTACAAAGTTTAACAACTGGACAGCTATCCATGAACAAAAACAGCTCTGAGAGAGCTCTACAGTCCACATAAGAAATTCCAGCAACATAACAGAACTAAAGACTTGAGAATAACAGTACAAACAAGGGAAGAAGTTGGGTTTGTTTTGCCTGCAACACCTTATTCCCTAAGTTGGCACTGCTCGGCATGAAAACTGAACTCCCTATCTAGGAAGAGTGTATAGAGGTTGAAGTATAAGTTCTGTCTTTGCTGATGACATATTCCTGTACATAGGAAATCCCAAAGACTACCAAAAACCTATCAGACATAATAAATGAATTCAGTGAAGTTTCAAGATACTAAATTAATGTGCAAAAATCAATTGCACTGCTATACACCACCGAAGAATTGATGCATTTGAACTGTGGTGTTGGAGAAGACTCTTGAGCGTCCCTTGGACTGCAAGGAGATCCAACCAGTCCATTCTGAAGGAGATCAGCCCTGGGATTTCTTTGGAAGGAATGATGCTGAAGCTGAAACTCCAGTACTTTGGCCACCTCATGCAAAGAGTTGACTCATTGGAAAAGACTCTGATGCTGGGAGGGATTGGGGGCAGGAGGAGAAGGGGACAACAGAGGATGAGATGGCTGGATGGCATCACTGACTCGATGGACGTGAGTCTGAGTGAACTCCAGGAGTTGGTAATGGACAGGGAGGCCTGGTGTGCTGCGATTCATGGGGTCGCAAAGAGTCGGACATGACTGAGTGACTGAACTGAACTGAACACTAATAATGAGCTATTTAAAAGAGAAATAAAGAAGGCAATCTAGCTTATAATATCATCAGAAACAATAAAGTTCTTATGAATAAATTTAAACAAGGAAACAAAAGATTTATATAAAAAATACAGGATGTTGAAGAAAGAAATGAATACACAAATAAGTGGAAAGATAGCTTATATTCACATTCAGAGAATTAACATCATTAAAATGTCCATACTACCCAAAGTCATCTATAGATTCAATTGCAATTCCTATAAAACTTCCAATGACATTTTTCACAGTAACAGAAAAGCAATGAAATACATATGTATAACTATAACAGTCTCAAAATAGACAAAGTATTCATCAGCTAGAACAAAGTTAGAGGTAGCAAACTTCCTGATTTCAAACTATATTACAAAATTATAGTAATCAAAACATGGCATTAAAACAGACACATAGACCAATGGACACTGACAAAAAATAGACATACCGATCCATGGAACATATTCAAGACCTCAGAAACAAATGCACACACATGTGGCCAACTAATATTAGATAAGGAAGCCAATGATTCCGTACAGGGAAATAAGATTCTCTAATAAATGGTATTAGAGAAAGTAGATATTCATAAGCAAAGTAGTGAAGTTGGATTCCTATTCTACACTACATATAAAAATTAACTCAAAATGGGTTGAAGATTTAATGTGAGACCTGAAACCACAACTCCCAAAAGAAAGCAGAGAGAATAATCTTGATAAGAGTCTTGGCAATGACTTTATGGCTATGCCATCTAAAACATAAGCCACAATGCAAAAATCAACAAACAGTAGTACATTAAACCATTAAACTAAAAATCTTCTCCACAACAAAAGAAACAGTCAACAATATTAAAAGGCAATGTATGAAATGAAAGAAACTATTGACAAACTGGGCTTCCCAGGAGGCACTAGTGGTAAAGAACCCACCTACCAATGCAGGAAATACAAGAGATGCAGGTTCTATCCCTGGGTTGGGAAGATTCTCTGAAGAAGGGCATGGCAACTCACTCAAGTATTAATACCTGGAGAATTCAATGGACAGGTGGGCTACAGTCCATAGGATCAATAAGAGTCAGACACTACTGAAGTGACTTAGCACACACATATATATGACAAAGGGTTAATACGCAAAATACATAAGAAATCCATAAACATCAAGAATAAGAAATGAACAACCTGATTTTTAAAATGGGTAGCAGACTTGAATAGACATTTTCCCAAAGAAAGCAGACAAATGTTCAACAAGTATGAAAATATACTTAGAATTACTAATAATCATCGAAAGCAAAAAATGCAATGAGATATCACTTCTAACCTGTTAGAATAGGTATTATCAAAAAAGAAAGAAAGAAATGCTGTTGAAGATGTAGAGAGAAGGGAATCCTGATGCTCTGCTGGTGGGAATGTAAACTGACACAACCTTTGTGGAAAACAGTATCGTGATTTTTTCAGAAAATTAAAAATAGAAGTGCAATTTGATTCAGCAGTATTATTTCTTAGTAATTATCCAAAGAACATGAAATTATTATCTCAAAGACTTATCTGCACTTCCATATTCTTTGCAGCATTGTCCACAATAGTCATGACATGGAAACAACTCAAGTATCCAACAAAGGAATGAATGGGAAAAAATCATTGTATATACAATGCAACAGGACATCCGCTCATTTGTGACAACATGAACGGATCTTAAGGGCACTATGTTAAGTGAAACAAATCAGACAAAGAAAGAAAAATACTGTGTGATCCTACTTACACATGGAATCTAAAAACATCAAACTCATAGAAACAGAGAATAGAAAGGTAACTGCTGAGGACTGAGAGTTGGGATGAGAAATGAGAAATGAGGAGATGTTGGTCAAAGCATAAAAACTTTCAGCTATAAGTTGAATCAGTTCCAGGGATATAATATATGGTGTGGTGATTAGAGTAGCATTATTATATTATACACTTGAAAGCTGCTATGAGTAGAGCTTTCATGTTCCCACCATAACAACAAAAAATTATAAATACATGAAGTGAAGGATGTAACTAACCTTATTGTGGTAAACACTGTGCACCATATATGGATATTGAGTTCACATTGTTTACCTTAAGATTATTTCATGTTATATGCCAGTTATGTCAATAAAGCTGGAAAAAACATCAATGAAGTTCCAACTTCAAAATAACAACATTAAGAAAAAAATTATTTTAAATTTCAAAGGAAATTTGTGAATGGCAAAATAACATATTCCAGATAACTGTATATAGGCTGTCTAACTTGATAATCAAACTTAGAGTAACATAGAATTCCTACAATAAGGCATGAATAGTTGGTTGAATAGGCTATCTTCCCTGAATACTAAGTCCCTCGGTTAAACTTGTAAAAAAGTTGAAAAGCAGACAACTCTTAAGATCTTAGAGAAGAGCTTGGCAATCTGTATAATTGTATAATTGACAGATCATAAGCTTCAGAAGGGCTTCCCTGGTGGCTCAGACGGTAAAGCGTCTGCCTGCAGTGCAGGAACCCGGGTTCAATTTCTGGGTCAGGAAGATCCCCTGGAGAAGGAAATGGCAATCCACTCCGGCACTCTTGCCTGGAAAATCCCATGGACGGAGGAGCCTGATAGGCTACAGTCCATGGGGTCGCAGAGTCAGACACAACTGAGCGACTGACTTCACTCACACACTCAAGCTTCAGAAAACAGAGGTGGAAAGAAGGGCTGAATGTTTATTATGGAGTTCTAGAAATCTGACTAGTAACCTCATCAAGGTACAGGGGTGTTATCTGTGAAAATGGGCACTGGCTACAAAAGTAACTTATGGAATTATTCCATCTCTAAAAAAAATGTTTTTTTTTTAATCATCGATTAGTTTTACCTATTCTAGAACTGGCAACTCTCATACATGTTTGGTAGGAATACAATATGAAACAACCACTTCAGAAACAGGTTAGGCAAGTTTTTATAAAAGTAAAACAGTATTTATCCTATGATATAGCAATTCATTCCTAAGTATTTACTCAAAATAATTTGAAATAGACATCAGTTCAGTTCAGTTTGGTTCAGTCGCTCAGTCGTGTCCGACTCTTTGCAACCCCATGAATCGCAGCACGCCAGGACTCCCTGTCCATCACCAACTCCCAGAGTTCACTCAGACTTACATCCATTGAGTCAGTGATGCCATCCAGCCATCTCATCCTCTGTCGTCCCCTTCTCCTCCTGTCCCCAATCCCTCCCAGCATCAAAGTCTTTTCCAATGAGTCAACTCTTCGCATGAGGTGGCCAAAGTACTGGAATTTCAGCTGTAGCATCATTCCTTCAAAAGAACACCCAGGGCTGATCTCCTTCAGAATGGACTGGTTGGATCTCCTTGCAGTCCAAGGGACTCTCAAGCGTCTTCTCCAACACCACAGTTCAAATGCATCAATTCTTTGGTGCTCAGCCTTCTTCACAGTCCAACACTCACATCCATACATGACCACTGGAAAAACCATAGCCTTGACAAGACGGGCCTTTGTTGGCAAAGTAATGTCTCTGCTTTTGAATATGCTATCTAGGTTGGTCATAACTTTCCTTCCAAGGAGTAAGCGTCTTTTAATTTCATGGCTGTAGTTACCATCTGCAGTGATTTTGGAGCCCAAAAAAATAAATTCTGACACTGTTTCCACTATTTCCCCATCTATTTCCCATGAAGTGATGGGAGCAGATGCCATGATCTTCATGTTCCGAATGTTGAGCTTTAAGCCAACTTGTTCACTCTCCTCTTTCACTTTCATCAAGAGGCTTTTTAGTTTCTCTTCACTTTCTACCATAAGGGAGGTGTCATCTGCATATCTGAGGTGATTGATATTTCTCCCAGCAATCTTGAGTCCAGCTTGTGCTTCTTCCAGCCCAGCGTTTCTCATGATGTACTCTGCATAGAAGTTAAATAAGCAGGGTGACAATATACAGCCTTGACGTACTCCTTTTCCTATTTGGAACCAGTCTGTTGTTCCATGTCCAGTTCTAACTGTTGCTTCCTGACCTGCATACAGATTTCTCAAGAGGCAGGTCATCCACAAAATTAAATTGAAAAGAACTTGCACAAAATATTTAAAGTCAGTTTATCATAACATCCAAATAAGTAATAATTTCCCACCAATTCAAACTGCTAAATAAACATAAAATATATACAAATAATAAAATAGTAACACACACTATGAACAATTGCTCTCTGCAAAGATATGAGCACATTACAAAGTCATTTTGATGAGCTCAAGAAGCTGAACAAAAGATATAAAAATCTACATTTGCACCTATAAGGAGAATTGAGATGATGGGGATATCCTATGTATTGATAGTAGTGCTGATCACAGGCATTCATCAAAATTAAAGATATGCAGTCTACTATACAAAAATTTTACCTCCCCATCCAAGAAAAGAACTATACACAAAAGGAGCACGGATTAGGAGTATTTCAAATTAGAGAGGACCAGAAAAGATGCAGGTAACTGTGATCTCTGATCCCTGTTTGGATTCTAGTCCCAGGAAAAAAACAGTTCTAAAAGATATTATTAATACAATTGATGAAATTTGAATATGGGCATTAGAAAACAGTGCTATCTCAATCTTTAATTTTCTGTATTGGTAACTTTTATGTTTATGTCAGACGCTCAAAATTCTCCAAACCAGGCTTCAACAACATGTGAACCGTGAACTTCCAGATGTTCAAGCTGGTTTTAGAAAAAGCAGAGGAACCAGAGATCAAATTGCCAACATCTGCTGGATCATTGAAAAAGCAAGAGAGTTCCAGAAAAATATCTACTTCTTTTCTATTGACTATGTCAAAGCCTTTGACTGTGTGGACCACAACAAACTCTGGAAAATCCTGAAAGAGATGGGAATACCAGACCACCTGACCTGCCTTTTGAGAAATCTGTATGCAAGTCAGGAAGCAACAGTTAGAACTGGACATGGAACAACACACTGTTTCCAAATAGGAAAAGGAGTACATCAAGGCTGTATACTGTCATCCAGCTTATTTAACTTATATGCAGATTACATCATGAGAAACACTGGGCTGGAAGAAGCACAGGCTGAAATCAAGATTCCTGGGAAAATTATCAATAACCTCAGATATGCAGATGACACCACCCTTATGGCAGAGAGTGAAGAAGAACTAAAAAGCCTCTTGATGAAAGTGAAAGAGGAGACTGAAAAAGTTGGCTTAAAGCTCGACATTCAGAAAACGAAGATCATGGCATCTGGTCCCATCACTTCATGGCAAACAGATGCGAAAACAATGGTAACAGTGACAGACTATTTTTGGGGGCTCCAAAATCACTGCAGATGGTGACTGCAGCCATGAAATTAAAAGACACTTGCTCCTTTGAAGGAAAGTTATGATCAGCTTAGACAGCATATTAAAAAACATAGTCATTACTATACCAACAAAGGTCTGTCTAGTTGAGGCTATGGTTTTCCAGTAGTCATGTATGGATGTAAGAGTTGGACCATAAAGAATGCTGAGCACCAAAGAACTGATGCTTTAGAACTGTGGTGTTGGAGAAAACTCTTGAGAGTCCCTTGGACTGCAAGGAGATACAACCAGTCTATCCTAAAGGAAATCAGTCCTGAACGTTCATTGGAAGGGCTGATGTTGAAGCTGAAACTCCAATGCTTTGGCCCCCTGATGTGAAAAACTGACTCATTGAAAAGACCCTGATGCTGGGAGGGATGGGGGCAGGAGGATAAGGGGACGACAGAGGATGAGATGGTTGGATGGCAATACCGACTCAATGGACATGAGTTTGGGTAAACTCTGGGAGTTGGTGATGGACAGGGAGGCCCAGTGTACTGCAGTCCACTGGGTCACAAAGAGTCAGACATGACTGAGCGACTGAACTGAACTGAACTAAAGACAATGTTCCTACTCTTCAATAATTCACACTCGATTTATAGGGACATGAGGTCTCCAACTTACTCTTAAATGGTTAGAGGAAAAAATACAATTGAATTTCTAGAGAAAGAAAACTGACAAACAAAATAATAGAAATACAAACAACTGGTGAATTGGATATATCATAGTTCTTTGTACTATTCTTATAAATATTTATAATTCTTATATATACATATATAAACATATATATCTTTAAAATATAAATTTAAAATTATATTAAAATAAAAAGTACCCACACACAACACCAAGGAAAAGTGACAAATGTGAAATTGAAATTTCACTGTTCTAAGGGATATACATTATACGCCAGAGTTAATTTGGGCACAACTCCTTTCAGACACTATTTCACAATTTATATATCACAGACAGAACAGAATATCAGACAAGCTTCTCTGAACTGTGCTTAAACTTATGGTTATTTTTCTGGAAGTGGTATATACTGAAATGGACAATTTATTTTTGGAAAATAGCTTTCAAAGGTGATGATTATAACAGTAGTTTAAGAGTAAGTGATTCTTTTCTATTTTAATAACAAGACCAGTTGCCTCCAGGGATGACCAGCCATCCCTAAAGAGAAAGCATTTCATCTATACAAAGAAATGCATCTCTTTCTAGTTTTAGTACTTCAGGTTAGCATGTGTGCAATTAATTGAACTTAGTATAAGGTCATTAAAAAGGATATATAGAGAAAGGGAATTAAAACATAGTCCTAGCATACATTATTTGAAATAGTGACTGTGTCAGCCACAACACTTTTTACCTATACCAGTTAAGATGGTATTGAAAGATTTAGATTTCATGAGAATGTTAACACCTTACTATGTTAACTGTATACCACTTGAATCAGTCCAATTACATGCTCACAGTTATTTAGCTAATATAGAGCAATAAAAACTACAAGTAGTCATACTGACTCAAGTGATTTTCCAACAAAATGAGTACATAACAAATCAATATTAAAATACTTTCATTGGAATCTCAGGCTCCCGCATTTAAGGCAGGAGATAGGATAGACGGGCCAGCAGCTCATTAGGGAGAAAGTTGTATGGGTCTAAAAAGTTGAAAAGAGTTTTGTGTACCTAAATATTCCCTAGCTAAAGACACCCTAAGTGAGTATATCTTAAAATAGACCTTCTTTTTTAGCCCTTGATTATCACCCATCATAAAACTTCATAATACTAAAAATTTGATGAAAATAAGAAGGTCAGGGAAAAATGACACAAATCTAGTTAAATGAGGATGATAATAATAGATCCAGATTTTTATCTTATCTTGAATAGTCCAATTTTAAACATTTAATAATTTCATGGAGTCTGCCATACTCTAAAAGAGCCAATTTTTTATTATCAGTTCAGTTCTGTTGTTCAGTCTTGTCCAACTCTTTGCGACCCCATAGACTGCAGCATGCCAGGCCTCCCTATCCAGTGCCAGCTCCTGGAGTTTGCTCAAACTCATGTCCATTGAGTTGGTGATGCCATCCAACCATCTGATTCTCTGTCCTTCCCCTCTCCTCCCACCTTCAATCTTTCCCAGCACCAAGGTCTTTTCAAATGAGTCAATTCTTTGCATCAGCTGGCCAAAGTCTTGGAGTGTCAGCTTCAGCATCAGTCCTTCCAATGAATATTCAGGACTGATCTCCTTTACCATGGACTGGTTGTTTCTCTTTGCAGTCCCAGGGGCTCTCAAGAGTCTTCTCCAACACTCCAGTTCAAAAGCATCAATTCTTTAGTGCTCAGCTTTCTTTATAGACCAATTCTCGTATCCATACATGACTACTGGAAAAACCATAGCCTTGACTAGACGGACCTTTGTTGGCAAAGTAATGTCTCTGCTTTTTAAAATGCTGTCTAGGTTAGTCATAACTTTTCTTCCAAGGAGCAAGCGTCTTTTAATTTCATGGCTGCAGTCACCATCTGCAGTGGTTTTGGAACCCCCCAAAATAAAGTCTACCACTGTTTCCCCATCTATTTGATGGGACCAAATGCTATGAGCTTAGTTTCCTGAATGTTATGCTTTAAGCCAACTTTTTCACTCTCCTCTTTCACTATCATCAAGAAGCTCTTTAGTTCTTCTTCATCTCCTGCCATAAGGGTGGTGTCATCTGCATATCTGAGGTTATTGAGATTTCTCCCAGCAATCTTGATTCCAGCTTGTGCTTCATACAGCCCAGCTTTTCTCATGATGTACACTGCATATAAGTTAAATAAGTAGGGTGATAATATACAGCCTGAAGTACTCCTTTTCCTATTTGGAACCAGTCTGTTGTTCCATGTCCAGGTCTAACCATGTCCAGTTGCTTCCTGACATGCATACAGATTTCTCAAGAGTCAAGTCAGGTGGTCTGGTATTCCCATCTCTTTCAGAATTTTCCAGAGTTCATTGTGGTCCACATAATCAAAGACTTTGGCATAGTCAATAAAGCAGAAGTAGATGTTTTTCTGGAAATTCCTTGCTTTTTTTGGTGATGCAACAGATGTTGGCAATTTGATCTCTGATTCCTCTGCCTTTTGTTAATCCAGCTTGAACCATGGAATTTCATATTTCATGTACTGTTGAAGCCTGGCTTGGAGAATTTTGAACATTACTAGCATGTGAGATGAGTGCAATTGTGCGGTAGTTTGAGCATCATTGGCATTGCCTTTCTTTGGGATTGTAATGAAACCTGACCTTTTCTAGTCCTGTGGCTACTGCTGAGTTTTCCAAATCTGCTGGCACATTGAGTGCAGCACTTTCGCAGCATCATCTTTTAGGATTTGAAACAGCTCAACTGGAATTCCATTACCTCCATTAGCTTTGCTCATAGTGAAGCTTCCTAAGGCCCACTTGACTTTGCATTCCAGAATATCTGGCTCTAGGATGGTGATTACACCATCTAGATTACTTGGGTCATGAAGTTCTTTTTTGTACAGTTCTTCTGTGTATTTTTGCCACCTCTTCTTAATGACTCCTGTTTCTTTTAGGTCCATACCATTTCTATCCTTTATTGTGCCCATCTTTGCATGAAATGCTCCCTTGGTATTTCTAATTTTCTTGAAGAGATCTCTAGACTTTTTGTTTTCCTCTATTTCTTTGCACTGATCACTGAGGAAGGCTTTCTTATCTTGCCTTGCTATTCTTTGGAAACCTGCATTCAAATGGGTATATCTTTCCTTTTCTCCTTTGCCTTTCACTTCTCTGTTATCACAGCTATTTGTAAGCGCTCCTCAGTAAACCGTTTTGCATTTTTGCATTTCCTTTTCTTGCGGATGGTCTTGATTCCTGTCTCCTGTACAATGTCACAAACTTCTGTCCATAGTTCTTCAGGCAGTCTATCAGATCTAATCCCTTGAATCTATTTGTCACTTTCACTATATAATCGTAAGGGGTTTGATTTAGGTTATACCTGAATGGTCTAGTGATTTTCCCTACTTTCTTCAATTTAAATCTGAACTTGGCAATAAGGAGTTCATGATCTGAGCCACAGTCAGCTCCTGGTCTTGTTTTTGGTAACTGGATAGAGCTTCTCCATCTTTGGCTGCAAAGAATATAATCAATCTGATTTCGGTGTTGACCATCTGGTGATGTCCATGTGTAGAGTCTTCTCTTGTGTTGTTGGAAGTGGGTGTTTGCTATGACCAGTGCATTTTCTTGGCAAAACTCTTAGCCTTTGCCCTGCTTCATTCTGTACTCCAAGGCCAAATTTGCCTGTTACTCCAGGTATTTCTTGACTTCCTACTTTTGCATTCCAGTCCCCTATAATGAAAAGTACATCTTTTTTGGTGTTAGTTCTAGAAGTTCTTGTAGGTCTTCATAGAACCATTCAATTTCAGCTTCTTCAGCATTACTGATCAGGCAGAGACTCGGTTTACTGTGATATTGAATGGTTTGCCTTGGAAATGAATAGACATCATTATAATCAAATAATATATTTGAACTTGAGATGATTCAAATTTGCAAATTTAACATAATCTGTATTTTCCATCCTGACCCAAATCCAATGAAATGAGACAACACAACTTTATGATACAAAATTAAACAGTGGAAAACAATAAAACAAAAATGAGACTGATTATTTTGACCATTTCAGAAAGATAATAAATTAAGGGAAATCATTCAGTAGGCAATTGGAACACAAAACATTTGCAGAAAAATACAGTCTTCAAGGTGAGAAAGTTTCCAGGTAACATGCAAAGTCAGAGTCAATAAGAGAGCTTCACAGCAACCCAAAAAGTGAATCACTGAAGAATTGCATTTTGAGTAACTATGCTGCCCAGCATCTTGTATTGAACAGTGGACCACAGTGGTATTTACTCCTATTTTAGGATGGGATACAGACATTGAGAGCAGAGAGCTATAAAAACGAGCCCAGACAGTTGCTGGCTTTTAGGAGAAGCAAGAAGCCCTCACCTTCAAAATAAAACTTATCAGAAACCTCACATAATGACACAGCCTGATCTCCTACATTACTATCAGAGATAGAATAAGATCCGTTGAACTACCATCCAAAGACCAGGCAGCAGGAACTTGCAAACACAAAAATTACTCCCTGCCAAGAATCATCATGACTGAGAAGAGTGCCATGAAAATCTTTGCACTGAACTTGAAAAACTGCGATTATCATTATCAATATTCATTACTAGGCAACAATGGAGCAATATCATTAATGGTCTGAGGGAAAATGATTTTGAATCTTAAATTTTATACTTTATTAAATCAGCATTCATATTTGAGTGCAAAATACAAATATTTTTGAAGTTATTGGAATTAAAATATAAAATAGACTTGCTTCTGCTTAAAATGTAGAAATCTGACAATGTCATTATTCCCAACAACCAGGAGAAAAGGGATAGAAAATTTCAGTGAAATAAATTCCCTTTAATTTCATGCTCTGATTCGTTTTGTTAGCTGTATTGGTTATTATATTAGTCTCCTATGGCTGCTGTAATAAACTTCCACAAACTTGGTGGCTTGAAAACAAGAGAAATGTACTATCTCCCTTTCTGGCAGCCAGAAGTCTGTAATCAGTTTCACTGGGCTGAAATCAGTGTGCTGAGAGGCCCAAGCATTCTCCACTGGGCCTTGGGGAGAATGTGTTCTTTTTTACTTCCAGCTTCTGGTAGCCACCAATCTTCCTGGATTGTGGCTGCATGACTCCAGCCTCTGCCTCCGTGATGAGAGTGATGACTCAGGAGAGGAAGCTTTTCTCTGTGAGGTCAAATTTCTCTCTATCTCTCCTTATAAGGATCCATATGATTGCATTTTCGGTGCCAAAGAATTGATGCTTTTGAACTGTGGTGCTGGAGAAGATTCTTGAGAGTCCCATGGACTGTAAGGAGATCCAACCATTCAATCCCAAAGGAAATCAGTCCTGAATAAATGGAAGGACTGATGTTGAAACTGAAACTCCAATACTTTGGCCACCTGATGCAAAGAACCAACTCATTGGAAAAGACCCTGACGCTGGGACAGATTGACGGTGGGAGGAGAAGGGGAGGACAGAGGATGAGATGGTTGGATAGCATCACTGACTCAATGGACATGAGTTTGAGTAGGCTCCGGGTGTTTGTGAGGGACAGGGAAGCTTAGCATGCTGCAGTCCATGGGATCACAAAGAATTGGACACGACTTAGCAACTGAACTGAAGTGATGATTGCATTTGCCCTTTACGTGCTGCAGCAGTAAAGAATCTGCCTACCAATGCAGGAGATATGAGATGCAAGTTCGATCCCTGGGTTGGGAAGATCCTCTGGGGTAGGAAATGGCAACCTGCTCTAGCATTCTTTCCTAGAAAATTCCATGGACAGAGGAGCCTGTGTGTTAAAGTCCATGGAGTTGCAAAGAGTTGTACATGACTGAGCATGCACAGAAACACACACATACACACACACACACACACAGAGGACAAAGTCCCCATGTCAAGACACTTAATTTAATCACAACTGCAATGGTCCTTTAAGCATAAAAGATACCAAATATAGACTGCAGGGATTAGAATCTGATATTTTGGGGGACAATTATTCAGCTGACTACACTTGTCATTTGATTTCTTCATTGTTTTGGCATTTTACTCTGAGGATCACTCTGAGTGGAAAGTCTTTATTTTTATTTCTGTTCGTTCCTTTATTTTTTTCTACTCTTTCTTTTATCATTTTTTAAGTTACCTATCCCAGGGTTCTCATGTTAATCAGGTTTCCTTGTTGTAACTGGACTTTGCGCCCCTTTATGTTATGTCTAATATCCCTGGGACTCTATGGTTCTTACTTTCCCTGACTGGCAACTTGTTAAAAGCAGTACACGGTTGGTGGTTTGCCACTGTTGAAGTTATATGTTGTATCTCCTTTCTTTCCAGCATGGGGAAGTCTAATTTAAGGCCACATTTCCAGCAGAGTTTTAGACTCTGTCTGAGCACTTTACATTTATTTCTCTTTACTTTGCAATTTGGGGGATATGTTTTTTTGCTTTAGGATCCAGAATCTACCAGGACTCTGTTATGTTTTGTGTTTCTGACCTATGTGTAATCTGTTGAGATATTTATTTCATTTGGAACCCAGTTACATCATTTGTTGTCTATGTTCATACTGTACTTGGCTCTGCCATGTGTTTGAAGCAGAGAACTGCATCATAACCTAGACTTGTCGCATCATCTGGACCAGAAATTCTAGCTCTTTCTATTAACTTGTGCTCTTCACCAGTATTAACTTAAAAAAAAAAAAAAAAACTAATGTAATGAATTATCACAAATTATCCTGCTTGAAATACATTCATGCTAGTGCAAGATCTATTTCCTTAGATGATCCACTGGAATTTAGCATTAGTTATAGGCTCTTAAAATGTTATCTTAATATTTGAGAGAATTCTGGTAGAAATCCAGTCCTCCAGAAGTTTCTAAGACTCCCGCATAAGATAATGTAGAGCTCTTGTTTTTTTCTCCCCTGGGAGCCAAATAAAGATTCAGTTCAGTTCAGCTGCTCAGTCGTGTCCTACTCTTTGCGATCCCATGAATCGCAGCATGCCAGGCCTCCCTGTCCATCACCATCTCTCAGAGTTCACTCAGACTCATGTCCATCGAGTCCGTGATGCCATCCAGCATTCTCATCCTCTGTCATCCCTTTCTCCTCCTGCCCTCAACCCCTCCCAGCATCAGAGTCTTTTCCAAAGAGTCAACTCTTTGCATGAGGTGGCCAAAGTACTGGAGTTTCAGCTTTAGCATCATTCCTTCCAAAGAAATCCCAGGGCTGATCTCCTTCAGAATGGACTGGTTGGATCTCCTTGCAGTCCAAGGGACTCTCAAGAGTCTTCTCCAACACCACAGTTCAAAAGCATCAATTCTTCGGTGCTCAGCCTTCTTCACAGTCCAACACTCACATCCATACATGACCACTGGAAAAACCATAGCCTTGACTAGACAGACCTTAGTTGGCAAAGTAATGTCTCTGCTTTTGAATATGCTATCTAGGTTGGTCACAACTTTTCTTCCAAGGAGTAAGTGTCTTTTAATTTCATGGCTGCAGTCACCATCTGTAGTGATTTTGGAGCCCAAAAAAATAAAGTCTGACACTGTTTCTACTGTTTCCCATCTATTTCCCATGAAGTAATGGAACCAGATGCCATGATCTTCATTTTCTGAATGTTGAGCTTTAAGCCAACTTTTTCACTCTCCTCTTTCACTTTCATCAAGAAACTTTTTAGTTCCTCTTCACTTTCTGCCACAAGGGTGGTGTCATCTGCATATCTGAGGTTATTGATATTTCTCCCGGCAATCTTGATTCCAGCTTGTGTTTCTTCCAGTCCAGCGTTTCTTATGATGTACTCTGCATAGAAGTTAAATAAGCAGGGTGACAATATACAGCCTTGACGTACTCCTTTTCCTATTTGGAACCAGTCTGTTGTTCCATGTCCAGTTCTAACTGTTGCTTCCTGACCTACTTACTAATTAATGTTTGCAGTCCAACTTAGAAAACAAATTTAATACCCTGCCAGCCTATCATCTATAGCAATTATAATAGTATGCAGACCTTAAAGAAGTATCCTTTAAAGAAAAAATATTCTATAATACAAACCCATGAGCACCAGGATATATGAGTAGATCCACCAGAAACAATTATGCTGCTAAAATCTCGGCATCAGTCATGAAGTTAAAGGTGCAGATGGTCATGATATTTTTGAAGCTTCATATACAGCCTAATGATTGAATTCAGATTAGCTATTATATCACAGATATTAAAATATCAGCATCTTAAAAAATTCTTTTACATGTTGTTGATGGTGGATCTTTAGCATAAAATATGAATTATAGCACACAAACAACTAGTACTAAACTGAAAAATTCAACTAAATTTGATAGTCAAGCAAATTACCTTAAATTATTTGACTGTACATTTCTATTGCTCATGCAAGCAAATTCAGGATATACACACAACCCTCAAACAAAATATACACTAAAACTCACACAATAATTCAATAATTTTCAGGAAAAGGGAAAAAACTTTTTAACACAGCTTGTATGATTTAGAGAATTCAATCTCTATTGCTCAACAGGTTGATGTGCTAAAAAGACCCTGAGGGGTATTGCAACACCCATAGATTCATATTAAGTAAAAATACAAAAGAAAGTTTTAAAATAGTCAGTTCTCCAAATATGTTAATACAAGCTAAGTTCAAAATTTATCTAAATATGGTCAAGTGTCTAGTTAAAGAGGTCTTATGATTATAATAAAAATCATTTCAAAGAGCCTCACACTCCTTAAATTTTTATGATTTTAGTTTGACTATCACAATATATTTAAAATTTTATCCTTAAACATGCATAAAATAGCTTTTTAAATATATCTTTAGTTTATCTCAGAATTTTCAATCTATGTACTCTCAAAAAAAACATATTTTTTTTTCTAAATTTAAAATTAAGTATTTATTTTTTAAATCTTCCCCATAAAAACACAATAGAGCTTTTGGGAATAACATGCAGCTGATATATACTAGAGATGCAAATATCTAAAAACACTTTTTGAACCTGGTTACCTATGTAACTACGCTTTGGGCAATTTATACAAAGACAATAGGTCACTTTTAGAAAGTCTAATAGGTATAGGTAAACTTTCTAGATGCTGGGAAAACAGTATCATAATAGGAAATAATCTTTGTCCTTGTGGCACTCACTTTCTTGTAGGAGGAAGACAAAACAATAAATTCATAAGGAAAATGTACAGAATAACAGATGATGAAAACTCTAAAAATAACACAGTAGGAAATGAGGAATGTGAAATAGCAAATGAATGGGTTGCAAATGCAATAGACAATCGGACAAGGCCTTTTTACAAAAGATGGAATTAAATCAAAGATCTGAAGTGAACTGCTGAATTCACTTGTGGGGAAAAAACATCCCAGCCAGATAAAGCTATAAGTGCTGGAGAACAGAATAGCTAGTGCTTAGAGAGCAGTGAAATAGAATAAATGAGTAAGAGGGGGTGAATCCTTGTCAGCTTTGGCTTCTACTTTGAGGCAGATGCAAGAGGTGAAGGTTTCAATACAATGATAAGAATGATTGGACTATTTTTCTGAGAGTACAATAAGCGAGGAATGGGCAAGAGCAAAAGCAGGTGGACTGGTTGAAACGCTATTACAGTTAGGCCAAGGTTAATAGCCAAGAAGGTGATAAGTAGTTGCTACCTTTTATAGTGACAACATGTTTTCCTGATTTTATATTCAATAAGAGAGAAAAAGAGAAGTCAAAGTTTTCAGCTTGAGTGACTAAAAGGCTGGAATTTCCACATATAGGGAAACAGTGCTTAGGTTGTTATAAAAATTGAGAAACAATCTTTTAATCAGTTAACACATTTTCTAGAATCAAAAGAAAGAGCTGTTTTAGTTTTTAAACCTGAAGCTACACCAGCATCTGAAAATCGATTTAATAGTATTTGTTTTTCTCTGCTTCACAAACACTGTCAGAAGACATGAAGGCAGTATAAATGCAATGTTTGTCCAAAAACCAAGGAGTAGATAAACAGAATTGGAGCTGGCTTTTCCAATGTTCTGTCTGAGAGAGTTAATTAAATGCTTGTTTAGTTTTCTTGATCTTAAGGTGGGTGGTGTATATATTGTTCCTTAAAAAAAAAAAAAGAACATTTCACCTATAAATCTGAGAGAGAGAAACAGAGAGGATGAAATAATTCTTTTCTTCTATGACTCTCAGAGAGTTGATGTGCTACAAATAAAGTTCAAATGATCATTTTAAGAAGCGACAGAAAAATAAAGGGATAGCCACAAAATGAAAGCAACTTCTTTTGCTCCTTTCCTGTTGCCCATTTTTGCTCCCCTCTAACCTTAAAACACCTAATTATATGAATGAGATCAGTAGGGAATTTAACCTGACTCCTGACTTATACTCTCCTGAATGTACATCATGACTTGCCTAACCTATTGATTCTTTTCCTGGGTTAAAAGAATAAAGAATCAAGTAAAGAATGAAGCTGGATTTAGAAAATGCAGAGAAACCAGAGGTAAAATTGCCAACATACATTTGATCATTGAAAAAGCAAGAGAGTTCCAGAGAAACACTTACTTCTGCTTTATTGACTACGCCAAAGCATTTGTATGGATTACAACAAACTGTGGAAAATTCTTAAAGAGATGGGAATACCAGATCACCTGACCTGCCTCCTGAGAAATCTATGTGCAGGTCAAGAAGCAACAGTTAGAACTGGAAGTGGAATGACAGACTATTTCCAAATTAGAAAGGAGTACATCAAAACTGCATATTGTCACCCAGGTTGTTTAAATTATATACAGAGTACATCATGGCAAATGCCAGGGTGAATGAAGCACAAGCTGGAATCAAGATTGCTGGGACAAATAGCAATGACCTCAGATATGCAGATGACATCACACTTATGGCAGAAAGTGAAGAACTAAAGAGCCTCTTGATGAAAGTGAAAGATGAGAGTGGAAAAGTTGGCTTAAAACTCAACATTCAGCAAACTAAGATCATGGCATCCAGTCCAAACACTTCATGGCAAATAGATGCGGAAACAATGGAAACAGTGACAGACTTTTTTTTTGGGGGGGGGCTCCAAAATCACTGCAGATGGTGACTGCAGCCATGAAATTAAAAGACACTTGATCCTTGGAAGAAAATCTATGACCAGCCTAGACAGCATATTGAAAGCAGAGACATTACTTTGCCAACAAATGTCCATCTAGTCAAGGCTATGTTTTTCTTTGAGTAGTCATGTATGGATGTGAGAGTTGGACTATAAAGGAAGCTGAGTGCTAAGGAATTGATGCTTTTGAACTGTGATGTTGGAGAAGACTCTTGAGAGTCCCTTGGACTGCAAAGAGATCCAACCAGTCCATCCTGAAGGAAATCAGTCCTGAATATTCATTGGAAGGACTGATGCTGAAGCTGAAACTCCAATACTTTGGCTACCTGATGCAAAGTGACTCATTAGAAAAGACCCTGATGCAGAGAAAGATTGAAGGCAGGAGGAGAAGAGGATGACAGAGGATAAAGTGGGTGGATAGCATCACTGACTCGATAGATGTGAGTTTGAATAAGCTCTGGGAGTTAGTGATGGACAGGGAGGCCTGGCATGCTGCGGTCCATGGGGTTGCAAACAGTTGGACACAACTGAGAGGCTGACCTGAGTTCTCTGGTGCCAACAGCCCCCTTAGCAATTCGGCATGCCATAGATCATGCAGCAAGAGGACATCTAAAGAGAGAGTCAGGCATTCTGCATGTAATGGAGAATGATCCAGGATCCAAACTCCTGCCTCAGTGATTTACAGCGATTCTTACACACTCTGTTCTCTTTAAAAACCGTCATGGCTGAGCAAAATCTTTGGAGTTAGTCTCCTTGGGACATGAGTGCATTTACTGCTAAGATTACTGGTTTTCTGATTAAATCATTTTTCCTTTCTATGGACTCTTGCCTATCAATTATTGGCTTCTGAACAGTAAGCAACTAAACTCGAGTTCAGTAACAAAATCTCAGTAGTCATTTTATGGAATATATTAAAGGATAATACTCTGAGAAGGCGTCTTTATTTTGAACCATGTCTTTGACTTTCATTAACTTGATTTAAAATTATTAAGAACATTTCTCCAATTAATTAAGCTGTAAATATGTGCACAGTTTTTTTTTTTGGGGGGGGGGCTCCTGTTTTACTTGTTTAAGGGACAAGTTTATCACATTAGGTATTACAACATCACCTGATTAAAATATGTATTAGTTAATAAATTGTAACCAATTTTGAAAAAAAACCTTATACATTTTTATCCCAACTTAGAAAATATGAAAATGAAGATAAGTAAGTACTATATAATTCATTTATTCATACACCAATACATATTTTTTGAGCATCTACTATGTGCTAAGGACCTTTCTATGTCATTTGAGTATGAGTTCAGTGGGGAAGGGTTTCCTGGCAGAAGGAACAGTATGAGCAAAGAAATGAAGTTATTCAGGAAAATGACATGTTGGGAAAATGGCAAATATTTTAAGGTAGATGAAATATGGAATGGGCAATTGTGGGACTGAGAAAGTGAAACAATAAAAGAAAATTTTAGTGTTAAGGAGTTTGAATCTTACCCTATAAGCCAAAGAGACACAAAGATTGAAATGTTTTAATAATCCTCAGTTTCCTTAAAGACAGCCATCTGGTTTAGGTACATTATGCCTGCTACCTAGAATGAGGGAAGATTGGAAACTATTGACACAATAGGAAGCTATTTAAATAGTTTAAGGAAGTTCTATTGATGAGATTGCTTCAATGTTTATGGGAAACATGAAATAGTTTCCAGATAAGATTTGCTGACATTTTTCATGTGCAGATCAAAAAGTAAGAAGCCAATATTGATTCTTATATTCTTAGGTGCTTCAATTAGGAATTTGGTAGTCATTCAATCATGTAGAAAAAGAACAGGGAAAGAGAGAGGTTATTACAAAATGTCTGATTTTTTCTTTTTTATAGATTGTTTTTTGTTTGTACTCACAGATATACAGTTGGAAAAACTGGCTTGCACTTTTGGATAATGTCCTGGGAAACAGATAATGAATTTGTGCTTATTGTCATTTAGGGATAATCCGTTCAGTTCAGTCGCTCAGTCATGTCCGACTCTTTGTGACCCCATGAATTGCAGCATGCCAGGCCTCCCTGTCCATCACCAACTCCCAGAGTCTACTCAAACTCATGTCCATTGAGTTGGTGATGCCATCCAGCCATCTCATCCTCTGTCATCCCCTTCTTCTCCTGCCCCCAATCCCTCCCAGCATCAGGGTCTTTTTCAATGAGTCAACTCTTTGCATGAGGTGGCCAAAATATTAGAGTTTCAGCTTTAGCATCAGTCCTTCCAATGAACACCCAGGACTGATCTCTTTTAGGACAGACTGGTTGGATCTCCTTGCAGTCCAAGGGACTCTCAAGAGTCTTCTCCAACACCACAGTTCAAAAGCATCAATTCTTCAGTGCTCAGCTTTCTTCACAGTCCAACTCTCACATCCATACATGACCAATGGAAAAAGCATAGCCTTGACTAGATGGACCTTTGTTGGCAAAGTAATGTCTCTGCTTTTAAATAAAAGCTATTAAAATTATATCAAATATGAAACAACATTGATGTTGGAATAAAAACAGAACTCAGGGGAAGATTTATTTAAAGAATAGATAGAGGAGGAAAAGAAAGAAATTCAAAAGGAGATACAAGTTAGAAAGTATCCTATAGGATAGAGATGTATTATAAAGGCTAAGATTCAGTCTCGAACAAAGATGATGTGATCAGGTATTATGTAAAAAAGAAAAACAGGCAGTAATTTTAGGAAGGATGATGTCCTTAATAAAATATAGGAGAAAAACTTTCAGTAGATTTTGGGTCAAAGTGTCCATCTCAGCAAGATGAATAGAAAAGTAAGGTGAAATGTGCCACCACTTATATGACAAAAGAGAGTTATTGCAGAAAAAGGAAGAATGAAGTTAAAATGAAGGAGCGTTGAGAAACAAACATATTTAAAGGATTTCTGTTGCTTGCATATTACTTCCTCTCTTCTCCCAATAAGAAAAATCCTTCTATTAGAAAACAACTTCTTCCCCACTATTCATTCTTTTTGATTCTGGCAGTAGTTCTAACCTAAGAATGTGTGTTAATCACTCAATCGTGTCTGACTCTTTGTGACCCCATGGACAGTCGCTCTCCAGGCTCCTCTGTCCATGGAATTCTCCAGGCAAGAATACTAGAATAGGTTGCCATTCCTTTCTCCAATCTTCCCGCCCCAGAGATCGAAACTGGATTTCCTGCATTGCAGGCAGATGCTTTACCATTTGAGCCACCAGGGAAGCCCCAACCTAAAGAATGCATCAGACATCTGGAAATTCTCTTTTCTTAAGCTACTGGCTTGGAGAAACAAAGTACCTAGGTACCTACAAGCGACCCATGTGGAACTAGACCATATTTGGTGGAAGCAAGTTTAACCAAAATACAGAGAGAATTAGAGTGAGTAGATGAAAGAAAGATATTATCATTTGAGTCCCTGAATGTAGTCATGTCTAAAATTAGGTTTTTCTTTGGCTTCTCAAAATTTTAAACCAATAAATTTCATAGATAATCACACTATTTTGATTTGTCATTTGCAACCACCAGAATCCTGACAATATCAGCCAATGTCAAATATACAGAACAGAAATATTACTAATGGATAGAATTAAGTTCACAGAGGAGAAGGGGCATCTAATTTCCAGCAGTGGGAAGTATATCTTTGAAAAGAAGTAGGGGTATTCCATAGTCTAGAGGTACCAATAAGAGGAAACAAAGTATCTGTATCAAAAAAATCAAGGCAGGGAATGCAAGGATATAAAACAGGGCTTAAATCAAGATCAGAAGAAGGATAAAATAACCAGTTGGCAAACTTCCCAGGTGGTGCAGTGGTAAAGAATCTGCCTGCCAATGCCTGAAATGCAGAAGACATGGATTTGATCCCTAGGTTGAGAGGATTCCCTGGAGGAGGAAATGGTAAGACACGCCAGTATTCTTCCCTGGAAAATTCCATTGACAGAGAAGCTTGGCGGACTACAGTCCGTGGGGTCAAAAAGAGTTGGATACGACTGAATGACTGACCACGCACAAATGCAGATCACTCCAACTAATCAACTTCTTAATTATGGGGGGAAAAAAAAACAAACCTTTCAAGTAAGTAATTTTTCCAATTTATCTAGGTAGCATATACCCATTCCAGTTGATTTACAAGATACTGACAAAACTTATTATATGCAACTTTAGTAAAATTCTCTGCATTGCTCATAAGTTTTTGGAACCATTTTTCCACATTTTTATTTCTGGAAAAGGAGAAATAAATTTTTTTATAACACCTGATGGAAACTATACTTATCACAATTGCAATAATTCTGGAATCAAATAAGGAAACATAAAGAAAAAGGGTGTGTGGCTAAAGTGGCAAAAGAAGTATAAAGTCTGATTCCTCAGAGTGACAATTTAGCTCACCTTGAAGTTAAAAGAGAGATCAATATTAGGATAACATCTGTAGGAAGGTGATTCGTGCAAGAAGAACTTTGGGATTATTTGGACTGCGCTTCTCATTTTGGCTGCATATATCAAATTGTATTACATATTAAATAAAAGAATGTTCTAAGTTAAATCCACATTTTTTGTAACTAGATAGAATCAGTGGTATGTAGTCCTCCTGTAATTCTTGTTGTGGTATAATTATTTACGGTCAATGCTACTCAGAAATGTGAGAGTCCATCTTATCTACTATATGCATTAACATGCGGTCACTCAAAATTCTGAAACATAAATATTGCCTTTGTCGTGAAGAATACTTCTTTTGTCCTAAATGATTATGTAAAAAGGAAAGAAGTCAACCTGGGTGCTAGACTGGTAACATCAGAAATAGCAACAGCAGGGCTGTGAGGGCAGCTATTCTGGTGGGTTGTTAAAGACAAATCGACGGGTGGTTCAGAAGAGAAATATAACTGACCCTGCTTCCGAGATCAGTGAAAGCCCCAAATGACATCTTCAAGAACAGATTTGTAAACCTCAAATCCTCTGACAAGTAGTGGGAGGAAAATATCTAAGTACAGGTAATAGTAGAATTCTTGCATCAACTACTTGTGCTCATTGCTACAAAGAATCCTTAAAATTCTTACTTCTTCCACTACTCAAGATGTCTGTCGCAAAGTGGAGTGACCAGAAGTCGTGCCCTGAAAGGACTGCAATATGGGAACTTACTCTGAGCCCTTAATGCAAATTAATGTGGCTGTATCCACTCCAGGGGCTGGTTTTCATCTCTGCCTGGAACTAGTGCCAGGGACCAAGGGACAAACAGATGGCAGGTCACACTGCAGACAGAAAATGCCTTATTCCTGTTGCTCTTGGTTCTTAATTAATGAGGAAAAATCATCTGCATTTTCACAAAATACTTCTATTTTCTTAGAATATTAATGTATCATTTCATTCTTTCAAATGATTCTATAAAATTGTTTTTAAAAATGTAAAGTTCAAGTGGAATAAAACAGCAAATTTCAGGAATAAAAGAAAGGACAGCAGTCTGTCTTTTCATATTATTTTAAATACCAACTCTTTAACTTAGCATGGATGGCCTTAACCAGTTAGGGCCCAACCTGACTTTCTCCCGTCACTTATATTTGAACAGGAGCTTTGGCTCCACACAAATTAAGTTCTGAATTTCTCCTTAGTGTCTCCTTTCCCCGCCTCCAATCCTTTCTGGTTTTGTTCCCACCGCCTAACACATCCTTTTGGGGCTCATCCATTTATTGGCTGTAATAATTTATCATAAATCATAAACATACAAATACACACTTGTCCTATGACTTTTATAATCTATAATCCTGGAAAACAAATTCAGGGCCAGATGCTGCCTTGCCATTTTGTCTGTCCGTCATCAATCGTAGCAGTCTTTCTTCTGACTCTGGAGGTGACCTCTCTCTCCTTCTCAACCCTCACTTTAGGCAGCCTCTACGAGTCAATAGGATATAGTGCTTGAGATAAAAATGATTTATCATTCTAGATCCAATTTGAACATCCCCTACACCGTAGAAAAATAATTGCTTAAATCAGATACAATGCTAAGATATAGGAGGACAGGATATGATTTTTATCATATACCAAAATAAAGAAATACATAGCACTACTCAAAAAAGCCACTCTGCATAAACCAGAAACTAGAGAATCCCTGAGAAATAGAAAGCAAAAAGGGAAAATGCCACAGAGCAAACCATAGTGGTAAAATATAGAAACAACATCATGATAGTCTGCTGGGAGGGTGTGAAGCTCATGAACAGGAGGGGCCTCAGAAAGAAGCTGCTGAGTTATTAGCTATGGTATCATAGAAGCAGCCAGCTAGATTACCCTTGGCAACAGTGAAGAAAAGTTTTTCTGGTAGAAATGGTAAGTGAAGGAGATTAGAGAAAGGGAGGCACAGACGAATCACAAATGGCTAACAATATTTTTGAGTACCCAGCCTCAGAAAACCAACTGCCAAGGGATGCCACTCTCTCAGTCACTTAAAAAAGAGGACAGCCACAAATCAGCCTGTATGCATCTCTCTAAACAAAAAAGAGGAGACAGTCATTATAGGACACTTCAGCTACAGAGATGAGTGCACAGATGAGTCACAAATATTAAACAATACTGAAAGAAAGACAGGAAATCTAATCAATGGATAACTTACCTGTGCCCAGAGAGTTAAGAGTAATTCAAATAGAGTTTTTAAAATATGTATTAATAGTAACAGAGAGCTAGAGGATGATATCATCCTCATAGCAGTCTTAATCATCATGCTTAACTGTTAGAGCATGAAAATAACAAGCTTGGACAGGAGGCCTAATTGAATTAATGATAGTAGAGAAACTCTCTTAACTGAAGAAGGACATAGAACTTCTCTGAGAGCAAAACTGATTAAAAAGTTTAAAAACCCAAAATGACAAATACCCTATCTCTACTCTGTCTTTATCTTCTTTTGTAGGGTCCAGGAGAATCAACAAAGCTGACAATGGAAGAATGTGAGCTTCTGTAATTCACAAGGTGTTTTTATTCCCTTAAAAGATTTACTAAAAACCTCTTTCTTCTTTCAAGTTAAGATTAATTAGGGAAAGATTCTTAAATCCTGGAGTTGCATTTTCCAAAAATATTATTTCTAGATAACCAACATTAAAACATAAATACACCCAGAGAGAGTGATTCACATGGAAAGAAGATTCAAATGACTAGGCTATGGGATACTATCTCATTATTGATGTCCTTAGTTGCTTAGTCCTGTCTGACTCTTTGCAGCCCATGGACTGTAGCCTGCCAAGCTCCTCTGTCCAAGGGAATTCTCCAGGCAAGAATACTAGAGTGGGTTGCCATGCCCTCCTCCAGGGGATCCTCCTGATCCAGGGATCGAACCAAGGTCTCCTGCATTGCTAGTGGATTCTTTACTGTCTGAGCCACCAGAGAAGCCCTAGCTCATTATACCTATACATTTTCTTACCATTTACACCTATACTTTATTCTCCAATTACAAAAGTGTTGTCTTGACTATTTATTTGGGCTTCCAAGGTGGCACTAGTGGTAAAGAACCCAACTGCCAATACAGGAGATGTAAGAGATGCAGGTTCGATACCTGGGCCCTAGGTGGAGAAGTTCCCCTAGAGGAGGACCTGGCAACCCATTCCAGTATTCTTGCATGGAGAATCCCGTGGACAGAGAAGCCTGGCAATCTATAGTTCATAGGGTCACAAAGATTCATCCTATATGATTTTTTCTACATTATTTTGTTACAACTATACAATCAAATCAATAAGCATACCATAACATTATTACTCATACCTCTCTGACATGGCTAAGTGTTAATTACTTATTAGACCGGGAGAACAGGACACTGAGCAGCTAAGGGGAAGAAAATTGTCTTTTGATGAGGGATCATTCAAGGTTGGCACATTTGGGTGGGGTGATTATGATATACCAAGGTCTATATATTGTACCTGAAAGACAGGTAGAGTTTCTCATTGGAAAAAAAAAATAGTGATTTCAGATAAAGAGTAGTAATCTGCTTCATAAGTAAAGGACATTATTGTTAGCTTAATTCTGTGTGACTATTTACATAACAAAAGTATGGACATTATATGATGAAATGAGGGTTCAGAGATTAGGTTTATAATACACAAAACCAACATGAACTGAAATTCTTCTTTCAGTATTCTTTCCACCACACCATGATATATGGCATTTTGTTTAGGACCAACCATATAGAACTTTATATATATCATATGCTGATTTCAAAGCAAATTTTAAAAGGATTCATAGAAGGATGTTTGATAATTTCTTTTAGGAATTAATTTCAGGATATAATGTTATTGTGAATTGAGGGAAATTTCTTCTGCTACAGGAGAGAATCCAGCCTCTTAGTTCTGGTAATCATGTGCAATTTTAATTAAACTCAGCACAACTGATGAGAAGAAAATATTCTAAAATTTGTCCTTTAATAAGCCATTTTGTAGAGTACTAACACACTAGGAAAAGTAGCAACTTGTCTAACTTAAATGTTTGGCCCACAATGGCATTTTATATTTCATAAGCATATACTATACTAAAAAATAGTAATTCTAATATTTGTGATAAATTAAAAGTAGATGGCTAAGTGGTGAAGAATCCGCCTGCCATGTGGAAGTCATTTGTTTGATCTCTGGGTTGGGAAGATCCCCTGGAGAAGGAAGAGGCTACCTACTCCAGTATTCTGACCTGGAGAATTCCATGGACTGTATATGGGGTCGCAAAGAGTTGGACACTACTGAGTGACTTTCACTTTCAAAAGTAAACTAAAGACATGCAGCTTAGAGAATAAGTTTAAAAGGACCTATGCAATCACTACCAAACTTAAGAAGGTATCATCAGCTGCCAGCACTATAAATGTCTCTGTTGTACCAACACTGCACCTCTAACCTGTCCCCCACCCCCCGTCCCAGAGGTAGCCATTCTTCTGAAGAGTATAAATCATTCACCTAGTGATTTATAATTTTACCACCAAGGCATGTAAGCCTAGACAATATGCTATTGCTTCATATGGTTTGCCGATTTATGTGAATCAAAGTATATTGTGTGCCTTATCCTATGAATTGACTTTGTTTGATCAATATTATGTATTTGAAGTTTATCCATCTGAATATACTAGTGACAAAATGTTCATTTGCTATACTTTATAGCATTTCAAGGTATAACTCTTCCTCAGTACTTTTTGTCAGTTGTTTTTGATAGTTTGAGTTGTTTGCAATTTCTTGCCATAACAAGGAATCTTGTTAAGAATACACCTTTTATAGTAGAAAAATATCTCGAAGCAAATGTGAATTAGTCTATATGCATGGGAAAAGATTTGCTTGTTCACAAAGCATATTCATGCTTAACTATTTTTAGTTAAATTCACCAAAGTGGTTTCTATCATCTATACTCATCTCAACATAAATATTGACAAATTATTGCAATCTGTTGTCTATGTTTTGGAAATGGGTGAGGTTTTAATGTCAAGTTTTCTGATGACTACTAAAGTTTAAGTATTTGTAAAATAAGTTTATGGACCATCTATATTTCTTGTTGTACAAAATGCCTATCCAAGTTTTTCATCCATTTTTTATTAACCGCCTATTATTACTGCTAGTATTCTGAATATTGATTTTCTGCCAGTTGTAAATACCAGAAATATCTTTTAAATTATTACTTGTGTTTTGCTTATCTATAAAGTATCTTTTGATAAATGCAAGTTTTAAACTGTTTTATACTGCTAAAATTACCAATTTCTTCCTTTAGACTTTATACTTCCCATAATTTGATTTCAAAATTCCTTCCATTACAATTATAAAATATTTTCATATAATTGTGTATACATATAAATCCTTAACACATCTAATATTTATTTGTATAGAATATTAGATGGAAATCTAATTTCATTTTATTATTAAAATAGATGACACATTTCCCAATATTATTTATTTAATAGTCTCTTTTTTTGCCCATGGGTTTGCAGTGCCCACTCTGATCTAAAACAAATTTGCATTCATTAAAAAGATGGTTTCTGGGCCTGTTACTTTATTCCATTTGTTTACTTGCCTCTCTCTTCAACTTTTTTCTGTCTTAGTAACTGCAGTATTTAATAAAACCTGACTTTTCATCTTAAATGGTTCCCTGGGTGTTTTCAATCATTCACTCTTTTATATAGAATCACTTTACCACATTCCGCAGAAAATACTGTTGAGTTGTTGTTGCTATTGTTGTTTCTGAGTATCATAAGTTGACAGAGTATTCACATATACAACACCAAAACTTTATATTTAAGGTCATGTTGTTTCCTTTATTCAGGTGTTTTTCTAATATCTTTCAATAAAATCATATGTATTTTTCCTCCCAACGAACTTGCTTATTTCTTGGTAGTTTAGTTAACATTGTTGTTCAGTAGCTTACTTGTGTCTGACTCTTTGTGACCCCATGAACTACAGCATGCCAGGCTTCCCTGTCTTTCACCATCTCCCAGAGTTTGCTCAAATTCATGTCCATTGAGTCTGTGATGCCATCTTATCCTCTGTGGCCTGCTTCTCCTCTCGCCTTCAATTCTTTGCAGCATCAGAGTCTTTTCCAGTGAGTCAGTTTTTCCCGTCAAATCGACAGATATTAGAACTTCAGTACGAGTCCTGCCAGTGAATATTCAGGGTTGATTTCAAGAGCCTACTCTAGCACTACAATTTGATAGCATCAATTCTTTGGCACTCAACCTTCTTTATTGCCCAGCTCTCATATCTATACATGACTAATGGAAAAACCATAGCTTTGACTATATGGACCTTTGTCAGCAATGTGATGTCTCTACTTTTTAATATACTGTCTAGATTTTTCTTCCAAGGGGCGAGTGTCTTTTAATTTCATGGCTATAGTCACCACCTGCAGTGATATTGGAGCTTAAGAAAATAAAATCTGTCACAATTTCCACTTTAGGTATTTTATATTTTTGATATAATTGCAATGACTATATTTTTATATGGATTTCTCCCAGGTGGCTTGATAGTAAAGAATCTACCTACCAATGTAGGAGATGCAGGAGACATGAGTTTGATCCTTGGGTCAGGAAGATCCCCTGGAGGAGGACGTGGCAACTCACTCCAGTATTCTTTTTTTTTTTTTTTAGTTTTTTTATTTTTTAAATTTTAAAATCTTTAATTCTTACATGCGTTCTTAACTGGAAAATCCCTTGGACAGAGGAGCCTGGCAAGCTCCCAAAGAGTAGGACACAACTGAGCATGCATGCTTGTGTATCTTTTAAGATAATTATATTCTCCAATTGATGGGAATACCAGACTACCTTACCTGTCTCCTGAGAAAAACATCTGCTGCTGCTGCTAAGTCACTTCAGTCGTTTCCGACTCTGTGTGACCCCTACTTCTGCTTTATTGATGATACCAAAGCCTTTGACTGTGTGGATCACAACAAACTGGAAAACTCTTAAAGAGATAGGAATACCAGACCACCTTATGTGCCTCCTTGGAAGAAAAGTTTTGGCAAACCAAGACAGTGCATAAAAAAGCAGAGACAGTACTTTGCCGACAAAGGTCCGTCTAGCCAAAACTATGGTTTTTCCAGTAGTCATGTGTGGATGTGAGGGTTGGATCACAAAGAAGTCTGAATGCAGAAGAATTGATGCTTTCAATTCTTGAAAGAAGAATTGAAGAGAAGTCTTGGAGAAGACTCTTGAGAATCCCTTGGACTGCAAGGAAATCAAGCCAGACAATCCTAAAGGAAATCAACCCTGAATATTCATCGGAAGGACTGATGCTGTAGCTGAAGCTCCAATACTTTGGCCACTTGTGAAGAGCCAAATCATTGAAAAAGACCCTGATGCTGGGAAAGACTGAAGGCAGGAGAAGGGGACAACAGAGGATGAGATAGTTGGATGGCATCACCAACTCAATGGACATGAATTTGAGCAAGCTCCAAGAGATGGTAAATGACAAGGAAGCCTGGCATGCTGCAGTCCATGGGGGTTACAAAGAGTCAGACATGACCGAGCAACTGAACAACAACAATTGATTTTTACTGTTGTAGACCATGTAGTTTCCTCTTGAATATTGATGTTTAAACAATAACCTGACTAAATTCTATTTTCAGTTTGTTCAATTATGTATTAGATATAATGACAGGATTGTATCTTCCTTTCTAATTCATCTCTCTGTATTTTATCCGTCTGCATTAACTTGGGTTAATACAATTTTTAATAGAAACTGTGATACTAGGATAATTTATTTGTTTCTTACTCCTATTTGAACTGGGAGCTTTCAACATGTACCATTAACATGACAGTACATATTATCCATATATATTTAATAAGAGTCATTTACCATTCTAACAATGTTTCCTTCTATTTTTAGTGGCCTAAGAATTTTTATCCTGAAGTAATATTGAATGTTAAAATTTCCCCCTACATCTACTATAGGAATAATGAGATGAATTATTTAATTCATTTTCTAGTAGTAAATGGATTTTGCATTCTTGGGAAAAATCTAGTCTAGATCGTATATTTTTATTTCATAAGTGGATTTAGGTGCAAATAATATATTTTTGTTTCTGCTTATGAGTCATTTTGGCCTGCAATTTCTTTTTAAACTTTTTATATTCTTTACTCTTTGTTGTCAATCTTTCTTTTTTTATATGGTCTAGAAGTAATGGTGTAAATTGAAATTATCTGAATTAAAAAGCTTGCTTTTTTAACTACCTAGACTAGGATTATCATGATGAGAATATTAAAAAGAAATTGTTTATTTCTTTTTTTATGCTAAACGATGTTTTTCTTTTTTTAATTTAAAATTTATTTATTTTAATTGGAGGCTAATTATTTTACAATATTGTATTGGTTTTGCCATACATCAGCATGAATCCACCACGGGTATACACATGTTCCCCATCCTGAACCCCCCCCCCCACCTCCTTCCCCATACCATCCCTCTGGGTCATCCCAGTGCACCAGCCCCGAGCATCCTGTATCATGCATTGAACCTGGACTGGCAATTCATTTCTTATATGATATTATACATGTTTCAATGCCATTCTCCCAAATCATCCCACCCTTGCCCTCTCCTACAGAGTCCAAAATACTGTTCTATACATCTGTGTCTTTTGCTGTCTCCCATACAGGGTTATCATTACCATCTTTCTAAATTCCATATATATGTGTTAGTATACTGTATTGGTGTTTTTCTTTCTGGCTTACTTCACTCTGTATAATAGGCTCCAGTTTCATCGACTTCATTAGAACTGGTTCAAATGTATTATTTTTAATGGCTGAGTAATACTCCATTGTGTATATGCAAAGAATCGGACACAATTGAGCAACTTTACTTTCACTTTTCACTTTCACTTTTTACTTTCATTTTCACCACAGCTTTCTTATCCATTCATCTGGTGATGGACTTGTTTATTTCTTGATGGCAATAAAACCACTCAGATTTACAATTTCTTCTGGAATCAGTTTGAATGGATTCTTATAAGAATTTATTCATTGCTTCTAAGTTTTCATAATATTCTTTTATTAGCTATATAATACCATTAGCATCTCCAGACATAACTATTTTGTGTTTCAAATTAGTGTGTTTGGGGTGACTTTTTTATTAGCCATCAGGGAGTTATATTGTTTATTCAAATATTTCTCTTTGGGCTCTGTTGATCCTCTCTGCAAGAACCCTGAGACCTAACTAAGAAGCAGAAAGGCACAGAATAGGCCTGCTTTTCAGATCTGGGATAGAACAGCATTTGGGTAAAATTTCAGTGCTTTAGGTAATGTTGTTACCCGAACCTACTCAGATCTTAAGCAGTTTACCAAATGATGCAGAACATTATTGCAACAACTCTTTCTCTTGTACCATCCCCACTTAACACATCCACAGTTTCCATCTGGATGTTTTTGTTTCCACTCTTCCAGAAGAATTAAACATCAGTACACAAACAATAAAACATTTTCTGCCAGGCAGGACTCTCATTCATTCCGTTCTAAATACAGAAGTCTGATAATGTGCTTCATATTTATATAATGAAATATGAAGAATCATCTGACAGTGATTTGGCTGTTGCTAACAACTATGAAATTAACTGTCCCAAGGGTTTTTTTTTTTTCAATTTAAAGAGGGTTAAATTGCTTATTTGCATGTTGATTAGTATTCACTTTAAAATGTGGCAAATTTAATTCCTCTGTAACATTTTATGACAAACTTAGCTTATCTAGCCATTAAATGTAAAGGGATCGCTGTTCTGTTTGCTAGATATTTCTTAGTAATGATTAAAATAAACTTCTTATTCCAAACATACTGTTTCCAAATATTAAAACTGCCAATTTGTTTGTTTTCTTTGCCATAAAAGAAAATGTTCCCAGGGTGGCAGGTATAGCATTTCTTAATAAAACCCAGCTGTCTTCACAAATGCATATATTTAAAATTAAAAACAAATTGTGCAAGCTGACATTTAAAACTGAAATTTGTTGCCTTAAGGCAAAAGCAATCACTGCCCTGTGCTCAGTGGCATTTGATTATTTAAGTTTTTCTCCTACAGCACTGCTCTGATACATGGTTATTTAATAAGCAAGTAAAGCACATCATTTAACCCTTTATCAAACTGATAAATTCTATGTTTCAGCATTTAGAAGATCAGTAAATAAAAATTTAAGTGATAAATAATTCTTTTTCAGTTTGCTAAGTCATGTCTCTTTGCAACCCCATGGACTGCAGCATGCCAGGCTTCCCTGTCCTTAACTATCTCCCCGAGTATGTTCAAATTCATGTCCATTGAGTTGGTAATATAAATACAGGAAATGAAATAATTAAATGTAATTTTCATGTCATGGAGGCTTTGGAAATAGTACATATTTTGACATCTAGTTTTCTCTGCTTTCACTTATGCAGAAATTAAATAAAATTCTAATGTTTTAAGTTGTTTTTACCTTTTTTAATGGTGTAAGAGATGATTTAATGCCTTCTTTGTATCTAAAACCAAAAATATTCAGAGATTATCTGTCAGCAAGTTTAATGTTGGTTACAAATTGGAAATGAAGGGATATGGTTAATTTCATGATACCATAAAAGTAAGGTCAATAAATGAGAAGGCCAGTATTAACTGTGCTCATTTGAGGAAGTAGGATAGAAAATATTCTGTAACTGTACAGATTTCATTAAAACCATTTCAAAATCTAGCAATAACATTTCTTTTTAACACTATTGGTAAGTATAATTTATTATCTAACTTTTTAGTGTCTGGGCATGCTAAATACTGTTCTAGGTGCTGGATTTGCAATAATAAATAATCTAGTCCAACCAATTTAGGACATTGCTAATGGGATAACCAGGAAGTTTGTAATTCAGTAGATAATATGCCATGAAAGGAATAAATATTGGAAGCTATGGCAGTTTATAAACAAAGGTAACTCAAAAGATTTGAAAGAGTAGGACAAGGTTTGTATAAGACCTGTAAACTGAGTTTTACACTATGTGTAGGAAATAGTCTGGTGAAGAGAAGTTGGTGAAAAGTGTAAAAGATCATAGTATATTGTTCTTTTATGGGGATTAAAAAAGAAAATTAAAAAGATAAGCTCTTCCATAGCCTTTCATTGGAACTTCTTTCTCTTTAGTGTTTGTAGTGATTCGGACAGAACTGCAAGAAAAAGACTATTCTCACCACATGACATTGTATTACTGTTGATGTAATCAAAGACATTGATGACAGTGTGTAAGCTTCTCATAGGTAACCACGAGTTTTGTCACACTGGTGACCTCTAGGATGGTCCTATCCACCCAATGTGAAATCACTCATCCTATTGAGACACAGAAGAACCAGAGTCGTATCTAGGAGAGAATACTTAGCAGCAAGAGATTATAAAACTTATTTTAACTAGATGCAATGGTTTTAGAGCATGTACTATTAAGTTAGGCTCTGTACAATACTTGTCCCCTAATTTACTCCTTTACAGATGAGGGAAACATGACTGCAAGAAAATGCTGAAGGAGATGCCGAGACAAGGATTAGAGGGCAAGCAGTGCATTTAGGAGAGCCAGGAAAACTGGCAGGGAATAAGTATAGTGGTAGAGAGAGAAGAAAAACCAATAAATAAAGGGTATGTCCACCTAGTCAAGGCTATGGTTTTCCAGGCGTCACATATGGATGTGAGAGTTGGACTATAAAGAAAGCTGAGTGCCGAAGAACTGATGCTTTTGAACCGTGGTGTTGGAGAAGACTTTTGAGAGTTCCTTGGACTGCAAGATCAAACCAGCCTAAGGAAATCAGTCCTGAATATTCATTGGAAGGACTGATGCTGAAGCTGAAGCTCCAATACTTTGGCTACCTGATGTTTAGAACTGACTCATCTGAAAAGACCCTGATGCTGGGAAAGATTGAGGGCAGGAGGAGAAGGGAAGGACAGAGGATGAGATGTTTGGATGGCATCACCGACCCAATGGACGTGAGTTTGGGTAAACAGCGGGAGTTGGTAATGGACAGGGAGGCCTGGCGTGCTGCAGTTCATGGGGTGGCAAGGAGTCGGACACAACTGAGCAACTGAACTGACTGACTGACTGACGCTATTTAGCTGTTGATCTAGTGAGCACCTGAAGCTTCATTACAGAGAAAGTACAGGTTTCCCCTGTATCTGAAACTAGACCATTCCTATGAAAACTCTTGTACATTAAAATGGTTTAAAGCGTGATCTTGGGACACACCTTGCTAATGGAAAAAGTGAAAGTGTTAGTCATTCAGTCGAGTCTGACTCTGCAATGCCATGGACTGTATGTAGCTCGCCAGGCATCTTTGTCCATGGAATTCTTCAGGATAGAATACTGGAGTGATTATCCATTCCCTTCTCCAGGGAATCTTCCTGACCCAAGGTAGTTTATAGGCAGATTCTTTACCAACTGAGCCATCAGAGAAGCCCAATGGATATAAGAATAAGATAAAGCATAGACACCCACAGGCAGAGTTCAAAGGCGTGCAGGCTTAATGCTGAGTGCAGTTCCCAAGGAAGAAGCCTGGTGGCGCCATTCTGATGCTTGTGGTGCACAGGGTCTCTATAAGTGCTCACAGTGAACTAAACAATGCTAAACACTGGCTTCAGCAATACGTGAACCATGAACTTCCAGGTGTTCAAGCTGGTTTTAGAAGAGACAGAGGAACCAGAGATCAAATTGCCAACATCCGCTGGATCATGGAAAAAGCAAGATCAGTTCAGTCGCTCAGTCATGTCTGACTCTTTGTGACCCCATGAATCGCAGCACACCAGGCCTCCCTGTCCATCATCAACTCCCGGAGTTCACTCAGACTCGTCCATTGAGTCCATGATGCCATCCAGCCATCTCATCCTGGCTCGTCCCCTTCTCCTCCTGCCCCCAATCCCTCCCAGCTTCAGAGTCTTTTCCAATGAGTCATCTCTTCGCATGAGGTGTCCAAATTACTGGAGCTTCACCTTTAGCATCACTCCTTCCAAAGAAATCCCAGGGTTGATCTCCTTCAGAATGGACTGGTTGGATCTCCTTGCAGTCCAAGGGACTCTCAAGAGTCTTCTCCAACACCACAGTTCAAAAGCATCAATTCTTCAGCGCTCAGCCTTCTTCACAGTCCAACTCTCACATCCATACATGACCACAGGAAAAACCACAGCCTTGACTAGACGGACCTTAGTCGGCAAAGTAATGTCTCTGCTTTTGAATATACTATCTAGGTTGGTCATAACTTTTCTTCCAAGGAGTAAGCGTCTTTTAATTTCATGGCTGCAGTCACCATCTGCAGTGATTTTGGAGCCCCCCAAAATAAAGTCTGACACTGTTTCCACTGTTTCCCCATCTATTTCCCATGAAGTGATGGGACCAGATGCCGTGATCTTCATTTTCTGAATGTTGAGCTTTAAGCCAACTTTTTCACTCTCCTCTTTCACTTTCATCAAGAGGCTTTTTAGCTTCTCTTCACTTTCTGCTATAAGGGTGGTGTCATCTGCATATCTGAGGTGATTGATATTTCTCCTGGAAATCTTGATTCCAGCTTGTGTTTCTTCCAGTCCAGTGTTTCTCATGATGTACTCTGCACAGAAGTTAAATAAGCAGGGTGACAATATACAGCCTTAACGTACTCCTTTTCTTATTTGGAACCAGTCTGTTGTTCCATGTCCAGTTCTAACTGTTGCTTCCTGACCTGCATACAGATTTCTCAAGAGGCAGGTTAGGTGGCCTGGTATTCCCATCTCTTTCAGAATTTTCCATAGTTTGTTGTGATCCACACAGTCAAAGTCTGGCTTGGAGAATTTTGAGCATTACTTTACTAGCATGTGAGACGAGTGCAATTGTACAGTAGTTTGAGCATTCTTTTGCATTGCCTTTCTTTGGAATTGGAATGAAAACTGACTTTTTCCAGTCCTGTGGCCACTGCTGAGTTTTCCAAATTTGCTGGCATACTGAGTGCAGCACTTTCACAGCATCATCTTTCAGGATTTGAAACAGCTCAACTGGAATTCCATCACCTCCACTAGCTTTGTTCGTAGTGAAGCAAGATAGTTCCAGAAAAACATCCATTTCTGCTTTATTGACTATGCCAAAGCCTTTGACTGTGTGGATTACAATAAACTTTGGAAAATTCTGAAAGAGATGGGAATACCAGACACCTGACCTGCCGCTTGAGAAACCTATATGCAAGTCAGGAAGCAACAGTTAGAAGTGGGCATAGAACAACAGACTGGTTCCAAATAGGAAAAGGAGTATGTCAAGGCTGTATATTGTCACCCTGTTTATTTAGCTTCTATGTACAGTACATCATAAGAAACGCTGGGCTGGAAGAAGCACAAGCTGGAATTAAGATTGCCGGGAGAAATATCAGTCACCTCAGATATGCAGATGACACCACCCTTATGACAGAAAGTGAAGAGGAACTAAAATCCCTCTTGATGAGAGTGAAAGAAGAGAGTGAAAAAGTTGGCTTAAAGCTCAAGATTCAGAAAATGAAGATCACGGCATCTGGTCCCATCACTTCATGGGAAATAGATGGGGAAACAGTGGAAACAGTGTCAGACTTTATTTTGGGGGGCTCCAAAAACACTGCAGATGGTGACTGCAGCCATGAAATTAAAAGACGCTTACTCCTTGCAAGAAAAGTTATGAGCAACCTAGACAGCATATTGAAAAGCAGAGACATTACTTTGCCAACAAAGGTCCATCTAGTCAAGACTATGGTTGTTCCTCTGGTCATGTATGGATGCGAGAGTTGGATGGTGAAGAAAGATGAGTGCTCAAAAACTGATGCTTTTGAACTGTGGTTTTGGAGAAGACTCAAGAGTCCCTTGGACCGCAAGGAGATCCAACCAGTCCATTCTGAAGGAGATCAGCTCTGGGATTTTTTTGGAAGGAATGATGTTAAAGCTGAAACTCCAATACTTTGGCCACCTCATGCAAAGAGCTGACTAATTGGAAAATACTCTGATGCTGAGAGGGATCGGGGGCAGGAGGAGTAGGGGAAAACAGAGGATGAGATGTCTGAATGGCATCACCGACTCGATGGATGTGAGTTTGATTGAAGTCTTGGAGATGGTAATGGACAGGGAGGCCTGGCATGCTGCGATTCATGGGGTCGCAAAGAGACACGCCTGAGCAACTGATCTGATCTGATCTGAAACACTATTTTCCCTTTGCATATTTTTTTTAACAAAAACAAAATGCATCTTTGGATTTCTTTCAGTTGTCACAAAACAGATATCAATATAAGTTATTCAGAAAAGCAAAGTAATGCAATGTAAACTTTCAAAAGGCAGGGGACACCTGTACTGAGAAAGAGATGAAACCCATGCCTGGAAATTCTCCTGTATGTAGAGAAAGGGACGGGGATATTTATACTCAGGAGAGTCATTTGTTTGGGATTCCTGGGGATGGGTCAGTGTTAACACGGTCTCTTTTATATGTACGATTGGGCTTCTGTTGTTTCAGGTAGAGAAACAGAAGTAATTCAGGTTGAGAGGTAGGTACTGACAGTTGAGAGAAATTCAGGGAATATTGGAAATTCTTAATGATGAGGATGGGGCACTGTGGGGGTCTGTAACAGAAACTGTACAGTTTGGAAGAGTAATTAAATCTAAATAAAGACTAAATTACAACTACAAATGAGCTAAGGTAAGTTGAGTCTATCATGTCTTTAAATCAATGTATTAAGCCCATTTTGAAATACTGAAGTCTTATCTTCTTACTAACCAGTGGATAAAGTAATTGTAGATTAAAGTTTAATAGGAAAAATTTAAGTGCTGAGTAAGAAATTATGCTCTGCCCCCAAGGTTTGAGACTATGTTTTAATAATACTTGGAGGAGAGCATTGAAGATGAATATGAATGAGAAGAAAATCTAAGGTAAAAAATAAATCTAAGTAAAAAATAAACCTGAGATGTACCAAAATAAAATAAAGCTGAGATGTGTCAAAATAAAATAGAGATGTACCTAATATGAAATAAGGGTATAAGCAGAAAATATAAGAACCATATCAGTTATAAATCAAGCAAGAGATCAGTGAAGAGAAAATTCATTTCTAAGTTATAAATAGCAGAGGTTATTTGGGGAGGGATGAGATACATGGTCAACTACATACTGAGTTTTCAGTTAAAAAAATAACCACAAGACAATGCCAGCGGCACAAAACACACTTTTTATAGAAAAAGAAGAGAGGGGAAAGGCTTTTCACCCCGTCATAGGCTTTGTATAAACAAGCACAGGCAAAGCTCACATAATCATTAGGGGATATATAGACATATTCTTTCTAAAAATACTTCAGAAATACCTCATAAAATCTGGAGGAAGATAAAAATTATTTTCAAACTAGAAATAAAGGCCAGGTTCTGTCAGTATTCACAAACAAAATGATTTTAGAAAATTATTGAAAGAATTCAGTTTCTAAAGAACTGTTTCTACTTGTAAAATGATAGTATGAATATGATGATATATAAGATAAAAGGGAACCCTTTTAAACATATTAGTAATTGGAAACAAGAATAGCTTATTCAACATATTTATAATAATTAATGAACTGTTCTTTCATCCTCATTTAATGAGTAATTTGTAGTTATAAGGGTGGAGAAGTATTTATTTTAATTTAGAATTTAGATCTGATTTACCAGTGTGAGAATGTGCTTGCCTAATATTGAATACACATGAATAAAAAGAAATCATATATATTGAAAGTGATCTCCATAAAACTTTGAATATTTTTAATAATAGTTCTGAAACCACTGGAATAAAAAGTCAATCAGTTAAATTCCACATATATCAAGAAATTCCATAGTGTTAAAAGCTTAATAAAAGTATTAGCAAAACATCTCTTCATGTCACTGCGTCTCTAGGTATAAATAAACTGATCTGTGTAAAGGAGGCCCTATGGCTAGATGGGCTACCAATAATGCCAAACACAGAATAAGTCATTACAAAAAACAAAAGCTTACATAGCTCAATACTTTTCAAGAGCTTAATTTGAAATTCAACTGATAAATACTTCACATGTTCACACACATAATAAATCAGCCAGTAACAGACACCTGACGTGCTGTAGAAAGAATAAGATTGAGAATAGGATTTAGAAAAGTTAAAGTGCTATGTTGTTCTGAGAATGTGAGAAGGGCTGAAGAACTATGATTTGAGGAAAAGCTGAAGAACTAGGAGGACTTAGGATATAAAAGGGTCACACTTCTGTCCTCTGGAGCACCAGGTCATCTCTCCGTCCGGGATCTCTTCAAAGAGAGGGAAGGGTTCAGATATGATGCTGTGGCTTCAGTTTCATTTCATGATCTGCATTTAATTTTACATTCTGGCCTCTACTGATCCGTGTACATATTCCATTCACTTTAGGAATCTTCAAATCCACCAGACTCTGTCCTATATAGACCAGCCCCTTACCATGCTTCGGACTTCAGCCAGCTTCTTGTACCTGACATTCTGAATGTCTGAGCCTCCGAGGCTTTCAGATTGAGCCCCTACATTTAGACACAAATTGATCTGAACGACAGGCTGTTTTCAAATACATAAAAATCCTTTTTGTACAGAAGTGATTAGATTTATAGTGTGGCACCAGAAGAGAGAACTATAGACAGTACAGGTAGACTTTAAAAGAAGGTAAACTTGGGGTTCAAAGGAAAAGATATTTTCTAACAGTTAGAGTTGTTTAAAATAGATGACTACCCTATACTAGTCTAGAAGCTCAGTTCTGCCACCTTAGACCAGGCCTCAACAACCAGCAGGATACCATCACTAACGGTTTTGCTTCCACAGGGCCTAACTTCTAACCTTAGATCAGCATCATTAGTTTCTTTCTGAATTTGTGCTCTGGCTTCCTGGCAATCACTACAGAAAGGCAGGGCATCATGCTCTCTAGGCCGGTGACCTATATTAGCAAACTATATCCCAGGTCTATTTGCCTTTTGGCAACATTTTTATTCCATTCATAGAGAACCTACAGTTCAGTGGCTTTTGAATTTTTTTATTACACTCCACAGAAAAACAATCTATTTTATATCATGATCCCAGATACCCATACCTATATATTTAACAGCAATAAAATTACTTGAGTTACCCTTACAAAATGTATTCTGATATTTTTTTGTTTTATTTAATTCTATTTTTGAATATACAACTTTATCTTGAATATTTCAGTTGCAGCCCACTGACATGATTTTATGATCTGAAAATGAGTTATGACCCAGAAATTGATCGTAACTTCATGTGCAGAAAACTTCTAGTTTTATGATTTAGCCATGTATGCTCAGTAAAAGGCAGTGAAAGTCAAGATGGTAAGATTTAAGTTTCTTCATCCTTCTCTTCTACATGTCAAATATGCATTGCTATAAACAGTCTTCTACTAATGCCTTGGTTCTCAGTGTTCTGCTTCTCTCCTCTTTTCCAAATCTGCTTTGTTCATGCTTTGATCCAATCCCGTTTTGACTACTGAAAAGGTTTTGTTTGATTATCACCACTACCCTCATCCTCAACCATCCCTGCATTTTAAACCTCACTTTCCCCAACTTGGATCTCCGGCTTTATAGACAGATATACTCAGGTCAGTTTGCTCTTAATTTGGGGGGAAAAAAGCCTCATTTTGAGTCAGCCTTATTAATCTCATTTGCCAATTAATTTATATTCTTTGTGACTCCTGTTAAGTGATTTAAAGAATTTATCTTTTATCACAGTTTTATGTTTATTTATTATTTCTCTGCCAGTACTTGTAAGTGCTTTGAGAGTAGCAATTGCCTATCATTACTGTTTGGTGCATACTTTTTTCTGAATCTCATAGCTTAGTGTGGGCAGCAGTCAGCATGCGTTGAATAACTGGAATAGTTGGACAACTTCATGACAGGCAGTGCCTGTGGTCCAGCTTCTCTGGAGCATCCCTGGCTTTGAGCCTAAAATTTGGCAGATTTGAGTCAGGCCTGGGATCCAGTAACTACCTCATCCCAGGTTTTCTGGACTGCTCTCATCTCTGTAGTTCCTGCCTTGAGTTAAGATACTATGCAGCTAGATTTGTTTTGAAAGTTAAGATGAGAAAAATAAAGTCTGTTTTTGTTTCAGAGTTGATGGAGTACTTTAACACACATCATCTTAATTCACTGTCATCATCACATCAACTTTCTCAGATGGATGGGCCCAGTCTTCAAGCCCAGCTTCACATCTGAGAAAACTGAAGGGATTCATTAAGCTTAAAAGACTTGGCTGAAATAATGAAGTTAAAAAGTGAATGAGCCAGGGAGCCACCCTGTCTTCTGACTGTGAAAGCAAGGCCTTTTCACTGAGTCAGGCTTTTCCATACTCCTGAGTCATCTATAAGCATGTTTTCTACTAGCCAACTAGGATTTTAAGAATATATTTTGAAAATTACTAGTTCTACACAAATATTGAGTTATAAATTTTATTGTTTTTCAGGTTTACATAATACCTTATATTTTTAGAACCCTTAGAGTCCCTTGGACTGCAAGGAGATCCAACCAGTCCATTCTGAAGGAGATCAGCCCTGGGATTTCTTTGGAAGGAATGATGCTAAAGCTGAAACTACAATACTTTGGCCACCTCATGCGAAGAGTTGACTCATTGGAAAAGACTCTGATGCTGGGAGGGATTGGGGGCAGGAGGAGAAGGGGATGACAGAGGATAAGATGGCTGGATGGCATCACTGACTCGATGGACGTGAGTCTGAGTAAACTCTGGGAGTTGGTGATGGACAGGGAGGCCTGGCATGATGCGATTCATGGGGTCACAAAGAGTCGGACACGACTGAGCGACTGAACTGAACTGAAGCTTTTTCACAATTACTCTCCCTGTGGGATAGGGGAGACAGGTATTATCATAGTTTTCAGATGAAGAACTGTAACTAAGAGAAACTATGTGACTTTCCCAGATTCTCATGGCTCATTAGTGGTGGAGTCATAATTTTAGACTCTAGCCAGGCAGTTTGCTCACTTTCCACATTACCTTTATATCCTCCACAATGTTAAAATCCTTCCTGAGGTTTAGTATATAAAGTCTGAAAAACAGATTTGAATTTTAAAATTCAAATCCAATTTTAATTAATTGGAAAACAATATCCTAACCCTAAAAATAAGATTGCAGGATTCTAAGCTTACTCATCGGAACACTTCAATAGAAATCCAAAAACTATATTGTGAGATATGATTTACTAACATAAGCCATGCTTATTTCCTTGTATAATAGCACCAATTCTGAAATTTAAAATTATACATGCTTTTATAGATATATATATACATACACATATATAAAATTCACTTATAACTAATGAACTATATATAATAAATATATAAAATAAGTATAAATTCAAATCTCATGGCAGTCTAGGATCTTAAAAACCTTATAGCTTGTGAAAAATGAATACAATAAAATAACAATTTCTAATAATACTAAGTGAACAGTTGAATGCCACATGTACTTGAGATAAACTGGAATGTTCCACTTTTAATCATCTTGAGAGGGAATCAATTCTCCCTATGTGAATGGACCTTTGCTATACATTATTGGGCTTGCCAGGGGGCGCAGTGGTAAAGAAATTATCTGCAGATGCAGGAGACACAGGTTTGATTCCTGGGTTGGGAAGATACCCTGCAGTAGGAAATGGCAACCCACTCCAGTATTCTTGTCTGGAAAATGCCCTGGACAGAGGAGTCTGGTGGGTTACAGTCTGTGGGGTCACAGAGTCAGACATGACTGAGCACACACACACAGTGGACTCCATATTGACTTTTTCTCCCTTCTTTCAATCTCCATGGAAAATTTTGTGTCTGACATAATACTTGACTTAGCATATTAGAATATGTGGATATCTGTCTTACTCTCCTCATCTCACTTTTCTAGGCACCTCACAGTTTCTGTTCACCAGTTTCAAAAATAAAATCCTGATAGTTCTTTACCACACATATATCTATTTCCTGAAGATGGGCAACGTGTCTTACTCAGATTTTCCTCATCAATCAATTTGGGCAGGTATTGGCAAATAGCAGGGGCTAAACAAATGTTTGTTGAATTGAATTTGAAGGTTAATTATAGGAGTAGGAAGAATTTGCCCATTACAGTCATTAGCAAAGGCAGTTAGCCTCACATATATTACAATTTTATTTGTATTTAAGGAGCTACATAAACTTGACAATGAACTTTAAGAATACATATGTGGTTCTCAAATAATTACTCAGAATGAAAGTGACTTTCAAAGGTAGCTTTGATTCAAAATATTTTAAAATTTTAGGTTTTAAACAAATATTCATTGAGTACCTATTATGAAACATTTGTTCTGAGTACACATTATGGAAAGTGATAAGAAGACCATTTTATACGGCCAATATTATATATAGTCAATAAAGTTAATATTTTGTAATTACTTCAGAAAAAAATTTTAAAAGAAAGCAAATTTATTTCAGCTTTGCCAATTGTTCAGTTCTTCAAAATAATAATTTTGGCCCAAATTAAGATGGTCATCAAGCTTTTCCTGTATAAGAAGAATAACTTTGTCATCCACAATCATTAAAAAAAAAAAAACTGTTTTGAAGAATAGGTGACCATGACTCTTAGTATTATGATCAATTAAATTATTTTTTTCAGTCATATGTCTGGATTCAGGATACTTTCTTGAAAAGGGCAACTTTTACACTTCAAATTTTATGCACATTAGGCTTATTCAAAATTGAATCTCAATTTGATTTCAGTTTCTTTAGTGATGCATTGAACATATGGACTTCCATAAAGTCTGAAGATCATTCAGACTTTATTATAGATCAAGGACATATTTATCACCATTACTTTGTGGGAAAAAAATCTCATTTTGGTTATTTCCCTTTAGCTTTTGAATTTATGAAGAGAATCTGGATATGGTATAAGAAATGAATGCTCAATACACTACTATCTGCTAATGCTCATGAAGCTTTTATATCTCAAAAGTCTTTAAGATTCAGATTCTTTGATATTCTTCTGGAATAAGAATTTGATTATATTTTTAATTTTTAGGTTTGTCATTTGATGATATTCTACGAGATTGAAAACCAAAACTCTCAATAGAAAAGAGCAAGATAAAAATTCTACTATACACATAATTTTAAGAGTGTCTTTATACAAGTAGCATTTATTTGGATCAAGAACTGCATTGAGCAATTTTATTGTGATATTATTTTTTTGGAAATTCTATGAAGTGGGTATCATTTACAGCTCAAAGAGGCTGAGTAGATTATTATATCTTGGGTTAGAACCTAGTTTGATTGCAAGAGTTCTTTTCAGTTTGGTTCAGTTCATTTCAGTCACTCAGTCATGTCTGACTCTTTGCAACCCCATGGACTGCAGCGTGCCAGATCTCCCTGTCCATCACCAGCTCCTGGAACTTGCTCAGACTCATGTCCATCAGGGCAGTTATGCCATCCAGCAATCTCATCTGCTGTCGTCCCCTTCTCCTCCTGCCTCCAATCTTTCCCAGCATCATGGTCTTTTCTAATGAGGCAGTTCTTCACATCAGGTGGCCAATGTATTGGAGTCGCAGCATCAGTCCTTCCAATGAATATTCAGGACTGATGTCCTGTAGAATTGACTGGTTTGATCTCCTTGCAGTCCAAGGGACTCTAAAGAATGTTGTCTAATACCACAGTTCAAAAGCATCAGTTCTTCAGTGCTCAGCTTTCTTTATGATCCAACTCTCACATCCATGCATGACTACTGGAAAAATCATAACTTTGACTAGATGGGCCTTTGTCAGCAAGGTAATGTCTCTGCTTTTTAATATGTTGTCTAGGTGGTCAGAGCTTTTCTTCCAAGGAGCAAGCATTTTTTAAATTTCATGGCTGAAGTCACCATCTGCAGTGATTTTGAAGCCCAAGAAAATAAAGCCTGTCACTGTTTCCATTGTTTCCCCATCTATCTGCCATGAACTGTTGGGACTGGATGCTATGATCTTAGGTTTTTCAATATTGAATTTTAAGCCAACTTTTTCACTCTCCTCTTGCATCAGAGGGCAAACAGAATGGAAACCACAGTCACTGAAAACTAAATGAACTGATCACAGGGATGCAGCCTTGTCTGACTCAATGAAACTATGAGCCATACCATGTAGGGCCACCCAAGATAGAGAGTTCTGACGAAGCATGGTCCCCTGAAGAAGGGAATGGCAAACCACGTCAGTGTTCCTGCCTTGAGAACCCCATGAACAGTATGAAAAGCTATTTTACTCGAAGTCAATTCAATACAATTCTTCCCATTTAGTTGATTACTACAAAACAAAAGAGATTTTACCACAATGAAAAAATTTTGAAAAAGAAAGAAAAGGGGAAAATCTACTACAGAATCATAATTTCAATCAAAAGGAGTAAATGAAAGTTTATATGCTTTAACCATTAATCAGCTTGTATTTAATAACTCCACTTTGAGAACAAGCTCATTATATTAACTAGGTATGCATTTCATAGTTCATCTTGGGGTATAAGTCAGAAAGCTATATCATTGAGCTAAAAATTTTAATGGGGATTGACTGAGATGACTTTTTTACTACATTGAAAATATAGTTCACTTTTTTACAAGTTGTTCAGACTTCATTTCTAAAAGTTTTCTGTCTAAAATTGAGTCAAACACACTTATAAAATATTGAGAATTTTACTCTCTGCCCCGTAATAGATATAAAACTACTTTTTGAGAAAAATCTTAGCTATCTTTTTTCAGTGTTCCTCCAACCTAGTCCTCAAACAGAAGCCCATTTCCACACTGAGATGAACTTAAGTTTGTTTCTCTCACAGAACCAAAGCATAGAGGTATGTCTTTAGTCTGCAAATGAAATGACTATATTCATACTTAACAAAAATGCCTCAAATTTATGACTATCGAAAGAAAACTTCATTATGCACTTATTGTTCTGCTCAGAATTAATTTCTGAGCAACTCATACAATCACATATACTTATGTGTGCTGTGCTTAGTCACTCCGACTAAGTCATGCCCGACTCTTTGCAACCCCATGGATTGTCGCCCTCCAGGTACCTCTGTCCCTGGGGATTCTCTGGACAAGAATACTGGAGTGCGTTGCCATGCCCTCCTTCAGGGGATCTTCCCAGCCCAGGAATCAAACTGGGGTCTCCTGCATTGCAGGCTGATTCTTTACCAGGTGAACGACCAGGGAAACCCATATATATTTATACCCTGGCATAATTTCGTTGGTTCTCCTACTGAATTAACTTTATGAAAGCCATTGCTACTATTGCTCTAAAGAGACAGAATTGGTGAAAAAAATTTTAAGAAAAAAAAAGTTACCAATTTTGTAGGCATATAGTTGTTCATAATACTCCTTTATTATCCTTTCAATGTCCATGAGATCAGTAGAGATGTTCCCTGTTTCATTTTTAATGTTATTTTAATATTTCATTTTTAATATTAGTAATTTATGTCTAGGCTCTCTCTTTTTTTCAGTTAGCCTGGCTGGAGGTACACCAATTTGATTGATCTTTTTTTTTTAAGAACAAGCTTTAGGTTTTATTAAATTTATTGCTTTCCTGTTTTTAATTTCATTGGTTTGCTCTAATTATCATTTACTTTGAAATTAATTTGCTCTTTTCTGTAGTTTCCTAAGGTAAAAGCTTAAATTGTTGATTTTAGATCTTTCTTCTAAAATAACATTCAATTCTATAATTTTTTCTAGGCTCTGTTTTGATTGCAGCCCGCAAATTTTGATAAATTACCTTTTATTTGAACATGTCAAAATATTTAAAATTTTTTCATTGAGACTTTCTTCTTTGATTCAATTTATTTAGAAATAGCTTTAGCCTCCAATTATTTTGGGGGGAGGTTCCAGTATCTTTCCATTATTGATTTCTAGCTTAATTTCATTTTTATCTGAGAGCATATTTTGTGTGATTTCTATTTTGTAAATGTAAGTTGTGTTTTATGACTAGAATATCTTGGTGAATGTTCCATGTGAGCTTGTGAGGAGTATATATTTTCATGCTGTTGGACAAAGTAGTGTATAGATGACAGTTGGACCTGTCAGTATTCAGCTCAGCCATGTGTTTATGGATTTTCTCCCTGTTCGATATATCAATTACCAATAGAAACACTAAAAGTGTTAGTAGTGGGTTATCAGTTTCTCTTTGTAGTTCTGTCAGATTCTGTCTCATGTATTTTGATGCTTTGTTGTTAGGCACATACACATGAAGTATTATTATGTCTTTGATGTTTTGGGGCTTCCCTTGTGGCCAAGCTGGTAAAGAATCTGCCTGCAATGCAGGCGACCCTGGTTCAATTCCTAAGTCAGAAAGATCCGCTGGAAAAGGAATAGGTTATTTTCTCCAGTATTCTTGGGATTCCCTGGTGTCTCAGGTGGTAGAGAATCAAAGAATCTGCCTGCAATATGGGACACCTGCGTTCAGTCCCTGGATTGGGAAGATCCCCTGGAGAAGGGAAAGACTACCCTCTCCAGTATTCTGGCCTGGAGAATTTCATGGACTATACAGTCCATGAAATCGTAGAGAGTCAGACACGACTGAGTGACTTTCACTTTCACTTGATGTTTTGACCTCTTTATTGTTATGTAATGCCTGTCTTTATATCTGATAATTTTCCTTTCTTTAATGGCAGCTTTGCCTAAAATTAATACAGTTACTCCAACTTTCTTTTGATTAGTGTTATCAAGGCATATACTTCTCCATCACTTTTAATTTGTGTCTTTCTATTTAAAGTGGGTTTCTTTCAAACAAAATATATTTGGGTCTCTCTTTTTTTTTTTAATGAACACTCACAGTCTCTCTCTTTTAATTGATAAATTCAGAACATTAACATTTAAAGTGATTATTGATATAGTTGGATTAATGTTTATCATACTTGTGACTCTTTTCTATTTACTGCTCTTATTGTTCTTATTTTTTGTTTTTAACTCTGCCTTTTCTAGTTTTAATTGGGATTCTATTTTTTTTCCTTTCTTAGCATATCAATTATACTTCTTTAAATTTTTTTAGCAGTTTCCCTTGAGTCTATAAAAAAAAAATTTACAAGAAATCCAAGTCTTTCAGATAACACACTAGCTACTTCCTGGGTAGTGCAATTATCTTATAGCACAATATTTCCAACTCCTCCCTCCTGTCACTTATTTCCAGTTCTTCCCTGCTGTCATTCATGGCTCTTATCCATAAGCTATAATTACTGAATACATGGTTGATACTATTATTATTTTGAATAGTTATTTGTTAAAACAATTATAAGAAAATATGATTTATTTTACCTTCATTATCTCTTTTTTTCCATTATCTCTTCTTGAATGCTATTCCTTTCATTAAATAAATGGAATTTCTGACATATATTTTCCTTCTTTCCTACACATTTAACACTTCTTATAAGGTAAGTCTACTGACAACAAATTCCCTCAACTTTTCTTTGCCTGAGAAAGTGTTTACTTAGCTACCACTTTTGAAGGACAGTTTTACTATTCACAGGATTCTAAATTGGTATTTTTTTCTTTCAACTTTAATATTTCACTCTGTTCTTCCTGATTGCATGGTTTCTAAGGAGAGGTATAGTGTAATTCTTATCTTTGCTTCTCTATAGCTAAGGTGTTTTCCACGGACCAATAGCTTCTTTCAAGGTTCTTTCTTTGTTCTTAAATTTATGCAGTTTCAATATGATATGCCTGGATGTGTGTTGTTGTTGTTGTTGTTGTTTAGTCCTAAGTCATGTCCAACTCTTGTGACCCCATGGACTACATACTACAAGGCTCTTCTCTCCATGGGATTTCCCAGGCAAGAATACTGGAGTAGGTTGTCATTTCCTTGCCCAGAGGATCTTCCCAACCCAGAGATTGAACCCCACTTCCTGCATTGGGTGGAATCTTTACTACTGAGACAGAAATATATATGTATCTGTTGAGTATTTATGTCTCTGAGCTACCTGAATCTTTATTGTCTATAATTAATTTTGGGAAATTCTCAGTCGTGATTACGTCAAACATCTTGTTGTTTTTTTTTTTTTCCTTCTGTAATTATTCCTTTTTTAATTGTCCATTGAGTCTTGGATACTCTGTCTTCTCCTTTTCATTTTTTTCTTTTTCCCATTCAGTTTTGGGAGCTTCTATTAGCATTTTTTTTCCAAGCTCACGGATCATTACCTTAGCCATATCTGCTTTCATTACTCACCTGTCTTTATGTATCCACTGTTCCCATTAGAATCATTAGTAAAATAATCATAGTTGTTTTAAATTCCTAATCTTAGAACTCCAACAACTTTGCATATTTGAGTCTTATATTGATTTTGGATCTGTTTCTTCAAATTGTGCTTTTTGTTTTTTAGTATGTCTTGCAATTATTTTCTTGAAAGCCAGACATACTGTATTGGGTAAAAGGAATGGAAACAAACAGATCTTTAGAGTAAGGTTTTGCAGTTATTTGGCAAGTGGTTTGGTTGTCTTTACTGTTTGGTACAACTGCAGCTGTAAGGAGCTAAATTTCATCTGGTATACATGTTTTTATTTCCTCTGTCACACTTCAGGTTTTCTTGGAGACTTCTTAAGTAAGGCTAGAAATATATTCTTTCTGATGTATTCTTCTATTATTTTGTAGGAGCCCTACTGATGTGATAAGAGCTTGGTGGGAAAAGACAGGGGGTTCTGTAGTCCTCTGATTAAGTCTCAGTCTCTAGTGATCCCCTGGGCTATAACCTTCATAAATGCTTCTCAGGACGGGCTATCCCCTTCCACACCACCACTGGTTGAGACAGGAAGGTCAGAGACAGAGATGGGCATATCTGTTTCCAATGTTGGTTGCTGCTGCTGCTGCTATCACGTCAGTTGTGTCCGACTCTGTGCGACCCCATTGACAGCAGCCCACCAGGCTCCCATCCGTGGGATTCTCCAGGCAAAAACACTGGAGTGGGTTGCCATTTCCTTCTCCAATGCAGGAAAGTGAAAAGTGAAAGTGAAGTCACTCAGTCGTGTCCGACTCTTCGCGACCCCATGGGCTGTAGCCCGCCAGGCTCCTCCTTGCATGGGATTTCCCAGACAGGAGTAATGGAGTGGGCTGCCAGTGCCTTCTCCTCCAATGTTGGTTAGGCTCTGGTAAAACAGCTTTTCTTGAGGACAAATCCTGTTAAGAATACCAGAATTCTCTGACATATTTTTAAATGGCTACCTTTCCTCTACTTCTGCCAAAAGCACAAGGAAATCCCCTCGCCCCATCTTCACTATAAAATAGAGCTTCCAAAGGTAAAATTAATAAACTCATGATGGTCTACCTAAGGTTGCACCCTCCCCACCAGAGTTTTAATTCAAATTCATCTACTTTGAGCTTCTGGCATTTCCTCAGCTATAGTTTATTTTTTCCTACCCTGCTACCTACACTTTGGGTTTCCCTGGTGGCTCAGACAGTAAAATAAATCCCCCTGCAATGCAGGAGACTCGGGTTTGATCTCTGGATCAGAAAGACCACCCCCTCCTCCGCCCCGCCAGAAGGGAATGGCTACTCATTCTGGTATTCCTTCTGAATCCCTATACTTCAGTAAGTTGTGATTCCTGTATCCACTCATCTATCTCTCCAGTTTTGAGTGGAGCAGTTTTCCCTGGAATCTTAGTTCTGTGATGGATCAAAGAAAAGTTGCCGATTTTCAGGTTGTTCAATTTTTTTTCCTGGTTATATGGGTTGGAGTGACAAGTTCCATATATAATGAACTAGAAATTAGAGGTGCTTATTTATTTTTATACTTATAGAATACACAGTTCTGTATACATAGCACAAATGATTTTTGAACAAATGCCTAAAATAGTGAATTACTGAATGATTGCCATGTATGCCTGGTAGACTTACATGACTATAGGAGAAAAACAATGAATTAAAAATGATTTACATATAAAATATTGATCCCCTTTCTATCCTTTGGATTTATCATTAACATATGTTTGCAGTGAGCTCAGGCCCGATCTACACCTCTGGAATATTTTAGCTATTTTATAATACTGGGTATTTTTTTATTACCTAAATTGCCAGTAGTTAATTTATATTGTTATATGGAGAATCTCATCTAGAACCAGATATTTAAAATATAATACCACTCAACAGGTAAAAAGAATAATATTGTCACTTGTAAATTTTGAACAATGAGATAAAAGGTGCTATCATTAAACACTGCAGAATTAATTTCATGCAATACTCACTTAGTATGGAGCTGTCATAATATGCTGGAATATTGTGGGAGGAAGCTATAATGGAAGTTGAAAAAACTAAAAAATAAGCGAGGAAAATGGAACCTATGGATCTGCCAACACAAAAAGCATATGCATGTTTTAGAACCAAGACTCTGCCAGTTTTTCATGCTGTCTGAAATCTGACCTACATCAAAGTGAAGTTGCTAAATTATGTTCATGAAGTAAAAGGCCAGTAGACGTTATGGCTCTAGGGACTGAAGAGCAGTAGCAAATTACTATTTTTTTTTTCTCACTGCCTAGTCCAGGCCCAAGATTAAATTAAATGAGAGAGATTGTATTTAACCACAAAGTTATAAAATAATAACTTCAGAGATAAAAGATACATTCGAGGTTTTTTTCAATTTACTTTCCATTTGATGAAAGAATTTCTCATACATTATTCTTAAAAAATCACAGTGGTAAAGAATCTTCCTGCCAATGCAGTAGTTGCAGGGGACATGAGTTCAATCATTGGGCTGAGAAGATCCCTGGTGAAGAAAATGGCAATCTACTCCAGTATTCTTGCCTGGAAAATCCAGTGAACAGAGGAACCTGGTGGGCTACAGTCCATGGGGTCACAAAGACTCAGACATGAAGACAGTAGGAATCTCCCTGGGAAAGCATACCTGATAAAATATGCCTCCATCAGCTCTATTGTGTACTTATGCTAGACATGGGTTAGGGGTTGTTGTGCATTTTTAAATTTAATTGTCACAGTACCTCTCTGAGAAATGTAGCACTGGTTCAATTTTACTAAGAAATAAAAGAGATAGTGGGGTACATGGAAAGAAAGAAATTGAGAGAAAGGAAGGAAGGAGAGAGGGAGGAATGGAAGGAGAGTAGGAGGGAGGGAGAGAAGAAGAGGGTGGAAGGGACAGAGGCAGGCAGGGAGGGGAAAGAAGATGTGCAACAAGGCAGACTAGACTGCTGAGATGAGGATAAGTTAACATTAATCTAGCAAACCCCTGCTATGAAAGTAGAAGTGGAAAAGCAGAGACTGGGACTAAAAATAAGAGAACTGGCTAAAGTACACAAGAATAAATGAGCCACCAGGCTCCTATCCTGTTCTGACAGATATCCTGTTCTGAGCAGGCCTGCTTTCTTGAGAAAGTGAACCAGGTAGAAATCTAGGTTTAGGAATATCTGATTCTTTGACTGGTGATGGAAGTAAAGTCTGATACTGTAAAGAGTAATATTGCATAGGAACCTGGAATGTTAGGTACATGAATCAAGGACAAATTGGAAGTGGTCAGACAGGAAACAAGAGTGAACATGGACATTTTAGGAATCAGTGAACTAAAATGGACTGGAATGGGTGAATTTAACTCAGATAAACATTATATCTACTACCATGGGCAAGAATCCCTTAGAAGAAATGGAGTAGCCATCACAGTCAACAAGAGTCTGAAATGCAGTACTCGGATGCAGTCTCAAAAGTGACGGAATGATCTCTGTTCATTTCCAAAGCAAACCATTCAATATCACAGTAATCCAAGTCTCTGCCCTGACCAATAATGATGAAGAAGCTGAAATTGAATGGTTCTATGAAGACCTATGGAGAAGGCAATGGCAACCCACTCCAGTACTCTTGCCTGGAAAATCCCATGGATGGAGGAGCATGGTAGGCTGCAATCTATTGGGACGCTAAGAGTCAGACATGACTGAGTGACTTCACTTTCACTTTTCACTTTCATGCATTGGAGAAGGAAATGGTAACCTACTCCAGTGTTCTTGCCTGGAGAATTCGAGGGATGGGGGAGCCTGATGGACTGCCGTCTCTGGGATCACACAGAGTCGGACACGACTGAAGTGACTTAGCAGCAGCAGCATGAAGACCTATTTCATATCCTGAAAGATAATGCTGTGAAAGTGCTGCACTCAATATGCCAGCAAATTTGGAAAACTCAGCAGTGGCCACAGGACTGGAAAACGTGTTTTCACTCCAATCCCAAAGAAAGGCAATGCCAAAGAATGCTCAAACTACCACACAATTGCACTCACATCACACTAGTAAAGGAATGCTCAGCATTCTCCAAGCCACGCTTCAGCAATATGTGAACTGTGAACTTCCAGAGGTTCAAGCTGGTTTTAGAAAAGGCAGAGGAACCAGAGATATAATTGCTAACATCCTCTGGATCATGGAAAAAGCAACAGAATTCCAGAAGAACATCTATTTCTGCTTTATTGACTATGCCAAAGCCTTTGACTGTGTGGATCACAAGAAACTGTGGAAAATTCTTCAAGAGATGGGAATACAGACCACCTGACCTGCCTCTTGAGAAACCTATATGCAGGTCAGGAAGCAACAGTTAGAACTGGACATGGAACAACAGACTGGTTCCAAATAGAAAAAGAAGTACATCAAGGCTGTGTATTGTCACCTTGCTTATTTAACTTCTATGCAGAGTACATCATGAGAAATGCTGGGCTGGAAGAAGCATAAGCTGGAATCAAGATTGCTGGGAGAAATATCAGTCACCTCAGATATGCAGATGACACCACCCCTATGGCAGAAAGCGAAGAGGAACTAAAGAGCTTCTTGATGAAAGTGAAAGAGGAGAGTGAAAAAATTGGCTTAAAGTTCAACATTCAGAAAACGAAGATCATGGCATCTGGTCCCATCACTTCATGGGAAATAGATGGGGAAACAGTGGAAACAGTGTCAGACTTTATTTTTGGGGGCTCCAAAATCACTGCAGATGGTGACTGCAGCCATGAAATTAAAAGACGCTTACTCCTTGGAAGGAAAGTTATGACTAACCTAGATAGCATATTGAAAAGCAGAGACATTACTTTGCCAACAAAGGTCCATCTAGTCAAGGCTATGGTTTTTCCAGTGGTAATGTATGGATGTGAGATTTGGAATGTGAAGAAAGCTGAGCGCTGAAGAATTGATGCTTTTGAGCTGTGGTGTTGGAGAAGACTCTTGAGAGTCCCTTGGTCTGCAAGGAGATCCAACCAGTCAATCCTCAAGGAAATCAGTCCTGGGTGTTCATTGGAAGGACTGATGCTGAGGCTCAAACTCCAATACTTTGGCCACATCATGTGAAGAATTGACTCATTGGAAAGACTCTGATGCTGGGAGGGATTGGGGGCAGGAGGAGAAGGGGACGACAGAGGATGAGATGGCTGAATGGCACCACTGACCCGATGGACATGAGTCGAAGGAACTCCGGGAGTTGGTGATAGACAGGGGGCCTGGTATGCTGCGATTCATGGGGTCGCAAAGAGTCGGACCTGACTGAGAGAGTGAACTGAAATGAACTGATGAAGACCTACATGACCATCTAGAACTAACACTCCCAAAATATGTACTTTTCATTATAGGGGACTGGAATGCAAAAGTAGGAAATCAAGAAACACCTGGAGTACAGGCAATTTTTGCCTTAGAGTAAGAATGAAGCAGGGCAAAGACTATTGAGTTTTACAAGACAATGCACTGGTCACAGCAAACACCCTCTTCCAACAACACAAGAGAAGACTTTACACATGGATATCACCAGATGGTCAATACCACAATCAGACTGATTATATACTTTGCAGCCAAAATGGAGAAGCTCTATAGTGTCAGCAAAAACAAGACCAGGAGCTGACTGTGGCTCAGATCATGAACTCCTTATTGCCAAATGCATACTGAAATTGAAGAAAGTAGGGAAAACCACTAGACCATTCAAGTATGACCTAAATTATGAATATAGAGTGGGAGTGCCTAAAGAACTATGGATGGAGGTTCATGACATTGTATAGGAAGCAGTGATCAAGACCATCCTCATGAAAAAGAAATGCAAAATGGCAAAATGTTCTCTGAGGAGGCCTTACAAATAGCTGTGAAAGGAAGAGAAGTGAAAGGCAAGGGAGACAAGGAAAGTTATACCCATTTGAATGCAAAGTTCCAAAGAATGGAAAGGAGAGAAAAGAAAGCCTTCCTCAGTGATCAATGCAAAGAAATAGAGGAAAACAATAGAATGGAAACAACCTAGATGTCCATCAGCAGATGAATGGATAAGAAAGCTGTGGTACATATACACAATGGAGTATTACTCAGCGGTTAAAAAGAATTCATTTGAATCAGTTCTGATGAGATGGATGAAACTGGAGCCGATTATACAGAGTGAAGTAAGTCAGAAAGAAAAACACCAATACAGTATACTAACACATATATATGGAATTTAGGAAGATGGCAATGACGACCCTGTATGCAAGACAGGGAAAGAGACACAGATGTGTATAACGGACTTTTGGACTCAGAGGGAGAGGGAGAGGGTGGGATGATTTGGGAGAATGACATTCTAACATGTATACTATCATGTGAATTGAATCGCCAGTCTATGTCTGATGCAGGATGCAGCATGCTTGGGGCTGGTGCATGGGGATGACCCAGAAAGATGTTATGGGGAGGGAGGTGGGAGGGGGGTTCATGTTTGGGAATGCATGTAAGAATTAAAGATTTTAAAATGTAAAAAATAAAAAACTAAAAAAAAAATAATAAAATAAAATTTAAAAAAAAAACAATAGAATGGGAAAGACTAGAGATCTCTTCAAGAAAATTAGAGATACCAAGGGAACATTTCATGCAAAGATGTACAAAATAAAGGACAGAAATGGTATGGATCTAATAGACACAGAAGATATTAAGAAGAGGTGTCAAGAAAACACAGAAGAACTATATAAAAAAGTTCTACATGATGATGGTATGATCATTCACTTGGAGCCAGACATCCTGGACTGTGAAGTCAAGTAGGCCTTAGAAAGTTTCATTATAAACAAAGCTAATGGAGGGATGAAATTCCAGTTGAGCTATTTCAAATCCTGAAAGATGATGCTGTGAAAGTGCTACACTCAATATGCCAGCAAATTTGGAAAACTCAGCAGTGGCCACAGGACTGGAAAAGGGCAGGTTTCATTTCAATCCCAAAGAAAGGCAATGCAAAAGAATGCTCAAACTACTGCACAATTGCACTCATCTCACATGCTAGTAAAGTAATGCTCAAAATTCTCCAAGTCAGGCTTTAGCAATACGTGAACCATGAACTTCCAGATGTTCAAGCTGGTTTTAGAAAAGGCAGAGGAACCAGAGATCAAATTGCCAACATGTGCTGGATCATCAAAAAGGCAAGATAGTTCCAGAAAAAAACATCTATTTCTGCTTTATTGACTATGCCAAAGCCTTTGACTGTGTGGATCACAATAAACTGTGGAGAATTCTGAAAGAGTTGGAAATACCAGACCAACTGACCTGCCTCTTGAGAAATCTGTATACAGGTCAGGAAGCAACAGTTAGAACTGGACATAGAACAACAGACTGGTTCTAAATTGGGAAAGGAGTACATCAAAGCTATATATTGTCACTCTGCTTATTTAACTTATATATAGAGTACATCATGAGAAATGCTGGGCTGGATGAAGCACAGGCTGGAATCAAGATTGCCAGGAGAAATATCAGTCACCTCAGATATGCAGATGACACCACCCTTATGGCAGAAAGCGAAGAAGAACTAAAGAACCTCTTAATGAAAGTGAAAGAGGAGAGTGAAAAAGTTGCCTTAAAGCTCAATATTCAGAAAACAAAGATCATGGCATCTGGTCCCATCACTTCATGGCAAGTAGATGGGGAAACAGTGGAAACAGTGTCAGACTTTAATTTTTGGGGGGCCCCAAAATCACTGCAGATTGTGACTGTAGCCATGAAATTAAAAGGTGCTTGCTACTTAGAAGAAAAGTTATGACCAACATAGACAGCATTTTAAAAAGCAGAGACATTACTTTGCCAACAAAGGTCTGTCTAGTCAAAGCTATGGTTTTTCCAGTAGTCACATATGGATGTGAGAGTTGGACTATAAAGAGAGCTGAGCACCAAAGAATTGATGCTTTTGAACTCTGGTGTTGGAGAAGACTCTTGAGAGCCCCTTGGACTGCAAGGAGATCAAACCATCCATCCTAAAGGAAATTAGTCCTGAATATTCATTGGAAAGACTGATGCTGAAGCTGAAACTCCAATACTTTGGCCACCTGATGTGAAGAACTGACTCATTTTAGAGACCTTGATGCTGGGAAAGTTTGAAGGCAGGAGGAAAAGGGGATGACAGAGGATGACATGGTTGAATGGCATCACTGACTCAATGGATATGAGCTTGAGTAAACCCCAGGAGTTGGTGATGGACATGGCATCCTAGCATGCTGCAGTCCATGGAGTCACAGAGTTGGACACGACTGAGTGCCTGAACTGAATTGAACTGGTACCTCCTAGCATGCACTATGAAAATGTTTGGTATAAAATGAAATGAGGAAGAGTAAAGTCTATAAGGTTCTGAAAGGAAGAATTAGGATCCCAAGTGACACATAACTTTTCAGGAGCAACACTAAAGTCTAAAAGCCAGTTGAAATGTAAATAAAATGTAAGTGTAGAATAAACACATTTATATTTACTGATAGACAAGGGCCGTAAAATTTTACCTTGTGAGTACGTGCTCAGGAAGCTTCTGCAAAGTAGGTTCTACCAAAAGGAGGAAATATGATATAGAAAGTCATGAGATCAAGGAAACAAGGAGTATAATCTAGGAGAGAAACAAAAGCATTCATAGGATGATGACAAAGAGAAGTCCTGAAAGAAGATCTGTGCAGATCTGGAGAGCAAACTGGTAACACTGGAGCAGAAAGACAGAGGACTTTGTCCAAAAAGGGAGGGGCTGGGCTAGGACTGATTGACCTATTATTTCATTTATCTGATATTTTGTAATGACACTTTTTTCCTATTTATGGTAGATATGTAAGAGATGAATTAGAAATAGGCAGAGACTTTAAATAATGAAGCACATTTAAGAATAAGGCAGTTTCTAACTCCAGCAATAAAATAAGTGTAAAAGAAAGAAAATATGATCATAAAGTAAGTAAAGTACCTTATGAAGATCAAATAAAAAATATTTACAAGTCACAATGACATAAATACTGAGCACTGTATTAACACAATAAAATATAAGTCCTATGGATTGAGAAGATATAAACAAAAACATAGGAGGCAGATTAATATGTGTAATATACTCATAATTATGTCTATCTTTTATATGAGTTTACGATTTGATAATAAGCATTTAGAAACTTATGGACCAAATTACAATTAAGTACTATTACTCAATGTTCCATATTTATGTATTCCTTAATTTTTAAAATGAACAAGTATCCAAGCATTCCTTTTAAGAATTCATTTCATATAAAATATAGATCTAAATGTGATTTTAAATTGTACACAGAACTTTGGTTTATGTGTATCATAATTCAGTTACTCTCTTTTCACTCTATGTTTAGATTGCTTTTGGTATTTTTCTATTTTATATATCCTTGTGTATAAGTCTTTGACATTAATGTGATTATTTTTCTAGAATATATGCCAGATGGAAATGTTAATAGGAAAAATTCACATTTTAAGTCTTTTGATAAATAATCCAAAGCTGAACATCAAAGATTGAAACAATTTATATCCCCCCAGCAATGTTTTATAGTTTCTAGTGTCTTACATCATGTCAACAGTGGGTAGTAAAATTCTACTTTCATATTTGACATATTTTTTTGAAAACTCTCCAAATTTGTATTTATCTGATCACAAGTGATATAAGATCATGTGTTCACATGTTGCAAGCCATGGACAATCTTCTAGAGGTACCCTTCTCCCTTCCTTTCCTTGTCACTGCTGTAAATACTTCAGTCATCTCTCAGGCTCCCTTCTGACTGCAGAACTGAGCTCGCTTACCTTCCAATCCTAATTTTAGGTTTTTTCTTCTAAACCACAAATCTGATACTATCATTTGCTTACTTAAAAGCCCATGGAGACTAGTAATTTCCCACAGAGTAGAGTCTAAAAGTCTTAGAGCAGAACACTACATCAGCATTAATATGGGTCCAGGTATTTTCTTAAGTTGTAAAAATGTATTTTCATGATAGCCTTTTCTTAACAATTATAAAGAACTTGTGATGTTGCTCTCTACATTCACATTACTTACCTAAGGAGTGATTAAGGGTAATATCACAAAGATGGTGACATAGGTCATTCTTGACTTTGTTCCCTCTGGTGAGAACAGCTAATAACCATCCAAGAACAAGACATCACTGAGAAAATCCTAGAATAAAGAGGTGAGGCTAAAGCACCCCTTGCATCATGGAGACCATGACGCTGAATTGCAAGGTGAGAGAAGCAGTTACACATGGATATTATTGTCCCTTCCCCAGGAGGCCAGTGAATCCATGTGGATGGGTCTCCCCTCAGTCTTCAGGTTCTCCAGTGAGCAAGGGGAATCCAGGGTGGACAGCCAACCCCTACCCCCAACACTGTGTGTCACTTTGTGGGAGCCCTTTCCTTGATCTTGCCCCAGACTGCAAGGGAATCTGTAGGGCTCGACCATTGGGAATCATGACAGAGAAGTGAGGTGGAGGGTCTTAAAATAGCCAGCACTTGGACTTGGCAGACTGAGTTCATACCTACAGTGCCCAAGTAGAAATCCCAACCAGCAACAAAGTGAAAAGATAACCGATGAAATGGGAAAAACATTTTCAAGTTATCTATCTGATAAGGGATTAATGTCTAAAATATATGAAGAACTCATATAACTTAGTAAAAAGCTCAATAACATCTACTGTGGCTATCATTTCACAATATATGTAAATCAAATCATCATGCTGTAACCTAAAACTTATACCCATCGATGTACAACAATTATATTTCGATACAATTAGCAGAAAAAAAAGCTGTGATTAATCAATGATGCGTGAATATATTGATGTAGGACCGAGTAGCATGATAAATTCTAGAAACTCACTTATTCAACTACTCATTCACTAAAAAATTTGTATTAAGGCTTTCCTATGTGCTAGACCTGCTCTAATTCCAGAAGTACAGGGATACATAGCCAACAGAGACAACAATGCCTCGTTCTTCTCTTTGTGAAGTTAACAGCAGGGAACAGTGTAAGGGGCAGAAATTTCAAAAGGTAAATTTTTGTTTTTTTAAAGAGTATTAAACAATGGTGTACTGGTATATCAAGTCTATGGAAAAATCAAATGAACTATATAAAGCCCTATTTGTATGTTTGTGGATCTCCTAAAATTGATAATTTCAAGCTACCAATGGTTTAAGAACCAATTCACAAGATTCTTAAATATTAGACAGTTGGCTCTGGAGAGCCAGTATAAGTTGATTCCAACCCATTGACAATACCAATAGGGTATTAGAATTTTGAGAACTGGCAACTGACTACCAAAGAAAAACCCTGCATAACAGATGTCACTGAGCTATGGTACAAATGAAGAGAGGAATCAGAAATTTGAAAATCATCTGAAAGAAAACTTCTGGAAGAAAGTGATATGACAAGTGCACTAAGGCAGGAAACCACTTAGCACGTCTGAAAAACAAAGCCAGAACATAGATTTTTCCTGTCAATGTATGGCAAAACCAATACAGTACTGTAAAGGAAAAAAATAAAAATTAATAAATAAAAATTAAAAATTAATAATAAATTGATTTTTCAGTTGGGAGGTAACCTTAAGATTAAAAAGCCTCTATAGAGTGAAACCAGTAATTTGGAAAAGTTGAATTATGATCCAGAAGCAATTATAAGACCAGTCTTGGTTCTTTTATACTTCTTTGCTAATAGAGTTTCTACTTACTGGTGGGTAATTCTTGGGTGAGAGGGCTTTGGTCAGGTATAGGAATTTAAAATCTACCAGAAACCTGAGGTTATAGAATGCAAAATAAGGCAGGAAATAAGTGTGATTCTGTTTTTTACCAACATTTATGGTTCTGAGAGTGTTCATTCTAGACACTATAATTTGTATTTCTTCTTTAATCTTACAAACCATACAAATCAAATATACTTTTGAATGCTGTTGCCATATTAAGATGAGTAGTAGTTTAAATATGATATAATGAAATGCATCATTGAGCAGTATTTGGATAAAACATAAATCAAATTATAGGAACAATGCAAGGGTAATTAAATTGAATTCATTTAGCATCTTTGAGAATCTTTTCCACTTGGAGTCAAGATGAAAAGAGATAATTTTGTTTTGCTTATTTTATCTGCAGCAAGTAAAGATGGAGGAAAATCTGAAACAGTCATTTAAGAATGAATCAGTTGGAGTTCAAATCCAAGCTTGAGACGTGAACAACTACTCCTGAGTGAAAATAAATCCTATTGTGAGGAAAATGAAGATTAGTAGGATTAAATGTCACATGTGGAGGATCTAAAAGTGGATTTTTTGTTTCATTACTGAAGATATATTTATGGGTTAATTGTATGGAGATCCGGCTCATTTGTTTTCTCTAAACTGAAATGAGTCAGAATGTCTCTGGAGCAGAAGAAACTTGTATTGCTTCTGAGAATGTGTATTATTTGTTTCAGTATTATGCATTTGCCGCTAACAGTCCCCCCGACCAAAAAAAAAGATTATAATTTGATATTCTCAGAAGGAATTACTTGTTACTGACATGGTAGTTATATTAATAGTTGCAATACTTTCTTTATCCAAGCAATTATAATTTGTATACACATTCAAATTGCTTTAGTATTAATGCCCAGTATTTCACAGAAAATTTTAAGAAGTTCAAGGCAATAGCTAAAAAAATCATTATTTTCAAAAACTTGAGTTACGTATAGAACATGATTGTAAAATCTAGAAATTCACTTTTTATTGTTGAAGAAATAGAAAAAAAAGCTTTGTAATTGTTGATAAGCTTTTTCTAAAAGAAGCATATCTCAATTTTTATTAAATTATAGAAAACATTATTTGGAGAAGGTAATGGCAACCCATGCCAATACTCTTGCCTGGAAAATCCCATGGACAGAGGAGGCTCGTAGGCTGCAGTCCATGGGGGCGCTAAGAGTTAGACACGACTGAGCGACTTCACTTTCACTCTTCACTTTCATTCACTGGGGAAGGAAATGGCAACCCACTCCAGTGTTCTTGCCTTGAGAATCCCAGGGATGGAGGAGCCTGGTGGGCTGCCTTCTATGGTGTCGCACAGAGTCAGACATGACTGGAGACTTAGTAGCAACAGCAACAGCGGCAGAAAACATTATTAAATGTCCAGTGTAATTAGTTCAAAGCTATGAGTCCCAGATTATTTTACTTCATTCTTAAAAGTTATGTGTTAACTTCAGTTCAGTTCAGTTCACTCAGTCATGTCTGGCTCTTTGCGACCCCATGAGCTGCAGCACGCCAGGCCTCCCTGTCCATCACCAACTCCTGGAGCCTACCCAAACTCAGGTCCATTGAATCCATGATGCCATCCAATCATCTCATTCTCCATTGTCCCCTTTCACTCCTGCCCTCAATCTTTCCCAGCATCAGGGTCTTTTCAAATGAGTCAGCTCTTCGCATCAGGTGGCCAAAGTGTTGGAGATTCAGCTTCAACATCAGTCCTTCCAATGAACACCCAGGACTGATCTCCTTGAGGATTGATTGGTTGGATCGCCTTGCAGTCCAAGGGACTCTCAAGAGTCTTCTCCAACACCACAGTTCAAAAGCATCAATTCTTCGGTGCTCAGCTTTTTCATAGTACAACTCTCACATCCATACATGACTACTGAAAAAACCATAGCCTTAACTAGATGGACCTTTGTTGGCAAAGTAATGTCTCTGCTTTTTTAATATGGTGGCTAGGCTGGTCACAACTTTTCTTCCAAGGAGCAAGCATCTTTTAATTTCATGGCTGCAGTCACCATCTGCAGTGATTTTGGAGCCGCCAAAAATAAATTATCTCATTGTTTCCACTGTTTCCCTATCTATTTCCCATGAAGTGATGGGACCAAATGCTATGATCTTAGCTTTCTGAATGTTAAGGTTTAAGCCAAATTTTTCATTCTCCTCTTTCACTTTCATCGAGAGGCTCTTTAGTTCTTCTTCACTTTCTGCCATAAGGGTGGTGTCATCTGCATATCAGAGGTTATTGATATTTCTCGCAACAATCTTTATTCCAGCTTGTGCTTCATCTAGCCCAGCATTTCTCATGATGCACTCTATATATAAGTTAAATAAGCAGGGTGACATTATACAGCCTTGACATACTCCTTTCCCAGTTTAGAACCAGTCTGGTGTTCCATGTCCAGTTCTAACTATTGTTTCCTGACTTGCACACAGGTTTCTCAAGAGGCAGGTCAGTTGGTCTGGTAATCCCATCTCTTTTAGAATTTTCCACAATTTACTGTGACCCACATAGTCAAAGGCTTTGGCATAGTCAATAAAGCAGAAATAGATGTTTTTCTGGAACTCTCTTGCTTTTTCCATGATCCAGCAGATGTTGGCAATTTGATCTCTGGTTCCTCTGCCTTTTTTAAAACCAGCTTGAACATTTGGAAGTTCACGGGTCACATATTGCTGAAGCCTGACTTGGAGAATTTGAGCATTACTTTGCTAGCGTGTGAGATGAGTGCATTTGTGCAGTAGTTTGAGCATTCTTTGGCATTGCCTTTCTTTAGTATTGGGATGAAAACTGACCTTTTCCAGTCCTGTGGCCACTGCTGAGTTTTCCAAATTTGCTGGCATATTGAGTGCAGCACTTTCACAGCATCATCTTTCAGGATTTGAAATAGCTCATCTGGGATTCCATCACCTCCACTCGCTTTGTTTGTAGTGGTGCTTCCTAAGGCCCACTTGACTTCACGTTCCAGAATGTCTGGCTCTAGGTGTGTGATCACACCATTGTCATTAACTGGGGTGTGAAGGTCTTTTTGTACAGTTTTTCTATGTATTCTTGCCACTTCTTCTTAATATCTTCTCCGTCTGTCAGGTCCATACAATTTCTCTCCTTTATTGAGCCCATCTTTGCATGAAATGTTCCCTTGGTATCTCTAATTTTCTTGAAGAGATCTCTAGTCTTTCCCATTCTATTGTTTTCCTCTATTTCTTTGCATTGATCACTGAGGAAGGCTTTCTTATGTCTCCTTGCTATTCTTTGGAACTCTGTATTCAAATGCGTATATCTATCCTTTTCTCCTTTGCTTCTCTTCTTTTCTCAGCTACTTTTTAAGACCTCCTCAGATAGCCATTTTGCTTTTTTGCATTTCTTTTTCCTGGGGTTAGTCTTGATCCCTCTCTCCTGTACAATGTCATGAACCTCTGTCCATAGTTCATCAGGCACACTGTCTATCAGATCTAGTCCTTTAAATCTATTTGTCCCTTCCACTGTATAATCATAAGTGTTAACTTACTTCTCTATAATTACAATAAATCTGTGAATAATATGATCTTTGCAATAAAGTGAATTAAACACATAGAACTACTATTTAGACACAAGGTGACATAAATGCTTTAGAAATCACTTATTAAACTGCAAGATCCTGAGTAATTATAAATGAGAGAAGGAAAGTAGAGAGGGTTACCCTGTCAACAGTAGAGGCCAGATATTTACTCTGAATCCCCATGAAAATAAAATTAAGGCAACTGTTCCTGTTAGTTAGGCTAGAAAATACTCCCATCCAAAACCCTACTACCGTTATTATAAACAGCATCAAAATTAAGAAGAGCTCCTACTGAAGCAAGAACCAAATAGATGTATTTAGCTTTGGAATTTGAAAAAAAAAAGTTTTTTGCATATTTTACTTTGTGCATACTTACTATTTTCTGTATCTAAAATTGTTTCATTTAAAAGGCAAATTGTAAACTCAGCTTCATTTAGAGTTCAGGTAATTTTCAAAATATTTTGGACCAAAATAAATCTTTAGATGGGAGTATTTCAATATTGATCTAAGAAAATAATCTTATGAGGTCTGTGGTAAATTATTTCAGTGTTACCCAAAGTGGGCAGCAAGTACAAAATTCTGCACAATATTAATGATCCTTTGATCAAAAGGAATTTAGAAAATGCTGTTAAGTCAGCTTACCATGAGATCTCAGCTTTTTTCATATCAAGATATAAGTTATCAATCTGTGTATTAAATCTACTGAAGCATATGTTGAAATACAGCCATAAGACAGGAGGGGATCCCAGACAGAGGGAAGAGTATGAGCCAATATGAGCAGGTGGAAAAGCATAATGAATCTTTTAAGAAATAGGAAAATTCTGGGTTTGGAGGAGATAAATCTGGAAATAGATGCCAGAGCCAAACTGTGGGTATCTTGAATGACAAACTAAGTAATTCAGACTTTTACAAAATGTCAGCCAGCAGTCATTGAAGATTTCCAAGGGGAGTGATTGAATAAATGTGAGAGTTTGGAAAGATCAATCTAGCTGTTAATGGATAGGTCAGTGTAGAACATGGAAAATACTAGAAGCAGGGAGTCCAGTTAGAAGCCGCTAGCAAAGAATCAGGAGTGAGATTAACATAGATGGTGGAAAGAGGATGCAAAGGGAAGATGGAGAATGAGGTCTATTGCAAGAGAAGAATGGGAGAAATGAAGGAGAGCGTCAAAGATGTTTAAAGTCCCCAAGACACTGAGGATGACTTTAGTGATCACAGTGTATCCTTTTGCAGCTTCTTTATGTGTGAGTCATGCTTTATAACTGCCCCCATGCCTTTCTACCATAAAGGTAACTTTCCATTCTTAGTTGGTTAACATGGCTAACTTCTTATTCATTTTTAGGATTTCTATTTCATTTGTCAACTCGTCATTCCTAAATAATTTGTATATGTTCTCTTAGTATCCTAGATAATAATTTCTCTAATATGGAATCTGTGCAACCACATGGACTGTAGCCTACTAAACTACTCCATCCATGGATTTTTCCCGGTAAGATATTAGGCCTCCTGAAATTAGGGATCAAAATTTTCCACTGGCTATAATCAGCACAAAAGCAAATAATGGCCACTCAATCACTGCTTGAACAAGGAGCATGCCTAGGAATGTTAGAAAGCTAGGACTCTTTTTTTTTTTTTTTTTAGATTTTAGTTTTTTATTTTTTAAATTTTAAAATCTTTAATTCTTACATGTGTTCCCAAACATGAACCCCCCTCCCACCTCCCCTCCCCATAACATCTCTCTGGGTCATCCCCATGCACCAGCCCCAAGCATGCTGCATCCTGCGTCAGACATAGACTGGTGATTCAATTCTTACATGATAGTATACATGTTAGAATGGCATTCTCCCAAATCATCCCACCCTCTCCCTCTCCCTCTGAGTCCAAAAGTCCGTTATACACATCTGTGTCTCTTTCCCTGTCTTGCATACAGGGTCGTCATTGCCATCTTCCTAAATTCCATATATATGTGTTAGTATACTGTATTGGTGTTTTTCTTTCTGGCTTACTTCACTCTGTATAATCGGCTCCAGTTTCATCCATCTCATCAGAACTGATTCAAATGAATTCTTTTTAACGGCTGAGTAATACTCCATTGTGTATATGTACCACAGCTTTCTTATCCATTCATCTGCTGATGGACATCTAGGTTGTTTCCATGTCCTGGCTATTATAAACAGTGCTGCGATGAACATTGGGGTACATGTGTCTCTTTCAATTCTGGTTTCCTCGGTGTGTATGCCCAAAGAAGAAATGGGGAAATAGATGGAATATAAGCACTGAGGAAGGGTTGTTTTATCAAAATGTGAGAAAGACAATAGAAATAAAATTAAGGAAAGTGATTAAAAAAAGGAACTGATGAGGCAGAATTCCAGAGTGAAAGGCAAGCTGTAGAAGGCAGATCAAGTATGGACAATTCACCCTCCTGTAGTCCAATACTTTCTACAAAGGAGGCCTTGTACTCCTCCATTTCCTCACCTTAGCTCCTTGTGTTTCCACTCTCAAGAATGCTATTCCATCTTGAATCTCTTTTTACATATTTACTTGCATATATCTAAAACACTGATCAAATATCACTGTCCCATGAGACCTTCCATGGTCACTTATTTCTCCAAATCTCCAGAATAAATTTTTTCTTAAAATGCAGCCTGAAGCACTCCTACATAAAATTCACTTTGGGTGATGCTTTTGGGAAATTTATCTTTATAGATATATTTTATCTAATAAAAGACACAAAGATAATATAATCATTTTACAGCTCCAAATGAAGTAGCAGATTTAAGCAAAATGTAGGTGGGGTAAGATCATGGCAATCGTACCTAAACCCACTGATCAAACTGCAAGTCATAGAAAGAAAACTTGATCTCATATACTTCCTTATGGAAAGATACAACACACTCTCTACTATGTTTTTGCCAAGAAACCAGCATTTGACCAGGTTTTATCTGTAACAATCAGTTTAAAGGAAATACAGAAGACAGAAAAAATGTGAAAAGACAACACTGAGTTGTATTCAGCAAAATCTCAAATGTGTGAAACAATCCTATTTTTCAACAAACAAATTGCAAGGAGCACAATTTAAAGGGAGAGTGGAAAACCCATAGTTTAAATAAATATTAAAAGAAACTTAAAGATGTATCAGCTAAAATTGTGATACATTTGGATTTCAACGAACCCAAATTTACAAATCATTTATGAGACAAATGATCTATGAACACTGTTAACTTTTAGGCATGATGATGGCTATGTTGTTTAAGCATCATTAAACATCTTGAAATATTTTCACGTGAAATGATACAATATCTGGAGTTTGCTTCAAAATAATCCAAAGTGGTGGCAGGTGTGAGGAGTAAATTGTGGTATTATGAATGCAACAAGATTCATTGTTGGAGTTGGATGGTAGTCATATACTTCATTTATAAATATACATTTGAAAAATTATATTTTGTATCATTTTAAAATGCAAGTTCCTGAGCCCTATCTTAGAACTACTGAGTTAAAATAGCTAAAGGAGAATCCAGAAATCTGCATTATTAACAGGTTCCAAAGAGATGATTACACACACTCAGATTTGGAAATCTCAATCCTGAACAATGATTCCTGTCATTCTTGTTCTTGTCAGAGACATCCAGTCAATTATATATTCATGCTCTAGTTTGAAGGATATTAATAGAAACTGTAAACGCCATATATTTTATATGTACTCAATACATATTAGTGATGTTATTCAAAATATTTATTGCTTTTCACTCTGAATAAATATTGTAGATCTAGATTATACAAGATTTACCCATATATTCCATGATATTAGGATTGTGCAACTTCTCAGCTCTTAGCAATAATCCTATGGCCATACAGGATTTCTTTCTTAGTGGTGTTTGACACCTATAATTCCTAAAGTGCTAATGTCCTCATACATCATGCAGCAATGATAAAATTTAACAGATGAGAATAATAACCTGCTCTTTCACAGACAAATGGAAAAAAGAGAATCTTAGCATCTTGTGTAGAATATCAACACTGATTTTATTTATATATTTATATCTTCCGTTACCCCTCAGCTTTGCCTTTGTCTGAGACTGTCTTTGTTAGCTTGTCTGCAATGGTTCATTTATTAAGTAATCACTTTGATTTTCCTAAGAGGATATTCTTATGAGAAATATAACATTCTATTGAAAAAAATTTCCCCCCAAACTTAGCATTCCCTATACCTTGGAACTCAAAAAAATTCTATGCTGCATCTTATCCTAATACTCATCCAATATTCTAGATCTGCCACTAAGTAACTAGGTGGTTTTGAATCTGGCCCTATTTTTACTGAGTCCTGGTTTCCTCACACATGTAATCTTAAAATAAATGTCAATCTACTATTGGATCCTCTATTCTTTCTAGGAAAAATGTATTTTACTTAATATTAAAACAAAAAACACAACTTTCGAGGAAAAAAACCTGGTGTAACATCTCAGCGACTTAGATGAGGATAAATAAGGCCAGTTGCAGATGTTGTATTCTGAAAGTAGAAATCCAGGAATATGAAGGTTATTTCCCACTTCAGCTTACCTGCTTATGAGCATGGTCATAAGAATTAATATGATTGTCAAACTCCTGGTGTTTGTGGTACTGCTTATCACATAACTCACAGTAAAAGTTTGCCTTTACATCTTCCAGGGCCTTTGCTGTGGACTTCTCCTTTTCTGGAAAATCCTTTGGGAAAAAAAAGGCAAAAATGTTGGTTATATTTCTAATAGCATAACCAGATCTCATATTAATCAAGTTGGTAATTTAATTTTACTGTAACTCAAAGGAGATGGTTAGCCTCATTACATTTAAGAAATCTATGGCACAATGAAAGCAACTTTCAGCTTGGCCTAATCCTAAGTTATCAATGAACATATAATGACTTATCCTAAAGGAGCTGAGCCCTTAGCTTCAGTGTGGTCATTACTCTTTGTCTTCTTGCCACCTGTCTCCAGGTGTGATACTGCTGACCCATCTAACTATAATATCACTACCATGTCCTCTACCTAACCAGTGACCCATCCCCAAACTGTAAGACCTCTCTACTATAAAATTTTATCGGGCATTGATTGCATTCTTTTGTAATATTCACCTACTGCTTCATGTACTTTAGCCTACCTCAGATCTTAAGTGTTGGGACTTACTATTCTCTCTTTACATTATGCCTTTCCCGCCTTGATAACTGGTGAGCCTTTTCTCAACACCCAGTTCTTGGACCCTCCCGGAATCCTTTTCCATGGTGTTTCGAGGAGGAGAAAGCCTCCATTATGTTGCTTATTACCAAACACATCTATGATCATTCCTACTTTGTCTTTTGCACAGACATTTCTTTCTTTGATATTACCCCTTATCTTTTTGTATTCCACACAATTCTGTCTTCAGCCAACTGATTTATCCAATTCACACACTCTCCCAGGGTAATCACTTTCATACCATAGTTCAGTTCAGTTCAGTTCAGTTCAGTCACTCAGTCATGTCCGAATCTTTGAGACCCCATGAATCACAGCACACCAGGCCTCCCTGTCTATCATCAACTCCCAGAGTTCACTCAAACACGTTATACCATAGTTAGAGCCTTATTTATCCAAAATCTCTAACTTTGGCCTAAGCTTCTTCCACAAACATTAGCTCCTGCTAGGCATTGCTAATGAGTGTGTTACAATTTTCAAAATTATTTTTAATTAATTTTCATTGGGGTATAATTGCTTTAAAATATTGTGTTAGTTTCTCTTGTACAGCAAAGTGAATCATCTATATTTATACATATATCCCCTCTTTTTTTGTATTTCCTTCCTATTTAGGTCAACAGAGAGCACTGAATAGAGAGCTCCCTGAGCTATATAGTAAATTCTCATTAGTTAACTGTTTCAGAATTTTGGCCACATAATTTCCCCACTTAAAATCCTCTTGAATTTTCTCATTGCCTATAGAATAATAGTGACAAATGCATATGTTCCCATATTACCCTCTTAAATTTTATCATCAGACATGCCATATGATATTTAAAAAATTGTTTTCATGTCTGTGGTTCCCATAAATATTTTAAAGGCAAGAATTGTTTTATTCATTTCTGTGTCAACAGTACCAAACATATTATCTAGCCCAGAATAGGTCCTTATTTAATATGCATGACATAAATTAATGGATAATGATGGCTTACATATTCATGCCTCTTACCATCCTGCAAGTTCTGCTCTATTATCCTAGTGCCTAGATGAAAGAACAGCTGGCATGTAAAGGATGCCAAATAAATATGCATAAAGAATGGGTGAACAAAATAAAGAATGGATTTTAGCTTTGTATCTCCAAAATGACTAACCTTCTATGAAAAGAAACTGGGCCATAAGTCTAAATCATAGGGATATCATTGCCCAGACTAGAAAGCAATCTGGGAAGATTCTCACAGGGTTGGATGAACTGATGAGGCAATTAATCTAGATATGGGAACATAGTGATTCAAGCACCAATATGAGTCTAACACACATGGCAAGAAGCAGGAAGGGCATTAGTACATTAATAAAGAGCAAATTAGACTAAATATCCAGAGTGCCTAGCTAAGAGAGTTGAAGTAGAAATCTGGTTACATTCTAGGTTAATGGGGCATTTCAAAGCTACTTGATAGGATATATTCAGAAACAAGAAGGTGGACACCAATTTCAAGACCAATAAACCAGTTGCTGAAGGAATTGAGATTATACAGTTACTTGATAACTGTGGGAGCAGTAGTAGTAGGCTACTATTGAATAGCAGATTTAAAATCAGGGGAAATAATTATTTTTTTCATCCAGTCTTTCTCACTAGAAATTACGGTCTTTCTCAGTATAATTTTAGCAATTGGATTGGAACGAGTGTCTACATTGGTTTACCCATAGTTCTTACTTTACAGTGACACAGCCTCAGAAAATTGACCATGTGCTTGGACATTGAGCAACTCTGCCTCAGCTTCATTAACTGGAGTTGCATAATGGGTGACAACAACTGAGAATTTAGGGTGAATTTGTCAGTAAAAATGTATTTTCACATTATTCCAGATTATGTATTACACAAAGGATTTTATGACAATAGCTTCATGGCCAGAGTAGAGCTTTTCCAGTTAGTCTCAGCATCTATATCTAAATATCTTTTATTTCTAAAACACCCTTTAATTAGGACATTACATGGCTCTCAATGAAAAAAGTTATGAGAGTTCTAGTCTCACAACATTTTAGTCTATATCATTCCCTATAAACGTTCACATTTTACAAAGCCATCTGACTAAATTACATACCCTGTTTCTTGCTTAATTTTTCTCTTCAGGATATGGTGCTGATATACCCATTTCTCTTTCCTCTAAGGGACTATTGATATTCTACCATGGCATATCCTAGTCCCCTGATTAAAAGAGGAAGGATACATAAGTGGATAAATTAGCAAGCCATACAGGGTTCACAATAGTTTGTCCTTCAAAGCCAGAAGTAAATGCATAAGCCCAACAGTAGAGACTAGGGAATAGAAATGGGAAAAAACCTGAGAGTCTCAGGCAGAGGAGACTACAATCCAAGAGTTGGGTAGGCATAGCAGAATCATAGAGGAAAAAAAGAGAAAAAAAAAAAAAACTCTTTCTTAAGGATTTTTGGCAAAACTTAAAACAAGATTAGGGCGAGAGCTACTTTCAGTAAAAGAAGCACAACCTAGTCGCTCATGGCATTGCTTGGAATGAAGTAGACCAGTTCTGACGTGTAAAAGTAGACTATCTATGGAGATGAAGCTGAGTTGGCCCAGTCCTATATGTTCCAGCAGGCTGGAGGGTAAGGTCTCAGACTAGTAGAGAAGCCATCATGTAATTTAATCTTGCAATTTATTAATAGTAGAACAGGCAACCAATACTTAGTAATTCAATGATTTGCATAAAATCAGGTAACATTAAGGCAGGGGTGCACTTTCCATTGTATCATGCTGTCATCCACTCATTTTTCCACTCATCTAACCATACTTTCATCCTGCTATCATCAAGCACTTGTACAGGCAAGAATCTCTTAATAGGCAATTTAACGGTTAATTTCTTAATAAGTCTTTCTTCAGACTTTAACAGTGTAGCATGGGAGAATTACAGGCTTCCCTAGTGGCATCATCAACTCAATAGACATGAGTTTGAGCAAATTCCAGGTGATCATGAAGGACAGGGAAGCTTGGTGTGCTACAGACCGTGGGGTATCAAAGAGTCGGACATGACTGAGCGACTGAACAACAACCGGTATCTCAGTGGTAAAGTATCCACCTGTAATGCAGGAGATTTTCATTCGATCCCTGGTTTGGAAAGATTCCCTGGAGAAGGAAGTGGCAACCAACCCCAGTATTCTTGCCTGGGAGATCCCATGGAGAAAGAAGCATGGCAGGCTACAGTTCACGGGGTCACAAAAGATTCAGACATAACTTAGCACCTAAACAAAAAAGGAGCAAAGCGGAAGAATTACATGTGAAGAGATGAACACTGTAAATTGCAATACAGTAATAATCATCAGTTCAGTTCAGTTCAGTTGCTCAGTCGTGTCCGACTCTTTGTGACCCCATGAATCGCAGCACGCCAGGCCTCCCTGTCCATCACCATCTCCCGAGTTCACTCAGACTCACGTCCATCGAGTCCATGATGCCATCCAGCCATTTAATCCTCGGTCGTCCCCTTCTCCGCCTGCCCCCAATCCCTCTAAGCATCAGAGTCTTTTCCAATGAGTCAACTCTTTGCATGAGGTGGCCAAAGTACTGGAGCTTCACCTTTAGCATCATTCCTTCCAAAGAAATCCCAGGGCTGATCTCCTTCAGAATGGGCTGGTTGGATCTCCTTGCAGTCCAAGGGACCCTCAAGAGTCTCCTCCAACACCACAGTTCAAACGCATCAATTCTTTGGCGCTCAGCCTTCTTCACAGTCCAACTCTCACATCCATACATGACCACAGGAAAAACCATAGCCTTGACTAGACGGACCTTAGTCGGCAAAGTAATGTCTCTGCTTTTGAATATACTATCTAGGTTGATCATAACTTTTCTTCCAAGGAGTAAGCGTCTTTTAATTTCATGGCTGCAGTCACCATCTGCAGTGATTTTGAAGCCCCCCAAAATAAAGTCTGACACTGTTTCCACTGTTTCCCCATCTATTTCCCATGAAGTGATGGGACCAGATGCCATAATCTTCGTTTTCTGAATGTTGAGCTTTAAGCCAACTTTTTCGCTGTCCTCTTTCACTTTCATTAAGAGGCTTTTTAGTTTCTCTTCACTTTCTGCCATAAGGGTGGTGTCATCTGCATATCTGAGGTGATTGATGTTTCTCCCAGCAATCTTGATTCCAGCTTATGCTTCTTCCAGCCCAGCATTTCTCATGATGTACTCTGCAAGCAGGGTGACAATATACAGCCTTGACGTACTGGTTTTCCTATTTGGAACCAGTCTGTTGTTCCATGTCCAGTTCTAACTGTTGCTTCCTGACCTGCATACAAACTTCTCAAGAGGCAGGTTAGGTTGTCTGGTATTCCCATCTCTTTCAGAATTTTCCACAGTTTCTTGTGATCCACACAGTCAATAAAGTAGAAATTGATGTTTTTCTGGAACTCTCTTGCTTTTTTCATGATCCAGCGGATGCTGGCAATTTGATCTCTGATTCCTCTGCCTTTTATAATACCAGCTTGAACACCTGGAAGTTCATAGTTCATGTATTGCTGAAGCCTAGCTTGGAGATTTTAAGCATTACTTTACTAGTGTGTGAGATGAGTGCAATTGCAGATATGGATTAAATATGAAAGGAGCAAAAATACCCACCTATTCTCAGTATCAGTAAATTTGTAAAATTAAAAATGAATAAAATTCATAATAATACATTAGATATATAACATGATATAAAATTCCATCATTGATTTGCTAGTTATAAAAAGTTCCCTTCCTAAAGACTGCCTAGAAGAGGAGACTAAAAACTTATTTAATAAAAAATAACATTTATTAAATATAAGAAAACTTCTTGTTAACCATTCTCAATAATTCTTTAAATGTTGAAAAAGTATTATAAATTTAATATGACATTTATCTGAATGTCATTTTAAAACAGTAGGCACTGCCAGTAGGCATTTATGTTACAATTCAGTAAGAATTTTGTAGTAATTAATTACTTTTTATAAGTCATATTTTGAGTGCAAAGAGAGAAAATACACTTTTTCACACCAAGAATTTCATATTCATGCATATAACAGGTATGCCTGTAAGGTAGCAAGTGTTCTGACTAGCATAAGGCATTTAGTTAGAAATATGAATGCTCTCTACCAAATTATTCTTATTATTGTAATGATGCTTACACTCTAAAACCCACTGCTCTCTCTTTAATAAACAGAAAACTGTCAAGCACTTCACACTTGTTGACTCGTTTAGTCTTCACAGCAACTTTATAAAATATCATCTCTTCTTAACCCATATAAAGAAGGCAAGGCAAAAACACATCTAGAAATTCACTCAATGTTGATGAGCAGGGACAGGATTCAGACTCAGATCCATCTGACTTCAGAGCCATTAATCACCAGGCTCATGGCTGCCCTAATTACTTAGCCTGTATCCAGATGCTGCATAATTCTGAGGTACCTCTGCTACCTGTTTTAGTAGATTTGAAATGATACAGAACCCCTAGGTCCCAGAAAGAGTCAGAGGACTCATTATAATTTTTAAAATCTATAAATCTCTTGAAGCTGAGAGACAGGCACTAGGAAAATACAAAGTGGTAGTCCTGTTTCTACTGGATGTGCATATGTGCCCTGATTATTGAAAAGGAAAAGAAGGAATCACTGCTGTTCTTAGTATCTCCTTGGTGGTATTGGAGCTTTGAGGATTGAATTCATATTCTTTCCATGAAAGTTTCATATTTGACCTTTCACTGTTATGTGTAAGAGATTGCTTTAAGAATTTTAATATTCTCTAATTTTTTCTGTTACACTGGCCACAAGTAAAATCCTGTTTCAAAGACAGTGAATTTTCTTCCTCCTCTGACCAAGTGACTAACACTAATTCAAAAACCTCTCTTGGTCCCCACTGCCTTCCTGCATCTCTGTAACAGTTTGTGTAATGAAAAACTTGCTTTAGACAGTTTTATTTGTATATTTATTTTAAGTTTGTGACACGGAAAAATAATCCTTGAAGACTGACTAACTTGGATCTCAGCCTCTTTCTTAAAAGTTTAAATTCTTAAGTTTTTAGTTTTATCAGTATTAGAAATTAAGGAGGATAATAGTAGCTTGCAGGATTATTGAGAGTATAAAATGAGATCAATTTCATGGAAGTACTTAGTAGAATGTATGCTAAAAGTGGGTACTTAATGTTTTTGGACATTTTGTGTGTGTATGTGTCTTTCTTTTATGTGTATCATCGTATTTATGTGACACTAATTTTCTAAAAATATCATACCATTCTCCTATGAGTCTACAAAGTAACTTTCATTTTCTGATGAAAATAAGAGCAAGTGATAGAAGTCCTTATCCTCTTCAACCCACCATCTCATATGAAAGCACAGTCCCTGATAATAAATTTAAATCTGGTTTATTTGAATAGAATTTTCAAGATGTTTTTATCTCACAATTTCTTTTTAACATTTGGACTGTTTAGAAATTCCACAAAGAGGCAAAAGAGCATTGGATGCCATTAACATTAATATTACTAATATTTATTTCCCTAAATATGTGACTGGCTTATTTTATTTAAAAATGGTCTTGTATAATATCTAGTTTGTTACTTGTTACTTAGGAAAAAACTCAGTATTTGTTGAATAAATTAAATTAATGATAAAATGTATAACTTCCTACTATGTATCAGATAGCTTGGCTTACCTTGGCAATGTTAAATCATATCATAGGGAATTAAACTGTTGAAACTATGGCAGAATAAATAGATGAGTATGATTCTAAACATATGGAAATTTGGAACAATCCTTTTAAAAACTATAGATCCTAAAGAGCCTACTGAAGAATTATCCTAAAGTAATAGTGGGCTGCAACTGCATATAGATTCACAATCAGAACTATAGATTACTGATTTCCAATGCTCTTCTCATTTTACCATAACCAATAGTTCTCCTTACAATTTGTTAAGAATCAAGTATTAGTTTCCCAGACTGAAACTGGACATAATTAAATTTGACCTTTCCATCAGTGGCCAGGTAAATATAACATCAGCCACATCCTGTATTAAAAAAAAAAAAAGAGCTTTGCCCTCTTATTAGTGATTCATTCAAGCTGCTCAGAAGACAACATATTAAATACGTGAACTTGTCACTAGGTAGCATCCTTGGGTACATCTTCGTATCATTTCTAATTTGGAAAGAATGACACATTTCTGACTCACTGGCAAGGTGCCAGAGTGATAACTGCCTTTATGTTCATGAAACAACAATTAAATATTTAAAACTTGCTTATATAACTGCTTATTTTGGAGAAGATTCCTAATGGCTGCATCTGAACAGAAATTATTTTTGAAAAGCACATATTTTGTTCATCAGTATTCTATACCACCAACTTCATCTTTCTCAGCATAAATTAATATACAGTTCTTCTATTAGAAAAACACATAAGCACATAATGCAGTTCCAGCTGTACCCTGAAATAATCATAAGAGTAGCTATTGCTTTATTACCTGTGAATGTCCGCCATAAAGGAAAAAGGGGACAGGTATAATTTCCATATCGCTTACAGATACTGCATTGCACAAGTTCATAAGGGTTATGAACTGGTTTTCAGAGTGTTTTTAGCAATCAGTGAAATAGTAAAACACAAGCAAACCAATGAGATTTAACTGGACACCATGTGGTATGAGCCCATGAAGATGCAAGGACTACCAGTCTCTTACAGAGAACATCCTAGCCTTCACCAGTAAAAGTAGGCAATATTCTAAGGTGGGGTTGAAAAAGAGGACACATGAAAATATATGTAAATTTGCCCAAGGTCAGAAACAAGGCTGAATCTATTAAATAGCAGTCCTTGGCCTGGAGTTCATGCCTATCAAAATCCATTATTGAATTCATTAATGAATATATGTAGTGAGTGAAGGAATAAATACATTTAATGTCTTTCTGACTTTTTGCCTATTTATTTATTGTGTCAAAAGGGAGAGAACCAGAAAGTCTGAAATGAGTATGGTGATGTCAAAACCCATATAATTGTATGCTTTAAAGAGTGAACCCTATGTTACCTATAGACTTTAGCTAATAATAACACATTAGTATCAGTTCATCAACTGTAACATAGTCATCTAACACATTAATGTAAAATGTTAATAATAAGGGTGCCTAAAACCTTGGTGGTTCATGGTAAAGAATCCACCTGCCAGTGCAGGAGACATGGATGGGATGCCTGATCTGGCAAGATCCCACATGCTGCAGAGCAGCTAAGCCTGTGTGCCACAGCCATTCAGCCTATTCCATTGCTCTAGAGCCTGGGAGACGCAACTACTGAGCCCACATGCTGCAAGCACTGAAGCCTGCATGCCTTAGAGCCCATGCTACTCAATTAGAGAAGCCACCACAATGAGAAGCCTACGCACTGCAGCTCCCGAGTAGCCCGTGTTCATCACAGCTGGAGAAAAGTCTGTGCAACAGTGAAGACCCAGCAAAGCCCAAAATAAAGAAAATTATTAAAAATTGCCTATTGCTTAAAAAAATGAAAATGTACAATGAAATCACATTTTGATAGTCCTACCTTCATTGAACTCAGGAAGAACAATGGATGGTATAAAAATAATCCTGGTTATGTAATGTACATGGCTGAGTTCCAGGTGGACCAGATGACAAAGAGAGCTCCTCTTTATGGAGATATCTTGAAATCACCAGTTCTGTTCTTTTTCATGAGAGAGAGACCCTCAGCAACCCTTGAGCAAAGCAGAACTACTGACAGATCATATTTACAATCATTAGATACACTGGAAATTCAAAAGGTGAAATTTCTATATTCAAAAGAAAGATTTTGAAATGTGTCTATTATGTAGGTATGTAAAATATGGTAATAAAATGTATTTTCTTCCTCCAGAGTGACAATAGTGTCCCATTTATAAATGTAGTAATTACTACCACATCAATTCAGCCCACAGATATGTATAACTGTAATGAATATAGACATATTGCATTCATCTAAATTGAATACATTGAAATTAATAACCTATTGTGCATTAGACAGGAAATACTTTCATTTAGCCATTACTCCTGCTCTAACTACTTATCGTAAAAATGCAATTAATAGTGTCTGACATTTCATTTTCTAATATAGAAGAAATCAATGAAAACTGTCAGGTAACTAAGTTTTCTGGAAAGTTGCTAGTGACACCTGCCCAATTACAAATCATTTTTAAAAAATTCAACATTTGCAACAGCTGTCTAGGAAAGAAATGGTCATTAAGTGATGCTGACCTAGACATTGTTTCACTTTTGCTTGAGAATTAACTGCAAACATGTTCCCTTTAAGAAGATCCATGTGATTGCCAAATAAATTCCTGTTCTAAGGCCTTCTCAGGTGGTTCCAGAATCAATCTGTACATTTCTAAAAAGCCCTGTTTCCCATCCCCTTTCACTAAAATAGGCTTAGCAACTCCTAAAATGATGGGCTAAAATAATATAAAGCCAAAGTCTTTGCTTTTAAAAAAGGACATATGAGCCAGATAAATGCCAAAACTCCAAGGACTTTCTCTCTGTTTTTCTGAATGTTTGCTATCTTGTTTGATAAAAAGTCAGCTACATTTGGTTTACTTGTTCTAGAACCAGAAATGTTTAAAAAGTGATTGTGCTCACAAAGGCACTTCATTGTTTCAAACTGGCTGCTGCAGGTTTCTATCTATTGAAATTCTAATAGGTAATTTACTTTCAAACTTAGAGAAAACTAGCAATTGTGAAAGAAGTATGCTATACAAAAGCTCTGTGTCTCAAATCTTGAAATATTAACTTCAAGCTGGGAAAAATGTCTCAAAAGTGAGGAAAGTCTATTAGAATGCTAGTTTTCTTTGAGAGGAAGTCATTCACATGGACTAAAGGAAATGCTCTAAACTACATTATATTCATTTTAAGATCATGAACTGATGTACAAAAGCTTGGCTCTGCTTTCATATATTTTGAAGAAATATTCATCACACATTTTATCTATTAATTATTATTCTCATAGAACTTTGTAAAACTTGGGTCACTGACTTGACAAATCCTCAAAAGAAATTGTGCATACCAGTTTTGTAGACACACTTTTGCTTTATTGAAGACAAATACAATTGTCAATTAAAGTCAAAGTCTGATGAGCTGAAAACTGGAGTAAAAGTTACTATGTGTCACAATAGCAGAACCCATAGTACAGCCTATCTAGACTTTGGTGAAGAGTGGAAACAGATTTTCACAGTTGCTTGAGCAGTTGGGGCATCTGTACTTATTGTTAACATTAGCACCAATTCAATAAGCCATATAGCTGTGTCATAATCTATTGTGTGTGTTCGTGCTGCGTAGAGCTAGACTGAAAAGAAAGTCAGCTACACAGGACAGAAACTGTGGGTCTATTGTAAAAGAAGTGGAATAAGAAAGTTAGAATCATCCTGTAGGCATGCACGGGACTTCAGAAATTCTTTTCTAATTAAAAGATATGTAATCCAGAAGTTCTTTGGTTTTGCCCAGATTGATGTAGAATGATAAGTAGTAGATCTGGACTAATTCCAGTCCTTGCCTTCAACTTCTGAGAAAACCAGCAGAGCCACAAATTCTATGAAGTCTATTTTCTTTCTTGGAAGAGGAGATTGATCTAAAGGATGAGCTTTTGCATCTCTGAAACTTAACATATATAAATGAGTATATAGTATTCAAGCTGATATATTAGATACTGATATATACTCTTTTATCTTCTTAACACAATCAAAATCTATCTAAGAACTTATTTAGAGAGTATGTTCTTACTCCTGAAATGTCAGAAATAAAATACTTTGTTTCAAACTATCTTTTACAGAAGGAGACAGAATCACTGTCAGTAGAAGGCTTCCTCCTTTTATTTTCCTAAGGTTTAAAAAAATATTAAGAGCTTTGCTAGTCTGTAGATTGTTAGTTATAGATAGTTTCAGTGGATTGAACACTGAACTGAGCCAGTACTAAAATTGGCTTTAGAAAGGGAGAAGCTACCTTCTTTTCTGCTATTGGAGGGATATCTTAGATAAAAAGGAAGGAAAAGCAGAAGAAAAAAGAATTTATTCCTGAAATGATTTTTTTTTTAACTCCTGTGTTGCCCTTGAAGCAATTTAGGGTATGGTGGGGATTTAGTTATATTATAAAGGTTTGGATTATTTGCTGTGTTATTCTACTGTGCAAGATAACAATAACACATAACTCCTATTTTCAAGAGGCTTTCAGACCACCCGAAGTGATAGAATTAACTCACAAATTGAAAGTGACAATAGAAAGGAATATACAGTCACATGGTGGGGATGTTAAGTGCTATATATTTTCAAAGAAGGGAAATAACCTGATACTTTATAAGGTGCCTACATACCAAAGCAGAATAAACCTATTTAGAGAATTTTACAAAAAGACTAAATTAAAAAAAAAAAAAAAAAAAAAAAAAGACTAAATTAGTTGTCATGCATTTGACTCTTACATACAAAAAATAAATGGCAGTTGATGATCTAATTCTGGAGTTTAAGAAGGTGACATAAAATATTGCTAAGAATGAATAAACTCACATTTTGCAATGAGAGTAATATAGATTTTACTCTACGTATTGATAAACAGGAAGTCATACACACTTTAGAGAGAGGATGAATTTCTCTTCTCTGACTCCTATTACAGCTGGTGTCATTTCTGAGCAATAATTAACACAGGAATTATGATTCTGCTCATATTGTTCCTCAGTGTTCTCCTTGTGATTATTTTCCCTGGACGTCTCTCTTGGAATGTCTGCTTGTGTTTCAGAGTGTTTACACAAAGTCTGAATTCACTTTGAATACTAAAGCATAATTAAGTTATTTTTTAAATTGATTCCTATATATATATATGTATGCTGCTAAGTCGCTTTAGTCGCGTCCGACTCTGTGCAACCCATAGACGGCAGCCCACCAGGCTCCCCCGTCCCTGGGAATCTCCAGGCAAGAACACTGGAGTGGGTTGCCATTTCCTTCTCCAATGCATGAAAGTGAAAAGTGAAAGTGTCTGACTCTAGCGACCCCATGGACTGCAGCCTATCAGGCTCCTCCATCCATGGGATTTTCCAGGCAAGAGTACTGGAGTGGGGTGCCATTGCCTTCTCTGATATATATATATATATATATATATATATATATATATATATATAAATATAAATATATATATATATTTTTTTTTTTCCTCTCCACTCATTATGCCCTGGAAATTCTTGACTGACTGCTATCTGAATATTCTGTTACATCTCTCGGCTGGAATCTGTGTTCTCACTAGAGGCCATTCCTCAGCAAATCTCTCTTCTGTGCTAGCTGCAGTGATGGCAGGGATGCATATAAACCTTTTAGTAGGAAAAAAGTCATCATAGTATTAAAAAAATACAAATTTCACTGATAAGAAATGACAATGCCTTTAAACTTCTAAACACCCTTAGGGCACTCCATAGGAGTAGCAGCAAACACTCACAAAGGAGCAGTCCTCTTGGTCTTTGTGTGCCCAAAAACCATAAGCTGGCACTTTGGATGTCTATCTAGGGAGGAACAGGATCAGGGTTAAGACTCTGAATCCTTGCTCAACTGCTTGCAAACTCCATGGTATTCAATAGTGAAAAAGTGAAAGTCATTCAGTTGTGTCTGACTCTTGTGACCCGGCAGACTAGTTCATGGAATTTTCTAAGCAAGAATACTGGAGTGGGTAGCCTTTATCCATTCCAGGGAATTTTCCCGAAACAAGGATCAAACCCAGGTCTCCTGTATTGCAGGTGGATTCTTTACCAGATGAGCTACAAGGGAAACCCAAGACTACTGGAGTGGATAGCCTATCCTTTCTCCAACAGATCTTCCAGACCCAGGAATCAAACCGAGGTCCTGCATTGAAGTTGGATTGTTTACCAGCTGAGCTATCAGGGAAACTCTGTAGAGCAAGGATAATAATGTCACCTTCCCATAATGAGTATAATGATTGAAGTGAAGTGAAGTGAAGTGAAGTCACTCAGTCGTGTCTGATTCTTTGCGACCCCATGGACTTTAGCCTACTAGGCTCCACCATCCATGGGGTTTTCCAGGCAAGAATACTGGAGTGGGCTGCCATTTCCTTCTCCAAGTATAATGATTAAATAAGTTCAAACATAAAAAGCACCTAATATCATTCTTAGCGGAGCAGACATTGAAGAATTTGTCTGTAATGCAAAGACTCGAGTTTGATCCCTGGGTCAGGAAGATGCCCTGGAGAAGGGAATGGCAACCCACTCCAGTATTCTTGCCCAGAAAATTCCATGTACAGAAGAGCCTGGCAGGTGACAGTCCATGAGGTGGCAGAGCCAGAAACAATGGAGTCATTAACACTGTCACCTCTAGGTATCACTCAGCAGTCACATTATCTATCTGTCTATTGACCTACCTACCAACCTACCTATATACCTATCATCTATAGCTATAGATGAAAAAAAAGGAAAAAAAAAAACTGTAGTGTTAAATGCTGAAAAGTGAACGGAAAGGAAAGTCGCTCAGTCATGTCTGACTCTGCGATCCCATGAACTGCACTCTACCAGGCTTCTCTGTCCATGGGATTTTCCAGGCCAGAATAATTGAGTGGGTAGCTGTTCCCTTCTCCAGGGGATCTTCCCAACCCAGGGATTGAACCCAGGTCTCCCACTTCACAGGTGGATTCTTTACCATCTGAACCACCAGGGAAGTCCATTAAAAATAGATGAGGTGATATGTTCTCATGGTTAGGAATATAGTTCTGAATCAGATGGACTGAGTTTAAATCAAAGGTCTATTCTGCATGAGGGGCACCCAGAAATTTCATCTTTATCTGTGTCTTCACCCAAATCAGGAGTGCTTGATAACAGTAACTAACTCATAGGACTGTGACACTGATTGTGAAAACAAATCAAATTAAATACTTCGCATATTACCGGCAGTATAATGCTATTTGTTTATACTTTCTCGATTTTGTTTTGTTCCATTTTGTTTTTACAGAGTTTAACAGGAAAGACAAAAACATGGCATTAGATTTGAATGCAACACACAGTGACTGCTGAAGACAGACATCTGGCTCGTGAGAACAAGAAGTGTCTGGATTGGGAATGGAGATTTGACGGGAGTTGGGTGGAGGGTGGTCCATGAGGACTGAACTAAAAAATGCCTGCTCTGTTGGGGAAGGGGAGCCTAGCTTCCCATAACTGACACCTAAACAATAAAGAATGGGCCCACAAAGTTCAATAAAAAGCATCCCCCCCCCACCTACAGGGAAGAGATGAAGTTATCTTCCCAGCTGAGTGATGTACTACTACGTGGATGACAAGTTTTTCTTCCCATGAGATCTGTCTTTGTGTTGCAAACTAAAGGTGGGGAAATCCAATGCAAAAACAAGCAGAAACCTCAGCCAGACACTTAATCGTGTTCCTTTGAGGACACAAGTGCCCTTTATTGCTGACTCTTCTATTTTGAAACTCTCCACGGTGCCATATACGGATAAGTTACTTGTTAGAAATAATGTTTCTTGCATCAAACAAACATTTTTTTCTTTCTATAAACAGGCTCTGCTTTCTACTGTGGATGGTGAACTGAGCTGGTGTCCTGATCTGTCCCTTTGCTACTGTGTCTTTTGGATTTCTGCCTTTGGCAGAAGTGCAGAGGGACAAATGTTTTAAGGACTTTGTTTTTGATTTTTTAAAAGTTTTGGATATTTTCTGTTAAATTTTTACTACCCTATACAAAAATCATGATTTGAAAGTTTATCAGTTTATAATATACAGAAATGTACCTCAAATATTAGCAATAAATAACATATACTTATTCTACAAGGATGTGTATTAACTTTCATTGCATTTATGTGATCATATTCCCGATGTGACATGACAAATAATTTCAGGGCCTCAAGGTTAATTTTTTTATTTAGTATAAAACATGTACCAACTTAGTGTTTTTCACTAACAGCCTTATGATCTAATTGATTCTATAATCTTTTCATTAAAAGAGGAAAAAAATGTATTCTTACAAATACTACTGTTATTGTACAGAAATAAACACTCACCCAGGGTGACCACAAATTTAGAAGGTGATTTAAATGTTAAGCATCATTTTCTAGGATTTGAAAAGCTCAGCTGGAGTTCCATCACCTCCATGAGCTTTTTAGCTGAGTGACCATACCATCTTGGTTATCCAGGTCATTAAGAACTTTTTTGTACAGTTCTTCTGTGTACTATTGTCACTCTTCTTAATCTCTTCTGTTTCTGTTAAGTCCTTACCATTTCTGTCCTTATAATTAAACTTTTACAAACTAATGTTTGATTGTTCTGTTTAGCAAGTAAAAACTTTAAAAATAACTTGTGTGTGTATATGCATTTGTGTGGTAGTATTTCCAAAAAAATTTCCCATTTAACTTATGTGCCTTAAATCAACTCATAAGTTTATCAAGATAGTATCACAATCAAACATTAGTTTGTAAAAGTTTAATTATAAGGACAGAAATGGTAAGGACTTAACAGAAACAGAAGAGATTAAGAAGAGTGACAATAGTACACAGAAGAACTGTACAAAAAAGTTCTTAATGACCTGGATAACCAAGATGGTATGGTCACTCAGCTAAAAAGCTCATGGAGGTGATGGAACTCCAGCTGAGCTTTTCAAATCCTAGAAAATGATGCTTAAGTGTTGCACTCAATATGACAACAAATTTGGAAAACTCAGCAGTGGCCACAGGGCTGGAAAAGGTCAGTTTTCATTCTATTTGCAAAAAGAGGCAATGCCAAAGAATGTTCAAATTACCACACAATTGCACTCATTCCACATGTTAGCAAAGTAATTCTCAAATCCTTCAAGTTAGGCTTCAACAGTATGTGAACCAAGAACTTCCAGATGTACAAGCTGGATTTAGAAAAGGTAGAGAAACCAGAGATCAAATGGCCGACATCTGTTGGATCATAGAAAAAGCAAGGGATTCCAAAACACATCTACTTCTGCTTCATTGACTACACTAAACCCTTTGATTGTATGGATCACAATAAGCTGTGGAAAATTCTTAAAGTAATGGGAATACCAGACCACCTTATCTGCTTCCTGAGAAACCTGAATACAGGTGAAGAAGCAACATTGCAACTAGACATGGAACAATGGACTGGTTCAAAATTGGGAAAGGAGTATGTCAAGGCTGTATATTGTCACTCTGCTTATTTAACTTATATACAGAGTACATTATGTGAAATCCCAGACTGGTTGAATTACAAGCTGGAATCAAGATTGCCGGGGGAAATATCAATAACCTCATATATGGAGATGATACCATTTTAAGGGCAGAAAGTGAAGAGAATCTGAAGAGCCTTCTGATGAAAGTTAAAGAGGAGAGTAAAAGAGCTGGCTTAGAGTTCAACATTCAAAAACTAAGATCATGGCATGCAGTCACATCACTTCATGGCAAATACATGGGGAACAAATGGAAACAGTGACAGACTATATTTTCTTGCCCTCCAAAATCACCGTGGACAGTGACTGCAGTCAAGAAATTTAAAGACACTTGCTCCTTGGAAGAAAAACTATGACAAACCTAGAAAGCATATTAAAAAACAGAAACATCACTTTGCCGACAAAAGCCCATATAGTCAAAACTATGCTTTGTTTTGTTTTGTTTTTCCTAGTAGTCATGAATGGATGTGAGAGTTGGACCATAAAGAAGGCAGAGTGTCAAAGAATTGATGCTTTTGAACTGTGGTGCTAGAGAATACTCTCGAACGTCCCTTAAACAGCAGGATCAAAGGAAATCAACCCTGAATATTCATTGGAAGGACTGAGGCTAAAGCTGAAGATCCAATAATTTGGCCACCTGATGCAAAGAGCTGACTCACTGGAAAAGAATTGATGCTGGGAAAGATTGAGGGCAGGAGGAGAAGAGGATGACAGAGGATGAGATGGTTGGATGGCATCATTGACTCAATGGATAAGAGTTTGAGCAAGCTCCAGAGACAGTGAAGGACAGAGAGGCCTGGCATGCCGCAGTCGATGGGGTTGCATAGTCGGACATGACTAAGAGACAAAACAACAACAATTATCTGCTGATGTTTGCCAGTCCTTTTGTTTTTCCGTTTAACATTTTCATGAAAAATTGGATGGCCTAAGGTCAATGTTCCATTCATCAATCTTTAATGTCCGTATCTGTATGTCAAAATAAACTCATAAAAAGTTATTACTTTAAAAGATATTTAGTAACATCTAAACATTCAATTTGCTAGTCAATTGAAGAATAATTTATTCAAATAAAAATAAAGTCATGTTTCCTCAATATTAAAAATTTAAAATGCAGAAAAATATCTACTTTCTTGTGTCTCCATTTAACTAAATTAAACTTCACCAACCTATGTGTAAACTGTATTATAATAAGTGGGAAAATCATGACCCTAAGTTGTTCTTATGAACTTGATATGGGTTACAGTGAGTAATCAAGTGACAAAGATATTATTAATAAATTAATAGCTAAGATTCCCATTTCCTCATAAGTAAAATTTCAAAAATATTTCTCCCCTTTTTATATTAATGCAGAAGTCACAAGATAGAAATAACATATGAAAACATAACATATATAAAAACAATTATTAAAAAAAAATAAATAAAAACAATCATAGTCATACAGCCAATGCAAGGGACAAAAAGGAAAAAATGGAAGAAGTATCATATAGATATGCTGTTTAGTAAAAGACAAATTTGTAAAAACAAGCCATCAACAAATGGAGAGTTGGTTTTGTGACAACTTTTTACCTGTTTTGCATCTGCTTTTCATCCTCTTCCTGTCACACTTTTGTAGAAACCTGTATTAGTATTAAAGGAATTCTTAAACTTGCTACAGTCAGGCACTGAGGACTTTTTGTTTTGTACTGTTTTGTTTGGGCCTTAGGAACTGAAGGATATAAAACTGAATTCTTAACTAAATAACATACACACCTTATCAAAAACAAAATTAAATATTAATGTTTTATTTTTTGTCTATAGAATATAGAATCCAATGGGTTTGTATTTCATAAGACTTTACAAAAATGCACTTTTTTGTCTGACTTTTCACTCAGCATAGTTGTTTTGACATTAATCCGTGTTGTGCATATTACTTGATCATTTTAATTGTAGGATGGCATTCTCTGATATGGATTTGTCAAAATTATCCATCCCCTTGTTAATAGGCACTTGGTTACCTTTCAGTGGTATTCTCAACTGGGGGACAAGGCACTTGGTTACCTTTCAGTGGTATTTTCAACTGGGGGACAAGAAGGAAGGAAGCATAAGTGGGTACTCAGAAATGTTTGGTGGTGACATGTGAAACCGTCTTGATTATAGTTGTGACTTTGTGTAATGTATGTCATAACTCATTCAACTGCGCACTTTAAATATGTACATGAAAAAGTTAATGATTAGTCTTTCTAATTTATTTCCTGTACTCTTGATAGGAATTCTTTATTCTTGCACTGTTGAGAAAAGCTCCGGGCAGATACTATCCCAAACAGAACAGCATCAATAATTTTTTTTTCAGTATATACCTATTTTTTTAATTAGAATAAAATTGCTTTACATTGTTTTTCATTCTGCTCCTTATGCAATATCCTCAGGTAAGTATTTTCCCCTTTTTCATGTGTTTGGTCTGGTGGTATATTTTACCTTTATCTTATGAAGGAGTAAGAATGCTTGAGTGTAAAATGAGAATACAATGAATATCATTCAAATTTTTTAATATAGGTTTCATTAGATAGAGATCAAAATATTCCTGAAGCGATAACAAGTAATTCAGTTGATAAGATAGTTAACTCATACTCTGTAGGCATCAACATAACAGCTGATAAGTTATTCAGCATCTAGTTGAAAGCAAATTCAATAATTTGGTGAGCTATTTTTTGCATTCCATCAGTGTTTATGAGGCATCGACAACATTTAGGTGACAATTTTATGTCATAAAAGATAATTTTGTGTACCTTATGACTACTTGACAGTGGTTGCTGAACATCATGGCTAATCAATATCGAATTACATATTGCAATTAATGGCTCACTTGAACATTTTATAAATTCACAATAAATATTGAAAATTAAAACATTGATACAAATATATATGTAAATAGCTAAAACTTACTTTTGTGGAATACATAGGAAAATTTAATATTGAAAAGAATATTTTAAAAATTTATGCAAATTTTAATTTATGTTATTCTTAAAAACTTGGTTCTATTTACGTTGTTTTTTTTTTTAAATTCTGTGTTTAGCAAGCATTTATCTTACCTAAATTGGACATGCAGTTTTTAAAAGTCATTCATATAAAGAAAATGCAATAAATGATGTGAGACTCTTCTTTTGAGGTAGGAGACAGGGAAACTAGGTAAGTTAATATCTAGCTTTACTTCAAGATTGATTTGCATGACTACCTATCTCTAGTGTCTTGTCTCTAGCTTTCATATTTCTAAAATAGGGGTTTGGTTAATTGACAAGTTTCTTTTAAATTCCAAGACTATGCCATTAATTTTTGTCTTTTAGAGACAGTCTTCTTAAATATGAATGTGTGTTTTTGAAGAGAAAAAAGTTAGTTAATAGAATCTTTCTGACAATAAAATATGAAACTGAGGAAAGAATTTGGGAAGAGGAAGCTGAATTTTTTAGCCTCCCTAGTTTCCACAGGGATTCATTCATTTAGAATGGATGGATACTCATTTATTCTCCAAACCTTTTCTACTGTAGACAAAGCCCAGGACACAAAAGACACTATACTAAATGGCATCTGTTATACCTAGACGGCATATTGAAAAGCAGAGACATTACTTTGCCAACAAAGGTCCATCTAGTCAAGGCTATGGTTTTTCCAGAGGTCATGTGTGGATGTGAGAGTTGGACTATAAAAAAGCTGAATGCCAAAGAATTGATGCTTTTGAACTGTGGTGTCGGAAAAGACTCTTGAGAGAGTCCCTTGGACTACAAGGAGATCCAACCAGTCCATTCTGAAGGAGATCAGCCCTCGATGTTCTTTGGAAGGAATGATGCTAAAGCTGAAACTCCAGTACTTTGGCCACCTCATGCAAAGAGCTGACTCATTGGAAAAGACTCTGATGCTGGGAGGGATTGGGGACAGGAGGAGAAGGGGACGACAGAGGATGAGATGGCTGGATGGCATCACTGACTCAATGGACGTGAATCTGGGTGAACTCTGGGAGTTGGTGATGGACAGGGAGGCCTGGCGTGCTGCGATTCACAGGGTCACAAAGAGTCAGAAAAGACCGAGCAAGTTAACTGAACTGAATGACTTAACAGCATATCAAAATCTTCCAAATATCTTGATTCAATTTATTTATGCTAAAATGAAAAACTAATAGAAATAAAGACACAGATAAACAAAAGGAACCTAATTAAATTCAAACACTTATGCACAGCAAAAGAAACCACACCAAACAGTAAGACTACTCTCAAAAAGGCAGAAAATATCTGTAAAAGATGCAACCAATAAGAGATTAGTCTCAAAAATTTACAAACAGTTCGAGTGGCTCAATTATCAAAACAAACAACCCAATAAAAAAATGGACAGAAGACCTAAAGGAACATTTCTCCAAAGAAGGCATACCTATGGCTAAGACATGAAAAGATGCTCAACATGATTAATTATTAGAGAAATACAAGTCAAAACTACAAGGAATATCACCTCACACCAGTTAGAATGGCCATCATTTTAAAAATCTACAAACAATAAATGCCAGAGAGGGTGTAGAGAAAAGGGAACCCTTCTACACTGTTGGTGGGAATGTAAACTGGTACAGCCACTATGGACAACATATGGAGGTTTCTTAAAATACTAAAAATAGAGCTAGCATATGATCCAGAAATCCTGCTTCTGGGCATGTATCCATAGAAACACATGATTCAAAAGGATACGTGCACCAGAATGTCCATTGCCGTGCTGCTTACAATAGCCAAGACATGGAAGCAACCCTAATGTCCACCAATAAATACCACGATAAAGAAGGTACAGAACACATACATAAATGGAATACTACTCAGCCATCAAAAAAGAATGAAATATTGCCATTTTCAGTAACACAAATGGACTTGGAGATGTACATACTAAGTGCATAGGTCAGACAGAGAAAAACAAATATCATATGCTATTGTTTATATGCAGAATCTAAAAAAATGAAGCAAATAAACTTATTTACAAAACAGACATTCACAGACTTAGAGACTGAACTTACAGTTACTAGGGAGAAGGATGGGAGTGGAGAGATAGGTTAGGTGTTTGGGACTGCCATGTACATACTACCACATTCAAAACAGATAACCAATAAGGACCTACTGCACAGCACAGGGATTTCTCTCAAAATTCTGTAAAACTTCGATGGAAAAATAATTTGGAAAAGAATAGATACATGTATGCTTACGGCTGAATCACTTGGCTGTGCACCTGAAACTAACACAACATTGTTAATCAATTATGCCTTGATAGAAAATTGAATTTTTTTAAAAAAGACATCTGATTATACAATTATAATCTAGATGTGTGACACCACTTATTTAGCCTGATTTTCATTTTGTTTTTATTTGTTTTCAGCTGCTTTTTTGGTGTTCCCTTAGATACCCAAGATAAATGACTCAAAAACATAAACATAATTTTTTATTGCTGAACTGCCATATTTCCAATTCACCAATAAGAAAGAATATGATGGATTGAAAGTTTCAGGTAGAAAATATTCTCTTTCAGTTAAATGAGTTTCCATGTCAGGAAACAAAAGGAAAAGACAGAAAATTGAGAGGATCAAGCCCAACCATTAAGAACCAAGTTTATTTCTCTGCCCATGGTGGTGAATGCAATGATTAGAGGAGATACGCCCTTGTACTTCAAATGTGGAGCCCCACAAGGCAACATTCCAAGTGCAGAGCTAAGGATTAAGTGAATTTCCAAAAAAAAAAAAAAAAATCAAAGGACTCTGATATCTGTGCTTTTGGAAACAAAATGCTGAGAGTAACTTTGGAATTGCATCCTAAGAGAGTTATCAGGGTTGACAGAATCTATCAGATATCTTGGCAGAAAGATTTAGATTAGAAAGGCAGAGGCTTGTCTCTCTAGGTCCTCAGAATGATTGTTTCCTTGGAGATTATATTGCGAAGGGCTCTTATCATTTTCTAAGTGAGCATAAGAAAAGTGATTTTCTCAGTTGCCAAAGATGTATTTATAAATGCAACACAACTACTAAGCCATATCACTCCTGGCTCATGTAGGTGAACAAATATATTGTTTCCTTTTTCTAAATGTCAGTTTTAATCAAGAAAAGATTACTCTGGCAGGGAGAGAGAATTACTTTTTTTAAAATCAGATGGTTGGTATAAGGCATATCAGGAATAATCCTTCAGATAGGGACAAAGTCTTTTGCCTTATTCTGAACAAATGAAGAGTTGGGGCAAGAGATGTAATCTTTAAAAGTAATATGCATGTTGGGGAAAATGAACTCTGAAAGTATTTATATTTAAATGTTTGTTTCTATGCATTTGACTTCATGACAAGAATAGCTTTCTTTTTCTTAATTTTCACTTTTTTGCCCCTATTTTTGGGGGTAGCTCTTATAAAATAATATAGAAATATTACTATATCCAATGATTGAAGACTTTTTCTATATAAGAATAAAAATGTTGTTATTTATAGTGAGATATCTCCTTACTCAAAGACTAACTTTTAGGTGGTACAAAATAAACTTGCTTTTAAAAAGTTCATCAATTTTTTTAAAACAGGAATTAGCATTATACTGTGCATAATAATATTTTTAAGATATTCTCACTTGTGGCAGGGGTAATTTATTTAATAAATACTTTTACTTTAATTATATATGTGCAAAAGGTATATTATACCTTTTATTTATAAAATTATTTGTTAATACCATGTCAACATCTATATATTTTTATTGATTGCTTTATTTTCATACTTTCCTTTTAATGGATAACCTTTGACTGTAAAAGTACAAGGCTCAAATAGTCAGTTTAATATATCAGTGTTTGTGTGTAGGCACAATAAATTTTAATACAATGATAGAATCTTTTCACAGGCCTTCCATATTTTTTAACGCAGTAGTGTTTTAAAGAAAACTCAAAACTTAAAAATGTTCCCAGACTTTCTGGGAGAGTCCTAACACCAAATATCCTGTTTGGTTGTCGCTAGGACAACCAATTTTAGGTTTGGAAAATAGGTTGATTGTAATATTGATATCAAATAGGCATCTAGGTTAGAAGTTGTGGGCTGTCTCATATATAGTTTTCTAGAATCTATAGAACTCAATGATGAAATCTGTCTGTAGAAAAGGAAGAGAGTTAGGAGTATTCTTTAACTACTAGGGGAAATAAGCACAAAAGAAGCATTGTTTCTAAATATTGAAATCATGAAACATCATTTACAAAGAACACTAAAAGAATATAAAAGAGAAATAAATTGCATTTAAAGTTAACATAATCTATGTTAAATACCTTATAAAGACTATATTATTAACCTTTCATTCTCTAACAGAAGGCTAGGGGAAGAAGAAGCAAAAGACAAATCATTTATTCTTTTCTTAACTGTTTATAGCATCTATGAAATGAATCCTTAAACTGGATTCCATGAGCTCTTGTACTAGGCACGCAGTTTCCACTGCTATTTTATCAGAGAAAAATTCAGTACTGTATTTAAAGCAGACCAAAGAGGTGCTGCTTTGATGGAAGTGTGTGTGCATGTGCGTGTGTGTGCCTGTGTGCTCGTGTGTTTGTGTATGTAGGTTGCAGTCCTTGAAACTCAAAGGCTTGTCCAGAGTTCTTTACAGCATCTCTGCACACTGTAAAGCTCAGCTCAGACGATTCCATCATCCAAGTCTGATCTTATTTTGAACCACCTTCCATACATCTCCTTTTCAAGCAGACTAGCCTTTGCATGACGGAGAGCCAAGAAACTGTGTACCTATGTACTGGAGTTTGCTTGATTCCACAGTGACAACCACTCATAAAAAGGCTAACTGTATAAAAGATTGGAATTAAGGGCCTGCAAAAAAGATTCATTGGTGCCTGTCATTCCTGCTGGCTTCTGAGTGACTCAGGCCTCCTCACAAGATCCTGTATTTGGAAGCTGCATATTTAAATCCCAGAAGGATTTAGATATGAATGTGCAGATGGCTGCATAAATAAATGACTATCACTGACTTCTTATTTTTCTTCATAAAATGGGTGTTATGATCCTGGTCAGTCTTGTCACAGCCATTTTGCCAGTAAGGAAGTATTAGTCACTCAGCCATGTCGGACTTTTTGCGACCCCATGGACTGTAGCCCGCCAGGCTTCTCTGTCCATGGGATTCTCTAGGCAAAAATACTGAAGTGGGTCACCATTTCCTCCTCCATGTTCTATTCACAATTGAGATTTGTTCCACCTGAGCTTGCAAATGTACTTAGGACTACAGGGTTTAAAGGCAAAGGAACAAAAAGCAACAACAAAAAAAGAATATTTCTTCCTTAAAGAATAAAAGAAAAACAAAATTTAAAAGCATATGAGTTTTGTCAATTTTTTTTTTTTTTTTTGCCATTGCTTATCCTGACTTTTCTCTTGCACAGATGAGTAGACCAAGTTACAGTATTCCTTCAGGGGTTCTTTGTATGCAGCAATACATCTTACATACAGTTGCCCAATGGGCTTCCCAGATTGGCGGCGCGAGAGGTAAAAACCTTGCCTGCCAGTGTAGGGGGCTTAAAGAGATGTGGGTTTGATTGATGGGGAGGGAAGATCCTCTGGAGGAGGGCATGGCATCCTTGGAGAATTCCTTTGACAGAGAAGCCTGGCGGGCTATGGTCCATAGGGTTGCAAAGAGTTGGACACAACTGAAGCAACTTAGGATACACACACACACACACACACACACACACACACACACACACACACACACACACACGCAGTTCCCCAATAAATAATGTCATTTGGGTCACTTGCCTAATGAAAAAAATACCAATTCTTAATTCCTCTGTGATCTGGCTCCAATATATAGTTCAGTCTATTTCTCACGGTGTTCCTGTACATGTCTCATGTTCCTGTCACAGTAAATGATTCACTACTACTATGAGTGACCCTTGTTTTTCCTCCTCTGTACCTTTGCTTGAACCCTTCTTCTTCCCGGAGTGCTATTCTCATGTCTCCTCACATTTATGCTTCAGCCAGCTCTATGCATTTGCTATGCCTATGCCACTTTCAGATACAAATTGGCACTTGCCATGAGTCCTAGCAATCTACCTCTACAAAAATTAAATCACATGCTGCTGCTGCTGATGTCCAGCACCCCCTGAAGGAGTTTGGGGTGAAGAGCAGAAATGAGGCACTCTGCTCTGGGAAAACTGGCAGCAAAGGTCTTCAGACAGACATTCTTAGGAGCTGATTTTATGAGCCCAATTCATTTATCTCCTCAACTCTAGAAAAGTAGTAAAATCCTTCAGGGTGATGACTCTTTCTCATGACTAGCAGGAGCTTCATGAGACCAGAAGAAAATTTCCAGACACACACACACACACACACAAATATATATATATATATATATATATATATATATATATATATGTATATATATATACAGATATACATCAAGTATATACACACTTGATTGCATGTACTCCCCCTTTACCAAAATCACATATATACTCTCCTTCCCCCTTGTCTCTTTGGAACAGATTTTCAGACCGGCTGAGGTGCTATATCTCAGATTGTAGTCCTCATTTTGCTGCAAATAAAACTTAACTCACAGCTCTCAGGCTGTACATTTTTTTAAAGTTGATATCAAGATATCTTATCTATCATGATGGCCAAAGGTAATATTTTGCCATGAGCTCCCATTGTCCTCTACTCTTTTTATATGAACTGTAACAATTTTGTCCTTCCTACTTATATTGTCTTTAGTGTTTATTTCATTAAAAAGATCATGTACTCATTTCCATATTTTCCTAGAATTTAACACACTTCCTGGTAGGGAATAGACATTCAAAGTATATGTTTTTGAACAAATAAATGGAAATGCCCTCAAATGTGGGCAGAGAAGCTCTAGTTGTAGCCAAAATACAATCATGAGTAGAATCAGATAATTGTTAGATCAAAGCAGAGACTATAGGTCAGCAATGAAAATATTCAGTTCAATTTTGATAATTTCCACTAAACAACAACTTTCCATAATCATGGCATATTTTCTGTACTACCCATCATTATGGAAACAAAAGCAGAGAAGCATTCACACTGTCTCCCTTATTTTTCTGGAGGGAGAGGCAAGCTTGTCTTTTACAAAGAAGTCAAGAAAAGCTTAATTTAACATTCCTTCTTTTATGTCACTTCAAAACTGTGTTTCTGATAACTAATGATAAGGTACATTTCTCCAGATTTTTTGGTCAACAATAGTAAATTATTCCTCAGGTTTTTACCTAGTACATGCTTATTATGGACAGTAGCTACAACTATACTAGCCCTCTCTTACCACATCTTGACATCTAAAGTCTTCTACCGCCACATATAATTTTTATGAACATCTCAGGATGTTGTATTTTCTGAATTTCGATTGCTGATAAGGTTAAGCTCAAATTAGCTTCATCTGACTTTGGAGAATGTTCTTTAACAATACCCCTAGGTGTCTTCTCACGTTATTTAAATTTTTGATTCATGAATGTTACCCACCATACCATGCTTCTAAAAATAGGATGAACAAAAGCAAATGATTTAGTATCTGCAATTAGGTAGTACACAACTGTAATAGCATCTTTAGGAAAGGGCAATTTCCTATTTGATCTTACTAGAATTAAATGTCATCTGCTCAAAGTTAATTTGTTGTAGTTTCCATTTCAATTAATTCAGAATTCAGAAAGCTTATAGGTTGAAATATTAAGACTGCATCCTATTGCTTTGTTTGCTAGTAGGGAATAAACTGGCACATAACAGGCCTCTTAGGAAGCTTCTCTCAGCAAATATGCTTTTTCAAGTACAACTTTTGTTAAAACATAATTCACATACAGTAAGCTCAATGAATGTTTATAAAGTGAACATCTTTCAGCCAGCACCCAGGTCAAGAAACAGCAAATCATCAGTGCTGTATAAAATCATCATACTTTGACACCCCCACCCCCCGTCACCGGAGATAATTATTATCCCAACTTTTAACTCTAGTACAGATCAGTTTTGCCTGTGATAGACTGTCTTAGTCCTTTCATAATGCTATAACAAAAATACCATAAACTGGGTGGAGTAAATATTAATTTCTCACAGTTCTCAAGGCGAGAAAGTCCAGTATCAAAAAACCAGCAGATTCAATGTCTGGTGAGAGCTCACTTCCAGTTCAAAAAGGGCAATTCCATTTCACAAAATGTGCTATTTATAGTGCTTGCTTTGTCTTAACATGGGAAGACAAGCAAGGAGCTCTTTGAGGTCTCTTTAGTAAGGGCACTAATCCCATTCATGAGGCCTGTACCCTCATAACCTAATCACTTCCCACTGACTTTGCCTTCAAATAATATCACACTGTAGATTAAGATCTTCAGATATGAATTAGGCTGGGATGTAAATGTTCAGTTCATAACAGAAAGGTAGGTAGGTAGGTAGGAAGATAATTAGACTCATTAGCATATGTGCTTTTGTGTCTTGCTTCTTTTGATTTAAAGTATAGCTATCGGATTTATGTAATTACTTGTGATATTATGTTCATTTTCATTGCTATGTGGCATCCCCCTTGTAGGGATATATTTTCATTTACTTATCCGTTGCATTCTTGAAGCACATCTAAATATTTTAGTCTGGGACTGACTATGTTGAATGGAACTGCTTTAAATATTTGGACATATCTTCTAAAGAAAAATTGCTGGGTCATAACACACACAAATGTTCAGCTTTGTTCAATATTTTATATAAAGACTTAATGTAACCATTTTCATACTTAAATGATATTCAGTGATCTATAATGCCTTTATGTCAAATTACTCAAATGTTAAAATTTGACTAGATAAGGAGAATTTGGGTACCACTATAATAATAAAAAATACAGGGAAGAGAGGAGATTACTGTTGACTGGGTAAGGGTAGGATTTAATGTAAAATTCTATAACTTTGAATCACAATTTACAAGGAAAGCAGACACATGTTTCACACAGTCAAGGATTAACTTTTTGAGTCAAAGAAGTAGTGCTATTAATATTAGGACCTTTGTTAAATAATGTGTAATAGCAAGAGTTCAAGGGATTAATTGATGCCTCAGGTGGGCTCATGCAGCAGCTTTCAAATTGCAATCAGTGCCTTGAATTGTTTCTAGAAGCCATGAGTCTCTATGGCACCACTAGAATCACTCATTACCTTCTGTTTTAAGCATTCTAACCAAATATTGTGATGAAATTAGCTCTATTTTTCAAAGCTTGTTCATTTTGAGGGAAAATGAAATATATGCTATTGGTGCATCAAAATACTTGCTTAAACTTTTATTCCATTAAAAGGGCAATTCTGAACCAAAGATCATGTTTTATTCATTCAAACCAGAGTGGAGGAGTGGGAGAGGATAAGCCTGCTTCAAATTTTAAACTATGAATGAGATTCAATTCTCTTTGTTTTGCTTAGCCACAATAAATTCTGGTTATTTATAAACACCTTGCTGCAGCTCTTTAGCTAATTTTTAATTAGTGACTTTCCATTGCTGTTATGTTTGTGAGTAGATGGCACCCCACTCCAGCACTCTTGCCTGGGAAGTCCCATGGATGAAGGAGCCTGGTTGGCCACAGTCCATGGGGTCGCTGGGAGTCAGACACGACTGAGTGACTTCACTTTCACTTTTCGCTTTCATGCACTGGAGAAGGAGATGGCAACCCACTCCAGTGTTCTTGCCTGGAAAATCCCGGGGACGGGGAAGCCTGGTGGGCTGCCGTCTACAGGGTCGCACAGAGTCAGACATGACTGAAGCGACTTAGCAGCAGCATATTTCAAATGCCAAGTTCTAGATATGTAAATTAAGCACATTAAATTTATTACATTGCTATAAAACCTACCTGGTAAGATATCTCAAGTTTATTCTAATAGGTGGGGAAAAAAGTAACTCTCCAGTCAGTGGGGAAAAAAAAATACATTGGAGGGAACAAAAGCAACCATTGTTGCTAGGTGACCTTCTATTTATCGATAGTTGACAGCCATTGGCACAGGCTCTCTAGACATGATTTTTGTTTAACTGAAGAGTTTTACTGGGGTATCTATTTAAATATTTGGAAAGACAGATGATACTAGCTCTATACTATACTCCACGATGGAGTATAGTTGCTTTATAATGTTGTATTATTGTCTGCTGTACATCAAAGTGATCATCCCGTGCTCAGAGAGGCCTAGCAGTGAAGTAACCTCTCATTTCCCTGCTGTAAAGAACAAGGGCAAAGTCATTAGTGTAGCTACAGTTTCTACATGCATACGTTAATTACTAAATTAAAAAAAAAAAAGATGGACACATTTAGTAATTTGCCAAAAAGATTCAGGGCTATGACATCAAAGGGATTCAGTTCAATTCGGTTCAGTCGCTCAGTCATGTCCAACTCTTTGCGACCCCATGAACGGCTGCATGCCAGGCCTCCCGGTCCATCACCAACTCCTGGAGTTTACCCAAACTCATGTCCATTGAGTCGGTGATGCCATCTAACCATCTCATCCTCTGTTGTTCCCTTCTCCTCCTGCCTTCAGTCTTTCCCAACATCAGAGTCTTTTCCAATGAGTCAGCTCTTCGCATCAGGTGGCCAAAGTATTGGAGTTTCAGCTTCAACATCAGTCCTTCCAATGAATACCCAGGGCTGATTTCCTTTAGGATGGACTGGTTGGATCTCCTTGCAGTCCAAGGGCCTCTCTCAAGAGTCTTCTCCAACACCACAGTTCAAAAGCATTAATTCTTTTGCGCTCAGCTTTCTTTATAGTCCAACTCTCGCATTCATACATGACTACTGGAAAAACCAATGTCTCTGCTTTTTAATATGTTGTCTAGGTTGGTCATAACTTTCCTTCCAAGGAGTAAGCATCTGTCTTACTGCATTATGAAAAAGAAAAAAAAAATCTATATTTCCGCATTTTGATATCAGCTATGTCTGTTTGCAACCCCATGGACTGTAGCCCAACAGGCTCCTCCGTCCTTGGGGATTCTCCAGGCAAGAATACTAGAATGGGTTGCCATGCCCTCCTCCAAGGGATCTTCCCAACCTAGGAACTGAACCGCGGTCTGCTGCATTGCAGGTGGATTCTTTACAGTCTCAGCCAGGGAAGCCCCCATTTTGATATAAAGAGTAAAATTTTATAATTCTGGTCATATCAAACTCAACTCTATTTATTTTCACACAAAACTTCACAAAAACATGTTTCAGTTCAGTTCAGTTCAGTTCAGTCGCTCAGTTGTGTCCGACTCTTTGCGACCCCATGAATCACCGCCAGGCCTCCCTGTCCATCACCAACTCCCGGAGTTCACTCAGACTCACGTTCATCAAGTCAGTGATGCCATCCAGCCATGTTTAGTGACTTCATTTAAAGTCATTGGCTACAAAACCTTCCAAATAACTGTTTCATTGATCTTTTCTGTCTGGGTTCTAAGTGTACAAACAGAAAATTGAAGTAGATTTGAAGTGTACTATAAGTTGGTTTTTCATTTTATCTGGAGACCTTTGAAAGTTTTCAGTAAAAGCGCTCTGAACTGATCTCTAAATAACTGACTTGAAGGCTTGCCTGTAACTTCTTGTTCTTTCTTAACCATACTCTCTGAATCCTAGGGTGCGGTGAAAGCTTGTCCTGTATGCCATGCTTCTGAATTTGAGCGCTTGACTTCCCAACACTCAAGTTGTATGCTTTCATAAATTATTCATATTTCTTCCCCAATCTATTCATGGCACTACGTTCTTGTATAATTATATTTAATTGAATATTTTATATATTGTTAAAATAAATATTTTAAATGTAAAAGCTGTTTATTTGAAAAACAGGTTCAGTGCTTTGGAAAGACTCAAGAATTGATGTTATTGAATTACATATGAGAAAAATGGCATTAAAATAGGAGAAATAGCACACATCTAGAAAGATTTGGCATTCATATTGCTTCACAATTATCAATTAAGGTCTCATTCTACTTTGAATAACCCAAATAAATTGTGGATGATGAATTATACTATGTTTCAAGTAAAAAGACACAAAATGCAGCCCCACTTCAATAAGTATTTTCATGCTCAAATAAAAGTATTTAACTGAACTAAAAAAGATTAAGAAATATTCTAAATTAAAATCTGTATGCTCTCTATGTATTATGTCTTATAATCTCTGGGTTTGACGGTTCACTTTTTATGAACCAACAACAAGTCCCAATAATATTAACTAAGGTTTCAACTGCTCATTAGGACTTTTGAAGCCCAAAGGGAAGAATATCAAATTCTGTTTTAAATGTATAAAAAAATTATGATATATTAGCACAACTGCTGGAGAAAGCAATGGCACCCCACTCCAGTACTCTTGCCTGGAAAATCCCATTGACAGGAGCCTGGTAGTCTACAGTCCATGGGGTCACTAAGAATTGGACATGACTGAGCGACTTCACTTTCACTTTTCACTTTCATGCATTGGAGAAGGAAACAGCAACCCACTCCAGTGTTCTTGCCTGGAGAATCCTAGGGACTGGAGAACCTGGTGGGCTGCCATCTATGGGGTCACATAGAGTCGGACACAACTAAAGTGACGCAGCAGCAGCAGCAGCAGCAGCAGCAGCAGCAGCAGCACAACTGCAGTTTAGTCTTTTACTAAATTTTTCTCTCCCTCAATTTAGCTTTGAGATGTGTTAAAATAATGTAGTAGAACAGCTTGCCCATGTATCTAAAAAAAACACTATAGGGATTTCATTTAGCTTCAGAAGGTCTGTAAACACTTATTTTCACACCATAGGTTTGTGTTTTCCTAACAGGATTTACTACTGAAAAATCTTATGATAATTGGTATATACTACAAAAAACTACAGAAGGAAGAAATAAAAGAAAAAAAAACATTTTTAAGAGAGAGTAATGAGATAGACATGAGTTTGGGTAAACTCTGGGAGTTGGTGATGGACAGGGAGGCCTGGTATGCTGTGGTTCATGGGGTTGCAGAGTCAGACACGACTGAGCGCCTGAACTGAACTGAATGGGATAGTTAAATTTTTTAGTTGATAAGTCTATCTCTGTTAATAGTTAATTTCCCTAATCATTTTATTGAATGCCATGTTTAGACTTAGATTATTGGTACTCAGAGTTAAGAACAATGTACTGATTTTGTTTGAATAGGTACTGTATGTCTATAAGTCTGTGCTTTAATGCCTATTTTACTTTACTGTTCTTGCTAGAAAAGGTCTTTTCTTGGTGGTTTCTTTAGTTTGCATTTAAGATGTAATAAAAGGTGAGGCTACATAGAATAGTAGAATAATAAGATAGTTTATAACAAGTTGTATAATTTAATGGTCACCACTTGGGCCCCTCATTTTTCTGTTGGAGATTCAAGCCCAGTTTCATAATAAATGTTATAATTTGCAGTTCTACCTGAGCTGGAATATGCAGCATTCAATGAACTCTAACGAATTTTTATAGCAGGACTTCTCTTTTATTCTCCTCATAAAAGTTATTCTTTAATTTTGGCAACTCTCATACCAACTGTTCACAGTCTTTTGAAAGCATTGTAGAATCAAGTACACTCCACATATGTTCTAACTTCCTTTGTCGGGAATGAATTGCTTTGTTTAAAATCCAACATGGTAATTAAGTCCCATGCTTTTCTGATGCATAGAAATTCATTTCATGTTGGAATCCCAATGTACACAAATGCAAGTTACAGAAAATAATGGCCTACTAAGCGGTATAACCTGCAAGGACTGCATGTATGGGGACCGGAGGGTGGAATGCCAGTCCAGAAACTCTTTTTAAAATTATGCAAATTATGATGGCATTCTGAAATCACTTCTATGCCAAAAAGGGTCACTAGCAACATAAAAGTCATTTTATAAGGAAACACAATGTAATTTTCAAGGCATAAAGTGAAATGAATTATAAAGCTACCTAAAACACATTCTGATAACAAATGCATGGGAAACCATGCAGGATGTTCACACCTATATGCAATGATTCTATTTAGGAACTCTCTTATTTCTCCTCCAAAATCATCTAATAACATTATTGTATACTTGGGTTGTTTAATTTCATAGTTCCTTAGAGAAGGTGAGTCAAATTGATGTATTTTTTTTTAGTCTGGGTTTCTATAATCTAAGGCTGGCACAGTACTTCACAATCACATGTTCTAAACAGAATCTCCTGCTTGGAGTGCAGTGTAAATTTTCTTTACAGACTGTATAAAGAGAAAACTTATTACACACACAAAAATTGTATTAATTTCAGCTAGATATAGGCTAACCCACAATACAGGCATTTAAACATGTCTCTGCAGGTGATTTCAGATGTTGCATTCTGGTGCTTTTATTCAGTTCTTGTTTGATTACCTTTTCTTTGGGTTCTTTAAGAAACCTAAAAAAAAAAAATCTTCCTGCAGTTTCCGTGCTAAAACCCCTGTCTTGGATTACTCCTGAGCTATAAGTCAAGGATGTTTCTAACTTTCAAAAAATTTTAAAATCTGCATCATTGGACAAATGCAGATAAATTTCTAAATTTCCCCTAAATTTCTTATTTAATTGTTTTCCTCATTCTACTTTGCCATTTTTTATGTTTTTGTGAAGTAAAATGTTTTCATTATATTCATCAATCCAATCTAACTCTCTTGTATTTATCATCTTCTGGAATTCCTTACTGTATCTTCTATACCTTGTAGAGACCCCAGGCACTTCACTATCTGCAGAGTCCATATCTCATTAGCAGAATATCTAAGATTCAGAGAGAGCTTAGTGGTGGATGGACTTCCTCAGTTATACATACATCTCCACACTGGTGGAAAGACAGAGAATACTATAAAAATAAACTAATTCCATCTGTAGCTTTCTAGTTGTAGTATGAGGTAGAATAATCAGTTTAGAATACAAGCTCTGAATCTGGCAGATGTGGGTTTGGATCCTGAATATTCTACCCGTTAGCTCTATAATATTGGGTAATGCCAGGGGCTAGCATGAGGAATTCCGCCCATGGCAAAGGTCATGAGGAAGAAGGCTTGGCATACGCAAAGGCAAGATCAAGCCTCAGGAAACACCCTGTTCCCGAGCATCCAACCCCCAAACCAGAGTCTGTTTCATGCTCTCACCTACACCTCTGACTTTACGGGGGGGTCTCCCCCATAACCATTTCTCTTGGAGAAGGAGTTAACTTGCAGCTCCAGTTAATAAAAATTCCTGGGTGTAACAAGAGTGTTTCAACTTAGAAATTCCTCTGGAGGTCCTCTAGCCTCCCTGATCAGGTTCGTCCGGCCACATGTGATTGTTTACAGCCTCCCAACCGTGAGAGGCACGAGATGCTTTAAACTTTCTATATACAGACTCTTTTGAAAAGTTAGAAAATTATTAGTATAGTATAGTGGGTTGATTAGGAATTATATTGGTGAAAGGTTTTTCATTTATTGTGCCAATAATTACTGCTAATTCCCTTCCCTGGGTGTGACAAGGGTGTCCCAGGTCAAACCTCTCTGCTGACAGACTAGCTTGTGTGACAACCTCTCAACCATAAATAGCACAGAGAGTTTGGAGTATTAGCATAGGGCTTTTCTCATTGTTGAGTCAATGATTGCCACCAGGCCTCCATATCCTTGGGCACCTGGGAATATATTAATCAATGTATTTGGAATATAGAAAAGGAAATATAGTAGTTTTTGATGTTAGCAATACTAGACTTTTTGAGTTAATGAATTTTCTCTTTTGTTATAGATCACTGTACTTTTTAATAAATCACTGTGTCCTTGCTATGTAAAAATGTAACTTTATCACTATCTTAAGACAAAATAGATCTTAAGGGGAACATTGGTGAAGGGTTTACATTTATTGAGCCAATATTTGCTGCTAAATCTCCATATTCCTTGCCCTTATAATGAATATAACTAGCATATAGGAAAAATAAGTATTAACCTTTAAGATTAATCATGTTAAACCCATAAGACCTTTGTATAATTTTATATGAAGCACCTGATTGTGACAAGAGTCAGGTCTGCTGACCCCCGCGTGACTCTGTATTCATCCCTATGTATAACAAAAAGGTATATAAACAAACCTGAAAAATAAAGAAATCGGATCAGTTTCTGGAAAGACTGATTCCCCCATGTCATTTCTTTCTTGCTCCCCGTTTTTCTGGCTGAATTCCCATCTGGAGCATGGGTGTTATTCCACGTAAACCAAGTTATTCAGCCTCTTTTTCTCCACTAATTTTCCTACTACACTATCCGTTTCTAATCTCTCTCTATATCTGTAATTAAGATTTTTCCTAGGACACTGATTCCGTCCCCACCTTCAAATCACCCTGGATCCACCGGGGCTGGACCCTGGCAAGGTAAACTATTTAATATTAAGAAAACACTATTTACACATATTTGAAAATAAGATAGAAATACATGTCATTTATAGATACCATCAGGATTAAATGACATAACATGGGAAATATGTGGTATACTCACATGGAAAACACTTTGTAAATTGTCACTATTAAATTATTATTCTCATTATTTATCATAAAAACAGTCTTGAATATAGTTAATAGACATTAGTGTTAATGTTAAGTAGCATCACTGACTCAATGGACAGTAATCTGAGCAAACTCTGGGATATAGTGGAGGACAGAGGAGCCTGGTATGCTACAATCTGTGGGGTCTCAAGGAGCCTGGTATGCTACAATCTGTGGGGTCTCAAAGAGCCAGACATGATTTAGTGACTGAACACCAGCAGTAAAATAGGGTTTGCAATATATCTAAACCATCAAACTTGTATGAATCTTTAAGAAAATACGGAAGCCTGTAATAAATTTTAGAAAGTTTGCCATCAAAATAGTAAAGATAAGTCTGGTATTGAAATAAACACACAAAGAGGACATTTTTTCTGTGTTGTTTAAAGGCATGATGGAGAGAGTTACTGGGAACATCAATGTCAAGAACAAAACCCACAACAAGGGAGTCACATAAGTGCCTGAAACCTTCTCCCTGGGAGCTTTCCTTAGACTATGACAACAGAAGCAAGATTGTTTATCATAATGCTTGCTTTACAAAATATACAATCTATTAAAGTTAATTTACTCATAATTTTTCCCAATGATACCTTCCTCAGAGGTGTAAAAAACTGGGACACTTGTGAGATCACATGAATGGTTTTATACAGCTATAATTAGCTCAGTTCAGTGTTTCTTAAATTGCTGTCCCTGGGAAAACAGTGCCACATAATGTTTATGGGTGAGACACAGAAATTTTTGCAGTTATTCTCACTTACCCCTTTATATACTAATGTCAATAAGACTCTTTTAGACAGCATGGAGATCAAACCAGTTAGTCCTAAAGGAAATCAACCATGAATATTCATTTGAAGGACTGATGCTGAAACTGAAGCTCCAATAATTCGGTCACTTGATGCAAAGAGCCAACTCACTGGGAAAGACCCTGATGCTGGGAAAGACTGAGGGTAGGAGAAGAGGGTGATAAAGGATGAGAAGGTTGGATGGTATCACTGACTCAATGGACATGAGTTTGAAAAACTCCAGGAAATAGTGAAGGATAGGGGAGCCAGGCATGCTACAGTTCATGGAATAGCAAAGTTATAAAAACTCATTTGATTACAAAATGAGTATATTGGATAGCACATTTTACTAGTTTTTTTCAGGATATATAGGTATAATTTGCACATAACATTATATTTGTTTTAAGTGTATTACATGAAGATTTGATATATATGTATAGTAAAGTGATTACAGTAAGTTTAATTAATATCCAGCACCTCATATAGTTACAAATTCTTTTTTTGTTTGTTTTGATGAAAACTTGATTTACTCTCTTAGAAACTTTTAAATATTTGATACAACATTGTTAATGCTGAATAACATTTTAAAGCTCTTAAATAATCCTTGGGGAAGCATTGTTTGAGAGATACTGGTTTTGTTGTTAAAAGAAATCCTTTCAAACTAAGGAAATACAAAATGGTTATTCATTTGTGTTAAAATATGAGGTGATATTTGCCAAGATATCTAGGGGGGAGAAATGAAGGAAGAAAAGAGTAATGGAAGGAATAGAATAAGGAAGGGAGAAAAGGAATGTGAGAAGGGAAGAAGGAAGAAGAGGGCAATGAAAGAATAAAGGAAAAGGGAAAGAAGAAAATAGTTCTAACTGATTAAAAAGACAATATCTGCAATTAGGATAATCTTTTTTATTTTTAACTTGGAGCTCTGTGTGGAAAAGATTTATGAAGAATAATAGATTTAACCCGCTTTTCTACTGTCTACTCAAACTATAGATAATACTTTGAAAATACATAAATGATTCATAAAGATATCTTTAACCTTAGAAGCAGATAGCACTTTTGGAGAAGGAAATAGCAATCCACTCCAGTATTCTTGCCTTGGAATTTCCATAGACAGAGGGGCCTGGCCAGCCACAGTTTATGGGGCTGTGAGAGTCAGATACAACTTAGTAACGACACTACCACTAATAGATAAAAATTTCAGTTATAACTGCCTTTTGTTGACTAGAGTTTATACTGATTACTCAGGAATGATGAAAATAAGCAAAAGAAAGAAGGACAACACTAAATGACAGAAGAGCATTAGACTTAACCCACTTTTCCCGTCTTTCACAAAAATGTACAATATCATTGCATTGGGCTGATTTTGTAACATTTTCTCTGCCATAGAGACAATGAATTGATACATTAAAGCCCTATTCTCTGCTGCTTCCTCCTTCCAAAAAAAAAGAAAAAGAGTTTGTCAATTTAAAAGGTGACACAAACTAAATAAAGTTTTTAAGTTAAGAAATACTGAACTCCTAACTTAGGCTTCAAGTGTTAAAATCATTAAAGCTGCTAATGGCCTCTGTGGGCAGCTGTGGCTTCACTGTTGGAAAAAATAAAAGATGTTTGTAAATTAAAAGAATTAAGGAGCATTTTTTTTTTTCCAAACAGGAAGGAAAATTTATTTGATATCTATATTATAGTGCATTGAATCAAGAATTACACTGTATTTTCCTGGATTTTATTTTTGGCTCAAAAGTCACTTAGGGATTTGATTTTCATTCTATACCTACGGCTTCCCTGGTGGCTAGATGGTAAAGAATCTGCCTGCAATGCTGGAGACCTTGGTTCAACCCAGGGTTGGGAAGATACCCTGGAGAAAGGAAAGGCTACCCACTCCAATATTCTGGCTTGGAGAATTCCAGGGACTCAGTCCATGGAGTCGCAAAGAATAGGACATGACTGAGCAACTTTCACTTTATTATACCTAAAGTGCAGTTGAAAAACAATAGGGTTAGATGGTATCTCAACAGTCATCTCCAATCCCAGCTTTAAAGTCCTGCATATGATCATAAGATGAATTTCTAATAAAGCTTCAAACTGAATGTTTAAGAAGAAAACCAAAAAAGAAGGAAAAGGGCTAGGAATATATATATGTATACACACACCATACACACACACACACACACACACACACACACACACATATTTCTTTTTCAAAAGTTATCAATTGTAGGAAGTATATTCACATTTAATAATACTTTTCTCTTTCCCCCCAGTAGTGATGTTGTCCGCATGCTACAGATTAAAGTACATGGATGTTAAGCTGATTCCAGAAGAATTGATATTATTAGAATGTCAAAATAATACATCATATGTTGAATGCTAAAAAAGTTCTTCTTTGCCATCACATTATCCATTATCATTATCTGTGTAAGGCATTACAATATGGTACTTATGAGAAATATATATAATAAATGCTAGGATAAAATTCCTTGTCTTGTATTGATATAGAAGTTAATAATTTATAAATCGCTATGATAGTACATTTCCTAGGTCAGAAAATGAGGGAATGATTTCCTAATTTAATAAGGCTTCAAAGTGGAATTAATAATGTTCATTCAATTTTACCCAAGTTTAGGGACATTATGCCAATTCGCCATAAACAGGAAAAACATTCTTTATCAAGAATTTTGAGGAAACCAAAACTGAAAAAGACAGATGTTTCCCATTGTTCATTGCAGCACTATTTACAATAGCTAGAACACAGAAGCAACCTAAAGTCCATCAGCAGATGAATGGATAAAGAGGCTGCGGTACATATATACATAATGGAATATTATCCAGCCATAAAAAGGAACACATTTGAGTCAGTTCTAATGAGGTAGATGAACCTAGAATCTATTATACAGAATGAAGTGAGTCAGAAAGAGAAAGATAAATATCATATTCTAACACATATATACAGAATCTAGAATGGTACATCAAAAAAGCAAAATAGTTCCAGAAAAACATCTATTTCTACTTTATTGACTATGCCAAAGCCTTTGACTGTGTGGATCACAATAAACTGTGGAAAATTCTGAAAGAATTGGGAATACCAGACCATCTGACCTGCCTCTTGAGAAACCTATATGCAGGTCAGGAAGCAACAGTTAGAACTGGACATGGAACAAAAGACTGGTTCCAAATAGGAAAAGGAGTACTTCAAGGCTGTATATTGTCACCCTACTTATTTAACTTATTTGCAGAGTACATCATGAGAAACACTGGGCTGGAAGAAGCACAAGCTGGAATCAAGATTGCTGGGAGAAATATCAATAACCTCAGACATGCAATGACATCACCATTATGGCAGAAAGTGAAGAAGAACTAAAAAGCCTCTTGATGAAAGTGAAAGAGGAGAATGAAAAAGTGGGCTTAAAGCTCAACATTCAGAAAACTAAGATCATGGCATCTGGTTCCATCACTTCATGGCAAATAGATGGGGAAACAGTGGCTGACTTTATTTTCCTGGGCTCCAAAATCACTGCAGATGGTGATTGCAGCCATGAAATTAAAAGATGCTTACTCCTTGGAAGGAAAGTTATGACCAACCTAGACAGCATATTAAAAAGCAGAGACATTACTTTGCCAACAAAGTTCCATCTAGTTAAGGCTATGGTTTTTCTAGTAGTCATGTATGGATGTGAGAGTTGGACTATAAAGAAAGCTGAGCGCAGAAGAATTGATGCTTTTGAACTGTGGTGTTGGAGAAGACTCTTGCAAGTCCCTTGGACTGCAAGGATATCTAACCAGTCCATCCTAAAGGAGATCAGTCCTGGATGTTCATTCGAAGGACTGATGTTGAAGCTGAAACTCCAATACTTTGGCCACCTGATACGAAGAGCTGACTCATTTGAAAAGACCCTGATGCTGGGAAAGATTGAGGGCAGGAGGAGAAGGGGACAATAGAGGATGAGATGGTTGGATGGAATCACTGACTCAATGGGCATGGGTTTCGGTGGACTCCAGGAGTTGGTGATGGACAGGGAGGCCTGGTGTGCTTCAGTTCATGGGGTCACAAAGAGTCAGACATGACTGAGCGACTGAACTGAAGAACTGATTTACAGGGCGACAATGGAGAAACAGACATGGAGAATAGACTTACGGACATGGGGAGAAGAGAGGAGAGGGTGAGATGTATGGAAAATATAACATGGAAACTTACATTACCATATATAAAATTGATAGCCAACAGGAATTTGATATCTGGCTCAGGAAAATCAAACAGGGGCTCTGTATCAACCTAGAGGAGTAGGATGGGGAGGGAGATGGTAGAGAGGTTCAGAAGGGAGGGGATATATGTTTAACTACGGCCGATTCATGTTGAGGTTTGACAGAAAACAATAAAATTCTGTAAACCAATTATCCTTCAATGAAAAAATAAATTAAAAAAGAATTCCTATTGAGCAAAAAGAAAAGTGTTTAAAGCAAGAGAAAGACTTTTGTTTTTTAATCATTTTAATTCCAATTTTACTATCTTCAAGTTTAATACTAATAAAATGAAATTACCTTAGCCATTGTTTCATGTACATCAGTTTGTTCCAATAGAAGAATTGTTTTTAATATAAAATCATAGAATGTTGAGTTCACGACACCTAGGAAATATTCTGTGGGCTTCAGTGTGAAAGCTTAGCACCAAATTTAGTATGTATAGGTTTAAGAAGAGTGTTGACAGGGCTTTCTCTAGATGAATCCTGCTGGGTTTTAGAAATTGCTTGATTTCAGAAGTCATGCTGTGCTGCTAATCAGAGCAGAATTGCACAGTATGCTTTCACAGGCGACAAAGGTCTCTGCGCAGCTGTGGGAGTCAGTCCTCGGCTCTCAGGCAGAATCACCTCTTCCCTTCCTGGTGAATACAACGCTAGCCATGAGGCGAGCTCTACAGGAAAGGTGACTTGAATGCCACAAGGATATGGTGTCCGGGCAGAACATTCAGTTTCGTCAAAGAGGACAAGTGAGCATCAGAACCTGGAGACTGCAGTGTTTGTAAACAGAACAAAATATTTGGATTCTAGTCATCTCTCCGCTACTTATTAGCTATGTGACTTTTGTTAATTTCACTGGCTTAGCCTCAGTCTCTTCAACTAGCAAATGGCAATATTGATACAGGAAGGCAGCAAAACTAAGTACTGTAAAGTGCTTACCATGGGCAAAGCATTCAGTTCAGAATCTAGCTCAACAGCATATAAATAATGACTATTTCAGGAGACAGACTCATCCAAAAGTCAACCAAAAGAAAAAAAAAATACAGATTAAATTTGTAATCTGTGATGTCTTTATTCTTTCATGTTATTGTCTTATAGCTCTGGTATTCATATGAAATATGGAATATCTTTTTTGCAATGTTAGGTATGTTATATTTTATAACCCTGTGTTATATAATGGCTATTGATAAGCTTAACGTGAGTATCTCTCCATGCGTTTTCTACTAAAGTCCTAAATTGATCTTTTTGTGGCCGGAGAATTTTATTTTATAAAGGTTACTTCAACAATTTGGAAGTACATGTAAGGTTTTGAAACCACTTCAGAGCATATTTTTTAAGTATTCTCCAAGTTGTCACCACATATGGTTATTCATCACAAGATCCCAGAGCATGTCAAATTTTATTAGTGTTATATGATGGAATATGACAGGGGAGACACTATTGAGCCTGATTTATTGCACACATGCACACATACAAAGTGTAAACAAAGATATCACAGGAAGTTCTGTCTCAAAGTGCAGCTGCCAAAATTATAGATTGTCTAAGCCAAATTAAACTAGAATAATTCATTATGAAGTAAAAATTGCTTCGGAAATATGCTGAACAATGGGATATTCTAAAGGATAGTATCTGCCCTGGAATTACCGTTATTTAAAACTATCAAGATGAAGAGAAAATGAGTAGATATGAACATCACAGCATCATTTGGCCACCCAAATACTCTTACGTCACCACTCAGCTGGGTAGCTATCTTTATAGGAGATATTAGCTTGATTTAGACTTGACTTTGAGTGCTCGTGAGTGTTCCCATGATTCTTTAGAAAGGATGACTGTTTGAGGAACATTACAGATAATTTATATTCTTAACCAACTTAGAGTTGGTTCTTAAACCTTCCCTAAACTGATGCAGGATTTTAAACCATGGATAAAGACTTCTTATTTTACCCTGAATATTTTCCTGTTAAAGGATTATTGAGCAGAAACTATGTAAATATTTTATTTCATGTCAGTGAGCACAATTCTATACAGATAGTTAAAGATTTCAAAGATAAATGTTAGAAGAAAGTACTCATTTATGAAATATTATCAGATGTTGACTCATGAAGTTGGTGAAGACCACTAAAGGTTTTTAATAATAGGGGCCACCGTTCAATATATGCCTATTCTGTTCTGTGCTTTACCTTCACCAGTTCTTTTAATTCTCCCAACTCTCTACAGCAATGCAGTCTTATACCAGTTTTACGTGTGAAGAATCTGGGGCTCAGATTAATTAGGTAACATATCCAAGATTACAGAACTAGAACATGGTAAAGCCAAAATCTGTCCACCTTCAAAGCCCTTGCTCAATTTGTTCTGTTACATGAACTCTTTGATCTATAAAGTTCTATAGATTTCCTGTTGCTTATTTACTCTGAGCTTTAGTAGGTACTAGCCCAAGCTATCACCAGATTAATGTCAAAGATGAGGGTGGAGTGAACTTGCAGATCTGAGTGGAGGACAGACTGGCTAATGGACTTCACCTTTTCTCTGGCTAGCACTTATTAATGTCTTTTTGTGTACAAGGCAACACCCTCACAGTTGGGAATAAAGAGATGAGCAAATCCATTGTAGTTAAGTCCTGGAAGCTTCTGGGACTCCATTTCCAGAAATAACTCTAAAGAAATGTACAGTAGAGTTCCATAAATTGTGTAGTTCTCTTGTTTAAAAGTTCCTCAAGAGATTCTGGTAATCAGCAAGTGTAGGAACAAGCTTTGGATTATATGATAAATAAGGATTTTCTAAAAGTACTCATGAAGTTCATCGCAAGAAGAGGTTGACCTTTGTTGGGGTTTTAGGTAAATGTGTCACAGAGAAGGGACATTTGAACAGACACTTAGAGAATCACTATTTATTTGCCAGGTGGAGAAAGACATATATAAGGTTGTGAACAGGAAATTTAGTAGAGGAAAATCTTCTTCAAAGATATGGAGGATAAAAAGGTGGATTGAAGAAGAAAAGAAACAAAGTATAAGAGAATAATTTAAGACAATTGTTTAGGGTCATGTTAGAAGATAACATAAACAGCAATTCATTTAAAAACAGGCATTTTAAGCAAGGAGAGAAGATTTACATTTATACTATTATTTTGGTGGCAGTTAGAAGGAGAATTAGAGTATATGAGAACAGGACCAAGACAGCAGTTAGAAAGTCAGAGTAACAATCAAATATAGGAAAGGTGAGAGCAGGAACTGATGCATTGGTCCTGAGCAAAGGAAAGAGAAAATAATCCTAGAGGTGTTTCAGAAATGAAGCTGATAGAACTTGGCAGCAGAAGAGGATGGAGGGTTGAAGAGAGGATAGGAAAAGGTGACTGGGGCTTCCCTGGTGGCTCAGTTGGTAAAAATCCATGTGCACAGCAGGAGACTGCCTGCAGCACAGGAGACCTGGGCTCGCTCCCTGGGTCCAGAAGATCCCCTGGAGAAGGAAATGGTAACCCATGCCAGTATTCTTGCCTGGAGAATCCCATGGACAGAGGAGCCTGGCAGGCTACAGTCCATGGAGTCACAAAGAGTTGGACACAACTGTGTGACTTAACAACAGATTTTCAGCTTAGGATATTTTATGGAAGGCAGTACCTTTAATTTAAACATAATACTATATGAAGAATTGATGCTTTCAAATTGTGGTGCTGGAGAAGACTCTTGAGTCCCTTGGACTCAAGGTGATCAAACTAGTCAATCCTAAGTGAAATCAATGCAGAATATTCATTGGAAGGACTGATGCTAAAGCTGTCCAATGTTTTGGTCACTTGATGAAAAGAGTCAACTCATTGGTAAAGACCCCGATGCTGGGAAAGATTAAAGGCAAAAGAAGGGGACAGCATAGGATGAGATGGTTAGATAGTATCACTGACTCAATGGACATGAATTTGAACAAACTCCAGGAGATAATAAAGGACAGGGGAGCTTGGCGGGTTGCAGTTCATGTGGTCACAAAGAGTCAAATGTGACTTAGAAATGGAACAACAATATGATTATTTACTTTAAGGAGATAACAAATCTAGTGACAAACATTTTTGAATTGAGCAACTCTGGAGCACTTAGCAGATGTTTGAACCAGAGTCTGGATCTTATAAAGGAGTTTGAGGCTAGATCAAAGAAAATAATTCAAAATACATTCATCATGTAAGTTTGTTGAGATGTATTCTTCTTTGAAGGCTTAAGTTGGGGTTAGGATTTAATGAGGCCTGTTGTCATAAGAACATCCTTATGACATTTTCAGAAATTAATACATGTATTCCAAAATATTAAAATAATAGGCTAATTTCCACCAATTTTACTTTGTGTTCTTAGTCATTAAGCTAAATATATTTGGCAAGTACTTCTAATTTACAGTATCAAATTTCAGTGTATTTTCTACGTTTGTTTCAATTAGTTATTCTCAGCCTCTTACGAGAGCAATTTTTCAAATTACATCTACTTTCCTGGCTCAGAGTCAAGTTCACACCTGACCTGTGTTTTACATTCTCTATATAACTGTGCACAAACAAAGGAGAAGACAGAAAATGTTTGAACCAGACACTAGAGAAAAATTTGGCCTATGTGCCTCCCATCGATTTAGCTTATGAGCTTATTTGTAAAGTGAGGCACACCTGGGGAGTTGAGGGAAGCACAGTATGGCGAAGTCTAGGAAATTTTGATGTTCATGTACACACAATCTGCTGTGTGATACCCTGTCACTTGTCCCTGTTGAAAGGTCAATGCCAATTCTGTAGTAAACACAGGAGTAAGCCCTGGAGGTCATTACACGATTATAGAGCTATGCTTTTTACACTACATACTCTCTTTCAAATATAGCTTGTTGTACTTGGAAATCTTTGTTCACCAAACACCATGAATATTCTATTCCTCTCCACTGTATAATAACATTCACCTTCAGGGCTTTTCATGACTCAGAGAAAGACAACTGCCAAAGATAATTACTCCACTGTGATTAATGAATCCTCTTCAAAATTGCAGGCACCAGATTGGAAATCTGATAACTTTTATAACATCAAAGAATACTATTATCAAAGACTTTATTCTTTGTCATTTTGTTGGAAAAAAAATGATGTCCCATTACATTTTACTAGGTGACAATATGTTCATCAAAGAAATGTTTGAGTACATGTTTTACAGCTTATAAAAAGAGAAAATGACAGCTACAACAATCAAGAGCTTTCTCACTAATTGTGGAGGAAAAGTGATAGTTGAGAAAGATAGATCACTAATTAGTTTAGGAGATCTTTACATTTCCTTTTTATTACATAGGATGTGTTAATTAATTTGTATTTCAGATAACACTATTTTGGTTTCAAATGGATTTGAAAGAATAAGGGGAATTTTGCACTTAACTATGTTCAACCTAATTGTATCCCATATATAGAGGTAGCTACTCCAGGTCCTCCAGGTCACATCTTTGCTGTTTGTGTGTCCTTGTCCTAAATATGAAGAGCACCCCTAGCAGACGGCCTGTCACACATTGGTTTTGTTTTGCTTCTCCTCCTACATCTGTGCTGTTCTCAAGTACATGAGGGTGACTAAAATGCCTGGTGTGTGAGGGGAAAAGGGAACAGAAAGAGGGGTAAACTCCACAACGATCTTTTCCTCCTCTCTCCTCCGTCAGTGTTTATCAGGCTCTGAATTACTCTTACTACAACAATAAGGTTTTCCCAGGTGGCACGAGAGGTAAAGAAGCCTCCTGTCAATGCAAGGAGACAGAAGAGGCACAGGTTCCATCCCTGGGTTGGAAAGATCTCTTGGAAGAGGGAATGGCAACCCACTCCAGTATTCATGCCTGGAGAATCCCACGGACAGAGGAGCCTGGCTGGCTATAGTCCCTGGGGTCTCAAAGAGTTGGACTTGACTGAAGTGACAATGAACTCGCATCACATAGCAATAAAAAGCCCAGTAATTGCCATCTTTGGGGGAAAAAGAAGGCAAGGCTAAATTACTTGAGTAATTGCACTCATCTCACACACTAGTAAAGTAACGCTCAAAATTCTTGAAGCCAGGCATCAGCAATACGTGAACTGTGAACTTTCAGTTCAAAATTCCATCAAATTGCCAACATCCACTGGATCACTGAAAAAGCAGGAGAGTTCCAGAAAAACATCTATTTCTGCTTTATTGACTATGACAAAGCCTTTGACTATGTGGATCACAAGAAACTGGAAAATTCTGAAAGAGATGGGAATACAGACCACCTGACCTGCCTCTTAAGAAACCTATATGCAGGTCAGGAAGCAACAGTTAGAACTGGACATGGAACAATAGACTGGTTCCAAACAGGAAAAGGAGTACGTCAAGGCTGTATATTATCACCCTGCTTATTTAACTTCTATGCAGAGTACATCATGAGAAACGCTGGACTGGAAGAAACACAAGCTGGAATCAAGATTGCTGGGAGAAATATCAATCACCTCAGATATGCAGATGACACCACCCTTATGGCAGAAAGTGAAGAGGAACTCAAAAGCCTCTTGATGAAAGTGAAAGAGGAGAGTGAAAAAGTGGGCTTAAAGCTCAACATTCAGGAAACTAAGATCATGGCATCTGGTCCCATCACTTCATGGGAAATAGATGGGGAAACCGTGGAAACAGTGTCAGACTTTATTTTTGGGGGCTCCAAAATCACTGCAGATGGTGATTGCAGCCATGAAATTAAAAGACACTTACTCCTCGGAAGAAAAGTTATGACCAATCTAGATAGCATATTGAAAAGCAGAGACATTACTTTGCCAACTAAGGTCCATCTAGTCAAGGCTATGGTTTTTCTAGTGGTCATATATGGATGTGAGAGTCGGACTGTGAAGAAAGCTGAGCGCTGAAGAATTGATGCTTCTGAATTGTGGTGTTGGAGAAGACTCTTGAGAGTCCCTTGGACTGCAAGGAGATCCAACCAGCCCATTCTGAAGGAGATCAGCCCTGGGATTTCTTCGAAGGGAATGATGCTGAAGCTGAAACTCCAGTACTTTGGCCACCTCATGCGAAGTGTTGACTCATTGGAAAAGACTCTGATGCTGGGAGGGATTGGGGGCAGAAGGAGAAGGGGACGAGAGAGGATGAGATGGCTGGATGGCATCACTGACTCAATGGACGTGAATCTGGGTGAACTCTGGGAGTTGGTGATGGACAGGGAGGCCTGGAGTGCTGCAATTCATGGGGTTGCAAAGAGCTGGACACGGCTGAGTGACTGAACTGAACTGAACTGAACTGATTTTATCCTTGACAGGTGGAGACCTTCAGTCTTGATGAATGTAGATACCATCACTTACACCTTTCATGTTTTCCAAACTTAGAGATAATGTCCAAAGGAAATTTATTTTAACATTGCCTAATGGAAGTGGTACAAAAGTAATCATTAATTGAATTAATAATAATAATATATATGTAACATATAATGTATTAACAATATAATAACAATAAAACTACAGAGGAGGCAAGTTTCTATAACAACACAGAGATAAAAAAGAATCAACACTTTAAATATTTACTATAAATTCCTGGCATTTTTTAACTACCTTATCTCATTTTACTCTCACAGCCGTGTTCAGAAGGGTAAGTTATTATTTCCATTTTATAGCTGTGAAGTAGATAATCAGAGAGGATTGTAATATGACAAATTTACTCACCCAGAAAAGGTCTGCCAAGGTATTAAAATCTGGTTCTCCTATAGATGGCATACCGCATCTTTTCAAATAAATGTCATTTTTCATTTGTATTCATTCATTGCAAATTTTATATTAATTACCTCTAATCTATAGGCAAATAGAAATTTACAAAAATGAAGACATAATTCCTATCTGAAAGGCGATATAATCTAGAAGAGGGGATAAGACAAAAGTGTTATCATTGTCAGTGCTATAAATGAAGTAACACTAAAGCACAGCAAGGGAACACATGCCAGGGTAATAGATTCTTCTTGTGAAAGAAGGGGTCAGGAAACTTCTTAGATAGTGCAATGTCTATAGAAAATGTTGGGGGGCGGTGGGGGAAGAAAGCAAGTGTTCACAATCAAAGAAGGCATTCTAGCAAAAACTATAGAATGAAAAATTATATAAAGACACAAGAAAGACATGTTTAGCTATGTGCAAGGCATTCAGGATGGTTGGAGTAGCAATAACAAGACTGAGAGGTGGAGGGAGCACAGCAGAGGAAGGCTGGTGAGACCAAAAAGAGCCACGTAAAGAAAACCCCCTATGCCAAGACATGATGCCATGACACAGGGATTTTACAGAAAACGGAGCAGAGAAGGGGCAGAGAACAAGATAGGTGTGTATTTTAGAAACCTTGGTGACAGAAAACTGGAAGGCAGATCAGAGGGTGTGAGGCTGGAGGATGGAAGGCCAAGCAGGAAAGAGTCTGCAGTAATCCGAGTGAGAGACGGTGAGATAGTCACAGATGACGGAAATATGGGGCACATGGCGACGGGAGAGCTCTGGGCTGGCTTTTTTCTTTATGGCTAGCTGATCACACGAATGTGTCAGATTCACCCTCCGTGAAACACTACAGAGCAGCCAGTTAGAGACACCAAAATAAAGGCCGAACAAGTCCACCCTGTGTCCTTTTGGGGACCCCTGTTGGTTTAAATACTTCTGGAAGTTCAGTCTCCTGTCCTGCCTGTTCTTTCCTCACTTCTCCTCCAACCCTGATTCTACTCAGGCTGTTGTCTGGGCAGCTGATTGGAGTCCTGCCCAAGATTCAAACAATAATATGATATACAAGGATTTACAGAGCACATGTAAGTTTCATGCTGGTGATAAAAAAATAAGAAGATACTTACAAAATAGTATACTTTTTAAGTTGTAGCATCAAGGTTGGTCTTTTGGTTTTTTTTTTTTTTTTTTTTGCCTTCATGACTTTTTTATTGTGGTAAAATATTCATAACATGAAACTTACTATCAGTCATTTTTAAGTGTACAGTTCAGTGGTATTAGGGCTTCCCAGGTGACTCAGTGGGAAAGAATCCGCCCATCAAAGCAGGAGACACAGTTTCAAACCTTGAGTTGGAAAGATTCCCTGGAGAAGGAAATGGCAACCGACTCTAGTATTCTTGCTTGAGAAATCCCATGGACAGAAGAGCCTGGTGGGTTACAGTCCATGGGGTCACAAAAGGGTCGGACATGACAAAATGACTAAACAACAACAATAATCAGTAGTAGTAAGTATATTGATATGTTTGTGCAACTGTTACAACCATCCATCTCTGGAACTCGTTTCATTCGTTTTGCAAAACTAAGACTATCCCCTAAACGGTCCTCATGACGCCTCTCTCCTAGCTAGCCCTGGCAACCACTTCATTTTTCCTTCCTCCCTTCCCCCATCCTTTACTTTTTCTTTTTGCTTTCTCTGTTTTTCTTTTTCTTTCTTCCTCCCTCCTTCCCTCTTTCCTCCCTTCCTCCCTTTATCTTTCTTCCTTCACTTCCTTCTTCCCTCCCTTCCTTCCTTCATTTCCCCTTTCCCTCCATGCCACGGGCACTGGTAACCACCATTAAGCCTAAAGGGCATTATGCTAAATTAAATAGGCCAGTTACAGAAAGACAAATATTGTGTGATCACATTTCTACGTGAGATAGATATGATTTATATGTTAGAGATATAGTCAGGCTCATAATAAAAGAGTAAGCTGGTAGATATTGGGGTCTCCTGCATTGCAGGCAAATTCTTTACTAACTGAGCTATGAGGGAAGCCTGGTAGATATCTAAAGATATTAAAATAGTTAATGATATTCATTTTAAAAAGATCTTGTTATGGAAACCATGGCCTCACAAAGAGACAGGTGGCACTCAAAGATGCAGAACAGCAGGGTTTATTCAGCACTGGTGAGGGTCCAGTGGAGTCACCTCCAAAGGCTGAGCACCCTGACTTTGTTCTGGGTATCTTTTATAAACGATAAACTTCCTGCTCAAACATCTCAGATCCCTACCCTCGCCAGGTAGCCCTAGTTCCCACGGATGTAACCAGCAAGCAAGATCACAGAAAGGAAAGCAGTGATTGATAAGCACCAGCTGTTTAAAACAAGATAACAGAAGGGAAAGCAAAAGGTTGTTACTTTAATTGAGGGCTTTGATCTTCCTCCCATCTCAATATGACATTTTAGTTTTTGTTGTTAATATCTTTGTATATACCCATGGATGATACTAAAAGTGCTTAAGGACAAAGGGACATGGGAAAGGACAATCAGAACAGATGGTCAATGACCTAGAACATGCCCCCGTCTTCACTCCCTACAGGCTCTTGTCATCTGAACATCAGCTGGGATAAGCTCAGTATATATACAAATATGTCATCAGCAACACTGTAGTAATTTAGGTTAAATTTTGGAATAAGAAAATATCAAGGTGAATTTAGTTTAGTGAATATTAACAGCAAGAAAATAAGTAACTCTATCTTGTATTTTTAAATAAAGAATTCTGTTTTTATTTTCTTGAAGGGTTAAGGCATGTTTATGAAAAAAAAATCAAACAACAGAAAAGACAGAGAATAAAAATTTTAATGAAATAAAACTGAGAAATCAGTTCAGTTCAGTCGCTCAGTCCTGTCTGACTCTTTGCAACCCTGTGGACTGTAGCACACCAGGCTTCCCTGTCCATCACCAAATCCCGGAGCTTGCTCAAATTCATATCCGAGTCAGTGATACCATAGAGCTATCTCATCCTCTGTCATCCCCTTCTCCTCCTGCCTCCAATCTTTCCCAGCATCAGGGTCTTTTCCAATAAGTCAGTTCTTTGCATCAGGTGCCCAAAGTATTGGAGTTGCAGCTTCAGCGTCAGTCCTTTCAATGAATATTCAGGACTGATTTCCTTTAAGATTGACTGGTTGGAACTCCTTGCAGTCCGAGGGACTCCCAAGAGTCTTCTCCAACACCGCAGTGCAAAAGCACCAATTCCTCGATCCTCACTTTCTTTATAGTCCGACTGTCACATCCACACATGACTACTGGAAAAACCACAGCTCTGACTGGACGGACCTTTGTCGGCAAAGTAATGTCTCTGCTTTTCAATATGCTATCTAGGTTGATCATTGGAGAAGGAAATGGCAACCCACTCCAGTGTTCTTGCCTGGAGAATCCCAGGGACGGGGGAGCCTGGTGGGCTGCTGTCTATGGGGTCGCATAGAGTCGGACACGACTGAAGTGACTTAACAACAGCAGGTTGATCATAGCTTTTCTTCCAAGGAGCAAGCATCTTTTAATTTTGTAACAGTTCACCATATGCAGTGATTTTGGAGCCCAAGAAAATAAAGTCACTCACATTTTCCATTGTTTCCCCATTTTTTGCCATGAAGTGTTGGGACTAGATGTCATGTTCTCAGTTTTATGAATGTTGAGTTGTAAACCAACTTTTTCACTCTTCTCTTTCACTTTCATCAAGAGGCTCTTTAGTTCTTCTTTGCTTTCTACCATAAGGGTGGTGTCGTCTGTGTATCTAAGATTATTGATATTTCTCCCGGCAATTTTTATTCCAGCTTGTGCTTCTTCCAGTCTGGCATTTCACATGATTTCACATGGCATTTCATTCACATGGCATTTCACGCTGCACATAAGTTAAATAAGCAGGGTGACAATAATAATGGTCATTTAATAATGTATGACCATTATTTTTGACACCTCTTTTTTCATGTGTCAGGAGTGTTCAAAAGACTCAAAAAAAAAAAAAGCTTAATTTTTAAATAAAAACGTTTTAATTTTGTTTAAATTTAGCAGAAGGAAAGGAAGTCCATTAAAACTGAAGAAACTGCTGAACTGTACACAAATGTCCTCTTAATAAGACCTATGAATTCCTAAAATATTTCCCTAAAGTAAGGGCAATTGGAAAACCAAATTTCAAAATGTACTGTAATTTGAAACAGTATTATTTGACTCCTTGCTATGAAAGAAAGAAATTAGTTCACTTATCTGGAATAAATATGGGAAAACTCTAAACAAAATATCCAAATCTATACAAATATATATATAATAAATCAGTGAAAATAATGTAAACTATTTATAAATCAATATAAATAATAGTGTACCTCATCCAGCAGCTTCCCAGGTGGGGTTAGTGGTAAAGAACCCACATGCCAACTCAGGAGAATTAAGACATGGTTTGATCCCTGGGTCAGGAAGATCCCCTGAAAGAGGGCATGGCAATCCACTCCAGCATTCTTGCCTGGAGAAGCTCATGGGCAATGGAGCCTGGTGGGCTATAGTCCATAGGGTGGTAAAGAGTTGGATGTGACTGAAGTGACAGCATTCACACAGATACACACATACGCATATTGTCCAAGTTGGGTTAATTCCAGGGACACCAGGATGCTTTAACATTGATATTTCTATTAGTGTAATTCATACATCAACATTTAAAAAAGAGAAAATTATACATGTCTCTTGTATGCGAGACAGCAAAAGAGACACAGATGTATAGAATGGTCTTTTGGACTCTGCAAGAGGGCGAGGATGGGATGATTTGGGAGAATGGCATTGAAACATGTATAATATCATATGTGAAACAAATCGCCAGTCCAAGTTTGATGCAGGATACAGGATACTCGGGGCTGGTACACTGGGATGACCCAGAGGGATGGTATGGGGAGGGGAGGTGGGAGGGGGGTTCAGGATGGGGAACACGTGTACACCCGTGGCAGATTCATGTTGATGTATGGCAAAACCAATACAATATCATAAAGTAATTAGCCTATAATTAAAACAAATAAATTTATATTTTAAAAAAGAAAGAAAATTAAAAGAATTATCAAAATTAATGCCTCAAAGTTTTCAATAATATCTAACACTTGTACCTGAAAAACAGGCAGATAAACCAACAAACAAAACCATATCTGCATCCTGCGCTATAACCCTTACACAGTGTTCCTCCCTGGGGGTCGCCTTCAACAGCAAATATGGGCCATGAATGTGGATTCTCCTGTACCTCCATCTACCCTGCCTAACAGTGCTCTGGATTATAGCTCTAATCAAAGAGTCTTGAGACAGGCCTCTTGGGACTGTGCCACTTATTTTGAGGGAAATTGCTTTTTTTCAGGAGGTGATAGGTTTGTTTAGATGCTCATTCTCTATTACAACTTGGTCTATGTTCTAGAATACTTAAAAGAGTTGCACATTTTGTAGCAAATTCATTTACCATCTTGCAGCCAAAAACACATTCTGAATGATGAAGCTTAATGACAGTAATCATGAGAAACACCTGTGGTCTCCCTACTCAATGCAATAAGTTATTTTCTGTGAGTTCAGTTCCACTTTGGCATTAGTTTGTTTCTTGAGAAGAGATCACAGGTGTTTTTAATAGTTAAAACAATTTCTAAATCAAAGTATGTGTCTTACTATCATATAGGAAATGGATAGATCAAGTATGTCAGTGATAAGACTGGTGGTGGTTTAGTCACTAAGTCATGTCCAACTCTTTGAGCCCTCACGGATAGTAGCCTGCCAGGCTCCTCTGTCCATGGGATTCTTCAGGCAAGAATACTGAATGGGTTGCCATTTCCTTCTTCAGAGGATCTTCCTGATCCAAGAGTAGAACCTGGGTCTCCTGCATTACAGGCAGATTCTTTACCAGCTGATCTACCAGGGAATACCTATTATTAATAAAATAATACATTGGATCAAGGAATTATTAATAAAATAAATACAGCAAAATCTCAATGTAATCTTTACTAGGAATGAAGAAGTTTCAAGGGTCAAAAAAATACCATCTTTTGCTTTCCCCCACTTCTCACATAAACATCAAATGTAGTATTCCAAATTTCAGATGTGGTGGTGGTTGGGAAGGGAGACATTCAATTGAGTCTTCTGTGTTTAATTTAAGCATCTTGAAAAATGGATCAAAATAAACATTATTTTTTCACAATCTAATAATTTCATGTCCATATCTCTTTTATCTTATTCTTTTCTTTCTGAAATGTCCACTCTAGTATACTCTGCACCAGTTATTCTAGTTCTAATATACTAATTTTAGTTTAATCTTTAATAATCTATCCTTCTCTCTGTCTAACACTCCTTAAGGTCCCAATTTCTCACCTGCTTAAAGTGTATACCAGCTTCATAAGTAGAATAGAAACTCATAGAATAATATTTAAGAACATCACAATATTGAGACAACATCCAAAGAGCCTACCATGTACTCCAGGAAAGATTAGCCCCTCAGAAAGCCTGAGCTAGTTCTCCTTCCTCCCGCCTTTTCCAGAATACTGCTTACACTTTTTTTTGACTCTTTGAGCTTTTCCATTTTGTCCGTGGGGATAAGCACTTAACTTCTCAACTCCATCTCTTGACAGTTACTTAAGCAATGACTCAACAAATAAATATCACTTTAGAAATGAAAGAGCTATTAGAAGGATCTATGACCTCTATAGCTCTTATATCTTTTAAACAATCTTAAAATCCCCACACTTTCCAGATAAAGTGAGATACAGAGACATTAAGTGATCTACCTAATAGCAGAGATTTAACTTTTGCAGAAAGTGGGATTGGAGGTCAGGGCAACAGATTCCTAGCTGTGTGCTTTTCTTGTTTTTCTGTGTTCCCTAGATCTTCTCAATAAGAATGCATTTGCATATATATTTGTAGCTCCCTGGGCCCTACCACATAATCATCGAATCAGGTTTTCCAGACAGACAGTGACCTATTCTGGCACAGATATGGACCATTCAGAATGGAGCCAGGTCTAGGCCAGTTGTCAGCAATGGATGTTTTGAAGTGGTATTTAGCAGATAAACATGAGTGCTGACTGCATATGATGTTGAAAACTCCTGAATAAACCCTTGGCTCCTGCCAGGATGTGTTTCAAAAAGGGGTCTACTATTTGTTTACTTGGTCTGGGATTGCATGAATTTTTAGAAAGATGGAATCTCTAAGATTAAGCACTTACAATGAAAATAGAATTCAGGATTTTTCTCACTACATGTTAAGTGATAAAACTCTTATCTCAGGTTTTAGATAATGACTATTTTGACATTAAGATTTGAAAAGTGCCTTACCATTTTTACAATAGCTGAGAAGACATAAATTACCACCTCTGTGTATTCACTCACTACGTATTATTTACGAAGAAGCAAAATAATAATTCCCTTGTTAATTTATTAACAGTACTAGCTAACACCAGGTAACTATAATTACCTTGAATGGAATGACAACTTTGTATATATTGTATAATTGTATACAATTTGTGTAATTATATACATATATGATTGAAATTCTTGATCAAGCTTTTGCAACTTTATTTAGAAAGGATCACAAGCAAAGATAAGACAGGTAAGTTCATGACTGGCAGTTCAAATTCTGTTCTTCTGGACATGTTTTCCTAGGAAGCCCTTGGGAAATTGATTTAAAATACTGAATGGGAATTCAGTGAAAAGACACTAAAATTTTACAATGGACAAATAAGATATGACCCATCTCGGGGAACAAAATGAAAGGTCCATGCAGTAGGGTCAGTGGCTCTGACTTCAATTTCAGCTCAGTGGTAACCTTCTTGTGCCTTCTTCTATTAAGTGACAGGATAAGGAGTCAGAAGCAGAAAATCAGCCTAAGTCTCCAGGGCAGAAACTCAGAGTTTCTAAAGAAGCCCTGGGAGTGACTCAGAAAGAGCAACATAATTCTCATAGGCATCCACTGACTTGATTGTTTATGGCTAGCCTTTCCTTTTTTTTTAAAGGCAGCAACAGAGAGAAAGGGAGTGAAACTGATATTAAAAGACATATATATATATATTCTTCAGAGAATAGAAAAAAACTGAAGTGAGTTCACATAAGGGAATATTGAGCAGAGGCAGTTAATGCCACGTAATTTATTAGATTCTGCTAAGTATTTTCTATCTGACAAAATGGCCTGTGTTAGGTGATTATCAAAAGTTCTATTCACAAACCTCTTGAGGTTCTGCATTTCAACAGCAGACGTTGGGAAGGTGGGTGAGTAGGTAAATCAAGTTCTTTTGATTTCTTTAGAGAAAATACTGATTTAATTTCCAAATTAGTTTTTATTTTACTCTGCAAGATCTTGATACTAATATTTTAAAATAGATAACATTATTTTGGAATTGCTTCAGTAATATAATCCTCATTTTTCTTTGTTTATAGTAGAGAGAGTTAGAAGTAAAAGTAAGATTGAATTTTACAAGAAAATGAGCATCTTGCCTATTTCTTTTCTCTTTCTTGCTCCTATTGCTCATATTGCTCATATTGGCTCTTTGTATGCTAGAAGTATCTGGAAGCCGTTTACTTATACAATGAATGCTGGGTAAACTTTTACTAGCAATTAATACAACAGAATTATAATCAATCAGTAATATAACTAAGTTTGTTGAAAAAGTACTATCTGTGAGGTGCCCTGCTATGTATTTTATAAGAAGTAGTTTAACTAACCATTTATAAAATCCTCTGATATAGACGTTACATCCTATTGGGAAACTTGGAAAATGCAAATTTTCAGAGGTTAAGTGATTTGTTCAAGGTTATAGGTATTGAATAGGAAAAGGAGTACGTCAAGGCTGTATATTGTCACTCTGCTTATTTAACTTATATGCAGAGTACATCATGAGAAATGCTGGGCAGGAAGAAGCATAAGCTGGAATCAAGATTGCCAGAAGAAATATCAATAACCTCAGATATGCAGATGACACCACCTTTATGGCAGAAAGTGAAGAGGAACTAAAAAGTCTCTTGATGAAACTGAAAGAGGAGAGTGAAAAGTGGGCTTAAAGCTCAACATTCAGAAAATGAAGATCATGGCATCTGGTTCCATTACTTCATGGGAAATAGATGGGGAAACAGTGGAAACAGTGTCAGACTTTATTTTTTTGGGCTCCAAAATCACTACAGATGGTGACTGCAGCCATGAAATTAAAAGACGCTTACTCCTTGGAAGGAAAGTTATGACCAACCTAGATAGCATATTGAAAAGCAGAGACATTACTTTGCCAACTAAAGTCTGTCTAGTCAAGGCTATGGTTTTTCCGGAAGTCATGTATGGATGTGAGAGTTGGACTGTGAAGAAAGCTGAGTACCAAATAATTGATGCTTTTGAACTGTGGTGTTGGAGAAGATTCTTGAGAGTCCCTTGGACTGCAAGGAGATCCAACCAGTCCATTCTGAAGGAGATCAACCCTGGGTATTCTTTGGAGGGAATGATGCTGAAGCTGAAACTCCAGCACTTTGGCCACCTCATGCGAAGAGTTGACTCATTGGAAAAGACTCTGATGCTGGGAGGGATTGGGGGCAGGAGGAGAAGGGGACGACAAAGGATGAGATGTCTGGATGGCATCACAACTGGATGGACATAAGTTTGGGTGATCTTTGGGAGTTGGTGTTGGATAGGGAGGCCTGGAGTGCTGCGATTCATGGGGTCACAAAGAGTCTGACATAACTGAGCAACTGGACTGATAGATATTGAAAGTAGCAGAGCTGCAGGATGAACTCATGTCAGCCACACTCCTGAACACCTCCTCTCTGTGGTATATTTCCTCTCATTATATGTATGCAAATCATGTAATGTGTTAGTTACTACGTTCAAGACCAAAAAAAGAGAAAAAAGCTGTTTAATTCAACATGACAATTATTTTGACCTTTTCCCTCATGAATATTAGATCATTTTTTATATAATCTGCTAATATTTGCTAATGGGAAAACAAACACAGGTGCAAAATGAGAAATGGAACCATTATCATTCTATAATTGATAATGAAACCAATGAAATGGTCTTTGCTCTCCAATATCTGGGTTAGAGATTCAGCTGGTGATTGGTCAGAGGATGGAAGCATATACATGGTCTGCCTATAACATGATAAAATTTCTTTTAGGACTACTTGTAGAATCAGATTTTAGTCATGGATTTCTTTACATTTTACATGTTCATGTATAAACACTTTCAGGATATGACTTATCTTTAACACTTTCAATTTACACACAGTTTATTTTATCCTGGTTCATCTGAGCCACAGAATACATGTTTTTCCCAATTACAGTTATCTTTGCTATTCTGATTTCCTTAGTTTAAAACACATGCAGGAATTACTTCTGAAATATTTCAAGGTGTACCATTTTGAGAACTGTCTACTTATATGGAAGATATTAGGAAGAAACAATTATTGTCTGTTAATGTCTGAATGACTTTCTTTCCATATGTCTATAAGACATCTATGGGAAAACTACCTCCAGATTGTCAATTAAGCCCACTGTTTGATTTTAAATTTAACACAATTTATAGGCCCATAATTTCAATACAAGCACTCTTAGAAATTCTTGATTGGCAGTTTCTATTGCCATGTTCATTATCCCAACATTTAGATAAATGTCACATTCTAATATATATATAAGTAATTCTGTAGTTTCATGGGTACATTATTGCATCCTACAAAATGGGCTAATGGTATAAGGTCATTTTTTTGTCTCATTACTGATAAATGTTCATTGATTTTTTTCTATCTTCTTTTAAGTCATGTTTAAATTTACAAAAAAAAAGTGGATCCCATCAGTATCTTTGACCAGGTCCTGATGTTTACAGTTATTCTATGGTAATATGTGTCTAGGGGATGATAGCTTAATGCTTCCCTGTTGGAAGATAATGAGTTTATATGTCATTTGGAACCTCAGTGTTCTCTTTATTTGGACACTGACTCAGAGCATGCTGAAGATCCCAGTTCATTTTGGTATCATGCCAAGAACTTCTAGAGAGTGGCCAATGCAGCACAGAGTTCAGGAAGTAAATAGAAAATATGTCCAATTTTTGTGACTTTAAATTTAGAAGATTAAGGAACAGTTGTTTTTTTTTTTTAATTTCCTAAACTAAGCTTTATAGAACTAACTGAAAATTTAAAAAAAAGAGAGAGAGAGAGAGAGAGAGAGGATTTATCCTCTGAGTTAGTACACTGAACCAGAATCCATTCTAACAAATGACTCCAAGTAACCTAGGCAAGGAAGTACACTGCGCTCGTCACCCTTGCTCACTAACATGAAACAGAGGATCTGGCCCACAGTGGGAAATAAGTATATTTTTACGGAATGAATCAATTAATATACCAAAGTGATCATAATTTATTATTTTGTTTAGGATTATAATTGTTTTATAAGGCATAAACCACTCTTTAAATAAAAATCTGATGGCTTTAAAGGCTGATGCTTGAACAGATATTTGTATAACCATATTCATAGCTGCATTTTTCACAATAGCCCAAAAGGTAGATGCGACCCAAATGTTTACTTATGAATGAATGAATAAACAAAATGAATATATACATACAAGTAATATTATTCAGCCTTAACAAGGAATTAAATTCTGATTCATGCTACGACACGCATGATCCTTGAAAGCATGACAAGTGAAAGAAGCAGACAAAATGGCAAATACTGCAGGATTTCACTGAAATTAGCTATCTACATGGTCCAATTGATACAGACATAAGATAGAATAGCAATTACCAGAATCTGGAGGTAGGGTGGATGAGAAATTATTATTTGTGGGTGTATCATTTCAGTTTGAGATTCGAGATTTCCTGGTGGCTCAGACATTAAAGAATCTGCCTGCAATGCAAGAGACCTAGGTTCAATCCCTGGATTGGGAAGATGCCCTGGAGAAGAGAATGGCAGCCCACCCCAGTATTCTTGCCTGGAGAATTCCCATGGACGGAGAAGCCTGGTGGGCTACAGTCCATGGGTTTCAAAGGGTCGTACACGACTGAGTGACTAACACTTTCACTTTTTATTTCAGTTTGGGATGATGATGATAAAGTTTTGGAAGTGAGTAGTAATGACTGTACAACAATGTGAATGAACTTAGCGTTACTTAATTGTACCCTAAAAAATATTACATGCAGGTATCAAAAAAAAAAAAAAAAGAAAAGAAAAAGACAACTAGAAATGGTGAGGATGTGGAGAAATTGAAACACGAACAATGTTGGTGGAAATGCAAAATGCACATTTATTCTGGAAAGCAGCATGAAAGTTCTTCAAAACATTAAAAATGGAATTATTATATGATCCAGCAATTCTACTTCTGGGTATTTATCCAGAATAATTGAAATCAGGATCTTGAATAAATATATGCATTGACATGCTCATTTTAGCATTATTCATTTTAGTTAAGATACAGAAACAACATAAATGTCTATCAACAGATACATGGATAAAGAAAATATGGTATATATATACAGCTGGATATTTTTCATGGGTCTTAGAAAAAAAAGACAATTCTGCAAAATGCAACAACATGAATGACTCTTAAGGATATTATGTTAAGTGAAATAAGCCCACAGAAAGAAAAACACTTTTATTTAAATCTTTGAATTCCCTCATATAAAGAAATGAAAGTTGAACTGTTAGTTACTTAATCATGTCCAACTCTTTGTGACCCCATGGACTTTAGTCCACCAGGCTCCTCTGTCCATGGGAATTCTCCAGGCAAGAATACTGGGGTTGCCATTCCCTTCTCCAGGGGATCTTCCCAACCCAGGGATCAAACCCAGGTATCTTGCACTGCCTACAGATTCTTTACCATCTGAGCCACCAGAGAAGTCCTCCCATTATACGGGGTATCTAAAATAGTTAAATTCATAGAATCAGAATGAAATGCTGATTTCAAGAGGCTAGAGGAGCTTTAGTTGCTACAAAGATCAAAGATCCTGTGTGCTGCAACTAAGTCCCAGTGCAGACAAATAAGTAAAAAAAAATATATATATATATATATATACATATATATATATTTATACACACACACATATATTAAAAGACGCTAGGGGAAGGTGGAAATAGGGAGTTACTAATCAGTGGGCATAAAATTTCAGTTATGTATGATAAGTAAATTCTAGAGATCTGCTGTATAACCATTGTGCCGATAATCAACAACACTAATGTACACTTAAAAATTAAGAGGCTAGTTCTCATGTTATATTCACAATAAAGTAAAAAAGAATAGGTTAAGAATGTATAATAGATTAGAGTACATAATCTCGCTTGGGTACAGAGAGACTAAAATTTATACAAAAAATTTAAAGGTATTAAAAAGTTAAACATTATTCTGTGCGGTTTTTTTTTCAATCATAATGAAAAATAGTACAAAGACAAACAGAAGAAAATAACATGCCTACCTGGTGAAACAAATGTAGTTAAGTACTTTTTTAGCAAAATATTAACCAGGCCACATAAAATACAAACAGGGTCAAACTACCCTTACCTAAAGGAGATATTAAAATGCCTGAGCTTATTTCTTCTTCAGTAGGAAAACGAATGAAGAGTATTTGGAATCCTAGCAGTTATGTTAAAAAATCATCTTGTTCTACATAAAATCTGCTGCTTATATTGTTATCATTTTAGGACATGACATCAGCATGCCACAAGTAAGTGCCAAGCTCATAAATTTCAAACTACTTTCCAAAGTTAAAAAATAATTCCAATACAAAAATGCAGTTGAGATTTCTCAGTTTTCTCTTTATTGTGATATAATCTATCACTACAGAATATTAAGCTAAATGATAGCTTCACATTCTGTTAATTTATGCCAGTTTCAAATGTATTTTAGAACATCTAAGTCATCAATCTTGTCTTCTCTCTAAGGGTAAACACATGTAAGGTGGTGAGAGGCACGTTCATGTTACCTGTCAGACAAGAATATGTAGAAAGATGTCAAAAGTATATAGATTTGTAATACCATTTTTCAGAACAAAAATATATTAAAAATATTAAAATCAAGTCTGATAGCAGGAATAAGATAACAATGAGCTCAGAAAAAGCCTTCATCTGGAATAGAGACCAAAAGAAAGCAGGAGTGGCAATACTCATATCCGATAAAATAGACTTTAAAACAAAGGCTGTGAAAAGAGACAAAGAAGGCCACTACATAATGATCAAAGGAACAATCCAAGAAGAAGATATAACAATTATAAATATATATGCACCCAATATAGGAGCACCACAATATGTAAGACAAATGCTAACAAGTATGAAAGGGGAAATCAACAATAACACAATAATAGTGGGAGACTTTAATACCCCACTCACACCTATGGACAGATCAACTAAACAGAAAATTAACAAAGAAACGCAAACTTTAAATGATACATTAGATCAGTTAGACCTAATTGATATCTATAGGACATTTCACCCCAAAACAACGAATTTCACCTTTTTTTCAAGTGCTCATGGAACCTTCTCCAGGATAGATCACATCCTGGGCCATAAATCTAAACTTGATAAATTCAAAAAATCGAAATCATTCCAAGCATCTTTTCTGACCATAATGCATTAAGATTAGATCTCAATTACAGGAGAAAACTATTAAAAATTCCAGCATATGGAGGTTGAACAACACACTTCTGAATAACCAACAAATCACAGAAGAAATCAAAAAGAAATCAAAATATGCATAGAAACTAATGAAAATGAAAATACAACAACCCAAAACCTGTGGGACACTATAAAAGCAGTGCTAAGAGGAAAGTTCATAGCAATACAGGCATACCTCAAGAAACAAGAAAAAGTCAAATAAATAACCTAACTCTACAACTAAAGCAACTAGAAAAGGAAGAGTTGGAGAACCCCAGAGTTAGTAGAAGGAAAGAAATCTTAAAAATTAGGGCAGAAATAAATGCAAAAGAAACAAAAGAGACCATAGCAAAAATCAACAAAGCCAAAAGCTGGTTCTTTGAAAGGATAAATAAAATTGACAAACCATTAGCCAGACTCATCAAGAAGCAAAGAGAAAAATCAAATCAATAAAATTAGAAATGAAAATGGAGAGATCACAACAGACAACACAGAAATACAAAGGATCATAAGAGACTACTATCAGCAGTTGTATGCCAATAAAATGGACAACGTGGAAGAAATGGACAAATTCTTAGAAAAGTACAATTTTCCAAAACTGAACCAGGAAGAAATCGAAAATCTTAACAGACCCATCACAAGCACGGAAATTGATACTGTAATCAGAAATCTTCCAGCAAACAAAAGCCCAGGTCCAGATGGCTTCACAGCTGAATTCTACCAAAAATTTCGAGAAGAGCTAACACCTATCCTACTCAAACTCTTCCAGAAAATTGCAGAGGAAGGTAAACTTCAAACTCATTCTATGAGGCCACCATCACCCTAATACCAAAACCTGACAAAGATGTCACAAAAAAGAAAACTACAGGCCAATATCTCTGATGAACATAGATGCAAAAATCCTCAACAAAATTCTAGCAATCAGAATCCAACAACACATTAAAAAGATCATACACCATGACCAAGTGGGCTTTATCCCAGGGATGCAAGGATTCTTCAATATCCACAAATCAATCAATGTAATTCACCACATTAACAAATTGAAAAATAAAACCATATGATTATCTCAATAGATGCAGAGAAGGCCTTTGACAAAATTCAACATCCATTTATGATAAAAACTCTACAGAAAGCAGGAATAGAAGGAACATATCTCAACATAATAAAAGCTATCTATGACAAACCCACAGCAAACATTATCCTCAATGGTGAAAAATTGAACGCATTTCCCCTAAAGTCAGGAACAAGACAAGGGTGTCCACTTTCACCGCTACTATTCAACATAGTTCTGGAAGTTTTGGCCACAGCAATCAGAGCAGAAAAAGAAATAAAAGGAATCCAAATTGGAAAAGAAGAAGTAAAACTCTCACTGTTTGCAGATGACATGATCCTCTACATGGAAAACCCTAAAGACTCCACCAGAAAATTACTAGAACTAATCAATGAATATAGTAAAGTTGCAGGATATAAAATCAACACACAGAAATCCCTTGCATTCCTATACACGAATAATGAGAAAGTAGAAAAGAAATTAAGGAAACAATTCCATTCACCATTGCAACGAAAAGAATAAAATACTTAGGAATATATCTACCTAAAGAAACTAAAGACCTATATATAGAAAACTATAAAACACTGATGAAAGAAATCAAAGAGGACACTAATAGATGGAGAAATATACCATGTTCATGGATTGGAAGAATCAATATAGTGAAAATGAGTATACTACCCAAAGCAATTTACAAATTCAATGCAATCCCTATCAAGCTACCAGCCACATTTTCACAGAACTAGAACAAATAATTTCAAGATTTGTATGGAAATACAAAAACCTCGAATAGCCAAAGCAATCTTGAGAAAGAAGAATGGAACTGGAGGAATCAACTTGCCTGACTTCAGGCTCTACTACAAAGCCACAGTCATCAAGACAGTATGGTACTGGCACAAAGACAGACATATAGATCAATGGAACAAAATAGAAAGCCCAGAGATAAATCCACACATATGGACACCTTATCTTTGACAAAGGAGGCAAGAATATACAATGGAGTAAAGACAATCTCTTTAACAAGTGGTGCTGGGAAAACTGGTCAACCACTTGTAAAAGAATGAAACTAGATCACTTTCTAACACCGCACACAAAATAAACTCAAAATGGATTAAAGATCTAAATGTAAGATCAGAAACTATAAAACTCCTAGAGGAGAACATAGGCAAAACACTCTCAGACATAAATCACAGCAGGATCCTCTATGATCCACCTCCCAGAATTCTGGAAATAAAAGCAAAAATAAACAAATGGGATCTAATTAAAATTAAAAGCTTTTGCACAACAAAGGAAAATATAAGCAAGGTGAAAAGACAGCCTTCTGAATGGGAGAAAATAATAGCAAATGAAGCAACTGACAAACAACTAATCTCAAAATATACAAGCAACTTCTGCAGCTCAACTCCAGAAAAATAAACGACCCAATCAAAAAATGGGCCAAAGAACTAAATAGACATTTCTCCAAAGAAGACATACGGATGGCTAACAAACACATGAAAAGATGCTCAACATCACTCATTATTAGAGAAATGCAAATCAAAACCACAATGAGGTACCACTTCACACCAGTCAGAATGTCTGCGATCCAAAAATCTGCAAGCAATAAATGCTGGAGAGGGTGTGGAGAAAAGGAACCCTCCTACACTGTTGGTGGGAATGCAAACTAGTACAGCCACTATGGAGAACAGTGTGGAGATTCCTTAAAAATTGCAAATAGAACTACCTTATGACCCAGCAATCCCACTTCTGGGCATACACACTGAGGAAACCAGAATTGAAAGAGACACATGTACCCCAATGTTCATCACAGCACTGTTTATAATAGCCAGGACATGGAAACAACCTAGATGTCCATCAGCAGATGAATGGATAAGAAAGCTGTGGTACATATACACAATGGAGTATTACTCAGCCGTTAAAAGAATTCATTTGAATCAGTTCTGATGAGATGGATGAAACTGGAGCCGATTATACAGAGTGAAGTAAGCCAGAAAGAAAAACACCAATACAGTATACTAACACATATATATGGAATTTAGGAAGATGGCAATGACGACCCTGTATGCAAGACAGGGAAAGAGACACAGATGTGTATAACGGACTTTTGGACTCAGAGGGAGAGGGAGAGGGTGGGATGATTTGGGAGAATGACATTCTAACATGTATACTATCATGTGAATTGAATCGCCAGTCTATGTCTGACGCAGGATGCAGCATGCTTGGGGCTGGTGCATGGGGATGACCCAGAAAGATGCTATGGGGAGGGAGGTGGGAGGGGGTTCATGTTTGGGAATGCATGTAAGAATTAAAGATTTTAAAATTAAAAAAAAAAAAAAAAAGCCTTCATCTGAATACTCTCTCTGTGCATCACATGGGGTATATGAAAGTACAAGGAAGATATAAGAATATCAACATATCTAATGGCTTGTACAGGTAAAGAATTTACAGCCAACAAGACCTTTATGATAGGAATCCTGATGGGAAATAGCTACATGAGATAAAGCAACTGTTATTCAGTTATACCTTTTCAAAGTCAAAATGTGGCAAATCAAATGAAACTCTGATACGAGCAGAAGAAAATGTGACTATAAAGAGCTGCTTAGGTGGAGTAAAGGAGGAACAGAGGCGCCACTGGCTCAGAGAAAAGACAGTTGCACAGAAAGTTTTCGCAACATTTGGAAAGTATCCAAGAGCAGTGAATATGTAAGCTACTTTCTTGGCTTACATATGGCTTCATACCTCATGTAAATATGTACCAGAGAATGACCAACTTTCTCAGGTTTTTCGAATCAGAAAAAATAACGTAGGGTTTAACACTTGTAGATTTCTACTGGAGGTCATACATGAAAAAAAAAAGGTCATAAGCATTTCAATTCAGTCCTCATTATCTTTATAATTGCCAAATAAAATTATTGTTTTCTAATCAGTAATTAACAACCAAATACAATTTTACAAATTATTATTATTGTATTTGTATGATTATATTAATTATACAAATAATTTTGTAGCTGAGAACAAGGGTTCATATTGAATGATTTAACAGACCATCAATGTAGGTTTTGTAATACAAATACTGCTTCCCTACTATTGAAATATATATACATAAAGAAAAAAACATTATACATATGGAAACTTAGAAGCAATGAACAAATTCTTATAAGAATCCGTTCAAACTGACTCCAGAACAAACAGTAAATCTGAATGGTTTTATCACCATCAAGAAATAAACACTTTCTTTTTAATCTTCTTGTAGCTTCCCTGGCGGCGCAGTTGGTAAAGAGTCTGCCTGCAATGCAGAAGATCCAGGTTCAGTCCCTGGATTGGGCAGATCCCCTGGAGAAGGGAATGGCAACCCACTCCAGTATTCTTGGCTGAGAATCCCATGGAGAGAAGAGCGTGGCCAGCTACAGTCCATGGGGTCACAAAGAGTTGAACACGACTGAGCAACTAAACCTACCTATCTAAAGGAAAAAGGCTAAGGGGATAGAAATGTTTAAAAATAACAAATTTTGATTAGCCAGAGATCTGCATCCACAAAGAAGGCTATAATTAGCAGTTAAAGTGGGTTAACAGGAGAACAGGATATTTAGCAATACATACAATTAACAGCAAAGGAAATAGGAAATATTATCTCTAGGCATAAAGATCAAGCATAATGACTGTAACTGCTTTATACAGAAATTACCCCCAAAAGACCACCAAAGATGATAAGCATTAGAATCTTTCAAAACTGACTTGAGTGATTCTTGAATCAACACACCTGAGGTGAGCTGGAGTGATGGGGGCAGTTGTGCAGAGAAGCAGTAGGGCAGATGCCCCTACTGACCAGTGAGTGGTAGGTATTCCATTGACCAGCACACCGAAATGAGTTAGCGGATGTCACTGCAATTTCCTTAGAAACTCCAAGGAAGTGACCTGTCATTCTTTATTGTTATTTCTGGGTGCAAAGAGCATGCTCTGGTGGGGATGTCAATTTGTCACTGAGCAGAGTTGGCCTGAGACGATGAAGCCCAGAAAATGGCATCTCCATTCTGGCTGTCACACATTTGCCCAGAAGCCTCAGATTTCATACATCTTCCTCTTAAAACTTTCATCTTTCTCACCAAGAACTTTCAAATAACTACATGGTTAGTTACTCTAATAGACACAGAATGATTCTGTACTTGGTTTTATTTATTAAATTCAAACAAGTCCACAAAGTGTTGCCAAAATACATATTGAAATAGGTAAAGAGGTTTTTTTTCCTGGCCTATTGGTTTCTACAGAGAACTTTAATTGTGTTTTTTTCCCCCTTAAATTGAGTGACTAATTTCATGAGACACTAAACCAATTCACTGAAACAATCCTTTCCATGAAATAAATAATCCACTTCTATGTACTAACAAGTCACTTAAATTCCCTGTGACAGGTCCTTATACAAAAATTGGAGAAAATGATGCTTTTTACATATTTCTCAGAGGTACTCAAAATAGTAATGAGATGGTGTCTTTTGAGCACCTGGAGTTCCCCAAGGAGAGGTACAGTATTAACTCAAATTACCACTCCATTATGATTTATCTTTATACAAACCATTTACTGCTAGCAGCATTTTTCTTGTAGAAACCTTTCATATTGCTGAAGTGCGTTAGCCCTGATGTATATTTCTACTCCTTGTTCATAAAGGGTCTAAGGCTACAAAACAGAGAACTCAGCTGCATTAGGAGGAGTTACTATTGCCTGTCTCTTCCAGACAATACTTTGTCCTTCTGTAAGTGACTTTTGTATAGCAAGCAGCTCAGAGAATGTCATGTCAACAAGAGCCCCTGAGGGGTAAGTGAAATGCAACACAGGTTAACAGGAGAGTTAATTTGAAATCTCATGAAGACGAGGAAGATGGGTCCAGCTAGCATCATAAAAAATAAGGAGATGAATGACAGGCTCCATAGCTCTGGGCTTATGTGAAAGGTATGGCACCACTCTCCATGCCAGCCCTTCAGAAGCCACCGTTCTCCTGGTCTTTTGGACTCCATAACCAAGAGTCACCAACTCTTATGCTCAAGTCCCAGAAAAACATCCTATCTGTCGGGAGCTGCATTAGGCATTACTGACAAAATGGAGGCATGGCCCCCACAGCCCTCTCCTCATTCCGCAGGCAAGGACCCTGGATAAGGGAGTTAGACCTTGTAATTCTGACTTGTTTTTTCCTCTCCTTGGCTGAGTTGACTAAAAAGGAATATTAAGGTGCTTATTGTTCTTGAGAGGAGCATGAGAAGGCACAAAGCCTTCTGCAGCTATGCTCAGAGAATAATTCATAAAGTTAATCACTGACATTTGTTTAAGGACTTTTACAAAAGAGTGTTCCAGGGTGAGCACATAGGCCGCAGCTTGAGGCCATGGGAGGGATTGCTCTCTGAAACCTATTTGTGAGGGAAATGTTTATGGCAAAGGAGTTTACTGAATTTAGGGCTTAGAAATAATTAAAATAGAAGTTAAAGATTTAAGGAATGTTGTAAAGTTAGCATATTTTACTGTAGCTTATAGAAGTTAGGAATTTTTAGAGGCGCTATAGCTAGAAGCCTTTTTAAGAGATAGTGAGCTCAGGATGTTAGGGGCAAATAGGATTTAGGAAGATAAGTAGTAAACTGAGGAATGTAGCATGAGTTACAATGTAATCACAAGTTAACTATAGGACACATTAGAGGAAGCAGATAATAGATGGTAGGGCTGATCTCCAGAGAATCACTGAAGCAGGAACTCTGTTTGAAGAGCAACAATGATTTATGGACATAGTAAATCTGGGTGAGGGGAAACTGAAAATGTCAAACCTCTGACCTAATGCTTTTGTAAAAGTATAAAAGAAAATCTTAAACTTGAAATAAATAGGCAGTCCAAGAAAACTGAGAGGCTGCCTCATTGCTGACACAGTTCATCTCTTCAAGTTGAATCCCTAGCTGCTGGAGCTGGACTCCAGCACCTATCCACTTTTTTTCCTGCTGAAGGAACCTAGTGCCCTGGTTCTGCTTTCTCAGTCTCAGTGACACCAGGCTCCTCCGTCCAGGAGATTTTCTAGGCAAGAGTACTGGAGTGGATTGTCTTTTCCTTCTCCAAGGAACTTCCCGACCCAGGGATTGAACCCAGGTCTCCTGCATTGTAGACAGACACTTTACCGCCTGAGCCACCAGGGAAATCTCCCTCAGTGACACCATCTTAGTTCATTCACCTCACCTTACCTAGAGTACTGCCACTGACACCAATGGCTACCTGGCTGGTGTTCTTGAGTTTGGACTCTTTTCTGCATTGAATTCATCTAGCACACTTCTGTCTGATCCCCTGCCAAAATCTCAGTGCTAAGCTTTAAGTTAACGCAAGGTAATGCATTAATTTAAAACATCAGGGTGAAGACCAAAAGACCTGAGTTCAAACTCTTGGCTGTTCTTTATTAGCAACAGAATTCTTGAGGGGAAAAAAAAAATGCTTCTCTAATTATTAGACCCTTTATCTGTAAAGTGAGAAGAATTATGCTTCCTTATCCAGGGGGTGGTAGCTGGGAATACAAGAGAAAAATGCAGGCAAACTATTGAGCACAGGGGTATTTCCTGTTGTTATATAATTCAGTTTCGCTCTAGCCATGAAAATCACATATTATAACAGTGCGCAACAACAATAACAAAAGTAATAATAACTAACATTTGTTGATTGTTTTCTTGGTACTCAGTCCTAATATAAGTGTTTTACATATATAAACCCATTATTGCTCAAAATAATCCCTTAAAATGGAAGTGCTATTTTACTGACAAGGAAAGTATGACACAAAATGACCACATAATGTCTAAGGTTACACCTGCTGGGACTCAAGTCCAGATAAACCTGGCTCCAGAGATTGCTCTTAGCTACTATGCTACACTGGTTCCCTAGTTCAAACTCCTTGCCTCTCCTTTTCTTGAAATTTTTGGCCACTATCTTTCTTGAAATATTCTTCCTTTCAATCTCTGAATTTTTGTTGCTTATATATTTTCCAAGCTCCAGTTCAAGTTCTTCCTTTTCCAGAACATCCTTTCAGTATCTTTGCATTAATTTTTTTTCTGAAGTGTCATAATCCTATGTTCCATAACACAGTACTTAATTGCACAATACATTACATTGTTTTTGAAAATTTTTCTAATGTATGTTGCTTTTTTTCTCCCTAAGAGCCTTCAAGTAAGTAGAAAGCTAGGAGTTCTTAGGGCTTCTTTGGTAGCTCAGCTGTAAAGAATCTGCCTTTGATGCAGGAGAGCCTGGTTTAGTTCCTGGATCAGGAAGATCCCCTGGAGAAGGGATAGGCTACCCATTCCAGTATTCTTGGGGTTCCCTGGTGGCTCAACTACTAAAGAATCTGCCTGCAATGTGGGAGACCTGGGTTCGATCCCTGGGTTGGGAAGATCCCCTAGAAAAGGGAAAGGCTACCCACTCCAGTATTCTGGCTTGGGGAATTCCATGGACTGTATAGTCCTTGGGATCGCAGAGAGTCAGAAACGACTGTGCAACTTTCACTTTAGCGTTTCTTTATCCTCCCAATCCAGAGTACAGTATTAAGTTAATTTTAACAAATACTCAATACATATACTGGAGAAGGCAATGGCACCCCACTCCATTACTCTTGCCTGGAAAATCCCATGGATGGAGTGAGCCTGATAGGTTGCAGTCCATGAGGTCGCTAGGAGTCAGACACGACTGAGCGACTTCGCTTTGACTTTTCACTTTCATGCATTGGAGAAGGAAATGGCAACCCACTCCACTATTCTTGCCTGGAGAATCCCAAGGACAGGGGAGCCTGGCTGGTTTCTGTCTATGGGGTCTCACAGAGTCGGACACAACTGAAGCGATTTAGCAGCAGTAGCAGCAATACGTATACACAATATCACCTTACCTACATAGTACTGTACTAGGTTATCTCATTCAAAATTGTGTAATTATTCATATATGATATTACTCAAATAAGTGTTGGTGAGGTTTTATCTCAATTTTTGTGTTACCCAACTTGAATGGAAATCAAATATCTCTCTGAAACTACTTTACAGTCCAAATTCCAGCAAATTCTGAATCTTTCTCTGAAGAATGGGGAGCTATGACATGAAGAAACAATTTATCTACAGTCTGAAAATACTAAGCTTGATCTATAAGATGCTTAGTTATGTCCATTTCTTATTTAAGACATTTTGAGAACTTACAATTTCCTAAGAAGACAATTTTCTTAAGAGTCATACGTAAGTAGAGCTCTTACCAAGCAATTTCCTTTGACATTTTCCTTTAAATTTTCCCATCTTTTCCCTTTCATCAGATGACTCTTCCTTGCAGCTTTTGCTGTTCTCTGAGCATTTTCTCCCCAAGTCCTCTGTGATTACAACCTTCAGACATGGCTAGGGCAGTCCTGAAGTCTACCCTTTAATCAACATTTGTCCATGTTATGTATAATGGATCTTTTCATCTTGTCTGGGTCTCAGTAGTGATGACGGCTGCCTACGGAGGCTGGCAATATTTTATTACTCTCACTAATTAATATGTGTCCTGTAAAACTGAAATAACTTAATGTGTGGATCATTTTGGCAGGTTTTCTATTTTTCAAATAAATTATGCTAAATTTAAATCCCTGTTTACTGAGAGACCTCCCACAGTGAAGATACTGTGATTATCTTTTAAATTAGAACAAAGCAGATTTAGATATTAAGTTTCTTTCACCTAATTCTCTAAAAAGTGTGGCATAAATTAAATTTTAGTTATACGTTCTCTGAAATCAAAGTTCTTTGCAAATATATGAACTTACCTCTAACCTTTGCAAGAACAGTAGACAGGAATCCAAAGCCATACCATGTCTGGCTTTGGTACCAGGATCATCACAATCTAAGGAAGGAGAAGCTTGTGAGATGTGTTTGTATATGTTGGGATGGCCAAGAAATTTGTTTTTCCCTAAGGTGGTACAGAAAAACCCAAACAAGCCCTTTGGCCAACAAAAACAAAATGGAAAATAGAAATGAGTCAGCTTAAGAGTAGTTGATGAAACAGTTCTTCAAAACTATAGGCTATACTGGAGTTTTTAATAGTTTGGGCTAATAAACACATTTCATAAAACTTAGTCCTAAAGTTTCTAAAATACTGGAAACTTGACATAACTTTTCTCAAATGTGTTTCTTCAGTAAGAAAATGGCCTATTTCTACAGGGAAAATACAACCATGCTTGAATTCTACTTCCTGCCAAGCAGTGGGCTACACATTTTTCATGGTCGTCTGTACTGAAATTTCCTTTATGTGGTCAATGCTTTCCCCAGAAATCTGCTTTGCTCTACTTCGGCTGTTCACTGCTCTCCTAGGTCTTTCCACTTTGGTCAACCTCCTGGGATATGTCCCTTCACAGTGGCAGATGGACCACCTACATCTTCCCAAGGTTAATCCCTCATGTTGCCTCAGGTGTGAAGGCCCCACACCTACTTTTTATTTGGAGTGCAACTCTTCCCCCACTACTCTATGGCCAGACAAACCATTTCAGTTGGTAAGTTCTCTTGTTAAGGATCAACACTAATCACTATAATAAAGTCTCCAAAAGGTTCCCTTGAAACCTCTTTCTTATTTAAGGGGAGAGGGGAAGAATACACAGTTTTCTAGGAGGGGCTGAAGGGAATGATTTTTCTTCAAATACATTCTCACTGTTAGTGGTAGGAACCTCTATATCTTGCCAAATTCATCTTTTTTCTTTGCAGGCTGATGCGACTGACTTCATTCTCTCTCAGGCTAGAAGGTAGCTAGTCTGGTTTATTGGAAAAGACTCGGATGCTGGGAGGGATTGGGGGCAGGAGGAGAAGGGGACGACCAAAGATGAGATGGCTGGATGGCATCACGGACTCTGATGGACGTGAGTCTGAGTGAATTCCGGGAGATGGTGATGGACAGGGAGGCCTGGTGTGCTGCGATTCATGGGATCGCAAAGAGTCGGACATGACTGAGCGACTGAACTGAACTGAGTCTGGTTTGGTAGCTAAGAGCACTGTTCTAGAGCCAGGCAACCTGGGTACAAACCCTGACTCTGCCACCAACCTGCTAAATAAACTTAATGAAGTTACTTAAACTCCTCCTGCCTGATATCCTAATCTGTGAATGGAGATACTAATAGGTAGTAGCATTTTACCTAACCCAAGAGAAGAAAATGGCAACTCACTCCAGTATTCTTGCCTGGAGAATTCCATGGACAGAGAAGCCTGGCGGACCTATAGTCCATGGGGTCGCAAAGGGTCAGGCATGACTGGGCAACTAACACATACACACACAACCCAATAGTGTAGGGGATTAATAAACATAAAGGTATTAGTACAGTTCCTCAAATGTAATAAGGACCAAAATGTTTAGTCATTATTTACATAATAACCTGGCATTTACTATATTTTTCTCAGCCTTGGAGGCCTTAAGTCTAGCTAGCAAGAGAAGATCGCATTCTACTGTTGTTACATTAGCTTACTTGAATACACATTTATTATTTTTCCTTTCTTGTTTACAAATGATCTTTTTTCCTTTCTTTTTTATTTCTATTTACTTTAAAAAAATTTATTATTTATTTCTTTATTTTTTACTTTACAATATTGTATCGGTTTTGCCATACATCAGCGTGAATCTGCCATGGGTGTACACGTGTTCCCAATCCCGAACCCCTCTCCCACCTCCCTCTCCAAATGATTTGTGGTAGTTTATAATAGATGATAGAAATGCTATAGAAGAATTAGGATAAGGTTAAAGGCTATAATGTCATGTAACCTATTAAGATAGATAATTATATCAGAAATGTAAATCAATGGAATTTTCTAAAACTGAGCATTAATTTTAACTTTGGACTAGGTGGAAGCCATCATGACTAAAGGGAATAAAGGTTATATGCAGTTCTCATCTAACAAAATGATATTACTTACTGAGTTACTAAGCTTCTTAAAGTATTAAAAATGTAAGATAAAAGGTAAAAAATAATAATAATAAAAAATAACATCAATAGCTTTTTTGATAATGATGTCCTGAATATACATAGGGATTAATGTTCAAGTATTAATGAAATCAGGGGTCTCAAAGTTGACCATATGTAAGAAACACCTATCAGCTAAATGCAGGTTTCTAGGTCCGACCTGGAAATAACATGATTGCAGAGGGAGCAAAAAGTGGCTGTGGAGCAAGCATCACAATGAACTCTGATGTGAGGAGGGCAGGAGAAAACCCCCATCCAAACATGGGCATGACTGCTCTTATCTGAGACCAACCATTAAAAAGCCACAGATAAGGCACGCTTATGAAGATCTCACATCAGTGGGTCAGGCTGTTTTTGGAAGGCCCAGATCTCATGCCCGTAAGCTCCCCTCTCGTTTCCAGAGTAAAAGAGATATTTATAATAGCCAAGACATGGAAACACCTAAGTTTCCCTCAACAGATGAATGGGTAAAGAAGATGTGGTATATATATATACAATGGAATATTACTCAGCCATAAAAGGAATGAAATAATGCCATTTTCAACAACATGGTCAGTCCTAGATATTATACTAAGTAAGTCAAAGAGAGAAAGACAAATGTCATATGATATCACTGATATATAGAATCTAAAATATGACAAAATAAACACCCATGAAAGAGAAACTGACTTACAGAGAACTGGTGATTGCCAAAAGGGTAGGGATTAGAGAAAGGATGGATTGGGAGTTTGGGATTAGCAGATGCAAACCATTAGATAGAGAATGGATAAACAACAAAGTCATGCTGCACAGTACAAGGAACTAAATTCAATATTCTGTGATAAATAATAATAGAAAAGAATATGAAACAGAATGTATATATATGTATAACTGAATCACTTTGCTATAAAGTAGAAATTAGCACAATATTCTAAATCAATACTTCAACATCAGTTAGTTCAGTCGTTCAGTCGTGTCCGACTCTTTGTGATCCCATGAATCACAGCACGCCAGGCCTCCCTGTCCATCACCATCTCCTGGAGTTCACTCAGACTCATGTCCATCAAGTCAGTGATGCCATCCAGCCATCTCATCCTCTGTCGTCCCCTTCTCCTCCTGCCCTCAATCCCTCCCAGCATCAGAGCCTTTTCCAGTGAGTCAGCTCTTCGCATGAGGTGGCCAAAGTACTGGAGTTTCAGCTTCAGCATCATTCCCTCCAAAGAAATCCCAGGGCTGATCTCCTTCAGAATGGATTGGTTGGATCTCCTTGCAGTCCAAGGGACTCTCAAGAGTCTTCTCCAACACCACAGTTCAAAAGCATCAATTCTTCGACACTCAGCCTTCTTCACAGTCCAACTCTCACATTCATACATGCCCACAGGAAAAACCATAGCCTTGGCTAGATGGACCTTTGTTGGCAAAGTAATGTCTCTGCTTTTCAATACGCTATCTAGGTTGGTCATAACTTTCTTCCAAGGAGTAAGTGTCTTTTAATTTCATGGCTGCAATCAGCATCTGCAGTGATTTTGGAGCCCCCAAAAATAAAGTCTGACACTGTTTCCACTGTTTCCCCATCTATTTCCCATGAAGTGATAGGACTGGATGCCATATACTTCAATAAAATACATTGGGAAAAAGACAGGTATTTACTTGTAATGATGCATCAAACACAAAGACAATTATCTACAAGAATAGAAAAATACAGAAAAATGAGAAAGTATCTTTAAAATAAAATGTTAATAATAGTTTATAAGTTATGAGCAAATTATATGCAAAAGGGAGAAAGAAAAATCAGTAAATTGCACAAAGGGAAAATGAAAGACCAATATAGATATGGAAAAATGTTTGACCTCTTTGTGAAAGTCACTCAGTCATGTTGGATTCTTTGCAGCCCCATGGACTCTACAGGCGCATTCTCCAGGCCAGAATACTGGATTTGTTAGCCATTCCTTTCTCCAGGGGATCTTCCCAACCGAGAGCCCCAACCCAGGGACCCAACCCAGGTCTCTCACGTTCCGGATAAATTCTTTACCAGCTGAGCCACAAGGGAAGACCAAGAATAGTGGAGTGGGTAGCCTATCCCTTCTCCAGTGGATCTTCCCAACCCAGGAAGATAACCAAGGTCTCCTGCATTGCACACAGATTATTCACCAACTGAGCTATTAGGGAAGCTTTAACCTCATTACTAACACATAAATACAGATTGAAATAATGTGACGTCACATTTTATCCATCAGAGTGGGTAAGGGAAAAACACATTGTTAACACCTCGATCACAATAAGAATATGGGGAAAGGGCATTTTCATATAATTTTGTTGAAGAGAAAATGGCCAGTTTTCCAAAGGAGATCTAGCCATATGCATAAAATTTTAAAAGTGCTAAATTTAAACTAAGCATTGCAATTACATATCTACTTGAATATTAATAAATAATTGTCTAATGTTAATATTTAAATGTTAATTTAAAATATTTTGTCATCATAGGTTTTATACTAGGAAAGAAAATAAACTAGAAAAAAAGTCCAATAATTTCAACAGGCTAAAAATTATGATATTAATTTCAATGGAATACTATGAAAGTATGAAATATTATGATCTGCAATTATAATGTCCACAAAAAATATTAAGTGCCAAAAGCTTATGAAATTTTATACATGACATGATCCCATTTTCTAAAGAAAATCTCTTCTGGCCTGGTAGAGCAACATGCTCAGGATTTTATATCAAAATGGTAATTATAAATATTTTAGATAAAGTAAAATCAGATATTAGATGAATTTTCTTTGCCTTTCCCTTTATTTTTGCTTGAATTTATCACCAGAAAGTACAATTGCATTTTACTTTTTTAAAATTAAAAGATGTATTAGTTGTGTTTAAAGCAGATTTCTATGTGATTTGTGTTAACCTAAAAATATATTATTCAGTAATGTAATAACAGTATGGCCTTCTTATGGGACCAAAAAGAACTACATGTTTGCTGGGTTTACATTTTCTTTCCTTAACTATTTCCATAGAGACCCAAATATTGCTGAAACATCTGGGAGTATATAAAAATCAAAATTGAGAGCAAAGACACATTCTGACCTGTATCTTTAAAAATTGCTATATAACTTTCCCAAGAAAAAAACATTCTGATCATTGAGGCACTTTCAGCATATTTTCTTCACTGCCTCAGAGACTTTCACTTAAAATAATTCTCCCTTGAACAACACAGTAACTTTTTAAAAAATGTATTTATAGGTATGTGTGCTCTTCCAATGTTGTAAGAAGAAAAAAGTCAAAAACAAACCACTTCAAAACAAAAATTACCACACTTAATTATTTTCACTTTTATATTCTTTTAAAGAACTGATCTCTAAATATTTAGAAAGTGCTTAAAATCAATATCAATGTTTATTTAGTATTTTTTCAAAATGAGTTATGTTTTGAAGTAAACATTTGCCTTGACAAATCTGTATTTGAATGAATGTTTTGCTTTTGTTAGCTTATGAGCTGTTATATCTTTCAGAAACCATCAGGTACAATTAGGACTCATGATCATTATCACTATTGAATTCTCTGGTCTTTGTAGACTGCTTTGCAATTTATAAAAGACTTTCACACACAGTGTATTATTTTCATTTTGATTTTCTGACAACCCTATTAAGTAGGTAGTACAAGTATCATTTTCCTTGGAAAAATCTACATTATAAGAGGTAAAGCTATTTGTGTAGGATCTATTTATCTTGCCACTATTTCAGTATTCTAATGGTGCTTTAACAGGTTACTGGCCTTCATATGGGATCATATCATAGTAAAATTTACAGAAGAAATGGAAGATCTTAATCTCAAAAGATCCTGCAAACTAAAGAATCCCTGATCCCTGAATATGTAGAAAAATATGAACATTTGAGTCTTTCATATATTTCAAAAACCATTGGGTCATCAAAACAAAATAAACAAACAAAACAATCTTAATATTAAAATTTTCGGAAAGCAGAAGGAGTCTTTAAATTCTAGCAATTTGATATAAAATTCTGATACTCCATTTTTTAAATAACTAACAATATTGTCCTTGTATTCTGATTTTTGACATGCATAAGCTCTAAAACTTATTATTTGTAAGATAAGTAGGCATCATGAATAAAATAAACTCAGTAGTCTATGTGGGGATTATTTCATGTTTTGACTAAAGATTGGTGTTAATCCAAAACTGGGTTCAGTTCCATTTTCCAGAAGATTTAAGATGTTCTAATCCAGTATTTCCCAAAGAACAATCCATGACTGTGGAATCATCAACAAGTTCCTCTTTAAAAAAGATTCAGAGGTAATTTTGGAAAATCCAGTATATGGCACTACTCTCTTAGATATTATATAAGAAAATTAGCATAGTACAGATTAATATAAAAGAACTTTATGCAATATGGGTTGCCCAGAATTTTTCAATTTTTTTTTCCATCAAAATCCACTTTATACCTGGCTTAAAACTCAGCCTTCAAAAAACTAAGTTCATGGCATCTGGTCCCATCTCTTCATGGCAAATAGATGGAGAAACAATGGAAACAGTGACAGACTTTATTTTCTTGGGCTCCAAAATCACTGCAGATGGTGACTGCAGCCATGATATTAAAAGATGCTCACTCCTTGGAAGAAAAGCTATGACAAAACTTGACAGCATATTAAAAAGCAGAGATATCACTTTGGCAACAAAGATGTGTATAGTCAAATCTATGGTTTTTCCAGTAGTTATATACAGATGTGAGAGTTGGGCCATAAAGAAGACTGAGCACCAAAGAACTGATGCTTTTGAACTGTAGTGGAAGACACTTGAGAGTTCCTTGGAAAGCAAGGAGATCAAACCATTCAGTCCTAAAGGAAATCAACCCTGAATATTCAATGGTAGGACAGATGCTGAAGCTGAAGCCCCAATACTTTGACCACCTAATGCAAAGACCTGACTCATTGGAAAAGATCTGACTCATTGGAAAAGACACTGATGTGCGAAAGATTGAAGGCAGGAGGAGAAGGGGATGACAGAGGATGAGATGGTTGAATGGCATCACTGACTCTATGGACGTGAGTTTGAGCAAACTCAGGGAGATGGCAAAAGATAGGGAAATTTGGTGTGCTGCAGTCCATGGATCACAAAGAGTTGGACCCGACTGAGTGACTGACCAACAAATTAAAATTTCAAGAAACCAAAATATCAATAAGTCACTGGAGTCAGTTTTTTTTTTTTTTTTTGCTCAGAAACTCAAACCACTTTTGAAATAATTGAAGAAAATATCTGGTATAAAAATATGTAATTTTGTCACAAACATTATGTTATACTTTAAATTATCTTAGATTATTGGAGTTTAGCATAGTGCTCTGAAATTAGTAGTTTGAAGGCACTTGAGAGCAAAGGATGCATGCATAAACTATGTTGGCTATAATGTACTCACTCTGTCCTATAAAAAAAAAAACATAAAGACCTAGAGGTGTGAATTAAAGGAACAATATGTATAAGGTATATCCATTCCAGTGGAATTAATAAAAATTTTGTCTTTGAGCATTTAAAAAGAGTATGTTCCTCACGAGCTATCTTTTCAAACATGGTGGTATACATATGTCAGTGCGACTATCCCAATTCATTTCACTCTCCCCTTCCCCCACCGCTCCTGTGCCCCTTCCCCTGCTGTCCCTTCTCTATGTCTGCATCTCCATTCCTGCCCTGCAAAAGGTTCATCAGTACCACTTTTCTAGATTCCACATATATGCTGTAATAAACATGTTTTACTCTTTCTGACTCACTTCATTCTATATGACAGACTCTAGGTGCGTCCACACCACTACAAGTGAGTATAGGTGTATAACACAAGGAGCTCAGCTGGGTGCCCTGTGATGACCTGGAGAGGTGAAATAAGGATGGGGTGAGAAGCTTCAAGAGAATGGAGATATATGTATACATATAGCTGATTCACTTTATGTAGCAAAAGCTAAAACCATATTGTAAAGCAATTATACTCCAATTAAAAAATAGGATTCTCAATTTTAAAAATTTTATTTAAAAAATTAAGCTAAAATCCACAACCATATTCCTTTTTTCCTTAACAGAATACTTGTGAATGCTTGACAGTAACCTATGCTGATTACTAAGATTATTAGGATTTTTAAATTTATCTTGGTAGAAATTAGTTTCCTTGAACTAAAGAATTAAGAAGAATAACAAAAGCAAGGGCTTTACCAGGACATGGAAGCAACCTAGATGTCCGTCAGCAGATGAATGGATAAGAAAGCTGTGGTACATATACACAATGGAATATTACTCAGCCATTAAAAAGAATACATTTGATCAGTTCTAATGAGGTGGATGAAACTGGAGCTGATTATACAGAGTGAAGTAAGCCAGAAAGAAAAACACCAAAACAGTATACTACTAACGTATATATATGGAATTTAGAAAGATGGTAACAATAACCCTGTATGCGAGACAGCAAAAGAGACACAGATGTATAGAACAGTCTTTTGGACTCTGAGGGAGAGGGAGAGGGTGGGATGATTTGGGAGAATGGCATTGAAACATGTATACTATCATATAAGAAAAGAATCACCAGTCTAGGTTCGATGCAGGGTGCAGGATGCTTGGGGCTGGTGCACTGGGATGACCCGGAGGGATGGTATCAGTGGGGAGGTGGGAGGAGGGGTTTGGGATGGGGAACATGTGTACACCCGTGGCGGATTCATGTTGATGTGTGGCAAAACTGATACAATATTGTAAAGTAAAAAAATAATAATAATAATAAATTAATTTAAAAAATAAACAAGCAAAAAAAAAGTAAGCGCTTTAGAAGTCAGTATAAAAATAACTTATTTTGATAACTCGTATTTCTGACAAGATAATTAATCACACATATTATATGCATTATGTATGTATTCTTCACCCATGAATCATATGTGCAATGTATATTATCTGTGGTTAATTAGCTTATGTAAATATATCATAGATATATTTTCATGGCAACATAGAGTATTAATAAGACCACTTTGGAAACGGACTACTGTTTACAGTAATTTTACTAGTATACCATTAAGCTCTCAAAGTCTATTTAGGTCTTCTCCTTGGTGCTACTTACAGAAGGGATAGCCAGCTCATCACCAGAATCAGGCCTGCTGTTAGACACCCATGTAAGTTTATGAGATTAAGAAGAAAGCCAAGACGTTTCCCTGACATCTGTTATGTTTACACACCAATAGTAGTACATCTGTAAAATATTAGGAAACATTGCCTCTAGAATTTTCCTCTTGAGAAGAGGAAAGGTCAATGGTGATGCCAAGCATTGGTCCTGAGAACAATAAAGAACATAACCCTACTCAGCCAATCCTAGACTGTCCTACAAATGTGGAACAAAAGAGGATGCCTAAATGAGAGCAAGTTTTTCTGGGCTGAGACTACTTTTAACACTTTTTCTAAGGACTTTGAAGTTATCTAGGACAAGAAAGCTGTACACTGAAATTACCAACCAGATTCCTTTGTGTATCTGGCCCCTGAATAAAACTACAAATCTCTACTGGCTTTCACCTACAGACCACATTGTAAAATTATAATCACTGACTTTTGAAACAGGCTGGGGATATACTAGAAGGGATATATATGGCTGATTCACTTTCCTGTATGATAGAAACTAACACAGCAGTATAAAACAACTACACTCCAATTTAAAATGGAGAAGGAAAATGGCAATCCACTCCAGTATGCTTGCCTGGAGAATCCCCACCGACAGGAGCCTGGCGAGCTACAGCCCATGGGGCCACAAGAGAAGGACATGACTTAGAGACTACCCCACTGCCACCACCACCACCAATTTAAAAAAGTAGGATTTATGGTGTGCTGTTTAAGTCAGGATTCCCCAAGCTACCTCCAGAATCAGTTTGCTTTTCACAGCTCATAATCTGTTTGACAGCCAGGTTTGACTAGTAACTAGATTGAAGTGAAGTGGCTCAGTCATGTCCGACTCTTTGTGACCCCACAGACTATAGCCTATCAGGCTCCTCTGTCCATGGGATTTTCCAGGCAAGAATACTGGAATGGGTTGCCATTCTCCAGGACGCTTTACCACCTGAGCCACCAGAGAAGTCCTAGTAAGACCAGTCGCTATAGGGTATAACATACCCTGCCAGCAACTTCTACATTAAACTTCCCAAAGCCAAATGTGCCACAAGCTCTTGGTGGCACAATGTGGGGGCAAAGCCCATCTGTGTGTAAATAAGGACCTGAGGGGAGTTTGCACCTAGCTGTGTCTTAGAACCCAAATGATTGCCTGTATTCTCTCTTACCATATCACAGCTTTTGGGTTAAAATGAAGGTCACAGGTAATTATGCTCTATGCTAAGACTGCAAGGTCTTAAAAATATCTAAAATTGTCATGCTATTCCTAGATACAATACCAACTCCACCAATTACTCTGTGTGCCCTTTGGCAAAATACTTGTTTTCTCTTTGTGTCTTGTTTCCTCATCTGTAACATGGTAATAATGTTACCACCTACTTCATAGGCTGTTAGAAAAAATGAATGAGGAAATGCAGATGAAACCCTTAGGGCTGGAGAATGGTGAGTGGTACGTGGACATTAGCTATCACCATCATCATAATTAACTTTAATTTTTTTGTGTTTTATTCCTAACAAGTAAACTTACATATTAAGTTCAGATAAAATATATTAGTCCTCTTAGTATTCTCAGTATCTACCAGAGTGCTTAACATGAAGAATTTCAGAATATTGATTACACCTGTAATAATTTGAGCATTATGGGGAATTTTGATATATGCAAAAATAATTTGCTTGCCATATTAACAAATCTTATGTGCTCCTGACAATGTAGCTGACATACATGAACTTCATTTGAACTCTGGTCCTCTTGCCCCTACTCTGAACTTACAAGTTATTCAAAATAATGGTAAAACTCCCTCCCTTCTTTTCTTCTTCCTTTCTTCCACAAATGTTTACTTAGTGACCCTTACAAACAAGCCCTGAACTGAGTCCTGAAGGCTCAGAATTGAATGTGTCATTTCTAATATATTCTAGGATTTCATATTTTCTCAAGCATAAGAGACAACCAAATCCCCCTGTCAAATGCACTGCAAAAGCAGTATGAAAACAGTATGCACTGATGCTGTTGAAGCCCAAAAGTGGGCCAAGGATGACTTCCTATGGACCTTGGAGTGGCTATGACCAGAGAAGCTTTTGCAGAATATACATTACAGTGGAACAAAGAATGAATGGGAGACAACCATGGGATATCATTTCAGGAAATCAGAATGTGAAAAGAAATTAGCACATTTGGTTACCCTTTAATAAACCCTATATTTTATATGAATATTAATTCAGATATTTTTTAGTTATGCATTTGCCCTTCTACACACATAGACCCAATTACACACAATTTGTTTTGAGAACAAGTTCAAAGCAGTTTGGAATCATTAAAGCTCGCTTCTGTGCAGGTTATGTTTTTGTGGCACTACCTGGGTTGTTGCACGCTCAGCCACTCAGTCCTGCCTGACTTTGCAAGCCTGTAGCTCTCCAGGCTCCTCCTTCCATGGGATTTTTCAGGAAAAAGTACTGGAGTGAGTTGTCATTTCCTCCTCCAGGGGATCTTCCCAACCCAGGGATTGAACCTGCATCTCTTATGTTTCCTACATTGGCTGGTGGCACTAACTAAATCTCCATTATGACGTTAATAACATAATGATTATAAAAATGGAAAAAGAAGTTACCCTATCTTTCTGTATAACTTGTAATAATCTATGTATGACAATTTTTTAATTGACGGAAGACTAGAAAATAACTTATAATTTTATGATCAATTACTGTGAACAACCCATATGTAGGTATTTTGTGTTTTTTAGAAACAAATTTATGTAATTTAAAAATATTACATGTCACTTTTTTGTACTATAGCATTTATTTGTTTTTTTGAATTAAGTATGTTTATGTAAAACTTCAATAAACTTTTTAAATTGCATTACTTCTCTAGTTATTTTTGCCATTTATTTCATTCCATGATTATTACTACTTCTGTACTAGAGAGGATATGTTAAAAATGGGCTGTCAAGTATGCTAGGTATACCTCCAAACTGAAGATACCTTAACACTTTACACAGAGACTTCGTAGAAGTTATGTTCCCAGGTAAAATTATAAGTAGGACTCATATGGGTCTTATAAATCAATCCAACTCTTAGAGGAAATCAAGAGGTTTTTGTGAATTCCAAGCCAAATAGCAAGTTGTTACTCTAACCACAAAGCAGTTAGCTCTCTACAGACAGTCCATAAAGTCTTGAGCAGAGGGCTTGGTGGTATGAAGTTCAGCAAGGACTGCGAATTCACATTTTGGCTTTGCCACCTCTTAGGCAGGTTCGTTAATCTCCCAGGTTCTCAGCAGCTACCCTTACAAGATGAGGAAATACAAATCTTGTACCGTACAAGCCATATCAATGGTAGCTCTACTTTTATGAGAAAAAGCAATCCAGTTTCCCTAAGTATTTCAACTCAACACATTAGGCATTAACACAGTCCTACTCTTAAACAATCACTACAATTATTGTTGTTTTCTGCTTGCAAAATATTTGAAGAGTTGACAAAAATTTTTGTCTTCTGCCACATCAAAAAAAAAAAAGGAAGTTAAAAACAAACAAATAACTTGGGGAATAGTGGTGTATTTTTCTACTTTAATTTACTTTTTTATTGAAGGATAATTGCTTTACAGAATTTTGTTGTTTTCTGTCAAACCTCAACATGAGTCAGCCATAGGTATGCATATATCCCCTCCCTTTTGAGCCTCCCTCCCATCTCCTGCCCCATCCCACCTCTCTAGATTGATACAGAGTCCTGTTTGAGTTTCCTGAGCCATACAGCAAATTCCTGTTGGCTATCTATTTTATATATGGTAATGTAAGTTTCCATGTTACTCTTTCCATACATCTAATCTTTGTTTTTTAAAGGATCAGAAAAGCCGCACCTGAAATAGTGTTATTTTAAGAAACAATTTTCTGTTTGTGTTAACTCTTCTGTGACTTATGATGGTTATTAGTTGAATTTTACTAATAACTCTATACCTTATTCCACCTCTTTTTCAACCAGTGAGATGAAAAAAGATGCTACACAGGTCAAAGGAATCCAACCCACTTGGAGAAATAAACTTTGCTAGTCGGACACGACTGAGCGACTTCACTTTCACTTTTCACTTTCATACATTGGAGAAGGAAATGGCAACCCACTCCAGTATTCTTGCCTGGAGAATCCCAGGGACGGGGGAGCCTGGTGGGCTGCCAGCTATGGGGTCGCACAGAATTGAACACGACTGAAGCGACTTAGCAGCAGCAGCAGCAGCAGCAGAGATATAGAACATGTTGGGTAAACAAACAAAAATAAAGAGAGAAAATCAATAAAAGCTCATATTTTAAAAAATTATGCACTTTTATATGATTTTTATGCCTTAGTAGTCTCCCATGTTGGAATTATCAAACAAGGCTGGTTCTGCCTGAGTGATTAGTTTGGTATACTGGAGTAACTGGACACAGCCAGGTGCAGTGTCTCATGCTCACTTTTCTGATTCTCTTCACTGGAATTCCCCAGAAAAGATACATGTTTTTGACTTATAGAAGGAATCAGTAAATTCAGTATAAAGAAGATAAACTGAACTGTATCAGAGCTAGAGGTGAGAGTCTTTTGGGCAAATTATCTTATTATTGATTTATTTTGATTATGAGGAAGAATGAGGGACAGCAAACTGAATTAACATTTCAATATCTCATGCATAATAGACGTTGTTTTTTGCCAGAAGGACTGTTCAATGAAGAAAGGCCTCTCAGATTTTATAAGCTGACCAAATAGAGGTAAATGGTATAACATTTTTACCTTAAAGCTTATGATCCTTCCATACCCCAGGTTTCATATTTTAATTCAGATGAGAGACTTAGAAAAAAAGAAAAACAAAACAAAAACTGATACTTGTCTCAGACCTTTTGAGTCTGATGTGATTTTTCTAGAATGCTTTTTAGGCCAGGCTTCATTAATTTTCAATGTCTCTAGATATTGCTGACATGCAGCCAGGGTAGGAAATCACTGTTAGAGATTTAAAGACCACAGTGGCCATGTGAGGTCATGTATGACAAGAGTTCAGTCTAGTACCTGGAATATCAGTAAGTACTTACTTATCTGTAAGTACTCGAATGTCATATTCCTTTACTCTTTCACTGAACCAAGGATGATGCATTTATAGATGCAATTGGCTTATAAAATTTAAAAAGGGTGCATATGTTGAAAAATATCTAATGTTGACCTGGTCATGACTGGGAATGTATCACAGAATTCTTCATGGTGGAACTTTCTTGTCAGATATGAAATCATCTATCATCATCATCATCACCATTATCATTAATTCAGTTCAGTTCCAGCTCAATTTAGTTCCTCAGTCGTGTCCTACACTTTGGACAACATGGACTGCAGCATGCCACACTTCCCTGTCCATCACCAACCCCCAGAGTCTATTCAAACTCAAGTCCACTGAGTAGGTGCCATCCAACCATCTCATCCTCTGTCATCCCCTTCTCCTCCTGCCTTCAATCTTTCCCAGCATCAGGATCTTTTCCAATGAGTCAGCTCTTCGCATCAGTTGGCCAAAGTATTGGAGTTTCAGCTTCAGTAATAGTCCTTCCAATGAACACTCAGGACTGATCTCCTTTAGAATGGACTGGTTGGATCTCCTTGCAGTCCAAGGGACTCTCAAGAGTCTTCGCCAACACTACAGTTCAAAAGCATCAATTCTTTCGCTCTCAGCTTTCTTTATAGTCCAACTCTCACATCCATACATGACTACTGGAAACACCATAGCCTTGACTCAATGGACCTTTGTTGGCAAAGTAATGTCTCTGCTTTGTAATATGCTGTCTAGGTTGGTCATAACTCTCCTTCCAAGGAGTAAGTATCTTAATTTCATGGCTGCAGTCACAATTTGCAGTGATTTTGCAGCCCAAAAAAATAAAGTCTGCCACTGTCTCCATTGTTTCCCCATCTATTTGCCATGAAGTGATGGGACCAGATGCCATGATCTTAGGTTTCCTGAATGTTGAGCTTTAAGCCCACTTTTCACTCTTCTCTTTCACTTTCATCAAGAGGCTTTTTAGTTCTTCTTCATTTTCTGTCATAAAGGTGGTATTATTTGTGTATCTGAAGTTACTGATATTTCTCCTGGCAATCTTGATTCTAGCTTGTGCTTCATCCAGCCCAGTGATTCTCATGATGTACTCTGCATATAAGTTAAATAAACAGGGTGACACCCTACATGAAAGTGTTATAGTTTTATAAAGTGAAAGTCACTCAGTCTTGTCCGACTCTGCGACCGCATGGACTATACAGTCCATGGAACTCTTCAGGCCAGAATACTGGAGTGGGTAGCCTTTCCCTTTTCCATTGGCTCTTCCCTACCCAGGAAATGAACCCAGGTCTCCTGCGTTGCAGGTGGATTCTTTATCAACTGAGCCACAAGGGAAGCCGCCATTATCACTGACCTCATCTAATTTCTATACATACCTTCCTAGAGAGAACTCTAGAGTAATAAAAAATGAATGTTGGACAGAAGTATGATAAGGACAAATCTTGCAATTTTTAATGAGGACTTAGAGTTTTATAACTTCCAGCTGAAACAGATTTGAGCCTCCTTACGTTTTAGTTAACAACTGAAATAATCCAAAAGTAATAACTAACTTGTTAGTGCATTTAGGGATAGAATTTAATTTCATGACATTAGAAGTATGAGGTCCAGGGGCACTTTACGTTACAGCATTCCCCCGCCGCCAGCCCAGGCCTTTCTTCTGAAAAATTCATTACACTGCACTATAAAACTCAAGAGGTAACATTTTGTTTTTAATCAAACTAAGCCCTACTTCATTATTTGTTGAGTGACATTTTTCTGTAATTTCTGAGAGAAGATGGATTTTATAAAGTGTATGGAGAGTCAAAATCCCATTTTCTATATGCAAATAAAGTTAAATGGTCTAAAAACCATGGGGTTGTTACAATAATTAATTAAATGATTGTAATATTAAGATAATGCTAAATGGAGGCAGGAAAGAGCCAGTTGGACCTGGCTCCCAGGCCTGACTCAGTACTCCAAAGAGAAGATACTTAATTGTTCTAAGCCTTAGCTATCTTAGCTGTAAAATGAGAACAAAAATAAATATTTCATAAAATAATTATAAGATTAAGAGCACAGTATGTGGTAGCATTCAAATGTGTATGTCAATTTTCAAAATTTTTTTTTCATTCCATTTGTGAAATAAGGTATATTCATTTTCCTTCTGATCTAGGTTAAGATTAATTGCTCCTTGATTGAATTTTCTTTGTTCAAACACAAAAACCTTCTAGGCACAAAAGAATTTTTCCTATTGTACATCAAGTGTACAATACAATTAAAAGTCTGCTGACAAATGGTATGCTTTCCATCACTTTTTAAAAAGGTAGTTTGAAATGCAGAAAATGTATTCATGATCAGCCTTGAGAAAATGTCACAGAACTCAAACTCTAAAAACTTTACTGGAATATTTTTAAAACTTCAATGGAAGATTTTATATTTATGTACAAACTCTAAAAGAAAGCATCATGATTACAGGCTTTTAAAGCTTGTTTTTCAACAGTCATGTGGTCTATGAATATGAGAATATGAATGACAAATTTTCTCAATGCCAAAAATATCATGTTTAATATACCTACAATTCAGTCTAGACAGCATCAACATTATGGCTGACAAGTATCACAATCTGAACCTTTTCAGACTTCACTCCACTGAGCAAATTACTTGAACTTATCCAGCCAGGTATTATACTGGGTAATGGCTCTTTTGATTCATGATTGGAGAAAGTCTTCACAAAGTACAATTTAAGTTATTTTAAAAGGTAACCAGGGAGTTAATTGATTACAGTGAATAAGCTATAATAACATAAAATGTAGTTTTTTTTTTAAATGATGTTTGGAGAATTCTTTAATCTGAGTAATATTCAATTTGAGAGAAACATACGAGAGTCATATTGACCTAGTATAATCTAGCTGTTGTCATAAAATATGATTATCTATAGGTAATGCATGGTGCCCAATTTAATTTCTATGGCTAATATAACATATACCTACCAAATTGTCTCAAAGCAATAGAAACTTATGCTGTCATACTCTAGCAAGCTGGCTGTGCTTAGCTGTTCAGTCATGTTCTACTCTTTGCAACCCCATGGACTGTAGCCTGCCAGGCTCCCCTGTCCCTGGAGATTTTCCAGGCAAGAATACTGGAGTGAGTTGCCATGGTATTCTCCAGGGGATCTTTCCAACACAGGGTTTGAATCCAGGTCTCCCACATTGTAGGTGGATTCTTTACTGTCTGACCCATCAGGGAAGCCTGAAGTCTGAAGTCAGTAACACTAGGCCAAAATCAGGTAGTCACCTGGGGCACACTCCTTCTGAAGGCTGTAGAGGAGAATCTACCTCTTGCTCCTTTCAGCTTCTGATGACTAATAGAAGTTCTTGGTTTATGGCATATTACTCCAGTCTTCAAGGCCAGCATCTTCAAGCCTCTCTCAGCTCCATCTTCACATTTCTTTCTCCTTTCTGTGCAGTTCATCGCCCTCTGCCTCCTTTTAATAAAGACATACATGATTGCATTTAGGGTCCATGATAATCATGGGCTTCCCTTGTGGCCCAGCTGGTAAAGAATCCAACTGCAATGTGGGAGACCTGGGTTTGATCCCTGGGTTGGGAAGATCCCCTTGAGAATGGAAAGGCTACCCATGCTAGTATTCTGGCCTGGGGAATTCCATGGACTCTATAGTCCATGGGGTTGCAAAGAGTTGGACACGACTGAGCACCTTTCACTCACTTATGGCAATCAAGGATATGTCTAGCTCAGTATTCTTAATCACATCTGAAAAGTCTTTGCCATATAAGGTAGCATTTACAGGTGCTAGGTATCAGGATCCACTATTTTGGGGACCATTATTCAATCTACAGCAGTGCTCTAATGGAATCCATTCCATTGAAGAGTCTGTGAAAGTGACTCAGTCATGTCTGTCTTTTCATGGCCCCATGGACTCTACAGTCCATGGAATTCTCTAGGCCAGAACACTGGAGTGGGTAGCTGTTCCCTTCTCCAGGGGATCTTTCCAACCCAGGGATTGAACCCAGGTCTCCCGCATTGCAGGCAGATTCTTTACCAGCTGAGCAACCAGAGAAGCCCATTGAAGAGTCTACTCATGGAAAAAAATATTTTTTTTCCAATTGTTACCTCCAAATTTTGTCATTAGAAGAAGAAGATATAAGGAACTATGCTGGTGCATTGGAACTACACTGGTGCATCAATAAACAATGAAGGTGAGGGTTGTAAGTTACTTTCATGAAAATGAAGTCTATGCACTATCAATTAGCATAATTGGTAAGAAGCCTTTATTACCTGTGGAACTGAAGCTTAATCTTTGAATTTTAAAATAAATTTTAGGAATAATTTATTTAATATTCTTTATATAAGACATAAGTTTTTATAACTTTATTTTAATTATAGAGATTATGAAGACTCAAAATAACCCATTTGGGGATTTAAGGGCCAAATATAGAAATGGAGACTCATTCTTTTGAGGACTTTTCACATGGATCTGGAGATGCAGAATCCTCAGTTATAATGAAGCTACCTTGTTTTCCAAGTCTTGTAATTAAGACAGCAACATAAAGTGTTTTAATAACCATACCTGTCATAAATTATACACCTACTGAACCAATCTTACCCTGTGGCTCAGCAGTAAAGAATCCACCTGCAATGCAGGAGACACAGGAGGTGGAGGTTCTATCCTTGGGTTGGTAAGATCCCCTGGAGGAGGGCATGGAAATCCACTCCAGTATTTTTGCTGGGAAATTCTCATAGACTGAGGAGCCTGGAGGCTACAGTCCATAGGGTTGCAAAGAGTTGGACAAGACTGAAGCAACTGAGCATGAGCAGACAATGCAAATACCTTATTCAGGATTGATGGTCTTTTCTTTCTGTCCTCAATTAAAAGATAAATCTTTTTCATTGATTTAAAAAAAAATAACTGACTAATTAATATTTACTAATAATGATGACTGTAATTAGCCAAATCTCAATCTTCTGTTAAGAAATTAGACATGTTCACAATAGGTAAAACCTTGCTAAGAATTTTTATTTTGCATTTAAGGCCACAGTACAATTTCCTTAGAACTTTATAATTATTAAAATACACATAATTTCTAAAATACACATAATGAAAAGCATGTCTAATCAGAGAACTATGAAAAAGCCAAGGGAGATAGAACTCAAGTAGTCTACCCTCTATTGAGATTCTCAAGTCTATTACAGTTCAGACAATCAGAACACTAGCAGCTTAGAAAAATAAACATGTTTCAGAAATTCTGTACCTATTGTTTCTTAGAACAAAGAGCATATTAAAACCATTGGAAAAAAAAACTTTAAATAGAGAAAATGTGGCTGTAATGAGAATGCATCACTGTTGATAGCTTGAAGAGACTAAATAAAGTGGAAACTGGTGACATACTAAAAAAATGGATAATTTTTTTTTTTTTTTTTTAACTCCACCGTAACCATTCACTTGTAGTTCTGTCCCTGGTGGCTCAGCTGGTAAAGAATCTGACTGCAATGCGGGAGACCTGGGTTCAATCCCTGGGTTGGGAAGATCCTCTGGAGAAGGGAAAGGCTACCCACTCCAGTATTTTGGCCTGGAGAATTCCATGGACTGTGTAGTTCACGGGGTCGCAAAGAGTTGGACACGACTGAGCAACTTCATTAGCCACACATTTGTAGTTCTGTACAGCATGAGCAGAGATCAAATGGGAATGGTTTCAGTTTCAATAGAAATATGGTTTCAATTCGGTTTCAGTTATTTTTCCTGAGAATTTAAACAGTGTATCTATATCATTAGTAAGGAGTTCTATAGACTTATGATTTATGAGTATATCTGTATGCATGTTATACTTAAATAAACAAGCGTATTGAAAAAACCTCTAGCCAAAAAAATACTTATAGTCCCTTCAGATCACTTAACTTCATTTTGTCACTATATCCAAGGGACATATGGATATGTTAAGTACTTAACAAAGTTATAATTGGAGTTAAAAGCAATATTATACCTGCAATATAATTTATTTTCTCAAACAACATATTTTATGGATGTTTGACCTTATATAAGGCAGAATGAGCTATTTGGAAAGCCAGATTATGTAAAAAATTAACATTTTTTAGTTCTACTCATAAAATACTGGAGAAGGAAATTGCAACCCACTCCAGTATTCTTGCCTGGAAAATATCATGGACAGAGAAGCCTGACAGGCTACAGTCCATGAGTTTGCAAGGGTCAGACATGATTTAGCAACTAAACCCCACACCCATAAAATACACATAAAGACAGAAACATTTTTTTGAGGTAGCATGTTCACTGATTGGTTGGCTGTTTCATCCATTCAATGTGAAGCATTAATTTTTAGGAATATAGCTTTCTGCATATAGATTTTTGTTCCTATAGGCAGGTTTATTCCTAGGTATTCTATTCTTTTTGTTGCAATGGTGAATGGGATTGTTTCCTTAATCTCTCTTTCTGATTTTTCGTTGTCAGTGTATAGGAATTCAAGGGACTTCTGTGTATTAATTTTATATCTTGCGACTTTACTATATTCATTGGCTAGTTCTAGTAATTTTCCGGTGGCATCTCTAGGGTTTTCCATGTAGAGAATCCTGTCATCTGCAGTCAGTGAGAGTTTTACTTCTTTTCCAATCTTGATTCCTTTTATTTATTTTTCTCTTCTGATTGCTGTGGCTGGGACTTCCAAAATTATGTTGAATAACAGTGGTGAGAGTGGGTACCCTTGTCTTGTTCCTAATGTTAGAGGAAATGCTTTCAGTTTTTCACCATTGAGAATAATGTTTGCTGTGGATTTGTCTTATATGCTTTATTATGTTGAGGTAGTTTACTTCAATGTCTACTTTCTGGAGAGTTTTTATCATAAATGGGTGTTGAAATTCATCAAATATTTTCTATGCATCTATTGAGACAATCATAATGTTTTTATCTTTCAGTCTGTGAATATGGTGTATCATATTGATTTGCTTATATATCAAAGTCATTGCATCTCTAGGATAAAGCCCACTTGATCATGAGGTATGATCCTTTCAATGTGTTGTCTGATTCTGTTAGCTAGAATTCTGTTGAGGAATTTTGCATCTTGGTTCATCAGCGATATTGGCCTGTAATTTTATTTTTGTGTGTGTGTGTGATCTTTGGTTTTGGTATCAAGGTGATGGTGGACTTGTAGAATGAGTTTGGGAGTGTTCCTTCTATACATTTTCTGGAAGAATTTGAGCAGGATATGTATTAGTTCTTTAAACTTTTGGTAGAATTTGCCCGTGAGGCCATCTGGCCTTTGGCTTTTGTTTGTCGGGAGATTTCTTATTATAGTTTCAATTTCCATGCTTGTGATTGGTCTGTTCATATTTTCTATTTCTTCCTGGTTCAGTCTTGAGGTTATACCTTTCTAAGAATTTATTCCTTTCTTCCAGGTTGTCCATTTTATTAAAATATAGTTGCTCAGTGTAGCCTCTTAAAGGATCTTTAAGATCTTTTTGCTAAATTGCCTGTTTTAACTTCTTTTCCGTTCCTAATTTTATTGATTTGAGTATGCTCCCTTTTTTTCTTGATGAGTCTGGCTAATGGTGTGCCAATTTTGTTTATCTTCTCAAACAAATAACTTTTAGTTTTACTGATATTTGCTACTGTCTTTTTCATTTCTTTTTCATTTATTTCTGCTCTATTCTTTATGATTTCTTTCCTTCCCCTAAAGTTGGGACTTTTTTTTCTAGTTGTTTTAGGTGTAAGATTAGGTTGCTTATTTGATGTTTCTCTTGTTTATTGAGATCGTCTTGTATTGCCATAAATTTCCCTCTTAGCATTACTTTTACCGCTCCCATAGATTTTGAGTTGTCATGTTTTCATTGTCATTTATTTCTAGGTATTTTTTTTAAATTTCCTCTTTGATTTCTTCAGTGACCTCTAGGTTACTGAGAAGTGTATTGTTTGGCCCCAAAATATAAATATAGACCAATGGAACATGATAGAAAGCACAGCGATAAATGCCCATACCTTTGGGCACTTTATCTTTGACAAAAGAGGCAAGAATATACAATGAAACAAAGAGCTTCATCAATAAATAGTGCTGGGAAAACTTGACAGCTACATGTAAAAGAATGAAACTAGAACACTTCCTAACACCATACACAAAAATAAACTCAAACTGGATTAAAGATTCAAATGCAAGGCCATGCGTGCATCCTAGGTTGGTTCAGTCATGTCTGATTCTGTGTGACCCTATGGAATGTAGCCTACTTGGCTACTGTGTCCACGGGATTCTTCAGGCAAGAATACAGGAGCAGGTTTCCATACCCTCCTCCAAGGGATCTTCATGACCCAGGGATTGAACCCATGTCTCTTACATCTCCTCATTGGCAGGCAGGTTCTTTACCACCAGTGCCACCACCAGAGACTATAAAGCTCTTAGAGGAAAATATAGGCACTACACTCTTCGACATAAATCACAGCAAGATCTTCTTTGTCTTAAAGAAGCCATTCCTAAAGTAATGTCCATTCCTAAAGAAATGGAAATAAAAACAAACAAATGGGACCTAATTAAACTTAAAAGCTTTTGCACAGCAAAGGAAACAATAAACAAGATTAAAAGACAGCCCTCAGAAAGGGAGAAAATAATTGCAAATGAAACAACTGTCATACAGCTCAGTATCAGAAAAACAAATGGCTCAATCAAAACAAACAAAAAAAAAATAGGGAGAAGACCTAACCAGACATTTCTCCATACAGATGGCCAATAAACACACAAAAAGATGTTCAACGTCATCACTGGTTGCTAGAGAAATGCAAATTAAAACTATAATGAGGTAGTAGCATATACCCTGAGAAAACCACAAGTCTAAAAAAATCGCAGTTTCCCCAATGTTCATTGCAGTACTATTTACAATAGCAGGGCATGGGATCAACCTAGATGTACATCTACAGATGAATGCATGGAGAAGCTGTGGTATATATACATGTGTATATATACAATGGAATATTACTCAGCCGTAAAAGGGAATGGATTTGAGTCAGTTCTAGTGAGGTGGATGAACCTAGAGCCTGTTATACAGAATGAAGTCAGAAAGAGAAAAATATGCTTATATTAATACATATACATGGAATCTAGAAAAATGGTATGGATGAATCTAAAAATGATGTCGATGAATCCAGGAAAGGAATGGAGATGTAGGGAACAGACTTGAGGGCACAGTGAGGGAAGGAGAGAGTGGAACAAATGAAGAAAATAGCATCGACATATATACACAATCATGTGTAAAATATATATCTGCTGAGAAGTTGTATGTTACACAGGGAGCCAAGGTGGCACTCTGTGATGACCTAGAGGGCTGGGATGGGGAGGGAGGGGAGAGAGGCTCAAGAGGGAAGGGATATATATATATATATATATATATATATATATATATATATATATATAGTTTTAGCTGATTCTCATTATTGTATGGCAGAACCCAATACAACAATGCAAAGCAATTTCCTTCCATTAAAAAAAATTTAGGAATAGAGCAGATTAACCCTGGAACAAAAGGATCAATGCTTGTTTTGAGTCTCAAATTAGTTATATTCTTAGTAGTACTTTATTATTAAATGAGATTATTAAAGATAGAGATTAGGATTATTAAAGATAGAGATTAGGACCAAACTACCTCTTATTTATGGATCTAAAGCTGGAGTGATGGCTCCCTGGTTGCTCAGAGGGTAGAGCTTTTGCCTGCAACGCGGGAGACCCGGGTTCAGTCCCTACGTCAGAAAGATTGCCCTGGAGAAGGAAATGGCAACCCACTCCATTATCCTTGCCTGGAAAATCCCATGGACAGAGAAGCCTGGTAGGCTACAGTCCATGTGGTCGCAGAGAGTTGGACACAACTGAGCGACTTCAAAGCTGGAGTGAATATGTGTGATTTAAACAGGGAAGGGGTAGGGGATTCATCTTCTATTTTTATCAATGGGATACTTAGCTGTACACTCTCATGATGGGGCCATTACATACTTGAGGCAGTGTGTCAGGTTGAGGAGGTCTAGGATAGTGTTTCCACTTGCTCTTGGCCTATGCCATTAATATAGCAATTTGCCAGAGGAATCTAGATGGATAAAAGAAAATGAGAAAATGTGAAACTTCAAAAGTGGCCAGAAGTTGAGAGGAGGAGGCCTCAGATACGAAATCTGCTAAAAAGAGACAATACTCCCAACTTTAGCAGCTAGAAACCTGTATAAAAGATTGGACTGGTCATGAAGCAAACTGCAGGAGCCCCTCAGAGGGGAAGATGGACATTTTAAGTGAAGGCAGTGGAAAACAACCATTGAATATACATACCCACCTCAATCTCCAAACAGCACCCTTGGGGAAGAGGAGTATGATAGGAAACCCTTTGCAAAAGTAAAATCATTCTTGATGGATAAATTAAATATTAAATGGAATCAAAGTATATCACTTCAAATTTTAAACGGACTTTTAAATAGAGCATTTAAGTTCCATGTTACCCAAGTCCTATTAATAATTAACAGAAGAATTCAGAGCAAGTTGAAAGTATTAAAGAAAATAATGTTTCTTTTCTCTTTTGCATGTTTTGAGTTTAAATTTTGACTCCCTATCACATTTTTCAAAGTTACCTATTTCAGCAGTCTTCAAAGTAAAGTCCATGTAGACATTCACAAAAATTCCCAAGAAATATAGAGTTATGATATTTTTACAGGAATCTATTTTCAGACCCTCAACTTCGGTAGTGATTTAGAATGTATCTACTTGAAGATGCCTCTGGGGTCAAGATGTCTTGCTCTTCATTTCTACCCTGTTATCCTGTCTCCCCCTGAACAGTTATGGGTGTAATCTCGCCTAGTATTTTAATATCAGGTTGCTCCCTGGGGCGGGAAAATCTCCAGGACACCAGACAATGATGCATCAGCTTCAATCATCAGTCTCTGCCAATTCTCCTCAGATAATAAGTTTGTTGCAGATGTCTTATTTCTCCATTGAGTAAAGTTTGGCATTAGATACTGAATCTTTTTCTCCATGTTTGGAATGTCCTGAATTCAGATACATTGTTGAGTGGTTAGTAGAAAACATGGCAATTTTTGCTGAAAACCCTCTTCTACCCCACAGTCTTGTCAAAAAATGCTTCTAATGAAAAGTTCATTTTGCCAGTCATATTTTTGTTTTGCCCTTGGTTCCCTTGCCTACTTCTTTTTGTTCTGCTGTGCATTTTAAGGAAGCCAAGGCCCTTCCTGTAAACTACATTTTCCAGATTCCTTGGCCACATTTTTTTTTCCCCCACTAGAGAAACTTATAGGAAAAAGGTAGGCAGCAAGACAGGGAAAAGATTTTCTCTTGCTGCCAGTCTCTGCAGACACAGTAAAGCTAAGTGCAGTTCTGATGCCTATAGGGGAGAACACCATACTTAGCCCAAGCCTCAGTACTCAAATCCTCTCAGAGTTCCCAGCACCTTCATGGGTTTCCTTCATCTCTCTGAACTAGATCCAGGAAATACTTCAGGATTATGAGCACTGGTAACCTCACATCTTATTACTCTTCCCCCAGCTATGATCATTTAACTCTGAAGTTAAAATCTAAGATGTTTCTCTGTCCTGCTCTTCCAAGCCTTTCAATGTCTATGTAATCAACTCTCTGCATTAAATTCCCTATAACTGGATTATGAAAGGCAGAGAGCAAAGAAAAAAAAGAACATCAGCAAGAAATATAAAAATCAGTGGCACCAGATTTCATTCAAGGAACAAACTTATAACCAGAATCTATGCCTTATCTATCCATCTATCTGAGAACTGTACTGTTCAAAGTTCGTATAAAGTATGCTGGGAAATACAAATATGCAACAATGTCTGATATTGCTGCCTTGTCCTTACTCTCAGGAATGAGAGAGAGCATGAGGAGCTGCCTTCTTGACTCGAGTCTCAATTTTATCTGCATATTTTGCACAAATTCATGGAGAAGGAGTCAAAATTTTCTGCTTCCAACAAATCAATGCTAAGTTTTAATGTAAGACATTGGAGGTAAGTTAGTTGAATATTTTCTTGAATATTTATTCAGGATCAGAGGAAAAAATTCTGTATTAACTTTTGAAAATGATTATTAAACATTTAGAATTTATATTTTTTTCCTAGGGCCCTAACATCAAGTTTTCTGTCATTTGATCATTTCTCTATTCATTTCTTAATTGCTTGAGAGAAAATTCCTTGTCCAGGTTAATTTCTGCATTTGTGATTGGAATCACATTCCTATTCATCACTTTGGGAAAACATCCTTCTCTCTCACCCCCAGGCTTCTACTAGTTTCTTGCCCTCAATATATAAATGCACTTCTATTTATACCGGCTAGATGATGGTGATGATGACGATGACAACAATGATGCTAATGGTGACATAGTAACGGTGATTACTATAATTCTCCCCAGGCTCCTCCATCCTTAATCACAGTGTTCTCTCTCTCAGGATAAGCATTTTTTAATGCGTCGTCTACATTCGTGGCTCTATTAATTCATACTCGTGAGTTATAACCTTCTCACTTTTACTCTTCATGCTATTTTATTACATTTAGCACTACTGGGATGTTGCTTTCTTTAAATTCTTTTCTCTTGTGGCTTCCAAAGCAATGTTTTCTACTGTTTATTGTTTTATTTCATTTCACCTCTGGCATTTTCACAGTGGTTACTTTCTAGGCAACTTTTCTTATATCTACCCTTAAATTTTTATATATTCTAACATGTTTTTATATCTTTTCACATCATCCGTTCTCCCTAGGCAATATCATGCGTATCCATGGGTTTAATTATAGGTATGCTGAAGATTTCCAAATGTTTATATTCCAACCAGCCCCAGTATTCCAGATCACTTTGCTCAGTTGCATCTTGGTTGTATCATGTAGAAAAATCTACATGATTTTTCATGTAGAAATTCAAATTCTAAATAGTCAATATCCAATTCATCATTATCACAACAAAATCTTATGCCCAACTCACTGACAAGACCCAATCAAAGATCTGAAAGTGATCCCTAAATTCCTATGTTTTTACTCTCTAAAATAAGCACTGAACAACTTAAAATTGCAATGTTCATAGCAATTCACAAAACTGTTAATACGATTAAGATGTCAATTATTTTCAGTTTGACCTATATTTTCAACATGATTACAATCAAAATTCTAGTGGTTACTCTGTGTTTATCTATACACTGATTCTAAGGATTTGATGAAAAAGCAGAACACCTGGACTAACCATCGATTATTAAAGAAAAAGAAGGACTTTTGTGAAAAGGAGGACTAACATTACTGAGCCTTAAGACTAAGCACAAGGATAGAGTGATCAAGAAAGTGTGGTACTGAATGAAGGATAAACAAATATGTCAATGGAATAGAATAGAGAGCCTTGAAATAGACCTACAGGAATAGAACCAACAAATATTTGATGAAAGGGCAAAGGCAATGTCATAGAGAAATGAGCGTCTTCTCAACAAATGGTGCTGGAAAAACAAGACGTCCACAGACAACAAAATGAATCTGCACATTGACTTTATACCTTTCACAAACATTAGCTCAAATAGATCATAGACCTAAGTGTAAAAGGTAACACTGTCAAACTTGTCGAAGATAACGTAGGTGAAAATCTTGGTGATCTTGGGTATGGAAATGAATTTGTGTATACGTGCCCTTGTGTGTGTGTGTGTGTGTGTGTGTGTGTGTGTGTGTGTGTGTGAAAATGTGCATGACATAAAGCTTAATATTTTAACCACTTTTAAGTGTACAATTCAGTGGTTTCACATAGTTGTACTGGTAAATAGTTTTTACATACAATACTAAAAGGATGATCCTTGAAAGAAAAACTTGAAAAGGAGGATTTTATTAAAATTAAAAATCTCTGTTCTGCAAAGACAGTGCCAAAAAATGAATACAGAAGATATAAACTGGGAGAAAATATTTTCAAACACATCTACTGAACACACCCGTTCAAAATATATGAATAACTATTTAAACTCAACAATATGGAAGAAACAACCTAATTCAAAAGTGATGAAAACATCTGAACAGATAGCTTGTTAAAAAGATATATAGATGGAAAATAAGCATATGAAGATATGTTCAATATTATATGTCATTAGGGAACTACAAATGAAAACGAGATATTGCTGTACACCTGTTAGAGGGGAAAAACACAAAACACACATGGAATTCTGTCAAAGTTATGGAGCAACAGTAACTTTATTTATTGTTCAGTTCAGTTCAGTTCAGTCGCTCAGTTGTGTCCTACTCTTTGCGACCCCACGAATTGCAACACACCAGGCCTCCCTCCATCACCAACTCCCGGTGTTCACTCAGACTCATGTCCATCGAGTCCGTGATGCCATCCAGCCATCTCATCCTCTGTCATCCCCTTCTCCTCCTGCCCCCAATCCCTCCCAGCATCAGAGTCTTTCCAATGAGTCAACTCTTCGCATCAGGTGGCCAAAGTATTGGAGTTTCAGCTTTAGCATCAGTCCTTCCAAAAACCACCCAGGACTGATCTCCTTTAGAATGGACTGGCTGGACCTCCTTGCAGTCCAGGGGACTATCAAGTGTCTTCTCCAACACCACAGCTCAAAAGCATCAATTCTTTGGTGCTCAGCTTTCTTCACCATCCAACTTTCACATCCATACATGACTACTGGAAAAACCACAGCCTTGACTAGAGGGACCTTTGTTGACAAAGTAATATCTCTGCTTTTAATATGCTATCTAGGTTGGTCTTAACTTTCTTTCCAAGGAGTAAGCGTCGTTTAATTTCATGGCTGCAATCATCATCTGCAGTGATTTTGGAGCCCCCCCCCCCAAAATAAAGTGTGACACTGTTTCTACTGTTTCCTCATCTATTTCGCATGAAGTGATAGGATTAGATGCCATGATCTTAGTTTTCTGAATGTTGAGTTTTAGCCAACTTTTTCACTCTCCTCTTTCATTTTCATCAAGAGGCTTTTTAGTTCCCCTTCACTTTCTGTCATAAGGGTGGTGTCATCTGCATATCTGAGGTTATTGATATTTCTCCCGGCAATCTTGATTCCAGCTTGTGCTTCTTCCAGTCCAGTGTTTTTCATGATGTACTCTGCATAGAAGTTAAATAAGCAGGGTGACAGTATACAGCCTTGACATATTCCTTTTCTTATTTGGAACCAGTCTGTTGTGCCATGTCCAGTTCTAACTGTTGTTTCCTGACCTGCATATAGGTTTCTCAAGAGGCAGGTCAGATGGTCTGTATTCCCATCTCTTTCAGAATTTTCCACAGTTTATTGTGAACCACACAGTCAAAGGCTTTGGCATAGTCAACAAAGCAGAAATGGATGTTTTTCTGGAACTCTCTTGCTTTTCCCATGATCCAGTGATGTTGGCAATTTGATCTCTGGTTCCTCTGCCTTTTCTAAAACCAGCTTGAACATCTGGAAGTTCACGGTTTGCATATTGCTGAAGCCTGGCTTGGAGAATTTTGAACATTACTTTACTAACGTGTGAGATGAGTACAGTTGTGAAGCAGTTTGAGCATTATTTGGCATTGCCTTTCTTTGGGATTGGAATGAAAACTGACCTTTTCCAGTCCTGTGGCCACTGCTGAGTTTTTCAAATTTGCTGGCATATTGAGTGCAGCACTTTCACAGCATCAGCTTTTAGGATTTGAAATAGCTTAACTGGAATTCCATCAGCTCCACTAGCTTTGTTCATAGTGATACTTTCTAAGGCCCACTTGACTCAGGAATCAAATATAGTACAGCTACTTCAGAAGGCAGTTGGTAGCTTCTTGCAAGTTGGGTATACCCTACTGAATGATCTGGCAATCACACTTCTTGGTATTTATTAAAATGAGTTTAAAACTTATGTGCACACATAAAAAAAACTATACTTTGGTGTTTACAACATTTTTATCCATAATTGCCAAAATTTAGAAGCAACCAAGATGTCTTTCTGTATGTGAATAGATAGAAAACTAAGGCACACTCATACAATAGAATATTATACACAATAAAAAGAAATGAGCTATCAAGCCACGAAAAACATAGAGAAAGCTTAAAGCATATTGCTAACATAGATAAGGCAGTCTAAAAAGTTTACTTACTGTATGATTCAACTGTATGACAAAAGGTAAAAAAGTAAAAAGATCAGTGGTTTCCTTGGATTTAGTGAGGTGGGGGATGAATCTGTAAACACAGGATATATTTAAGGAAGAGACATTATTCTATTATCATAGTGTATTGGTAGACATGGTATTGTGAATTCTTGTTGATTCACATTGATTCACAGTTGATCCCATAAAAGTGTATAACACAAAGAGTGAACACTAATGTAAACTATGGTCTAGAGTTAATAATGCATCAATGCATTATTCATCAGTAGTGACAAGTGTACCACAGTAATACAAGATGTTTATAATAGAGAAAATTGAAGTGTCAGTGGAGCAAGTATATGGAAATCTCAGCACTTTCTGTTAAATTCTGCAAACCTAAAACTACTCTAAATATAAAGTCAATCAACTTAAAGGAAAAGCACTGTTTACTTAAACTTGTCCGTCCATGCTGGTACCCCCTTCATCCAGAGCCACGTTATACCTTAGCTATCTTGCTGTCATAGCCCTCTATCTAGTCAACTTGCCTTCAGTTAATTCAATTTGAATACATCCTCCACACTGCTTCCAACTGTTTGCTTCAACATTGAAAAATGTATTATGGTACTTCACTGTTTCAAGTCACTTAGGTCCTGCCCATTTGCTCACTTTTTAACCCATATTGTCTTTTATCATCTGGCAATAGAGAACTAATTACAACTTTGTGAACGTACTAAATGGTATGACATTTCTGTTGTGCTATTTTGTTTGCCTGGGACACCCCTGACTCAACTACCCACCTGTACCCAGCAACTCAGCCATTAGCTTATTCTTCGGAAACATCTTTGCATTTCTGTGCTCTTCTTCTGAATTCTAATGTTGAGGCCACTGGTTTTGTCACCTGCTGGCTATATCATATGGGTATGCTCCTCAAAGGCAAATGCCATAGATGTTTGTCTTTTCCCTGCTGCAGAGCCATCTTTATAATTATTAGGATCCAGAACAGAATTTTGTTCAAAGAAGCATATATTTAATGTGGTATGCTTAATTTCCACATGTAAATTAAGCATACCACATGAGACAAATGACTTATGCAATGGTGAACATATAATTCTCTCTAGGGGCAGAGTGGCAAAATATAATTTTTCATTTGCTAGATGAGAAAAAAATGAACTAACTGATAACAAAGGAGAAGTTCAGGGGTGCTATTGGTTTTCTGAAAAAGAGAGTAAAAGTGATTACAGATGTGCTTAAGAGCAACTAGGTATTAGATTTAAAAAGAGAATAAAAAAAAGATGTGTCATGAGATTGACCCCTGACTCCAACAATGATGGAAAGATGCGGCAATGAGTCCATGGAAGGGAAGGGCAATGAAAATAAAATCAGAAGGTAAAAGGATGACAAGATTCAATGGTTCCTGGTGCTGGGTCCAAGGGACTGTGTCATGGGTCAGATTCTACCAGATCAGCAACCAGCACTGGGACAGCTGACAAAAATGACTTGCAGAAATGGCCTTTCCCATTAAAGAAAGAGAGATTTAATTTAAAATAAATTAAAATGATAGAAAATTTAATAAAGTTAGAACATTTTGACTACTATCACAACTCTTTAGGAGTACAGGCAGTCCTTTGCTATCTCAAAATAGTTTTATTCTCACTTCAATGTGCTGTTATAACAAATAGACAAAAAAATACATCACAAGCATCATGTTTTCATTTAAAATAGGTCGGTAAATTAAATAGAATCATGCTGTCAAATTACTTGCAAAGATCTAAGTATTCTTCCAGTAATTATACCTAATGCATGATTTATTCCAGGACGATTAGTGATTAAAAATATTTTTTTCCTTTATTGATGCTCTCTTACTAATTATACCCCAACATGATTTACTTCATGCTTATGAATAGATGATAACTATTAGCTGGACATTTTTTTCTCCTACACTAATGACACAACTCTGCAGGAAAGCATTTATTTATTAAATAGGTCTACAGTTTAAATGTAACAGCAAATTAGGAGCTCTTTTTCTCCTCTACCCCCAGGATTTTAAAGCACTATCTCTCTATTAGAGTCTTCCTTTCCAGCATACATTTTACATAAGTTATCCTAACATTTACCCTTTTACCAACCACTTTATTGTGGGCACACATCTTGATTTTCAGCCATTTCTCTCCTCCCTTCATCAAGAATTTCTTACTTAACCCCTGCAATTTGTCTTCTGCCAGCCTTTCTACAGACATGGTTTTCTAAAAGGTCACTATTGACCTAGATCTTCCCACATCTGATAGAATCATCCTCCTTGACCTTCTGTGACCTGTCTGCTGCACTGTCCCTGCATTTCCAAGTAAGCATGACCATCATTCCAGAGAGGACCTGTAAGATTACTTAAAGGGAGTGAAATCATTCTAGAATAGGGAAAAGTTTTTAAATGTGAGTCCCTTTTGAGGTAAGTTCTGTATTCTGTAACATAAAAGGTATCAAAGATATTTCTTTCTTGAAATGTTTTACTTCCTTATTGTTTGTGGAGATGATCAGCCATCTTTCTCTTATCTCATGCCTCATCTTTCTTCAGAAACCACTGATGCCGTGACAACTTTTATTTTTTCTCTCCCTGAGAATCCCTTGAAAGATCAATGGTCAAGTCCATGCCCTTTTCTCTGCACTTTCTGTCTGAGATACAAGCCACCCATCCCAGCTCTCTGTGGGTGGAAAAAGAAGAAAATAAAACAACTAACTACTTTTATTATATCATAACTTATGTTCACTAATAGGTGAATGGGAGGAAATGATTAATCTATTTTAATCACAAATTGTTTAAGCCTGTATTCCTCCTTTTCATATAGGAAAATTACATTCTATGTTGCTTTAGTTGTTGAGACAAGCAAACAAGAAACATCAAGTTGTTATGGTTACACTGTCACCTCTCATTGTTTATTTGGGACACTTGTGATTTGTTCCATGCAGTCATACCAAATCATAATGATCAAGGCTTTGTTTTTGTATTGAAATTGCTTAGAATATGACCAGCAACAGAAAGCATAGAATAGATGCATCATTGCTACGGCCATGGAAAGGCTTGTGCACCCATATGGATGTAGGATGGAAGTTGACCATAGAGAAATAAACATGTGCTTTTTCTAAGAGACTGTTGAAAAGAAAAAACTATTAATTATATTATTAATTATTTATATTGTTCAGATGATTCATGTGTGCTTTTTTTCCTTCTGATAACTCTGACTTCCTGGTTGTGACAGTCCTAGAAGATTGAAATGTTTCCTTCTCTAGTCCCAGACAGGTAACCCACGCCACAACTTGTTGAAGTCTTGTTCTTCACCCAAATCAGGAGACTTCTGGGGAGCATCCCACTCTTGCTCCCATTTCAATTCAGCACCCTACAAAGAACTCACAGGAGATGAGTTCTGGTTACCTCCTGAGTACAGGTTACCTCCTATGCCACTTAGTAATTGTTGAGAGCTTTTGGAAGTTGTCAATGGCCCGCTCCACTTGTTCGTTTTGCTTAGACTAAGTCTGAGATGAAGGACACAATTCTGCCATGTTCTCACACTTGCAAGGGAATACCCCACCCCAGGTTCATGGGAGAGGGAACAGAGGGCATGTGAACACATGCATGCACTGCACGTTTCTTCTTCCCCAAATTAACCATTCTACCCCAGTTCTCTCTAGCCTCAGTTCAGTTCAGCCGTGCAGGCATGTCCAACTCTTTGGATTATAGACCCGTGTTCTCAACCCTGAGGGTTATGCTGGGGTTGAGCACCACTGCTCAGTCCCTTGTTAACTCAAGTATCATCTGGATCAACAGCATCCACATTACTGGAAGCTTCAGTTTAGTTGCTCAGTCATATCTGACTCTTTGCAACTCCAAGGACTACAGCATGCCAGGCTTCCCTGTCCATCACCAACTCCTGAAGCCTGCTCAAACTCATGTCCATCATGTCAGTGATGCCATCCAACCATTTCATCTCATCTCATCTCGTCCCCTTCTCCTTCTGCCCCAGCATCAGGGTCTTTTCCAATGAGTCAGTTCTTCACATCAGATGCCCAAGATACTGGAGTTTCAGCTTCAGCATCAGTCTTTCCAATGAATAGTCACGACTGATTTCTTTTAGGATTGATTGGTTTGATCTCCTTGCAGTCCAACGGACTCTCAAGAGTCTTCTCCAACATCACAGTTCAAAACCATCAATTCTTAGGCACTCAGCCTTCCTTCTGGGCCAGCTCCCACATCCATACATGGCTATGGGAGAAACCATAGTTTTACTAGACAGACCTTTGTCAATAAAGTAATGTCTCTGCTTTTTAATATGATGTCTAGGTTTGTCAAAGCTTTTCTTCCAAGGAGTAAGCATCTTTTAATTTCATGGCTGTAGTCACCATCTGCAATGATTTTAGTGTAGTGGTAGTGTTAGTCGCTCAGTTGTGTCCAACTCTTTGCAGCCCCACAGACTGTGACCTGCCAGGCTCCTCTGTCCATGGGATTCTCCAGGAAAGAACACTTGAGTGGATTGCCATTCCCTACTCCAGAGGATCATCCTGATTCAGGGATCAAACCTGGGTCTCCTGCATTGCAGGCAGATTCTTTACTATCTTAGCCACCGAGAAAACAAAGTCTGCTACTGTTTCCATTGTTTCCCCATCTATTTGCCAGAGTCAAATATCTTGTCTAACACCATGAAAAATTCTGGATTTATCTATGTACACATACACACACAGACAAACACAAAAGGTTAGTCACTCAGTCATGTGTAACTCATTGCAACCCCATGGATTCTAGCCCTCCAGGCTCCTCTGTCCATGGAAATCTCCAGTCAAGAATACTGGAGTTGGTTGCCATCCACTTTTCCAAGGGATCTTCCTGACCCAGGGTTCAAACCCAGGTTTCCTGCACTGCAGGCAGATTCTTTACCATCTGAGCCACAAGAGAAGCCCTTATCTATTCATGCACATCCCTTAATCAATTGAAAATTCTATCTTTAAAACTTAGAATCTTAAAAATGTAAAATGTTTTCAGCTATGCATTCTTCCTAAGGCACTAGGAGTCTTCCCCTGTTAACAAGGGAGTCTCAGTGACTATAACAGAAAGTCTGGGAAAAGCTTATCAACTTATATTTCACAATGCCACTCTACCATAGATATCTCATAATATGCAAAAATATTCTACTATATATCTACTATCTAAAAATATATGTAATATATTTTAGATATATATCTAATATATATAGATATATATATCTAATATATATGGATATATATCTAATATATATAGATATATATATCTAATATATATTTTATTTTTATATATAGTATTATATAAAATATAATTATATAAATATATAAATTTTATATAAATGTATTTTTATATAAATATATAAATTTTATTTTTATATAAATATATATCTAAATATACATCTAAATATAGCTACTAAGGTAGATATACTTAGTGGTAGTGATTAATATAAATTTTCATGTAAAAATCACTGAATTTATAGTTCATCAGTAAATTTTCACATATTAAGAAAATAACTTTCATCATGCATGATGATAAAAAGTGATCCTCAGTATTAAAAGAATTAGAAATTACTGCACTAACAAAATCCATAAACTTATGACACTAATGATAAATAAAAATTGTTTATATGTTAGCTAATATTTAAAACTAGCAGGTTAACTTTTCATTTGGACTGCATTCTTGGAAACTCACCCATTTTCTTCATTTTACTTTTAATAATTAAGCTTTTAACAACTATAGCTCCATCTCAGAATATGTTCTTTATCTGAGTTCCAGAATGATATTTACAATTCCTGTTGAACACTTCCAGTAGGAATCACAGTCATCAAATGCCTTTAGCTCCAAACCAAAGTATTCACCTCCAAAATAAAAATTCTGGTGTCCAAAGTATATTCAATGACATCACCTGCCTGCAGCGATGTTACAATCTCCTGCTTAGAGACCTCATCTATCTTTTATTTCCTCTGCTCTAGTCCTTCCTCCATATTTAACTGGCCCTCTTTCCATTTTATCAAACATAGCACTGAATTGCCTTTCCACTCACAAATTTTTCCTACCACATCTCAGTCCAGACTTTTTTAAACCTCATGTCTGCATTGCCACAGTAACATTCTACCTGGTCTTCCCACTTTCCAGCACATCTTGGTAGAAGTAAAGAACTTTTATAAAACATACTTTTTTTGTCTAATTTTATTTCTCTTCAGTGGGATTCAAAACAGCTTTAATTGTATTACCAATTATTCATTCAGAAGGCTGATAGTCAAACCTCTCAGTTAAGAGTCTCCACTTTTCTCATCTAACTCTCCGGTTTCTCTCTACATGAACTCTGCCTCCAGCTAGCCTCCAAAGGCATTCATTCATGGTCACTTGCCCATCCCTCCTTTTAGCTTATATCATACATCTTGCCTTAAAAGCATTTTGTATTTTTTTTCTATTTCTGTGTATTCTAAAAGACTAAATTTTACTTCTCTAACTTCTGAATGCTAAATTGAGTGGTATGGAGCCATAGACTATGAGCATCTTGCTGTATCATTTGATTTAAAACACTGAAAACTAGCACATAATACTAAACATCCTTAGAGCTGCTATAGTATTAACACTAGTTCCCAAGAGTTTAAATAATTACATAAAGTGTCACAGAAACCTCATGATAAATGGGTATGTTTTTAACAGCTGTCCATCGAGAAAACACAAACATAATGTTAAATTATATTTCATAAATCTATTAAATTTACTTTGAATTCATGCTTTAGCAAGTGTGTCCTGAGGGCCTTCACATGCTGAACTCCATGCTCGGTACTACATATAAAGTAGGCACTAAGAATGACACCACCTCTGCCCTCTTGCAACGTATATTTCATTTAGAAGTTCTTTTAAATAAATTGATAGCATTATCCACAAATTAAATGTGAAAAGCAATATAATTTTTGTGTTGTGTACATACTAGTTATTTAAAATGAATTACTTCTGATTCTACATACGAAATTAATCAACTTTTTGTATAGTCAACTTTCCTCTTACAGGAAATTGAAATTTTTACTCCTTTTATAAATGTGAGCTAACTTGCTTTATAGTTTTAAAAGTGAAAAATAATTGAGATATTTGATCATTATAAATAGATATGATTGTATATTTTAAGAGGGGTAGCTATTTATGTTCACCTCTAACATCACACTAAGTTTAATGAATGCAGATTACTGTGAAGAGATTTGAGAAGGACAGCAATATTGTCATGAATGAAATATATCTGATAATGCAAAATACTCACTTCTGACCTGTCTGTGTGAATGCCAGCCGTGCCAAATTGGCAATCTGCACACCATGTAAATAGCTCAAAGCTAAGCTTGCCTGCTGGAGAAGCTAGTGTATATAATGAATACAGATTATTGAGTTTTGCTGTAGCGACTGTGAGGAAATAAGATGCTTTGGAGTGTTTGTATGCACTAGAACTGCTACATTAAAGGGTTTCATTCTGAAATTGCACTGCTTTTTGTATTCCATTAGTGAATTCTGGTTTGAAGAAAAATGATTAAAATAAAAAGAATGGGTTCCTTTATTTCTGGCAGTAGCTTGATATGAATTACATTTGAAAGTTTCTGATGAAACAGAGGTAAAATATGTATCTAATATCAGTATAAGCCTGATAGACACATACCATACACACGGTATATAACCTTGAAACTACCTTGACAATATGGTTTATTGTTGTCATTTTCCTGAGGAAAAAATATGTTGGTAAAATACATGTACTTCATACACTAGTTAAATTATTCTGAGGAGATTTAAATGCATACTTTTACTCTCTACCTGGATTCCAGGTTTCAAAATTTACCTTCTTTAAACTGCGCTATATGAGTCAACATCCAAAGGCTGAAGCCTCTCCCAGATTGAAATAAAAAAAAAAAAGATAACAATGCTTTTGTGCAAGTGTCTCGGGATTGCCATGGGGTCATCTCTGCAGATAGTTCGGTTCAGATATCACACCACCCAGTTACTATACCCAACCTGCTTCAACTTTGCATCTCTGAGTCTGACCCTTGTCTTTATAACTTGACTAACACTTCTAAAACTAGAGGTGTGCCTTATTCTTGGCAGTTGAGATGATGTCTTACCTCAAAATCCCAGTCCAAACCCTACTGAGCATTTTTCCCCAGGCAGAGATCTCTCCACAAGAAAATCATGGACATGATTTGGCCCTGAACTTGTGATCACTACTCCAATCCACCACCTACAGCACTTCCATTGTATAGGTTTGATACCCATGATGCCCATCTCTGCCTAAACCTCCAGCTCCCTGTGTTTGTCACATCTGAATACCGTTTTTCTTTCATGGTGCCTTATCCCAGTTCCTGGGACTGAGTCTATTTCTTCGAGGCTGCTCCTTTCCCAGGGAACAGGGAAATTTCAAAACACATCTCCATATATATAAGACATTAGGGCATGTAATTTAACATTTTGGGGGTAATAATGTGCATTCTATTCTCCCTTTTACCTTTTTTTCTTGCAATCATTAGATCATCACTTCGAAGAAAGGATGTAAAGTTATGATGTAGCTTAAGAGCAGGCACTTCACAGGTCTTAGCTCTATGATCTCAATTTCTGGGACTGTCCTCAAGGATTTCCAATACGAAGTTCATCACAGTATCTAGCCAGACTATTGTTTTCTTCTTAGAATATTTCTGAACAAAGCACTCAGTTTAGAAAAAACTGATATAACACAAGGTGTTTATTAATAACTGTCTCAGTTACTGTATTTCCTCACATGTTCCTGAATGCACTGATAGAATCTAGGCATTTCACTTAAGAAAATATTTCAGCTAAATTCAAATTTTACTATAAGGAAAATTTGATTAAGGTATTTATGATTAAAGCTTTCAGAAGGATTGGTTTATCAATGCTTATTATGGCCATGGGTAAAAATGCAAATTTCAATGGACTTAGAACAGGTATCTGAGCAAGTAAACAATTATTTATCGAAATTACAACACCCTGGCAGTTTACAGTCTAGAATCAAGGGCTTTTCTCCATCATTCTGTTTTGTACCCAAAGGTGGAAAGGTAAGAGTTTGGGGAGTATAGAAAGTATATGTGGTATAGGAAGAGCATGGAATTCAAAGTTAGACAACTGGGATTTGAGTGCAGAGCCACTGAATGGCCACATTAAGATGGCTGCATTAATGGGCACATTAAGATAACTACTCTGTATTCAGTTTCTTCATTAGCAAAACTTACTACAATGCTTTTTGCTTGGCACAGAATTTGTAAGGATAGCATGGTGATGAAGAACATGCATTTTGAAGGTAATCCAGGGCTTGAACCTAGGCTCCCTTTCTTACTGTGTATGATCTTAGACAACCTACTTCTCAGCCTCCCTTGACCCCCTCATCCCAGATTTAAAATTGAGACGTAAATTGTTCATTGATCCTACTTCAAAGGATTTTTTGTAAAAGATTATTCTTGATAATATATGTAAAATGTGAAGTGTTTGAGTCATTGTCCAAGCTAGTACACTATCAGCATTAAATATAATGATTACATTAATATAGAACTGTGGAATTTTTTAAAAAATGCTAAGTATATGACAGCTCAATGATATGACGAGGCAATGACAACTTTATCAAAGCAGATAATTTTACTGAAAAGTTTTATAAACAGTTTATGTAAAAAGGGGGTGGTTCATTTACAATAAAACAAAATTTCCTTCAAGCAACTTCATCATAAGATAAATCAGAGTTTGCAAATTTGTGAGATGTCCAACTCAATAAAGTCCTTCACAAATTTAAGTAAATGAGAGTTATTTCTACAGTGATATAATCAAGTTTCTGAATTATAATTTTTTCATTGTCATGATGAAGAGGAAATTTACAGTTTTACATAACCTCCTGCTTGTTCTGCCTCTGTAACTCAGCTTGGTCCTTGCAAAGTCTGGATCCTGTAGGTCACTGTAGTCTCAAAAAGTGGGGACTTACAATAGTAGGAACTGGAGCTTATCTCACTCACCCTCATCCTGTTCTTTGCAATTGCCCAGCCCCTGCAAACCTGCTTAATCATGCCTGTCCCTCTAAAGGTCGGGCATACCCCTCCCCATCTTGACTGCTGTTCCCCTGTCCCAAAACCCTTTGTTTAAACCAGCCTATTAGCAGCTTGTGTTGCCCATTATAGTCTGTCTATAAAAACTTTGTAACCCCTTTGTTCCTGGCTCAGAGCTTGGAGTGTAAACTCCTCTGGGCCAGCCACTGTAATAAACCTGAGTTCACCAACTCTCTGAGTGTGGTGTTTGGTTTCTTGATCACTGGTTTCTGCAAAGTGATAGGCATCCTATTGCTTCCAAAATATAAACTGTTATTGTGTTTCTATTGATTTCTTGTTAGGTTTTGAGTTGAAAGCTTTTGTGATTTTCTATAATAACTTTCAAACCATATAGTTATTGGTTTATGCTGATTCATTCTTCTATTTAACTGATAGTCTCCAGCTTGGTTCTTTGCGCCTAAAATTATTTAATATTTGTCATCATTTAAGTTGATTGAGTGCCTCTTAGTACTCACACTCCAACTTTCTTCTCCTTGAATCAGATTTCATTGCCCTTCATTATTTCCTCTGCTTCCAATTCCAGCTTCATTTGCAGACTCAGAAATTTTGTTTCACTGCTTTCATCCAACTCATTTATGTGTATTACAAACATCTACACTGCTGAAATTGATTTGTGGCCCAAGTACAAGAAAATTCAGCCTTCAAGTGAAATGAGCCAGCAAGAAAGTCACTGCAACAGAGTGTGTGCTTTGCTCTGAAGCAGTCACAACAACCCGTCAAATGGTAAAAAGGCAACTGAGGAGGACTAAAGGGAGCAAGGGAAGATGAGGTCCACCTGGGGATGCAGCTGCACGTTTCCCATTAATTTCAGCTGGGGACTCAGCATGAACTTGAATATAGGATTTAGCTGGAAGCAGTCTGTGAGGCTTTGAGGATGTTGGTCTTTGCAACCGAAACGACTTTCATGATAAGCAAAGATTAAGGATCAACGATGCCAGGGATGAAATGTAAGGTGGGAATAATTCAACACTGCACGCATGAAGATGACAGGAGGATCTGAGGAAGTGTCTGCTGGGAATGTCCGCAGCTCAATAAAATACCCAGTTTCATGGCATAATGTCAACTTGATTTCCTTTTATATACATGTAGTGCCCTATAAATGGATCTATTTGTCAGCCATCTAGATTAAAAGTAGCTAATCAACTCAGAAAACATACATGTAGGATAAAAATTACTTTGAAGAGGAGTGCAAGAGGAAACCTACATTCAAAAATACAAATGAAATAGATCTCATTTTTAAGGGGTACAGAAAAAATTAAGACATCTTTCTGAAATTCCATACTTATCTTTCAGACTAAATTATCTTAAAATCAGGAACTGAAAAAAAAAATACACTCACCCAAGAAACAATTTGGTAGTAATAGCAGCAAACATATTACTTCTCATACTACAATGTATGGGTCACTTTGGGTCAAAAAAGACTACAAAAGACAACCAAAGAACGTTCTAGGCAACTCCAAGGAAAAGGAGCATTTGATAAAAACTGTTGATCAACACCTGCCACAGGATCAGTGATCCCACTGAGTGCTCCTTGGACAGCTGTCATCTCCATGGTTCCTTTCTGCATATCAGACTAGTCTCATCCTTGCCTGTATCACCAGACCTGTATTCAGTTTTGATACTTATTTGTCTGGTCAAGCCTTAGATTAATATATTACTTATTTGCTGGGATATTGATTTTTAAACTGGGCTCTGCAGGGATGGATTTTTAATAAGCCCTACTGGAAGCTCTAGGAGAGCTGCAGAGGTTCAACCAAAAACACTTTCGTATATATTTTAAAAGTTAAAAAACCTGAAAGAAAAAATGCAAATGTATTGTGTATCAAATTTTAACATGTTGGAAATCCCATTTGCTAACTTCTGTAGTATAATTTAATTTTGTACAGATCTTGAAACAGTTTACTTGCTTTCCCATAGTATATACTTAAACTTTTGTAAGCTTATCACTGATTACGAAAAATGATGATTTACACTGATCTTTGTTTCATACTTGTGCATGTCTGTATAATCATTGGTCTAACATCAGGCAAGACCCACATATACCTTTCAATATATACTCTCATTTTGGCACAACTGTCTCTGGTACAACCATATATAATAGAACATATTGTATTGTGACAAAAGAACTTTATGAGAATTTTCATGTTTATATTTTTTCCAATATGCTTACCTTTTAGCTTTTCCATTTATGAAAAATGTAGTCCATGATAGATATTTCTAGAGACTTAACTTTGAAACAAATAGTACTGCTGCTCCCCTTTAAATGTTTTCAATCAGATTAAATTGAATCATATCCTGAGACTACAAGTCAAACTAGCTTTTAGGTCTGTTGTCCTAGGCACTGACTTTTTAATGTGAATTTTAAAAGCACCAATCTTGTATAAGCAAAATAAAGAATTCAACTCATACTGAAATTGATATAAAGGTGCAATCATCATTTATGTTTTGGAAAACAGGCACAGACTCAAAATGTATAAACAAGCTTTTGCTATTAATAACTACATTGTAGGAATGGAGGAATGTGCCCATTGTCAGAGTCTATAAATAACTGTACCTCAGGTGCAAATGCATCAAAATTCCAGTGTTTCCCTTGTTATAAAAATTACCTGAACATACCCACACCATCCATTTTCAGATTCTTCTCCGTTATAGGTTATTACAAGATATTAAAGTATGATATATTTTAAATGAGGTCAGACATGTTTTGGGTTTTTTCCCCCCAGCTTTACTGAGATATAATCAACACATAATGTTGTATAAGTTGGGCTTTTATAGCTGGTACATATATATGTGTGTGTGTGTGTGTGTGTGTGTGTGTGTGTGTGTGTGTATACCTGGTAGCTCAGATGGTAAAGAATCTGCCTGCAATGTAGGACACCCTGGTTCAACTTCTGGGTCAGGAAGATCTGCTGGAGAAAGTATAGGTTACCCACTCCAGTATTCTTGGGCTTCCCTGGTTATATAAGCTGAATTTGCATTACTACAAAAGTTTACTTAACACATTCAGCACTTCATATTGTGTGTGTGTGTGTGTGTGTGTGTGTGTGTGTGTGTTTGCTGAGAACATTACAGATCTACTCTCTTAGCGATTTCAAGTATATAATAGAATATTGGGAAATCTTAGGGTGTTTGCAACTGTTCTGTCTGACACTATAGGCGTCAATAATGAGGCTATGTATTTGTCAATACTCATAGACCTTTAAGTCACAACAAGCAAACTTTAAAGTTTAAGACTTAAAAAAATCATTTAGAAGTATGAGGGATTTCTAGAACGGAATGTGATAAAATAATTTCACTATATTTCAAATTATGAAACAATCTCACTTCAAGAATAGAGGGGAAGTGTGCTGCCCTAACTAACTTTAGAAATGAGAGGGGTGCTCAAGACTAGAGGCAAGGGGACTTGTACCTAGCACTGTACTTTAGTTGAAGACCTTATTCCCCACAGTGATAGAGGTAATAGTTCTGAAACTACTTTCTATGTACACTGGAAAATTTAGTTAATGGGTTAGAGTCAGTTTTCTTACAGTCAGAGTGAGAGATCATAGACAAATAAGAGGAAGCTAGAAGGATTCATATGGTAATAGGTCAAAGTTGGAGAGAACAGAATGAACTCCTTTTTAGCCTAGTATAGATATCTGTGGTTACACATAGAAAATTTATAGATCTAGACTCTTTGTGACCCCATGGACTGCAGCCCACAAGGTTTCTCTACCCATGGAATTTTATAGGTAAGAACAGTGGAGTGGATAGCCATTCCCTTCTCCAGGGGAAGTTCCTGACCCAGGGATTAAACCTGGGTCTCCTGCATTGCAGGAAGATTTTTCACTCTCTGAGCCACCAGGTAAGCCCTTGCATGGGTTAGTATACACATATTAAAAACCAAGATGTAAATGTTAGGTATACTCATTGCTACTGATGTGCCATTGCTTCTAGGCCCTTTCAACTGAAACATCAGGGAAAATAATGACAAGAATGGAAGTATGTAAAGGGGCCAAAGAAACAATGGAAAGAGCTCCCAATGGTCAACACTGGAAAAGTCTGAGCAACAAAATAAATATTGGAATATAACCCAAAGTATAGCATAAATATTTAAAGTCCATATAACAAGAATAAATAGGGAGAACAGAGGATTTTTCTGCCTCTAACAATTCCACATACTCTATGTAAAGACTGACCAGCCAAGCAGGCAGAACATAAGATTCTGAACAGGCACATGTTGATGAAGGAAAAGGAAATAAAAACAAAATGCCTGGAACTCATAGTTTCACTCATTTACTGAACCCCTGTGTGGGAAGCCCTGAGCAGACAGTGTGGCATAGGAAGGCACAGAATCTTGATGGGTGGTTTCAGTGAAAAGAAGAGGCCACGAAGGGGAAGTGAAGACAAAGGCCAGCCCATTACTACTATGTACTATTGCTCCTGGCAAAATATGTTCAAAATCCTAGGAACCAAGTGTTTATTCTCTTTCAATGAATAAGACTGTGTCATGTTTTATTTTTTGTACATACTTTTAGTTTGACTGAGGCTACTTACTTATCTGTATTCTATTTTTATTCAGATATACTTACTCATAGCTGTGAAATTATTCATTTTCCCAAATAAGGCAAATCTGGTGGAAGATTTTTATAAAATAATAAACCATTTGCCTTACAGTATAGGTGACATCTGCTATTACTACTGTTACCATGTTAGTTAGGTCTTACCATGTTTGGCTTTCCTGTGGCTCAGTCGGTAGAGAATCAGCCTGCAATGCAGGAGACCTGGATTTGATCCCTGGTTGGGAAGATCCCCTGGAGGAGAGCATGGCAACCCACTCTAGTGTTCTTGCCTTGAGAATTCCATGGACAGAGGAGCCTGGTGGGCTATAGTCCATGGGTTGCAAAGAGTCAGACACAACTGAGTGACTAATAAACTACCCTACTTATGTTTGAAAGAAAATTGTTGGTTTTTCTTTAAAATGATGTGATTTGCATCTAATTTACATTTAAGTTAGCTCATTTGAAAGACTTTAATTGCTTTACTTTCCCTTACTGACATTACCCAAGGTGATTGACAATCCTAAAACCATATAATTTTAGCCTTGCTCCAAATTGTTTTGATAAAAGTGAAGTAGAATTCATAAAAAGATAAAATGAAGGATATAATGAAAATTAGACAAAAGTAATAAGTAAATCTGCTCTTTGCTGCTCAATGCATGTCCAAACTTTCCTCAAAAGTGTTACTTGCTGCCTTTTATTCTGAATGACACATGTGTTCCTTCAGCATTTTTGCATTTGACTCAGTATAGAAAAGCCTTTACATCATAAGAGGTCATATTATGGAGGTCCTTTGTATTACGGGGAACTGAGAAGGCAATGGCACCCCACTCCAGTATTCTTGCCTGGAGAATCCCATGGATGGAGGAGCCTGGTAGGTTGCGGTCCATGGGGTCTCTAAGAGTTAGACACGACTGAGCGACTTCCCTTTCACTTTTCACTTTCATGCATTGGAGAAGGAAATGGGAACCCACTCCAGTGTTCTTGCCTGGAGAATCCCAGGGGCTTGGGAGCCTGGGGGGCTGACGTCTATGAGGTCACACAGAGTCAGACACGACTGAAGTGACTTAGCAGTAGCAGAGCAGTCCAACATTCCCAAATTACCAGATAGGTTTTCTTGATGAAGTAGTCAGTAATGCTGAATGTTCCATTTTCCTACCTTTATACTCTAATAATCACCATGAGGCAGCTGATTATACAGAAGTAGTCAAGAAACTAAAACTACACTTATATACAATGATTTGGTTTAAATTTACTTTGTCAACCTTTTTTGATAACCCTTCTTTCCTATATGCTAAACATTTTTACTATTCATTTAGGATATAAAGAGAAAGAAAATAATCACATCTTGAAAACCCTGAGTATCAATTACTATCCCCTGATACATTTAATCTCTTCTTATATCTTTCTAACATTTTTATTTTCATATTTATTCAGGCCACAAATATTTATTGAACACTCACTATATGCTAGGAAGCCTTCTATAAGCTAGAGCTATAGAAATGAACAAAACAGAAATTTTATCATGTGGACATTTCATTCTCTTCTGGCTTGGATATTGAAATTTTGATGAGAAAAAGTTAATATATAAGGCATGAATGCAAAAAATTATCCACCACTAATTAATGATAAAAGAAATCTCAGCTGCCCACTAGATATTTAAAGCTCAGAATATGCTTTCAATTTATTTTTGTGTTTCACAGTTGTAATGATTAACTATATTTGTTTTACTTTCTCTAAATTTAACAACTACTTTAAAAATCTGAGAGAAAACTCAGGCCTCGTAATTTTGTTTCTAACCAATCCAAATATATAGATCTCTGGAAAGTTCTTCCTCATAGATTCCAGATAGCTCAGCCTAGAATCCATTCTAGGTAAATACTGTCTCACTGAGGATTATTCAGTGTAATTTTCCTTAAGAATCGGTACATGAAATGTCTTTAGAAAGTAAAATTAGCAGAAAATAAAACAGCTGCATTTTGAATATGCACTTGCCACCTGCACATTTGCAAGTACATAGTATCAAATTAAAATTACAGTGACCTGAGAATGAATTGAATTTAGTTCTATTTGAATATTTATATTGCAACATATTTAGCAGTTTTATTTGAAGGTGTTTCTGCCCTTGTAATAGGCAAGTGTACTGGGTGTGTGTGTGTGCATTGATATGTGTGTACATGCATTTTGCATATGTGCAATAAATAAAAAGTTTTTCCTCTACCTCTTATAAAGCATTTCAAAATAAAAATACTTGATTTACAGTACCACTCACTTTTACTTTTAGGAAATCTTCAGACATTATCTGCTGTCATAGCAGAATACAAATAAAAATACTACATACTTAAGTGTATGATTCCATAGATACCTATCCAGAGAAATGAGAAAATGTGTCCCAAAATACAGTGATATGTATCTAAGCACAGTGCATTTTTAAGCAACTAATAATCACAACTAACAGTCACAGTAAAACATTATATCTTGTTATAGCAAAAGGATAGTAATTTTAACATTGTAGAATTTCTTGTTCAAGAGTTAGCACTGAGCTGAAAAATACATCTTACTATATAAAATAACAATAAACATCATTAAGGGAAATTATTAAAGGCCACTGCATGAAGCATCACATGGGTATTGCTCCAGAGGAGGCTGATGGCTCAGTTTCACCAGACCTCTTCAGAGAGGCATTATAATAATAGCTGCATCTTTGAAAAGTAGCTTAGGAGAAGAAGAGAGAAAATAACTGCTAGCTACCCTCTTCCATTGTTCAGCTTTACCTCCACAAGGTGCTCTATCCCAGTATGTTCAGATTGAGTGGGTTCAAGGCAACAAGGAAACCCAGAAATTGGAGGCATAGGCCACAGTAGGGTTTTCCTTCCCAACATCAAAAGCAACATTTGAGGCAGGAGCTAACCTGTCTCCAGGATGCAAAAGTGGTACAAGTACTGCCTAGGCCATTCTGTAGAAAAAGTAAAGGCAAGTGCAGGACCCGAGGTAAAGTGTTAGCTGAATCCATATTGCCTGAGAACTTTACCCATGGGTCTCGCTCAGATTGTATCTTTTTGTTCTACTAAAAGCCAGCAAGAACACATCATAGGTAAACAATAGCTTGTAATGAATTGTAAGGGACTACCATATAGCCTAAACTTTTTAATAGTTTAGGACCCATTATGGTCTCCTATTGCCATTCTGTATTTTTTATGTCTTCAGTTCAGTTCAGTTGCTCAGTCATGTCCGACTCTTTGTGACCCCATGAATCGCAGCACGCCAGGCCTCCCTGTCCATCACCATCTCCCAGAGTTCACTCAGACTCACGTCCATTGAGTCCGTGATGCCATCCAGCCATCTCATCCTCTGTTGTTCCCTTCTCCTCCTGCCCCCAATCCCTCCCAGGATCAGAGTCTTTTCCAATGAGTCGTCTCTTTGCATGAGGTGGCCAAAGTACTAGAGTTTCAGCTTTAGCATCAATCCTTCCAAAGAAATCCCAGGGTTGATCTCCTTCAGAATGGACTGGTTGGATCTCCTTGCAGTCCAAGGGACTCTCAAGAGTCTTCTCCAACACCACAGTTCAAAAGCATCAATTCTTCGACACTCAGCTTTCTTCACAGTCCAACTGTCACATCCACACATGACCACTGGAAAAACCATAGCCTTGACTAGACAGACCTTAGTCGGCAAAGTAATGTCTCTGCTTTTGAATATACTATCTAGATTGGTCATAACTTTTCTTCCAAGGAATAAGCGTCTTTTAATTTCATGGCTGCAGTCACCATCTGCAGTGATTTTGGAGCCCGAACATATAAAGTCTGACATTGTTTCCACTGTTTCCCATCTATTTCCCATGAAGTGATGGGACCAGATGCCAGCTTTAAGCCCACTTTTTCACTCTCTTCTTTCACTTTCATCAAGAGGCTTTTTAGCTCCTCTTCAATTTCTGCCATAAGGGTGGTGTCATCTGCGTATCTGAGGTTATTGATATTTCTCCTGGCAATCTTGATTCCAGCTTGTGCTTCTTCCAGTCCAGCATTTCTCATGATGTACTCTGCATATAAGTTAAATAAGCAGGGTGACAATATACAGCCTTGATGTACTCCTTTTCCTATTTGGAACCAGTCTGTTGTTCCATGTCCAGTTCTAACTGTTGCTTCCTGACCTGCATACAGATTTCTCAAGAGGCAGGTTAGGTGGTCTGGTATTCCCATCTCTTTCAGAATTTTCCACAGTTTCCTGTGATCCACACAGTCAAACGCTTTGGCATAGTCAACAAAGCAGAAATAGATGTTTTTCTGGAACTCTCGCTTTTTTGATGATCCAGCGGATGTTGGCAATTTGATCTCTGGTTCCTCTGCCTTTTCTAAAACCAGCTTGATGAATGGAAAATATTTACCTGTTATTTCCCTCTTAGAATTTGTATTTTACTTGTTATTTCCCTTTTAGTATTTAGTTATTTCCCTTTTCATATTTCCCTTTTAGTATCTGATTGATCTAGTTTTCAGATATCTCCCCCTGTCTGCTTGACCTTATTTATTATGCTTTAATATTAATAATTACCAAAACATAAAACACATAAGCTACAGAACACTGATAGAAAAGCAGATTCTCAAGTCATCCTGACTGAACTGTCATGCTGTCTCTAATTCTGAGAAACTGCATGAATCCAGGGAAAACTTGCTCTCTTGTCTATAGTATCGAACATGCCTATCCTGTAGAGTACTGGTGAAAATTTAATAAGCTAATACAAGAAAACACTAGGAAATCATAGATAGTAGAAAAGGGCCTGCCATAATGTAAGTGCTGTATAGATCACAGCCATATGATTGTTGAGAGATTTTTACTGTGAAAAATTTTCTAACTGAACATGGCCATCACCTCTACAATCTCTTTTTGGTTGTGGCCAAGAAGAACACCCTCTGCCCAACACACAATATATATTCTTGTAGTAGGTAATGAGAATAATACAATAAAAGATTTCAGAAAAGGAAAAAAAGGTAAATGGAATCAATCACCCAATTATTTGTATTACATATAAGACAAACATAAGTGGAACACTTTAGGGTAAATGCTCATGGCCAATGGGTTCCACAGTCAAAAACTTTTAATTAAGTATATTTTAAGACTTAAAAATATTTAAGTGAGCCACTGTGCTTGTACATTCAATTAATTTTAATATTTACTCCTTTTACATTGATACTGTATTTTTAAAATTAATGTTGATCATTATTTGTTTCTTATCTACCTAGTCACTTAAAGGATTGAAATGACTCCCAGGATTTTCAAGCTTAACGGTCATATTAACTGCTGAAAATATGAACCTTTTTTTTAATCAGAAAACATACAATAATTGAGATGAATATCATTTTGGCACAACTACAAACTTAAATGTGGGGAAATCAAAAATTGAAAATAATGACTGTCTTATCCATTTTCACACTTATGCATTAAACCTCTTGGTTACATTACCAAAAAAAAAAAATAGAAATGAAATCCATTTAAACCTTTGAGCATATATCAATTTTGTCTTGTCACTTCACTGATGCAGTCTAAAAAATCAATAAATACACTGAGTTCTTTGAAAATCATGCTTCCTTTCATTTTCAAGGATCTATGCTCTGAACACTAAAGAGTATAATTTGGCATGGATTCCATTTTATACAAAGACAGATTTCCATTATAACTATATTGACAAATTACTTATATACAAGCTTCCAGGCAGAACTAACTTGTAATAGAAGTCGTGTACTAGATCTCACTTCAGCAAACTTTGCAAAAGCACCCATGAAATGTTGCATTCTGTACTTCCACCATCTGCCTCATGGTTCAACATCATATAACCTTTGCCAGATAGGACTGTTAAATAATTCCATTGTACTTGCAGCTAAGATAGAGCAATTTGACCCCAATTTATTAATTATGAAAAGGTCTAGAGAGTCTGTCTTATCTCTAATACCAAAACTTTTTGCATTTTCTTATCTTTCATATTAGTCTTATATCAATTAATTGTTCCCACCAACCAAACACCATAAATTACTAATTAGAGTATACCTTATAAAATGGCTATGGGGTAAATACACTAGCTACAGAAGACTGAGATACGATCTCAATATACATATTTGGATGTGAATTGTCATTTTCATATATAGAGATCATATGCATAATAAAAAATGCTCTCTAATAGAATAAATAACAGCTGAATATCACATTTTTGCATCATGAAACACATAATAAGCCATTTTTTTACAAATTCACTTCAGTGCTATTGCTAGACCCTGAAAAGGCTTACAGATATTTTTGTCAGTACCTGAATCTGCACAGTGAAAGCTTATTCCTTGTAAATTAAAAAAAAAAAATCAAATCATATCAGGCAAGCAGAACAGGAAATAATAACAGACTCTCCCCTCACTGCCTCACCAACTATCTCATATTTAGTCAGTAGATTAAGTCATGGAAGATTAAGGTAGAAGCTTGCTCAGGACATGTAGAAAATGTAAAATACTTTATTTGCAAAAACATGAAGTGTAAAGAAGAAAAATGGGTTGAAAAGAAATCAAGTTTAAAAAGTCCCTGAAGAATCTAAATATCTTTCTATTATATTTTTGAGGGATTGCCATAGTTTGAAGATAAACCATTAAACCTTTAAGATTAACCAACATGGGGGCAATCTGAATGATAAAGCTATTCTAATGAAATGCAGACAAACACTAAAAAGAATTAAAAGTGACAAGTAAAATCCATTAGAGAACAGCATTTAACTACTGGAATCAGAAGATTACTTACCTTGTCAATTTATAGCTGTGTGCCTCCTTTGCACAGAAACAAAACATCCTACAAAGTGTCACAGAGACACTTGTAAGGCAAAAAGAATGTGGTCATTTGAGTGGTATACAGAGTATTCATGCTTCCAAGTGAAACATCCAAACATCATTGAATCTACAAGCCCACAATTAACTATGCTTCAATGGGTTAACAGTCTTGCAAAATGAACAGAGCAGATTTCGGAAGTAATTAAAAGCCAGAAAATAATTACAGTTCAATTCATCAACTACAAGAATGTTTCTCAACAACTAGAAAAGCTATCCTTAGGTGGTCAAATAAGAGTTCCTGTTCAAAACTCTTCAGAAACTGTACATGAAAGTGAAGTCGCTCAGTCGTGTCTGACTCTTCGTGACTCCATGGACTGCAGCCTACCAGGCTCCTCTATCCATGGGATTCTCCAGGCAAGTGTACTAGAGTGGGGTGCCATGTCCTTCTCCAGAGGATCTTCCCGACCCAGGGATCGAACCCTGGTCTGCTGCATTGCAGGCAGATTCTTTACCATCTGAGCCAGCAGGAAAGCCCTCAGAAACTGTAGGTGACCAATAAAAACAATAGATGATTCCCTACTTGGTATTCTATAAACACTAAAAATCCAATCATTTCTTCTGGCAAACTACTGTAAACCTTAAAATATGCAGAAAAAAGGGATGAGAGTAGAACTTTCCAAACACAGAAAATATCTCCATTCATAAATGCTTACCAACAAAGGCAGCATTGATTTTTCAAGAGAACTTCAATTTGAACAAGCATATTCTAAGCTTATAGAATGCATGCTGAACAGGGTTACTACTTTTAGAAACATTAATCGAAGAAGGGGTCAAGGAAAATGAAATTGTATACAAAATCAATTCATCCCCTTGAAATGAAAAAAGCTACAGTGCATGTTTTTCAAAGACTATATTCATCTTTTTTATTATTAATACAATAAACTGATAGCCTAAATGATTATTTAAAGAAATTACTATATTTCAGATTTCACTATGATAATTTTATTCATTAGAAAACATTAGTAAAAAATATTAGGAAATAAGCACTAAAAATCTGGCTTGAAATTAAATATGTAAAAATAAATCAGATAAATAATTAGCAGTTATTTTAGAGAACTCATCTAATTCAGGGAAACTATTTTGTTAAATAAAACTACTTGCTATAATCTAAACATTTCAAGGCATTTACAGATATGGCAACCCACTCTAGTTTCCTGCCTGAAAAATTCCATGGACAGAGGAATCTGGCAGATTAGAGTCCATAGAGTCACAAAGAGTTAGACATGACTGAGTGACTGAGTGCACACACACACGTAGAGAGATTCCAAAATCAGTCTCAGTAATGTATGCCTCTTACTTGAACTTTTTGATACAACATTCTATGTCAGTTCCAGCAGCACCAAAATAAATGGTTAGAGTTTCAATACTAATATGAATAAGCCTATTTCTGGTGTCACTAAGACTGGCCTGTCATGCATAGCAATGCTAAGCCCTTGCCATGGTGGGAAATATTAGCAGCCATTGCCCAGTAAGGCTGGCTCCACCATGCCTGAGATAAAGGTCTGTGATCTACAGACTCTGCTAACAGCACAGCATAGTTTATTCTGTATTATCCAACCTCTCGTTTAGTATTTCAATTTGACAAGAGTTGGTCCTCCTGCGTTTTGAGCTTTCTCTTGAAATCCAATCAGCCTGCTAGGTTTCTATCATTCTTTCTCCCACTTTCCAACCCTCTTCAACCCACTCACCCTCACTCTGTGAGACTGGCAAAAGTACTCACTGGCTGTGAAACTCCCCTGAAATAGTATTCCTCATGTAACATGGGATTGTGACAGTTGAGTTTCTTCATCTTCTGGGCTCTACCTGTAGATCAAGTTTCTTTGCCATTTTGATCAGGGACCTGAATATCTAGACCACTCCCCAAGAGTGTTTGGCCTACAAGCTGTTTCGTAATCTCTATCCTATTTCATCTATGCCCAGCTTCTTCTGTTTCCCCAACTGTTCTCATGAGGCTTTATAACCAAACCACAGGAGATACAACAACATGGCTGAAATCATGGTCCTGTACTGGAGCTGGGCCTCAGGCATGATCAAATGGCCCCTACACCACATCTGAAATACCCTTGGAGACATTTAATCACCATATCTTCCCATCCTCTAGGATTCAATTCAAAGACAAACAGGAGAAATAAGTTTTTCTCCAGTATGAACCTGCCCCATAGGTTGCAGCTGTTACTTTTTGGAAACAAAAATACCTCCAGAGGTAAAATATCTTACGATGCTTGACTAAGTTAGAGGAAACAGTATTTATAATGGTTGCAATTCTTTTCAAAGTATATGCAATGAGTTTGAGCAAGCTCTGGGAGTTGGTGATGGATGGTGAAGCCTGGCATGTTGCAGTCCATGAGGGAGCAAAGAGTTGGACATGACTAAGCGACTGAACTGAACTGAAGCTTGGAATGTGTGAACATGTTTATCTAACCATAAAAAGTTATTCACATATCCTTAAATACATGGATTTCTGAATATGATATCATAATAAACAATTTGGGAAGAAATGGGAAATAAGAGTGTCTGACTCTTGAGAGTCCCTTGGACTGCAAGGAGATCCAACCAGTCCATTCTGAAGGAGATCAGCCCTGGGATTTCTTTGGAGGGAATGATGCTGAAGCTAAAACTCCAGTACTTTGACCACCTCATGCGAAGAGTTGACTCGTTGGAAAAGACTCTGATGCTGGGAGGGATTGGGGGCAGGAGGAGAAGGGGACGACAGAGGATGAGATGGCTGGATGGCATCACGGACTTGATGGACATGAGTCTGAGTGAACTCCGGGAGTTGGTGATGGACAGGGAGGCCTGGAGTGCTGCGATTCATGGGGTCGCAAAGAGTCAGACATGACTGAGCGACTGAACTAAACTGATTGAACTGAAGTATATAGTAACAATCATGATCATTCCTTCTTGGTTTTGTTTTATATTTATTTTTTGTAAGCTTGCTCTGATTTGCTCCCAGATGATTAGAGATTCAGAATCAGGAGAGTTGATTTGGAAAGGAGGCAATGAGCTGAAATTACTAACAAATTTGATTATAAGCACGTACTATTTCTTATTTCACAATATTTCAGAAAGTTCAAATAATTCCACATATTTATTCACAATACTTTTGTAATATTAATGGTTTTATCTGTATTGCTGGGAGAAATATCAATAATCTCACATATGCAGAGTTTGAGCAAGCTCTGGGAGATGGACAGGGATGCCTGACATGATGCAGTCCATGGGGTCGCAAAGAGGTGGACATGACTGAGCAACTGAACAGCAACAATCTGCATGTGTGCGTGTGTGTGTGTGTGTAAAATATGCTTCATACTATATACTAGTAAACATAGTCTATTTACCCTTGCTAGGCTAATTTGCAGAATTTCAATTAAATGGAATACTCAAATATTTTGCAAAGAGGGTCTATTTTGGTCAAGAATTCACAAAAAATGAAATTCTTTTGAAACTTCTTAACTCCAAATAGCATTGAACATAAGAGCATATTACAAACTATTACATTTAGAATAGATAAACAACGAGGTCCTACTGTATAGCACAGGGAACTGTATTGGATGTTTTGTGGTTAACCATAATGGAAAAGAACACAAAAAAAGAGTGTACACCTGTGTATAAGTGAGTCACTTCGCTATTCAGCAGAGATTGGCACAATATTGTAAATCAACTACACTTCAAGAATTTTAAAAAAAGAACATCAAAGAAAACAGGTTGTTAAAATACTTTTTATGTTAATAGTAGATCAACCCTCATGTTCCCAACAAATGTGGTCACCTAAAAATTGAGTATCTAGGGAATTGTCAACTGTCACCAATTTAACTGAAGAAATGAAATTATCTTCAGCAAATTAATTTATTTTACACACCATAAGATTTTTACACTTATTTAAATCATTAAGAATATTTTCCATTGACTACTGTGAGATCCATAAAGCATCACATTTATTTCAAATAAGGGTTTCATCTAAGTTGGTGATTTATTTTGTTTTTAACTACTTCAGTTAGTCTATAGGTTAGCTTAGTTAGAAGGAAAGTAAGAGTACAATTTCAGGTTTATGAACCTTGAACCCACTCCCACTCCAAGCAGTAACTTGATTATGAATGGCCTTTCACTCAAAGATAATTTTTTTTCTTTTTTCATTTTAAACTTCATGTGGGTCATGCAACAAACTGTATAGTACAGTCTTCTACTCCTTCAAGTGAGAAAGATTTAAAGATTTTTATTTTGTTTTGAATTTGAACGGAAAAATATAAAGTGAGTATTAGTCTAGTAGGTATTTGTGAGAAAAAGAAATGATAAGGAATACTTAAATCCATTTGTCCTAATATACAATTTTGAGTTTGAGAACTGGGAAACATATGTAGATAAAACAAAGAGATAATCTGGATCTTATTTTCTATTATTTCAATGATCTATTTTGCAGTTGAACATATATGTCTCAAAATTATTTAAGATGACTCGCTAGTTGTCTCTTTCATTTATTATATTTCACGAGCTCAATATTATTATTATTAGTGGCATTTACATATAATATGCAGGTGCATTTACCAAGATCCCTTCATATGTAGTTTGGTTATTTGGTTGCTCATGGAAAAATAAATACCATATAGATCTTGAGCAACTGACACAATATATATATTTCAAAATATACAAGCTGAAAGGTTGAAATGTTCCCTCCATATTCTATAAAGAAATAATTATTAGAACTGGATAATGTTAGAGTTTCCTGAAGCTTAGAAATCATTTCATTAAATTTATGGAATTTAAAGGAAGAAAAGATGGCTCTTTAGATTTGAAAAAAGGACTAAATTGTTTCAAATATAAGGGATGTTTCAAAGAAGAAAACTATAGAAAATTGAGTATAAAGTAATTTGCTTTTCACAGGTTATCAACAGAATAATCCATAAGACTAAAGTAGAGAAATATGAACAATTTGCTCAGTAGAAATGGGAAAGTGAGAATAATGAACACAGATTTTTTTTAAATAGTGAAGGAATATAAGAAGATCCATTTTCCCAAAATGTTCATTTTAGAGATCATTTAAATTTGTAGTTATACCTTAGAATGATCTTCATGTAATTTAAAATTAATTTGCTCAAATCTTGATCCTCTGATGACCTATTTTCCTTCATCTCTCCCTCATTTCCTTCAACAACTGACTGAGTTCATTTACTTACCATATGCTGAGCTTATGCATAATGTTCCCAGTGGTGAACAAAACCAGCCCTGGTGGAATTTACAAGCATATAGTGGATTGGCGGTGAGCAATATGGATCAAATATAAAAATATAAATTTATAACTATGATAAGGAAGCATTCAACAAGTTATGAGAATATCTAATGAGGCAAGTATATCAAGTTGGAAAGGTTAGGAATGTGTTTTTCAAAGAACAGGGGGTCCAGCTCAGTTCCTTCCCTGACAAGTTGATAATCTGATTCAATCCTACCTTCAATTTTATTTCTCATTTTCTTTTCCTAACACTAAATTTCAAATTTCTGGCCCTGAAATTGACCAGTGTCTCTGATGAAGGGTGAGTTCTTTTTCTACGAAAGTGACGTTAGATCTACTATATGCAAAATAACAAAAGCCAGGTTATCTCTATTGTTCCAACATCCCTTTGGCTATCTGCCCCTTGTCTCTGAAAGTCCAACTCTGTTATAGCATTTATAGAGCCCTACATCAACTTTTATGTATCAAATCAAAACACTCAGGACACATCACACTTTTCATATTTCAGTGTAAAGAAAATTTAGTTATTGCTTTTTGATAGATAACTGTGGATGGATTTGAATATGTAGTTAAGATTTATTTTTTCCCAATAAGTTTAAAGTGTATATGTGGATTCTTTATTATAAAAAAAAACAAAAATGAAAACACTATATCATGCTTTAGACTTGCTACAAAATGCACTTTAAATTTACAGGAGGACCACTCTTTATCACAGATCTCCTCTCACATTCCTGGAGATTTCCAGATGGAGCATGCTGGAGTAGAACTGAACTGATCCACTTATTAAATGGAATATTCCTCAGGACACAGACTGAGGCCAGATAACATGGCTGCCAGAGATGGACTATGAAGAGTTGCTTTGATCTCTGCAGATTGGTGTCCTTATTAATCAAAATCCTGACAAATGAAAATTCAATAAGCTTTCTTTGGACATAAAGAGATCAAATTGCCAACATCCATTGGATCATCAAAAAAGCAAGTGAGTTCCAGAAAAACATATATTTCTGCTTTATTGACTATGCCAAAGCCTTTGATTGTGTGGATCACAACAAACAGTGGAAAATGCTTAAAGAGATGGGAATAACAGACCACCTGACCTGCCTCCTAAGAAATCTGTATGCAGATTAAGAAGCAATAGTTAGAACTGGACATGGAACAATAGACTAGTTCAAAATCAGGAAAGGAGTTCGTCAAGGCTGTATATTGTCACCCTACTTATTTAACTTATATGTAGAGTACATCTTGAAGAAATGCTGGGCTAGGTGAAACACAAGCTGGAATCAAGATTGCTAGGAGAAATCTCAATAACCTCAGATATGCAGATAACCATAAAGCGAAGAAAAACTAAAGATCCTCTTGATGAAAGTGCAAGAGGAGAGGGAAAAAGTTGGCTTAAAACTCAACATTCAGAAAACTAAGATCATGGCATCTGGGCCCATCACTTCATGGCAAATAGATGGGGAAAGAGTGGAAACAGTGAGAGACTTTATTTTGGGGGGCTCCAAAATCACTGCAGATGATGACTGTAGCCATGAAATTAAAAGATGCTTGGAAGAAAAGTTATGACCAACCTAGACAGCATATTGAAAAGCAAAGACATTACTTTGCCAACGAAGGTCCATCTAGTCAAAACTATGGTTTTACCAGTGGTCATGTATGGATGCTAAGAATTGATGCTTTTGAACTGTGATGTTGGAGAAGACTCTTGAGCGTCCCTTGGACTGCAAGGAAATCCAACTAGTCCATCCTAAAGGAGATCAGTCCTGAATATTCATGGAAGGACTGATGCTGAAGCTGAAACTCCAATACTTTGGCCACCTGATGGGAAGAACTGACTCATTTGAAAAGACCCTAATGCTGGGAAAGATTGAAGGCAAGAGGAGAAGGGGACGACAGAGGATGAGATGGTTGGATGGCATCATCGACTCGATGGACATGAGTTTGAGTAACCTCCAGGAATTGGTGATGGACAGGGAAGCCTGGTGTGCTGCAGTCCATGGGGTTGCAAAAGAATCAGACATGACTGAGTGACTAACTGAACTTAACTGGACATAAAGAGCTTATTATATGGTTTCTTATATTCAAAAAGAAAGTATAGCACCTCCTGAAAATGATGTAATCCTGCATATTCAGGCTCTGGAAAAGTCTGATTTTAGATACTGCAAATGCCCCAAATAGAAACTGGCACTTATTTAATTCTTACAACATGTATTTCACAATAATTCCATAAGCAAAAGTACAAATAAGATGCTCAGTTTTCTTTTCTATGTGAATAGACCAAAGATGCAATATTCTTCTCATTTTCTCTCACAATGTCTTTTTTTTTCAAATTCAATTAATTTCTGTGGGATTTGACTAAAATATCTTCAAAATGTATCTAGACTTTGATTACTTCTCACCATCACCATCACCACCCTGATCCAAGCCACCTTATTTCTCCTAAATGACTGCAATCTCTCTTAATTGTCTTCCCTGTGTCAGGGACTTCCCTGTCTTCAGTCTATTCTCAACACAGTAGCGAGAGTGATCCTGTAAAAGCATATGTCAAATCACATCATGCCTATGGTGAAAGCCTTCACTGGTTTCCCAGGACGTGTAGAGTGCTTCAGAATCTCACATCCCAGGTGACTCTGTTCTCATCGTTTTCATCTTCTCCTCTCCTGCCACCATCCTCAAGCTTGTGCACTGTGTAACAGCCATACACAGTGCTCCTTTAACATGCCAGTATGAATCTTATCTCAATGTTATAGACAAAATATTTTCTCATTTTAGAAAGCTTTTACCCTAGATATCTACATGGTTAGTTTACTCAGAAGTCACTTCTGGGCCATATCTAAAATATCAGTCCTCATGTATCAGTCATTGTCCCCATTCTATGTGTGTATCTCCCCTTCTCTTAATATCTAAATTATATAGATTTTACTTTTTCATCTTTTTAAGCTATCTGTCTGCCTCAGCTAGAATGTAAGTCTTGTAAGGACAGCTTTATTTACTGTAGTATTTGCATAAGGGTACTTGAAGAGAGAAAAGTGTTTAATTGCTATTTGACTCTAAATAAGTGAAGCTCCCAGATGTTGAATAATTGATTGAAGGCCATATGGCTAAGAGTAAAGGACTCTGTAGTCAAACTGGGTTTTTCTTATTTCATAGTATTTTACTAATTTGTGACACCTGCCTAACTTTCTTAAGCTGCATTTGCTTCTAAACATAGAACTGATTAGCTCTAGTAATTTTCTGGTGGAGTCTTTAGGGTTTTCCATGTAGAGGATCATGTCATCTGCAAACAGTGAGAGTTTTACTTCTTCTTTCCAATTTGGATTCCTTTTATTTCTTTTTCTGCTCTGATTGCTGTGGCCAAAACTTCCAGAACTATGTTGAATAGTAGCGGTGAAAGTGGACACCCTTGTCTTGTTCCTGACTTTAGGGGAAATGCTTTCAATTTTTCACCATTGAGGATAATGTTTGCTGTGGGTTTGTCATAGATAGCTTTTATTATGTTGAGGTATGTTCCTTCTATTCCTGCTTTCTGGAGAGTTTTTATCATAAATGGATGTTGAATTTTGTCAAAGGCCTTCTCTGCATCTATTGAGATAATCAATGAATATAGTAAAGTTGCAGGATATAAAATCAACACACAGAAATCCCTTGCATTCCTATACATGAATAATGAGAAAGTAGAAAAGAAATTAAGGAAACAATTCCATTCACCATTGCAACGAAAAGAATAAAATACTTAGGAATATATCTACCTAAAGAAACTAAAGACCTATATATAGAAAACTATAAAACACTGATGAAAGAAATCAAAGAGGACACTAATAGATGGAGAAATATACCATGTTCATGGATTGGAAGAATCAACATAATGAAAATGAGTATACTACCCAAAGCAATTTACAAATTCAATGCAATCCCTATCAAGCTACCAGCCACATTTTCACAGAACTAGAACAAATAATTTCAAGATTTGTATGGAAATACAAAAACCTCGAATAGCCAAAGCAATCTTGAGAAAGAAGAATGGAACTGGAGGAATCAACTTGCCTGACTTCAGGCTCTACTACAAAGCCACAGTCATCAAGACAGTATGGTACTGGCACAAAGACAGACATATAGATCAATGGAACAAAATAGAAAGCCCAGAGATAAATCCACACATATGGACACCTTATCTTTGACAAAGGAGGCAAGAATATACAATGGAGTAAAGACAATCTCTTTAACAAATGGTGCTGGAAAACTGGTCAACCACTTGTAAAAGAATGAAACTAGATCACTTCCTAACACCGCACACAAAAATAAACTCAAAATGGATTAAAGATCTAAATGTAAGATCAGAAACTATAAAACTCCTAGAGGAGAACATAGGCAAAACACTCTCAGGCATAAATCACAGCAGGATCCTCTATGATCCACCTCCCAGAATTCTGGAAATAAAAGCAAAAATAAACAAATGGGATCTAATTAAAATTAAAAGCTTCTGCACAACAAAGGAAAATATAAGCAAGGTGAAAAGACAGCCTTCTGAATGGGAGGAAATAATAGCAAATGAAGCAACTGACAAACAACTAATCTCAAAAATATACAAGCAACTTATGCAGCTCAATTCCAGAAAAATAAACGACCCAATCAAAAATGGGCCAAAGAACTAAATAGACATTTCTCCAAAGAAGACATACGGATGGCTAACAAACACATGAAAAGATGCTCAACATCACTCATTATTAGAGAAATGCAAATCAAAACCACAATGAGGTACCACTTCACACCAGTCAGAATGGCTGCGATCCAAAAATCTGCAAGCAATAAATGCTGGAGAGGGTATGGAGAAAAGGAACCCTCCTACACTGTTGGTGGGAATGCAAACTAGTACAGCCACTATGGAGAACAGTGTGGAGATTCCTTAAAAATTGCAAATAGAACTACCTTATGACCCAGCAATCCCCCTGCTGGGCATACACACTGAGGAAACCAGAATGAAAAGAGACACATGTACCCCAATGTTCATCGCAGCACTGTTTATAATAGCCAGGACATGGAAACAACCTAGATGTCCATCAGCAGATGAATGGATAAGCAAGCTGTGGTACATATACACAATGGAGTATTACTCAGCCGTTAAAAGAATTCATTTGAATCAGTTCTGATGAGATGGATGAAACTGGAGCCGATTATACAGAGTGAAGTAAGCCAGAAAGAAAACACCAATACAGTATACTAACACATATATATGGAATTTAGGAAGATGGCAATGACGACCCTGTATGCAAGACAGGGAAAGAGACACAGATGTGTATAACGGACTTTTGGACTCAGAGGGAGAGGGAGAGGGTGGGATGATTTGGGAGAATGACATTCTAACATGTATACTATCATGTAAGAATTGAATTGCCAGTCTATGTCTGACGCAGGATACAGCATGCTTGGGCTGGTGCCTGGGGATGACCCAGAGAGATGTTATGGGGAGGGACATGGGAGGGGGGTTTATGTTTGGGAACGCATGTAAGAATTAAAGATTTTAAAATTTAAAAATAAAAAAACTAAATAAATAAATAAATAAATAAATAAACAAACATAGAACTGCAAAGAGAATGTCCAGATATAAAGGTTGTGTGTGCCCCACAACCTGACTCTGGGTAGAAAAATGACCAAATGACATTTAATTTTTCAACTTGAGCTAGAATATCTATATCTATATTCAAGATTCACAGCCAAGGCTGCACTTCCATACCCTTATTTTTCATTCCAAAATGGCATCTCTGTAGTTCTTGAAGAAGATTGTGAAGTTGCTCAGTCATGTCCAACTCTTCGTGACCTCACAGACTGTAGCTTACCAGGCTCCCCTGTCCATGGGATTTTCCAGGCAAGAGTACTAGAGTGGGTTGCCATTTCCTTCTCCAGGGGAACTTCCCGACCTAGGGATAGAACCCAGGTCTCCCACATTGTAGGCAGATGCTTTATGGTCTGAGCCACCAGGGAAGCCCATTAGTTCTTGGCCTTTGCCAAAATGTATTCTTTGTTAAATGGATATGTATATTTTGGAAAATTAAGAGAGATTTGATACACTTGAATGTGAGATGAGGCAGTTCCACATTGAGCCTTTCAAAGCTGAAAGAATTATGGATGAAAGAGAAAATTTAAAAAAGTTAAATGGAGAAAAAGAACAAGAGCCATAAATGCTACTTCCTAATTGTCATATTATATAGCCCCATACTCCATCTCTTTCTGTCTCCTGAAGAAGTAAAGTTAAACTTGTTCTATCTTATATTAGCAAAATTATGATTTAAATCCAATGAAACTGTTTTTTTGAAAACTTAAAATACTTTTTCAAATATGTAATGATTGAAAGAAAAGGAAATTAAGAAAGAACTGAAAAATTCTATTTCTTAGACTCCTGAATTTCTTCTTATTCAATAGTCATTTTAGTTCCTTATACAGGAACAGGCAAAACTGTAGATGCTTTTGGAAACAACTGAAAAGGTTTTAGGCAGAAAAAATTATTTAACAGGTTTGATAGGTAACAAACTTTTAAACCACAATACTTTTGTTGTTATTGTTGTTTTTAAATGTTTGTGTGTGTGTGGTAAAAATTACATAATGTAAAATATATAATTTTAACCATATTTATATTGCCCTAACTTCTTATTTTACTCATCAGATTATAAAATATTTAGATAATATTTTAGGATGAAGAAAACCCTTACTATGGCAGGCTTTCCTATCATAGTAAATATCCCTCATTGATGGGAATAAAATGCCATGAACTCTCATGTACTGGCAGAGAACAGTAAGAAAACAAATATTTTCTAGCTAAAATAAGAAAAATATTCTATTTTCACAATAATATATTAATTCCAAAGACTGTTGCATACTAGTCTTTAGAAGATATCACAAATTAGAAGCAAGACCAACCATTTCTAAAATTCTTAATTGAGTATTTCCAATGACTTCATGCTATGCTAAAGGGAGAGATTTGTTTTTCCTAGCACAGAATATACTGATTACACTTTATCGCCCTCAAGTCACTGAAGCAATAATATACTTTGAGATACTGTAGAAGTCTGAAAAAGTCAGTTTGTCTTCATGGTACAATCTACCATACTAATGGAAAACAATTTATACACTTGCAACATTCTAACTTATTATCCCACTAGTAAGTTGGTAAACGTTTAATGTTAATAAAATCTTGTCCTCTTGACTTTCAATAGTCATAGAAACCTTCTATTAAAGAGTAATGCCTTCTGAGTATGGTTCTTATTAGTCTTATTTATTACAAAAACTATTTAAATATGAAAGAGGCTTTAACAGAATGTGCAATTAATTAACATGAATAAATGTGAAAATAATAGTTCAACCAGATGTCATGTAAAAAGTTTCCCTGGTGGTCTTCCTGGAAATATTTTTAAGTTGGATAACACTCTAGGTGCTTTTATTTATACTGATATAGTTAAATATTTTTCATTGTTAATTCACCTAGCTTCTGTTGAATTCCCTTGATTAGCTTAAGAAAGGCAGAACGTTGGGGGAATCTAATATAATATTTTTCATTAAAAGAAAAAAAAATGATTAGGAAGGAGCAGTGTTTCTAATCAAAAGATCAATCATATCTTCAAATTCAAGACTTCTAAAAAGTTATTTTTTGAACTTGAGCAGGACATAAGATGCTATAGCACCAAGAGCCATTAGGTTTTCTTCTTTTCTCTGTTATTTCAAAATCTTACTGAAGAATAATCAACTTCATTAACTCACCTCCCTCAAAACAACACCCAACTAAAACAATTCCAATTTTTAAATATTTAATTTTTGTGAGCAGTTTTATACCTTCTAGAAGTTAGAAACTTCTACATTAAAAACTGTCAGGAATCACACATCAAGACCACAGTGAAATAACATTTCATGCCAGTTAGCGCGGCTATTATCAAAAGAGACAAGTGATAAGTTGTAGCAAGGATGTGTTGGTAGGAATGTAAACTGATTTAACTGCTATAGAAAACACTACAGAAGCACCTCAAGAAGTTAAAGATAAAACTCTCATGATTTAGAAAATCATTTCTGGGTACATATCTAAAGGAAAAGAAATCATTATCTCAAAGAAATAACTGCACTCCCTTGTTTATTGCAACATTATTCAAAATATCCTTAATAACAACCTAAGTTTCCATTGACAGATGAATGAATAAAGAAAATGTGGCATATTATTCAGCCTTGAAAAAGAAGGAAATCCTGTCATCTGTTATAGCATGGATGAAGGAGGAGAGCATTAAGTGAAATAAGTCAGAGAAAGACAAATACTGTTTGGCATTACTTATATGTGGAAACCTCTCCTCCCCTCAAAAAAAGAAAACTGAACTCATAGAAGAGCAGCAGAATGGCTTGAGGATAGGAGAAATGTTGAGAAGTTGGTAAAATGGCACAAACTTTCAGTTATAAGATGAAAAAGTTCTTAGTATCTAATGCATAATGTGGTCATTATAGTTGATAATACTGTATTAACATCATTGAAATTTGTTAAGATCTTAAGCATTCACAATTTTAAAAAGGTAAATATATAAGGTGATTGATGTGTTAATTCAATTGTGGTTATCCGTTCACAATATATATATGTATCAAATTCCACATTGTACCCTTTAAACATATTATAATTTTATTTGTCAATTATACATTAATAAAACTAAAGAACATTGTCAAACTTCCTTCTTCACTGATTTGCTATGATTCTGTGGTCCATTATTGTAATCAATAACTCTCCTGTCAAAAGTCTGCAGCCTCCTACCTTTCTGCTTTTATTCCTACCCTCACGCCCCATTCAGTTCTTAAGGATCCCATGAAACCAGTTCCCTGGTCAAGTCTTTTGAAAAAAGTGACACAATAGAACTGATTATTGAGTCTGAATTTACAGAGAAAGCAACATCAGAGGAGCCTTCTAAACTGCCTGTGTAGACAGCTCTTTACTGTCACTGTGTCAAATATCCTCCATTGTTCTCCTAACTATAGCCCCTGAACATATCCTCTGACTATAGATTGGGCTTCCCTGGTGGCTCAGACTATAGATTATCTCACCTAATATTTTGTAGGAAATTGAAGCCATTAGACAGGAGCCATTAGCCATTCTCATTGACCTAACACAGTATACACTGCCACTTTTGGGCTGCCCCAGAAGGGCTCTTCTTCCTATTGCTTTCACTTCCTTCTTCCAGCAGTACTTTAATTCCTGTTGCTGCTGCTGCTAAGTCGCTTCAGTCATGTCTGACTCTGTGCGACCCCATAGACAGCAGCCCACCAGGCTCCCCCGTTCCTGGGATTCTCCAGGCAAGAACACTGGAGTGGGCTGCCATTTCCTTCTCCAATGCATGAAAGTGAAAAGTGAAAGTGAAGTTGCTCAGTCGTGTCTGACTCTTAGCGACCCCATGGACTGTAGCCCACCAGGCTCCTCCATCCATGGGATTTTCCAGGCAGGAGTACTGGAGTGGGGTGCCATCGCCTTCTCTGACTTTAATTCCTAATAAATGGAATATTGCCTTCCGTATCAGTAAACACAGGATGTCACAGTCATCAGTGATTGCGGTCACAGTCTATAGTAAACTAGTGACCCCTGAAGGAACTCAGGAAGGAAAAGAATACCTGCCTTCTAGCAGCCATCAGACTGCAGCCACTCGCTCCAGAGATCCCTGAGGAAACTCAGGATGTGCAAACGCAGGATACTGTTCCCAGATAGCTGAGGTGCATGCTAAAAAGAATCATTTCTGTGAGTCCAGACTCTTGCATCATCCCATAAATAGAAAAGCACTAAATTCCTTAGCTTGAGATTTCTATTAATGGTTCTCTTTAATTAAAAGTAATCTTTTGCTCACATTACCTGCCCTTTGGTGCAAAGCTCCTACATATCAATTAGCTACGCCTCCTCCCCCCTCGCTCTCTCAGAGTTACTTGGGATGCTGCCTCCTGGGTTTAAAGTCCTAAAAATTCCTGCCAAATAAAACATAACTCTCAACTTTTATGTTGTGAGTATGTTTTTTTAGTTGACATTCCCAACCCCTTCTGTCCTCAGAAAACCATCTTAGCATCAACTCTTTTTCTCAAACATTCGCAATTCCATCCTTCCTATAAGTTTGTAAACATGCTTAAGCCTCTACCATTTTTAATAATTCTCATTACCATCATGCTGCTTAGCTACTACAGTTCATTTTATACACAAATTTCCTCTAAGAATCTTTCAGTAATAATTACTAAATATCACAATCATATTATCAAAAAGTTATTTGGACTTAAGTAATTGTTCAGCAATGTTTTTTCTTATAAGGAGAAAAAGATTCTTAATAACTGATTTTTCATTGCTCTGAATATATGTATCTACATTTTTTTTCCTAGAAAGGGAGTATAGATCATTTTAACTAAACTCTTCTGACTCTACAAAATGTCCAACTCCAACTGGCATCAAATAATTGGAATTTATTGACTCACAGAAATGAACACTCAGGGAGATAGCTTTTGTTTCAGGCATGGCTGTATCCAGAACTTAAATAATATCATCAATACTCTACCTTTCTCCATTTTTCTTCTTTACTTCCCCTGGTGTTTTGTTTTGTGTTATGCTATTCCTACAGATATTTGCCTTATGGTGTCCCCTGGCATCACAGGGGAATAATCCTATTCATGCCAGCAAAAGACCTATGTGGATGCTAAATTCCTGACTGGGATTATGAGATCATATCAGAATCAATCTCTGTAACCTGACAGAGGGAATTTAAGATTGGCACCATCTTTAATATTTTGTTAAACTCTGTCAAGAAAATTAAAATTTAGAAGCAAATAATAATTTTATGATAATAATTCAATGACAAGTGGTTAATAATAATTGATAGATCAAAAATATTTAAAGATCTGCAGGCAACAGTTATTTTACAGGTGACTTTCATATAACTTTGAAAAATAAATAATTCTGATATTATTCAAATACTAAATTTTATCATGAATCCAATAAAACCAATACAACAAAATGGATTAAAACAAAATAATAGACTAACTTTACTTATGAATATAGCCTAGGTCCAGCATTACAAATACAAAAATGCAAGACCGGTCTGATATAAGAAATCTATCAAAATAAAGGAAATGATCATATCATTATGTCAGTATACTCAGAAAACCAATTAAGTACACATAAATAGTGTTTTATAATAAAACAAAGCATAAGAGCAACATAAGAAATTATTTTTTCTATTAAAAATCTATTTTAGTAAGCACCTTCTTCACTCATACATTTGAACACCCTTCCCCAATGTAGAGAATGCCTCATCTTATTAATTCATACTTCCTCAAGGTACAAGCTGAATACTTTCTAAGCTGTACTTACAAAGTATTATTTTGCAAAATATATACATAATTTCTACAAAGCAATAAGGGACTTAATTAGAAGTGTTCATGGGTTGCTTTGTGTGTATGTGTTCTATAGTGGCGACTATCTTATTTTAGTCACTAAACCCCAATCTTTTTAAAATTCACTTTAAATGTTTTGACAAATTTAACAGCAAAATTCTGAAAAGCAATTATCTTTCAATAAAAAATAAATTAATTTTAAAGATGTTTGTGGAATTTATTATTTTATCAGTTTTTTAATGGGTCATCATTTCAAGCTTTGGTGTTCTATAAGCTCAGGTTGAAGACTTTTAACTACTTTCTAATTTCCTGAACAAACTATTTGAAGACCCTGACCTGAATGCATTTCAAAAATCTAATTATTTATTACCCAAGTGTATCTCTGAGTCTTGTGTTTCCTCTCTGTGATATATAGTAGAAGATCAAAATAAAAGAGCTCATCTGTGATTCCCAAGCAAGAGCCTTCTTTCCTCTTTACGTATTTTCATTTTCTGAATACAGTTGAAACAAGAAAAATATAACAAAAAGAGTCCCTAGAGTTCTTCTTTAAACAACGGGTTATTCTGTGTTGCCTTTCTGATTATATGTATATATCCTCATGCCACTCTTTTGAAATCACTTTTATTGGAAGTATCCTTATTCATTTTGTATGGAGTTTTTATTCACACAGATATATTAAGTCACTTATCCAGATACCTAAAGGGAGAGTACAATGCTTGGCCCCCTCTGCTGCAGTGTCCCAGATTTCAGGTAATAATTTTGAAGAGAAGGTCAGTTTAGATGGATTAAAGAAAGTTCATACTCTATCAAATACCCACACATTTAAGAATTATTGAAAGAATATTTCAAGTATAGTCCAGTTCCAGTGCTCATTCTTTAATTGAAAAGCATTGACTGTGTAGTTATATAATTTGCTGGGCAGTAGGTACTAAAAAAGGAAAGGAAAGCACAGAAGTATTTTCTGTAAGTCTGGATCCCTAGAGTTTCAAGAGGTGGCTGCCCAAGTTATTCTAACCATGGGGAAGGAAATGTGCCTAAAGCCTCAGAGAAAATTAGACTCCAGAACATGGGAGACAAGTGTGTTTTTCTATCATTTATGCAGCTTTCTGTCTTTTGCAGACTGATCTCATTTCTTTCTATTTCAGACTAAATAGAAAGTCTGGGTCATGGAAGTTCAGTTCAGTCACTCAGTCGTGTCTGACTCCATGCCAGGCCTCCCTGTCCATCATCAACTCCCAGAGTTTACTCAAGCTCATGTTTATTCAGTTGGTGATGCCATCCAACCATCTCATCCTCTGTCATCCCCTTCTTCCTTGCGCCTTCAATCTTTCCCAGCATTACGGTCTTTTCAAATGAGTCAGTTCTTCACATCAGGTGGCCAAAATATTGGAGTTTCAGCTTCAGCTGAAAACTTCAGCTTAGCTTCCAGTGAATATTCAGGACTGATCTTCTTTAGGATGGACTGGTTGAATCTCCTTGCAGTCCAAGGGATTCTCAAGAGTCTTCTCCAACACCACAGTTCAAAAGCATCAATTATTCGGTGCTCAGCTTTCTTCACAGTTCAACTCTCACATCCATACATGACCACTGGAAAAATCATATCCTTGACTAGATGGACCTTCGTTAGCAAAGTAATGTCTTTGCTTTTTAATATGCTGTCTAGTTTGGTTATAACTTTTCTTCCAAGGAGCAAGGAGCACGTGTCATTTAATTTCCTGGCTGCAGTCACCATCTGCAGTGATTTCAGAGTCCCCCAAAATAAACTCAGCCACTGTTTCCACTGTTTCACCATCTATTTGCCATGATGTGGTGGGACTAGATGCCATGATCTTAGTTTTCTGAATGTTGAGTTTTAAACCAACTTTTTCACTCTCCTCTTTCACTTTCATCAAGAGGCTCTTTAGTTCTTTTTCGCTTTCTGCCATAAGGGTGGTGTCATCTGCATATCTGAGGTTATTGATATTTCTGCTGGCAATCTTGATTCTAGCTTGTGCTTTATCCAGTCCAAGGTGGATGGATCCAGCCAAGCTGGATCAGTCATGGAAAGCACTCCTCTAAAGCTTCATATTTCTCTCTGCAGAGAAGGATGGGTGAAATTTTTTTAGGGCTACGTCATGAAAAGCACTTCTCTAAAGCCTCATATTTCCACCTGCAGAGAAGCTAAGACTTAACCCTTCCATTTCCAAGTTTAACTCTCTGGAAAATCTCTGCCCTCCCTAGGTTAGCTCAACCTCTCTTCCCCATTCTAATCACCTTCTGCCAGGATGTATTGGTCTTTGATTGACCCAGCATGGGACATGTCCCAGCTCTGATAAATTAGACAGAGAGCAAATGGAGTTTGTTAGCAAACTGCAGGAATGACAAACAGGATTTCATGATTAGGAGGGGAAAAGAAGCATTTCTCAGAAGGATGCACTTGGAAGGTAAATATATGTGTGTGACTGTATTGTATATATGTGTGTGTGTGTGTGTGTGTGTGTGTGTGTACATACACATCATCTCTTCTGCAAACTTGAAAAATTTTATTTAAATAAATTGCAAATATTTATACTATTAGATAAGCACATTTCCTTTGTTAAAATGTGGTCCTGTCGTGTATTTTAAATTGGAAAATGAGCAAAACGGACCTGAAATTGAGAATAAGAAAGCTGTGATCTAATGAGATAGAAATCAGGATACAAGCTAGTGCCTGAATTTGCCATTTACTGATTATTGCTGGGAATAATGTTTTATGGGAAGGACTCTCCTCTGATACTACAGTTTCATTTCTATATTTCTTAGATAATCATGCCTTTGTCTGAGTCCTTTGATCCCTACATCACATGAAATGACCCTACAGAGACATTCTTAACTTTAAAAATACTTAAGTCAGAGATGGCAATTTAAAATTTAACATTCCTATCAAAGATTTATTTATGCACTGAAATTTCCTGACTAAGCTAGTCTTTATAGTATTTTGAAATCTTGATAACTAGGAATTTGGATAATGTTATAATATGAGAGGATTTTCTCTTTCTCTACAAGTGGAATCTTGAATACCCATTTAGGAACAGCATACTTTTTAGTTCAAGGCAGGGGTACTATTAATAGGCTATTTGGCTTTACCAAAGTTGCACCTGCAATTAGCCAGAGAGGCTAAACTTTATTAAATTTTTACTATATGCTAGGCAGAATGTTAAAAATTGTTATGTGTTGTAACTCGTTTAGTCCTCGAAACAAACCAAGGAGGCAGATCCTGTTATTGCCATCAATCTATAAATGCAGAAACCATGGTTTAAGAGAGGCTAGTTAACTTGCTCCCAACTAAGGAATTTAACTATCTCAGCTAAGATGAAACTAGTAGCCAAATGCTAATATTTAACTCACCATGGGGATTAAAGCCTCCAATGATGTCACAGTACACTCACTCTACACCACACTGGGATCTCTATCATGACCTTGAGGTCTGGCTGAGCCCTCCCCTCTATCCTCATTCTTAGTGTACCTCAGCCACTCATCAACTTTCTGTTTCTCAAACTTGCTAAACTCTCACAAACCAGGATTTTGTGTTATTACTGTTTCCTCAAAATTTTTTCACTAGGATTCTAAGACCACGACAAAAGTAACTTCTAACTGCCTCCAACCCATCACCACAAGTGATGTTAAACTCCAGGACAGCTTAGTTTCACTTCCTTCATAGCACAAAACACAATCTATAATATCTTATTGACTGATGTGTTTAGTTCTTAATTATCTGTGTTTGAAAACATATTTAGGCAAGAGGTATCAAACAAACAATAACTTGCTTGTTTTTAGGAAAACAAACTCAATAAAAGTTAACATTTATCAAACAATAAGTATGTTTCTTCTTGTTTTATGTCTATTATCTCATTTAACTCTGTGCCACTAGCAGGCATATTATCTTAATCTTCAGATGATGATATTGAAACTTTGTGAGTAGAAATACTTTCCAAAGTCATTCAAATAAAAGGTGGTTAAAATTGAGTTTATTCAATTTGAGCATCTATGCTTTCAAGCACAATGTTAAATACTGGAAAAAAATACTATAAAACAGATGCATAGTGATTGTTTTCAATAGTGTGAAGATCTTAGCATAGAGATCCAAATACAACACAATCACAAAATAGAATATTGTATAGTCATGAAAATCATTATATAAACATTATAGAAAAACACTCAAAATGCTTATTGAATGTTAAAGTTCAAAAAGTATAAAATCATGTGATCAAATACATAAATAAAAAAATTAATTGTGCATTAAAAATATTGAAGGGAAGGAATCAGTGACTGTCTTTGGATGACTAGACTAGGCATAATATCTTTTTTTCTACTTTAAAAAATGTTCTACCTATCCTTGCTGCTGCTGCTGCTGCTAAGTCGCTTCAGTCGTGTCCGACCCTGTGCAACCCCATAGACGGCAGCCCATCAGGCTCCCCTGTCCCTGGGATTCTCCAGGCAAGAACACTGGAGTGGGTTGCCATTTCCTTCTCCTTAATGAGCTTCAAATACACTTCTGCAATAGCGTTGACTTTTCATTTCATATACACAGTCTCATAAGAGACATTTAGACTCTAACTGTATGAGTCCTCCTGGGGGAAAGAATTGCCCTTTAAACACTCTGTACCCCTTCATAGTCTGTCTACTCAATTGAATTCTTCTGGATAAAGAGGCTTGAAGAACTTTTCTTGTTACCTTGTTCAGGGTCATTATGGCAGGAAAGCCTGGAACTTATGTGTTTCCTTCTTTCATTAGAGCAGACACATGATAAATAGGCCAACCCTGGAAATTCCCCTTCTTTTGTCTTCTGTCTACTGGATACTGGTAAGTCAATGCTGGTTTTGTTGATGTAGGAAAGTGCCTGACTGTCCAATCATTCTCAGTGAAACCCAGTTATCAGCTTGGAGCACGGGACTTGATTCAGTTATCTCAGAGGTCTTTTCTCCTGGGCACAAACTCAACTCTGCTTCAACAACTGTCTGCAGCCTTCTAAGTGTCTCTAAGAGTTTTGTTCCTCACAATGGAAATTTTTCTAGACTAGTTAGGCACAATTTGCTCTTTTCTCAATTACACATTCTTGGATGACTTGGCAATTAATCTCGTTCACATGACGGTTAATGGAGAGATCCTCAGTCACAATGTGGATTTTTAAATGGCAAATCACAAAATTTAGAAGATCACAGATAGACCTCTTCAGGACTATAATATATTTAGTCTGTAGGTTTATTTCTTGTCTATTAATTTGCTCTCTATTCTCAATTCAGGGCAACTAAATCTAGCATAACAGTTCATTTAGAAAAATGTAAGGATAACTTTCTTTCAAATGAAATGTTTCTTTTTAGTAATATACTAACACTTATGATTGCATTCACTCTCCTTGCAAAGAGATCAATGACTAGAAGTTATTTATAAATTGACAATGACCTTAGGCAAACATTTGGGTTTTAGGGACATTGTTTCTACATCATAAAATATTCATATAACACAACAGTGTACATAGTTGGGTAGAATGTAATAAAAATAGTATCAAGCTACAGTCATTATTCCAAATGTCATAGTTAGTTATCTTGGTCTCTCAGTTGTGTCCAACTCTTTGAAACCCCATGGACTGCAGCACGCCAGGCTTCCCTGTCCATCATCAATTTCTGGAGCCTACTCAAACTCCTGTCAATCGTGTCGGTGATGCCATCCAACCATCTCATCCACTATCGTTCCCTTCTCTTCCTGCCTTCAATCTTTCCCAGCATCAGAGTCTTTTCCAAAGTTGGTTCTTCGCATCAGGTGGCCAAAGTATTGGAGCTTCAGCTTCAGCATCAGTCCTTCCAAAGAATATTCAGAACTGATTTCCTTTAGGGTGGACTGGTTGGATCTCCTTTCAGTCCAAGGGACTCTCAAGAATCTTCTCCAACACCACACGTCAAAAGCATCAGTTCTTTGGTGCTCAGCCTTCTTTATGGCCCAACTCTCACATCCATACATGACTACTTACATACATGTCATACTTATATAATACATCAAAAGTCACAGGATGGGGTATGTTGCTGTGACTTTAAAAAGATAAAGCTCATAGTATCTTCCTAATCACCCAGCCCAGTCATTATAACTATCCAACAATAACTATGAAGGTTAAATGAAAAGGTATACACAAAAGAATTAATTATGTTATCTGGTAAAAAATAGCTGATATTTAAGATTCTCTTGAATACCAATATTCAAGCGCTTAGTGAGTTGGCACAAAAGGCAGTAGGACTCCTATTAAAACCAAACTAAGTGTATCCTCAACCCAAATTACTAGTAAAACCCCAAATGCTGACAAGAATGACCAGACTTGAGTTAAAAGAAGTTAAAAGAAATAGCCACCTTATCTGACTGTGTAAGAATTATCTTAGTTCTACAGATTGTATGCAACCATGTGATCAGACTGTGGTAAACTGAATAATAGCTGCCCAGGATGGCTACCTCCTAATCCTCAGGCATGCATAAGTCAACTTAACACAAAGGAGACTTTGCAGATATGTTAAAGTAAACATCTCCAGGGGAGATGATCCTGGATTATCAGGAGATGGGGACAATGAAGTCATAAGTGTTCTCATAAAGAGAATGAAAAATTAGAAAAACAGAATACAATGTAAGATGAAAGCTAGAGATTAGAATGATGACTTTCTCAGCTGTCCAATAAATATTAGTGGATAGTCTATTAAGAGAAATACACAGTATTAGTATTATTAGTCCTAAATCGGAGAAGGCAATGGCAAGCCACTCCAGTACTCTCACCTGGAAAATCCCATGGACGGAGGAGCCTGGTAGGCTGCAGTCCATGGGGTTGCAAAGAGTCAGACACGACTGAAGCGATTTAGCAGCAGCAGCAGCAGCAACTTAGTTAAATCATTTGACTGCAAGGGCAGTATTTTAAGTTTTTCACGGTCTTCCTCCTTCTCGAAATGAACAATTCTCTATTTTTTTCACTTCCCATAAATCATAATGTATAGGGTGGTCTACATATACTTTCCTTATCACTTATTCACTGTCCCACCTTATTCACTGCCAACTTTCCTTTACAATAATCATATGAAGAGTATGAAACTTCTTCTGTGAGTCCCACTGGGATGAAATGTAAGAGGTATTTGTTGATTGATCATTTGTGCTGCTGACATTTCAGTTCAATTTACATTTAAGATAGGTCTCTACTTTTCTACTGCTTCCATCCTGCATTCCTGGATGAACATTTTGAAGAGGATGAAACATAGACATGAGATCCTAGACTGAGGATTCAGTCTTACACAGCTTTATGCTCTCTGAGACTAGCACAGCATCTGACAAAACGCCCCAAATTTGACCTCTCTTATGATGGTAAAGGGGCTTCCCTAGTGGTTCAGATGATAAAAAAATCTGTTGTAATAAGGAGATCCAGGTTCAATTGCTGGGTTGGGAAGATTCCCTGGAGAAGGGAATGGAACCGACTCCAATATTCTTGCTGGGAGAACCCCATGGGGTCACAAATCAGACACAGCTGAGCAACTTACACTACTACTACTACTATCATGATAAAAGAGGGCTTCCCCAGGTGGTGCAGTGGTGAAGAATCTGCCTCCCAATGCAGGAGACCCAAGAGATGCAGGTCTGATCCTGTGTTAGGAAGATCCCCTGGAGTAGGAAATGGCAACCCACTCCAGTATTCTTGCCTGAAAAATTCCATGGACAGAATAGCCTGACAGGCTACAATTCACTGTGTTACAAAGAGTCAGAAATGACTAAGTATCCACAACGACATGATGATAAAGAGTAGAGAAAGTTGCTTAGTCTGACTAGCACTTCTGAATATTTGTTTCCAGTGGGGAGGAATGTGTCTTTTGAGTATAAGTGATATTTATTGCTAGTAATTACAAAGCATTTACTTTCATGTCCAACAGTGTACCAAGTATTGTGTAAATAGATTATCTCCTCACAAAATCCATGTGAAATAAAATTTTATTATTATATTAAATGTGAGGATGTATCTGAGGAAGTTAAAGTATATTACCTAAGATCAGAAATGAGTAAGAGTAAAGTAAACATTCAAAAGAAGTATGTCATTAGTCTATCTTAAGTTCTAATTATAGCAACTTTCTTCAGATGCCATAAATGCACTATTTCATAACTGAATCCTTAGAATATCAGCAAGTAGAAAAAGAACATAAAAATTTGAATATATATATATATATACAACTGCATGCATATATTTAAATTATTATTAATTCTACTTATGGCTCAGACAGTAAAGCGTCTGTCTACAATGCGGGAGACCTGGGTTCAATCCCTGGGTCGGGAAGATCCGCTGGAGAAGGAAATGGCAATCCACTCAGTGCTATTGCCTGGAAAATCCCATGGACAGAGGAGCCTGATAGGTTACAGTCCATGGGGTCGCAAAGAGTCGGACATGACTGAGCGACTTCACTTCACTTCACTACTTACCTCAGTTAACCTGAGAAACTGAGTTGATTTATGTCCACTCAATAGGAAATAATAGGTGAACAATTATCTCAAATTATTTTATTTACCAATTCAACAGATATTTATTTGAATGCCTAATATATTCTGGGATCTTCTCTAGGTACAAGGAAGCAAAAATTACAAGCTATAAACTTGCCCTCAAGAGGCTTATGAGCATGGAAAGACGAAAGTTAATGTATAAGTAAGAAATTATGGACTGATTGTTCCTATCTGACTGGAGCACAGAGAGAAATGACTAACTTTTGCAGGGTGGAAGGTGAGTTGAAGTCAGGAAAGCTGTCACAAATAAGACTCCCTTCAACTGTCTGAGGGGCAAATAGGAAATAGGTGGATAAAGTAGTACCTACAGAATACATTCTGGCAGGCAGTCAACATAGACAAAGGCATGGAAGCCTATTATAATACAGTATATATAACAATATGGCATTCATTTCAATATTGCTTATAGCAAGAGTATTTTGGAGGGATAGAAATGGGGAAGTGACGCGTTCCAATAGGAGGTAGGGGACAAAAGGCAAGAAGCTGCTAAGAAAGTAACCATGAGTGCCAACCACTTCTTGTCAAGAAGTTCAAATGCTCTTCTGTGTAGAATGAAGACCCATGGAAGGATTGTCAAGCGGAAGGTGGACAGGATTGTATTTTCTGGATCAGTAGTTCAGAAATAATCCTCTGGCCAACAGTGTTAAGGGTGGACTAGAAGAGCCCAGAGGTTGGAAGATAAGTTCATCAGAAGGCTATTATGGAGGTCAAGTCTGGACTTGGTGTTAAGTTAGGTGAAGGAAGCTGGGATGAAGGTGACGGCACTTTTGATAGGTATAGGAGGCAGAACTGCTGGATTGAGCAACTAACTAGATGCAGTGGAATTCTGAGGAAACCAAGATTCCTGACCTGGGTAATAGTCAACATTTAGTATAGACAGGAAGAGGAGATTAAGCATAAGGGAGAGAGATGACACATACTTAGGTGTTTAGCTCAGGTGTTTGCGAGACATCCCCATAGAGATGAACTAGAGGCGGAAGGAAAAATATTAATGATAAATATCATCATTAATGTGGCATTGTTCTCAGCATTGCACATATATTAGCCCTTTTGATCATTATGTAATCTAAGAAGAGGGAAGTGAATTGTAGAAGTAATTAACTCACAGACGCTCACCCAGCTGGTACAAGGCAAAACGAAGACCATCTTGTTCCAAAGCTTACATTTTACTCAAAGACTTTTGGAGATTATTGAACCTTTTATGTAGGAGGTGTTATATTTAGATGGCTTTTAAGGAAGACTATTGCTAGCTGGGCAATATTGGGAGGAGCAGAATCATTTCTTCAACTAAAAAGTTAACACAACTACTAACTGGCAGGGATTATTTGTGATCGGTGTTGTGCCACTTGGCACAATGGAGCAAACAGAATTTAATATGGAGCCAAACACAGACCGTAGCACAAAGTCTACATGTAATACATCTTGGTCTCTCCCATTTCTGATTTCCTTTCCTCTTGCTTTATTAAAAAAAAAAATTGCTGCATTATCCACAGTTGTACTGCCTTGCAGAAATAAGCGTGGGTCTAGGGAGAGAGCATGAGCAGTTTTGGATATGTACATCTCAGAATTAAATACTCAGGTGGCAGTTAAATCTTTGAACACAGACAAGTTGAAATTCATGCTCTCTGATGTGTCCTTTCCCCTGATATCAATACACACATGGAGGTTCATAAGTATAGTCTCGGCATATTTGGATAGGGCAAATGAATTTGGTCAAAAGAGGATTATTTGACCTGAAAAGAACCTGTAAGTTCTGAGGGGTAATTTTGGCTTTTCTCAGTGGACTACAGTCTTCCTTTTGTTCTTTGATTTTTGTCAGACTTACCTATTCCTTGTTCTGCATCCTCATGATAAGTCTGATTTTAAAACTTTAAAATGTTTGTTTTAAATAAAAGAAAAATATTTATTTAGCAGCAATGTTGTAGCACACTGCAGATTACATAGAGTATTATAGTAAAAATACTAATCAGAAGTGTGGAAAGTAAAATCCATTAAGACACTTTTCTGGTGAATCATTTTATAGTGATAATATCAGTATAAAATTATGTTATACCATAAAGGACCTTTCTCAAGCTTGTACTAAATTTTCTGGTTTATGATCTTTAAACAATTAAAAAGCTATGAAGGTAGAAACCTGATGACAGTAATTATTAAGATATAACTGAAAGCATTAACCTCTACCATACCTAAGCAGTTTCAAAATGTCCCCATATTTCAACACATTTTACTTGCAGATCTTCAATATAAAAGTTGTTTTTCTAATAAATATAAGGAAATCATCTTACTACCAGTTATAAGGGCAAGTAAGCATCTGGAAAAATGTAATCAATGAAATGGGATGTTATGTTAATGTTGTTTTGATGTTACCAAGCCTGAAAATTGACCTCTCCCCAGAAAGTATGCAACACTTCTCTCCTTTCCTGGGACAGAGTATGCCTCAGTTTCCTCCTCCACCTCTACATTTAGGCTAGATCACCATCTAGATGGATTTTCATAAAGATGTACTTTACTGCTCATCTGTGCATTTCTTTATGTTGGATGTCAGGATGCCTTAGCCTAATCTCTAAGCAGAATTTTCTCTTAAGTCAGGCACTAAACTCTTCAATCTGGGGAGGGAACTGAGAAGCTTTCGGTTGGTAATGTAATAGCACAGGATTAAACTATAGAATCAGTATTTCATTCACTCACTTGAAAATAAAATAATCCCCACTTGCTCCTACTTCAAGTCCACTCCAAAGACACACTCCCACCACTGCTCCTCTCAATGGCTATTTATCATCTGACTCCTCCCTCCTCTAACAAGACCCATCTCTCTCCATCTCTCACAGCCCCTCAACGTCCTACTATTAACCTGGACATTCATGAAGCCAAGGATAATATAAATTTTATTTCTACTTCTCTGTATCCAGAAATAAATATTTTTTCATTAATTAATAATTTTTAAAAGCTAAATGAAGAGAGTCTGTTTTGCATCCTAAGTCCTTGATGGAGCTGTGGTCCTCGCTCTGAACCCCTGCCACCAGGCAGGACTGTACAATCTGCCCCATGGCCTCCTTTTCTCTTTAATCTTTGCCCTTACTGCCCTCTGCTTAGATGTCTAGTTGGTTTCAGGAAATTAGGTCTATCTGGTCAAATTCAAGCCCACTCTGAGAGATAATTAACCTTCTACCTCATCCCATTTAAAGGAAAGTAATTCATTGATTGCTTCTGAAACTTGAGCGCTGTTATGCTTTTCCTGCAATGGTTCCTTCCTGTCTATTTGAGTGTTATAACAACAAGACTGCTCTACACAAAGGACACATCAGGCTTACAAATGGGAGGTGTTTTATTTGCTGTATTAGTGGGCTTCTAGTCTTGTCATCAGTTCAGTTCAGTCGCTCAGTCATGTCTGACTCTTCGTGACCCCATGAATCGCAGCACGCCAGGCCTCCCTGTCCATCACCAACTCCTGGAGTTCACTCAGACTCACGTCCATCGAGTCGGTGATGCCATCCAGCCATCTCATGCTCTGTCGTCCCCTTCTCCTCCTGGCCCCAATCCCTCCCAGCATCAGAGTCTTTTCGAATGAGTCAACTCTTTGCATGAGGTGGCCAAAGTACTGGAGTTTCAGTGTTAGCACCATTCCTTCCAAAGAACACCCAGGACTGATCTTCTTTAGAATGGGCTGGTTGGATCTCCTTGCAGTCCAAGGGACTCTCCAACACTGCTGTTTTGTCATAGTCTCCTCCTAATCTTATGCCTACTTTCCCCGTGACAAAGAAGATACACACTGTCTATTTTCCTCAAGACCCTATGATCACTCTTTTGACTTTACTTCCAAATTGTGCCACTATCTCTACTTTACTCCTTATTTAAATTGGCATCAGCACTTCCCTTATAGCTAAACAACCAACACGCCTGTCCCTGGGCTCCCACCTTTACTAGGCCTACTCTTGCCCACCTCCAGCTTCAGCCTTCCCTAAGGACAAGGAATCATTGAGTCAAGGCATTCATACCTCTCAACACTCCACAATCCCATTTCCACATCTATTTCCAAATAAAAGGGTTCATGGAATTTCCTGCTCAAGTGACTGTAGTGTTCACTCGTATGAATGAAGCTATGCACAGAGGGAAAGAGTGTCCTCAGTTCAGTTCAGTCACTCAGTTGTGTCTGACTCTTTGCAACCCTGTGGACTGAAGCATGCCAGGCTTCCTGAGAGGGGCAGGGTGATAGGTTGTTTGGTCAGGATTCTTCACTTGTTCTTGGACTAGTTTCTTGCCTGGAGAATTCCATGGACAGAAGAGCCTGGTGAGCTACAGTCCATGGGCTTGCAAGGAGGTGGGCACGAATAAATGACTAAAGCACACAACACACAAATCTTAGAGATGGACCACGTCACCCTAATTATGATGCTAATTCATTTATCCTGTCCCCAGAATGATCTCTCTGCTGATCCCCAACAATACTTTCTCAACACAGCAACCAACTCCAGATCAGATCTTAGCATTTTGCTACTTATAACAATTCATTTTCCTCCCATTGAACTTAAACAGTGGCCTCCAGGATCTCATCCACTATCCATCCACAAGGGCCTCCTCCACCAGTTCAGTCCTTCCTCAGAAGTGTTTCTCCCTCTGTCCTAGAACTCCAGATGAATGGTTTTTCTCTTTTGTTCATACAGCTTCTCAGGTAGGTCTTCCATGTTCACCCAATCTAACACTCATTGCTCATCACACTACATTTCATAGCAACCACAATGATGTTAAAATTTTGTACCTAAGTATTTACTTTAATTATTTGCCTCCCAGCTTTAAAATGTAAGGCTTCACAGTAGCAAAAGTCTTGCCCATTGTGTTTACAGATCTGTCGCCATGTCATGAATAGAGTCTGCAGCATGGTAGATATTCAAGAAATATTTGTTGAAGGAAGGAGGAAAACAAGGAAGAAAAAAGATAAAAGGTAGGGAGAGGAAAAAGATGCCAGTAGGGAGGGTCTATAATCAGAGAGGGGTAGAGATCAGCTTCCCAGAAAATATCTGACAGCTTCTTCACTCCACACTGTAAAAATGAAAGAAAGAATGATTCAGACTTGTCTGCTAAAATAGACAAGGCATTTTCCTGTTGGAAGATGGAGACATTTGGGAAGAAGATGTGCCTTTTCCTGGTACCTTGTGTCCACTGAGAAATAAAATGAAAACAGATCTACTCAGTGCTTGGTTGTCCCTTCTTGGGTCTCATTTCTCAGGTGTCTTCATTTCTATGCCACAACCATCTGTAAGTGGTGATATGCTCTGGAATTTCTTCAAAACACTGGTCTTTAGGGAAAAATCATGTGCCAGGCACTGCACTGGTGTCTGATTTTTCCCCCACCCCAGAAGGTCTGAATGGTTTCATTATTACATAGCGACCATATAAAAAGTAAGAATTAATTTTCTGAAAGACAGTGCGAATGCCAGGAAAGAGAACACTGAAGGAAAGGACCAGGCTAATTAAGGACAATTACTCCTATGAAAGCCTCTGCCTGCCAGGTTAAGTCACATACCTAGAAGACAGTTAGGGCTCTGAACTCTGCATGAAACTTGGTGGGTAAAGAAGAGTTTTTTGTTGTTGTTTTTCATTTTTATTAGAGTATAGTTGATTTACAATGTTGTGTTAGTTTCAAGTGTACAGCAAAGTGAACTAGTTATACATGTACCTGTATCCACTCTTTTTAGATTCTTTTCCCATATAGGCTATTGTAGTGTACTGAGTAGATTTCCCTGCACTATACAGCAGGTCCTTATCCGTTGCCTATTTTATATACAGCAGTGTGTATGTGTCGTACTGAGTGAAATAAATCAGACAGAGAAAGACAAATATCATATGGTATCACTTATATGCAGAATCTAAAAAAGAGGGGCACAAATGGGCTTATTTACAAAACAGAAATAGAGTCGCCGATGTAGAAAACAAACTGTGGTTACCAGTGACGAAGGGAGTAGGCGAGGGGCAAACTGGGAGATTGGGATAAACGTATACTATTATATATTATATGCAATATTTTATATATGTATATAAGGAAGAGTTTTAAGGATTAACACTACATATTAAGTAGCAGGATGGCTACAGTTGTGAACATGTGATTTTACAGGGTAGGAAGAGATTAAAGTCACATGAGCGTGCTGACATTGGGAAGTAGTGGTGATAACACTATTCCCAATGTTCTCCCTTCTATAACACTACTATATCAATAGAAGACCAGTAACCAGCATTATGTTGGAACTTCAATTTCTACCTTCAATTCCCTTATTACTCTCATATTATTATTACCTTCAATACAAAAGGGTCTCTATACAGATTTGGGGATTTTTTTCAAAAATCAGTAAGAACATCTGATCTATTTTATTCAACAAAAGACGGAAAGAAAAAGAGAGAGACGGAGAGAAGAAAATCACTGAGGAAGAAAGGAAGGGAAGAAGGAAGTTACAAAGAATGGTTGTTATCCTAAAACAAAAAACAATTACTATGGCAAAAAACAACAACAACAAAAGGCATAAGCCTCTGTCAAAACTAATAACATTTATGCAAAACTCTTCTTTGATCCCCACAGGAAAGTTCAAATACAAATTAGTTTACTTTTAATATTAATATTACTACAGTAGATATTCAATATTAGTAGCTGAAGAGAGAATTCATCCAAATCAACTTTACTATTCCGCTTAAGCTGCCAATATATTTTTATTGTTTTCTGGGTACTGGAGTTAACACAGAAATGAAAGCGCCTGAGGTAAAGTAAAAACGACAAGAAACATTGCTGAGTTCAGCAACAAGATTCCAAGCATCTGTCAGATTAGAATTTATTGCTTTTTGCTATAAAGACAATGAGAAGGTAAATGGAACAAGGGCATGGCTTTGACTAAAGTACTGTAACTTATTCATTCATTTGATAGAATATCCTTCTGACAACTAGTATTATAAAAATCGCAACCAAAATGTCTTTTGCAAAATTCTCCCATAAGAAACAGATTCTATTCAATTTTACAAAATATTATGAAGCTATTATATTTATATCAACAGAATTTCTGGTAGTGTTTAAAATGTTTTAATTCTATGGAAGAAATGAATAATTTTGTTAAGTACAGTTAGGTTTAAGTAATATATTTGGAGACAAAGTTGATAGTATTTATTAAAATTCAGAGAGCAATATAGGCACCTTTCTTGTATTTTTTTTTAGTTGCAGTAAAAGTAGGTAATGAATGCACCCAGGGATGCACACAAGGTTTGTGAGTGAGTGTATGATTGAAAAAATGATACCTATAATAAACTTTTGAGTAAAAACCTAGTTGGAGGATAAAGTTCACGCTATTCTTTCATCTTAGTAAAATCTCAAACAAAATAATAAAGAAATATATTTATGTGTGTATGTATTTGTATATATTTGAGAGCAATATGAAATGACATATGCACTGTCAAAAATTATTGCTATAGAAGCTAAGAAGTAAGAAGAACTAGAGTTATGATATATTTTTTTCCCGATTTGTCTCTATTATTTCAGTTATTTAACAAGCAAGTTTTGTTAAACGAAAAATAAACCCTGTTTGGAAAAGGAAGACAATTTCCTAATTATTTTACGGAAAGGTCTTTTAATAAGTAACACTTTAGCAGATGAAGATTTTAATGCACCTTTAAAAGATCAGCATTGTATTCTCTATTGAACATTAAACCATCTCTGAGAAGAAGAAGTGCATTATAAATGAGTCTTGATGGACAGTGAATTAATAAAGTGACTCTGATCACTCGGGACATAACTTCAAGGCTCATGTACTTACAAGGAATGAGGTGTAGAACCGTTAACTACAGAGAGAGCAAGCACTGGAATTTTGCCAATTTTCCATTTAAATTATAATATAGATTGAAAATGGTGTGACTTTGTTTTAGAGAAACAATTATTTAAAACCACTTGAATATTAATTTAAGATTCTCTTCCATGATGCTTTATTTGGCAATAAACTATAACCCCCTTTCATCTGGGACTAGAAAGGAAGTCCTACAGAAAGTTTATGATGTTGCATTGGTGGATAAAATTCCATATATAAGTCACCTGGTAATAATCTTTTTTTGTCATCTCTATTTAAAAATGTTATAAAATTTTAATCTATCTTCTAAAATATGCTTTTAAGTTGAAAGCATCAGCCCTTTGAACCTAAAACAGCCAAACTGTGGTACTCTGTTTATTAATGGAAAATTATATTTATTTCTATGTGTACTTATTTCTGGACTTAGATGGAAATTTTTGAAAGGAGTTATATCCAGAGTAGTATAGATTCAGATGTATATTTTAAATCTTTTTCACTTGAAACTTGATAACAGAGAATGAATATATGCATCAGGATCCAGTTGCTTTTGGTAATAGCTAAATTAAACAGAAATCAGGTTTCCTCAGTCAACTTCTGATGTCTGTATCTCTGCTGCATAGTGATTAAATTTAGGGTTATGTGACATTCACTTTGAATCCTGAAGTTGTGGAAGTGAACCAGATATGCTAACGAATGTTGAACAGCAGGATCTTTAGGGGTTAGAAGGGCAGAAGCATTTTGCAATGTATGTGCTATAAATATTTACACTATGGCCAATCTCAAGCTATGAACTATTTAAAAACTAGGTGGCAAATGTCCTAAAATTTTAATAGTCAGCTCTTACAAACCAGTACAAGTCAACTCCAACACATCATCCAAGAGAATCACAGGTTATTCTGATCTTCCAAGAGTGATGGTCAAGCTGATATGGAGCAAAATGACAGCCTCCATTTGGTGGAATATTGGGTTTGGTGAGAAAATGTGCTTCTTCCTATCATCTCCCACATAACATGCTCATTGACCTTGTACTAATCAAGGTGATTTCCCATTCTTATTATATACAAGGTACCTCAAAAAGTCCCAGAACATGCCAGCATTATTAAATGTTCACAATACTGGATTATTAATGATATGGCAATGATGAACAATAACTAGTTTTAACAATCCAAAAAGGAGACACTTGTGAAATCTGACTACGAACGTGTTTGGATATTTAATGAGAAAATAAAAATATATTTTTACTTTGTCAGCAAGTGTTTCATACTGAAACATAATTGTGAAACTGAAGCAAAAGGCTAGATAATTTGTCATATAAATTTCATATCTAAGATTTCTGCTAAAAGAAATCCTTAGTCTACATTGAACTCAGCTTTGACTTATCTAATAAAATGCATAAGAAGAGGTTAAGCAAAACCATGAGCTAATCCAAAGAAAGGAAATAATTAAGAGCAGTACTTAGGGAATGGTAAGACATGTACAATAATCAGTTAAGTAAATTTTGTAAAGGGAATTTTTGTAATAAAACTTAGAATTTTCTCTCTTTAACATCTTTGCATTACATAATTTCTTCTCTTATTTCAAGACCATCTTTCAACCTGGCACGCATGTTAAGTTACTTCAGTTATGTCCAACTCTCTGTGACCCTATGGACTGTAGCCCACCAGTCTCCTCTTTCCATGGGATTCTCTAGGCAAGGATACTGGAGTGGGTTGACCTTTCCTCTTTGAGGGGATCTTCCCGACAAAGAGAAATAGCAGTACCAGAGTTAGCAGGTTTATATTCTAATTAACTTACCTTCTTAACATAATTAAGACACTTTTAATTATAATATATTATCAATAGTTAAAATGATTATCATCATAGTAATATGTAAAAGGGCTTCCCAGGTGGTGCTATGGTAAAGAACTCACCTGCCAATGCAGGAGACATATAAGAGATGCCGGTTCAATCTCTGGGTCAGGCAGATCCCTTAGAGGAGGGCATGGCAACCCACTCTAGTATTCTTGCCTAGAGAATCTCATGGACGGAGGAGCCTAGTAGGCTACAGTCCATAGGGTCACAAAGAATTGGACACAACTGAAGCGACCTACCACAGCACAGCACAGCAATATGTAAAAACTGCCAATCACTATTCTTGATCTTTTAATATACGCTATATCTAATATTTTCAGTAAAAAGGTCAAACAACTGTTTGTTTTTTTTTTTTTCCTGTGAGTAAGTGAAGGAAATTAGTTTGGGAGAATTAACATTTAAAATCACACAAACAGTAAATATCAGTGCCAAGGTTTGAATTCAGTTCCATTTTGATAGTCTATACTATATTTTCCATATTTTTTAATAAGAGAACTTACATTTGCATTACTGAGAATTGCCTTTGCTTAATGGTGTTTGATTGTCAATATTACTTCCAATAAATACTACCCAACAGTTCTAATAAAATGTTCCCAGCAGTCAACATTACTTTCAATAAACTCCAAGGCATGAAAGCCTACGTGTTATTGGTGTTAGGGAATTATCTGTGGCTGCTGATATTTGTGTGCACAAAGAAGTGAGGTGAGTAATGTGAGGGCTTCCCAGGTGACTCAGTGGTAAAGAATTTGCCTGTAATGCAGAAGACACAAGAGATATGGGTTCAATCCCTGCGTTGGGATGATCCCCTGGAGGAGGAAATGACAGCCTACTCCAGGACACTTGCCTGAAAAATCCCATGGAAAGAGGAGCCTGGTGGGCTATGGTCCATGGGGTTACAAAGAGTTGGACATGACTGAGCAACTGAATATGCACATCACAATGTTAGCTGTGGGCTATATATTGGCATCCCAGTCAGTCCTTGATTTTAATCATTTCCGGTCCCTTGAAATGAAATGAAATGAGATTAAACAATAAGACATGAAAACTTTGCAGAAAAAATTGTTTGTCACTTCTCTCAATGAGAGCCAATACAATATGGTTTATGTTCTCTACGTGCACTGATTTAGAATTTAGAATACGTTAAAGACCTAGTAACATTTCAGAACCACTTGTCTTGTTCCACCATTCATTCCATAAACGCTTAGCCAAATTTAGTGCCCTGCCTAGATCACAGTAGTAAATTAGCATAAACTCACAATTACAATCTAGGCCTTCTAATTATCAGTTTCTCAATCAGTAAATAGTATTAAATAGGGAAACATCTAAGTTAGTCTATGAAATACAAAGTTAAATAAGATACTTATTTTGAGTATAGGGGAGTCAGAAAGGCAAATCAATAAGCCATAATTCAGTGGAGCAATTAATCCAAAATCCTGTGAAAAGGGAGTCACAAAATACACAAGGAAGAGATCAAGTGAGGTTTTAAAAAAGCTTCAGAAAAAGCAACACTAAGAACTGAACGTGTAACAACAGCCTGGTTCCAAATTAGGAAAGGAGTGCATCAGGGCTGTATATTGTCACCTTGTTTATTTTACTTATATGCAGAGTACATCATGCAAAATGCTGGACTGGATGAAGCACAAGCTGGAATCAAGATTGCTGGGAGAAATACCAATAACCTCAGATACACAGGTGACACCACCCTTATGGCAGAAAGCAAAGAGGAACCAAAGAGCCTCTTGATGAAGGTGAAAGAGGAGAGTGAAAAAGCTGGCTTAAAACTCAACATTAAAAAAAACTAAGATTATGGCATCTGTCCCATCACTTCATGGCAAATAGATTGGGAAACAACAGAAATAGTGAAAGACTTTATTTTCTTGGGCAATAAAATCACTGTGGATGGTGACTGCAGCCATAACATTAAAAGATGCTTGTTCTTGGAAGAAAAGCTATGACAAACCTAGACAGTGTATTAAAGATCAGAGACATTACTTTTCTGACAAAGGTCCATCTAGTCAAAGCTATGGTTTTTCCAGTAGTCATGTATGGATGTGATAGTTGGACCATAAAGAAGGCTGAGCACTGAAGAACTGATGCTTTTAAACTGTTGTGTTGGAGAAGATCTTGAGAGCCCCTTAGATTGCAAGGAGATCACACCAGGCAATCCTAAGGGAAATCAACACTGAATATTCATTAGGACTGATGCTGAAACTGAAGCCCAGTACTTCAGCCACCTGATGCAAAGAGCCAACTCATTGGAAAAGTTTGCTGGAAATGACTGAAGGCAGGAGGAGAAGGGGTTGACAGAGGATGAGATGGTTGGATGGCATCGTCAACTCAATGGACATGAATTTGAGCAAGCTCCAGGAGATGGTGAAGGACAGGAAAGTCTGCTGTGCTGCAGTCCATAGGGTCACAAAGATTCATACACAACTAAGTAACTGAACAACAAGAACTAATAGACGAGAAGCCTAATAAGAAGTAATTTAAATTGTGGATATATTAACACATAGCAAGAGATACTCAGGATATACCAAGATCTGGAAGCCAGGAAAGCAACAAGTAGCTGAAATATAGCAGGAAAGTCAGAAAAGAGCTGAATGAGACAAAAAATAGGGCTAGAATACACATTTCAGAATGCTTTTCAAGCAGGAACAGGGGGACAACAGAGGATGAGATAGTCGGATGGCATTACCGACTCAATAGACACAGGTTTGGGTAGACTCTGGCAGTTGGTGATGGACAGGGAGGCCTGGTGTGCTGAAGTTCATGGGGGCCCAAAAAGTTGGACACGACTGAGTGCCTGAACTGAACTGAAAGCACCATGTTAGAGCACTTGGACTTAATTCTGTGAAAGGACAAAACAAGGAAATGTTCAAGCAGCTATATTCAAGGTTGTGGTTCTTAAGTTCTCTTTGACCACAGAGTGGAGGATATAATGAAGAGAGTTAACAGAGATGGAGGCAGGAAAACAACAAAAGAAGAAATAATGATAACAAATAAAAAGAGAATGTTAAGATCTGGATTTGGTTTAATATGGAAGAAGCTAGAAAATAAGTAAATTCAGGGTTACTCTGAGGTTTCTAACTGAACCCTTGGATACAAGATGACACCACTAACTCAGCATAAGGAAAAGAAGAAATAACCTATGGAGGAAGGAGGAGAGGGTCATGTCATGAGTTTTCCCAAGGCTGAGGCACCTGAAAGAGTATCCTGGTACATACAGGCAACAGACAGTTCTACCGCAATCTTTTCCTATTTTTTTCCCCCTCTATAAACTTATTTGGCCTCTAATATCTCTTAACATATATTCAGTGAAGCTGGTCTTATTACAAGGATGTCACTGACCCCTTTTGGAGGGTTGCTGATGCTCTCAGTTTAAACAATTATCCTTACTGTCCTTAAAAGGGGGTTTTGTGTTCTGTGAGCACTTTGCCCTGAGCCAGATCAGCAGATAGAGTGAATCATAATTGCTTTTAACTATAAACCACATAGTGCTTTTAAATGTAAACCACAGTACATTTGTTAAAATGTTTTCCCATAAAGATTTATAGATTAAAGCATGCATTTGCAAAAGTTAATAGAGAAATCCTTTGAATGGCTTTCAGTGAGTTTCTCATCAACCATGACATTTTATGGCTGATGCTATATTATGTTTTCTCAATGACATCGTTTCAGACACTTCCATGGCTAAATGTACTCTATAACCCACTCAAAATATTCCATTTAATTAAACAAAAAATAATTAGATGTTTGTAATTAAAAGTAGGAATTAGTTTTATTGTGTCATATTTGAAATAATGAAGGTTGATGATGTAAGATGATTTAAATACCATTGTGTTTATTTTGTGTTTATTTTTGTGTATAACTGTAAATATTTACATCAAAGCAATTTCTACCTTGGGCTGCAAATATTTGTGATTAAATAATAAATCTGGGGAATGTGTATCTTTAAAATGGCCCTCATCTTTCATCAAAAAATTAAAATTTTCCTTCTGTATGCTATTAGTAAGCCTCAGAGCACCCTGGTATTAATCTGGAGGAGTGTCAGACATCCATGAGTTGATTTAGTAATCATTTTATATTTTTAAAAGGAGTATCTCAAATTTCTTCTTTCAGCATTTTGACATTGATTTACTTCACAGCTATCTTTGATTTCCACATTAGATTTACACATACAATCCCTGTATAAGAAGTCAATAAAACATGTAAGAAAGCATAGAAATGAATGAATATACTCTCATATTTTATTAGCAAAAATTGAATTGCTAATTATATGTCTTGTGTACATTTTATACAGTATTTTGTTATCTCTCATCCAGATTTTAAAAACCTGCTTTCATCTCATATCTCTATAATACTAGTATCATATATTCTGTATCATTTTATTCTACGAAAAAAAGTGTTTTCAGCTAATTTTGCCTCAGAAGCCTAAAAGGATAAAACTCGTTCATAAACTCTAGATTTCAATGTCATCACTGATTCTCTCAATTATCTTAGAGGGGATGGATAACTCATTAAGTAGAACACATTTCTTTCCATCTTTCAGAGTAGCACCAGTTCTGCACTGTTAGAAAAATATTATAGCTGAAATTAGAGCTCATTTCACATTGGGATCTTTTCTCTCCTAAAATATAGAGGGACTTTCTGCTAATGATATAGGAAAGCAAAGTTTAAAAATCATTAGGAATCCAAATCCTTTAACATGAAGGTCAGTAGTGAAAAATCTCATTTAGCAAACATTTTAAGGCAATCATTCAGTTCAGTTCAGTTGCTCAGTCACATCCGACTCTTTGCGACACCAGGAACTGCAGCACACCAGGCCTCCCTGTCCATCACAAACGCCTGGAGGCCACCCAAACCCATGTCCATCGAGTCAATGATGCCATCCAACCATCTCATCCTCTGTCGTCCCCTTCTCCTCCTGCCCTCAATCTTTCCCAGCAACATGGTCTTTTCAAATGAGTCAGCTCTTCGTGTCAGGTGGCCAAAGTACTGGAGTTTCAGCTTCAACATCAGTCCTTCCAATGAACACCCAGGACTGATGTCCTTTAGGATGGACTGGTTGGATCTCCTTGCAGTCCAAGGGACTCTCAAGAGTCTTCTCCAACACCACAGTTCAATAGCATCAATTCTTCGGTGTTCAGCTTTCTTTATAGTCCAACTCTCACATCCATACATGACCGCTGGAAAAACCATAGCCTTGAATAGACAGACCTTTATTGGCAAAGTAATGTCTCTGCTTTTTAATATGCTGTCTAGGTTGGTCATAACTTTCCTTCAAAGGAGTAAACATCTTTTAATTTCATGGCTGCAATCATCATCTGCAGTGATTTGGGAGCCCAGAAAAATAAAGTCAACCACTGTTTCCCCATCTATCTGCCATGAAGTGATGGAAACAGATGTCATGATCTTACTTTTCTGAATGTTGAGCTTTAAGCCAACTTTTTGACTCTCCTCTTTCACTTTCATCAAGAGGCTCTTTAGTTCTTCTTTACTTCCTACTATAAGGGTGGTGTCATCTGCATATCTGAGGTTATTGATATTTCTCCCAGAAATCTTGATTCAGCTTGTGCTTCTTCCAGCCCAGCAATTCTCATGATGCACTCTGCCTATAAGTTAAATAAGGAGGGTGACAATATATAGCCTTGATGTACTCCTTTTCCTATTTGGAACCAGTCTGTTGTTCCATGTCTGGTTCCAACTGTCGCTTCCTGACAGAATGTAGTCCACTGGAGAAGGGAATGGCAAAGCACTTCAGTATTCTTGCCTTGAGAACCCCATGAACAGTATGAAAAGGCAAAATGATAGGACACTGAAAGATGAACTCCCCAGGTCAGTAGGTGCCCAATATGCTACTAGAGATCAGTGGAGAAATAACTTCAGAAAGAATGAAGGGATGGAGCCAAAGCAAAAACAACATCCAGTTGTGAATGGGACTGGTGATAGAAGCAAGATTCGATGCTCTAAAGAGTAATATTTCATAGGAACCTGGAATGTTAGGTCCATGAATCAAGGCAAATTGGAAGTGGTCAAACAGGAGATGACAAGAGTGATTATCGACATTCTAGGAATCAGTGAACTAAGATGAACTGAAATCAGTGAATTTAATTCAGATGACCATTATATGTACTACTGTGGGCAGGAATCCCTTAGAAGAAATGGAGGAGCCATCATAGTCAACAAGAGAGTCTGAAATGCATTACTTGGGTGCAATCTCAAAAACGATAGAATGATCTCTGTTCGTTTCCAAGGCAAACCCTTTGATATCATAGTAATTCAAGTCTATGCCCTGACCAGTAATGCCAAAGAAGTGGAAGTTGAACAGTTCTATGAAGACTTACAAGACCTTCTAGAACTAAGACCCAAAAAAGATGTCCTTTTCATTATAGGGGACTGGAATGCAAAAGTAGGAAGTCAAGAAACACCTGGAGTAACAGGCAAATTTGGCCTTGGAGTCCAGAATGAAGCATGCCAAAGGCTAATAGAGTTCTGCCAAGACAATGCACTGGTCATAGCAAACACCCTCTTCCAACAACACAAGAGAAGACTCTACACATGGACATCACCAGATAGTCGACACCAAAATCAGATTGATTATATTCTTTGCAGCCAAAGATGAAGAAGCTCTATACAGTCAGCAAAAACAAGACCAGGAGCTGGCTGTGGCTTGGATCATGAACTCCTTATTGCCAAATTCAGACTGAAATTGAAGAAAGTAGGGAAAACCACTAGACCATTCAGGTATGACCTAAAATCAAATCCCTTATGACTATACAGTGGAAATGAGAAATAGATTTAAGAGACTAGATCTGACGGACAGAGTGCCTGATGAACTATGGATGGAGGTTCATGATATTGTACATGAGACAGGAATCAAGGCAATAATTATCACTATCTCAATCAACACCAAGTAGGCATGTCCTATATCTAATTCAAAGTGAGACAATTTTAACTATGGTTTCTATTTTAAAAAATCCTCATGAAATTCCTCAAATAGGTTTTTTCATCTTCCAAAGTCAGAGAACTTCACACAGAACTTTCAGAAATATTCTATCTATACACAGTAAGTACACAGCAAGTAAACATTAAAACTTAGACTAAAGTCCAATTCCTTCTCTAAATCCATAGCCAGAATTGGTGTTCTTTATCAGTAGACTATCTGTAGTTGAGCTGAACTAGAAAAAGTGTAACTCATTTCCCAGTCTTCTTTGATCTTTTATCATACTTCTACTCCACTAGAAGGAATAGCTTATTAAAAAATAACTCTGAATCTTAAGTTTAAGTTGTACTATTCCCTGATAGCTCAGTTGGCAAAGAATCCGCCTGCAATGTGGGAGACCAGAGTTTGATCCCTGGGTTGGGAAGATCTCCTGGAGAAGGGAAAGGCAACCTACTCAGCATTCTGGCTTGGAGAATTCCATGGACTGTGCAGTCCATGGGGCCACAAAGAGTCAGACATGACTTATCAACTTTCACTTTTACTATCTTTCATTACTTCTATGTCCTAGATGCACATACAATTTTAAAATTTATATTTAAATATTTTGATATATGTGTTGAATTGATTTGGTTCAATTACAAAAAATAGCACAATCAATGTTTTTTTTCTAGTGAGATGGCATTTATCATATGCTGGTAAAATACACCTCCAAGCAAAAATCTGGAATCATAGAACAATGTCAACACTAGAATTATACTATTTAGAGGACTGTCTGTAGTAGTAATCTTAACTTCTCAATTTGACTTCCTACTGGTATTTTTAGGAGCCAGTTGATTCTGGCAGACCAGCTAGAAAAGAGCCCCATTGAAATGTGGACCTTGTTCATAAGACTCACACAAATGTTTCTTTTTTGTTTTGAGGGGTTAGAATGATATAATGATAACATTTCTCCTTAAATTTTCTTTAGGTTAAAATTTTCTCATCCATGTAATGTGGCAGGTAATTCAGTAGATTTAAACTCATTTTGCAGAAAAAATATCCATTTTACCTACAGACATTCTGGAGACTAACTGATGTGAGAAAGTAAGTTAAACCTTGTAGCAAGAAAACAATTTTGGTTTCCACATCTTCACAAAAGCCAAGTCTGGCTCTTTAAAGTCTGATAACTCAAGCATGTAGTCCTCACATTAGTCACCACACAGAAGAATACCTCTTCACTTAACAGAATTCAGCTTGGAAGTGACTCAAGCCAAGCAAAAGCTACTTCAGGCTCTTAGTAAATGAAGAGGTGGCCTCATGTGTACAATACCCCAAGTTCTCAGACCTTTACTCCTGCAATAGATTAACAGGAAATCCAGTGTCCATACTATACTGCTTCATCGCTTTGCTGCAAAATGCCTTTTCTGCATTATGCATTAATGTCCAGGTCTCGGTTTCTGGGTAGAGTTGATAAAAAGAAACATACTTTGGTAGAATATATTCCTGTGCCTTTTTGAATGTCACACTTAAATAAGGAGTGTATTCTACTAAGCAATTTCCCTTCAAGTTATCCTGGCCCTATGTGCCTTTTTAGCATATTCAAAAGCAGAAATATTACTTTGTCGACTAAGGCCCGTCTAGTCAAGGCTATGGCTTTTCCAGTGGTTGTGTACGGATGTGAGAGTTGGACTGTGAAGAAGGCTGAGTGCCGAAGAATTGATGCTTTTGAACTGTGGTGTTGGAGAAGACTCTTGAGAGTCCCTTGGACTGCAAGGAGATCCAACCAGTCCATTCTGAAGGAGATCAGCCCTGGGATTTCTTTGGAAGGAATGATGCTAAAGCTGAAACTCTAGTACTTTGGCCACCTCATGCGAAGAGTGGACTCATTGGAAAAGACTCTGATGCTGGGAGGGATTGGGGGCAGGAGGAGAAGGGGATGACAGAGGATGAGATGGCTGGATGGTATCACCGACTTGATGGATGAGAGTCTGAGTGAACTCCGGGAGTTGGTGATTGACAGGGAGGCCTGGTGTGCTTCAATTCATGGGGTCACAAAGAGTTGGACATGACTGAGCGACTGAACTGAACTGAAGGGAGGAATAAACTACCTATATAAATGATCATACTCTCATCTATCAGACAATTATAACACTATTAATATTCATTGCTAATACTTATTGAACTATACTGAGCATTTGCAATGTGTACAGTGCTCTTTTACATGTCTTACATGTAGCGATAGCAGTCGTTCCCAAAACAGCCCTAAGATGTAGGTACTATTATCTCCTCTTGTGCTTGAGGATTAGAGTGTGCTTAGTTGCTCAGTCATGTCCAGCATTGTGACTCTATGGACTGGAGCCCTCTATCCATGGGGATTTTCTAGGCAATAATACTGGAGTGCGTTGCCATGCCCTCCTCCAGCAGATGTTCCCAATCCTGGGACTGAACCCAGGTCTCCTGAATTGCAGGCAGATTCTTTACTGTCTGAGCCACCAGGGAAGCCCTGAGGATTAGAGAGGAAGAGAGAAAATAAATAATTTACTTACAGCTATTAAGTTGATGAGTCAAACCAGCAACCCAACAAGTCCAAGAATTATATATCCCAATATAGGTTTCATTCTGCTTTGGTTTACAGGAAATTCAGAGTTAAAACTGAGTGCTCAACTATTGTGAGCACTGTAGGTGCTTCATATTATGTTTTGCTCTATTCCTTTTAACTAGAATCCTGTGTTTAGTTTTATAATCCACATCAAATAAATGTAGAGAAAAGAGTTTCGAAGCGTAAATAAATCATATATATATGAATGATCACAAAGTTCTCAGTGTACTGTTTTCCCTTCAACGTCCTACCAGAAATACCACATTTGACTGAATCCAGTATGCTTGAATCAGTATCTTCATAAATTTTGGAATCTGCCAACTTTTTCCTTTGTTCCTTACATTTCTGAAATAGGATCATGTTAGCTGAGTAATGTCTGAAAGCCCAATTCATTGTTAACCAATCAAGAAATTGCCTGAGGTTAAGAAAGACTAATCAAAACTTGTCACTTAGAGCTTTGCCTAGAATATCCACTTCATTCCCAGGCTTTATTCTAAAGATCAATATCTAACTCAACTCATCTCCTCCATCACAAGTGAAACATACACTCTCTTCAAAATAAAAAGCCAATGGAGGTGATTACAAAAATATACCATCTTGTTATTCTAATAACACAATTGGCTCCCAGAACAAGAAATCAGAATAACACCCTTGGGAGACTTTTGAACCATAATGAAATTAAATCCTATTCATTGCTAGTGATAGAACCTTCTTTAAATGAATTGCCTGTGATATTCCTGCTCCCATAGCATCCCCTCAGAATAAAAAATTACAACAGTAATCATGTTGTTCTTTCTTTTGAGCAGGTAGGTCTTTTCCAAATAGGCTGTGTAACAAAAAATAAATGATACCTGGTGTTCAATTCAGTTCAGTTGCTCAGTCATGTCCAATTCTTTGCAATCCCATGGACTTAAACACACCAGGCTTCTGCTCCAGGCTTCCCTGTCCATCACCAGCTCCCAGAGTTTACTCAGACTCACGTCCATTGAGTCAGTGATGCCATCCAACCATCTCAACCTGTCATCCCCTTCTCCTGCCTTCAGTCTTTCCCAACATCAGGGTCTTTTCTAATGAGTCAGTTCTTCACATCAGGGGGCCAAAGTATTAGAGTTTCAGCTTCAGCATCAGTTCTTCCAGTGATCATCCAGGACTGATTTCCTCTAGGATGGACTGGTTGGATCTCCTTGCAGTCCAAGGGACTCTCAAGAGTCTTTTCCAACATCACCATTCAAAAGTATCAATTCTTTGGTGCTCAGCTTTCTATATAGTCCAACTCTCACATCCATACATGACTACTGGAAAAACCATAGCTTTGACTAGATAGACCTTTGTTGGCAAAGTAATGTCTCTGCTTTTTAATATGCTGTTTAAGTTGGTCCCAGCTTTTCTTCCAAGGAGCAAGAATCTTTTAATTTCATTGACTCTTTCAGCAGTATTTTAAAAGATAAGATTTTTTAAAGTGATACCTGGTGTAAAGCACTTTAAAAAATTCTCTTTTAAAATACTCTTGAGAGAATTAATTGCTCAGCAGGTTGATAAGAAGTCCGGGATCCTCAAGGAGGAGAAAGGAGTCTGGGGTTCTTGAGGAGATGGGGATCTGGGAATTCTCAAAGAAGAGGAAAGGACAAATGTCTTTTTAAATTCTACATTCCTTAGTCTTAATCACATAAATGGTTTTTTATCTTTAAGCCTGGAACTGCAACAAGCAACAAACAACAAAGTTTGAAGATTATACTAAAGATTATATAACAACAACAGTGCCCAGTTTGAGGACAGTTTGTCCTTCCTGAAAACCTTCTGACTAATCCTGTTAAAATGTATATTATGGGAGTGGGTTTGGGAAGATCTTTCTATTGTTAAGTTCTAATCCTGTTACCTTAAAATGTAAATTGTGGGAGTAGGTCTGGTAAAATTTTACAACCTTGAGACAACTTTTGATTTACTGTAATGACTAACTAAAAATATATAACTCCCTTGCTTAGACTAGTGAGAGGGACACTCTCCACCCCCTTCTGATGTCTATGTCAGAAGCTTTCTCGGTCCCTCTTCACTGTAATAAAACTCCTATCACACAAGAGCACTGAGTGGTCAAACCTGGTCCCTGGTGCTGAAGCTAACTCTTTAGAAATCAGGAATCTGACATCTTTCACTGTAAGCTATCACTGCTTTCACCATTATATTTCTCCAGAATGCTTATTAATACCATTTCCGAATGCAACTGTCTGTGCTCATATGTGAATGCACAGTGTACAGCTATAGAAATTTAGTCTCTACTGTTCCCTCAACAGAAAATTGAGTGATAAAATATCAGCTCAAAATTTCCTATATGATGAGAGTAGCAAGTAATCAGTAAATTATGCACTAACTTTTAAACTTCATTTTTCTAATAAAATATATTGAATCAGACAGGAAAAGTTATATTCAAGCACGGGCACTCTGGGTTTAGTGGATGTGATTTGACAGTTAACAATATTTTTCCAAAAATCTATTCTATTTGATTATAGGGCAGAGACTGCATTTTATTTATCTATTATCTCCAACCTCCAGAAGAATTAATGCATGTGATCCTCACTAGATTCTTACTGAGTGGATTAGACATAAAATGACTTTGAAATTATTTACTGGTATTCAATGGCAAATAATACCATAAATATGAATACATAGGAAGAGATTGAATATACTTCAAAATTCATTCATGCATTTGTACTACAAAGCTACAGTCATCAAGACAGTATGGTATTGGCACAAAAACAGAAATATAGATCAATGGAACAAGATAGAAAGCCCAGAGATAAACCCACACACCTATGCGCACCTTATTTTTGACAAAGGAGGCAAGAATGTACAACAGGGCAAAGACAGCCTCTTCAATAAATGGTGCTGAGAAAACTGGACAGCTAAATGTAAAAGAATGAAATAAGAACACCTTCTAACACCACACACAAAGATAAACTCAAAATGGATTAAAGATCAAAATGTAAGATCAGAAACTATAAAACTCTTAGAGGAAAGCACAGGCAGAACAATTAGCGACATAAATCAAAACAAGAGCCTCCATGACCCTCCTCTTGGAGTAATGGAAATGAAAACAAAAGTAAACAAATTGGGCCTAGTTAAACCTAAAAGTTTTTGCATAGCAAAAGAAACTATAAACAAGGTGAAAAGGAATGGGAGAAAATAGTACCAAATGAAACAACTGACAAAGAATTAATTTCCAAAATATACAGCAGCTCATAGAACTCAATGCCAGAAAAAAAAACAACCTAATCAAAAAGTGGGGAAAGACCTAAACAGAAATTTGTCTAAAGAAGGCATACAGATGATTAACAAACAGATGAAAATATGCTCAAAATCGCTCATTATTAGAGAAATGCAGATCAAAACTACAATGAGATATCACCTCACACCAGTAAGAACAGCCATCATCACAAAGTCTACAAACAATAAATGTTGGAGAGGATGTGGAGGATGCTGTGAAAGTGCTGCACTCAATATGCCAGCAAATTTGGAAAACTCAGCAGTGGCCACAGGACTGGAAAAGGTCAGTTTTCATTCCAATTACAAAGAAGGGCAATGCCAAAAAATGCTCAAACTACCGTACAATTACACTCATCTCACACGCTAGTAAAGTAATGCTCAAAATTCTCCAAGCCAGGCTTCAATAATACATGAACTATGAACTTCAAGAGGTTTAAGCTAGTTTTAGAAAATGCAGAGGAACTAGAGATCCATTGCCAACATCTGCTGGGTCATCAAAAAATCAAGAGAGTTCCAGAAAAATATCTATTTCTGCTTTATTGACTATGCCAAAGCCTTCGACTGTGTGGATCACAATAAACTGTGGAAAATTCTTAAAGAGATGGGAATACCAGACCACCTGACCAGCCTCTTGAGAAACCTATATGCAGGTTAGGAAGCAACAGTTAGAACTGGACATGGAACAACAGACTGGTTCCAAATAGGAAAAGGAGTACATCAAGGCTGTATACTGTCACCCTGCTTATTTAACTTATATGCAGAGTACACCATGAGAAATGCTGGGCTAGAGGAAGCACAAGCTGGAATCAAGATTGCCAGAAGAAATATTAATAACCTCAGATATGCAGATGAAACCACACTTATGGCAGAAAGTGAAGAATTACTAAAGAGCTTCTTGATGTAAGTGAAAGAGGAGAGTGAAAAAAGGTGGCTAAAAGCTCAAATTTAAGAAAACAAAGATCATGGCATTCAGTCCCATTACTTTATGGCAAATAAATGGAGAAACAGTAGAAACTGGCTGACTTTATTTTTTTGGGCTCCAAAATCACTGCAGATGGTGACTGCAGCCAGGAAATTAAGAGACACTTGATCCTTAGAAGAAAGGTTATGACCAACCTCAGCCAGTTCAGTTGCTCAGTTGTGTCCGACTCTTTGCGACCCCATGTACTGCAGCACACCAGGCCTCCCTGTCAATCACCAACTCCTGGAATTCACTCAGACTCAAATCCATCCAGTCCGTGATGCCATCCAGCCATCTCATCCTCTGTCATCCCCTTCTCCTCCTGCCCCCAATCCCTCCCAGCATCAGAGTCTTTTCCAATGAGTCAACTCTTGCCATGAGGTGGCCAAAGTACTAGAGTTTCAGCTTTAGCATCATTCCTTCCAAAGAAATACCAGGGCTGATCTCCTTCAGAATGGACTGGTTGGATCTCCTTGCAGTCCAAGGGACTCTCAAGAGTCTTCTCCAACACCACAGTTCAAAAGCATTGATTCTTCAGCGCTCAGCTTTCTTCACAGTCCAACTCTCACATACATACATGACCACTGGAAAAACCATAGCCTTGACTAGACAGACCTTTGTTGGCAAGGTAATCATTCTGCTTTTGAATATGCTATCTAGGTTGGTCATAACTTTCCTTCTAAAGAGTAAGTGTCCTTTAATTTCATGGCTGCAATCACCATCTGCAGTGATTTTGGAGCCCAAAAAAATAAAATCAGCCACTGTTTCCACTGTTTGCCCATCTATTTCCCATGAAGTGATGGGACCAGATGCCATGAGCTTCATTTTCTGAATGGTGCGCTTTAAGCCAACTTTTTCACTCTCCTCTTTCACTTTCATCAAGAGGCTTTTTAGTTCCTCTTCACTTTCTGCCATAAGGGTGGTGTCATCTGCTTATCTGAGGGGACTGATATTTCTCCAAGCAATCTTGATTCCAGCTTGTGCTTCTTCCAGTCCAGCATTTTTCATGATGTACTCTGCATATAAGTTAAATAAGCAGGGTGACAGTATACAGCCTTGATGTACTCCTTTTCCTCTTAGAAGCCAGTCTGTTGTTCCATGTCCAATTCTAACTGTTGCTTCCTGATCAGCAAATAGGTTTCTCAAGAGGCTGGTCAGGTGGTCTGGTATTCCCTTCTCTTTCAGAAATTTCCAGTTTCTTGTGATCCACACAGTCTAAGGCTTTGGCATAGTCAATAAAACAGAAATAGAAGTTTTTCTGGAAATCTCGTGTTTTTTCGATGATCCAGCGGATGTTGGCAATTTGATCTCTGGTTCCTCTACCTTTTCTAAAACCAGCTTGAACATCTGGAAGTTCATGGTTCACGTATCGCTGAAGCCTGGCTTGGAAAATTTTGAGCATTACTTTACTAGCATTTGAGATGAGTGCATTTGTGCGGTAGTTTGAGCATTCTTTGGCATTGGCTTTCTTTGGGATTGGAATGAAAACTGACCTTTTCCAGTCCTGTGGCCACTGCTGAGTTTTCCAAATTTGCCGGCATATTGAGTGCAGCACTTTCACAGCGTCATCTTTCAGGATTTGAATTAGCTCAACTGGAATTCCATCACCTCCACTAGCTTTGTTCATAGTGATATTTTCTAAGGCCCACTTGACTTCACATTCCAGGATGTCTGGCTCTAGGGGAGTGATCATACCATTGTGATTATCTTGGTTGAGAAGATCTTTTTTGTACAGTTCTTCTGTGTATTCTTGCCACCTCTTCTTAATATCTTCTGCTTCTGTTAGGTCGATACCATTTCTGTCCTTTATTGAGCCCATCTTTGTGGTCCACAGGAGAAGGGTATAGCAAACCACTTCAGTATTCTTGCCTTGAGAACCCATGAACAGTATGAAAAGGCAAAATGATAGGATACTGAAAGGGGAACTCCCCAGGTCAGTAAGTGCCCAATATGCTACTAGAGATCATTGGAGAAATAACTTCAGAAAGAATGAAGGGATGGAGCCAAAGCAAAAACAACACCCAGTTGTGGATGTAACTGGTGATAGAAACAAGGTCTGATGCTGTAAAGAGCAATATTGCATAGGAACCTGGAATGTCAAGTCCATGAATCAAGGCAAATTGGTCAAACAGGAGACGGCAAGAGTAAACGTTGACATTCTAGGAATGAGCGAACTAAAATGGACTAGAATGGGTGAATTTAACTCAGATGACCATTATATCTACTACTGCAGGCAAGAATCCCTTAGAAGAAATGGAGGAGCCATCGTGGTCAACAAAAGAGTCCAAAATGCAGAAGTTGGATGCAATCTCAAAAATGACAGAGTCATCTCTGTTCGTTTCCAAGGCAAACCATTCAATATCACAGTAATCCAAGTCTATGCCCCAGCCAGTAACCCTGAACAAACTGAAGTTGAATGGGCCTATGAAGACCTACACGACCTTTAAGAACTAACACCCATAAAAGATGTCCTTTTCATTATAGGGGACTGGAATGCAAAAGTAGGAAGTCAAGAAACAAGTGAAGTAACAGGCAAATTTGGCCTTGGAATGCGGAATGAAACAGGGCAAAGACTAATTGAGTTTTGCCAAGAAAATGCACTGGTCATAGCAAACACCCTCTTCCAACAACACAAGAGAAGACTCTACACATGGACATCACCAGATGGTCAACACCAAAATTGGACTGATTATATTCTTTGCAGCCAAAGGTGGAGAAGCTCTATACAGTCAACAAAAACAAGACCAGGAGCTGACTGTGGCTCAGATCATGAACTCCTTATTGCCAAATTCAGACTGAAATTGAAGAAAGTAGGGAAAACCACTAGACCATTCAGGTATGATCTAAATCAAATCCTTTATGATTATACAGTGGAAGTGAGAAATAGATTTAAGGGCCTAGATCTGATAGATAGAGTGCCTGATGAACTATGGATGGAGGTTCACGACATTGTACAGGAGACAGGGATCAAGACCATCCCCATGGAAAAGAAATGCAAAAAAGCAAAATGGCTGTCTGAGAAGGCCTTAAAAATAGCTGTGAAAAGAAGACAGGCGAAAAGCAAAGGAGAAAAGGAAAGATATAAGCATCTGAATGCAGAGTACCAAAGAATAGCAAGAAGAGATAAGAAACCTTCCTCAGCGATCAATACAAAGAAATAGAGCAAAACAACAGAATGGGAAAGACTAGAGATCTCTTCAAGAAAATTAGAGATACCAAGGGAACATTTAATGCAAAGATGACCAACCTAGACAACATATTAAAAAGCAGAGACATTACTTTGCCAACAAATGTCCATCTAGTCAAGGCTATGGTTTTTCTAGTAGTCACGTAGGATGTGAGAGTTGTACTATAAAGAAAGCTGAGCACCAAAGAATTAATGCTTTTGAACTGTGCTGTTGGAGAAGACTCTTGAGAGACCCTTGGATTACAAGGAAAACAAACCAGTCCATCCTAAAGGAAATCAGTCCTGGATGATCACTGGAAGGACTGATGCTGAAGCTGAAACTCCAATACTTTGGCCACCTGATGAGAAGAGCTGACTCATTAGAAAAGACCCTGATGCTGGGAAAGATTGAAGGTGGGAGGAGAAGGGGATGACAGAGGATGAAATGGTTGGACGGCATCACTGACTTAATGGACATGAGTTTGAGTAAACTCTGGGAGTTGGTGATGGACAGGGAGGCCTGGCGTGTTGCAGTCCATGGAGTCGCAAAGAGTTGGACATGTCTAAGTGACCGAATTGGACTGAACTTGTACCATTGGTGGGAATGCAAATCGATACAGCCACGATGGAAGACAGTATGGAGATTCCTTAAGAAACTAGTAATAAAATCAACATACGATCCAACAATTCCACTCCTAGGCATATACAGAGGAAACCAAAGTTGAAAAAGATACATGTACCCCAATGTTCATTGAAGCACTATTTATAATAGCTAGGACATGGAAGCAACCTATATGTCCATCAACATATGAATGGCTAAAGAAGCTGCAGTACAGATACACAATGGAATATTACTCAGCCATAAAAAGGAACACATTTGAGTCAGTTCTAATTAGGTGGCTGAAACTGGAGCCTATTGTGCAGAGTGAAGTAAGTCAAAAAAAGAGAAAGATAATGGTGCTGATGAATTTATTTGCAAGGCAGCAATGGAGAAACAGACACAGAGAACAGACTTATGCACACAGGGAGAGAGAGGAGAAGTTGAGATGTATGGAGAGAGTATCATGGAAACTTATGTTATTGCTGCTGCTGCTGCTGCTGCTAAGTCGCTTCAGTCGTGTCCGACTCTGTGCGACCCCATAGACGGCAGCCTACCAGGCTTCCCGGTCCCTGGGATTCTCCAGGCAAGAACATTGGAGTGGGTGCCATTTCCTTCTCCAATGGATGAAAGTGAAAAGTGAAAAGTGAAATTGAAGACGCTCAGTCGTGTCCGACTCTTAGCGACCCCATGGACTGCAGCCCACCAGGTTCCTCCGTCCATGGGATTTTCCAGGCAAGAGTACTGGAGTGGGGTGCCATCGCCTTCTCTGCGAAACTTATGTTACTATATAAAATAGATAGCCAATGTGAATTTTGTGTATGTCTCAGGGAACTCAAACAGGGGCTCTGTGTCAACTTAGATGGGTGGGAATGGGAGGGAGATTGGAGAGGGGTCCAAGAGGGAGGGGACATCTATACACCTATGGCTGATTCATGTTTATGTTTGACAGAAAAGAACAAAATTCTTAAAGCAATTATCCTTCAATTACTCAGCCATTAAAAATAATACATTTGAATCACTTCTAATGAGGTGGATGAAACTGGAGCCGATTATACAGAGTGAAGTTAGCCAGAAAGAAAAACACCAATATAGTATACTTACGCATATATATGGAATTTAGAAAGATGGTAACGATAACCCTGTATGCGAGACAGCAAAAGAGACAGATGTATAGAACAGTCTTTTGGACTCTGTGGGAGAGGGAGAGGGTGGGATGATTTGGGAGAATGGCATTGAAACATGTATAATATCATATAAGAAACAAGCCGCCAGTCTAGGTTCGATGCAGGTTGCAGGATGCTTGGGGCTGGAGTACTGGGATGACCCGGAAGGATGGTGTGGTAGGGGAGGTGGGAGGGGGTTGCGGGATTGGGAACACATGTATACCTGTGGCGGATTCATGTTGATGTGTGGCAAAACTAACATAATATTGTAAAGTAAAAAATAATAATAAAATTAAGAAAAAAAATTTAATAAATAAAAATAAATTTTTTTAAAAAGAAAAAAGAGAAGATATATATCTCAATATTAGGAATGATGTAAGGCGTATCACTTGAGAAATTTCAGACATTAAAAGGATAATAAAGTAAAAACAACTTAGGCCAATGCACTCAACAACTTAGATGAGGAAACTGACTGCAAAAGGTTACTAGAGAATTTTGGGGGTCCTGGAAATATTCTACATCATGATTGTTGTAGTTCCTACACAAATGTAACCATTTGTTAAGATTCATTAACCTATACAATTAAATGTTGAATTGTATTTCATGTAAATCATACCTTAATAAAGCAGATAAATATAAAAAAAGTGCTTTGTGTTTAAAATAGAATAATGAAACATATACTTATAAATGTTGATACTATACTAGTGATAAATAAAACTTTAAATGATATAGTGAATGATGTTCATAATTCCTTAACTAGCTAGTGGTTAACTTCAAGAATGCTATGATTGGGAAATCTGAAAGTAAAAAAAAAAGTACTTCTCATCTGCCTAGGAATAAACTTATCATTATTTCTTAGTTATATCATAATGGCTAGTGATACCCAGTCTTTGACTTGATGTTTCTTTTCCAGTATCTTTAATTATGTTATTTATCTAAGATGACATTTTTTCTTTATGGGTAAAAGCATTCACATAGAAATTTTATAAATTCATGTTTCAAATTTCACCTTAAATTTAAAAGGAAATATATTTGTCTTCTAAAGGCAATGGCAACCCACTCCAGTACTCTTGCCTGGAGAATCCCAGGCACGGGGGAGCCTGATGGGCTGCCGTCTATGGGGTCACACATAGTTGGACACAACTGAAGTGACTTAGCATATTTGTCTTCCAAAGGTAAAGGTTTTTGCATTCTCAGGTAGATCTTATTTGGAAATTATAACAATTTCACATCTAATTTCTGCTCATTTGAAAGTGAAATGAAAGTTGTTCAATCATGTATTTTTGTGACCCCCATGGACTATACAGTCCATGGAATTCTCGAGGCCAGAATACTGGAGTGGGTGGCCTCTCCCTTCTCTACTCATTTATGTCCCTTCTGTTTTCAAACTGACATTCATACTCAAGATTGCTCAACTTGTAAAGTCCTAAGCCTTCTTCCTGACCATATATTCACATGCAGGGCTTCTTATACCCAGTTATATACATATTATTATGCTTCTGAATCTGAAATCTCCTTACATGTAAAAAGCCTTATTAAAGTATTGCTGATCTCATGATTTTAAAATCATTCTGGAAAAAATAAAAGTATTCTGAAATCAAGTTAAAGAAAGGTAAGCAAGTAAATCTATATTGTCTGTCTCATATAAAATGAAAAACTTATTACTCTTGTTTCCCTTGTATTAGTTCCTAACATTTAACATTTACTTTAAAACTTAGCCAGATTATCTCCAGAAATATTTAGGTATTTATTGACTCTTAGTTTTTCCCCTAAATTGTCTTCCCTAGTGGCTCAGAAGGTAAAGAATCTGCCTGTAATGTGAGAAATCAAGATTTGATCCCTGGGTTGGGAAGATCCCCTGGAAAAGGGAATGCCCATTAACTCCAGAATTCTTGCCTGGAGAATACCATGGACAGAGGAGCCTGATGAGCTACAGTTCAGTTCAGCTCAGTTCAGTCACTCAGTCGTGTCTGACTCTCTGTGACCCCATGAATCGCAGCACGCCAGGGCTCCCTGTCCATCATCAACTCCCAGAGTTTACTCAGACTCACATCCATCGAGTCAGTGATGCCATCCAGCCATCTCATCCTCTGTCATCCCCTTCTCCTCCTATCTGCAATCCCTCCCAGCATCAGAGTCTTCCAATGAGTCAACACTTCGCATGAGGTGGCCAAAGTACTGGAGTTTCAGCTTTAGCATCATTCCTTCCAAAGAAATCCCAGGGCTAATCTCCTTCAGAATGGACTAGTTGGATATCCTTGCAGTCCAAGGGACTCTCAAGAGTCTTCTCCAACACCACAGTTCAAAAGCATCAATTCTTCGGTGCTCAGCCTTCTTCACAGTCCAACACTCACATCCATGCATGACCACTGGAAACACCATAGCTTTGACTAGACATGAGGTTGCAAAGAGATGGAAACGAGTGACTAACACTGTTACTTTCCCCCATATACATTCTCTCTATTCCCTTCCTTCTCCCTATTACCCCATCACCACACACACATTCTCCAGGTACCTGGAATGTACAAAAATCTATCAGGGCATATATTTTCCACATCTGAAGTCACAAAAGTTTGAAATAATTTCTGACTTTCTTTGAAATACATCACTGTGACATAAAAATTGAGGGAAAAATTCAGCCTCCTGAAAATGCTGCAAGATTAGCTAATTCTATCATATTGAGTAGCTTGATGTTTATTTCAACTCAAAGTAAAATAGTTTGTGTGACCTTGGCCTGAAACTTAGATAATATATTACTCATACTCCAAAACTGAAAGCTTTAAAACAAAGGAGAACACAGAATATTTGCCTCTAAGTCATTGAATAGGTTGTATCAGTATAAAAAAAAATAGTAGTGCGGAAATATTAAAGTACTAGCCAATACAAAATGAATTCTAGCTATGCCAAACAAACCTGCTCCCTTTATGTCTCAACTTTGGAACCACATGATTATTGAAAAGGCTGCCTTTCACCTAAAGATGTAAATTCACCTTTAACAGTCCTTCCCAGGAAGTAACCTACTAGTCTCTGGAATATGGTATTTGCATGATATTGCCAGAGGAGTGTGTAATTTCCTTGGTTCTGTCTTGCTGCAGCAAAGATCTGAAACAGCGGACCAGTGTTACAGCTCGGTTACAGCTCAGAGTTTTATTCTCAAGCAAAGGATAGTACATCCTTGAGGCATGAGGGTGGGTCAAGGGTGGCCCAAAGAAGAGGCCTCAATCTGTCTTGGCTTCCTCCTTTTATGCATTTGTCTTTTCCCTGCAGAGCCTGCCCTATGCAAATTGGGCTAATCATGAAAGGGGTGTGTTTGTTTCACCTGAAGTTCTCACTCCAGTCCACGTGTCTTCTCTTGTTCCATTTTCACAGGCTTTTCTCTTTCTTTTCAATGTCACCCCACTCCAGTACTCTTGCCTGGAAAATCCCATGGACGGAGGAGCCTGGCAGGCTGCAGTCCATGGGGTTGCTAAGAGTTGGACACAACTGAGCGACTTCACTTTCACTTTTCACTTTCATCCATTGGAGAAGGCAATGGCAACCCACTCCAGTGTTCTTGCCTGGAGAATCCCAGGGACGGGGGAGCCTGGTGGGCTGCCATCTATGGGGTTGCACAGAGTCGGACACGACTGAAGTGACTTAGCAGCAGCAGTAGCAACAGCAGTCTTTTGGCCATCACCATTTTAGACTCCTTTTTCCTATTGTAACTACCTAACAATATGATATAAATTGTTTGAAAAATAAGATCATGCAGCCATTATAAGAGACACAGAAAGAGTTTGTTTAGCTTATTCCAGTGGTCTCAATATAGGCTTAAAATATATTTTTGCTGAAAAGGGAGTTGACTATTATTTATTCAACTCCTTCTGTAACTATGCAGAAAGCCAAAGTCTACAGAGAATATCTATCTTTTCTACATCCTGTAAGTTTTAATGGCAAAGTAAGGAAAACTAGAATTAATTGTTTATGCTTTTGTTTATACTATGTTGTTGATGAAGTTTATCATTATCTATAATTTGTGAATTAAGTTCAACCAAATTTTCTTTTTACCCTCTACCCTGTATCACGTCTTTTGGAAATTAAAGAGAAGAAGCTGAATGTGCTGAGCCTGTAAGTAGCTCAGTGTCTGGCAGTGAAGGTAGTTATAGAAACCATGATGGGAAGAGAGAGATAGGCAGCCATAGAAGAATACTGTACATGGTGGCACAGAGACAAGAGTGAGTATCTGATTCTACATGAGCCACAGGGAAAGTTTAACAGTAGAAGAAATTACTGAGTGGGGTTTTGAAGGAAGAACTAACATTTGACAAGTGATGAAGGCCAAAGGAAGGACAGCCCAGGAAAGGCTCACAGTATATACAAACGGACATCAGCAAGAATATATACAAAAGAAACATGCATTTAATAGATGCAACAGTATAATATCAGAAGAAGAAATCCACAAGTCAGTAAGACTGGAGAGGAGGTCAAGGTTACATGTCTTTACAAAGGACCATTAACGTTAAGCAAATGTGGAAACCCAGGGGAGCAACTGAAGAGAAGTGATGTGAATGACTTGGTTTTGAGAATGATACTCTTCATCTATTTTGAAAAATAACTCAGGGAAAACACAGGGAAATAGAAACTATTTTTTCAAAGAATTTATTGATAAATGAAGCTGGACTAATAGGGATGGACATGCTGCATTTAAGGGTAGAACCTTAAAATATAAGACTGGTGAGTGAGAGAGAAAGAGAAAAATGAGAACAATGTGGTAAAACATGAGGCTGAAATAAGTATTAGTGGATTTATTTATCTTTCCTCTTTTCTTTGTCATAAACAGCTGTTCACATTAATTAAGAAATAAATATACTCTCTAACACTTGGATTCAAGGTGGCGAAAATGACTGCCTAAACTCAACCCTCTCTCACTCCACCAAAGTCAAGAATCAAAGAACTGGTTCACTTTCCCTTGATCCTTGAAAATACAGTTTAAAAAAAAATGTAATGGGAAAACTCAAATTGTTTATGAATCAATGAGGTCCTAGTGGACCTCATAAACTATTTTCCTCTGAGTGTACTATTGGTCTGTGACTTTTTAAGAGAGGCTGATCTTGCAATGCAGCAACCAATTAGGAATCAGAGCTTTTTTCAACCACTATGTTATTTTCTGTTATAATCACAGTGACTCATCTCATCAGCAGACCGTGTTAGACTTCCTTCTGCATCTCTTTCACCCAAGGAACTGAATTAACTCTTTTGTAACACGCTCATGACTAATGTCTGCAGCTGTTAACTTAAACACAACCCCAGTATTTTTAGCTGTTTTGTTCCCAAAATAAGTCTCTTTGTGTTTCAGATTTTGTATCAAAATTGAGTCCTGTCTTTTGTGCAACATTGCTGTTCCTCTATTTAGGCAAACATCAGAATATTACTAACATCGTACCACCTGAAATTTGTAAACAGCACCCATCACTCCAACTTTCGCCACTCAGGATAATTACCTTACTGGATGGAGAAGTTAATTAAAATGAAGATGAAAATTACATTTTAGGAAGAAGAAAAATTACTATACTGAGATGCTTTGTCATAATATTTTAAGTCTAACAATTGAAAGGTAAAAAGTGACAGGAGAAAGGCAACAGTGACCTCCGTCATGAAGCTGGTGGTCACCTCTTCGGCTTCCCTGCTGGCTCAGTCAGTAAAGAATCTGCCTGCGGTGCATGAGACTCAGGTTCGATCCCTGGGTTGGGAAGATCCCCTGGAGAAGGAAATGGCAGCCCACTCCAGAATTCTTGCCAGGGAAATCCCATAGACAGAAGAGTCTGGTGATCTATAGTCCATGTGGTCACAAAGAGTCAGACACAACTTATCGGCTAAAACACCACCACCACACCACCATTCACTTCTTGAGTGAAACTATGTATAGTCATCACTACAACTCCATGAGTTGAATACCATTATATTCATTTTGCAAATGAACAACTTTAAACTCAGGGAAATTTAGCAATCTGCTCAATCAAGATCAACCAGCTACAAACTCAGCATGATTCCAAAGTCTGTATGCTGCTTTCTTTTACTTCATATTACATCTCAAAATATCCTTCCACTGTTACTATCAGTTTTTCCAAAAAAATGTATTTATTATCTTATCCACTGTCATTCATTTGTTCAGCAAGCACTTGACATAGAGTTGCTATACTTGTTAAGCCTGTACTAAGCTCAATAATAAGACTATCATTGATAAATAATATATATGAGTAATTTTAATTGAGCATTTAAACTGTGCCAAACACTGCTTCACATTCTTATGTGTTAACTCATATGTGTGAAATTATTTAACCCACAAAATAGCCCTAATAAATAGGCATTGTTAATATCCATGTTTGACAGGTAAAGAAACTGAAGCACTAAGAACTTAAGAAAATGACTATAGAAGAGTAAGCATAAAGGAAGCATAATTTTTAATCTAACAAAAATTTATTGTATAGCATCTCTTGCTTTAAAACGCCTCACAGAGAATGAAGCATGTGAGCTGATACTTATAGGATCAGGTTTCTCTTAATAAATTAATAGAAGTAGAAAAGGGCATTCAAAGCCACAGAAACCGCTCTGTAAATGCACTATCACCATCACACATTTGACAGTTGCATGCAATCAGGACACTATATCTCTGTGGTTTCCAACCTCAAATGGCTTGTGACGTTGCCCAGCAATCCTATTTTTCTTGCTAGAGTGTTCTCTCCAATGCCATTTCATGCTTCTTCATCATACTGAAACCTACAAATACCCTATTTCCTGCTCACTCCTAGTACATGGCTTTGCTTTCTATTTCACAGGAGCTAATCAAGTTAATGTTTGCAACCACCTCAAATTGGAGGCCTGGTGTGCTGCGATTCATGGGGTCACAAAAAGTCGGACAAGACTGAGTGACTGAATTGAACTGAACATGTAACAAATCATCATATAATTATCTGTCACCTAAATATTCCAGAGGTCTCAGGCTGAATAAATGTGATGAGCCCAGGTATCATGGGTTCAGTAAATATGTAAAGTAAATCCTTGCTAGACAAATGATAATAAACAAAATCCAGAGGTAAAAAGTCAAAGGATTATCCAACTGACCAGTCTGATAAGCCTTCCATATTTGCAGACAAGCCAAATAAGGAGCTGACCAACTCAGACTCTTTCCTGTAACAAGAAGCAGAACACTGAGGATGTCAAGTGAGACAGGTAGGGTCATTAGGCCAGAGAGTCATGTGTCTATCTCAGAGATGACATTAAGATTTGCATCTGCCCTAAACCAACCCTTAGGGTCTTGCCATGCAAAAAAAAGGCATGCTCTAAGGACAGAGTCTTCCACAACATTCTCTGTTTCTACATTTAAATTTTGCAGGTACCAATGTAGAATCATCTAGAAGAGGTCCTCTCTTCCTATATATAACCAAAAAGGAAAAAAGACAGAAAAGGAAAAAAGAGAGCAAACATATAGTATTCTGTGTTTTGACCGCTACACCCTCATAAGTTAGTTTGTAGTTTTAGAGACTGGATGTCAAAATTACAAAGTTTTAATTAGCCTCCTGCATGGCAGGAAGAAGTGCTGAGAAATCTATGGTTGGTTTCTTTTCTCATCCATAGGCTCTAAAATTGCAATTCTAGCTACGTTTTTGCTTATATTTTACTTCATTGAAATTCCTCTCCCATATTAAGATCAATTTTGTGCAGAATGTTGTCTCCCCCAATATCCTCAGAGAGCTAGCACTTAACGATTCTTCTTTCTGTATATTCTTTCTGTTCCCTGTATCTTCAAATATTTCTCTCTTCTGTCTCCTTTTCTCTGGCATTTAAACATGTTAAGCTCTATCACTATTGCATAAGCCAACAATGATTTGCTTTTTACACAAACCAGTGGAGACTTCTCAGTCAATGCTTTACTTTATTTGATCTATCACTCTTTGAAACTCTGTATCTCAAGAATTTTCTTAATTATCATCATTTTCTTCCTGCTTTTCTAGTCATGTTTTATTTCATTTGTGAACTCTTTCCTCCTTATTGAGACTTCAAATATTGATATTTTAAGTGACACAATCTTAGATGTAGAACATCCAAAGGACTCTATACACACACACACAATTATTAGAACTACTACATGAAATTAGTAAAGTTGCAGGATACAAATTAACATACAAAAATCAGTTGCATTTATATATACTAATGATGAACTACCTGAAAAGGAAATTAAGAACACAATCTCATTGAAAATACTAAAATACTCAGGAATAAACTTAATCAAAAAGGTAAAAGATTAGTACACTGAAAACTGAAAATTACTCATGAACAAAATTAGAGAACTCACAAGCAAATGGGAAGACATTTCTTGTTCATGGACTGGAATACTTATATTGTTAAAATGGTCACATTACCCAATGTGATCTACAGACACAATAAAATCCCTATAAAAAGTTCAATGGCATTTATACAAAAATTGATAAAACAGTTGTAAAATTCACATGGAACCACAGAAGACTCTGGATAGCCAAAGTAATTTAAAATAATGAGACAAATCTGGAGCCATCATGCTCCCTAATTTTGAAAGATGCTACAAAGTTAAACATCTTAAACTATACACAAAAATAAACTCAAAATGTACTGAAGATTTATATGTAAAACCTGTAATTATAAAACTCCTAGAAGAAAATATAGGTGAAAATCTTCATAACACTGGGCATGGCAGTGATTTCTTGGCTACAACACCAAAAGAACAATCTATAGGAGCAAAATCAGACAAGTGGGAATACATCAAAACAAGAAGCTTCTTCACAGCAAAGGAATCAATCAACAAAATGAAAAGGCAGTATAAAGAATATGAGAAATACTTACAGACCATGTATCTGATAATCATTAATATCCAAAATGTCAAGGAACTCCTACAACTCGCTAACAAAACAAAATACAAATAATCTGATTTTAAAATCAGAAAAGGACTCAGACATTTCTCCAAAAGAAGATAAACAAATGACCAAGACATATATGAGAAGATGCTCAACATCACTACCCAGGAAATGCAAATCAAAACCACAATGAGATATCATTTTATACATGTTTGGATAGCCATTATTAAGGGGAAAAGTAAAATAAGAAGTGTCAGTTAGGATATGGAGAAACCAGAACTCTCATACGCTTGTTGGTGGGATTACTAAATTGTACAGCCTCTATGAGAAACAGTTTCTTCAAAAAATTAAAAATAGAATTATCATATGAGCAATCCTATTTGTAGATATATCTATTCATATATATCATACTTATAGATATATGTCGAAAAGTATTGAAATCATGAACTCAGATATCTTCCCCTCCATGTTCATAGCAGAACTATTTACAATAGCCAATATACGGAAACAACCTAAATGTCCATCAACATATGAATGGGTAAAGAAATGTGGTACATATATGTACCACATATGTGCAATTGCTTTTGAAAATTAAAAAAAAATTAATGAAATTTCATCTTGACAAACTATGAGGAAATAGCAATGAATGTGATTCCCATCTTATAGCAGTGGTTTGAAACCGCTTCAAGAAAGAATTTGTCTTATTAAACATGTGAATAACCTCAAAGCAGCTTGATTTCCTATAATGCATTAAATAAAATCATATTTAATTCTGGAATGGTATCCAGACATGGCATCTCGGTTATCCAAATACTAACACATTCACTTGTAATACAGACTTTAATTAACAGACAGGTTATCTTAATTACTTTGTAACTCACTGATTTCATAACAAATGACAAGTCAAGGACTCAAACTGTAGCATGCTTAATTTTGTATCTAGGTTAACTAATTATAAATAACAAGACCTATATCACTCATCAAGTACAACATCTGCCCACTTCAATTTCATTTTAAAGTGTCTCTACTGCCATGACTGAGTTGCCTCTGCAGGTTTAAAATACCTCTGAGTTCAATCAGTTCAAACTCAGTTATAAGTACTTGAAAATCAAGAAAATGTTTAAGACTAATGGTTAAATCACTACTTTAAATTGTATAGTAAGCACTAAGAAAAGTAAAAAGAGTTGAGAAGTAGTAAAAGTGGGCAAATCATGTACCATATGAGTGACTTGTGTGACTGTCTCTATAAGAAGATGTAATTAGCTATGTGAAAAATTTCATCCCTTCCTGTTCCCTACAGGCCTGAAATGGGCACCATATGCTTCTGTTAAGATACATTTCTATATTTATAGGGTTCATATAGACATGTACTTTAAGGCCTGTTAGCATTAATCGCCAGCGCATTTTGGTGCTATATAGCCATGCATGGCTATGGTACAGAGAATTGAAAGAAACATTTTTTCCCCCAAGAGACAAACTCAAGGCTCAGAATATTCCCTAACTTCTCTTGCCATCAAGTCTTTAGGGGTTCCTTTTAAAGACAACTCTAAATGGATCCTGCAATGCAGAGGCCGAAGATACCTGAGATTAGTGGGTATTTTGAGATTCAAGCTAAAACAAATGTAGGTTTTTGTTTGTTTGTTTGTTTGTTTTCAAATCCTGGCTAAGGCAATGCTTCTGGTTATTAGTGCTTTCAACGAAATTTCAGTTCTCTCAGACATTTACTTGTGTGTGTGTGTGTGTGTGTGTTTTTAATTTACATTGCAGGAAATAGCAACAACTTCAGGTATATCTTACTATGTTTGTCTCTGAGCCCAAGAGACATTATGTACCATAAATGCAGGCACATGGGAAATGGTATTAATCAGGACCACCCAAGGGAGTGAACACTGTCCTAGATACTCATCAGAAAAAAAAGAGGAAACCCTTCTATGAGAGGACTCCGGAAAATGTTTATAGAGAAAGCAATAGCTTTTTCAACAAGTCCCAGAAGAGGCAGTTACAGAGCCTCCTACTGACTGTGCCACTGCTTATAAATGAACAGCTAACCATGTGTGAAGGCAGTGATTGTCCAGATTTTGGAGTAGACAGATCTTTAGTGACAGTCACATTTTTACCCCATATGTAAAATAAATATTATCATCTATAGGTGTCATGATAGGTAAAAGGAAAGGTAACCATAAGTTAGTGAACTCAATTATTAGTTAATTCGGGAGAGAGAGGCTAAAACTCCATAACAAAAAACTATCAAAAGCTAAGCAGTGAAACATAACTCCCACACTCAATATTGTCACCGAAAATAAATGACTATCAAATACTGTAAAGGAAATTATGGGGTAGGCTCTATCAGGAGAAGAAATCATGCCTGCTTTCTCTCAACTACAAATAAGTGGTTATTCATAGTCTAGTTTCACGAGGGCTAAGCTATATCTCATCTACTCAATTGAGATATTATTAGACATGAGAGTTCTGCAAAAATCACAGCTGCTTGGCAAAGAAGCCTTCACTATTTTAATCTAAAATATGAAGCATCTAAAGACATGTCATGGGCTGTAAGAAGACATATAAAGGGTCAAAGTGCAGCTCCAGACACCGTCCACTTGGCAGGGTCTTGCCTGTTGCAGCTGCTGCTAAGTCGCTTCAGTCATGTCTGACTCTGTGAGATCCCATAGATGGCAGCCCACCACCGCCATCCCTAGGATTTTCCAGGCAAGAACACTGGACTGGGTTGCCATTTCCTTTTCCAATGCATGAAAGTGAAAAGTGAAAGTGAAGTCGCTCAGTCATGTCCGACTCTTAGCAACCCCATGAACTGCAGCCTACCAAGCTCCTCTGTCCATAGGATTTTCCAGGCAAGAGTACTGGAGTCGGTTGCCAATTTGACAAAGTTAAGAATCCTATGCCAGCTTAGTTTCATTATACTTTATTCTCCATTTCAAACTTCTTTACTCCATGGGAAAATGTGGGATGAATAATAACACAAGAGCAATCCCATGCTGCAGTCAAGAAAAGTCTAGGTATAAGAGCTGAGGCCTGAAAGGAAGGAGCAGCTAAAGTTGGGGGGGGGGGGTCAAGAATGATCATACAAGAGAATTAATGAAAAAGTATTGTACAGAACATTACCCCTCCATGGACTGATTTTCTATGTGTTCCTCATGCAAATGTATGTGAATCCTGAATGTGACTGGTGTGAACAAATGTATTTTTCTTTAGTGATATGAGACACTGAGGCTTGCCCAAGACTACATTCTTAATGGGAAATAATTAAATGTGATGAAATGTCCAAGAACATTGACATGATTGAAAAGTGAAAGTGTTAGTCGCTCAATCATCCAATTCTTTGTGATGCCATGGACTATAGCCCTCTGCCCATGGAATTCTCCAGGCCAGAATACTGGAGTGGGTAGCCATTTCCTTCTCCAGGGGACCTTCCCAACCTAAGGGTCAAGCCTGGGTCAGCTGCATGGCGGGCAGATTCTTTACCATCTGAGCCACCAGGGAAGCTCCTTGAAATGATTAGTAGAGAAGAACTAATCAATGTAAAATTCCATCTTTTAAAGTATTAGTTTAGCTGAACTTCATGTATAATCTTACTTCATTCCTGTGTCAATAAAACAGAATTCTTGGAGTGTTTTTTCCTTAAAGCAGAGGAATGATAATCTATTTCTTTCAAGACATACTGACCACTGTGTTCGGTGAGGAAAGACCTCTATCATCTTCACATATTTTCCCACTAGGGACTTAAACACAAGTCTTTGGATTCCTCAGTTGGGTGTTTGAACAAACTGAGCCAATCAAGTTCACTAGTGAGACAGACCCACTGGGGAACTTCATATTATGCAGTTCACTGTTAGAAACTGCATTTGAAAAAACACCTAAGGCAGCCACCACCTACCTATTCAGCTATTAAAGAAAGTGGTAGAATTGGCAAAGGAATACCAGGAACGAAGGATCAAATCGCATGATTCTTTTTGTGATCGACATTTGATGTTTCGGGAGTTGGAAGTCTGATGTGTGAATATGGCCAACTTCTCTCATTGTCCTTGATGACAAAAATCTGTGGAAGTCAGGGCTTGTGGTATGTATGTTTATTTACCCAGCAGGTTAATTTTTTCTTAAACTATGTGAAACTTGCCTCAGGGGTGAATGTGGATTACAATGAGTTATTATTTAAAACACTTGATTCCCCTTCTATTTTCTTTCTCTATCCAGCCTTTTCTTCTATTTAATTTTGCCTTGCTCTACTCACATGTGGTATCCCATGTTCTCTTCCACTGATGAGCAAAAAGTGGATGTTAAGAATAGCTAAGTATCTCTGTGATACCATGCCCTTATCTAAGAATTAGGGAAGCAACTCTCAAGCTTATTTTCAAAGGCGGCACTGCTGATCAAGAAATCTTCCCTTTAGAAAATTATAGAAACCCTGTCCCACATACCTGTATGCCCTTCAGTAATCATTCACAGCACAAACAAGCAAAGAAATTTAAATTAGATTTTCATCAAAACTTGGAATGTTAAGAAAACAAAGTAATTTAAAGCAAAACCACAAGAGAAGCCTAAGATACAGTCTGACAAGAGTCTCAGGTTTAAGTGAAGAAAGGAAGTAAGTTCCACATTAATAGAGCCCTCACAGTGCAGATGCCAGCTGTCCACCATCATGAAAAAATGAGGTGGAGCCAATGCTTCACTTTTAAGTAGATGGCTCATGTGCTAGAACTTTTTTAATAGTGAGTACTAGCTTTTCTAATCCCCACCTGTTTCTTCTGTCTTAATTGCTCTGAGGAGCATGACTAATTTAAAATTACCATTCTGTGATAAAATCTTATTACTCAGGATAAAATACTGAAATAACTCTATTTTTACTCTGACAAAACCTTTTACACAATAATAAATTATCTCTGTACAACAGAACATCCTGGACTTTTCCTGTGAAGAAGCTTAGCAATCAAAATCTAATATTTTATAGAAGAAATGTGTTCCAAAGTGGGATTAAAAACTGTTAATTTTATATGACCTTTCAGTAGCCTTAGACTCTGGTTTGAAACACACAGTAACTTTAGCTCCCTAATGGTGGGTGAGAAAAGCAGCCCTTGAATGAGAGAGTTTTATAAGATGTAAAGATAACCCTTTACAGCAAGGCTATCTGCTCTCAAAGTTTTGGGTGGGAAACGAAGCAAATAACACTTAACAAAACTTTTGCTTTCCCAGAGTAAGGTGAAAAATGCTATTAATGCTATTAAATGCTTCTGTGGAGACTGTATTTTCAATAAGTGAATGTTGCCCATTTTGTAGAGAAGCTTTTCAATTTTCCATATCTTTTTTTACTCTACAAACCCTACCACCCACTCCAAGAATTCTCCTGCTACCTAAATGCTAAAAAAGGAAAAAAGATAATCTCTACTAAGAAAGAAGTAGTAGCAACAGCTTTAGATTAACAGTTAAATATGGGCTTAATTTTTTCTAAGTTATATCATTCTAGATGACTAAGAAGTTGATGAATAGTTATGAAGAAGCATTGCACGCAAGTTCAGGCAACATAATTTTCTTTTCTGTTTGTCCTTTACAGGCTATGAAACTTAGCAACACCCTTTGACCTCACTGAGATTCAGTCACTAGATTACATTAGAAAATAATATGCTTTGAAAATTATAAAGTTTTGCAATGTATTAGTATTTTAATTACTAATTAGTTACTTGAACTGTTTAAGAAAAAGATAAAATTCTTTTGTTTAGGTGGCTTATAGCTTAGCTGGGAAGTAAAATAAGCGCATACACAAAAATAATAAATATAACACTAATATAAGGATTTGGTGATGGATTTGAAGCTGAGGACAAATTTGGGAGATAACATTAGATAACACTGATAAGATTTAATAATAACATTGTGTTTATGGAAGTAAATGAAAGTCTTTCTTCCCATGAGATTTGGAAAAATGTGTTAATATTTTTTGAAACTGGTTTGGCCTAAAAGGAACACCATTTGTGAAGAGATATAGTGTTTTTGAGATGTATTAAATTTTCCATGAGAAATATTTATCTTCTTTTAGGAGCAACTGAAATTATATGACTAGAATTTGAGAGGTTCAACCTGGAGGTATATTTTTGGATCAAGTATTAAAACAATGAAATTATGAGTATGGCTCATATTCAGAGATTGATCGAGAATCAAGAGTAGAGTCCTGACAATAAATGCTATAATAACCAGGCAAAGAGAGTGGCAAGCAGAAGCCTCCGGAGAATGCTGAATCACAGATGTAAGAAAGAAAACTGAAAATCAAGACGCTGATACTGCAGGATTTATGAAAATGGGACACTAGAGGATAACATTTGAGAAAGGCCACATGGCAGCAAAGGTGAACCTCAAACTCCCAAAGTTTGGTGATGAAATAAACAATTACCTTGTGGAAGCAGCAAGGATGAGGACTCCTTATCTAGGAGTTCAGCTGGCATATGAAGGAAACAAGTCTTCACAGGAAGAAAGGGAGCTGAGAGCGGTGAAACATGTGATGTGAAAGAAACATAAACACAGGTGAAAAGGAAATAGTCATTGAAATAGGAAAGTTGAAAACACTTAAGAATGAGAGGTTAAAGCTGGGAGGGACTCAAAGAAATGGGAATGAAAAGAGTAGAAAGATTTGCTTGCAAGAGAAAGAAAACCTCCGGCTGAGTGGAATTCTGCAAGCCCTGTAATGCAGGAGGGAAAGTATGCCAATTGGTCTCAATATTTCTTAAGTAGAGGCTAAGGTCATCTAGTACAGGTGAGACTGGAGAATAGGAGAGATGAAAGCTAATGAGAAATTCTCATTCAATAGGGGTATGTACTTTTAATTAATTTTCTATTAACTAGACCACAATAGAAGTTGAAGTTACCTTGCACAGAACTGTCAAGCAAATGATTACTGTCCATAACAATGCAAATGAATTTCATTTGAGATAAAATTGATTTCCTGTCTCTAGAAAACATGACATTTTATTGCTCTACATGTAATTAACTAGTTTTATATGCATTAGCAAACTTACTTCAACATCCTGACCACCTATATTCTTTAAATTTCTCTTTTTAACTGGTCTTAATATCGGGGCCTCTTTTTATTTGCTTCTATACAACTATTTTTTCCTACATTTTTAATGCTTCTAAATGTATGTCTATGTCCCTGCAATTTTTAAAAGCATAATAATATTTTACTTTATTTTATATATATATATATATATATAAATTGCACCATGGATAGCTTTATATAACACATTCAAAGACTGAGTTCCTCTTAAGAGTTTCCTGGACCTGGAAAACCCAACCAAATAAGCACCCCAACCTTGTAGACTTAAGTAAATGTAAACATAAATTAGGTTAATAGCAAAAGACCTTTAGTAAAATGCCTTATACATTTTGGAAAGTATAAGTGAGAAATGGAGGCTCATTTAGCATAAATGGTCAATTAAGGTTTGCTTCTTCCAACTCAGGTATACAATCCTGCTGTAAAAAATTCATGCTCTATCCACAGTAAGCCACTTTATCCTCCAAAGACTGCCTAGTTACCCTCTCCCTCTTGTGAAGACTGAGAAACCAACTTGGGGCTTGGAATGAAATCAAAATGAGTTTAACCAAATGAGAGCTATTGCATCTAAGGGTGAAAACTGTGTATGGTCCAGAGGGCTCAGCCAGAAAACAAGGGAGGCAGACACCAGTTTCCACTGGGGGCCAAGTCTGGCCATCCAAGTTATTAAGAAGCATACCTTTTGTCACTAGCAGAGAAGTGTTTAATGGTCTACGGTGACATTGTTAGTGCATAAGAAAATAATATACATGATCAAAAAAATACTTAAAATATCTACATTTATGGAGGAGGTCAGTTGAGTCAAACAGCTGAGAAGCCTCTTGTGAAAAAGATGCCTCTTCTGGAGTCTATCAGCAGAGCTTGCTGGTATAGAACTGTTTTCAGAACTTTTTGTTCCTTCTTATCTTATGTGAGGTAAGTACAGACATCAAATGTAACAGGAAATTTTGATACGGCCATGACATCCAACCACGTGTAATTTTTGTTATATAATTATTATAAATAAAATAATCACTAATTGCTTTAATGGATTTTTGTTATATTTTTCAAAGTATTATTCCATATAAGATTGAAAATCAGATAAGCAAAATACTGGCCCTTCACAATGATGAAAATGAGTAGATTACACCTGATTTATATAAATTTGTTGTACATTCTGCTGGATATTTTCCTATGTGTGACCATATAAAATATAAAGTGTCTTAAAAATGAAATGTATCCATAATGAAAATCATCTGAATACAGGGAATTAAACAGAAAAGAAATGTTGGTTTTTTAGGTTAAAATAATCAAAAAAAACAAGATCTCTTTGGATTGTAATCTGGGAGATTAAGATTGTGTGGTAACAATAATAAAAAACATTATTTATCTAGCACTGAATTCTCTTCTCTTGAACCCCCTTTAAATCCAAAGGATTTGTGGCCAATTCCAGTACAGTCTGCTCTACTATAGCATGATGTGTATGTTGCTATAAAATTGTCTATCAAAAATCTAGTTACAAAAACAGTTACTTTTGTGACTGAAAACTATCCGGACCAAAGAGAATACCTGGTCCAATTTTCCCTTTGTTCCCTAAATTACAGAAGAATAATTATGCCTTGTAGAGAACTGCCAGGTGTGTTTACATAATAAAAAATCTGGGGCAGAAAAAAAAAAAAAAAGACTCAAAGCTTGTTGGAGGGGTGAGTTTCTGAGGAGTGTTGCAGGTCTGCAATGAAGGCAGTTTCAGGGGAAAAAAGGAGAAATTTATTAGTGTTATGTTTTGAAACACTTCACACTTTTTAAGACATCCAAGTAAAGACTTTGAACTATTTGATATAACTTTTGATTACTGGACTCCATCTCTTTGATCATAACACTGCTTTCAGATTGAAGCAGTGGCTCTAGAATTTATGAGTAACTTTCATAAAAGTGATATCATATTTTATGTCTGCAATAACTAACTTTTCCTCAGTAGAAAATCTCACTAATAAAGGGTTTTATTAACTTGAGTGTTTTGTTTCTACCTGAGAAAAATAAATTTGCTTACCTAAATCAACAGCAATAGTTTATTTGTGCTTCAGTCTACATACTTAGAAGTATTTCAGCTATAAAATCCTCCTTGACCTTCACCTTGTAATTTTGCTTACGATAAAATTCATAACTATCAAAAGAATGACAACAACCACCAAAAAAATGTGATGTATACTACAAAGCTTTCAAATACGCTGCCATTCAGTGCTTTGTACCCAGCCAGTGGAAGGCCCCATAAAACCCATAGTGCTCCCCACTTAATGGATAATTCACTTTACATTCACATCAAGTTCCACAATCTGACATTAGAAATGCCCAGTTTTGGAAAACTTTGTGTAATAGAAAATATGCTGCAGTGGAACAGAATAAAGTAGAAAGAAATGAGTCAGAAGGGTTAGTGAGACAAGATGAATCCACAATGTGAAGAATGGTGTAAAGCCCAGTCAAAAGGGTATTTCAATGATCAGTACAAATGGTGAAGGCTTGATGTTTGTGTGAATGGGCTAAAAGTGGAGGATTTTAGAACTCTCATAATAAAGAATGGTGTTGTTGTTGTTGCTGTAGCCTGCCAGGCTCCTCTGTCCATGGGATTTCCTGTGCAAAAATACTGGCATGGGTTGTCATTTCCTTCTCCAGAGGATGGATCTTCCTGACTCAGGGATTGAACCCACATCTCCTGTGTCAGCAGATTCTTTACCACTGAGTCACCAGAGAAGCCCATAATAAAGGATAGCAGGTAACTAATGATTATAGTGAGAGAAAAGCTCAAAAGAAATTTTAAGAAATATAAATATTATACCCTGGGAAACAAGGAAGACAGTGGCCTCATTGACCGACATTTATTGTTTAAATTAGAAGACTCTTGCCCAAGCTTCCTTTCTGGTATTCCATACCTAAATATCTAAAAGGAGGAAACACTGCATAGAATTATGCAAGATTTTTAGAAAATAGAAGTGACTTATAATTTAGGTTCCAAATTTTACAAGCGAAAATAATAGAACCACTAAAAATATCCACTGCTGCATAGAGCAAAAACTGATGGAACAATAGTAGTAGTCATGGTTACCTGCATGGCATCAGCACACTATTATTATACAATTCATTCCTATGAATAACACAGTCATAGCCTAACATAATACAGAATAATCTTGCAACAGTGATACAAAAAAACCCAAACCAGAAACTGTTTAAATCAACTAGGCTCACAGCTTCAAAATATAAATTTGCATTTCTTGTGTGAATAATTCAACTGTTTTATATGTATTTCCTTAATTTTATAATCACACTTCATATTGTTCTTGTTAAATCATTAAGTCATGTCTGACTTTGTGATGCCATGGACTGCAACATGCCAGAATTCCCTGTCCTTCACTATACCAGAGTTTGCTCAAATTCATGTTCATTGAATCCATGATGCTGTCTATCCATCACATTCTCTGCCAGCCCTTTCTCCTTTTGCCTTCAATCTTTCCCAGTATCAGTGAGTCAACTCTTATCAATGAGTCAACTCTTTGCGTCATATAGGCAAAGGATCAGCGCTTCAGCTTCAACATTAGTCCTTCCAATGAATATTAAGGGTTGACTTCCTTTAGGATTGACTGGTTTGATCTCTTTGCAGTCCAAGTGACTCTCAAGAGTCTTCTCCAGCACTACAATTTGAAAGTATCACTTTTTCGGCAATCAGCCAGCTTTTGGTCCAAATCTCACGCTCATACACAACCACTAGAAAAACCATCACTTTGAGGGTACAGACCTTTGAGGGCAAAGTAATGTCTCTGCTTTTTAATATGCTGTCTAGGTCTGTCATAGCTTTCCTTCCAAAAAGCAAGCATCTTTTAATTTCATGGCTGCAGTAACCATCTGCATTGATTTTTGGAGCCCAAGAAAATAAAATCTGTCACCACTTCCTCTTATTCCCCTTTTAAATTCCATGAAGGTATGGGACTGGATGCTATGATCTTAGCTTTTTGAATGTTGAGTTTCAAGGAAGTGTTTTCACTCTCTTCTTTTATCTTCATCAAGAGGCTGTTTAGTTCCTCTTCACTTTCTGCCTTAAGTTGTTGATATTTTTCAGGCAATCTTGATTTCAGCTTGTGATTCATCCTGCCTGACATTTCACATGATGTACTCTGTATATAAGTTAAATAAGCAGGATGACAATATACAGCCTTGATATACTGCTTTCCCAATTTGGGACCAGTCAGTTATTCCATGTCCAGTTCTAACTGTTGCTTCTTTACCTGTATACAGGTTTATCAGGAGACAGGTAAGGTGATCCAGCATTCCCATCTCTTTAAAATTTTTCTAGTTTGTTATGATTCACACAGCCAAAGACTTCCTAAAAAACCTTCGTATTGTTATTGTTAAGTCATTAAGTTGTGTCTGGCTCTTTGGAACCCCATGGACTACAGCACACCAGGTCTCCCTGTCCCTTACTATCTCCTAGAGTTTACCCAAGTTCATGTCCATTGACAAAAAACTTCATAGTAAAATGACTAAATTATTCATGGGAGTTCAAAGTTTAAAAAGAATTATTTTGAAAATATATAACCAAATTCAGAAGAAAAACAAAAATCACCCTTTCTTAAATAGGTCAGTTTTATATCAACTGTTTTTAAAAATAAGTTAAATGTAATTTAAAAATCATTTAACTTTCATTGACTTATTTTTATTAATATGTTTAAAGTTCTCCAAACAGATATTACCAGCAACAAATTCAATAATACTTGCCTAACATGGAAATAAATTTTGAATTGTTGGAATGTCTTTAAAAAAATATTCAATATCTGATCCTCATATTATATTGTAAAATCCTTCTCATCTTGTTACTTGATAAACTGAACATACAAATGTATGCCTGAAACTCCAATTTCAGAATAGCTACACAAATGTATTCCTCCTGAGACTATGGTATTCAGAGTGGACTCTACCACATGTTGAAACACGACTGATATAATTGAATTGGCACGAGTAAGGAATGGGTTTTCATTCACATTAATTATATCCTGGCTATGAGAACAGAACACTATTTATAAATTGACTAACTGCAGTAAGCTTATGGAGCAGAGGTAGACTAATATGAGACAGCAGGAGGTAAGATAGGGCTTCCCAGGTGGCGCTAGTGGTAAAGAACCCACCTGCCAATGAAGGAGGGACATAAGAAACTTGGGTTTGATCCCTGGGTTGGGAAGATCCCTTGGAGGAGGTCATAGTAAGTCACTTCAGTATTCTCGCCTGGAGAATCCCATGTAGAGAGGAGCCTGGTAGGCTCCGGTCCATAGGACTGCAAATAGTAAGACATGACTGAAGTGCAGTAGGTAAGATGCTCAATATATTTATAGTACTTGGTTTTGAATCTGAAATTTTATATTACATTCTGATTCTGAATCCATTTGACTTCAGACAAGTCACTTAACTTCTTTGAGCCTTAATTTCTTTATGGATAAATTGAGGGAGTGAGTAGATGCTAAATGACTCAGTCTGGTACTAAAACATTATGATCAAAAATCATTCTGTACACTAGTCACACAGCTCTTCAGTTTCTAGGAATTGCATATCAAAGTTTTGCCAGTATCTTCTCTCTGCCAATTTGTCTCAGCTCTTACATGCATTCAGCAAACCCCAGATCACAAATTATGCCAGTGAGCATTTTGAACCTGGCAAAGTGAAGTGTACTATTCTGAAATATCTGCCCAATATCCAGCAAAACAACTAAAGGTATTATGGGCTTTTCAAAATCAGACATCTCAGCTAACTCTGCGGTGACTTATCCCTATATTCCACTTTGGGTCTTTTTCTTTTGGAGAACTCTGTTACATTGCTGCATCCTAAAGTAGTAAATGAATCTTGGAACACACTATATATACCATTTCTGTGCTTTTATAGTCTAGAGGAAACTTCTCAGATAGGAAATAGTTAGCTATTACTCTGCAAGTGAAATTGAAATGCAGCTGGTTGTACATCCACTTATCCCAACCTTGGCTTCTGGAAATTGGTAAGGATTTTGGAAAAAAAAGAAGTACAGGATAGGAGTGTGAAAGCAATTGTAATTGGTAATTTTGTGTAATAACTATGTCTCAAATCACTACTGAAGACTTCTTCGGAATTAGACTGATTCACATTTAAGAATTGAGTTCACTTCTATATTAGCATGGACTCCAGTTGTGCCCATATAGAAAGCAGTGTGATCAGCTGATTTTTAACAATTGTTGGCTTTATCTTCCTCTACCATTTTTATGAATATATTGTTCCCAACAACACATTTGGTTCACTTTCCTTTTTTTCTCAGCCAATTGTTTATTGTTCATAGATCTCGCTTGACGATATCTTCCAATATGAGATGAAAAGGCAGCAGCTAATTTGCTTCCCTGAATATGACACAAGAGCTTTTAAGTCCATGAAAGGCAGGGTCAATAAAACTTTAACAACATAGCACTTGAAGGGAAATAACTGTGGATTCCAATCCTTTCTCGAGTATTTATAACAAGGGACTTCATCTTTTGTATAATCACTAAAGATGAATTGCTAAAATAAGATTTGTAAACTGTTGTTCATTGTGAAGCTTATTATATCTTCCTATATTTACTTTCTAACTTAATTAAGTTAAGCACTTAAAAAGTATGGCCCTATCTATACATTACACTCAAAAATCATTTTTATGATGGTTGCTAAGAAGTGCTTTAAATTTATATATATTATAAAATTTTTACATTTAAAAATCCTAATTTTTTTATCCAAAGAAGTTACACATTGTTTCCTGATGATACAGCAAATCCTTTATCTGAAGCACAATAGTTAGTAACTGTTTTTGAGCAAAAAAACTCTATCTTCCCTTTGTCTACAAATGAAATGACCTCTTTTCAAACTACCACTTCTTTGAGTCAGTGTAGAAACTGTCCCATGATGTTTCATGGTACCCTTGGTAATCTTTCTTGTAATTAGTTGGCAAAGGAAACTCATAAGAGTAGGGATGTGCTTTCTGGGATACCGTATGTGTTGCATCATCATACAAAGAAACTGTGAGAACCTTCAGAAGAGACTTAGACTTGCCTAAGGCCACAGTATTGGAACTGAGATCTTCTGGGATGTGGACCAGCCATCTTTCTCATTAGACTCAGTTCCTTGCTGCTTCCATCACAGTTACAAAAGAAAGTAGGAAATGATTCGTCTTTGTATAGTCATATAAAAATGATTCTTTCTTCCCATTTCATTCAAATGGGCTTAGGTAGAACAGATAAATAGGCAATTATCTCCTTTCTTTTCTATCTCAGGTGTCTCTGGAGGGTGTGAGCTTTGTTTGAAGGGTATTTCTCTCCTATTTGCCCTCCCTTCCCAGGAGTGTTATAAGGTTGGATTTAAATGACTGGATTCACAGAGAGGATCGTCAAAGGACAAAAAGATACCAGAATTGCCCATAGAGTCCTATAAAGTGCTCCAGGAGCATGCAACAATGGAGTCCTGCTCTCCATTCACCTTCTCTGCACTCAGTCAGTTCCTGTGTTAGCAATAGAAGATTGTTCCCTGTTTAGAAGTCATTAACTAAATACTAGGAAAGGCTTTTTACAAGATAAATCATTTTAATTTATATTGTGTATATTATACCTGTTTCAGGTTCTCAGTAAGCATTTGTGGACTGAACGAGCAAATACTCTTACACTGTTAGCATTACAGCTCTAATAGCCTGCACTGAATAGAAACACGGAGTCCCCCTTATGATGACCACATTCCCAGTGAAGTTTTCTTTATTGAGCCTTTTCTATTTGTTATGATCTATGTGACTATGCGTGCTTAGTCATTCAGTCATGGCTGACTCTTTGAGACCCTTTAACTGAAGCCTGCCAGGCTCCCATGTCCATGGGATTTTTCAGCAAAGGATACTGGAATAGGCTGCCATTTTCTTCTCCAGAGGCTCTTCCAGGCCCAGGAATCGAACCTGCCTCTCCTGTGTCTCCTGCATTGCAGGTGGATTCGTTACCTGCTGAGCTACTGGGGAAGACCCTGTGTGACTTAATGAGCACCAAATGTCATAATCAGATTATGCTACAAGAAGTAGGAAAATAGGTAATTGGGACTAAACATGAGCAAATTTGGTGTGGCCATTATTGATATAAAATAATTTGAAGAACCAATTAATATCCCCTACAATTACATAATGTGAATATTCTTTAAGGAAATCAGTCACTTACTTATCATTGAGTATCAGTTTTCTGGATGAATATGCGCTAAGTGTCTAACAGTCTGCACCCTTGAAGAGGTCAAAGCTTGCAGATAGATGAGGAAGGGAGCTTTGTCTAGTGAAGAAGGGACTGCAAGAGAACAGAAAAAGTCCTGGAATCACAGAAGAGGTAATGGTACTTGTGGGCTGTCACAGGAGGTTCCAGGGAAAGAATTAGTGGAGACAGGTGGAGTTTCCAGAAGAAAATAAAATAGAAAGGTATTACAGAGAAAGAAAGTGGAATAAACAAAGGCACCGTAGTATAGAAGTAGAAGATGTAGTAAGATGTAGTAAGTCAGAGGTAAGTGAAGTAAGTCAGAAAGAGAAAGACAAATATATCACTTAAATGCATGAATAAAATGACATTCAACAGGGGAAAAATGTAGGCATTTAGGAAAATAGTTGGATAAGATCATACCTCATTAGCAGTTTTCAATATTATTCAGTAAGAAATATGGAGACATACTTAAATTTTAACCAAGGAGGGATGGTGGAATAGAAAGAGAATTGTGTCTAATCTGTCTCCCCCTTTTCCTTTTCTACCACTATTACACATTCTAACTGACTTTTATTTTACCCTGACTCTTAGTCTTCATACCTTGAGATATTCTGGAGTGGGAATTAACTTGAATTTATGACAAATCTAATGTAGTGTAAGGGAGGTGGAAATCTAAAAGAACATTATAGGAATTCTTGAAGATGCTCAACATCACTCATTATTAGAGAAATGCAAATCAAAACCACAATGAGGTACCACTTCACACCAGTCAGAATGGCTGCGATCCAAAAATCTACAAGCAATAAATGCTGGAGAGGGTGTGGAGAAAAGGGAACCCTCCTACACTGTTGGTGGGAATGCAAACTAGTACAGCCACTATGGAGAATAGTGTGGAGATTCCTTAAAAAATTGCAAATAGAACTACCTTATGACCCAGCAATCCCACTGCTGGGCATACACACTGAGGAAACCAGAATGGAAAGAGACACATGTACCCCAATGTTCATCACAGCACTGTTTATAATAGCCAGGACATGGAAACAACCTAGATGTCCATCAGCAGATGAATGGATAAGAAAGCTGTGGTACATATACACAATGGAGTATTACTCAGCCGTTAAAAAGAATTCATTTGAATCAGTTCTGATGAGATGGATGAAACTGGAGCCAGTTATACAGAGTGAAGCAAGCCAGAAAGAAAAACACCAATACAGTATACTAACACATATATATGGAATTTAGGAAGATGGCAATGACGACCCTGTATGCAAGACAGGAAAAAAGACACAGATGTGTATAACGGACTTTTGGACTCAGAGGGAGAGGGAGAGGGTGGGATGATTTGGGAGAATGGCATTCTAACATGTATACTATCATGTAAGAATTGAATCGCCAGTCTATGTCTGACGCAGGATGCAGCATGCTTGGGGCTGGTGCATGGGGATGACCCAGAGAGATGTTATGGGGAAGGATGTGGGAGGGGGGTTCATGTTTGGGAACGCATGTAAGAATTAAGGATTTAAAATTAAAAAAAAAAAAAAGACACGGATGGATGTTGACGCCATTAAAGAGACACAAATTGTTCAGGAGTCGAAACAGTGTGGCTGTGCAGAGTATGGAGGGTAACGCAACACATTTATTTGGGTCATCTGGTACTTGAAATATCTGAATGTTCTATGCAGGAATGGGAAGGAAATGAAATGCCAGGAAAGCAAGGAAGAGTTTGGACCCTGGTGGAGTTTTAGGGGTCTCTAGCATACGGACCATGATCATGTGTGTGATTGCATAAGAGGGCTATATGTTTGCTGTACACCTGAAACTAACACAATATTGCAAATCAACTATACTACATTTTTTTTTAAAAAAGAGGATTATAAAATAAGGAGAAAAGAGAACCTTGACTAAAACCCTGGAGAGTACTGAGGAGATGAAATCAGATTGAGGGAAATATTAATACTAAGTACACAAAAGAAGAAAACATTTCAAGAAGAGCTGAGTCAGCAGCAGCAATGCTACAGAGAACAACGGAGATGAGACCACAGAGAACCCACTGGATTTTGCAAATTAGGAGCTAACTTTGTTACCACCAAACCTGTTTTAGCACACTAGTAGCTTGAGGTATGAAGAAGACCTGAGAAAGAGACGGCAGGAAGTATGAAATTCTTTCCCCAAAAGTCAGTTCACAACATAAATGGGAAACCAGTAAAATTATTGGATTGGATACCTTTTGATGCTATTTTTCTTTTCAGACTTTAAGGATTCATTTAGAATTTCATCAAGAAACTTGGAATCACCCTACAGACATATGACCAAAGCACTTACCTACTGAAATAATCAAATTATCTTCACATTATTCTTCTACAGTCCATTGTTTAATGATGTATTGTTGGTATACATAAAATATGAATCAATCAAAATCACAAATGATTAACTCTCCTAAACATAAAATTTATTGTTAATAATGCATCCTTCCTCTACTTAGACATTTAAATGCATCATAGTATGTATAGTTATAAAATTACATATAAAATTGTAATTTAAGACAAGTGTATTTTGGGTTATGATAACCTTCACCACCATCTGGAAAATGTATCTATCATTTTGTTTGTGTCATGTATATTACTTCAAAGAAGACATACTGATGGCCAAGAGGCACATGAAAAAATTGTTCAATATCACTAATTATTAGAGAAATACAAATCAAAACAATGAGATATCACTTCATACCAGTTAGAATGTCCACCACCAAAAAATCTACAAAAACTAAATGCTGGAGATAATATAGAGGAAAGGGTTTCCTCCAACACTATTGGTAGGAATGTAAATTGGTATAGCCACTATGGTAAACAGTATGGGGTTTCCTTAAAAATCTAAAAATAGAGCTACCATATTATCCAGCAATCACACTCCTGGACATACATACAGGAAAAAAAAAAAAAAAAAACGTGGTTCAAAAGGATGCACGCACCCAAAATATTCACTGTAATGCTGTTTAGAATAGCCAAGACATGGAAGCAACCTAGATGCCCATCGACAGATGAATGGATAAAGATGTCGTACATATATACAATGGAATATTACTTGACCATTACAAACATTTTGAAATAGTGTCATCTGCAGCAATATGGATGGACCTGGAGACTATTATACCAAGTGAAGCAGTATAGTAAGTCAGAGAGGTAAGTGAAGTAAGTCAGAAAGAGAAAGACAAATATATCACTTAAATGCAGCACCTAACAACAAAAACAAACAAACAACAACAAAAAAAAAACAGGATACAAATGAATTTATTTACAAAACAGAAACAGACTCAAAGACTTAGGAAATGAACTTATGGCTACCATGAGGGAAAAGTCAAGGAGAGGGTGAGATTGGGAATTTAGGACTGACATGTATGTGTGTCTGTTAGTTACTCAGTCCTGTCCAACTCTTCGTAACCCTGTGGACCATACCTGATCAGGCTTCTCTGGCCATGGAATTTTCCAGGCAAGAATACTGGAGTGAGTTGTCATTCCCTTCTCCAGGGGATCTTCCTAACCCAGGGATTGAATCCCACTTTCCTGCATCACAGGCAGATCCTTTATAGTCTGAGTCATTAGGGAAGCCCAACATGTATGCACTGCCATATTTAAAATAGAAAACCAACAAGGACCTATGCACAGGGAACTCTGCTCAATATTCTGTAATAAGCTAAATGGGAAAAGAATTTGAAAAATAAATAAATACATGTGTATGTATAACTGAATCATTTTACTGGATACCTGAAACTAACACACTGTTAATTATACTCTGCTGCTGCTGCTGCTGCTAAGTCACTTCAGTCGTGTCTGACTCTGTGCTACCGCAGAGACGGCAGCCCACCAGGCTCCCCCGTCCCTGTGATTCTCCAGGCAAGAACACTGGAGTGGGTTGCCATTTCCTTCTCCAATGCATGAAAGTGAAAAATGAAGGTGAAGTCGCTCAAATTATACTCTAATATAAAATAAAAAATATCTTGAATTAGGAGAGAATCAGTGAGGGAATATTTAATAACAATTGTGGCAGATGTTGATGCCTTTTTGAGTCTTCTTGGGATAGCAGGTGTGTGTTAAAAGACAGTTCCATTCCAAGAGTCTTCTAGAACCTTGAATTCTTTCTTAGCAAATAACATTTCTCAGTCCTACTCAAGGACATGATGAAAATACTGAATAATCAAGGGATTTCTCATTTATGCATTGAGTTAAGAAAGATATTTTAAAGTATCACTGAGGGATGAAACAAAGAATATAGTTGTTAACAAATTTTCAAAGGGATTAGAATAAATAAAATGTTAATTAGGTGCCTAAAGAAAATATGTGGAAGTAATTTTTTTTTAGTAGCCAGTAGAACATACACAAACCTCCCTTCTGCTTATCCCTTTGTGAATTTTCTGAACTGAATGTTAAAAATTAAATCATCTTTTCGTAAAAAGGAAAAACATTTTGATATACTGATTCATTTGTCCCCTATTCTCCATAAAATGCTATTTTTAAATTTCAAACAGCTATTCATTTTTTTTTTACTAAGAAAAGTATCAACATTTTAAAGAATAAGATGATAAAAATGCTTTGATTACAATTAATCTTTGTGAATACTGAATGAGAAACAGAATCTTTATTGGAGAAGCAGTAATCAAATCAGTAGATACTACAAAACAAGTTATAAAAAGTTCTTTAATTATGAATTGCCCTTGTCCACACTTTTCTCTTTCAATCATTCAAATTACAATGAAACATGATGAATAAGCAAATTATTTTCCTCGAGTGCTAGTCTTTAGGTTAAAATAGGGACCGCAACTTTACATACCATTGGTATGAGATATTTTAGTGCTAATATTATGAAATATGTATTATTTTTATTAAAACTTCAAGATAAATTGTACTTGTTTTAATTTTATCAGTAATGAACAGGAGTCTAGGATGATTCTCTGAAAATATATTGATAATCTCTAAGGCATAAATTATTAGCTTTGTTCTAAAATTGATGGAAATCTTGTGATTGCTCTATATGCCATTCAAACAATATTTTCCTGTCCCCTACCACAGGTTGAGAAACTTTGAACAAAAAAGAGAATAAAGTTATGGCTAAATACTAATAGCAAATGATTGCTTCAGATGAAGTAAATATCCCACATGTTTTCCTTAATGGTTAAACATATTTAACAAAATCTTGGTAGTCTTATTGTAAAAGCCATTTTACTTCTATTTTACTGAGAAGTATTTGCAGCCAGCAGAGTTAATGCAGGCTCATTAAGAAAGCCACAGCACTCTGTGCATTAGGACTCTGCACTTACCCCTGCTTTTAGCCCAATTATCCCATATTGCGGGATGAGGAAGATCATTGTTCCTGCTCACTAGTTCTCTTGACATTTCATGTCTCTGTGAGCTTACCATCAATTTATCCAGGGTTTTTCAAAATTAACCAATCTTAAGTAGCACTCTGGAACTTTAAAAATCAGATTTCTAGACCCCTTCCTCACAGGATTATGATTTGCTGAACTTAGGGTAGGGTGTCTGAATCTACATTTTAACAAAGGGGCAAGGTACCTTTTAAGATTAAGTAAATTTGGAAATAACATCTACTTCTCTGCTCTTCTTATATCCTGGGGATGATTTCTCTCATGCATTGTGATGCTAGTCCATGGAATAGTCTTTTCTCTGCATTTCTGCATCCAGTGTGTCTTCTTTCTTCCATTTCTTGCATACTTGGAGTTGACACTCACATGCTTTCATTTTCAAGGGCAAATCCCACTTTTCCACTTTCTTCTTCAATATCCTGTGGGATTAGAGTATCTTCCCCCAAAGCTCTGAGGTTCATGAGCAGAAATGAGTAGAGAACTAGGGCTTCCCTGGTGGCTCAGTCAGGAAAGAATCTGACTGCAATGCAGGAGACCTGGGTTTGAACCCAGGGTCAGGAAGATCCCTTGGAGAACCAATATTCTTGCCTGGGAAATCCCAAGGACAGAGGAGTCTGTCAGGCTACAGTCCATGGGATGCAAGAGCTGGACATGACTTCTCAACTAACCACTGCCACAACCAGAGGACTAGCTAGGATTAAATGGACAGGAGGATACTAGAAATAATAGATGCTCAGAACAGGAGGACTAGACATGACATACCTGGGGCAGAGTATGGATGTGAGTAGGAGGAGCAAAATTTAAAAAACAGAGTGGAAACATAAGGTTTTGGCTAGTGATCTTACCTGGAAGGCATAGTGCCTCTGCCTGGTAAGACTAAGAGTGATAAAGGGAAAGATAGTCCTCTCCAGGAGCGAGAGACTAAAAAGGGTAGTGGCACCAAGACATGTACAGGATTTTAATCACATCCCTTATTAACTGGATATGATGATAATCATAAAAAGTGACCACTCTAAATAAACACAGTAAAGAATCTGCCTGCAGTGCAGGAGACCCAGTTTCAATCCCTGGGTTAGGAAGATCCCCTGGAAAAGGGAATGGCAACCCACTCCAGTATTCTTCCCTGGAGAATTCCATGATCAGAGGAGACCAGCAGGCTATAACCCATATGTATGTATATGTGTGTGTTTACTGCTCCGCTAAACATACTTCTCCTCTTACTTATCTATAATCTCCCACTCAGACAGTAAGAAACTTAACTCTACTATTTGCCATACATTATTCAGTTAAGGGAGAAGAAAACGGCAACCCACTCCAGTGTTCTTGCCTGGAGAATCCCAGGGACGGGGGAGCCTGGTGGGCTGCCGTCTATGGGGTCGCACAGAGTCGGACACGACTAAAGCGACTTAGCAGCAGCAGCAGCAGCAGCGTTCAGTTAAGTGCTTAATTCCCTAGTAGTTCATTTTTAAACTTAGAGCCAAGCCCTGTTGTTTCTAGAAACTGGAGCTGATCATACAGAGTGAAGTAAGCCAGAAAGAAAAATACCAATACAGTATACTAACACATATATATGGAATTTAGAAAGATGGTAATGATGACCCTGTATGCGAGACAGCAAAAGAGACACAGATGTGTAGAGCGGACTTTTGGACTCTGAGGGAGAGGGAGAGGGTGGGATGATGTGGGAGAATGGCATTGAAACATGTATACTATCATGTAAGAAATGAATCACCAGTCTATGTTCGATGCAGGATACAGGATGCTTGGGGCTGGTGCACGGGAATAATCCAGAGAGATGATATGGGGTGGGAGGTGGGAGGGGTGTTCATGTTTGGGAACTCATGTACACCCGTGGTAGATTCATGTCAATGTATGGCAAAACCAATACAGTATTGTAAAGTAAAATAAAGTAAAAATAAAAATTTTAAAAAATACATAAATATGCTTGGGGCTGGTGCATGGGGATGACCCACAGAGATGTTATGGTGAGGGAGGTGGGAGGAGGGTTCATGTTTGGGAACGCATGTAAGAATTAAAGATTTTAAAATTAAAAAAATAAAAAACTAAAAAACTAAAAATAAAATAAAATAAAAAATACATAAATAAATAGCATCTGGCATTTAATTTAATGTTAAATAGAAATATACCTTTCTTTACTCTCTCATGCCTACATCACTAGAAACATATGTTTTAACAACAAAGCAAGCCTTCCTCTGAGATTTGATCTTGTTTCTTCATTTGGTATTATAACCAGTGGGAACAAAATTACAAATAGATTATGTTCCAAATATTTGCTTTCCAGTCAGTCATTTGGAACTTGTGGCTTTTGTTTTAATTGAAACACTTTACAAATAATGGTAAGATTTCTAGGCTAGCTCACAACGGCCTATTTAACCCAGAATATAATTGTGAGGGTATATAATTTCAATTAAAAATGATAGAATGTAACATTAATACGTAGAAAGGGAAACATTAAAACAAGAAGTAGTGTTATATTAATCTTAGAAATAATTGCTTAGGCAAAGAAAGCAAGACCTGAGAGTAAGAAGTCTATTCAATGCAGAGAAAACATCTGTGAAGGGGCAAACTGACATGATGAATTCTGAGATGGCTACAACACACAGAGTGTGATGTAGATTCTAATAAGCTTGGACAGGCAAGCAGAAACTCAATTATTGTAGCCTTCATGTGCCATGCCAAGAAGATGGGGTTTAAGTTTAGTGGAATGGGAAGTTGATGACGAATTGTATGTAAAAGTATGGCGTGATCTGATTAGCAACTTAAAATCTTACCCTGACGACCGTCTTAAGGATAGATAAGAAAGGGGTGACAAAAGAGGCAGGATCAATTAAAAAATATTGAAATGGTAGAAACAGGAGATGAAAGCATGACTTAAGCTAATAATCCAGCTTTCTGAGGAAGGGGAAAAGTGGTGAGACATGAGAGGTGATAAAGAGATAGACATTTGGTTTCAATTACTAGTTATTATCATTGGGGTGGGGGAGGAATGAACCTTTATGATTTCCCCTTCACTGGTTTGAGAGATGGAGAAATTAATTGGGCATCTCTTGGTGCCATTAATCAAGAAACAGGGTGTGGTAGGAAGAGAAGTCTGGAAGAAAATGTAATGAGTATTTAGTAACATGATTTGCATGAAAAATAGTCTTATCTTTCAATCATAATCCAGGTATTTTATAATAATTTATAGTGGGAATGATTTCCTAAGATAACCTGCCAGAAAAGGGAGAACAGAAAGGGTACAAAGGTGTTACAAAGAATTTATGTGTACTTACAGAAAAGGATTATCAAAGGTGTACCTTCATGACTATAAGAAATGCCAGCAGAAAAAATTAGATGATGACAGCTTACATTAGATCTCTTGAGAGGGAAGAAAGAAAATATGACAAAGAGTCACCAAACCAGGAAGTTTGGAATGGGTACCATCAGTCCAACTGGAGGTGGGGCTTGTTTGGGATTAAGGGAAATAATTTAAGAGGAAATGTGCAATGGCTTGCTTAGTCAGATGCATGTTTTTATGGTATTGGAGTAGCACCATGGACTATTTTAGTTGTGATTTCCACTCTTATAATTTTCCTCTTTGAGGTGTGACTTGATAAAATTAAAGTCGTCCTTGCTAGCTAGATAATATGTCTATTATGTGTGCTATACCTATAGTATATTTCATGTGACTTAAAATTTATAACTCCTTATAATATTTTGTAACACAGGTTCAATTTTCTAACCACTTAATTTCATCTTCGCCCATCTGTTTTCCCATGTGCAAATCAAAGATCTTCCTTCTCTGACACCTAATCTTCCCTCTCATTATTTTTCATGTCATTTACATGCCTGCGGGTTCAGGGAGAATAGAACTGTAGCAATAAAAAAGCAGGAAATATGCTGGTATCTTTGGAAATTTGAAGTTCTTGAAGGACTAGTCATTACTTAGCATTTAGTTTTCTTCCAGAAAACACAACAAAATGAATGACATTATCAACAACAAAATCAAACAATCTAGTCCAGACCATCAGCTGTTTCTTTGTGTGCATTAATTGATTTCAATCTGAAAGCTGGCATATAGCCTGGAATTAATTTTTATAATTTGCTTCTTATCTATGGGAAATGGATCCACAGGGAACTGATGAAGAGGATAAGTTTTTATAACCATCTCCTATGTAAGCCTTATTATACTAATGTATGTGATAGAGAGGATAAGTTTTTATAACCATCTCCTATGTAAGCCTTATTATACTAATGTATGTGATAGAAATAAATGAATGTGACTAAAACAAAGCAAAAAATGATTTGAGTATTTTTAAGAATGTGTTGCAACAAATAAATATGTGAAGAACCAGTAAAGTAGGGGAAGATCTCTAAAGAGAACCATTTTTCTTGAAGGGTAGTGTTAAAAATAAGAACATTTCTATGGAAGATTTCTGAAGTGTACACTTGAGTCAAACAATCTAAATAAATAAAATATTATCTTAGTTGAAGGTTTTAGCTGACAAGTAGCTGAAAACTACACTAGCAAAATTAAAAAGTATCCAAGAAAAAACTTCAAAATTAAGCTTATCATTTGAAAACTGCCATGCCAACAAATATTGTCTCCTTTTTAAGCCAAACATATTTTTCATATGTTTTAGAGGCTTTGTAGATATTCAAACAAACATAATAAGAGTTACAAAAATGCATTAATTAATTAATTTACTAAAACTTTAGTTAGTTCTAATCTGTTATGGGAACTAAGATATACATCGGTCAAGGAAGAACATACGAGCAATCTCACTTAAGACACGGACAGGAGCAGATATAAAGTAAAATACAATGTTCTTTAGCAAAATCAATATTCTAAATTTGAGTAAAATTAGCTACAAATGTCATGAAATATCTTAAAAAGCAATTTCACTGGCATGCTATGATAGGTCAAAATTACGTAAATGCATTGTCATCATCTTTGCACATTTACATAAATATTACAGAGATGCTAAAGAAATAAGAAACATAATTTCTTATAATAATACTGCTGCTGAATTTTACATAAATACTGCATCATATTATATTTTGAAATTTTATACAACTGGGTGCATTACACAAAAGTCAGTTGAATAAAAGAAACTAATAGGGAAGAGTTAGCCTATGATGAAAAAATTAAATCACTCAGATTTAACAACATTAACTCAAATACAGTGAAAATTATGTACGATAATATTGTTTATGATGAAATTTATGTAAGATGAAGAATCAAGAAGATAAAACTGATTTTATAAACAAGTTGTAATATTAATTGAATAAATCGTTACACATATATGATCAAAACCAAAAAAAAAAATCTGCTTAGAAAGGAAAATATAAGCAAGGTGAAAAGACAGCCTTCTGAATGGGAGAAAATAATAGCAAATGAAGCAACTGACAAACAACTAATCTCAAAAATATACAAGCAACTTATGCAGCTCAATTCCAGAAAAATAAACGACCCAATCAAAAAATGGGCCAAAGAACTAAATAGACATTTCTCCAAAGAAGACATACGGATGGCTAACAAACACATGAAAAGATGCTCAACATCACTCATTATTAGAGAAATGCAAATCAAAACCACAATGAGGTACCACTTCACACCAGTCAGAATGGCTGCGATCCAAAAATCTACAAGCAATAAATGCTGGAGAGGGTGTGGAGAAAAGGGAACCCTCCTACACTGTTGGTGGGAATGCAAACTAGTACAGCCACTATGGAGAACACTGTGGAGATTCCTTAAAAAATTGCAAATAGAACTACCTTATGACCCAGCAATCCCACTTCTGGGCATACACACCGAGGAAACCAGAATGGAAAGAGACATATGTACCCCAATGTTCATCGCAGCACTGTTTATAATAGCCAGGACATGGAAACAACCTAGATGTCCATCAGCAGATGAGTGGATAAGAAAGCTGTGGTACATATACACAATGGAGTATTACTCAGCCGTTAAAAAGAATTCATTTGAATCAGTTCTGATGAGATGGATGAAACTGGAGCCGATTATACAGAGTGAAGTAAGCCAGAAAGAAAAACACCAATACAGTATACTAACACATATATATGGAATTTAGGAAGATGGCAATGACGACCCTGTATGCAAGACAGGGAAAGAGACACAGATGTGTATAACGGGCTTTCGGACTCAGAGGGAGAGGGAGAGGGTGGGATGATTTGGGAGAATGACAGTCTAACATGTATACTATCATGTAAAAATTGAATCGCCAGTCTATGTCTGACGCAGGATGCAGCATGCTTGGGGCTGGTGCATGGGGATGACCCAGAGAGATGTTATGGGGAGGGAGGTGGGAGGAGGGTTCATGTTTGGGAACGCATGTAAGAATTAAAGATTTTAAAATTTAAAAAATAAAAAACTAAAAAAAAAAAGAAAGAAAATCTGGAATAAACATATCTAATACTATATTGATAGTGAAAGCTTTTGGGAGACCTGGATAATCTCTTGTTACTTTACATTTTACTCTAATGCTCAGAACAAAGACTAATTAGTTTTATAAGAATAAAATCAAGTAAACTTTCTCAAAATGAATGAAATGAAGCTTTACTCCAATAATGGCATTGCTTTTCTCAAAGCCCAGCAGCAAGACCCTATACTTGATATATTACACAGATGTCCTAGCATGTAAATGAGCTTGTGCATGATTGAAATGAGCAAATGCTTATTTCTCATTGCTTTGTTGCCACTTTTGGGGTGGAGTTAGATGTAAAGCTCAGTATAAGACAGTTGGAAGAGAACAGCAGTTCTGCCATATCTACAGTGCAAGTAGTATCTCTAGTTATATCTAGCAATAGCCTATATTTTTGCTCTTTTATAGGAAATAAAGCAACATTAACACAAAGCAGCATTGACACCGTCTGAAAACTTAAAAACAAACACTAATTAGTGTTTGCTTTGAAAGGATATATATTAAAATTGGAAAACTATAGACAGAAAAGATTAGCCTGGCCCCTGTGCAAAGATGACATGCAAATTTGTGAAGCACTCCATATTTTTATCAATAGGTAACTGGATTAAGATGCGGTATACAGATACAACAGAATATTACTCAGACATAAAAAAGAATGAGATATTGCTGTTAGCAGCAAAATGGATGGCCCTAGAGAATACTATATTTAGTGAAATAAGTCAAAGACAAATATATGACATAACTTATATGTGGAATATAAAAAATAATACAAATTAATTTATAGACAAAACAGAAACAGACTCACAGATACAAAAAAGAAACTTGTGGTTTGATCTCTGCTCCTTTTCTTATTAAATAAAGCTTTCCAATAACTAGTGTTATAATTAAGCATTTATGCTGTACACACATTAGTGAACACATATATTCTTTGCCCATTTGAAAATGGTGTTTAAAATATATGCTCCCATGTCAAGTATCACTCTATGTGAAAGAGAAGAATAAATCTCTCTCATGTTGACCAACAATTCAGACAGTAACTTTGAATACCCACATCTCCATGTTTTCAAAAGAACAAATAAAGCTTTGATCTCTCTCTGGTGATATTTTATTTTCAATCCACGTCTCATTTCTTTGTCATTTGAATTCATACTCTCATAATGTAGAGGGGTTTTATTTTTCTTTTTGTGGTGGTAAAACAGTTTTTAGTGTGTTCTTACTCCTTTAGCTACAGAAAAGTTTTGTTTAATATACCAATAAGAAATGTGTTCTCAAAATAAAATTAAAGTATGAAAAAGGAGGCCAATTCGTTCAGCAGTAAAGAATCCACCTGCAATGTAGGACTTGCAGTTTCCATCCCTGTGTCAGAAAGATCCCCTGGAGAAGGAAATGGCAACCCACTCCAGTATTCTTGCTTGGGAAATCTCAGGGACAGAGGAGACTGGCAGGCTACAATCTATAGGATTGCAAAAGAGTTGGACATGACTTAGCAACTAAACAACAACAATTCCTTACAAAGTCAAGACTGTTGATGTTTATTATGTTTCTATCAGTAATATGTTAGGTTTTCAAGCAACTCAAAGATATATAGACAAGATATGTGATTTCTTTCTAGTGCTTAGAGTCCAGTTGGGGAGATAAGCCTTACACTTGAAACTTCCCCTTATAACAATATAAATTATTTATAAAAATATAAATTCTATACAAAACAAACTCCTGTATGTGCACTCTGAAATAAGTGAGGCCACATGGCTGATGTCATAAGGGTATGATCGATTGCTTATTGAAAGAGCTTGAGCTGAAGGATGTTTCAAAATAGTTACAAATGTTTATTGTACAGAAGACAATGACATACAAATGTAAGAAGCAAGCATTTAAGGATTATGTAAATAACTATCTTCTGGGAAAAGCATAAGAAAAAACCCAAGCCATACTACACAGAGCTATTTGATGGAGGACTTTGAATAATAGACTCAAAGAGAAGAAATGACTTAAATTATTTCAAGTTAAGAAAGTATCACCATTATTTAAGAAATGATTTGCTTGGAAATGAAGCACCGCATAAGTTTATTCAGTAAGTAGGTTTGGCTTTGTTCAACTTCATTCAACTTTAAGCCCACTTTTCTTTTGTATAATGAAATAGCCCTAACAGAGGGTCTTAAGGGCTAGAACTAGATTTAGGGGGAGAAGAAAAGATAAGTATCAAGCTCTGGAAGTACACTGTGATGAGGGCAAATGCAGCCTGGTATTTAAGGTGAGTCAGAGGTAAATGCCAGGAGAGATACATCAAGTAAAAGTGATATACTGTGTAGAGAGGAAACATAGAAAAATATAGTAAGATGTTAGCTACAGGGAATAAAGCAGAGCAAGGCAAACAAGAGCTGGAATTTGTTCATGTACTGGGATCCTTGCTGTTTCATTTTACTGGATACATGGTTCTTAAGTATATTGTGTGTGTGAGTATGTGTGTGTGTGTGTATGCTCAGTTGTGTCCAACTCTTTGCAACCCTATGGACTGTAGCCTGCTAGGCCCCTCTGTCCATGAGATTTCCCAGCAAGGATCCTGAAGTGGGTTGCCATTTCCTCCTCCAGGGGATCTTCCCAACCCAGGGACTGAACCCATGTCTCTCAGGTCTCCTGCATTGGCAAGAAGACTCTTTACCACTCAGTTCAGTTCAGTTCAGTCACTCAGTCATGTCCGACTATTTGTGACCACATGAATTGCAGCACGCCAGGCCTCCCTGTCCATCATCATCTCCCGGAGTTCACTCAGACTCACGTTCATTGAGTCCGTGATGCCATCCAGCCATCTCATCTTAGGTCGTCCCCTTCTCCTCCTGCCCCCAATCTCTCCCAGCATCAGAGTCTTTTCCAATGAGTCAACTCTTCGCATGAGGTGGCCAAAGTACTGGAGCTTCAGCTTTAGCATCATTCCTTCCAAAGAAATCCCAGGGCTGATCTCCTTCAGAATGGACTGGTTGGATATCCTTTCAGTCCAAGGGACCCTCAAGAGTCTTCTCCAACACCACAGTTCAAAAGCATTGATTCTTCAGTGCTCAGCCTTCTTCACAGTCCAACTCTCACATCCATGCATGACCACAGGAAAAACCATAGCCTTGACTAGACGGACCTTAGTCGGTAAAGTAATGTCTCTGCTTTTGAATATACTATCTAGGTTGGTCATAACTTTTCTTCCAAGGAGTAAGCGTCTTTTAATTTCATGGCTGCAGTCACCATCTGCAGTGATTTTGGAGCCCCCCAAAATAAAGCCTGACACTGTTTCCACTGTTTCCCCATCTATTTCCCATGAAGTAATGGGACCGGATGCCGTGATCTTCGTTTTCTGAATGTTGAGCTTTAAGCCAACTTTTTCTCTCTCCTCTTTCACTTTCATCAAGAGGCTTTTAGCTCCTCTTCACTTTCTGCCATAAGGGTGGTGTCATCTGCATATCTGAGGTGATTGATATTTCTCCCAGCAATCTTGATTCCAGCTTGTGCTTCTTCCAGTCCAGCATTTCTCATGATGTACTCTGCATAGAAGTTAAATAAGCAGGGTGACAATATACAGCCTTGACGTACTCCTTTTCCTATTTGGAACCAGTCTGTTGTTCCATGTCCAGTTCTAACTGTTGCTTCCTGACCTGCATACAGACTTCTCAAGAGGCAGGTTAGGTGGTCTGGTATCTCTCTCAGAATTTTCCACAGTTTATTGTGATCTACACAGTCAAAGGCTTTGGCATTAAACCTCTGAAATGCTCATCATTTGTGTAGGCAGTAAGCATCAAGCATTTTGGAAAGGAATTTGGTTTCACTCCTTAAGAAGCTAAACACAGCAAAAGCTAGAAAATAGACTGGTATTATTTTCTAAAAATAGATTATTTGTGCTGTGGAGCAGAAAGGAAATTCCACAATTAATAAAAATATGGTGAATCACAAATCATTAGTAGTCAATAGTGCCATTAGAGAATTCAGTTCTAATGAGGTGGATGAAACTGGAGCCTATTATACAGAGTGAAGTAAGCCAGAAAGAAAAACACCAATACAGTATACTAACACATATATATGGAATTTAGAAAGATGATGATAACCCTGTATGGGAGACAGCAAAAGACACAGATGTATAGAACGGACTTTTGGACTCTGTGGGAGAGGGAGAAGATGGGATGATTTGGGAGAATGGCATTGAAACATGTATACTATCATATAAGAAACAAATCGCCAGTCTATGTTTGATACAGGATACAGGATGCTTGGGGCTGGTGCATGGGGATAATCTAGAGAGATAATATGGGGTGGGAGATGGGAGGGGGGTTCAGGATTGGAACTCATGTACACGCATGGCGGATTCATGTCAATGTATGGCAAAACCAATACAGTATTGTAAAGCAAAATAAAGTAAAAATAAAAAATTTTTTTAAAAACTAAAAAAAAGAATTGGAGGTATGAGAAGGAAATAAATTGAATGAGGATGTTGGAAAATATTTATTATTGGAATAGGGACTAGAAAAAGGGAGAAGGAATTTAAACAATTAGGCCTTCTAACCTGCTATATTGCTTTAATATTACATTAAGGTATTTTATGACTATCAGAATCTTTGTTTGCCAGAACTTGGATATACCCTGTTACCTTTTTATGAATTGGGGATCCATCCAAAGAAAAAAAATACTGGAAATTATATTTCCATTTACATGGGAATATTTGAGGCACAGGGTACATTATATTGAAGGAATACTTAGGTTTATTGGCTCCTATTAGAAGAAAAATGTATCATCCATAACTTTTTTTTTTTTTACATCTAAATTTCCTTCTGCTTCCAATCTATTCATTTTGGCATGTATGCAATCAGTTTGTCAACAAGAAAGAATCAATAAATCATCCATGGTGGGTATAGAACTACTTTATAATGCTAAAGGGTCTGTGATTCCTGTACGTGTTACAGTCTTCTAGTATTTCTGATCCTTGCCCTTTATATAAGGTATGTTGATTCACATCTTCCTGTTAAAACAGGACATATGACCTTTCCTGGTGGTTCAGACGGTAAAGGGAGTGCCTGCAAAGCAACAGACCCAGGTTTGATCCCTGGGTCAGGAAGATCCTCTGGAGAAGGAAATGGCAACCCACTCCAGTATTCTTGCCTGGAAAATCCCATGGACAGAGGAGCCTGGCAGATTACAGTTCATGGGGTTGTAAAGAGTCAGACAAGACTGAGTGACTTCCCTTTTTCAACTATTTTAGAGCATGACTTTTTGTGCTTTTTCCTTTGTCTGTAATGGTAGTCCTACTAGGCCAAAAATGCAAGCATAAGGAACTCAGACACTTGAACTGATCACAGAGGAGTTTCTGCTGTGTGCTGTGTACAGAAATCCCTGCAAATAAGGAAGAGTCACCAGATTTCCCTCACTACCCTTCATACATCTACACGATGGCCTGCATCTCACAGAAGCTGCCCTCTCCTAGTTCCTGGACCACTGCCAAGTAGAGTACATGCATGAAAGAGCAAGATTTTAGTAAATTAAATTTTTAAATAAAAATAAATTTATATTTTCAAAAAATGGTTTTTAATTTAGTTTTTAAAGGATTATAGCCTTTAAAAATTAACTTCTTTATATAATGAGTGAGATGGTGGATTTTTTTCTTTAAAGAAACACAAATGTTTAATGGTTTTGCATACCAATATAAAGCTAGCAGATGTGGTGAAATTCCAGCAGAACTATTCAAATTGCTAAAGTATGATGCCATCAAGATTTTGCATTCATTATGTCAGCAAATCTGGAAAACCCAGCAAAGGCCAAAGGACTGGAAAAGATCAGTCCTCATACCCAATTCCCAAGAAGGGTGGTGGTACCAAAGAATGTGCTAACCATCAGTTACACTCATCTCCCATGCTAGTAAAGTCATGCTTAAAATCTTGGGTGCTAGGCTTCAGCATTATATGAACCAAGAACTTCCAGATGTCCAAGCTGGATTTTAAAAAGAAAGAGGAATGAGAAATCAATTTGCCAATGTTCTCTGGATTATAGAAAAGCAAGGGAATTTCAAAAAAAAAAAAAATCTATCTCTGTTTCATCGACTGTGCTATAAAACCTTTGACTGTGTGTATCCTGACAAACTGTGGAAAGCTATTCAGTCCAGTTCAGTCACTCAGTCGTATCCAACTTTTTGCGACCCCATGAACTGCAGCACCCTAGGCCTCCCTGTCCATCACCAACTCCCAGAGTTCACTCAAACTCACGTCCATTGAGTCAGTGATGCCATCCAGCCATCTCATCCTTTGTTGTCCCCTTTTCCTCCTGCCCTCAATCCCTCCCAGCATCAGACTCTTTTCCAATGAGTAAACTCTTCACATGAGGTGGCCAAAGTACTAGAGTTTCAGCTTTAGCATCATTTCTTCCAAAGAACACCCAGGACTGATCTCCTTTAGAGTGGAAAGCTATTAGAGAGATGTTAATACCAGACAATCTTATCCATCTCCTGAAAACCCATATGCAGGTCAAGAAACAACAGCTAGAACTCTATATGGAACAACTGATTGGCTCAAGTTGGAGAAAGGAGTATTACAGGTATGTCTGCTGTCACCCTGTTTGTTTAACTTATACACTAAGCACATCATGAGAAATGCCAGGCTGGATGAGTTACAAGCTGGAATCAAGATAGGAAGGAGAAACATCAACAACGTCAGACATGTGGATCAGTCAGTTCAGTTGCTCAAGCATGTCTGACTCTTTGAAACTCCATGGACTGCAATATTTCAGGCTTCCCTGCCCATCATCAACACCTAGAGCTTTCTCAAACTCATGTCCATCAAGTCATTAATGCCATCCAACCATCTCATCCTCTGCCATCCCCTTCTCCTCCCACCTTCAATCTTTCCCAGCATCAGGGTCTTTTCTAATGAGTCAGTTCTGTGCATCAGGTGGCCAAATTATTGGAGCTTCAGCTTCACCATCAGTCCTTCCAGTGAATATTCAGGACTGATTTCCTTTAGGACTGACTGGTTTATCTCCTTGCAATTCTAGGGAATCTCAAGAGTCTTCTCCAACACCACAGTTCAAAAGCATCAAATCTTTGGTGCTCAGCTTTCTTTATGCAGATAATGCCACTCAAATGGCAGAAAGCAAAGAAGAACTAAAGAGCCTCTTGATGAGGGTGAAGGAGGAGAGTAAAAGAGCCAGCTTAGGACTAAATATTAAAAAAAAACTAATATCATGGGATATGGCCCCATTACTGCATGGCAAATAGAAGGGGGAAAGCTGGAAATAGTGACAGATTTCCTCTCTTGGGCTCCAAAACCACTGTGGATGCAGACATGAAATCAGAAGACAACTGCTTCTTGGCAGGAAAGCAATGACAAAACTAGACAGTCTATTGAAAAGCAGAGACATTACTCTGCCAACAGATATCCATATAAGTCAAGGCTATGGTCTTCCCAGTGGTTACGTACAGTTATGAGAGCTGGACTATAAAGCAGGCAGAGCACTGAAGAATTGATGCTTTCAAATACTGGTGCTGGAGAAGACTTCTGAAAGTTCCTTGGACAGCAAGCAAGGAGATCAAACCAGTCAATCATAAGGGATATCAACCCTGAATATTCACTGGAAGGACTGATGTTAAAGCTGAAACTCCAGTATTTTGGTCATCTGATGCAAACAGATGACTCATTGGAAAAGTCCTTGATGATGGAAAAAGAAGAGGGCAGAAGGAGAAGAGGATCACAAGGAGGCCTAGTGTGATGCAGTCCATGGGGTCGCAAAGTGTCAGACACAACTGGGCAATTGAAGAACAACAACACTACAACTCTGATTCCCAATATCTTTGGAAAAATGTTAGTTATTCATCCATATACCTTTAAACCTCTACTACAGACTATAGAATGTTTAGGATAGAGATATTCTGATGTCTGCAAAATGGAAAGTTTAACGTGATAAACCTGTAACTTTTGGCACAGGACTGGAAAAGGTCAGTTTTCATTCCAATTCCAAAGAAAGGCAATGCCAAAGAATGCTCAAACTACCGCACAATTGCACTCATCTCACATGCTAGTAAAGTAATGCTCAAAATTTTCCAAGCCAGACTTGAGCAATACGTGAACCGTGAACTCCCTGATGTTCAAGCTGGTTTTAGAAAAGGCAGAGGAACCAGAGATCAAATTGCCAACATCCTCTGGATCATCAAAAAAGCAAGAGAGTTCCAGAAAAACATCTATTTCTGCTTTATTGACTATGCCAAAGCCTTTCACTGTGTGGATCACAATAAATGCGGAAAATTCTGATAGAGATGGGAATACCAGACCACCTAACCTGCCTCTTGAGAAATCGGTATGCAGGTCAGGAAGCAACAGTTAGAACTGGACATGGAACAACAGACTGGTTCCAAATAGGAAAAGGAGTATGTCAAGGCTGTATATTGTCACCGTGCTTATTTAACTTATATGCAGAGTACATCATGAGAAATGCTGGACTGGAAGAAACACAAGTTGGAATCAAGATTGCTGGGAGAAATATCAATCACCTCAGATATGCAGATGACACCACCCTTATGGCAGAAAGTGAAGAGGAACTAAAAAGCCTCTTGATGAAAGTGAAAGAGAAGAGTGAAAAAGTTGGCTTAAAGCTCAACATTCAGAAAACGAAGATCATGGCATCTGGTCCCATCACTTCATGGGAAATAGATGGGGAAACAGTAGAAACAGTGTCAGACTTTATTTTTTTGGGCTCCAAAATCACTGCAGATGGTGACTGCAGCCATGAAATTAAAAGATGCTTACTCCTTGGAAGAAAAGTTATGACCAACCTAGATAGTATATTCAAAAGCAGAGACATTACTTTACTGACTAAGGTCCATCTAGTCAAGGCTATGGTTTTTCCTGTGGTCATGTATGGATGTGAGAGTTGGACTGTGAAGAAGGCTGAGCACCGAAGAATTGATGCTTTTGAACTGTGGTGTTGGAGAAGACTCTTGAGAGTCCCTTGGACTGCAAGGAGATCCAACCAGCCCATTCTGAAGGAGATCAGCCCTGGGATTTCTTTGGAAGGAATGATGCTAAAGCTGAAGCTCCAGTACTTTGGCTACCTCATGCGAAGAGTTGACTCATTGGAAGACTCTGATGCTGGGAGAGATTGGGGGCAGGAGGAGAAGGGGACAACCGAGGATAAGATGGCTGGATGGCATCATGGACTCAATGAACGTGAGTCTGAGTGAACTCTGGGAGATGATGATGGACAGGGAGGCCTGGCATGCTGCAATTCATAGGGTCGCAAAGAGTCAGACATGACTGAGCGACTGAACTGAACTGAACTGGTATTCATTTTGACGGTCAAGTGAAAACTATGAATGAAAGAAAAGGATTTCTCTGATATATTTAAAAACCATTTCAACATTGGGTTAATTTCAAGGCAAACCATTCACTGCATGCATATGTGTTTATATTTATGTATTTATAAAATATGTATTTATATAAACACACACATATATAAAATGTGTGTACATACACACACACACACACACACACACACACACACATTTCACCCATGTCCTTAAGAAAGTAATCTTCTAATCAGAGGGATGATCATGCAGTAGACAACTTCAATAAAGTTGTAAGTGCTATACTTATAATTAATAAAAAGTTTATAGGAATTTAGAAGAGAAAGACACTGTCTACTTATTAAAGAAAACAACATACCTTTCAGTTCATTTCAGTCACTTAGTCTTACCTGACTCGTTGCGACCCCATGGACTACAGCTCGCCAGGCTTCCCTGGGTTTACTCAAACTCATGTCCATCACGTCAGTGATGGCATCCAACTATTTTATCCTCTGTTATCCCTTTCTCCTCCAGCCTGCAATCTTTCCCAGCATCAGGGTCTTTTCTAATGAGTCAGTTCTTTGCATCAGGTGGCCAAAGTATTGGAGTTTCAGCCTCAGCAACAGTCCTTCCAATGACTATTCCAGACTGATTTCCTTCCAGATGGACTGGTTGGATCTCCTTGTAGCACAAGGGACTCTCGAGAGTCTTCTACAACACCACAGTTCAAAAGCATCAATTCTTCAATACTCAGCTTTTGTTATAGTTCAACTCTCACATCCATACATGCCTACTGGAAAAACCATAGCTTTGACTAAAGCTATGGGCCTTTGTTGGCAAAATAATGTTTCTCATTTTTAATATGCTGTCCAGGTTGGTCATAACTTTTCTTCCAAGGGGCAAGTGCCTTTTAATTTCATGGCTGCAGTCACCATCTGGAGTGATTTTGGAGCTCCCCAAAACGGGGAGTGAGGTGGGAGGGGGATTCAGGATGGGGAAATACATGTATACCCATGGCAGGTCCATGTTGATGTACGGCAAAACCAATACAATATTGTAAAGTAATTAGCCTCCAATTAAAATAAATAAATTTATATTTAAAAAAATTCTGTCACTGTTTCCTGATCTATTTGCCATGAAGTGATGGGACCAGATGCCATGATCTTAGTTTTCACTCTCTTCTTTCACTTTCATCAAGAGGCTCTTTAGTTTTTTTGTTTGTTTTGTTTTTGCTTTCTGCCATAAATATGGTGTCATCTGCATATCTGAGGATATTATATTTCTCCTGGCAATCTTGATTCCAGCTTTTGCTTCATCCAGTCCAGCATTTCTCATGATGTACTCTTCATATAAGTTAAATAAGCAAGGTGACAATATACAGCCTTGATGTACTCCTTTCCCAATTTGGAATGAGTCTGTTTTTCCATGTCCAGTTCTAACTGTTACTTCTTGACCTGCATACAACTTTCTCAGTAGGCAGGTCATGTGGTCTGATATTCCCATCTCTTGAAGAGTTTTTCACAGTTTGTTGTGATCCACACATTCAGAGGCTTTGTTATAGTCAATAAAGCAGAAGCAGATGTTTTTTCCTGAACTCTCTTGCTTTTTCAATGATTCAGTGGATGTTGGAAATTTGATCTCTGGTTCCTCTGCCTTTTCAGCTTGAACATCTGGAAGTGCATGGTTCATGTACTGTTGAAGCCTGGCTTGGGGAACTTTGAGTATTTCTTTGGTAGTGTATGATGTGAGTGAAATTGGGCATTAGTTTGAACATTCTTTGGCTTTGCCTTTCTTTTGGATTGGAATGCAAACCGACCTTTTCTAGTCCTATGGCCACTGCTGAGTTTTCCAAATTTGCTGGCATATTGAGTGTAGCACTTTCACAGCATCATCTTTTAGGATTTGAAATAGCACAACTGGAATTCCATCACCTCCACTACCTTTGTTTGTAGTGATGCTTCCTAAGGCCCACTTGACTTCACATTCCAGGATGTCTGACTCTAGGTAAGTGATCACACCATCGTCATTAGCACCACACAGAGGTACATCAAATAGCTTGAGTCATTTATTTCCACATGTCTGACTTGGAATGTAATAGTCAAGGATACTTTCCATTGACCCAACTAATGCTTTCCATCATTACTTGTGTCCGGACCACTCAAGAAGTCTAAGAGGAGAAAGGACTACTCAGAAGTCTGTCACACACATAGAAGAAACAGCCAAATAGTGTTCAGTTTCATAGACTGTACTATAGTTAATAGCTAAAAAATGATAAAACATATCTAATGGTATTTGAGCCTAAGAACAGCACTGAACTGACCAATCAACAAAAATCAGTTAGAGAAGCAATACATTTCAAAGTACTAAGATTTGCAGCATGAAGATTACACTGCTCCATTAAGAAGGAATGATGGCTTATTCAAAAATAAGCTGCCAACAGACAGTATTTACTTCTATGTAAATTCTTACAGATTTCAATTTGTAGAAGTTGAGCAGACAGTCTCTAACTAACTCAAAAGAACAAATTTTCTCACATTTCTGTTCCAGAGTAGAGGCTGCACAATGAGGTAGAAAAGGATAGACTTGAAAGTCAGAAAACCTATCCTGGATTCCACTTGCTGGAAGAGGAAATTCAGTATGTTATTTCTTAGATTTCTCCTTTGAAAAAAGCAGACAATAATAGCCTTTGGGCTTCTCAGGTGGCCCATTCAGTATAGAATCCACATGCAATGCAGGAGACCTGCATTTGATCTCTGGGTCGGGAAGATCCCCTCGAGAAGGAAATGGCAAAATACTCCAGTAATCTTACCTGGGAAATCACAGAGGAACCTAGCAGTCCCTGGGGTTACAGTCATTACAATGACTTGGACATGACTTAGTGAGTAAACCACCATCACCCTATGTTTTTTGGGCTTCCCAGGTGGTGCAGTGGTAAAGAATCCACTTGACAATATAGAAGACATAGGTGATATGGGATCAGTTCCTGGGTTAGAAAGATCCCCTGGAGGAGGAAATAGCAACCCACTCTAGTTTTCTTGCCTGGAGAATCCCATGGACAGAGGAGTCTGGCAGGCTACAGCCCATTGGGTCTCAAAGAGTCGGACACAACAGAACACTCATAGGCTTTTAATAAGAATAAACAGGCTATTATACATATAACCCAAAATGTTAAAATTATAACTTTCCCTAAGTTGCCAAGATTTGTTATCACATACCAAAGATACATTGCCAACTAACAAATTTGTAATGGAAGTGACCAAGAATCAGTTTCAGAAATCCCTCAGGAATTCCTTAGTCAGATAGAGATCAAAATAAAAAATGCTGGTCAATAGGAATATAAGGTAAGCCATACATGCAATTTGAAAGTTTCCAGTAGTCACATTAAAAAGAATAAAAACAACAAAGGTGAAAATAATATAATAATACATTTTATTTGACTCGATAGATTTAATAGCATTTCAACATGTAATCAACATAAAAATTACATGATGTTATTGCATTTTCAATACTAAATCTGAAGTTAGGGGTGTATTCTATACGCATATGCACATATCAATGCAGAGCACAATTCATGTGCTTGATAATACCACATGACCATAGCTGCAGTATCAGTGTAAGGACTAACAAAGTGCTTCTCAAAGTGTAATCCCTGGCCTATATTACCTGGGAACTTGGCTAGAAGTACAGATTCTCAGACTCATTCCAGATATATTGAATAAGAAATTCTGGAGGTGAGGGCAAGCATTCTGTGTTTTAACAAGCTCTTCAGTTAGTTAGGATATCCACTAAAGTTTGAGCACCACTAGTATAAAAGAGCATGATTTTCAAATACTGATATGGATGCACATCACTTAGGGAGCTCGCTAAGTGTGGAATTTGGTTCATAGGTCCCATGTGGAGCCTGAGCTATTTCATTTCTAATAAGCTTCCAATTACAAAAAAGCTACCAGATACAAAAAAGATCATGACCCATATGACCATGATGGTGTGATCACTCACTTAGAGCCAGATATCCTGGAATATGAAGTCAAGTGGGCCTTAGGAAGCATCACTATGAACAAAGCTATTGGAGGTGGTGGAATTCCAGTGGAGCTATTTCAAATTCTAAAAGATGATGCTGTGAAAGTGGCTACACTCAATATGCCAGCAAATATGGAAAACTCGGCAGTGGTCACAGGACTGGAAAAGGTCAGTTTTCATTCCAATCCAAAAGAAAGGTAATGCCAAAGAATGTTTAAACTACCACACAATTGTACTCATCTCACACATTAGCAAAGTAATGCTCAAAATTCTCTAAGCCAGGCTTCAACAGTATATGAACCATGCACTTCCAGATGTTCAAGCTGGATTTAGAAAAGGCAGAGGAACCAGAGACCAAATTTCCAACAATTGTTGGATCATAGAAAAAGCAATTCCAGAAAAACATCTACTGCTGCTTTATTGATTATGCCAAAGCCTTTGACTATGTAGATCAGAACAAACTGTGGAAAACTCTTAAGTAAATACCAAATCACATGACCTGCCTCCTGAGAAATCTGTATGAAGGTCAAGAAGCAACAGTTATAACCAGACATGGAACAACAGACTGGTTCCAAATCGGGAAAGGAGTACATCAAGGCTGTATATTGTCACCCTGCTTATTTAACTTATATGCAGAGTGCATCAGGTGAAATACTGGGTTGGATGAAGATTGTAATTAAGGTGGAATCAAGCTGGAGTTAAGATAGCTGAGAGAAATATTAATAACCTCAGATATGAAGATGCCACCACACTGGCAGAAATTTAAGAGAAACTGTAGAGCCTCTTGATGAAAGTGAAAGAAGAAAGTAAAAAAAAAAAAAAACTGGCTTAAAACTCAACATTCAAAAAATTAAGATCATGGCATGTGGTCCCATCACTTCATGGCAAATAGATGGGGAAACAATGGGAACTGAAAGACTTCATTTTGAGGGGCTTCAAAATCACTGCAGATGGTGATTGCAGCCATGAAATTAAAGACGTTTACTCCTTGGAAGAAAACCTATGGCCAACATAGACAGCATAATAAAAAGAAGAGACATTACTTTGCTGACAAACGTCTGTCTAGTCAAAGCTATGATTTTTCCAGTAGCCATGTATGGATGTGAGAGTTGATCTAGAAAGCTGAGTACCCAAGAACTGATGTTTTTGAATTGTGGTGTTGGGAATAATCTTGAGAGTCCCTTGGACTGCAAGGAGATCCAACCAGTTCATCCTAAAGGATATTAGTCCTGTATATTCACTGGAGAGGCTGATGCTAAAGTTGAAACTCCAATATTTGGGGCACCTGATGTGAAGAAATGACTCATTGGAAAAGACCTTGATGCTGGGAAAGATTAAAGGCAGGAGGAGAAGGGGATGACAGAAGATGAGATGGTTAGATGGCATCACTGATGTGATGAACATGAGTTTAAGGAGGCTCTAGGAAATGGTGGTAGACAGGGAAGCCTTGTGTGCTGCAGTCCGTGGGGTCACAAAGAGTCAGAGATGACTGAGCGACTGAACTGAAGCTTCCAGTAATGTTGATGCTGTTGATCCAGATGATACTTGAGTTAATCAGATACTGAGCAGTAGTGTTCAACCTCAGTGTAATCTCCAGGGTTGAGAACACAGGTCTATAATTTGAAAGAGGTTGCTGCTGCTAAGTCGCTTCAGTAGTGTCCAACTCTGTGCGACCCCATAGATGGCAGCCCACCAGGCTTCCCTGTCCCTGGGATTCTCCAGGCAAGAACACTGGAGTGGGTTGCCATTTCCTTCTCCAATGCATGAAAGTGAAAAGTGAAAGTGAAGTCATTCAGTCGTGTCCAACTCTTTGCGGCATCATGGACTGCAGCCTACCGGGCTCCTCTGTCCATGAGATTTTCCAGGCGAGAATACTGGAATGGGGTGCCATCGCCTTCTCTGCTGAAAGAGGCTAGGGAGAGTTTTATAAGGCAGATTATTGGAGAAAGAACTGCAAGTCCCATCCTCCCTTGGCAGACTATAATGTCATTAGTACTTCTTTCACCTAAAGCTTAGGAAGGCTATCTTTAAGGAGGCTTCTTGAAGAATTTGCAATAGTTCTCCTAGAGTTGGGAGGACTTGGTGTTTCATCTTCAAGTTCCTGCCCATGATACCTGTAGTAGTAGGAATGATGGCAGTGAGTTTACTCTGGCAGGGAAGCCAACGTGAGTTGCACTGTGCCTGGGAATAAATTCCCTTTTAAGGTAGATAAATGGATGTTTGTGATTTTCTGTGGCCCAAATGTGAACCCTGAAGAAATGAAAACTTACCTCAAAACACCTTTAGTCCTGACCAAGAGGATTACATGAAAGCTATAACAGGATTTCACAGCCAGATCCTGGATCCAATGGAGTAGAGAAAAATGGTGGAAGATGGCTGGTCCACAAAGAGCCCCAGCCAGAAAGAGAAAAACAAATATCATATGATATCACTTATATGTTGAATCTTAAAAAAAAAAAAATATATATATATATATAGACACACACACATACATATATGAATAAACGTATTTACAAAACAGAGATAGACCCATAGACATAGAAAACAAACTTATAGTCTCCAAAGTGGAAAGGTGGAGGAGGGATAAACTAGGAGTTTGGGATTAACAGGTACACACTACCTTATATAAAGAGATGGTTGGAGACACCACTGATTCAATGGACACATACTAGGGCAAACTCTGGGAGATGGTGAAGTACAGGGAGGCCTAGCGTGCTGCAGTCCAAGAGGTTACAAAGAGTCCATGACTTGGCGAATGAACAACACCACCACCACCCTATATAAAATAGATAACCAACAATGACCTACCGTACAGTACATGGAAATATACTCAAGAACAAGCAAACACATGAAATAAAAAAGAGAGAGAGAGCCTCAGTGCTATTCTGGGAATTACAGCTAAAGAGGCTCTGCATGGGAGACTGTTTTGTATCTATGAGAGCACACATGAGGGAAAGAGTATTGTAAATATTGTAACATTTTATTTATATATTATACATATTTATATATGTACAGAATAAGTATTATTATATGCTTATACTTATTATCTTTAATATTTTTACATACCCAGAAGAGGTCAACTAAGAAACAGTCCTGAAACTCTGCATTCAAAACCAGGAAGGATCTCTAATGATCTCTAAGGATCTTCCGATGATCACCTTTGTCCATCCCATAAGGAATTTTAGCCAAGTTTCTGGTGGAAAAGGCTCTTCTACCAGAGACCCAAGGCTCAGAACATTAATGTAGAAAACATTAGCATTCATTTTCCTACTGAAGAAAATTCTAATGCCTCTTGCCTAACCCTCCCCTTAGCAACACAAGGATAATAGCCTTTTACTGATCTTTAGCTCCTTCTTCTCTAATTTAATTCGTGTTTTCTCTAGAACATCACAGGGCAAAGGTGATGCAGGGACTCCAGTCACTCCCCACAACAGATCCTGTTGCAATAACAACAGAAGTCACCCGGGGGCCCCTTTAATGAGACGGGGCCCCTTTAATGAGACAGGTCCAGAGCTCAATGACCCCAACTAGATAGCCTCTTGTCAGGCTGAAGAAATTACAGAAGATAGATTTCTGCCTTTCATCTTCCCAATAAAGTTTTTTTGGGGGTTATGTTTCTCAGGGAGGATTTGAGGCTGAAGGTAGATGCCACGATACTCTCTGCCCCCCAGCATAAATCAATTGGAGAGTCATCCCCTGTGGATTGAAACTCTAAGACAAGAACAGCAGGACAATTAAAAGAGGATGGTGGGCCTTGCCCGGGAACACAGATTTCTCATCTTTGAAGTCAGGAGACCTCCCTGACCACACATGTGCAGAAAACCTCCTTGGAGGTCAAAAGGGGAGTGATGCCAAGAGATGTTCTACCCATACACCTTTTTGGTAGAATCCATCTTGGCTAAGAGATGTGTGCATGCACATCAGAGGTCCCTGAGAAATAGCAAATATGCACCTGAACCAGGCAAATTAAAATGATTGGCCAAAGGAAACCTGGAAGAAATGCCCCACAAAAGTAACTCAAACTGCCATAAGGGTACAACTCAGGGACTTCTTTCCTTTAGAGTCTGCCCATATGTCTATCCACATATACTGCATGCTTTTTCCTCTTAATAAATACTTTACTTGCTTCACTAAAAAAAAAAAAAAAGAAAGAAAAGAGAGAAGGGTTGTGGAGATTAGAGGAATGTGCTGGGCTGTGCTGTGCTGTGCTGTCACTTCAATTGTGTCCAACTCTGCGCCACCCTATGGACTGTAGCCCTTGGGATTCTGCCCTTGGGATTCTCCAGGCAAGAATAGTGGAACAGCTTGCCATTTCCTTCTCCAGGGGATCTTCTCAATGATCAAACCCATGTCTCTTAAGTCATTTGCATTGGCAGGAGAGTTCTTTACCACTAGCGCCACTTGGGAAGAGCAAAAATGAATAGTCATGTCAATGTCATAATGGCATCTTGTGAGTCCTGTTTATTCAATACAAAGACTAGGTGTTTTATAAAGTCCTCTATGCATTATCTGTAGTTTTTCTTTTTTTCTCCAAATAATCAAAAGCTAGATGAAAAGGGAAACCACTGATCATTAAATCAATTACAAAGAAAAGCTAGATCCTAGAATTAACACTGAATTTTACCATGGCATCATAGTCAATAAAATACACATTTTCTACCAAGATCAAGAGAGTATGTCACTATAGAATGAAAGTCTGTTAAAATTATTTACTTTGAAGTTTCCTGTTAACAGTATATCTGCATGCTATAGCTTTGACTCAATAACATTTTTTCTTACAAAAGAAAAAAAAAATCCATTTCAAAGTGTTCTAGAAGAGAACACTGACTGCTAAGAAATTAAAAATCACAATTAAATGGGTTTGTAGGTTTTACTGATGTATGTTGGTTTTTGATTAAAACATATCAACTTTCAAGTTTGAAAAGAGAAAGATATACAAGGAAATTTATCATAATTGACCTGCTTTCTTATGGGTTTTAATTTCTACTACTTCAAAACAAAATTTTTCCTATTAATTCAGAGCTTACAAGCTCTGAATTGAACCAATCTGGCATTATGTATCATGCACGAAACTTTATCCACAAAGACACAGGTTTCCTCCCTAAAGATCTCCTTACACTGCTTAGAAGACATGATGGATTATAGCACGTACAGAAAAAACCCCTCCACATTATTTCAATGAACGCTTAAAAGTGGCATATGTGAGAAGCAGTTATTGTGGGAGTAAAGAGTGGCTGAATTTTCTTCCGGAGAAAAGTATTAAAATACCAATAGTTAGTTCAACATTCAATCAATAATTGCATTAATCTCTGGGGGACATCTATATGCCAAGCTTTGGCTTTGGAAGATATGAAAATTTGCCTCTTTAAAAATATGAAATAAGTGTAGTGACATAGTTTCATAGCCCATAATAAGGCCTTGTTAGCCTAGAAGTTGTTGAAATTCAGTCTGCAAGTCTAATTATCACTCATAACACTATATTGACTCAAATATGTCACCTTTTCCCAACACAGCTTCCCTTTTCAATTTAAAGTTAGGTATACTAGGAAGGAGAAGGCAATGGCACCCCACTCCAGTATTCTTGTCTGTAAAATCCCACGGACGGAGGAGCCTGGTGGGCTGCAGTCCATGGGGTTGCAAAGAGTGGAACACAACTGAGCGACTTCACTTTCACTTTTCACTTTCACGCATTGGAGAAGGAAATGGCAACCCACTCCAGTGTTCTTGCCTGGAGAATCATGGGGATGGGGGAGCCTGGTGGGCTGCCGTCTATGGGGTTGCACAGAGTTGGACACAAATGAAGCAACTTGACAGCAGCAGCAGCATACTACTAGGAAGAAGAATTATAGAAGTATTAGAACTCTGAATTTTTTCAGACTTAGCAGTCTCCAAATATTGTTGACATTATCAATTCTAACAAAATATTTGTTGAAGTGACAATAAATTCTAAAGATGATTAAATGTTGATCTAAAAGCAATCTTTTAGATCAGAACCTTCTTCTATTTCTCAAAGGAATGTTATATTTTCTGGTTGAATGTGTGTTTATGAAAAACTGATAATGAAGGGGGGATTTTAAAAATCACACTCTATTACGAGTATCTATTAAACACTGATGCTATGCCAAGCAGGAACTACGTTGGAATGTAGGGGGAAAAAATTTGTGAAACACATCTCCTGATCTCTGAAAGCCACAATTAGGAATAGAGTCTAACAAGCACATACACAACTCACAAAAAATATTAGGTATTGCTACAAGAGATGAATAATGGGCTATTTTAACAGAGATTGGAACAATTAACTCTGTCTGGATAAACTGGAAACAGTTTCAAAAGAGAAGACATTTCAAGAAGGGGAGAAAGGGGGAAAAGGGAGACTGGGACATATTTGTGGCATATGAATGATTGAAAGATGGAGGAAAATGACAATTCGGAATCCATGTTTACTGAAGTTTCAGGCTTTGTGTCATCACTTAGTACCTCAGTGGACATGTAATAGCTTTTCAGTAAACATATGATGATTGAATGATTCCAGCAGATGCAGGATAAGGAAATATTGATGCCTCATCCTATACTTGTATCTGTTCAGCACGTTTGACCTTCTTAAAAAAAAACAAAAACAACAAACAAACAAACAAACAAACCCCTGCATCTCTCCATCCATAGCTCTGATAAACTAGGAAAGAGGTAAGAGCTACAACAGGTTAGAGAGAGAAAGTTCTGCTTCATGTCTTCCAGTCTAGGCCCCCAGAGTATCCCTTTAATAAATGCCGAGCAAGTATGTCCTTGAAAAGTACATACTGCTAGAAGAAAATTCTGGAGCAACACAACAGTTTCTGTTTAAAAAAAATAAAAGAGGTAATGTTCAAAAAAGGAAGGAGGGCATGCATCTTGAGTTTAATTTTAAAAATATGTATGAAAGGAATAATCGGTAAGGAGGTAAATCCAAAAGATAGAAAAACCAATTATAGCTATGTGGCCTATAATTTATGAAAATTCTCTGCATATCATAAAGGGTTTGCAGAAGAGTGATTTCAGAAGTTAAAGGCACTGCTTCCCTCTTCAGAGAATTATTAATTAGAACTAGAAAGGTGGAGGGACACATATAACTTTCACAGTATGTCCGCAAAGTGAGTAAAAGCGGCAGAATGAATGTCTCTACTCGAGGTTGGCACATTATATTAAAATTTATAACTGTATATTTCCATATCATCAAGGGCTATTTTATCAGGTTTTGTCTTCTCATCACATGGAAAAGTACCTAGCCCACAGGAAATGCTTAAGAATGTTTGAATAAAGAAACAAGTGTCTAAATGGTGAATTATACATTATGAAGCAGCAGCCTTCCAAACTAATGATATGTGACTATTCAGTCTTTGACTACAAGGTCAAAATATCAAATGAAATGTATGCTCTAGTGCAGTAGTTGGTAAACTCTGGCTGTAAAGGGATAGACAGGAAATATTTCAGGTTTTTAGGGCCAGAGAGTAGCTGTTGCAACCTTTCAGCTCCTTCATTGTAGTGTGCAAACAGCCAGTGTTAGTCACTCAGTCATCTGACTCTTTGAGACCCCATAGACTGTAGCCCACCAGGCTCCTCTGTCCATGGGATTCTCCAGGCAAGAATGTTGGAGAGGGTTGCCATTCCCTTCTCCAGGGGATCTTCCTGACCCAGGGATCAAACCCTGGTCTCCTGTAGACAAATTCCTTACTGTCTGAGCCACCAGTGAGAGGGTGACAGCCAGGAGCAATAGATAAGGAAATAGACATGGCTTGTTCCAATAAAACTTTATTTATAAGAACAGGCAATGAGAAGGATTCCCAAGCCCCACTTACTTTGTACACTTTTGTTAAAGATATGGATAAGAAATAAAACTTTAAATACTTAATTTTTATACCATTAAAATTAGATATTAAAGAAAAACAATGTTAGATCTATAAAATTACAAAAAGAAATTTCAGAACTTGTTGGTTTCTTATAAGGTATTAGGGATATAAAGTTTTTAATCTCCTTTGATCTAGAGGAGTCTATAAGAAAACTATGCGATGTACTACTGAATTATATTGCTTAAAGATCTATTTTCATTGAAAGCAGCAAAGGCTTTGGACTATTATTGTTTTGTGGAAGAAAGATGAGAAGAGGGCAGAAATGAGGAAGGAAAATAAGGGGGAGGAGGAGAGGAAGGGAAGGAAGAAAAAATGAGAAGGAAGAGACCAGTTGTATGTTATTGCTTCAGGTTTTATATCCATACGAAAATGTATTTGTCTGGAAAGATTCACATTTTCAGAAATAACTCTGTTCCATGTTCTACTGCAATACTAAAGCTAAACAATTTTACAACCCTAATATTTATGCAATTTATACAGAACATTTCTATCTTGTTTCCAAAATTGGAAGAAAGTGATGAATGCTATGATACAAAACACAGCTTTAAAAAAAAAAAAAATCTCCCTTCTCTCTAAGCAATCATGTATATGGCATATAATTTTAACTAATAACAGCAAAGTGTGCAAAAATTTATTGGTTTCTTCAGCTGCATAATGAGTTTGACTTGCAGGCACCAGAATTTAATGTTAGAAGTAAACAATTTGTCCTCCTTTCTTCCTCCCTCTTATTTTTTCCTAGATTTGACTAGAGATAAAAGGAAAAAAAAAAGTCACTCTAATGACAGTAATTGTTGCCTAATGGCAAACATGCTGTCAAATTAGCCTAAGTGTCCATTTAAAAGCAAACTTTAATGTGGCTTGCTAAACTATTAAGGGTATTAGTTAAGACATGGAATTGATTTACTTTACCCATTGCATTAACCTCATCTTACATACTCATCAGTTTCTTATACAGGGCAAAGCAAATGCACCTTGATGTTTTATAAAATTGAATTTAACATAGAATCCTCATTACCGGTAACTAAATGAATTTTCAGTAATAGAGTCCTCATGGAAAATGAATTTCATGTCACTGTATACCAAATGTAATTAGTAGCAAATAGGCTTTATTTTGATAGGGTTATAGGTTATTTGATCCATAAAACCAAGAGATAGGCACTTTTTAACCTAACTGAAGGAAGTTAGAGAAAGATCAGCCCTTTAATGACAATCCAATTTCTACTTGACAACGAAAAAGGAAATAATCTGATAAAGGGTTAATATAAACATTGTGTATATAAAACAACAAAATTCTAAAATGTATATTTAATAAGTACATATGTAAAAATAATAAATATATTTATCTAATAAAATTGTGTATATTCAGAAGTCAAACCTAATAATGCCATACGGATTGAGGATGTAAACAGGATATAGTCACCTATCTAAGGCAGCACAGTGCTTCTGGTCACCACTCTGGACTAGAAAACAGCTGAGCTTTTATCAATAATTTAATACTATGAATTAATTACTTCAGTAATTAAATGTTGCTGCTGCTGCTGCTAAGTCGCTTCAGTCATGTCCGACTCTGTGTGACCCCATAGACGGGAACCCTCTGTCTCTGGAATTCTCAAGGCAAGAACACTGGAGTGGGTTGCCATTTCCTTCTCCAATGCATGAAAGTGAAAGGCAAAAGTGAAGTCGCTCAGTCATGCCAGACTCTTAGCGACCCCATGGGCTGCAGCCCACCAGGCTCCTCCGTCCATGGGACTTTCCAGGCAAGAGTGCTGGAGTGGGGGGCTATTGTGGAGCAACATTTCCTGTTTGAAGAATCTGCTTATATTTTTAAAGTAATTTATAAGTTTTTTCTCCCTACAAATTTATTCATTCATAACCTAGCTCATTTTAGGCACCTCATTCACAGTAGGCACCATGTTCCAGACACTGTGTGATCCCTACACTCAGCAAATTGGTTGAAACTAAATAATCTTGTAGATAAGGGAAGATATGAACCAACACCACATCAAACTGTATAAAACTGTGAAAGTGGAGAGAACTAGCCAGATAATAGGAGAGCACAATACTGAGAATATTAGACAGCACTCACATTTATAGAAAAGAAAAAAAGGATACAAATTAGTGGCAAAAGCAAAGAAGATTCATTTAGACAAGGAAATAAGGAGTCAGGGTTTTTTGTTTTGTTTTGTTTTGTTTTTCATCATTGAAGATATAATTTGTGCACTGATTTTTGACCATAGAGAGCCTCAATGTTATTTTAACAAAGCATTGTTTAAGAAGTGTAATAATATTAGTAAGTTTCAACATAATGTAAGGTCCCGAGCAATTTAATTATTGTCTTACTAAATATCATTACATGTAAGTATCTAAGATCACTTTTGGATAATTACTACCAGTAAAAAGTTAAGGCTGACAATTTTTATTATTAAATTTCCAGTATATCTAGAAAAGACAAACTCAATTAACATATTTTAGAAATGTCTGAATAGTAAATTCCTATTATTTTTTAATGCTTTTAATAACTCTAAGGAAGTTAGTTTTAGAGAAGGGCTACAATGTTGAATCACTGTCTTCTCCAGTTTCACAGACACTTTAGGGTAAGGGTGGTTGGAGAGTATTTTAAAATTTCTGTTGGTAATTTTTCTATATATAAACATCTTTATACTAGTTTTTAAATTTACCAATTCTTGTTGTCATTTATGAACTCCACATTCCTAAAGAACATGCCCATTTATATTACTCATCAACTTTTCTCTTTCTTGCTTCTTCAAAATTGTTTATTATTCTTTTATTAGTAATATTATTGGTTACTTTTTCAATTTAAATTGTATTCATAAATCTCTGCCTCTTGTATCATCAACCTTAGATCTTTACATAAAGATGACTTTCCCTTATTCATCATCTCCTGAATCCCCTCCAAATCTATTAACTATATCTTTCCTTTTATACTACTGAAGCTGAAAAGTGTACATGTTATTCTCTAGGTGCATGCTAAGTCGTTTCAGTCGCATCCAACTCTTTATGACCCCTATGGCTGTAGCCTGCCTGGCTCCTCTGTTCATGGGATTCTCCAGGCCAGAATACTGGAATGGGGTTCCCTGCCCTCCTCCAGGGATCTTCCCAATCCAAAGATGGAACCTGCATCTCTTATGTCTCCCACATTGGCAGGTGGGTTCTTTACCACTAGGGCTACCTGGAGAGCCCGTTATTCTGTAAATTATATGTAAATTAAATGAAAATTAGATGAAAGACATTTCAAGTGGACCATTTGGAAGCTTGGTAGGTGTGTTCTACCTAGACTTTGGAGGACACCAGGGACTAAGGCTGACTTATACCTGAAAAATATAGAATGCTGCATTCCATGGGTGGCAGGCTTATCTGTTATGCAACAAAGTCCAGTTTAATCACTAAAGCTGTGCTGGAGTAGGGGGAGGTTTTAACTTTGATAGAAGCTCACAGAGATGTTTACAATATTACGCCTGTCAAGAAATACTAATGACTGCAGTGAGAATACTCTGTGTTCATGTTTGTGTATAACCAGATGAATTTTATTATTTGAAAATGACTCTAAAAGTCCAACTACCCCAAATTCACACACAGTTAAGAAAATATAGCTATTTGCCATGAGGACAGGAAGGGATATAAATAAATCCATCCTGTCTCATTTATTCTACCTATGGGTTACAATTATAACACATATTTTAGGGGGCAATTAGCTAACACAGATATGTTAAGGTTTCACTCCTATATATAAATATAAAGAGAAAACAAGTGAGAATTTCCAGAATCAGGTTTTTTGTTTTTTTTTTAAATACAAATGAGTCTTAGTTTTATCCCAAACCCACTGAAACAGTTTAAAAAGTGAGGTCTAGGTCACTTGGTCTTTCAGCTAGTTCCTCTTGTAGTTTTGATGCACAGTTCTGATAGTTTATTGCAGTTATAGATGAATGTTGGAATCAATTTAGTTTATCCTCTATGCCTGTTCTCATCCCCCCCAAAAAATATCTGGGAATTTTATGTAACATATATAAAATTATAAAAATGTATATCCGATAAAATTATACATAACAGTATATTATATATAAGTATGCACATGTAAAATAATACAAACACATATAATACTAGCTACTGTTATATATGATATTAAAAAAGAAAGGTCTAAAGAATTTGGTGGAGAGATTTGGAATGTTACCTGTTTGTCTTTAAGGTTCAATCTATACAAATCAAGAATTTGTGAAAGACTTTCTTCCCTGAAGAGGTTTCTTATATATATATATATATATATATATATATATATATATATATATATATATTTATTTATTTATTTATACATGAATTCCTCAATTCCCACTTAACAGAACATATATTAAAATAACAAAATAATTTAAATTCAGAATTTTTGCCTCCTAAGTTTGTGATCTTCTACCCATAAACTTCATAATTGTGCTTCATTTGGGATTACACATTTATAATAAACATTTGAAAAAGTCAAGTGATTCTAATTGATTGCCATACCTATCCCTGTTTGCTTTGTATTACTTAAAGATAAATGACATGTCATTAGATACCAAAATTATCCTAATAAGCAGGAAATACTCTCAATTCAGTGGAACAAGGGAAAGATAATACAGCAATCAACAAATGGCTTATAAGGAAAAACTTGTGAAATGATAGAGTACTCAGATTTCAATTTATATGATTGACATTTCTTTCAAATGCTGTACAATTCATATAGACAGAAATAGATGGGCCATCTGTTTTCAAGTTTCTCATCTTTTTATAGCTCAGACATATTTGTGAGAGCCAAACATTAAGGGGGAAATGGCCTTCCTCATATGTGGTTTGCCATTTCTCATTTCTCCTTTTCAAGGTTAAACTTTTGTAGAAGAACATCCAACATTCTAAGAGCAGAAAATAGTTTCTACTCATACATCCACTTTATGTATGGACTTACACAGATTTATACAGAACTAATTCTGGTTAATGGTGTTAGGAAAATCCACTGATTTAGCTTCTAAAGCAGATACAAAAGAAGTAGAGAATCTCCTTGATCAATAATGTCTCCACGTCTTCTGAACACATCATTTCAACCCATGATATAAGAAAAAAAAATTCCTATAAGAAAACAAGATGAAATTTCTGATTATACCATGATGAGATAAAGGTAGAATGACTAGGTAGCCTTGTCAAGAAAAATACCTCTCTCTGTTATAGTGTTTCTCCCCATTATCATTTAAGAGTTCAAGTGTTTACATTCCTTCCTGGACTGTAAAGCAAGATTCTATTCAACTATTGACACCCTGCATGTCACAAATCTTCATATCCTATGAAATCAGTATCTCAAACAGAAAGCTCTCACCCAAGAGTTCTCTCTGAACTGTAATGGATATTTAGGGAATCCATGGTCTAACTATGTGTGAATTATCCACATATCCGGGAGAAATATCAATAAACTCAGATATGCAGATAACACCACCCTTATGGCAGAAAGTGAAGAGGAACTTAGAAGCTTCTTGATGAAAGTGAAAGAGGAAAGTGAAAAAGTTGGCTTAAACTCAACATTCAGAAAACGAAGATTATGGCATCTGGTCCCATCACTTCATGGGACATAGATTGCGAAACAGTGGAAACAGTGTCAGACTATTTTGGGGGGCTCCAAAATCACTGTAGATGGTGACTGCAGCCATGAAATTAAATTACACTTACTCCTTGGAAGGAAAGTTATGACCAACCTAGATAGCATATTCAAAAGCAGAGACATTACTTTGCCAACAAAGGTCCATCTAGAAGGCAATGGCAACCCACTCCAGTACTTTTGCCTGGAAAATCCAATGGATGGAGGAGCCTGCTGGGCTACAGTCAATGGGGTCTAAGAGTCGGACACGACTGGGCGACTTCACTTTCACTTTTCACTTTCACGCGTTGGAGAAGGAAATGGCAACCCACTCCAGTGTTCTTGCCCGGAGAATCCCAGGGACGGGGGAGCCTGGTGGGCTGCCATCTATGGGGTCGCACAGAGTCGGACACGACTGAAGCGACTTAGCAGTAGCAGCAGCAGTCAAGGCTATGGTTTTTCCAGTGGTCATGTATGGATGTGAGAGTTGGACTGTGAAGAAAGCTGAGCTCCAAAGAATTGATGCTTTAGAACTGTGGTGTTGGAGAAGACTCTTGAGAGTCCCTTGGACTGCAAGGAGATCCAACCAGTCCATTCTAAAGGAGATCAGTCCTGAGTATTCCTTGGAAGGACTGATGCTCAAGCTGAAACTCCAATACTTTGGCCACTTCATGTGAAGAGTTGACTCACTGGAAAAGACCCTGATGCTGGGAGGGATTGGGGGCAGGAGGAGAAGAGGACAACAGAGGATGAGATGCCTGGATGGCATCACTGACTCGATGGACATGAGTTTGAGTGAACTCCGGGAGTGGTGATGGACAGGGAGGCCTGGTGTGCTGCAACTCATGGGGTCGCAAAGAGTCAGACACGACTGAGTGACTAAACTGAACTGAACTGTGGTATGTATTAATATATGTGTAAGTATATATGAAATTATATATATTATATATGTTACTATACATGTGTTATATATATAATTCATAACACTCTTCTCTGAAAATAATGTCATAGAGCCATTTTCATTAATTGCACATAAATGAAATAATTTTAAAAATATTATATATATTTTTCATAAATAGCTCAAGATGTAGACATAATTTGTCAAACAGAGCAGTCATGAACTATGCTTCCTCTTAAGTGTAGATGCCTGGCCATTCTCCTATACACTATTCCTTCTGAGTCTTTAAAAAAAGTGACCTAAAAAGTAGCAATATTGAGTTCAGTGAGGAGACAGTTCAAATCAGATCACAGCATGCATTACTCTTCCTTTCCAGGTACCTGACTAGTGATTTTCTAGTTATTTTGATACAGCTCCATATCCTCTTCTAGCCATCTGCTTGCTACATAAATTGAAGTATTAGATAGTATACTGAGTGGACAGAAGAGCACTTACAGGTGCTATTAAAGAAAAGACCACAATTTGTCAGTACAAAAAACGCTCTATACAAATTCTACAAAAGCAACTTTCTGGTCCTTGTGAAAGTGGGTACAGAGACAATGCATTTCAGGTCTATAAAAATCTCAGGACAATGAATTGTAACTACAAGTTTCTTCAATGCAATTAAAGATATTGCAGTTGGATACCATTTTGACCATAAAACTAGACAGTTTTTACAAGGAAAAGCTTTTCCAGGCAGCAGAGTGTGTTTTAATCAAATTCCGCACTAAAAGCTTATAGACTATAGAGAAAATTCAAAAGTAAAATGTAAAAGCTGCCTTCTTTTGAAAAATTTACTGTTTGATATTCCCTAAGTGCCTGTGAGGTCCCCTTTTCACAGGAGATACAGCTTAGAAAAGATTGATGAAATGTGCCAGGGCAGCATCAAGGGCTTTAGGACCATTAATTTAAGATGCCTTTCCCTTGCATCCTCTGGTGTAAATTGCTGAGCAATTATCATTTTTATTTACCTTTCTCTTTTGGTGACACAGTTTGTATCATACCAAATCATAGTTCCCTGACATTAATTATGAACCACTGAGATCTTACATTATTTTATACTTCATGCTCATGAAGGCAAATTCTGTGAGAAGATATGAAATAAACTAAATACTAGAGCTCTTGAAGATTTTCATTTCAGGGTCTACTTTATAAGCCAGTGCTTGATTTTTTTCTTCTGTTTTATTTTTCATTTTAAAAGCTATAAAGAGGTCAATGCTGCACTCAGGGCTCCATGCTGTTGAAAACTTCAAAACAGAATAGTCATGTAGAAAAGGAGACTGCACCAAAGATGCAGTCAGAACAAAAGTCAGCTTTCATCTAGCATGTGAACCTTCATAAATCACTCTACTTACGAGACATAATTGTAGAAGGTCAGCAACCAACCACCTTAAAAATCAGTAAAGGATGGTCCCACGCAACCAAAGAAGGCATACATTGTCCATTTTAAATCATAAGACACTAACCATCCTAACAGCATTTTAATACATTTATAAATATTGAAACATAATTATTCTCCATTTAGGAAACTTTCCTTTGCACTCTAAAGGACAAGTGAAATTTCAAGTCAAGGTTCTTTGGAGCAGAATTGAGCCTTTTCTCATTATTTGTGCCTTAGTACACATGTGATAGTATGGGCATGGGGGTGGACTTGCACTCAGTTCTTAAATGTCTAAAATATATTTCATAAACTAACACTCTCCACAGGTATTATCTATTCAGAGTTACTATACTGAGTATATCTTAATCATCTAAGTCTACTTTTAAATGACAAAATCACTGGTGAATTCAGAAGGAAAAGAAGTATAAAATTTTTCTTTGCTTTATCCAAATAGAAAACTAACAGCCTATTAAATGCTGGAGGTTTTTTTTTTTCTTGTTTTAATAACTTTTTATTGTTGAAAATCAACTACACTTTATCTAAAGATGATGACACTGACTCAGGCATACACAATACCTTGTGAGGGTAGCTTTTCAACTCAGTATATTTTCACAAAGCTCCTACTTTTTATCATTAACAAAACATTGCTGCAAACAATCTAAACCCACATATTTGTTAAAGCAAGAGCTCACCTGATGCATAAAATGTATTAATAAGGTAATATAACAAAGTTGAGTTGTCTTCATCTCAAATCATACTTGAAAGGGTAAACTTGCCATAAACAGTGATGATACGTGAAACACTATATACTAGATGACGAGAAAAACCTAAGAATCCTACTGGAATTGAAGACAAACACTTCACAGAGAAGGATCCTGGTATGAAAATGAGAAATCAGGAAGCAGCCAACCTCGAGGAGAGTGATAGAATGTGTGAAACAGTGAACAAAGCTCAACACATCAAGCAGATGAGTAATTCTCAGTACAAAAGAGAATGACAATTTTTTGCTTTATTTTGTAGGCATAGATGAAGTAAGCCCTGAGAGGATACTGTGTCTCTAGGAATCACGAGTCTACTTTTGGGGATAAGGTTTAAAATCATTCCTCTGTGGAAACATAATGTGAAAGAGAAAACATGTATGTGCCTTCATTTTTTAGATTAATACAGAACAGAATGGGGGCAGAATTCTTCCCAACACCATCATTAATCTGCACTTGTCTTGAACAAGGAAAGATCATGAATAACACAACCACCCTACATCATGAGAACCTGCATCTGAAACACAAAAGGTGACTGTTGGACTTGGCATTAAATCTGAAAATCTTTAGAGGTGAGTTGAAAGCCATACAGTATGTCTAACTTCAAAGTCAACAATATTATGGTGAGAGATATGGTAAGCCACACGGTGGCCAGTCATTTTAAGTTACATATACTTTACAATGACTAGAGTGGATGGAACAGAGCAAATGCTACGAAGCCAGTAATATTTCATGGTGACATCTGTGGGTGGCTCTGTGTATCTCATACTGAATTATTTTCTCTTGCATGCAACAGAAACAACAAAAAAAAAACAGTTACATAAATAAGATATGTGAAGGTTTTGGTCTTTGAATAAAACATATGAGTATTGGAATTATCACTTAAATGTACGTTTTGTCATATGTATAAGGGAATATTCATTTTATGAATAATTTCAAGGGTGACAAAACTTTTGGTTATATTTTATGTGCTTAGGTCCATTAAATTTACAAAATAAAATAATCATACAAGAGAAATAACAATATATGAAAGCAAATTACCAACTGTCATCATCAATTGAATTTCCAAGTGAAATTCTGGATCTAGCGGGTTTCAAATGTTTAGCAAGTGTTGTCCATGATAAATATTCATAGTTCTTGCCTTTGAATTGATGTCTTCCTTTCGTGGCTAAGATATCTACGCTGCTATGATCTGATGTCATTGTTCACTGTTTTGGAACATAATCTGCCTTTAAGAAAATATTGTCAGCTGTTGTTCCACTCCAAATTAAATAAAGAAAGAAAAGAAAGTGAAGTCACTCAGTCATGTCTGACTCTTTGCAACCCAATAGGTTGTAGCCTACCACGCTTCTCCGTCCATGGGATTTTCCAGGCAAGAGTACTGGAGTGGGTTGCCATTTCCTTCTCCAGGGGATCTTCCCAACCCAGGGATTGAACCTGGGTCTCCTGCATTGTAGGCAGACGCTTTTACCGTCTGAGCCACCAGGGAAGATGGAATAAATTAAACAAATCTATAACTAAAAAATGTAAGCTCTCTCTCTCTTTATATATATATATATACATATACATACATATATTTATATACACACACATATATGTGTACATATATGCACACACTCATATATATTTCTATGAATGAAGAGACTATCTCAATACTTTAAAAGTAAATTATCAATTATAATTTCATTTCAGGTATAGTTCTCTGCTTAGAGAAATTCCTTTAAAAGAATTTCAAAAATTTAGAGATCTGGACAAGAAGAAAACAATTAAATAACTCAATGAAATTGTAGCTTAGAGTTGAATTTCTCTATCAATGTTGTTAGAAAAAAATTTTAGTTCAAAATAATAGGGTTTTTTTTCTCAAAATCTATTGTTCTATTAGCAAATTATGATATCATGGTTGTTAGTCAAACGTTTCTTAATTATTAAATTGGAAGAAACAAGGTTTAGGATAACTCAAAGCAAATGCTTTGAATGTGTACTCTTATTATATCACAAAAATAGGTCTTCTGGACAAATACAAATCTAACTGAAAGGAGAGAAAACATAAAACATCAAATGAACCAAAAGCTTGCTACTTCAAATGGTCTTCCTTCCATAAATATACAACATTGGTGCTGAGTCAGAGCGGAGAAAAGACAAGGTGACAGGTTCAAAGTCCTACTATTGAGCTTTCATGCACTTACAATTCAAGGCATTCTTCAGGAATTTAGTTATCAACATGTAATCACAGAACTATCATCTTTAGGCACTATTCATCCTCTAAGGAAGAAAAATACTGCTCTAATTAATGCAGCATGAATAAGACAGGGTACATAGTTTACTGTATCTAAACTGAACTTTCATGACAAGAGAAAAGCAGGTGCGACAGATAATACAAAAGAAACACTGAACGGCGTGGAGTCCTACAAATATGATTTCCATAGAATGGAATAACATGATAGAATGACATACTGGAATTATTATGATGATAATTATAGGGTAGCATCAATTTTTTATGAATGTGTTTGTAATGAATTACAGAGGAAAGTGCAATTACTATATTTAATGGTTTTCCTTCTCTTTTGTGTCCATCACATTACAAACCTAAATCCAAGTAAAAGAGAGCCCATTTGAGAACCAGTTATTCTGCTGTCAAATTAATTTAGTTTAGAAAATTAAATGTTGAGATGGCAAGCATTTCTCTAAAAATTAACATATTATCACTTCATTTGCTTTAAGATATGGACCTAAATTTTTCATAATATGGAATTAGAGTGTCAAGAAAACTGTTATTGTTATATTACTTACTTAACTTCTCAGGCAGGATAACATCAAGATCAGTGACATTTTTTAACTGGTTTGAAAGAGATCTAGAAGACTTATAGATATTGCTATTATTTTTTTCCCTTTAACATCAGATATATAATACTGACTACTTAGCAACCTAAAATGAAAAGTTTTACATACTCAACATTTTCTCTGACATTTTTCAGATGAAACTATATCTAATACACCTGTGGCACAGAAATATAAGTCCAAACAAGCAAGAAAAAGATAATGATTCAGAAAATCAGTCTGAAGCTTTAACAGGGCTCCAGAAGACCAGGAGAGAGCCTGACAATGAGGAAAATGATTGGTTGATACAGTTCATTTCAGTTCAATGGCTCAGTCATGTCCAGCTCTTTCTGACCCCATGAGCTGCAGCACGCCAGGCCTCCCTATCCATCACAACTCCCAGAGTGTATCTAAACCCATGCATTGAGTTGGTGATGCCATCCAACCATCTCATCCTCTGTCATCCCCTTCTCCTCCTGCCCTCAATCTTTCCCAGCATCAAGGTCTTCCCCAGTGAGTCAGCTCTTTACATCAGGTGGCCAAAGTACTGGAGTTTAAGCTTCAACATCAGCTCTTTCAATGAACACCCAGGACTGATCTGCTTTAGGATGGATTGGTTGGATCTCCTTGCTGTCCAAGGGACTCTCAAGAGTATTCTCCAACACCACAATTCAAAAGCATCAATTCTTCGGCGCTCAGCTTTCTTTATGATCCAACTCTCACATCCATACATGACTGCTGGAAAAACCATAGCTTTGACTAGACAGATCTTTGTTGGCAAAGTAATGTCTCTCCCTTTGAATATGCTGTCTAGGTTGGTCATAACTTTCCTTCCAAGCAGTGTCTTTTAATTTCATGGCTCCGGTCACCATCTGCAGTGATTTTGGAACCCAAAAATAAAGGCAGCCACTGTTTCCACTGTTTCCCCATCTATTTGCCATGGAGTGATGGGACTGGATGCCATGATCTTAGTTTTCTGAATGTTGAGCTTTAAGCCAACTTTTTCACTCTCCTCTTTCACTGTCATCAAGAGGCTCTTTAGTTCGTCTTCACTTTCTGCCATAAGGGTGGTGCCATCTGCATATCTGAAGTATTGATATTTCTCCTGGCAATCTTGATTCCAGCTTGTGCTTCCTCCAGCCCAGTGTTTCTCATGATGTACTCTGCATATTAGTTAAATAAGCAGCGTGACTATATACAGCCTTGACATACTCCTTTTCCTATTTGGAATCAGTCTGTTGTCCCATGTCCAGTTCTAACTGTTGCTTCCTGACCTGCATATAGGTTTCTCAAGAGGCAGGTCAGGTGGTCTGGTACAATCACCTAATTTAAAAAGCCTATGTCAGTGGGTTTGTAGTATCAAATAGATTAAATGGTTCTATCAAAAAAAAAAAAAAAAGATTAGGTATAACCAGTCACTAGACCATAATGGAGATAAACATAGGAGGAAAAAGCCACTTTTCATTCTTTCTTAAAATTTATGACATCATTTTTAGAACAGTTTAGATTTACAGAAAAATAGAGAAGGTAGCACTAAATGTTTCCATATATCACTATTTCCCAGCATACAGTTTCCCCTTTTATGAACATATTGCTTTAGTGGTACATTTGTGACAATTAACAAGTCAGTGTCAATCACTTATTATAACTGAAGTTCACAGTTCATATTAAGGCTCGATCTTTATGTTGTACAGTTCTGTGCATTTTCCCAAATATATAATGTCATATATTATAGTATCTATAATATAGTTTCACTGAACTAAAAAGAACTAAAAATCTCTATTCATTCTTATCTCTCTCCCTCTATGTCCCTGGCAACCACCGTCTGTGGTTGTGGAACGCCGTATTCCTACTGTCTCTATAGGTTTGCCTCAGAATGTTATATAGTTTGTATTATACAGTAGACAGCCTTTTCACATAGGCTTCTTTTACTGGAGTAATATGCACTTAGAGTTCCTCCAGGCCTTTTGGTGGCTTGATAGAGCATTTCTTTATATCACTAAGTGGTATTTCATTGTATGCACGGAACACAATTTGTTTATCCATTCATCTCTTTAAGGATGTCTTGTTTTGTTTCCATGTTTTGACAATTATAAATAAAACTGCTATTAATATTTGTGTAGGTTTCTGTGTAGACAGGAGTTTTCAAGTCAATTGTGTAAATACCTGAGTGTGATTGCTGGACTGTATGTTAAGATAAAGTGAAAAAGTGAAAGTGAAGTCGCTCAGTTGTGTCTGACTCTTTGCGACCCCACAGACTGTAGCCTACCAGGATCCTCTGTCCATGGGATTTTTCCAGGGAAGAGTGCTGGAGTGGGTTGCCATTTCCTTCTCTGGGGGATCTTCCCAACCCAGGGATCAAACCCGGGTCTCCCACATTGTAGGCAGATGCTTTACCGTCTGAGCCACCAGGGAAGTTGTATGTTAAGAATATGACCACAAATGACAAATATTATGCCTTCCTTTCTTTTTAATTGAGACATTTTTGGAACATAATATAATTGGTGTTTTTCACAGGGCAGCAAGTACATTGCATTCCTTTGCTCATGCCATGTTGGGGGAAAAAAACCCTCTTGCATTGGAAAGCATTCTTACAGTCTTATATCAAGGAATTGCCATCCTTTCGAGAGAAAACATAAAGTTTAACTTTTGAGAAAAGAGTCACATCTCTGTAAGTAGGCTTAAAGGATTCTATTTATTAACACTGTGAGCAATATGGATACTATTTCTTTTTTGGTATATCTTGAGCCTAGTTTCTTCTGAACTTCATGTATTTAAAGAGTAATGTAGTAAATAAGAGCAAAAAATAGTGACAAATTGAAGCCAGTCACATTCCTACTTTGGTTGCACTGGCTATAGAGTGAGACAGACAAATTACTTTCTCTGGCTCTTCTTCTGGGAAAAAAAAATCAATCTTTATTCACTTTAATAATGCAGTTAAATTGAAATTAAAACTAGAAAGTTCATAAGTGGATTCAAGAATTCTAAACTTTTCTGAAAAGATCTATTTTTTTATGTGTCTCAAATATTAGTATGTTAAGAGATAGATTATCGTATAATAGCATGGGAAGTATTCAAAGAGGGGAATCCATTTTAATACAGCAATTTGATTTCAAGCAATGTAGCTGAAGGAAATTATAAAAAGTGTACAGAAGACATATGTACAAAGATATCCATGGAGAAGACACTGACAATACAGAAAGATAGAAGGAATAAAACCAGGTGACCAAAACTAAGGGATTGGTGATTTAAAATGTGTTATATCCATATGATAAAATATAATAAGTCATTAAAGCTATACTATAGTATTCACATATTTATATTAGAAAGGAATGAAAATTATTTCTCATTTTCTCTGGGGAAAGTAGAGAGCCTTTTTGTTTTTGCAGATGAACCCTCCATTGTCCCAAAAGAGTGTAAAAAGACTCTCAGGATTCCATGATCTGGAACTTATTCAGTAATCACACTCATCCTATGGGATAACCAAGCTCTAATAACCAGCATCCATTTAGCACTTCTGATACTTTCTGAAAGTATCATTCAGATACTTTCTCTGTACTCAGTTCAGTTCAGTTCAGTCCCTCAGTCATGTCCAGCTCTTTGCAACCCCATGAATTGCAAGACTAATATAAACAAGGGAAACATAGAGGTGAATGAAACAAACTCCTATTTACATGGAACGTAAATTATAGTGTAAGAATAAGCAGAGGGCAGTGGGCAAGAATCAAGATAGACAATAAATTCATTAACACACAAGCAATTTTAGACAAAGTATGCTATTAAAAAATGAAATCCATAAGTTTGTTTTCCATGTCTGTGAGTCAATTTCTCTTTTGTAAATAAGTTTATTTGTATCATTTTTTAGATTCCACATGTAAGTGATATAATATTTGTATTTCTCTGTCTTCACTTAATATGATAATCTCTAAGGTCCATCCATGTTATTGCAAATGGAATTATTTCATTCTTTTCCATGACTAATATTCCGCTGTATATGTGTACTATATGTTCTTTATCCACTCATCTGTTGATGAACATTTAGGTTTCTTCTATTTCCTGGCTATTGAAAATAGTGCTCTATGAACACTGGTGGAGAAGGAACTGGCAACCCTCTCTAGTATTCTTGCCTGGAGAATCCCATGGACAGAGGAGCCTGGCAGGCTACAGTCCATGGGGTCTCAAAGAGTCAGACACAACTAAGCGGCTAACACATACACACACACACACACACACACACACACACACGGACATTGGGGTGCATATATCCTTTAGAATTAGGATTTCACGTTTTCTGGATATATGCCTAGCAGTGGATATGCTGGTTCATATAGTAACTCTACTTTTAGAGGAGATGGGATAGGGAGGAATAAATTAGGAGTTTGAAATTAACAGATACACACTACTATACAGAAAATAAATGAACAATAAGGACCTACTGTATAGCACTGGTAACTATATTCAGTATCTTGTAATCACCTATAATAGAAAAGAATCTGAAAAAGAATATATATATATATATATATACATATATATATATATATATATATATGATTCACTGAATACCTGAAACTAACACAACATTGTAAATCAACTATTCTTCAATTAAAAAAATAAAAATGGAATCAAGAAAAGGAAAGGTTTTCTTACTAAAGAGTTACTTGGACAAGGCAGTCAAGGAAGACTGAGAGGTTACATCCAGGCTAGCAACCAGTAAAGACCAAGGGTATGAACACTCCAGATGTGTTAACATAGTACAGAGCCCTGAGTAGGAAATGATCTTGATGTGTTATAAGGGGAAACAAACAAAAACAGAATAACATAAAACTGGTTCTCATTGAACAAAAGGGAAGATGATAGCAGATCAGTTTGGAGTGGAAGCCCAGAGCCAAACCAAGTAGTGCTTTATAAGTCATCTAAGGTCCAAGAGAAGAATGAGGGACAATCAGGGAAGAAGTTCTAAACCTGGGAGATTGGACATGTGACTCAATCCTGACACCAATAGAGTTCACATGTGGTAGTGGGAAGGCTTGGAATAGGGGGCCAAGGGACCAGGAGACATCTGTTGCCAGGGGTATCAGAAGCATGCACAAGCAAGAGGACAGCTCCAAGAACTGAGATCCAGGCACAATGTACCAACACAACTTATTTCATAGTTTAACAGGATACCTCTCATTGCCTGTGCTCAGAGATATCATCTCCAATCTTTTATTGAATCAGTGTGTGAGGACATGGTTCAACACCAACCTAGGAGAGAGTTCAAGGCCTCATACTTAGAGACCCAACTTTGTTTTCACAGAGTTCCCTAAGCTGGGAAAGATAAGCAGATACAGAATATTAAAAAATATCTGTGGGAATAAGGGTTATACATCGTTTTGTTTGGGCTTTCTTACTCCACTGCTTTTCAAGTTGCCTAATATGACAATATTTTACTTTTAGTAAATAAGAATAAAAGATATTCAAAAATCAATCAATAGAGGAAGGCTTTTTCCTTCTTTAACCTGGTTTATTAATTGATTCATAAAAGCCTGGACATTCCATTATAATATAATCGGTGACATCAAAGTACTAAAACATAAGCAGAGATAGTAACAAATGAGATAATATCACAAACCAAAAGTGCACATACAAAAACAAATGCATTTTGTTCTAAACCACATCATTTTAATGTCCAACTCACTCCCAAACCTGTTAATAATACATTGCTCTTGCTTTAAAAATTAAAACAAGCATGTTCATCAGTTTGAAGCCTTACCAACAATCAGCTCCTCTGAAAATTCCAAACAGATCCAGAGATCAAGGAGAATATATGCATATTAATGATACTAATGACAGTAATCCCATCAGTACAGATATGGCATAAGCCCAGTCACATCAGGCACATCACAGTGTACAGCATGGTCAACAAAGCCATCAGTACCTGACAAAACCCATTAATTTGAGAACTGAGCATTACAGAGTCTGCCAAAGCACAGCCGCATTTCTCTCTCTTGCGTCAGGGACTTCTCAAAATGACATTTCAGAGCTGGAGACACCACTGTTCATGGCTAAATGAATATTCCCCGAAGCATTTGCTTTTCAAGATAGAATTTCCAGGAATGAGATACCACCCACGGCCAGCTGGGTACAGATATAAATAAAGAGAAATTTACCCTTGGCTAAGGAATCCACATTTTTTTTTTTTTAGTGTTTATATAGTTCAAACTTGAAGATTCGCTTGTTTTTATTTTTTTTATTTTAACTTGTCCTTTTAGAAGATATTCAGAAATATGTTAAAATGTGAAGGATTTGCCTACATTTGCATTAATTGGTATTTTTTAAAAATGTTTGCGCTAGCTCAGTTGATAAGTGCTTGATGGTCATTTAGCCTATCTTCAAATGCCAATCTCTTGTGTCCAGGTATATATAGTTCTATATTTCCTAAGAAACCTTTTGTAATAGAAAAGGTATCCTGAATTCTTTGAATGCAAAAGTAATTTGTCACAGAAGTGTATTTTAAATTTTTCAATCATTCTCAAAGAGACTATCATAAAAGACATTAAATATATCATGACAGAATTGATGATGAAAGATAATAGTAGACACTATATATAATATGTATTAATATTCACGTATAGATCGTGTATCTATGTGTGTGCTTACAAAATCTATTGTCCTTTGAATCAGTTTGTAATGGGTAGGATTCAAAGTCATTTTCCTGTTCAAATCAAAATTATCATGATCATTGACCAAAGGCTCCAACATAATACTAAATAAAGAAATATGATGAGTGTATAACTAAGTTGTCTCTGCAGATTTCTATTCAAAAATATTTGCAAGAAGCCAGAGGAAGGAAGCAAAGACTGAACACTAACGCAGGAAAGAAACATCATCCTTCCTATAGGTGGTGTTAGGCACTTCAGACCCACTGAAATCTTTTTGTCATATTGGAGTTCTTCACATATTTCTTATTGAAAATAACCTGCAAAAATTCCTGCAGAGTGCAAACATTCCTTAGGCACTATGTACATTGGTTGGATGACATTTAAAAGATTACACTGAACCTCACAAGAGCAACATTTTCCTAATTGCTTGCTATTTTTTTCCAAGGTATTTTATGTAATAATAAATACATATTTTATGTAATAATAGCTAGAATAAAATCAAAGCAGTAAAACATAGCTTGCTTTCCTTTTCTCTCAAGGCTTTTAAGTTTCTACAGAAATTTTTCTGCATCCCTAAATGCACTGTCAATCCAAAAAGTATTTATGGAGCATATTGGATCTATAAACTACATTACTAACATTTCTCTCTCATCATATAGCTCAAAATATTTCATGCACATAATCTAATTTGACCATTATAACTAATATAAGGTTTCAAATATAACTAGCAATTTCTTGAAACCTGCAAAAACATAAAGAGAAAAAAATGTGTTTTTTTTTAATACACATGTCACATAATTCTCTTGTTACTTTGACTAAACTTCTGTTGGTGTACAACAACTTATCAATAGCACAGAGATTTACAAATGGAAGGAGAGGGCACTGACTGCTAAATGTTCTATAGAGTAAAGCTTTAGTCTACGTGTCAGCCACCGGGAAGAGATAAAGAATTCTACCTGTGTTTCCATAGACTCAAGGTTACGTGATTGCTATTTAGACTTCTGATACAAATTAAAATAATAAATTGTTGAATAGAAAACATTTTAAGTTTTGTAATTTAAAGGAAACTCTGATTATTTTATTGAATGGCTTATTTTTCAAAATGTCTCTTCAAAAATCATTTGATGGAAGAAACAGATTATAGATAAGGATTAAGCAGACAAAATCACTGTGGACAGTGACTACAGCCATGAAATTAAATGCTGTTAAGTAGAAAAGCTATGACAAACATAGACAGCATATTAAAAAATAGAGACATAATTTTTCTGACATAGTCCATGTAGTCAAAGCTGTACTTTCTCCAGGAGTCATCTGAGAGTTGGACCACAAAGAGAGTCATATGAGAGTTGGACCATAAAGAAGGCTGAGAGTCTAAAAATTGGTGCTTTCAAACTGTGGTGCTGAAGAAGACTCTTTAGAGTCCCTTGGACTGCCAGGAGATCAAACCAGTCAATCCTAAAGGAAATCAACCCTGAATATTCATTGGAAGGACTGATGCTAAAGCTGAAGCTCCAGTATTCGGCCACTCGATGCAAAGAACCAACTCACAGAAAAGACCCTGATGCTGGGAAAGGTTGAGAGCAAGAGGAGAAGGGGACGACAAAGGATGAGATGGTTGGATGGCATCACCAATTCAATGGATGTGAATTTGAGCAAACTCCAGGAGACGTGAAGGACAGGGAAGTCTGGCATGCTGCAATACATGGGGTCACAAAGTGTTGGACATGACTGAGTGACTGAAAAAGAACAGGTGATATTTAACTGTACGCTCTAAGGCAGGAGCCAGAAATGCTGCTAAATATCCTACGATGACCTTGACATCCTGTACAACCAAGAATTATCTGGTGTAAAATGCCAATAATTCCACAGCTGAGACAACATGGACTAGAACAACCAAACGCTTTTGAAAAAAACAGCTTTGGATGGCTCACATTACCTAATACCAGTGTGATACTGGTATACATGTTGTAGAATAGAATATAAAATCTAATAGTAAAAGCATATATTTATGACAAATTAATTTTTTAAAAAATGAACTAGGCCTTCTTGATTTATGTTTCACATAATATACAAAATCAATTTTTAAAGTAATATATCATATATCAAAATATAAAATATAAATCTATGAAATTCTAGGGAAAACATGACAAAACACCTCTGATCTTCAGTTAAAAATTTGTTAAACAGGATTAAAAAATGCCACATAAAATAAAAATTGGTAAATAGGACTTCATCAAAATTAAAACCAAAACAAAACACAAACTTGGCCCTTTGAAGACACATAAAAAGCTAAAAGACAGCTACAGACAAGAACAAAGTGTGTGTAAACATCTATGTGATAAAGACTTGTGTCCAGAATAAATAAATTAATCTGTGACTCAATGTTGCAAGATAAAAAATATCATAAAAATAGGCAGAATATTTGAACACTTCATGAAAATGATACAAATGCCAAAAAACATATAAAAAGATAGTCATCATCATTATATACTAGGAAAACTCAAACAAAAATTGCACTGTGACTTCTAAACACCTGCTAGAATGGCTAACATTGTTTTCTTTCTTTCTTTTTTCAGTGACAGTTCCAAGTTCTGGTGAGGCAAGAAAGTAGAGCAATCTTGAGCTCTCATATGTTGTTAGTGAGACTAGCATAATACAGTCTGTTTTTATAAGAGACTGTGATATAATACAGCCCACTTTCGAAACACTTGGGGTATTTTGTATAAAGGTAAATACTTACTTATCAAGATCCAGCAATATCTCTTCTAGATTTTTACTCAAGTAAACTAAAACATTTTCAACATATATTTATTGGTAAATATTGATAGTTACTTCATATGGAATGGCCCCAAACTGGAAACAATCAACATATCCAACAAATGGTGAATGGATAATATTTGATACATCACATATCAGACTACTGCTGCTGCTGCTAGGTCGCTTCAGTCGTGTCCGACTGTGTGACCCCAGAGACGGCAGCCCACCAGCCTCCCCCATCCCTGGGATTCTCCAGGCAAGAACACTGGAGTGGGTTGCCATTTCCTTCCCCAGTGCATGAAAGTGAAAAGTGAAAGTGAAGTCACTCAGTGGTATCCAACTTGTAGCGACCCCATGAACTGTAGCCTGCCAGGCTCCTCCATCCATGGGATTTTCCTGCCAAGAGTAATGGTCAGTCATAAAAAGACAAAAGCCACCGCTACAAAGAGTAATTGTGATAAATCTCAAAAGCATTTAAGTGAAAGAAGTCAGATTCAGAGGGGTACATAATCATATGATTCAATCTCTATGAAATTCTAAAAAATGCAAATTCATAGTGGCAGAAATCAGACCTGTTTCTCAAGTGCTGGGTATAGGGAGGAGACTGACAACCCAAGAGCCCAAGGAAACTCTTTAGAGTCATGGGGATATTCTGTATCTTGATTGCAGCAGTGGTGACACTGTTTACATTTGCTAAAACCATAGACATACCCCAGAAAGGGTAAATTGTATCATGACAATAAACCAGACCAAGAAAGCCAATGAAAACCTAGGCTTTGGTTTTTCTGTAAAAGAGAAATTCAAGCTCAAAACTTTTCAGTTTATTCAGTTCACTGTTTTATGGCTTTGTGTAGTCAGAAATTACAAAGAAAAATATTTCAACATAAGAAAGTACTTGTTCACAGTTCAAATATAGTACATTATCTACAGAAGACATTGTGGTATGTTTCTTAAACTACATTTTAATAGCTGTAGAAAATAAAAAAGTATGATGGTCAAAAATATTGGGAAATCTTGGTTTAAACAATATCAAATAGACATATTTCCTCCTTCTATTAGAGCCTTTAGTGTGTGAGCCATGGAAAACTAAAAGGAATTGTAAGAACATCATGTAGCATAAAGAGCATGTTCTAGATAACAGCCAAATTTAACGTCCTTTAAGGTTCTCTTCTAATGCCAAGACTCTTTAAGCCTTTCTTTGTTTGTTTGTTTAAAATATTTTAGACAGTAGCCTATAAATAAAAAATCATCAGAAATATAAATTCTTTATAGCAAGGACTTGCAGCATTCCTAGTGGCAGGGACAATATTCCTGTTTCTTTTCTGTTCCTTATCATACAGTGAAACACATCAAACATTGACTGATTCGGGTATGAGTAAAAGTCCCATCTGGAGAAGTCAATGGCACCCCACTCCAGTACTCTTGCCTGGAAAATCCCATGGACAGAGGAGCCTGGTAGGCTGCGGTCCATGGGGTCGCGAAGAGTCGTACACGACTGAGCGACTTCCCTTTCACTTTTCACTTTCATGCACTGGAGAAGGAAATGGCAACCCACTCCAGTGTTCTTGTCTGGAGAGTCCCATGGGTGAGGGAGCCTGGTGGGCTGCCGTCTATGGGGTCATACAGAGTCAGATATGACTGAAGTGACTTAGCAGCAGCAAAAGTCCCATCAATATGGAAACAAACCAAACCATGAAAAATGAAGTTGTAGTGTAAGAGTACGTGGTCTAGAATAGGGGTCCCCAACCTCCAGGCTGTGGATTGGTACCTCTTGTCAGATTAACTATGGCCTTAAATTAGAAATAAAGTTCACGATAAATGTAAATGTGCTTGAATCATCCCGAAACCCCCTTTCCAACCTCTGGTCAGTGGAAAAATAGTTTTCTACGAAATCAATTCTTGTTGCCAACGTTGGGGACCACTGCTCTAGAACACAGTATTCTTAGTATCTTTCCTAAAATATGTTAAACACTTTGCATTTCCCTACCCTTTCTAACTTTGAAATCATGGACATGAATCCTCTTAACTCAGTATGAAGATGCATGGTCTTGGGGAGAAAATGTCATATTCTCTCTCTCTCTCTCAATACCTATGCTGGTAGTTATACTCCTGTAGTTTATACATCTTTACTTTCTGGACCCAGAGAAGAGTGGAGGGGACGGCTGCCAGGTAATGAGCTTTAGCAGAGACTGTCTCCAACTTCACTTACATAAAATAGAGAAATATCCCTTCTGAAACCACAAAAATCTATGAATCATGATAAATTACCTTTGATATTCAGTATTTGGTAAAACTAAGTGAAAACATACAGAGAGAAGCTTTTTCCTCTTTATTATTTGCTCCTTTAGAATTGCTGTGAACATTCTATGATGATTGTTTTCAGCTGGAAAATATAATGGTAAAATGCATCAGCATGTATGGCAAGTCACATCCACACACTCATGCATACAATCATCATTCTGGTCTTTGGGAAAAAATACCATCAATGAATGAAACTTATTGCATCTAAATGTTGTTATGTGACTCCAAATCAGTGTACCTCAATACTGCCCCTAAAAATGCGGTCTGTTATAGTCAGTGCAATAAGATATACATATATAATATAAAAAGATAGTGAAAAAAAAACACTTAAAAGAAAATGGAAATGTTTAAGAAGAAGCAATATACATTTACATATGAGAACTCAAGACTAGAAAAGATCTCTTCATGCTTTTACTGGATATTAGCACTTCATTTAGTCTCAATATCATTGGCCTTTTGTCTCCTGTAATTCTCTGTTTATTCATACACTCATTCCAAATTTTAACCGAGTACCTTGATTATGCTAGGCTTCTTTTCCAGGATGAAAAGATACCCCAGTGGCTAAGATAAAGTTCCAGCAAAATTCAGTAACAACAACAACACAAAATAAAATGCAAATATCTATCCTCAAATAATATCTCTCTTCACTCTACCCTACTCTCCTTCAGTCTATTATGATTACTACTCTCAGCTATCCACTTGCTGCAAAAGGTTTATCTGACAACAGAACTTGAGGCAAGAAAAGGTTGAAAGTAATGGTCTAGTAGAAAATGGGAAGTGGAAATCAAAGATCAAGTAGAAAGTGAAATGTTGATGATGAAAGAAAAATAAGGATTTGTTGAAGCAGTAATTTGGTATAGGCAAAATTAGAAGGGATCTGATGCAGAGTTGGTGAGAATTTTTTAGAGAAAAGCACAGATAATTAGGATATGGAATAAGTGTGTGCAAGTGAAAATATTATAGATGAATAAATATTTTGTGGGAGTTTTTAGAGGTTCTCTTTGGATTATTTCAATTTTCTTTTTGAAGTGGAAATGAAGACTTCCACTTCTGAGAAAAAGAAGCGCATCCTCCAGTTAATTATAAGTAGACCCCTAAGACACTCTATATTAAGTAAACATAAGGAGACTCTGAAAGCAGAGATAAGAAACACACTGAGAAGTGACTTCAGGACTCAAGGAATGAAATAAGGAAGAGTAACCTGGGTTATTTTTTTGTTTATTTTGCCTTATATATTCTAGACTTGGAGCTGAGGAAGCTGGTGATTCAGAAACGACCATGGGTACAAATATAAAGCCACAACACAAACTTTGTTTGTTCAAGCAAAAGAAGAAAAATGTGGCAGCGGCAGATTACCAAGACAGAAATTTTATACAATAACTGCTCTATTTCAGCCAAATCTAAGGAAAAACCTTTGGTCATACTAATATCGACGCTAGTAAAAGTAGAGTGAAAAGCCTAAACTTCCACACTCTTCAGCCTATAACAGAGCACCCCAACCTTTCCACTAAGGTAATGTCAGAAATGGTCATATAGAGAGTTGGGACTTTTATCCAGGCTCCACCCCACCCCATCCCCGACCTGTGTCAATGCAGAGGGAAGTCTGGACTTTCATCCCTCACAAAGCAATAAAGAGGAAAGAGGTGCCTTATTTCTCATGCTTCCTCTGGAATGATGTCAATGGGGGCCAAATGTGGAGCCAGAACTCTCATCCCTGCCCAGCAGTGATGAGGAACCCCAGTCCCAGGATTCAATGGAGGCCAATTTAAGAACCTGGGCTTATATTCCCACCAGGCAGTAATAAGGTAGTGGCACTTTCATTCCTGCCAGAGTGGTGGCAGGGAAAACCAGCCAAAATATGAGGTTTAAATAAAATCCAGAGTCTCATAACATAATACTCCAAATGGCTAGGTTTCATTTGAAAATCAATTGTTTTACTATAACCAGGATGATCTCAAACTGAATGAGAATGGGTAATCTATAAAGACATCATTAAAATGACAAAGTTATTAGAACTAGTTTCAAAATTTTAAAGCAGCCATCAAAAAAAAGCCCAAAACATACTTCAAAAAACAATTATGAGCATGTGTAAAACAAAAAATTAAAAGTTTCAGCAATGGAACTGGAGACATAAAAAAAGAATTAAATAAACATTTTAGAACTAAAAAATACAATAACCAAAATTTTTAAAGATAGTATAGGGGTTCAACAGCAGAATGAAGAGAGAAGAAAGATCCACTCAACTGGAAAGTAGAACAGTAGAAATCATCAAGTTTGAACAACAGAGAGAAACATCCTAAAAAAAGAGAGAGAGAGAAGAAAGGGGGAAAAATGAGAAACAAGAGAATGTAACAGAAGACCTAAATTTATGTCAGAATTCTAGAAGGAGGTGAGAATGAGGGTGGGGATGAGAAAGTGTTGAACAAAATGGATTAAAATGTTTCAGTTTTGCCCAAGACATAATACAGTCAAAGACTCAATAAGCTGAATGAACTAAAAAGGCCAAATATCAAAATGCATCATATTCAAACTTTGAAAACTAAAACCCAGAAAAGTCCTAGGAGAAGCAAGAGAGAAATGGCCCATTACTTACAAAACAATTCAAATGACAATGGATTTCTCAGCTGAAACCATGGAAATGTCATGAGGGTTTTCACATACTAATGTCATTCAGAGTTCTTGACTCCACAAAAATGTTCTTCAAGATGAAAGGGAAATAAATACATTTTCAGATGAAGGAAACCTGAATTTTGTTGCCAGCCTATCCATAGCTGATAAGAGATAAAGAATGTTGAAAAAAGTGGGGGAAAAAAAAACAGATCAGAAAGAGAGTTAGGTAAAATGAAACTGTGGTGGAGTTAAGTTACTGACAGTGAAAACTCTGGATGGGACCTTAGAATTGAATGGATGAAACAGGAGAGAAGTTAAGATCACTTTAGGAGAGCAGATTAAGGGTATCTGAACAGCCAGGATATTGGAAGCATCATCTCCATGTCCATGTATCTAAGAATTCAGAAAAAAGTATCTTTAGAGAGAATGATAGGAGACCAGGAATAAGTCTTTGAGAAATAAAGGGAAATCAATGGCATTATTTAATAAGAGGAGAGTCAAACTTGAGAGTTTCAGAGGGGGAGGGAGCAGAATATCTGAAAGTGCCATCCTACAAGGGCATTTTTGGGAAGAAAAAGAAAACAAACTGCTTGGTCATAATGTTTTGCTGTTACATACAGATGTACTGATAGTTACATAAATTGTTGATTATAGGTAGTTAATATTAGGATTTCTGCATGCGGTTGCAGAGTCAGACACAACTGAGCAACTGAACTGAACTACATTTATTATTGTAAATGGTATTTTGCTTCTTTCTCAAAATGCTATTAATCTGCTTTTTCTTTTCATAGCATTTTTGTGATAAAAAGTATTCTATATCTGTGTAGCAATTTATTCTGCTTATAGAACTAGAAAGTTCTTTATTTCTTCATGAGAAATTTCATCTAATTTTTGCTTTATCCAAATGAACTTTCTATAGTTTTAAAACTACTATTGAACCTATAATTATGTCACCTATTTTATACTTAAATTTTAAGCCCTTGTTCATGTCTTATCCTCCAAATTTTCTATTTTATTGGCCTGTTGATGTGCTCTATCTTTTAATAGATTTTTTAAGAGTTGTTTCAGATTCACAGCAGAATTGAGTGCTCACACATTCACAGTCTCCCTCATTATCAACATCCTGTACCAGAGGGGTACATTTGTCACAACTGATGAATCTACATTAAAATATCATTATCATGCAAAGTTCATGTCTACATTAGGGTTCTTTCTTGGTGTAATATAGTCTATGGGTTTTGACAAATGTATAATGACATGTATCTACCATTATGGTATCACCCAGAATAATTCTACAGATTGAAATATTCTCTATGCTATAGCTATTCACCCTTCACCTCTCACCCAATTCTTGGCAACTGTTGACTTTTTCACCTGTCTCCATAGTTTTGCCTTTTCTAGAATATTATATAGTTAAAAATCATACAGCATGTATGGTCTTTTCATATTGCTTTTCTTAGTGACACAGGTCGACAATTTCTCCATGTTTCTATGGTTTGATAGTTCATTTCCTTTTAAATAATATTTCATTGTCCAGATGTACCAGTTTATTTATCCATTCATCTACCTAAGGATATAAAAGCCTGCATGCAGGTTTTTATGTGGACCTAAGTTTTCAATTAATTCTGACAAATACCAAGGAGTATGGTTGCTGGTTAGTATGGTAAGAATACATTAAGTCATTTTGCATTCCCTAAGCAATAAATCAGAGTTCCTGCTGCTCCGCTTCCTCACCAGTATTTGGTCTTGTCAGTGTGCATTTTGGCCATTCTAATCAAGGTATGCTGCTGCTGCTGTTGCTGCTGCTGCTGCGTTGCTTCCATCGTGTCCAACTCTGTGCGACCCCATAGACGGCAGCCCACCAGGCTCCCCCGTCCCTGGGATTCTCGAGGCAAGAACACTGGAATGGGTTGCCATTTCCTTCTCCAATGCATGAAAGTGAAAAGTGAAAGTGAAGTCGCTCAGTCATGGCCGACTCTGTGCAACCCCATGGACTGCAGCCTACCAGGCTCCTCCATCCATGGGATTTTCCAGGCAAGAAATCTGGAGTGGGTTGCCATTGCCTTCTCTGAATCAAGATATAGTGACAGGTATAGTGACATCTGTTTGAATTTGCACCTTTCTATTGATATATGATGTTGAGCTCTTTTTCGTATGCTTACTTGCCCTCTCTCTATTTTCTTTGTTGAAGTATCCAGGGTTTTTGCCTATTTTAAAATTGAGTTGCTTCTTAATGTGCTTGAGTATAAACTCTAAGTTGATTTTTTTTTCTCTCAGTACTTTGTATTTTTTCACTGCTTTGCTGATGAGACTTCTACTCCAACCATTATTCTTTTTTAGATAACCAGGTGTGATTTGTTGTGTTTTTTTTCTCTTTTTCTTTCCCTCAAAAATTTAGGATTGTTTCATTTTAGCATCCTGGAGTTAAATTTAGGTGGGGTTTTAGATTATCCTGGTTCTTCAATACTGTTATTCTTCAATATGGAGATATATATTCACTTTACATTTCTGAAAACATTATTGACCACTCTCTCTTTGACACTTGGTTCTTATTCATTTTATTTTCTTCTTTTAGACATCTTACTAACTAAATAGCAATCTAAATCTAAATGTTAGATTATTCATGTATAGAAGTGTGCCCTAGACTATGAAAATGCCATTATGAGGAAGTCTGAGACTTCTCTTTGTCTAGTGCTTAAACAGTATCAATTATACTGGCCCTACTTTTACATTTCTTATCCTGTAGATTCCTGCATTCTGTACTTAATATAATTTCACCCTATGTACATTCATAGGGAAACTGGGGTTTTGACTGATTACCAGTGATACTCCTCAATAGTGGTTCAAATCACTGGATTAAACAGTTTCCTTACTGTTTTAACAGGTAAGTGAGTAGAGTTTTCTTACTCAGTAAGAGCAGAGAACAATCTCAGACTCTTTTAAATGCACAGATCTAGGTTCTAGTTCATTGTTTGAGATGAAGCATTATCTAAAAATAGGCATTAGACCTCTAGCCCATAGTCTCTATGGTTTCTATCACAGAATTCTAGTGAATCATTATAGAATGGGCTTTTGCATAAAATTATATTTAATTTCTCTGTTTATTTTTGGACTTTGGGGAATATTTGATTCTGTCAAATTCACCTCTGTGGATAAAAAAAAACTTGTTGTTCTTATAATATTTTCAAGTATTTACTTCTCTGAATTATCATGCATGAAATAACCACAAATTTGATTTTATGGGCTTAATGTCTAAATTTAGATCTCCTAGAGTAAAATTAGAATTTTATGAACAATTTAAAGTCTATGGCAAGAAGCATCTTTCCCAGGAAAGTTGGTCCTATTTATGCAACTTTTACAACAAGAGCATCAATAAAACTGACTCACTGAGGCAAAACTCATACATCAAATTCCCCTGAGCCAGTGACAAAGTAAGACAGGTATGTAGAAACCACTGAATTATAAACGCTATGGTTCAATTCCTAAGCTATTGACCAAGGAAAGAAAGCCAATGTAATGGCCAAGTGATGGCTGGGCTGTATTCTCTACTGATGACAGGAATGACATTTTCTCATAGGAAAAAGGCTTTGATAACTCTCTACTTTATTTCAGCACTTGCAGTATCATCTCACAAGTATAGTGATAAAGGACTATCTTTCTGATTTTGGGTGGTGGTAAGAAGAAGATATTTTAACCTTAATTTATTTGATGAATCATTAATATCAGAAACATCAAAAGTTTTCCCTTTCCTAATAAATACTCTCTTCAACAATCCATAAAAGGTCAGCATGCCAAGCCATTAACACTCCCTCAGTTTCTAATCAAATAGCACAAAACATAATGTCTTAATTCACTCAGACATATATATCTCAAGTAATTCCCTTCAATGGTAATAAAAGTTCAATACATGAATCATAAAGATAATTCAAGAGACATGAATTGAAGCACTTTTCAAATGCAATCTGAGACTTGTTTTGGAACATAAGTTTAGATTTATATTCAGATACTTGCTCAAGTAGAAAATACGACTTTTTAAAGATATGATTTTCTTGCCAGCTCTCTCTCTGTCTTAGGGTCAAGCAGGTTGCCTTTTACATTGTCAAAAGGTTAGTTGGCTATTTGTGATGAAATCTGACACAGAAACTCTTTCCATCTCTTCTCAAAGATGTTATAGAAACTTACCAAATGTCAATACTGCTGACAACTGTGTCCCGACAGACAATCAAGTAAATTTCTCTTCTCACTGCATTTTAAAATGTGGTTTAAAACTTGAGACACTGTGACAAAATAGAAACTTTAAAAAATATCAGTAATATTAAATGTGTACAAGTTATCTTCTAGTGAATACTAAAGAAGTGAATTCACTTCTAGTGAATACTGAAACCTAACCTTTTGGTTTTATTACAATTTTAAGTTCTGTAGAGAATTAACAGATATGACAAATTTAAGATTTCTATAAATTTTTATACAGGTACTCCACAACTACACTGATTATCCCAAACACATTTTTCTGAACCTTCTTTCTATAAAGAGAAATCTAAATTAAATACATTTCTTCAGTTGGGAAAAAAAAAAATATCTTGGATCACCAGAAGGTTGAGATGGTTTTGGAGACATAAATATACGAAAGATAAATTTATGACAATTATGAATTGAAATTTGTAAATTTAAGTCACTGAGAAAAGACAAGTCAAAAAATTATTGTATCTTGAAAATACTTAAAAATCACCATTATAAGGGAATTGCAATAAAAGTCTTCTAATATATCATTTCCAAAACAGAGCTATATTTTGTCAAATAATACACTCTCTTGACAAATAGACTCAGGAAATATTTACAGCAACCCAAAGCTATCACGAAGAGAGAATGAAAGTTTCATGTAGATGGAAAAAGCAGCAGATTTTTAAAGAAAAGCCTGTTCATCAAATGTCCTTTTTACAAACTGTAGAAGATTTGACAGGAAGATGACAAGAAAGCAATGGTTTCATAATCCATAGCATAAAAGGAAAACAGAGGTGAAACTGGATAAAGATCTGTTGATGACCAACACTCACCTTTAGCTAAAAATCTTTAATTAGCAGACTTTATGGGTAAGTGTGTAAATTTGAGACACTTAACCCACAAATTAATCATATTTTTTTCTTTTTTTCAGGACTCCTGTTCAGTTCAGTTCAGTCATTCAGTTGTATCCAACTCTTTGAGACCCCATGGACTGCAGCACACCAGGCCTCCCTGTCCATCACCAATTCCCGGAGTTTACACAAACTCATGTCCATTGAGTCAGTGGTGCCATACAACCGTCTCATCCTCTGTTGTCCCCATCTTCCACCTTCAATCTTTCCCAGATCAGTGTCTTTTTTTTTTTTTTTTTTTACTTTACAATACTGTATTGGTTGTTTTTTCAAATGAGTCAGCTCTTCGTGTCAGGTGGCCAAAGTACTGGAGTTTCAGCTTCCACTTCAGTCCTTCCAATGAACACTCAGGACTGATCTCCTTTAGGATGGACTGGTTGGATCTCCTTGCAGTCCAAGGGACTCTCAAGAGTCTTCTCCAACACCACAGTTCAAAAGCATCAATTTTCAGCTTTTTTATAGTCCAACTCTCACATCCGTACTCTCTCATCAGGACCCTAATTATGTAGTAAAAAGCAGAATTCACCACGAACACTTGAATGGTTATCCCACCTCTATATAGGAACATACTCATACCCTCCTTCTTGCCCTCCTCCATTTCCATACCTATTAGGAGGTTTGGGTGTTGAATTTTTGCCAATGGCCACAGAAAATTTTGAGCCTGATTTCTGAGCAGGATACAAGGACATTATCTAGGGACTCATGTTATATTCCACTCCAGTACTCTTGCCTGGAAAATACCATGGATGGAGGAGCCTGGTAGGCTAGTCCATGGGGTGGCTACAAGTCGGACACGACTGAGTGACTTCACTTTTACTTTTCACTTTCATGCATTGGAGAAGGAAATGGCAACCCACTCCAGTGTTCTTGCCTGGAGAATCCCAGGGACGGGGAAGCATAGTGGGCTGCCGTCTATGAGGTCGCACAGAGTTGGACACGACTGAAGCGACTTAGCAGCAGCAGCAGCAGCAGCAGCAGCAGCAGCAGCAGCAGCAGCAGCAATGCTATATTCAAGTTGAGAATAGAAGTCAGGATATATGCTGAGAACTGGTAATATTAGGGCTAGAACATAAAATAAACGTTATCACAAAATTTTATTTTTCCTTGGATTTCATTCACCTCCACTGAACTACTTATGATAAGAATTCAATTAAATATAGTGAGCTAGATGTGAGTCCCCCCAAAAAAAGAATTTGCTGAAAGGTTTGCAATAATTAGTCAATAAAAATAACTAGGAAAACAATCATGGTGATGATAACATTCATAGCTGTAACCAAAAAACAAAATATTTTAATGTTATAATATGTGTTTTATCACTCATAATATCATTTTTATCCAAAGTTTTCCTATTATTTATGATTTAAGACTAAGGTCGGGCATCATAACAATTTTAATTTGAAGGACAAAAAGAAGGGAGAGAGAAAACTTCAGAGATTATCTTGTTCACTAAAGACAGTCTGTCATTTTGCTTCTTTTTTAGGGAAACACCCCTGGATCTCTGCAGAAATCAAAAAACAGACTAAAAATAGGACATCCTAAAAATGTATGCCAGATGTATCTTATCTAGGGCTTTTCTCACCCCAAGGTATTTGCCAACTCCCACTTGACACATCCCAAATATTTTTAGAACTTCAAAGCCTCTTACTTATTGCTTGCACAGCTGGTAGCTAAAAATACACTGTATAATGCTACTTTATTATAAGTCAAAGATTGTTTTTCCAAGTATCATTTATTTGCAATATGCTTTCATGATTACAGCTCAGGTGGAAGCAGGATGCCTCAGAATGGAAAGATTAGTTCAAGAAGCTCAAATTCTCTATACATAGGAAGTAAAGTCAATGGTATGCGAGTGTGGGATAGATGATTGTATGAATCTAAAGGAAGGTATCAAAATTTAAGGGCAGTCCATAAGATTAAGGAGGCAGATGGGACTTACAGCTAAATTTCCATGAGAATTCTAATGACTGGGCGATCTATCACAGCTAGAGTGAACCTAACAGCTTGGAGATCTAAAGATGGTCAATGGTCACGCTAATGAGGCTTTGGAGGTGACATTAAGGATATAGTCATGGATAAACTGGGGTTCAGGAAGACAACATATAGGCTTGTGGAAGACAGATTTACAAAATAATTCAGTCATGAGAATTAAGCATGTAGAAGAAAAATTTAAATGCATGTTAATTCAAGGACAAGTTTCAGACAAGGTACACTTTCTGTTACTGTAAATGAAGAGATAATGAGGATACGGTTATGAAACTGACAAAGGGGCAAAAGTTGCCAGGACACACACATATCTGAAAGTAAAGTGGTGGTCACTTGGGAAAAGGCTAGAAACCAATTACTGGAAACTGCGTTGGTTACATCAGACAGATATCCAGGAGAAGAGAGAGGAAACTGGAGAGAAGGAGTCAGAGAAATTCTGCCATCAACAAATTTGTGTCCTAAGACAAGATCTGTTTAAAGGAAAGGGATAAGGCCAATTTTCTCCTGCCTATAAGATGGAAAATAGAATCATGAATTCACTAATCTCTCTCTGAATGTTTAAATTATGACTCCAAGTGGGCATGATGTCTTTGGCCTTCCACAAAGTGATGCTCTTCCTCACATCTAAAAAATCCTTAGTTTAAATCACAATATTGTTTTCTAGTACAGACGCTAACTATTTGTTTCTTTACCAAGATGACTCTGCTTTTCTCAGGAAATCACCTGGTTTTCTGAAGCTTTTTAAAAAATCTTTACTTCTGTATTTCTATTCCTAATATATCCAGTTTAATCAAAGTCGCTAACTGCCTTTGATGCTACAGAATGAATATTCAATCACGGTTGCTCCAAATGATACTCTTCAGTGGGGCAGTTTTGAGAGTTGCCTCTGCCTTGCCATATCTGAATTGTAAGTTCTAAAAATTCTTTAAAAAAAATCTGCCAATTTTTGCACTGTTTTTATGATCATGGCACTCTTGGGAACATAGGAACATTTCCAACAAGATCTTGAAGGACCTAGTTCCTCTTCCCTAAATCCCCAGAATATATGAGCTGCCACTCACATTTTAATTCTTTGAGAAGACCTACACTTGTGCAACAAACTGCAGAGCAGCTGCTTCTTTCCTAGAAAACATCTAGCTCTGAACTGTAATTTAGCAGAACCTAAGACATCAGAATAAAGCAGCATGCTAAAAAAATTAGATCAGAGACACAAAACATTCAGCAAATATACAAATTCTATATGAATGCAAGTTGGTGTTATTATAGATTAGTGTTACAGGTAATTCTGTAGTAGGAATTAAGAAAAATGCCCAGTAGCTGATGTTATCTATGTTTCAATGAAGATGAGGGGAAAGATGGATTAGGAAACATTACATACCAACAGCGGGAAGTGATATTACTCTGCTCTCTTGTACCTCCATTTGGGGCTTTGTAGAGAAATCATATGATGTGGACAATTCCTTTGATGTTAAATAAAAGAGAGCAGAATTAAATACATGTGTCACGGCTTCCCCACACCCTCCTCATTGAAACCACAGATGGTCGCCACTTTTTCCTCAAGCCATGTTTGCATTAGGTTTAGTGGGCCTGCAGCTTGCTGTCTGGAATGAAGTAATGACTTCTAAATTGTCACATATTGACATAGTCTCAGCATTTCCTATTTGCTGCCTGCTGTGGTATCCTGGTCTAACGGATGAGGTTTCTGTTTTAAGATTTTGGCCCAGAAAACTCATTTCTTTCTGGGACCCAACCCCAGTCTACAGGTGGGTCCCTTAGCATCCAGCCCATGTTTTCCATCTCTTGCCTCCAGTTTGGCTGTGCCTCACAGAAAACATGCCACAGTTGTAAAATTCACCTAGAGTTATAATCTGTCCCCTCACTCTGATTTCAGTCTTTTTCACTTCCAGGGCTCTCGTCTGTTACACTTTGCCTTGTCTGCTGGACCAGAACTCTTGCCATTGACAACGGACTCCTCTTAACAAATCAATCCCATCCTTTCTATTCTGTGCATTTGATGGCCCAGCTCCATCTGCAGGGGCCAGCTGCCACAGCCTGATTGGTTTCCTCAGCTTCTTTGAGAAGGACATCCAGAGATGACTTTTTTCTCTTTTCTATTATCCTTGTTGTTTTCAATTCCTTGTATTCTTCATATGGAAGCCATCACCAATTGTAATCAAATAGAGGCAATCCAATATTCAAATGTGTTATTTTCACAATGGTCATTTTTCCCTCAGAAATAACACTTTAGGTATTATATGATATCTTCAATTTATCATGTACTAACCAAAACATTAAACTAGATTGTAGGTGTAGATCCCTGACTATATCACTAGAGTCTAAATAAACCATTCACTTTTCTTTTTATTCATGACCCTGTGGAGGCTATACTGTCCTCAGATGCTACTGTTAACCCCACAGCAGTACATAATTAGGAAGGACTAAACCTCTTTGGACATAGATACCATAAGAAACTCAGAGCCATTGAGAATGTGGCTTGTATATACCTCCAAGCGTATGGTTTGTGTCCAGTGGAAGAGCAGGATGTGGCAGTTTATTAGTCCATTACAGTAGCCATAACAAAATGGCAGAGACTAGGTGATTTAAACAATAGAAATTCATGCTCTTATTGTTCTGGAGGCTAGAAGTTCAAGCACTCTTGATTCTACCTGAGGTCTTTTTCTTTGCCTTTCAGATGGTCATCTTCTCACTATGTCCTCAAATGGCATTTCTTCTGGAAACATACATTCCTGATGTCCCTCCATGTACACAAATTTTCCTCTTCTTATAAGGACACGAATCAGGATGGATAAGAGCCTAACTTTAACTTAGTCACCTCTTCAAAAACCTTATCTTCAAATAGGGTCACATTCTCAGATGCTGGAAGTTAAAACTTCAATATATGGATTTAGGAAGGACATGACTCAGCCCATAACAGGTAGGAGGCACCAATTTCCTTTGTGGTGGCATAGGCCCTAGAATGGTACATATGCTTACCTACATAATGATTGCCAAAAACTTCACTCATGTGAGACTTTGGAACAGTAAATAAAGAATAATTCATTGGCAGATCATTAGGAAATAATACTAAATGGTGCCTATATTGCTATACACAAGTTTTAGAAAAGGAAGTCATTTAACCAACTTACACCCACAACATAATCCTAGGTCAAAAATTTTTTATTACAATTTACTTGAAAGATTTCAATGACTTCTAAACATTTTTTACCATTATAGGCACCATTAACTGAGATTAAAATTAAAATGAATAAATGTACTTATAAAATCTAAAGTATGCAGGTCAAGAAGCAATAGTTAAACTGGACACAGAACAATGAACTAGATCCAGATTGGGAAAGGAGTATGTCAAGGCTGTATATTGTCACCCTGCTTATTTTACTTACATGCAGGGTACAGCTTGCAAAATGCCAGGCTGGATAAAGTATAAGCTGGAATAAAGATTACCAAAAGAAATATCAGTAACTTCAGATATGCAGGTTACAATACGCTTATGGCAGAAAGTGAAGAGGAACTAAAGAGCTTTTTGATTAAAGAGAAAGAGACTGAAAAAGTTGGCTTAAAACTCAACTTAAAGCAGCATGGGGATAACCCAGAGAGATGTCGTGGGAAGGGAGGTGGGAGGGGGTTCATGTTTGGGAACGCATGTAAGAACTATAATTAAAAAATAATAATAATAAAATAAAAAATAAAAGCAGCATTTGCATTAAAAAAAAAAATGAAGATCATGCATCTGGTTCCATCACTTCAAGGCAAATAGATGGGGAAACAGTGGAAACAGTGGCAGACTTTATTTTCTTGGCCTCCGAGAAGGAAATGGCAACCCATTCCAGTGTTCTTGCCTGGAGAATCCTAGGGACGGCAGAGCCTGGTGGGCTGCCACCTATGGCCACGACTGAAGCAACTTAGCAGCAGCAAAATCATTGCAGATGGTGACTGCAGTCGTGAAGCTAAAAGATGCTTGCTCCTTGGAATAAAAGCTATGGCCAACCTAGACAGCATATTCAAAAGCAGAGACATTACTTTGCCAACAAAGGTCTGTCTAGTCAAAGCCATGGTTTTTCCAGTAGTCATGCATGGATGTGAGAGTTGGACCATAGAGAAGCCTGAGCACCAAAGAACTGATGCTTTTGAACTGTGGTGTTGGAGAAGACTCTTGAGAGTCCCTTGGACTGCAAGGAGATCAAACCAGCCAATCCTAAAGGAAATCAATCCTGACTATTCTTTGGAAGGACTGATGCTGAAGCTGAAGCTCCAATACTTTGGCCACCTGATGTGAAGAGCTGACTCATTTGAAAAGACCCTGATGCTGGGAAAGACTGAAGGCAGGAGGAGAAGGGGATGACAGAGGATGAGAATGTTGTATGGCATCACTGCCTCAACGGGCATGAGCTTGAGCAAGCTCCAGAGGATGGTGAACAACTAGGAAGCCTGGCTTACTATAGTGCATGGGGTCAGAAACAGCTGGACATGACTGACTGACTTAACAACAAGGGCCGTTTTAGATGCTGTGGGCAGACGAGTAAACAAACCAGTCATTCCTATCCTCACTGGGACTGCTGTATCACAAAGGAGATCATGAACAAAATGGAAGGTAGGTAATACATAGTAAGGAGAAATGTTACTTCTACAAATAAAAATAAAGCTCAGCATGGACTCAGAGTTAGAGTAGTGTTATTTCACTTCTGTATAAAATGAGAGGACCATGTGGATGCCTTGTGGAAGAGCTTTTCAGGTGGAGGGTTTAGAGGGTACAAATGTTCAGTTGTTTGCAGAAAACTCAGGAAATCAGGCTGGCTGCAGGTGAGTTAGAGGCAGAGAGGTAAGACAAGATGTGGAAGAGTGTCTTATTTTGATATAACTTACAAGGGAAAAATATGTGCTGGACATGCAATGAATAAATGTTTATGTCTATGTACATTAAGAGTACCTATAATTGATGAGAAAGTTACAAATGAAGACATAAGAACATGAAAATCAGATATGGAAATCTAATAAAGTCAAAGAAAGCATGAAAGCATGTTCAAGATATTGTGTAGAGAGATAATTTCAAGTTCAAACAATAAATGAATCTTTCACTGATTAGATTTTTTTAAAAGAGGATGAGAAAAAAGGTTAGAAATGACAGTCTAGAATGCCAAGAATATACATAATGGACAACCTCAGAAACAACTGTTTGGGATGTAATTTGTATTGTTGGAGACAATCCAGCAATAACCTTTAAACGCACACACATCTTCTGGCTCAGTCATTCAGCTCTTAGAAATCTACCCTAAAATGAAAAGTGTACCATCTGGGAAGGTATGTTGAAACATTATCTATAGTAGCCATGAAAAAAACACAACTAGAAGCAATATAAATATGTGTAGCTAGGAGAATGGTTGCATGAATCAAAATATGTTATACTTAGGAAATATTATATACCTATTTTAAATGATTTTTAAACTGTTTCTATTAAAAATAGCTAAACATAGAAAGCAAACTTAACTGCTACAGCCCTATTTTTGTAAAATAAACTTAAAATATCTCCATTTTACTTCTGTTCATTTATATGAGGACAGAGTAAGTTTTGAAAAGATATATACAAATCTAATAATATTCATTGCTTCAGAAGGAAAATGAGGAAAATGTTAGAATTAATTATTATTATTTTTACTATTATTTTTCAAGTGAGAGAAAGGCATGTATCCAAGTGACATTTTCACTAAATAATACTCTTTCAAGATAGCTGAGTATGTCAGGGCTGTCGTACCTATTTGTCATACATACATATGTCAAGCTTTCAGCCATATTTTTGTCTCTGCAGCACCACCTAACTAGGTTGAAGATTTCAATGAACTGACCATGTGGAACAGGTTGAATCAGTTGCTTTGCCTTTGATAAATACAACCTTAGTCTTATAAATTTTTGTTTATTCCAACAGCAAAAAGATAGGAGACAATTGCTCAGAAGTGACTAGTGTGAGCTTCATGTTTAAAATAAAACTCAACAACAAGCAGATTGTAACATGGATAGGAACTTGGTGGTATCTTTATTCACTGATGGAAAATTATTATGAGGCAGTACTATGGCATAGACTTACAAAATAGCATCATAGAATTCTATATGGCCTCTTATGTACAAATAAATTCAGTAATGAACACTCTGAGACATCTTTATTATCAAGGCCAACTCCTGTCATCCACGATACCAAAACAGAAAGCCTGCATCCACCTGATCTTTGTTTTCAGATATCAGTAATGAGACTCTAATTTCCTGAGCCTTATAATTAAGAACAGAAAACGATGACAGACAGGAAAGATATGGGACATAAAATGCTTCCCTGTGAGTTATTTTGCCCTCAGTAAGTTCTTAATCTATTAGCAGAATTGAATATAGTTTAAAATCATATAGCTATATGGCCTTTTTTGATATTCAATTTTTTTTCTTTCCAATTATAGAAATGTAAGATGAATAACTTGTAGCTGTCTAACTTATTAGAAGGCCATGAATTGAATTTATTTTTTCTCCAAAGCAAATTATAATTGAAAACCAAAGATTAATGCAGCATTTAGTCTTTTAAACTAATCCATTACTATCATGGAAATCAAAATTACTTAATAGATGAAATGCTGTCAGAACAATGGCTGTAAAGATCACATAGTATATCCTTTATCAACTATACAATATACTTATCCATGAGGCAAATAAAAAAATTAATGTGTCTGAAATTAGCATTTAGTTCTAAGTACTAATTTTTGTAAGATTTGGAATATTTGGTACATAAATGTTATTTTATAAATATATATTGTAAATATGAATTATACAGATATCATTTGATGATGAACCAGGTTAGAGAGCAAATGAATTAGATAATTCAATAAACTTACTTCTAAGTCTATATTTGAGATCTATATAATCTATTTATGGGGAAAATAATTGACTAATATTGGGGTTTATTCTACTAAGATGTGTTTATAAAATAATTTTTACTAATGAAGATCTTCAGGTAAATTGGTATAAGCCAAATTGATTTCGACTGAATTCTTGAATAAGTCTATCCTATATAAAATATGTTATAAATACCATCTTTATATAATTTTCTAAGATTTGCAGTAAGAAACAATATAAATCTTTATTATATTTCATTGAGGTAAAGGATTACAATTTTTCCTAAAAAATGTGGAGTTACATTATTTTACTGTGTCCTGTTATATGTAAAATCAGGAGTGACTTGATTTTTGCACACCTGAACACACAAACCATATTTCCTAGAGAATGTTACTAAAACATTGTTAAAATTATAATTTCCTATTTGTTAGACCCATAAGAGAAATATCTCCTATATTTTAGTATTTCTAGACAACTGTTCTTTCTTTATCTTGTGGGCAGAGGTAGACAACTGATCCTGTTTCTTATTCCCCTTGTTCCCTAGAGACCCAGGAATCAAATTTAAGTCTCACCTCCACCAAGACAGCACTTTCACAACGTGCATTTGGTTTGTTAACTACAACGTCTAGCTTCATTTTTAATGTTGTAGTCACATTCCTATCTCCTCTAGATTTCTCCATGGATTTGCTTTTCTCATATAGAGGGCACAGTTTTGCAAACTGCATTAAATACTTAGAACAGTATAAAGATGAATAAGGGCTTCCCAGTTGGTGCTAGTGGTAAAGAACCCGCCTGCCAATGAGGAGACATAAGAGATGCTGGTTTGATCCCTGAGTTGGAAAGATCCCCTGGAGGAGGGCATGGTAACCCTCTCCAATTTTCTTGCCTAGAGAATCCAATAGAATCAGACATGACTGAAGCAACTTAGCACACAAGCACACTAGGATAAATAAAATCCCAGATACATAAATGTGTTTATTGCTAGAGTCTACTGGATACTATATCTGAAAATAAACTTTTGGTTCGGTTCTCACAATGACCTGCAATCCTGTTAATTTGTCATCCAACCCCATGAAACACTACCCATCCTCACCAGACCAAAAGCTGCTGCTGCTAAGTCACTTCAGTCATGCCCGACTCTGTGTGACCCCATAGATGGCAGCCCACCAGGCTCCCCCATCCCTGGGATTCTCCAGGCAAGAACACTAGAGTGGGTTGCCATTTCTTTCTCCAATGCATGAAAGTGAAATGTGAAAGTGAAGTTTCTCAGTTGTATCCGACTCTTAGCAACCCCATGGACTGCAGCCTACCGGGCTCCTCCATCCATGGGATTTTCCAGGCAAGAGTACTGGAGTGGGATGCCATTGCCTTCTCTGAGACCAAAAGCTGGTAATAGTGATTTGGTATATCTAGCTTAAAAGTTACCAGATGAATGTTAATAACAATGTTATATTAGTAGAAAAAATCTCATCAATGATGCCAACTATCTACAATTAAAAATAAAAACACAAGAGTTAGTTTCCTTTTAAATGATTATACACCTTTATAGACAATATTTTATAAATTATAAGACAGTTACTAAGGAGGTGTCCTGACTTACACTGATTTTTAAAAGTAGTTCCAAATTAAAAAAAAAATATTTTAAACCTTCTGTACTAACTTCAGTACTTTATTTGGTGATAAGACATAATTCCTTCCTTAACTAGACTGGAATTGTATTCACCTAAAATTCTTCTTTCGACATCTGTCAATCCTACTTCATAATACTCAGGCTCAGAGTTTGTAGCCATTTTCTTCTTTGCACTCCTTTGAAAGATAGATCTTCGCCTCTGATGGGTTCTTCACTTAACACATAAATACAAATTCAACTATTTTTCTTCTCTACTAATCTGTGTAATGATTAGGATATAGGAAATCATGTCTGATATTCAGAATCAGGCTTATTTCAGAAATCAGGCTGTTAATCAGAATTATTACACTGTGGATATCTATTATTTTTCCAGTTTTAGTAGAGCTATGATAAGGTGTACCTGGATCATTGATTCTGAGTCATTCAAGGATCAGATCTATGTGACCACAGGAAATAGACTAAACTTTTATTCAATCTGAAAATTTTGGAATCACAGTTACTAAAATACAGCTACTCATGAGCCAATTATAACAAGGCTTAAAAAAAAAAAAGGGAACTCATTTTCCTTAGCAAAATCTTTAATGTTTTATTAGAGAGTGGTTCTTTTTTTTTTAATTTTAGTTTTTATTTTTAAATTTTAAAATCTTTAATTCTTACATGCATTCCCAAACATGAACCCCCCTCCCACCTCCCTCCCCATAACAACTTTCTGGGTCATCCCCTTGCACCAGCCCCAAGCATGCTGCATCCTGCGTCAGACATAGACTGGCGATTCAATTCACATGATAGTATACATGTTAGAATGTCATTCTCCCAAATCATCCCACCCTCTCCCTCTCCCTCTGAGAGTGGTTCTTTTGAAAGGGACCCAATGGATTTTATAATTTCTTGCTTTAAGAATATTATTCTTCTCATAAAGAGGATATGGGGTAGGTGTGTGTGTAAATGAATACTGCTCAGCCATCAAAAAGAATGAAATAATGCCATTTGCAGCAACATGGATGCAACTAGAGATTATCTCACTAAGTGAAGTAAGTCAGTACCACATGATATCACTTACATGCAGAATTTAAAATATGAGACAAGTGAACCTATCTATGAAACACACAGAATCATATAGAAAACAAACTGGTAATTGCCAGGGGAAAGGTTTGGGGGCAGGGTGGAGTGGGAGATTAGGGTTAGCTAATGTAAGCTCTTATACATAGAATGAATAAACAATAAGGTTCTACTGTACAGCACAGAAAACTATATTCAATATCCTATGATATACTATAACGGAAAAGAATATTAAAAAATCATACATATGTAAAACAGAATCACTTTGCTGTATAGCAGAAATTAATACAACATTGTACATAAACTATACTTCAACTAAAAAACTGATAAAAAAAAAAAAAAAGAATACTATCCTTCTCAACATATAGGCTATCAGTACTGTTGGTCCAGAGTACAGCACCTTTTTCTGGTTAACAATTGAGCCTGATTTCCATTTTCTCTTGCATCATTAAAGTTCCTTTTCCTCTCTAGTCCAGTAAATGAATCCATTTCATATTACCCAATAACTCAGTTCAGTTCAGTCACTCAGTCGTGTCCAACTCTTTGCAACCCCATGAATCGCAGCACGCCAGGCCTCCCTGTCCATCACCAATTCCCGGAGTTCACTCAAATTCATGTTCTTCTAATCGGTGATGCCATCCAGCCATCTCATCCTCTGTCGTCCCCTTCTCCTCCTGCCCCCAATCCCTCCCAGGATCAGAGTCTTTTCCAATGAGTCAGCTCTTCCCATGAAGTGGCCAAAGTACTGGAATTTCAGCTTCAGCATCATTCCTTCCAAAAAAATCCCAGGACTGGTCTCCTTCAGAATGGACTGGTTGGATCTCCTTGCAGTCCAAGGGACTCTCAAGAGTCTTCTCCAACACCACAGTTCAAAGGCATCAATTCTTCGGCACTCAGCTTTGTTCACAGTCCAACTCTCACATCCATACATGACCCAATAACTAAATCCCAATTATTAAAAAAAATTAGTTTCACTATACTTCCTGGTGAGCTCATTTGCCTTAAAACATCAACAATTTATAAGAATAAGCTTTATCCAAGACTCTCCAAGCACAAAAAGAAGGATCTAGATATTCAGTGTATGATGATACTTCCACAGTTATATTTAAACATGAAGCTCTAAAGTGAAATAAAATGTACTCAGAAATAATAAATAATACCATTCAGGATTAAAAGCTAAGCAACTAAATTCCCTCCCAAAATAAAGCATTACTTTAACTAACATTTTCCTAGCCCAAGTCAACTAAACTTTTCATCTCTTCTGTTTGCTTTTTGTTGAATCTCGTATATTGTTTTGATGTGTTTCAAATGCTTTTCACTCTGTATGTAAGAAATATAGTCAGAGAATTCACTACAAAAATAGATGTGCATACATACAAGCTCCCTTGGAAACACTCATTTTACTACAGAGGGATCTATATTTTGTCACAAGGCCTTAGGCATTGAAGCCATAGAGCATCTTACTGAAATAAAAATTCATCTTGATTTATGAATGTATACAACCATTCCAGTCCCATTTGAGAAGCTACTACATAATGTTTGAGTGGTACAATTAATTACATTCATTTTTTTCATATGAAGAGGCATGAATGATACTCTACAATTCATTTTCCATTGTAAAATTTTAAATCTTAATATATGATTTTATTATAATATATATATTTTCTATAAATGTTTACAGTTAAGGTAAGATTCTAATGAAATAAGACACATATCTCAAATCTGCTTAGCAGATAAAGCTAATAACTCATGCAAAGAAACATTATGAAATTTAATGCAACAGACATCCCTTGAATGAACCAGCCAATGAAGCTCCTGAATTTTAACTTATGCTAAGAAATCTAAAATCTCCTAATCATAACTGAATTGAACCCAAATCCAGCAAATTCAATAGCCTATGTAACCCAAATATTGCCAATAATTTGAATATTTTTCATAATTTCTTAAAAACACATGGCAATAAGTTTTCATGTTTCTTTAAAAGAATTTATTGATCTATGATACTAAAACTAGCTGCTTATCTTTTTTTTTTTTTGCATGACATTAGCACTGCTGCTGGTGGTTTATCTTGCTGAGTTTCAAAATGCTATAAGTGAAAAGAAATTCTATTATCTTTCCATGAGAGATCATTCTCTTTTATTACTCTCATTACTACGGTGGTTTTTGCTGATAATAATGTACACATATTCCTTAATTTATTTTTATTATTTCTAGATAAATCTCAAAATAATAATTTCTTCCTTTAAATGGTTCTTTGGTCTCTTTCAGTTATTGACTAATGTTGAATTCTTATTTCCTGATTTATCTATATATTCTGAACAACTCAGTATTCAAAGCTTCTCTGCATTTCCTTCAATTTGCTCACAACTGTCTCCTAACTAAAAAATAAATTAAAATGAAAAAATGGCATCAGGTTTTCAGAGCAATCTTCCAAAATCATGTGGCAAGAAAATATCCCCTCAAACCTTTTTGTATTGCATCATCAAAATTTAGTACTTAGCCATCACATTTAGCCTGGAATCTCGGTGCCATTTTTAAGATTCGCAGAAAATACCCTACAATCATTGTTTTGCTAAATAAATGACTGAGTGTATATGACGGTTGTATAATGTTCAGCTCAGTTCAGTCACTCAGTCATGTCTGACTCTTTGCAACCCCAAGAACCGCAGCACACCAGGCCTCCCTGTCTATCACCAACTCTCAGAGTCCATCCAAACCCATGTCCATTGAGTCGGTGATGCCATCTAACCATCTCACCCTCTTTCATCCCCTTCTCCTCCTGCCCTCAATCTTTCCCAGCATCAGGGTCTTTTCAAATGAGTCTGCTCTTTGCATCAGGTGGCCAAAGTATTGGAGTTTCAGCTTCAACATTAGTCCTTCCAATGAACACCCAGGACTGATCTGCTTTAGGATGGACTGGCTGGCTCTCCTTGCAGTCCAAGGGACTCTCAAGAGTCTTCTCCAACACCACAGTTCAAAAGCATCAATTCTTCAGTGCTCAGCTTTCTTTATAGTCCAACTCTCACATCCATACATGACTACTGGAAAAACCATAGCCTTGACTAGACGGACCTTTGTGGACATGGGTGTCACCCTATTCTGAGAACAGAATCTTGGTCTCATGATTCCAAGATACACTTAAAAAGAGCAAGATGTTGAGTCTCTCTTCTTACCACTTGAATCAAATGCTATACCAGACCAAAATGTTGTAGACAACTGTAGAAGGTCGATAACAGAAATGTTTAGGTGTATTTCCTGTAGAATCTTTATATTCTTTTTTAGTTTTAGCACATACAATCACAACCATTTACAAATATCAACATTTTAGCAGATTCTAATAACAGCAATGTCACGATTTCAGTCAATGTATTCAGATTATTTAAATATTCACTTTTAAAGCACTTTACATATCAGCTAGTTCTGTCAGTTGGAAGGCCTAGCCCTGCATATATGAACAAATAATCTTTCACTAAAATCACTAAAAACTATATTATTGAAATTCATAAATACACACATAGCCTTCTAAAACCACAGAGCATAATTTTCTTAAATTTCAAGTGGATGTCGGTGGTTTGTAATACTCTATCTGTCTGAAAGTAGAGTATTCTGTTTTATAATGCAACAGTAATAAAATCCACAGAGAAATACAACAATCTAACTTGTATATATTAAGCAGGTATTCCTTTAGATTTGTAAATAGTGGGGAAAAGTCAGCAGCACATGATGTCTATGTCTTATTCTATTGAGTCGAATATATAACTGCCACCAATCTTCAATCTTTCTTTGTCAAACTAAGGCTTCCAAGATGCATAGAATCTCCAAAGTAGTTCAGTAGCAACACAACACAGTGGATAGAGCAATTATGGTCAACTGCAACCACTGGCATTGCCTCATTAACAATATCATTATGACAGATTTTTAAATACAAGACTCATAAAATACCTTATTATTTTACTTAAGAAACCCTCAAGCGTTTATGAGAATTGGTGATTGTCATTCATTCACACTTAATAGATGAGTTTCAACTGTTCAAATCTGAGCTGTCTATATCTTAACCTCAGTTGTGACACAATTTTATGACATAAAGAATGTGGGATCCAGTTATACAAATTATAAATAAATAAATGGAAATAAATAAATATATAAACTCTTTAGCCACACATATTCTTCCAACCAAAGTCAAAAGGGTCTTGGAAGTCAGTGTAGCTCAAGAACTTCTCCCAAATAAGCTTTAATTTTAAATGACTAACATTTTTTTTTAAATCCAAAGGGACATTTTGCTTTCTTTATGAAATAAGATGGCTATCTATCTTAATGTATACATTCCAAAAATTTTTCATTGGAGCTATTTGAAGTATTTCTGATACCACTAACTAAGTGAACCTCTTGTACTACAGGGCACAAATTCTTTCCTAACATTATTCATATATAGTTTTAAATATATTACAACATAGATGTTATTACATACTCTTACTTTTATGATGAACCTACAGTTTCACCAAGTGTCTATTTAATTTGAAGAATGAACCTCAACTACCAAGATTAATAACTGTTTTCACATCCTGAACATTCTTTCCTGTTTCCAATATAACACTGTATTTAAATATCTTCTAGATTTTGAGGGATCATATTAAGTTCTAGCTATTGAAAATAATTCAGTGTCCATTAACCTCTTCTTTATGGTTCAATTTCTATTAGACTAAAACATAAAAGGTAAATATGAAACAAAAAACCTCTTTCTGAAAATTAAATAATTCATAAATATAATTTGATTCCACTAATCTTCTATTTATGAGGGATAGCCCATCTCACCACTAAATTCAGCTATGTATTTGTACATCATGTGTGCTCATTTTTAATTTTGTGGATAAGGTAGAACAGAATCTCTATTGGGAATATTTGTCCAATAGCATTTCATGCATAACCAGAGAGTTTTAATATATCATTGATTCTGTTTGTGACAAAGTACACTTTGGGAATTTAAGACTCATGAACTAACATTGCTAGTCAGAGCAGGTAAAATTATTGGCAGTGTCTAGTGTAAGAATGTGTATCTGGGAAAATGTTTGTATTGTTAGGAAATTGTACTATTAAAATAAAAATCAGTGGTAGTAGAAATTTCCATTAAAGATACACAACTTATTTTCCTGTAATTCTTGATTATAATTATCAAAATGGTGCTAACTACCTGAATGTATACATATAGTATATGTACTCCAATTTGTCTTAGTGGATTAAAAAATAATAACAGATTGCTAAAAGAAGGTAGAGAAATAATGTGCTATAGGCCAGTCCAGTTTTTAAAAACTGAATTGGGTAAAATTTAAATCTGTATACAACTCAGAAAGAAGGTTCTCAATTGGAAACATTTAAAATTCTAATTTAGAGTAAATCATTTTTATCACAAGAATGTAATATTGCGTATGCTAATATATCTCTTGATTTATATTTTCTTCTGCAGTTTAATTTGTTTAATAAACAAATACATACCAAAATAAAAATCATATTTAAGTTAAAATATAATTCATTTGTCAACAATGTCTTTTGAAAAATTAAACCCATATATTCAATTTGCAAAGTGCACTGTTAGAATTTTTATTTATCTATTAACAATTCTCAGATATTTCTATATAATTTGTAATGAAACTCAACCATTAAAATATGTCTGAACTGTGCAAAGAAAACAAAATTGAACATTTTCTCTTGTGAAAAGGAATAAAAGAAACCTCACTTAAAATAGAATCATGAAGCACTTAAGAGAGAGTTCTCAAGCCAGTATTACACAACTGCAGCTTGAAGACCCCAGCAGGAGAAAAGATTTCCTTCTGATCCATAAACAATCTGCCCACGACCTGCAGTCAATAAAGAGCCCCCACAATTGTTTGCAGCTTCCCCCTTTCCTCTATAAAAGCCGACATCTTTTCTCTATTTTTAGGACTTGCCAATGGTTCACCATAATTGACTTGTCTTGAGTTGCAATTCTCTGTTATTCCTGAATAAACTCACTTTACTAGTAAAATAATTGGCTTTTTTTTTTTTTTTTTTTTTTTTTAGGTCACTATGGAGATCAACCCTGGGATTTCTTTGGAAGGAATTTTGCTAAAGCTGAAACTCCAGTACTTTGGCCACCTCATGAGAAGAGTTGACTCATTGGAAAAGACTCTGATGCTGGGAGGGATTGGGGGCAGGAGGAGAAGGGGACGACTGAGGATGAGATGGCTGGATGGCATCACTGACTCGATGGACGTGAGTCTAAGTGAACTCCGGGAGATGGTGATGAGCAGGGAGGCCTGGCGTGCTGCAATTCATGGGGTCACAAATAGTCGGAAATGACTGAGCGACTGAATCGATCTGACTGATTGGTCATTATTTGTGTAAAAAATTCTAAAGAACATATTGGTGATTCAGCAGGCAGTTCTTTAATATATTTCAGACACAGATCAGGTCCTAACTAGGGTCAAAAGATGGGTGCTCCATGTCTGGCACTGGTTATCTGGCACCAGGAAAGAAAATCTTTTGAGGGCACCCTTATTTCATATGTAACTAGAGGAAGAGTGTTAGCAGGGGTATTAGTTAAAAAGAGAAAGAGAAAACAAAACTAAGGAAAATTGTGAGGGCATGCCAGACATGACCCTCCTAGGACGAAAAGCCCTATGAAGTCCTCTAGAAGATTTTAGATTTTTCCTTTAGTGGAATAAAAGTGAAGCCAAAGTTTGCACAAGAGAAGCTTTATTTTCAGCTTCAAATCTAGGTTTAATCTGTTGTTGATGTCCTAAATTTAAAGAGGTAAAAGTGAAGTTGTAGAGAAACAAGCAGAACATTTGTCCGCAACCCCACCTGGCATCTAGCAACCCCTTAGGCATATTCAATGGGAATCAGTAAGACATTTTCTAAGAATTCACATCTCAACTACAATCAGTGCTTTGGGTTTAGTTTCCCTTTTTGAAAAGCCTGCAAATTTCCCTTGGCAACTTGGCTCAGTTTGCTGTTTACAGCCTGCCACTTTAGCAGCCACAGCCTCTTAGCAATCCTCAGACACTCACAAAGTCAAGTCAGGCTTCTTGGAAAGCAGGTTATCTTTTACTATTTTTGCTAGAAATTGTTACCATTTTGATAGTTAACTAAATTATTTCATCAACAAGTCTGTGTGGATATAGACAAAAAGACAGTAGAGTGCTTAAAAATGTAGATGATACTTAAAAATGCATCAGATTCTAAGCTTCTTTAGAAATAATGCTGCTCGTGCCATTTATAGAAACTCACAGAAGTAATCAATTTAATACGTTTTCCTAAATACATTATGAAAAGTCATGTCCGACTCTTTGAGGTTCCGTGGAGCCTGCTAAGCTCCTTTGTCCATGGAATTTCCTAGGCAAGAATAATGGAGTGGGTAGCCGTTCGTTTCTCCAACACATCTTCCTAACCCAAGATCAGACCTTGGTCTCCTGCATTGCAGGCAGATTCTTTACTATCTGAGCCACCAGTGAAACCTAAATATGTTATATCTGTAACTTTTTCATAAAGAGAGGTATACTGTTATTTCGATATTTCATTAACACTTTACACTCTAGACTCACTTCTGAAGGAATCATATAGCACAATGGTATTAAATAAGAAATAATCCATTCAATTAAAGCACTGAGGCAACGCCATCAGATATTGCTGCATGCCTGTGAAGCCACATATTTTATCTAAATGAAAGAGGATCACTGCCTTCATTGACCAAAAAAAACTGCCTATGCTGTTGATACGGCAAACAATCTTATCTAATGTTTTGAAAATAACAAGACCAATCTAACTCCAAAAGTTTATTCTAATAGCTTCTGAGAGAAATGTCTTGAAAATACCAATCTTTCTTTTTTCTTTTTAATAGTGTTCTTCTGTTCCATCTGCAAGTCCTACACAAGTTGTGATTCATTTTAATAAATGAATCTAGGTTAAAAAAACTAAGCATTTTAAGACTAATAATTATAATAATAACATGCATAACATTTAGAATCAATTCAAATACAATTTTTATTCTTAAAAAAAGCAAAACTCCTGAATCTATGCTATGAAGATAAAAAGAAGTATTGAAAAACTCTTGGTTCTCAATAGACTTACAACTAAATGAAGATCAGGCTTTCATGTGAAAAGAAATTGACTAATACAAAGAATGAAGAATTTATTGTTAAATTTGTTTTAAAACCCACAAGGCTTAATGGAGATAAATGAACTTTGGTTTTTAAGCTCATTCCATACACAAAATTTAACATGGGATGGTTATATTACAAAACATGAAATTTAAAACCATCAAGCCTCCAAAAGAATACACAAGAGAATATATGTGTGGCCTTTGTGTCAGCAAAGTTCCCTTAAGCAGTACACACAAGGTAGCAACCATAAAAAGATAAACATTGATACACTGTACTTGATCAAAATTTAAAATATCCACTCACCAAAAAACAGCATTAAGAAATTTGAGAACTTCAGAAACTTAAAGGCATGCCATAAGCTGGGGAAATAAATATTTGGTACATACATAAATATATGTATATGTATATATATATACACACATACATGTATATGTCTGACATAAGATTATATCCAGAATGTATGAAGAGTTCTGAAAAACTAACAATGGAAAAACAAGCAACCCAATTAAAATAGACTAAAGACTTGAACACACACTTCCCGGATGAAGGTATACCAATCAATAGAAAGCACATGTAAAAGTATTAAACATAATTAATCATTAGAGAGATACAAATTGCAGGTACAATTAAACAATGCTCTTTTATAAATATTAATATGGCTAAAATCAAGAAGACGTGCAGCAATAAATGTTGACAAGTATGTGGAGCAACTGGAAGTCTCACACATTTCTGGTGGGAGGGCAAATTAGTATAACACCCTGGAGAACCATTTTTGTGGTTTCTTACAAAGTTAACATAGACCAATAATTTTCTAACTGGAAATAACACAAATGCGTAATAGAAAAATGGGTTAGTAAATTTTTGTATATTCATACAATAGAATATTACTTAGTAATACAGAAGAACAGTCTATGAAACAAAGGTTTTTGTTTTCCCTACACTGTTGGTGGGAATGCAAACTAGTACAGCCACTATGGAGAACAGTGTGGAGATTCCTTAAAAAATTGCAAATAGAACTACCTTATGACCCAGCAATCCCACTTCTGGGCATACACACCGAGGAAACCAGAATTGAAAGAGACACATGTACCCCAATGTTCATCGCAGCACTGTTTATAATAGCCAGGACATGGAAACAACCTAGATGTCCATCAGCAGATGAATGGATAAGAAAGCTGTGGTACATATACACAATGGAGTATTACTCAGCCGTTAAAAAGAATTCATTTGAATCAGTTCTGTTGAGATGGATGAAACTGGAGCCGATTATACAGAGTGAAGTAAGCCAGAAAGAAAAACACCAATACAGTATACTAACACATATATATGGAATTTAGGAAGATGGCAATGATGACCCTGTATGCAAGACAGGGAAAGAGACACAGATGTGTATAACGGACTTTTGGACTCAGAGGGAGAGGGAGAGGGTGGGATGATTTGGGGGAATGCCATTCTAACATGTATACTATCATGTGAATTGAATCGCCAGTCTATGTCTGACGCAGGATGCAGCATGCTTGGGGCTGGTGCATGGGGATGACCCAGAAAGATGTTATGGGGAGGGAGGTGGGAGGGGGGTTCATGTTTGGGAATGCATGTAAGAATTAAAGATTTTAAAATTTAAAAAAAAATAAAATAATAATTTAAAAAAAAAAAAAACAATAGCAAAAACAAAAGTTGCCCTCAAAGCACTAACAGATTGTTAAGTGAGTGGACCAGAAGAGAGACACTGTTGGGTGATGCAGTCTTATAAACATGTGTATTTAATAAGCATGTGTATATATATTATTAAGCATACACATACAAACACACACGCACAGATACATTTGCATTGTGCCTTAAAGAAGAACTAGAATTTGAATGATAAAATAGACAGAAGGGCTTCTTCAAAAGGGTAAAAGAGGTAAGAAATAGATACTGAAAAGCTTACCATGTCAGAAAAGTCAAAGGAGTTTTAAAGGAGCAAAATCTGCCACCCCAAATATGTGTTTCTTTGGCATGTAAATTATTTCAAGCTGAGATTAATCAAGACCCCAAAGACTCAGAAAGAACCTTTTACCTTCCTGAGCTCTTGAAAGAATTTAGATAGAGGACCTGTGCCAGGAAGGGCCACTATTACTAGTTAACCCTAGTATAAAATGAACTGGATGTGGTAGACAGCGGAGAACGTAGCAAAATCTGTGTCTTAAAATTCCTTTCTGTGTCCCATCATTTCCCTACAAAAAATGTTTACTAAGCATTTGTTCTTTTTTATCTTCCTGTGAATTGCCTTCCTTTCTTTGGAAGTCTCAAAGTCCAACCTCCTTCTCCTTAATCCTGGATGACATATACACCTCATTTTACCTGGTTTTCTTTGAAAACTCTCCTGCTCTGATTCCCCATACATTCATATTTCTATGATACAGTACTTATTATTCTTCTAGATTTGAAACTTCTTAACTCTTATGACACCTGGAAGACCCAAGAATGCAGAAAAAACTTGTGAGGGGATACTGTGTGTTTTCAGATTTGATAGGATTCCCAGAAGTAGAGAGAGCCTAATCTCAGTTTGCAGAACTTCTTTCCTTTTGATTCTTTAATCACACTTGCTTTGGACCTAGTCTTCACAAATATTGAGCTAATGTGAGGATTATAAAACAGTTTGCTTAAGGTAGATAGCAGGTGAGATATACACTCAGCTGAATAAAAAGAAGGAAAGTATAAGGGGCTTCCTTGGTGGGCTCAGATGATAAAGAATCTGCCTGCAATTCAGGAGACCTGGGTTTGATCCATGGGTTGGGAAGATTCCTTGGAGAAGGGAATGGCACCCTAGCCAGTCTTCTTGTCTGCAGAATTCGATGGACAGAGGAGACTGACTGGTGGGCTACAGTCCATAGCATCGCAAAGAGTCAGACATGACTGAATGACTAGTACACACACACACACACACACACACACACATACACACACACACATACACATAAAGATTCACAACTTGATCTCTTAGATTATAAAGCAGATCCAAGAGCAGTTTCTCCACCTTGAATGAGAATCTAGTATTTACCAGCCACTGAGTAAGTCCTTTGGATAATTAATTTTCAAGGTTTTTAAGAGATTATAGGGTTGAGTGTTTAAATCTTTATTAAAGTGAGTATGGCAGTTCATTGGGCCAAGCAAAGCATTGCTTTAATATACAGAAAACGCAATCAAATTTCTCAGTGAACTATTAGAAATATGATATCCCAAAGAAGCTTCTACTTCACCTTGATGCAATTTAAATTGAGGGATCTTTGCTTCAAATTCTCTGAAACATGAAGAATTTATTCAGTTTATCAATGCTGTCTGAAATTACTTTCAGAAAGAGCCCAGTTTTAGTGACCTAGTTTATTTTTTAAAAATTCACAATGGTGAGAAATAGACCTGATGTGCAGGGTATGCCTGCTGTGTTCTAAGATAGCCTAAGGCATTCTCCACAGTCTATCTGTATCCACCAACTCAGTCTTTCCCCTGGTTATGTTTTTTAATCTACTGGAGACTTTAAAAAAATAATCAGTATAATGTATCTTATGACAATGTAATATTTTATTTTACATTCCAAGTTAGAAATACACATTATAAATGCCAAAATTGTCCACATTGACAGTGGCAATTGTTTACATGAAGTTATTTAATAATAGAAACATAAAATATGTGGAGAAAACCAAATTCACATGTGGGCATGCCAGCAATTAGGGCACTTAAGCAATCTTGCAATATCAACAGGTCAGGAAGTAAACAGCAATCAAGTCAAACTGATTGCTAGAAAGTAGGAAAAAAGCTCTGTAAATGAAATTCAAGTGAAGGGAACTTACTAGGCTGCATAACAAATATCAATCAAACTAAATTGATTGCTAGGGAATAAGAGCAAGGCAATCAAGCAAACTCCAAGCCTGCGCAATGAAAAATCTGTAACTTCTTAACAATAAATATTAACTCTTTTTTCTCATCTATTTTCACTGAAAGGTAATTTTTTTGCAGTCAGGATACTTGTCATATTAAATCTTTGAATTTCTCCTGCAGGGGTATATATATACATATATATGTATGTATATATATATATATCAATAAATACTTCAAAATGATAAAATTTTATGCTTTATCTGGTCCAATCTTATAATTTTTAAGATAAATCAATTAAATGTTCAGAGATAAGCAGAAATGCTGTTTATCAAACTGTAACAGTGGCAGATGGAGAATGGGACAGATTCCCCATTCCCAAACCAGTGTTGTGCTCATCACATCATGCTGCCTTGAACGACAGTGAACACATCTTTATAAATAATCACATGACAGTCATAGTAAATGAAATGCTGCCCTTCTCAAAAATCTTCTATAAAGTAAACTGGGGGAGGGAAGGATTGGCAAATATAAGTGAGCATAAAAAAAAAATTTGTTCAACGTGTATATTAGAAGTCTTAGCACAGGGAATGCTTTAGCACAGGGAACGCTACTCAATATTCTGTAATAAGCTATAAGAGAAGATAATCTGAGAAATTACATATATATATATATATATATATATATATATATATAAACTGAGTTACTTTGCTATACACCTGAAATTAACAAACTATAAATTTATTATAATCCAATGATTTTCTATAAAAATACCTTAAAGATTCTCTTGAATTCTAACATGCATGCTAAGTTGCTTCAGTCGTGTCTGACTGCTGTGACCCTATGGACTGCAGCCTTCCAGGCTCCTCTGTCCATGGGATTCTCCAGGACATACTGGAGAACACTGGACTGAGTTTCCATGCCCTCCTCAAGGGGCTCTTCCCAACCCAGTCATTGAATCAGTGTCTGTTACCTACCCACCTGCATTCGCAGGTGGGTTCTTTACCACTATCATCACCTGGGAAGCCCTGAGTTCGAACAGATATTCTTTGAAAATGATAAATAACTACGTGAACACTGGTAGAAGTGTTTTTAATTCGTTTCAAACACATTTTCAGCAATGTTTATTTAGATAATAAAAGATGCGCTTGCCAAAATTTAATATGATTGTTTTTAGCCATCTGTGACAGAAAAGTTGTGATTTCTTTTCAAATTATAACATAAAGGCATTATTTTTTCTTAAAATAAGTATAATTCATAAGAAAAGCCAGACCCCAAACACTATATCTTTGTTACTCTCTCAAAGCGTGCATTCAGTAAATGTTATTAACCAAGGAATCTTACCAAGATAGTTTGTTCCTAAGCTTCTAATTCAGAGTCAGACAGTTTTTGCATATCAGTTCAGTTCAGTGGCTCAGGGGTATACAACTCTTTGTGGCCTCATGGACTGCAGCACTCCAGGCTTCCCTGTCCATCACCAACTTCTGGAGCTAACTCAAACTCATGTCCACTGAGTCAGTGATGCCATCCAACCATCTCATCCTCTTATCCCTTCTCCTCCTATCTTCAGTCTTTCCCAGCATCAGGATCTTTTCCAAAGTGTCAGTTCTTTGCATCAGGTGGCCAAAGTATTAGAGTTTCAGCATCAGTCCTTCCAATGAATATTCAGGACTGATTTCCTTTAGGATAGACTGGTTTGAACTCCTTGCAGTCCAAGGGACTCTCAAGAGACTTCTCAAACACCACAGTACAAAAGCATCAATTCTTTGGCCCTCAGCTTTCTTTATGGTTCAACTCTCACATCCATACACGACTACTGGAAAAACCATGGCTTTGACTAGATGGACCTTTGTCAGCAAAGTAATGTCTCTGCTTTTTAATATACAGTCTAGGCTGGTCATAGCTTTTCTACCAAGGAGAAGGTTCTTCTAATTTCATGGCTTGAAGTCACCATCTATAGTGATTTTGGAACCCAATAAAATAAAATCTGTCACTTTAATTCAGAGTCAGACAGTTTCTGCATGTTCTCCCAGCCAATTTAGTCATATAGGCAATGCAGTTTAAAAAATAAATAAATAAATTTAAACTAGCTATTTAATTGAATAGCTTAATTTTTCTTGAATGAAGTCAGTTAACATGGATTTATTTGATAGGTGATTAAAATTTACCTTTTTAGTGAATACATGTCTTTGTCAGGGGAGAATTGAAAACTAAAATTCAGGCACATGGAATCTGGCTTTGGGTTTTGTAAGAAAGTGGTACTGGTACTGATTTAAGGCATGGACTCTGGAGCCATAGTGCCTGGTTTTAAATGCTGTCTCCACCACTTACAAGGTTAATGGCCTTACAACTCTGGGCTAATTAATTAATCTGTTTGAGCCTCAACCTCATCACGTATAAAATGGACATTAATAATAGCAACTCATTAAAGGATTAAATTATTTCTTGGTATATAGTAATGCTATACTAGTGCTGCTGCTGCTGCTAAGTCACTTCAGTCATGTCCGACTCTGTATGACCCCACAGACGGTAGCCTACCAGGCTCCTGTCCCTGGGATTCTCTAGAGAAGAACACTGGAGTGGGTTGCCATTCCCTTCTCTGATACTAGTGCTAGCGTTTGTTGTTGTTATTATTATTATTATAGTAGCATTAGTTTATTAATATGCAAAAATGATACTTTTACAATCACAAACTAGTATTTCACATTGGGAACAGAAAACTCACATTGATTTGTTTTAAAAGACAGTAAACATCATTTTAGAATTTACTGCTTTTTTTGTTGTTGTTGATTTGACTGAAACTTAAAAATAAATACATACCTGTATTTAAAATGAATGTACCCACAGTCTCATGCACTACAATATATTTTCATTCACAAGATAGAGTATTTAAATAAATTTACTTTCAGAACTGATGATGTTTAAAGTAGAAAATAGAAAGGAAATCATTTTTTCCTTTAGAATTTTTATGTAAGCTCTTGAAAAACATTCATCATCCTTCCCTTAATGGACTGACCACATTAACTTCTATCCAAAATCAAAATACATCTATTTGTTGCAATTAACTAAAGGAAGACAAATGGTATTTTTATTGATTAATGCCTACTCATTTCTACTCTAATCATGTAAATTATTTTCATCCATAATCAGTAGCCTTTCTCCAAATTATTTGCCATTTCTTCTTTTATTGCATTTATAAAATTAAATTTAAAAATTAAAACATATAGGAGACTGAGAAAAGGAGTTATACCACTGTGGTATTCATTTGAATACTTTGGGAAGACTCTACAAAGGTTAAATTGCTGAGCAAAACTAGTCAAAATATATGTGGGTTAGGCAATTATGATATCTTTGAAAATTATAAAAACTTACAGCTATATCTCAAGATTGCTTCTCAAAGACTTTATAGCCCACTCTAGTTTAAAGAAACCAAAACTGAATATTTTATACAGTGTATGAGCGTATGGCTTAGTCATGAAAGTCTGTGTGGACCTTGCAAACACGAGAGAAAGATCTTAGATCTAAATAAAAAGAATGATGACTGTAGAAATACTCATCCAATTATGATTAGTGTTAAAATATATAAGCTATGCATATACCTTTGGTTAATAGCCCCTGCTTTGGATGTGTTCGCTCATTAACTAAATGATTTTGTGTTCTGATCACATTTTATGAAGCTTCTCTAGAATTGCAGTGAGAACATAGGCTTAAAAACAATATTGTCATCATTAGTAAAATATTAAACTAAGATTATTCTAGATAGATAGGCAAGTTAAGCTTATCAGAATAAAAAATATCTCTAACTATTCATTATAATTACATTATCAATACTAGAAAACCTTTATGACTTCAAAGTCGGAATTTTTGCAACTTAACTCATTTCAGTAAATGTGTGCTGAGTGGTCAATTTATTTAAGGCATGTAGCTTCCAAATTTATCCCCTGAAATCTAATCCAGAATAGCTCTGTCTCCATTCTAACACATCGGTATAACCATTTGAACATCAACAAACATCTAGATGAATGAAGTAGAGAAAAATAATTACCACAGTAATTGCAGACCTCTTAATCTGCTTGAGCCTCAACTTCATCATGTAAAATATGGATGTTAATAACAGTAACTCATTGAAGGATTAAATTAATTATTGGTATATAATAATGCTATACTTCCAAGGAGTAAGCGTCTTTTAATTTCATGGCTGCAGTCACCATCTGCAGTGATTTTGAAGCCCCCCCAAAATAAAGTCTGACACTGTTTCCACTGTTCCCCATCTATTTCCCATGAAGTGATGGGACCAGATGCCATGATCTTCATTTTCTGAATGTTGAACTTTAAGCCAACTTTTTCGCTCTCCTCTTTAACTTTCATCAAGAGGCTTTTTAGTTCCTCTTCACTTTTGGCCATAAGGGTGGTGTTATCTGCATATCTGAGGTTATTGATATTTCTCCCAGCAATCTTGATTCCAGCTTGTGCTTCTTCCAGCCCAGCATTTCTCATGATGTACTCTGCATAGAAGTTAAATAAGCAGGGTGACAATGCACAGCCTTGACATACTCCTTTTCCTCGTTGGAACCATTCTGTTGTTCCATGTCCAGTTCTGTTGCTTCCTGACCTGCATATAGGTTTCTCAAGAGGCAGGTCAGGTGGTCTGGTATTCCCATCTCTTTCAGAATTTTCTAGTTTCTTGTGATCCACACAGTCAAAGGCTTTGGCATAGTCAATAAAGCAGAAATAGATGTTTTTCTGGAACTCTCTTGCTTTTCCCATGATCCAGCGGATGTTGGCAATTTGATCTCTGGTTCCTTTGCCTTTTCTAAAACCAGCTTGAATGTCTGGAATTTCACAGTTCACGTATTGGTGAAGCCTGGCATGGAGAATTTTGAGCATTACTTTACTAGCATGTGAGATGAGTGCAACTGTGCAGTAGTTTGAGCATTCTTTGGCATTGCCTTTCTTTAGGATTGGAAATGAAAACTGACCTTTTCCAGTCCTGTGGCCACTGCTGAGTTTTCCAAACTTGGGATATTGAGTACAGCACTTTCACAGCATCATCTTTCAGAATTTGAAATAGCTCAACTGGAATTCCATCACCTCCACTAGCTTTGTTCGTAATGATGCTTTCTGGCTCTAGGTGAGTGATCACACCATCGTGATTATCTCGGTCATGAAGATCTTTTTTGTACAGTTCTTCCGTGTATTCTTGCCACCTCTTCTTAATATCTTCTGCTCCTGTTAGGTCCATACCACTTCTGTCCTTTATCGAGTCCATCTTTGCAAAAGACACTTACTCCTTGGAAGGAAAGTTATATCAACCTAGATGGCATATTCAAAAGCAAGGACATTACTTTGCCAATAAAGGTCCATCTAGTCAAGGCTATGGTTTTTCTAGTAGTCATGTATGGATGTAAGAGTTGGACTGTGAAGAAAGCTGAGCACCAAAAAATTGATGCCTTTGAACTGTGGTTTTGGAGAAGACCCTTGAGAGTCCCTTGGACTGCAAGGAGATCCAACCAGGCCATTCTAAAGGAGATCAACCCTGGGTGTTCTTTGGAAGGAATGATTCTGAAGCTGAAACTCCAGTACTTTGGCCACCTCATGCGAAGAGCTGACTCATTGGAAAAGACTCTGATGCTGGGAGGGATTGGGGGCAGGAGGAGAAGCTGACAACAGAGGATGAGATGCCTGGATGGCATCACCAACTCGATAGACCTGAGTTTGGGTGAACTCCAGGAGGTGGTGATGGACAGGGAGGCTTGGCGTGCTGCAATTCCTGGGGTCGCAACTGACTGAGTTGCGGCCATGACTGAGTGATTGAACTGAACTGAATGCTATAGTAGTGCTAGCTTAATCCTAGAATCAATGAGAAGGGAACGTAAATATCAAAGTCGTTTTTTGTATTTCTAATTTCTAGGCTTGATTCATGCTGTTAATGTTATACATTTTATGGGATGAAGAACAAATACTAATTTCACGATTTGGTGAATTCTATAGAAACTGATTATTAAAAACTTTCTGTGATTATCTGAGATAAAAAATGAATTGTTAATATGCTGAATGGAAATAAACTTTTCAAGCCTTGGTTTGTACAACTTCACTTCAGGCAAGTAAATAGGATTAATGCCCTTGGTCCTTAATGATTATTTCTTTGATTTTAGATTGAACTGTTAACCTTGAAACATATTGAAAGTGAAAAGTGAAAGTGAAGAGCCCTTCAGTAGTGTTCAACTCTTTGTGACCCCATGGACTGCAGCCCACCAGGCTCCTCCATCCATGGGATTTTCCAGGCAAGAATACTGGAGTGGATTGCCATTTCCCTCTCCAGGAGATCTTCCCAACCCAGGTTTGAACCTGGGTGTGCCACATTGTAGGCCTATGCTTTACTGTCTGAGCCACCAGGGAAGTCTGTGAAACATATTGAAAAGGGATAAAAATGTTGAACTTGATTCTAATAAATTATGTTCAAAGATAGCTCATTCATAAACTTCCATTTTATTTCTGTTGAAGAAAAACTCATTGATTCAGTATGATTATACTTTAGAGTACCAAGATAAAGGTGGAACAGGCCACTAAAAACTTGAAAAAAGGAAAAGATAACATAGGATACATTTGACAAATTGAAATAAGAGGTAACAAACCTCTATAAACATAAATAAAGTTACTATTTTGAGCCACCTTATAGAATAGTCATTTTAAGCATATATTTTACCTTTGCTTGCCTTGAACATAAACAAAAAGTAGAACAAATTTATATGACATTATACCCACAGGTCAATCTGATAATACAGCTAATCACTTGTACTTAAAATTATTACCATTAACTTAAAAAGAAGAAAAGAAATATCTGATGGTCATCTAAAGTACAAAAGACATTGGATAAATACTTTTATATAGTATTGCAATTACTATTTCTTATGTCTGTCTCAGCCTGGAAAGGGAGTATATTACTCAAGTCTCATTAAGAAGGGGATTATTCTTGTCTTCCTCTCCAACATTTAACACAATGCCTGGTGCACACCAGGTGCATAACAAATGCTCTTGAAATCGCCAAATTTAAATGAAAGTTATTATCAAAAAGTTCATAGATGAAAATTTAAAAAATTCTCCATTTGTAATAGTCTTTTAATTTCAAACTATTAGTATTCTGGCTTATATAAATTTTCAATTAGATTTTGTTCTATATTCTTTTTTAAAGGCAGTATAATCTAACAGAAATGCAATAACCATATCTTTATTCATTTCAATTTATATATATGTATATATAAAGTATATGAATGATTCATCATGTGTAATGATTTTTAACCCAAGAATCAAACAAAATGATCTAAATAAAAATGTACACAACTAAACTAAAGATGTCCTTTTCATTATAGGGGACTGGAATGCAAAAGTAGAAAGAAACACCTGGAGTAACAGGCAAATTTAGCCTGGAATACGGAATGAACCAGGGCAAAGACTAATAGAGTTTTGCCAAGATAATGCACTGGTCATAGCAAACACCCTCTTCCAACAACACAAGAGAAGACTCTACACATGGACATCACCAGATGGTCAGCACCAAAATCAGATTGATTATATTCTTTGCAGCCAAAGATGGAGAAACTCTATACAGTCAACAAAAACAAGACCAGGAGCTGACTGTGGCTCAGATCATGAACTCCTTATTGCCAAATTCAGACTGAAATTGAAGAAAGTAGGGAAAACCACTAGATCATTCAGGTATGACCTAAATCAAATCCCTTATGATTATACAGTGGAAGTGAGAAATAGATTTAAGGGACTAGATCTGATAGATAGAGTCCCTGATGAACTATGGACAGAGGTTCGTGACATTGTACAGGAGACAGGGATCAAGACCATCCCCATGGAAAAGAAATGCAAAAAAGCAAAATAGCTGTCTGGGGAGGCCTTAAAAACAGCTGTGAAAAGAAGAGAAAAGGAGAAAAAGAAAGATATAAGCATCTGAATGCAAAGTTCCAGAGAATAGCAAGAAGAGATAAGAAAGCCTACTTCAGTGATCAGTGCAAAGAAATAGAGGAACATAACAGAATGGGAAAGACTAGAGATCTCTTCAAGAAAATTAGAGATACCAAGGGAACATTTCAGGCAAAGATGGGCTCGATAAAGGACAGAAGTGGTATGGACCTAACAGAAGCAGAAGATATTAAGAAGAGGTGGCAAGAATACACGGAAGAACTGTACAAAAAAGATCATGACCAAGATAATCACGTTGGTGTGATCACCCGCCTAGAGCCAGACATCCTGGAATGTGAAGTCAAATGGGCCTTAGAAAGCATCACTACAAACAAAGCTAGTGGAGGTGATGGCATTCCAGTTGAGCTATTTCAAATCCTGAAAGATGATGCTGTGAAAGTGCTGTACTCAATATCCCAACAAGTTTGGAAAACTCAGCAGTGGCCACAGGACTGGAAAAGTCAGTTTTCATCCCAGTCCCAAAGAAAGGCAATGCCAAAGAATGCTCAAACTACTGCACAGTTGCACTCATCTCACATGCTAGTAAAGAAATGCTCAAAATTCTCCAAGCCAAGATTCAGCAATATGTGAACCGTGCACTCCCTGATGTTCAAGCTGGTTTTCGAAAAGGCAGAGGAACCAGAGTTCAAATTGCCAACATCCGCTGGATCATGGAAAAAGCAAGAGAGTTCCAGAAAAACATCTATTTCTGCTTTATTGACTATGCCAAAGCCTTTGACTGTGTGGATCAAAAGAAACTGTAGAAAATTCTGAAAGAGAGCACCTGACCTGCCTCTTGAGAAACCTATATGCAGGTCAGGAAGCAACAGTTAGAACTCAACATGGAAAAAAAAAAAAAAAAAAAGAACTCGACATGGAACAACAGAATGGTTCCAACGAGGAAAAGGAGTATGTCAAGGCTGTGTATTGTCACCCTGCTTATTTAACTTATATGCAGAGTACATCATGAGAAATGCTGGGCTGGAAGAAGCACACGCTGGAATCAAGATTGCCAGGAGAAATATCAATAACCTCAGATATGCAGATGACACCACCCTTATGGCAGAAAGCGAAGAGGAACTAAAAAGCCTCTTGATGAAAGTGAAAGAGGAGAGTGAAAAAGTTGGCTTAAAGCTCAACATTCAGAAAACAAAGATCATGGCATCTGGTCCCATCACTTTGTGGGAAATAGATGGGGAACAGTGGAAACAGTGTCAGACTTTATTTTAGGGGGCTCCAAAATCACTGCAGATGGTGACTGCAGCCATGATATTAAAAGACGCTTACTCCTTGGTTGAAAAGTTATGACCAACCTAGATAGCATATTCAAAAGCAGAGACATTACTTTGCCGACTAAGGTCCATCTAATCAACGCTATGGTTTTTCCAGTGGTCATATATTGATGTGAGAGTTGGACTGTGAAGAAAACTGAGTGCCGAAGAATTGATGCTTTTGAACTGTGGTGTTGGAGAAGACTCTCAAGAGTCTCTTGGACTACATGGAGATCCAACCAGTCTATTCTGAAGGAGATCAACCCTTGGATTTCTTTGGAAGGAATGATGCTTAAGCTGAAACTCCAGTACTTTGGCCGCCTCATGCAATGAGTTGACTCATTGGAAAAGACTGTGATGCTGAGAGGGATTGGGGGCAGGAGGAGAAGGGGACGACAGAGGATGAGATGGCTGGATGGCATCACTGACTCGATGGACATGAGTCTGAGTGAACTCTGGGAGTTGGTGATGGACAGGGAGGACTGGCATGCTGCTATTCATGGGGTCGCAAAGAATTGGACACGACTGAGCGACTGAACTGAACTGAACTGAAACTAAGTTAAACTAAATGTCAGGAAAGTTGACTAGACACCTGAATATATATTATTGTGTAAGTTTCAAAAACATTATGGATCATCTTGCACATTCTATTCAGTTATTTCCAAACACATGGATTTTAATATCAGTAAAAGTACTTGACTTATAGTCAAGCTTTTAAAGTATCATTCTAAGTATTGGAAGTTGACACATTCATGGTGATTTGGTAGATATAAATGTTGTAACATACAGATCATCCCTGTATGTTCAGAGAAATCATGAAAATAAAGAAAAGTAGAATGCCATGCTCATTCTTTTACTTATCCCATTTATCCACTAGTAATTTATGGAACTCCTACTGTGTGCCAGACCTGTTCTAGATGCTAGACATATAGCCTTGGACAAAACAGCAGACAGTAAGGTATATAACATGTCAGAAGGTGTTAAATGCTATGGAAAACAAACTAAGCAAAGCAGTTTTCTATTTACATTACTTGTTCAGGGATGGCCTCATGGAGCAAATACAGGAAGGAGATGAGAACATTAGCCATGAGGACATATAGGGGCATGAATTTCAAAAAACAAAAGACACAGCAAAGAGGCAGGAGTCTAGTGTATTTCAGAAACTCCAAGAAGGCCAGAGTGGCAGAAACAGAATGAAAGGAGAAAACAGAAAATTAGTTCAGAGGCAAGGGCCCGACTGAATCAGTCCTGGCAACATTATACGAATGTGCACATTAACACTCAATGAAATGGGAAACCACAGAGGAGGCGCAGTAGGATTTGACATTTCCTTGTAGGTAATAATCTGCTTCCCTGTGAATAGACCGTATGGTAAAATAAACAGCAGAGAAGAGAGCTCACACATCAGAGTTATCACCTTTCAAGAATTTTCTGTGTTACCATTACCTGTAATTAGCTGTCACATGAAGTTTTTCTTGTATCAGATCTCCATACGATGCTATATAATATTAATATTTCCTATTTTAAAATTTAGATTATACATATTTCATATGTATAAAATACATATTTCATTATTGGAGTAGAATATTTAATGGATTAATTGTACTTATTTAGATTTATCTCAATGATACAATCCCCCCTCACCAAATCTCCCTGTTCTGCGTCATTTCCTTCTTACTTTTACTTCCTCCCATGAGAGTTCTACCTTCTTCTGTTCTGCTACTTCACCTTTGAGCTTGGCTTTCATGTAGGAATTTGATTTATTTCTTTACTCTGAGGAGTAAGTGATTGGTATGATCTAATGTTTCACCTTCCAGATTGATTTTTTTCCCCATTTTGTTGTTTGTTTGGACAAAAATCTATTTGTGACATAAGAAAAGACAGATGCAGCAGACAGACTGGGATGAATGTTTGGTTGAGAAGTAGGGATGAAGGAAACATGAGGTCATAACTATGAAGGAACTTTTTCTATATCCTTCTGCCAACCTGAGATATCTTTGCTTTCTCCATATACATCCTCAGAGTTACATAGTATTAAGCCGAACAGAAGTATCCTGGCTCTGCATGTCCCTACAGTCAGGAGGACAAATCCTGTGCAGGCAGCTAGTTTTGCATTTTTCAAAAATTTATAAAATTGTATTATTGTTGCCAGATTGTCACTTCTTATATAGAAGCAATATATTTTTACAGCTCAGGAGGGGAAGAGTTAAAACAGGTGTTTTTATTCAGTCGCTATGTCCCACTCTTTGCAACCCCATGGACTGCAGCACACCAGACTTCCCTGTCCTTCACTAACTCCCAGTTTTTAAAATGATAACCATTAGTAATTAAGAGAAAATGTACTGTCTGCTTTCATTTAGTTATAAATTTTAATGAAGTTTTAACCAACTTTCAGAAAGACACTCGATTGGGCTTAAAATAAGTAGTCAAGGTTGAGTACATTATTGAAACAACTTCTGGGCAGCCATGTTATCTAAGTAACATTTAACTAGAACACTCTATGCCCACATATATCTGAATGAGTTCCATTTTTAGATTATAAAAGCAGTAATTTGAGTCCATTTTAACATGCCAACAAAGATTAAACAAAATCTCCTCAAAAGAAAGGGGGGCTCACATTTATGAGGCCATGACATGCCAAGTGATTTATGTCTGTACAGAATCTCTGCATGAAAGGTACATGCTGAGCATTTTTAATCTCTGTTTATAAAAGACCACTGTAGTTCATAACTGGTTAATTTAAGGCTACACAACTAGACTAGTTCCAGGTCTATCACTAATATCTGGATACTTTCCCCTGCACCTCAATGGGAATCAATTTGCACAAGAGCTTCTAGAATTCTATACACATTGTGAACAGGCTTTATATAGATACTACTTTAAAATTTTTAAACTTTTAAATTTTAAGTCAAATGCCCTATGTTTTCTGTCCTTCTATGTCTCAACTTTCAGCCTCTTTTTTGTTTTCATCTATATCCTCCAAAATTCTACAACCTAGGTTTCAACAGTACACAAATCAAGAAATTCCAGATGTTCAACTGGATTTAGAAAAGGCAGAGGAAGCAGAGATCAAATTGCCAACATCCACTGGATCATAGAAAAAGCAAGAGAATTCCAGAAAAGCATCTACTTCTCCTTCATTGACTATGCTAAAACATTTGACTGTGTGGATCACAAAAAAAAACATGGAAAATTTGTAAAGATATAGGAATACCATATCACCATAACTGCCTCCTGAAAAATCTGTATGAAGGTCAAGAAGCAACAGTTAGAACCAGAAATGGAGAAACAGCCTGGTTCCAAATTGAGGAAAGGAATAGTACAAGGCTGTATATTGTTACCTTGCTTATTTAACTTATATACAGAGTACATCAGGCAAAATGCTGGAGTGGATGAAGCACAAGCTGGAATACAAATTGCATGGAGAAATATCAATAACCTCCGATATGCAGATGACACCACCCTTACCACCGTCTGAGGGACCTGAGATTGAGTAACTCCGAGAGTTGGTGATGGACAGGGAGGCCTGGCATGCTGCAGTTCATGGGGTCACAAAGAGTCAGACATGACTGAGCAACTGAACTGAACTAAACTATGGAAGAAAGAGAAGAGGAACTAAAGAACCTATTGATGAAAGTAAAAGAGGAGAGTGAAAAAGCTGGCTTAATACTCAACATTAAAAAAACTAAGATCATAGCATCCAGTCCCATCACTTCACAGAAAAATGGTTGGGGAAATGATGGAAAATGTGACAGACTACTTTCTTGGGCTAAATATCACTGCAGATGGTGACTTCAGCCATGAAATTAAAAGATGCTTGCTCTGTGGAAGAAAAGCTATGACCCATTTAGAATATTAAAAACCAGGACATTACTTACCAACAAGGATTTGTCTAGTTGGTTTTTCCCGTAGTCATGTACGGATATGAGAATTGGACCATAAAGAAAGCTTAGTGCCAAAGAACTGAAGCTTTTGAACTGTTGTGCTGGAAAAGACTCTTGAGTCCCTTGGACTGCAAGGAGATCAAACAAGTCAATCTCAAAGGAAATCAGTCCTGAATATTTACTGGAAGGACTGATGTTGAAGCTGAAGCTCTAATACTTTGGCCACCTGATGCAAAGAACTGACTCATTGGAAAAGACCCAGTTGCTGGGAAAATTGAAGGCAGGAGGAAAAGGCGATGACAGAGGATAAGATGGTTGAATGGGATTACCTACTCAACGGACATGAGTTTGAGTAAGCTCCAGGAGTTGGTGATGGACAGGGAAGCCTAGCATACTGCAGTCCATGGGGTTGCAAAGAGTTGGACATGTTTGAGTGACTGAAATGAGGTGAATTCTGCTCCTAGCTTCCTAGGATTCTCTCCTTTTTCTTCCTTATCCAAAATTTCTCTTTTCCCTTTCTCGTTCTTTCTACAGGTAAGGAAGAACTTGAATATGACAGTCTAGGTTTCAGCAAGCAGAGTACCCAAATGCTTTTTAATAGATTAACAGGTTCTACTAATGGAGGCAAGAATTTCTATGAGGTACATGAAACCCAGATGACCTCTTCTGATTTCTTTTCTTTCCACTCCTTTGATCTGTTATTTCCCCCAGTGGTGCTAGTGGTAAAGAACATGCTTGCTGATGCAGGAGACACAAGAGATGCAGGGTACAATCCCTGGGTTGGGATGATCCGTTGGAGGAGGAAATGGAAACCCTGTACAGTATTCTTGCCTGGAGAATCCCATGGACAGAGGAGCCTGGTGGGCAACAGTCCATACAGTCTCAAAGATTTGGACAAGACTGAAGAGACTTAGAACACATCCATGCATGTCTTGGCATTCTCACAGACAGTATATTGCCTTGCTTTGATTGCTGTTTTTAAAAACATTTTCAATTCTTTACTGATAAACAAAGATAATTCTTATTTTTCAGATAGATGTGCATAGCAGTTACAATATACTAATTCCTAAACAGGAGGAAAAAAAAAAACATCATTGCTAGCAAGCACCTACAAATAAAGAGAAAACTTATCAGATTTCTTGATCAGTCTATCAATCAGTTCATTCACTCAGTAGTATCTGACTCTTTGCAACCCAATGGACTACAGCACTCCTGGTTTCCTTGTCCATAACCAACTCCCAGAGTCTACTCAAACTCATGTCCATCATGTTGGTGATGCCATCCAACCATCTCCTCATCTGTCATCCCGTTCTCCTCCCGCCTTCAATCTTTCCCAGCATCAGGGTCTTTTCCAATGAGTAGGTTCTTCACATCAAGTGGCCGAAGTATTGGATTTTCAGCTTCAGCATCAGTCCTTTCAATGCATATTCAGGACTGATTTCCTTTAGGATGGACTGGTTGGATCTCCCTGCTGTCCAAGGGACTCTCAAGAGTCTTCTCCAACACCATAGTTCAAAAGCATCAATTCTTCAGCACTCAGCTTTCTTTATAGTCCAACTCTCACATCTATACATTTCTACTGGAAAAACCATAGCTTTGACAAGATGGACCTTCGTCAGCAAATTAATGTCTCTGCTTTTTAATATGCTGTCTAGATTGGTCATAGCTTTTCTTCCCAGGAGCAAGCATCTTTTAATTTCATGACTGCAGTCACCATCTGCAGTGATTTTAGAGTCCCCCCAAAATAAAGTCTGTCACTGTATGCACTGTTTCCCCATCTATTTCCCATGAAATAATGGGACCAGATACCCTGATCTTAGTTTTCTGAATGTTGAGCTTTAAGCCAAGTTTTCACTCTCCTCTTTCACTTTCATCAAGAGGCTCTTTAGTTCCTCTTTGCTTTCTGCCTCAAAGGTGGTGTCATCTGCATATCTGAGGTTATTGATATTTCTCCCGGCAATCTTGATTCAAGCTTGTACTTCATTCAGCCCAGCATTTCTCATGATATACTCTGCATATAAGTTAAATAAACAGGGTGACAATATATAGCCTTGACATACTCCTATTCCTATTTGGAACCAGTCTGTTGTTCCATGTCCAGTTCTAACTGTAGATTCTTGACCTGCATGGATTTCTCAGGAGGCAGGTCAGGTGGTCTGGTATTCCCATCTCCTTCAGAATTTTCCACAGTTTGTTGTGATCCACACAGTTAAAGGCTTTGGCATAGTCAATAAAGCAGAAATAGATATTTTTCTGGAACTCTCTTGCTTTTCTGATGATCTAGTTGATGTTGGCAATATGACCTCCGGTTCCTCTGCCATTTCGAAATATAGCTTGAACATCTGGAAATTCACAGTTCGTATACTGTTGAAGCCGAGCTTGGAGAATGTTGAGCATTACTTTGCTAGCATGTGAGATGAATGCAACTGTGCAGTAGTTTGAACATTATTTGGCATTGCCTTTCTTTGGGATTGGAATGAAAACTGACCTTTTCCGGTCCTGTGTCAATTGCTGAGTTTTCCAGATTTGCTGGCATATTCATTGCAGCACTTTCACACCATCATCTTTTAGGATTTGAAGTAGCTCAATTTGAATTCCATCACCTCCACTAGCTTTTTTCGTAGTGATGTTTCCTAAGGCTTACATGACTGTGCATTCCAAGATGTCTGGCTCTAGGTGAGTGATCAGACCATCATGGTTATCTGGATCATGAAGATCTTTTTTGTACAGTTTTTCTGTGTGTTCTTGCCACCTCTTTTTAATATCTTCTGCTTCTGTTAGGTCCATAATATTTCTGCCCTTTTTTGTGCCAATCTTTGTATGAAATGTTCCCTTGGTATCTGTAATTTTCTGGACAAGATCTAGTCTTTCCCATTCTATTGTTTTCCTCTATTTCTTTGCATTGATCACTGGGGAAGGCTTTCTTATCTCTCCTTGCTATTCTTTTGAACTCTCCATTCAAATGGGTATATCTTTCTTTTCCCCTTGCCTTTAGTTTCTCTTCTTTTCTCAGCTATTTGTAAGGCCTCATCAGACAACCATTTTGCCTTTTTGCATTTCTGTTTCTTGGGACTGGTCTTGATCCCTGCCTCCTGTACAATGTCATGAACCTCTGTCCATAGTTCTTCAGGCACTCTATCAGATCTAATCCCTTGAATCTATTTGTCACTTCTACTGTAAAATCGTAAGGGATTTGATTTAGGTCATACCTGAATGGTCTAGTGGTTTTCCCTACTTTCTTCAACCAAAACCAGATTTCTTGATGACAAAGAATTTCTTTCTGTCAATCTAATTGAAATCAGTTTGGGAATATAAAAGTTATAGCAACTATTAAAATGTGCAAAATCAATCAATTTGAACAGAAATGAATGGCTTCATAATGGAATTGAGAATGATTAACACATATACTATTTGTTTTTTTTTTTACTGAATATATAGGTATTCACTGAACCTGTTTGTAAATGAAAGGCAAAAATCCAATTTGCATAGTAAACAGGTAGAATATAATTTGTTTCCAATTTAAATATCATTTGATTGTTTCCAATTTAAATATCATTTGATTGTTTCCAATTTAAATATCATTTGATTGTTTCCAATTTTCTTAAACACACACAAACACATACACACACACACACACACATATTCTAAAAGGGAGGCATCAACTGGTTTCTAATTGGTTTCTTTAAAAACTAAATGGCAATATACAGTATTTTTACTACAACGCATTATAATGTACTCTGTGTGTTTTTTAAAGTTACAGTCTATCACATACTAGAAGTTCACAAAATCCATTTAGTGGCTCATAGGAAATATTTTTAATGATTTAAGCTGGTATATTTTCCAAATTGTAGTTAAATTATAATAAATGGTTTTATATTAATTTGACTTTATTTTGTTGTACATTCAGGTTAAACACTACCTGAAGTAATTTTAATTATATAATATATAATATGTATGTATGTAGGTATATGTATAATTTTAAATATAAAATGTATTTTTAAAATTTTATTGAGGTGCAGTTGATTTGCAATATGTTAATTTTTGCTGTATATCAAGGTCGTTTATATATATATATATATATAATTTTTCTCAGACTTATTGTTACCAAGATGAGGGTGGGGAAGGGAAGGATTGGTAGCTTAGGATTCACAGATGTAAACTAGTACATATAGGATGGATAAAAATTAAAGTCCTACTGTGTAGCACAGGGAACCATATTCAATATCATGTGATAAACCATAACAGAAAAGAACAAAATATCTTATCACTGGAAGTCTCAGATTTAAAAATTGGATAGTTTTATATTTTGTACACTAAATATGTAGCAAATTTTATATAATTGTTATGGAATTATACTCAATGATTCTTTTGTAGTTTGTCCAAATATCACCACATTATTGTTCAGTCACTAAGTTGTGTTCGAGTCTTTGTGACCCCATGGACTGCAGCACTCCAGGCTCCTCTGTCCTTCACTATCTTCTGGAGTTTGCTCAAATTCCACTGACTCAGTCCACTGAATAAGTGATGTTATCTAACCATCTCATCCTCTGCCTCCCCCTTCTTTTGTCTTCAGTCATCCCCAGCATCAAGGTCTTTTCCAATGAGTCAGCTGCTCACGGGTGGCCAAAGTATTGAAGCTTCAGCTTCAGCATCGGTGCTTCCAATGAATATTCAGGACTGATATCCTTTAGGATTGACTGGTTTGATCCTTGTAGCCCAAAGAACCTCTTAAGAGTCTTCTCTAGTGCCACAATTTGAAAGCATCAATTCTTTGGCACTCGGACTTATTTATTGTCCAACTCTCACATCCATACATGACAACTGGAAAAACCATAGTATTGAATATACAGACCTTTGTCAGCAAGTGATGTCTCTGCTTTTTAATTTGCTGCTAGATTTGTCATAGCTTTCCTTCCAAGGAGCAAGCATCCTTTAATTTCAACCCTGCAGTCACTGTCTGCAATGATTTTGGAGCCCAAGAAAAGAAAATCTGTCACTGCTTCCACTTTTTCCCCTTCACCACATTATGGATACTCTTAAATTTTGTGGATTAAACCAACATATGAGAAAGAGTTATAGGACTTAAAAAATTAAAAATAAAAAAGACTGAAATACGTTCTTAATCTAACATGTATAAGGATGTGTCTGGTAGAGGTTATCAGTGATCATCCATGTTAACTACTAGCATCTTTTATTTTTGTATTTTGCTGGCAGAAAGATACGGAACTGAGCCAATAAAATTAGACACGTTTCAGAGGTGTTTGCAAGAAAGAGGGAAGAACTTCTGAAAAGGACAGTAATTAGGATTCTGCAGAGAAGGCCTGTATTGAGCCTTGAGTTTCTGCACGACTTGGCATGTCATTTTTCCTGCAAAGTGGTGGTGACTATAGCGAATAAACCAGGTGCTCATAGATCCACATCGACAGCACTGTCCTTGTCCAGACACCCGTGTCAAGAAATCCCTGCTAAAGACAGCAAGGCTTACTCCTGAGGTGGTTTCTGTCTGCTGGCTTGTGCCGCTAGTGACTGTGGCCACAATCTGTCACTCACCCTGCTTCCTGCCGCTCCTGGAGAGTAGCCAACCTGCCCAGAGGGTATGATACAATGAGTGAGAACAATTTTTCTATACCTGATAAGCTTCACCATGTCCATTTCAGAGTGCCACTAAGCGCTCAGATTTTTTCTACCTGTTCATCTCCAAAAATATTAATCCATGTCTGCATTCAACAAATACTAACACATTTCTTGAAGGTCTAAAATGTCCAGTCTATATTAAAAGGACATAAACATGAGCTCAGAATGCCAACATGATATGTTAAGACATGGTCTTAAGACACTGTACTAGGGAAAATCAAATGAGGCTTCACTGGAGTGTGTGAGGTGGGAGGCAGGACGACTATTTTAATAATATGTGAGCAACATTAAGCCAAAGTGATGAGACAAAGTGAGAGGCAGAGGCACAAAAGGTGTACAATGGTCCAATAAAGTAAAATTCCACAATGTCCACACTATTTGCCCTATTTTCCAGGCATATTTATTGAACTGACCTAAAGCTCAACATTCAGAAAACGAAGATCATGGCATCTGGTCCCATCACTTCATGGGAAATAGATGGGAAACAGCAGAAACAGTGTCAGACTTTATTTTTCTGGGCTCCAAAATCACTGCAGATGGTGATTGCAGCCATGAAATTAAAAGACGCTTACTCCTTGGAAGGAAAGTTATGAGCAACCTAGATAGCATATTCAAAAGCAGAGACATTACTTTGCCAAGAAAGGTCCATCTTGTCAAGGCTATGGTTTTTCCAGTAGTCATGTATGGATGTGAGAGTTGGACTGTGAAGAAAGCTGAGGGCCAAAGAATTGATGCTTTTGAATTGTGGTGTTGGAGAAGACTCTTGAGAGTCCCTTGGACTGCAAGGAGATCCAACCAGTCCATTCTAAAGGAGATCAGTCCTGGGTGTTCTTTGGAAGGAATGATGCTAAAGCTGAAACTCCAGTACTTTGGCCACCTCATGCGAAGAGCTGACTCATTTGAAAAGACCCTGATGCTGGGAAAGATTGAGGGCAGGAGGAGAAGGGGACAACAGAGGATGAGATGGCTGGATGGCATCACTGACTCAATGGACGTGAGTTTGAGTGAACTCCGGGGGTTGGTGATGGACAGGAAGGCCTGGCGTGCTGCGATTCATGGGGTTTCAAAGAGTCGGACACGACTGAGCCACTGAACTGAACTGAATACCATTATGTTTTTCATTGCTGCCCTGACTTTTCATATATATTCCTTAAATAAGACAAAAGTGTCAAAACTACATATTCTTCACATTTTTATTTGCATTTTTGTTAGGCATTCTAGTCTATCTATTATGATTTGAATTCAGGTTTGATATTCAGCATGTGACATCCAGCTAGCTCTCCAACGTCCAATTTTTGTTCTTACTGCAGCCAGCCATTCAGCCATTTTTCTGTTGATGAATACTATCATCTGAAGATGAGAAAGCCACTGAGATATATAAACTATAATTTGTAGCTATTTAATTTTCCTTTTATTTGTTCCTTACTTAAAAATTCTGGTGGAGAGGGAATTACAGGAAGCTTATATTTAAAATATAGATTTGGCTTATCAGAATTTTTCACTTTAACAGTAACAATTTCTGGTCTAATTCCTGTGGACAATGAAAATATGAATACCTATATTTAGCCATTTATTGCCCCAACTAAGACCTCAACATGGAATGACAATAACATACTGTTTTTGAAATTTTTAGTATACATTCATTAATCTTAGCATGAGTGACTATAAATCTTTATTATATAAGTAAGTAATATTTAAGTAACATATTTTATAGGAAAAGTTTTCTCTGAGATATTTAGAGTTTATAATGAGACATAAATGTTTCACAAGAGAACAAAGCTCAATTAATTAGAGCCCCATTTACTCTGAGAATCTATCTAATTTTAACTTATTTTTAATGTATTAATTTGGAGTAATTTCCTTCTCACTGAAGACAATCATGAGACAGTATTTCTTTAAAATCCATATATTGTTATTTGGGTGAATAAATAATTCCACAGGGAAGGCATTTTGAGTTATTTCCTAGACTACTTTCTATTGTATAGTAAATCTATTCAATGTGTATCTGTGTTTACTCACTGACTATCTTGCTGCCCTATTGCATAAATCAAAAGAAACTCAAATGATTACACATAGAGTGTGTGTGCCAGCTAATATTGTTGCCCTAAAACCAATTTTTAAAATTTATTAATATTATATTGTTGAAATCTCAAAAGAAATTGAAACCCTCAACATACAATGTTAAACATAGTTTTAGAAAACAAGCTCATTATTTCATTGCACTGTTTATTTATGAAGTTTAAATTTTGAAAAACATCAGTTTCTTAATCCTTTATGTCATATAAATCACAGTGTTTCAAACTGAATTCATTTAAATCTATATATGAATGTTATATGTCAATTAAAACACATAAATATGTACACTAGCAATATAGAAAGGACTTAGTTTTTTTCTCCTTTAGAAAAATGGCTATTATAAACAGTGCTGCGATGAACATTGGGGTACATGTGTCTCTTTTCAATTCTGGTTTCCTCGGTGTGTATGCCCAGACACCGAGGAAACCAGAATTGAAAGAGACACATGTACCCCAATGTTCATCGCAGCACTGTTTATAATAGCCAGGACATGGAAACAACCTAGATGTCCATCAGCAGATGAATGGATAAGAAAGCTGTGGTACATATACACAATGGAGTATTACTCAGCCATTAAAAAGAATTCATTTGAATCAGTTCTGATGAGATGGATGAAACTGGAGCCGATTATACAGAGTGAAGTAAGCCAGAAAGAAAAACACCAATACAGTATACTAACACATATATATGGAATTTAGGAAGATGGCAATGACGACCCTGTATGCAAGACAGGGAAAGAGACACAGATGTGTATAATGGACTTTTGGACTCAGAGGGAGAGGAAGAGGGTGGGATGATTTGGGAGAATGACATTCTAACATGTATACTATCATGTGAATTGAATCGCCAGTCTATGTCTGACGCAGGATGCAGCATGCTTGGGGCTGGTGCATGGGGATGACCCAGAAAGATGTTATGGGGAGGGAGGTGGGAGGGGGGTTCATGTTTGGGAATGCATGTAAGAATTAAAGATTTTAAAATTTAAAAAATAAATAAATAAATAAATAAATAAATTAAAAAAAAAAAAGAAAAATGGGTTTCTATACAATGCACATATCTTGAAACAATGGTTTTTATGTATATAGAAGATTTGGGTAACTATGGATGGTAGTAGTGCTGGGATTTCAGCCGGGAAAGTTAAGCTGTAGCCCATTTCTACTTACCTTCATATCAAAATTTGTTGAATTATATTGAAACCGATCCCATATGCAATGAAATGTTGTTGTTGTTTTTTTAATTATGCAAAAGAGCAAATAATCCATTATGTTTGTTTGAAGGGAAAAGTGAAAGTAGTGGGCAGACTAGAAAGGGGAGAGTCTTGCGGTGAGAAGATTAATTAGAAGCTGAGGAAGTCTCAGGTGAAAGATGATATAGGTTTGAATGAAGATTAGAGCATTGAATATGAACAGGGGAGGTCAGCTTTGAGAGAGGTCAGAGCTATGCCATCCAGTAACAAAGAGAAATAGCATGACCAGTGAAACACAGCTGAAGAAATTATGTCATCTGCATGTTTAAATATGGAGACATATTTTAAGTTGGAGCCGATTTTTCTTATTATGAGAAGTTACATAAGGTGACTAGGTATTCATTGTCAGAAAGTGTTGATAGGATCATTTCCTTGATGTATTTTAGCTGTTCTTTTTCAATATCTCTTAGTGTACTGACAGTGTAGGAAAAAACCTAAATACCACACATGAAAAACACAGACTTTTTTGGATTAAAACTATTAATGCTTTAAGGACAAAATATTAACCTTTTCTTCTCATACTGCTCAGATAACAGAAACTATGCCACTATGAATCAAGAAGATGTCTAAAGGAAAGAAAGGACCCCACAATGGAACTTACTATAAGCTGCTGTGTTGTTGAGTGAGGACATGTGTCTGAGTTGTTGACTCGGTGTCAGAACTGGAACTAAAGAGTTGTGTTTGATTGGTTCTGGAAAGGACGACGGTTAAGAATGAATGCATTCTGGACTCACCAACCTGGCCTGGGTGTACATTTCTAGGAAACAGCACCTGAACATGATAACATAAACCAAGAGAGTCACAACCATATAGCAGAAACCCATGCGTACCTGCTCCCTGTGCTGGGACCTGAACCAGGGGAGACATCACTGCAGAGTAAACAAAGCCCCCAGGCTTCTCTTTATCAGCAACTCTTTTATCAGTGTAAAGCTTCATCTAGCCCTTGGAAGCAGAGAAGGCAATGGCACCCCATTCCAGTACTCTTGCCTGGAATATCCTATGGACAGAGGAGCCTGGTAGGCTGCAGTCCATGGGGTCGCTAAGAGTCGGATACAACTGAGACTTCACTTTCACTTTTCACTTTCATGCATTGGAGAAGGAAATGGAAACCCACTCCAGTGTTCTTGCCTGTAAAATCCCAAGGATAGCAGAGCCTGATGGGCTGCTGTCTATGGGGTCGCACAGAGTCAGACATGACTGAAGTGACTTAGCAGCAGCAGCAGCAGCTCTTGGAAGAAAAAGTGACTTTCTTTGAATGGAATCAGTTTCTGGAATTCTTTAACAATTTCTAAGGGAAGGTAAAGCCTAAAGAGGGAGATTTTAGAAAATACAATCACAGGAGAATAAGCTTTAGACTGTGGAAGGGAAGAGGGGAAGACAGTTGACCATATAAATGAGATGCAATACCCATAAATGGGTTCCAAGTGATACGTTTTTCATGTAAACAACTAGATTTTCAGAATGCGTGTACAACAAAAGGGAAAGTCACCAGTGACAAGTTTTCTAGCTGGAGGTTGGAAGAGAAAATCAGGTGTAAAAAATACAAGGTAGATGATGAAGCTATAAGAATCCAGAGACTATATAGGAGGTGGGGCAGGTTTGAGAGTTTGGATAATAAATTAAATTGTGGATGTATTTGGTTATAAAGGACTCCAGACTATATAGATAAATATGAAGATGTGTTACTAAATACTAGACTACTTCCTTTACTTCCTATGACAAAACTGTAGATTAAGTACTGTTATTCTACTGTTTTGTTGATGAAGAATCCTAGGCAAAATGGAGTTATGATTCTTTCTGGAGATGTTGAATAACTCTACCCTGGAAATAATAAAATGGAATTCCAACTGAGGCAGCTTAGCTCCATGGCCTCTGCACTATGCTGGTGATGGAAGGGCTGAAAGAGTATAAGTTCAGAGGAAGAAGAACACACATTCAAATCTCAACTTTGTGAAGAGAAGCTGAACACATTCCTTAATTTGCTAAAATTAAATCTTCATCTATAAACTGAAAATCTGAGTCCCAATTTAGAGAATTCTGGTAGGATTTCATAACACAATGTATTTGTTCCCTATTGTCACTATAACAAATTACCAGAAACTCAGTGCTATAAAACAGCAAAAATAAAGTTCCTTAAATTTTTGGACATCAGAAGCCCCACAGCAGTGTCATTAGGGCTGTGCTCCTTCTGGAAGCTTGAGAAGAGAATCTATTATCTTGTCTATTCCAGTGTGTAGAAGCTGCTTATATATCTGCATTATGGACATTTCCTCAATCTTTGAACCACAATCACTTGAACCTCTGATTCCATTGCCACATCTCTTTTTCTTGACTCATCCTTCACCCTTCTTATGGAGGACTCAGGTGATTACAGTGGACCACCCGTAGAATCCAAGATGATATCCTTGTTTTAAGATTTTACATTTGATTTCATCTTCAAAATTCCTTATGCCATATAAGACCATTTAGTCACAGATTCTGAGAATTAACACCTAGATATCTTTCATTATACAGCCTACCACAATGTATGTATGGTGGCTGGCAGAACATGAGTAATCATAAAATTAATACTAAAATAGCAATAAAATAAGTTTATTGAACATCTCTCTTGATTATCAATTCTCTATGCAGAGCCTTCAGCAGAAATTGGAAAGCATTCAACTTGTGATTGAGCTCATAATAGGCATAAATAAAGTGCAGCTATTATTATCACTTTGGACGTTATTATTCACTTTTTTAAAGAGAATTAATATGCATAATTCTCAGAGTATAGCCTTTTAAATGCCCAGCCAAATAAATTTCTCACTTTGGAAAGATGACCTTTCTAACTTTCCTCTTATAAAAGTACTGGGCACATCACATAATTGCAGTTTCATACTCCAACTTCAAATCAGAATCAATTATAGCTACAGCATTCCAATTAAATTCATTGGCCAGTTGAGTACAAACTGCCTTCCAGAAAAACCTGAGCAGCCTAGCCCTTAGAATATCTTTCATCATCTCTGTACCACTAATCATCAGGTAATCATTACTTTTTTAAAGTTGTAAAATATACATACAAAATAGTTTGTGAAGTATACATGAATATAAAGAACAATAAAAATATAAATATCACCTACATAATAAAATATTAGTCCCCCATGTGTCTCATTCCTCTCATTTTTCCTGCTTGAGACAAACACTATCTTGAATTTTGCTTTCAATCTTCTTGGATTTTCTGTGGTGTTTTAATAAGCTTTTTATTTCAGAAAAATGTAAGTGTACAGGAAAGGTGTATGAAAGTACAGAGTTCCCATATATCCCATACCAAAATTTCCATATTATTAGCATCTTAGATTAGCATCATCTATTTGACAAAGCTAATGAATCAATCTTATAATTATTATAAACTAAAGCCCAGACTTCATTTGGATTCCCTGATGGTTAGACTAGGGTAGTGGGTTAGAGGAGAAAGACCACAGTGATAAGCATGATCTCAGCACATTGTGTTAAGGGTACATTCTGTCAACATGATGTGTCATTAATGATGTTAAGCTTCATCCCCTGAGGCAGTACTTGTCAAGTTTCCCCATTGTACTTAACTCTCTCTACCCTCTACCCTTTAAGCATTCTACTCTTTGGAATGAAATTACAATGTGCAGCCCACATATAAGGAGTGGGGAATTATGATCTACCTTTTAATAGAATTATTTCTACATTTATTATTTGGCATTCTTCTATAATTTGTATATTCTCCCCATTTACTTATTCAGTCATTTTTTTTTTCTATCACCACAGATTCTAGACAGTCATTCTATACTTCAGATTATACCCCAATACAGTTTATTTTGTTGCTCAAATTGTTTCAGTGTTGATCACTGGGAGCTTTTGTAGCTGGTTCCTTTATTCTTTTGATGTACTCCATCATTTTATTTATGAAGCACTTCCTTATTTTCTAGCACTACCAGATGCTCTAGGCTCATCTTGATTACTTCCCATCAGCCCTAGAATCAGTCATTTCTTCACGGAGCTCTGGTTTTACGAGAGAGTGATATTAGAAACCAAGATCTTGGTGCTGGATATGCTCTTTAGCTTTTAAGTCCTCTCAGAGGACAGAGCTAGGAACTTAGATCTGTACACTAACCCATGCATATATTAACACATATCTATAAATATTTATCTGTGTATATATCTGTGTCTTTATTAAGCTAAACACCAAGTTATATGGATGCCTCCAACTCTAATCCATACCACAAAGTTCATTCTAGCCTTCCCTCTCTCTTATCTGTAACTTCCCACTTCAGTGAGAAACCTGGCTCCCACCACCTGCCATCCATTTACAAGTTCAATCTTTATATATAATGGCTTCAGAATTAAACTTCTTTGGAAACAAGTTTATCAACTAGAGTACAGTATCTATCTACAGTTCCTCTTATCATAAGGCTTAACTCTCCAATAGTTTCCTAAATTACACAGATTAAAAGTAAAACAAAGCTCAACAAACCTTAACCCCCATTTCAATGAGATTGTTTTCCACACGTTTTAATACAGTTATATACTTTCATAGAGAAGATTCTATACATGGAAATTGAAATCAGATTGATTATATTATTTGCACTCAAAGATGGAGAAGCTCTATACAGTCGGCAAAAACAAGACCAGGGGCTGACGGTGGCTCAGATCATGAACTCCTTATTGCCAAATTCGGATGTAAATTGAAGAAACTGGGGAAAACCACTAGACGATTCAAGAATGACTTAAATTCCTTATGATTATACAGTAAGTGAGAAGTGACTAGATCTGACAGATAGAGTGCCTGATGAACTATGGACGGAGGTTCATGACATTGTACAGGAGACAGGCATCAAGACCATCCCCATGGAAAGGAAATGCAAGAAAGCAAAATGGCTGTCTGGGGAGGCCTTAAAAACAGCTGTGAAAAGAAGAGAAGTGAAAAGCAAAGGAGAAAAGGAAAGATACAAGCATCTGAATGCAGAGTTACAAAGAATAGCAAGGAGAGATAAGAAAGACTTCCTCAGTGATCAATGCAAAGAAATAGAGGAAAACAACAGAATGGGAAAGACTAGAAATCTCTTCGAGAAAATGAGAGATACCAAGGGAACATGTCATGCAAAGATGGGCTCCACAAAGGACAGAAATGGTATGGACCTAATAAAAGCAGAAGATATTAAGAAGAGATGACAAGAATACACAGAAGAACTGTACAAAAAAGATCTTCATGACCAAGATAATCACAATGGTGTGATCACTCACCTAGAGCCAGACATCCTGGAATGTGAAGTCAAGTGGGCCTTAGAAAGCATCACTAGGAACAAAGCTAGTGGAGGTGATGGAATTTCAGTGGGAGCTATTTCAAATCCTGAAAGATGATGCTGTGAAGGTGCCGCACTCAATATGCCAGCAAATTTGGAAAACTCAGCAGTGGCCACAGGACTGGACAAGGTCAGTTTTCATTACAATCCCAAAGGAAGGCAATGCGAAAGAATGCTCAAACTACCACACAATTGCACTCATCTCACACACTAGTAAAGTAATGCTCAAAATTCTCCAAGCCAGGCTTCAGCAATACGTAAACCATGAAATTCCAGCTGTTTGAGCTGGTTTTAGAAAAGGCAGAGGGACCAGAGATCAAATTGCCAACATCCGCTGGATCATGGAAAAAGCAACAGAGTTCCAGAAAAACATCTATTTCTGCTTTATTGACTATGCCAAAGCCTTTGACTGTGTGGATCACAAGAAACTGTGGAAAATTCTTCAAGAGGTGGGAATACCAGATCACCTAACCTGCCTTTTGAGAAACCTATATGCAGGTCAGGAAGCAACAGTTAGAACTGGGTATGGAACAACAGACTTTTTCCAACTAGGAAAAGGAGTATGTCAAGGCTGTATATTGTCACCCTGCTTATTTAACTTCTATGCAAAGTACATCATGAGAAATGCTGGACTGGAAGAAGCACAAGCTGGAATCAAGATTGCCAGAAGAAATATCAATGACCTCAGATATGCAGATGACACCACCCTTATGGCAGAAAGTGAAGAGGAAATAAAAAGCCTCTTGATGAAAGTGAAAGAGGACAGTGAAAAAGTTGACTTAAAGCTCAACATTCAGAAAACTAAGGTCATGGCATCTGGTCCCATCACTCCATGGGAAATAGATGGGGAAATAGGGGAAACAGTGTCTGACTTTATTTTTTTAGGCTCCAAAATCACTGCATATGGTGATTGCAGCCATGAAATTAAAAGATGCTTATTCCTTGGTAGGAAAGTTATGAGCAACCTAGATAGCATATTCAAAAGCAGAGACATTACTTTGCCAAGAAAGGTCCATCTTGTCAAGGCTATGGTTTTTCCAGTGGTCATGTATGGATGTGGAAGTTGGACTGTGAAGAAGGCTGAGCACCGAAGAACTGATACTTTTGAACCATGGTGTTGGAGAAGACTCTTGAGAGTCCCTTGGACAGCAAGGAGATCCAACCAGTTCATTCTGAAGGAGATCAGTCCTGGGTGTTCTTTGGAAGGAGTGATTCTGAAGCTGAAACTCCAGTACTTTGGCCACCTCATGCAAAGAGCTGACTCATTGGAAAAGACTCTGATGCTGGGAGGGATTGGAGGCAGGAGGAGAAGGGGACGACAGAGGATGAGATGCCTGGATGGCATCACCAACCCAATGGACATGAGTTTGGGTGAACTCCGGGAGTAGGTGATGGACAGGGAGGCGTGGCATGCTGCAATTCATGGGGTCGCAGAGTTGGACACAACTGAGTGACTGAACTGAACTGAATTGATTTTTCATGGTTTAGTTATACTCTTTAATTAATGCAATTATAGTATTTTACTAGCTGCTCAGAAGCTGGCCAGGCTCCTCTGTCCATGAAACTGTCCAAGCAAGAATACTGGAGTAGGTAGCCATTCCCTTCTCCAGGTGATCTTCCCAACTCAGGGATCAAACTTGAGTCTCCTGCATTGCAGGCAGATCCTTTACCATCTGAGCTACCAGGGAAGCCCTAAGTGTAAAGTTAATTTTATTTTTAACATCTTTCTTAAAAACAAAACGGCCTTATATTGTGTTCTACCCAACCACCCTACTAATAACTTCAATGCTTTGATTTCATTATTGCTTGATATAGTTAGTATATATTTCAATTAACATATTGTTTCTAGTTTCCTTGATTTCTAGCTTTGTTTTTTCCTTTGGTAGTGTCTTAAGCCTTCCTTCTCAGATAATTTTCATTATCCCTAAAGCATAGACATTATGTGCTACTTTAGGAAGTGATAGTTTTAAGATATATTCATAAGCAGTTTTTGTCTATACAAAGATCTTAATATCACTTTCATTGGTGAAAAACTTGCTTTGCAAACTACCGCAAATTGCGCTCATCTCATAGGCTAGTAAAGTAATGCTCAAAATTCTCCAAGCCAGGCTTCAGCAATATGTGAACCGTGAACTTCCTGATGTTCAAGCTGGTTTTAGAAAAGGCAGAGGAACCAGAGATCAAATTGCCAACATCCACTGGATCATGGAAAAAGCAAGAGAGTTCCAGAAAAACATCTATTTCTGCTTTATTGACTATGCCAAAGCCTTTGACTGTGTGGATCACAAGAAACTGTGGAAAATTCTGAAAGAGATGGGAATACCAGACCACCTAACCTGCCTCTTGAGAAATCTGTATGCAGGCCAGGAAGTAACAGTTAGAACTGGACATGGAACAACAGACTGGTTCCAAATAAGAAAAGGAGTGTGTCAAGGCTGTATATTGTCACCCTGCTTATTTAACTTCTATGCAGAGTACATCATGAGAAACGCTGGACTGGAAGAAACACAAGCTGGAATCAAGATTGCTGGGAGAAATATCAATAACCTCAGATATGCAGATGACACTACCCTTATGGCAGAAAGTGAAGAGGAACTAAAAAGCCTCTTGATGAGAGTGAAAGAGAAGAGTGAAAAAGTTGGCTTAAAGCTCAACATTCAGAAAACGAAGATCATGGCATCTGGTCCCATCACTTCATGGGAAATAGATGGGGAAACAGTGGAAACAATGTCAGATTTTATTTGGGGGGGGTGCTCCAAAATCACTGCAGATGGTGACTGCAGCCATGAAATTAAAAGACGCTTACTCCTTGGTAGGAAAGTTATGACCAACCTAGATAGCATATTTAAAAGCAGAGACATAACTTTGCCAACTAAGGTCCGTCTAGTCAAGGCTATGGTTTTTCCAGTGGTCATGTATAGATGTGGAAGTTGGACTGTGAAGAAGGTGAGTGCCGAAGAATTGATGCTCTTGAACTGCGGTGTTGGAGAAGACTCTTGAGAGTCCCTTGGACTGCAAGGAGATCCAACCAGTCCATCCTAAAGGAGATCAGTCCTGGATGTTCATTGGAAGGACTGATGTTGAGGCTGAAACTCCAATACTTTGGTCACCTCATACGAAGAGCTGACTCATTGGAAAAGACTCTGATTCTGGGAGGGATTGAGAGCAGGAGGAGAAGGGAATGACAGAGGATGAGATGGCTGGATGGCATCACTGACTGGATGGACATGAGCTTGGTTAAACTCCAGGAGTTGGTGATGGACAGGGAGGCCTGGCATGCTGCGATTCATGGGGTTGCAAAGAGTCGGACACGACTGAGTGACTGAACTGAACTGAACTGAAGTTTCACTGCCATTTATTTTATTGTAGACTTAAAATAAATTATTCTCATTGGGATCCACTGGGCTTCTCATAAAGGCAAAATATCCTCATTCATTAATTCTGGAAATTCTGAGTTATTAATTATTTCAGTATTCACTTTTTTCTTTAGTCTCCCTCTAAAATAGTATCTATTTCTCCTGTAAGTCTCTTAAACTTCATATCTTCTGTCTCTTTGTCTCTTTGTCCCTGGCAAGACACACTAGTAGGGGTACATCGAAGAGAATAGTTTTTTTATTATTATTATATAGGTAATGTCACTTCTAGGCCTAAACTTGTTTAGATTTACAATTTTCATCAGAAATTTTTAGAAAAACATTTTTATACTTCTCTGATTGTTTTCCTTTTCAGAGTAATTTTTAACTAGTTTATCTGCAGAGGAGGTTGCCCCTTGTGGAGTTTCTATGGGGTTTTAATGGTGGTTTCAGATTTGTCCTATTTGTTGCATTCCAACTTTTGCTTCATACGCCTCAAGAACTTCGGTCATTACATTCAGAATCTAGGTCAAAAGTTCTGAAATATACTTCCAGGATAAATGTCAATTCTAGTGATTGCTTACCATATGAATTACTTTTTATTATAGTTTTGGTCCTCTGTAGAATATAGTTGCTTTCTCACCATCTAAGCCAAGAATTTTAAAGGGTATTTAAAATATGTCATCTATCACTTGGGGGTATGCTTATCTGAAGTGGATTAATTTTGAAATGATTAACTCATTATTATATGAAACTCTTTATTATAATAAATATTAAATAATAATATTTTAAATAATTTTAAAATGAGATGTATATATTTGCTAAATACAACTTGTGTCTATTTCTAGCTTTTAAAAAACAGTATATAAACTATGCAATCATTAAAATACATCCAAAATATCAAAAGCCATACAGTAGAATATAAATTAACATACTAGGAATTGACACAAAGAATACCTAACAAAATAGAGTGTTCAATGTGAAAGAACCCAACTTAAAAGTGTGGCCACCAAAGAATAATAGACATAAAGAAACAGGACAAGAAAAAATACTCAGACACATCTGCTTCTTGGCCTTTAGCCTGAAAAGCCATGTGTCACATGGATCTTTATGTGATAAGATACTTTCAACAACCTGACAGATGATAGCTTCCAACAGCCTTATAAAATGGCAGGAAAAGTAATTACATGGCTATTTCTAATTTTTATTCTCTGTGTCCATCATAATTTTCAAAATCAGCATGCATTACAGGCTTTGTTATAGGGAGTTAAAGTGGGAAAGGGATAGAACAATCTCATGCTTTGCTTTAAAATAGCAAAACAGCATAGAGCAGCGGATAAATGTACTATTAGCATGTCCCTGAAATAAGTAGCATCTATATCTATTTATCTATTTAACTACTATCTGTCTACCAACCCACCTGTTCTACAAACAGACCTTTTAGAGATATTAAAAAACAATTTCAGATTGAATATTATTTCTCAATTGTAGACCTAAATGACTTATATGTAAAACTCTTTAGCAATCTGATGTCATGAATGTCACAGTTTTAACTGGAAAAGCATGGGGAAAACATCGCATAACATTTTTTTGTAACTTTATGTGTAAAGGGTTTTTTTTTTTTTTTTTTTTTTTTTTGGTCCCTTCTACTTTCACTTTCTAATTTAAGGCTTTAATAAATCAGACACTTGGTCTTATGAGTCTCTTTAAAAACCTCCATAGGGTTTTTGTACTTTTAGTTCTCACAAAGAAAATTTCAGCTAAAGAACTATGGTAAATTGCCAATTTTTTGAGCTTTCTTGATAGCTCAGTTGGTAAAGAATCCATTTGTAATGCAGGAGTTCAGTTCAGTTCAGTTGCTCAGTTGTGTCTGACTCTTTGTGACCCCATGAACTGCAGCATGCCAGGCCTCCCTGTCCATCACCAACTCCTGGAATTCACTCAAACTCACGTCCATCGAGTCAGTGATGCCATCCAGCCATCTCATCCTCTGTTGTCCCCTTCTCCTCCTGCCCCCAATCCCTCCCAGCATCAGAGTCTTTTCCAATGAGTCAACTCTTCACATGAGGTGGCCAAAGTACTGGAGTTTCAGCTTTAGCATCATTCCTTCCAAAGAAATCCCAGGGCTGATCTCCTTCAGAATGGACTGGTTGGATCTCCTTGCAGTCCAAGGGACTCTCAAGAGTCTTCTCCAACACCATAGTTCAAAAGCATCAATTCTTTGGCCCTCAGCCTTCTTCACAGTCCAACTCTCACATCCATATATGACCACAGGAAAAACCATAGCCTTGACTAGACAGACTTTAGTCAGCAAAGTAATGTCTCTGCTTTTGAATATGCTATCTAGCTTGGTCACAACTTTTCTTCCAAGGAGTAAGCGTCTTTTAACTTCATGGCTGCAGTCACCATCTGCAGTGATTTTGGAGCCCCCCAAAATAAAGTCTGACACTGTTTCCACTGTTTCCCCATTATTTCCCATGAAGTGATGGGACCGGATGCCATGATCTTCGTTTTCTGAATGTTGAGTGAGAAGACCTGCTGGAGAAGGGATAGGCTACCCACTCCAGTATTCTTGGGCTTCCCTTGTGGCTCAGCTGGTAAAGAATCTGCCCACAATGTGGGAAACCTCAGTTGGAACTCTGGGTTGGGAAGATCCTCTAGAGAAGGGACGGCTATTCACTTCAGTATTCTAGCCTGGAGAATTCCTTGGCCTGTATAGTCCATGGGATTGCAAAGAGTTGGACACGACTGAGCGATTTTCACTTCACTTCACCAATTTTGTACTAAGTAATTGAAATATATAACACATTCCCATATTATTATAAGTTAATGTCTATTACTTGATTAAGAATCCCTGCAAAATACGAAAGTTTATTTCCTCAACTAATTAGACTTATTGTTAATACAATGTAAAAAATGAAAGGCAGTTATGTGGTTAACATTTTACCTTCAAATTTTATTAATTACAAAATACATAATTTAATCAATTATAAAGATAATGAAAACACTATTTACTATCATACAAACCAACAATTTTAACATTTTAATTTAAAATTAAGAAAATAATGCTGAAAAATTGAGATTAAAGTAATTATTTGTAAACAGTACTTCTGCACCCATGGGAAAGTGTTATTGTGAATTTTCTAAAATTACTCCTAATTAAAATAACCTATTGTCTCTGTAAAGTTTTTTTTAAGTTTATAGTAATAATTTCCAATGAATAATTTTCATTGTATTTTAAGTAGCATTCTCCTCCTCTCTTCAATTAAAGACATGGTCAAGGATCAATAGCCAATCTCTCTATGATACTACAATTCAAAAGAGAAATAGTGCAGTGTGGCCAATACAATAAAATTGTTTTCATTACAAAATGTTCAAATATCATCAGCAACAGAAAAATATGTCAGTTTTCCATATGGCATATATGACTGGCAATCAATTTTTAAATAATGTTTCTATCTAAAATGAAATGTTTCAGCTGATAGTTGCTTCTAGTTTCTAGCACTGACCATCCTTCAGAGCTAAATTACAGATACAGTGTATATGAATATAGAAAACAAAGAATAAAATTATTATTAAAGTATGATTTACTGGGAAGAATATAGTGAGATGTAATGGGAAGAGGGTGTAAGTGAGGTGAATACGGATCCATGCTTTTCTTTTTGCAAAGGCACACACAGAGCTTACTTAAATACATTTTAAACATAAACTTGATGTGATAACATTATGATCAATATTCATAGCTAAGATTTGTGGAACACTCAAATTTCTTAAGGAGTGACATAATAATAGTGCTATCTACTAATGGTAAGAACATCAGGGGATTCCAAGGAATGAATAATATTGCAAGAAACCCAGAAGTGGGACCTGGAGCTGGTACAGACTATACTCTTCTATGGACAAGAAGATATTAGGATAAAACAGACTTAAAATCTGGTACATGTGATTTTTTTTTTTTTTTTAGTTTCAGTGTCTAAGTAGGTAATGAAATGGCAATTGTAAGGTGAGTTCAAATATTTTGTCTGGTATCATTTATATATTGTGAGAATAATCATTTATAAAACAAACAAATGATTTTGAGATAAACACATAGGTTTAAAGGCTGATTAACCATAGGGTACTATTAATAGTTTGACCACTTAATTATATGATATGTGGCTCACATTATACTTGAGAATACTTCCCACTTTGTGACACATAATTAAAGTAGTTCATTCTCCAGTGAGCTCAGAAAAGCAGGAGCTCCCAATGCTACCTGACTTGGAGAAGCAGTAACAAAAGGAGGTAGAGACACTGCCGCTGCTGCTAAGTCACATCAGTTGTGTCCGAGTCTGTGCGACCCCACAGGCGGCAGTCCACCAGGCTCGCCCATCCCCGGGATTCTCCAGGCAAGAACACTGGAGTGGGTTGACATTTCCTTCTCCAATGCATGAAAGTGAAAAGTGAAAGTGAAGTCACTCAGTCATGCCCAACTCTTAGCGACCCTGTGGACTGCAGCCTACCAGGCTCCTTCGTCCATGGGATTTTTCAGGCAAGAGTACTGGAGTGGGGTGCCATTGCCTTCTCCAGTAGAGACACTAGATATAGGTTTATAATTTACCTCAGTTCTGCAATACAGAGGGAATCACAGGTTCCTTGTGGGAACAGGCGCCAGGAATTTTATTAAATCATGGTTTACTGTTTGTCTCAAGTTATAATGTTAGTATAATAGTGATAGTGGAAGACGATTCTATGAAGTTCAATGTCAAGCTAAAAGGAAGATTTCACTCAGCAGTGTCTGACTCTTTGCAACCCCGTGGACTGTAGCCTAGCAGGCTTCTCAGTCCATGGGATTTTCCAAGCAAGAATATTGGAGTGGGTTGCCATTTCCTTCTCCAAAAGGAAGATTAAAATATATATTTCAAGGCTTAATACAAATGGCAGAGGAAGGGTTGTGTAGAAAGAGACAACTAAGTAAATAAAACCCAATACAGTAAGTGCTATAAAGTAGCAGTTAATATGCTCTGGATCTTAAGGAAAGCTAAAGTTGGGAGGTGCCGTTTGTAGGTAATAAGTGACAGCAAGAACAGACAGAAATGGCAGAAGTAGCAGCCCAGAGATGTAACAGTGAATAAATAAGACATTCTAGAATCAACTGACACTTTTCTGTGGCTACAGATTAAGTTGTGTGCAGGGGAAAAGAAAAGGTAAATTAAGATGTAAACAAAGTGGAATCTATGCATATGAGATTTTCAAGTCCATATTAAGAAATTTGGACTCCATATTTACAGGTAAATGATGGATATTTATAAGCAAAGAAGAAAAACAGAGTCATATATTATAACATATTATAGTCATATATTACAGTCTGTGCCTGCATGGGTCAGAGATCATGTGGGGAGTGATTTAGCAGCAAAATGGGGAGTGGGAAGTTAGAAGACTGAGAAGCAGAAGGTGGAGAGGAATTACCTACATACGGGAGAGGGAAGAGTACTCTCACTTATTGAGCAATACTTCTGTGTAAGAGCTGTGCTAGGCTTCAAGTGAATATATGTTTTCTTGACTTGTGCTGCAAACCTATGTAAGCAGATATAATATCCATCTTACAGATCAGTTTAAATTTTATGGAAGTAGAATGCAGAGCCGTACCCAAGCCATACCCATACTCAACTACTGACAGTTAACACAATTAATTTAAGTGACTTATTCTACTAAAATTGACTTTTGTTGGGCAAACTGTCTTTCACTGAGTTTAAAAGTTATGGTTTGCAGGATAGAATTTAGGAAACATAAAGAGAAAGCTAAACATTGATAGGTGAGGAAAGCATAGCACGGTAAGAGGAAGAATACAAATTAAAGTGGGGAAAGAAGAGCAATTGACACTAACAGCAATGTCAATGGAAAGACTATGGTGGCCTCAAACTGTAAAAACCAGACTATTTAATAAAGGCCCAAGCAAATGTGCATCTTGTGTGAGAAGGTTAGGGGCAGTTCATATAAAGGAGTCATGTTCCTTTTCTGAATTTACTTGAAGCAGAAACTAAGAGTCTTGGAGAGACAAGGAGTTAAGTTCTAGCCAGAGGAGATTGGGAGGAATTTATGATTCTTAAGAACTCTCTGAGATATTAGAAGCAGTGGGGGATCCCCATTGGGTATAATTCAAACCAAAATGCATTCAACTATCAATAGCAAAGTCGCTCAGTCGTGTCCAACTCTTTGTGACCCCATGGACAGTAGCCAACCAGGCTCCTCCGTCCATGGGATTGTCCAGGCAAGAATACTGGGGTGGGTTGCCATTTCCTTCTCCAGGGGATCTTCCCAACCCAGGGATAGAACCCTGGTCTCCTGCATTGTAGGCAGATGCTTTACCATCTGAGCCACCAGGGAGAGGGCAATTATCATTAATAACTGGCTTTTCATAGGGAAGATGATAGCAAATACCTGGGTTAATTTACCAAGTAGCCCAGAGAACCAAGTATCTGTAAGAAAGTAGGGCCTCTAATACCCACACCTACTTACATTTACAAATCTCCTTTCCCTCTTAACAGAGAAACACCAAGAGAAATACCATCCCTGACCCCTTCTACCTTCACCAAAAAATCCCCCAGATTTTAGCTATCATTTTGGAATAAATGCATGTTATAATTTCTTTATTTGTATTAACAGCTTATAATAGATTTTCTATTGTTCTGGATTAACTCATCCGCTAAATTTTTTAAATACTTTATGGTAAAATTTAAGATATGCCTGTATTTGTTGCTAATGGACAATTAACAAGTACCTCAGTTTCCTAAAAAAAAATACAGCTACAAGACCATTGCATTTAGACTCCCATTGAACAACTTTTCTTTATAATAAATTTTCAGAGCAAAAGGTTAACTTGTAAATTCAATAAGAACATTTTACTTTCTTAGTGACCTGAGTGCTAATATAATGAATAAAGCATCATTTTATTGCATACAACATATGGGGATTAATTTCCAATTTCATTACAATGTTTCATCAGGTGTAAACAGGCCTTTATGTCTTACAGATTTAACTGTGAAAAAATAATTTAGATATTCTGGTAAGTAATCTAAAGGAAGGTTATGAAAATTTCAAATCTAATTTCTGAAAGAGGCACACAAGAGATATAATTTCTAATAGACATTCTTTTCAATGGATTGCCTATATCTAGTATGCTATAAAATTGTCCATAGTCGCTTCTCGCACTTCTGCATTTTTAATATTGTCTGACTTAGGAAAGATAGACTATTCAAAGGAGAAAATCAAAATCTCTAATAGGAAATGGTATAAAGTTGTACTAAATTATCTTATGTGCGCCTCTGTCTTTTTAACCAGACTTTAGCAATGTTGTATTGTTCAGCCAAAATCAGATCAATACCTAACTGAAACAGCAACAGCCACAGAGAAAAACCTGTATTGTTTTAAGAGAAAAGATGAATTAGCATAGTGAACACAAGCTAGTGATCTCATTTAGAGATTTGGATTCTAAACTATGAACAGTGCAATATCCTGCGGAAGAAAAAAAAAAAGACAATTTTTATCCAAAACAGAATATTCTCACCCTGAGAAAGATGGCAGGTAATGTAGTGTGATCTCCAACTATTTGCACTTTGACAGTAGCATCCTGAATATATAAACTTTGGATTTCACTCAAAAATTAGAATAATCAAATATGGGTGACTAAAAATCAAACATTGCATTTGAAGAAGAGATACAATTATATATGCATTAAAGTGCTTTCTTTTTTCCATTGGTTGATGAGAGGATTTAGTTTGGTAATGTATTCAGGACCACTTGGAGCTCAAAGTGGAAAAGCATTAAGAGAAAATTATTATTAGTATCCTTCTCGGAAGGAAATGTGTGCACCGTGATTCAATGGATAAAACTAATATACATAATTGTAGACCGCCGGTTCGGCAACTTCCACTCAATAGCAGAAGCGTTATGATGAAAATTCATTTCACGAAATAAGAAGTATCTATAGAAAACTGTTAATTATAAAAGATTTTCTCACAAGCTTTAATATTTTGTAGACAAAAGAATAAGAAAGAATGTTAATTTGCAATGCAATTTACTAGGTGAATGATATTGGGCAAAGTAGGTTATCACATCTAAGCCCTATTTCTTCATCTTTCATATGGAATGAAACATAAATGGCTATTACAAATATTAAAATTCTATAACATGCCGAGCTCTTTGTTTTGAATGTATAATAATTCCTCAACACTCAGATAGGAAATCACTAGAGGGAAATCAAGGCCTAAGGCCATAAAGATGTATATAGTATTGTAGGTTTTTTTTTTAATTTAAAGAGGAAAAAAACTTAAGGTTATTTTTTAAAGTGCAAGAAAAACTCAGTCAGGTATGTTAATAAATAAGGTGCATGTACTTCACATTTGAAAGTTCCGTATATTTAGGAAACTGAATAATGTTTCATATTTAAAATATATGATATAAATAAAGCATATTTATATGAAACCCAATAATTATATTTCTGTAATATGTTAATATTCATCAGGATGTTGTATTTTGCTTTATTTTTCAAAAGAGGTAAAGGATATGGAGAATATTCAGAAAAAAAAAAAAGAAATGATTTTGAATATAAAATAGTACCTTAAGGGAATGGTTGAAATAGCTGGTATTATTTAGTTTGAGATAAAGTGGCTAACAAAGGGGAAGATTAGACATCTGTCTTCATTAGGATATGAATTGAACTAGATGACTTACTGAAGTCCATTTTCCTTTTTTGGTAATATACAATGCTACTTTCTTCTAAGGTAAATATATACTGATGTAGATACAGATATAGTTCAATAGGTGAAGAGACAATAAACATTAAGAACACTGAATATTCCTTACATACGCACATAGACACATTCAGTATTTCTCAAAGCTGAGACTCAGAATCATACATATCAAATCACCCAGTAATTGTTTAAAATGCAGATTCCTGAGTACTTCCCAGGGCCTACTGAATCAAAATCTTTGGTGATGGGATTTGAGAATCTACAGATGTAATAAGCACACAAGATGATATGTAAGTTCACTGGAATTGGAGAACCACTGATTTAGAAGAAAATGCTTAGTTCTGTACATTTTTCAGTTGACTGTCAAGGTCACCATGGCGGTCACCTCCTTGTAAGCTAGCCTGGAAAGGGAAAAGAGTTTTAACCATGTGTGTTGAAGATTTATGAGCTAAGACTGATAACTGCCTTGCATTCACATTCCATTGGCTACAATCCAGTTAAACAACCACACCTTACATAATGGTGTCCTGGAAATCTAATCCATTTGTATGCACACGAAAAGGAAACAGGAATTCTCTGACTAAATCTAACTCCACAGAGGCAGTGGAAAAAGATTCCTTTTCGTTGTTTCTCAAAATGGGGTAGATGCAATCTCTGGAGTTTCCTAGACACCACCCTGACTGGATTAGAATCTTGGCATTGTGGCCTAGAAATAATCATTTTAAACAACTTTCTCATGATATTCTTAGACATAGTAAAATTTGAGAATGATTCCTAGATATTTTTTCTCCCTTTTTCTCTATCATGTTTTCCTTAAAGAGTAATTTAAAAAAATTTTTTCACCTGATTTTCTAGAAGAAGCAGCCATTTAAAAAATATTTTGAGGACATATTTTAATGAAGAATTGTATCAGTATTAATTTTTGAATCGAAGACCATCTGCCTATAGACAATCTTATGCCAAGTGAAGAAAGAAATGTTCATGAGCTGATACTAATCACTGAAGCTTTTCTTATTTCCTCTAACAGAGTCTTGCTCCATATTAAAGGAAGAAAGGATTAAGAGCTATGGTTTTTATTGAAACAAACAAAAATTTAACTTCTGCATCAGCTTTTTTTTTTTTTCTATTGAAGAATTTTTTTAAGAAGAAATGTTAATGTTCTCCTTTCAGGGATTATTTTTTTAAATCATTTTAAGTTGAAGTACTCCATAGTTTTTTGTTTACTAGGCTATTTGAGATACATTTGGTAAGCAGCTACTAGTCACTCATGATCCCTGAAACCAAGATGCCCAGAGTAATGTAGTAATTTCAATTACCTCTTATCAAGACTAATATCTTCAAAAATGACCAGAATAAATATATAGTGGGAAATTGCAAGTCTGTGATGATAATTTTAGAAAAGGAAATGCACAAGTCTACTGATTTCTTTTTTTTTTAAAAATTTTTCTCCTGCTGTGAAATGCCCTATAATTGCATTTTCCAAACAAAAAGATGAGTTAAAAAGGAAAGTACTTATAAACTAAACCATTTTAATATGTTCTGTCAATAACCAATAAATATTCTGATACATGTTCAGATGTTTTAGACTTTCTTTATGAAAGTTGGAAGATTGGCTAAACCTAAATTCTAACGAATACTGACGGAGAAGCTGCCTTATGCCAGGTATCTAGCGGAGAAAATATATGAAACTGCGGTTCCCACAGGCCCAAACAGTCAATATATTCTCATGATGCATTTGTAATTACAGAATGAAATCTTCAGTTAGACATAGGTTTTTCACTGTTCAAAAAATATTATTTGTATGACAAAAGGCTGTTGTATGAAAAATAGCTTATTCTAATTTCTCTTTATATGTCATTTATTCCTTTCTACAAGCAGCCTCTACTCCATTCTCTATGTTGTTATAATTTAAAATATCTCTTTCATCAAGAGGCTCTTGATTATAAAGATATTCTTTTCTGCTAAAAGCACCATTTGAAAAATGGAAAGATCCGTATACTCATTTTACAACAAGAAAATATTTATGAGATACCCTTAGTTCCATGGTGAAATAATGGTCATACAAGTCTTTAATGAAATATTGTCAGTCTGTTTCTACTAATCTCCTTAACTAAATGTTTTGATGCTAAAGGAAATTTCAATTAAAATAATCCTCACTGACCATTAAATTAATGGTGGAAGTAGTAGAACACAAGTATTAATACATGTAAGGATCACAAAAGAAGCAAAATTTCTATTCATCATAAAAAAATAAATAACTTTCCATCCAAGATTCCTTATCACATTTAACCAAAATATAATTATGACACTCTTTCTTCAGTTCAGTTCAGTCTCTCAGTCATGTCTGATTCTGTGACCCCATGAACCACAGCACACCAGGCCTCCCTGAACATCACCAACTCCCAGAGTCTACCCAAACTCATGTCCATTGAGTCGGTGATGCCATCCAGCCATCTCATCCTCTGTCACCTGCTTCTCCTCCTGCCCTCAATCTTTCCCAGCATCAGGGTCCTTTCCAATGAGTCAGCTCTTCACATCAGGTGGCCAGAGTATTGGAGTTTCAGCTTCAACATCAGTCTTTCCAATGAACATCCAGGACTGATCCCATTTAGGATGGACTGGTTGGATCTCCTTGCAGTCCAAGGGACTCTCAAGACTTTTCTCCAAAACCACAGTTCAAAAGCATCAATTCTTTGGCGATCAGCTTTCTTTATAGTCCAACTCTCGCATCCATACATGACAACTGGGAAAACTATAGCCTTGATGGGCCTTTGTTGACAAAGTAATGCCTCTGCTTTTTAATATGCTGTCTAGATTGGTCAAAACTTTCCTTCCAAGGAATATGCGTCTTTTAATTTCATGGCTGCAATCATCATCTGCAGTGATTTGGGAGCCCAAAAATATAAATTATCTCACTGTTTCCACTGTGTCCCCATTTATTTCCCATGAAATGATGGGACCGGAGCCCATGATCTTAGTTTTCTGAATGTTAAGCTTTAAGCCAATTTTTTCACTCTCTTTAGTTATTTTCATCAAGAGGCTCTTTAGTTCTTCTTCACTTTCTGCCATAAGAGTGGTGTCATCTGCATATCTGAGGTGATTGATATTTCTCCCAGCAATCTTGATTCCAGCTTGTGCTTCTTCCAGCCCAGCATTTCTCATGATGTTATCTGCATAGAAGTTAAATAAGCAGGGTGATATACAGCCTTGACGTACTCCTTTTCCTATTTGGAACCCATCTTGTTGTTCCATGCCCAGTTCTAACTGTTGCTTCCTGACCTGCATACTAGTTTTTTAAGAGCCAGGTCTGGTAGTCTGGTATTCCCACCTCTTGAAGAATTTTCCACAGTTTATTGTGATCCACACAGTCAAAGGCTTTGGCACAGTCAATGAAGCAAAAACAGATGTTTTTCTGGAACTCTTGCTTTTCAATGATCCAACAGATGTTGGTAATTTGATCTCTGGTTCCTCTGCCTTTTCTAAAACCAGCTTGAACATCTGGAAGCTCACGGTTCATGTACTACTGAAGCCTGGCTTGGAGAATTTTGAGCATTACTTTACTAGCATGTGAGATGAGTGCAATTGTGTAGTAGTTTGAACATTCTTTGGCATTCCCTTTCTTTGGAATTGGAATGAACACTGACCTTTTCCAGTCCTGTGCCCACTGCTGAATTTTCCAAATTTGCTGGCATATTCAGTGCAACACTTTCACAGCATCATCTTTTAGGATTTGAAGTAGCTCAACTGGAATTCCATCACCTCCGCTATCTTTGTCCATAGTGATGCTTTCTGAGACCCACTTGACTTCACATTCCAGGATGTCTGGCTCTAAGTGAGTGTCACACCATCATGATTATCTGGATCATGAAGATCTTTTTTGTACAGTTCTTCTATGCATTCTTGCCATCTCTTCTTGATATCTTCTGCTTCTGTTAGGTCCATAACATTTCTGTCCTTTATTGGATAAAATGTTCTGCATAAATGTTCCCTTGGTATCTCTCATTTTTTTGAAGAGATCTCTAGTCTTTCCCATTCTGTTGTTTTCCTCTAATTCTTTGCATTGATTACTGAGGAAGGCTTTCTTATCTCTCCTTGCTATCTTTGGAACTCTGCATTCAGATGCTTATATCTTTCCTTTTCTCCTTTGTTTTCACTTCTCTTCTTTTCACAGCTATTTGTAAGGCCTCCTCAGACAGCCATTTTGCTTTTTTGCATTTCTTTTCCATGGGGATGGTCTTGATCCCTGTCTCCTGTACAATGTCACGAACCTCCATCCAGAGTTCATCAGGCACTCTATCAGATCTAGTCCTTAAATCAATTTGTCACTTCTACTGTATAATCATATCGGATGGTCTAGTGGTTTTCCCTACTTTCTTCAATTTAAGTCTGAAATTGGCAATAAGGAGTTCATGATCTGAGCCACAGACACTCTTTAATTTGCCCCATATATATATATCCCTCATAGCTCAGCTGGTAAAGAATCCACCTGCAGGAGACCCTGGTTTGATTCTTGGGGTGGGAAGATCCTCTGGAGAATGGATAAGCAACCCACTACAGTCTTCTTGGCCTTCCCTGTGGTTCAGCTGGTAAAGAATCCGCCTGCAATGTGGGAAACCTGGGCTCCATCCCTGGGTTGGGAATATCCCCTGCAGAAAGGAAAGGCTACCCACTGCAATATTCTGGCCTGGAGAATTCCAAGGACATGGGGTTGCAAACAGTCAGACACATGGTTGCTTAGTCGCATCCAACTCTTTGAGACCCTATGGACTGTAACCCACTAGGCTCCTGTATCCATGGGATTTTCCAGGCAAGAGTATTGGAGTGAGTTGCCATTTCCTTCTTAGGGGATCTTCCCAACCCAGGGATCGAACTCAGGTCTCTCACATTGCGGGCAGACTCTTTACTGTGTGAGCCACTAGGGAATCCCATTATATACATATAAAAGCTGCTTCTACCTAGGGTCTGCTCTCAGGTTGTTCTACCACACTTGGTCTAATAGGGTGCATAATATTTTAACTTTGAAAAGGCAAAAACAAAACATTAAATTCATAAGAAATACAATTAAAAACAAAGCAAACTTTTTTAAAATTCTGAAATACTGTTACCAAATGATGTTTTTCTTATTTACAAGTGTTTTTCTATATCAACAAAAAAAATGACTACCCAAAGGATGATAATTAAATATGGCCTTTTAGGAAAAATATACAAACTAGACAACCAATATAGAAATAAATGCTTAGCCTCACTCAAAATGACTTTCAAACAAAACAAACTTGTTATCTAATGTATTTTCAAAGACTAAAATATCTCTAATATTTAGGTCTGTCTAGCATGTGCAAATGTGATGTAATCTTAAACTGTCAGATGGAGTAAAACTTTGTACAATAATCTTGAGAGACAGTTAACATCTATCAAAAGTTTAAATCTATCTTCAAATATATAATTTCACTCTACAACATACTTTTGCATTTAAGGAAAAGAATCTCACTAATTTCTAGTCTTCCTTTTCCTTTTTTTTTTTTGCTTGTTTTTCTTTTTCTTTCCTTATTGTTCTGGATATGTTTTCAAGTAGCTTTCTCAAAATGGGCATGTGCAAGAGGTTTTTAGTTATCTAAAGGCGTCTTTCTTCATTCTTCCAAGGGAACAAAAAACTGTGTCACTCAGTACACTTAAGGTTGAGGTTATGTTCTTAAGTAGAACCAGAAACTGAAAAAGAGGAAAGACAGAGCCTTCCTAACAGTATTGCCTCAAACTAAGCAAATATTAAATCTTCTATTAGAAAATTCCTGTATTTTATTGCGCTACAAATAGTGTCTCCATTCACGAGAGTTGCCTGTATTCATTGTCTCCAGTTTCTAACAATTTCCTCAACTCACTGTAATTTGTCTTCAACTCTGCTTTGCTTCCTCAAAACAACTTTAAGAAAACTAATGATCTCCCTTGTATTAAATCCAATGACCATTATTATGAAATGCTTTAAACTCTCAGCATAATCAGTAGACGTAAAATTCAGTCTCTCATTGGAATTTTTTCGTGCCTTTTCTAGAGAAACATCATATTTGTTGGTATTCTGAATTGGCCTGTTTGGGAGCTAACTCCACAAGACTTAGTCATAGAATTCTTATTCATTATATACACCTATGCATTAGTCAGTAGAGTTTAACCCTGGCTGTGTTTTAGGCTTAACTCAGAAGACATGAATAGTGGTATTTCCACAGTATTATGCCCAGAAAATTTTGTATATATAGTTGTTCAGTTGTTAAATCATGTCCAACTCTGCAACACCATGGACTGCAGCATGCCAGGCTTCCCAGTCCTTTCCTATCTTCTGGAGTTTGCTGAAACTCATGTCCATTGAATCAGTAATATCATCCAACCATCTCATCCTCTGCCCCCTTCTCCTTCTGCTCTATATATGTGTGTGTGTGTGTGTGTGTGTGTGTGTGTATGTGTGTGTGTAGGATTCCCTGGAGGTTTAATGGTAAAGAACCTGCTTGCCAATGCAGGAGACACAGGAGACTCAGGTTCAATCGCTAGGTAAGGAAGATTCCGCTGGAGAAGGAAATGGCAACCCACTCCATTATTATTGCCTGGGAAATCCCATGGACAGGGGAGCCTGGCAGGCTTACAGTCCATAGGGTGCAAAGAGGTGGACCTGACTTAGTGACTAAATAACAGTGACAATACATATGAGAGGGTAACAGGCAGGAAGGCGAGGGGTCTCCAAATGGACGAAACAGGCTGCAAGTGTCAGACATTTTCTCTCTCTCTCTCTTAAGCAGCAGGAGAAAACAAACTACAAGTGTCAGAATTTTTTTCCCCTTCTCTATACAAATTTAAAAGGAGGTTTCTTTTCAAATTCTGTGTTGCCATGATGACACCTGGTTCCACCTGAACTTAAAACTTCTCTCAAATCTTGAGCTAACCAATGCTTTTTTCTTATGGAAATATTTTTCAATATTTCCAAAGTTTTTCTTAAGCTATGTTAATGAACTATGTATTTACCCTAGACTCTGTCTTCACTTCAGTTCCCCTAAGACTCAGAACCAACTTGACAAGCCAGTATGTTTTACTCATGCAAATGTTCTCTTAAGCTACGTTAATGAGACTGTCTTTGCTTGGCAATCAGCCTTTCTTCAAGATTCATGTCAATTGTTTTCTGTTCTGGGACAACTCACCTTGTGCCAATATTATCTCAAAATGCATGTTGTGAGTGAGGGGCCTGGTGCCAGTCTCTGAGTTTTGAGACATTTCCTTTCTCTAACTAGCAGCCTGCTGGCATGCTGCAGTCCATGGGATCGCAGCGTTGGACACAACTGAGCGACTGAACTGAACTGAGTAGCTATATAACATCCAGCTAAAGACTAGCAGTGGGGCACTCTTTCTGCCCCCTTCTGATGTCTATGTCAGAAGCTTTCTCTGTCTCTTTTATACTTTAATAAAACTTTTTCACACAAAAACTCTGAGTGATAAAGCCTCATCACTGGTCCTGGATTGAATTCCTCTCCTCTGGAGACCAAGAATCTCAGCGACTTTGACAGCTCAGCAACAACCTTTCATCAATATGTGTGTATATGTCCTTTCCCAAAGAGTCTTAGACACTGTTTAACTACTTATCACCTATGAAATTTTAATATCATTATATACTTTATATACCATGATACCATTATTGCCATTACCATTAATACTATTATATACTGTATATTTGTACTATGTGCCTCTCAGTGCTTGTGCATAAACATGTGAGATATTTGTCACCATTCAAGAAATAAGTTTCACCCCTTTGGAGATGATATCACCTTCATTGAGACTACATGGATAATACAGTCCATGGGCACTTTAAATGGTACATGTCCAGAACAAATGTGATTGTTTCACCTCAAACACAATTCCACCAAGGATTTTTATATAAGTAAATGGAACTAACATGTAATCAGCTATAACAGCCAGACACTTAGAAGGCATCTTTGCAATCCCTTGCTCCTAGCTAAACCCCCGTGCCGTCTCTCAGTATTTTCTAATTCATTTCATGAATATCTCAGTCATCTGCCAACGTGTTTATGTCTCCCTTTCCACCATCCTAATAGATTCTTGCCTTTATAGAGCCAACAGGGTAACCTTTGGCCTCGATGACTTGAAGCATGAATATGATTGGTAGCTTTCCTAGTGGCTCAGATGGCAAAGACTCTGCCTGCAGGGAAGACCCAGATTCGATCCCTGGGTCAAGAAGATCCCCTGGAAAAGGGAATGACAACCCACTCCAGTGTGCTTGCCTGGAGAATTCCATTGACAGAGGAGTCTGGCAGACTACAGACCACGGAGTCACAAAGAGTCGGACATGAAGAAACTGACCAACACACACACAACACACACATACACACACACACACAGGATAGGTATTTTGGCATAGTTGCACATATTAAGATATGGAGAAAGGAAATTAAGTGGTATATTTAGGAGATGTACAAACAAAAGATTAATTTGGAGAATTATTTACATCACTAATCTTAGAGACTTTCAAGTACTTTCTAGCTCTTATCAGTCAATATCCACACAGAATTTCATCAGTGATTTGATTTTGTTTCAATATTATATTTTCCCAAATGTCCTCCATTGTCTCCCGCCCCCCCCCCACACACACACAGACATGCCTATGATGGCTTAGGGGATCATAAGTGTTAACAAAGGCACAGACAGTGGAATAATAATCTCTGATTCATTTGAATTCAAGAAGCCTAGACTCATTTGGGGTCAGGAATGCATTGAGAATGAGTAGTGAAATAAGATTCAGCTAAATTAGACGCAACCATACTATAGAGGGTTTGGAAAGAGAAGTTTAGATCTAAGGTGACAGGAAAGAGTCAGTCAAGAGATCTTTTCAGAGAAAGCTGGGATCTGGAAATTCTGCAAACACTGGATAGAGTGAGAAAGCCTTGAGTTAAAGATGTTGTTAGCAAAGCTAAGCTTGTCTGTCCTGGAAACCTGCAAAAGAAGAGAAAAAGATGGACTTGTGGAAAATAGGGAAATCATTTGCATCAGCCAACATGCAGATCAGTTCTTTCTAGTAGGAATTATCACATAGCATGGTAGAGAGATCATAGATTTTAAAACATCAGTTCAATTTCCCCTAGATCCACTATTTGTCACCTAGATAACCCAGTATTTGACTCTGCCTATTTAAACTCTATGAATCTTAATACAATGTGTTTAGCTATTTTCTGGTTATTCCCTGGTAGCTCAGAGGTTAAAGCATCTGCCTCCAATGCAGGAGACACAGGTTCGATCCCTGGGTCGGGAAGACCGCCTGGAGAAGGAAATGGCAACCCACTCCAGTATTCTTGCCTGGAGAATCCCATGGATGGAGGAGCCTGGTAGGCTACAGTCCACGGGGTCTATTTTCTAGTGTTTCAATAAAAAAAGATGGCATACAAAATTCCTAGTTGAGTCTTCATAAAACACTTAAGAAATGCTGCTTTGGTTTAAAAAAAATTATATTTTACTATTGAGATTGTTCACCATGGAAACCTATTATGTACATTTTATAAACCAAAAAAAAAAAAATCTCCTACCTATTATTATTTATTTTACTTAGCTTTCATTTTTAGTTCTCAGTTAGGCAGGGTATTCTCAGATGGTAATTTTGAAATTTGTAACTGAAAAAAAAATTCTACAAGTAGCATCATATTGTCTAAATAAGTTTAAATATATATTTTATATGTTATTTTATACATTTGTATTTTCTTCAGGTTCAATATGGTATAATTTTTCTCTTATATATCATTCATGAATTTTATATTACATTTTAACTGCTATTGATGAATTAAAAAATCTAAAAAGCATACTGTTGTCCCATGGTATCTGTGGGGGATCAGCTATAATCCCATGGACTGTAGCTCCACCAGGCTCCTCTGTCCATGGGATTCTCCAGGCAAGAATACTTGATGGGTTGCCATTCTCTTCTCCAGGGGATCTTCCCAACTGAGGGTTTGAACCCAGGTCCGTGCCATTGCAGGCAGATTCTTTATCATCTAAGCCACCAAGGAAGCCCCCAGGAATCTCTAGGGATACCCAAATTCACAGATGCTCAAGTCCTTTATAAATAATGGTGTAATACAGTCAGACCTCCCTCTGTATCTGTGAACATGAAAGCCATGGATAGACTGTGTTTCCTTTACTGTCTTTAAGATTTTTATGTTGCCTTCTTTTACTAAGATAAATTGTGCTTTTACTTCTCTAGTAGTATTCTTGCCTGAGAAATCCCATGGGCAGAGGAGCCTGGTGGACTACAGTTCGTGAGGTTGCAAAGAGTTGGACATGACTGAGTGACTAACACTTTCATTTTATAATAACAATAAGTTATTCCCTTTTCCCTCTAGTTGCACTGGACCAAGGCACCTTCTCATCCACCTGCTATAGGCTTCAGTTAAGATTTCTTTGTATTTGCATAGCTAATTAGAGTTCACAGAGATGGTTCATATTACCATACTTGATCTTTTTCAATCACCTCAGTAAGAATGAAAAAATAGTATGTTTTATTTTCTAGGTACCTTTACCTCACTGCAGGAACCAATTCCATATTAAGTTGTTTATCCCTCAATGATTTCCAGGTTTATTTTTTAAATTCATTTAAATCATTCCCCTGACCTTGTAGAACTGATCGAGAATTACCAGTCCTTTCATAAGATATATTTTCAAATTAATACGGAATTAGACATAGGGAGAAGCAAATACTATTAAATTATTATCTTATTACTGAAACTTATTAAAAGTTAATATCCTTCCTTACAGAAAACATGTTAGATATTAATATCTAATTAACATCAGTAATAAACACACAGAAAAAAAGTCCTAAAAATAAACAAAGTGAAAACCCTCCTCACAGTATCCTACTTTACAGCAAATGATTCAGGAATGTGTCACCTATATATGTAATGCTTTCTTTTGTTAGGTGTAACTGTTTAAATTGGAAAGATAAAAATGGTTCTTAAGCACTTGAGTTTTGAACAAATTTTTAACATACTGAACAACAACAAAAAATGACTCCTTTTGACCTCTTTTCCAATATATTTCAGTGCTACAGTGTATAGAAAACTAAACAATACATTTTCAAGACTACCTTGCAGCTAGATCTCTGAAAGTTCTCATAATCACTCATAATTGAATTTCAATTAAGATTGGGGGTGGAGGAAATGACTCTGATGTATCCATTTTCAGCTGATACAGTTCTAAAAAGATGACAAGGCAGTTTCCTTATCTCTGAATCTCAGTCTCAGTAAAAGAAGGCAATATAAAAATTTTAAGACCAATAGGAAGTGTCCATTTCCCAGCTGCCTAACTTTCTATTAGCGGGATTATTGGAGAAACTGTTTTATACTGAGATTATGGTACCCAACCTAGTGTCTGGTCATTCAGCTCTTCCAAATACTTTATAATTGTGCATTTCCCTACTTTTAAATGATTTTCTCTTAGGATTGGTTTCAATTATATATATGTGAGTAAACTCTACTTGATGCATTCTTAAATCTTAGAGACAAATAATTAGCAAGAAAAGACTTGTTACCATGTGAATTATCTCTTCTCCTAAGAAAGTCATAGGAGGTTTGCCTTCCCTACAACACCCCTCCAGTCTCCATATCAATAATACCTTCAGGCCTATCCTTGGATAAAACATGCACTTCAGAAGCCCTTTATCCTTAAACATCTCACCTCTCATTCTTTAATACCAAAAAATATGTTTCAGTTCAGTTCAGTCACTCAGTCATGTCCGACTCTTTGCAACCCCATGAACTGCAGCACGCCAGGCCTCCCTGTCCATCATCAACTCCGGGAGTTCACTCAAACTCACATGCATTGAGTAGGTAATGCCATCCAACCATCTCATCCTCGGTCGTCCCCTTCTCCTCTTGCCCCCAATCCCTCCCAGCATCAGAGTCTTTTCCAATGAGTCAACTCTTTGCGTGAGGTGGCCAAAGTACTGGAGTTTCAGCTTCAGCATCATTCCCTCCAAAGAACACCCAGGACTGATCTCCTTCATAATGGACTGGTTGGATCTCCTTGCAGTCCAAGGGACTCTCAAGAGTCTTCTCCAACACCACAGTTCAAAAGCATCAATTCTTTGGCACTCAGCTTTCTTCACAGTCCAACTCTCACATCCTTACATGACTACTGGAAAAACAATAGCCTTGTCTAGATGGACCTTTGTTGCCAAAGAGAGGCTAAAACCTTACATTGCCAAAATAAGAACTTAAAAAACATATTTTGGTAAAGTACATATTTGGTTTAAATACTACTTTTGTTTTTGGCTTATGATTAGACAATGAAAAATGATTGTCAACATCAGTTTTCCTTGCTTAATGGGTTGTTGAAGGAAAGAGGAGATTTTCTAACACCTGAAGGAAGAGGAGGTGATGAGAGATGGGGAATCTTGAAAGCTGTCAGAAAAACCAAAATAGGGATGATTAATTAATTTTTAGTTTTGCCTACAGTAAAAACTGTTGATTTTAACAGTAGTGGGTTATAGCTGTGAGGGCAAAGACTGAAAGGTGGGTCCCAGGATAGTTTTACCTAATGGGGAAAAAAAGAAACAGGGAGAGAGGTGGAAGTGGCTTAAAATAAAATCATATTTTACAGCTGAGGCTGATGCCAGAACTATTCTCCAAGAAATTATGATGAAAAGTTTTTACAAATACTTAAAAGCTAATGTGAGTATCTTAATCTGCTTTTGCCTCATAATTCTGATTAAGAATTATTTTATTACTAGATATCTTCTAAGAAGAAAATATGTGTGAGGGTTGTATTTAAAGAAGGAAAACAGGCTAAATACATACATACACATATATATATATATATATATATCAAAACATCTTCAGTGGGTAATTCTTCTCACCCTACTTAAAAATGAGTATGTTGTACTTGTGATATAACCAGACTTAAATCATTAAAATGAGATTTCTTTCTTTTTTTCTCCCACAAGGAACTGACATCTAAGAAAGCTTTTGAGTTGTTTCAAACTAACATTTCAAAGCTACTTTGCTGGTTGAAATCTAGATATGGCTTAGCAGATTCAACCACTAAGTTAAAAAATAGTTCTAAATTTGGCCCAATATGTTTTCCTGTCTTAAGATATGCTGTAAAGCATCTGAGATTAATGGGAAATATGAATAAAAGGTCCTGACAACATCAATAAAGGCTGTCAGCCAACTGCAGCTGGCAATGATTGGCCATGATGTGAGCAAATAAACTGTTGGTGGCAAAGAGCTAACGGGTGAAATAGCATTCAGAATGTGTATGTGGGTGTATGTGCCTGAATGGTTAAAATCGACTTCTCCAACCCTCCTATTCTGGTCACTGCATATTTTATAAGAGTGATCACAGAGGAGGTAAAAAGAATTTTTCTGACTTGTAAAACTAAGGAATAATAATTAATTGGGGAAATAGTAATGAGCAAGGCCTTCCCTTGTAACTCAGCTGGTAAACAATCTGACTGCAATTCAGGAGACCCCAGTTGGATTCCTAGGTTGGGAAGATCCCCTGCAGAAGGGATATGCTACCCACTCCAGTATTCTTGGGCTTCCTTGGTTGCTTAGACAGTAAAGAATCCACCTGCAATGTGGAAGACCTGAATTTGATCCTTGGGTTGGGAAAATTCCCCAGAGGAGGGCATGGCAACCCACTCCAGTACTATTGCCTGAAGAATCTCCATAGACTGAGGGGCCTACCGTCTGTGGGGTTGCAAAGAATCAGACATAACTGAGTGACTACACACAGCACAGCACACTAATGAGTACATAACAGATTTCGATATGTTCAAAATGTATTTATTCTCTTTGACCATCAGATTCTCACTCTTTAGTAATGGATATGCATGGCAAGTTGGTTCATGCACTGACCGATGAGCAGTGAAGGGGACTGGAGAATTTTACAACAATGTCCAGAGAAGGAAAGGAAGGAGGAGGAGGCAAGTGTGGTCAGACTGTCAATAAACCACTAATCAAGGCAAATCACTACCTCAATGTTCCAACACATCTTGGAACAGCAGCATGCATTATTAAGATAAATAAATAACATATACTTATATAAACATACATAGATAGTAGGTTTATGAATATTATGTTACAATGTATGTGTTATATGTGTATACATCTATAATACAGGTTATTATACAAACAAAAATTGCATATTAGTACAACTAGTAGTTAACCCTAAAGGCTGCCACGTCAGAGAACTTTTCAAACTCTAACTTCTACTCTGTGGCTTGGCATAAGTTATTTAACTTTTCTATATTTCAATTTCATTGACTGTAAAGTGAATTTCCTAATAGTAACTGTCTTATGTGATTGTTCTGAGTATTACATGAGATGCTATTCCCTGGACACATAGAAAACCTCCATAAAAGTTTTCTTACGGCTATTGTCATTATTACATTATATTGGACAAATTACTAGGGAATTGCATGATTTCAGGTTAGTAAGTTTATTCTTAATTATGTCAATGCTTTTCCTTTCCTTAGTTTCTCCTTACCAATTGCCCTCATTATTCAACTAATGATGGTTTGCTGTGTGTTTATCATCACTGGGCAAGGTGCACACTTCTGGTTGTGCTCATTCCATAGTGCACTCCATAAGGGTCCACCCACAGAAACACTGAATGGATTCTTATAAACCGAGTGACCATGCTTGACTTTCTTCATAGCTAGGGCCATAATTAGAAATCAACCTTTTTAGTACAAAGTTATAATGTCAAGACAGATTTTTAAAGGGAATGCAAAGTTAAACCTGGTAATTCAGTAATCCTTGGATGTACAACAAGCCACTCAACTTTTATGAATTAAAGCAATGATTTGTTGTTTTTGTTGGTTTGTTTAATTCAGTTGAGTGGTTATTCTGTTCCAGCTGAAAGTGCCTGGCACTACAGACTTGGGTGCGTTTAACTCGGCTGCAGGACTGGGTTAAAATGTACAGAAGGGCTTTACTCATATATCTGGGGCCTCAGTTTTCCTTCACATGGCCTGTTTTCCTTCATGTGGCCTCTCTTCCTACACATGACTATTTGATTGTCCTGACAATGGTGGTATCACAGTATATATATCACATATATTACAGTCAAATGCCCACAAAGTGAAAATGAAAGCTTTTAATCTTCTTAAAGTCACTTCTTCCACATTTTGTTGACCAAAACAAGTCAACAACTCAGCTTATATTTAAGGGAATGTGAAATCAACACTACCTTCTTGAAAAGCAATTAACGCAGGAAGGGAAATAACTGATCAGGCCCATTTTAAAGACTATGGTAGATAATCATTACTCTAAGATTTCTAGAATATTATTTTTAATCATTTCAACTAAAGACTGAATTAAATACTTTATTAGTGGTCAGGTGAAAATATATTTACTGTTCTTTGTCCCCGCAGATTAAAAGTAGATAGGACAAAAGATCTACATTGTTCACTAAGATTTTTGGACCATTTAGCCCAACTAGTACAACTATTTTTAACCATTTATTAACTGCTCATTATGGACCAGACATTGAACCTAACAATTGATACATAATTATGAATGAAAAAAGTGAGATAATTCAATCTTAGGAGTCTGCATAAAACATACCGTATTAGACCAAAGCAATAAATATGATTTGAGTAAGGGAAGGATGCCAGAATTGCAAAGAGAGGCACAACACTCAGACTGAGCTGGCAAATATGCCATCTGGACTGAGTCACAAAGAGAGAAAGAAGCAGAAAAGTTCATTCAAGGTAGATTGGACCACAGGATCAAAAGCCACAGGGATTTGAAGAGCGCTGGGACCCAGCCCTTCAGTGTGTCAAGTATAAGACACAGAGAAGCTAGACAAAAGTTTGGGCAAAAAAGAGAGAAAAAGAGGGTAGAAAATTGAAGAAGAATTTAGGCCCAGCAGTTTGTTTCATTTTTGTTGTTGCTTTTTAGACTGACTTACGTGTTCTTATGGGCTGAGAAGAAGGAGCCTAGGAGAAAGCAAGGTTTGACGATTTCATTATCAGTGATTTTGCGCCTTCTCAGAGTCTCTCATCTTCACTTGTATCTCAGACCCTTGGCCATTTGCTCCATCACAGCTGTCACAGCAAAAACAGACCCACGATGCACCCACTGTCTGAGACAAATGCCAGAGGTCTGGTTCTTCCCGTTGCATCTCAGATGAAACACAAGCATGGGATCTAGCTTCCCCAGAGACCACCGGAGGCCAGGTCGTTCAAGGGTGTTAATAGCAGGACATTGCCCAATGGGGAACAAGAAGAAGGGCAATGCCAACAGATAAAATTTCCCCCCATACTCCCTCCATTGTATATTCCCTCAGGGGTGGATTTTCTGTACAGCCCATTTGACATCTCACATAGCCAAACATCTACTTGGTATCCTTGGGATCCAACTGTAACATCGTATTTCTCATTCTGCCTGCCTCACTGCCCACTTCCAAGCACTGAGATTGCTCATCTCAATAAGTACATTACCACTGAAGTCTCACCTCAGATTCTGTTTTCCAGGAAACTTTAACCAATGTAAAAATAGAGTGGATGGCAGACATAAGGCATACATTCATTGTCTCACTTATTGCAAAACACAAATGTATTGAATGCTAATTAACTTATTATGCTAAGCACTGAAGCCATTGAAAATATTTAAATGAATCAGAAAGAATCCTTACCTTCAAGACTCTGAGAGAAAAAAGAGAGGTATAAAAAAATGAGTACAAGAAAGTACCCTTCCATTTAAGGACAAAATATGAATGGAGTAGATGGAATTTATGAAGGGGGAGCAGGTCTATTTAGGGTGATTGTAGTTGTGTCACTAACTGGTGGGGACGGCCAGGAGGTAAGAGGTAGGCACACAAAATTTCCACAAAGGAGGTAACTGCTGAGCCAAGTTTTAAAATGTAATTAAGTACAGGAAGCCTCAGAGATAAATGAAATGGAACCCACCTTTCAGATAGCTGCAGTCTAGAGAAAGAGACAGTTCAATTTGAATTAAATCTACTCTGCCTCTTTTGCCAACTGCCAAACCTGATTCTGCCTGCAAACATTTGCACTGGTCTTTGCCTTTGGAAATTCTGTAGCCTAATCCCAATATCTCTACTCATATCAAAAACTACTGCAGAACTGCACTCATCTCACATGCTAGTAAAGTGATGCTTAAAATTCTCCAAGCCAGGCTTCAGCAATACGTGAAGCTTATGGCAAAACCAATACAGTATTGTAAAGTAAAATAAAGTAAAAATAAAAATTAAAAAAAAAATAAAAATAAAACTACAGTAATGATTTTTAAGGCAAGTCAAAAACGAAAAAAAAAAAAAAAAAGAAAGAAAAGAAAAGGCAGAAGAACCAGAGTTCAAACTGCCAACATCCACTGGATCAAGGATAAAGTAAGAGAGTTCCAGAAAAACATCTATTTCTGCTTTATTGACTATGCCAAAGCCTTTGACTGTGTGGATCACAAGAAACTGTGGAAAATTCTTCAAGAGGTGGGAATACCAGACCACCTGACCTGCCTCTTGAGAAATCTGTATGCAGGCCAGGAAGCAACAGTTAGAACTGGACGTGGAACAACAGACTGGTTCCAAATAGGAAAAGGAGTCCATCAAGGCTGTATATTGTCACCGTGCTTATTTAACTTATATGCAGAGTACATCATGAGAAATGCTGGACTGGAAGAAACACAAGCTGGAATCAAGATTGCTGGGAGAAATATAAATCACCTCAGATATGCAGATGACACCACCCTTATGGCAGAAAGTGAAGAGGAACTAAAAAGCCTCTTGATGAAAGTGAAAGAGAAGAGTGAAAAAGTTGGCTTAAAGCTCAACATTCAGAAAACAAAGATCATGGCATCCGGTCCCATCACTCCATGGGAAATAGATGGGGAAACAGTGGAAACAGTGTCAGGCTTTATTTTTGGGGGCTCCAAAATCACTGCAGATGGTGATTGCAGCCATGAAATTAAAAGACGCTTACTCCTTGGAAGAAAAGTTATGACCAACCTAGATAGCATATTCAAAAGCAAGGACATTACTTTGCCGACTAATGTCCGTCTAGTCAAGGCTATGGTTTTTCCTGTGGTCGTGTATGGATGTGAGAGTTGGACTGTGAAGAAGGCTGAGCGCCGAAGAATTGATGCTTTTGAACTGTGGTGTTGGAGAAGACTCTTGAGAGTCCCTTGGACTGCAAGGAGATCCAACCAGTCCACTCTGAAGGAGATCAACCCTGGATTTCTTTGGAAGGAATGATGCTAAAGCTGAAACTCCAGTACTTTGGCCACCTCATGTGAAGAGTTGACTCCTTGGAAAAGACTTTGATGCTGGGAGGGATTGGGGGCAGGGGAAGAAGGGGACGACAGAGGATGAGATGGCTGGATGGCATCACTGACTCGATGGATGCAAGTCTGAATGAACTCCGGGAGTTGGTGATGGACAGGGAGGACTGGTGTGCTGCGATTCATGGGGTCGCAAAGAGTCAGACATGACTGAGCGACTGAACTGAGCTGAACTGAAGGCAGGGGTTTTTGAGCTGATAACAGAATATGTAAGCATTAAGCGAGTGAGGGATGGGATGGGGAGGGAGGTGGTAGGGGTGGTTCAGGATGGGGAACACGTATATACCCATGGCTGATTCAGGTGAATGTATGGCAAAAAACACCACAATATTATAAAGTAATCAGCCTCCAATTAGAGAAAAAAAAAAAGGTGGGAAGCAGAAGGGCAGAGTAACAGAGCATTGCAGGGAGAGGGAATAACATGTGAACAGCCCTGAGACAGGAAGCAGTAAAATGTATTCCTATACCTGAAAGTTGGTCAGTTTCACTGAGACATTGTGAACAAGGGAAAGGTTGTAGTGTTGCAGAAACCAGTACTTGGGGGAAACCAAGCACCACACTCAGAGAGTTGGAGAACTCAGGTTTATTTCTCCAGTGGGTCCATAGGAGTTAACACTCAAGCTCTGAGCCCCAAACAAAGGGATTACAGAGTTTTTATGGACAGACTGTGATGGGAAACAATAGCTGTTAATAGGCTGGTTTAAACTAAGGGGTCTTGTGATCAGGAACAGCAGTCAAGATGGGGAGGGTGATGCCTGGCCTGGACAGGCATGATTAAGCAGATTTGCAGGGGCTGGGTGATTGCAAAGAGCAGCACAAGGGTAAGTGAGATAAACTCCAGTTCCTACTATTGCAAGTCCCCACTTTCTGAGACTACATGACCTACTTGATCTAGACTTTGCAAGGGGCAAGCTGAGTTACAGAGGCAGAAGGAGAAGGAGACTATATGAAATTTTAATTTTTCCTCTTCAGTATGAGAAGAGGCTGGAAGGAGAGGCAAGGATCAAACCACTGCAGGGCCTTGTAGCATATTAGAGGCTTTGATCCCATAAGGCCAATGATGGGTGTTATGAAGGGGAGTGATAATCTGATTTGTCATTCAAAAAGATTCTTGTGACTACAGTGAAATGTAGGGTGAAAGGAAAGACCACTGCATTCATTCAGGTGTGAGATGGTGGATTCTCAGTGTGAGACAAAGGTGAGGGCAAAGGGAAAAGCGGTGCAGAGGAGTGAATGATCTAATTAAGAGTCAAGGATGACAGGATGAAAACAAAATCACAATATAAATACCCAAGAATCAATAGCAACACAATCCAGTTTTATAGTTTGCACTTACTGAGTACAAGAGGGAGGTCAGTTTATAAAAATGAACTCAGGATAAGAGGATAAACACCATAAAATGATAAACATAATAAAAATTTTTTTGATTGAGAAATTATTCTTCTATCCTAGTCAAAGCCACACAAATATAACATGGTGATTATGCACATCATGAAAGTAACACAAGCTTTGTAACATTTCATAGACTGAATTTTTCAATTTCAAATTTGAATAATAAGAAATAATACAATAAATAATCTATGAAGGGATGGTTTTAAGACCCATGGTGCAAATTATCACCCAGAACATTCTATGACTTTCATTGCTGCATATTTATAGTGATAGCTACAATTCATAACATTGTTTTCTGTGTATTTGGGCTTAATTTTCCCATCTATCCTCTTGTTTTCCACTACTATTCTTATGTCTGTTGTTCACCTTGTCATGAATAATTAGATGCTCTCTAATCAGTGGAAAGACTGCATTATTGACTCTGTGGTTAGCTCCCTAAGGCCCTTTCATCTTTGTAGTCTTTGCATTCTCAATACCAGACATGGTGCTTTAAATCTTTGAATAACTTTTTAAAAAAATTTATCAAGATCTAAAAGGATTTGGTAACCCTAAAGTAAATTTGAATGATCAAAGAATGCTTAAAATATTGGCTGCATAATTTTATATATTATATGTCTTTTTATCCACTTATTTGAAAGCACATAATTCAGTCTAAATGTTACATTAAATAGAATATTTGATTTTTTAAAACATTCCACACCCAAACAATGCCAGATAGTAGTTTGATATAGAAGCAATGTTGTCAGTGTCTGAGTGAAGTCGGCTTATGTGAGATGAGGAAGTGATTGCTAGTTGCCCTGACTCTCATCTCTCCTTCCCTACTCAACAATGGCTCTCCCCTAAAACACACTGCTGAGTCTCTCTCTTATTCACACGATTCTAGATATTTTCTATTGATAAATACCCAAAAGGATATTATGGTGGTCACTGGGGCACTTTGCTGTTGTTCTTCCTTTTCCAAACTGGATATAAAGTATACACTAGATTTTGATGAGAATAAAATTAGATCTTTTATTTGAAAGTATACTGAAAATGTAAAGAATGAATACAGATATAAAATATAAAAAGGATTCTTAATGCAGTAAACATTTGGCTAGAAACTGTGGGTATCAAAGATTTTAGGGACCAGGGTAGAAAACTTGACAGGCAAACCTAGGAGATCAGTAATACCCAAGCCAAGAAAAATATTAATAGCTTCCTACTTCTGCTAGGCATAAAGTCCAAAATCCTCAGTATCATATACTAAAAGCCATGCAATTATATTTGCGCCATTCAGTTTCCAGCCTCATGCATTTCCATCAGTTCATCATCAGCAGTATCTTCTGCTTTTGCTAGATCCAAACCATTTCTATCCTTTACTGAGCCCATCTTTGCATGAAATATTCCCTTGGTATCTCTAAGTTTCATGAAGAGATCTCTAGTCTTTCCCATGCTATTTTTTTCCTCTATTTCTTTGCATTGATCGCTGAGGAAGGCTTTCTTATCTCTCCTTGCTATTCTTTGGAACTCTGCATTCAGATGCTTATATCTTTCATTTTCTCCTTTGCTTTTCACTTCTCTTCTTTTCACAACTATTTGTGAGGCCTCCTCAGACAGTCATTTTGCTTTTTTGCATTTCTTTTTCTTGGGACTGGTTTTGATCCCTGTCTCCTGTACAATGTCATGAACCTCTGTCCATAGTTCATCAGGCACTCTGTCTATCGGATCTAATCCCTTAAATCTATTTCTCACTTGCACTGTATAATCATAAGGGATTTGATTTAGGTCATACCTGAATGGTCTAGTGGTTTTCCCTACTTTCTTCAATTTCAGTCTGAGTTTGGCAATAAGGAGTTCATGATCTGAGCCACAGTCTGCTTCCGTTCTTGTTTTTGCTGACTGCATATAGCTTCTCCATCTTTGGGTGCAAAGAATATAATCAATCTGATTTCACTGTTGGCCATCTGGTGATCTCCACATGTAGAGTCTTCTCTTGTGTTGTTGGAAGAGGGTGTTTGTGATGACTAGTGCGTTCTCTTGGCAAAACTTTATTAGCCTTTGCCCTGCTTCATTCTGTACTCCAAGGCCAAATTTGCCTGTTACTCCAGGTGTTTCTTGACTTCCTACTTTTGCATTCCAGTCCCCTATAATGAAAAGGGCATCTCTTTTGGGTGTTAGTTCTAGGTCTTGCAGGTCTTCAAAGAACCATTCCACTTCAGCTTTTTCAGCATTACTGGTCGGGGCATAGACTTGGATTACCGTGATTTTGAATGGTTTGTCTTGGAAATAAACAGAGATGATTCTGTCGTTTTTGAGATTGCATCCAAGTACTGCATTTTGGACTCCTTTGTTGACTAGGATGGCTACTCCATTTCTTCGAAGGGATTCTTGCCCACAGTAGTAGATATAATGGTCATCTGAGTTAAATTCACCCATTCCAGTCAATTTTAGTTTGCTGATTCCTAAATTGTCAATGTTCACTCTTCGTCTCCTGTTTGACCACTTCCAATTTGCCTTGATTCATGGACCTAACACTTCAGGTTCCTATGCAATATTGCTTTTTACAGTATCAGACCTTGCTTCTAACACCAGTCACATCCACAACTGGGTGGTGGTGTTTTTTGCTTTGGCTCCGTCTCTTCATTCTTTCTGGAGTTATTTCTCCACTGATCTCCAGTAGCATATTGGGCATCTACCGACCTGGGAAGTTCATCTTTCAGTGTCCTATCTTTTTGCTTTTTCATACTGGTTATGGGGTTCTCAAGGCAAGAATACTGAAGTGGTTTGCCATTCCCTTCTCCTATGCTATTCCATAGGTGAAAGTGAACGTGAAGTCACTCAGTCATGTCCGACTCTTAGCGACACCATGGACTGCAGCCTACAATGCTCCTCCGTCCATGGGATTTTCCAGGCCAGAGTACTGGAGTGGGTTGCCATTGCCTTCTCCAACATCAGCTATGAAAACTAAATTAAATGTCATTTACAGACATTTTCTATAATACCTAGAACTATGTACAGACTACAGCAACTCCTTCCAGCCTGACATTTCAAGGTTACACTTACTAACACATGCTTCACAATACCCCTAGTTCTGGCATTAAAACAAAAAATCAGAAGTAATAACACTATTTTTCAGATTTTGCTTTCAGAAACTTTAACACTGCTTCTGCTCCTGCCTTCTGGATTTCAGCTAATATGCAGCATCTGACTTAAGTATCTTTCCTTAGCAGAAAAATTCTCTCTCTAATGTATTACTCTCTCCTTTCTGAAGCCTCCTGGTCCCAGATTTTTTATTTGATTCTATGGCATTCTTAATCTACTCACACTATAGAAATGTTAAGAGAACTAATACAGATCTTTTAGTAGCAGTCTGGTATTTAACTAGTGCTTTAAATAACTATTCATGTTAAAGGTTTCCCTGGTGGCTCAGCGGTAAGGAATCCACCTGCAGTGTAGGAGATGCAGGAGACATGGGTTTGACCCCTGGGTCAGAAGATCCCTTGGAGGCGGGCATGACAACAGACCCCAATATCTTGCCCGGGGAATCCCATGGACAAAGGAGCCTGGCAGGCTATCATCTATAGGATCCCAAAGAGTGGGACACGACTGAATGACTGAGCATGCATGCAAACTCATGTTAAAAGTCTATATTTCTAAGGGACAGGGTTTCTCCTGTGGTAGACTGAGATCCCCATGGGGACAGATTACGTCTAACTCAACTTTATGTTCCCTGGCACTTAAAACAATGTTTGCAACTCTATGGTAGATTAATATATAATTGTTGAAAAAAGAATAAAACTGAAAATAAAGAAATAAGTTAGACTCACATTGTAAAACAAGGCAATCAGCAACCTGGACAGGAATTTCTTGTGATAAACTAGTCTGATTCCGTGATAGACTTTGCTCAATTTTATTTTTGCCAGGAATAAATAGCTTACTTTGAATATGGAATAAAAATCATAAAGTATTACCCAAAGGAATATAACATCATCAAAGTTCTGCTGCTAAATTGGTATTCGAAAATGCCATTTAGAGACAAGAAAAACATCTTGCAGGTCCATTGTTTTAAACAAATTAAATATTCTGATTTCTTTATAGTTCATATTAGTTAATGAATTGATTTTATATGAATCAAGCTTCTTTTTTTTCTCATTCCTTTTTCTTTTCTTTTTTTTGTTAACATAGTTCTTTGCAAAAGCAATCCAGTTATTTCAGGCATAGGCCTATAACTATGAACCTTAAATTCCTTTTTCTTTTTTAATTTTTATTTTTACTTGAACCTTAAATTCTTATAACTCAATATCCTACTAAGTTCAGATGAATTTGGGGTAACTTGCTTTTTTCCAATTAAAAAGATTATTTCTTTCTTTTTTTTTTAATTTTTATTTTTACTTTATTTTACTTTACAATATTGTATTGGTTTTGCCATACATTGACATGAATCCACCACGGGTGTTCTGAACTTGCAAAATTAAAAATTTACGGAAGCCAAAGTTATCTAAAAAAAGTTTAACTACCCAACAAGGTATGCACAAAAATATTCAATAAAGTACACTTTAATTTGCTTTTAATATAAACAACAAATATATCACCTGAAGTACTTCAGAGGAAGTACAAAGTAAATATATTCCAACATTAAGCAAACAAAATTTTAAATATCACGTTTAATTGCAATGTATAACTATAATAAGCTTAATGTTATACAAATAGGAAAAGGAGTATGTCAAGGCTGTATATTGTCACCCTGCTTATTTAACTTATATGCAGAATATATCATGAGAAACGCTGGGCTGGATGAAGCACAGCTGCAATCAAGATTGACGGGAGAAATAGCAATAACCTCAGATATGCAGATAACACCACCCTTTCGGCAGAAAGTGAAGAACTAAAGAGCCTCTTGATGAAAGTGAAAGAGAGGAGTGGAAAAGTTGGCTTAAAGCTCAACATTCAGAAAACTAAGATCATGGCATCCAGGCCCATCATGTCATGGCAAATAGATAGGAAAACAGCGGAAACAGTGGCTGACTTTATTTTTCTGGGCTCCAAAATCACTGCAGATGGTGATTGCAGCATGAAATTAAAAGACGCTTACTCCTTGGAAGGAAAGTTATGACCAACCTAGATAGTATATTCAAAAGCAGAGACATTACTTTGCCAGCAAATGTCTGTCTAGTCAAGGCTACGGTTTTTCCATTGGTCACGTATGGATGTGAGAGTTGGACTATAAAGAAAGCTGAGTGCCAAAGAATTGATGCTTTTGAACTGTGGTGTTGGAGAAGACGCTTGTAAGTCCCTTGGACTGCAAGGAGACCCAGCCAGTCCATCCTAAAGGACTGATGTTGAAGCTGAAATACCAATACGTTGGCCACCTGATACGAAAAGCTGACTCATTTGAAAAGACCCTGATGCTGGGAAAGATTGAGGTCAGGAGGAGAAGGGGACGACAGAGGATGAGATGGTTGGATGGCATCACCGACTCAATGGACATGGGTTTGGGTGGACTTCGGGAGTTGGTGATGGACAGGGAGGCCTAGTGTCCTGCAGTTCATGGGGTCACAAAGAGTCGCACACTACTGAGTGACCGAACTGAACTGAACTGAACTGAAAACTTTATTTATACATATGTGTATGGATGCTTATGCAAATATTCCCTTGGGATCTTAGTTACACATAGTTGCTTGTGGAAAATATTTTTACTTTAGGGGTCTGATGATTAACAAACTATTTTTCAAATCATCAGATCTAAATTATAATATCTAAATCAAAATACATTATTTATGCCTCTGTAAATTGTGATCCCTAGAGAGTTTTCAAATTAGTAGGAAAGAGCATCAAAGAGTGTATTTATTCTTATTACCTAAATAAAATTTTGCTAGGTCAAATCCACTCATAAAAACAAACTTAATTAACTATAATTCTGCAATGCTTGATAGTATCACCAGTTAGAATAAAGTTACATTCTTTTATTAACATATGGCTTATATTAACTGTTGCAAAACACATGAAAAAAATGGCCTGATCCATTTTTTGTGTTTAATTCATAGATTTTAAGTCATTCCATTGAGTTGGTTTGTAAATACTTACTAGTAAAACATCCCCCTGTACAACCTATCCAGAAACATAATCTCCCAAAAAACACAAAGCTCTTGATATAACAGTCTTACATTTTCCTTCATCTTATTGATGAAGAGTGTTGCCTGAAAAATCAACCCAACAACGTCTACCTGCTCACTGGACAAAGAGGCCCAGTGTTAAGCAAAATGCATATTTCATTTAATGCACTATATTTTTAATGCTTTCATTAGACTGTTTATATCTATCCCTTTACATTCAGGAAATGTTTATAAGAATCTCCATTAATAATCTATCTCTAACTTCTTTTATTTCCTGAAAATACTATTGAAAATATTTCTATCTTAAAGCTGTAGGACCAGAAAAACAGAAGATAAAGCTGTAAAACATTGGCATCATCAAGTCTACAGTTGCTGCTCATTGTGTTTTCCTAAATTCATAATGTAATAGTTCTTTTTTAAAGTCATTATTCTTTGGAATATCACTGCATTTTTCTATTCTATAACATTTCTAAAACTCTTTATGAAACATTAACATTAATAGTAACATTATTAATCTGATTTTAATATAAATATAATTCATTATGATATTACTGTCCATGATTTTCTTACCAGGTCTGTACTTGCCTCAAAGTCCTTCATTATATTCAGTGTGTCCTAGCTCTTTAGGGACCGTGAAATTTGGCGCATTTATTGAATATTTTCTGTATTTTTCATCTACTATAAAATATTCATCAAATTCAGTTACATATCATATTCTCTCCAGCTCATCTTAGCTATTATCAACTGTATATAAAATGGTCAGCCTTATTACATGGAAGAAATTATAACCCCATCTCTATTCCTTGACTTCAAGTTGTGTGAGTTCTTAGTTTTGATTTTTATTCCTTTTTTTGTTTTGTTTTTACTAAAGTTACTTTCCATCTTTTGCGAGAAAGGATCAAAAATTTATCAATTTTAACTCTTACTGCCCAAGGGGTTTTATACTCGACAGAAAACTCTGAAGAAAGGAACTTTTGTGGGTAATATTCATCTAGGAAAGGCCAGAAATTGTTCTAATGTGAGGAGTGGGGTATTTAAATCTCCTTTGCTATTTATGAATAAGAAAAAATGTGGGTCAGGAAGAACAGATAATTATAGGTAAAGGCATACACTACTTGGGAGTACAGCTCCTGGAATCAGAATTCCTGATTTTAAGGGTGGGTTCTAATATTTCCTAAATGTGTGGAACTTGGATAAATAAAAACTTCACTTAAGCATTTGTTTGGCATATATAAAATGGAGGTAAAACAGTTAATTCATCAGAGTTACCTGAGGTTTAAACAAGGTAACCCCTGTTAAAAGTCTAGCACATTGCCTGGCTTAGAATAAAAGTTAAAAAAAAAAGTTATTACTCTGAGGCTGGAATACCCGTGAATTAGCAAAACCATAAATTTGTTGCACAATTTTAAAATTTCCTCTTGCAACTTCAGCTGCCTATGTAGAAGAGCAAATAATAGTAGGTGATGTAGAGTTCTGGGGTTGAGGATCTGCAAAGCTTATCAAGATATTCAAAAGTTAAATCTTACTTTTTGTTTAAAAACAAAGGCAGTTGAATAACCCCCCAACTGATTATTACCAACTATATATCCTAAATATTTGTTTCATGGGATTCCATATTTTTAAAAAATGTACAATTTCAACAAAACTTTCAAAACATTCAAATATCTTCATTATTATTATCATTAAGCATACATTTACAAAGTCCTCATATGTGTTTAAAGCTCTGAAAGTTAGAATTAAATGAGAACAGTCTATATCCAAAGAGGCCACATCATCTTAATAGCTATCATTCTTTGCCTAGTCATTTTTCTGAGGGTTACTATACATTGGTTAAATTCTTGGCCAAAAATTAAACTTATAATTTGAAGAAACATAACATATTGCTAGTTCAATGAATATATATACACACACATTTATGAAATAACTGAGAGGAATCAATTTCTCTATACTGGGGGTTATTTCATTTTAATATAGTATCATTTATCCTATATTTTGAATTATTCATTTTAGTGATAGATAGGGACTCTGTTTAGCTCAGTAAATGTTTGGAAAGAATGTGAAAAATTAATGATAGCATAACCCAGATATCTCTTAGTCATGAGTTCTTTAACATTAGAATCTCTGCATTCCCCACAGTAAATCCACTTTACCATGAACTCTTAGACAGCAATGCAGATTTTCACTTATGACTTGACAAAGACTTGACATCACACAACCCTCCTCATATAACTAAATAAATCTTTCACACATTTCATGTGCCAACTCTGCTGGCTCTGCTTTCAACTGTGTTTCTCCTTTTTCACCATTTGCTTGTCTCGGGAAGTGTAAAACAGACTTGCTGCTAAGTCACTTCAGTCGTGTCCAACTCTGTGCAACCCCATAGACAGCCTCCTACCAGGCTCCCCCGTCCCTGGGATTCTCCAGGCAAGAACACTGGAGTGGGTTGCATTTCCTTCTCCAATGCCTGAAAGTGAAAAGTGAAAGTAAAGTCGCTATTTTAGCTTGTTTCAGTATATGTTTGTCTCTCTGATGAAATAGTAATTTTCTAATTCTGCTGCTGCTGCTGCTGCTGCTGCTGCTGCTAAGTCGCTTCAGTTTTGTCCGACTCTGTGCGACCCCATAGACGGCAGCCCACCAGGCTCCCCAGTCCCTGGGATTCTGCAGGCAAGAACACTGGAGTGGGTTGCCATTTCCTTCTCCAATGCATGAAAGTGAAAAGTGAAAGTGAAGTCTCTCAGTCGTATCCGACTCTTAGCGACCCCATGGACTGCAGCCTACCAGGCTCCTCCATCCATGGGATTTTCCAGGCAAGAGTACTGGAGTGGGGTGCCGTTTCTAATTCTAGCAGATACTAGAGCAGGTTATCTTTTCTCTAGATAGTTGATACCAATTCATACAATATGTCTAAAAACACATGTGTGCATGCATGTACACACATACAAACACAGCTGTTTTGCAGTGTAGTCTTTCATTCCTCCTGAGATTTGGTTAAAGGGGAGTGCAGGGTTTGGTCACTCCTATGACACAGAAAGGGGTTGGAGGAGAAGAAAACCATTGCTTAATAGCAGTCATGTGTTCTAAAAAGCTACAATGCTTCTATTCTAGCAAGAAAAGAGAACAGCTTTATCAGTGTAAGTAAGAGGCAGTATAGTGTGGACAGCACAGAAATAAAGAGTATAACCTTGGATATTGCCTGGTTTGAATCTGAGCTCCATCATTTGCTAGCTGTGTGACTGTACAGTGACTTAAATGTTTCAGTCACCTCATCTGTACAATAATGATAGCACTGGCCTCATAGGGATTGTTAAGTGTGTGTGTGAGAATCAGTGATGTAGTATGTGTAAACTGCTCAGTATCGTGATGGAACAGAGTAAACACTGAATGTCAGCCATTGTTATCAGAAGCTTACTCTGGATCTCAATAAAAAGTATAGCATGGTTAGATATATATCTTGAAGAACTGGCCAGCGGGCCCGTTTTTTCTCATAGGGTCAGCCAGATTTAATCTGAGTCTTACTGGGAGGCAACTGGAGTTGAGCAGCAAAATTTCAGTGTGAGTATTGAGTACCTAGAGGTCAGGCCGCCTGAGCCAAAGAAAGGGAGTCAACTCTTCAGGGACTTCATCAATCAAGGCAAAAAAAAAATCCTCAAGTTGTTTTGACACTCATAGCTACTGAGTAGAATATATCTGAAAAGAAACACGTAAAACATTACTTATTGGCTGCTTCTAGAAAGGGAAAGTGAAAGTCTAGTAGAAAAAGGTCAGAGTGGATATTTTTATTGTACACACATGGAAACTCGAAATTTTAGAGCTTGAGAATTTGATGCTTATCCAGAAAATAAAGTAACTAAAATTTTTGAAATATAGCCCAAAGTGAATTGCATACGTACTTTCAAACATAGCTTAGTTACCTAAATTCAAATTGCTATACTGCAATGAACTTCCACCAGCTGATCTTTTTAGCTAAGTTCAAAGACTTTAACTCGTCTCAGAACATTCGCTTGCAAACTTGTTCTGGCCCTGATTCACAATAAATTTTGTATTGCATGAAGCTATGTGTGTTAATTGGAAAGTTAGAGATCAAACAATACTTAGTTGTTTTTGTTGTTGTTGTTGTTCAGTTATCCAGCTGTGTCCGACTCTTTGTGACCCCATGGACTGCAGCACGCCAGGCCTCCCTGTCCCTCACCATCTCCGGAGTTTGCTCAAGTTCATGTTCATTGCATCGGCAATGCCATCCAGCCATCTCATCCTCTGGCACCCTCTTCTCCTTCTGCCCCCAATCTTTCTGAGCATCAGGGACTTTTCCAATTAATCATTTGGGAAATACTAGAGATCTCCTCAGGAAAATTGGAAACATCAAGGGAGCTTTCCACCTAAAGATGAGCGCAGTAAAGTATAAAAGTTGTATAGACCTGGTAGATTATGCAGAGAAGGCAATGGCACCCCACTCCAGTACACTTGCCTGGAAAAATCCCATGAACAGAGGACGCTGGTGGGCTGCACTCCATATGGTCGCATAGAGTCGGAGACGACTGAAGCGACTTAGCAGCAGCAGCAGTAGATGCTGAAAAGATCAAGAAGAGATGGAAAGAATACATGGAAGAACTGTATAAAAAAGATCTTAATGAACCAGATTACTACAACGGTGTGGTTAGTCTTCCAGAGCAATTCTGGAGTATCATGTCAAGTTGGCCTTAAGAAGCACTGCTGCTAATAAAGGTAGTGAGTGCAGTGAAATTTCAGCAGAAATGTTCAAATCCCTAAAGGAGGATGCCATCAAGGTTTTGCAGTCATTATGTCAAACAATACTTTCAGTTCAGTTCAGTTCAGTCACTCAGTCGTGTCCGACTCTTTGCGACCCCATGAATCTCAGCACGGCAAGCCTCCCTGTCCATCACCATCTCCCGGAGTTCACTCAGACTCACGTCCATCGAGTCAGTGATGCCATCCAGCCATCTCATCCTCGGTCATCCTTTTCTCCTCCTGCCCCCAGTCCCTCCCAGCATCAGAGTCTTTCCCAATGAGTCAACTCATCGCATGAGGTGGCCAAAGTACTGGAGCTTCAGCCCCAGCATCATCCTTCCATAGAAATCCCGGGGTTGATCTCCTTCAGAATGGACTGGTTGGATCTCCTTGCAGTCCAAGGGACTCTCAAGAGTCTTCTCCAACACCACAGTTCAAAAGCATCAATTCTTCCGTGCTCAGCCTTGTTCCCAGTCCAACTCTCACATCCATACATGACCACTGGAAAAATCATAGCCTTGACTAGACGGACCTTAGTGGCTAAAGTAATGTCTCTGCTTTTGAATATGCTATCTAGGTTGGTCATAACTTTCCTTCCAAGGAGTAAGCGTATTTTAATTTCATGGCTGCAGTCACCATCTGCAGTGATTTTGGAGCCCCCAAAAATAAAGTCTGACACTGTTTCCCATCTATTTCCCATGAAGTGATGGGACCAGATGCCATGATCTTCGTTTTCTGAATGTTGAGCTTTAAGCCAACTTTTTCACTCTCCTCTTTCACATTCATCAAGAGGCTTTTTAGCTCCTCTTCACTTTCTGCCATAAGGGTGGTGTCATCTGCATTTCTGAGGTGATTGATGTTTCTCCCAGCAATCTTGATTCCAGCTTGTGTTTCTTCCAGCCCAGAGTTTCTCATGATGTACTCTGCATAGAAGTTAAATAAGCAGGGTGACAATATACAGCCTTGATGTACTACTTTTCCTATTTGGAACCAGTCGGTTGTTCCATGTCCAGTTCTAACTGTTGCTTCCCGACCTGAATACAGATTTCTCAAGAGGCAGGTTAGGTGGTTTGGTATTCCCATCTCTTTCAGAATTTTCCACAGGTTCTTTTGATCCACACAGTCAAAAGCTTTGGCATAGTCAATAAAGCAGAAATAGATGTTTTTCTGGAACTCTCTTGCTTTATCCATGATCCAGCGAATGTTGGCAATTTGATCTCTGGTTCCTCTGTCTTTTCTAAAACCAGCTTGAACATCAGGAAGTTCACGGTTCATGTATTGCTGAAGCCTGGCTTGGAGAATTTTGAGCATGTGAGATGAGTGCAATTGTGCGGTAGTTTGAGCATTCTTTGGCATTGCCTTTCTTTGGAATTGGAATGAAAACTGACCTTTTCCAGTCCTGTGGCCACTGCTGAGTTTTCCAAACTTGCTGGCGTATTGAGTACACCACTTTCACAGCATCATCTTTCAGGCTTTGAAACAGCTCAACTGGAATTCCATCATCGCCACTTGCTTTGTTCATAGTGATGCTTTCTAAGGCCCACTTGACTTCACATTCCAGGATGTCTGGCTCTAGATTAGTGATCACATCATCATGATTATCTGGGTCATGAAGATCTTTTTTGTACTGTTCTTCCGTGTATTCTTGCCACCTCTTCTTAATATCTTCTGCTTCTGTTAGGTCCATATCGTTTCTGTCCTTTATTGAGTCCATCTTTGCATGAAATGTTCCCTTGATATCTCTAATTTTCGTGAAGAGATCTCTAGTCTTTCCCATTCTGTTCTTTTCCTCTATTTCTTTGCATTGATCACTGAAGAAGGCTTTCTTATCTCTTCTTGCTATTCTTTGGAACTCTGAATTCAGAGGCTTATATCTTTCCTTTTCTTCTTTGCTTTTCTCTTCTCTTCTTTTCACAGTTATTTGTAAGGCCTCCCCAGACAGCCATTTTGCTTTTTTGCATTTCTTTTCCATGGGGATGGTCTTGATCCCTGTCTCCTGTACAGTGTCACAAACCTCTGTCCATAATTCATCAGGCACTCTATCTATCAGATCTAGGCCCTTAAATCTATTTCTCACTTCCACTGTATAATTATAAGGGATTTGATTTAGGTCATACCAGTATGGTCTAGTGGTTTTCCCTACTTTCTTCAATTTGAGTCTGAATTTGGTAATAAGGAGTTCATGATCTGAGCCACAGTCGGCTCCTGATCTTGTTTTTGTTGACTGTCTAAGCTTCCCCATCGTTGGCTGCAAAGAATATAATCAATCTGATTTCAGTGTTGACCATCTGGTGATGTCCATGTGTAGAGTCTTCTCTTGTGTTGTTGGAAGAGGGTGTTTGCTATGACCAGTGCATTTTCTTGGCAGAACTCTATTAGTCTTTGCCCTGCTTCATTCTGCATTCCAAGGCCAAATTTGCCTGTTACTCCAGGTGTTTCTTGACTTCCTACTTTTGCATTCCAGTCCCCTATAATGAAAAGGACATCTTTTTTGGGTGTTAGTTCCAAAACGTCTTGCAGGTCTTCATAAAACCATTCAACTTCAGTTTGTTCAGCATTACTGGTTGAGGCATAAACTTGGATAACTGTGATATTGAATGGTTTGCCTTGGAGACAAACAGAGATGATTCTGTCATTTTTGAGATTGCATCCAAGTACTGCATTTCGGACTCTTTTGTTGACCATGATGGCTACTCCATTTCTTCTGAGGGATTCCTGCCTGAAGTAGTAGATATGATGGCCATCTGAGTTAAATTCACCCATTCCAGTCCATTTTAGTTCGCTGATTCCTAGAATGTTGATGTTCTCCCTTGCCATCTCTTGTTTGACCACTTCCAATTTGCCTTGATTCATGGATCTTACATTCCAGGTTCCTATGCCATATTGCTCTTTACAGCATCAGACCTTGCTTCTATCACCAGTCACATCCACTGCTGGGTATTGTTTTTGCTTTGGCTCCATCCCTTCATTCTTTCTGGAGTTATTTCTCCACTGATCTCCAGTAGCATATTGGACACCTAATGACCTGGGGAGTTCCTCTTTTGGTATCCTATCATTTTGCCTTTTCATACTGTTCGTGGGGTTCTCAAGGCAAGAATACTGAAGTGGCTTGCCATTCCCTTCTCCAGTGGACCACATTCTGTCAGACCTCTCCACCATGACCTGCCTGTTTTGGGTTGCCCCACAGGCATGGCTTGGTTTCACTGTGTTAGACAAGGCTGTGGTCCTAGTGTGATTAGATTGACTAGTTTTCTGTGAGTATGGTTTCAGTGTGTTTGCCCTCTGATGCCCTCTTGCAACACCTACCATCTTACTTTTTCTCTTACCTTGGGCATGGGGTATCTCTTCACGGCTGCTCCAGCAAAGCACAGCCACTGCTCCTTACCTTGGACGAGAACTGATCTCCAAATTTTACATTGATAATGCATGTTCTTGGGGTACCAAGCCTCAGTTTTGCCCTGTCTGAAAGAAGAATCTGATGCAGAATCTTTTTTTTAAATTTTTTTCATCCCTTCTTTAAGAAAGAGTTTTTCAAACTTCTTTCACTGTGGGATTCATTTCAAACATGACATCTAGCACAATGAATTTCCTGCCTTCCCGTAATCACCACAGGTTAATTAGACTTTGGAGATGCTATGAGTGGAAAACTAGAGATATTCCTTTATGTAGAGTAGCCATCTGCATCCCTGAGGTCTTTTATATTAGATGGTGCTCATTCTAAGGAACTGCATGATCACTTAGGGACCCTGCTTACTGCTTGTACTCTCCAATCTTCCATGTTTTCCTATAATCCATTTCCTAGCATATCTCTGAGAGAACTGTATACTGTCAAAAGGACAAAAAGTTTCTCCTTCCTTACCCCAATACTTGAAGGTGAAAAGGAAAATACCTCAATTTTTTATATATTAATTGGTCTCTGCTTCCTTCCTTTTGCATTTCATAGAGTCTAATATGTTCTGAAAATTATGAAAAATTAGCTCTTTTTCAAGACTTTTAATCCCTGCTCTTTTTTTCAGTGCAAACCAGTTTATAAATCTTCCCTGGTGGCTCAGTGGTAAAGAATCCACCTGCAATACAGGGGGTGTAAAAGACATGGGTTTGATTCTTGGGCTGAAAGACCCCCTGGAGCAGGAAATGGCAATCCACTTCAGTATTCTTGCCTGGGAAATCCCATAGACAGTGGTGCCTGGTGGCCTACAGTGCGTGAGGTTGCAAGAGTTGGACACAACTTAACAGCTAAACAGCAACCGGTTTGTATGCAGAGACATAGCTGTATGGAGAAATTACCTACTGGCCTTTGTACCATAATCTAGCAGATTCTCTACTCTACAGTACTAAGCAAAGTGTCGAAAAATGCACTGTTATAGAAATCCAAGCCAGTTATGAGATGCAGACAACGCCAATCTGTAGGAGCTCAGTGCCCGCCCACAGCACATATCAAATGGAGTCTTACACCGATTAGTGTGAGGAAGGTCCATTTATTACCATCCTTTTACTTTATTATCCATCCTCTAAATGTTAACCTATGTGTGTCCTTACTTTTAAAGTAGACTTTTTATAGGCAACATAAAGTTGAGTCTTTTTTATCCAACCTAACAATATCTTCCTTATATTTTTTTAACTTTGTATTTAATGTATCATTGATATGATTGGATTTTAAAACACCATCTTGCTTTTTTTTTTTCTATTTGTCCCAACTCTTTTTTGTTCCTTTTTTTCCTCATTTTCTACCTTTTGGATTGAAAATTCTTTGTAATTCTATTTTATCTCCTTAACAACAATTATTTGTTGTGATATTTTACTGGTTTTTGAAGTTTATAGTATACATTTTTAATTTAACACAATCTACTAACAAGACACCTTATACTAATGCTCAGTAGGTAAAGAATCCATTTGCAGTGCAGGAGACACAAGAGACATGGGTTTGATCAATCCCTGGTTCAGGAAGAACCCCTGGAGGAGAAAATAGCAACCCGTTCCAGTATTTTTATCTGGAGAAACCCATGGACAGAGGAACCTGGTGGGCTACATACAGTCTGTGGGGTCTCTAAGAGTTGCACACAACTGAGTGACTGAGCACACACACACACACACACACACACACACACACAGCGCATCAAGACACCTTTTATTAATACTACTACGCATACCATATAAGAACCATGAAACGCTGTCTGTCCATTTATCCCCTTCAAAATGCACTCTTGTTTTTAAACACTTAACTTCTGAATGCGTTATAAACTCCATGATGCATTAGTGTCAGTGTTGCTTTAAAAGGAAAAACTTGTTTCAGATAGCTAAATTCAGTCTATTGTCTGCTGTGGAAATTTCTTTTTCATCATTTCATCTGTTGAGCTTGGAAAGAATTTCTAGATTGATTTACATTCAACTATTTCGCTGGTGAATTTTTATTTTATTTATAATGGAAGACAAGAGGATGTCAGATTCTTTTCAGTAATTAAGAATATAAAGAGAAAAAAAGAACATAAGGAGAACTTAACTCTATATGTTTAAAATAAACTTGCCTTAACCGCAATTATTTAAAAAATTATGTTACTTTATTTTTTTTTATTTTTTTATTATCCTTTTTTTTTTTTAGTTTTTATTTTTAAATTTTAAAATCTTTAATTCTTACATGCATTCCCAAACATGAACCCCCTCCCACCTCCCTCCCATAACATCTTTCTGGGTCATCCCCATGCACCAGCCCCAAGCATGCTGCATCCTGCGTCAGACATAGACTGGCGATTCAATTCACATGATAGTATACATGTTAGAATGTCATTCTCCCAAATCATCCCACCCTCTCCCTCTCCCTCTGAGTCCAAAAGTCCGTTATACACATCTGTGTCTCTTTCCCTGTCTTGCATACAGGGTCGTCATTGCCATCTTCCTAAATTCCATATATATGTGTTAGTATACTGTATTGGTGTTTTTCTTTCTGGCTTACTTCACTCTGTATAATCGGCTCCAGTTTCATCCATCTCATCAGAACTGATTCAAATGAATTCTTTTAACGGCTGAGTAATACTCCATTGTGTATATGTACCACAGCTTTCTTATCCATTCATCTGCTGATGGACATCTAGGTTGTTTCCATGTCCTGGCTATTATAAACAGTGCTGCGATGAACATTGGGGTACATGTGTCTCTTTCAATTCTGGTTTCCTCGGTTCGGAATGGGAAAAAATAATAGCAAATGAAGCAACTGACAAACAACTAATCTCAAAAATATACAAGCAACTTCTGCAGCTCAACTCCAGAAAATAAACGACCCAATCAAAAAATGGGCCAAAGAACTAAATAGACATTTCTCCAAAGAAGACATACGGATGGCTAACAAACACATGAAAAGATGCTCAACATCACTCATTATTAGAGAAATGCAAATCAAAACCACAATGAGGTACCACTTCACACCAGTCAGAATGGCTGCGATCCAAAAATCTGCAAGCAATAAATGCTGGAGAGGGTGTGGAGAAAAGGGAACCCTCCTACACTGTTGGTGGGAATGCAAACTAGTACAGCCACTATGGAAAACAGTGGAGATTCCTTAAAAAATTGCAAATAGAACTACCTTATGACCCAGCAATTATGTTACTTTAACACAATGGCTTTGAATAAAGACTGAAGACAAGTTTATATTTGCAAGAAATAACATTTAACATATTACTTTTCCTTATTCTTACATTTGTTAATCAGTTATTTACATCTTGTTACCTATTCAGTATTTGTAAAAAATATAAAACATTAGATTGAATCTATCCTTCCCTTTTTATATCTTCAATTCCTTAAATATATATATAGGCAGATCTATCTATCTATATATATATGATCTCTTTTGAATATACTTTCCTTCTCATGAGTTTTGATCTGAACCGTATTAGCATATACTATTCAATTTGAATCATCATTGTAAATGAAGTCAGATATATTATAGAAAAAACACAGTTGAAAAAAGGAAAATAAATCACTGAAATGTTGGGAAATGTACTTGAAGAGGAAAGGCTAAAAGATTAAGTAAGTGTACATACCCAAAAAAACTGAAAAGAAACTTACCAGCACAGTTCATGTATATGAAAGGATAGTTTATGGGTGCCAGCTATTTTGTTTGTAAACTGAGGGCAGAACTTCAACAGTCTCCCTGTCATATCCCCATTTTCTTCATGGTATGATCTGTCTAACACAGGATTGTAAAAACAATATTACTCAATGGCCATTTTCATTCATCTCTTTCCTATTCAGTAACTTAACAAGGACTCTAACTCTCTGCATCAAATCTAAACTTCCAATAAACAGCCCTCCATAAAATATTGTTATATGTTTTTATCTCATGGCTTAGTATTTCCCATACTAGCCCCTCCATCTATTTATTTTTTAGAAACTAACTTTATTTTATTTATTTATATGCACCATAGCCTAGATAATGCACTTCCTATATGAGTTTCATGCATACCTGAACAGTTTTATGTTTAGACAACATCTCTCCTTATCTTTTTATTTTGTCATCACTGATGAAAATACTCATGCTATTCTTTTACTTCTAAGGTTGATATTCAAAGTCATCCCCACCATTCCCATAACATAAATACTATCTGCCTTATCTCCTTCTATTTCTTCTTCTTATCACTTCAGTTTTCCTGTTTTAGTCAAGGCCTTCTCAAGCTTAGCATCATCAACATTTAAGACTAGGAAATTTTGTTGTGGGGCATGTTCTATTCATACTGCAAGATGTTTAGTCGAATTGCAGTCCTCTTTGCACTAGATGCTACATTACCCCTGACCCCATCAGAGCCAAAATATCTCCAGTCATTGCCAAACATTCTTGCGGAGGCAAAAATGATCCCTGATGAAGAACCACCACTCCAGCCATACTAGCTTAGTAATAACTCCCCAAACAGTGTATACTAATTCATGTCTATGCCTCTATCAGCATGATTTTTTCTCCCCTTTATACTGTTCCTGTAAGTGAAAAGTTAAAGAATTGTGTTCACAGTTAGAAGACAAACCAACAAAGAAATAAAGCAACTACCATAAAACTACCACAATGACCACAATAATTTAGGTATCTCTGTGTTGATGAAGCATAACCAGGTCCATAGGCAGAATTTATCTTTTTTTCTTACTGTTGCTATCATGTGCATTTTCCCATTGCTGCTTTCATCATACTTCCTTAGTGCTTATTTTCTTAAAATTTATCTCAACTAAAGGAATGTGAAAATAATGTGAATCCAAACAATCCCTGTAGCTCCTGGCCAGGCATGAATGTACCAGACAGTTACTGAAGAAAGCATTCAATATAATCTTTTCTGATGATTATCTTGATTAAACAACTTCTACACATATCCAATTGTATTAAAAGCCCTTAATATTTAATTTATGGTTTTAATAAGTGTGGTAGATTAAAAATTGTTTTACTTGTTGTACAAGGGAATATTGCATTAATACAACACAGAGAATAGAGCCAATGTTTTATAATAATTATACATGGAGTATAACATTTAAACATTTTGAATTACTATTTTGTAAAGGGATCTCTGTTGGCACAGCATTAAAGAATCTGCCTGCAATGAAGTAGACCATCTGCAATGCAGGAGATGTGGGAAGATTCCCCAGAGAAGGAAATGGCAACCTATGCCAGTATTCTTGCCTGAGAAATCCCATGGACAGAGGAACCTGGGGGGCTATATAGTCCATGGAGTGGCAAGAGTCAGACAAGACTTAGTGATCACACCACCACATTTTGCATACCTGTAATTTAAATAATATTGTACAGCAATGATATATCCAACATAAAAAATAAAAATTAAGCTTAAAAAGTCAGTGTCTAAAAAAAGAAAGCTTAAAAATTAAACTTCAAAACTTATATAACATTTTAATAAAAATAAATATTTTATTGATGAAAAGAAACTTTTTTTTTCGTAATGCAGCATTAGAAACACAGTTTTTATGTGAACAAATGTTTTGATGGGATAGTAACATAATTGAGGAAAATATTAACTCACAAGAATTAGCCTGAATAATATTACAATGCATAGGATTTTGTTGACGAGTTTTCTGTGCTTTACTTTTTTACTTCATATACATATGTGTATACCATTTATTATGTTTTCTAAAATATAGGTCACTTTGCTAAATTTAATAAACTCTACTTTAGACTAAATGCATCTACAAGCATTCCAGATCCATCTTCAAACTTCAAACATTACTTTTGATATAATCTTTACCAAAATTTGAAAGCTTGTTTCTATTTCTTCCATCAATTTCTATTTTCTTCTAAGCTTCTTGGCCAATATTTGGTGGTGGCATATCTTTAAATAATCATGTGTGTGTGTGGTCTACATATGTTTATATGTCATACATATATTACATATATATATATATATATATACACACACACACACAGACATACAAACTATTTGCTTTTTTTCATCATTCCATTGAATCAAATATGAAACTAAAGAGGAAATGAACCTCCATCCTTCCTGTTGCTCCTTGTGCCTATGGAAAGAAGTGTTGTGAACAGCTGAGCTCCAATCCCTGGGAGATTTTATGAATAAAAAATGCACTAGGCTCAGCTCCAGTATATCATACTCTAAAGGATGCTTGTTTGAGAATTTAAAACAATGAGGGGGTTGTTAGACATTAAGAGTTATAGACATTAAGCTAACGTTATAGTTAAATGTTTGGCTTAATGCACAATGTTATGCCAGAGTCAGCATATCTTTGACCATTGGTGCCTTTCTGCTTTAGAAGTTGGTGACATTCCAAGCCAGAGACTTAAATCAGACCTCAGACCACTATACTGATTACTACCCTCCTTCCCCACAACCCCTCCCCACAGCTTTCTCTTCTTTATCTCTTTTCCAGTTGTTACATAGGCTTACAATTTTTTCCATACATTTATTAAACACATATTCATTTTTTACATAATTCAAGGCACTAGCAGAGATGAAAAGGACATTGTGTCTAACTCTGAGGCCTCTCAGTTTAGAAAGAAAACATTTCCACCAACAGAACAATTGAAAACGGGTAAGTTCTATACTAAGAAACTAGAACAGAGGCTCAGGGAAGGCTTTAGTGATGAGACAACTTGTACACTGCTTTGAAAGGATAATTAAGAGCTGTCATGGCAGAAAAAAGGAGGAAGAAAAGTCCCATGAGAGGAAAAAAATCAAAAAAGCAGCCTGAGCAAAAGCTGACTTAAAATAGACAGTGTCATTTGAAAACTGATAAAAATATTTTATGGACCACACCTCTGGGTTCCACTAGCAAACTTTGCATGGCTGTCTAATGCCCCTCAGCTTGAGAAGGTAGCAGTAATCAGGATTGCCAGCTTCTTCCTCAGGGGTGATGCCATCTGAGTGATTCTCAGGCCTCTACACTACGTACTAAGATCCACATGGATAAGAATTGGAACTTTCCTGTGTAATGCTTGTTATGTGCATATGTGAGTGCTTTTATTTTTCCTTTTATGCCATAAACCTTAAATAAAATTTTACATAGGATCAGAAGCTCAACAGAAAACAGATGATGAGGGAGGTGATGTAATCTAGGTGTAGAAAGAAACATTTGCTAGTATGATTTTCCACTGAACACCCACTCACCTCACTACAGCATCAACAACTTGCCTTGTAAATTTTCCAGAAGCAAACAGTGCTTTTGCTTGCCTTGTGGAATTACAGAAAAGGAAGAAACTAGGCCCCTTCAAAAACAAACCTATAGAAGAAGATTTCTATGATGGTTCTGCTTTACTGGGAGAATTTCCAGCTTGGAAACCACAAACAAGAAAAGTTCCATATTTTTTGAAGTTTAATCCAATTAGAATAAGGCCAAAAACATTCAAGGATGAACTCCCCTTGTCTCCTGCTCTAAAACGCAGAATTATATGTCAAGTAAAGGAAAATGTAAAATAGAATGAATATGGTTAGAACTGGGAGAAATTAGCATGAAACTCAAAATTTAAAACATAGCCTCCAGTTGTATTTTACACAGCAAGATTCAGATGAGGAAGGTAAAGTAGAATCTACCACGGAGGATCCAAAATATTACCACCTGAACCCATAGATCATTCTTAGAAAAAATGAACCCTGGGACAAGTAGACTTTGTGTGCCTTCAGATAGAATGGAATGAGTTTACAGCACCACTTACAGGGAATTCTTCCTAAGATTCAATAACATGATTATAACCAGACTGCTAAATCTAACCTCTTGTCCATGGAATTCTCTAGGCAAGAACACTGGATTGGGTTGCCATTTCCTTCTCCAATAAGAGGAATGCAAAAACAAGTTAGATGACACTATGAGGGGGAAGAAGCAACTGGATAAATAAGTGGGACCCATTCATCAATAAGTCAATGTCAAAAAAAGATGGGGAGAGGGTAGGAGAGGAAAGGTGCACAGTCTAACAAGATTAAGGGAACATAGCAACTCAAAACCATGCTTTACCTTAACTGGATCTTAAACAAATGAACTTTATAAAACATTTTTCACTAATTGGTGAAGTTTTAAAATGTAATAGATGAACTTTTGTTAATGATAATATTAATATTTCATGATATTTTCTGATATTTTAATGGTAGAAAATGTCCCATTTTAGGATTGGTACAAAAATATTTAGGTTTGAGACGTTCTTAATATATATGTAATTTACTTTAAAATTATGCAGCAAGAAAGTGAATGAGCAAATGTGGCAAAATGTTGATATTTGTTAAATCAATGTAATATGGGAGTCATGGGATTATATGGGAGTCATTTTATATTTTACATTTTTCCATATAATTGAAAATTTTATTGAGAATTGGATTTTAAGAATTGATATAAGTTTGATGTTAACTTGTTAACATTTTTTTATTTTTTTATGTCTAAATGGATCAATGACATCAATAGGAACCTTTTATACATAATGTTCCTAAAACAGCCAAAAAATTTTTCATAATTGCTATTATAAGATGCAATGAGTTTGACACTAACTTCATTTGTTCACTCATTCTTCATTTATTCTTCTCATTCAGTAAATGATTTATAGTCTCATCATTCTCCAGAAATTACTGAATTTTTAATTTTTATGTATCATTGATCTACTTGTTCAAGTTACTAAAACCATCTGAGTTTAAATTTTATCAGCTATAAAATGAGGATATTAATAAATACATCATATTATATAAGGCTTCCTTGATGGATCAGTTTTAAAGAATCTGCCTGGAGTGCAGATCATGTATGAGGAATAATCTACTTGCAAATATAGTAGATAAAAAAGATGTGGGTTCAACCCTTGGTTCAGGAAGATCCCCTGCAAGCGGCTCCAGTATTGTTGCCTAGAAAATACCATGGAAAGAGGAGACTGGCAGGCTACAGCCCCTGGGGTCCCAAAGAGTCAGACATGACTGAGTACACACACACGCACACACACATTTTTTGAGGAATAAGTAAGTTAGTATAAGGTGTTAGAATTCAATGGTAACAAAGTGAATAGTGGCATTTTTACAAACAGTGATGTCACTGACATTAAAAGTATAATTATAAAGGTAGACTATTTTCCAAAAGTTTTTTTTTTCCTGCTTCAGAGCATTCCTCATCTCCTTTTAAGCAGTTTTCCTATTGAAGAATTACAGCAAACTTTATTGCATATGCCAGATTAGCTATGTCTTAAAAAATAGAACCAAAATCCTAAACTCTCCTTATGATTTAAGGATTATAAAAATCATAAGCATGGACATGTTTCAAAGAAAGATTTTTCTCCTGTATTGTGGAATCATTCAGATTATCTCTGTCAGTGAGTATTTTAAATAAAAATTATAAAATACTCAGAAGTTTTCAGGAATAATCTGCAAACACTTTGTTATATTTTGAAAGATACCAGATGAATTTACCCAGTAAGTTTGCATTAGAGATTGGATAACTGGTGCAGAGCACTGCAATTATTTCTTATATATGTTCCTTTGAAACAGTGCCCATGAAATCTCTGGATTATACTTTCTAAATAAAACAGCACACTGTTAAGGTTTCAGAGTCTAGAAATATTTGATATCAGAAACAGACTCCATAATTAAATAGTTCATGAACAGGAAAATCAGGTGACCACCTTCCTTAACTGGATTTTAATAATTCAATAACTATAGTGCTACCATTCATGTAGTTGTCCTCAAAGGCTCTGTGTTTCAATTTCCATTCCTCATTTTCTTACCTGTTTATACATGTCTGCTGTAGGCTGAAGCTCACAGTGAAAGGTTTTGTTAATAATAGATTTAAGGCTTCCCTGGTGGCTCAGAGGTTAAAGCATCTGCCCACAATGCAGGAGACCTGGGTACGATCCCTGGGTCGGGAAGATCCTCTGGAGAAGGGCATGGCAACCCACTCCAGTGTTCTTGCCTGGAGAATCCCATGGACAGAGGAGCCTGGTGGGCTACAGTCCACAGGGTCGCAGAGTTGGACACGACTAAGAGACTTCACTTTCACTTTAAGATAAAACTGTGATAGAATGTATGTTCCCCCAATAGAGAAGGCAGTGTTGTACTTCATAGGAGAGGTGGTCTCTCTAAGCTCACTTCCCAAGAATTGATCACAGCTGAAACAGAATGAGTGGGAACTAATCAAATGAAACCAACTTTCTTGGCTGGTTCAATTTATTTGTACAATTGACGAGGACACAACAAAATAATTAGTCACTATTCTTAAGTCACTAAGACAGCCTTAGGGAAAATTAGACAGGGGAAAAAGTGCCAATCAAAAAGTGCTTGATGTAACCCATGGTAAAAACACAAAAATTGAGATGGATGTGGACTAGAATGTAACTATTGTACCCAAATATGTATGTTGTATCACTAAATGGAAAATGTACCATTTATATTGAATAGTCTATTCAGAAGGCAGAGCATGGCTAAAACTATGACATATCCCTAACAATAAAATACCTGGAGTAATAAGATAATTATACACATCAGCCAGAAATATATAGTAAGTAGCCAAATATATTCTATTTCTTGAGTGTTTATCTCTTCTTAAGAAATAGAACATTTCCAAAATAACAATAAAACTGTACTAAATATAATTTAGGCTGAGAAAATTCAGAAGGCAATTCAGGATTTAACAATGCTTATAACGTTTATTAAGAATGCCTAGAAATAGTCAAATTGTGAAGCATGAAAGTATAGTTTCCAACACTGTTCCAATTTCTAACAAGTTCAGGGGTATTCTAAAACCACTTTCAGGTTCAAGAATTTTCATAGAACTCCCTGAAAACATATTTATGGCTATTGTTTATTAAAGTGAAAAATACAAATTTTGCAAGCACTCAAAGGAAGAAACACATAAAGCAGAGTCTAGTAGGATTCCAAACATGAAACTTGCATTCTCCTTTCCTGGAAATGACATGTAACAATGGCAATTTTGCCAAACAAGGAAACACAACCAAGATTCCGTCTCTAAAGTTTCCGCTGTTGCTTTAATACACAGATATCGTTGGTTGATTGCTCACATGGCTAAACCAGTCTCTAGGTCAATTGATACCACAAGAGCCAAAGCCGCCACTCTAGGTCACACTGTTGGTCTTTATGGTGGGGACAACCCCCATCCTCAAGCCATTGGGTATAGATGACCTGACCCCAACATCCAATGTAGCCAGCCCCCACCTCAAACAAAGATGTTCCTGCTAAGTCACTTCAGTGGTGTCCGACTCTGTGCGACCTCATAGACGGCAGCCCACCAGGCTCCCCGATCCCTGGGATTTTCCAGGCAAGAACACTGGAGTGGGTTGCCATTTCCTTCTCCAATGCATAAAAGTGAAAAGTGAAAGTGAAGTAGCTCAGTTGTGTCCGACCCTCAGCGACCCCATGGACTGCAGCCTTTCAGGCTCCTCCATCCATGGGATATTCCTGGCAAGAGTACTGGAGTGGGGTGCCATTGCTTTCTCCAAAGATGCTCATATCAGGTATTAAATAGATATCTCAGAAACCAAGGGCAAAAGCAAGATATTTCTTTGAGCAAGGCCAAATTCTTTACTACACAATGAATATTAAATGATTATTTCACACCTAGGTGTGAAGTTAAAGAAAATAAGTAATATCAATAGATAAGTATATTCTGAATGTCTGGTTTCACTATGAATTTTCTTAACTAGGACAATATAATCATCTACTCTTAAATATTCTATTCCCTAGAAGTCAATGAGTATTCAGTTTATATAGTTGGATGCATAACCAACCTCTCCACTATTGAGACTGCCAAGAGCATTTTAATCTCAAATCATTTTATTTTAATCATCAAATATTTTTATAGATACACATCTACTCTTAGTTATTTTTTTGTAAGAAAGCTTTTCATCATACCACATACCACCTTCTCCTACCTTCTTAAACAAAATTATAACAATATTAACTCTTGGTTCACCCTTTGTCCAGTTCAGGGACTTCTCAGCTAATTTATTCAGCTCAGTCTCATTTCAGTTTAAAACTATCCCTTGGAAGATAATTTAATTTGTTGGAAATGAGCTAATGACCATCAAATAGACCTGAATTAAATATAAGGCATATTATTTTATAAATACTTGTTGTATAAATAAAACTGTATAATTTTTTCATGAAAATTTCCATTTAGAATATTATTTATCCAGATAAAGAATATCTATAAGCAGAGAACCCAGCAATAGGAAAGAAAACGCTGCCAATCAATTACCCTAATGCCATGATCATGAAGAAGGAAACACTTTATTTATTTATTTATTTATTTTTGAGAGAAAATTCAGTTTTAAATAATCGATCAGTTCATTTTTAGGGCACTAGCTTCTATTTTACATGGAATTATTTTAAAATCCATATTATACTATTTTTTCATAATTTGAATGTTATGATTTCTTGGTAGTGCTACAAAAGTCTTTCTGCTTTTTTCTATTCACAGTATTCAGAGTGGTCCATGACCTAGATATTGAAAATTGAAGTAGAGTGTGCTGCATTGCTGATATTTACTGTGAAACCTTGAAACATTCTGCTTTCATGCTAGAATTACGGGTGCACACTGTTTAATATTGCTGTATTGTTTTAAAATATTCAAATAATAAAAGAGAATACATTTGTATTCCAGTTAAAAATACACACATAATCATTGTTCATTTTAAAGTTTTAAATCTGCTAGGTAAGACTCATTATGGATCTTTTCCCCGTTATTTACCTTGTGTTTATTTTTTTTTAATTTATTTTTAATTGTAAAATCTTTAATTCTTACATGCATTCCCAAACATGAACCCCCCCTCCCACCTCCATCCCCATAACAGCCCCAAGCATGCTGCATCCTGCGTCAGACATAGACTGGCGATTCAATTCACATGATAGTATACATGTTGGAATGTCATTCTCAAATCATCACCTCTGAGTCCAAAAGTCCATTATACACATCTGTGTCTCTTTCCTGTCTTGCATACAGGGTCGTCATTGCCATCTTCCTAAATTCCATATGTATACTGTATTGTTTTTCTGGCTTACTTCATAATCGGCTCCAGTTTCATCCATCTCATCAGAACTGATTCAAATGAATTCTTTTAACGGCTGAGTAATACTCCATTGTGTATATGTACCACAGCTTTCTTATCCATTCATCTGCTGATGGACATCTAGGTTGTTTCCATGTCCTGGCTATTATAAACAGTACATTGGGGTACACTCTTTCAATTCTGGTTTGTGTGTACAATGGGATTGCTGTCATAAGGTAGTTCTATTTGGAAAACTATCTTTAGATGAACAACTGATTGCAGAGTTGGAGTCAGAACACAGCTTTGCCATGAATGGGTCTGAAAAACACCCTTGTGTCCATGGAAGGCTTCAGGGATCCTGCTTCTGTGCCAGAACTTAGTATTAGTCTGTAGGAATATTTTTCTCTAAAGGATGTCTCCTATGTGGATATTAATTCATATTACACTTCTCTAAGGATCATCTACAATGATCTGGCATTCACCATGAAGGGGCCAACATATGACCAGCACTTACAGAAATCTTGAGGATAAATGTCTTTTTTTAAGAGCTCTTTTCTAGTGGAAAATGACTACTTTTAATCAAAGTAAAACTAGTCCCCAGTCTAAAGAACAAGATGACATATATTGAATGCTTATTATATGTCATGTGCTGTGTATATATTATTAATTATTAATAAAGACTGAAGATAAGGCATGCCTAGGTAACTGATCTGTTAATCTTTTTTTTTTAAGGCTAACAAAGTTGAGAGTTGCAATTACAAGAGCTAAAACTGCCCAATGATCATACGTGAAGATGGAAGATATAGTTAATTGAACATCTGAACTGAAATCATACAAGTTCTAGTTACATTTAACTGAATTGCTGAACTCAAGGAGTTCAAGGTCTGATTCTATGTATAAGACTTTTAGCTCTTCTTAAGTAAGTGATATTAGTGACTTATCAGTGACTGCCTAACACTCTGCTTATTACAACAGAAGCAGTTAATATGTACTGAAGAGTTACCATGCTGCTAGAAAGGTTCTAAGATGTTCACATATGTTAATTCAAGGAGTTCTCACAAGTTTCTTATGAGGTAGCTTCTATTATTATCTCAGTTCTACAGACTAGTAAACAGGCACATAGAGTTGAAATGGCTTGCCCAAAGACTCACAAGATCAGAACCAAAGAATTGAGCCCCATTTCTTACTACTACAATGTGTTGACTCTCCAAGTCAAAAGTGGCTGATATCTATGAAATAAGAGACATTAAGTATATTAACACCTACTTGATAGTATAGGTAAAAGATTTCTATCTAAGGATTCAAAAACAAGCATACACTTTGTTTATAGAAAATTACTTTCAATGCCCTTCCAAGTAAATATAAAAAAGTGAAGTCGCTCAGTCGTGTCCAACTCTTTGCAACCCCATGGACACCAGGCTCCTCCATCCATGGGATTTTCTAGGCAAGAGTACTGGAGTGGGTTGCTTTTCTCTAACTTCCTAAAATGGAACCCAGGTCTCCCACATTGTAGACAGATGCTTTCCATCTGAGCCACCACTTGATCTTAGCCAAAAGGCCAAGAAGCGATATATAAAAGGAACATTAAAAACTCTAACAAGGAGCTCGCATGTGACTCCCTGTGGCCTTGAACACAATACAAGGAAGCATACTTCAAAAACTGCATTTGATTCTGTTTTCAATCCTAGTTTTCACATGGAGTTCTTTCTCTAATTCCTAAATTTTGCCGTAAAAACTTTCATTTACACAGAAAAGTATATTGAAATGATAGTACAATCAATAAGCATCTACATATTCTATCTAGATCCATCAGTGGTACATTTGGCAAGAACATTGGAGTACACTGTCATTCTCCCTTCCAGGGGATCTTCCTGACCCAGGGGTCAAACCTGAATTTCTTGTGTTTCCTGAATTGGCAGGTAAGTTCTTTACCACTAGTGCCATCTGGGAATCTCCTCTACATGCATGCACACACACACACGCACACAGTGGGTTGGTATTTTGAAACTAAGTTGTATACCTGGTATTTCACTTCTTAATACTTCCTCATGAATCCCTCAAGAACAAAGTATTCATTTGGTCCTTTATTGGGAATATTCTTAATTTGATTTTCTGTATCTCAGCTTTATGCAGCTTTATAAGTGAGACTAAATCAAAAGATACCCAAGTCTTATAAATCTTAACTGATTCAGAAAGTCTGAATATGAATAGAATGACTTTTGTCTGGAATTGCTAGTGAAAGTATCTGTAAGTCTTTAGTAAATGCTCCTGTCACAGTCAAGTACTATCATCATCCTCAAATGAAAAAGATGTGTAAATCACAGGGTTGCTACATGCTGAATTCATGTACAGCTCAAGGTGCTCATGTGATTTGTCATCATTTTTAAAATTATGTCTGGGATCCAGATGGTGCTCATCCCCAAAACTTCAGCTTTTGTATATGGAGAGGAGCCCTCACTATTTGCTCTACCTGTTATAACACTCAACATACAAGTCTTAAAACTCTAATAAACAGTGAATGTTCTTTAGACATTAAACAATGAATATTCCTCAATGCTAACTCAATGCTGTCACACATAAAAAAGTTGTGAATTTGGTAAATTATCTCCCATATTTAAAACTGATTGTAAACTTAATAAAACACTATAAATATTGGAATTTGAGAAAAACATCTACTTCTGCTTCATTGACTATGCTAAAGCCATTGTGTGAATCAAAGAAACTGTGGAAAATTCTTAGAGAGTTGGGAATACCAGACCACCTTACCAGTCTCCTGAGAAACCTGTATGCCAGTCAAGAAGCAACAGTTAGAACTGGACATGGAACAACAGACCGCTTCAAAATTTGGAAAGAATATGACAAGGCTGTATATTCTCACCTTGCTTATTTAACATCTATGCAGAGTGCAGCATGCAAAATGCTGGATAGGATAAATTACAAGCTGGAATCAAGATTGCCAGGAGAAACAACAACTTCAGATATGCACATGATCTCACTCTGATGGCAGAGAGTAAATAGGAACTAAAGAGCTTCTTGATGAAGGTGAAAGAAGAGACTGAAAAAGCTGCTTTGGAACTCAGCATTAAAAATCTAAGATCATGGCATCTGCTCCCATTCAGTTCAGTTCAGTCACTCAGTCGTGTCCAACTCTTCCCGACCCTGTGAATTGCAGCATGCCAGGCCTCCCTGTCCATCACCAACTCCCGGAGTTCACTCAAACTCACGTCCATAGAGTCCATGATGCCATCCAGCCATCTCATTCTCTGTCGTCCCCTTCTCCTTCTGCCCCCAATCACTCCCAGCAACAGTCTTTTCCAGTGAGTCAACTCTTCGCATGAGGTGGCCAAAGTACTGGACTTTCAGTTTTAGCATCGTTCCTTCCAAAGAACACCTAGGATTGATCTCCTTTAGAATGGACTGGTTCGATCTCCTTGCAATCCAAGGGACTCTCAAGAGTCTTCTCCAACACCACAGTTCAAAAGCATCAATTCTTCAGCGCTCAGCTTTTTCACAGTCCAACTCTCACATCCATACATGACTATTGGAAAAACCATAGCCTTGACTAGACGGATCTTTGTTGGCAAAGTAATGTCTCTGCTTTTGAATATGCTATCTAGGTTGGTCATAACTTTCCTTCCAAGGAGTGCTTCCATTACTTCATGGCAAATAGATGGGGTAAAGGTGGAAATGGTGACAGATTTTATTTTTCTGACCTCTAAAATCGCTGTGAATGGTGACTGCAGCCATGAAATTAAGACATTTGCTCCTTGGAAGGAAAGCTGTGACAAACCTAGACAGTGTATTAAAAAATAAATAAATAAAACAGAGAAATCACTTTGTCAACAAAGGTCCATATAGTCAAAGTTATGATTTTTCCATTAATCATGCATGGATGTGAGACTTGGACCATAAACAAGGCTGGATGCTGAAGAACAGATGCTTTTGAATTGTGTTGTGCTGGAGAAGGCTCTTGAGAATTCCTTGGACAGCAAGGAGATAAAACCAGTCAATACTAAAGGAAAACAACCCTGACTATTCATTGGAAAGACTGATGTCGAAGCCGAATCTCCAATACTTTGGCCACCTGATGCAAAGAGCTCACTCACTGGAAAAGACCCTGGTGCTCAGGAAGATTGAGAGCAAGAGGGAGAAGGAGGTGGCAGAGGATAACATGGTTAGATAGCATCATCAACTCAATGGACATGAGTCTGAGCAAACTCTGGGAGATAGTGAAGGACAGGAAAGCCTGGCATGATATACTTCATGGAATCGCAAAGAGTCAGACAATACTTTATGACTGAACAATAACAAAATATTTCTAATATAAACTCTTTATAATATTGAAAGCACTGTGAGATTTAGACAGAACATAGCATAGGAATATAAAATGATGTGTCAGAGTATGGACTACGGAGCCATACCACCACATGGCTCCAAATTTACCATATCCAAATTCTGACTTCTTCCACTTAATTTCTGTATGAGTTTGAGTAAATTGTGCCTCATTTCTCACATCTATAAAAAGGAGATTACAATATTTATCTCATTATCCAACTGTGAGAATTTTTGAGAGTCATGAGTATATTAGCAAAACTTTGATAACATTGCATACAGTCAGTTAAAGTGTCAATTATAGCTGAAAATATCACAATGATTAGAGAAGCAGTTCTCAAAAATTTCTGGTCTCTGAATTCCTATATTGAGAATCTCAAGATGTTTTGTTTAAGTTGTTATGCATAATCATGTAAGAAATTAAAATTGAAAATAATTCATTTAAAAAATAAAATATGTTCAAATAAACAATATATTTTAGTAGAAAATAACTACATCTTCTCCCAAGAAATAATGAGAAGAGTGGTGGTGGTATTTTACATCTTGGTACAAGTCTTTACCTGACATCTATGATGTCAGAGATTAGACTTCATATTTGCTTCTGAATGTGATATGTAATACTATGTCCTTTTGGTTAAAGTAGCTGAAGAAAATCCAGAGTCACACAGGCATGTAGTTGGAAATAAGAGGACTATTTTAATATATTTTTTCAGAAAACTTCAGATATTCCATTCTTCTTGATACTGACCCCAAAATTTGACGAGTGATTGTCTACTAAAACTTCATTGCAGTGTGCATTCTGAAACTGAATCTATGCACATTGCCACATTCTCTTACATTCTACTCTGTTACACTGAATGGTCTATTTTTCACTTTGGTCTTTTCTTATAGAAAATGGATCAGTTTTCTACACTGATCACTTGAAAATTACTGGCTCACTAAGTTATGCCATTCTTTCAAATATTAACATATTTTATAAAAATATATCTGTTAATATCACCAACACCTTTATCTGAAAACTCTGTAAGGATTGGGAATCTCTCAAACTCATGGTGGCTATCTCAATTTTTCTTGAATTCTAATTTTCTCTTAAAAGCATGAATTTTTCATTGCCAACAAATACTATCACTTGTCACTTCTTTGAAGTGACAAGATGACTTATTTTAAAGTAAATGTGTGCCAAATACTCAAAGCCATATTTTGTCTGTCAGTTAATTTTTCAAGTAAAAATTGTATTCCATGAAAAGGAGATTGTTACAACTCTCAACTCAAATGGACAAGTGCTCTTTCCAAAGAAAGCCATGATAGTCAAAAATGCTTTTTGTGTACTTCTCAATTTGTCAAAGAAAATATTAAGCAGACATGTGCTCTCTTGCTTGTGGACAAGATGGACTAAAAGGGACAGACTAGATCTTCCTCCCATCTCTGCAAAAACACAGACAAAATATATGAATCAAATGTTTTCAAAAACACTGGGTAACAACCGAAAAAGCGCTGATTCTTGACAGAGGGAAAACAAAAGCAGTCATCCCTACAAGTACCCTATTTCATTCCTTCAAGAGAGTTTCTAGGTCATGGCACAAAGAGAGAGAATGCAGAAGGACTCATGGACTCTCCGAATTGAGGAGACTGAGAATCCAAGTGGCTAAGTGTTCACAGGAAAGAAAAGTGAACAACACCAAGAGAGAGCCCTGGAAATCTTTTCAGGGTCTCCCTCAAGTGTTCATTAGGGTGCTGTTAGCAATACATTTATTTTTAATGTGTGTGTTTATAATATTTATTCATTCCTGTTATTATTATTATTATTCCTACTTTTATATCCTCCTGAGGCTTAGCATTTTAACTAGATATTTATTTTGGAAGCCTCCTAGATTAACAAAAAATTTCTCACTTCAAAATAGCAAGAATTCTACCACAGGTTAAATGTCATTGCTGGTTCTGGATTAAGGACTAAGTGATTCTTCGCAAAACTCAAATGACTTGATTTGTTGCACTGAGCAAATCCTATCCTTTCCCTTCATTTCCAGGAAATATTGTTAACTTTTTTGTTATTTACTTTCTAAATGGTCAGTGTTACCTAGATTATCATACTAGTATAATTACCTATACAAATTTTTTATTATGCTTAAAAGCGTCTGTTGGCTTTATCTGTAATTTAAGATCACTTTAATGCTCATCCAGTCATTTTATCCACTAGAAAATGAAGGTTTGGATCTGATACAGTAATTCTTCCATTTAGAACATCTGGCTAAATAAGCATTCTGAAGTAGGATGTTATAATAATTAACACATATGACCACCAGAGTTGATCAACTGCTGGATAACCTTCTCACCAAACTAACCATCATCAGCTGAAATTATTTGGTAAATAGGCATCTGCTACAATGTCCTATTTTGTAGACTTCTCAGCAGAATCTTTACCATTAGAGAATATGTGGCTACTAAAAATTAATCCTCTTCATTCTTTCTTTTAGATTCTGATTATACACAAACACACACATATATACATATTTAATTTGTACACACAGGAAAAAGTAAACTCAAAATATTTATATTGACTCCCTCTTTTAGGCATATGTTTCTATCTTGCTTATCAGTAATAATTATATATAAAGTGAAGTGGTCGCTCAGTCGTGTCCGACTCTTTGCAACCCTGTGGACTGTAGCCCACCAGGCTCCTCCGTCCATAGGATTCTCCAGGCAAGAATCCTGGAGTGGGTTGCCATTTCCTTCTCCAATAATTATAGATAGATAGATAGATAGATAGATAGATAGATAGATAGATAGATGTGTGTGTGTGTCTTTGCAATATATGTATACATATATATGTATAATTATACTTAAACATTGCAAAGATATATGTGCATGTAGAATATACTTACACATGTACTAAAATTATTAAAATCAGAAATGGGATGAACCTAACAGAAGCAGAAGATATTAAGAGATGGCAAGAATACATGGAAGAACAGTACCAAAAAGATCTTCACGACCCAGATAATCATGATGATGTGATCACTAATCTAGAGCCAGACATCTTGGAATGTGAAGTCAAGTGGGCCTTAGAAAGCATCACTACGAACAAAGCTAGTGGAGATGATGGAATTCCAGTTGAGCTGTTTCAAATCCTGAAAGATGATGCTGTGAAAGTGCTGCACTCAATATGCCAGCAACTTTGGAAAACTCAGCAGTGACCACAAGACTGGAAAAGGTCAGTTTTCATTCCAATTCCAAAGAAAGGCAATGCCAAAGAATGCTCAAACTACTGCACAATTGCACTCATCTCACAGGCTAGTAAAGTAATGCTCAAAATTCTCCAAGCCAGGCTTCAGCAATACATGAACCATGAATTCCCTGATGTTCAAGCTGGATTTAGAAAAGGCAGAGGAACCAGAGATCAAATTGCCAACATCCGCTGGATCGTGGAAAATGTAAGAGAGTTCCAGAAAAACATCTATTTCTGCTTTATTGACTATGCCAAAGCCTTTGACTGTGTGGATAACAATAAACTGTGGAAAATTCTGAAAGAGATGGGAATACCAGACCACCTGACCTGCCTCTTGAGAAACCTGTATGCAGGTCAGAAAGCAACAGTTAGAACTGGACATGGAACAATAGACTGGTTCCAAATAGGAAAAGGAGTACATCAAGGTTGTATATTGTCACCCTGCTTATTTAACTTATATGCAGAGTACATCATGAGAAACGCTGGGCTGGAAGAAGCACAACCTGGAATCAAGATTGCCAGGAAAAATATCAATAACCTCAGATATGCAGATGATACCACCCTTATGGCAGAAAGTGAAGAGAAGCTAAAAAGCCTCTTGATGAAAGTGAAAGAGGAGAGCAAAAAAGTTGGCTTAAAGCTCAACATTCAGAAAACGAAGATCATGGCATCTGGTCCCATCACTTCATGGGAAATAGATGGGGAAACAGTGGAAACAGTGGCTGACTTTATTTTTGGGGGCTCCAAAATCACTGCAGATGGTGATTACAGCCATGAAATTAAAAGACGCTTACTCCTTGGAAGAAAAGTTATGAGCAACCTAGATAGTATATTCAAAAGCAGAGACATTACTTTGCCGACTAAGGTCCGTCTAGTCAAGGCTATGATTTTTCCAGTAGTCATGTATGGATGTGAGAGTTGGACTGTGAAGAAGGCTGAGTGCCGAAGAATTGATGCGTTTGAACTGTGGTGTTGGAGAAGACTCTTGAGAGTCGCATGGACTGCAAGGAGATCCAACAAGTCCATTCTGAAGGAGATCAACCCTGGGATTTCTTTGGAAGGAATGATGCTGGGGCTGAAGCTCCAGTACTTTGGCCACCTCATGAGAAGAGTTGACAAATTGGAAAAGACTCTGATGCTGCGAGGGATTGGGGGCAGGAGGAGAAGGGGACAAAAGAGGATGAGATGGCTGGATAGCATCACAGACTCGATGGACATGAGTCTGAGTGAACTTCAGGAGATGGTGATGAACAGGGAGGCCTGGCGTGGTACGATTCATGGGGTCACAAAGAGTCGGACACGACTGAGCAACTGAACCGAACTGAATTGAACTGAAAATCAAAAAATCAACCATCTACCATCTATCAAGGTTTTCCATTTTTGGCATTACAACTACTCCAGTGTGTATTTTATTTTCACTTTTTGAGTTTCATTTTTAACTTTTGGCCTTTAATAGGCTTGAAATGTTTCCATTACTTAAGATTTCAAGCTTATATTTTTTTTCTCTTAGCTGATGATCAACTCCTTCAGCTAGATTATGCATCTATTTAGTAATTGTCTTGATATATTTTTTTAACTTCCCTTATTTTTTGTAATGATAGAAGGTTTTATGCCCATGAATTATCTCTGTCCAAGAATAGAATAAAATCTTCTCTAAGAGACACCAGTTTACTTTTTTGCGATTGAGATTAAAAATCATAATCTTGGCATAAAGATGTGCACATGAGAAGATGTAACAGCTTCTGTTAACATATCTGATTTTAAAATAATAAACATCAATTAACTAAGACAATGATCACTGTAGTTTTGTTCAGGAGTGACAGAACAATGAAAGTTCAGGGGTGTTTTTTTCTATATGCGCATGAATTCATTTCTTTTTTTTTAAAGAAACACTTTCTCTCAAACTTATTTCTATTTTATTTTATATTTTAAAGTCTGAATGAATCACTTCAGGCTACTCAGGCTTGTACCTATCAATTCAGTGACCTGAGCAGTATGGGATGCAGACCAGTCTTCAGTGATGGGCTGAGCACCCCCGCCTGCCAGAGGCACTGCTGAACTGGCCCCAGAACATCTGAACCTCTAAATACCTCTGTGATCTCAATTGAATAGCAGTTAACTCAGGTGCTGGACCAGCCTATTAACCCCAAACTGTTCCTACTTGGTCACTCTGCCTTTTCAGCAGTGGCTCATTCTTGCTTTTCAATCTCTTCAGGCTCTCTGTAGAACTAGAGATGAGGTGTGACCTCCTACGATGTTACTACCATGGAAATGGTACCACACATGTGCAGAACCTCCTGGGCTAGCATCCACCACTCAGATCCACTGAGTGAGCTCCTTTGTTGCTGCCTAGGATGGCAATGTCCACAAAGTGCAGAAGAGAGTCTCTGTTACACAGAACAAGGTGGGCAGGTTAGCATAAGACATCCCTCTGAGAGGCTGGTGGTCTAATGGGGTCAGTAACCTCCTGAAGGCTGTTCTCAGAAGGCTAGCAGTTCCCAGAAGCCTGTCTGGATCTGGTGAGTGAAGATTCCAGAAGTGAAACAGCCAGCAATATGAGTAGCTCTAGTGGCAGCAGCAAACATCAGCCCCACTCTCTGGTCAGTATTCCTGGAGGAAATGACACTGACATCAGCCAGGTTTCTCATGGAAACAATGGCATAAGCTTTCAGCAGAAGCTTCCCTCAGATTTTCTTCAGATTTATGATGTAAGACATTATCACTCTTCCCTTTGTAGAGGTAGTGTTCCATATGGAAGCCAAGATCCATGCCAGCTCAGAGGAGTCCCACTATAAGGAATTTGAGGACATCCCCTTCCTTCACTCTTTGGACACCAAGGGCACTGGACGTTGTGAAAGCTCCCCTTAAATCATGACAGGAGCCCAGAACAATGCTACATGAACCCCTATCTAGGTAGCTCTGTGCACAAAATATTGCTGTGGAACTTCATGGAAAGTAGGTGCCTTCCATAGATATCAACATTTCATTATATATTGTTCTAGGACATTCTACATGTTAGCATTCCGTCATATATTTTGTCAAGACTTTTAAAATATTTATTCCCCAAAGCTACATTTCTGGTAACCTAAAGTACAAGGATCTAAGAAACCAAATAAAGAAAAGCAAACTGATAAACAGAACATCTGAGGTCAAATTTCAACATAATGTTCTGTTAAATCTACTTTATTGTGCTACAATTTAATAGTTTTTAATTAAACTTATTCAAACTAAGAAAAAAATGAAGACAGCTCACCTATTTCTCTCACCTTTCACACTATGCCTCTGGCAACCACTAATCCATTCTCTGTATCTAAAAGCTTGTTTATTCTTTATTATTTAGATTCCATATAAAAGGGAGATGATAGAGTACTTGTCTTTCTCTGAGTTATTTCCCTTAGTATAAAGCTCTCAAGGTCCATTCATGTTGTCACAAATGGCAAGATTTTATTATTTTTATGGCTGAATAATATTACAATATATATAATGATATATGTATGTGTATTATAGTTTCCTTACCTACTCGTCCATTGATGATAGATACTTTGTTTTCATATCTTGGCTATGGTAAATAATGATGTAATGAACACCATAGGGGTGCAAATAGCTTTTCAAATTAGTGGTTTTGTTTTCTTCAGGCAAATACCCAAAAGAGGAACTGCTGTATCATATGGTAGTTCTGTAAATTTTTTTGAGAAAGATCTAGACTTTTTTACATGGTGGTTGCACAAATTTAGAATCCCACCAACAGTACTTGAGGGTCCCCTTTCTCCATATTCTCTTCAGTATTTTTTATTTTTAGTTTTTAAAACAGCCACTCTAACAGGTATGAGATGGTACCTCATTGTGGTTCCAATTTGTGTTTCCTTGATGAGTAAAGATGGAGAGCAACATTTTACTTGCCTGTTGGCCATGTGAAAGTCTTCTTCAAAATATATATATATAGTTAGATCTTTTATCCATTTTTAAATTGAATTGCCTGGTTTCTTCTTTGAGTCCTATGAGTTCTTCATATATTCCAGATATTAGCCTTTTCTCAGATACAAGATTCACAAATATTTTTTCTCATTCATAGTTTGCCTTTTCATTTTGTTGATGGTTTCCTTTGTTATACAGAATCATTTTGGTTTGTTGTAGTCTCATTCATTTTATTTTTGTTTTTGTTGCCATTACTTTTGGTATCAAATTCAAAAAAGAGAAAACTCATGTCCAGGACTAATGTTAACGTGCTTACAGCCTATGCATTTTTAAAATATATTTTATGGTTTCAGGCTTTACAGACTATGTTTCCTTCTATGTTTTATAGTTTCAGGCTTTGCATTCTAGTATTTAATTCTATTTTAAATTTTTGTGTATGGTATAAGATAGTGATCTACTTTCATTCTCTTTCATGTATCTGTCTAGTTTTTCCAATACCATTTATTGAAGAGACTATAATTTCCCCATTGTATATTCTCTGCTCCTTTGTTGTGAATTAATTAACATACATGCATAGATTTACTTCTGGATTCTCTACTGTGGTCTGTTGATCCATGTGTCTGTTTTTATGCCAATAACATATTGTTTTAATTATATAGCTCTGTAGTATATTTTGAAATCAGAGAGCATGATGCACCCAGCATTGTTCTTTTTTCCAAACATTGCTTTGTTATCCAGGATCTTTCATGGTTTTATATAAAACTTAAGAATGCTCATTCTTGAATTTGTATATTGCTTTGGTAATATGAATCTTTAGACTAGATCACAACATAGGCTATATTCCTCTGTAATTTTTATGTTATTAGAATTGCATTTTGTTAAAGGATAGTTATAAAGAGAACTTTGTGCATAATTTTTCTTATTTACGACTTTTTGCACAGAACTGACACTTTCAATAAGTATCTATAATATGTGGAGCTCAAATTATTTCTGATTATAGCCTCCCATTTAAAGATAAACTTCAAATGACTACAGCTCACTGGTATATGTTTAAAAGTAAGTAGATGCTGAAAATTAGCCCCATTCATAGAGAAGACCTTTTTCAAAAATTAGAAGACCTGATTTTTTAAAATTGTTTTACTTACCTGAAAAAGTCAGACCTCACTATCTTAATAGTGTTTCTGGTAAAAAAAAAAAAAAAAAAAAAAAAATTCAGCAATTTTGATGTACCTGTGGAAATGTTTTAAATGTAAAACAACTAGGAACCTGGACCTAGCCCTACTCTAATCACTAAACTGTGAGGTTCCCTGGCATCAGATGGTAAAGAATCTGCCTGCAGCGTGGGAGGCCTGGGTTTGCTCCCTGGGTTGGGAAGATCCCTGGAGAAAGAAATGTCTACCCACTCTAGCATTCTTGCCTGCAGAATTCCATGGACAGAGGAGCTTACAATGGGGTCACAAAGAGTTAAGACAGAGTGACCAACACTCTCACTTTTCTGAGTATCTCTGGTTCTATTTCCTTACCCAACCGAGATAAACTCACAAATGTAGAATCAGCTATTCTCAAACATCTTTTTTTAATATTTTTGGCTCTTATATTACAAATAGCAGAGACTATTTGAGAAACTTGACCTTCTTACATTAGATGAATAGAATTAAAGCTCTCCATTAAACTAATGATAAAACAGACATTTAAATAGAATGGCGAGATACTTTTTTCATATTATTAGCAGAAATAATGAAATTGAAACTACATTGGCCTCCTAGACCAGTCTTTTTGAAACCCTTAAACTCTTTCCATATTCTTTATTTGTCTAAAATTGCCTAGGGGCTGAATGCTTACATTCCTAATTTTAATACCCTAGCAACATGCCCTGCACATGTAATCACCTAATTTTTTTTTTAAATTTAACTGAAGTACCTCAGTTAATCCTCACTGCCACCTTAAAAGATAAGCTGTTTTCAATCCATTTTATTGATTAAGAAAATAGGATCAGAAAGGTTAAGTAATTGCCTTGAAATCCCAAGGACTATACATGACAAAAGTAAGATTACACTGTCAGATCGTCTAAAGTTTAAAAAAAAAAATAAAAGGTGGATAACTCTAATTACAGAGGTGATCCTTTTTTCCTTCAAATCCTTGAAAAGTTTTAATTTTACACTATCAGTAAAATGTTTTCTTAAGAAGAGGAAGACAGCTGATCTAAAGAAAGCAGAAAGGAAACACTGAAAGGAGGATAGGAAATTTAGATTTGAAAATTTGCATAACTTGAGTCTAAATTCACAGGAGGTTAAATAAAAGCATCAAATACAAATTGAGTTTAGCTCTAAAAAGATACACTGAGATACTTTCAAACTGACAGTCCAGCTGAAACCCTTCAGAGTTCATATCTATGCATTGAGTATAGATCTCATGTTCAGTGCTCTTACTACAATAAAATAAAAAATATATATTAAAGGAAAAGATAAATGGCTAGACCAGATGTAGAACAGCTCTGCCTCTTCAATCTGACTGTGAGATCTGTTCCTAGGGACAAGATGGTAGGAGAAAGTTAATATTTTTGTCCATATTGTTTTGTTCTGCTTTCCCCACAGGTAAAAAGCAGATGGAAGGTTAGGCTGGGTTCAGCCTAGAAGAAATTTCAACAGCAATGACTGAAGTCAATAACGCTTAAAATGACAGGATAAATTGAGAAAGTAGCACTGACATATACACACTACCATGTGCTAAGTCACTTCAGCCATGAAGTGAAGTCATAAAGTCATGAAGAGTTGCAACTCTTTGCAACCCCATGGACTGTGTAGCCCACAGACTCCTCTATCTATGAGATTCTCCAGGCAAGATACTAGAGTGGTTGCATTTCCTACTCCAGGGGATCTTCCAGACCCGGGGTCAAACCCTAGTTTCTTATGTCTCCTGCATTGGCAAGAGGGTTCTTCACCACTAGTGCCACCTGGGAGGCCCCACACTACCATGTATAAGACAGATAACTAGTATGAAGCTGCTTTTTAACACAGGGAGTCAAGGCTGGTACTCTGTGAAAGCCTACTGGGGTGGGAGGGGAAGGGGAAGGAAAGCTCAAGAGGGAGGGGTATCAGTTCAGTTCAGTCGCTCAGTCATGTCCAACACTTTGCGATCCCATGAATAGCAGCACACCAGGCCTCCCTGTCCATCACCAACTCCCGGAGTTCACTCAGACTCACGTCCATTGAGTCGGTGATGCCATCCAGCCAACTCATCCTCTGTCATCCCCTTCTCCTCCTGCCCCCAATCCCTCCCAGCATCAGAGTCTTTTCCAGTGAGTCAACTCTTCCCATGAGGTGGCCAGAGTACTGGAGTTGCAGCTTTAGCATCATTCCTTCCAAAGAAATTCCAGGGCTGATCTCCTTGCAGTCCAAGGGACTCTCAAGAATTTTCTCTAACACCATAGCTCAAAAGCATCAATTCTTCCACACTCACTCAGCTTTCATCACAGTCCAACTCTCACATCCATACATGACCACTGGAAAAACCATAGCCTTGACTAGACAGACCTTTGTTGGCAAAGTAATGCCTCTGCTTTCCAATATGCTATCTAGGTTGGTCATACACACACACACACACACACACACACACACACACACATATGACAGACTTCCACTATTACACAGCTGAAATCAACACAATATTGTAAAGCAATTATCCTCCAATTAAAACAAAATGACTGATAAAGAAAATGACAACACTACAACACTATTTTTAGTACGAACACTTCTATTGAATTTTTGTGAGACCAAGATGATCTGTGTTCTAACGATAGACTGAGAGTGAAAGGAAAAAGAAAAACATATGAAATTCTAAATTAGTGAATTTTTTGTGATTTAATAATTTAAATAACTTTATAGCAAATGTGTAAGATAAATTTCAGTATTAATGGGATGGGAAAATACAAAACAATTTTTACTGATGGGTTTTCTGGGTAGAAATAGTGTAAATTTGGGCTAAAATACAAAACCATTGCCTTCTAGAGAACCCATGGCAAACTTCATAAATTAATCAGAGAAACAGAGTTCTACCTAATATTCATGGCAAGCCAATAAGTTCTGCATATAATAATGGGTAAAAGAAATAAATTAATTAGAAAGAGTATTTCTTTGGGTGTATAAAGACTGATAACAATAATTATAAATATTTTAAGATTTATACAACATAAAGAGCAAAAACAAAATTAAAAGACAGTCTAGAGCAGAGAAAATTGGCAACATGTATGATAGAAAATTTGTCATTTTACATACGAACAGCTTGTAGAAATCAATAAGAAATAATCATTTCAATTTTAAAGAGGCAAAGAACATTAATAGAAAAAGAAGAAAAAGAAAAACATAAGAAAAACACAAATATTTAATTATCTGAGGAAGAAAAGCTTAGAATCCCTGTTAATCAAAGAATTAGATGCACCTTTTAAGTAAGTTTTTTGTTTTTTTAATCTCTGATTCTAGTTTTTGGTAAAGGTGCATGCTGCTGAAAACGTTTAAACTGGAAGTATCTCTCAAAATTAAGGGACACAACATGACAAAAACATTTAAAAATGTGCCTACACTTCAACCAAACTACCTGATTCCTTAATATTTATATTTAGGACATGACAAGAAATCCATTAGGATGTTAATTGTATCATTTTTAATATAAAATTTGGATATGATCTAAATATTTAATAATCATTGATGGCTTAAATAAATATTGAAGCATGGCTACCAAATAAAGAGTTTACTCTCTAAGATTTAAATAACCCTTGAAATTTGTGGTAAGTCATATGAAAACTTTTATGCAGAGTACATCATGCAAAATAACAGACTGAATGAATCACAAGCTGAAATCAAAATTGCCAGGAGAAATAAACAACCTCATATATGCAGCTAATACCATTCTAATGGCAAACAGAACAGAGGCACTAGAGAGCTTTTGGATGAGTGTAAAGGAGGAATGTGAAAAAGGTGGCTTAAAACTCAACATTCAAAAAACCAAGATCATGGCACCCAGTCCCATCACTTCATGGCAAACAGATGGGGGGGGGGGGGAGTGGAAACAGTGCAGATTGTATTTTCTTAGGCTCCAAAATTGCTGCAGATGGTGACTACAGCTACAAAATTAACAGATGCTTGCTCCTTGGAAGAAAAGCTATGATAGACCTAGACAGTGTATTAAAAAGCAGAGGCATCAGTGTGCCAACAAAGGTCTGTATAGTCAAATTTATGGTTTCTCCAGTAGTCATGCACAGACATGAGAGTGGGACCATAAATACAGCTGAGTTCCTTGGACTGCAAGGAGATCAAACCCATAAATCTTAAAGGAAATCAAGTCTGAATACTCATTGGAAGGACTGATGCTGAAGCTGTAGCTCCAATACTTTGGCCACCTCATGCAAAGAGCCAAGTCATTGGAAAAGACCCTGATGCTGGGAAAGACTGAGGGCAAGAGGAGAATGGGGCAGCAGAAAAGGAGATGGTTAGATGGCATCACTAACTCAGTGGACATGACTCTGAGCAAACTCTGGGAAAGAGTGAAGAACAGGGAATCCTGGCATGGTGCAGTTCATGAGGTCACAAAGAGTCAGACAAAACTTAACAACTTAATAATGAACAACATCTGAAAATCAGAAAAATGAGTAAAATACATGAACAGACAAAAACGTGAAAATGATGTTTAACCTTATGAAAAGATATTTATTTCATTCCCCAAAGAAGAAAAACAAATATAAGCACACTGAAGATAAAATTTTACAAAACATATATACATACACACAGTTAGTTTGTGTAAAAATAAAAGCTAGCAAAATCTGAATGAGATCTTTAGTCAAAATTATTGTGCCAATGTCAGTTCCTGCTTTTGATCACTGTACTCTGTGATTATATAAAATGTTATATAAACATATAAATGTGGTTTTTAAAAATGTTATCAAAGGAAGCTGGGCACAGACCACAGAGAAAAATTACTATTTTTTTAATGTAAATCTAAAACCATTACAAAATAAAACATTTTTGTAAAGATGTAAAGAAATATTAACATATCAAATTTAAAAGGAAAGATAAAAAGGAATGTGTCAGTCCAGTTCAGTTGCTCAGTCGTGTTCAACTTTCTGCAACCCCATTGATTTCAGCACACCACGATTCCCTGTCCATCACCAACTCCTGGGGCTTACTCAAACTCATTTCCATTGACTTGGTGATGGCATCCAACCATCTCATTCTCTGTCATCTCCTTCTCTTCCCACCTTCAATCTTTCCCAGTGTCAGGGTCTTTTCAAATGAGTCAGTTCTTCACAGCAAGTGGCCAAAGTATTGGAGTTTCAGGTTCAGCATGTCCTTCAAATGAATATTCAGGACTGATTTCCTTTAGGATGGACTGGCTGGATCTCCTTGCTGTCCAAGAGACTCTCAAGAGTCTTCTCCAACACCACACTTTAAAAGCATCAATTTTTCAGTGCTCAGCTTCCATTATGGTCCAACTCTCACATCTGTACATGACTACAGGTAAAACCATGGGTTTGACTAGATGGACTTGTGTTAGCTAAGTAATGTCTCTGCTTTTTAATATGCTGTCTAGGTTGGTTATAGCTTTTCTTCCAAGGAACAAGCATCTTTTAATTTCATGGCTGCAGTCACCATCTGTGGTGATTTAGGAACCCAGGAAAATAAAGTCTGTCACTGTTTCCCATCTATTTTCCATGAAGTGGTGGGCTGCATGGTGCTGGACCAGTGGCTGCACGGCACTGGAGAGGCTGTGAGGAGATACCCCATGTCCAGGGGCAAAGGAGAAGCCCCAGCAAGACAGTAGGAGGGGTGAAGTCACATTTAGAATCAAACTCCATACCCACCAGATATACTCAAAGGGCTCAAACAAACTTTGTGCACACCAGGACCCAGAGACCCCACAGAGACTGAGACAGAACTGTGTTTGAGCATCTCCTGGGGAGGTACGGGTCAGCAGTGGACTGCCGCAGAGGCAGGGGCTCTGGGTGCAGCAGATTTGGGTATGGCATAAGCCCTATTGGAGGAGGTCACCATTAACCCCACCATAGAGCTGCCAGAACTTACACAGGGCTGGGGAAATAGACTCTTGGAGGGCACAAAATGAACCTTGTGCACATCAGGACCCAGGAGAAAGGAGCAGTGACTGCAGAAGAGACTGACCCAGACTTGCCCGTGAATGACCAGGAGTCTCCAGCGGAGGTGTGGGTCTGCGGTAGCCTGCTGTAGAGTTGGGGCACTGAGTGTAGCATTATATGCATGGGATCTTTTGAAGGAGGTCGCCATTTACCTCCAACATAGTTTGACCCCAAAAGGCAATGAGAAAGAATGCTCAAACTACTGCACAGTTACACTCATCTCACACGTTAGTAAAGTGATGCTCAAAATTCTTCAAGCCAGGCTTCAACAATATGTGAACCGTGAACTTCCAGATGTTTCAGCTCAATTTGGAAAAGGTAGAGGAACCAGTGATCAAATTTCCAGCATCTCTTGGATCATTGAGAAAGCAACAGAGTTCCAGAAAAACATCTACTTATGCTCTACTGACTAAGCCAAAGCCTTTGTATGGATCACAACAAATTGTGGAAAATTCTTAAAGAGATGTGAATACCAGACCATCTGACCTGCCTCCTGAGAAATCTATATGCAAGTCAGGAAGCAATAGTTAGACCTGGACATGGAATAACAGACAGGTCCCAAATAGGAAAAGGAGTAGATCAAGGCTGTATATTGTCACTCTTTTTATTTAACTTATATGCAGAGTACATCATGAGAAACACTGTTCTAGATGAAGCACAAGCTGGAGTCAAGAATGCTGGGGAAAATATCAACAACCTAAGATATGCAGATGACACCACACTTATGGCAGAAAGCAAAGAACTAAAGAGTCTCTTTATGAAAGTGAAAGAGAAGAGTGAAAATTTGGCCTAAAACTCAACATTCAGCAAACTAAGATCACGGCATCTGGTCCTATCACTTCATGGCAAATAGATGGGGAAACAGTGGAAATAGTGACAGACTTTATTTTGGGGGGCTTCAAAATCACCGCAGATGGTGACTGCAGCCATGAAATTAAAAGATGCTTGCTGCTTGGGAAAAAAGTTATAACCAACCTAGACAGCATATTAAAAAATGGAGGCATTACTTTGCCAACAAAGGTCCAATTAGTCAAAGCTATGGTTTTTCCAGTAGTCATGTATGGATGTGAGAGTTGGACTACAAAGAAAGCTGAGTGCCAAAGAATTGATGCTTTTGAACTGTGGTGTTGGAGAAGACTCTTGAGAGTCCCTGGACAGCAAGGAGAGCCAGCCAATCCATCCTAAAGGAAATCAGTCCTGAATATTCATTGGAAGGACTGATGCTGAACCTGAAACTCCAATACTTTGGCCACCTGCTGTGAAGAACTGACTTATTTGAAAAGACCCTGTTGCTGGGAAAGACTGAAGCAGGAGGAGAAGGGGATGATGGAGGATGAGATGGTTGGATGGCATCACCAACTCAATGGACGTGAGTCTGAGTAACTCTGAGTTGGTGATGGACAGGGAGTCATGGGGTGCTGCAGTCCTGCTGCTGCTGCTGCTGCTAAGTCACTTCAGTGGTGTCCGACTCTGTGCGACCCCATAAACGGTAGCCCACCAGGCTCCCCCATCCCTGGGATTCTCCAGGCAAGAATACTGGAGTGGGTTGCCATGTCCTTTTCCAATGCATGAAAGTGAAAAGTGAAAGTGAAGTCGCTCAGTCGTGTCTGACTCTTAGCGACCCCATGGACTGCAGCCTACCAGGTTCCTCCATCCATGGGATTTTCCAGGCAAGAGTACTGGAGTGGGGTGCCATTGCCTTCTCCATGCTGCAGTCCATAGGGTTGCAAAGAGTCAGACATGACTGAGCCACTGAACTGAAATAGCAGGGAGGGAACACAGCTCCACCCATCAGAGAAAACTGCATCAAAGATTTACTGAGCATGGCCCTGCCCATCAGAACAAGACCCAGGTTCCTCTTCAGTCAGTCTCTCCCATTTAGAAGCTTCCATAAACCTCTTATCCTTCTCCATCAGGGGGTAGACAGACTGAAAACCACAATCACAGAAAACTAACCAATCTAATCACATGGACCACAGCCTTGTGTAACTCAATGAAACTATGAGTCATGCCTTGCAGGGCCACACAAGATGGATGGGTCATAGGGGAGAGTTCTGATAAAACATTTTCCACTGGAGAAGGGAATGACAAACCACTTCAGTATTCTTGCCTTTGAGAACCCCATGAACAGTATGAAAAGTCAAAAAGATAGGACACTGAAAGATGAACTCCCCAGATTGGTAGGTGCCCTATGCTACTGGAGATCAGTGGAGAAATAACTCCAGAAAGAATGAAAAGATGGAGCCAAAGCAAAAACAACACACAGTTGTGGATGTGACTGGTGATAGAAGCAAGGTCCGATGCTGTAAAGAGCAATATTGCAAAGCAATCTGGAATGTTAGGTCTATGAATCAAGGCAAATCAGAAATGGTCAAACAGGAGATGGCAAGAGTGAATGCCTACATTTTAGGAATCAGCAAACTAAAATGGACTGGAATGGGTGAATTTAACTTAGATGACCATTATATCTACTACTGTGGCCAAGAATTCCTTAGAAGAAATGGAGTAGCCATCGCAGTCAATGAAAGAGCCTGAAATGCAGTACTTGGATACAGTCTCAAAAACGACAGAATGATCTCTGTTCATTTCCAAGGCAAACCATTCAATATCACAATAATCCAAGTCTATGCCCTGACCAGTAATGCTGAAGAAGCTGAAGTTGAATGGTTCAGTGAAGACCTACAAGACCTTCTAGAACTAACACCCAAAAGAGATATCCTTTTCATTATAGGGGAAAGAAAGTGAAAGTGAAGTTGCTTCAGTCATGTCCAACTCTTTGTGACCCCGTGGACTGTAGCCCACCAAGCTCTTCCGTCCATGGGATTCTCCAGGCAAGAATACTGGAGGGGGTTGCCATTTCCTTCTCCAGGGGATCTTCCCAACCCAGGAATTGAACCCAGGTCTCCCGCATTGCAGGCAGATGCTTTAACCTCTGAGCCACCAGGGAAGATCTCATCATAGGGGACTGGAATGTAAAAGTAGGAAGTCAAGAGATACATGGAGTAACAGGTAAGTTTGCCCTTTGAGTACAGAATGAAGCAGGGCAAAAGCTAATAGAGTTTTGCCAAGAGAAAAAACTGGTCTTAGCAAACACCCTCTTCCAACAATGCAAGAGATAAATCTACACATGGACATCACCAGGTAGTCAATACTGAAATCAGATTGATTATATTCTTTTCAGCCAAAGATGGAGAAGCTCTATACAGTCAGCAAAAACAAGACTGGGAGCTGACTGTGGCTCAGATCATGAACTCCTTATGGCCAAATTCAGACTTAAATTGAAGAAAGTAGGGAAAACCGCTAGACCATTTAGGTATGACTTAAATCAAACACCTTATGATTATACAGTGCAGGTGAGAAATAGATTCAAGGGACTAGATCTGATAGACAGAGTGCCTGATGAATTATGGACAGAAGTTCATGACATTGTACTGGAGACAGGGATCAAGACCATCCCCAAGAAAAAGAAATGTAAAGGCAAAATGCTTGTCTGAGGAGGCCTTACAAATAGCTGTGAAAAGAAGAGAAGCAAAAGGCAAAGGAGAAAAGGAAAGATATACCCATTTGAATCCTGAGTTCCAAAGAATAGCAAGGAGAGATAAGAAAGCCTTCCTTAGTGATCAATGCAAAGAAATAGAAGAAAACATTAGAACGGGTAAGACTAGAGATCTCTTCACAAAAATTAGAAATACCAAGAGAACATTTCATGCAAAGATGGGCACAAGAAAGGTTAGAAATGGTACAGACCTAACAGAAGCAGAAGATATGAAGAAAACGTGGCAAGAATACACAGAAGACTATACAAAAAAGATCTTGCTGACACAGATAATCACAATGGTATGACCACTCAACTAGAGCCAGACATCCTGGAATGAGAAGTCAAATGAGCCTTAGGAAGCATCACTTTGAAAAAAGCTAGTGGAGTGATAGAACTCCAGTTGAGCTATTTCAAATCCTGAAAGTTGATGCCATTAAAGTGCTGTACTCAATATGCAGGCAAATTTGGAAAACTCAGCAGTGGCCACAGGACCAGAAAAGGCCAGTTTTCATTCAAATTCTAAAGAAAGGCAATGCTGAAGAATGTTCAAACTAGCACACAATTGCACTCATCTCACATGCTAGTAAAGTAATGCTCAAAATTTTCCAAGTCAGACTTCAACAATACATGAACCAAGAACTTCCAGGTGTTCAAGCTGGTTTTAGAAAAGGCAGAGGAACCAGAGATCAAATTGCTAACATCTGCTGGATCATCAAAAAAGCAAGAGAGTTCCAGAAAAATATCTATTTCTGCTTTATTGACTATGCCAAAGCCTTTGACTATGTGGATCATAAAAAACTGTGGAAAATTCTTAAAGAGATAGGAATACCAGACCACTTGACCTGCCTTTTGAGAAATCTGTATGCAGATCAAGAAGCAACAGTTAGAACTGAACACGAAACAGACTGGTTCCAAATCAGGATGGGAGTATGTATGTCAAGGCTATATATTATCACCATGCTTACTTAACTTCTATGCAGAGTACATCATGAGAAATGCTGGGCTGGATGAAGCACAAGCTGGAATCAAGAATGCTGGAAAAAACATCCATAACCTCAGATATGCAGATGACACCACATTTATGGCAGAAAGCAAAGTAGAACTAAAGAGCCTATTGATGAAAGTGAAAGAGGAGAGTAAAAATGTTGGCTTAAAACTCATCATTCAGAAACTAAGATCATGGCATCTGATCCCATCACTGCATGTCAAATAGATGGGGAAACAGTGGAAGCAGTGACAGACTTTACATTTTGGGGCTCCAAAATCACTGAAGATTTTGACTGCAGCCATGAAATTAAAAGACGCTTGCTGCTTGGAAGAAAAGTTATGACCAACCTAGACAGCATATTAAAAAGCAAAGACATTACTTTGCCAACAAAGGTCCATCTAGTCAAAGCTATATTTTTCCCAGTAGTCATATACGGATGTGAGAGTTGGACTATAAAGAAAACTGAGTGCCAAGGAATTGATGCTTTTGAACTGTGGTGTTGGAGAAGACTTGAGAGTTTCTTGGACTGCAAGGAGATGCAGCCAGTCCATCCTAAAGGAAATCAGTCCTGAATATTCATTGGAAAGAGTGATGTTGAAGCTGAAACTCCCATACTTTTGGCCATTTGCTGTGAAGAACTGACTCATTTGAAAAGATCCTGATGCTGGGAATGATTGAGGGTGGTAGAACAGGATGACAGAGGATGAGATGGTTAGGTGGCATCACCAACTCAATGGACATGAGTTTGAATAACTCCGGGAGCTGGTGATGGACAGGAAGGCCTGGCGTGCTGGGGTCACAAAGAGTCAGACATGACTAAGTGGCTGAACTTGCCTGATGGGACTGGATGCCATGACGTTAGTGTTCTCAATGTTGAGTTTTAAGCCAGCTTTTTCACTCTCCTGGCTTACTTTCATCAAGAGGCTCTTCAGTTTTTCTTCGGTTTCTGCCATTAGGGTATGCATGATATCTGCATATCTGAGGTTACTGATATTTCTCCCGCCAATGTTGATTCCAGCTGATGCTTCATCCAGCCTGGTATTTCGTACAGTGTACTCTGCATATAAGTTAAATAAGCAGGGTAACAATATACAGCCTTGATGTATTCCTTTCCCGATTTGGAACCAGTCTGTTGTTTCATGTACAACACAGACTTCAAACAAAGCAAATAGAATAAAAAATTATTTCATCTTTAAGAGTTGGAGTTTTAAGTGACATATTTTTGTGTGTGTATGTACATGGATGGGTACTTATATATTTTCTAAAATTTCTAATTTGAGCATGTTTATAGTGTGGAGAAATTGTAATTAATAATAGGAAAAAAATCCAGTAAATGCTGTGGCTATATCTTTACCTGCCTGAGAGAACTGAGCAAGCTGGGGATGGCCTTTGCAAATTTTTTTCCTTATTTTTCTACAAATACACAATCTATATTTTAGACTATATTCTACAATCTATAATAAACCTCTGACACATATTATTTCCAGATAAATCAGAGCATAGAGTTTCTTTTAGAATTTTCAGACGGAAATTACATTTACATATAAAATAACATATAACTGACTTTGATGTTGCATGTCCAAAGCACTTCTTCAGAGAAAACCTGCCATACATCATTCAACTTAACAAGATTTTTTAAAATATAACTCTTCATCCTTATTACAGATTACTCTGTGCTCTGGTTAATTCAATCAACATAAACACTTTAATTACATAATTTTTGTTCCCTAATGCCCTTTGGCAATACAAGCTCCAGTCTAATTCCTTTTTAATAATCAAGTATGAGCTGGTTTGTAAGAAATTCTCCAGAAGTACCTGCAGTATTTTTTATTTTCCTCTTAGACCCATTAGAGCACACTCATTAAGCAAATCATGCCAGTGAAGCACTGTGCCAAAATGTCAGTGGGCCCAATGAGAGATTACAGAAGCACAAATCAGTGATGAACAGTAGCTTAACTTTCTCCAAACCACTAAAATATATGGTTCAGAAATGCCTTTAATATGTGAACAAAAATCAAAAGATTCAAGGATATTCAAGATGATTATAAGCAACAACATAATTGATGACACTATTAAAATTAGTGAAACAACATATACTCAGAGTAAAATACATAGCACAACTTATGATTAAATAAGTAACATGACCTTATTTTCATCTCAAAGAGAATTTTATATAAAACAATCAATGCTTTAACTCAACATTTTAACAAACAAATCATGATTTCCTTCCAGGCTACAAGAGGTTCAGGAAACTCATGAATAAAAGTCACATAAGCTATTAAAATAACATATTACCAACTTTCTCTTTTTTGTTAGTTAAAACATACTATGGGGCATTACATCATTTTGTTATATGAAATTTTCTTGGCTCTCTTAGTATAGGAAATCATTTAAATTATCAATTATGATGTTTAACCTTAAATCCTGGCTAAAATGAGTTAGCCACTTTCCCTTTAAGAGGACCATGAAGGGTCACTGGTTACTCCTTTAATTGTCTTCTTTGAACTTTAAGATTCATTACCGCCAGAAGACACGTCTCGCCAAGGAGACATTCCTGAAACAATGATTGATATTTAATTAGAGAACAGACCTTGGGTCCATGTTGCTTTGGTAGAATGGATTCAGCACTATGATCTGGTCAGAGCTCTCACAGTGACCTCAAAGATCATTTAAATAAAAAAAAAAAGGCAGCTAATCTCCACAATAGATATGTGATAACAGATAAAGGATAATGAAAAAGCCCAGCAAAACAATCTACTTCCTCCTCTGTCTATGCTCATAACAAGCAGTTCAGTAACGGAGTAAAGACAAAATTATTTGGTGGAGCAGTAAAGAGAACACCAGGCACTCCTACAACCACAGGGTACTTAATGTTAGATAATCTGATCTGGGGCAGGGGGGTGGGGGTCGGCGCTTCCCTGGGAGCTCAGATGGTAAAGAATCTGCCTGCAATGCAGGAGATGCAGGTTCAATCCCTGGGTCAGGAAGATCCCCTGGAGAAGGGAATGGCAATCCACTCCATTATTCCTGCCTGGAGAATTCCATGGATAGAGGAGCCTATTGGGCCACAGTCACAGGCCTGCAGAGAGTCAGATGCAACTGAGCAACTAACACTTTCACTGTCTTTGATGATCTCAGGAAACTCATTGACTACATCACCAACTCAATGGACATGAGTTTGAGTAAACTCTGGGAGATAGTGATGGACAGGTAAGCCTGGCGTGCTGCAGTCCATGAGGTCTCAAAGAGTCTAAGCAACTGAACAATAACAACAAAGCTAGAGAAAAAATAAGTTCTTCTGGTTTCAGGAAATTGCCAAAATGAATACTGGATCCTCTTCAAAACAATCTCACTTTGTGTGTGTATGTGCTTTTGAAAAGCTGGCAGAACTGTTATCCATTTTTTTCAATGATTTTATTACAGAAAAATCCTATTCTTCAAACTAACTTATTATTTTGTGAAGGAGATGTATTATGGTATTTGAGTTTCAAGTGTTTATCAATACAACCATAAAAAAAAGAACTGGGAAAAGTATACTGGGGAGATGATTAGGAGGCTATTATACCTGTGCATATGAAAGAGATCAGTAATCCATAACAGAGATGAAAAGTTACATCTTTTAAAAGCTTGTCAAGTTGAGTGAAGTATAATGGGTTTTCTCTGAAGCAGTTTTTTGGACACAGAACATCCAAGTAAGTTATATATTGCTGTTCAGTCACACAGTCATGTCCAAGTCTGCGATCCCATGCATCAACAAATTTAGTTTAAATTTGTTGGCAGCAGAGATAGAAAGAATGGGGTGTGTTCAAGAGATTCTTAGAAGGTCAAATTAACAGGACTTAGTAATTATGTAATTATTTGTTAGTAATTCATTGGAAGAACGGTCCCCAGAGTTTTGACATACAAGACAAGGTGTATCGTGTTTACTGAGATGAGGCATCTTCCTCTTCAAGAAGGAACATGGGCAAAGTGAGATAGTAAAGTTCAGATACTAATTAAGAAGTTAAAAAGTAGACCTAGTGCTGAGATGAGAGGAAAACCTGAAAATGCAACTCTGGGGGACAGATCAGAACAAAGGCACGTCCTTTTAAATATTTGCTCAAATGATTGTTAGTTTAAAAATAAACACACACATACACTTGCACAAGCAACATAAACCACAAATATTTTTAAGCTGAATGTTTCATAACACATAGAATTTTAAATTTTATACCAACATCCTTTCTTTATAATTATTAAACTATATTTTAATATATATCAAAATTCTTAAAGTTTCCCTGATTCAAAAGGTTATTTAAAAGAACTGTGTATTATCTAAAGGAAATCATCCAATCAATGAATGAGGTCCATATATTTACTGCCTTGTTTTTAGCATTGTTCCTATACAAGTTGAAAGTGAAAGTGTTAGTCCAACTCTTTGTGACCTCATGGACTGTAGCCCTCTGTCCATGGGATTCTCCAGGCAGGAATACTGGAGTGGATTGCCAATCTGTTCTCCAGGGGATCTACTCAACCCAGGGACCAAACCCAGGTCTCCTGTGTTTCAGGCAGATTCTTTACCATCTGAGCCACCAGGGAATCCTACACAAGTTAAGTCTAAATAAATTTTCCAGTATCCCTTCTGTCTCGGAAATTACATAATCCTATGAAAAATACACTCAGAATCCTCCTCAAAAAAAAATTCCTCATTATCAGAATCTTTTTACACCATAACCTTTTAACAGTAATGACACTACCCTTAAGGCAGAAAACGAAGAGAAACTAAAGATCCTCTTGATGAAGGTGAAAGAGGAAAGTGACAAAGCTGGGTTAAAACTCAACATTCAAAAAACAAAGATCATGGCATCTGGTCCCATCACTTCATGGCAAATAGATGGGGAAACAATGGAAACAGTGACAGACTTTATCTTCTTGGGCTCCAAAATCACTGCAGATGGTGACTGCAGCCATGAAATTAAAAGACACTTGCTCCTTGGAAGAGCTATGATCAAACCTAGACAGCATTTTAAAAAGCAGAGATATCACTTTTGCCAAAAAAGGTCATATAATCAAAGCCATGGTTTTTCCAGTAGTCATGTATGGATGTGAGGGTTGGACTATAAAGAAAGCTGAGCACTGAAGAATTGATGCTTTTGAACTGTGGTGTTGGAGAAGACTCTTGAGAGTCCTTTGGACTGCAAAGAGATCCAACCAGTCCATCCTAAAGGAAATAAATCCTGATTATTCATTGGAAGGAATGATGCTGAAGCTGAAGCTCCAATACTTTGGCCACCTGATGCGAAGAACTGACTCATTGGAAAAGACCCTGATGCTGGGAGAGATTGAAGGCAGGAGGACAAGGAGATGACAGAGGATGAGATGGTTGACTGACTCAACGGACATGAGTCTGAGCAAGCTCCAGAAGATGGTGAAGGACAGGGAAGCCTGGCAGGCTGCAGTCAATGGAGGCACAATGAGTAGGATACTACTAAGTGACTGAACAACAACAGTATGACTTATTGTAAGGCAAAAATATTGGAGCCATGAAATAAAGATACTTTGGAATTCACCCAAGCCTAGTAATATCCCTTAAAACCACCATTCAAGCAAGTCTCATGAAAAAGACCTTAGCATAAGTTGAATTTATATCTAAATGCCCTAATTAGACCACTGTTGAAGCCATAATCATTAGTTTTCCTATTGTGCCTGGCTGCTAAAATAGTTTTTCTCACTGTGTACAATAAATGAGAAGCAACATCAAATTATAACATTTGCAAACTGGAAGGCACTTTTGAGATTAGCTATTTCAGCCTCTCCAATTTACAGATGAGAAAGAGGAGGTTCAGTGAGGTCAAGTGAATTGCTTAGAAACAATGTGCAAAATCAAAATTTTTTAACGGTATTGAAGGGTATTGTATGAATTAAAAGGTTTTGAAATGTTGCAAAATAGCTCCTCTAATCAAAAACATAAAATCAGTTGTAGAAAATAAAAGAAATAGGAGTATTAAACTCATTGGATTTAAGTGTGAACACCTAGATTACAGTGTTTTCTGACACTATCATATCATTCATTTTTAAGTATTTTTTCCCATAGTTCACTTACCATAACAAAGTGAATAGTCATTAAACTGTGAGTTCAATCCCTAGGTCAGGAAGATACCCCAGAGTAGGAAATGGCAACCTGCTCCAGTATTCTTGCCTGGAGAATCCCATAGAAAGAAGAGACTGGTCCCCAAGAGTCAGACATGACTAAAGTGACTTAACACACAGGCTTGCAGGAATGTTCAGTCATGTTATGAGAACATTTCCTGATTTATTAAAAATAATAATAATTAGCTGATCATTCTCAACAAAATATTTGCTGACTTTGTAGTTCAAAATTAAATTCTCAAAAAGGACATACACATATAAAGAAAGTGTTCCTTATTTTATATTGCCCTGTCTTAAATGAGGCAGGAATGGACCAGACCATTGTTGATTCAAAGAGAAAGATGAGTCAAACAGAACTTAATGGACCTTGGTTGAGACACAGGAAGGGCTTAAGACAAAAGAATCATCAGTTCAGTTCAGTTCAGTCCCTCAGTCATGTCTGACTTTTTGTAACCCCATGAACTGCAGCACGCCAGGCCTCCCTGTCCATCACCAACTCCCAGAGGTTACATAAACTCATGTCCATGGAGTCAGTGATCCCATGCAACCATCTCATCATCTGTTGTTCCCTTCTCCTCCTGCCAACAATCTTTCCCAGCATCAGGGTCTTTTCAAATGACTCAGTTCTTCGCATTGGGTGGCCAAAGTATTGGAGTTTCAGCTTCAGCATCAGTCCTTCCAGTGAATATTCAGGACTGATTTCCTTTAGGATGGACTGCTTGGATCTCCTTGCAGTCCAAGAAACTCTCAAGAGTTTTCTCCAACACTACAGTTCAAAAGCATCAATTCTTCAGCACTCAGTTTTGTTTATAGTCCAACTCTCACATCCATACATGACTACTGGAAAAACTTTGACTAAATGGAACTTTGTTGGCAAAGTAATGTCTCTATATTTTAATATGCTGTCTAGGTTGGTCATAACTTTTCTTCCAAGGAGCCAGCATCTTTTAACTTCATGCAGTCACCATCTGCAGTGATTTTGGAGCCCAAAAATATAGTCTCTCACTGTTTCCACATCTATTTGACATGGAGTGTTAGGACCAGATGCCATACTCTTAGTTTTCTGAATGATGGGTTTTAAGCCAGTTTTTTCACTCTCCTCTTTCACCTTCATCAAGAAGCTCCTTAGTTCTTCTTTGCTTTCTGCCATGAGTGTGGTGTCATCTGCATATCTGAGGTTATGGATATTTCTCCCGGCAATCTTTATTCCAGCTTGTGCTTCATCCAGTCCAGCATTTCACTGATATACTCTGCAGAGAAGTTAAATAAGCAGGGTGACAATATACAGCCTTGACCTACTCCTTTCCTGATTTAGAACCAGTCTATTGTTCCATGTCCAGTTCTACCTGTTGCTTCCTGACCTGCATACAGATTTCTCAGGAGGCAGGTCAGGTGGTCTGGTATTCACATCTCTTTAAGAATTTCCCACATCTCGTTGTGATCTGCATAGTCAAAGGCTTTAGTGTAGTCAATGAAGCAGAAGTAGATGTTTTCCTGGAACTCTCTTGGTTTTTGGAGATCCAACAGATATTGGCAATTTGCTGTCTGGTCCCTCTGCCTTTTCCAAATCAAGCATGAACATCTGGAAGTTCACGGTTTGCATTCTGTTGAAGCCTGGCTTGGAGAATTTTGCACATTACTTTGCTAGTGTGTGAGATGAGTGCAAAGAATCATCAGATCAGTGCAGAATGGTACTGAGCAAGATTTTCTCAAAAGATAAAGTGAAAGATCCAATACTGGAAGAAATACGAGAAATAAGAAAGATGCATATTCTTTTTTAAAAGATGAGGAAACTGAGCGCCAGGGGGAAAAAGTCACTTATTTGGGTTTTGTGCTAGTCAAGGGAATAAGTCAGGGTGAGAGGCCAGGTCTCCTGGGATACAATAGAATATATCACTTGACTTTACCCCTCTGTGGAGACCAGTTTTCTGCAGACCATCACATGTGTGGAGAATTCAGGGATACAAGCTGGGCTATAATCTGAGAGTGCCCCTGGGTTCTCAAGAGTATCTTGTTGGTACCTCTGGTCTTCCACACACCAGATGCTCACAGGCTAGCACCTTGTAGTCTTTGGATTCCATAACTAAGTCATTTCTTCCTCATGCTATCTTCTCTTCCTTTGTTGATGATTGAGAGAGATTCCATAGCACATAAACAGTGGTATTAAAACTATCACCAATGACAATGCTTGTAACTCTGCTCACAAAGTACCTGACATTCTGAGAAATGTGACTCTGAATAATGAAATCAATATCTTTGCTTCTGCACAGGATCATTCCTCACAGGATTCTACTCAGTTCATGCTACTCTCCCAAAGCCATCCTTCTGTCTTTTTACAACAGTGACCCTTTGAACACAGAACTAGATGATGACAAAAAGGTACCAGGAAAACTCTAATTTTTCATTCATTGCCTTTTAGGCCTGGGATTTATCAAGGCCATTGTCAAAATATTGATTATTGAATTTTCCTTCAGTTATAGAGCTTTAGTTGATGAATCTTGCCTTCTTCACTAAGAAGCATTATCATCTACTAGCCATTTGCCCTAAGCTTCCTTCATAGACCTAGTTAATCATTACTGCTGATTGTAAAACTCTGGCTCATATTATTTTGGCAAACCCACCCACTGAAATGACAGGACAAATTTAACTTGAATTCTGGGATAGTGTTGCAGGCTCTGGGATGTGTCAGATATAATTTAAAAATTAAGAACAGAGCCAGAAAGCCAATGATAATGCAAAAGGAGCTAAACTCAGCATCAGGTTTATAGGAGATTGCAAAGAATTAGGCAAAAGACTCAGCAAGGGACCAGGAATATATCAAGGAGTGGTGTTTAAACAACACTAATTTGAAAGTGCTCGACGAATTTAGGTCCCTACCCATAGTCTTCTACTGAATTGTAAGTTTTCATTTACCAGATACTCAAGCTTCTTTCTTTGTTCAAATTCTCTCAGAATCATGGGGACTGGGGAGAAGGTGATCACATGTAAACCAAATCCCAGAGTCAGAATCAGGGCAGAGGTCTCTTGGCTGCAGCTGTCTCACTCCCCTTTCCCTTCTGGGCATTCAGACTGCTGGCCATTCTTTCTGGTGTCACCACTATGGGAACATTTGGCTTCTGCTGCCCCTGGGAACTTAATGCCATTATCAGTAGTTTTCTGGTTACCAGAAAACTTATCTTTTCATCTCATGTTTATCTCCTCCTCTTCTAGTGTCCAGCCATTAGCAAATGTATCTGCCCAAATAGCAGAAGCTATCCTTCCATCTAGCACTTTACAGTTTGCCAGAAGTTGCCCTTGAATATTCACTGGAGGGACTGATACTGAAGCTCCAATACTTTGGCTACCTGATGCAAAGAGCCAATTCAATGGAAAAAAACCCTGATGTTGGGAAAGACTGAAGGCAGGAGGATAAGTGGGCAAACAGAATGATATGGTTGGATGGCATCACCGACTCAATGGACATGAGTTTGAGCAAACTTTAGGAGATAGTGAAGGACAGGGTAGCCTGGCGTGCTGCAGTCCATGGGGTCACAAAGAGCCAGACACAGCTTAGCCACTGAACAACAACATGTTGTCTGGGGACTAAGAAGGGCTGTGGCCAAGTGTATTCATCTCACTGCACTAGGAATTGATCCTAGTACACTGATCACATTCCTGATCACTCTCCTCCCTACTTGCACACTCACCGCTTCGGCCTTCCATGATCCTAAATCTGATGCCCCCTGCCAACTCCTAACATGCTCATGGTGACCTTTTACTCTTAGAAACTTCTTTGTCCCATAATTGTGGCATTAGTCAGGAGATACTGAATTTGCCAAACATACCAGCATATCTATGAACCTCTAATATGGATAGACTTTGAATGCTTACATTGCTAGGAGTACCACTGGCCCAGGTGGGCTGTAACTGTGTAACAGCCATCATGGAGACAGCCTTTGAGGTTTTCATTCTGAGTGCTTTGTACTCTGATGCCAGCCCTATGTGTACATATACTATGTTTTTACTGAACTTTTATAAGTTTTTCTTTCTACCAACTGAATGCTTGATTAGAGGGTCCTAGATTACTTAAGATAATGGAACCAAGAATGAGGCTAAATCAAAATGGAAAATCATTTATATTGTGTTTGCTTATTTTATTTGTACTTAAAAGTGTCATGAACAGAGTTATTCTTGTAAGTTATATTACTTCAAAATTGTGGTAGTACTGACAAGCCTCATTGAATTTTTATCATTTTCCACCCTACTTCTGTGGGATTATCTCTTTTTCTCTCTACAACACTGATTAAGAGGATCAATTTTACAATTGAGGAAAAGCATCAGACTAAATAGAACTTTGTTCAACTGTTCTTACACTAAAGCTCACTGTCTTTTTGCCCATACTTTCCCAGGCTGAAAGAGAAAATTAAACATTCTAGGAGAAAACAGCTTCCCCTCATTACCAGCTGGCCTGTGGGCTGCATTTAGTGAAAACTATAAACAGGAGTGTCAATGATGTTAATGAACTTGAAGCAGAAAAAATGACCAAACAAATCAGGAGAATTTGTGGATAGACAATCACAAGGCTGTCTGATCAGTGTTTAGTGTCCTTTTGTTGTTGTTATTCCCATAAAAATAAAGCTTGGTTTTGGTATTTCACTTTTGTATAAAAATTTCATAAAACTGGAGATATTTCAAAAGTCTCAACTCAAATGTGATTTTAAAACTGACATGTATACACTGCTCTATTTAAAATAGATAACCAACAAGGACCTACAATTTAACACAGGGAACTCTGCTCAAGACTCTATTATAACCTAAATGGGAAAATAATTTGAAAAAGGATAGATACATATGTATAATTAAATCACTTTGTTGTATATCTGAAACTAACACATCATTAATCAAATATACTTCAATATAAAAATGAAAAATCCATAAAATCTGCATCAGAAAAATAAAAACAACAAACCAAAAGTCTCAATTCATAATAATAAAATAATAATAAAACAATTTTTCTGCACAGTTCCATTGTCTTGAGAACTCTGAATAGAACATCATTATGGTGAAACAAAATGAATAAATATAATATTACTAGTTGGTGTTATACTCATGTAGTTTTTCCAAATAACACTGCAGCTGGTTTTGGATATCTATCAATATCCAAATATTGGACAGTTCATATTATCATCACACCACAGAGAAAATTTTCCATCTATAGCAAACTATTGCATTATCATAAAAGAATGTTTTCAAAACGCAATTATGCTCCAGTATTCCTCCTCATGAGCCTCAAATAAAGCACAAATAGTATAAATTGTGGCAGAATAAAAATAGGAATAGACCTGTGATCTAAAAGCTATGTATATATAATAGGGTGGATTATGTTACACATGTTATAACAACTTCAACTTCCCCCACTGGTTATGAGGCTGTAATTTTTAATTTCTGCAAGTACCTGATAACCTTTCATGCAACTAAAGGATATCGTATAAAGATATGAGTCACTACTGAGTAATTGTCATTGTATTTGAAAATGCTGCTCCTTTGCAATCCTTGCTATTACTGCTTTGTCACTATTATCTTTTCCTCATTCCCAGGTTCATATACAAGACACATATTTCAAAATTTAAACTAAATCTGTGTTGAAAACTTTGAGGGGTTATGAATACCATTCATGGTTGTTGAAAACACAGAAAATAACTGAGAATATTGGGTAAAATCACAAACTCTTTTTATGTGGTCATCTTTTAAAAAATAATTCTTATCATGTGAATTGAATCGCCAGTCTATGTCTGACGCAGGATGCAGCATGCTTGGGGCTGGTGCATGGGGATGACCCAGAAAGATGTTGTGGGGAGGGAGGTGGGAGGGGGGTTCATGTTTGGGAATGCATGTAAGAATTAAAGATTTTAAAATTTAAAAAATTAAAAAATAAATAAATAAATAAATAAATAAATAATAAAATAAAAAATAATTCTTTCATTTAAAGCAAGATTTCAACAAATACAAATTGCAGTCTTGGGATCACTATGAGCATGTAGCCCTGCCCCCTGGACCTGGACATTTTGACTTGGCTAGGCGTTTATCATGACCAGGGGATTATGGTTTTATTGTAGTTTCTTTGTAAACTCACATCACAAAGGTTGTTCTTGACATTTACACAATAGATACTTTTGTGTATTATAAATCCATGCCCTAAACCACCTTTCATAGGCCACATTCAGAATTTCCCACTAGAAGTGATTGCGAGTGATTTACAGAAACCCATGGAGATTTGGAAAGGGAAGGTAGGTCAGCCTTCATGATGTGACTGTGGCATTTGTAGACTATTATTTGTAGCAGCACCAGCCAAGCCAAGCAATCCAAATGCTTTCTGACCATGTTCACCACAGGACAGTACAGGCTTCTCTATCCCACCCCTCTTCCATACTGAGGGGTCTTATGCAGATTCCTAGCACTAGAGGACACCTTAAGTTATCAGTTAATTCATTTTATCATGCACAACTAAAATTACCCCTTTCCCCACTGAATCTCCCCTTTCCTTCCAAACCCTTTCTGCTTCCTCAGTCCTAATTCTACTCTAGGCTATGAGAGTGGCAATAAGAAGAAGCACCTGTGGAAGGCAGCTGGAGAGTCTCCTCACCCCGGGGTCTGTGAACAAGTGTGGGCTATCTCCCTGCTTTCTTCTGTCTTAGCCATGCTCCAGAACACTGTGAACATTCACTCTAGATTTAAAGGCTGAAAGCCACTCAACATTCAGATCAAGACTCTATGGAAGAGATCAGACAGAGGCAGGAGACCTGTGAGGGAGACTCACAGATTGATGTCTCTGATTTCTAGGAGGGAGCTGGCAGGATTCCATTCTGCTGCCACTTCCCCTTGTCCTGCAAAGGTTCACACCCACCCACTGGAATGCCTGCAGGGATGGTATTTAACAAAATAGTGCTAATTTTTAGTTTTCCAAAAATGGGACACTACACACATGCATCACTAAAAAAATCACGTATTTTTTTTGTTTTACTTTCTTTCTTTTTTCATATTCCACTGTGTTCTTGTGTTTTAGGGTATGGAAAATTGATTTTGCATTTCTTTTTTTTTTAAACTTTATTTTACTTTACAATACTGTATTAGTTTTGCCATACATCACCATGAATCTGCCACAGGTGTACATGTAGTCCCAATCCTGAACCCCCCTCCCACCTCCCTCCCCATACCATCCCTCTGGGTCATCCCAGTGCACCAGCCCCAAGCATCCTGTATCCTGCATCGAACCTAGACTGGCAATCCTTTTCTTACATGATATTATACATGTTTCAATGCCATTCTCCCAAATCATCCCACCCTCTCCCTCAGAGTCTAAAAGACTGTTTGATACATCTGTGTCTCTTTTGCTGTCTCGCATACAGGATTATTGTTACCATCTTTCTAAATTCCATATATATATGTGTTAGTATAGTGTACTGGTGTTTTTCTTTCTGGCTTACTTCACTCTGTATAATCGGCTCCAGTTTTATCCACCTCATTAGAACTGATCCAAATGTATTCTTTTTCATGGCTGAGTAATACTCCATTGTGTATATGTACCACTGCTTTCTTATCCATTCATCTACTGATGGACATCTAGGTTGCTTTCATGTCCTGGCTATTATAAACAGTGCTGTGATGAACATTGGGATACAAGTGTCTCTTTCAATTCTGGCTTCCTCGGTGTGTATGCCCAGCAGTGGGATTGCTGGGGCATAAGGCAGTTCTATTTGCAGTTTTTAAAGGAATCTCCACACTGTTCTCCATAGTGGCTGTACCAGTTTGCATTCCCATCAACAGTGTAAGACGGTTCCCTTTTCTCCACACCCCCTCCAGCATTTATTGCTTGCAGACTTTTGGATCATAGCCATTCTGACTGGTGTGAAATAGTACCTCATTGTGGTTTTGATTTGCATTTCTCTGATGACTGATGTTGAGCATCTTTTCATGTGTTTGTTAGCCATCCGTATGTCTTCTTTGGAGAAATGTCTATTTAGTTCTTTGGCCAATTTTTTGATTGGGTCATTTATTTTTCTGAAATTGAGCTGCAGAAGTTGCTTATATATTTTTGAGATTAGTTGTTTGTCAGTTGCTTCATTTGCTATTATTTTCTCCCATTCCAAAGGCTGTCTCTTCACCTTGCTTATAGTTTCCTTTGTAGTGCAAAAGCTTTTAAGTTTAATTAGATGCCATTTGTTTATTTTTGCTTTTATTTCCAGTATTCTGGGAGGTGGGTCATAGAGGATCCTTCTGTGATTTATGTTGGAGAGTGTTTTGCCTCTGTTCTCCTCTAGGAGTTTTATAGTTTCTGGTCTTACATTTAAATTTTTAATCCATTTTGAGTTTATTTTTCTGTATCGTGTTAGAAAGTATTCTAGTTTCATTATTTTACAAGTGGTTGACCAGTTTTCCCAGCACCGCTTCTTAAAGAGATTGTCTTTAATCCATTATATATTCTTGCCTTCTTTGTCAAAGATAGGGTGTCCACTGGTGTATGGATTTATCTCTGGGCTTTCTATTTTGTTCCATTGATCTATATGTCTGTCTTTGTGCCAGTACCATACTGTTTTGATGACTGTGGCTTTGTAGTAGAGCCTGAAGTCAGGGAGGTTGATTCCTCCAGTTCCATTCTTTCTCAAGATTGCTTTGGCTATTCGAGGTTTTTTTTTGTATTTCCATACAAATTATGAAATTATTTGTTCTAGTTCTGTGAAAAATACCGCTGGTAGCTTGATAGGGATTGCACTGAATCTGTAGATTGCTTTGGGTGGTATACTCATTTTCACTATCTTGATTCTTCCAATCCATGAACGTGGTATCTTTCTCCATCTATTAGCATCCTCTTTGATTTCTTTCACTAGTGTTTTATAGTTTTCTATATATAGGTCTTTAGTTTCTTTAGGTAGATATATTCCTAAGTATTTTATTCTTTTCGTTGCAGTGGTGAATGGAATTGTTTCCTTAATTTCTTTTTCTACTTTCTCATTATTAGCATATAGGAATGCAAGGGATTTCTGTGTGTTGATTTTATATCCTGCAACTTTACTATATTCATTGATTAGCTCTAGAAATTTTCTGGTGGAGTCTTTAGGGTTTTCTATGTAGAGGATCATGTCATCTGCAAACAGTGAGAGTTTTACTTCTTCTTTTCCAATTTGGATTCCTTTTATTTTTTTTTTTTCTGCTCTGATTTCAATTACTCAAATATATTTGTCATGCATGTATTATATACTAAACTATGTTGTTGTTCAGTCACTAAGTCATGACCAACTCTTTGCAACCCCATGGACTGCAGCATGCCAGGCTACACTGTCCTTCACTATTTCCCAGATTTTACTCAAACTCCTGTCCATGGAGTTGGTGATGCTGTCCAACCATCTCATCCTCTGCCACCCCCTTTCTCTCCTGCCCTCAATCTTTCTCAGCATTACGGTCTTTTCCAGTGAGTCAGCTCTTTGCATCGGGTGGTCAAAGTATTGGGAGTTTCAGCTTCAGCATCAGTTCTTCCAATGAATACTCAGGATTGAGTTCCTCTAGGATTGACTGGTTTGATCTCCATGCAGTCCAAGGGACTCTCAAAAGTCTTCTTCAGCACCACAGTTCAAAATCATCAATTCTATGGCACTCAGACTTCTTTATGGTCCAATTCTTACATACATATAAGACTACTGGAAAAACCATAACTTGAACTATATGGACCTTTGTGGGCTCAGTGAAGTCTCTGCTTTTTAACACACTGTGTAGGTTTGTCATAGCTTTCCTTCCAAGGAGCATCTTTTAATTTCATGGCTACAGTAACCATCTTTAGTGATTTTGGAGCCCAAGAAAATAGTCTGTCACTGTTTCCCCAAATGTCTGCCAAGAAGTGATGGGACCAGATGCCGTGATGTTAGTTTTTTGAATGTTGAGTTTTAAACTAGCTCTTTCACTCTCCTCTTTCACTTTTGTCAAGAGGCTCTTTAGCTCTTAAGTCCTTCCAATGAATATTCACGGTTTTAGGATGGACTGGTTTGATCTCCTTGTAATCCAAGGGACTCTCAAGAGTCTTCTCCAGTGCCACAGTTCAAAAGCCTCAAATCTTTAGAGCATTCAGCATTCTTTATGGTCCAACTCTCACATCCATACATGACTACTGGGAAAAGCCATAGCTTTGACTATACAGACCTTTGTCAGTAGAGTGATGTCTCTGCTTTTAAAAACACAGCTTAGGGTTTTCATAGCTTTTCTTTCAAGGAGCAAGTTTGTCATAGCTTTTCTTGGGAGAAAGCTTGATAAGCCTAGACAGCAAGTCCATAATAAAGTATCTATCCTACAAAAGATATCACCAATTAAGAATCTATATGCCCACCTTAGAGTTCTTAAATTAGCTTGGAACTAAAAGAAAAGGTCATGGTTGTACCATATAAGGAAATAGGAAAAAGGAGTTATTGCTTGTCCTTCCATACAACATTTGGGATACAGCTTTCATTACGACTTAAAATGATACTAAGTTCAGAAAAGTGATGAAAAATTATTAGAGGATCTTCAAAAGTTACCTTTAAAAAACTTAAAATGAGAAACTATACTTTCTGAGAAAAACTTGGATCAGTTTCTTGAGCTTGCCAAGACATAAGGATCAACCATTTTGAGGAATGAAATATTCAATAAATGCCAGTCAATTAAACAAGAGAACTATATCTTTGTCTTTTAGAACTATTTCAGTAAACTTATCGGTGAATAGGCCTTTTTCAGTTTATAGGTTTTTATAATGACTCATTACCTAAAAATTCAGGTTCTTCATATAATTGTTCATAGAGGAAAATTTAATATATATTTTTCCATCTTTATAGATTTCTAAAACCTACGAGAAAGGCTAAAGCCATAGTACTATTGTTGTCTCTTGGACAAATTAGTATGGAGAAAGCATTCTCAGTTCAGTCAGTTCAGTCACTCAGTTGTGTCCGACTCTTTGTGACCCCATGAATTGCAGCACACCAGGCCTCCCTGACCATCACCATCTCCCGGAGTTCACTCAGACTCACGTCTATCGAGTCAGTGATTCCATCCAGCCATCTCATCCTCGGTCGTCCCATTCTCCTCCTGCCTCCAATCCCTCCCAGCATCAGAGTCTTTTCCAATGAGTTAACTCTTTGCATGAGGTGGCCAAAGTACTGGAGTTTCAGCTTTAGCATCATTCCTTCCAAAGAAATCTCAGGGTTGATCTCCTTCAGAATGGACTGGTTGGAACTCCTTGCAGTCCAAGGGACTCTCAAGAGTCTTCTCCAACACCACAGTTCAAACGCATCAATTCTTTGACGCTCAGCCTTCTTCACAGTCCAACTCTCACATCCATACATGACTACTGGAAAAACCACAGCCTTGACTAGATGGACCTTAGTTAGCAAATTAATGTCTCTGCTTTTCAATATGCTGTCTAGATTGGTCATAACTTCTCTTCCAAGGAGTAAGCGTCTTTTAATTTCATGGCTGCAGTCACCATCTGCAGTGATTTTGGAGCCCCCCAAAATAAAGTATGACACTGTTTCCACTGTTTCCCATCTATTTCCCATGAAGTAATGGGACCAGAGGCCATGATCTTCGTTTTCTGAATGTTGAGCTTTAAGCCAACTTTTTCACTCTTCATTTTCTCTTTCATCAAGAGGCTTTTTAGCTCCTCTTCACTTTCTGCCATAAGGGTGGTGTCATCTGCATATCTGAGGTTATTTTATATTTCTCCCAGCAATCTTGATTCCAGCTTGTGTTTCTTCAAGCCCAGCATTTCTCATGATGTACTCTGCATAGAAGTTAAATAAGCAGGGTGACAATATACAGCCTTGACGGGATCCTTTTCCTATTTGGAACCAGTCTGTTGTTCCATGTCCAGTTCTAACTGTTGCTTCCTGACCTGAATACAGATTTCTCAAGAGGCAGGTCAGGTCGTCTGATATTCCTATCTCTTTCAGAATTTTCCACAGTTTCCTGTGATCCACACAGTCAAAGGCTTTGGCATAGGCAATAAAGCAGAAATAGATGTTTTTCTGGAACTCTCTTACTTTTTCCATGATCCAGCGGATGTTGGCAATTTGATCTCTGGTTCCTCTGCCTTTTCTAAATCCAGCTTGAACATCAAGGAGTTCATGGTTCACGTATTGCTGAAGCCTGGCTTGGAGAATTTTGAGTATTACTTTACTAGCATGTGAGATGAGTGCAATTGTGTGGTAGTTTGAGCATTCTTTTGCATTGCCTTTCTTTGGGATTGGAATGAAAACTGACCTTTTCCAGTCCTGTGGCCACTGCTGAGTTTTCCAAACTTGCTGGCATATTGAGTGCAGCACTTTCACAGCATCATCTTTCAGGATTTGAAACAGCTCAACTGGAATTCCATCACCTCCACTAGTTTTGTTCATAGTGATGCTTTCTAAGGCCCACTTGACTTCACATTCCAGGATGTCTGGCTCTAGATGAGTGATCACACCATCGTGATTATCTGGGTCATGAAGATCTTTTTTGTACAGTTCTTCTGTGTATTCTTGCCACTTCTTCTTAATATCTTCTGCTTCTGTTAGGTCCATTTCTGTCCTTTATCAAGCTCATCTCTTCTTCATGAAATGTTCCCTTGGTATCTCTAATATTTTTTGAAGAGATTTCTAGTCTTTCCCGTTCTGTTCTTTTCCTCTATTTCTCTGCATTGATCACTGAGGTAGGCTTTCTTATCTCTCCTTGCTATTCTTTGGAACTCTGCATTCAGATGCTTATATCTTTCCTTTTCTCCTTTGCTTTTGCTTCTCTTCTCTTCACAGCTATTTGTAAGGCCTCCCCAGACAGCCATTTTGCTTTTTTGCATTTCTTTTCCATGGGGATGGTCTTGATCCCTGTCTCCTGTACAATGTCACGAACTTCATTCCATAGTTCATCAGGCACTCTATCTATCAGATCTAGGCCCTTAAATCTATTTCTCACTTCCACTGTATAATCATAAGGGATTTGCAACCGGCACACTAATCGCAGGCGGCTGCGACGGGTGCACTAAGTGTGGCGGAGAGGAGCTACCCCACGTCTGAGGTCAGGGGCAGAAGCTGGGAGGACCCCATGCCGGAAGGGCGGCGGCCAAAAGGAGTTATCCCACGTCCGAGGTCTGGGGCAGTGGCGGAGAGTGCCAGGCTGCGATGGCGCATGAACGGCCTAGAGGAGCTACCCCTCGCCCAAGGTCAGGGACGGCGGCCGGGAGTAGCCACCCTGCGTCTGAGGTCAGGGGCGATGGGCGAGAAAGCATTCTAGATAAGTGCTTATCATCTAATACAGTTGATGAAACTTATCACTGGGTGGTGGTCCTATAATGCCTCAGGCATCACACTCTTCATGGAGCCAAGAATAAATCAAGAAGACAGAGAAGGTAGGAAATAACTTTCATAGGGAATTACAATGGTGAATGGAGAGAATACAGCCAAGCACTCTAATATTTCCTGTTTCTGTTTACTTACAAGCTCTGTACTTTGTAAAAACTGTAATTTAAAACTATGGGAAGAGCCTAAAATACTCTGATTATGGCAACTTTATCATCTCTAACATATATCTAAATCAACAGCCCCACCATAGTGGAGCCAACAATAAGAATTATGATCAGTAATTTCATTTAACATTTTGATCATCAGGTAAGTCAGGTAAATTGCTTACTTAATTGTTCACAGTAAGCGATTTCACAAGCATTACTTCCATGTAGATACACAGGTATAATTAATATCCTCATTTTCAGATGATGCAATGGAAACCAGATTGATAGTTAAGAGCAAATAAGTGACAGAGCAAGTACTCAGCAAAAGCTTCAGCCTACAAGTCTGGGTTTCTTCTCACTGTATCCTATTTTTACTATATTCTTCAAAATGAATTAAAATCACTAAATCTGTTGAAATTTGCCAGTAAATGTATTTTATACATTATCAAGTCATTATTCCCTATGGTATAAATTATTCATTCAAAGAGAGAAAAATCAGGAAAGAAAAATAACATTCGCTGGTGACTCACTGTTTACTAGGTGGGACATTTTTATGGTTGTCACAGATATTCTAACAAGCTAACAAGCATAATAAAATTCATTCCTGTCCCACATTAAAATAATTTTAGCTGGGAAAAAACATATATAGTTACTATTATCATTTGCTTTTGAAATTATTGGCTACAAGTCTCTCATTTAATTAGGATAAGCTCTGATTTCTCAGCAATCATTTTGTAGAAAATCTAGTCTATAGATTATTTTCAAATATGACATTTTTATGAATACTAAATTTAACAACTTATGAAGTTGACAATGATGTTATGCTTCATAGACATTTAATAAAACATGTATTCATTTAGATTTTGCCTTTTTATCATAATCTCCAGAGAATTTTCTTTCTTGGTTTCAAGCCTATTTTTTGCAGACCACTGAAAAACCTGTAGCCCCCTAATGCTATGTGTCTGGTACCTGATAAATAAAGTGACCTGGGGCACTATGCCAGGCACTTTGCAGACCTTACCTCATAAGATTATCTATCCATTAAAAAAAAAAAAAAAGCTTGCTGAGCTGCAGATAATAGTTTGCTGCAGCAAAACCCAAGAAAATCTATAAATAAGGAGGATGATCTCCTAGGAATTCCTACCACACCAGCAATTTTAGTGTTCTCTATTTAAATAACAGTCAAGTTCAGGGGGGGAAATTGCAGTGAAAATAGAATATTGGAGATACAGGGATATAATCATTTTTTTCCTTTATAAATGTTACTAGAAATGTTAGTCATGTATGGACTTTATTTCATTAAAATATATCAATGTCAGTTCATTAGTTGTGACACATATACTAATGTATGATCTTAACAACAGGTAAAAAGGATGCGGGGTAAACCAGAACTCTCTGTATTATCTCTGCAATTTTTCACTAAGCCTAAAATGATTCTAAATATTTATTTTTATAAATAGAATCAGGAATAAAAGTTTTTAAACAGAAAAAATATGGCCCTAATATATTCTTTGTACCCTTTCCCTTTCATCCTTCCCCTTCATGGATATTTCAGTCATAAAGCCACTGGATGGGGAAGTGCTAACTGCCTACATAGAGGGCAGCTTGTTAAGGAGGGATGAAGTTCAAGTGTGGTGATTAAGTAATCACACAGAGAGAAGGCACCAGATGCCCTGCTGTTAAAGAGTTACAAATGTGGAAAGAAAGAAAATTAGAACACCATGCTGTGGCAAAGAATTAGAATTGGAGGTTTCAGCATGAAATGGTTTTCAATATATGCATAGAAATATCAATGTAAGTGTGTGTATGTGCCCTGTTCACTGAGAATGACCTGGGTTCAGTTTCATTTCAATAGCAACTAGTAGACCTAATGCCCTGATATTAATTTCAAAACATCATTCTTAACTAAAAGAAACTAGAGCCCTTTAGAGTAATAACTGGGTAGTAACTGGTTCTTATTTTTGGAGGGGAACTTGATAATATGATTCTAAATCCTTAAAGAATATATAATCATTTCTCCAGATATTTCGTATATGTAAGTATCTTAATGAAATGATGAAATGAATTAACAAAAATGAAATCTGTCCATTGGCATGAGTCCAAGATGTATACTTAGTTTTGCTTTTTTTAACAGAGGTAGACAAAATGCTCAAGAGTCGAGGTTTGGTTAGTAAGGGCCTATATAGCCATTAAACAAAATGTTATTGATTTATATTTTATTAACACATTGTATGCTTTTATATACTTTTACACAGGTTTTTAAAATATATTTTTATGTACTTTTATACTTATTTATGTTTTATTAACTCTAAAAGTCATTCATAATATATTGCTGAGTGGTGAAAACAAAGTAGAAAGCCATATAATAATAACATGGTATGGAAAGTGTGTGTGGTGTCAGATCAGGGATCTTTATTGTGTAAACTAATATGTGAAACTAGACATACCTACACACAACTGCAATTAGAAAGAGAGAATCACAGAATATACACAATTGCTAATTTCTTAAATGATGATGTTCAGGTAAATATCATTTTCCTTTTCTTTGTTTTCCACATTTTCTATAAGAAATGTATACAACCTGGTTATATAAAATAATAAAGAAGTGGAGACCTTTCCAGAATACATGTGAGCCATTTCTCAAGTTGGTTCATCCTACTTAGCCTTGGTCTCTGAGACTCTGGGCTAATCACCATTATTGAAAATGGCAACCTTCTCCTGGCAGAGAAAGCAATGAAGCTGAGAGGCTGAAAACACCTGGGCAGGAGGCATTCACTCTAACTGAAAGTGTTGACTGCTCTCTCTTCACAATCTGATAAGGGAGAAGACAAATCAATGTTGTCAATAAAGAGTGTTTCTGTGTCCTTGAGAGAAGACTTTATGCATAGAAAAGATCATTCCTAGGTTTCCTTTTGTTTTAAAGCTTAAAGTTAAATCTATTCAAGGTGCAAATCTAAAAGCCTAACTCACCTTTAAGTTTTTAGATCAATTTACAAATTATTAATGTAAAATATTTTAATAGTAACTTAAAAGATTTTGATTGATCACTTGTCCAATTTTTAAAAATAATTATTTTAAAAGAAATCTCTTTAAAAATTGTCTATCTGATAAACTGAATAGGTTAGATAGGTAGATAAACAGATGGATAGATATAGATACATATGAAATCTTAAAGGATTCCCAGGTGGCATAGTGGTAAAGAATCTGCTTGCTAACACAGGAGACACAAGAGACGTGAGTTCCATCCCTGGGTTGGGAAGATATCCCTGGAGTAGGAAATGGCAATCCACTCCAGTATTCTTGCCAGAAAACCCCATGGACAGAGGAACCTGGCAGGACACAGCCCATGGGGTCACAAAGAGTTGGACGTGACTGAGTATGAGCATGCACACAAGATAAAATCCTGAATGATCCAATACTACATGTAACTTGGTAAGAGTTCAACTTAAAATGAGTCAATCTAAAAATCTAAACCATTTACTCTATTACACATTTTAAGACAGAACCATTTTAAGATGTTACTTGGTAGGGCAAATTCTCTTACACACTAGAAATTCTTATAACACATACACACAGGTCTCTTCTTTACACAAAAATATTGCTGCTAAAACATTTAACTATTTAGATATTTCTACTGTAAATTATAAATCTTCCAAGGTTAAAAACTGTTTATCCATGAAGGAATGGATATCACTAAAAATAGTTTTGAGGTTGCCTTCTCAATTGAAGCTGCATGTTGGTTCAAGATTTCAATCAAGCTGCTGACTGGATTTTCGTCAGTGCCATTAAGGGTCACCTTGAGCCCTATTCATGGTCTATTGAAGTGAAGTGAAAGTCACTCAGTCATGTCCGACTCTTTGTGACTCCAGGGACTATACAGCCCAGAAATTCTCCAGGCCAGAATACTGGATTGGGTAGCCTTTCCCTTCTCCAGGGGATCTTCCCAACCCAGGGATCGAACCCAGGTCTCCCACATTGCAGGCAGATTCTTTACCAAATGAGCCACAATCAAGGGAAGCATGGTCTATTACAGGGATTTAATGAGGGTTGAGTTCAAAAGCCTTGAAAGTGACATAGCACATATTATAGGTTTACTTATGCCCTTCCCAAATTTTTAAGTTAGATTAACTTTCATCCTGTTAACTATGATATTTAATTGAATCCAACAATGTGAGTCACTGCTTCATTCAGTTCTGAATTATTTTTAGATTCTTTCCATTAGGACTACAATTCCTACACTTGCATATATTCCATAACATTTGATTAAAAGTCAGATCCCTCACACCAAGCAGTCATAATGCATAAAGTCTTTCTCCTGATGAACATGTATGTATGCACATGTATTTTGTAGAGAAAGCAGGAGTGAGAAGATGGTCAAATTGCTGGTAAACTGGTCAGTTTAGGGGCAAAGAAATTTTGCTGTCTTTTTGCTATCTTATTTTCTAACCCAGGCAAGTTGATAATATATGTTTAACTGACAAAGCTTAGGAAGTGAGTTCTATTTCTTAAAAATTGTTTATTTCTAAATCAGAACACTTCTCCAGTCTACTTTTTTGGAAAAGAGAGTTTAAAGTGCAAGTTCAATTGCTTGGCCCACAATGTGGTGTTACATGGGCATAAGAGGTCAGCTGCATCAGAGCCACCACGCTACCACTCACCCTATAGCTGCTGCTGACAGCGGAGTCCCAACACCTGCAGAACCTAGCACCTTAGTGAGTTATTTTCATCTCAGCTATAGGTACACCATCGACTATAGAATTTAAAAGTGAAGGAGAAAAAAATGCTGCCTCCTCATATTTAGAATACCTTGTTTATACTCTCCTAAAGGTAAAAAGGTACAATAGACTTAGTTGTGCTCAACAAGTTATTCTAGAAACAATTATTTACTGATTCTCAATGCCAAAAGAATGTCAGAAGGTAAAAAAAAAAAAGCAGTCCATGATCTTGCAGAAGAGTTACAGCTGGAAATCCTTATATAGTTCTCACCAATCTAAAAAGAGCTCCCATTTTATCTGTGTCATGAATAAAAAGACATTGGCACCCAGCACCAGGATTATCATCTGCCTACTCAGAAAAATGATTAATTTAAGATAAATAGATGCTGGCTTCAGACACCCTGATTGTATTTCACAGATACTGCTGTAGCAACACTCTCCACTCAGACGTTATCTAGTATTCAGAGGATGGCTCTTTCCTGCTCACAAAACACAAAGCATTCCAGATTTAATCTAGCTCCCTGTACAATGTGGTTGAATTTTTTTTTTCCACTTTACCATCACCCCTACCAATACAAATCTCTTTTTTAACTTTTCATAGCATAAACTTCTTTTTTTTCCCCCTTTCTATTTCATTATAGAAAAATGGCTTAACTATAAAGGATGATAGTAAAAGTATGCCACTCAAAACAAATAAGTAGAAAATACCAATCACAATCTGATCATTTAATTTTAAAATTTTGCAGAGCATGAGTATGTTCTAGTTATCCCTGAAAAGATTTTTATTTTAAAGATCCTCTTTTTAAAAGTTTACCTTATAAGTATAAAGTTGTCTTCCTTCCAAAAGGCTATTACATTTTTAAATTTCTTTAATTCAATTTGTTAAAGGCAAAGGGGATATGTACTAGCCAGTATTTTTTTGGATACAATAAAAACATGACCTAGAACAATTTTCCTCCTTTTATGAGACATAGATCTTAAAGAATGACCTTATAAAAAATCTAAGGCTATTCTGATCCTTAAATATATCACTGAAAGCAAAGTCTAACAACTAAGGATGATCACACTACTTGTCTTCACATCTGGAAACTCATTAAATATCACTCCCCACAATCCTGTGAGCCTTCAGTCAAGAGATGAAGCTTAAAAGTATGTTTTCCTTTTAACTATAGTGCTGTCTTACTGAAAAGTCACACATACACACACACAAATGAGATATGGGTCCATGGTAATTGAATATGGTCCCATGGTAATTAGGTATAATATTTTGTGGAATAGAGATTTAACTTGTCAAGCAATGACTAGGCCAGGCTATTTCTCTACCTTGTGAAAGACTCCATAAAACTGCCAGATATGAAAGTAATCTTATACCTTCAGCTCTGTTTATGATGAAAACAAAGTTACCCTTCTCATCAAGTCAAAACCAAAAAGTGCAGACTTTAAAATAAAATTTAATAAAAATTATCATTGTAAACAGGTATAATCACAGCAATTATAACACAAACAAAAAGTTGTTTGGCCAAAAGAGTTGATAATTCTAAGGAGTAGGTAACCCAAAGGACCTCTGTATTTGATCCTAAAATTTGTGATATGATTCAGATAATTTTGTATTTATAGTTATGTTTTAAGGCATCTTATAACAATAGCTAGATTTTTCTGAGTATATCACAACTGAAGAAGAGTGGCATAGTCAATTGAAAAGTTTTGTCAGAATACAAAATAATCACACAAAAATCATAATTATTTCTACTAACTAGATCCTATTGGGTTAGGAGTTAAGACCTTCTAGTTAGTTCAGCCAATATCTTACAAAATGTAAGCCTCAGAGCCTCTCAAGGCTGAAAGAGGCACAACATAATTATTTATCAATATTTCAGCATACAACAACACACTAAGTCCAGGATAGATTTGCCTAGGATCCCTCTAAGAATAAGTACCCATATTGAAATGGTTTTTCTATGAGGTCAACAGTGGCATATATATATATAGCTGAGAGGTCTCTGTAGTAGAAACAAGGAAGGATAATGACAAGTGAGGCATGGGCCAAAATGGTTTTTATGCATCTCCAGCAGATGCCAACACTGAAAAATGGTGATGGAGGACCAGATGCCTACACTGCCCCCACTGTCGTGTTACTGAAGACTCTGGGAATTTGTCCTCCAAAGTAGTCACCTTAGTAAGCTTTCATTTTCTGTAACTCACTTCACAAATAAAGTGACATTTATAATCACATATATTAAAACAAATGATATTTAGTATCCCACAAGGCTCTGAAATGTCCAAAACTGCTATTGTTCATATGTTTCTGAAGAAATATTAAATTTTCCTGAGTTAGAATGAGCAAAAGAGCTTCGAATTCAGCATGGGCTGAAAAGGTTGCACAATAACAAAGATTTGCTGCTAAATTAACAAAAATCCATTTACATGTCTAGGACAGCCAATTTTTAAAAATATTTCACTATTCTTTCCTTTACTATTTACATTGTTTCTCTGGTTACTTAAAATATATATGATTTACTTAGACTTGGAATAATAATACTCTCCCTTTAAAAAGAAATGCTTTTTTAAAAAAAAATTATTTTTACTTTATTTTACTTTACAATACTGTATTGGTTTTGCCATACATTGACATGAATCCACCACAGGTGTACATGCGTTCCCAAGGAAGAAATGCTTTAAAAAGTATCATTGTAGCCTAACTCTTCATTACATTTATGGAATACAACAATATTTTAGCAGGCATCTCTGACTCTAAAATTGTGCCTTTCCAAACATCTTGAATACAGTTATTAATACCATTAAATGTGGCACCCACATATTATTTCCCTGTGTAAAAATATGTGATGGTTCTCTATTGAGCATCACTAAATTCAGATTCCTATAACTTTCTTGAATAGCTCTAGCACCACTTTACTCATTGAAACATCTATCATATTTCCTCAAAAGTACTCTAGGAAGAAATATTTCCCTCTTTCAGTATTTCATGTACACGTGTTCTTGTCATCCTTCCTATAAGATAAGCAACTGGAGTGTCATATTATTAATTCGCCTCTTTGTCCTATGTCTTCCTTAACAGCAAGAGGAATTTGTTATGCCAGCAATTCTAAGTTCCCTCTCAACTCCGAACTTTGTTTAGAGTTCATTTTGTTCATTCCCCACAGCACATTGATCAGAGGTAAACCAAAAGCAAGAACCAAATTAGATATTAGCTTATTGATGCTGTGTTCTAATAAATATAATATATAGACCAGAGTAAATATTTGTACTGAAATTATAAAGATTACTCCAATCATAATTATATCCAATACTTTGGCTACCTGATGCAAAGAACCAACTCATTGGAAGACCCTGATTCTGGGAAAGATTGAAGGCAAGAGGAGAAGGGGACAACAGAGAAGATGGTTGGATGTCATCACCGACATGATGGACATGAGTTTGAGTAGGCTCTAGGAGCTGGTGATGGACAGGGAAGCCTGGCGTGCTGAAGTCAATGGGGTTGCAAAGAGTCGGACATGACTGAGAAACTAAACTGAAGTGAATCATAATTATCTTTGTGTACAGAAAGTTACTCAGATATTTGATACTCAAAGATCCATTACTCAGAGATTTTTGAAAAACTAAATTGTGATTTGTTGTGCTAATGTCACCTGACATAGAGCACACAGCAAGTTTAAGCAAGCCATGTATCTTTGGAGTTCTTCCAAACATCAAATAACCAGAAAATAAATCTTGTAAGGGAGGAAAAGTAACAAAGCTCAGAGTTTAGTTTTATTAGCAGTCTCTGACATCTCTGTTACAAGGGATGATCCTAAAATATTTTCAAAGCATACAACACATGGATTCTATTCTCAGACTCCACTTTACCAGCTGGACACAACAGCAATTTAGTAAAAGACAGCATTTTAGTTTTTATTAGGAAAAAACTTAGGATCACTGAAGCATAATTACCCTATAATCTTCCTCCTCTATAATTTACTATCAGATACTTTCATTCTTTACCACCAAATGTTTTGAAGAGTGGTCTACACTTTGACCACATTGACTAACTGATCAATTGCAAACTGGTTTCTCTCAGCCACTTTATTATTTTTTTAAGGCTCCAGGAAACCTGTAATTGCCGATATTAGTAGGTCACCTCAGTCCTCAAGCTTTTTTACCTCTTTAGAATTTTACTCTACCATCTACTTCTATACATCTCTCTTATAGTGACCTTCATCGCCCTGCGTTTCCTTTGTTCTGCACCTGTAATGCTCTGCCACCTCTTTCACTGAGTTCCATTTGCCCACTTCTTAAAGTTAGGTTTACATGGTACTCTTGTCCACCTACACTGTCTCGTTTCCTTTCATTATCTCACAATCATTTTGGTTCTCATGGTTTCAACTCTTCCCTCAATGTAGGAGACTATCAAATTTGCATCACAATCCAGACCTCAGTTCTCCAGAATTGCATTTATACCTATATCTTTCTATGGCAACTCCATTTCAACATAATACATACCAACTATTTTTCTTCCAAAATCTAGGTTTCCTCCTTTATCCTCCATCTCTATTAAAAAAAAAAAAAAGCATAGACTTTGTAGTTACTGACATTCAAACCCACAGAGCATCTTTATATCCTTGCATCTCTCATGTCTCTCGTCCAATTAAGTCATGAAAACCTTGGTGAGGACATGCATATTTCCTCCATCTCAGCAACTCCTTTAGTTGAAATTCTAACTGTCCATATGAGCTAAAATTTTTAAAGACCTATCTTTCTCTCAGTAGTATGCTTTAGGCTAGTTATGCAAACATTTCACTTCATGTAAGATTTTTCTGGACTCCTACACTGTGTCTTGATAACTGCTCCATCTTTCATCTCTGTGTCTTCCTATCTTGACTCAGTCATTAGGCCCAAACACCCCTTGTTTAGCCTGATTCAGGATCCAACATTTTATGAATTCTACCCATCAGTGGGCTGATAAGTGAGCCCAGAGTCACAAGCAGAACAAAACGTGCATTACCTTTCATCGAACCATCACCACAGCCCTTTTTTTTTTAGTGTTAATTTCTTTTTCTAAACAGAACAATAATGTAGACAATCTTAGAATATTATGAATATACAAAGCAAATATCACCACAAATTCCACTAATTTTAACATTTGGCTAGATTTCTCTCTACTCTGGTTTCTATATTTTTAAAATAAAATTAGGGTCACAGAGTACATACAATTTTGTATATTATATTCTTTATTTTAGAGAATGCCATTTTTCCCTCCACTTAAAATATTCTTCAGATGGTTTAAGGGCACCATAGTAATCCATAATTAATACATCTATTCAATTTTCAAAGTTTTCTATTAATTCTATAATAACCATCTTTACATTAAAATCTTTGTCAATTTTATTTCTTTATGACATGTATCTGGAAGACATATTACTTAATCAAAGATTATGAGTTTTTAAGCTTGTGAGCTATACCATCAAATTGCTTTCCAGGAAAGCTAAACCAAAGTTGTCAACTGGCAGACAGTAGGGCACTAATTTGCCAACTGCAGAATTCTGAAAAGTGCTCTGGCTGCCTTCAGTATCCTACACCTCTAATTCCTCTTCTCTTCACAGGCAACTTTCTAAAACACAGTTAGGATTACATGTGCTCAACCATTCTCTCCTACCTCTGAGCATGTGTCCGGGTTCTCCAAACACTGGATGCAACTTCGTTTCTTGTTTTCCACTCCCTTCTTCTGCTTACCCTCAAGTCTACGCCAGCAAACCTCCTCCAGGAGAGGCTTTTGCAAATATAGAGAGTTCCATTCTACACTAATTAAATAAGAACAGGAGTCAGCTTAAAAAAAAAAAAAAAAATTCTCCACAAGATGTCTCTAATAGCCAAGGTTTAAATCACCACAAGCCAGACCATGCTGCCTTAAAGTGAAATAGACAGAGCTACTGGGAGAACCTGTCAGAAAGTCACTTTACTTTAAGCAGACCTCACTTTAAGCGGACCTCACTTTAAGCAGACTAACTCACACCTTTTAGGGCTAGGGACCGGGAATCAGCAATTTAACAAACCTGCAGGTTCTGTGGTCTGAGAGCTACTCTAGTCAAGCCAGACTATTCTCATTTTCTTAATGAAGTGAATGTATGTCTTCTGTTCTCTATGCTTCAAGCTTACAGTCTTTTCCAAACCCTCCCTGACCCCCATCTCTACTCCACCACCACCCACCAGACATACAAATCACATCTTTTTGCATGCCTGGCTTTGCTTATTCTTCCAGCAACATTTAATTGTTCTGGCATTTGTGTTTTCAGTGTTCATTGTTTGTCTTTAGTATTTCTTCTCTCCAGCCCTGTATTAAATGTAATTGTGTAGACTTTAAGCTCCAGTAAGAGGATTGAGTTTTTCATGTGCGGGTACAATATCTGACTCACAAGAATACCTCCACACTGTCTGGCATATTGTTCTACAAAGACTAGACATCTGTTAAATGCTTATACTAAATGACAAAGTATTTCCAGCCTGAATCTCCTTGATAAATAATTACCAAACACTGTTCCATAATGTTTTTGCCAAGAGAAAAAACACTCAAGAATTAAACTAGTTTCCCTTTTATTTTTTATAAATCTTAAAACACCTAAGTATTCTCTTGGTAACTAAGCTTACTCTGGTTTGCTCTGCTAAATCAAATATGTTTTGTCTACTTAATAATTTATGTATACCTGAACTACTGTAAAAATAAATCAACTATGTACCACATGTGTGTTTGCTCAGTCTTGTTCAGCTCTTTGCATCCCCAGTGGACTGTAGCCTGCCAGGCTACTCTGTCCATAGAATTTTCCAGGCAAGAATACTGGAGTGGGTTGCCATTTCTTACTCTAGGGGATCTTCCCAAGCCAGGGACTGAACCCATGCCTCCCACATTGGCAGGAAGATTCTTTACCACAGTGCCACCTGGAAAGCCCATATTAACTATACTTCAATTAAAAACAACAACAACAACAAAATGCTTAGTGAAAAGTTCTACCCAAGTTGTTAGCCATTTTTTTTTTTTAGACCATTGATTCTCTTACACTAAATTTATAGATGGGTCAACACATTGAGAGAAACAGTAGAAGGTATTTAGAGTGTTCTGTTTCCCAAGTACATGAGCACAAATGAAAGGTTAGAGTGGGGTCTGACATTCCAGGTAGAAATCAAGTTCAGCTAATCCTGACATTGTAAAGTAATGAATTCAAAACACTTACACACAGCCACTCCCCGGTTGTTTCCCTGAAGGCCATGCCCAAATACGAACTCTCTCATTAAACTTTCTAAGAAATCCCAGCCATCCTTTCTACCTTAGTGTTCTAAAGCACAAACATTTGTCTGGTTTTATTATGTTTTTCATAGACATCTTCCACCCCAATGGACTCTAAACCCCTAAAATTAGCAACCAGGTATTTTCCACATTTGTTTTTCTTACAGTGAAACTTATATTATCTGGTGCATCAAAGGTGTAGATAAATCCAAAATGAGTGAGAAATTAAAGACAGTACATCAATTTTTTGGATCACAGGTATAATGTAGGAGTTTTCCTTTCAATTTACTTTATTAAAACCATATGCTAACTTCCATTTGTAGTGGAACTTTCATGTCATAGAAGAGCAAAGAATGACCCTGTGATGATGAAAAGACAGAATAATTCATCTTCTCTTTACCTCAGGTAGACAGAGCACGGAGGCTATTGAGAGCATATTTAAATTGTGTGCAAGGTACTTGCATACTCCATACCTTAGTTTCCTCTTCTATAAATTCCTGGCAAAATTAGATGTTCTTGGGGCCTTCCCTGGTGGCTCAGATGGTAAAGAATCCACCTGCAATGTAGGAGACCGGGGTTGGATCCCTGGGTTGAGAAGATCCCCTCAGGAGGACATGGCAACTCCAGTATTCCTGCCTGGAGAGTCTCTTAGACAGAGGAGCCTGGCGGGCTACCGTCCCTGGGTCATGAAGAATTGGACATTGAACGACTGAGCACATCACACAGCTGTAGGAAAGAGGGCAGGGGAATAGCAATGGTATGTGGGTTCTGAGAGGAGATATGGGGAAAGCTCTAAATTTTCAGCTAGAGATGAAAATTATTAATATGTGTGATTGATGAACAGAGAAGGAACAAGCATGCTTGGGTTGGGGAGCAGACAGAATGGGGTGGTTCTTACAATTTGCAGAGACCTATGCCTCTGAAATAAGAAGTGTATGCCAAAATTTAGTCATGAACCAAAAGAGATGTTGAAGAAATGATAACCATGCTAATGAAAGAAATAAAAGATCAATGGCAAAAAGAATAACAAGGAGGTAAAAGATTTCTTAGGGGAAAAAAAAAAAAAGCTAATTGGCAGTACTCATTTCAAAATAAACTATATTCTGCTTCTTACACCCATACAAAAGTGAAATCAAACTTGCCAAAAGGAATTTGCCAATTGTCAAAGCAAAAAATTGGCAGCTCTAATTATACTTGCTACAAATGAACAAAATGAATACTCTCCATGAATCACATTCAAAGCTGTCTAAAGTCCTGAGTAGCATCCTAATAGTTGGATAGCCTATATTTGATTATTTATTTATAGCCTGACTTGCTTTCACAACAGACTTGAGTCATCTAAAATAAATTTTGTAAATTGAAACAATAAATTTAAAATAGTGAGGGTTAAATAAAATAAAAATAAAACTAGACCAGGCATAGCAGATAAGTAGGGGTGGGAACATCATCCTGATTTGAAGGTCAGCATCAATCCTTATCACTCTGGGAAGCCAGAGATTGGTCTCTAGGTTTCCTAACAGTCAAAGAAGAAAGTGAATATAGTTCATGATATAGCTCTCTTTATATCTCAAGGATATTACATTATCGGTTTTTCAGAAGGTAACATTTAAATTTTAGGTATCAAATTTAAATGAAAGAAGTGTTCACTTTTAATTCAATGTATGCTATTAGGGGGGATTTCCTGGATTGGGAAGATCCGTGGCGGGGGGTGGGGGGGGGCGGGCGGGGCAGTATGGCAACCCACTCCAGTATTCTTGCCTGGAGAATCCCCATAGACAGAGTAGCCTGGGGGGCTATAGTCCATGGGGTTGCAGAGTCAGACACGACTGAAACAACAAAGCACAGCACAGATACTCTTGACTAGATGCTTTCATGACACAGGGTAATAACCAATTAATGGTATTTAATCTGTTCTCCTTGTCTTACAAAGACAAAAGGACATTGGGAGATTGTTTCTTCAGAAACATTTGGCTCCAGAGCATAAAGGTATGCACTGAGAAAAATAGCAGAAGCAATTTAGAGTGTTAAAGTAGGGAGATCAGCCCTGGGTGTTCTTTGGAAGGAATGATGCTAAAGCTGAAGCTCCAGTACTTTGGCCACCTCATGAGAAGAGTTGACTCATTGGAAAAGACTCTGATGCTGGGAGGGATTGGGGGCAGGAGGAGAAGGGGACGACAGAAGATGAAATGCCTAGATGGCATCACGGACTCGATGGATGTGAGTCTGAGTGAACTCCGGGAGATGGTGATGGACAGGGAGGCCTGGCGTGCTGTGATTCATGGGGTCGCAAAGAGTTGGATATGACTGAGCGACTGAACTGAACTGAACTGAACTGAAAGTGAAAGGTTAAAAAGAAATTTTAAAGCAAAATTCTATAATCTAATATTCCATGTAGAAATCAAGTTCAGCTAATTGCATGCAAGGTACAGCACTCATCTATGCTTTGGTTTCCTCTTCTATAAACTGTGGACAAAAAGAAGAGAAAATGTCTGGGATTTCCAGGTCCACCATCTAGCTGAGTTGCCAGTGTACTTTGGCCCTTTAATACCATTGACATTCAGATTTCCCAGGGCACCATGGAAACCAGAATGGAACACAGGGCACCTGAGAACACCTGAGACACTGGCAGTTGCAAGAGTGACGGAGCCAGTGGGACCTCGAGGACAGGAAAAAGGGAGAGGCACTTGAAGAATGAAAGAAATGGACTTGCAGGGAAGAGAGAAAGTTTGGTAAGAACACTAAGTCAAAAGTAACAGAATTGTTTATCTCACCCCTACAACGACAACAACAAAAGAAAAAAAGCCATTTCTGAGGTCTATTGATAGGAGTTTAAAAAAAGAACCCAAACTACTTACTTCAAAAGTTCGCTCTAATTATCCAAGCAATACTATTAACTTTCACTGTACTGAGTAAAGGTTAAAGAAGCCAATTAGTAGTTAAGAGATTCCCAGATTTTTAAAAATTTATTGGTCAGTTAAATGTATAAATTGAGGAATTATCATAAAAGCTATCCTTTAAAACGTTTGACCAAAAAGAATCTGTATTTACCATTATATAAATGAAAAGACATTTTAATGTAATGCCAAGGCTACAGTATCAGGATTCCCTGGTGGCTCAGATGGTAAAGCATCTGCCTGCAAGGCGGGAGACCCGGGTTCAATTCCTGGGTCTGGAAGATCCTCTGGAGAAGGAAATGGCAATCCACTCCAGCACTCTTGCCTGGAAAATCCCATGGACGGAGCAACGTGATAGGCTACAGTCCATGGGGTCGCAAAGAGTCGGACACGACTGAAAGACTTCACTTTCACTTTCACTGTTAATATCAGTGGATACATTCATCTTTGTGTGTGTGTATATATATGGTTCAAGATGGGGAGAAAAAAATTCTATAAATTAAAATAATAATAATAATAATAGTGTAAACAATGATACAGTGAACTTATTCTAGATTAAGCTCCATCTTCTTCCTACCACCCAGTTTGTTGGAGAGTTCCTTCCTGTGATATGAGTGCTAGTTATCTCATTGTAAATTTTAAAACAAAATTCTATAATTTGATTCTTGTTTCAACAGTCTCTTTTATTTCAAAGATACTATTTATTGATAACACTTGGAAGCATTTGAACAACTAAGTTTGTTTGTTTTTTTTTTTATGGTCACAAGAAACAAAAATGAGTTTATCACCAAAGAAGTAGCCTGGTAATGTAACTATTGCAATAAGCTAAAAAACGGAATCATCTGGCAGAATAAATAAGACTCACCATGTCCTTCGGAAGCCATCCCCGAAAGACCAACAAAAAGAATTTGCCACTGGAAGCTCTAATGCCACAAGTTCCACGTAGCAATTACTTGCAATTTCAGGAAGAAAAGCAAAGACTACAACTAAAGAAATTCCTTCTTCATAGGATGTTCCTCGTGGCCAGGATAACAGCAAACATAGAAAAAAAAGATATTGCTGACTACTATGAACAACTGTTTCAGTCAATTTTGAAACGACACCTAGGAGAAGCAGTGACAGGATTGTTGCTCATATATCCTACTTCGATTCTGCATATCCTGGAGTCCTCCAGTGGTACTTTGTACCAAATTCTTTTAGATTACCTGAGCCATAAAAAGGATGACATGGAATTTTTTATTCAAGGAATGAAGATTATAGTCATGTCCCACAATATCCCAACAAGGCTCTTTATGCAGTGGCATGTTTCAGTAATAAAAGCGCCGGTCATGTACCTAGATGACGTGACACAGACACAGTCCCTGCAAGAGGTCATGACAGAATTCCTCATCCAGACACACAAACTAGCTCTTCACCTGTTCAAGACTGTGAAAGTGAGCCCGAAAGGCCCAGGAGACAGTTTGCACCAAGCTGCACCCGAATTACTGCTCCCAGAACAAATAATAAAGTACTTGTGCAATTCTGCAGAATTAATGGACCCAGAAGGTTTTATAAACATGTACAATAAACCCATACATGTCATCCTAGATTCTGAGGTGGTATGGCCTGCTCCTTCCCGTTTCTAGGATGAAGAGAGATGATGTGGTCAATGTGGTCAAATCTCTTACGGAATGTATGCTACTTAAATAAAAGGAAAATATGCCTAAAATTCTCTCCTTAAAAAAGAAACAACATGGAGATCTACATAAAGGTAATAGATTAATCTTTAAAAAATATGTTGAATTAAACTTGAACATTTATCTGGTCTAATATTAAATTCAACACATTATTTTCAATGGTGAAGGGTTTTATTGAGGTTATAAGTTTCTCAAAGGCTTATATCATATTGATGGAAAAACTTAATTTTTTAATGAAAAATAGAGATGAAAGAGGGCAAACACTAGATTCAGATTCTCATTCATTCTCTCAACCATCAGTGAGAAGCTGTCACCACATAGTAATGTGTTCTAAGAGTATACTATTTCAGGGAAAAATACAACCCTTCAGTTGGTTGCAACCTAAAGTTGGAGGTGAATATGTATAAAACAAAATATGGCATATGATATATGTGATTGTTATTACAGTAGTATGTAGGAAAAACTGTAACAGCTCAAGTGAGGGAGTAATTTCTATATGTATGATCCCTGAACTCAGAAAACAAAACCTAAACTTTCAAAATAGTTTCAAACTCTCATATTCTGGATGACATAATCAAGAACATTGAGGCAATTATAAAGCTAAAGAACACAATAGTTTTTTGAAATGACTAAAAATACACTGTCAGAAAGCACTGAATTCTTTCATACAAATCATTTACTGAGCACCATTCACAGGACAGACATTTATGACAGGGATATGTTAGGATGATTCCTCCCTTGGAAAGTCTTTGTAAGATGAACAAATTGGTTATTTTTCCATTTCATTCCTAGATAGCAATTACTTTTTAAATTAATTATTTCCTTCTGGCTGTGTTGGGTCTTCACTGCTGCTTGGGCTCTTCTCTAGTTGTGCTGAGTGGGGGCTGTTCTAGTTGTAATATGCAGGCTTCTCATTGTGGTGGCCTCTCTTTGTGCAGAGCACAGGCTCTAGGGCATGGGAGTTTCAGCAGCTGTGTCTCCTGGGCTGTGGAGTGTGCGCTCAATAGTCGTGGCGCACAGGCTTAGTTGCCCTGTGCCATGTGGGATCTTCCAGGACCAGGGATCAAACCCTTTTCCCCTACGTTGGCAGGCAGATTCTTTACCACTGAGCCACCGGGGAAGTCCCCATTAACTAAGTTCAAAACAATTGTTTTAAAGCATTGATTGTAAGTTCATTGTAGCTGGAGAAGTGTCAACATCCTTGTTTAATATAGCTCGAATGAACAGCACAGAAATTTTGTGTAACTATGGGACAGTCAGAAAGTTAATAAATATGTATTGGCAATTGGAACCAAAACCACAAGTCAAACTACAAATTAGACAACAAAAGGTTAAGGGGTTTGGTCAGGTTCAAGTTTGTTTTCTTTGTTTGTTTCTAGTTGCTAAGTTGTTTCCAACGCTTTTGCAAACCCATGTACTGTAGTCCACCAAGGTCCTTTGTCAATGGGATTTTCCAGGCAAGAATATTGGAGTGGATTGCCATTTCCTTCTCCATGGATAGCAACTAACTATATGCAATTCCTATATAACTTATTTCAAGTTGGTCTCCCCCTTCCTTTACTAAGGTTAATGCTTTTTTGCACTATTTAAAATTTCCTGCTTTAAGCAATTAAACAACATAAGTGTCTTACTACTTCAGTGATATTTATCCCCAGATTGCTTCAATATCCTGTGAAACAGACTTTGGACTGAATAGAAGAAATACTGTTATATCATATTAGTTTCAGTTTTTACTGTTTATTTCAGTTACTTTTTGGGAAAAAAAGCCATTTCAGTACTCACCTCAGATTTGTCATGTGCAGAAAATATGATAATTTGTTCCCTATCAGAATCAAATTTCAGAAAAGACCATTCCTATTTTTTTAATTTAGTAAAATAGATTTAGAAAAAGAATGGCATTTTTCACTTTAAGCTGAACTTGAAGTTCCTTTCATTTAAATTTAAGAACAAAAACTATATTTTAGAGAAAAAAAACTCTTCAAATTAAGAAAGAATACATAATTTACAAACATTTTATCAATTTGGTAAATATTAAACACCTAATATTCAACAACATGCTTTTTACTCTTTGAACCATGAGAAGTCACCTATTAGATACTGTTTACTTGACAAAATTAGTTTAGAGTAAAAGCTTTCCAGGCCACATACACCCACACACACACACACACACACACACACACACAAAACAAACAGAAGAAGAAAGAAATAGAAGTAAAGAAAGGAAGAGAGGTAGGGAAGAAAAAAAGAAAGCGAGTAAGCTTCAGTCTTAGTCTTTGAATATATGTGAGGAAGAGGTTTTGAAGGGCAGATGAGCATATTTAAGAGAAGAGATACAAGCAAAAGCAGGAAAGAGAAAATGAACCATAAATGTTCATTGGAGCAGATGAATCCATTTAACAGGGTAAATTTTGTTTGGGAACAATATTTTCTAAAGTGAACAGAAGTAGTTTACAAGTAAAACTACATATCTGAGTATATAAAAGTACAGCACATTATATCCTTAAAAAAAAAAAAAAGACCACTGCAATATATCTCACCCCATATGCTCTTACAATATGACCTTAAACACTTCTCATCTCATAGTGGGTTCTGAGTCCCTTCTCCTTGAAATCAGGTAGACCTTTGTGACTGCCTAGACAAACACTACAACAGAAGTGATCCAATGTGACCTCCAAGGTCTTAAAAATGCCTTGCACTTTGCCTTGATCACTTGAATGGAACCTAAAATATGCTGTGAGCAATCCAAGCAGGTTTCTTGATAACATCCCCAGCTGAGGTTCCAGCCAACAGCCAGTATCACCACTAGACATGTGACTGAGTGAACCTTCAAGTAATTCCAGACTCTAGGCTCCCAGCCAACCCTGGATTTCAAGCCAGAGCAGCTGACACCGTGTGCGGGAGTGGAGTAGAGATGGACTGTTCCCACTGGGCCCTGTCTAAACTGTAGATCTGTGAACAGCAGAAATTCTTGTGTTGACTCAAGCTACCAAGTTTTGAGTGGATATTTATAATAGCAGTCTAGAACACAAATATATAACAGGAATAATTTTATATGTATATTTTATATATATATGTATATGTGTATTTATATATATATTTGTTTATTTATATATGTACATATTTATTTATTCATTCATGTATGCAACTAATATTTTGTAAATATTTAACTAGGGGACCAAGCACTGTGCTAGTCACTGGGTATAGAAGCAGAAGTAAGATGTGTGAAATTGTAAGGAAATTATAACCCTCATTGGGGTGAAAATTACTTCATGAGACTTCCTAGCATAGACCTTTTATTGATCTATAATACTTTCTGGTGTGAAACATACTGACAGAAACTTAATTCATCTAGTCAAAGAAAAACATAAAAAACCTGAGTCATTTTTGAAAGAAGTTATAGAAAATGTCTAAATGAAAACACTGATTTACAGTAGACTATTATTTTACATTTAAAGGATTTTTGAAGTATCATTTGTGAAAACTGGAAAATAAGCACAAAGCGAGTATAAATAAAACTACTTATTTGTTAAGTGAACATTTTAGAATGAGTTTATTCATATGAAAATAGTTACCTTTAGGAGAGTTTAAACTCATTTCAGTGACAGCATCATTACTAAAAACATTATGTGACTCTTTTATGACAGATAAGGAGGTTTATAAATCAAAGGGAGTTAAAATATCTTAGTGATATCTAGTTTTTTGGATCCCAAATAATATCTTCCAATTTGACTGGTGACCTGCTTTCTTAATAGTTCAGTTGAAAAAGAATCTGCCTACAATGCAGGAGAACCCGGTTTGATTCCTGGGTCGGGAAGATGTGCTGAAGAAGGGATAGGTTACCCACTCAAGTATTTGTGGGCTTCCTTTGTGGCTCAGCTGGTGAAGAATCTGCCTGCAACATGGGAGACCTGGGTTCAATCCCTGCATTGGGAAGATCCCCTGGAGAAGGGAATGGCTACCTACTCCAGTATTCTGGCCTGGAGAATACCACGGAGGCTATAGTCCATGGGGTCACAAAGAGTCAGACACGACTGAGCTACTTTCACTTAATATTCAACCTTCATTCATAGAAAGACTTGTTTTTAAATATTGAACTCCCTCTCAAAGGAAAATCTGCTGACACCGAACATATTAAAAGGGTGTGACACTGCCTCCAAGGGGAAGCACAAATAAGTTTCCAATAACAGCTGCATTATTGAGAGCCCTATAGAGCTCAGCAATATTATATCTTTAAAGGGGACAACACTCATTTAGCTGTGTCTGTTTCAGTATAATGATAAAATGCAGAAATACTATACTCATATCTTACAAATGTAATTTAATTTGATCAAGTCCAAAAATGTAGCTCATTAAACATTAGAAAGTCTCATAAGGTAATTTTCACCCCAATGAGAATTATAGTTTCCTTACAATTACACTTTACATAAAACCAAGGCACAGAAGTTAAACTGAAAAGAAAGTGAGCATTTAAATACTGAACATACAATGTTCACTGTCCATATAACAATGACCATGTAACATGTACTCATATATAGTCAAGGAACATACGACATTTATATGGCCAGCACCATTCTAATCCATTTGCTTTGATACCTATAACTTTGCAACAGAGTGACAGGTTGGCTTTCTGCTTGTTTCAGTGCAACCAAAGACTTTCAGAAAGATTATAGCTTTCTTGAAGGACAACTGAAATAATGTTATTTGGAAGGAAAAACCCTCCCAGAGTGAATTTTAAAATTCATACTGTCTTCATTTTAATTAAAGAAGCATCTGGATTCCTTCCCGGAGAATTATTGCTTAATACAAAGAGATTCTTACATTCAGCGACTTTATCATAACTTTAACACCACAACACATTTCAATTCAGTGAAACCTATCTCTAGCAGAGAACTCCCCAAACTTCCATGAGGAAATGGAAATGGGACAGCTTAACACCAACTGAAAATAGCAAGTACTTTAAGGCTATTTTGCAGTTGTAGTGACTTAATGTAGAATTAGAGTTCTCCCCCTTGTGGTCAGTTATGTAAATTTCCAGATTACCTGCTGATAGGATTTATACAATAAACACAGTGCATAGTTTTCAAGAAAATATAAAGATAAAACCCCAAAGGTATCTGTCAAATGTCTGTTCTACCCATCCCCTCCGACCCTAACCTGTTTTGCAGAAAAAGACATTAAGCGTTTGGTTCACAGTAAGAGCAATAGTTGGTAACACTAGTCCCCTATCTCTACTGCATCACTTTACTTATTTTTTTTTTAGTGGGAAAAATAATAAACTGTCCTTTATTCAACAAATATATATTGAGACTTAATACAATGTCATTATTCTAGACACCTGGGACCAAACAAAGAACCAGAAAGAAATACTTTCCCTTGTAGAGTCTACATTCTTACATTTGGTCTGAGAGGAAAGTAGACATTCTAAAAGCTAATTTCTATAATACATAGGGGTTAAATGCCATAGGAACAGAAAACAAAGCAGTATAGGAATGAGATGTGTGTGAGACAGGGTAGGCTTTGCAGTCTTTGTGTTAGAGTATTTTTTTTTTTTTACTTTATTTTACTTTACGATACTGTATTGGTTTTGCCATACATTGACATGCATCACTTTAAATAATTAACTGTAACCAGACACTTAGTCATGGTTAGTGGTCTAGATTTGCCTCTAAGTGCTAGTGGCGCTAGTGGTAGAGAATCTGGTGCCAATGCAAGGGGCTTAAGAGATGCGCGTTCTATCCCTGGATCAGGAAGATCCCTTGGAGGAGAGCACAGCAACACACTCCAGCATTCTTGCCTGGAGAACTCCAAGGATAGAAGAGTCTGGCAGGCTACAGGCCAGAGGATCACGAAAAGTCAAACACCACTGAAGTGATTTAACACAAACACAGCTCTCTTCACTACTATGCCACACCCCTTCTGTGCTCCAGCCCTCACATAATGCCCTTTCTAAACATCCGACTGACATCTCCATCTCCACGTGTTCTGGGTAGAATTCATCATTCCTTGTCTCTATTATTCCTTCAGTCTGCTCCCTGCATTCCCCATTACTGTAAAATGGACGCTCTCCACACAGTTGCTAAATCAGAACTTGAAAATGAAAGCCGCTCAGTTGTGTCTGACTCTTTACGACCCCAAGGACTCCAGTCCATTGAAATCTCCAGGCAGGAATACTAGAGTGGGTGTGTAGCCTTTCCCTTCTTCACGGGATCTTCCCAACCTAGGGATGGAACCCAGGTCTCCTGCATTGCGGGCAGATTCTTTACCAACTGAGCCACACGGAAATCCAAGAGTACTGGCTTGTGTAGCCTCTCCTTTCACCAATGGATCTTCCGGACCAAGGAAACAAAATGGGGTCTCATTGGATTATTTACCAACTGAGCTATCAGAGAAGCCAAAAAAAAAAAAAAAAAATCAGAACTTGAGTGTTGTCCTAATTTCCTCCCTTCCCTTTTATCTCACTGACAGGCAATCAATCCAAGCCCCACCCATTTTTTCCCACAGTGTTCCGTGTCTGGCCTTGTTTTTGTGACATCCTTAGGGATCATCCTCACTCCAATCTTTTCCTCCTCTCTGTCTTTCTCCTCTGTGTAGTATGTCTATCAAAGTTAAAGGCAGTATGGCAGAAGAGGTAGAGGACCCACCTGTGGCATTGAACTGCTTGCTATATTGAAAGCTGGGTCTGAAAGTTTGTGGAGCCGTAATTTGCTTCTTTACCTTTTTGCACCTCAGTTTTCTCATATACAAAGTGAGTGTGGTAAACAGTACCTACATTATAAGATTGGTTATGGATACTGCATGAAATAATGGTGTAAACATCCTAGCATACAGGAAGCAATAATAAACTTTATTCCTCTGATCAAAATTCTTCAATGGCTTCCATTTCATGAACATAAAAAGCAAAATTCCAAAAGATCTCCAAAGCCTTGATTCTCTGATCTTTGCTTACCAAGTGACCCACCCTCATCTGTAACCACCATTCTCTTTCTCACACTTTGCTCTCTAATGATTTCCTAATATTTTCATGCTTTTTGTCTTTAACTTCCTTCCTCACTTCTCTTAGCAAAATTCTGCTATTGATTAAATCTTATTTCTTCTGTGAAGCCTGGCAAATTCAAGATACTCTTTTCTGTCTTCATCATACATGATCCTCAACCACATTTTGGCAAGTCTTCTGTCTTATTGCTGCTGTTTAACTTTATACTCATTTCCCAACAACTTGTAAATAATAATCATGAGATTTTTTAGATATTTGTATCTTTAGCTCCTCATTTTTAAAAGGAGTCATTAAAATATCTGTAAGAATTTCTCCATAAGATTAATTCTACTTTTATCAAAATGGTTATGAAATTTCAATAAATTAAAATATTCCTATCTGACCCACCAGGGTTTGGCCATTGTTCATGATGATCTCTAAAATAGCAAGTCTAAACATGGAGACACCTTCTCTGAAATCTTCAGTTTTAAGCACATAATAATTTCTTCCACCCAAATTTAGAAGGATACTAGGAATATATTCTGGGAGTGATTCAGTCGAATTTTTGTTTTTACATAATACTACCCATTGAAAAAAAGAGCTCATTCCCAATTCACTTGATTAAAAATACTTTCTGAATAAGCTACTAGTAAGGTATATGATCTTTATTCCATATTTAAGAGTGATTTATTTATGTTCTTTAAGTCCTTTTTTCAGTATCTATACGTATCTGTTCTTTGAGACATATGCTTGATAAGACTAAAATTTATATCCATATTTGCTTAGGTCATTATAAAAGTATAAATTTGATTCCATTTTAACTATGTAATTTGCATTTCTGATCTGTTTTTATAATACTTAGCTATTTTTAAGGACCTTTTTTTTAAAATGACATTAAATGTAAAGTGTTGATTTATGAAGGGAAAAATAAATGTCTGAGTACTGAATATATTTACATTTTTACCAAAATCCACACTAATGTAATGATCTCCTCTCAGGGATCTCTCTGACTCAAGTCTCACCTTCCTTCTCCCTCTCTTCCCAGTTTATATTCTATTTTGCATTTTGAAATCAAAAATAATAGACTACTCAACAAGATGGTACATTTTACCATAGACAAAAACTGCACACCTTGTAACGTTTTAATTCTTTGATTCTTCACTTTCAGTCCTAAAAAGTGACAGTTCTTAAGCACATACCCTATTCTCATCAAAATCCAAATAAAAAAAAAAAAAAACATTAAAGCAAGATGACTGATCTCTTCTATGTACTCTCATTATGTGCTCTTGAACAAGTGATTTATTCCCTCAGGGATCTCTGCTCATCTACACTGTAGAATCTACAAGCATCATAAAGAAAGCACATGAGCCCTTGAACTTATCCAAAAATGTGGGCAAAAGGAAAGACTATGTTAACTTATAATCAGTCAGAGGGTAGGATTAAGTATTTTTATTCAAATTTTGAAATCTAATGTCTGAATGGATGACTAATTCACCCTATCAGAGAGTATTTGTGGTAAAATACCAACATCTTCATTTAAAAAAATATCTATCGTATTGCATAAGTGAAAAGATGGATGGGAATTTGAAAAGTCTGGAATTGATATATGAGCTTATGACATCTAAATATTAAGTGTGGTAGCACTGTGGAGTCAGAAGATACATGAAGCGTGGGCCATTCTTATTTAAGGTTGATGAGAAGTCACTGAAGATTTTAAGCAGAGCATAATCAGATTGGTTTGGCTGCTGAGTGGAGAGTAAGCTGGCAGGGGACATGGTGGTGTAGACTCCTTAGCAGGTTGTAACAAATTTTCTGGCAGGAGAAGATAATAGCCTGGACTAGATTAACGACAGTGAAAATGGATCTAGGAGACCAATTTGAGAGCTAATCAAGAGGTAAATGAACATAGGTCATGAGGGAGAGAAAAGTGTCAAATACATTAGTTTTTATAGTTTTCTCAACAGGATAGTACTATTCCTGAGTTAGGGAATAAACAAGGAGTATAGAGTTTGTAAGAAAATATTGTCCTTTTAATTAATGACATATAACCACATCAGACTGGAACAATCTTTGTTTGATATTTCCATTATTAATATCTTTGGATGAACTTTAGAACATATGCATTATATTAAATCGGATACATATGCATTATATTAAATTTGGTACATATGCATTATATTAAATCTGATACTTTGTTGAAATAGATAAATAGTAAGGTATGTTTTCTGATGTAAGTATGTAACTTCTAGAAAATAAAAGTGAATGAAAGCAGTGGTAAATTTAAAAAAAAAAAGCTGAAGAAGAAATTATCCCCCAAATTAGCCTGCATTCTAATATTTACCACCACAGCTCCCCTTAATCTTATATATATATATATATATATATATATATACACATATATATATTTAGTGGATCCAAAAATAAACAGCACGTATTGAGCTTAATTCCTTCCCTTATTTGAATAAAAGTCATTGCAAACATTTAATTCAATGATTATTGATCGCCTTCTATAGATGCAGTCATGTGTCAGGAGCCATGTAAGCCACCAACATAAAACGTTCCATAGAGTCCCCTCCAGATTCATTGGTACACCATTTACTCCATTTGGAATAAACATATAAGTGAAAATGCATCCTTTGCCATTGTATCGAAATGACTTGCCTCTTGCTTTTCGCGTACAATGACTTTTATTCTCTCTGCATTTGTCATTCAGCAAGTATGAACTGAAAAACTGTGTCAGACAGTTTATCAGTCACGGGGGCTCAGGGGTGCAATGTAATCACAAGCAAATACATATCATTTCTACCCTAGAGAGTACACAGTCTCTGTCTCCCACTACCCCAACACATAAAAGAAAATGAAACAACTCTGATAATTGTTATCATAGTGGGTATACAAATTGCAATGGTTTCCTTTCCTAACTTCACCTAGTTTAAAGGATCAGGCGATGCTTCTGAGGGGAAAAAAATAGAAGGATTTCTGAAAGTTAAATAGAAGTGAGCCAAATAAAAGGCAAGGAGTAGGAGGGGAGTATTCCTGGAAGAGGATATACATTCATATTTATGGGCAAGAAGAGTCATAGTGTGCTAGAAGGATGGGAAGAATTTCAATAAGTGAAGACCTGAAATATGAAGGGAAATCACAAGAGATGAGACTAGATAGTAGTTAGTCACTCATGCGTGTGTGCGTGTTAAGTCACTTCAGTAGTGTCTGACCCTGCGACCATATGGACCATGGTGCACCAGGCTTCTCTATCCATGGGATTCTTCAGGCAAGAGCACTGGAGTGGGTTGCCATGCCTTTCTCCAGGGGATCTTTCCAACCCAGGAGTCAAACCCATGCCTCCTATGTCTCCTGCATTGACAGGTGGGTTTTTTTAGCTCCACCTGGGAAGCCCTTAGTATTTAGGCAATGGACCAAACTATACAGACTCTTAAAGTTACATACAGATAAGGCAATGTCACCCGACTCCAGTACTCTTGCCTGGAAAATCCCATGGACAGAGGAGCCTGGTAGGCTGCAATCCATGAGGTCACAAGAGTCAGACACAGCTGAATGACTTCACTTTCACTTTTCACTTTCAGGCATTAGAGAAGGAAATGGCAACCCACTCCACTGTTCTTGCCTGGAGAATCCCAGGGACAGAAGAGCCTGGTAGGAGGCCGTTTATGGGGTTGCACAGAGTCAGACACGACTGAAGCAACTTAGCAGCAGCAAAGTTACATAATTGCCATGATTTCTTCTTAAGTGAAACAGGATACAGACACGGTTTAATCATGGAAGTGCCCTGATTAGAAATGCATTAGAGAAGGACCACTTGGAATTAAGAGAAGAGCCTGGAAGTGAACTAGAGAACTAGCCAGGATAGATATGCTAATTAGGAGACCATTGGAGTATTTAAGGAAAGAAATGATAGGAAATCTAAGATAATGATGGGAAATGCAAAGATAATGGCAACGAGAATAGAAAGAGGAAGCAAAAATCAAGAGATCATATCTTGATATTTGATTGAAAGAAGAAAGTGTGAAAAGCACCAAGGACAAAAAGCAATTGACAGGTGGTGGTGCCACGCTCTGAGACAATAATACTGGAAGAGAAGAAAGCTGTAGTCTCACAGGGAGTAAGATGAAGTTTTCCATTTGGAATATGTTGAATTTGAGGTGTATGAGAAACACCAATATAAACTCTCAATATGAGAGGTAGATACATTTTTCTGAAGCTCAGGAGATGGGTCATACTTGGAGATAGAGATTTGAAAATCACAAAGACAATGACTGATGCTTCAAGAGTAATACTGTCATCTGGTACAAGTATACAGAGTGCAAGGGAAGGGAGCCTACTTCAAAATCCCAAGGAAGGCAAAGGACAGAAGAATATGGACTCACAAAGAAGCCTAAAAGGTCATCATTTAAATTGCCCAGAAGCAGAAAAAAGAAGAGCAGAAGAGGGCAGTAGTGTCATGGATGCCAAAGGAAAATAATATTTCCTAAAGAAGAGAGTACTTATCAGCATCAACTACTGTCCCAAAGTCAAGTGAGAAATGGACTAAAAAAGTAGATTTTATGACAAGGAGGTCATTGGTGACTTGGAAAGAGTGACTTACATAGTTTAGGAGGCAAAAGAAAGATGCATCAGGCTCAGGAGTGAATATTAGGTGGAAAAATAGACTAAGTATATACAACATTTCTAAAGGCTTGGGTGTTGAGTTGTTAGTGAATTTGTAGCATCAAATGAGGAATATAATAGCCCTTTTTAAAAATCCTTTTTGTTAAAAGGAAGACCACCGATTTATTCAGGTTTCAAGGAAAGAATCTGTGATTTTATGTGACATTAAATATCCTATCATGGCCCAAGGGGTAAAAAGCTCTATTCAGTTTCAAAATGCCAAAATACAGTCTTGTACCATAGAGGTCCTCAAGTGACTCTTTATACAGTTCTGGACAAGAAATTTTGCTCAATAAACATTTGGGTTAGATAAAGAATTGCACTAATCTCTAGAAAAAACCTAGCTGCACAGAAAGTGACTTTAGAATATGTATGAGCCCTGATGTTAGAACTCAAAGTTTGGGTTATTTTATTGGTATTTCTGAAACTAGGTCCACCTTAAATCAAGTTCCCTTGCCAAGTTTATGATTAATCTCTATTCCCTTTCTTGTCTGACTCCTATTCCTGTCAAGATTGATGAGCTTCCAAGAAAAGGGGGGACTAAAACCAAGCAGACCCTTGAGAGACAGTCCCAAGTAAATATGCCTTTCTGTTTATAGAAAAAAGGCTTTACAGTCCTAGAACTTCACTCAGTTCCAAAGAACAGATCCAAACTGTGAAGTGAGGGAACTCAAAATTAAAGAGAAAGCAAATACAACATAATCTTTTCCGTGATAATTAGCTTAAGCCGATGCCTTGATTTATGGACCCAAACTGATGAGGTAACACCCTGTGGCTTCAACCAGCTGGCCCCAAGCAGACTTAAAAATAGGGTCACTTGAGAACTGAAACTCCTGAACCATCACATAGGCCCTAAACAGATAACAAAATGCCTCAACTACTGTCTCTACTCTCTTCTAGAGGAAAGTTGAAGATCACTAGACCAAACTAGGAACAAGTAGAATAACCACCATCACTGGGGGCAAAGGAAGTCACAAAGTGGTGCCGCCGCATCTTATCTGAACTCAGGATTATAGAGACCTTCTCCTCCCCATTTGCCTTTAACAATCTTACACCCTAGTGAGTCAGCAAGATGGATTTGAGATCAATATGGGTCTCCCATCTTCCAGGCTGGTGCCTCTGTGATTAATAAACCTTTTTCTGCTCGAAACTCTGATGTTCCCATTGCTTTGGGCACATGGGCTTGGGTTCACACCAACCATGTCCGTGGTCACACTTTATAGTTGATTGCAGATTATGTACTTTATCTACTTTATGGATCAAGCAATTTGCATCTGTAAATTTTGCTCTGAAATCTGGCCCTTATCCAGAGTGCTTCCTTTTTTGCCCAGTCAGAGCATGCTAAGAAATTGCAAATTACAATCAAATCTCAATTTTCCAAACTAATGATTTTAAAGAGCAATAATGCATAATCCAAAATGATGGTGAATTCATGAACCATTTATCTCTGTAATGTATATTCATTAAACTTGACTCTAAGTACATCTCATATGGCATTCACAACAAAATGATAAAGCATTTCAAATGAAATGATTCAAGGAGACTTGCAAGCTTTTCCAGTTTCTCTATTTCTGCTTCCTAGTACATCCTATCACTTCTATTACCTTTCATGCTTAGGTGCCCCATAAAAATAAACATACCACAATTTTTAGGATGAAGATGTTTCATCTTCTCCTTGCAGCATTTCCTTATCATTGCCACTATTTTTCAGCTATGTCCCTCTTTCTCTCTCTAAAAAGTATCATTCAAAAAAGTAAATAGTAAAATGAACCCATACATCAATTACCCACCTTGTTGCCATTTCCTTCTCCAGGGGATCTTCCCGACCCAAGGATTGAACCCAGGTCTCCTGCATTCCAGGCAGACGCTTTAACCTCTGAGCCACCAGGGAAGCCAGAACAAAGACCAACACCTCTTAAAAATCTATAGTTTGTTGGGAGTTTCCTGGTGGTCAACTGGTTAGGATTCTGGGCTTTCACTCCTGTGATCTGGATTCAATCTCTGGTCTGAGAGTTTAGATCCCACAAGTCAGGTAAGTGTAGCGAAAAAGAAAACAAAACAAAACAAAACTACTGCTTATCAAGAACATGACTATTCTCTCTCTAAGATAACATAGGTTAAGAAAACACATGACTACTATATATAAAATAGATAACCAATAAGAACCTACTGTATAGCACAGGGAATTGTGCTTAGTACCTTGTAATAATATATGAAGGAAAATAATCTGAAATATATATATATATATGTATAATTGAGTTATTTTGATACACACATGAAATTAATACAACATTGTAAATCAACTATACTTCAATTTTTAAAAAAATCAAGAAAGCAACCCCTCTCGAAAGAAAGCACATCAATACTAGAGTTATAAGGAGCTAATTAAATATTGTCCATCCCAGCCTAGGTCTCTCAGTAAGGAAAATGAACAAGTAGGGACTTAATAAAGCCCAGAACTGACTGATAATAAAGCAAGAACTAGACATTGTCCCCACCTATCCTACTCCCTCTGGTGAAATCAAGACTACAGCTCTACTGCCTTATTCTTGGAACACAAGATTTTTCCAAATCCACATAACAATAAGTATTAATTTCTACAGTCATACAAAGCACAAATAATATGCAAAAATGTAAAGTATTTAAAGTTGGATACATTAGTCATATGATTATTGAATTGAATTTTGAGGGGTGAACAGCTCAGTGATCAGTTGTAAGAAATAAGGTTCTTACTTTGGATGTTTTTTAACCAGGATGTCACCCAAGAATGTACTTAATATCTATGTTTATTAGAAAGATGGGCTTCCCTAATAGCTCAGTTGGTAAAGAATCGGCCTGCAATGCAGGAGACTCCGGTTCGATTCCTGGGTCAGGAAGATCCACTGGAGAGGGATAGGCTACTCACTCCAGTATTCTTGGGCTTCCCTTGTGGCTCAGTGGGTAAAGCAAGAAGAGAGACCTGGGTTTGATCCCTGAGTTGGGAAGATCCCTGGAGAACAGAAAGGCTACCCGCTCCAATATTCTGGCCTGAAGAATTCCACGGACTGAAGTCTATGGGGTTGCAAAGAGTAGGACATGACTGAGCAACTTTCACTTTTAATTTCTTTCACTTTCATTAGAAAGATAAGATGATTTTTATAAAGGGATGACTTCAGCAGTTCCTGTATTATTTTTACCACATACAAAAGAAGGTAATTATGGGATTGACATTTTCACTTTTGACCTTCAAATACAAATACAAGTTTTTAGAAACTGAAAATTTAAGGCTTTCATACAGCATTAACTTGAAAAGAGTTGTGATGGTTTCCCCAAGGGTCCTCTTGTCTATAAAAACCTCTTTGGAGGATAATTCTTCGGAGGACCACTCACCCATGTCTGTTGCTAAAGATGTCTACTCAGAGTATTTTATTATATCAGGGGAGCTGGAAACACACATGTTCTACTAACAGAAGTGTCATTTCTCATCTTCGGCATTACTTTGTTCTTGCTAATATTAACCAAATGATAGTTGTATAAGCACAAGTAATTAGTCTACAAATGATAATAAGACAATGTTTTCCCCATTGTATTTTTAAGAGACATCAAACTATCTCTTTAATGAAGATGACTCTCAGTTGACTAGTAGGAATAAAATGCTTGCATAAATAGGATTATGTGCATTTTCAGAATATAATCACAGACATAGAGACATGACTGTGTATATTCATGAATGCATATTAAGCCCCTTCAGTCTTGTCCAATTCTTTGTAACCCTATGGACTGTAGCTCGCAAGCTCCTCTGTCCATGGGATTCTCAGACTCAACTGAAACGACTTAACACATACACAAACCCAAACAACAGAAACCAATTAATATTCATAAAATTGCTCCAAATCAAGTTGGAGAATCAGATTTAACTATCAAAGTTTAATACCATAGTACAAGAAAGGCTTTGTATAAATGCAGATCATTTCTCTACCAATTATGTCCTCCTCACCTCTACTGACTCCCATATCAGATATTCTGAGTATGGGTCACAACTGTGGGACTGTGTTATCCTCCCCTCTTCTAATCTCTATCCTTCTGTATACACACACAGCAGACAGGCTGGACTAGTACTATCTACCAGGAGCAGAGAAATCCCAGGTTTATGGCAGCAAATGATGAAGCTGAAGTCAGAAGCAGAGATGAGGTGCCTAAGAATAGCAGAGAAACAAAAGCACTTCAGCTCCTGATTCGATTCTCCAGCCCTAGCTGAGACCTGGTGGCATTTCCTATGCCTGAATCCTTCCAATAATCTTTTCTTTTGCTCAAGTCAGTTGAAGTGGTGTTGGTGGGTTGGGGGTTAGGGGTGGGGAATGGATATCTGTTTCCCTCTTGAAGCAAACAATTCCTTAGAAGCCTGAGAAATATTTGTTAAAGCAACCTACTCACACACAGGGCAAGGAGTTCTCAGTTTCACATTAGAAGATTCATGTTCAAATCTCCTAATTTCTGCTGGCTGACTGTAACCTTGAGAAAATTAGTTAACCTCTCTGGGCCTCTGTATTGTCACCTATAAATTGAATGAACACCCAAATATTCAATGAGATAAAATGCATATGAAAATAACCAGCAGCTCAATAAATGTTATTTTAGAGAGTGCTCTGCAAATTTGCCATTTGCATACAGCAAATTTGCCAGTTATGACAATAAGCTTTGTGACAAGGGCATGAGATGGTTTGAATTCTGACCCACAGCCTTGGGATACTTCAGGAATGCTGGGCCAATTAGCCAAGTTGTTGTTACATAATGCTTTCATACCAAGAGTCAGGTGGTCTACACATACTTTAGAAAACCTTCCAGCAGAGTGAACCACAGGGTAAGTGCTCTAGCAAGTTTTTGCTGCTGCTTTTAATATCCATGGGAAGAATCTGAGCTACCCTTTGATAAATGCTCAAACACTAATTCAGAAAAGTGTACCCCGATCAGTTAATTAACTTTTATTAATATGTGTTCTGAATACCCAATTTATATTCTTTATTAATAATGAGAACATTAAAAATATCACAAACCATTGTAATTAAATGGTTTAATATATGTACAAAGAATTTTTTTATTACTTCAAGAAGCTCAAATTCTAGTAAGATGAAAATGAACTTATGTTGGTTTTATGGGGGTTTGTTTCCATTTTGTTTCTAAGAAATTGGTAACTTAATCATATATACCTGATAGAAATAAGGTAATAACCCCACTGTGCCTTGTTACTTGACATATAAAATTGATGGTTAATATTCACATTTATGAGCAGAATTTAAGGCAGAGAGAAGAGAGCAACAGAGGATGAGATAGTAGGATGGCAGCACTGATTCAAGGGACATAAGCTTGGGCAGAGCAAACTCCGAGAGCTGATGAGGGACAGGGAGGCCTGGTGTGCTGCAGTCCATTTATTAGCAAGGGGTCAGACAGGACTTGGCAACTGAACAACAACAACTACATGAGCAGAATTAGTGTAGGACAAAATCAGAAAACTACATAATAGGAGTGGAAGCAATACATACATTTTAATTTCCTTCTATGGACAGATAATTTGGGGGTTTCACCTTGAAAAATTATGTTATTTTCAATTATTTATGTAAGATAAAATTTTTGAAAAGTCCTTCACTTTTGAATTATTATGCATTCTTAGTGTCTTTGGGTTCCTGGAAAGTGCTTTATAGTTTTGTGTAATTGACAATAACAAGAGTTTAAGTCAGAATATTTATTAATTACACTTACACATTGGCCTGCCTCCAAAGAAATTTGTATGGAGGTCAAGAAGCAACAGTTAGAACTGGACATGGAACATCAGACTGGTTCCCAATAGGAAAAGGAGTACATCAAGGCTGTATATTGTCACCCTGCTATTTAACTTATATGCAGAGTACATCATGAGAAATGCTGGGCTGGATGAAGCACAAGCTGGAATCAAGATTGCCAAGAGAAATATCAATCACCTTGGATATGCAGATGACACACTTATGGCAGAAAGCGAAGAACTAGAGAGCCTCTTGATGAAAGTGAAAGAGGAGAGTGAAAAAGTTGGCTTAAAGCTCAACATTCAGAAAACTAAGACCATGACATCCAGTTCAATCACTTGATGGCAAATAGATAGGGGAAAAAATGGAACCAGTGAGATACATTATTTTGGGGGGCTCCAAAATCACCGCAGATGGTGACTGCAGCCATGAAATTAAAAGATGTTTGCTCCATGGAAGAAAAGTTGTGACCAATCTAGACAGCAGATTAAAAAGCAGAGACATTACTTTGCCAACAAAGATTCGTCTAGTCAAAGCTATGGTTTTTCCAGTAGTCATGTATGGATGTGACAGTTGGACTATAAAGAAAGCTGAGCACTGAAAAATTGATACTTTTGAACTGTGGTGTTGGAGAAGACTCTTGAGAGTCCCTTGGACTGCAAGGAGATCCAACCAGTCTATCCTAAAAGAAATCAGTCCTGAATATTCATTGGAAGGACTGATGCTGAAGCTGAAACTCCAATATTTTGGCCACCTGATGCGAAGAACTGACTCATTTGAAAAGACCCTGATGCTGGGAAAGATTGACAACAGGAGAAGGGGATGACAGAAGATGAAATGGTTGGATGGCATCACCGACTCCATGGACATGAGTAAGCTCCAGGAGTTGGTGATAGACAGGCACATCTGGCGTGCTGCAGTCCATGCGGTCACAAAGTGCTGGACACGACTGAGCGACTGAACTGAACCGAACTGAATATTGCTGCTAGTGCTGCTGCTAAGTCGCTTCAGTCATGTCCGACTCTGTGCGACCCCATAGGCAGCAGCCCACCAGGCTCCCCTGTCCCTGGGATTCTCCAGGCAAGAACACTGGAGTGGGTTGCCATTTCCCTCTCCAATGCATGAAAGTGAAAAGTGAAAATGAAGTCACTCAGTTGTGTCTGACCCTCAGCAACCCCATGGACTGTAGCCTTCCAGGCTCCTCCATCCATGGGATTTTCCAGGCAAGAGTACTGGAGTGGGGTGCCATTGCCTTCTCCAGAACTGAATACATTGCTGTTCAAATGAATGTTTTGTCAAAATTTAATTTTTCCGTATGTGTAGATACGCAAAATCTTACATTTACTTCAAGTTAATATTTTCATTTTTACCCAATCTAATCAACTAAGATTGAATGTATGCATAAAAAAATGACCAAGGGGTTACAGGTTTATTAAGTGCCTACCAAACCCCAAATCCTGCAGCATCCAAGTGCTGTCATTTACCTGGATGAAGAAGACACATATCCTACTGCCAGGAGACTCAAGGAAAGAGAAACAAGCATGTGAGCCAACAATTAAAACACAATTCTGTTTTAATAAAGGAATGTGAAAACTGTTATGGTCGCATGACAGTCAAGTGGTTTCACACTTGAGATTAGATTCTAAGATACAGGGTCCTAATGCAACTCTCTCCCCTTCAGTAGCTGTAAAACGTGGAGCCACGTCTCATTTGCAAATAGAATAGTGACACCATCTTAAGACTGTTTTAAAAATTAAATAAGACAATGTGTGAAAGGTGTATTTGGGAAAAGTATGTCTGATGTAGAGTGAGTGCTCCTGATCTGTTACTATTACCATGTCCTGGGCATTAGAGAGGTGTTTTGAATTCCAGGCAAGCACTACAGAGGATCCCTAAGAGTTACCAGTGGAGGACAGGAGAATGAGCAAGTCATAAAACCGTCCTCAGTGCTGGCCTCTGAAGTTCTAAACCACAGGAGTATTTGCAAGTTCACATTGGTTAAATAATTTTACAAAATGTTAATATATACAACAAACTCATGGGCTGCTTGTTTAAACTATACATCCAGGCCTGACTCAAGGTACACTGATACTTTAAATCTGCAGCTTAATCCCCTTTAGACAATAACCAATGAAGATGAGCTCTTAAGGCCATTCTAGCTTGATTTTGCTAGGCCATTCTGTCGCTGAAGCTGAAGCTCCAACATTTTGGCCACCTGATGCAAAGAGCTGACTCATTGGAAAAGGCACTGGTGCTGGGAAAGATTAAAGGCAAAAGGAGGAGTGGGTGGCAGAGAACGAGATGGTTAGATAGCACCACTGACTCAATGGACATGAATCTGAGCAAACTCTAGGAAATAGTGGAGGACAGAGGAGCCTGGCATGCTGCAGTTCATGGGGTTGCAAAGAGTCAGACATGACTAGTGACTGAACAAAAACAACAAGCTTGATTTTTACTACAATTAATTCAGTTGCCATATTTGACATGCAATTTATTTTCCCTCTTAATCTTCCAGAATCAGGACAAAGTAACGTACACACACCAAAGATTCTCATTACTGACTGCATTTAAATCAGACAAATTGATGGTTTTTCTCTAGAATACTCACAATATTTTAATGCCAATTATTGAAAAATGAATCAAAGATGAGAAAAGTTCACTTCCAAAACATATATCCTACAAATTTATTTGTCTAATGTGTGCTTTCCATTCTAGACTGTAAATTCCGTAACAGATAACATGGGGACTCATTCATATCAATAACTTCACTATTACGATGCCAGACACAGTTAATCCAGAATTATTTTCAGGAAAATGTAAAATACTTCCATGCCAGGAAATGGGAGTGGTAGGAAAGATGGAAGGAATAGAGTGGAGAAATAGTTAGGAGCTAAAATGAGCAGATGTACTAATTTGTTGAGGGATTAAAGAAAAATATTCTCAAAATTCAAGCCTAGACTGTTCAATGATGTCCCCAGCCAAGAAAGCATGCACTTGGTAGAAGATTAACTTAGTTTTGGATATTATGTGTTTAAGATATCTATGGGAGATAATAACTAGTGAATAACCACAGATGTCTATGAATCTAAAATTACGTGTTGTGGTAAAAAGAATAATGGTCCCTTAGATACCCATAATTTAATTTAATAACAGTAAATAACAATTTAATTTAACCTGTGAATACTATCTTCACGTCAAAAGGGACTTTAAAGATGTGATTAAAACTTTAAAACTAAGACCCTTCAGATGAGGACAGAAGATTGGGTTGTCCAGGTGGGCCCAATATAATCCCAAAAAAACCTTTAAAGCACAGAATTTTTTTGTAGCTACAGAGAATGAGAGAGATGGCAGCTGGAGAAGAACTTGCTGGCTTTGAAAATAGAGATGGGAAGCCATGATCCAGGGAACATAGGCAAATTCTAGAAGCTGGAAGAGACAAATTGGTTCTTCTTAAAGACTCCTGAAAGAAAAGTAGCCCTAGCTGCACCTTGATTTTATCCCAGTGAGACCTCTGTGGGAATTCTGATATATGGAACTGAAGAATAATAAATTCGTGTTGTTTGAAGCCACTAAGTTTGTGGTAATTTATTACAGCAGCAATAGGAAACTAATACACATAAAGTCTGGGGTGAACATATACATCCTTCAGATTTCTGTATAAAAATTCAGCATAATTTCCTATATTATTTAATGCCTCTCCCTCTTACTTTCTGCAGTCTTGAAGTAAGTGATGTAAATGTAATGCTGGGTATTTCTCTGTTGCCAGTCAGTTCTATCCTAACCATTCCTCTCTCCCTAGGAACTGGGACACATAAATTGTGTATCCCATAACTCCTTGCCAGTTGGTTTCTGGTTACGTCCGCCAATGGAAAGAGCGAGCCTAATCAGAGAAGTACGAGAGTGGAAGTTAGCAAAAGGAAGGAAGCCATGATTTTCTTCCTTGGCTCTGTCTCCTGACACCTTAGCACTTAGCACTCAGCACTCAAAGGTTCTAGTAGTGGTGGCAGCAGCCTCAGACAACTGCCAGCCTCTGTGGCAGGAGCACATTGGTGCCAGCACCCAGCAGTTGTAGATACGAGTCACTCAGGCAGCAAATCCACCAGCACCAGCGGGGCTGTCAGCTCTGCAGAGCAGTGGTGACATGGTGTCAGAAGCAGAATCACAACCAGAGAAAGGCTTGTAGGGTTTAGGCACCACTTTCCCCTTTGTTTCTCCAGCCAAAGGAGCTTCAGTGATTTCCTGCAGTTACAAACCTCTTGGTAATAGCATCTTCCCTTTTCTCTCCCTCAGCCTTTTCAACACATTCATAAACAATTCCTTGCATTGTATTCCCTCTGTTTGAAAAGCTGAGAATGTTTTTTTTTCCCCCTAAGAGGAGAATATATGTGCATAAAAGCTTATACCTACACAAGGACTTTAATATTTGCCAATAAACCAACATAGAACATAGATATAACATGTACAACCTTTATTTACCTAATATGTCATCACCTCAAATAGTTTACTATTAAAGCAGGTTGTTCCTGGGGAGAGAAAATAATGGAAGGGAAAATCACATGATTGGTCCATCAGAATTTTCAAAGGAAGTGAAGATATTTAAACAGTAGGAGTATGAATGCTTATCATCACAGAGTTAGTAGTTTTAGATTAAATATCTATCTCTGTAGAAAAGAAGAGGAAAATTACACATGGCAGCAAGATCATAAAAACAATTCATGTTTAATGCAATTCACTTTGATGAAAACGAGAAAAATGGAAAACCACTTCAAATGTATCATTGTCTTGAATTAAAGCTGTATCAGGAAAGCAGGGCATACTGGGCATTATCATGATAAAGTTGCAAAAACACAGGGCTTCTACTTGCAACAGTTCTTTTAAACAGAAAGCTAACCAGCCTGCACTTGTCTTCCAAGAAAACACAGCTACAGTAAAGAGCCATCTTAAAGGACCATTCAAAACAGCAACAGTTTCCACAAGTTGTTTGAGTTCTGTGCTTAAAACAGTTTAAGGGGTCAAGGAAACCTGTTTATAACAGAACAAGCCAAGTGCTATAGGAGTATCCATCAACTGCCTTTCATTGCACACTTACTATACACCCAGCACTTTGCTAAGACTTTAGCATTCATTAGCTCATTCACATCTTGCAGTGGCCCCACAAGGTGACTATCATCACCAAAGAACAAGCTGAAGCTCCTAGTGCTGAAGCAGTCATACAGCAAGTTAGAACTGGAGTTGGCGGTCAAACTAGTTCACTCCAACTCATCTATATGTTTAACTACTTCTCTATACTAAATACAGGAAGGGAAAATGTCCGTGCTCTCACCTTAAAAGTCTAGGCGGTGGAGAGTACAGACATGGAGAAAACAGGCAAAATAGGTATACAGACAACACCACAAAACCCTACACACATCATGGTTTTTATTTTAAATTTTTAAATATATATAAAAACATGCAACCTTTGTCACCAAGCAACACTGGAAGGAACTCCTCTTTTAGTGACCACACATGTATTTCAGAGATGCATAGGCACCTCATCTAAGGAAGCCAGTGATTATTACTTTGGGTCTTTAATGTTATTGTCTTAATTGTTTCTAATACCATCTGAATTTTCCTAAAAAAGACAAAATGAGTTTCTATAATTAATTCAAAACATTCTAAAAATCCTCTATTTTCCTATGCTTTCTGGATAGAAAAATGCTATATATCCATAAAATAAGAAAATATTCATTTGGCCAGATCACCCCAGGTTACCCTAAAACAGCAAAGAGGAATATTTTGGGTGAAGCTGAAATCACAGTATCATTTTTCTGTATAGATCTATAAAGTCAATCCTCAGTTCTTCTTCCCTTAGAATGCCTATTTTTAATGGACTTACACAAATTATTAATGATGATCCAACTCCCATACTCTTATTTTGTTATTTGTAAATCATTTCTGATTCTTGTTTGTAACAACGTAAAAAGCCATGGTTCCTAACTCATTTGGTACAACCCACAAGAAGTAATTAGGAGTACCTATGTCAGGACCACAGAGTGTTTAGTTTTGTACTAAGATTAAAAACCATATTTCCAACTTAGTATCTTTATTTCCTTGTCAGATGGCCTACAGGAGCCTATATGGTTGGCCCTTACCTGCCAGTCCTCCCTTATTTTGCACCTCTTAAGCCCCTTAGATGAGGCTTTCCTCATAGCTCAGTCAGTAAAGAATCCGCCTGCAATACAGGAGACCCGGGTTCAGTTTCTGGGTTGGGAAGATCCTCTGGAGAAAGAAATGAAAACCCACTCCAGTATTCTTGCCTGGAGAATCCCATGAACAGACAAGCATGGCAGGCTACAGTCTATGGGTTCACAAGAATTGGACATGACAGCAACTAAACCACCACCAAGCCCCTTAGATACCATGTCTATTGTGTTTACCTCACTCTCATCAGCATCTTGGACAGTGTCCACACAGCATGTGGCAAGGGTCCCAAATGATTTGTGAAAACAGGATCTGAACTTTATGAGTTTTGAGGTTGTTGTTGTTGCTCAGTTGCTCAGTCTTGTCTGATTCTTTGTGACTTGATGGACTGCAACCTGCTAGGCTTCCTTGATCTTCACTAGCTCAGAGAGTTTGCTCAAATTCATGTCCATTGAGTCAGTGATGCCACTTAACCATCTCATCCTCTGCCACCCCTTTCTCCTTTTGCCTTCAATCTTTCCCTGCATCAGGGTCTTTTCCTATGAGTCAGCTCTTTGCATCAGGTGGCCAGTGCATTGGGGTTTCAGCTTCAGCATCAGTCCTTCCGATGAATATCCAGGGCTGATTTCCTTTTAGGTTGACTGGTTTGATCTCCTTGCAGTCCAAGGGCCTCTCAAGAGTCTTCTCTAGCACCACAGTTTGAAAGCATCAGTTCTTTGGTGCTCAGCCTTCTGTTTGGAACTGTACAAAAACAACTCTCACATCCATGCATAACTGCTGGAAAAACCATAGATTTGACTAAACAGACCTTTGTGATGGTACCAGGTGCCATGATCTTTTTTTTTATTATTCTATTTTTAAAATTTTATTTATTATTTATTTTTTTAAAATCTTTTTTACTGTTGAGTTTTAAGCCAGCTTTTTCACTCTCCTCTCTCACCCTCATCAAGAGACTTATTAGTTCCTCTTTAGTTTCTGCCATTTGAGTGTTATCATCCGTCATATCTGAGGCTGCTGAATATTTCTCCTGACAGCCTTGATTCCACCTTGTGATTCATCCAGCCTGGCATTTTGCGTGATGTACTCTGCGTATAAGTGAAATGAGCAGGGTGACAATATATAGCCTTCTTCTACACCTTTTCCAATTTGGAACCAGTCCATTGTACCATGTCTGGTTCTAACTGTTGCTTCTTGACCTGCATACAGGTTTCTCAGGAGACAGGAAAAGTGGTTTGGTACTCCCATTTCTTTAAGAATTTTCCACTGTTTGTTGTGATCCACACAATTAAAAGCCAATTTAGCATAATCAATGAAGCACAAGTATGTGTGTTTCTGGAATTCCCTTGTTTTCTCCTTAATCCAATGTATGCTGGCAATTTGATTTCTGGTTCCTCTGTCTTTTCTAAACTCAGCTTGTTTCTACATCTGGAAGTTTTCAGGTCACATATTGCTGAAGCATAGCTTAAAGGATTTGGAGCATAACCTTACTAGCATGTGAAATAAGCACAATCATATGGTAGTTGAACATTCACTGGCATTGCATTTCTTTGGGACTAAAATGAAAACTGACCTTTTCCAGCCCTATGGCTACAGCTCTGAAGACAGTTATAACTGCCCTAAGAATCTTTCACTGGGAACCTGGGTGACAGGTGAGTTTATCTTCTAAGCAGAATAGCAAAGAGCTCTTCCAGGACCTGTTAAGTCTTCTTATTTCTCTTGGGGCCTTCCTCTTAGTGGTCTCCACTCTCAAGGGGCACCTAAAGACCTTTCCAAGCAGAACTTTGAATTAAGACTCATCTTTACTGCTCCCTTCTTATACTTTCATTTCCTCATTTTATTCTATATTTTATTTTGGGCACCTAACACCTGAGCTATTAGGTTAAGAGAAGAATTTTTTCCAGCTCCTTCATTTACATCAAAGAGTACATCATTAGCAGGATAAAGGATATTTCTTATATATATTTGCATCTGGTGGTTCCTGAAATGCAGGAGACCTGGGTTCAATCCCTGGGTTGGGAAGATCCCTGAAGAAAGAAATGGCAATCCATTCCAGTATTCTTGCCTGGAGAATCCCATGGACAGATGAGCCTGGCAGGATATAATCCATGGGGTCACAAAGAGTTGGACATGAAGGGAACGACAGAGGATGAGATGGCTGGATGGCATCACTAACTCGACGGACATGAGTCTGAGTGAATTCCGGGAGTTGGTGATGGACAGGGAGGCCTGGTGTGCTGCGATTCATGGGGTCGCAAAGAGTCGGACACGACTGAGCGACTGAACTGAACTGAACACACACATACACACACACACACAAATGGGAATGTCTGGCATTAGCCACTAAGAACAGAAGATTCTCCATAGAATAGAAACAGCATCTTCTCTAAGGGGGTGGCCAACCATGCCTTCTCCCAAGGGAAAGGGAAGCACTCAGATCCTCACACCTCCACAAACTCCTGACTAGTGCTCTGATGCAGCCTCTCCTCTAGGAACTCTCTCTACCACATCCCTTCATCCCTCAGCCAACTATAATTTCAAGGCTGGCCTAGTAGGCTTCACCCCACAGTGACATCAGCAGGATCACAGAAACTCTGCCTTCAACTCCTGTCATTCCCTTGGTCTCATATAAGCAGTCACAGTCTAACAAACAAAAACAAAAACAATTTACTAAGATCCAAAATAAAGCAAAAAGAACAAACCGGCAAAATCTACAGATAAAAGTTTAGAACTGTCTAGGTAAAAATTACTTTGAAGCTCTGACCTAAGCGTTCAGTGCCATGGGCCAACCAACCATCATCTCTCTTCATACAATTCAGATGCCCCCCTCACCTTCTTTCTTATGCTTTATCCAAATGAATTTGGTCACTTACCAAAATGTGCAGATAGAATTACTTTCAAGTGTATTTGCTGCATGTAACATATACCTTCATTTCTGATAGTATGACTTATCTTTCAGTTTTGCTACATAGCCAATAAGGGTTGGACACATAGCAGACCCTTACAATACTTGTTAAACATGACTGGATGAATAAATGAATTAATGACATTGACTTCCCAATTGAAATGTTCTTCTGTTTTCACTTCTAGAAACCTTAGGCTTCTCCCAGACCAGGTTCCTATATCCAGATTTCTGTCCCACACAATGGCTATTTCCCACTGACTCTGAAGTCTGCTCAGGGACTCCGTTTAGGAAAAAGCTTGAGCTTCCTTGAGCTTATTTATGAAGGTGTTCTTGAAATCCCAAAGTCACCTTAATGTTTTTTTTAATAAAAACTTCAAACTTAGACTGAATGTAATAGATAATGTCTAGCGATGGAATTAACTGGCAATGTGTCAAATAGTTAATTAAGTTACTCTGGATAAGATATATGCATTTTAATTATGCTTTGGAAACAGCAGATACTTGCCCCTCATAGTCCATCTACTGCTGCTACTGCTACTGCTAAGTCACCTCAGTCGCGTCCGACTCTGTGCGACCCCATAGACGGCAGCCCACCAGGCTCCCCTGTCCCTGGGATTCTCCAGGCAAGAACACCAGAGTGGGTTGCCATTTCCTTCTCCCATAGTCTGTCTAAGTGGTATTCAAATCATAAAGTCCCAGGGCTCATGCCTAGATGTATCTTCCCTGCCCAACAACCCTGCCCAGAGGAAAAAGAGAAGGTTTTCACCACTCAAAGCTTTCCCCCATCTTTAGCCAAAGGTTCCATCTATTGGGGGCTTCCCAGGTGATTCAGCAGTAAAGAATCTGCCTGCAATGAGGAGACACAGGGGATGCGGGTTCAATCTCTGGGTGGGAAAGATCCTCTGGAGGAAAGCATGACAACCCACTCCAGTTTTCTTGCCTAGAGAATTCCCTGGACAAAGGAGTCTGGCAGGCTACAGTCCATAGGGTTGCAGAGTTGGACACAACTGAAGTGATTGAGGGTACATGCATGCATCCATCTATTTTGCCTGGCTCCAAAGATTTCCTTTGAACTAAGAATATATGAAAAAATAAAAACAATTACAACATGAAAACCACTGATCAAACATTAGTGAGTTGTTTCCAAACAGGCTGGTAAGAAATTGTGAGGTTGTAGGTTCCTCCCATATTTCATCAAACACAGTGCTCATCATAACCAGAAACTGAACCTTAGAGCTATCCTTATATTCACAACTTAATGAAGAATTTAAAACTTTATGTTCACAAATTGGTGTCACACAAGTAGATCCCAAGTTGTATTCCAGTTACTGTCTATTGGATCTACTTCTAGGATCTTCAGATTCAGTGATGCTTATATAAGTTCACATAATACTCCCTATGAATATGTTTATGCCAATTATAATTTTGTTCCAGATATGCTTTCTCAGGGATTCCCAGGAGGCTCAGTGGTAAAAGAATCCCCCTGCTAATGCAGGAGACATGGATTCGATCCCTGGGTCAGGAACAGCCCCTGAAGGAGGAAATGACCACCCATTCCAGCATTCTTGCTCGGAAAAGCCCGTGGACAGAGGAGCCTGGTGGGCTACAGTCCATTAGGTTGCAGAGTCGAACGCAACTTAGCGATTGAGCACACAGGCATGCATGCTTTCTCACCTGTTCTATTTCTGGTAGAAAACTGATTCTCTATCATTTTCAGGGGTGGAGTCTATCCTGATGATCACAGAGGATGTAACTGAGTATGATTATTAAAAAGTTTACAGCCAAGTGACTTACTATTGGTAGGAACACAGAAAGAAAATTGATTGCAGTTTATTACTTTTCCTTTATAACACAGTTTCACAAATCTTCCTTCTATAATGATAGGAAAACAAATCATCAGTGATCTTCACTAGAGGTTGCTCCAGCAATATCATGCAGAGCTCTTGAACTCACAGCATGTAGCATATGGATACTGGAAGTTGAGCATGTTATTGAAAATACATGATCAGTTCTTTAAACATATTTAAATTCATTTAATTTAGGGTTGATTAATATGAGCATTGTTTGGGTTTTATCTATAATATTCTTGGCAATAATCCTGTTTCCATAGCAACACAGGCTTGTATTTTATCCTTATGCATGTGTGTAAGATTATAACAACTTTGTAATAAAGTTTACATATCATTTGCACATAAATTTCATTTTTTTATGAGAAGTCCAAGATAGAGGTTTCTTTCCTTTAATCATTTACTAGCTCACCACTAAATACATAATTCACATATCCTGAAATAATGAGAATTCAACAGAGCCGTTCCTAACCAAAGATATCGAAATCTGTATGATAGTCAGATCTTTGAATTTCAACATGTACTATTAAAGGAAAGATAATGAAATATCACAGATGTCACCCTGGATACGATCTGTGTTGTAGCATGAATCCATTCATTCTTACCAGATCAGTATTCTCTTGTTCATTTCAAATAGTTAACAAGTTAGCTGTGTCTGTCAAAGTGAAGTAGGATAGTAAGCAGCGGAAATATTGTCTAGTTACCTATACTTACCCCAAAGAGGACTTTGTTGTCAGCTGAACTGCAAGGATATGAATTTCTTACTACAACTCTTTCTAATATCATTTTTTTAAATAAGGTGGTTTATGATCTGCAATTAGGACAATAGTCGCCTTTGGTTTGGGTGATGCTTGATAAGAGGCACACCTGGTGCTTCCAGGAAATTGTAATAGATCCACATCTGAGGTATTAAAAAGCTATACATTTACAATTTGTGACAATTTATATATTATGTCATTATTTAATACAAAATGTAAAAAGTAACTTTCTATTTAGATACTGCTATGTCTAGAATAGGAATGTTGAAGATTTTATGAAATTATAATTGTTATTTTGACTAATCCCATTACTTTTTCTTTAAAGCCAGTGTGTTTCATCACCTAGGAAATTTGCAGATATCTAAATCAAAGACTCAACAAACCAAGAAAAATGGCCCTAAAACATGCCCTTAAGTTTATCTTCTGTATAAGGATGTATACAGTATGAAAGGGAACTCTTAAAAACTATTTAAAAAATAGACATGATTTAAAAGAGCAAAACGCCATGTAAGAACTGAATCGCCAGTCTATGTCTGACGCAGGGTGCAGCATGCTGGCTGGTGCATGGGGATGACCCAGAGAGATGTTGTGGGAAGGGAGGAGGGAGGGGGGTTCATGTTTGGGAATGCATGTAAGAATTAAAGATTTTAAAATTTAAAAAAAAAAGGAAAAAAAAAGAAAAATATATATATATATAAAAAAATCAAAAAAAAAAAACTACTAGTAAGGTTTTTAGCAACTAACAAGAAATTTAGGGGTCATTTATAAATTAGCTAGAAGATTACAGGAAAATATCACTGTTGCTCATGACTTTGTAGTCAATAGAAAAGGTGTTTACATTAAAAGACAGGAAATAAAATCTCTACTTCATAACAAAAAATAAAAAAATAAAAGAGCAAAACATCTATTACATTAAACAGTGTAATAAAGTATTTTGAGTTGCACAAAATTCAATTAATAAATAAGAAAATAATGCAAGTAATATACATGAAGAAGGTTAGGTCTCACAAATTTTTCAGTCCTGTACTGAAAAATCAGCAACTGTCTCTGAATAGTTGAAAGGATATAATACTGAAGACAGAGTAGATCTGTCCTCTTGTTTCCAAGGGGCACACTGAGGAGGAATACTGAGTAAATAGGAGGCAGAGACATTGGGGGAAGGCAGAAGGAGACAGTCTCACTAGAGGATCAGTCACTTTGGTGAGCAGAGGCACCCTACCACTGGAAATGTGTGCCCATGTTAAGAGTAGTATTCATTTCCTATGGCTATTCTGACAAATAACCACAAACTTACTGGCTTTAAAGATCACACATTTATTATCTTATAGTCTATTAAGTCAGAAGTCTTACTAGGCTAAAATCAAGGTGTTAGCAGGGCTGTGATTTTTTTCTGGAGACTTTACAGGAGAATCTATCTCCTTGCCTTTCTTGCTCCAAGAAGTCATATGCATTCCTTGACTTGTGGCCTTTTCCTCTATCTTCAAAGCCAGCAGCATAACAACTCAAAGCTCTCCCTCTGACTCTGACACTTCTGCCTCCCTCTTATAAAGGTCCTTGTGATTCTACTGAGTTCACCTGCATAATCCAGGAAAATTTTCTCAACATCCTTAATTTAGTCACATCTGTACAGTCTTTTTTGCTATGTTAAGTTAAAGCCAAAGGTTTTAAGGATTATAATGTGGGCATCTGCTATCATAATGATATCTTAAAATGTATATAGTGGGAAGCTAAACCAGATTGTTAAAATTCCTTCCAATTTTTATATCCTCTAAATAAGACAAATAAGTCAAATATTTGTTAACAACTGTTAAAAAAAAAAAAAAAACCTGGCCATACAAAATGCCTGATTCTCTCCATTCCAGAGAGTATTACTATCTTTCTGTATGTCTAGTTGAAATGGCTGGATATTTTAATTAAAACTCATTATTTAGAAAAAAGTCCAAGATTCTTTTAGGATAGTGACCACATCCTGACTTACCCAAGACAAAAAGAAAAAAAAACCTATCCAATAAGGTACTAGCAAAACCTTATTGGAAACTGTGTGATTGCTAAGTTTAAGCCATTGGAGAGGGCAGGCAATTATGCAACAACCGTTTTGCAGCTGCTCCAGGATGGTGCTTTCTCAAGGGCTACAGTGGCCAGTGACAAGGAAATGATTGTCTCTTTTTCAAAAGAAAGAAAATGAGAACAAGATAGAGAGAAATGGTGTGAAAACAACTATCTTTCCTTCTTACTACACACTTCTAAATGGGAAGGGAACGGTCAATTTCCTAACGGTCAATTTCCTAATTCATTTCACAGAAGCTATTAAACATGTGCCAATGAAAAATATGGCTCAACTAATTCAGGTATGAATTTCATCCATTTATATATAGCCATTCTTCAGCCTCTTGTGGCCTGTACAAAAGATGTTCTGAAGCAGTTACATGGAATAAAGCACTTTGCAATTTGGAATAATAGGAAGTACTATATTATACTTGAGGCAATTGACCAAAGCATCTTGGTAGAATTTGAAGTGAGAAGCATCACTATGGAAAGAGTGACCACAAAATCCAGTAGAACAGTTTGCATTCTAACAGATTCTAACTAACTTGGGGAAGAACAATTCTCTAAGAAAATATTTTCTTCTTGGAGCTACCAGAAGGACCAAAGGGAATATATATAACAATTACATTTTAATTGGAATTCTTTTGTTTTCTATTGAAACCAGTTATAAACCAGAAGCTATGTACAGCTCTCAGAATATAAAGAAAATGACAAACATGACTTCAAGGATCTCACAACTCATGGAGAAATGGAGACAAATAAACACAGTGATTACAAGCAATTATGTGACTGTGGCCTGAAAGGGAAGCACCTGATTCATGAGATAAGGGACTTCGTGTAGATTCACATGAGAACACAACTCTTTCAGTTTGAAAGAATAATTTAAACATATCCCAAGAAATGGTAGCAAAAAAAAAAAAAAAACCACAGGATTTGTAGCAAACAGAATAGCATGTGTAATGACAAAAAGGTCCATAAACACATGTCATAGTAAAGAATTTTGAGTAGTTCAGTATGACTGGACCATAGGATTAGGCGGAAGAAGAGAATTAAAGCTGAAGATGTCCAAAGGGGCTAGATCATGAAGACTCTTAGATGCCACCCAAGGACTATGCACATGTTCAGATAACGTGAATGTAAGTAATATGGACACCTCTTGTCTCTTGACTTCATATTCAGATGAAGCAAATCAACAAGAAGGGTCAGATTTCAGTGGAGCCACCTCCATTCTCTCCATCATTCAATAAGGGACTCAATAGTTACTTTCTCTTTACAAAATGGTATTCATATTATTCACAAAGAGAAAAAGCCTATCACCTTTGCTTGCCAAAGAACATGTTACAGAATAAAATTATTCATAGCAAAATGGGGATCTGAAAAGTATGTCATATGTAGGGAGAAACTGACAGTATACTTCTGCTATTGAGGAGGTAACACAAGACAAATGAACTGCTCTGTAACAGTGGGAAAGTCTTCCCAAATAGCTCAGTGGTAAAGAATCTGCCTGCCAATGCAGGAGATGCAGAAGACTTGGGTTCGATCCCTGGGTTAGGAAGATCCTCTGGAGAAGGGAATGGCAACTCACTCCAATGCTCTTGCCTGGAAAATCCCATGGACAGAGGAGCCTGGTAGGCTGCAGTCCATGGGGGGAATAAGAGTCGGACACGACTGAGCGACTTCACTTTCACTTTTCACTTTCATGCACTGGAGAAGGAAATGGCAACTCCCTCCAATGTTCTTGCCTGGAGAATCCCGGGGGAGAGGGGAGCCTGGTGCACTGCCGTCTATGGGGTCTCACAGAGTCGGACACGACTGAAGCGACTTAGCAGCAGCAACAGCCAGTATTCCTGCCTAGAGAATCTCCTGGACAGAGGAGCCTGGCAGGCTACAGTCCATGGGGTCGTGAAGAGTTGGACGCAACTGAGTAACTGAGCACAGCATAGCACATAACTGTGGGGGAAAGGGCAGGGGAATAGCAATGGTATGTCGGTTCTGAAAGAAGATAAGGGGGAAGCTCTAAATTTTCAGCTAGAGATGAAAATTATTAATATGTGTGATTGATGAATAGAGAAGGAACATGCATGCTCGGGTTGGGGAGCAGACAGAATGGGGTGGTTCTTAAAATTTGCAGAGACCTCTGCCTCTGAAGTTAGAAGTATATGCCAACATTTAGTCATGCACCAAAAAAGATGTTGAAGAAACTGGTAACCATGCTAATGAAAGGAATAAGGATCAATGGCAAGAAGAATAACAGGGAGGTAAAAGACTTTAGAAAAAAAGCTAATTGGCAGTACTCTTTTCAAAATAAACTGTATTCTGCTTCTTACACCCACAGAAAAGTGAAATCAAACTTGCCAAAAGGAATTTGCCAATTGTCAAAGCAAAAAATTGGCAGCTTTAATTATACTTGCTACCAATGAATAAAATGAATACTATCCATGAATCACATTCAAAGCTGTCTAGTCTAAAATCCTGAGTAGCATCCTGATAGTTGGATAGTCTATATTTTATTATTTATTTATAGCCTGACTTGCTTTCACAACAGACTTAAGTCATCTAAAAGAAACTTTATACATTAAAACAATAAATGTAAGAGAATGAGAGTTACAGAAAATAAACGAAAAATAAAAGCTAGACCAGGAATAGGAGGCAAGTAGGAATGAGAACCTCATGCTGCCTTGAAGGTCAGCATCACTCTGGGAACCCAGAGATTGGTCTTTAGGTTTCCTAACAGTCCAAGAAGAAAGGGAATATAGATCATGATACGGCTTTCTTAATCTCTCAAGGAAAATTACATCATCCGTTTTTTGGAAGGTAATGTTTAAATTTTTGGTATCAAATTTAAATGAAAGCGGTGTTCACTTTTAATTCAGTGTATGCTATTAGGGATCCATCTCAGAAAAAGCAAGATCAGTAGTGAATACTTTTAAAAGTCCTTTCCATTTTAAATAGTATATAATACTCCTTTGCATTCTCGGGTTCAATAAGCTAATAATGTCTTAGTTACAAATGAGAATGCTGTCTACTTATGATGTAATTCACCTTTCCACAGTTTCTTTTTATATCCAATAAGCATTTCCAATGCAAGAAAGACTCTGGAACTTGGCGACTGATATATTCCTATTATCATCATAACTCTGCATTTTATGAGAGCATATCAAATATTTAATATCTCTCTCTAGACCTTATTCACTAAGTAAGCCTGATCTATCTACAAGACTGCTGCTTGTCATTTTATAAGAATTACCTGGAAAACTCTGTTAAAACCAAAAGATATTTTCAAGCAAAGTAGCATTTTTATCTCAATTTTGATTCAAATTATTTTCTACACAATATGTATGTGTATCCTAAAGAATTATTGTAGCATTGTGTAGTTAAACCAAATTCATACTGAAACACACTTCATAAAAGTTATTCAAAATACATATTACTCTTCTCAATCTTTGCTCTCAGTACAGCTTTAATCTTATTGACATCTCAAGCCCTATTAATATTTAACACCTGAAAACTATATCTCTAAGTGAAATCTTACACAACAAAGATTTCATAGTTACGATTAAGTCTTTTTTTTAACAAAAGTACAAATGATTAAGTTCTATGTTAAATAACATCCCCATTTAGCCACCTAATGAAAATATGTTTTATTCTGTTTCCAAAATATGGGAAATAAACCTAAAATATAGTTTATATTAACTGTTCATCTAAAAGAAACAAATCAAGAAACTGATCCATTAAATTATAATTGTGAAATAAATGCAATATGAGCTAATAAAGCCACAAGTTATAGCACTCAAATACTCATTGGCTTCTTATCATAGAAACTTTCTGAAGTTACAGAGACATAAATTAAGTCCTAGAAAGTTGAGAGTTATTCTGGAAAGCACAAATGCCAACTACAAGTTTCTCTAATCATTTAGTTGGGGGAGAGAAGAAATGGGTTGAAAAGGCTATGAGAGAAAAGGAGATTGCTTAGGACAATATTTGACATAGCAAAGAAAACATGCTCTGTAAGAAATGTAACTGTGTCTTCCTTAAAAAAAAATCTGAAAGTTTCAATATGAAAGGTACTATATGTATTCATGAATTCAAGAAGAAGAGGCAGGTGACTTCTCAATTGGAGAACATATCTTCATAATTATTCTTGGCACATGAAAAGTGCAACAATTTGAGAACATTTTTGGATATGTTTAACCATGTACTTGTTAAACATAATGGAAATACATACAATTATTATAGTCATTAAAAAAAGCAAGGTCGTAATTGCACTCATTTCCTCATAAGGGCTTCTCTGAATAAATGCATTCTCAAGGTAATTAATCTGTACTAGAACTTCATTCATTTACACATATGCATTGATAATTTTTTAAAGAGAACTTTATAGAAATTTTTAGTCCATTTAAAATGCTCATTTGTTTATATATCACCTCTTTCAATTAGGTAATGCAGTCAGTCATATAACTTAGAATAAGATCACTAGACAAAACAAGATAAGAATTAAACAATATCATCGTCCAAGGATCCTGATATGTTGCTGAGATGAAAATCCCAAGAATTTTCTTCACATCAAATGTTTCAGGGGAAGACAACAGATAATCCTGGGTGTCTTACAGTTCCCAGGAATAAGTACTTTTGAAGAAGTATCATTTTATCTAAGCTTGCAAAGAATGATAATAAACTGATCATGTACCACAGATAAAACTATGATTATTGTTAACATTTAATCACTAGATAAACTGAATGACAGTCATACTATTGTTCACACACAGATTAAATAAACTATAATAAACTATCACAACTCTTAAATTTGATATCATATTTTACATTACTTAAGATAGCTAAGAATATATTCAAATATTTTTGACACTGCATAGAGGATATTACTTATTTGAATTCAAACATAGCGGTAGAAGAACTTTCAAGTTCCGGAGTTGTAAGAAAGTTTACCTTTTAACAGTTCTGACAGTAGAGGTTATAATATATAGGTAGCTTCCTGTACTTGAGCACTGGTAACGAGTATGTATCTGTATGCACATGTGCTAAGTTGCTTCATTCATGTCCGACTCTGTGTGACCCGATGGACTGTAGCCCTCCAGGCTCCTCTGTCCATGGGGATGGGGATTCTCCAGGCAAGAATACTGGAGTGGGTTGCCACGCCCTCCTCCAAGGGATCGTACTGACACAGGTGTAAAACTGTGTCTCTTGTCTTCTACATTGGCAGACAGGTTCTTTAGAGCTAGTGCCAACTGTGAAGCCCATATATCAGTATATTTATGCATAAATATATGCAGGCATGCACGGACACATGTGTGTGTGTGCATCTGTGATTTTTAAAGTCATCATTCAATCTTATTATATATTTGGAATATGGTGGGAGATAAATATACTAAAATGTGGGAGTTATAATATTTTCTAAAATTGGAGGCTTTTACCAATAGGCACTATGTGATGCTCTGTCATTTTTTTTCTCTAATCTCCTGTATTTAAAGTAACATAAACTATCTCAAATCAATTATTCACATCTTAATTAGGATAAAAAGCAATAAGCTATTTCTTCATGCCGAGTCACCAAAAAGAAGAGAGATGCAACAGATAAGACATTTTAATGTTTTCACTTTGATGATAGGAACTGAATTTCATTCTAGGATTTTTAGTTTACTGATCTGTGAAAACTGTTTAGGGGTAAAATGCTTTATTTATTTCTCAAGTATCGCATTAAGTATTTATTACAAGAGTTCCATGTAATGATTCAATGTTTTCTAAATGAAATCCTTTCAAATAAAAATGTATATAAATATAAGCATCCCCTTTTTACTGTCAGTTTAATACATCATGTGTTCAGATTCTACAGACATGTCATTTTAACATGACAAATTATACAACTACTTTAAATACATAACTGAATAATTATATCTATAAGACATTGAAATGTTAAATTCATACTACCCAGGTATATTTATATCAGAACTATCAAAGAAAGAAACTCATTACATCAAAAAGGAATTGTGGGTATTCTCCACTCTAAACAAAGTTATAAAATAATCTTATTCAATGATTCTGTTATGTGCTACTTTCAAACAGCTCTACTAAAACAGAAAAACATGGATTACAATTAGAAAGACAGTCAGATTAAGAAATAAGAACCAATATTTAAATTACTGTAGAACTAAGTGAAAATGAGTTAAATACCCCAATCCATAGTCCCAGATGAGCTGAGTTTCAGTGAGTAGAAATAACTAAATTATTGACACAGAGGTCAATTTGAGACCATTCTGGGCATTAAATTTGAAAAACATACCTTCAGAGTAGCTATGTTTTCATGAAAAATAAATAATTATATACCATAGATCTGTGAGTCTGCTGATGATAAATACTTATAAATACTCAATACTTACGCTGATGAAAAAAATCAATATACTTCTGCTAACCTGAAAGTAACTGGAAAAAAAAAGAAATGATATATAACCAGTTTTCACCTTTATGCTTCACAACTCATTCATGAAGAAGGCATATATAAACTCATCTGGACCAGGAAACTGTTACTTAAGTTCTCAAGGGTCTAGGGTCCAGAAGATAGTGACCTATTTTAATTTAAGCATAAAGACTAAATGTTATGCAAGGTGAAGGAAAATCTGATTTGTCTCAACAACCTGCCAGTGACAGAGAATGAATAAATATCACTTTTCACGTACTGCTCATCTCATGTGAGAAACTTTTCAAACCTTGAAATAATCATTCAAATTCCATAGTAAAATGCAAAAGAAGACAAAATATATCAGGTTTAGGAAATACACAGTTTAATTCAGATATTTTTAAATGATGCAAATGTAATTTAAGTATAGTCAAACATGTAAACTGTAAACATTGGAGAGAACAGTCCAGTGAGTCAAAATGTGACACCTAGGTAAAAGTAAACAAATCAGTATTTTAGTGAAAACCAGCCCAGTAATAAATAATAATAGCGTCCTGTAGACGTGAGCTCTGGTCAGCCAGGAGGGCCATGTGGATTATGGGCTATTTTCTTACATCCACATTCATATGCCGACATTCATATGTTCAGGCTCCTAGGAAATGAATGAGCATAGTGGGATGGGGAGTTCGGGGAGAGGAAGGACTCTTTTTGGCCATATAACAGAAATTTTCTTTGCAAACCTTTCACATTTTGGAAGATTAACACTTCCATATTCTAACCAAATTAAATAGAACTAAACAATGTAAGAACTATGAAGTAATTCTCCCTTTATTCATTGAGTGATTAAGGGACATACACCTAAAGCACTATGGATTTCTACAATCAGAGAGTTTGGGAAGACAGCCACAGAGCTTATCAAAAGCTGGAAAAAAATAATACCTGTGAGGAAGATGGAACATTCTAGGTTTTCTCGATGAAATGAGCTTAAAGAAAAGTTTGAAGGATTTAAGTCTGCTCTAAGGAAGATTTTGACACCATGGGTTGTTAAATAATAAGATGGTTTGCTGAGACTGCAGAAACTCTAGTCCTGAGAATCCTTCAAAACAGGAAGGATTCAGACCAACTGCTCAGAAACACTGAATATGGGCTTTATTTAACTAAAACTCTCCAAGACCCTTCTAACTCTATGACTTAATTGTAAATGCCAATATGAACAGTATATTCCATCTTACACTTTTGACTCAGTGCTAAACAGTTGCAGGGGAATTGCAATGACCTACTTTTTACAGTGCATGAAAGCATGTGAGGAAATAGTTTGTCACAATCAGGAGTCCTAGTGATATCTCTGGTACCTGCACTTTCTGATTTCAGATTTCTCATGCAAATCACACATAGTCTTTAATCACAGGTTTTTATAATATATTGCAGTTTTTGAATAATTCATGCTAATGAGGAATTAAAGACCAACGGAAAGCACCAAAAAATAAAATTGAGACAAATTCAGTTTTCCCTCTTTATACTATACATTAAGGTACTGGTTTTTCACATTAAACTGGAAAAAAATGTTCTTCAAGTTTAGACCCTTAATCTCTTACTAATAATTCAAAACTTTAAAAAGTAAATCATGACTTTTTTGGAAAATCATTTGAATCCTTAAAAAATTCATCTATAGTATGTACTAAGAATGAACTAAAATATATACTGAAGCCATAGATTCTGATTAAAAACAAAAAATACTAAAACAAATAGTAAACTAAATTGAATAGTTTACTAAGTTAAGTAGCAGTCACTCAAATTTGCATATCAATCCATCTATACATGGTACAAAAAAAAAACTAATTTATATTTTCACAAAGAACTTTTTGGCTTTTCTTAAACTACCTGCCATAATGAAACATTATATTTCACCGTATGAGCATCCAACACTTTTCCTTTGGCTAGAACTCTGATGCAAAAATCTTTAAAGAGTTTATTGTCTTATAAAGTACGTGCACCATGATTAAACTAATCCCAACTGATGACTTCACAAAGCATGGCTATAAAGTGCCACTCAAACTTTCTATACTGCCCAAATCAGCAGATTCATAACTTGACACAGACTCAAAAGCTACTTTCACAAGCCCGCACTTTACTGAATTCGGTAAATAGTTGCATCCTAAACACTATAGATACTAATGACTGTGTTGAAAATACACATGTAAACCCACACGCCTCATGTGCAAGCCTCTCAACAAATTGCATAAACAGACACAATACACTTATGAGCAAGGCAGATACCCATCTCCCCCTCATTGTGCCAGGACAGCATTTCTTTCTATTTGTATTAATTCTGATGGTGGTACGTGTGTGTCTGCCCGCGCGTGTGTGCAGGTTACCGGAGAGGGAGGTCCATTCTTGCAGAGGGGCCCTCTGAAGACTCCTTTAATGCCCCGGTAGTGCCCATTGCTGAGATGTCTCGAACTGATGACCAGGTAACAAGCCATGTGGGTTCCGGGCGGGAGGTGTAGAGTCTCAACTCCTCACCAGGCGACCAGCCTCGGAAATGCGGGCTGGTTTCTCAGCAGCAACAGTGATTGCCACCTCCCGAGATGAAGCGGCCAGCAGTAAGCAGCGGACGCTGCGGCCGCGCGTCCCGGCTCCTCGCCCCGCGCGGGGCTCCTGCTGTTAGCAGCAGCTGCTCTGACGGCGGCGGTGGCGGCAGCGGCAGCCACAGAGCACTTAGGGGACCCGGCGAGCCAGTCCACATGCTGCTCTGGCCAGGTGGCTGCTCAACCGCCGATCGACGATGTATATTTTTTAAGGACAACTTCCTGGATCCGCTAGGTGACCAGCAACTCCTCCTCCTTTTCCCTCCCGCCCCCACCTTCGCACTCAGTGCGCGCTCAGGGGATGCTCAGGCGCGGGTCCCCACGGGCTGGCCCGGGCGTCCGCGGCCGGGCTGTGTCTGCGGTGCCGCGCATCAGCAGCAGCGGCAGCCTTCGCGGAGAGTGGCGGGGAGTCCTCGGAGCGCCAGATCGCTGCCCCCGCTGCAGTGGCGAGAAGGGGGCGGGGAGGGACGGACGGGCCGGGTTGAGAACTGGGAGTTGGGGACGCGGAGACTTGTGAGTGGGGGCTGTCGACGCGACGGCTAGGAGCCGCCTGGGAGGCGAGGGGCTCGCCAGTGGTTCGGCGTGGCGGTGACAGCTGCGGCGGTGGCAGGAGGCTCTCCCGGGGGCGGGAGGCGCCGCTCCATCATCCCGCCATCAGCAGCCCTGAACCCCTGTCCTCTCAGCCCTGTGTCTCTGGGCCAACTTTGTGTTATATTGGGGGCGGGGTCCTGCCGGGCGGGGGGTGGTTGTGCACGGTGGAGGAGTTGAGCGGCAGGAGAGCATTTCTTTACTCTTTCCCTGCCTGCTCGCCTTCAGCATTTCTTCCGCGCTCCGGCTGACAGCTGCGCTGGCCAAAGCAACAGCTCCCCACTCGGCTGTAGGGATGTGCTGTGCAGCCCCCAATAGGGCAAACAGATAAGAGGCGCTATAGTAGGTAATGGATGGAAGAGGAAGTAAGTTTGAGATAGAAAACTTGTATAAGGAATAGAAACGAAACACACATACATGTGTCTCCATTTATTTGTCTTCAGAGTTATAAACATGCACCTACAAGTCTTTCTTGTTTCCTTAAAGAGGCAGATATTTTTGCTCTTTATAGAACGTTTGTTTCTTCACAAGCTTGAACAATCACCCTTAAGTTGTTGTTGTTGTTATTGTTGTTGTTGTTGTTGTTTAATGGATGTTGTATCGTTTAAGGCAAATAAAGTCTCCAGAGAGGAAGCCGCACTGAGAATTAAAGACTTTTGCCGAAATGAGCTCTGGAAGAAGGAGGCTCTTGCAGAGCCAGGTATCACTACGCCCTCTCCCCCACCCGCTAGCTGATCTTCCTAGATGATCTCTCTCATCCTCTTCAGATCTGTGTTGGGCGAAAAGGAAAGGTCATCCCTTTCCCCTCTTTTGCCTTAGCACTGGAATTAATCGCAAGATTAAGGCTAATGTACCCAGGCCTCTCCCCAGTTTTTCCTCTTCTAACATAATCCCCATCTGCATCCTGGATAACATTGAAGACCTCTAACAAATGACAAAAACCGGTAAAAAAGAAAAAAAGAAAGCAGGAAATTAAAATTCTATTCTGGTAACTCATAAAACTCTTAAAAATAATCCCATGAATATAACCTCTGTAACTGTCCAATAAAGGCTTGATTTTTGTTTACATTATTGCAATATCCTTAATGTTTTATTAAGAAACACACAAATGTATTTCTCGTTTTAAAGGTTTCAAATAAATTCTTTCAAGCGTTTTAAAAGTGTTTACTATACTAGAAAGTGACTTAGTATATAAAGTGCAAATACCAATTTCTTTCAAACTTCAAGTTGAAAATTACTGATAATGAGGTATTGTGAAGTAAATCTTGCAGGGATTAATTATTTTGTAACTATCTTCTTGGGAAGAACTTTTGAAATTTTTTTAAAAATTGCAGAAACAACAGATACAATATAAACACTTTTCCATTTCTACTAAGATGTGTTTACTTAATAATGATGTATTTATTTGATGTAGAGTTGCAAAATGTTTCCATAAAGCTGAAAGTGAGTAATGTTGCTCATACATATACTTTCAGATATATTCTATTCAAAGAAAATGTGTTCATAAAGAGTGAAATTTCAAAATCAGGTGAAATCTTTGCCAGAAAAAAAGTGGGGATTTTAAAAAGAGATCGTGTGTCTCAGTCTATAATTACAGTCTCACTCTTCGTAAATGTAAGTAGCAAACAGCATTCAGGACCTAAGTGTAAACATTCTTGAATGGAATAGAAAAATGAATGATGTCACATGCTGTGAATAACAGTTCAAGGATGCTTTGTCTTCTTCATGAAGTAAATATGATTCCTAATAATGCTTGATTATTTTGAAGAATTAGGTATGCTTTTTTAAAATGAAAAGATTGACTTAAGTAATGAAAAAGTATATAATCCAAATATACCATCCTATTATTTTTTTTATTCAAAATATCCATTAGCTATCCTGACAATCTTGCTCATATAATTATTATGTGCATTTGAGTTTTCCCATAGGAAACAAAGTAATCTAATCCCTTTTTATAGTAATGTTTCAAAGACCGGAGTCATTTTTTCTAAATTCTTTAAAAAATTCTAATTTCTTAAAAATTATTTACTTTTTGAGGTCCTTCTTTGTTAGAAATGAATGATACCAATTCTGATAATTTGCCATGTTTTTTCAGTCAATTAGGGTGGACTTCCCTGGTATCTCAGTGGTAAAGCATCCATCTGCAATGCAGGTCTAAAGGTTCAATCCCCAGGTCAGGAAGATCCCCTGGAGGAGGAAATGGCAACACACTCCAGTATATTTGCCTAGGAAATCTCACGGACAGAGAAACCTGGAGGGCTGCAGGCCATAGACTCATAGACTTGTAGACTCAGCCACCACCATGGTTGTTCTTGGCTTTCTAATTTCTTTTTTGCCACCCATCTTAAAATATTTAGGCAGAAAAAAAAACCTGACACAATTGTTATTCTGTCAATTTTAATAATAGTCTTTAAAACAAACAAAAAAAAACAGTTCAGTTCCCTTTTCCTTGACAGATTGTGACTGATTATCTATTAGTGTGATGTCATCATATGCAACAATTCTCTATCACTCCTGGCCTCTATTTAAAATGTGTTTTGCCCATTCTAAACAACAGAAATGTGTGTTTTTATTTGCAGAGTTGCTATAAATACAAAGTTGACCAGTTGTGTTGACTTATCAAAGGAGATTCCTTCCAACTTCAGTAATTAAAATTTTTCAGAAAAGGTGAAAGAAAAGGAAAACACTTTAAGGCTATATTAAATGAATTTCAGATACAAGTCAAATCCTCTCACAACAAGTGTGAAAAGCAAACATCATGCACAGTTTTACAAGGCCCTTTTATTAAAAAGCAATATCTGATCTGATGACTTCTCATTCTAAGGAAGGGGATATGAACGGCAAAATAGATTTCAGCCTATAACCAAATGATATTTCACATGACTCCAGGTTCATGGCTGTGTCATAGATGATTGATATCACAAGAAACCCACTCTTTATCAACACATTCCAAATTGATCCCCTTATCTCCATATCCACAGCCCCCACCTTAGCCCAAACCACCATTACTTTTTGCTTGAATCATTGCGTTATCTTCTTAGCTAATCTCCTGCTTTCAATGTTGCCTCCATATAAAATTTATTCTTTGTATCTCACAGCCAGAGTGATATTTTTAAAACATAGAGAATATCTTAATCCATCCCTATTAAATCGTCTGATTGTTTCATATCTTCAGGTTTATAGAAAAACTGAGCAGAAAGTATCAGTTCAGTTCCGTGCAGTCACTCAGTCGTGTCTGACTCTTTGTTACCCCATAAATAACAGCACGTCAGGCCTCGCTGTCCATCACCAACTCCCGGAGTTCACTCAGACTCGCGTCCATCGACTCGGTAATGCCATCCAGCCATCTCATCCTCTGAGGGCCCATATTTTTTCTCCCCCTTCCCCACACAGTTTTCCCTTTATCAATGTCTTGCTTTTGTGTGGTACATTTGTTACAATTGATGACTCAGTATTAGTACATATTATTAACTAAAGGCCATAGTTTACATTAGGGTTCTTTCTTGGTGTTGTATATTCTACGAGTTTTGAGAAAATATATAATGACATGTATCTATCATTATAGTTGCACACAGAATAGTTTTAGTGCTCTAAAAATCATCTATGTTCCACCCATTCATCTCTCCTCCAATTCCTCTGAATCCCTATCAAACAATAATCTTTTTACTGTGTCCTTTTTTATGTCATTTCAAGAATGTCATATATTTGGAATTATATAGCATAATATTTTTTCAGATTGGCTTCTGTCATTTAGCAATATGCATTTTAAACTTCCATCATGAGTCTCAGTAGCTTGATACCACATTCATTTTTATTGCTGTAAGAGTTTTATGGTATTTCATTACATGGAATTGCACCCCCCATAACCCACCCCCCAATGTTGAAGTCCTAACTCCTTTTTAAACGTGACCTTATTTGGAAATAAATTTGTTGAAGATGACAAAGTTAAGATGAGGTCATTAGGGTGAGCCTTAATCCAGTATGGTTTGTCGTCCTTTAGTTTCTAAGTTGTGTCTGACTCTGTGATCCCATGGACTTCAGCAAGTCAGGCTCCCCCGTCCTTCACTATCTCTCGGAGTTTGCTCAAATTCATGTCCATTAAGTCTATGATGCTATCTAACCATCTCATCCTCTACTATCCCCTTTTCCTTTGCCTTCAATCTTTTCCAGCATCAGAATCTTTTCCAGTGAGTCAGCTTTTCACATCAGGTGGCCCAAGTATTGGAGCTTCAGTTTCAGCATCAGTCCTTCAAATGAATATTCAGGGTTGATTTCCTTTAGGATTGACTGATTTGATCTCCTTGCAGTCCAAAGGACTTTCAAGAGTCTTCACCAGCACCACAGTTTGAAAGCATCGCGTCTTCTGCACTCAGCCTTCTTTATGGTCCAACCCTAAACCATAGCTTTGAGTAGATGGACCTTTGTCAGCAAAGTGATGTCTTTGCTTTTTAATGTACTGTCTAGGTTTTTACAGCTTTTCTTCCAAGGAGCACGTGTCTTTTAATTTCATGGCTGTAGTCAGCATCAGTAGTGATTTTGGAGTCCAAGAAAGTAAAATATGTCATTGTTTCTACTTTTTCCATTTCTATTTGCCATGAAGTGATGGGACAGGATGCCATGATTTTAGTTTTTTGAATGTTGAGTTTCAGGCCAGCTTTTTCACTCTCCTCTTTCACCTTCATCAAGAGGCTCTTTAGTTCTTCTTCAGTTTCTGCCATTAAAGTGGTGTCATCTGCACATCTGAGGTAGTTGATATTTTTCCCAGAAATCTTGATTCCAAATTGTGATTTATCCAACATGGCCTTTTGCATGCTGTCTCCGCATATAAGTTAAATAAACAGGGTGACGATAAAAGCCTTGACATACTCCTTTCCCAATTTTGAATCAGTCAGTTGTTCCATCTCCAGTTCTAACGGTTGCTTCTTGACCCACATAAAGGTTTCTCAGGAGACAGCAAAGATGGTCTGGTACTTCTATCTCTTTAAGAATTTTCCACAATTTGTTGTGATCCACACAGTCTAAAGCTTTAGTGGAATCAGTGAAGCAGAAGTAGATGTTTTTCTGGAATTCTCTTGCTTTCTTTATGATTCAATGGATGTTGGCAAGTTGATCTCTGGTTCTCCAATCTCTAAGAATTTTCCACAATTTGTTGTGATCCACATAGTCAAAGGCTTTAGTGTAGTCAGTGAAGCAGAAGCAGATGTTTTTCTGGAATGCTCTTGCTTTCTTTATGATCCAATGGATGTTGGCAAATGATCTCTGGTTTCTCTGCCTTTTCTAAACCCAACTTGATTGTACATCTGGAAGTTTTCAATTCACATACTGCTGAAGCCTCACTTGAAGAATTTTGAGCATAACCATGCTAGTGTGTGACATTAGTGCAATTATATGCTACTTTAAACACTCTCTGGCATTGCCCATCTTTGGGAGTGAAATTGAAAACTGACCTTTTCTAGTCCTGTGGCCACTGCTGAGTTTTCCAAATTTGTTGACATGTAGAAAATTTAAAGTTAAAGTGAAACACTTTAACAGGATCACTTTTAAGATTTTAAACTGCTCAGCTGGAATTCTATCACCTCCAGGAGCTTTGCTCATAATAATGGTTCCTAAGGCCCACTTTACTTCACACTCCAGGATGCCCAAATCTAGGTGAGTGGCCACACCATCCTGGTTATCTGGATCATCTTAATGATGCCCTTTCTGTATATTAGTTCTGTGTATTCTTGTCACCTCTTCTTAACCTCTTCTGCTTTTGTTAGGTTCTTACCATTTAATTCCCTTTACCATGCCCATCCTTACATTAAATGTTCCTTTGATATCTCCAATTTTCTTGAAGAGATCTCTAGCCTTTCCCATTCTCTTTTTCGCCTCTATTTCTTTGCATTCTTCATTGAAGAAGGCCTTCTTATCTCTCCTTGCTATTTTCTGGAACTCTGCATTCTGTTGGATATATCTTTCCCTTTCTCCTCTGCCTTTCACTTCTCTTCTTTCCTCAGCTGTTTGTAAAGCCTCCTTAGACAACCACTTTGCCTTCTTGCATTTCTTTTTCTTTGGGATGATTTTGGTCACCGTCTCCTATACAATGTTACAAATCTCCATCCGTAGTTCTTTTGGCAATCTGTCTACCAGATCTAATCTCTTGAATCTACTTGTCACCTCCACTATATAATGATAAGGGATTTGATTGAGGTCATATCTGAATAGCCTAGTGGTTTTCCCTACTTTCTTCAATTTAAGCCTGAATTTTGAAATAAGGAGTTCATGATCTGAGCCACAGTCAGCTCTAGGTCTTGTTTTTGCTAAGGAACAGAGCTTCTCCATCTTCAGCTGTAAAGAACATAATCAATCTAATTTCAGTATTGATCATCTGGTGATGTCCAGGTATGGAGTCATCTCTTATGTTGTTGCTAAGGGGTGTTTGTTATGACCAGCATGTTCTCCTGATAAACACTTTGTTAGCCTTTGCTCTGCTTCATTTTGTACTCCAAGATCCAACTCACTTGTTAATCAGGTTATCTCTTGACTTCCTACTTTTGCATTCCAATCCCCTATGATGAAAAAGACATCTATTTTTGGTGTTATTTCTAGAAGGTCTTGTAGGTTTTCACAGAACTGGTCAACTTCAATTTCTTTGGCATCAGTGGTAGGAGCATAGACTTGGATTCCTGTAATGTTGAACGGTTTGCCTTGGAAATGAACGGAGATCATTCTGTCATTTTTGAGACTGTACCCAAGAACTGTATTTCCAACTCTATTGTTGACTATGACTGCTATTCCATTTCTTCTAAGGGATTCTTGTCCGTAGTAGTAGATATAATGGCAGTCTGAATTAAATTCACCCATTCCCATCCATTTTAGTTCACTGATTCCTAAGATGTTTAGCTCTGTGGGCTCCACTGTGGGCTTCACTCAACAGAAATGAATTAGGCTGCCCCCTTCCATGGGGGGAAAAGAATTAGCAGCATAGAAGTCTAGCACCCTGCTGCCCCATCAATGCTAACATGAATCACCACAGAGCCAGGGGGTAAAAAGAAAGAATTTCTTAATTTTGTCAGATGTATATGTATGTGAGACCATAGATACATTTGATTCTTTCATTAAAATTAATCATTCTGATTGTATGACTAAATACAAATTTTCAGATGTAAAGTCCCATTTATGCTTAAGCCATTCCAAGAAAGAGAGACTGTCAGAAAGAAAACAAAAGGGAAGGTGGGGAGGAGGGAGCAAAGAAGAAAGGAAGAAAGGTGAGGAGAGAAGACGAGAAAGCATTCTTTATCTGCAGCAACTTTAAAACCCTTAAGATAATGAGATAGTGATATTTCCTCTCTGAAATGAACCTACAGGAATTTAAAACTGGGTTAAGAGAGACTAAGGGGCCCTTTCTCTGTTAACACACAAGGTATAGCATTTTGACTACTGTCTCCTAACAAATCAAATAACAAAGACTGTATGAACTAATCAAAGTCAAGAAAACAGGATAAGATTCCTTCAGACTTCCACATTTAATTTGGCAAGAAGACAACAGTAAGTCATACAGCTAAATCTATACTGTGGACTATAAGAATACAGCGCAAAGGATATGAAAGCAAACTGATTTCATGGAATTTGTTAAAATTGTTTTCTGAGACAAGCGTTCAAGTAAAGAATCAGTTCAGTCATTTGGATTAATTAAAACTACATCATAGAGAAATGATTGATACTGACTGATGTTGCCCTGAGTCATCAACAGAAGGACACAACAGCTCCACAATAATTCAGAGATACACAACCAATCAAATATGACCTATCCAAAACTCTCCAAGTGCAGAGCACCAAATTCATTCTACACTCTTTCCTCTCTTCAAGGAAGAGTCTTTGAAGGATACAGGAGGTGGAAAAAAAACTTTAGATGAGAGAATCATACACACATACACACACACATACAAGCAAGCAAACAAAACAGGAGTCCTTGCTGCTTACCTAGTATTTTGTTCATTTCACAGTTTCCCAAAACTATGCCGCTAATCTGACAACACTGTGGAGAGAGAAGAGAGCCCTGCTGCCTACAGATGCCAAGAAAAACAGCTACTGTCCTGCCTGCTGGTGCTCAGAATCCCGGTAGGGTCTAGAAAGATGGATGGTAGTGCAATTCATTATAACTCTGACCCCCTTCTGCTTTTCCTAGAACATGGCCCTTTCATATTTAAAGACAAGAACAATTCATTTGAACATAAAGAGCCTTTTCCAGACTTGACCGTTCTTGATTTCCCAGGACCACATTTCTAAAATACAACCTCATTGTATACAACCATATTGTATGTACTCTTCAAACTTAAACTGAATTTTAGTACCAGTTCAGTTCAGTTCAGTCACTCAGTCATGTCCAACTCTTTGTGACCCCATGGACTGCAGCACACCTGGCCTCCCTGTCCATCTCCAACTCCTGGAGTTTACTCAAACTCTTGTCCATTGAGTCGGTGATGCCATCCAACCATCTCATCCTCTGTTGCCTCCTTCTCTTCCTGCCTTCACTCTTTCCCAGCATCAGGGTTTTTTTCCAATGAGTCAGTTCTTTGCATCAAGTGGCCAAAGTACTGGAGTTTCAGCTTTAGCATCAGTCCTTCCAATAAATATTCAGGAGTGATTTCCTTAGCATGGACTGGTTGGATCTCCTCACTGTCCAAGGGACTCTCAAGAGTCTTCTCCAACACCACAGTTCTGTTATAAAATTGCTTCTCATCACTTTAGAGATGATACAACACATATAAATCCTTAAGAATATAGAACATTTCCCTTTTTTCTTCTTCTCAATCCAACTATGCATATTGAAAAAAAGAAACAATACCAGAATCTCAGTATCAACATAAATTAAGGAAAGGGAATTGAGGAAGTATTTATGGAGTGCCATCATTTGCCAGTTACATTATATTCATCGTGCCATTCCATCTCTGCACCAATTGCTTTAATACAGGTAACATAACTGAAGCTCAGAGAATTTAAAGATTTTATCTAAGGTCACAGAGCTAAGTGATAGAGCTAGAATCCATGTGGGTCTGACTCAAAGCCTAGGCTCTTTACACCTATGCTGTCTTTTTATCTGCATCATTCAGCCTTTGGATGATCAGAGAAGGATAAGCCATGGGCTTCTACTTTCATCAAGCTGAAAATCCTCTGGAGGAAAAGTAGCAAATGTGGATGTTTTTACTAAATTAGAAGCATGAGAACCAATCATAATTCTGCATTGGAGGCTAGGTTTTATAAAAATCTATATAGGACTTTGGGGAAGCCAGGTGTTACTAGTGGTAAAGAACCCGCCTGCCAATGCAGGAGACATAAATAAGGGTTCAATCCCTGATCAAGAAGATCCCATGGAGGAGGGCATGGCAAGCCACTCCAGTATTCTTGTCTGGAAAATCCCATGAACAGAAGAGCCTGGTAGTCTATAGTCCATGGGGTTGCAAAAGGTTGGCGACAACTGAAGCAACTTAGCGTACACATACACACGCACATATTATATTTAAAATATAATTTTATATATTCATCATTCATATCATGTGACTCAGAGCTCTTATATCTTATATTTTATGAAAGGTATATAAAAGCAGTTATGCCATTAGCTATGTAAAAAGTCCCATATGAGTTATAAAATGGATCTGGTCTTCTTAAAGGTATTCCTGCTTTCAAATGAAAGGAAACAGAGAATGTAATCTAGCAACAGAATAATAATATACCAGAAGACTTCAGTTTTTACTATGTTTATTTTCATATTTTAGATTATTTACAGATGAATTGTTTTGTAATGTTTCCATTTGTGCTGTCCAATTGTGCTGAACTGGTTATTTGCCTTGTGACTTTGTGCAGTTTCTAAAAAAGAGTGAGACTGTGAGCCTTTCTCCTAGAAAACTCATTCCTGGGGTAAACAAATCAAACTTATACTGACTAATAAGTTTATCTCATTAACATTTCACATGGGTTTTTTTGTCATAAAATTTTAATAAATCGAGGGGTTTTTTGTTGTTGAAATGGTTATCCTATAAAATTTTCTTTTACTAGGGTAATTTTTCATCTCCCTCTACCTGTAAGACTGTTTCTTTACTTATCATTAATCACACTTCATGCAAATCAACTACACAGGCAAAATGCCAACACCAAAAGTCTTAATGAAAATTTAAACATTTTTTAAATGAAATACTTTCATTATGAATTAAACTACATTAGTTATAAGATATAATTAATAATAATAATAAGCTATTAAGCTAATTAGCTTCTAGATACAAATATAGTTCCATTCTCCCCTCAAAGAGCTTTATTTCTTAATTTCCTTCAATATTGAACATTTCATTTTAACCCTTGAACTGTGAAAGTGTTGGTTGCCCAGTGGTGTCACTCTTTCGACCTCGCCAGGATCCTCTGTCCATGGGAAACTCCAGGCAATAATACTGGAGTCAGTTGCCATTCCCTTCTCCAGGAAATCTTCCCAACCCAGGGACTGAACCCAGGTATCCTGCATTGCAGCAGATTGTTTACTGTTCCAGTCACTGCAGCTAAGCTTCTTATATATTGCTAGAGTTCCTATCATGGATGATGGGCATGCATGCATGCGTACTCAGTAGCTCATTTGTGTCCAAATCTTTGAGACCACATGGACTATAGCCCACCAGGCTCCTCTGCCCCTGGAATGTCCCTGGCAAGAATACTGGAATGGGTTGCCATGCCCTCTTCCAGGGAATCTTCCCAAACCAAGGATTGAACTGAACGCATGTCTCCTGCAGCTCCTTCAGGCTGGTTCTTTACCATTGAGACACCAGGGAAGCCCTGATGGGGCTCTTATGTCATAATTTTTCTGACATAGCTTTTTTTCTGTTATAGTGATATTTTAAGATAAAATACCTGCAATATACATATATATTTGAATTTAAAATAAAGGAGAAACACATGTAAGAATTAAAGATTTTTAAATTAAATAAATAAAATAAAATAAAATAAAGGAGAACACTTCATATACTGCTATTTATTTTAATTTCATTTTAAGCAATAAATAACATATTTTTAGTTCTCAAAAATACCTGTTTTTCAAACAGTAAAACAAAAATAAGCTCACAGATATAGAATACTGATCAGTGGTTGCCTGAGGTAGGGTGGTGGGAAGAGGTTCAAAACATACAAATTTCCAGTTATAAAGTGAATAACTCATAAGGATATAATGCACACCATGGTGACTCTAGCTAATAATACTGTGATGCATATTTGAAAGTAGCTAAGAGAATGGATCTTTCATCACAAGAACAAAAATGTTGTAAGTATATGTGGTGATGAATGCTAACTGGACTTATTGTGATTATTTTTATCACTTGTACCTGAAACTACAACCCATATAAAAAATTGCAGATTTATTCCTACCATTTTTCTGTATTTCCACATTTCTGGGAAATTCATACAAGCATTTAATTTACCATTGGAAATTTCTATGTAGAAAATATTCCATGATAGCAACATGGCAAAGAATAATTAGAAGAATATATAAGGGTTAACCTTGAAAAGAGTTGACTCAATGGAAAAGACTCTGATGCTGGGAGGGATTGGGGGCAGGAGGAGAAGAGGACGACAGAGGATGAGATGGCTGGATGGCATCACTGACTCGATGGACGTGAGTCTGGGTGAGCTCTGGGAGTTGGTGATGGACAGGGAGGCCTGGCGTGCTGCGATTCATGGGGGTCACAAAGAGTCAGACACAACTGAGTGACTGAACTGAACTGAACCCTGAAAAAAAAATCCTAGAATTAATAATCTTACATCAGCTGCAGCCTTAACAATCTCTCTTAAGACTCTTTAGGAAAATTGCCAACATGATTATATGGTCATGTCCAAGAATAAATGTAACAGAATCTCTAGAAAGTGTTGGCAGGCTTTTCTTTAAATATTAAAATTGATTATAAACATGTGAGTATAACTTTGTTGAAAAACAGCAAGGATAGACTCACTGCTTAGATTTTGGGAAATGCAACTTAACATCAAGGATCAAAACTTCTAAAACCAAGTGTATTACTTAGCCTGGAACAATAATTTTTAAAAGAGGCAAAATATGTAATGGCTAACCACAATAGAAGTTAATTTTTGAGTAATCTCTGAGGTAGACATTCCTGGTCCAGTAAACGGGTTGTTCCCTCCACATGGTGACTAACGGACACAGCTTTCTTTTGTCCTTCAGACCTCTTTCTCTGATGCTTACAGGCAGTGTAGGGGAAAGAGAGCCCAGAGAAAGTACATCTGCTTGTAAGGAAGCTAGCCCACAGATGGTGTGAAATAACACTCTTCTATCCATGGTTAGAACTCAGTCACATAGTCACATGCAACTGTACATGAAACCGGGAAATAAAATTCCTGAAACAAACAGAGAACAGCAGAGAACAGAAATTTGGGTGGATGACTGACTACCAGTCTCTGCCACAACATACATACTCTATGATTCAGCAAATTCACCTATGAGAATCCTAAAGAAATAATTATATATATTTATAAAGTCTATACACAATTCTAAGAGAATAATTACACATATTTATAAAGACTGTAATAAAGTATGTTTATTAAGTGTTCATTTTAATAATGAAAATAATCTTAAATGAAAATCATTTATAGAGCATCAAAATGATATACCATATATATATATATAGTATATAGAATAATAATACTATTAGAAAGCAATTTAAAATAAAATTATATCCTAACATTAACTGGAAAAATGAAAAAAAATCAAGTCTAGAAAAGAATGATATGATTTTTGTTTGAATTAAAACTATAAATAAATGTAGATTTAATTATAGGTATAGATTCATATACCTGTTACAGGTATAGGTTTATGGAGACATAACTGCATGAGAAAAATAAGGATGTATGTGTCCCCAGATTGATTATTTTGGGGGGTATAATTTTAAATGATTAATTTTTCTATTTGTATTTTCTACAATTATTAAATATTTCCTCATTAACTAAAATGAAAAATAAAAAATAGTAAATTAAATATGCTAAAATACTGAAGAGATTTATTATATGTTAAGATTAAGAACAGTATAGATCTGTAAACACGTCATGGTTACAGTATATATTTTTACAAATACATGTATATACAAACACATATACAAATATAAATTATAAAGGCATTTATATAAATATATATATACAGTTTTATGTAAGCTTCTGGTATTATAAATAATTTTCCCCTCTTCTTAAATGTTATGTTCTTTTAACCATTTTTTAAAGGTTGGGGTATTTTTATGAGAAGACAAACATCACTTAAAATCTAACAGTAATTCACTCTAAAAGTCCTAGGACTATAGAATTATTCTGAGAAACAGTATTATTTTTTCTTCTTTAAATTAAATTGGGAAATTTTATCTGTCTTTTGTTGTGAAGGTTGAGAAAATTAGTCTGCTTAGACAGACTGTGTAATGGGCTGAGTGATGGCTTGCCAAAAGATATGCCCTAAAGATCCTGAGATGAGACCATTTGGATTACTCAAGTGAACCCTAAATTCAGTGAAAAGAATCCTTGTAAGAGACAGAGAAGGTCATGTGAAGAAAGAAGCAGAAATCAGTGATGCAGCCAGAAACCAAAGAACACCAAGGAATGCTTGGCCTCACCAGAGACTGGGAAGAGGCGAGGCAAGGACTCTCCCCTAGAACGTGGGAGAGAGCATGGCCTTGCTGACACCTTGATTTCAGACTTCTGACCTCGAAAACTGTAAGAGAGTTTCTGTTGTTTTAAGCCACAGTCTGGGGTAAATTGATACAGCATCCATGGGAAATACATGCAGAGTGGTTATACAAAATGAAATAAATCACTCTGCATAATAAAATAGCAAGAATATAGAATATTTTCCTGACCACAGGAAAACATGTTTGGGGATCCCTGAATGGGAGGAAGGGAAGGATGTGGGAAACCAAGCTCTTAGGAGAGAACAAGTGAAGTGAAGTCGCTCAGTCGTGTCTGACTCTTTGCTGCCCCATGGACTGTAGCCTCAGGCTCCTCTGTCCATGGGATTTTCCAGGCAAGAGTGCTGGAGTGGATTGCCATTTCCTTCTCCAGGGTATCTTCCCAACCCAGGAATCGAACCCAGGTCTCCCATATTGCAGGCAGATGCTTTACTGTCTGAGTCAGAAAATAATGTGGTACAAAAGGCAAGCCACACCAAGGCAGGGATGAACAAGCAGCTGTCAAACCAAACAAGCTTGTTTTACTTTGACGTTATTATCTGCCGCTATGATGTTCTGAGCTTAATCACTATCTTTTACCCTTTATTCTTCAGTAAATGGTTTTTTGTTTTTCTTAAAAGAATGGTGCTTCAGGGATTGCGTGACCATGGTGTGCACTTCATGTATATGGGGAGACAGGACAGGGAAGAGAAAGCAGTGCAACGAAGGGGAGAAACAGCAGGAATCCAGCCTTCAGCAGCAGCATGAGAATAGTCAGGAACAGTGAGCAGCAGAAACAAAAACCTGGAAATCTTCAGGGATTTGGAGGAGGCAGGGGACCTTTCATATAGTACATAGGATTGGGCTCCAGTGAGTACATTTGGAGAAAAAAGGAAAAAAACGGGCCACAGAATGGCCACACACAGACAAATGGAGGTTTGGCTTATACAAGAAGAAGTCAATTGCAGCCAGAATTAAGTTTCAAGTTTCTTTTAAAATTAGTGAACTAAGGCCACACTCAGACCTTTTTCTTTTTCTTCCTCCTCCTTCTTTTCCATGTTACAATATAGACTATTTTTTACTATGATGTATGGTAGGAACAGTCAAGTTAAATTAAATAGAGCCAATACCAATGACTTATTACCCAACTCGAGGGTTGTTACCAACAATAATCTATCAAATAATAGAGATGATGAGGACTCAACCTGGGGATGGGGGGGGAATTAAAGTGGAAATCTTTAAAACATCAAAGAGAGGTTTTTGCCATACATTGACATGAATCAGCCATGGGCGTACATGTTGTAAAGTAATTAGCCTCCAATTAAAATAAGTAATTTAAAAAAAGTCAAACAGCAGGGAAAAGGTAGAAAAGGAAACAACTGCAAGCAGAAGGGAATAGTAAAGTGAGAGAAGCTTGTGGAAATGGGTTGAGGGATGAAAAAGTAGGATGATATAGGAGTGAAATAATAATAAAAGTAGGGTAAAAATCAAATAAACAGTGAAAAGTCATGAAAAGTTGTAAGAGATGAAAAGAGAGTTCAGCAGGGGAAAAAAAGAGGTAGAAATGGAGATGAAAGAAGGTTTAGAATACAGAACACTGTATCAGCAAAATATGGCAGTTAATATTAAACTTGAATATTTTTAGAGCCTATATGGAATCATTTCAACTTTCTGGCTTTTAATAAGAAGTGTAGTCAATTTAAATTTTAATTTAAGTACCACTTTCCAAAGACCATAGAATTCTGGACTTACTGTACTCTAAGAGAATTTAGGTACTTTGGAAATACATTAATTCCCTTTTGATGTTTAGCTTTTGCCACAGAACCAGTGTTTGCTAAATGACTTCATGGGCTCAAAGAGCTCATTTCTTCCTCAGAGTGAATATTCATTCTTGGGGAGCAGCTTGTATATGAGGAGGCTCCAGTGCAGGGTTGGAGCAATTCAGGAGAAAACAGGATGAAACAGCGCTTGACTCCTGTTTTGAGTAAATTTATTGGTCTTTTCTAGTTCCAACATTCATTTTGTTATTTATGTGAATTAATATAAACTCTGAAAACAAACTATTCCATGTTATAAAATTTGAAAAATGTGACTTTGGAAAACTTACAATCATTCCTTTTAGTTTCGTGGGAAAGAAGTTCTTACAAAAAGATGAAATGTGAAGGTGATGAATATGTAATAATGTTTTCATACACTTGCCAATTTAATGTGTTTGCATAAATATTTAATACATCAATCTTTTCAAGAACATGTTCTGCATATCAATGTGTCTTTTCATTTTCATCAGATTGGCCTATTAATAATGTCCCCAGAGAAGGTTTTATTATTTTGTCGACATTTCCAAAACAGTGATCAAATCTCTTTAATTTGTGAGTATATAAGAAAAGGTAACTTTTTAGACTATATGCAAAATCATCATTACATATATATATATGTGTGTGTGTGTGTATACACACATATATATTTATGTATATGTGTATATGTGTGAATTATATGAGTAAAATCTGCTTTAGTTGATTTGTATTTTAAAAAGCATAATTTGTATCAGATATGTAGAATGAAAAAATTTGTTGAAATTATTTTAAATTTCAGTCTAAAGTAGAAAAGATTTTTGTAGATGCCAACACCACAATTTCGTTCAAATAATATGTACAAAACGCATGAACATTTTTCATGAAATTTAGTCTAGCTTCACTCCAATTATCTTTTTAGTTTCTATTCATCTAAACACAATCCCTCATTAAACTGATATCTCCAAATCTCATTCAAATTCAATTATTTTTCCAGTATGTCTTCTCAAGTCATTGCCTGATTATTCCACATATAACTTTTCCCAATAACACTCTGAAGTTGTGAGTTTACTTCTTTACACATAGTTGTTTGAAGTTATATTTTTTATATATGTGCTTGCTGCTTAATAAAACCATCTACTTTATCACTCAATGTTCCTATTCTTGTCTCATTTTTTCCATACATCATCTACTGGGGTATATGATTTTAAAATGCAAAAATGAATGAACAGGTCTCAGTTAACTAGAGTTAGGAGACCAGAAGAGGGTGCTCTCACACCCTGCTACAGTAACAGAGCCCAACAGGGAGAGGAAAGTTCCTCTTCCTTTCTGGCAAGGACTCAACCAGTGAAAAGCCGCAGAGCTTTTGTTCTTTTCCCAACTTTATTTTTCTCTCTATAAAAGCTTTTTCCTTCCCTTTCCATGTGGGGATTTGCACATAGCTTGCCATATTTGCAGATCCCCAAGTGCAATTCTCTGCTGGTCCTCAATAAACCCATCTTTGTTGGACAAATATCTGGCAGTCTATTTGTCAACAGAAACAACAGACAAAATGATGGCAAATCGAAACTACAGACCAGATATCAACTACTGAGAATCTTTCTAGTGTCTTACATTTAAGAGGTAGCCCTCTCTCAGCTTTTAACTTTCCTGCAGGTCCTGAGGGTCAGTAGGACAGAGGCTACACTCCCAGGACTCTTCATGTGCAGGTGGGCACTACATTCCCCCAGGGATATCACAGATTATCAAGTATTGAACCTCTTTGGGACTGGTAGAGTATTTTTGCTGCCTCCTTCAACAAAGAAACAATTGAGAGGTGGAGTGTTGGTAAGCATTCAAGCTACCATTCACCTTAGAACCCTTTCGCAAAAGGTTTAGTTTAGTAAAAATCAAGTTTGAAGACACAAGAAAGGGAAGAGGTGGAAAAGAGAGAATATATATGAGAATACCAACATTTGAATGTAGAACAGACACTCCTTTGAGGACAGAGATTTAATTTTCAACAGCTTTGCACAGCAAAGGAAACCATAAACAAAATGAAAAGGCAAATTACAGAATAGCAGAAAATATTTGCAAATAGTACAACCTACAAGGGACTAATCTCCAAAACAACTCATGGGACTCAATATCAAAAAAATGGTCATAAGACTGAAATAGATATTTCTCCAAAGAGGAACATACAGATGGCTGAGAGGCACATGAAAAGATGCTCAACATTGCTAATGATTAGAGAAATGCAAATCAAAACTACAATGATGTATCACCTCACACCAATCAGAATGGCCATCATCAAAAATTCTACAAACAATAAATGCTGGAGAGGGTATGGGTAAATGGGAACCCTCCCACACTGTTATGGGAGTGTAAATTGGTACAGCTACTATGGAGAAGAGTATGGAAGTTCCTTAAAAATATAGCAATATACTACTAGGCATATATCTGGAGAAAATGTCATTCAAAATGATAATGCACCCCAATGTTCATTGCAGCACTGTTTACACTAGCCAAGATATGGAAGCAACCTAAATGTCCATTGACAGATGAATGGATAACAAAGATATGGTACATATACACAATGAAATATTATTCAACCATAAAGAGGATGAAATAATGCCATTTGCAGCAATATGGATGGACCTGGAGATCATCATACTAAATGAAGTAAGACAGAGAAAGATGAATATTATTGCATGGTATTGTTTATAGGTGAAATCTTTAAAAAATGATACAAATGAACTTATTTACAAAACAGAAATGGACTCATAGGCTTAGAGAACAAATTTATGGTTACTGAGGGGAAGGTTAGTGGGAGGGGAAGATTAGGAGCTTGGGATCGACATGTACACACTGCTATATTTAAAACAGATAACCAACAAGGACCTAATTATATCAGACGGAATTCTGTTTAATATTCTGTGATAACCTATATAGGAAAAGAATTTGAAAAGAATAGATACTAATATTCCTGCATGGTTACAAAACAGCCTCATGCATGCTAAGCGCTCACTAGTTAGTGGTAAAGTAAATAAATTAGAGAAAGGCAATAATTTTAAAATAAAATATATAAGTAGCTTCGTGCTGTGTCATTTATAAGTTCAAATAATGAAATAAATCACTAATAAATAAAGTTGATCAAAATTGGACAGGCCTAACTTCAAGGCAGATTTGGCAAAAAAGAAAAAAATATATATCACCACCACCAAGTCCCTAACTTGGTCTTCTCTGATAACATGCTATCAAATAACAACTCTCTTTTTGCCTTGTATTCTGGGAGTTTTGGTTTCCTGTCACTCCATTCAATAAATATTTCAGTGTGGGATCAGAGAAAAAGACGCAATTCAATTGACTGAGGTTTAAAGAATAGCTATATCAGTAAACATTCTGTTAAGAAAGATATGTAAGATACTTTTAAATTGTTGAGGGAAGAGGTTCATAAAAACATAGACTTTCAAATGAGAATATATGTTAAAAATGTAGGCCTGTATAAATCACTTGGACCTTTTTCAGAGGATGATTTTCTAATTTAAATTATGTCATGTGGTTTTGAATAAACACAGTAGTTCTGTTCCTGGAACTTAATGAGCACAGCGAAGGTATATTCACCAAAACTATGTAGCAACCTGGTCACATGCATTCTACGTATATTTATGGAAAGGGGCAGGGAAAATATAATTTTTATTTTATCTTTATATTACTTCTAAAAATTCAGGAGACATAAAACCCCAAGTATTTAAACAAGGCTCTGTAAACAAGGACTACTTAATGAACAGAAAGGTCTCAATTATTTAGTTAAAAGGCTGACAGTTCTTCCATAAATTGCTCATCAAATCACACAAAAATGCTAAAATATATAAACTAGGAATTGACATGAAGCATTTATTAAACGTGAAAGAAATTGCTGGTAGCCAAAACAGCCATTAACATCTAAGCCAATAGTTGAGTAAAGTAATTCAAACCTAAAAAGCAATAATTGTTCTTAAATATAATTTAAATATTTCATTACTTATAACAAGGGTCCATAAAACTTTTCTGTAAAGGATCCAATGGTTAATATTTTAGGCTTCTCATTTCTTAAACAGTTTCTGTTGCAATTGCTAAATCTTGTCATTGTAGGAGGAGAGCAACCTAGACAAGCATAAAAGAATGTATTTGTGTTGTAATAAAACTTATTTACAAAGAATATGTTTGCTAAATCCCCTGTCATGTCATATAAAGCTCTTTACAATACAGCAAATACATTAAGATTCCACATTTGAATCCATTCCCCAATTAACTACTTGCTAACTTTCTTTTCCCCTTCCCCATCTCTTACTCACACTTCTCATCTTCTGCACTAGCCAACCAAGGGCAGGGTTCCAAAAGTGCAATTGGAATGATGACCCCAAGGGAGATACAGAGGAGACTGGCATGCTGAAGTCCATGGGGTCACAAAGAGTCAGACACAACTTAGCGACTGAACTACAAGCAGAAAACTCAGAGGAAAGAGTATTTTTTAACTTATATTGTGTAAATTTCCAGCTCATGGTAACAATTAAAGGCAGACCATTTTTAGTTGGTTTTATTACTGAACTGAAATTCTCTATCATTTTTATTGCCCATATTGCCTGCGCTCAAGCAGACCATTATCACAGTGCTTGCCTTCCAGTTTAACATTGTCTTCTGCATCTTTTTTCTTTTCTTTTTTTTTTTTTAATGTGGACCATTTTTACAGTCTTTACTGAATTTGTTATAGTATTGCTTCTGTTTTAAGCTTTGTTTTTTTGGCCAGGAGGCAGGTACAATCTTAGCTCCACAACGAAGGATTGAACCTGCATTACCTGATTAGATGGTGAAGTCTTCATCACGGGACCATTAGGGAAGTCTCCTCTTCTGTATCTTAAGTGGAAAATATAACTGCATATGTTGGACTTCTCTTTCTAATTAATATTCTTTAACTGTTGTCTAGAGGTTATAAGATACATTGTAACTTATTTAATAAATCCTACATGATAAATATTTAAGCTATTTCCAATGTTCCCTGATACAAACAATGCTCTATTGAATTTACTTGAACATTCATCTTTGCACACTTGTGGTAGTGTTCTGGGTGGATAAAATCCAAGAAACTAAATTGATGACACTACAATTTTAACATACCGTGCACCACATTATGCTTCAAAAATGCTGAGACAATTTAAACTCCAGCCAAGAGTAAATGATAGTATCTTCTCTCCATGCTCTCTCCATGAGAGATAAGATCAATATTTTTAACTTTTGCCAATTTGTGAATTCAAATATTCTATCTCATTTTATTTCAAATTATATTTCATAAATTATCAACTATTTTTATTTTTTCCTCTGAAAATTCTCTTTGACATATGATGATGTGTAATTTAAGGTCAGGTAGACACACAAGTAAAGTTTAATATATTCCAATAGAGTGTCAAAATTGTACTGCTTGGTCAGTTAAATTCACTGGATTAAGATTGATTATTCAGCTACTGTAGGGGAATGTGTTTGGATATTTCTGTCTTGTTACACTTTAAAACTCCCACAGCTCATCAATAAATTATTCAGGTTTTTTGTCAGTAAGAAACAGTTATAAATATTTGTTTGTATTTAGTGTCAGTAATTTCACTCTAATTTGAGTATGATATTTGTCAAACACATACCTCCTCTCCAACAAACTCTATTTCTCTTCTTTTATTTTGGAATGAGGGTGGGGTGGACCTATCCATAATCATCTACAATATTTACTAATAAAATTAAACATTTCTAATCTAATTTCATAAGTGTATCATTTGGCCCCTGGTATGAGATGACAACTTCAGACATGTACGTGATGATCTTGAAACCACATTGGACATTTGACTTTCATGGGGGAAGCCTTGAGGTATTCTTCTTTTGAGTGTTAAAGTCCTATTAAACAAGATATGTGTGCTCAGCCTTCCTACTATTTGACAGTAGTAAGGCTCTTACTCTAGGGCCTGCCCAAGGGCTTTGTCCTTGTACTTTTCTAATCTTGATTTCTGTACACTTTCTAAATGATCTTATACAAATTCTTGTCTTTAAATACAGTCTACTGAAAATTCCTTATTTGCATCTCAAAGCCAAACCTCACTCCTGAACTCTAAATTAATGTATTCAAATAGCTTACTTAAACTCTCCAGCTCTATAAAGAAGAGGCATCTTCACATATTTAAAAGTGTACTCTTGACCTCCTTCATAGCATTTCCTCCCATGGTTCCACTTCTCAGAAAATGCTGATTCCACTTTTTCAGGTTGTTCAGATCAAAACATTAGAGGCATAACTGAGTTCTCTCCTTTCCTCATAACTATATAGAACCGACAACAAATACTCTCAATGTTTCTTCGAAATTGGTCTATAATTTAACAATTCTGAGGAAACTAACTAATTACCTCTATAGCTATCACCCTGGTCCAAGTCACTATCTTTATCTTATCTCCTTGCAGTCTCTTCTTCACACAGTATCTTTAGCCATCTTTTTTTTTTTTTTAGCAATCCTTTTAAAACAAAAGTCCGTTCATATTCCTCCTCCCATGGCTTTCCAACATACTTAGAAAAAAGCCTAAGTCCTTGCCATGATTTGTAAGCATCTCACCATCTAGCTCAACAAGATCTCTCTCTGACTCCATCTCATACCATTCCGTCCTGTTAACCTCTAGTCACAGTGGCATATTTTCTATTTTCTAGAATACATCTGGCCCTCACTCATTCCAGGATTCTCTTTGCCTATGAATCTCCTTTCTAGGTAAATCAGCACTGCAGTCTTCTTCACTGTCTTCAGTTTTCTGGTAGTTTATCATAGAGACCTGACATCATATAGAATATTAATAAAAACTAGAACATACATAATAGCAAATGTGTGCTCAACTTATCATTAGATATTACATACAAATAGATATTATATGTAATTAGAGAAATACAGTTTCAATGTATAATAGAAATCTAGTAGGTTTTAAAACAGGATAAGTATCTTTAATGTAACTGTGAAGGAGAAATACAAATAGCTAACATTTACTGAATGCTGTTCTCCTGGACCTTGCAAGAAAGAAAAAAGCAGAAGTGTCAATGTTAACAGAGTAGATATTTTAAAACTGCAGAGGCAACTAGGATTATTTACATTGACCAAAGAGCTATAATCTACTCTATAGCTGTAACAGCCACATACTTATGTCTGCTACATGAAATATATAAAGTCAAACATGAGATGTACAAGAAGAATTGATAGAAAGATTTCTGAGAGTTGGTAGTAGAGCTTTGTCAAGCTCAGATGGGACTCACAGAGTTTCTATGTTTAAGGGAGCTTGGGGGCCCAAGGCAACCAGAACAGATAAGAAACAATATGGACAGATTGAGAAATAGCATTTCAGTTCTGCCCTTAGTTCTAGGGCAGCCTTGAGGTGAGACAGCCTGAAGGAATAACAATTTCTTGCTCTTTTCCCCTTATTTGATAAGCTAAACAAAAAGTTGAGTGTTTTAACCAAATAAGGAAAAAATCTGCTACATAACTTTGACTTAATTTTATACTGTATCTTGGCTTATGCATAGTTACGTCAGTGTTTGGAAGACCATTATTGACGAAATATGGGATAAAAAAATTACATGCAGTGTGATTTCAACTAATCAGAAACAAATCTTGTGACATGTGCTTATTGTGTACTTCAACTACTTTTATTAAAATTTGTATTGTTTTATTGGAGCTTCCCCAGTGGCTCAGTGGTAAAGAATCTGCCTGCAATGCACGAGCTACAGAAGATGTGGGTTCAGTCCTTGGGTTGGGAAGATCCCTGGGAGGAGGGCATGGAACCCACTCCAGTATTTTTGCCTGGAGAATCCCCATAGACAGAGGAGCCTGGTGGGCTACAGTCCTGGTTGCAAACAATCACACATGACTGAAGGGACTTAGCATAAATAGTTTTATTGAAATTAAATACCTGTTCATTCTTTTCAATTAGACTGCAATTTCCATAGTGTGGGGTAGAGCACTGGTTTTCATACTGGTTGGACATATGTATATATATACATATACATACATATATATCAGAGGACAGGCAAAGCTTTTCCAAAGGGTTAAATTTTTCAAAGAATATTGATCCTTTTCATATCCTTAGCTTCTGTGTGAATTCTTCCAATAACAATCTTAGGAAGATATAGGTTTTGCTGATTCTTTATTCCCAAGTCCCCTTTCATAATCCTTTCTCCCACTTTACCCAAGAAATGACTCTCTCTTACCATCAAGAATCTTACTATGAAGTGTCACCCTGCCAAATAAAACTAGCCCAGGCATTAAATGAAAGACTGTTACCAAGTCTAAGCTCACTCTGCTTGTTGCTTGACAGGCCAATGAATCTGAGAGAGAAGTTGAGGCAAGGAATAGAACTATTCAGAAAGCTGACTGACCAAGATGACAAACAAATGTCTCAAAACAAACATCTTGTGGGGTCTGGATGCCAGGTTCTTTTATGGATCAGAGATGGGGAAGGGGGGAGTAAGGAAACAAAGTAAAAAGGCCATCAATCTTGAAACTACTTTCTAGCGTGGCACTGACAGGTGGACAGGGTTCTGAACCTTAGCTTAATTGTCAGGTTGAGGAGTAGGATTCTCTGAGGCTGGTCATTATGTATGATTAAATTAATAATAGTAAAAACAATGGAAAACAAGTCAAAGAAATAGTTCCAACATGGAGTCAGAATAGACTTCTCTCTGCAACAAGGCCAGTTTGACTAATATATTGGTGTTGATGTTGACCAAGTGAATGACTCTAATGACTGTTTTTAACAACTTGTTTTGCAAGTCACTTAAAGTGTTTGCTGTCAACAAAATTGACAGCATGTCCTGTCAAATCAATAACCTACACTATTAAAAACAATTTTTGTGCCTTTTGGAATATCTATAAAAATTTCAAAAGAATTGAATAGCCTTGATACTTCCACTCCCATCCACTTAATTATGTGAAATGGATTCTCAGCAATCACATTAATAAGAGCAGAAATTAAGACCAACAAACTTGATTGAACTATAGCTTATTCTAATGATTCTTAATATTCATCCATAGCTGGAGGAATTGAAAAGTTTTATCTTTCTCATTTAGAAATATATAACCAATAAATTTAATTTTCATATGTAATAATTATCAATCTTTTAATATATATATTGTTCTGATCACATTAAAACTAATAAAAATTGTATTGACAGATCATTTGTGAAGGTATTTGTAGTACCTTCAGTCGTTCAGTCGTGTCTGACTCTGCGACCTCATGAATCGCAGCACGCCAGGCCTCCTTGTCCATCACCATCTCCCGGAGTTCACTCAGACTCACGTCCCTCAAGTCAGTGATGCCATCCAGCCATCTCATCTTCTGTCGTCCCCTTCTCCTCCTGCCTCCAATCTCTCCCAGCATCAAAGTCTTTTCCAATGAGTCAGCTCTTTGTATGAGGTGGCCGAAGTACTGGAGTTTCAGCTTTAGCATCATTCCTTCCAAAAGAAATCCCAGGGCTGATCTCCTTCAGAATGGACTGGTTGGATCTCCTTGCAGTCCAAGGGACTCTCAAGAGTCTTCTCCAACACCATAGTTCAAAAGCATCAATTCTTCGGCACTCAGCCTTCTTCACAGTCCAACTCTCACATCCATACATGACCACAGGAAAAACCATAGCCTTGACTAGACAGACCTTAGTTGACAAAGTAAAGTCTCTGCTTTTGAATATGCTATCTAGGTTAGTCATAACTTTTCTTCCAAGGAGTAAGCGTCTTTTAATTTCATGGCTGCAGTCACCATCTGCAGTGATTTGGGGGCCCAAAAATATAAAAGTCTGACACTGTTAGAGCCTTATGATTATAGGAAATTAAAAATTAATTTTTAATTATACCTATTTTTATTATAAAGAAGTATAATAGGATGATCAATAAAAGATATCAAGCATAAAAGTATTACTTAAAGATAAAATTTTTTGAAGATTGTAAACTCAAACTCAAAGATTGATGAGAAAAAGGTATTATGTGAAGTACTCAGATGCTCTGTCATGTCCGACTCTTTGCAACCACATGGACTATGGCCCACCCAGGTCTTCTGTCCACGGAATTCTTCAGGCAAGAGTACTGGAGTGGGTTGTCATTTCCTCCTCCAGAGGCTCTTCCTGACTCAGGGATTGGACCTGCATCTCTTATGTCCCCTGGAGTGGCAGGTGGTTCTTTAACACTAGCACCACCAAACATAATGTCTGTGTGCTTTTAAAAAACAGACTGAAAGCATCAAATCATGGTGGTACTTAGGTTTAATTAGACACACTTTTAAGAGAGTCATCTGGAGATCAATTTTTAGGTGAAAATATAATGTGTAAAATTGTACTTTTATGACCATTAAAAATTTCAACTAAGATTTTTAGCTATCAGCTTAAACCTACTTGAGGAGCATATTTTCTACAATTCATTCAAAGGCTATGTGAGCAAAGAAGTTTGAAGGCATTACCATAGAGCAAGGAACTTTGTATTTTTGTATTTCTGGAATCTAATAATTTCTATCCTACTTAGTAACCAAGAACCTATTTCATCATCCATAAAATGAAACAAATATAATTTTCTATCTTTCTGGGAATAAATAAAATAATGTTTGTAATTAGCTAACTCAGTACTTGGTACCAGAACCTTTCTCATATTTTCTACTAAAGATAGCATGGTTCCTAACCAATGTACTATTCAATGAATATGTTGATTTGATTTCAAATAATCAGCTTTAATTGTAACAAATTCAATAGAAAAATCTTCTTAATGGTGACAAGTAGAGCTGTGGGCTGCCACATTTGAAGACATGGATATAATTAAAATGAACACAGATGTACAGACTTTTGGACTCTGTGGGAGAGGGAGAGGGTGGGATGATTTGGGAGAATGGCATTGAAACATGTATAATATCATGTAAGAAATGAATTGCTAGTCTAGGTTCAATGCAGGATACAGGATACTTGGGGCTGGTGCACTGGGATGACCCAAAGAGATGATATGGGGGAGGAGGTGGGAGGGGGGTTCAGGATTGGAAACTCATGTACACCCGTGGCGGATTCTTATTGATGTATGGCAAAACCAATACAGTATTGTAAAGTAAAGTAAAATTTTTAAAAAAAAGAAGAAAAAAATGAAATGAAAGTGGCTCAGTAGTGTCCGACTCTTTGCAACCCCATGGACTATACAGTCCATGGAATTCTCTAGGCCAGAATACTAGAGTGGGTAGCCTTTCCCTTCTCTAGGGGATCGTCCCAACCCAGGGATTGAATCCAGGTCTCCTGCACTGCAGGTGGATTCTTTACCAGCTGAGCCACAAGGGAAGCCCCATAATTAAAACAGATCATTTATGTTTTTTAACTGGTTTATGGCCCACCTAGCTGAATTCAATTATTATAGAGACTATCTCAACACTACATATATAATTCATGTATTATAAAACATACTTGTTATTAAAATAATAAAAAGTCAGATTTTCCAAGAAAATGCCAAGCTTAGTCTATAAAACAGTCCATCAAAACATTTATTTCCTGAAATTAGCATATTCTAATATGGCTAGTACAGACTTCAGTCTAGATTTTCTTTTGTTGTTGCTGTTGGCGGGGGGTGGGGGGGGGGGGGGGGGGGGGGGGGGGTGTGGAGGGGCACCTAATGGGAAAGTCAAAATTACTATGTTTTTGTTTTCGGCAAACTTTATGATCTACATTTGCCTGACAAATACACTGTGTCAGTGATCATTATATAGATATGAGTAAAGCAAGAGACTGTGTGTTTATAAGAAACATGGATAAAATTTTTAAATTAAAATTCTTAATAGGTCACTCAAAATCATGCATGGCAGTGAGAGGAAGACCCCGCTTCTCTGAAACTTATCCCTCAAGTTAGGAGGAAGAATAAAGAAATTGGTGATTCTCAGAAATGATTTAATAAGAATCAAGTCTACACAGGACTAAAATTACATAGTAAACGATGGCATACTTACTCAAGAGTGGTTTTAGTCCCAACTATCAAGTACAATTTATTAACTTCTGTAAATCAGAGCCATTTGTTAATGAATCAATCTAAAATGTAAACTGTGGAAAATGATTCATATATTAGATTTCTGATTCATCATGACAGCTGAATGCCCTGGGTCTATTTTTGATTCTCTAGAGAAACTCCTTAAATCTTTCTGGTTGAATGGACTCCTGGCAAATAGGTAGGACAGACTTCCTAAGTATAACTATGGTTTGAACAGACAAAAGATAAGACTACTTTTACATATATACTTTTATTACTTCTTATCCAAATGTAAATTAAAATTTTTTCACCATCCCTTTAAATAATTTCTGATGTAGACAAATTGAATTGGGCTGAATTGTTAACTATTTAGAAATAGATATACATCTATTTAATAAATGTGTCTATTTATGATTCAGTCTTAGTAAGGATATTTGAAAGATGTTTATGCCTAACTTTATTTAGTCATCTCTATTCCCATCTTTTTATTACCATTGTCTTTGGGATTTTATAGGAAATAACTGCTTATGCAAAGTGTAAATTTTTTTAAAGTAGTCATTTGAAACTGAGTGCAAGCAAAGGTGAGAATCACATGAATTTTTTATTCAGTATTAACAAAACGCTTATGCCCAAAGATTTTACAACATTCACTTCCTTGAAAAGAAATAAAATACATATGTTATAATATGTGTTCAGCCTTGATTTTATGCACATTGGGTATTCTAATTATTACAATATAATTTATAAACAATACATGCTGTGGTTCTGACAGTGAAATTGTGATGAAACACAGAGTACCAATTTTAATTACATACAGTTCTAATACAGCGAGCACTGCAGCATTTCTGTCATCTTTGAAATGGTAACAGAATGAAAAAAAGTTTTTGAAATATGAGCATGAAGGTAATGAGATCAATAAATGTCAGCTAGAAAAAGTAATCACAACTCCTGAGACTCACTGACCTTTCTACAAATTCCAGAAATAATAGAGTAGCTTGGGATGAGGAATTCTTTAACAATGAGAAACTGATACTATTATAAGAAGAAAAGGAAGCAGAGATTGCCCTCTGACATCAAAAACATTGCCTATAAAGGTAATTTTGACACAATAATTTATTCCCTTGATTTTTTTCCTAAGGTCACTACCAACATAGATCACAAACCTTTGGACTTTACAGAGACAAAATTCCCACTGAAGCCTTCTGAATACTGAAATACTTGCTTCATAGACTTTTAGTTTGCTTCACAATATTCAGCATCCCAATAGAGTTTAATCATACTGTTGGTTAATTTAAATGCCCAGAGTGAAAAGCATTCTATTTTCATAGTTGTAAAATCACTCTATCAGTATCTGAATATAATTTGGGAGAATGTAGTTTTGGAAAGTGTTTGAAGGAGTGTTCAGAAAAATTTAATCACCATGAAATATTCAGCGTTTGAATATAAAATGAGGTGATAACATAAAACTCTAAATTATGATATTAAAATAATTTTAATGTCCACAAAATTTTAGAAGATACTCCAAAACCAGTCTTCTATAACTAAGTTTCTATAGGACTAGAAGGGGCTAGGTTGGAGTAAGTTTTTGGTTATTACAGCTTTTATCCTGATGGCAGATTGAAGTTAGCACCATGAAAGTGGCTGAGATTTCAATACAAAACCCACAGCCTTTCTATACTGGAAAATGAGAGAAAAGTTCAGATATTCAAAAGTAAAGGTGAAATCAAAAATATAACAAAGTCATAGTTGTGAATCCAAATTTATGCTTTTATACTCTGTTGATATATTTAGCTGACCCCTGAACTACACATGTACAGGGAAAACTCAAGCATATACAGTTAAAGATAAAATAACTGAACTGATATCTAAGTTGCCAGCCAAGAGACAAAGTTTGTAATTTGACTCCAACCAAAGGAATGACCAACTAAAACAAATCACCAACACACTTCTGAGAAATATAACAAAGTCCAGAGACTCCATAAGATAAAATCCATGATGCACAGGAAACAATTAAAAACTGCTTTACTCATGAAGTATTAGGAATGTGTAACCCAGATTCTGGGGAAAAAAATCAACTAAAATCTATCCCAAGACGAATCAGTTACTGAAATTATAAGAAGATGATATAAAATAACTGTTATAACTATGTTCCATAAAAATATGATCACAATGAAAAAAGAAAATCAAATATTGGAGAAGAAATAAAAAGCTGCAAAAGAGAACCAAATAAGAGAGGATTATGGAAAGATGGTAAAGTAGGAAGCATTAGGAATCTATTTCTCCAACTAGACATTACACTTGAAGAATCTGATATAACAGTTTTGGAACTCTAGTGCCTAGAAGGTTTGCAACTTCAAGGAAAGGCCTGAATAGGAAGTTGTAGGTAGTTTCAGACCTTAGCACAGTTGCATCTACTCAAATCCATTCTACACCTGCTGTCAGGTAGCTGTGCACATATTCCTAAATAAGCCAGCACATTTTTTGCCAGAGACAGGATGAGCTTTAGGTATCCCCAGTAAGACTGTCAACAGATCTCTCATCAGAAACTTTGGAGGCTAGAAAGCAAAGTCTGATATATTCAAAGTGCTAAAAGGAAAAACAAACACTTTCAACTACGACTACAATATATTGAAAAACTATTTAAAGGTGAGAGTAAGATGAAGATATTTCCAGATAAACAAAATCTGAAGGAATCCATTATCACTAGAACTGCCCTTCAGGAAATGGCTTGAGAGAGTCCTGCAAGGGGAAGTAAAAGGATGCTAGACAATAACAGAAGGAATAATATTCTGTCTAGGTTTGTCGCTGCTTTTCTTCCAAGGAGCAAGGGTCTTTTAATTTCATGGCTGCAGTCACCATCTGCAGTGATCCCAAAAGAGTAAAGTCTCTCACTGTTTCCACTGTTTCCCAATCTATTTACCATGAAGTAATAGGACCGGATGCCATGATCTTCATTTTTTGAAGGTTGTGTTTTAAGCAAGCTTTTTGACTCTCCTCTTTCACTTTCATCAAGAGGCTTTTTAGTTTCTCTTTGCTTTCTGCCATAAGGATGGTGTCATCTGCATACCTGAGGTTATTGGTATTTCTCCTGGCAATCTTGATTCCAGCTTGTACTTCATCCAGCCTGGCATTTCACATGATGTATTCTGCATATGAGTTAAATAAGCAAGATGACAATATATAGCCTTGACTTTCTCCTTTCCTGGGCTTTCCTGGTAGCTCAGACGGTAAAGCGTCTGCCTACAATGCGGGAGACACGGGTTCGATCCCTGGGTCAGAAAGATTCCCTGGAGAAGGAAATGGCAACCCACTTCAGTATTCTTGGAAAATCCCATGGACCGAGGTGCCTGATAGGCTACAGTCCATGGGGTTGCAAAGAGTCAGACATGACTTAGCAATTTCCCTCTCCTTTCCCAATTTGGAACCAGTCTAATGTTCCATGTCCGGTTCTAACTGTTGCTTCTTGACCTGCATACAGATTTCTCAGGAGGAAGGTAAGGTGGTCTGGGATTCCCATCTCTTCAAGAATTTTCCAGTTTGTTGTGATCCACACAGTCAAATATTTTAGCATAGTTAGTGAAGATGAAATAGATTTTTTTAAAACAATCTCTTGTTTTTCCTATGAGCCAATGGATGTTAGCAATTTGATCTCTGGTTCCTCTGCCTTTTCTAAATCCAGATTGAACATCTGGAAATTCTTGGTTTATGTACCGCTGAAACCTAGCTTGAAGGAATTTGAGCATAATCTTGCTAGCACGTGAAAAGAGTGCAATTGCACAGTAGTCTGTACATTCTTCGGCATTGTCTTTCCTTGGGATTGGAATGAAAACTGACCTTTCCCCACCTTGTGGCCACTGCTGAGTTTTCCAAATTTGCTGGCATATTGAGTGAAGCACTGCAACAGCATCATTATTTAGAATGAAGGGTATACTTTAAAATACTTAAATGGCCACCATCACCCTAATACCGAAACCTGACAAAGATGCCAAAAAAGAAGAAAACTACAGGCCAATATCACTGATGAACATAGATGCAAAAATCCTCAACAAAATTCTAGCAATCAGAATCCAACAACACATTAAAAAGATCATACACCATGACCAAGTGGGCTTTATCCCAGGGATGCAAGGATTCTTCAATATCCGCAAATCAATCAATGTAATTCACCACATTAACAAACTGAAAAATAAAAGCTATATGATTATCTCAATAGATGCAGAGAAGGCCTTTGACAAAATTCAACATCCATTTATGATTAAAAACTCTCCAGAAAGCAGGAATAGAAGGAACATACCTCAACATAATAAAAGCTATATATGACAAACCCACAGCAAATATTATCCTCAATGGTGAAAAATTGAAAACATTTCCCCTAAAGTCAGGATAAAACAAGGGTGCCCACTTTCCTCGCTACTATTCAACATAGTTCTAGAAATTTTGGCCACAGCAATCAGAGCAGAAAAAGAAATAAAAGGAATACAAACTGGAAAAGAAGAAGTAAAACTCTCACTGTTTGCAGATGACATGATCCTCTACATAGAAAACCCTAAAGACTCCACCAGGAAATTACTAGAGCTAATCAATGAATATGGTAAAGTTGCAGGATATAAAATCAACACACAGAAATCCCTTGCATTCCTATACACTAACAATGAGAAAATAGAAAAAGAAATTAAGGAAACAATTCTATTCACCATTGCAACGAAAAGAATAAAACACTTAGGAATATACCTACCTAAAGAAACTAAAGACCTATATATAGAAAACTATAAAACACTGGTGAAAGAAATCAAAGAGGACACTAATAGATGGAGAAATATACCATGTTCATGGATTGGAAGAATCAATATAGTGAAAATGAGTATACTACCCAAAGCAATCTACAGATTCAGTCCAATCCCTATCAAGCTACCAGCAGTATTTTTCACAGAACTAGAACAAATAATTTCAAGATTTGTATGGAAATACAAAAAAACCTCGAATAGCCAAAGCAATCTTGAGAAAGAAAAATGGAACCAGAGGAATCAACTTGCCTGACTTCAGGCTCTACTTACTACAAAGCCACAGTCATCAAGACAGTATGGTACTGGCACAAAGATAGAAATATAGATCAATGGAACAAAATAGAAAGCACAGAGATAAATCCACACACCAATGGACACCTTATCCTCGACAAAGGAGGCAAGAATATACAGTGGAGTAAAGACAATCTCTTTAACGAGTGGTGCTGGGAAAACTGGTCAACCACTTGTAAAAGAATGAAACTAGATCACTTTCTAACACCACACACAAAAATAAACTCAAAATGGATTAAAGATCTAAACGTAAGACCAGAAATTATAAAACTCCTAGAGGAGAACATAGGCAAACCACTCTCCGACATAAATCACAGCAGGATCCTCTATGATCCACCTCTCAGAACACTGGAAATAAAAGCAAAAATAAACAAATGGGATCTAATTAAAATTAAAATCTTCTGCACAACAAAGGAAACTATAAGCAAGGTGAAAAGACAGCCTTCTGAATGGCAGAAAATAATAGCAAATGAAGCAACTGACAAACAACTAATCTCAAAAATATACAAGCAACTTATGCAGCTCAATTCCAGAAAAATAAACAACCCAATCAAAAAATGAGCCAAAGAACTAAATAGATATTTCTCCAAAGAAGACATACAGATGGCTAAAATACACATGAAAAGATGCTCAACATCACTCATCATCAGAGAAATGCAAATCAAGACCACAATGAGGTACCATTTCACACCAGTCAGAATGGCTGCGATCCAAAAGTCTACAAGCAATAAATGCTGGAGTGGGTGTGGAGAAAAAGGAACCCTCTTACACTGTTGGTAGGAATGCAAACTAGTACAGCCACTATGGAGAACAGTGTGGAAATTCCTTTTAAAACTGCAAATAGAACTGCCTTATGACCCAGCAATTCCACTGCTGGGCATACACACTGAGGAAACCAAAATTGAAAGAGACACATGTACCCCAATGTTCATTGCAGCACTGTTTATAATAGCCAGGACATGGAAACAACCTAGATGTCCATCAGCAGATGAATGGATAAGAAAGTTGTGGTACATATACACAATGGAGTATTACTCAGCCATTAAAAAGAATACATTTGAATCAGTTCTAATGAGATGGATGAAACTGGAGCCGATTATACAGAGTGAAGTAAGCCAGAAAGAAAAACACCAATACAGTATACTAACACATATATATGGAATTTAGAAAGATGGTAATGATAACCCTGTATGCAAGACAGCAAGAGACACAGATGTATAGAATGGACTTTTGGACTCTGAGGGAGAGGGAGGGGGTGGGATGATGTGGGAGAAAAGCACTGAAACATGTATACTATCATATAAGAAATGAATCGCCAGTCTATGTTCTATACAGGATACAGGATGCTTGGGGCTGGTGCATGGGGATGATCCAGAGAGATGATATGGGGAGGAAGGTGGGAGGGGGGTTCAGGATTGGGAACTCATGTACACACATGGCAGACTCATGTCAATGTATGGCAAAACCAATACAGTATTGTAAAGCAAAATAAAGTAAAAATAAAAATTAATAAAATAAAATAAAACACTTAAATGGTAAAATTTCTATTATGTGCATTTCACCACAATAATTTTTTTCTTTGATGAAAGAAATGAGATTCTAGAACTGAAGAGAATAATATTTGAGTTTTTTTAAAACTAGATTTACTGTAAAGCAGGATAGAAAAGACAGAAAAGTCATTGAATATAAAAATTGATCAATATGATCTAGTTACCTAATGTAAATAAATCAAAATAGATTGAAAACAAAATGAGCCATGCCTTGGAGAACTCTTGAACGAAAGCAAAAGATCTAATATATATGCAATTGCAGTCCCATAAGAAGAGATGATTAAAAAAAAGAAGCACAAAAAATTTAAAGAGATAATAGCTCAAATTTTTCAGAATTTAGTAAAAGAAAAATTTACAGATTCAAACAGCTGTGTGAATCCCAAACAACACAGATATTCATGTAGAAACAGGCTGAAGCACATTACAGCCAAAGTTCTGAAAGAGAAATCTTGAAAGCAGCCAGTGAAAAATGATAAAAAACAGTTTGAATTACTAATAACTCTTCATCAGAAATCACTATGGCCAAAAAGTAGAGGAATGGCATCATTAAAGTAGTAAAAGAAAAGCTACCAACCTTAAATTTTATGTTAATAAAAATATTTAATGAAACAAATTATTTTGTTAAAAACAAGATAATTCACTGCTAGCTGAAATTCATTACTATAAGAAATGTCAAATGGAGTCCTCAGCCTGAAGGGAAATCATACCATGTGAAAACTCAGTTCTTTGGGAAGGAATGACAAACCTAGAAAATATTTTCTTTTTCTCCTTTTTTTTTTTTTTAATGTGGAGGAGGCAAATAGAAAAGGCTGTATTTCCCTTTCACTACATTAAAATCCATAGGATTGTTTAAAATAGATATTACATATATTCGATATAAATGTAAAACATAACAGCCATAGTGTAGATGGTAAAGGGAAAGAGGAGACCTTTATAGTTACTACATTTTATATTAAAGGATACATTATTATTTATACGTAAATGCATGTGAGAATCTCTAGAGAAACTACAAAATATAATGTACAAGTTATAGCTTAAAAAAATCAAGAGTTAATCAAGTATATAAAAATTACTCAAATAATCCAAGAGAAGTCAAGGAAAGAACAGAGGGTCAAAAAAATAAGGGCAAAGAGAAACAAATGAGCTAGACATGCCAATTAAAAGGCAGATATCAGAATAGATTTTAAGAGTGAGAATAATGAAAGGCTTCCCTGGTGGCTCAGATGGTGAAGAATCTGCTTGTAATACAGGAGACCTGAGTTCAGTCCCTGTGTTGGCAAGATCCCCTGGAGAAGGGAATGGCACTCCAGTATTTTTCCTTGGAGAATTACATGGATAGAGGAACCTGGTGGACTACAGTTAATGGGACTGCAAAGTGTCAGACACAACTGAGCAACTAACACATTCACTTTCAGTAATCAAAGTAAAAGACCTAGGATGGCTTTTAGTTACCTCAGTGGAACCTAAGTTTCTCAAGTCAGAATTCTTCCCTATTCTAATAAGAGCCTAAATCAAGGTGAGAATTTCAGGCTATTAATATAGTAAACAACATGTTAGGGAATTCTCTGGTGGTCCAGTGGTTAGGACTTCATGCTTTCATGGCAAGGAACTTGGATTTGATTCCAGTTAGGGAACTAAGATCTCAGAACTAAGATACTGTGCCAGGCCAAAAAAAAAAGGATGTTAAACAGTAGCACTGGTGAAATAATTACTAGGGCAGAGGGATCCACATAGTCTTTCACAGTATTATTAAGAAACTACATGGCCCTTTGCATCTATTCCTCAACTGAGATTTCAAGATAAAAGGAAATTTCCCAAGAAAAGGATACTCTTGGTCACATTTGTCTATCAGAAGTCAACAAAAGAACACACATTTAAGAAAAAGTGAAAGCTATATAACCTGACAGATAGAAGCCTCTCCTGCAAAATGCAGCCAACATTCTGTAGAACATAAAGGCAGGGAGCAAAATCACTGTAGAATTTACCTAAGCTATGATGTCTGAAGTCAACTTTGAATACTTATTAACGCAAAAATGAGAATTTTTAGGAATTAACCAAAAATAATGACTATCACAGTATCAAACTGTGGTACAATAATAACATGGGGTGTACACATGTGGGATGAGGACAGATTAACTCAAGAAGAAATGCCGTCTATAAAAAATAGAGTCTATAGCTCTGGCAGTACTACATTTGAAAGCTAAGAAGATTCAGTACTGATGTTAGAAAGTGCTTTACAATATTTATATAAACATTGCATGTGTTTTCAAGTGTATCAATATATACTAACAAATGCATGGTTCAATTCCTATGTACATGTTTGTTCTCAAGTACTATTTTTGTTCATTTAAGAAATTTCCAATAAAGAGAATTGAGCCTGTTATTGATATATCTGTAAATCTGACTTGGGTGACTCCCCACCTGAAAACAGTAGGTAGAGTCTAATGTTCATAGCAGTCAAGAATAGCATAGCACATCTTCATAATGTTTCTTTCTTTTCAAGGATGGTGCATATGACAACTACATGTTCTAAAAAGCTTCCCTGGTGGCTCAGAGGGTAAAGCGTCTGCCTCCAATGAAGGATACTCGGGTTCGATCCCTGGGTTAGGAAGCTCCCCTGGAGAAGGAAATGGCAACCCACTCCAGTACTCTCCCCTGGAGAATCCCAAACAGAGGAGTTTGGTAGGCTACAGTCCATGGGGTCGCAGAGTCGGATACAACTGAGTGACTTCACTTTCACTTTCAACAAAAGGTAGTACATGTATTCCCATTCCACAGTCATTTCTGATATTCTCTTTGAGCAAAATAATAAAAATTCAGCATTAATGAAAAGAACTAAGGTTTACATGTTAACCAAATATTCCTGATGTTTCTAGAAACTTAAGTTTCATAAGGCAATCGTTAATTTTCTATTGAAAAGATAATTACCTGACATATATGCAACTTCTGAAAGACCTCCAAAAAGAAACACATACATCAACCTGTCATATTCTGATTTTCTGATAAATCAAATTTCATTCCAATGTTTGGGAAAGTGCTAAGCATACTATCACCTGCTATAAAATTGTAAAATAATACTAGCTTCAGTAATAACTCAGGCTCTAGTTATGACCAAGTAAAAATCCAGCCTAGGCCAAATTCTTCATGAATCTGGATTATTTATTAAATGTAAAAACAATAATTCTACCATATATAATTTTAGTATATTATTATTAATGGTTTATTAACATGCAGTGAAAAATACATGCTTTAGTGAGTAATTATAAGCAAAAATAATGTAGTTCTGTCATCAGAACTTTTATTATTTCTCCTATATGTTGGTAACTTAAAACTATTTTTGAAAATAATTAATAGATTTCCATCTAACATATACAGTGGTGCAGTGATAAAAAAATCCAGCTATTGTGATCGTCTGCCTCAGATTTAGTTCCAAAACTATAGGAAAAAAAATCACTTAGTGATATTAATGTCAGGCAATAATATGATGATACTCCCCTGCTCAGTGATGAATGAAATAGGATTATCCTAAATATGGTCAATTAAAAAAATTTATACTTTTGCCTGGGCTTAAAAGTCTACAAAAGAATCACTTGAAATTTCTTAAAAGTGGCATGAATAGACCACACTGACAAGCAGTAACCATAAATTGAATGGCTCTGTTTGATTATAAACATCAGGCAACCTAAGGGGCAGAATCAGTACCATGTTAGTAAGGACTCCTTGCAGTCCAAGGGACTCTCAAGAGTCTTTTCCAACACCACAGTTCAAAACCATCAGTTCTTTGGTGTTCAGCTTTCTTTTATAGTCCAACTCGCACATACATACATGACTATTGGAAAAACCATAGCTTTTACTACACAGACCTTTGTTGGTAATGTCTCTGCTTTTTAATATGCTGTCCAAGTTTGTCATAACTTTCCTTCCAAGGAGTAAGTGTCTTTTAATTTCACAGCTGCAGTTACCATCTGCAATGATTTCGAAGTCAAAAAAAAAAACAAAAAAACAAAGTCTCTCACTGTTTGCACTGTTTCCCCATCTATTTGCCGTTAAACGATGGGACTGCATGCCATGATCTCAGTTTTCTGAATGTTGAGCTTTAAGCCAGCTTGTTCACTCTCCTCTTTCACTTTCATCAAGAGGCTCTTTAGTTCTTCTTCACTTTCTGCCGTAAGTGTGTCATCTGCATATCTGAGGTTATTGATATTTCTCCCAGCAATCTTGATTTCAGCCTGTGCTTCATCTAGTCCAACATTTCTCATGATGTACTCTGCATTTACATTAAATCAGCAGGGTGACAATACACAGCCTTGATGTACTCCTTTTCTGATTTGGAACCAGTCTGTTGTTCCATGTCTGGTTCTCACTGTTGCTTCTTGACCTGCACACAGATTTCTCAGGAGGCAGGTAAAGTGGTCTGGGATTCCCATCTCTTTAAGAATTTTCCATGGCTTGTTATGATCCACACAGTCAAAGGCTTTGGCATAATCAATAAAGCAGAAGTAAATGTTTTTCTGGAACTCTCTTGCTTCTTCGATGATCCAACAGATGTTGGCAATTCGATCTCTGGTTCCTCTGCCTTTTCTAAAATCCATATTGAACGTCTGGAAGTTCACGGTTCACATACTGTTGAAGCCTGGCTTGGAGAATTCTGAGCATTACTTTGCTAGCATGCGAGATGAGTGCTATTGTGCCTTAGTTTGAACATTCTTAGGCATTGCCTTTCTTAGGGATTGGAATGAAAATTGACCTTTTCCAGTCCTGTGGCGGGACTGCTGAGTTTTCCAAATTTGCTGGCATATTGAATGCAACACTTTCACAGCATCGTCTTTTAGGATTTGAAATAACTCAAGTGACATTCCATCACTTCCACCAGCTTTGTTCATAGTGATGCTTCCTAAGGCCCAATTGACTTCACATCCCAGGATGTCTGGCTCTAAGTGAGTGATCACACCATCATGATTATCTGCATCATGAAGATCATTTTATTATAGTTCTTCTGTGTATTCTTGCCACATCTTGTTAATATCTTCTGCTTCTGTTAGGTCCATACAATTTCTGTCCTTTATTGTGCCCATCTTTGCATGAAATGTTTCCTTGGTATCTCTAACTTTCTTGAAGAGATTTCTAGTCTTTCCCATTCTATTGTTTTCCTCTATTTGCATTGATTACTGAGGAAGGCTTTATTATCTCTCCTTGCTATTCTTTGGAACTCTGCATTCAAATGGGTGCATCTTTTCTTTTCTTCTTTGTCTTTCACTTTTCTTCTTTTCTCAGCTATTTGTAAGGCCTCATCAGACAACCATTTTGCCTTTTTGCATTTCTTGTTTGGGGGGATGGTCTTGATCACTGCCTCCTGTACAATGTCATAAACCTCCATCTATAGTTCTTCCGGCACTCTGTCTATCAGATCTAGTCCCTTGAATCTATTTGTTACTTCCACTGTATAATTGTAAGGGATTTGATTTGGTCATACCTGAATGGTCTGGTGGTTTTCCCTACTTTCTTCAATTTCAGTCTGAATTTGGCAAAAGGAGTTCATGATCTGAGGCACAGTCATCTCCTGGTCTTGTTTTTGCTGAATATATGGGGCTTCTGCATCTTTGGCTGCAAAGAATATACTCAATCTGATTTTGGTGTTGACCATCTGGTGATGTCCATGTGTAGAGTCTTCTCTTGCATTGTTGGAAGAGGGTGTTTTCTATGACCAGTGCATTCTCTTGGCAAAATTCGATTAGCTTTTGCCCTGCTTCATTCTGTACTCCAAGGCATAATTTTCCTGTTACTCCAGGTATCTCTTGACTTCCTACCTTTGCATTCCAGTCCCCTATAATGAAAAGGACATCTTTTTTGGGTGTTAGTTCTAGAAGGTCTTGTAGGTCTTTATAGAACCATTCAACTTCAGCTTCTTCAGCATTACTGGCTGGGGCATAGATTTGGATTATGGTGCTATTGAACAGTTTGCTTTGGAAATAAACAGAGATCATTCTATCATTTTTGAGATTGCATCCAAGTACTGCATTTCAGACTATTGTTGACTGTGATAGCTACTCCATTTCTTCTAAGGGATTCTTGCCCACGGTAGTAGATATAATGGTCATCTGAGTTAAATTCACCCATTCCTGTCCATTTTAGTTTACTGATTCCTAAAATGTTGATGTTTACTCTTGCCATCTCCTGTTTGACCACTTCCAATTTGCCTTGATTCATGGGCTTAACATTCCAGGTTCCTATGCAGTATTGCTCTTTATAGTGTCTGACTTTACCTCCACTACCTTATTATGGCTTACTCATGATACCATGGCTTACTCATAGAGAAAATACTATAGAGTTTTCATAATTGCCATTTACATCACAAAGGAATGAGGTGAAGAAGGGTTAAATGACTTGTCTAATTTCACTCAGAAAGTAAATTATGAAGCAGAAATCATAGCCCAGAAGATAGAAAACATAGCTTTCAAATAGCTGAAATAAATCTGCAGTGTTGTATAGTAGTTACTTCATGCTGAGTTGCCTCTTTTATTTTTTAATTGTGAAACAGAATGCCACTAAAAGCATTAGAGTCATTGGATTTTCTTAAGAAAATGTGTATTTCAGCATAAACATTGCACTTTTCTCCATGTTCCTACTGTTTTTGTTTTGAAAAAGCCATACATCTTACCATAGATGAATCCTTAAATGAAAGAAAATACACATATTTCCTTCAATAATATTTCAAGAGGTATTAGTTATATAATCACTCAAAATACTTTGTTATTGCACATTCTCAAGTAAATGTTCTCAATATTTTTCTAAAAATCTATACAGCATTTTTGGTATTTAATATTTGGGAGTTCTTTTCAAAGATTCAGTTCAGTTCAGTTGCTCAGTCGTGTCCGACTCTTTGTGACCCCATGAATCGCAGCACGCCAGACCTCCCTGTCCATCACCAACTCCTGGAGTTCTCCAGACTCACGTCCATCGAGTCAGTGATGCCATCCAGCCATCTCATCCTCGGTCATCCCCTTCTCCTCCTGCCCCCAATCTCTCCCAGCATCAGTCTTTTCCAATGAGTCAACTCCGCATGAGGTGGCCAAAGTAGGAAGATATCTTTAAAAAGACAAATAAAGTTGATAAATATTTAGCCAGACACATCCAGAACAAAAGTGATAAAGCCCATATAAATGAAATCAGAAATGAGAAAGGAGTTACAACCAATATCACCAAAATATAAAGGCCCCTAAGAGATCACTATGAACAATTATACACCAATAAAATGAACAATCTAGAAGAAATGGACATATTCATAGAAGCGTACAAGCTCCTTAAACTGAATCAGAAAAAAATAAAAAAATATTACAGATCAATTACCAGTGATATAAATCAGTAATAATAATAACCAAAAAGAAAAACTTCCAACATACAAAAGTCTAGAACCAAACAATTTCACAGGTATAAAGTCTACCAAACATTTATAGAAAAGTTAACACCTATCTTTCTCAAATGATTCCCAAAAACGCTGCAGAAGGGATGCTTCTGAATTCATTGTATGAAGTCAACATCACCTTGATACAAAAATCAAAGATATCACACCAAAAAAGAAATATACCATAGCCAGTAGCATATTCAATAATGAAAAAATTTCCTGATTTCCTCTAATATCAGGAACAGTACAAGGAGATGCACTTTCATCACTTTTATTCAACATAGTATTGGAAGTCCTAGCCACAATAATCAGACAAGAAAAATAAATAAAAGTAATCCAAGTTTGGAAGGAAGAAGTAAAACCATCAATGTTTGCCTATGACATGAACTATACATAGAAAATCCTAACATCACCACTAAAAAACAACTCATCAATAAATTTGGTAAAGTTTCAAGATACCATATTAAAAGAAACCTGTGGCAGTTCTATACACTTACAGTGAACTATCAGAAAGAGAAATTAAGAAAACAGTTCCATTTACCAAAGCGTCAGAAAGAATAAAATTCCTGGGAATGAATCTAAGTAATGAGGTAAAAGACTTGTACTCTGAAAAGTATAAGACACTGATGAGAGTAACTGAAGACAACACAAGAAGATAGAAAGACAATACCGTGTTCATGGGTTGGAATAAGGAATATTGTTAAAATGACCATAATATGCAAGGCAATCTACAGAATCAATGAAATACCTATCAAAAATTTAATGACTTTTTCACAAAACTAGAAAAAATAACTCTAAAATTTGTATGGGAAGCAAAAAGAACCTGAGTAGCCAAAGCAATCTTGATAAAGAAAAACAAAGCTAGAGGTATCAGTTTCCCTGATCTCAAACTATACTACAAAACTGCAGTAATGAAAACAGTATAGTACAGATACAAAAACAGATACATGGAATGTAACAAATAGAGAACCCAGAAATTAATCTACACTTATGTGAGCAATTAATCTATGACAAAAAGGGCAAGAATATCCATTGGGAAAAAAGACTTCAATAATTGGTGTTGGGGAAACTGGACAGTGACATACAAAAGAATCAAACTGGCCTGCTTTCTCACACCATATACAAAAATACAATCAGAATGAGTGAAAAACTTATTAGGTAAAAATAATACTTAAAACCATAAAAATTTTCATGAAAATATAGGCAGTAAACTTGCTGAAACTTGTCTTAGCATTTTTTTTTTGGATATGTCTCCTCAGGCAAGAGAAACAAAAACAAAAATGAAAAATCAGAGGTCATCAGCTAAAATGCATTTGCACATTGAAAGAAGCTATCAACAAAATAAAAAGGCTCCCTACTGAATTGGTAAAGATATTTATAAATGATGTATCTGATAAGGAATTAATATCCAAGATTCATAGTACTCATGCAGCTCTCTCTCTCTCTCTCTCTCTCTCTCTCTATATATATATATATATATATATATATATATATATATAAACTCAGTTAAGGAATGGGCAGAATATCTGAATAGACAATTTTCCTCAAAAAAGAATACAGATGGCTAAGTGGCACAAGAAAAGTTGTTCAACGTTGCTCACTGATCATTAGGGAAATACAAATCAAAACCACAGTGAGATATTATCTCACACCTGTTAAAATGGCTATTATCAAAAGGACAACAAAGAACAAGTGTTGACAAGTGTAGAAGAGGGAATTGTCATACTCTTGGTGGGAGTGAAAATTGGTGCAGCCTCTATGGAAAACAGTATCAGTTCCCTTAAAAAATTAAAAATAGAACTACCATAAAATCCAGCAATTCTTCTGGGTGTTTATCCAAAGACAATGAAAATACTATTTCAAAGGATATGGGCAATCCTACATTCATTGCAGCATTATTTGCAATAGCCAAAAGATGGAAATAACCTAGGTGACTATCAGTAAATTAACAGAAATGCAGATGTGGTATATATGAACAAAAGAGTATTACTCAGCCATAAAAAGAAGGGAATTTTGCTATTTGCAACTAATCTGGATGGACTTAGAGGGCACTATGCTAAGTGAAATAAGTCAGACAGAGAAATACAAATAGTGAATAGAAACAGAATCATATATATACACAGAGAACAATCAGGATGCTGCCAGAGGAGCGAGAGTGAGATGACAAGAGAAATAGATGAGAGAGATAAAGAGGTACAAACTTTCAGTTATGAAATAAATAAGTGATAGGTATGAAATGCACAGTGTGGAGAATATAGTCAATAATTATGTAATACGTTTGTATGGGGACAGATGGTAACTAGACTTATTATGCTGATCATTGTGAAATGTATAGAAATATTAAATCACTATGCTGTATACCAAGATCTAATATCGTGCTGTAAGTCAATTACATTTCAAAGACAAATTCATAGAAAAAGATATTCGATTTGTGACTACCTAGGCAGGGGGAGGGGAAGATTGGATGAAGGTAGTAAAAAGGTACAAACTTCCAGGTATAAGATAAATAAGTACTTGGATGTAAGGTACAATATGATAAATATAATTAACACTGCTATATATTATATATGAAAACTGTTATGAGCGTATATCCTAAGAGTTTTCAACATATGGAAAAAAATTTTCTACTTCTATAATTTTCTATCTAAGGAAATAATGGATGTTCATTAAACTTACTGTCATAATCATTTCATGATATACATAAGCAAATAATTATGCTACACATGTTAAACATATACAGCATTGTATGTCAATTTTCGCCCAATAAAACTAGAAGAAAAAATTAAAAATAAAAATGGAAGTGTCTTTTTTTAGGAAGTCAACCAATGCAGTCTTGCTTAAAATGAAAATGGTCAAACTAGTTAGATTTACCAGTTAATTATGATACTTTGTCATTCTAAATCCACTTTTTTATATTGCTTTAATTTACTACATTTTAAAAATAGATAGTCAAAGGAGATAAAGTTAAATGTTGTTGGTTAGTTGCTAAGTCACATCTGACTCCTTGCAACTTTTTGGACTGTAGTCTTCCAGACTCCTCTGTCCATGGGATTTTCCAGACAAGAATATTGGAGTGGGTTGCCATTTCCTTCTCTAGGGGATCTTCCTGACCCAGGAAATAAACCTGCGTCTCCTGCATTGCAGGTGGATTCTTTACCACTGAGCCACCTGGGAAGCCTAGTTAAACATAGCAGTAAAAAATAACTTTTTTATGTTAGCAGTATTGTGCTTAATGATTAGATAATTTTAGGCATACAGATGAGATTTTTATCCCCTTTACTTGATACCCATGCATCAGCCATGTATATCGTTGCTCTTCTCTAATTCACTAGTCAGTAGAACATCACATTATAGTACTTTCTCCTTAAACTAGTTCCTTAATGAAAACTATTTACAATTTTTTATTCTACCTGATGTAGCAAATGACAGTGTTCATCTATGTGCAAAACTGAAGCCCACTGACTATTTTCAAAGAGAGATCATTTTTATGAAGGTGCATAATACAAGCATGCATTATTTTTGTGACTATCCACTTAAAACATGGCTTTCCAGGTGGCGCTAGGGGTAAAGAATCCACCTGTCTATGCAGCAGACGCAAGAGACTCTGACCCCTGGGTAGGGAAGAGACCCAGGAGTAGGAAATGGTACCCCACTCAAGTATTCTTGCCTGGAAAATACTATGGGTACGGAAGCTTGGCGGGCTACAGTCCATGTGGCTGTGAAGAGTTGGACAAGACTGAACAAACACACATTTAAAACATATTTTAATAACTAGTAATTATTTATTATATTTTATAATTTGCAATGAAACTTTCCAGGTTCACTTTGTAAACCAGATTCTTGAAAAATTTGTCATTGATTTGATATCTCTAAAAATCATGTTTATATCTTGAGAAATAATGAGCAATTACTGATGCAAATATTATTTAACATATAGAGACAATGGAAATATGTTCAGCATTTTGAAAACCATTAGTAGTGAAGTTTGACCTATTAAGAAACCAGATTATGACGAATTGATGCCTGTTATCATTTCTTGAGTCATTTAGTTAGTAAATGTACAACAATTAGGTAAATCCTATTTGTGACAGATCTATGTAGTAAAGTATACTGCATCTACTTTTCCTTCTTGGACAAAATTTTGTTCTTTTGGTCCTGTTGTTCAGTAGCCAAGTCGTATTCAACTCTTCACAACCCCATGGATTGCAGCATACTAGGCTTCCTTGTCCTCCACCATCTCCCAGAGTTTGCCCAAGTTTTTGTCCATTGCATCACTGATGCCATCAAAGCATTTCATCCTCTGTCACTTTCTTCTCCTTTTGCCTTCAATCTTTCCCAGCATCAGGGTCTTCTCCAGTGAGTTGGCTGTTCACAACAGGTGGCCAAATACTGGAGTTCAGCTTCAGCATTAGTCCTTCCAATGAATATTCAGGATTGATTTCCTTTAAGATTGACTGATTTGATCTCAGTCAATCTGAGATCAAGAGTCTAAGGGACTCTAGTGAATCTTCTCCAGGACCATAATTTGAATGCATCAATTCTTCAGTGCTCTGCCTTCTTTATGGTCCAGCTCCCATGACCATACATGAATACTGGAAAAACCATAGCCTTGACCATATGGGCCTTTGTCAGCAAAGTGATGTCTTGGCTTTTTAATATACTGTCTTAGGTTTATCATAGCTTTCCTGCTAAGAAGCAATTATCTTCTAATTTTAAGGCTGTAGTCACCATCTGCAGTGATTTTAGAGCTCAAGAAGAGGAAATCTTTCACTGCTTTCACATTTCCCCCTTCTATTTGCCATGAAGTGATGGGACCAGATGCCGTGATCTTCATGTTTTTAATATTTAGCTTTAAGCTGACTTTTTTACTCTCCTCCTTCACCCTCATCAAGAGGTTCTTTAGTTCTTCTTCACTTTCTACTGTTAGAGTGGCATCATCCACATATCTGAGGCTGTTGATATATCTCATGGCAATCTTTATTGGCCTAATATTCTAGATATTCATCATTTTTCATCCCCAAACAATGCCTCAACTATGTAAATCTTCACTCAATGTATCTATGTGTGTGTCTGCTCAGTCGTGTTCAACTGTTTGCGACCCCATGGACTGTAGCCCACCATTCTCCTTGGTCCATGGAATTTTCCAGACAAGAATACTGGAGGGAGATGCCATTTCCTACACCAGGGGATCTTCCCAACCCAGGGATCAAACTTGCATCTCTTGAGTATCCTTCATTGGCAGGTGGATTCCTTACCACTAGTGCTACCTTGGAAGCTCCAATGTATCTAAATACATCAGAAATCCTAACAATCTATCTTCACAGATTAATTTTTCCTAGACATCTCTGACTTGCTCAGTCTAGTCACATCACTCTGTAGATATTTTCTTTATAAACTCTTTGTCATCATCCTGGGATTCCCTTCACTTCTCGCTTATATTAATTAGACTCCCATTTCCTAGGTTCCATATATTCTCTTTTTTTTTCATTTACTCCCTGGTTTAGGGAAAGTATACCCTTCAATAGTTTTTTTTTGCCCTGCCATCCAATATGTGGGATCTTAGTTCCCCAACCAGGGACTGCACCCATGCCCCCTAAAGTGGGAGTATGGAATCTTGACCACTGGATTGCCAGAGAAGTATCAAAAACATATATATTATCTTGTGTGTCTGAAATATTCTATTTTCATTCCTATATTTGATTGATAGTATAAAAATTCTAGATTAGATGTAATCTTCACTGGAAATTTTTAAAACAGTCTTTGAGCCTCCAGCACTGCTAAGAAGTCCAGTATTATTCTGATTCTTAATCTCTTGAAGGAAATGTAAGTTTCTCTGGAAATTTGTACAACTTCCTCATGGCTCAGGTTTTCTCACTTGGACAGATGAAACAAAAACAAAATGGGACATCAAGTGTCTCTCTAGCTGAAGACTTTACATCTTTCAGCCTTCTCAAAATGTTTGTGTACTTAAAGAGAGAAACCAAAGGAGTTAATTCATGTCTTAAACATCTCATAACAACAACAACAACAACAAAACCCAACTCATAAACCCCAGAAAAGCAGTGTTCTCAAAAGCAACACATCCTGGCTAGGGTTTTATTTAGAATGTGCCCCAGTTCTCCTCCCATCAAAACCATGGCTTGTTCTTCAGGGGCTGACCTCCCACAGGGCTGTAATTGTGGGAGTAGGGACTCCATTTCACTGGCTTATTTAATCTTAAAATCCAATCAGAGGAAAAGACTGGAGATATAAAGCTTTGTAACACTGGAAGCTAATATTTTATTTAAGTGACCAGGTCATGTTCAACAATAAAAAAACTATATCAAAATCATTATAATCACAATATGCTGATGATGAGTTTCAGTGTCTTTTGTCCCAATGAGAAATTTCAAAAAGAGTTAAAAAGAAAACACAGAAAGAATGAAAAAGATGATTACCTAGATAAAGGCCCAGGATATTTGTTCATATCATCCTTTTCTCAATTCTGTCTCCAAAATTATGGACTTTATTCATGGTTTCAAAAGCTACTTGAATTGATCAAGTTAATAAGCTAAATATCAATAACCTCAGATATGCAGATGACACCACCCTTATGGCAGAAAGTAAAGAGAAACTAAAAAGCCTCTTGAGGAAAGTGAAAGAGGAGAGTGAAAAAGCTGGCTTAAAGCTCAACATTCAGAAAATTAAGATTATGGCATCTGGTCCCATCACTGCATGGGAAATAGATGGGGAAACAGTGGAAACAGTGTCAGACTTATTTTGGGGGGCTCCAAAATCACTGCAGATGGTGACTGCAGCCATGAAATTAAAAGACACTTACTCCTTGGAAGGAAAGTTATGACCAACCTAGATAGCATATTGAAAAGCAGAGACATTACTTTGCCAACAAAGGTCCGTCTAGTCAAGGCTATGGTTTTTCCAGAAGTCATGTATGGATGTGAGAGTTGGACTGTGAAGAAAGCTGAGCACCGAAGAATTGATGCTTTTGAACTGCGGTGTTGGAGAAGACTCTTGAGAGTCCCTTGGACTGCAAGGAGATGCAACCACTCCATTCTAAAGGAGATCGGTCCTGGGTGTTCTTTGGAAGGAATGATGCTAAAGCTGAAACTCCAGTTTGGAGCTGAAACTCCAACTTTGGTCACCTCATGCGAAGAGTTGACTCATTGGAAAAGACTCTGATGCTGGGAGGGGTTGAGGGCAGGAGGAGAAGGGGATGACAGAGAATGAGATGGCTGGATGACATCACCAAATCGATGGATGTGAGCTTGAGTGAACTCTGGGAGTTGGTGATGGACAGAGAGGCCTGGCATGCTGCAATTCATGGGTTCGCAAAGAGTCAGACACAACTGAGCTACTAAACTGAATTGAATGAGTTAAAAGAAAAACAAGACATATCTTAGATTCAGTGTACTATATTCCTTTATTAACAGTATTCTTTTGGAAAATTCAGACTAGAGGTTTAAAATATTCTTCAGAAGTTATAACCAGTATTCTTTTTATTATCTAGCATAATTTAAAGACATTAACCATATTATCTTCTGTCTGTATTACTATTGTCATTATAACTTTGGGGGCAAAACAATGAACCCTGTTCTCTTTGCAGGTTTGTGCAGAATTTTCTATATACATTTCCTATAACATTTTCCTGATGCTTCACTGATATCTTTATGTTCATGAGGTAACATTAAGGAATTCACATTGGGGAATTTTTCCACTTATCCAGAGAAGAAGTTTTCTTTTGTTTGTTAAGTTGAACAAATACCATACAATAGGCACTATATATGTCATCTTCATTGGTTCACCTCATACTATTTAATTACCGCTTGAATACTGCACAGTAAATCTCCTTACCAACATTTTGACAAATTTTAAAAACTGAAGCTCAGAGAGATTAAGTAACTTGATCTACTTTTCAAAGTTATAAATGGCAACATCAGAGTTTACATACAAGTTTTAACTCAGATTCTTATGCTTTCTCACTTTTGATGAGTAGATTTAAATAGAATATGATGATGTCTACTTGGCTGCCACTAATACAACATTCAAATGTTTTCGATATTTTCCTTCTAATGGGAAAGAGATCATACATTTAATAAAGATTGGTTTACAAAACTTTACAACTGTTATGAAAGTATAGAAAAGTCACTAGCAATATAAAATGGCCAGATAGATCACTTATATGATAGAAAGTATTTCTGTTTCAACCTCTGCTTCTGAAACTGGTGAAGCAGGTACTTCAGATGAGAACCTAACTAAAGAGCAACTCTGAGAACAAGCTTGTTTGTTCTCATTTATCTCATACATCTCTAATTTATTTATCTCATAAATCTCTCATTTATCTCAGTGGTTCTAATGAAATATTGTATTGAAGTAAAAAGTATTGAAGTAATCATTAGGAATATAGGTGTGGGGTGTCTGCAGTAGGTCAAGAAATCAAAAACATTTCTGGAAGAGAGAAAACATATTGGAGCATCGCTGTTGGTAAAAACAAGAGGTTAAGAGTATATTACACGGGAATAACAGCTCCAGAGTTGCTCAGTCTATCCACTGAAATCCCAAAGGCAGTAGATGTAATGGAGGATGGTGTGAGGTAGGGTCTGAAAAAGGTGAAATTACCTGAAGATCTAAGTATCTAGCCATATAACAATAGGAGCAAATATCCTCTTGCTCTTCTCCCCACATCAACTCAGGGCACAAATATATGGCATTTACCCTAGCCTTATTTCAATCCTAAAAGGTCCTTCTCTTAAAAAAAAGAAAAATTATCAAGAAAGCTAGTATAAACTTCCTAGAATAATCTCCTTTCTGTTGTCATTTCAGGGCCTATGGCCTGATCCCTAGCCCCCCCTTCATTTATTCTATCTGTCTGGAGTCAGTAAAGGAATAAAAGCACTCTGATCTTCTTTGTTTTTGTTTGTTTGAAGCAAGACAGGATCAAATAATGGGAATTAGGTGATTCTAAAATCAGTGGAAGTTATGGAGCAGTAGTATACACAGTCAAGTTTTAAACATAACTCTCAGAACAGTATAGAACTGATCCTGATCACTAAAACAGTTGTTACTTCTGCAAAAAGCAGAACTCTGGAAACAACTGAAGTTGTGAACATACAGATTAGAAAAGAGCTGCTGCCTACAACCTGACAAGCTCCAGAAAACTGGAGATGAGAAACTGAAACCTTCCCGCAGGGGTACATTTCCAATGCCTTTATTACCAGCAGAAGACAGCCAAAAGACAGCAGGAAGAAGCTCTTTTTTCTAATGTGTAGAACTATTTCTCTCCCAGAATCCTGGTTGCTGGGGAGTCTAGGGAAAAAAAAAAGTCTCTAGCTTTCCAGACAGTGGAAAGAAAAAGGAGGGGGGGCTCAATTAGAAGGAAGCGGATCCTGATGCTGAAAGCGATTAGACCACATCCACCACTCACCTTCAAAGAAGAGCCTTGCACATACATTGGTGCTCTATGCCTTACACTCGGAGAGTTCACAGTCAGAATACCACCTGCAGCAAAGATCTGAAAGGAAAACACACCTATTTACACAATAGTAAGAAACACCATACCACCTACTCAACCCTTCATCTGATGACTATTAATGACAACCAATAATTCTTAGTTATGAGGAGAATCAACATTGTGAAAGAAAATAACAAAACATTTTAAATCTCTCAGGAATCAGAAGAGAAACCTCTGACATGATCAGAGAAATTAGACAAACTAGGATTCTGACTAAAGTGTCACCTAGAGAATTTTTAAAGCACTCAGAGATTTATATTAAAATTGCTCATATTAAGCAGCATAAAATATCTTAAAGTGCAGAGAATAAAATATGGATATAAAATATGAATGAAAAGAGGAAAATAAAAGACCAATCTAAGAGATACAGCCTCTGAATAAGAGTCGTACTTAAATGCAGCCAACCCAGAGAACACTCGTACAGAATGCAATATAAATGCTGTTCACTGATTCCTCACTTTTAGAGTCAATCTAAAATCATCCACTTTTCAAATACTGGCCTAAATATATAAAATACTCCACAGACCAAATAAAACACACACACTGCCTAAGTCCAGGCCAAAGGCACCAGCTGACAACCATTATATGGAAAACATCAGCTGACAGAACCTCCAAAATTGTCTTCAGCCAAAGGTTTTCATAAGTTTCATTTATTTGAGCAGTTGGTAGCTATTATTACACTTGATTCTGGCAGTCAGGCCAGGGAGAAAAAGCATTAGATAACATGACTGTGGTTCAGAAAAAGAATATAAAATGTCAACACACTGAACAATATACAAGTAAACTATAGTTGACTGACGATAGGAAGCAAAAAGTGGGAGAGGTGAAGGAAAGGGTAGGGACACTGGAGTCCTTTTCTCATTAGTGGGAACTAAGAGGTATTGATAGTTGAGAGTACATTAAAAAAAAAAGAAGAAGACGACTAAACATTGCATTAGAATTGCAGTGGAGATAAACAGAAAAACTTAAAATAATTAAACTTTAAACATTTGAGAGGAGGGGGAGGAAAAAGTGAGCCAACCCCCACCTTTCAGCAAAGGAGTAAACAATGTTTTCTAAAGACCTAATCATTGCCATTCCAGTCCATTTTAGTTTGCTGATTCCTAGAATGTTGACGTTCACTCTTGCCATCTCCTGTTTGACCAAAAGATGATGCTGTGAAAGTGATGCACTCAATATGCCAGCAAATTTGGAAAACTCAGCAGTGGCCACAGGACTGGAAAAGGTCAGTTTTCATTCCAATCCCAAAGAAAGGCAATGCAAAATGATGCTCAAACTACCGCACAATCGCACTCATCTCACATGCTAGTAAAGTAATGCTCAAAATTCTCCAAGCCAGGCTTCAGCAGTACGTGAACTGTGAACTTCCAGATGTTCAAGCTGATTTTATAAAAGGCAGAGGAACCAGAGATCAAAATGCCAACATCTGCTGGATCATGGAAAAAGCAAGACAATTCCAGAAAAACATCAATTTTTGCTTTATTGCTTATGCCAAAGCCTTTGACTGTGTGGATCACAATAATGTGGAAAATTCTGAAAGAGATGGGAATACCAGACCACCTGAACTGTGTCTTAAGAAGCCTATATACAGGTCAGGAAGCAACGATTGGAACTGGACATGGAACAACAGACTGGTTCCAAATAGGAAAAGGAGTACATCAAGGCTGTATATTGTCACCCTACTTATTCAACTTATACCCAGAAATGCATCATGAGAAACGCGGGCTGGAAGAAGCAAGGAATCAAGCTGGGAATCAAGATTGCTGGGAGAAATATCAATAACCTCAGATATGCAGATGACACCACCCTTATGGCTGAAAGTGAAGAGGAACTAAAAAGCCTCTTGATGAAAGTAAAAAAGAGAGTGAAAAAGTTGGCTTAAAGCTCAATATTCAGAAAATGAAGATCATGGCATCTGGTCCCATCACTGCATGGGAAATAGATGAGGAAACAGTGGAAACAGTGTCAGTCTAAATTTTTGGAGGCTCCAAAATCACTGCAGATGGTGACTGTAGCCATGAAATTAAAAGACGCTTACTCCTTGGAAGGAAAGTTATGACCAACCTAGATAGTATATTCAACAGCAGAGACATTACTTTGCCAACAAAGGTCCGTCTAGTCAAGGCTATTGTTTTTCCAGTGGTTGTGTATGGATGTGAGAGTTGGACTATGAAGAAAGCTGAGCGCCGAGGAATTGATGCTTTTGAACTGTGGTGTTGAAGAAGACTCTTCAGAGTCCCTTGGACTGCAAAGAGGTCAACTAGTCCATCCTAAAGCAGATCAGTCCTGGGTGTTCATTGGAAGGACTGACTCTGAAGCTGAAACTCCAGTACTTTGGCCACCTGATGCGAAGAGTTGACTCATTGGAAAAGACCCTGATGCTGGGAGGGATCGGGGGCAGGAGGAGAAGGGGATGACAGAGGATGAGATGGCTGTATGGCATCACCGACTCAATGGACATGAGTTTGAGTGAACTCCAGGAGTTGGTGATGGACAGGGAGGCCTGGCGTGCTGCGATTCATGGAGTTGCAAAGTGTCTGACATGACTGAGCGACTGAAATGAACTGAACTGAACTGAAATGAATCATTGCCAAGCACTGTGCCAGGTGCTGAGGACATAGTATTATACATGGGAGGGGAAGAAGAGACTGATGCTTTAGAGGCATCTCACTGCAGTTCTCCCTTTCTTCTCTGCATAGAATATTTTATTACTTTCTCTTCTTCAAATGTCTCTCCCTCCAAAACAAATCCATACTTAAAAGCATAGCACCTCACCATGACTGAAGAAACAGAGTATATATAAAAGTATATAATCTAGAACTTAAGAGTAATCACTAGAAAATACCCAAACAGGAATCACAGAAAAAAATATTGGCTGAGGGGAGTCATACTGGTTATAGGATGGGGGTGGGGGAGGAGACTGTCCTTTCCCTGAAATACTTTCTGAACCATCTATAAAGAGATAGTACTGGCTGCCAACAGGGCTGCTGACAGTCTGCCTTCAACTATCAGCCTTTTCTGAGATGGTCTGAGCTGACAAAAGCCATTTCTTCCAAAGTAAAGTAGCTTCCCCAGAGAAGGCAATGGCAACCCACTCCAGTACTCTTGCCTGGAAAATCCCATGGACGGAGGGACCTGGTGGGCTACAGTCCATGGGGTTGCTAGGAGTCGGACACGACTGAGCGACCTCACTTTCACTTTTCACTTTCATGCACTGGAGAAGGAAATGGCAACCCACTCCAGTGTTCTTGCCTGGAGAATCCCAGGGACTGGGGAGCCTGGTGGGCTGCCATCTATGGGGTCACACAGAGTCGGACACGACTGAAGTGACTTGGCAGCAGCAGCAGCAAAGTTGCTTCCCAGTCAGCCTGTATTTAATGATGAACTGAAGTTGGGCAGGGCCATCTCAACCCAACTTGGGACAGATAACTCTTAAAGGACATTATAGCTCCATTCTAGCTGGACATTCAGCTGATACTGTCCTTGGGTCTCCACCACATCTTGACTTCTCCTTCGGCTTTCTTTTTATTCCTTTCCACAAGGCTTAATCTCAAGAAAGCTCAGTATTAAACAAGTTGTATGCTAAGTTGTGTGTTTCCCAGGAAACCCATCCTATGGCAACTAGTATGGACAGGTGTTACATTGACAAATACAAGGATTAAAGGCTAGAAAAGTGCCATTGATGTTTTATTCAATGCTATACACAACAAATGAACAATTAGCCAGTAAATCGGAGAATATATGTGTCTATAAAATTCACTTTCACTAACGTAGTTTTCTCTTCATTTTATTCCAATTTTTTCTTTTATTTTTGCATTTTTGTCAAGGATGAACTGCTTTCTACCTATTATTTACCCTCAAATTTGAAATTACATGTTTGGGATATACAGAAAATATTATTAGTTTTTATTGCTGTGTGTTTCCTTTACATTACATGTTTAAATCTCATCAGTAAGTTTATCATGACAAGTTGTTATAACTGACTGGGCAAAAATCACATTTCAGTTATGAAATCTATTAACCATAAGTATGTCTTTTACTCTATTACCAAATGGTAGTAAATTCTTTTACCTATCTTATTTTAAAAGAATGATTCCTGTCGTGTAAATATTATAATCAATACTGGAGATTTGACTGGTATAAAAAAGTTTTTTAGAATGCTAATTATACATAATAGAGATAATTGCTTGATTGTATTATCTAGGTATCAGTTTACTAGCTTTTATTTCTAGAAATGCTGCCAATAAAAGTGATAATTTCTGTGTCTGTCTTCTTCAAAGCTCTTGTTTGAAATATTTAAAGTGTATCTCTGCAAGTCAGGGATTCTAGCTTCATTATTTATATATCTTATTTCTAAATATTTTATATAATAGTGGTTAATAAATTTTTAAAGAAGGAACAAATGAATGAATGAATGATTAGACTTGCTTCAAACAATACTTTATCCAGAAATCTTTATTCACTTATTTGCATATATTGACTTTTTGCTATTTTCCCCATCATATTCTAATTTCCAAGTATGTCAATCTCCTTGCAGTTCCTGGAAACTCCAAGTCTCAGGCATTAAATTCATTAATATTTATTAAATACCCACTCTTTGCCAGACAGCATGCCAGGTACTGAGGATGGAATATGTATATGAGTAGAAGGATGAGTCCTTGAAATGCATCTCCTTGTTGTCCACCTCCTCTCTTCTGCCTGGAATGCTTTATCATTTTGGTTTTCTGTTTACCTGCTACTCCTCAAACCCAAAGCTGTGGCTAAGAACATAGAGACAGACCACTAACATTCAAATCTTGACTCCACAATTACTATGTGACTTTGGGCAAGTCTTCCTTAACTAGTCTTCATTTTTCTCATATTTGGAGTAAGAAAGATAATGATATCTAACACATACAGTTGTTGGTATTATATGAAAATATCTCAGGTGAGTTCCTGTTTCAAAATTGTTGAATAAGTGTCATCTATGATTGCCAATATTATTATGCCCTGCTGTTAGAAAAATAGTTAAATCTTGACAAGAAATGCTAAGGTATATCACCTGCCATCAAAGTACAGTGACTTTAGAATATTAGCAAAGCCCTTTTACTCACTATTTTTTACAAGAAAAAATTTTAATTCAGCAAAACAAAAAAAGATCTGCAACAAATAAAACATCATCTGTATGTACAATATAATAGAGCATTAATAAGCAAGTTAGTTCACATTACCCTGCAATAACTGTGAAGAATGTGAAAAGAGTAGGAAGGATAGAAAATTTGGATGAACGTGAGAGAAGATAACCCACATTGTTCTGAAAGATAACCCACGTTCCAGGAAGCAAGTGTTTCAAAGCATATTCATATTGCTTTATTTGGTCCTTCCATCACTCCTATGAGGCAAGTAAAGCTTCCATAATTGTCCTCATTAGAATGCTGAAGACTCAGATTGGAAAGATTAAATTCTTCTCATGGTTTTCTTTCATTATGGAACAGAACTGATACTAGAAACAGAACCCTACAGCCTCTTGTCAAATGTTCTTTCTACTATTAAAAGTTCTCATATATTTACAAAGGTTTACATCAAAGCCGTAAAAAGTCCATTCCTGGGTCAAGGTTAAATTATCCATGGGGTCAAGGTAGTATCATTGATGTGAGGGCAATGGGCAGTCTCCCCATCAAAATGGCACAGAGTAACACAAGAGGGATAATGTGGAAGATGTGTTTCCAGAAAGAGAGTGAATTACTACCTCCTCCAGCCTTTTCTTTTTTTGGGGGGGGGCAATTTTATATTATTTTAATTTATTTTAATTGGAGGCTAATTACTTTACAATATTGTGGTGGTTTTTGCCATACATTCACATGAATCAGCCATGGGTGTACATGTGTTCCCCACCCTCACCCTCCCTCCCACCTCCCTCCCCATCCCAACCCTCAGGATCATCCCAGTGCATCAGGCCTGAGCACCCTGTCTCATGCATCAAACCTGGACTGGTGATCTATTTCACATATGATATAATATATACGTTTCAATGCTATTCTCTTAAATCATCCCACCCTCACCTTCTCCCACAGAGTCCAAAAGTCTGTTCTTTACATCTGTGTCTCTTTGCTGTCTCGCATATAGGGTCATTGTTACCATCTTTCTAAATTCCATATATGCGTGTTAATATAACGTGTTGGTGTTTTTCTTTCTGACGTACTTTGTTCTGTATAATAGGCTCCAGTTTCATCCACCTCATTAGAACTGATTCAAATGCATTCTTTTTAATGGCTGAGTAATATTCCATTATGTATATGTACCACAACTTTCTTATCCATTCGTCTGCTGATGGACATCTAGGTTGCTTCCATGCCCTGGCTATTGTAAACAGTGCTTCGATGAACACTGGGGTGCATGCGTCTCTTTCAATTCTGGTTTCCTCAGTGTATGCCCAGCAGTGGGATTGCCGGGTCATATGACAGTTCTGTTTCCAGTTTTTTAAGGAATTGCCACACTGTTCTCCATAGTGGCTATATGAGTTTGCATTCCCACCAACAGTGTAAGAGGGTTCCCTTTTCTCTGCACCTTCTCCAGCATTTATTGTTTGTAGATTTTTTGATAGCAACCATTTGACTGGCATGAGATGGTACCTCATTGTGGTTTTGATTTGCATTTCTCTGATAAGAGTGATGTTGAGCATCTTTTCATGTGTTTGTTAGCCATCTGTATGTCTTCTTTGGATAAATGTCTATTTAGTTCTTTGGCCCATTTTTTGATTGGGTCACTAATTTTTTCTGGAATTGAGCTGCAGGACTTGCTTTTTGAGATTAATTCTTTGTCAGTTGCTTATTTTGCTATTATTTTCTCCCATTCTGAAAGCTGTATTTTCACCTTGCTTATAGTTTCCTTTGTTGTGCAAAAGCTTTTAAGTTTAATTAGGTCCCATTTGTTTTATTTTTGCTTTTATTTCCATTACTCTGGGAGGTGGATCATAGAAGATCCTGCTATGATTTACATCAGAGAGTGTTTTGCCTAGGCTTTCCTCTAGGAGTTTTATAGTTTCTGGGCATACATTTAGATCTTTAATCCATTTTGAGGTTATTTTTGTGTATGGTGCTAGAAAGTGTTCTAGTTTCATTCTTTTACAAGTGGTTGACCAGTTTTCCCAGCACCACTTGTTAAAGAGATTGTCTTTTCTCCATTGTTTATTCTTGCCTCCTTTGTCAAAGATAAGGTGTCCATAGGTGTATGGATTTATCTCTCGGCTTTCTATTTTGTTCCATTAATCTATGTTTCTGTCTTTGTGCTAGTACCATACTGTCTTGATGATTGTTGCTTTGTAGTATAGCCTGAAGTCAGGCAGGTTGATTCCTCCAGTTCCATTCTTCTTTCTCAAGACTGCTTTGTCTATTTGAGGTTTTTTGTATTTCCATACAAATTGTGAAATTATTTGTTCTAGTTCTCTGAAAAATACTGTTGGTAGCTTGATAGGGGTTGCATTGAATCTCTAGATGGCTTTCGGTAGTATACTCATTTTCACTATATTGATTCTTCTGATCCATGAACATGGCATATTTCCCCACCTATTTGCATCATCTTCGATTTCTTTTATCAGTGTTTTATAGTTTTCTATATATAGGTCTTTTGTTTCTTTAGGTAGATTTATTCCTAAGTATTTTATTCTGTTAGTTGCAATGGTGAATGAAATTGTTTCCTTAATTTCTCTTTCTGTTTTCTCATTGTTATTGTATAGGAATGCAAGGGATTCTTGTGTGTTAATTTTATATTCTGAAAATTTACTACATTCATTGATTAGCTCTAGTCATTTTCTGGTGGAGTCTTTAGGGTTTTCTATATAGAGGGTCATGTCATCTGCAAACAGTGATAGTTTTACTTCTTCTTTTACAATCTGGATTCCTTTTGTTTCTTTTTCTTCTCTGATTGCTGTGGCTAAAACTTCCAAAACTATGTTGAATAGTAGTGGTAAGAGTGGGCATCCTTGTCTTGTCCCTGACTTTTGGGAAAATGGTTTCAACTTTCACCATTTAGGATAATGTTAGGAGAAGGCAATGGCAAGCCACTCCAGCACTCTTGCCTGGAAAATCCCCTGGATGGAGGAGCCTGGTAGGCTGTAGTCCATGGGGTTGCAAAGAGTCGTACACGACTGAGTGACTTCACTTTCACTTTTCACTTTCATGCATTGCTGAAGGAAATGGCAACCCACTCCAGTGTTCTTGCCTGGAGAATCCCAGGAATGGGGGAGCCTGGTGGGCTGCCGTCTATGGGGTCACACAGAGTCTGACACGACTGATGCGACTTAGCAGGAGCAGCAGTAACAGCAGGATAATTTTGGCTGTGGGTTTATCATATATGGCTTTTATTATGTTGAGGTATGTTCCTTCTATGCCTGCTTTCTGGAGGGTTTTTATCATAAATGGATGCTGAATTTTGTCAAAGGCTTTCTCTGCATCTATTGAGATAATCATATGGTTTTTATCTTTAAATTTGTTAATGTGGTATATCACATTGATTGATTTGTAAATATTGAGGAACCCTTGCATCCCTGGGATAAAGCCCACTTGGTCATGATATATGATCTTTTTATTATGGTGTTGGATTCTGTTTGCTAGAATTTTGTTACGGATTTTTGCATCTATGTTCATCATATTGAGCTGTAATTTTTCTTTTTTTGTAGTATCTTTGTCTGGTTTTGGTATTAAGGTGATGGTGGCCTTATAGAATGAGTTTGAAAGTTTACCTTCCTCTGCAATTTTCTGGAAGAGTTTGAGTAGGATAGGCATTAGCTCTTCTCTAAATTTTTGGTAGAATTTAGCTGTGTAGCCATGTTGTCCTGGGCTTTTGTTTGTTAGAAGATTTCTGATTACAGTTTTGACTTCTGTGCCTGTGACGGGTCTGTTAAGATTTTGTATTTCTTCCTGGTTCAGTTATGGAAAGTTATACTTTTCTAAGAATTTTTCCATTTCTTCCAAGTTGTCCATTTTATCGGCATATAGTTACTGACAGTAGTCTTTATGATCCTTTGTATTTTTGTGTTGTCTGTTGTGATTTCTCCATTTTCATTTCTAATTTTGTTGATTTGATTCTCTCCCTTTTTTCTTGATGCGTCTGGCTAACGGTTTGTCTATTTTATTTATCTTCTCAAAGTACCAGTTTTTAACTTTGTTGATTTTGGCTATGGTCTCCTTTGTTTCTTTTGCATTTATTTCTGCCCTAATTTTTATTATTTCTTTCCTTATACTAACCCTGGGGTGCTTCATTTCTTCTTTTTCTAGTTACTTTAGTTGTAAAGTTAGGTTATTTGATTTCTCTCCTGTTTCTTGAGGTAGGCTTGTATTGCTATGAACCTTCCCTTTAGCACTGGTTTTGCTAAATCCCATAGGTTTGGGTTGTTGTGTTTTCATTTTCATTTGTTGCTATGCATATTTTGATTTTTTTAATTTCTTCTGTGATTTCATGGTTATTCAGAAGTGTGTTGTTTAGCCTCCAAATGTTTGTATTTTTAATAGTTTTTTTTTTTGTAGTTGACATCTAATTTTACTACATTGTGATCAGAAAAAATGCTTGAGATGATTTCAATTTTTTTGAATTTACCAAGGCTAGATTTATGGCCCAGGGTGTGATCTATCCTGGAGAAGTTTCCGTGTGCACTTGAGAAAAGGTGAAATTCATTGTTTTAGGGTGAAATGTCCTATAGATATCAATTAGGTCTAACTGGTCCATTGTATCATTTAAAGTTTGTGCTTCCTTGCTAATTTTCTGTTTAGTTGATCTATCCATAGGTGTGAGTGGGGTATTAAAGCCTCCCACTATTTTTGTGTTACTGTTGATTTCCCCTTTCATGCTTGTTAGCAATGCCTTGCACATTGCAGTGCTCCTATGTTGGGTGTATTTACATTTATAATTGTTATATCTTCTTCTTGGATTGATCCTTTGATCATTATGTAGTGTCCTTCTTTTTCTCTTTTCACGGCCTTTATTTCAAAGTCTACTTTATCTGATATGAGTATTGCTGCTCCTGCTTTCTTTTGGTCTCCATTTGCATGAAATATTTTTTCCAGCCATTCACTTTCAGTCTGTATGTGCCCCTAGGTTTGAGCTGGGTGTATTGAAGACAGCATATATAAGGGGCTTGTTTTTATATCCATTCAACCAGTCTTTGTCTTTTGGTTACGGCATTGAACCCATTTACATTTAAGGTAATTACTGCTAAGAAGGCTTCAGCATTACATGAACCATGAACTTCCAGATGTTCAAGCTGGTTTTAGAAAAGGCAGAGGAACCAGAGATCAAATTGCCAGCATCCACTGGATCATGGAAAAAGCAAAAGAGTTCCAGAAAAACATCTATTTCTGCTTTATTGACTATGCCAAAGCCTTTGACTGTGTGGATCACAAGAAACTGTAGAAAATTCTGAAAGAGATGGGAATACCAGACCACCTGACCTGCCTCTTGAGAAACCTATATGCAGGTCAGGAAGCAACAGTTAGAACTGGACATGGAAGAACAGACTGGTTCCAAATAGAAAAAGGAGTACATCAAGGCTGTAAATTGTCACCCTGCTTATCTAACTTATATGCAGAGTACATAATGAGAAACACTAGGCTGGAAGAAGGACAAGCTGCAATCAAGATTGCCGGGAGAAATATCAATAACCTCAGATATGCAGATGACACCACCCTTATGGCAGAAAGTGAAGAGGAACTAAAAAGCCTCTTGATGAAACTGAAAGAGGAGAGTGAAAAAGTTGGCTTAAAGCTCAACATTCAGAAAAAAAAGATCATGGCATCTGGTCCCATCACTTCATGGCAAATAGATGGGGAAACAGTGGAAACAGTGTCAGACTTTATTTTGGGGGCTCCAAAATCACTGAAGATGGTGACTGCAGCAATGAAATTAAAAGACGCTTACTCCTTGGAAGGAAAGTTATGACCAACCTAGATAGCATATTCAAAAGCAGAGATATTACTTTGCCAACAAGGGTCCATCTAGTCAAGGCTATGGTTTTTCCAGTAGTCATGTATGGATATGAGAGTTGGACTGTGAAGAAAGCTGAGCACTGAAGAACTGATGCTTTTGAACTGTGGTGTTGGAGAAGACTCTTGAGAATCCCTTGGACTGCAAGGAGATCCAACCAGTCCAGTCTGAAGGAAATCAGCCCTGGGATTTCTTTGGAGGGAATGATGCTAAAGCTAAAATTCCAGTACATTGGCCACCTCATGCCAAGAGTTGATTCATTGGAAAAGACTCTGCTGCTGGGAGGGATTGGAAGCAGGAGGAGAAGGGGACGACCGAGGATGAGGTGGCTGGATGGCATCACCAACTTGATGGACATGAGTCTGAGTGAACTCCGGGAGCCGGTGATGGACAGGGAGGCCTGGCGTGCTGCAATTCATGGGGTCGCAAAGCGTCAGACACGACTGAGAGACTGAACTGAACAGACTGAACTGAACTGAATGATCCCAATACCATTTACTCTGTTGTTTTGGGTTCAATTTTATAAACCTTTTCTGTGTTTCCTGTCTAGAGAAGATCCTTTAGAATTCGTTGAAGAGCTGGTTTGGTGGTGCTGAATTCTCTCAGCTTTTGTTTGTCTGTAAAGCTTTCGTTTTCTCCTTCATATTTGAATGAGATCCTTGCTGGGTACAGTAATCTGGGGTTGTAGGTTACTGGGTACAGTAATCTGGGGTTGTAGATCTTCTTCTGGGACTCCTATGATTCGGATGGTGGGGCATTTGACATTGTCCCAGAGGTCTCTGAGGTCTTCCTCATTTCTTTTAATTCTTTTTTTCTTTTTTCCTCTTTGCCCATTTATTTCCTCCATTATATCTTCTGCCTCATTTATCCTGTCTTCTGCTTCAGTTATTCTACTGTTGATTCCCTCCAAAGTATTTTTGATCTCATTTATTGCATTATTCATTATTGATTGACTGTAATTTCTTCTATGTCCTTGTTAAACATTTCTTGCATCTTCTCAATCCTTGTCTCCAGACTAGTTATCTGTAACTCCATTTTGTTTAAGGTTTTGGATTATGTTTACTATCATTATTCTGATTTTTTTTCAGGTAGACTCCCTATCTCCTCCTCTTTTGTTTGGTTTGGTGGGCTTTTGTCATGTTCCTTTACCTGCTGAATATTTCTCTGCCTTTTCATATTGTTTAGGTTTCTGTGTTTGGGGTGGTCTTTCTGTATGCTGGAAGTTTGCGGTTCCTCTTTATTATGGAAGTTCCTCCCTGTGGATGGGGTTGTCAAGATTTCCTGGTTAGGGAAGCTTGTGTCAGTGTTGTGGAGGGTAGAGCTGTATCTCTTCTCTCTGGAGTGCAATGAAGTGTCCAGTAGTGAGTTTTGAGGTGTCTGTGGGTTTGGTGTGACTTTTGGCCAGCTGTATTTTTGTCCTCAGAATTATGTTCCTGCGTTGTTGGAGAATTAGCTTGATATGTCTTGCTCTGAAACTTGTTGGCTCTTGGGTGGAGCTTGGTTTCAGTGTAGGTATGGAGGATTTTGGATGATCTCTTGTCAATTAATGTTCCCTGGAGTCAGGAGTTTTCTGGTGTTCTCAAGTTTTGGATTTAAGCCTCCTGCCTCTGGCTTTCAGTCTTATTCTTACAGTAGCCTCAAGACTTCTACATCCATACAGAACCAATGATAAAACATCTAGGTTAATGGTGAAAAGGTTCTCCACAGTGGGGGACACCCAGGGAGGTTCACAGAGTTATATGGAGAAGAGAAGAGAGAGGAGGGGGATAGAGGTGACCAGGAGGAGAAGAGGGGGATTCAAACAGGGAGAGAGCAATTTAGCTAGTAATTAATTTCCTATTTGCTCTCCACTATCTGGAACACTCAGAGAGGTTCATAGAGTTCCATAGAGAAGAGAAGAGGGAGGAAGGAGATAGAGGTGACCAGGAGGAGAGGAGGGGGAGTCAAAAGGAGAGAGATAAATCTAGCCTGTGATCAGTTCCCTAAGTGTTCTCCACAGCCCAGAACACACAAAGAGATTCACAGAGTTAAGTAGAGAAGAAAAGGGGGAGGGAGGAAACAGAGGTGACCTGGGGGAGAAAAAGGAGAGTCAAAAGCGGAGAAAGCAATCAAGACAGTAATCACACTCCTAAGTAAAAAGGGGTACTGCAGATTGGATTCTTAAAAGTACAGAGTTGATAACAAATACCAAAAAGCAAAGATTAAACATCTAGAGTAGAGGTCAGAGTTTCAAGACTACAAAGTTAAAAAAACAAAATCACAAATGTTATAAAAAATGTATATATGAAATTTTCTTTAAAGATAGGGTCTTTTTTTTTTTTGCAAGGTAATAGTAGATTTTACAAATGAAAATTAAAGGAGTCATAAAGAACTTAAAAATTTTAAAAATTTTAAAATGTTAATAGTAATATATATCTATGAATTTCTCTGGAGCTTTTGAGGGCAGTATGGGGTCAGTTCAGTTTCAGATAGTTCCTTGTTCCAGCTTATACTTCTTCTCAAGGTCTGTATAGGTCCCGTCCAATGTAGCCAGTGCTAACTACAGGGTTTTAATCTGTTGCACCTGTCACTTCTAAAAGGGTTCCCTCTTCTTTATTTTGGCTTCCTCTGTTTGCAAGTCTCTTCAGGATCTAACTTTTGCTCTGACACAAGGGGGTGAAGGTGATCATTTGTTTAGGCTTACTTGTTCAATTGTGATGCAGGGAGGGAGGAACACTGCAAACAAATATCACTGGTGTCTGGGGGGAGTGCTCAGTGTCTGGGCCACACTGGGTTTGCCCCCGCTCACAGCATGTGTGCTTTCCGTCTACACTGCTCAGGCTCCAGGTTGCTCTGCAGGGGAACTGTCTAAGGTGGACCCTGGTTTGAGTTCACTTCCCAGGTCTAAGCCACTCAGGTTCAGGTTCTCGGATACTCCACAAAGACACAGATTCAGTTGGGCCTGCTTTTTGTACCCTTCCCGGATCCAAGAAGATTAGGCAACCAGGTGCTTGGTGAGAGCACACTCCCCAGGTGGGGCGGTGTGTCTTATCACCTGCCCTGCCCAAGCCGCTCGGTTTCCGAGGTGCGCGCAGTAGGATGCAGTCTCAGGAGTCCAGTGTGTCGCCTCTGGGGAGCTGATCTCTGGCTGCAACCCTCCAGGCAAATGTCAACCATCCAGGATCCCAGGAAGACTTGGTTAGCAACTGGGAGCCTGCTTGCAGTTTGATAGAGGATGTCATCTCTGGGGCCGAGTCTGCCCCTTGCCTTCCAGCTCTGGCTGTCACCTGCCTGCCTCCAGCGGGGGATGGGCCTGTTCTCAGCCAGCTAGTTCTCCTCTGGTATTCTCTCAGTCCTTTGTTCTGTGAGCTGGCCTGGCAGTGCCTTAGGTTAGAGTTTTTAGCAGGAAACTTCTCTCTCTTTCCTCTTTTATTTTTCTTTCTCTGGCTATCCCACAGTTTGGGTTGCTATCTCACATTAGCTCCCTCAGATTGTCTTCAGGGCATTCAGGCCTGGTCCTTACCCTAAGCATGCAGCCTGTGCCTCCTTGTTCAGCCCCCACTTGCTGGTGGCTGATGTAAGCATCTGGGCTACTTCTTTGCAGGGAGTTGCAGTTAGGAGCATAATCTGTGGGTTTTATTTATTTATTTATTTCCTCCCAGTTATATTGCCCTCTGAGATTCCAAAACTCCCCACAGACCTGCCAGTGAGAGGGTTTCCTGGTGTTTGGAAACGTCTCCTGTTTTACGACTCCCTCCCTGGGATGGGTCTCCATCCCTAACTCTTTGTCTCTCTTTTTATTTTTTATATTTTGTCCTATCTCCTTTTGAAAACAATGGGCTGCCTTTCTGGGTGCCTGGTGTCCTCCGCCAGCATTCAGAAGTTGTTTTGTGGTATTTGCTTAGCATTCAAATGATCTTTCAATGAATCTGTGGGGAGAAAGTGGTCTCCCCATCCTATTCCTCCACCATCTTAGGGGGAGAGTCTCAATATGTATTTAAGCACCAATCAGGTACTGGGTCTCTGGGTAATCCAAGATATTGAACCTGATCTTAATTAGCTTGCAATTTAATTGAATGCCAACATTCTGCCCAAGAAACAATGAACATTGTTTAAATGAATAATGGCCCTTGGACTCAAGTCCTTTATCTGTAGGAATATATAGTAACCTGCAGAGCAGTGAGGATTAGTTGAGGTATCTTATGAAAATCACTAGTGCATTGCCTAGCACATTTTGTTGTGTTAGTCACTTAGTCATGTCCAACTTTTTGTGACCCCATGGACTGTAGCCCCACCAGGCTCTTCTGTCCATGGGATTCTCCAGGCAAGAATACTGGAGTGGATTTCCATTTCCTTCTCTAGGGGATCTTCCTGAACCAGGGATAGAACCCAAGTCTCCTGCATGCAGGCAGATTCTTTATCATCTGAACTATAGGGAAGTCCCATATACTAGCACACAGACAAGCTCAATAAATAATAGCTAGTGATGTGGCTAATGACAGCAGCATCTGTAGTATGGACAGCTAAATTTTTAGTAGTTTAAACCTTATGGGATCAAATGGGAGTGCATGTTCATGGAAGTGTTAATCGATATTAGTTTGATGTCTATTTTCAGAAGTACAGCTAGAATCAAGTTCTTTTTCCTCCTAAATGAAGCAGCCTTTTGTATTTATTTTCTAGGGCTGTCATAACAAAGTACTACAGTGGTATCAAATACAGAAATGTATTTTATCACAGTTCTGGAGGGTAGTGCTCAAAGATAAAGTTGTAAGCATATTTAATTCCTTCTGAGGCCTCTCTCCTTGGCTTGCAGATAATTGCTCCTTATGTGTTTAATTGGTTGTTTCTGTGTATGCATGTGTCCAGTGTCTGTACATCCAAATTTCCTCTTCACATAATGGTTCCAGTCACATTGGATTGTGGCCAACCCTAGAGACTTTGCCTTAATTTAGTCAGCTCTTTAAAGACCTTCATATATGGTTACAGTCTGAAGTATGAGGGGTTAGGACTTCAACATATGTATTTGGGGATGTCACAATTCTGCCCATATTGCCTTTGCATAAATACACAGAATCACAGAGACAGATTATGTACCACAAGTTTTATTATTGCCTAGTCCAAGAACCCAGTGCAAAAGAAACGGAAAGATTCTTAGCTAAAATGATGCAGATAGGGAACAGTCTCTGCCCATCACTGAAGAGGAATGGAATTTTTATCATTAGGTTTTAGAATGTGTAACTACATGACTTAGAAAGAGTGAATGTCCTAATACCTCAGCATCTGGAGAAACGATCATTAGAACAAGCCAATCTCCTTCTTTTAGGCTCCTTATAGCATCACTTTCTTTTCAGAGTCACCAGGTAACAGAGAAGAGGTGCCTACTGATATTTGTGGTATCCATGCCCTCAGAATCTAGAAATGCCCAGAAAAATAAATAGACTGACATTTGAAAAATACACTTAACACTTCTAAGAATGAATGATCATAAAGGTGTCATAGCGGGTGTCACTATCAAGTATATTTCCTGGAGCAACTTTAGGCACCAATAAAAGGCTGTTGTTCCACAGAAGCTGTAATATGTAGTTATTAGGACTCCACTGTATATATAAGATAGAGTATAGAATGGATAAACAAAGTCCTCATAGGTATAGCACAGGGAACCATATTCAATATCCTGTGATACACCATAATGAAAAAGAATACACACACACACACACACACACAATTTCAAGCTCTTGCTCCAGAGTTGCTGGCTTAGAGTCAAAAATTATATTTATTAGCTGAGTTGGGTGACTTTGGGCAAGTTTATTGACTATTGCTTCTCAACACCTTCATATCTAAATGGCAGATAATCTAGTTCTTACATCATTGGGTAGTTCTGAGGATTACCTGGCTTAAGATGTGTAAAGCACTAAGAATATTATATTATCATCAAGAAATCCAGAGTGAAGCACTCAGTCTCCACAAAGGGAAGGAAATTTCTAAAGTTCCCCTTGCCAGATATAGCAAATAAAAACATAGATTGCTCAGTCAAATTTTATGATACAAACAACGAATACTTTTAGAATAAGTATGTCCCAAATATTGCATTAATTGCATTATTACCAAAAAAGTATTGTTTATCTGAAATTAAGACTAATGGGGTATCCTGTATTTTTTTTATCTGGCTTTCCAAAGGGAAACATATTAAGTCATATTAGGAAAGAATATCAGAGAGCACAATTCTTTGAGTGCCACATTTGTTTAATAAATACATGTATTACAATTGAATGATTTGGTAAACTTAGGGGGCTGTAATGCAGATAACTTGGGAAAAATGAAAGCATTTTGATTGATCTTGTACATTAGGAAAACTAAGAAGCATGCACATAGAAAAATGAATTACTAAGCCCCATGAAAGTAGCCACTGAATTATAATCTCAGTTCTCTTACAGAATTTGTGTCATGAATAAGGTATTGAGTAGTACTTTTACCTTTGAAAAATTCATTTCTGATGAAACAACAAATAAAGAATAAATGGAAAAATATTTCAGGTGGTAAGTTAGAAAATACAGAACAAACGAAAGGGTTCATGAACTCAGAGATAAATCAAGAATGACTTGTAGTCCAGCTGAAAGGAATAAGGAGCAATCTAGAAATGGATGGAGTTGAAATAGAGATCCTGCTGCTGCTAAGTCGCTTCAGTTGCGTCCGACGCTGTGCTACCCTATAGATGGCAGCCAACCAGGCTCCTCTGTCCCTGGGATCTCCAGTCAAGAATACTGGAGTGGGTTGTCATTTCCTTCTCCAATGCATGAAAGTGAGAAGTGAAAGTGAAGTTGCTCAGTCGTGCCCGACTTTTTAGCAACCCCATGGACTGTAGCCTACCAGGCTCTTCCATCCATGGGATTTTCCAGGCAAGAGTACTGGAGTGGTTTGCCATTGAGATGAGACAAATTCTAAAAGTATTTCAAGACAAAAGTCATGGGACAGGGGAACTATGCCTAACTTTATTACCACCATCCAGTTGTGATATTCTCCTCAGATATGGTATGGTTCAGTTGCCTCAGAGTTTTTATAAAATACTTCCAAGGGGAAAAACACTTTATTGTGAATTCATCAAGGCATTCCATTTCAAGGGCAGAGTATAATAGGAACAATAACAACAACCAAAAATGTTGCTGTTTACATTTTTAAAGTAGAAAAAAAGAGAGTTTAATTGTAACCAACAGTAAATATTCTTCATACAAAAAAAGTCATATTGCCTCTAAGGAAATTCTAAAAGTAAGACAGGATATATACATGCAAGCATTTGAGAGTCTCAATGTAAATAAGTTTTATCTAAGATTGTTTTTCAAGTATTCTGATTGCTATACACACCAGAACACTTCTAAACACTCACTCCTCTTAAATGTAATACAAGAGAACAATACAATTCAACCCACTCAAATTGGCAAATCACAAAAGATTTCTCTTTGAACAGGTACATATTTAGTTCTTATTGTTGCTCTATCATCACAACTGCTAATGCACAAGCCAACAAAGAAAAAGAATGAAAGAAAAAGAAGTTAAAAGCTTTATTTATATAAATGAAATTTGTCTCTCACAAGCACAGAAAAAATTTTCAAATTGATCAGAAATTATGTGTAACATTTTTAAAAAATTTCACAGCAATCAAAAATACAGAGTAGGAATAATTTTTATTAATTTTATTAAAAATAAGTATTATGGATATGTTTGAGTATTTTGGAATTCATGGAGACAATACAGTGATTCATGGTTTTGAAATATTTGATGTGTTTGACAATGCAAATCAATTTTTAAAAAAACATTTTAGAATTTTCAAACACACATTTTTTCAAAAGGACTCATGTTTTTCTGATGCAATTAACCCTAGCTCAAATTTGTAAACTTTAATTGATTTCACTAGCATAATTTTTTTCCTTCAACTGAGAGGAAGACAAACACTTTACCCAAAAGTCTCTCTGTTTAGGGTTGAATCTTGAAATTTTCTCTATGGAAGACCTAACAGGATAGTAGGTTGTCCAATACAGCACATGTAGGTGAACAATATAAAAATAATCCTGTTACAATCCCCCAGATAATCAGTTTCTTCACTCAAACAATCTCACATTCATCCCTCTGACAGTTTTGCCAAAGAATGATGATCTTGGATATAAACTTCGAAAATTCAGTTTCATAGTTTTTGAATGTTCTACAATCCAGCACTTAAGGGTTATAATGGCAATAAAGGTAGATTACAATTAAGGCAGACAACAAAATGTAGATATCAGCAAGATCATGTACACTTCTAACTCTCCCACAAAATTTAGGCCAGATCATAACTCACTAACAGTGATGTGGAAGTGGAAAGTTCAAATTCAGCCTGTAGTCTATGTTTAAATATTTGCAACTAGTATTAGTCAACTACTCTTAGCAATATTTAAAATAAACAGCTAAAAATTAAAATAATTCAGAGAAAGTTTTCTTTTTTCCAAACCCTTATTCTTATTTTTCTCTTAATTTGATCCTGCAAACACAAGAGAAGACGCTACACATGGACCTCACCAGATGGTCAACACCGAAATCAGATTGATTATATTCTCTGCAGCCAAAGATGGAGAAGCTCTATACACTCAGCAAAAACAAGACCGGGAGCTGACTGTGGCTCGGATCATGAACTCCTTTTGCCAAATTCAGACTGAAATTGAAGAAAGTGGAGAAAACCACTAGACCATTCAGGTATGACCTAAATCAAAGCACTTATGACTATACAGTGGAAGTGAGAAATAGATTTGAGGGACTAGATCTGATAGAGTGCCTGATGAACTATGGATGGAAGTTCATGCCATTGTACAGGAGACAGGAATCAAGACCATCCCCATGGAAAAGAAATGCAAAAAAGGAAAATGGCTGTCTGAGGACACATTACAAATAGCTGTGAAAAGATGGGAAGTGAAAAGCAAAGGAGAAAAGGAAAGATATACCCATTTGAATGCAGAGTTCCAAAGAATAGCAAGGAGAGATAAGAAAGCTTTACTCAGCAATCAACGCAAAGAAATAGAGGAAAACAATAGAATGGGAAAGACTAGATATCTCCTCAAGAAAATTAGAGATACTAAAGGAACATTTCATGGAAAGATGGGCTCAATAAAGGACAGAAATGGTAAGGACCTAACCAGAAAATATAAAGAAGAGGTGGCAAGTATACACAGAAGAACTGTACAAAAAGATCTTCACAATCCAGATAATCACGATGGTGCAATCACTCATCTATAGCCAGATATCCTGGAAGGTGAAGTCAAGTGGGCCTTAGGAAGCATCACTATGAACAAAGATAGTGGAGGTGATGGAACTCCACTTGAGCTATTTCAAATCCTGAAAGAGGATGCTGTGAAAGTGCTACACTGAATATGACAGCAATTTTGGAAAACTCAGCAGTGGCCACAGGACTGGAAAAGGTCAGTTTTCATTCTAATCCCAAAGAAAGGCAATGCCAAAGAATGCTCAAACTACCGCACAATTGCACTCATCTCACAAGCTAGTAAAGAAATGCTTAAAATTCACCAAGCCAGGCTTCAGCAATATGTGAACTGTGAACTTCCAGATGTTCAAGCTGGTCTTAGAAAAGGCAGAGGAACCAGATATCAAATTGCCAACGTCTGGTGGATCATCAAAAAAGCAAGAGAGTTCCAGAAAAACATCTCTTTCTCCTTTATTGACTATGCCAAAGCCTATGACTGCGTGGATCACAATAAACTGTGGAAAATTCTTCAGGAGACGGGCATACCAGAGCACCTGACCTGCCTCTTGAAAAACCGGTATGCAGGTCAGGAAGCAACAGTTAGAACTGGACATGGGACAACAGAATGGTTCTAAATAGAAAAAGGAGTACATCAAGGCTGTATATTGTCACCCTGCTTATTTAACTTCTATGCAGAGAACATCATGAGAAACGCTGGGCTGGAAGAAGCACAAGCTGGAATCAAGATTGCCAGGAGAAACAGCAGTAACCTCAGATATGCAGATGACACCACCCTTATGGCAGAAAGTGAAAAGGAACTCAAAAGCCTCTTGATGAAACTGAAAGCGGAGAGTGAAAAAGTTGGCTTAAAGCTCAACATTCAGAAAACGAAGATCATGGCATCTGGTCCCATCACTTCATGGCAAATAGATGGGGAAACAGTGGAAACAGTGGCTGACTTTATATTTCTGGGGTCCTTAATCACTGCAGATGGTGATTGCAGCCATGAAATTAAAAGACGCTTACTCCCAGGAAGGAAATTTATGACCAGCCTAGACAGCACATTAAAAAGCAGTGACATTACTTTGCCAACAAAGGTCCGTCTAGTCAAGGCTATGTTTCTTCCAATGGTCGTGAATGGATGTGAGAGTTGGACTATAAAGAAACCTGAGCGCCAAAAAATTGATGCTTTTGTACTGTGGTGTTGGAGAAGACTCTTGAGAGTCCCTTGGACTGCAAGGAGATCCAACCAGTCCATCCTAAGGGAGATCAGTCCTGGGTGTTCATTGGAAGGACTGATGCTGAAGCTGAAACTTCAATACTTTGGCCACCTGATGTGAAAAGCTGGCTCAATGAAAAAGACCCTGATGCAGGGAAAGATTGAGGGCAGGAGGAAAAGGGGACGAAAGAGGATGAGATCATGGCATCATCGACTCAATGGACATGGGTTTGGGTGGACTCCAGAAATTGGTGATGGACAGGGAGGCCTGGCGTGCTGCAGTTTATGGGGTCACAAAGGGTCGGACATGACTGAGCTACTGAACCGAACTGAACTGGTCCTGTAAAATGATTCCTTCAAAAATGATTGAGAGTAATTCAAAAGTTGTAATGTTAGCAATAAATTAAAATGTACTTAGTTTAATATTTATTAAATCATAATTCAAATCCAGGAATTAGATTAATATGTTAATACAAGGGCTTTCCAGGTGGTGCTAGTGGTAAATAACCTGCATGCTAATCCTGGAGACAAAAAAAGAGGCCTTATCACTATGTCAGGAATATCCCTTGGAGGAGGGCATGACAACCCATTCCAGTATTTTTGCCTCAAGAATTCCATGCACAGAGGAGCCTGGTGGCCTAGAGTCTATGTGGTCAGGTCACAAAGAGTCACACACGACTGAAGTGACTTAGCACACACACATATTAATAAGTACCAACTAATACCAATCAATATAAATATATTAAGCATAATATAATAAGCATTATTAGGTTGGTGCAAAAGTAAGTGGAAAAGACCCTGATGCTGGGAAAGACTGAAGACAGGAGAAAGGGACGACAAAGGATGAGGTGGTTGGATGGTATCATTGACTTGATGGACATGAATTTGAGCGAGCTCTGGGAGTCAGTGATGGACAATAAAGCCTGGCCTGCTGCAGTCCATGAGGTCACAAAGAGTCTGACATGACTGTGCCTGAACTGAACTGAAAGAGTAATTGTGGTTTTTGCATTGTTGAAATTAGCCATTTGATATGGAATATATTTTAAATAAATGTGGTTATGTTATACATTATTTTAATATGCATTTCTCTCTTTATGTTTTTTGCTAATGACTTATTACTTGCTGTTTCTTTTATATATATTTTAGGCTATGGAAATAGTGTTAGACAAAAAGCAAATTTTCTTATTTGAGTTCAAAATGGGTCATAAAGCAGCAGACACAACTCACAGCATCAACAATGCACTTGGCCCAGGAACTGTTAACAAACATAGAGCACAATGGTGGTTCAAGAAGTTTTGCAAATGAGATGAGAGCCCTGAAGATGAGAAACATAGTGACCAGCCATCGGAATTTGATGACAACTAAGAGTCATCATCGAAGCTGATCCTCTTATAACTACATGAGAATTTGCTGAAGAACTCAATGTTGATCATTCTACAGTTGTTTTGCATTGGTAGCAAATTGGAAAAGTGAAGAAGCTTGATAAGTGGGTGCCTCATGAGCTAACCAAAAATCAAAAAATCATTTTGAAGCGCTGTCTTCTCTTACTACCTGCAACAGTAATGAACTATTTCTTCATCAAACTGTCATGTGCAATAAAAAGTGTGAAAAAAAGATATACAACAACTGGTGATGGCCAGCACGGTGGTTGGACCGAGAAGCTCCAAAGCACTTCCCAAAGCCACTCTGACACCAGAAAAAGGCCATGGTCCCTCTTCGGTTGTCTGCTGCCCATCTGATCTACTACAGCTTTCTGAGTCCAGCGAAATCACTACATCTGAGAGGTATGCTCAACAAATCAGTGAGATGCACCAAAAACTGCAATGCCTACAGCTGGCATTGGTCAATAGAAAGGGCCCAACTCTTTTCTATGACAATGCCCAACCCCACGATGCATAACCAATGCTTCAAAAATTGTACGAATTGGGTTACAAAGTTTTGCCTCATCTACCATATTCACCTGACCTTTCGCCAACTGACTACCATTTCTTCAAGCATCTTAACAGCTTTTTGCAGGGAAAGTGCTTCCACAACCAGGAGGACACAGAGAACGCTTTCCAAGAACTCATCAAATCCCCAAACACGGATTTTTATACTACATGAATAAACTTATTTCTCATTGGCAAAAATATGTTGATTGTAGTGGTTCTTATTTTGATTAATAAAGAATTGTTTGAGCCTAGCTTTAATCATTTAAAACTCACAGTCTGAAACCATAATTATGTTTGCAACAACCTACTACAAATAAATAATATAATAAAATCATAATTAAGTATAATATAATAGGGCTTCCCAGGCAGCAATACAGGTAAAGAACCTGCTTGCCAATGCAAGAGATGTAAGGATGAAGGTTCAATTCCTGGGTCAGGAATATTCCCTGGAGGAGGGAGTGGCAATCTACCCCAGTCTTCTTACCTAGAGAATCCTATGGACAGAGGAGGCTAGCAAGTCCATAGGGTCACAAAGAGTCAGACACAACTGAAATGATTTAGCACAAGCACAAGTACATTAATACAATAAATAATTATAGTATTATATAATAAGTCTCTAATGTGGTTTCCAAATGCTTATTTCTATGAAGTTTAGTTCTTAGACTGCCTGTGATAGAGTAGGAATTAGTAACCTAAATTATCTTTCAAAAGTAAATAAAATTTTCAGTAAAAATATTAGGTTCCTATGATATTATTGAAGACAAACATAAGAGGTCATCAGAGAAAAATGAATAAATAAATGAGATATCTTCAGCTTGGGAAAACAAAGTTAACATTCAGTATTACCTTAAATCAGAAACATAAGCTTTACTCCGAGTCACAGTCTAGAAAAAAATCACTGATATCTACTGCTGCTGCTGCTAAGTCGCTTGTCATGTCCGACTCTGTGCAGCCCCATAGATGGAAGCCCACCAGGCTCTGCTGTCCCTGGGATTCTTTAGGCAGGAACACTGGAGTGGGTTGCCATTTCCTTCTCCAATGCATGAAAGTGAAAAGTGAAAGTGAAGTTGCTCAGTCGTGCCCAATTCTTCGCTACCACATGGACTGCAGCCTACCAGGCTCCTCCGTCCATGGGATTTTCCAGGCAAGAGTACTGGAGTGGAATCTATAATAAAAAAACAGAACATGATTAAATGCCATGAAAGAGGACTAGAATATAAGAAGAAAGGGAAGCTATCCAGTTAGGAAATTTGCCATATTCCATGTGGTGGGGGGCGGGGGGGGATGAGTTGCACACAGGAGGACATTCTCCATCAAGGGAATATCACAAGCAAAGCTGCAGAAGTGAAAAATTTCTGAGACATATACCAGGTCCAGAGAATAGTTCCATTGGCAAAACATGCTATATTTGAAGGAGAAACTTGAGTGATAATAATAGTAGGGGGATAGTGAAAGCACATAGTAAATTAAAATTCCCTTAGACTTCTCAGTGCTGCTGTAAAAAGTCCTGCCCTCCTGGACATGGAAATATAAAAATGCTTGTTTTCGCTTTCCCTAATAACATTTTTAATTTCCACATCCCGTAAGGATTAGATCTGTACTTATCTGTACAGTTAATTGCTCTAATCCAAAAGTATGATAAAAATTCTCTTATCTTTCCTAGAGAGCAAACAGTTACAGTCTGAATTAGGGCCCTAGGTTAAGTCATCAAGGTACTACCAAAAAGAGCTTCTCCCTAGGACTTTACAATTCAAAAAGGATGAAACCCAGACTTTGGTTTTATCTTCAGGTCATAAATGCTGTAGACCCCAGGGTAACTTGTTCCTGAAAAGATGTATTTACATTCCAAAGGTTAGAGTGAGTGAGAATCTAGGATCGTTTCCATCCCATTTCAAAAGATCAAAAAAACACATTTTTTTTCTCTCTCTCTTCAGAAGGGGAGAGGGGCAGCTGTCTTTCTGGTGAATATATCCTTTGTTTCCCATTTCTTCTCTACAGAGTGAAACTCAACATTAGCCTTGAAGGTTTTCATAGGAGCTCATTTAGAAGCGGGTAGACTAGCTCTGGCTAACCAATGCCACAATGTTAAGGTGAATCTGGTTGTAAGCATCAATACAGAACTCTTTTTTTCCTGACCCAGACACTTCCTATTCCTATTTCTATGTGTGTGTCTGTGTGTATAGGAGCTTCCTTGGTGGTTCAGACATTAAAGAATCTGCCTGCAATGTGGGACACGTGGTTCCAAATCCTGGATTGGCAAGGTTCCCTGGATAAGGGAATGGCAACCCACTCCAGTATTCTTGCCTGGAAAATCCCAAGGACAGAACCTGGCAGGCTACAGTCCATGGGGTGGCAAAGAGTCAGATACCACTGAGTAACACTTTCACCTCACTTTCGCGTCATATATATGTATTTCATGTATACATACACAGAGTCCATAAATACACTATTACACACACACACATACACACACTTTCCCTGGCAAGTCAAACATTTTAATTTTAAAATGCTTCATTTGGAATTGTGTATGTCTATTCCAAAAGTTGCAGGAGAGTGGTGCCTTATCCTGCAAACACTACAATTACTTCTAAAATAACATCAACACAGAAAGGAACAGCGCTATAAAATGTTGCTACAGTCTACAGCACAGAATGTGGAACCAGTAAAAATCAGAAAAGACAGAGGTTGAGACTTGGGCCAATTTAGATTTAAAAGCTTAATTGTATTCAGTTATTCCTCTTTCTTGGGAACTTGGGAATACTAAAGAAAAACATTATCAAGAAGACTGCCTTTAAATAACTGACTTTTTCCCCCAGTGGGACAAGACAAAAATATACATCCAAACTAGACTAGTGCTAAGATTTTTAGATCAGGTAATAGTTGCTAAAGATGGTCAGGAAGGGGGAACTCAGTGTGGCTAGACCATATTTCTGAAGAAGGGGCATTCACAAAGACTCTTCCCTCACTGCTTAGTCATTAGTAACTTCATTATAACTCCTCAAGTAGATTTGATCAATCTAAAAAAACAGTGCCTGCCACCCTCAACCCTCCCCCAAAGCAAGAGAGGACAACGACCCTAGGATAGGAAAGGCTGGGTTGACCAAGCTTAGAAATAATTGAGAAGAGTGCCTAGAATTTTCTTGCATTTTCTCATCGAAATCCTTATACCTCTGAGCTATGGAGTGAGATAAGCTTGAGTTTGCTCTTGGATGGCTTACTTAATCTCTCTGACACAAAGTGATGCCTTCTGTGAAATAATGAGGCCATGAGGATGAAGTGAGATACTGGATTTAAGATGCTCATCACAGCCTCAGACTCACAGAAACTCAACAAATATTGTTCCTTACCCTTCTGAAGTCACTTCTCCCATACTTCCCTGGTTCTGCAAAGTCTTTGAAGTGAAATGTGGGACAACAGGGATGTCATTGTTTTGAACAAAGGTGGATAGTCAGCAGTATGGAAGAACATAAAATCGCTTGTGATTTTCAGCTTCAGTCATAAATACGGAAGATGACAGACATAGGAAAAATATTAAGAGAGAGTTCCCTGTGGTATTGCAAGCTGCCGAATCAGGGAAAAGATGAAAAACAAGTGTTCAATCAAATTGCTTCTCCTCATTGAAGAAGTAATAGCAATGACAGACATACTACTAGAGAAAGAAAGGAATCAAATCGAGTTTATAAAAAAATATAAACAAACAGGAAAATGTTCAGTTATAGGAAAAGTATCACCATCTCATAGGGTGATCAAACAAGTTTCTAGGTTAAAGGGCAAAAAATAATAATAAATCTATGTCTTTTAAATCTATTTTTGAAAGCTTTAATAAGCTAATTGGCTTTGATTTTTAATAAATTGTAAAACCTTTCCATAATATAACAGAGATATCAAAAAGTGAAAATAACATTTTAGTTGAGCAGTGCTGAATCTGAAAATATACTGGAAACTCAGGGAAGTCTGATTCACTCACAGATTTCTTGAATGACTGAACCTGGGTAAATGAACTTTTCTGTTAATACTGATAATATTCCTTGTATCTTTTACTTCTCAAGTTTGCAATCACTATCATCATTTCATGGAGAGAAAGTTTCTAATTATAATAAATCAGTAGGTTTTCATAGTGCTGCGTGGTTGCAAATCTGCCTGGTTGCAAATCGGGCTTTCTTTATAAGACTTAAAGTTTGGAGGAGGTACAAATCTAATTTGGTCTGAATATTTTATTTTTGTTTTTTCAAGAGGGACTATTTTTTTTAAAAGACTCTGTTTGGAAATTCTCTAGGCCAGAACACTGGAGTGGGTAGCCTTTCCTTTCTCCAGGGTATCTTCCCAACCCAGGGATCTAACCCACGTCTCCCACGTTGTAGGCAGCTTCTTTACCAGCTGAGCCGCAAGGGAAGCTCTGTTTTATATTAGTCTCTTATAAAACTCTATTGACCTTAGTTATTTGATATCAAGATTTTGCTGTCTAAATAGAATATTTTAAGCTTCCCCTTTATTATCTAATTACAGATACCTTGATTACTGATATTCTGTTGAGGATAGGAATTTTGTGCCACACTGCTTTTCCCCCCTCTATATCGTATCTCCGGTGCACAATTCTTAGTCAATTTCCTTTCTTGGTTTTAAGTCCCCTTTATACCCAGAAATTCATTCACTGTTTTTCTGTAAGTTGGAAGATGGAAATAACCAATTCACTGTGTTTTTTATTCTCTCAAGTATATGTACCATTTTGACAGGATACATTTCTCAGAAAAAAAATAAAATTTAAGCTATTTCAATAAGTTCACAAAATTACAGTTAGAAGCAATTTGTCAAAAACAGTGCTTGGTTGCTTTTAAATAGTGTTATTAATGAGCAGAGTGGGACTGCTTAATCTGTTTCATGTGAAGTAATGGAATTATGATTGTGCTTGTGCTTAGCTGCTCAGTCATGTCTGACTTTTTGCAACCCCTTGGATTGTAGCCTGCCAGGCTCCTCTGTCCATAGAGATTCTCCAGGCAAGAATACTGGAGTGTGTTGTCATGCCCTCCTCTCCAGGATCTTCCCAACCCAGGGATCAAACCCAGGTCTCCCGCATTGTGGGCGGATTTTACTGTCTGAGCCACCAGGGAAGCCCAAGAATATTGGAGTGGGTAGCCTATCCCTTCTCTAGGGGATCTTCCTGACCCAGGAATCAAACCAGGGTCTGCTGCGTTGCAGGCAGATTCTTTACCAGCTGAGCTACCAGGGAACCCCAGAATTATGATTAGATAATATCAATGCCAAAGGAGGCTATGAGAAAATTTAGAACACCTGTTCTCACCTCTGCCCATCTTCTTTTTACTGAAGCGTAACATGTATACAGAGACATATACAAATCACTAGAATATAACTCAATGCATTGCCACAAATTTAACCTGCCTGTACAGTAGCAAGACAGGCAAAATCACCAGTGCCTCAGCAGCCCCTTGTGAAGTAACGATCTGGTCACTGCTCCCAAAAGAACAATCACTCTGTCTCCCGGGTGGCTCAGTGGTAAAGAATTCACCTGCCAATGCAGGAAATGAGGGTCCAATCCCTGGTGGGGAAGATCCCCGGGAAAAGGAAATGGCAACCCACTCCAGGATTCTTGTCTGAGAAATCCCATGGACTGAGGAGCCTGGCAGGCCACAGTCTACGGGGTCACAATAGTGTCAGACATGACTTAGTGACTAAACAGAACAGAACAAACTTTTAAACCACAGCTTCACTTTGCCTGTTTTGAAATATAAATGGAGTCACAGTGCAATTTATTTTGCTCAATGTTAGGCTTATGAGATTTATCTACGTTATTGAGTATGGTCAGCTCACCTTTTAGAATGTGAGACTAGTTATGGACAAATCTGTATTTTCTGCCTCCCAAATGTGTGGACATCCTAATTCTGCCTCATCTTTGTAGCATGCTTAAATTTGTGAAGTCTTAAATTCCACACAATTGTCAACTTATTATGGAAATCAGTAAGCATATATTATACAAAAGTAGAGAGATTTATGTATTGAACCTACATGTAGCCCTCACCTACTGTCAATAATTTTATCAACTCAGGAATTCCTGTTTCATCTGCAATTTCACTTTCCTCTCCCTCTTCACTCCACAATGTGGAATTATCACTTCATCTCTTATAAATATTTCAGTGTTGAACTCAGAAAACAATGACTCATCTTGAAATATAATTTTAAATGCTATCATCATACCTAAAAATAATTTCTTATTTATTTAGTGTTTGCACAAATGTCCCACTTTTCTCATTTTTCTTCCGGTTTTGTTTGTTGTTTGGTTGGTTGGTTGGTTGGCTGCTTGCTTAAGGTAGATATCAAATGAAGTTCTTTGGTTTAAATAGTTAAAAGGTTCTTCTTAACCATCTAACTACCCCTTGTTTGTTTTTTCTCCTTGAAATTGTTTGTGTGTTTGTAGAAATAGTTATTTTTTCCTGAAGATTTTACCACAATATGAATTTTAATGCTTACCTTACTTTGGTTGCAATTTTTCTTTTGATAAATTAGCTAGGGGTTTATCTGTTTTGTATACCTTTTCTGAAAGAAACCAGCTTTTACATTTATTCATTGATTCTATTGTTTTTATGTTTTCTAACTCATTAACTTTTATCTTTATTAATTCTTTCTACTTTCTTTAGGTTTACTTTTTCATTAGCTTATTGCACTGTGTTTAATTCTCTTGAGGGAGATTCTTTTACTTATATATTTTTATAAGTATATAAAGTTTTTTTTTTTTTTTGGTGGTTGTTCTACTGCTACCCCACAGACTTTTTATGTATCATACTGTATTATTAGTTTGAAAGAATTTTAAAGTTTTACTGTTCAATTTTCACCCAAACATTTCTTAACATTTTGTTGTTGTTTTCTGGTAAAATATTCTATTTGAGTTTTATTTTCAGGGGGAGGGGTGTCATTATTCTTTTGCTTGTAAGTTGTATTCCTGTGTATTTTCCTTTGAATTTTTTGATTTTATGCTTTATGAGAACTATTGCTGTGTTAGTTTACACATAAGTATTCCTCTCCTAAGCAGTTTGTGATATATAGCCTTTAAGATTGTTAAATATGCTTATTTATCTCTTTGATTTTTAATCTGATTTCTGCCTTGAGAGGTTTGATTATGAGCTCTGCTTTCTTTCAATCTGCTATCACCTAGTAGTATACCTTTGCCTATGTTTTATTATTTCCAAATAGGTTCAAGATAAAATTCACATATAGTAAAATTCACCTTGTTAGCTAGACAGTTATATGAATTTGGACAGCTGAAGTCATGTTGCCACAAACACAATCAAGATAATGGAATAACCTTGTGGATCACAACAAACTGGAAAATTCTTAAGGAGATGGGAATACCAGATCACTTTACCTTCCTCCTGAGAAACCTGTATGCAGGTCAAGAAGCAACAGTTAGACTTGGACATGGAACAACTGACTGGCTTCAAATTGGGAAAGGTATAGAACAAGGCTGTATATCATCATCTTGCTTATCATAACTTATATGCAAAGTATATCATGCAAAATGCCAGGCTGAATGAATCACGATTTGTAATCAAGATTACCAGGAGAAATATCAACAGCCTCAGATATGCAGATGATAACCACTCTGATGGCAGAAAGTCAAGAGGAAGTAAAGAGCCTCTTGGTGAGGGTGAAAGAAGAGAGTGAAAAAGCTGGCTTAAAACTCAACATTCAAAAAACTAAAATCATGGCATCCTGTCCCATTACTTCATGGCAAATAGATGGGAAAAAATTAGAAACAGTGACAGATTTTATTTTCTTGAGCTCCAAAATCACTGAGGATTGTGACTGTAGCCATGAAATTAAAAGAGGTTTGCTCCTTGGAAGGAAAGTTATGACAAACCTAGACAGCATATTAAAAAGTAGAGACATCAATTTGCTGACAAAGGTCTATATAGTCAGTTCAGTTCAGTTCAGTTCACTCGCTCAGTCATGTCCAACTCTTTGTGACCCCATGAAGCGCAGCATGCCAGGCCTCCCTGTCCATCACCAACTCCCGGAGTTCACTGAAACTCATGTCCATTGAGTCGATGATGCCATCCAGCCATCTCATCCTCTGTCATCCCCTTCTCCTCCTGCCCTCAATCCCTCCCAGCATCAGAGTCTTTTCCAATGAGTCAACTCTTCGCATGAGGTGGCCAAAGTATTGGAGTTTCAGCTTCAGCATCAGTCCTTCCAAGGAACCCCCAGGACTGATCTCCTTTAGAATGGACTGGTTGGATCTCTGTGCAGTCCAAGGGACTCTCAAGTGTCTTCTCCAACACTACAGTTCAAAAGCATCAATTCTTCGGTGCTCAGCTTTCTTCACAGTCAAGTTTTTCCAGTGGTTCTGTACAGATGTGAGAGTTGGACCATTAAGAAGGCCGAGCACTAAAAAATTGATGCTCTCAAATTGTCGTGCTGGTGGAGACTCTTAAGAGTCCCCTGGAATGCAAGGAGATCAAATCAGTCAATCCTAAAGGAAATCAACACTGAATATTCTTTGGAAAGACTGATGCTGAAGCTGAAGTTCCAATACTTGGGCCATCTGATGTGAAAAACTGAATCACTGGAAAATACCCTGATGCTGGGAAAGGTTGAGGGCAGGAGGAGAAGGAGGTAGCAGGGGATAAGGTGGTCATTTAGCATCACGGACTCAATGGACATGTGTTTGAGCAAACACCAAGAGACAGGGAAGGACAGGGAAGTCTGGTGTGCTACAGTCCATGGGGTCATAAAGAGTCAGACACAACTTAGTGACTGAACAGTAACAATAAAATCATGTTGCCACCAATACAGTCAAGACACAACTATCACCACAAAAGCTCCTATTTTTAGTTAATTATTAACACGCTTCAATTCATTGTTGATTACTGATATGATTTTACCCTAAAGGAAAACTTCTGCTTTTTCATGGATGTTGAGCCTCAATTTTTATCTTCACCTCAGATCAGTTCAGGACTGTGACCACTGAACCTGGGACTAGAGAAGTGTTAGAATCTCCCCAGATCCTTGAGTTTTCCCTTCTCCCCCAAAGGCTTATTTCATCTGACCCTCTAAGTACAACTGATTTATAAACAAGTCCATCTACCACCTCCCCTCTCCCCAGAGTGATATTAAGTTGCAAATTGCCTATTTATTTCATGGAAATACCATTACTCTTCCTTGGTGGTTTCTTCAGGTTGGCAAAATTGAGCAAAAGATACAGATAACCTTTTCAAAAGTACGGTGAGAGGAGAAAAAGCAGTGGTATGTGTTCAACAACCATCTCTGGGGAAATAAAGGCCTGATTTGTTTTTTTCCAATGACTATGATATAAACACTCCCACAAGGATGGATTTCAAGCTACCAAGAGGTTGTAAACCAGCATGCAAATTTCCTGAAAATGTAAAAGTGAGAGGGTTTAAAAATTCTGTTTTGGAAAACACTTCATTATGTTTACAAATACTTATCATCTATCATTACCAAAATCACACCATTAAATTCACCTTTTTCCTTCTTTTTCTCGCATCCTACAGAGTATTCTTGGAGAAACAAAAAACTAATCTGACTGCTAGCTTTTCTAACTTCAAATGGACACAACCCCTGTTACTTAGCATAATAATTTCATCAACTGTTCAAAATCCTTTCTGATTAAGTCAAGCCTTCAATCCCATATTCAATATCAGTGGTTTTGGATAGAATATAATTTCCAAAATAAAATGAAATGAAATGAATTAATAAAATAAATATAAGGAAACTTCATATGTGTTTTCTTTCTTGCCATCAATTCCATTTCAAACTATGTCTGACTCGCTCATTCTTCCCTTAAATATCAGAAACGAGTGATGCCTTTTACTTAACGTCTCCCCAACTATTTTTGCTATCTATTAATTCCTATTACCTATTGTTTATATCTTCAGTTGTACCATTTTCTTTTATTATTTTAGTCTCCTCCACTGCAACTTTTCTCTCTTAACCAAATGTACTTATTGTCCATATTCTTAACAATCATTTTATATCCAATGCTCAGATTTTGGTTTCTAGTACCATTCTCCATTTCAAGAAACCAGAGCTTCCTGCCTGAGGGTAGAGCTGAACAGTAAAAATATAACAAGGGCCTAGTATGTCTAGAAGTATCACAAAGTAAGAAAGTGCTTAAAAAGTAACTCCATTTGGCCATGTTAAGAAGACACTGAGCAAATCTTGAAAGAGCTCTTAATGGCCAAAGTTAGGGGGAAATGTAGTATTGGATTATAACCTAAATTGTAAAATAAACATACATGAGTCCGTATTTATTAAATAAATAAGTTTATTGAATAAATAAATAAAAAGAAAAGAGACAAAGTTGTCATAAATAGAGGTGGAGTTTAATTTTCATACCTGTACTTCCATTGAGTATGGGCTAGACTTACTGACTAATTTCTAAATAATAGAAACTGGAAAGGGAAGACTAGTAACTGTATAGCACAAAAACCTAGCAAAGTCTATCTACCTAAGAAACAGGACCAATGATGCCATGTGGATATCATGTACCCCTAATACAAAGGGATGAAAAATGCATATCATCTCTATAGCATTCTTTCTGACAGTACATAACTCCAGTCTAATCATGGGAAATGATATATCAGACAAAACCAAACTGATGGAAACTCTATGAAATACTTGACTGGTGCTCTTTAAAACTGTCAAGGCCACCAAGTACAGCAAAGACTGAGAAACCATTAAACACCAGAGGAAACTAAGAAGACAAGATTACTAAACGGCATATGTTAGACTGGATTGCTTTCTGGGAGGGGAAAAACCATATAATGGAAAAAAATGGTAAAATCCTAATAAAATAAAGTATTTCATTAATAGTAAGATATTAGTGGGCTTCCCTGGTAGCTCAGCTGGTAAATAATCCACCTGTAATGAAGGAGACCCTTGTTAGATTCCTGGGTCAGGAAGATCCCCTGGAGAAGGGATAGGCTACCCACTCCAGTATTCTTGGGCTTCCCTGGTGGTTCAGATAGTAAAGAATCCACCTGCAATATGGGAAACATGGGTTTGATCCCTGGGTTCGGAAGATACCCTGGAGGAGCATGGCAACCCCCTCCAGTATTCTTCCCTGAAGAATCCCCGTGGACAGAGGAGCCTGGCTGGCTACAGTCCATGGGGTTGCAAAGAGTCAGACATGACTGAGAGACTAAGCACAGGACAAAGTATCAGTACCATTTTCTTAGTTTTGAAAAAGGTATATGGCCATGGAAGCTACCAACAATAGGGGAAACTGAAACAGGATGCAGGGTTTATAGCAACTGTAAAACAAAGAATGTGGTTCCATAAGAATGAAGTCATTAGCTGCAGCAGTCACTGACCTACAAGACACCCTGAAAGGAATTCGGGGAAAGATTAGGATGAGGCTTTCTGTGCTTTGGAAAAACAAATCCTTAGATAAGAAATATTTCAGGAGAAAATTTTTTAAGAACCTGGATTCTTGTATCTTCCCATATAAGAAAAGCACTAACATCATTAACTGAGTTGCTGGTAATTAACAGTATTCTTTTACTGAGATATATGCTTGATTGCATGCACTCCTTCACCAAAATCATATATATATATATATATATCCTTTCCCTTTACCTTTTTGGAGCATTTCCTCAGAGCTATCTGAGAGGCTGTCACTCATGGAGTAGTCCTTAGCATAACACTAAAACTCATAGTTCTTATGTTGTATATTTTTATTTCAGCCAACACAAGTCTCTACTCTCTATGTAATTTTTTTCTGTAAATCTAAAATTACCCCAAAAGAAAAAAAAATTTTTAACAATTGCTTTATTCTATTATCCCCTCTAGCCATTATCTTTACTTTCCACCTGACAAATAAATCATGGTAACGATGATACGATATTTTAAAAAAAATTTTTCTCTGAATACTTTTAATCACAACTACTACATGGAAATATAAATTTAAAAAGCAATATTAAATTTTACAGAGAAAATGGGATGTCACTGAAGGAAACTTCCCCAAAATTTAGTCTTCAAGACTCCCCCAAATAAAATCAAATATCTATCAAATATCTTACTTATAGAAAGAAATAGCACTTATGCAAGGAGCAATAAGTTCTGTATATATAATAACTTCAGATTGGCAGCAAATTTTGGAAATTCACATTACTCATTACTTCGCAATCTCCATCTTTGAAGCAGCAGATTTCATGTTAATATCAAAATGTATTAACAGTTCCTTAGACAATTTTCATCTATTTTTCAACAAAAGCTGTTGAGATAACTGTAATTCACAAAGAAGTACTATTCAAGGTTAAGAAGAAAAAATGTGGGGCAAGAATAAAATCTTTGTGTCACCAAGTTATATAGCTGATAGCAGCTAGAAAAATACTGTGCAGACCTTCTCAAACTGGCATCTCAGAAATCCTTTGTGTATAACTAACTGCCTTGATAAACTACAATTACATCTGCAGCAAAAGGTCCTGGAGAGGAAAGGTTTGACCCAGTGAAAATGAAAAAATCCCAAGGCACTCTTCGAAGGCTATTTGTGTCCATACTTAAATAATTGCAGTATGAGCTCAGCTCCTTTAACCATTAAGGTCTTGAATTCATGTGTTGAACCACAAGTGTGTAAAGTAGGTTAATTCATTCTTGGTAAGATATAAAAAACAATTCAGTAAAAGTAAAACCAAACTTCTATGTAAACATTGTACAAGTGCTGATTTTAAGGTCAATGTCAAATAATTACCCTTTTTTTGTGATAATGAGGTTTATAGGTGATCATTTAAAATTTTAACTCAAAGTTCACTATTAAAATTACACACACAGTTTTGAGTCAAAGAGATATAAAGGCTTGTAATAAGAAAAAGAGCCTTGATATCACTGATATCAATTCTATTAACCAATTTTGAAATAACCAAATTCAATTATTTTAGATGATTCTTATAAGATTTTTCACTTATACAAATTAATTTTATCCTAACAGTAAACATTAGGTTTTAGCACCAGAGGCAGACCTATTATTTCCTTACAGAAAACCTTGCTCAGTTGTCCACATTCTATTTTCATCCACAGGACAAGATGATGGAAGATATCACTTTGCTGCATGTGTGTGTGTGTGTGTGTGTGTGTGTGTGTGTGTGTGTGCGTGTGTGTGTTAGGGGCAGGAGGTATCTGTATATCTGATTCCAGAAATTATGAAATTGGGAGATTATATAGGAGATATCACATATATTCCCCCTCCCCTCCAGCAAGAGACAGAGGGAAAGATAGTAACAAAGACAAAGAATCTTTCTTAAGGAAAGAGAGGAAGGTATCTACCTCAAATATAGGTTCTTTTCTTTGTGGGAGATAAAATTTTATTGCCCTAATTGCCTTTTAGCAGGAGCAGAGAGTTCCAAGATGAAGGACAAGCGGTTTCTACCCTTAAGGGTATGAAGAGCAGTTTGGGAAAAAAAAACATTTTCTATCTTCTGTTACACTGTTCAGACCATGAAGACAAATGAAAATATTCACATTACTTCCTGATGTATTCCATATTTCTAAATGATATACAGTTGACCCTTAAACAATGGGGGTTTACAGGATCCACAGTTGATTAAATCTGGAATGGATGTGGAGAAATCAAGGATGCAGGGGACTGACTATGAGTTATAATTGATTTTAAACTGTGGGGAGGATAAGTACCTCTAACACCTCTCCTCAGTGCCCCCCCCCCCATTGCCCCACTGAAATATTCAAGGGTCCAAAGTCCAAGGTGTTAGTCATTAAGTCATGTCTGACTCTTTGCAACCTCTGTCCATGGGACTCTACAGGCAAGAATACTGGAATGAGTGGCCATTTCCTTCTCCAGGGGATCTTCCTGACCCAGGGATCGAACCTGGGTCTCCTGCATTGCAGGCAGATCCTTTACTGTCTGAGCCACCAGGGAAGCTGTATTTATATTGCTATTTCTAACTGCTAACATTTTAGCTACTACAATTGGCATCTCATTCTTTCTTGACCCCCCTAAATGAATATTCCCATTACCTATAACTCTCAGTGTAGTTATATAATAATTTTAGTTCAGTATTCAGTATTTATACTGTTATTACTATGTATATAATACTCACTATTGAGGCATGCATGTGCATGCATGCTTATGACTGTTATCCATTGGGTTCCCAGATGGTACTAGTGGTAAAGAATCTTCCTGCCAATGCAAGAGATTCAAGAGATGTGTTCTATCCCTAAGTCGGAAAGATTCCCTGAAGAAGGAAATGGCAACCCACTCCAGTATTCTAGCTTGGAAAATTCCAATTTAATGCCCAATAATAGTATTCTTTGGAATCAATATTTTTTCCTTAGTTTTCTGTTTTTTTTTTTACAGATTTAATCTATAAGTACATTTTCTAAGCCTACCCTCTCCCATCAGTTGTGTCTTCAGTTATGTTAAAAAGTCAAGATAATCTATCAAGTTTGCCTTTCTGAAGAACTCTTCTGAAGAATCATGACCTGCTACAGTCTCAAGTAAGAGCTCTCTAGCCCTGAACCGTACGGATCTATGGCGGCCACCACTGCTGTCTTAATTCAAAGTCTCTCTACTTCTCTGATTTACAGCTAAAGTGGGATAAAATGTGGCCTCTGATCTCAGACTTACCTTGCACTGATATCATTCCATCTCATGTTCTCTCTGCATGTCTTTTTGTCCTTTGACTTGGTACCTTAGCCTACACTCAAATGTGGGCCAGAATTGAGGAGTTAACCTCCCAGGGCTAACATTGAACAAATGGAAAAGAGACATAAATATGGAGAATGGACACAGAGGGGGAAAGGGAGGATGAGATAAATTGGGAGAGTAGGACTGATGTATATGCACTACTGTGTTTGGTGCAGTTCAGTTGCTCAGTAGTGTCCAAATCTTTGCGATGCCATGAACTGAGCACACCAGGCCTCCCTCTCCATCACCAACTCCCGGAGTTCACCCAAACCCAAGTCCATTGACTCGGTGATGCTATCTCATCCTCTGTTATCCCCTTCACCTTCTGCCTTCAGTCTATGCCAGCATCAGGGTCTTTTCAAATGAGTCAGTTCTTCACATGAGGTGGCCAAAGAATTGGAGTTTTAGCTAAACATCATTCCTTCCAATGAACACCCAGGACTGATCTCCCTTAGGATGGACTAGTTGGATCTCCTTGCAGTCTAAGTGACTCTCAAGAGTCTTCTCCAGCACCACAGTACAAAAGCATCAATTCTTCAGCACCCAGCTTTCTTCACAGTCCAACTCTCACATCCATACATGACCACTGGAAGAACCATAGCCTTGACTAGATGGAACTTTGTTGGCAAAGTAATGTCTCTGCTTTTGAATATGCTACCTAGGTTGGTCATAACTTTCCTTCCAAGGAGTAAGCGTCTTTTAATTTTATGGCTGCAGTCACCATCTGCAGTGATTTTGGAGCCCCAAAAATGTCAGCCACTGTTTCCACTGTTTCCCCATATATTTGCCATGAAGTAATGGGACTGGATGTCATGATCTTTGTTTTCTGAATGTTGAGCTTGAAGCCCACTTTTTCACTCTCCTCTTTCACTTTCCTCAAGAGGCTTTTTAGTTCCTCTTCACTTTCTGCCATAAGGGTGGTGTCATCTGCATATCTGAGGTTATTGATATTTCTCCCAGCAATCTTGATTCCAGCTTGTGCTTCTTCCAGCCCAGCATTTCTCATGATGTACTCTGCACAGAAGTTAAATAAGCGCAGTGACAATATACAGCCTTAATGTACTCCTTTTCCTATTTGTAACCAGTCTGTTCTTCCATGTCCAGTTCTAACTGTTCTTTCCTGACCTGTATACAGATTTCTCAAGAGGCAGGTCAGGTGGTCTGATATTCCCATCTCGTTCAGAATTTTCCACAGTTTATTGTGACCCACACAGTCAAAGGCTTTGTTATAATTAATAAAGCAGAAATATATGTTTTTCTGGAACTCTCTTGCTTTTTCCATGATCCAGCGGATGTTGGCAATTTGATCTCTGGTTCTTCTGCCTTTTCTAAAACCAGCTTGAACATCTGGAAGTTCATGGTTCACATATTGCTGAAGCCTGGCTTGGTGAATTTTAAGCATTACTTTACTAGCGTGTGAGATGAGTGCAATTGTGGGGTAGTTTGAACATTCTTTGGCATTGCCTTTCTTTGGGATTGGAATGAAAACTGACCTTTTCCAGACCTGTGGGTACTGCTGAGTTTTCCAAATTTGCTAGTATATTGAGTGTAGCACTTACACAGCATCATCTTATTGGATTTGAAACAGCTCAACTGGAATTCCATCACTTCCACTAGATTTGTTCGTAGTGATGCTTCCTAAGTCCCATTTGACTTCACATTCTATCCTAGGGGACTGATCACACCATCATGATTATCTGGTCGTGAAGATCTTTTTTGTACTATTGTGTGTAAAATATTAATAGATAATGGGAAGCTGCTGAATAGCATAGGGAGCTCATCTCGGTGCTCTGTGATGACCTAGAGGGTTAGGATAGAGGAAAGGGTTGAAGGGAGGTTCGAGAGGGAAAGAACCTATGTATACCTATAGCTAATTCACTTCGTTGTACAGCAGAAACTAACAGAACATTGTACAGCAATTATACTCCAATAAAAATAAATAAATAATCAGTTTCCTCTACAACTAGAGATAACAAGTTGATATCAAGAAATAACTAAAACCTGACACTTCAGAGAAATTTTATTTGCAAATCCGCTGTCTTTACCACAACTGATAATAGAAGTCAACTTTCTTGGGTCTGCTAGGTCATTTCCACTTGTCTGTGTACTTTCCAGTTAATAAAATTCTGTTACTTTTTTCTCTCTCCTCTTCCAACTTTTTTCCACTTGTTTTATACCCATTTTAAAAATCCCATTACTATTATTTTAGTGGCATTTCAGGAGGAGGTGATATAAATTTGTGTGCCCAATGTCAGTTTTAGCTGTATATTCTAAATGCTTTCCAAGTCAATAAAATGCTCTTACTGTATTTGGCAGAAATATCTATTATATTTTCTTTATCTCCTTAAACAGGGTTTATCATAAATAATTTTACCTTTTCTGAGAAATCATGCTAATTTAATACATCAATTATAGTGCTTTGATATAAGAAATGATATCCTCACGATTTTATTTCATAATGTGCAATGCTACTTATACTAAATGATCTTCAATTGTTCTAATTTTTCCTGTTTTTTACTTCTCTTTTCTAATTCTTTATTTTTAATCAACTTTTGTAATATATCATTACCAACAGGATGAACTTGTGGTTTCTAGTCTACCTTATTTTACATACAACTTTAAAAATTAGGTTGGTTCCAAAATCACTGCAGATGGTGACTGCAGCCATGAAATTAAAAGACGCTTACTCCTTGGGAGGAAAGTTATGACCAACCTAGACAGCATATTCAAATGCAGAAACATTACTTTGCCAACAAAGTCCATCTAGTCAAGGCTATGGTTGTTCCAGTGGTCATGTATGGATGTGAGAGTGTGACTGTGAAGAAAGCTGAGTGCCAAAAATTGATGCTTTTGAACTGTGGTGTTGGAGAAGACTCTTGACAGTCCCTTGGACTGCAAGGAGATCCAACCAGTGCATTCTGAAGGAGATCAGCCCTGGGTGTTCTTTGAAGGAATGATGTTAAAGCTGAAACTCCAATACTTTGGCCACCTCATGGGAAGAGTTGACTCATTGGAAAAGACTCTGATGCTGGGAGGGATTGGGGGCAGGAGGAGAAGGGGATGACAGAGGATGAGATGGCTGGGTGGCATCACCAACTCCATGGACGTGAGCTTGAGTGAACTCCAGGAGTTGGTGATGGACAGGGAGGCCTGGTGCTGAGATTCATGGGGTTACAAAGAGTCGGACACAACTGAGCAACTAAACTGAACTGAACTACAAAGGAATAGGACAAATTAAAGCTTTTTCATAATTACATTTTTGGAGGTCCACCATCCTCAATTCTTATTCTCTTGGCTTAGGAGTTGACAATTATTTTTAATGTGATTTGCATCATTATAATATAGTCTGACTAAATTAGGCCTTGTTGTACCTTAATAACAAAAATAAAGATGATAACAGTGACATATATAATAATTCCTAAAATTTATTGATGACTCCCAATTGTCAAGCATTGTTTCACATGCCTTACATGCATGTCTCATTACAATCCTATAAAGTAGCAAGTATTATCATCTGTACTATGGTACAGAGAAGATAACAATGGACTAGAGAAACAATATCACCTGTTCTTAGAGTAAATAAACATGTATCTTCGATTTTACTTTCAGTCTGAGTCTAAAATCTCTGTTCTGCCATTACCAGTCTATACTGACTCTGCAAATCATCATACTAAAAGTTATAAACAGACAATGGGTATCATTATTGGATTTTCATATAATTTATAAAGCTTGGTTCATGACATGTGAGGTCACAGACTAAGATTGACTCTTTGACAAGAAGCTCAATAAAAATAAATCTTGTGGTCACAAGGTGATGCTTGGGTAATGGCTGCTAATCACCAACCCTATAATATACAAACTTGCTCCTGAGTGTCACACAGAATTTTATATAAAAGCTGTTTAACATCTACTATTATACTTCTTAAATCAAGGGAATATACATTTATTAACAGTTCATAGTATGTTAAACCATGTGCTGCTGCTGAGGTCCCAACAAAAACTTGTGAATAGAAAATAAAGAAGATATGTATCCTCTGCCTTCAAGGCACTTACAATCTAATTGGAAATAAAAAACTCATATGAAAAATGTAGGAACTTTACAATATCATAAAAGTTTTAAAGGTTTGAAATGCCTGCAGTACATCATGTGTTTAGGAGAGCTGAGGCAGGAATAAGCTGAAATAGCTGGTAGAGAACAGTCTGAAAGGTTATGCAGCTTTCAGATTGATGAAAAGGAGTTCAAAGGTTTGCTCATCAGGAAAAGATGTCAAATAAAAGACAGAAATTATATAATACAGTTGTAGTGCAGAGAAGGTAAAAAACAAAGAGGACTCTACTTATAACAGGAGAATTTGAGGAATACAGTTGGAGAAGAAAGGCAAGGTAATATGGAGAAATGTCTTGCATAGGGAACCATGCTATAAATACTGGCCAGAATTGAAGACGCCTAGAAATCAGGCTGAGGAACATGGGCAGTATCCCTTGATGGAAGATCTTAAGTTCTTTCTAAGAGGAATGATGTAATGAATCCTGAGGATAATGGGGGAAAAATAATCATAAAGTAATATGGAGGGAAAATTAGGAAGAAGGACTGATATCACAGCTAACATCAGTTAGGAATAAAACATAGAAATGTGAGTTTAGGTTATAACTGCCTAGATACACGAAAATGAAGAAATAGAAAATTTTCTATAAGGGAAGAATTGAAAGGTTTTATAGGGACTTCCCTGGTGGCTCAGACGGTAAAGTATCTGCCTACAATGTGGAGACCCGGGTTCAATCCATGGGTGGGGAAGATCTCCTGGAGAAGGAAATTGCAACCCACTCCGGTATTCTTGCCTAGAAAATCTCATGGAACCTGATAGGCTACAGTCCTTGGGGTGGCAAAGAGTTGGACATGACTGAGCAACTTCACTTTCCCCTACAGTGGAGGCACAGAGTTTTAACCGCTGGATCACCAGGGAGGTCCCAGGATATATAACATCTTAGTCATCCCCACAGAACAGGCTCTATGCCCCTCTAAAGTGAATTAGTATTTTGATCTGGACTCAGCTGGTGATGCTGGGATCTTTGCCAGAGGATCTGGAGACCAGTTTAATAATTACATGTTGCTTGTGTTGTCATGTGTCGTCACTCAGTTGTGTCCGACTATTTGTGACCCCATGGACTGTAGCCTACAAGGGCTACATGGGATTTTCCAGGCAAGCGTACTGGAGTGGGTTGCCATTTCCTTCTCCAGGGGATCTTCCCAACCCAGGGATCGAACCCGGGTCTCCTCCACTGCAGGCAGACACTTTACCCTCTAAGCCACCAGCGAAGGGGCTTGTAATTTAGGTAAACAAACTTAAACTCAAGACTGCCTAGAATGAAAGAAATCTTATCAAACACATAAATACAATTATTAATTTGAGCCTACCCTGGAAAACAGAATAAAATATCATAGTGAATTACACAGAAAATCCAAGTATTATTTATTCATCTAATTAACCACTCATTTAAGCACTTATCAGGTGGCTCAGATGGTAAACTGTCTACCTGCAGGGCTGGAGACCTGGGTTCGATCCCTGGGTTGGGAAGATCCCTTGGAGAAGGAAATGGCAACCCATTCCAGTACGCTTGCCTGGAAAATCTCATGGACAAGGGAGCCTGGTAGGCTACCATCCACAGGGTCACAAAGAGTCAGACATGACTGAGTGACTTTACTTACTTACTTAAGCAATAGCATATTCATTCAACAAATCTTACACGTACTATTTACTGCGTGCCAGATATTGTACTAGATACTGAAGATAGAAATAACAGTAAAACAATATCCTTCCCCAAGAGGCTCATGGATTGGTCAAAAAGGTAACTTGGGGTGCTAGGAAATCACAAAGGGGAGGCACTTTCCCATGTCACCTCAGAATTGGACAAGACAAAAAGTGTGTAGGACTCTGATGTGGAAAAATAAAAAATGTTGTTATAACTTAAGTGACATTAACTTCATTCTTTCTCTCTCACCCTAGACTCATTTTTTTAAACTTCTTTATACCTAATTTCCAATCCATTAGAGAATCTTAATGGGTCTACCTTCTCAACCTATACCAAATTGGATTTTTTCTCACATTCTCCATGGCTATATAGGAACCTAGCTTGAGTTTCAGTAATCTCACATGTGGATTATGGTAACAGTCTTCTCAGTGGTCTCTTGCCTCCATCTTTGGTGTCCTAGCATCTATTTTCCACCCAATATTCAGAACGAGCCTTCTGAAGTTAAGTCAGAACTTTTAACTCAACTGGTCAAAACCTACACTCATTGGAAGTATAATGCAAAGTTCTAACAATGCCCTATAAAGCCCTACATAGAGTACGTTTGTCTCCAACTTCCTCTCCATTCCCCATTCCAACTTTACGTGGACCGTATCACCTCCTTGCCATTCCCCAGCAAACTAAGCACACTCCCGTCCTAGGGTTTCATGTTTGCTGTTCTTTCTGCATGGAATGTTCTTCCTTAAATAACTTCTTCTCGTATATCTTTTTGTCTTTGCATAAATGTCACTAAATGTGGATGTCTTTTTCTAACTATCCTCTACAAATAGCATCCCCCATAAATCTCTAGTCTTATTATTGCTTTCTTCTTTGTTTATTATGTATATGGTTGTTTATTCTTTGTCTCACCTTGCCAGAACAAAAATTCTACAAGTGCAGAAATTTGTGATATTTTGTTTGCTGCAATATCCCTAGAAGAATGCCTGGCATATAGTATGCCCACAGTCAGCATTTGTTGAATTAGTGAGTCAAATGCAAATGATACGGGCTTAGGTTATTTTTTTTTTTTAGCCTACTTAAGTGGGCAAGTAAACAAAGGATAAATATTTATGAGATAACCCTTTTTTTTTTAGTCAGTGAGTGTAACTTGTAACCCCTCTAAGGTTTAAGGAGCCTATGTGTTACTATTTTTTATTTTAACATTTGAATAGGGTTTTACTGATATTTAGAACTAAAAGGTTATGCAAATCATTTTAGGAAATTTTTAAAATAGATAAGAATGCTTTTTAAAAAAATCAGCCATATTTATCCATGGCTAAAAACATCTCCATGTGAGTGTCATACTATACAGAAAATTGTATGCCCTGATTTCATAGCCTATTATTAGGTTTTCCTTTGTGTTATGTACTTAAGGTTCTTGGAAACTAATACATGCGTGGATGTATGTGTGCTTCCATACTAACTGGTTTCTAGAAGTGATCCGTCAATATACACTTTGACAGGCACAATCTCACCTTGACCTTAACTGGGAATTGAGAGGCAAAGTAGTTGGAGTGGCTGACAGCTCAAAGTCAAAGCCAGAACATCCACAGTCTAGTCTCAGGTCACCACTTTGCTTTGTGACTTTGGGAGACTTACATAATATCTTAATGCTTTGATTTTTTTAGTTATAAAAAGAAGAGAATAATGGTACCAAACTCATAAGTGTATCATGAAAATTACATTGAGTGGATATATGCAAAGTGCTTAGGAAAATGCCTAGCAAATATTTAGTATGTATAAATGTTAGCTGAGAATGGGAAGAAAGCAAAATTCAATATTATTTGTGTATATTTCAAATGTTTACAAATATGGGGGAAGAGTGATAATACCCCACAACATATTTCTTTGATTATAAATGATTTTGAATAACTTGATTTCCTGACCATTTTCATTCCTTTTAAATTCATATATTTAAGTCCTTCATCATTACTTATTCATTTGTAAGATATATATATATAGAGATTAGCTCTTCACATATTTATTAAAATATTTCTCTAGTTACATCATTTGTTCATAACTATCATGTATTATATTTGTAATGTACTAAATTTTTTAAAGATGTATGTTGTCAAACTCATTTTATGCTTCTATATTTTCTGCAGTATTCTATGATTTAAAATTTTTCTTTGGTTCTCCATCTGGAATTAAAGTATCGTATGATGTGAAATTTTATTTTTAATTTCTCTAGAACAAAATTTCTCAATATCATACTTAAGAATATGCAGCCACAGACACTCTTTTACAATCCTTGCTTCATATTGCTTATTTGTATGTGTATATATGTACACATATAAAGTTAAATTTATATTTATACATATAAATTTAAACATATCAGGTTTATGTGAACTATATATATATATATATATATATACACACAGAAGATTTTAAGTTTTATATCAATATTTGTGGAGTAAATAAATATGAGTTGAATCAAGCATAAGGATAAAAATGGCATTAGACTGGTTTTCTTTTGTCTGTCCAATTGAAGCTAAATATTTCCTTTGTAGAGGAACTTTCAATACAAAATTCCAATTAAAAGTAGACAGCAGTGTATGAGAACCTCCTGCTGCATTTGCTGCATGTAAATTATCTGGCAACGCTAATAGCTTCATACACTCAATGTGATCGTGCATGAGTCTGTTACTAATAAGCCCGCTCAAATAAACCGGCTAACATATAGCACAATAAATAGAACAGTTAGAAATGTCATGGGGTCAATCCAAGCATTTGTGAGATTCTAATCTTTGTTTCTAACCATTTGGGCTTGTTTTCGTGCTGTTGTTTCTAAAGCCCACACTCTTATTAGCACTGAAAGGATGAGAGGTTTTCAAAGAGTCGTGTAGAAGGCCTGCTGCTGATCACTTGCCCTTATACCTTTAATGAACCTGAATATTTAAAATTAAGTGAAATTTAAATTCAGTGTCTTGAACTCATTTCAAAATGAAATTATAGATTTTATTTCTAGTGCTTCAGTTGTTAGAAATGGATAAATGAATGAATAAGTGAATGTATGTATGAATCAATCAATAAGTTGTCCACTGCTTGCATATATTTTTAGACAAGATGACTGCAAGTAAACTGCTCAAAGTCCCTCCAGGAGGATGGCACAGCATGCCTCTAGGCAGCCAGGAGAAGATACGGCAGGGCTAAGACTAGGTCTAGGAGACACAAGCAATAAAGTAATTAGCCTCCAATTAAAATAAATAAATAAATTTTTAAAAATTAAAAAAAAAAATAAAGTTAACAACTCTTGCATCCACATCATATAATCTTTTTAGTTCATTCTGGCCAATTGTTCCCGGTCAAATATGCTATGGTAAGAAGAGTTTGTCTCCTACACAATTTTTGATGCAACCTAACAAGCAACTCTAATGTTCATTTTCTTTTTGTGGCAAGATGTCTTCGGTGTTTCTGGTAAATTTATGTATGTCAGTGGGCAATTTTTCCAAGTTTCACCTTTTTTTTTGGTGGGGGGAGGCATTTAGATTTGTGATAGATTTGTCCAAACAAATGTTGAAGCAATAAAGGACTAATTTGTTATATCTTCTTGAGGTATATACTACATCATTTCACAACACAAATAGACTCCAATTAGGGCAACACAGAGAATGTGCGGTTTTAAAAGAAAGGTACACATTTTATAAAATGATGCTAATACCCAGTTTGCTAATTAGGAATAGAGTCTCAAAGATCAATTTAGAGAGACATTTGTCATTCAAAACTCCTTACCAAATAAAGAAACTGTCATGGCATTTTATCACATTTAATCATCAGATAATGACATATTTTCACAGTAGAATGATACCCAGGTATCACATTATTTTCAAAGGGTCCAGAGCAAGCTATAACAGAAAATTGGGGGATTTGTTGATATGGCCATCAATGGCTAGGAGAAAAAGATCAAAGTCATTCAAAGTTGTGCTTGTAGAGACTCCTAATCCCACGCTCTTTCCAAGTACAGTCACATCATAGCTCTCTCCAAGTACAGTTACATCATAGCTAAAAGATAAGAATATAGTAAAGGCTCTGAGTGAACTTCAAATAGGGCTCTTACATGTGAACCATGTCCACAGGCCATATGCAATCAAGAATTCTATGTTCCCAGGAGAAATGTATTTTAATTATTGATTATGACCAACCTATAAAGAACTCATGATCAAGGCTGCTTCTGCAGATGCCAAATTATCTCTCACCAAGGAACATTCCAAACTTAAATACTTCACATTGTAATATCTGTTATATTTTGTATTCTCATCAAGGCTTTCTAAGATTCTGAAATGATTGTTCTTTTGCTGATGTGTTAACCATCAGTTTAGTTCAGTTCAGTAGCTCAGGCATGTTCGACTCTTTGCGACCCCATGAACCGCAGCAGGCCAGGCCTCCCTGTCCATCACCAACTCCCGGAGTTCACTCAGACTCATGTCCATCGAGTCGGTGATGCCATCCAGCCATCTCATCCTCTGTCGTCCCCTTCTCCTCCTGGCCCCAATCTCTCCCAGCATCAGGGTGTTTTCAAATGAGTCAGCTCTTCACATCAGGTGGCCAACGTATTGGAGTTTCAGCTTCAACATCAGTCCTTCCAATGAACACCCAGGACTGATCTCCTTTAGGATGGACTGGTTGGATCTCCTGGCAGTCCAAGGGACTCTCAAGAGTCTTCTCCAACACCACAGTTCAAAAGCATCAATTCTTCGGCGCTCAGCCTTCAGTCCAACTCTCACATCCATACATGACCATTGGAAGAAACATAGCCTTGACTAGACGGATATTTGTTGGCAAAGTAATGTCTCTGCTTTTGAATATGCTATCTAGGTTGGTCACAACTTTCCTTCCAAGGAGTAAGCATCTTTTAATTTCATGGCTGCAATCACCATCTGCACTGATTTTGGAGCCCCCCCAAAATAAAGTCTGACACTGTTTCCACTGTTTCTCCATCTATTTGCCATGAAGTGATGGGCATTTTCTGGATGCCATGATCTCCATTTTCTAAATGTTGAGCTTTAAGCCAACTTTTTCACTCTCCTCTTTAACTTTCATCAAGAGGCTCTTTAGTTCTTCTTCACTTTCTGCCATAAGGGTGGTGTCATCTGCATATCTGAGGTTATTGATATTTCTCGTGGCAGTCTTGATTCCAGCTTGTGCTTCTTCCAGCCCAGTGTTTCTCATGATGTACTCTGCATAGACGTTAAATAAGCAGGGTGACAATATACAGCCTTGATGTACTCCTTTTTCTATTTGGGACCAGTCTGTTGTTCCATGTCCAGTTCTAACCATCAAGGTAACCATCAGGTAACAAAAATAAAGGATGTAGCAGATAATAAATTACAGCATTATTTTTTCACTTTACTACACCAGGAACACAAGTGAAAAGAGAGAAATAGGAAATCAGACCATTCAATGGAATCTTAACCTCACCTATGGTTCAGAAAATGTAGAGGATGCCCAGTAATACACACCACTAACAACACACATGACTGTCTGGTAAGAGTCACCACCAATAACTCAAGACCATAACATAAGGATTCCCTGATCCTGCACTGCTACTCCATAGAGAGAGGTGTGCTTGGGCTGCAGAGCTGGACCTGCTGAAAGGGAACAGAGCTCCATACTACTTTCCATGTTTATGGGACAGCCAAAGAGGGGCATCCTTTGGACTGTAAGGAGTCCCTTGGACTGTAAAAAGATCAGACCAGTCAATCTTAAAGGAAATGAGTCCTGAATATTTATTGGAAGAATGATACTGAAGCTGAAACTCTGATACTTTGACCACCTGATGTGAAGAACTGACTCATTTGAAGAGACCCTGATGCTGGGAAAGACTGAAGGCAGGAGGAGAAGGGTATGACAGAGGATGAGATGGTTGGATGGCATCATAACTAGATGGACATGAGTTCGAGCAAGCTCTTGGAGTTGGTGAAGGACAGGGAGGCCTGGCTTGCTGCAGTCCATGGGGTCACAAAGAGTCAGACACGACTGAGTGACTGAACTGAACTGAAGGGCGGGGGATGGGACATCCAATTTTCTGTGTAATGAAGAGATCTCAAAATTTCTAACCCAGGAAATAGTCTCAAGGTTACTCAAGATCTTATAATGGCCCCACTATTGACATTAGACAGAAGCTTTGTTTCTCTTCATAAACACCTCCATCAAGCCACCAAAATAAAAATGATGAAAAGGAAGACGATGGTGTCAGGAACATAAAAATCCATAACTTTCTTACCCCAATCAAAAAAAGACACCATTCTCAGGTTCAGCTTCAGTACTGATGAACTGACCTGTTTTATTGACCCCAGAAAAATTATTTCTTGATGCTAGTTTGTCTCACAGAAAGACATTTTTCAGAATGACAAGAAGTTATGAACTTCTGATTCTATGCATATGACAATATATAATGGCCATTGGTTTCTGCTCTTGATTCTTCATTTTACAGCCTTCATCTTACAGCCTTCACAATTTTACTCCATGGCACACAGAGAAAATGATAATACCTATACTACACACTGGACCAAATTCTACTGGATTTTAGAATAGGTAAGAGGAACTTAGTACAAAAATTCATTAGGTGTTCTTTATATTAAATAATTAGAATAAAAATAATGAGAAATAATTAATAGACAAGTTAAACTTTGAATTTATATAAAACTGTCAAAGAAAATCTGAAATTCAAGTTTAAGGGAGAAACTTAGGATTGTTCTCATGTTCATAATTTTTTTATGCTTGGAATGTCTACAATTTCTGATTGACGTATTTTAATAATGATGTCTTCAAATTTATTGCAGTCAACACTGATAAGAAATTTTTGCACACATGATAGCAAATTTGCTTTACTGCTTTGTTGATGAATATTTTTTTCCAGTAACATGATTTCTGATAATTTTATTTCCTATCATTGTATTTCAGAGTGTGACCATTCTTCGGTTTTAATAGTTCTTGTTTTCTCAGTGAAACATGAAATTTAGAAAATCTTGAGATAATTCAAAATGGATTTAAATTGCAGTAGAAGTTTTTCATATTAAATATTTAAAATAATGATAAAGAGACTCCCAAGATCAGTTCTGACATGCAAAGTGATTGGAAATTGTCACTCCCATTGTTAACAACAAGAAAGCTAGGCACACTGAAAATCAATGACTTGTTTTGAATCATCAGAGAAATGATGTCATATGACAAGACAAACTAAAACCCTAATATCTGACGAGATATGCATACCAAGAAACAAAGACTTGATCTGCTTACTGAGAGCAGATGCCTACAGAGCCAATATCAGTAATTTTGATAAAGGCTGAATAATCCTAGCTTGTCCATTAAAACAAAAAGAAGTACAAGTTACACAGTTTAGGAAGTTAAAAAATTAGATCAGTTTTATTTATAGACAGCATGATTATTTATGTATACAATCCCTAAGAATTTACCAAAAATTCCTGGGACTAATAAGCAAGAATGCAAAACCTAATGATACAAAGTGAACAAACAAAATTCAATTCCTTTACTGTATTTCAGTAACAACTGGAATTTGAAGTTTAATAAGCAATGCCATTTACCATGGGTTGCAAAGAGTCAGACGTGACTGAGCATCTAACACTTCCACTTTTCCACCATTTACCACAACATTCAAAAACTGAAGTACTTGTTATCAGTCTAATAGAATAGCAGATCATCTGTAACGAAAACTAAAAGAAAAATGTTGAAGAAGGAAGTTGAGGGAAATTTATAATGATGGAGAAATATTCTATATTCATGGATTGGCAGATTCAGTATCAATTAAAGGAGCGCATCATAGCTATAACTTACACAGCTGAGTTTTTCCCAACTTGATTTAATTGAATCCCAATCAGAATTCCAGTTGGTTACTTAGTAGATACTCATAAACTAATTCTAAAACTTCTATGGAAAAGCAAAGGAGCTAGAATTGTTAACACAATACTGAAGAAAAATGCAGTTGAGGAACTTATGCTACTTCATTTAAATACTTAATATAAAGTTCTAGGAATTGAGACAGCATGTCATTGGAGAAAGAACAAATAGGAAAATCAATGGAACAGAACAGAAAGCCCAGAAATAAAACTGTAATTCAATGGAGAAAGGATAGTCTTTTTTTTCAATAAATGATGCTAGAATAATTGGACATCCATAAATAAACAAAATTTTTAAAATTTTGCATGCACTTGACACAGCCCTTACATCTTACACAAAAATTAACTCACAATGAACTTTAGAGCAAAATGTAAAACAAACAAACAAACAAAACTATAAAATTTCTAGAAGAAACTTGGGAAAAAATCTGTTACCTTGGGTTTGATAGTAAGTTTTTAGGTAAAATATCAAAAGCACAATCCAATTAAGAAAAACAGTAGTAATTTGAACTCCGTTAAAACTAAAGTTTCTGTTGTGTAATAGATACTGATTAGAAAATGAAAAGGTAAGCCACAGACTGAGAGAAAATATTTGTAAAATACCAATTTGATTTCAAAAACTTATATACAAATTATTAAAAAAACTTAAAACTCAACAATAAGAAAGCAAACAACCAAATTAAAAAACAAGCAAAATGATCTAAAAATACATCTTGATAAAAAAGATATTTAAAAATATAATTTGTCATCATGAAAGTTAAAACTAAAATATCAAGATACCACTAAACAACTGTTAACACTTGCTAAAATACATTTGACAATGCTAAATTGTCAAAGGTGTAGAGCAACAAGAACTCTCATTCCTTGCTGCTGAAATGCAAAAGTGCATAGCTACTTTGAAAGATCATTTATCTGCTTCTTACAAAACCAAACATAATCTTACCATGTGATCAAGTAATTGTGCTTCTAGTTACTTACCCTACTGTTCTCAATCCTTAATTCCACACAAAATCCTGCACTAGAATGTTTATAGTAGCTTTATTCATAGTTGTCAAAAATTAGTAGCAGGCAAGATGTTCTTCAATGGGTGAATGAATAAGCAAATTATGGTATATACATGTAATGAAATATATAAAATATTAGTCAGCAATTAAAATAAATGAGCTATCAAGCCATGTAAATAACAAGGATGAGTCTTAGCTGCATATTTCTAGTAAAAGCAGCCAGTCTGAAAAGGTTATGTACTGTATGCCTCCATTTATATGATGTTTGGGGAAACATCCCTGGGATGGTAAATAATCAGTGACTTCAGGGGTTCAATGGAAGAGAGGAGGGATGAATAGGTGGAACACAGGATATTTTTAAGGTGGTGAAACTCTTCTGAGTGGTACTGTAATTCACATGGATTTGTGAAAAACCCATAGTACTTCACAGCATACAGCACAGAGTGAAACCTAATGGATACATACTTTAAAAAATCATTTAGGAGGTTGGGAAAATCCCAAGAGCGAATACAGACAGTGACAAAATAATATAAGTGTGTCACAAGTGTGAGGTTTCCCAGGTGGCGCTAGTGGTAAAGAACCTGCCTGCTAATACAGGAGACATAAGGGACATGCGTAGAATTCCTGGATTGGGAAGATCCCCTGGAGGAGGGCATGGCAACTCACTCCAGTATTCTTGCCTGGAGAACTCCATGAAGAGAGACCTGGTGGGCTATAGTCCATGGGGTTGCGAAGAGTCAGACACAACTGAAGTAACCCCACACACACGCACAACATCACAAAAGTACAAAACAATCTCACTGAAGTGGATTGGGAAAAAGTATGCTCACCTAAGTATTGAATAATTTTCCAAATGAGCAGAGGCAGTAAGACTAACGTCAAAATGGACAGTACACAAGCACTATTCCAGAGTTGATAATGTTACTTTTTTTCCTTCCACAGGAGCAACAATCTAAATTGTTTTTAGATTAACAATTTAAAAATTCCAATCCAAATTAAATATTATTAGGAAGCACTTTAAACTTCATTATTCCAAAGCTGAATTTTGACTGTGAATCCACAAGACTTTTCAGTATACATATATAATCTTTGTATTTGTCTGTAATTTTATTTGAATGTTATAAAATTTTCATTAGGTAAGTCATTTCTGAAAGCCAATAACTCTCTTTCAATCATATCCCATGATAATCACACCAATGCATTCACCACCCACAAATATACATATACCAGTTCTTTTAATTTACAGACTCTTGACAAATTTCTTTCCTTTTATAATATTTCATATGAAGCAGTAGAGTGTGGTGTTCTGATCCTATTTCTTTAAATAAAGCTGAAGATAGAATTGGAATATTGAAGCTTATATTTTAACAGATTCATCATTTTGACAACATTATTTAATGTGGATTTCAGAACTCCAGGCAAACCTTTATATATAAGAGATTCTCTGAGAAGAAAAATGTAATACTTCAGTTTCAGAGTTTGCAAATTGAACGTAATGTGTAAACCTTCCACATCGCTGCTGCAACATTAACTACAAACTTTTGCAGTGTTTCAACATGCTGCTATTTTGTTTTACAAAGGATTCATCTACATGTGAATACGTCATCTCTAAAGTTTACTCTATTGTTCCTTTCAAATCACATTTATTTTTTCTCGGCATTTTCCTTCAGAGATTCTAAATGAGACGTAAGAAGAATTAACTTTTCCAAGGCTGATTCCATGCAGCCTAGTCTTCCTGAGCATGTTGGGTAAATGCAGAGTAGGATTAATAGAAAACTCAAATGCACTATAGAAGAGAGGTACAGACAAGCAGTAAGGAATTTAATTCTGTGAGAAAGCTGAGGTGGTGTGGATTAGGGTTGGAAGCTAGGGATTTGTTATAGCATATATTTACAACTGCAAAGCACAGGCCCCAGTCTCTAATCTTGGGGTCTCTGATTATTGTGCTCTCCGAATGGAAAATATTACTGTGGCAGAGCAGGGCTGATGAGAAAAACTCTATCACTTAATAGAGCTGTGACTACAATCCTCAGCCCAAGGTCCAGGTCATGCAATGGTTCTTCAGCCAGGGGACCATCTCTGATCAGGGTATCTGCTCCTGCTGCTGCGGCTAAGTCACTTCAGTTGTGTCCAACTCTGTGTGACCCTATAGACGGCAGCCCACCAGCCTCCCCCATCCCTGGGATTCTCCAGGCAAGAATACTGGAGTGGGTTGCCATTTCCTTCTTCAATGCATGAAAGTGAAAAGTGAAAGTGAAGTCGCTCAGTCGTGTCCAACTCTTCGCAACCCCATGGACTGCAGCCTACCAGGCTCCTCCGTCCATGGGTTTTCCCGGCAAGGGTACTGGAGTGGGGTGCCATGGCCTTCTCCAGATTATGGTATCTCGATGCCTTATATTCCTATGTGCTGCTCCATTACCAATACAGAGGAAACTACAAATCCATTAATTCTCCTATATTAGAAATTTCTCTTTAGAAATATCATTCCATGCCTGATGTGTGTATTATTGGGTTAATTGTTTTCACTTGTTTGACAATTTGGTGCAGAGAGCCAAATCCATTATAACCTTCAAAGGTAGCCTAGTAATTAAAGATCAAAAACATATCAATGAAAGGCTAAGAAAGTAGTCTGGATTGAAAACAGAATATTGCTGCAATCTATGTCAGAGAGTGTTCTGCCTGTATTTTCCTCTAGGAATTTTACCATGTCTGATCTCACATTTAGGTCTTTAAATCACTTACAGCTTATTTTTGTGGATGGCGTCAAGCAATGATTTATTTTTGTTTTTTTAACATGGAGCTGTCCAGTTTTCCCATCATCGCTTGTTGAAGAGACTGTCTTTCCAGCACTGTATAATCTTACCTCCTTTGCCACAGATTAACTGACCATACGTGCATGGATTTGTTTCTCGGTCTTCTATCCTGTTCCACTGATCTATATTTCTATGTTTGTGCCAGTACCATACATTTTTGATGACTGTAGAGTAATGGAAATAAAACCAAAAATAAACAATAGAACCTACTTAAACTCAAAAGCTTTTCCACAACAAAGAAAACAATAAACAAAACAAAAAAAAACCCCACAGATTGGGAGAAAATATTTTCAAATTATGTGCCTGGCAAAGGATTAGTATCCAAAATTTACAAACAGCACATGAGGCTTAACAGCATTAAAAAAGAAAAAAAAAAAAAAGGCCAATCAATAAATGGGTAGAATACCTAAACAGATATTTCTCCAAGGAAGACATACAGATGGCCAAGAGGCACATGAAAAGATGTTCAATATCACTAATTCTTCAGTTCAGTTCAGTCACAGTTGTGTCCGACTGTTTGCAACCCCACAAATCGCAGCACACCAGGCCTCCCTGTCCATCACCAACTCCTGGAGTTCACTCAGACTCACGTCCATCGAGTCTGTGATGCCATCCAGCCATCTCATCCTCTGTCATCCCCTTCTCCTCCTGCCCCCAATCCCTCCCAGCATCAGTTTTTTCCAGTGAGTCAACTCTTCGCATGAGGTGGCCAAAGTATTGGAGTTTCAGCTTTATAATCATTCCTTCCAAAGAAATCCCTGGGTTGATCTCCTTCAGAACGGACTGGTTGGATCTCCTTGCAGTCGAAGGGACTCTCAAGAGTCTTCTCCAACACCACAGTTCAAAAGCATCAATTCTTCGGCTCTCAGCTTTCTTCACAGTCCAACTCTCACATCCGTACATGACCACTGGAAAAACCATAGCCTTGACTAGACGGACCTTTGTTGGCAAAGTAGTGTCTCTGAAACACAAATCAAAACTACATTGAGATATCATCTTACACCAGCCTGAATGGCTATCATCAAAAAAATACACAAGCAGAAAATGCTGGAGGGGATGTGGAGAGAAGGGAACCCTCCCATACCATTGGTGGGAATGTAAATTGGTACAGCCACTATGGAGAACAGTGTGAAAGTTCCTTAAACTTTGAAAACAGAGTTACCATATGGCCCTGCAATCCACTCCTTCGGTGTATATCTGGAGAAAAATATACTCTGAAAGGAAATATGCACCCCAGTGTTCATTGTAGCATGTGTGTGCTGAATCGCTTAGTTGTGTTTGATTCTTTGTGATCCCATGCCCGCCAAGCTCCTCTGTCCATGGAATTTTCCAGGCAAGAATACTACAGTGGGTAGCCATATCCTTCTCCAGGGGATTTTCCCAACCCAGGGATCAAACTTGTGTCTCTTGTGTCTCCTGCATTGAAAGGCAGATTCTTTACCACTGTGCCACTGGTTCACTGCAGCATGATTTACAATAGCCAAGCCATGGAAGCAACCTAAATGTGCATCAACAGAAGGATGAATGAAGAAGATGTGGTGTACACACACACACACACACACACACACACACACATACACTCACAGTGGAATATTACTCAGCCATAAAAAATGAAATGTCATTTGTAGCAACATGGATGGACCTATAGATTGTCATAGTGAGAGAAGTAAGTCAGACAGAGAAGGAGAAATGTATGATAACCTTTATATGTGAAATCTAAAAAGAAATTAAACAAATGGACTTACTTAGGAAACAGAAACAAGCTCACAGACGTAGAGAACAGACTTATGGTTGCTAGGGGGAAGGGAGAGGTAGGAAGTTTGGGACAGACATGTGTGTATTGCTATATTTAAACTGGATAACCAACAGGGACATACTGTATAGCACGTGGAACTCTGCTCAATGTTATGTGGCAGCCTGGATGGGAAGGGAGTTTGGAGGGAAAATGGATACATGCACATGTATGGCTGAATCTCTTTACTGTTTACCTGAAACTATCACGACATTGTTAATCAGCTATACCCCAATACAAAATAAAATGTTTAAATTTTTAAAAAATAATTAAAAAGAAAGTACTTTTCTGAGAGTGGTAAGATTCAACAATGACAAAGATCCAAACTACAGGTCACTAATTGCAACTTATCTCCTGTGTTGACTGTATCGTGAACCAGAGACCAAGGATAATATTCTTTCATTGTCATTAATGGTCTTTAAGAGAGTTTGCCAGAAATAAGAAGAGGAGCAGGCAAAGCATTACAACTTGCTAAACTATTCACTAGGAATGATGCTCTTATTCTTTCATCTTTCACTTTCCTCTGAATCTAAGTGTATTAGTCCAAGACAGGATAGTGTTTCTAGGGTGTTAGTTACTCTGTGTAAAAAGAAATGAAAATAGAAAATGTCCAAAATGCATGGCTTGGGTAACTACACCTCCTCCCAGAAAAACAGGTAACATCCAAGGGTACCAAGCAACCTAACAGAGTCACTAGATAGATTCTTCTAAGGAATCTTCCTCTTATAAGGCCATGTATAACAGCTTATAGACTTAAAAAAAAAAAGCTAAAAAAGATGATGGTGTTCCCAATTCTAATTTATGTGAAATATATTAAATTAAAAAAAATAAATTTGATTAACAAAATAAAGTACCGATAGGTAGGGATGGGGGCTTCTCTCAATTGACAAAAAGGTATGTGGAATTGAACTAATTAATACTTACAAGGAGAGGGCTCAGAACTTCCCAGAAATGAAGACAAAAGGGATTTAAAAACTACAGCCTCTCCCTATGAGATTAAGGTCATTATATGATTAGTTCAAAAGGGTGGCCAGGGGCCTCTGATTTGCAGAAGCAGTGCCTGTGCAATTGTAGATATACCATAATATAGTTCCAGTTTTAGGGATATTGTTCTATTTTAGGGATATTTTCTATTTTCCACTGTAATACCCAGATTATCATCCAAATAAAACCCTCTTCACTGAGTCAGAAATACAACAGTGTATTTCTGGTATGGAATTTTTTTTTTTTTTATCATGCTCCATATAGGCCACAGACTAGAGAAGGAAATGGCAACCCATTCCAGTATTCTTGCCTTGAAAATCCTATTGACAGAGGAGACTGGTGAGCTATAGTCCATGGGGGTCACGAAAGAATCAGACACAGTTTAGTGACTAAACAACAATAGGCTACAGAATACAGCATACAGGAGAAGCTTACTCCAAAACCCTAGGAGTCTGCCTTATCTTCTCTTTGGGATGAAGCAGAGGCTCCAGGCAGCAACCTTTCTATCCTTTAAGTGCAAGTGGATGTATTGGATTTAAAATAGGTTATTCTGAAATCTCTACCTGGTACAGACCCTTGGCTTAGAGTTCCTTGCAAAATCTGAAGTTTACTCAGTAAAAGGGTTGAAAGAGCATCTCCAAATATGAAATATGTCAACTTTAATATACAAAAAAGCCCACTGAAGAATCACCAAAGTGGTTCTTTCTTTGTGTGGAGCAGTACAGAATGGGAGGAGAGAGGGCTACCTACTATGCATGTCAGGGCCACCAGAGTTTGATATAAATAACAAATATGGGTTGTAATGTTTTGGGTTAGCTTTGTCTAGACAAACATTTTTTGCAAGAAAAAGGTGAACAACTGTGAACCAAAGACTCGTTATCTCCTTCCAAATTAATGACAGTCAATATAATCCATAATTAAATTATTGAATTGAAATGCTGTTCAGTGGCATTTGCCATACAGATAAATTTTAGTATTAACACTAATTTGATTATAAATATTACCAAATAGTAGTATTCCTGGATCCAGTTATAGTGTTTTTTTTTTAAACCATCTACTCATGCTTTATTTTTGATTCCCCCTCAGTTGTTGAGCCCTATGGTTGGTAGTCTATGTTTTAATATTTATGCACATATAAATCATATACATATATCATTTATGTAAATGTTTTGTTCCTTGGAGTCTTAAAATTATATATATATATATATTTTTTTTCTTTCTAGTGCAAAGCTTTGTTCATAGAGGATGTCTTTATGCTGTTTCTAGAGAAGAATAAAACATTAACCAACATTGGTGATGGGGTGTCCACTAGAAAGCCTCACAGTCTGTAAGAATGGTTTTACTTCAAACAAGCAGGTACTACCATCACAATGATTTACTTACCTTACCTCTTTGCAGGATTACACCCTGTAGGAATAAATATACATTAAAAATCCTAAATAATGGCAGTGAATTTGCCTAGAAATTACACATGTGGGTTTTATAATGTTTTGGCATGCCTCAAATTCATCATAATAGGTTTGGATACCTTTTCACAATAATTTACTTAGAAAAAATACATTTAAATTTTTACATCTTGTATAATGTGATTCATGTCAACAGAAAGATTACTAATTCCCTTAATGATTCACTCCAAACTCCAGAGAATGTAGGAGTCTAGAAGAAGGTATCATTTTGCAATAAATGTCAAAAACATGTTTTATCTAAATAGCTCAACACACAGTACTGACAAAATTTAGTTAGACATAATTTATACTCTTCAGTGGCCAAAGTAATCTATGGGTTTCTTCAAGTTGCTTTTGTCTATAAAATAAATTCAATTTGCTTTACTACATGAAGCACAAATTTAAAGCAATATTTCATAAATCTTTGCCACTGAAGATTAAAACAATCTTTAATTTACAAATACTGCTACCAGCCTGTAAGCTTTATGTTGCTGGAGATTGAAAATTGAGTTAGACAACATAAAGCTGATTTTCAATCTCACCTGCTAATAAAAGCAATTTTTAATAAAATGAGAAGAAATAAGCCATTATTAAATGTCCCTAAGGATCTCATATGTGCACTAATATTGTCCTAATTTTTTATTTGTCTGAAGGATTGTTTTAATAGAGCACTAGGGATGAGGCATTTAAGATGTGTCTACAGCTATCTGTTACAGTAACTCCATCTAGTAAATTTCATGCAATGTTTGCATCTGCTGCATAAAGTCAAGAAGCTGCATAAGTTCTTTAGCCCTCATCGGAAAACACATAATACCAGAAGATTCTCTCATTTAAGATGATTGTCTCAACACTATGTACCAGTCACAAATCACAAATGTAAATGAAATTAAGCTCTATGCCAATGTATATATTAAATTTCTAACAGGATAGTGTCCAGCTATGTCAAAATTTTCCATTTCAAAAACAAATGCAAATATGTGATATTTATGAAACTGCAACATCTCTTTAAATAGATAGAACATGCTTGACTACCTGCTACATACAAGGCACTTTGCTAAGTGATTTACATGTCTTATTACATTTTTTATTTTTATTTTTTTATGGATATACACATTTAATCAAAATTGTCCTGACATCAGTAAGTATTCATTTTAACAAAGTGTCTTCCACAGGGAACTGTGTTAGCGCAATTCAATGCCTTAATTAGTGTTCTACACAGTGCAACTGAAGGATCCCAATGTCTTCCTTTTTCACTTCTTGCTAATGAGTTTATCTTCACTGGAATCGAGTGGGATGGAGTGGATTATTCAGCCACCCAGAAACCTTCATCCTTCTACAGGCTTGTTCATCAGACCTCCCTCTGCCAGTGATTTTTTGCCAGGTATTTCTGGTCTTGGGTGGGTCACATGACTGGGTTTGACCTGTCACAGCCAAAAAGTCACCTGACTTGTGATGGGTTGGGAGGTAGGCGAATAAACCCAGCTGAGTGAGAGTTGGACTATAAAGAAAGCTGAGCACTGAAGAATTGATGCGTTTGAACTGTGGTGTTGGAGAAGACTCCTGAGGGTCCCTTGGACTGCAAGGAGATCAAACCAGTCAATCTTAAAGGAATCAGTCCTAAATATTCATTGCAAGGACTGATGCTGAAGCTGAAACTCCAATACTTTGGCCATCTGATGTGAAGAACTGACTCACTGGAAAAGACCCTGATGCTGGGAAAGATTGAGGGCAGGAGGAGAAGGGGAAGACAGATGATGAGATGGTTGGATAGCATCGCTGACCCAATGGACATGAGTCTGAGCAAGCTCTAGGAGTTAGTGATGCACAGGAAAGCCTGGTGTGCTGCAGTCCATGGGATTGCAAAGAGCCGGACAGAACTGAGCTGCTGAACTGAACTGATTCAATCAGAGTGAAGTTCAGGAATGAAGCTGCAACCCAGAAAAGGTGCTGTTTCTTTTCCCTGGGACTGAGTCGGACTCCTGGCTCAGCCAGACACCAATGCAGAGGAATCACCTGAGAGATGAAAAATGAGCTCTGATGGCTGAGTACCTGTGTCAGACCTGCCTGTCTGAGTCAATACTCCAACCTGACTGAGAAAGATCAGTTCTTTCCTTTGTACTTTTCACTGCCAAGATTTTATTCATTAATCAATAACTCTTTAGTTAGTGTAAAACATTTCTTTATTACAGCTATTGTCATTGGAAAGTATGAGTGTGTGTGCAGATCAGTTCAGTCAGTTCAGTCGTTCAGTCGTGCCCAACTCTTTATGACTCCATGGACTGAAGCATGTCAGGCTTACCTGTCCATCACCAACTCCCGGAGCCTGCTCCAACTCATGTCCATTGAGTCGGTGACGCCATCCAACCAGCCCGTCCTCTGTCACTCCCTTCTCCTCCTGCCCTCAATCTCTCCCAGCATCAGGGCCCTTTCTTTTCTTTTCTTTTCTTTTAAATTTTTATTTTACTTTATTTTGCTTTACAATACTGTATTGACATGAATCCGCCATGGGTGTACATGAGTTCCCAATCCTGAAGCCCCCCTCCCACCTCCTACCCCATACCGTCTCTCTGGATCATCCCCGTGCACCAGCCCCAAGCATCCTGTATCCTGTATCGAACATAGACTGGCGATTTGTTTCTTACATGATAGTATACATGTTTCAATGCCATTCTCCCAAATCATCCCACCCTCTCCCTCTCCCACAGAGTCCAAAAGTCCGTTCTAAACATCTGTGTCTCCTTTGCTGTCTCACATACAGGGTTATCATTACCATCTTTCTAAATTCCATATATATGTGTTAGTATACTGTATTCGTGCTTTTCTTTCTGGCTTACTTCACTCTATATAATAGGCTCCAGTTTCATCCACCTCATTAGAACTGATTCAAATGTATTCTTTTTAATGGCTGAGTAATACTCCATTGTGTATATGTACCACAGCTTTCTTATCCGTTCATCTGCTGATGGACATCTAGGTTGTTTCCATGTCCTGGCTATTATAAACAGTGCTGTGATGAACATTGGGGTACACATGTCTCTTTCAATTCTGGCTTCCTCAGTGTGTATGCCCAGCAGTGGGATTGCTGGGTCATAAGGCAGTTCTATTTGCAATTTTTTAAGGAATCTCCACGCTGTTCTCCATAGTGGCTGTACTAGTTTGCATTCCCACCAACAGTGTAGGAGGGTTCCCTTTTCTCCACACCCTCTCCAGCATTTATTGCTTGCAGATTTTTGGATCGCAGCCATTCTGACTGGTGTGAAGTGGTACCTCATTGTGGTTTTGATTTGCATTTCTCTAGGAATGAGTGATGTTGAGCATCTTTTCATGTGTTTGTTAGCCATCCGTATATCTTCTTTGGAGAAATGTCTATTTAGTTCTTTGGCCCATTTTTTGATTGGGTCGTTTATTTTTCTGGAATTGAGCTGCATAAGTTGCTTGTATATTTTTGAGATTAGTTGTTTGTCAGTTGCTTCATTTGCTATTATTTTCTCCCATTCAGAAGGCTGTCTTTTCACCTTGCTTATATTTTCCTTTGTTGTGCAGAAGCTTTTAATTTTAATTAGATCCCATTTGTTTATTTTTGCTTTTATTTCCAGAATTCTGGGAGGTGGATCATAGAGGATCCTGCTGTGATGTATGTCTGAGAGTGTTTTGCCTATGTTCTCCTCTAGGAGTTTTATAGTTTCTGATCTTACATTTAGATCTTTAATCCATTTTGAGTTTATTTTTGTGTGCGGTGTTAGGAAGTGATCTAGTTTCATTCTTTTACAAGTGGTTGACCAGTTTTCCCAGCACCACTTGTTAAAGAGATTGTCTTTACTCCATTGTATATTCTTGCCTCCTTTGTCAAAGATAAGGTGTCCATATGTGTGTGGATTTATCTCTGGGCTTTCTATTTTGTTCCATTGATCTATATGTCTGTCTTTGTGCCAGTACCATACACTCTTGATGACTGTGGCTTTGTAGTAGAGCCTGAAGTCAGGCAAGTTGATTCCTCCAGTTCCATTCTTCTTTCTCAAGATTGCTTTGGCTATTCGAGGTTTTTTGTATTTCCATACAATTCTTGAAATTATTTGTTCTAGTTCTGTGAAAAATGTGGCTGGTAGCTTGATAGGGATTGCATTGAATTTGTAAATTGCTTTGGGTAGTATACTCATTTTCACTATATTGATTCTTCCAATCCATGAACATGGTATATTTCTCCATCTATTAGTGTCCTCTTTGATTTCTTTCATCAGTGTTTTATAGTTTTCTATATATAGGTCTTTAGTTTCTTTAGGTAGATATATTCCTAAGTATTTTATTCTTTTTGTTGCAATGGTGAATGGAATTGTTTCCTTAATTTCTTTTTCTACTTTCTCATTACTTGTGTATAGGAATGCAAGGGATTTCTGTGTGTTGATTTTATATCCTGCAACTTTACTATATTCATTGATTAGCTCTAGTAATTTTCTGGTGGAGTCTTTAGGGTTTTCCATGTAGAGGATCATGTCATCTGCAAACAGTGAGAGTTTTACTTCTTCTTTTCCAATTTGGATTCCTTTTATTTCTTTTTCTGCTCTGATTGCTGTGGCCAAAACTTCCAGAACTATGTTGAATAGTAGCGGTGAAAGTGGACACCCTTGTCAGCATATGAGAACTAGTTCCCTGACCAAGGATAGAACCCAGCATCCTTCACTGGGTGTGCGGTGTCTTACCCATTGGATTTCAAGGGAAGTCCCAAAAGTGCAGGATTATTTAACTTACTAAGTTTTTCATGTGGATGTCTAGTAGTTCCAGGGCCATTTCTTGAAAAGTTTATCATTTCTCTATTGAGTTTTTGTCATGACTTGGTGGTAGATTTTTTTTAATTATCTTAGTTTCTTCGTCAAATATCAGCTGACTAATTTTTGTGAGTCTATTTCTAGGCTGTAATTCTGTTCCATTGATCTATTTGTCTACCATTTTACCATTACCATACACTCTTGTTTAGTTCTGTAGTAAATATAATAAGTCAGATAATGCTAGTCTTTCAGCTTCCCTTCTTCAATACTGTTTTGCTAATTTGGATCTTTTGCAAATCAGTTTGACAGTATTCACAGAATAATTTGCTGGGATTTTAATTGGCATTGCACTGAATCTATAAATAAAGTTAAGAACTGACGTCTTAACAACTTAAATCTTCCTATGCATGAACATAGAATATCTTTCCATTTACTCATGCTGCTGCTGCTGCTGCTCCTAAGTCACTTCAGTCATGTCCGACTCTGTGCGACCCCATGGTCTGCAGCCCACCAGGTTCCTCCTCCATGGGATTTTCCAGGCAAGAATACTGGAGTGGGGTGCCATTGCCTTCTCCCCAATTACTCATATCTTATTACATTTCCTTTATCAGAGTTTTCATGGTTTTCTCAGGCAGATCTATCATGAATTTTGTTAGGTTATACTTAAATATTTCATTTCTTGAAACACAAGTGATGTGTTTTTATTTCCATACAAGTAACATTATCTTTTTAATTTAAAATACAATTGTTCACTGCTGTTATATAGAAAACAACTGATATTTTAACATTAAAATAATTATTGCTGAATCCTGCAACATTGCTATATTTTCTTATTAGTTTCTGGAATGGTTTTCTTGGTTCTTTGGTATTTCTATATAAAAACATCATCTATAAATGAAGAGAACATTACTGTTTCCTTCCATTTTGTCTAATTTTTAGTTCCTTTTCTGGTCTTATTGCATTACTTGGACTTTCACTACAATGTTGAAGGAGTAGTGAGAAGGGACATTCTTGCTATGTTCCTGATCTTAGGGAGGTTTCTACTTTCTCATCATGTAAATATAATGTTAGGTGTAGGGTTTTTTGCAGATTTTGTCTATCAAGTTGAAGAAGTTAATCTATCTTCCTCATTTGCTGTTTTTTTGTCATGAATAGGTGTTAGACTTCTTTTAAATGCAGTTTATACATCTATTGATTATGTTTTTTCTCTGTTAACCTATTAATGTGATGAGCTATGTAAGGGCTTCCCAGGTTGCTCAGTGGTAAAGAATCCGCCTGCCAATGCAGGAAATGCAGCAGACACCTGTTCGATTTCTTAGTTGGAAAGATCCCCTGCAGGAGCAAATGGCATCCCACTCCAATATTCTTACCTGGAAAATTCCCTGGATAGAGGATCCTCCAGGCTACAGTTCATGGGGTCATAAAGAGCCAGGCGTGACTGAGCCACTAAGCGCACAGACATGTAATAAGTTATAGTGATTGATTTTGGAATTTTGAACCAACCTTGCCTACCCCAGATAAATCTACTCAGTCATGTTGTATAATTCTTTTCCACATTGCTGGATTTGATTATCCTTCTCCTTTAAGAGTTTCAAAGCTGGCTTGGATAGCAAGCTATAAAATATGGTTTCATTTTTTTTAACTTCTTCCTTACCCCACATCAAATGATCAAATTATGCCCAAATTTATTCCCAGCTACTTTAAAATTCTAAGAGTCCGTTGTATTGTTGTATTGCTTGTTTAATTTTATGTTTATGGCGACCCACTCCAGTACTCTTGCCTGGAAAATCCCATGGATGAGGGAGTCTGATGAGCTACACCATGGGGTCGCGAGGAGTCGGACACGACTGAGCGACTTCACTTTCACTTTTCACTTTCATGCATTGGAGAAGGAAATGGCAACCCACTCCAGTGTTCTTGCCTGGAGAATCCCAGGGACAGAGGAGCCTGGTGGGCTGCGGTCTATGGGGTCGCACGGAGTCAGACACGACTGACGCAGCTTAGCAGCAGCAGCAGCAGACTATTTACCTTATCTGTAGAAAGAGCTTCCTATGGCATCATCCTACCTTAATTTTTTTATCCAATCATTTTTATACCCTGCCGCCAGAATCAAATTTCTGAATAAAGCCAAGGCTATGCTTAAATTCATCTCACTGCCTATTTTATTATAGCATTCGGTAATTTTAGTAAGTCACACAGATTAACCACAAATCTAGACACATATCTTACCAGCCTACATTCACAATTGCTACTCAAGCAAAATTATACTCTCCTTTCTCTGAGTACTCATTCCAAGTGTATGTGTGTGTGATGCATATATGCATTCATGTTACTTGTCTCATACAGCAGGACTTGGCTCTCTCTCTCATTTCCAAAATATCTTATTCATCCATAAATCCAAAAAGCCCAAAAGAGATGCCTCGTCCCTTCTAAAGATTTTATAGATATTACTCTGGTACAGTTCTTTGCTCCTGTCTTCCACATTTTTTTCTTAAATAACTTATATTGCACTTCATATACTGCTTTACAGATTTATGCACCTGCCTTCCTGCTACATGTCAGTTCCTTGAGATCAGGAATTACATAATTGATTTTTACCCACAGTGCTTAGCATAATACTTGGCACATAGTTGATATTCAACAATCTTGTTAAATTGCAGACATAAATATTTTAAATAATACTCTTAAAATTTACTTTTCTGTTTTTAAAGCGAGTAAAGATTTAAAACTTAAGGTTACTTTTACAAATGGTGATGACTAAAGAAGAAATATAAAATAAAATATTTTGAAATTTAATAATAAAAAATAATAGAGTTCACATTTTCATGATACCAATATTTACACAAACTTCAATCAGTTTACTGCAAGTATAAATAAAGATTTTTTTAAAGATACTAAATACTCTATGAGATTCTACTTTACCACATTAAACATTTAGAAAAAAGTTTTAGACTAATTACAATGAGATTGCATCAGAGCATAGAAACATTTCATCAATACATATTTTCATTAATGTATTGACATAAAATTGCCTAGTATGCAAAGATAGATGCTTCCAGAGCAAACAAATTATGATATTGTAATAAATTTTTTCAAGTTCCATCATCCAGGATCACTGAAATGAAGGATATGATCTGGCTTATCTGGGCACAGCATAGAAACTACAGACCAAATCATGTTCCTTAGCAGAGGCAAAATTTCTTGCTTAAGCTTCAACCTGAAGCATCAGTGCCCATCTTAGACAGAGCAAAACTTTGTACTGTGAACCTATTTCTGATCTCCTAACCTGCATTTATCAGAAGAAAGGGATGAGATGCTCTAGAGTGGGAGAAAGCAACTGTGTTCAGCCTGAAGCCAATTATTGCACAATCCATGAGCAAAGAATATTTTTTATATTTTTAAAAGGTTATAAAAACATAAGACATAGACCTTGCAGGGCCACTAAGCCTAGAATATTCACTCTACAGCCCTCTGGAAAAAGTTTGTCAATCCCTCCTTTAGAGCAACTCTGTCTAGTGGAACTGTCTATGATGGTGGAAATATTCTGTATCTCTGCTGTCCCAGAATGACAGTCATAAACTCATGCAGCTCTTGAGTGTTTGAAATATGGCCAGCACAACTGAGGAAATGGATTTTAATTGCATTTAATTTTAATTAATTTAAACAGCTGTATTTGTCTAGTAGCTACTACAATTTTTCCTGTCCCAATAGTCTGAAACTTCACATGCCCTAAACAATGGACAGAATAGAAGACAAGCTGCCATTACCTAAACAATATTTAGTTATTTGGGAATCTACCTCCAAAAATATTTTCTTCCTCTTCCATTTTGTATCTTCTATTATTGTCTCTCAATTATTTTCTTTGAATGAGTCTTCAGCCACCTTGCCATCTCATTCTCTTGAGTTTTAAGTGGAAAAGTGAACACAAAGGCGGTGCGGGGCCTTACTGAAGGGAGCAAATATATCTCAGAACTGTAGGTCAAAACTCTAAATCACTGCCCTTAAGATGGTAGCTGGATTTCTTTGATACCATGTTGAATTCTACAGATCTCTCTGACACATGATGAATTAGCCTAAAGATTTAACCATCATGTATAATGTAATTTCTATAGAAAATTTTAGGATGAACTCCAAACACCTGACTTTAAAACTTGCCACAAACTTTCCGACAAATTAGGAATAAACTGTACATAGTTTAGCAATAAAAATCACTTATAAGTTTTAAAGTATGGTGAGTCATGTAAAATATTTACTAGACTGTTATGGACATTATCCCACAACTTCATAGATGATACAAATGCTCTGCATTTAGAACTGTTTAGTGCTTCCCTGGGCCTTCCTTGTGGCTCAAACTGTAAAGAATCTGCTTGCAATGTGGGAAACCCGGATTCAACCTCTGGGTCGGGAAGACTCCCTGGAGAAGGAATTGGCAACCCACTGTAGCATTCTTGCCTGGAGACTTCCATGGACAGAGGAGACTGGCAGGCTACAGTTCATGGGAATGCAAAGAGTCAGACAAGACTGAGTCACTAGCTTTCACTTTTCAGTGCTTTAGTAGTTGCGTGCCCTTAACAATCACCTCCATACTAAGGCAATTTTGTTCTATCGGAGTCACACTTGCAAAATTAAGCACATTCTCCTCAGCCTAAAGGTAAAAAAGATTTGCAACAATACCACCTTTAACACGTTTTCCAAAACTGCATTCTTTTTATTTCATTGGCCACAAGGTTCAGAACAAAATCCTCTGTGTAATTTACATGCATTATTTCTTAGAAGTCAGAATTACAGTTCCAGTTTGCTAATTCCAAAATCAATTAATTCAGGAAATTAAATTTAGTTTTTGTGCCAATGCAACTGTTTCTATTAGTTTCTTTTGAACTGTAAATTAGCCTATCTTCAATGCACTTCTCTGTTAGGTAAAAATATAAGATGAACAGCAGATAAACACTTAGGGTATAATTCAATCATTTTTAAGTAGCTGCCAAATGCTGTCTTCAGAAAACTTCCCATGGGGAAATGGCTATGCAGAGAGTAAACGCTACAAAGTATCTTAAAAACACACCAAATGCTTTTTATCTGTCAAAAGTGGCTAGTAAAGGAAAAGTACAATTTTAATAAGACAAGGGGGAGGAAAGAAGGAAGACCTGTTCCTTTCCAGTCTTTTGAGAGTTTTTCATGCAATACAGTTGCATAGGAAATTAAAGGGTGTGCTTACATGAACATTTAGAAATTTCAGGGTCCTTTTCAAAACAAGGACAAGGTAACCAGACAATTGACTGTAAACAGACATTTTTAAGTTAAGTGTATTTTACTATCAATAAAAAATTCAGCCAAATTGCCCAAAAAATATTTCACAAAATAATATACTAAAAACTCAACTTAAAACCTCCTGACAAATTGAAAAAACTAATCACTGGCAAATTTATCAGAGAAAACTTTGTATATAGAAATATACCAATGATAATTTCAGGTTTAAATTTTCTTTGAACAATCCATAGACCTTCAAAGTTACTGTGGTTTTACATGACTTACCAATTATGAGACCTGATTGAACTGTATATTTAATTGGGCAAATAGAAGAATTTCAATTTTTGTTTTGCCTATATTCAGGACAAGGATGTTCACAGCATAATACTTCATTTAACATTATCTCACAGATTTAGCCCCACAAAAATGAGAAAGTGAAGTCAGTTACAACTACTAGCATTTAAGGAATGATAACTAAATGGGATAGTAATAATAGCTCTGGCTGGACAGATGGTAAATCTAAATACTCTGAGATTAAGAAGAGTATTTAAAAGGGCCTCATAAATCAAATAGTCTGCTTTTTCATCCAGTACAGTGATTCCTTTCAGTTTCCACTCGTTAATAGGGAGTTCTCTATTTGGTTGCTCAAACAGTAAAGGATCTGCCTGCAATGCGGGAGACCTCGGTTTGATCCCTAGATTGTGAAGATCCCTTGGAGAAGGGCATGACAACCCACTCCAGTATTCTTGCCTGGAGAACTCCATGGATGGAGAGCTTTTTGGGCTACAGTCCATGGGGTCACAAAGAGTCAGACAGGACTGAGTGACTTTCATTTCACTTCACTTCTCTATCTCCCATGCCAGTCAATTCTATCTTTGGAATATTCTAAATGTTATAAAAGTCTTTTGAAAAAGGTATAAATCTAGTCCTAATTACTTCCTTCTGTTTCTTACTTTAAATTCTGGATTGGGCTTCCCTGGTGGCCCAGAGAGTCAAGAATCTGTCTGCAATGCAGGAGACCTGGGTTTGATCTCTGGGTTGTGAAGATCCCCTGGAAAAGGGAATGGAAACCCCCTCCAGTATTTTTGCCTGGAGAATCCCATGGACAGAGGAGCCTGGAGGGCTATAGTCCATGGGTTTGAAAAGAGTCTTACTCGACTGAGAGACTAATCCTTTCCTTTCACTTTCACTCTGGCTATATCAGGAATCAATAGTAATTCAAATAATTAACCCAAAGCCCAATATGGAGTGTTACAAGTCTACTATAAGACATATGTGTCCATCATGAATATGGAATGAGGTTCGTGACATTGTACAGGAGACAAGGATCAAGACCATCCCCATGGAAAAGAAATGCAAAAAAGCAAAATGGCTGTCTGGGGAGGCCTTACAAATAGCTGTGAAAAGAAGAGAAGTGAAAAGCAAAGGAGAAAAGGAAAGATAACATGTATACTATCATGTAAGAATTGAATCGCCAGTCCATGTCTGACGTAGGGTGCAGCATGCTTGGGGCTGGTGCATGGGGATGACCCAGAGAGATGTTGTGGGGAGGGATGTGGGAGGGGGGGTCATGTTTGGGAACGCATGTAAGAATTAAAGATTTTAAAATTAAAAAAATAAAAAAATTAAAAATTAAAAAAAAAAAAAGGAAAGATATAAGCATCTGAATGCAGAGTTCCAAAGAATAGCAAGAAGAGATAAGAAAGCCTTCTTCAGCGATCAATGCAAAGAAATAGAGGAAAAAAACAGAATGGGAAAGAGTAGAGATCTCTTCAAGAAAATGAGAGATATCAAGGGAACATATCATGCAAAGATGGGCTCGATAAAGGACAGAAATCATATGGACCTAACAGAAGCAGAAGATATTAAGAAGAGGTGGCAAGAATACACAGAAGAACTGTACAAAAAAGATCTCATGACCCAGATAATCATGATGATGTGACCACTAATCTAGAGCCAGACATCTTGGAATGTGAAGTCAAGTGGGCCTTACAAAGCATCACTATGAACAAAGCTAGTGGAGGTGATGGAATTCCAGTGGAGCTATTTCAAATCCTGAAAAATGATGCTGTGAAAGTGCTGCACTCAATATGCCAGCAAATTTGGAAAACTCAGCAGTGGCCACAGGACTGGAAAAGGTCAGTTTTCATTCCAATTCCAAAGAAGGGCAATGCCAAAGAATGCTCAAACTACCACACAATTGCACTCATCTCACTTGCTAGTACAGTAATGCTCAAAACTCTCCAAGTCAGGCTTCAGCAATACGTGAACCGTGAATTTCCTGATGTTCAACTGGTTTTAGAAAAGGCAGAGGAACCAGAGATCAAATTGCCAACATCCGCTGGATCATGGAAAAAGCAAGAGAGTTTCAGAAAACCATCTATTTCTGCTTTATTGACTATGCCAAAGCCTTTGACTGTGTGGATCATAATAAACTGTGGAAAATTCTGAAAGAGATGGGAATACCAGACCACCTAACCTGCCTCTTGAGAAATCTGTATGCAGGCCAGGAAGCAACAGTTAGAACTGGACATGGAACAACAGACTGGTTCCAAACAGGAAAAAGAGTACGACAAGGCTGTATATTGTCACCCTGCTTATTTAACTTATATGCAGAGTACATCATGAGAAACGCTGGACTGGAAGAAACACAAGCTGGAATCAAGATTGCCGGGAGAAATATCAATAATCTCAGATATGCAGATGACACCACTCTTATGGCAGAAAGTGAAGAGGAACTAAAAAGCCTCTTGATGAAAGTAAAAGAGGAAAGCGAAAAAGTTGGCTTAAAGCTCAACATTCAGAAAATGAAGATCATGGCACCCAGTCCCATCACTCCATGGGAAATAGATGGGGAAACAGGGGAAACAGTGTCAAACTTTATTTTTTAGGGCTCCAAAATCACTGCAGATGGTGACTGCAGCCATGAAATTAAAAGACGCTTACTCCTTGGAAGAAGTTATGACCAACCTAGATAATATATTCAAAAGCAGAGACATTACTTTGCCAACTAAGGTCCCTCTAGTCAAGGCTATGTTTTTTCCTGTGGTCATGTATGGATGTGAGAGTTGGACTGTGAAGAAGGCTGAGGGCCAAAGAATTGATGCTTTTGAACTGTGGTTGTGGAGAAGACTCTTAAGGGTCCCTTGGACTGCAAGGAGATCCAACCAGTCCATTCTGAAGGAGATCAGCCCTGGGATTTCTTTGGAAGGAATGATGCTAAAGCTGAAACTCCAGTACTTTGGCCACCTCATATGAAGAGTTGACTCATTGGAAAAGACTCTGATGCTGGGAAGGATTGGGGACAAGAGTAGAAGGGAACAACAAAGGATGAGATGGCTGGATGGCATCACTGATCGATGAACATGAGTCTGAGTGAACTCCAGGAGATGGTGATAGACAGGGAGGACTGGCGTGCTGCTATTCATAGGATCGCAAAGGGTCAGACACGACTGAGCGACTGAAATGAACTGAACTGAAGGATTTGAGGTACAAATATAGCTCATTTCAGGGCACTGACACAGTGCAGGTTAAGAAACCACTTTCCAAAAACTCTCTTCTGTGTCTATAATTTTGGTTTTGACTTTTATTTTCATTTGGAAAGTTTCTGAGGAAGTTATTTTCTTTTGCAATACAATGTTGTCATAAGGTGTCAATAAGAAGATAAAAATATTTTGAAAAAAGCTACTATAAAATTGCTGACATTATTGGTATAATGTCATAAGTTATAGTAAGTTATAGTGGTAGTAGCCTTGATAGACTAGCTTTTTCATGAGGATTTGCATAAGAATAAAGAAATATATTGATCAAGATGTGATAGAAGAATTAAAATAAGAGCCACTGTATCTTAAACCACAATGTACACAGAGTCCTCTGGAACCTTCTCTAATACAGATTCTTTGCACCCACTTTCACAGATTCTCATATAATACTTGTATTCTGTACTTTATTCCAAGAGGAAACATAATGGAACATACTTTGAGAATTGCCAGTTTGGACCCCAAATAAGGAAACTAACCCTAACATAAACTATGAAAGTGTTAATGATGAAATAACATTTTATAAACATTAGAAGTTAAGGAATAATTTGAGATACATATAAACTAAAGATTTGCTGATAAAAATAAATATATACATATGGATGCACAAGAAATAAAATGTGCCTACCCATTTACAATAAAGAAATTAAATGTTTTTGGTTATCCTAATATTTGATGAAGTTTTGAAAAAAGCAATTAGGAGGAGCATCCAAAAGACAAAGGAATGACAACATTATTCAGCCCAATGTTTGCTCAATTATTTGGACATTCTTTTTGACAGTAAGACAGATTTGTTCAAAAAACCCCAAAACAAAAACAATATATGTGCCTCAGAAAATCTCACTTTGGCTGAGTTACAAGTAGAGGATTAGAGTAGTAGTATTTGGGAAGACTTAACCCAGATATAAAAGTAAAAGGTAACTCTACTAATTGCTTTCTATATCCTTGGATAAGTTGCTTAGCTTCTGGGAATCTTTATTTTGTCTCTTTTAAAAAGGCGGTCATCATATCTGTTCCCTTTGGCTTCAAGACATTCTTGTATGGATCAAATGAAAAAAGAATAAGAAAGTACTTTTGAAACTATAAGCCCCATCACATGGTTGATGCATGGCTATGTCAGAATTTTACTATAACCTGCTTTTTCAAATGCCATAATCAGCTAAATACATAGAAAGGTCATGACTTCAGGGGAAATAATGACAGGTTCTAGATTTCTATCATATGCATTTCTGTGAGAGAGTGAGAATGAATAAGGAGTCTAACTTATACAAATGGGAGCAAAATTATCACCTTCTGAATGGGTTTCATAGTGATTTCAAAAGTGTGTGAAATGAGTACATCATCATAACCATAACTGACTCTACAAGGAATAAACACTGGAATATGGTAGTTACTAAATTTTGAAATTCATCTAACCATTTGCCATTATTTTGAGGTTTTCATCATCCACATCAGTTCTTACAATTGACTCCCAATAATACCTGTGATTAAGACAGACTTAAAGTTCCTGTCAACTTGATTAAACTTTAGACAGCTTATTCTTGACTCTAGGCCTTTGATATCCCTTTCTTGGACCATTTACTTTAAAAAAAATAAATTCCTTCTCTGCCCATTTGTGATGTAAATTTTTAAAAATCTTGTCAGTTTGACAACCCAGGACGGTCTTTCTCCAGACCTGGGAGCCCTTGCTTTGATATGTCAACATCAAGGGAGGCACAGTAGTCCAATTCCCCAATCTCTGTGGGAAGTTAAGAGCTTAGCTGCAGTGGACGCCTTACTCCAAATTATGAAACTTTTTGCTTTTACAAAGATACAAGAAAGTTTACTTTTCTTTCAGGTAAAATCAGTTAGTCAATGCAGATGTCCTGTACTATATCCCTCTCACCTTAGTGCTTAAAAGTCTTCCCACCCTTTGTTCAGTGGAACTGAATTCAGACTTTAGTCTGGCCCGTTCTATTGCAATAAACAAAATCTTGAATAAAGCTGTATATTGTCACCCTGCTTATTTAACTTATATGCAGAGTACATCATGAGAAACGCTGGGCTGGAAGAAGCACAAGCTGGAGTCAAGATTGCTGGGAGAAATATCAATAACCTCAGATATGCAGATGACACCACCCTTATGGCAGAAAGTGAAGAGGAACTAAAAGCCTCTTGATGAAAGTGAAAGAGGAGAGTGAAAAAGTGGGCTTAAAGCTCAACATTCAGAAAACAAAGATCATGGCAACGGTCCCATCACTTCATGGGAAATAGATGGGGAAACAGTGGAAACAGTGGCTGACTTTATTTTTGGGGGCTCCAAAATCACTGCAGATGGTGATTGCAGGCATGAAATTAGGAGACACTTACTCCTTGGAAGAAAAGTTATGATCAACCTAGATAGCGTATTCAAAAGCAGAGACATACTTTGCCAACTGAGGTCCGTCTAGTCAAGGCTATGGTTTTTCCTGTGGTCATGTATGGATGTGAGAATTGGACTATGAAGAAGGCTGAGTGCCAAAGAATTGATGCTTTTGAACTGTGGTATTGGAGAAGACTCTTGAGAGTCCTTTGGACTGCAAGGAGATCCAACCCATCCATCCTAAAGGAGATCAGTCCTGGGTGTCCGTTGGAAGGACTGATGTTGAAACTGAAACTCCAATACTTTGGCCACCTCATGGGAAGAGTTGACTCATTGGAAAAGACTCTGATGCTGGGAGGGATTGGAGGCAGGAGAAGAAGGGGATGACAGAGGATGAGATGGCTGGATGGTATCACCAACTCAATGGACATGAGTTTGAGTGAACTCTGGGAGTTGGTGATGAACAGGGAGGCCTGGCGTGCTGTGATTCATGGGGTTGCAAAGAATTGGACACAACTGAGCAACTGAACTGAACTGCACTGAAGCTGTTTAACACTTGTGAAACTTTTTAGAACAGGAAAAAATATACTTCCAATTTGCAATCATGAAAAGGCAGATTAGAAGAAAAAGAGTTTGATACAAGATATAATCAGAAACTATCTTTTTGTGAAAAGTCTGCTGTCACTTATATAAATAAGCATTAAGTTTGGGATTACTAATTTAAACAAAGCCTAAATAGAATTGGTCTTGGGCAAGGAAAATTTTTTGTGCATAATTGTAACACTGTCCACTAGAATCAGAATAGTCTTTTCCAGGTTGCCAAAAGTTAACACATGGCTGATAGCTGGAGCTTTGACAAATATGAAAGAATGCTAAAGAAAATCTTGCCATCTGGTAAAAGAGAAAGAGAGGTGGGCTGCAGACTTTTCTATTTTTTATGAAACTTTACATGTTCTCAAAGACTAAAATGATTATATCCATATAGAAAAACTGCACTGTTATTTTAATAACTTTGGGCGATGGCCAGGAGGAGATATCCTGCATCCAAGGCCAGGGAAGACAGCCGGGAGGAGCCACCCTGCATCCGAGGTCAGGGGCGACGGCCGAGAGGAGCCACCCCACGTCCGAGGCCAGGGGCAGCACCCGAGGCCAGGGGTGGCAGCCAGAAGGAGCAACCCCATGCCCAAGACCAGGGCAGTGACTGGGAAGGGCACACCCCTGTGCAAGGAGTGGTGGCTGCCCAGGAGCAGGAGGGCCTAGAGGAGCCATCCCATGCTGACGGTCAGGAAGGGCGGCGGGAGGAGATACCCCTCATCCAAGGTAAGGAGCAGCGACTGTGCTTTGCTGGAGCAGCCGTGAACAGATACTCGATTCCCAAAGTAAGAGAAACCCAAGTAAAATGGTAGGTGTTGCAAGAGGGCATCAGAGGGCAGACACACTGAAACCATGCTCACAGAAATCTAGTCAATCTAGTCACACTAGGACCACAATCTAGTCTAATTCAGTGAAACTAAGCCATGCCCGTGGGGCAATCCAGGGCAGGCGGATCATGGTGAAGAGGTCTGATAGAATGTGGTCCACTGGAGAAGGCAAACCACTTCAGTGTTCTTGCCTTGAAAACCCCGTGAACAGTATGAAAAGGCAAAATGATAGGATACGGAAAGAGGTACTCCCCAGGTCAATAGGCGCCCAAATTGCTACTGGAGGTCAATGGAGAAATAAATCCAGAAAGGATGAAGGGAAGGAGCCAAAGGAAAAACAATACCCAGCTGTGGATGTGACTGGTGATAGAAGCAAGGTCTGATGCTGTAAAGAGCAATATTGCATAGGAACCTGGAATGTCAGGTCTATGAATCAAGGCAAATTGGAAGTGGTCAAACAGGAGATGGCAAGAGTGAACGTTGACATTCTAGGAATCAGTGAACTAAAATGGACTGGAATGCGTGAATTTAACTCAGATGACCATTATATCTACTACTGCGGGCAGGAATCCCTCAGAAGAAATGGAGTGGCCATCATGGTCAACAGAAGAGTCCAAAATGCAGTATTGGATGCAATCTCAAAAACGACAGAATGATCTCTGTTCATTTCCAAGGCAAACCATTCAATATCACAGTTATCCAAGTCTATGCCCCAACCAGTAACGCTGAAGAAGCTGAAGTTGAACGGTTCTATGAAGACCTACAAGACATTTTAAAACTAAAACCCAAAAAAGATGTCCTTTTCATTATAGGGGACTGGAATGCAAAAGTAGGAAGTCAAGATTCACCTAGAGTAACAGGCAAATTTGGCCTTGGAATACAGAATGAACCAGGGCAAAGACTAAGACCTGGAGCTGACTGTGGCTCAGATCATGAACTCCTTAATACCAAATTCAGACTTAAATTGAAGAAAGCAGGGAAAACCACTAGACCATTAATGTATGACCTAAATCAAATCCCTTATGATTATACAGTGGAAGTGAGAAATAGATTTAAGGGCCTAGATCTGATAGATAGAGTGCCTGATGAACTATGGAATAAGGTTCGTGACATTGTACAGGAGACAGGGATCAAGACCATCCCCATGGAAAAGAAATGCAAAAAAGCAAAATGGCTGTCTGGGGATGCCTTACAAATAGCTGTGAAAAGAAGAGAAACAAAAAGCCAAGGAGAAAAGGAAAGATATAAGCATCTGAATGCAGAGTTCCAAAGAATAGCAAGAAGAGATAAGAAAGCCTTCTTCAGCATTCAATGCAAAGAGATAGAGGAAAACAACAGAATGGGAAAGACTAGAGATCTCTTCAAGGAAATTAGAGATATCGAGGGAACATTTCATGCAAAAATGGGCTCGATAAAGGACAGAAATGGTATGGACCTAACAGAAGCAGAAGATATTAAGAAGAGATGGTGAGAATACACAGAACTGTACAAAAGGATCTTCATGACCCAGATAATCACGATGGTGTGATCACTCATCTAGAACCAGACATCTTGGAATGTGAAGTCAAGTGGGCCTTACAAAGCATCACTATGAACAAAGCTAGTGGAGGTGATGGAATTCCAGTGGAGCTATTTCAAATCCTGAAAAATGATGCTGTGAAAGTGCTGCACTCAATATGCCAGCAAATTTGGAAAACTCAGCAGTGGCCACAGGACTGGAAAAGGTCAGTTTTCATTCCAATTCCAAAGAAGGGCAATGCCAAAGAATGCTCAAACTACCACACAATTGCACTCATCTCACATGCTAGTAAAGTAATGCTCAAAATTCTCCAAGCCAGGCTTGGAACTTCCTGATGTTCAACTGGTTTTAGAAAAGGCAGAGGAACCAGAGATCAAATTGCCAACATCCACTGGATCATCGAAAAAGCAAGAGAGTTCCAGAAAACCATCTATTTCTGCTTTATTGACTATGCCAAAGCCTTTGACTGTGTGGATCATAATAAACTGTTCAATATTCTGAAAGAGATGGGAATACCAGACCATCTAACCTGCCTCTTGAGAAATCTGTATGCAGGCCAGGAAGCAACAGTTAGAACTGGACATGGAACAATAGAGTGGTTCCAAATAGGAAAAGGAGTATGTCAAGGCTGTATATTGTCACCCTGCTTATTTAACTTCTATGCAGAGTACATCATGAGAAACGCTGGGCTGGAAGAAACACAAGCTGAAATCAAGATTGCCGGGAGAAATATCAATAATCTCAGATATGCAGATGACACCACCCTTATGGCAGAAAGTGAAGAGGAACTAAATAGCCTCTTGATGAAAGTGAAAGAGGAGAGTGAAAAGTGGGCTTAAAGCTCAACATTCAGAAAACGAAGATCATGGCATCTGGTCCCATCACTCCATGGGAAATAGATGTGAAACAGGGGATACAGTGTCAAACTTTACTTTTGGGGGCTCCAAAATCACTGCAGATGGTGACTGCAGCCATGAAATTAAAAGACGCTTACTCCTTGGAAGAAAAATTATGACCAACCTAGATAATATATTCAAATGCAGAGACATTACTTTGCCAACTAAGGTCCGTCTAGTCAAGGCTATGGTTTTTCCAGTGGTCATATATGGATGTGAGAGTTGGACTGTGAAGAAGGCTGAGCACTGAAGAATTGATGCTTTTGAACTGTGGTTGTGGAGAAGACTCTTTAGAGTCCCTTGGACTGCAAGGAAATTCCAAACAATCCATTCTGAAGGAGATCAGCCCTGGGATTTCTTTGGAGCTAAAGCTGAAACTCCAGTACTTTGGCCATCTCATGCGAAGAGTTGACTCGTTGAAAAGACTCTGATGCTGGGAGGGACTGGGTGCAGGAGGAGAAGGGGACGACCGAGGATGAGATGGCTGGATGGCATCACTGACTTGATGGACATGAGTCTGAGTGAACTCCGGGAGATGGTGATGGACAGGGAGGCCCGGCGTGCTGCGATTCATAGGGTCGCAAAGAGTCAGACACGACTGAGCAACTGAACACTGAACACAAACATAAAATAATTAATTAAGCTACTGTACTTAACAAATTACATTTCCATGTAATATAATGAAAACATGATTTGGCATATGTACTGGTCTGTATAAGCACAGAGTGTAGTTTTAACTATTCATATATCATGTTGTAGTTGCATATGGTTCTTCAGTGAATGTGCTTATATATTATACGCCTGATAAATTTTAACTAAACCTAAATATCAATTCTAAGTCATTTAAAAATTGTGTTGTAAAGCTTACACATTTTTATTTTTAATTTAGTGTCATACTGTATAATCTCATTCCTAAATCATGGCTATGTTTCCACTTGGAATCATTTATGTTTTCCTCCTTTTATCATGTTAACTGTTAGAAAGAATAATATTTTACAGTTAAATATTGTGTGATTAATATCCATAATTACAAGCTGTGACTGAATTTAAATCAATAACCCTTTTATTTGAAGTAGATATCTCTTAAGCTTTAATTGCTGATTTAGTAGTTAATTGAGAAAATCCTTGTTAATGATCTGATGTAGCTCTGAAGAATGTTGGATGAGTAAGAGATTTCTCTCCAGTAGAAATATTTTTCCCACCTAATCCAAAAGAAAGTTTAGTGGAGGGGACAAGAAAATTGAGTGGTTCAGTCTCTCTTAGCCACAGTCAACCATGACATACACGCAGAAAAAAATATGTATTAGGAATTACCCGTCCCAATGAAAATGTTGATCAATGGCACTCAACACAAAGGAAAAACTCAGAAAGAATAATATTCCCTAGAAGCTATGTTTTAGGAGCACATGAAACATACATATTTTGTTACAGAACACCTATCTGTTCATCCTTCTTTGTCTCATCTGTCTTGCACTTGACTACTTCTTCCTTCTTATTCACTTAGTGCTTACTTTCCTGCTGAGATAATTGTTCCTGGAAAGGAGATTGTTAATGGTTCTGGCAGCAAAAATTCTCCAGAATTAAACATCTGATCTCATCTGTATTAGATTCCTTATGCTAATTAAAAAAACCATTACCCTTCACAGACTTTACAGAGGGATTTCTCATTTTAAGTATGTGTTATGTAGGAAAGAAACATGGTCAATTTTATGAGATATTCTCTCTGTGTAGAGGAAGGTAGAAGGAAAACCATATTCACTGAAGCCCATGAGGCATCAAGGATTGTGGCAGATATTTCAGATACAGTATTTACTCAAATTCTGAAAACCACCATAAGAAGTACTTATTATTATTATTTCCATGTTAAAGATTAAAAAAAAAAAGACACAGTTTTTAGGTAACTTGATCAAAAGCAAACTGCTTGTTAATAATGAAAGACAGATTAGAAATATTGACTTCAAATCCATGTCTTTCCCCCCACCCCCAGCAACTGGATGCTTCTATAAAATGATCTGTATTTGGAATAGAAACATCAAGTGTGAAAAACACATCTTGAATTAATCATGCTTGAATGCAAATTGTAATGTGTTCAGGTTAACATTCTCGGTATGTGTCACATGTATACTCATGTTTCCCAAACGACATCTGTGCCCAAGGATGTCATTGCAAATTTACCAGGCACTACGGGATACTTTAAATTTTAAGGGTAACAGTGAAACTCAACATCTGTCAGATTACTGCAAACTACTAACTTGAGGAAGTTCAGTTCCAGAAGTAGATTGTGCTAACTTCTTCCTAATGGCATATCTTTGTGTAACTGGTTTTTAAGTGACTGCTGTGATAAAAAACAAACAGCAAGCAAAAATCAATGTGGAATGAGTAAAATGAGGGTCCTGGTGATATCTAGTTTAGTTCTAGTATCTGAGAGTTGTACAGTCCTTAATTGATGCATAGATTCCACTAGGAAGTAATTGTGCTTATCTAAAAATAAATATATGTATGCATGTAATTTTCTTCAAACATCTATTAAGTCATAGAACGTAAATGTTTACTGAGTTATTTGGACTTCACTGCATAATAAGTGGAACTCTTAAGTCTTTCTTTTGGCCTTAGGACATGGTGGTGACATATCTGAGACACTAAAGATTCAACAAAACAAAAAAGCTTGGGAATCTCAAGAAGTATTTAACATCTTCCTCTTAACAAAGAGGTCTTTGAACTTTCACCTCTAAGTTAGTCATGTGAGTAACTCAGAAATAGAAGATTTCTTTAATCGTGCCTCAATCTGTTGTTCTTTAGGTATAAGATGAAGGCAATCTCAGAGAAGATTACTTCAAAGGAACATCTATTTCAAAACATTTCTCAAGATGAGCACATAGCCAAGTGTTTGGAGGTTGTGTGACTGGCAAACTTACCTTCTGAGCTGAGCACAGCCATCAGTGCTATAAAATGTAAGGGACAGAAAGGACTTGACTCCAAATTCCATTTCTACCACTTGCTGACAAAGCTAGTCAAAAATTAGTATTGCCATCCTCATCTGTAGGATGAGCAAAACTCCGTGAGAAGCCATATTTCATATGATTCCATTGTGAGAACTGAAAACAATATGAACCAAAGTTGATTCCAGGCACAAAGTAGATATTTAATAAACATTTCTGTCTCACTTCTGAATTCACCCTTCCATTGCAGAGAGGATTAATAATCAATACGTAAACCTCATGGCTGAAAAATAGTCAACCCTTCCTTCTGTTTTATTCTATTCTGAATTTGCACAATAGATAAGAAACCTACAGCCTCAGAAAGCCTCTCCAAGGCTTTAATTATTATTCAGTCAAGGTTCAGATTGATTTTCTTAGGTCATTTCTATCACTCCCCTCAAATAATACTTCATTCTCGCACTATGTAATATCTGCCCTATCCACAAGTACAAGACCCATATCTCCCAAACACAAGTCCAAATATATCATTTATGTCTACTCAAAGTCTTCAGTGGCTTCCTCTGTCTGCAGAATAAAGTCTAAGTTATTGAGTACAATCATCAGGGACCTCCTTCACAGAGACAACTATCCTTTTTTAAAGCAATACAGTCCAAGGGCTAAGAGTAGAGTCTAGAGATAGACCTTCTAAAATCAGAGCTCTGTGAATGTAAGCAAGTTACTTATCCTCTGCATGCCTCAATTTGCTCATCTAAAGATGGGAAAACTAATAGAACCTACCTGAAATGGTGGCTTTGCAGAGTAAATGAATTAAGATAAACTCAGAACACTGTTCAAAATAGAGAACGTGCTGTTTAAGTGTTGGATTATAACTAATACTACTCACACATGCAACTTCAACAAACAGGACTCTATATTACTCTGAATAAATCCCACATTTTCGGATATCTGTCATTTTTCTTATATTATCCATATATTTAAATACCCTTTCTAAGCTAATCGCCAGCTTATTAATCTTTACAAATTCTATTAGCCCATCAAAAGCCTCTCTAGGAAGCTCTCCCAGATTTATTTATTTTGATTCTTAAGGAAATTAATTTCTACCATTGACTTTACTGACAAGTTTCCACTTTATATGGCTATCTACTTACTTTCATCATAGTCTTAATCATAATTTATAAGCAAATGTTTCTTTGTTGGTTAATCTGTTTAGGGCCTATCATTAAATTTTCAGATATCTATGTGTGTGTTTTATTTACCTTACACGTTCAGATTAGAGTATCTTTATATCATTGATGCATAATTACATGATGGGTAAATGAATGAATGAATGCATATCTACTACTGAAATACAGATTTCCTTTTCATCTTATATATACTATAAACAGTCCTTTCCATTGATGGATTTTCCTTAGGATGGTCCAAATACCCCTTCTTTTCAATATTGTGCACTGAGTTTATAAAACCTATAAAGATAATATTATTCTCTTAATGTGTCAAAAGATACATGGCTTTAATTTCTTAAATTATTCTATGAAAAAAGACATAAGGTAAACTAAGACCCATTGCCTACTTGCTTCATTCATTTTATTGTGATTGATATAAATAATGGCTTAAAATCACAAAACCTAGTTCACATTGAAAATTTATGTTAAGCATCTATATATGACACAGCCAGATATTTCTGAAAAATCTTTCAGAAAGTGCATATTGCTACAGAAATTCAGCCCTTACATCTGTCTTTTGTTTTGACTATAGCCTCTGTATGATTTTTTTCCACAACACAAACATGCAAGTATATTACCGATTTTTTTTTAAAGTTCACAGCAGAAAAACAATGGGTGAGCCAATAAATATGAACAATAACTTGAGTGAAAAGTACAACATTTAATAAAACTGAAAACAAAAAATTAAGCAACTGTTCAGGAAAACATAAACATGTGATGAACCATAAGAATTCATGGGAGGACAAACACAAGATTTGGTAAGTGGTTCCCCTAAGGAAGTGGCAGAGTGATGGAAGGGAGGAGTGCAAGGGGGTGAAAGTTGTTGGCGATGCTGCAGTACTTAGCCAATAAGTACTTGGATTGCATGGTAGGTTCAGGAAGGTCTTCACATGTTCTTCTTTTAATACACATATCTATAATTTACATTTAAATACATGTTAAATATATCTTAAAAGAAAATTAAGACCATTGTGTAACATTAAAAAAGAAAGAAAATGAAGACTAGGAGATAGAAGAATTGAAGGAATTAAAGCTGCATAAAACAAAACAAATAACAAAAAGGGAATTGCCTAGACTGCTTTAGAGTACTGCCATCTGGATAAGTGTAACATCACTTACACTTTATGTATGTGCATGGCCGTTTTCTAGTTAGGGAAAGTGATGATGGATTTTCCATGTATGACTGTCAACATAAAATTTCCTCTTGTCTGTATAATATTTATGTAAAAATGTAAAACCACATGTATTTTTCTAAAATAATAGTATTGGGGGGCCTCACTAATTTCAGCAAATTAAGATAACATGAAAAATATTTTAGGTAAAAAAATATTGTATCAAAAGGGATTTTTTAGGAACCATAAACTTGAAAGTGTTAACACTGGAGGAAAAAAAAAAAAACAGGTTACTAAAAAGAAGAGGTTAGCAGAATTCTGTAACAGAAATGGCTATTTTTCCCTCAATATCTCCTTGGCCTTTGATACCTGTTTTTCTCAGAAAACAAAGATCATGGCATCTGGTTGGTCCCATCACTTCACAGGAAATAGATGGGGAAACAGTAGAAACAGTGTCAGACTTTATTTTGGGGGGCTCTAAAATCACTGCAGATGGTGATTGCAGCCATGAAATTAAAAGACGCTTACTCCTTGGAAGAAAAGTTATGACCAACCTAGATAATATATTCAAAAGCAGAGACATTACTTTGCCAACTAAGGTCCATCTAGTCAAGGCTATGGTTTTTCCTGTGGTCATGTATGGATGTGAGAGTTGGACTGTGAAGAAGGCTGAGGGCCAAAGAATTGACACTTTTGAACTGTGGTGTTGGAGAAGACTCTTGAGAGTCCTTTGGACTGCAAGGAGATCCAACCAGTCCATTCTGAAGGAGATCAACCCTTGGGATTTCTTTGGAAGGAATGATGCTAAAGCTGAAGCTCCAGTACTTTGGCTACCTCATGAGAAGAGTTGACTCATTGGAAAAGACTCTGATGCTGGGAGGGATTGGGGGCAGGAGGAGAAGGGGATGACAGAGGATGAGATGGCTGGATGGCATCACAGACTCGATGGACGCAAGTCTGAGTGAACTCTGGGAGATGGCGATGGACAGGGAGGCCTGGCGTGCTTCGATTCATGGGGTCGCAAAGAGTCGGACACGACTGAGCGACTGAACTGAACTGAACTGAACTTTCCTCAATATTTTGATGGACCATGGTGTCTTACAATAGAGGCTACATTTCTCAGTATACATTGCAGCAATACAAAGTAGTCCTGTAAGTTGTCAATAAAGAAATATAAAGAGAGGCAAATATAAAACTTTCAGAATATGTCCTTTTTACTACTAGATGGGATGAGGATAAAAGTTAGAATGGAAGCATTCATCTCATTCCATGAGGTTATCGTGGAAACTGAGGTCTTTGCAGAGCAAAAAGGGAAGTCATGAGGTTTTCAGACTCCAGAGTGTCACAGCATCTCTTAACTGACTACTTTCAGACTCTTAAGTAAGAAATAAACTTCTCGTTTATAAAAACCAGTGTTCTGTGGGATTTTCTGTTACCTGTAACCAAATCTACATTTAATTATCACATAATCATAAGCAATCAGATTATTATTCATTTTTTCATTGTTTTTTTTAAAGAACTTTGTACATCTAATAGCAAGGACTATACAAGGTCCCTGAAATTTTTACCCATGACTTAGTTGTAAAACCTCCAAAGATATAATAATTTGAAATTTCATTTATTTAAATTTGGAATCCATTATCAACTGTGAGAATTAAAATGAGACAATTACTTTACATTTTATGTAGTATATATTAGAGGCATTTTGCCTACTTCCTTTGCATATAGCAATTTTATTCAGAGGAAATGTTGACTCCTAATGATCTAAGGAGAACAATCATATTTTTTTCCCCCAGGAATTAGAAGGTTCGGGTAAGGCACACAGAATTGTAAAGTGAAGTAGGGGAGCATACTAGAGCAGCACTGTAGCAAAAGCCCCTATGTTCCTGCTGCTGCCGATACCAGGAAGCTCAGGCTCTTGGTGGCACAAATTTTTGGTCACCTTTCTAGCATTCAAGGCTTCCCAAGTGGCACAATGGTAAAGAATCCACCTGCCAATGCAGGAGATGCAGAAGACGTGAGTTCAGTCCCTGGGTTGGGAATATCCCCTAGAGAAGGAAATGGCAACCCACTCCAGTATTCTTGGCTGGAAAATTCCATGGACAGAGGAGCCTGGTGGGCTACAGTCCATGGGCTCACAAAGAGATGGACATGACTGGGCATGCATGCACACACTGGTCACACGATACTAGCATTCACTTTCCCTTTCCCAGTGGTAACAGTACCCTAAGGCCTCATTCATATAGTTTCAGTGGTATTTGATCCATCATTCAGGATCCATCCTAATTTGCTGAAGCCAATAGCATAATCCATCCCCATGTCACTGTTTATGAATTAGGAATGTGTAGCCTAGACCTCAGCCTGGGGTGCGCAGGAGCTTTTTCATACCAGCTCTGAAGAGCCAGCTGCTAAATTTCTTGAAAATGTGCAGTCCTTTACTAACACCACCATTATTAAAAAATAAATTATATAAACTAATTTAAATTCTATGAAAATATAATAAATACTCAAACCAGATCCATTTCTAAGTGTTTTGTGTGATTTTACTACACTTTATTTGAATGCATGTACTCGAGATTATTCACATTTACTGCACAAGGTGGAAATTCTATAAAATGATGTGCAACTGCATGGTGGTGGTGGTGGTTTAGCTGCTAAGTCGTGTCCAACTCTTATAACCCCATGGACTATAGCCTGCCAGGCTCCTCCATCCATGGGATTTCCCAGGCAAGAATACTGAAATGGGCTGCCATTTCCTTCTCCAGGGTATCTTCCAAACTCAGGGACGGAAGCTAAGTCCCTTTTACTGACTAAGCCGCCAGCAAAGCCCATATAAGTGCATACCTTTTCCTGACTCTGTAGTCAGTGACATCACATTAACAGCCAAATAATATATATTCTTCCAGTATTTGAAAAGTATTGTCCAAATGAACAAATAATTACCATAATCAATGAATGAATCAGTAAGGTTTCCGAGCAGCTAGACTATTTTCAAATCATGACTAGATTGCAAGCATACATGGGCTACAGACATGAGTCTGGCGAAAGTTAACAGAAGTACTATGTGAAAATTAATTGGTCATGTGAAATCCATATTGGAAAGTATTGTATCCTTATTATTTATTAATTGTGTGGTAAACGTCCTTTACACAAGTAAAGTTCATAATAACCTTATGTACATATAGAACATGCTTACATTTTTTTTTCAGAGAACTGCTTTTCATCATTTACCAAGAAACCCATGTCTAAACCAGCTAGTTAGTATGTGATTTTCCATGAATGAACATGGGCCAAATTAGTTCAATCCCAGAGAAGGTTGGGACTTTCTTTTTTCAATGACTGAAACAGACATTTCTTTCTATCCCTCTAAAACTCTGAAGCTCTTTCTTTCTCTTCCACACACACAAATACACAATCACTCACTCTTGACATAAACGAGGAAGAATGAAGACTTTTGAGCCTATTATTGTGGTAGGATGACACTACGAATGAGGTTCCCTGGAGGTTCAGATGGTAAAGAATCTGCCTGCAATGCTGGAGACCTGGGATCAGTCCCTGAGTTGGGAAGATCCACTGGAGGAGGGCATGGTAACCCACTCCTGCATTCTTGCCTGGAGTATCCCCATGGTCAGAGGAGCCTGGTGCACTACAGTCCACGGGGTCGCAAAGAGTTAGACACGACTGAGTGCTATGCACACATGACTTGACAAAGGAGTCAACTTTAGGATACAAAAAGCAGGTAAGAGAAAAGAAAGATGCTAGTTTCTTGAAAGTTTTGAGGTGCTGGGTCAAACTGACCTTATAGTAGCCCTAATAGATAAAGATTTATTTTCATTCCTTAAGGCAGTTTCAGTTGAATTTTCTGTCCTTCCTGAGACTCAAAACTATGCAGGTATTTTGTCTGTAAACTATACCACTTTCCTTCTATGAAGCATTTCTTTTTTTCTCATATTTACCAAAGTTTGTGAATCAATCGTCTAAAAAGTTTAGGTTGGAGGCTTAATCTTTCAGAAGAAAGAATTCTGATATATTTTTCTTACAGAAGGTACAAAGAAGGAGCAAAGACACTTTGGGGTGAGTATTGTTTTTCAAGACTCTCCAGGTAGTCTTGGACAATACGCTTAGGTTGGTAAGGATGGTATTTTACTCAGGCCCTAGATCCCAACCAGTCATGAGAAGCCATAAGAGAGCTTACTACAGGCTTACAGGTCTCCTATGCTATCCATTTTATGGCCCTGAATCTATAAGATGATAATATTTTGTGACTGGGAAATCATTTAGCAGGCCAGGTCATGTATATCCTAATAACTGTTTCACATATAATTTTGTATTGTCTCCAATGCCATCTCTGCAGATATAAACATATTTTTGTGTTAATATTCTATGCATCATACTATGTAATGCTGGCAGGTCTGTGGCAAGCAACTGAGTCCACTGCTTACAACCACAAACACCCAGACGAACACAGAACTGGCAACTAGGAGTAGTACATGGGCCACAGATCATTGGATAAATTTATCTTTTGGGAATTTGTCATCAGGTTGACATAAAACAAACAAACAAAACCATTGGGATACTTTCCCATTAGGAAAGTGCCAGCCCATACTCCAGCCAGGCAGTGAGTAGAGAATTTGTCAGTCAAGTTGGTAACTCTGGCTACTGGAAAAACAACAAAGGATGAAAAAGCCCAGGGTTATGGTAGGATCTTTGCTACATCTAACAGCAAAGTGTAACTTAAAATAAGAGAACCCTAAAAAGCAGTTCTTGAAAATCCTACCTCAAGGTGATGACTGATACTCAGTTTCTATATGTTACCATTCTTAAAAAATCTATCTCTTGAAGCCATAGAGTGAAGCTGCTAAAGGTCATTGAAACTGATTCCAGGGGATGCTTAACTAAGAAATTAGTTAAATTCACAACATCACTACTTTTATGCAATATATGATATATAAATAGGAAATTAGGGAATTTTGAAATAAGAAAATTAGAGAATCCATTGAAATTAACATATCCAGGAGTATTCTTAGGATTTGGAGAACCCCAACCCATAAAGCCACTCTAAAATGTTCCCATTGTATCTTTCTTGCTGTATGGATCTAATAATTTACCTAATTCTAACATTCATAGCCTCTCAATTTCCCAGTCACTGAAATGCAAAATCAGAGTAGAGAATAAAATAATTAAATCCAGAAAAAGTTTCATGGATTTAAAATTTTATATCCAGAAAAAGTTTCATAGATTTAAAATTTTATATCATTAAAAATGGAAATTTGTAGAGAAGTATTTTGGTAGCTCTCAATCATGAAGAATAGAGTGTGATTTTGGATAGGGCTTAATTCTTTGCTATTGGTGAACACAGAGCAATTTGGAACTCAGCAGCTTACAGGCAGCTAACTGTGATTCCAAGAATTTGCTGGTTTAGTGAAAGCAAAACTGTATGAAAAGATGACCCATGTTGCTGCTGCTGCTGCTGCTGCTGCTGCTGCTGCTGCTAAGTTGCTCCAGTCATGTCCAACTCTTCGCTACCCATCGTCTGCAGCCTACCAGGCTCTTCTGTCCACGGGATTTTCCAGGCAAGAGTACTGGAGTGACTCATGCTAGGTGATATTAAAAAGCCAGAAAGCCTTTAGTTGATGTCAAAGAAAGAATTTAAAGACTGCAGGAAAAAGTGATATTAGACTGGATACATCTTGTACATTTCACCCATACATCCCCTCACTGTGTTCATTGCCAGGGTTCAATTATTCACTCTACTTTTTAATTAGGAACAAAGTGGTGATGGAAGTTCTGCTGCTGCTAAGTAGCTTCAGTCGTGTCCAACTCTGTGTGACCCCATAGACGGCAGCCCACCAGCATCCCCCATCCCTGAGATTCTCCAGGCAAGAACAGTGGAGTGGGTTGCCATTTCCTTCTCCAAAGCATGAAAGTGAAAAGTGAAAGTGAAGTCACTCAGTAGTGTCCGACTCTTAGAGACCCCATGGACTGCAGCCCACCAGGCTCCTCTGTCCATGGGATTTCCCAGGCAAGAGTACTGGAGTAGGGTGCCATTGCCTTCTCCGGAAAAACACTTTACTAGGCTGATAATTCTACTGAACAAGGGAAGAATAAAAATGTGATCCTTGATCTCACTAGGGTTGAAATAAGCCAAGCCTAGTGAGGCCAAGACTATGTTACTACCCTCCAGAAACAAAATGTCATTTTGCCATAGATTATATATCTCTTGGGCTTCCCTGGTGGCTCAGAGGGTAAAGCGACTTCCTGCAATGTGGGAGACCCGGGTTCAATCCCTAGGTCAGGAAGATTCCCCTGGAGAAGGAAATGGCAACCCACTCCAGTATCCTTGCCTGGAAAATCCCATGGACAGAGAAGCCTGATAGGCTACAGTCCATGGGGTCGCAAAGAGTCGGACAGGACTGAGCGACTTCACTTTCACTTTCCCTTATGACCTCCATCTTCCAGATGTCTCAGTTCACATTCAAATACAGTGATAGTAAATTTGATTATTCAAATATGGCTCTGATATCTGTCCTAGAATTAATCAATCATGGCCAGAAACAAGGCTTGGTAACAATCACTGGGGCATCACTGAGCCCATGAAGTACCACTCTACTTTAATCCATTATGTTCTTTTTTATTTGATTCTCAACACATGTGCATTAGGACAGGAACACATGCATGCCCATGCGCGCGCGCACGCGCGCGCGCGCACACACACACACACACACACACACTTTAGTTTCCTTAATCCCAAAATGTCATCAACTAATAAGATCTAAACTCTCCCATGCACAAGTAAATCCTCTTCCCCACCAGCACACAATTTCTAGTTTATATCCTGCAACTCAACCAGAATTTTCTCTCCTATAGCCATACCCCAAATTTCCCCACTGCCTTTCCAACCTAATAACTCATATTAAAAATTAAAGGGAACCAGTATAGGGATTTGCTGTTTGTCTTTTGACAGTAAATTGTTAATAACAGCATTCTGGTAGGAGAGATGTCTTGATTTACAATGTTTGCTAATTTCCATAAACATTTCTACCATAGTCAACTTTGAGCTAGCAATGTGAAGTCACTGAATTGCAGAGTTGGAAAGAGACATATATAATCAACTCTGTAAGTAAATGCAAATTGGCTTTAGCACACCTATATAATTATACAATCAGGAATTGGGGAAATTCAGGAGTTTTATGCCTGATTGATTGTCTCTCTAGGCATATTTAGCTAACTTTCATTTATTATCTTACCCTCAATACCTCCCTTTACTAGTAGACTTCAGTAGTGTTCTGTAACATCAGGAATTAGTGTAAGCACTGAGCCAGGATCCAATAATCTCCACCAATTTTTTAAATATCTTTTTCTATATATTTACTAAATTAAGCAATCAACTAGAACAAAGATTAAAACATTTACAACTCATATATTTAGTGTTGTAATAGCATCATTTTATTAAGCTTCTTCTTGTTCCAGAAAGGAGATGGTCAGCTCACAAAATTAGATAATAAAACGAGTATGCAGTAATAAAATGCACATTTGGTTGTTTCAGATTGAAATTTTCAGGTTTCCTGCAAATTAAGTAGGTCTTAATTAATTAAATCAAGTAGAAACAGTCAATTTTATTTCCTTAGAACACATGGTTAATTGACCATAATTGGTACATCTTTTGCCATACTATGCACCTTCTCTGGAAAACTGCACTGATACTATCCTCCCACCACCATTATATACCCATAGACTTATTTTCTTTCAACTTATGGTTATTATAAACTCTATAAAGGCAGAGGTGCTGTATATTTTACTCCAAGAACAGTTTCTGACATCAAGATGAAGGAAAGAAGGAAGGAAGGAAGGGAAACAGTGAAGGAGAAATGTTGAAATATTGATCAAACATGCTAAAGTCATAGAATCTGGAAGTTTGAAGACACCTGATGCTATCTAATTCAGAAGCCTCCTCTACAGATTAGTAAACGGAATACTGGAACAGGTCAAAATACTTGTCCATGAATTTGTTGTTATTCAGTCGCTCAGTTGTGTCTGACTTTGCAACCCCATGGACTGCAGTATGTCAGGCTCCCCTGTCCTTCACTAACTCCCAGAGTTTACTAAATTCATGTCCATTCGGTTGGTGACATTATCTCACCTTTCATCCTCTACTGCCCAATTTTCCTTTTGCCTTCAATCTTTCCCAGCATCAGCGTCTTTTCCAATGAGTCGACTCTTCCTATCAGGTAGCCAAAGTACTAGAGCTTCAGCTTCAGCATCAGTCCTTTCAACAAATGTTCAGGGTTGATTTACTTTAGGATTGACTGGTTTGATCTTCTGGCAGTCCAAAGGATTCTCAAGAGTCTTCTCCAGCACCACAATTCAAAAGTATCAACTCTTAAGTGCTCAGCTTTCTTTACAATCCAACTCTCACATCCATACATGACTATTGGAAAAAGCATAGCTTTGGCTATACAAACTGTTGTCAGCAAAGTGATAACTCTGTTTTTTAATACTCTGTTTAGGTTTGTCATAGCTTTCCTTCCAAGGAGCAAACCTGTTTTATTTTCATGGCTGCAATGACCATCCACAGTGGTTTTAGAGCCCAAGAAAATAAAATCTGTCAGTTTCCACTTTTCCCCTTCTATTTGCCATAAATTGATGGGACCTGGTGCTATGATCTTAGTTTTTTGAATGTTGAATTTCGAAACAGCTTTTCAGTCTCCTCTTTCACCCTCATCAAGAGACTCTTTAGTTCCTCTTCACTTTTGCCATTACAGTGTTATCTTCTACATATCTGAGGTTGTTAATATTTCTCCAGACAATCTTGATTCCAGCTTGTGTCTCATCCAGCCCAGCATTTCACATGATGTACTCTGCATAGAAGTGAAAGAAGCAGGGTGACAATATACAGCCTTGTTGTATTCCTTTTGCAATTTTGAAATGGTCAGTTATTCAATGTCCAGTTCTAACTGTTGCTTCTTGGCCTGCCTACCGCACTTAGGAGACAGGCGAGGTGGTCTGGTATTCCTATCTCTTTAAAAATTTTCTACAGTTTGTTGTGATCCACATAGTCAAAGGCTTTAGCATAATGAAGCAGAAGTAAATGTTTTTTTCTCGCGTTTGCTTGCTTTCTTTATGATCCAACGAATGTTGACAATTTGATCTCTTGTTGCTCTGCCTTTTCTAAACCCAGCTTACCTTCCTAAACATATGGGAGTGCCTGGTTCACATACTGCTGAAGTCCAGCTTGAAGGATTTTCAACATTACCTTGCCAGCATACGGAATGAGTACAATTGTACAGTACTTTGAGCATTCTTTGGCATTGCCCTTCTTTGGATTGGAATGAAAACTGATCTTTTCTAGTCATGTGGTCACTGCTGAGTTTTGTAAATTTGCTCAGCGTATTGGATACAGCACTTTAACAGCATCATCATTTCGTGTTTGAAATAGCCTCGCTGGAGTTTTGTCACCTCCTCTAGCTTTGCTCATAATACTGCTTTCTAAGGCCCACCTGACTTTATACTCCAGAATGTCCAGTTCTAAATGATGGACCACACCATCATGGTTATCCAGGTCATTAAGACCTTTTCTGTTTAGTTCTTCTGTGTATTCTTGCCAACTATTCTTATTCTTTTCTGCTTCTGTTAGGTTCCTAATGTTTCTGTCCTTTATTATGTTTATGCTTTCATGGAATATTCCCTTAATATCTGCAATTTTCTTGAAGAGATCTCTAGTCTTTCCCATTCTATTGTTTTCCTCTATTTCCTTGCATTGGTCACTGAAGAATGCCTTCTCTCTCCTTGCTATTCTCTGGAACTGTACATTCAGTTCGGTATATTTTTCTCCTTCTTCTCTTTCTTCTTCAGCTATTTGTAAAGCCTCCTCAGACAACCATTTTGCCTTCTAGAATTTCTTTTTCTTTGGGATGATTTTGGTCATTGCCCTCTGTTCAGTGTTACAAAGCTCTGTCCATAGTTCTCCAGACTCTCTGTCTATGAGATTAATCCTTTGAATCTATTTGTCACCTCCACTATTTAAAAATAAGGGATTTTATTTAGGTCATACATTAATGGCCTAGCAGTTTTCCCTCCTTTATTCAACTTAGGTCTGAATCTTCAATAAGAAATTCATGATCTGAGACATAGTCAGCTCCAGGTCATGTTTTTATTGACTGTATAGAGCTTCTACATCTTTGGCTGCAAAAAACATAATCTGGTTTTGGTATGGACCATCTGGTGATGTACATGTGTACAGTCATCTCTTGGGTTGTTGAAAACACGTGTTTTTCCCTGTAGTTTTCATACTGTGACTAGCATTTTCTGTTGATGAAACTCTGTTAGCCTTTGCTCTGCTTCATTTTGTACTCCAAGGCCAAGGTTGCCAGTTATTCTGAGTATCTCTTGTCTTCCTACTTTTGCATTCCAATCCCCTATACTGAAAGGACATCTTTTTTTTTTTTTTTTTTTTTTTTGGTGTTAGCTCCAGAAGGTGTTGCAGGTCTTCATAGAACTGATCAACTTAAGCTTCTTTGGCATTAGTGGTTGGGGCATAGACTTGGATTACCATAATGTTGAATGGTTTGCCTTGGAAATGACCTGAGATCATTCTGTCATTTTTGAGGTTGCACTCAAGTACTGCATTTCCAATTATTTTGTTGACTATGAGGGCTACTCCATTTCTTCTAAAGTTTTCTTGTCCACAGTAGAAGATTAATAGTCATCTGTATTAAATTCGCCCACTCCCATACATTTTAGTTCACTGATTCCTAATATGTTGTTTAATCTTGCTATCTCCTGCTTGGCAACATCCAATTGCCTTGATTCATGACCTAACATTCCACCTACGCAATATTGTTCTTTACAGCATCAGACTTCACTTTTACCACCAGACACATCCACACCTCAGTTACATTTCTGCTTCAGCCCAGCCACTTCATTCTCTCTGGAACCACTAGTAATTGCCCTTTGCTCTTCCCCAGTAGCATATTGGACACCTTCCAAATAGGGGGGCTCATCTTCCAGTTTCATATGTTTTGTTTTTCATGCTGCTCATTAGATTCTCCTTGCAAGCATACAGAGTTATCATTTCCTCCTCCAGTGGACCATGTTTTGTCAGAACTCTTCACTATGACTTGTCCAACTTGGGTGACTCTGCATGGCCTGACTCATAGCTTCAACAAATTATGTAAGGCCCTTTGCCATGACAAGGCTGTGATCCATGAAGCATTGTCCATGAATAGCCCCTGTATAAGTGCCAAGTCAGAACACAAGTCAGAGAACACAGGTATCTCAATTTTATAAAGGCAGTTTATTTTAAGAAAAGACTATAAAATAAGATACAGAATGGAAAAACGCCATGAAGGTATACCAAGGTGTACAGCGAAGAGTGAAGTAAAAAGAGAGAGATCTTTAATGCACCACAATTTTGTAAAGAGCATACTATTTTTTTTTTATTAAAGTAGGTAAAATTCACCAAAACTCTTGGATTCTTGCTTTCAGCTTTCTGATTCCTGGCCATCCCAGTGACTGCAAAGGTGCTGAAGCTGACATTTTTTGGTTTGTTTGTTTGTTTTGGTCAAAACGGAAATAACTTCCTTCCACATGGCCTCCAAAACATTTTGTGGAGAGGTCCCTCCAAACTCTTGATACTTTGGTGTACACTATTTGGAGGGTCACAAACTATTTATAGAAGCAGGCAGATTCTCTGAAATGCAAAGTGCTTTGTAATTATCACTTTCATTTATCCTGAAAAATACAAATTTTTATACTCCCAAAATGGAAAGATAAAAGAATCATCTGTCAGGAAGCAACAGAACTGGACATGGAACAACAGACTGGTTCCAAATCAGGAGAGGAGTACGTCAATGCTGTATATTGTCACCCTGCTTATTTAACTTATATGCAGAGTACATCATGAGAAATGCTGGGCTGGATGTAGCACAAGCTGGAATCAAGATTGCCAAGAAAAATATCAATAACCTCAGATATGCAGATGACACCACCCTTATGGCAGAAAGTGAAGAACTAAAGAGGTTCTTGATAAAAGTGAAATAGAGGAGAGTGAAAAATGTTAGCTTAAAACTCAACATTCAGAAAACTAAGATCATGGCATCGAATCCCATCATTTCATGGCAAATAGATGGGAAACAGTGGAAACAGTGTCAGACTTTATTTTGGGGGGCTCCAAAATCACTGGAGATGGTGACTGCAACCATGAAATTAAAAGACGCTTGCTCCTTGGAAGAAAAGTTATTACAAACATAAACAGCATATTAAAAAGCAGAGACATTACTTTGGCAACAAAGGTCCATCTAGTCAAAGCTATAGTCTTTCCAGTAGTCATGTATGGATCTGTTAAGAAAGTTGAGCACTGAAGAATTGATGCTTTTGAACTGTGGTTTTGGAGAAGACTCCTGAGAGTCCCTTGGATGGCAAGGAGATCCAACCAGCCCATCCTAAAGGAAATCAGTCCTGAATATTCATTGGAAGGATGATTCTGACACTGAAACTCCAATACTTTGGCCACCTGATGCGAAGAACTGACTCATTTGAAAAGACCTTAATACTGGGAAAGATTGAAGGCAGGAGGAGAAGGGGATGACAGAGGATGAGATGGTTGGATGGCATCACCAATTCAATGGAGACGAGTTTGAGTAAACTTCAGGAGTTGGTAGTTGACACGGAGGCCTGGTGTGCTGCAGTCCTTGGAGTCGCAAAGAGTCAGACATAACTGAATGACTGAACTGAACTGAACTGATTCTATTCAGGAAGGTTACTCTTTGAAATGTTAAAAGATATATTTAAATTTTACTAAGCATACATTATAGCTATAATGAAATAAGTTGGATTTTGTTTCCATATTTTGATTTTAAATCAAAATGTATATCTCAAAGTATAAATTAATTCCTGAATGCATAAATATTGCTTCATCAAAATGTTTAAAGCAAAAAACTAAGTCACTTTGAGTATCAGGAAAGACTCAACTCTCTCATTATCATTGCAGGACAGAACATTCAGTTAAGCTTTCTTAGAATTTTAGGAAGCTTCAGTTCTGGTCAGGAGTTCTGTAATGATACTCAGTAGAATGAAGCTTCACTTTTCCTAGTTGAAAGCTGCTTTTTTTCTGAGAGATGAAAATTGTGCCACTCAAATTTGAATTTTTCTAGAACAAGTAGGTAATTTAGGGAAAGACTAATGCATATCATCTGTAGCACTTTTTAAAAATTATGCATTTCAGTAATCCTTCCAATATAACTTTAGCTGCTAAGGTATATAAAGTTCCTAAAAAAAATTAAAACTGAATATAAATGGGTGAGTTATGGCTAACAAAGGTGACACATTGGAAAGAGTAAGATAATTTGAATAATAATTCACTCAGTATTTCTATGATCCAGGTAATCTAGTGTTTCATTTATGGAATGATGATGAAGAGGAAGAAATAGAATTATCAACCAACCACATACTCTGAAAGGGATGGGATAAGTATAAATCTTTCTGACTTGAAAATATTCTTGTTAAGAAGATATGTTAAAAAGATAAGATGCCTACAAGGAACGAGCTTCATAGGAGGAGATGTTTAGACAAACCTTAACAGATGTGAATCCTTGGAAGTTTAGTAAGGTATTTAAAACCAGTGAAGCAAGGGAAAGGGTTACAACATTACAGCTTGCAGAAAATCCAAAGAGATAAATATTTATTACACATATGAAGTTGGAATCAGATGCAACTAACTTGCCCTAACACTTACAAGACAGAATCCTAGTCTTACTCATGTAAAATAACAATATGATAAATACTAAGTGCATGTTATTCGGCAGTGATTATTTTAAATGTTTTACATGCATTAGTTTATACAATCTTCACAAAACCTATGACAGCATTAGTATGATCATCCTTGATTTACAGATGCTGGAATTTAAACATACAGATATAATGAAATTTTTCCAAGTTCATATACCTAATAAATGGTGCAAAAAGGATTTTAACATAGGAACTCAATAAATGGAAGCTATTTTTTATTTAAAACATTTTAAAATGATGAACTAAAAATCTCTATAAAATACTGGCTAAAACAACTTTTCAAATTGAAAAAACTCTGCAAACATCATATTTTTATTGCTGGTTCCCCATTTCCAGAGATTAATGTATTATATATTTCTTATATAATGACTATTCAAAAGAAGAGTAGATTATACAGAAATGGAAATCAGCCTAAAATATTCGTTAGCCAGGAGGCATTGTTCTACTAAAAATTATTGGATATAGTAAATTAACCTAGGGCAATACTGTATTGCTGTATCTAAATGATAAAAAACATAATTTCATGAGTCATTTATCAAATGCAACTGAATAAATTACTAAGAGTTCAAACAAACATGTTAGGAAAAAATTAACAAGTGTTTAAAAAAGAAAACATTCAACATTATGTCCACATATTCATAGGGTGTGTGTGTGTGTGTAAATTCACAGTAATCTGTATACATGTTACAGATTGTCTATAAATTTTGCTATCCTTAATTAATTTATTTATTATAATTGGAGGCTAATTACTTTACAATATTGTGGTGGTTTTTGCCATATGTTGACACGAATCAGCCATGAGTGTATTTAAATTTATTATAATATATAGCGCTTGCTTCTGAAGTGCTATTTTGTTATTTTCAACCAAATAAACTAGGCAGATCAATAATAAGCAAGTCAATGACACAGCTTAATCAGATAAAAGTATGCAGAAAATATTCATGAATACTCCATGGACTGTAGCCCACCAGACTCCTCTTTTTTTTTTTTTTTTTTTTTAGTTTTTTATTTTTTAAATTTTCAGACTCCTCTTTCCATGGAATTATCCAGGCAAGAATATTGGAATGGTTAGCCATTTCCTACTCCACGGGATCTTCCATAACCGGGGATCGAATTTGCATCTCCTGCATGGCAGGCAGATTCTTTACCACTGAGCCACCAGGGAAGCCCCTCCTAGAGATGTAAGGATAAAGTTTGAAATCTCTATCTGTAACCAATCAGTTCAGTTTCTCAGTTGTGTCCACCTCTTTGCAACCCCATGGACTGCAGCACACCAGGCTTCCCTGTCCAACATCAACCCCCAGAGCTTGCTCAAACTCATGTCCATTGAATTGGTGATGTCATGCACCCATCTCATACTCTATTATTCCCTTCTCTTCCTGCTTTCAATCTCTCCCAGCATCACGGTCTTTTCCAAGGAGTCAGTTCTTCACATCAGGTGGCCAAAATATTGGCGTTTCAGTTTCAGCATCATCCTTCCAATGAGTATTTAGGACTGATTTCCTTTAGGATAGACTGATTTGATCTCCTTGCAGTCCAAGGGACTCTCAAGAGTCTTTTCCAACACCACAGTTCAAAAGCATCAATGCTTCAGTGCTCAACTTTCTTTATAGTCCAACTGTCACATCCATATATGACTACTGGAAAAACCAAAGCTTTGACCAGACGGACCTTTGTTGGCAAAGTAATGTCTCTGCTTTCATATGTTGTCTAGGTTGGTCATAACTTTTCTTCCAAGGAGCAAGCATCTTAATTTCATGGCTGCAGTCACCATTTGCAGTGATTTTGGAGCCCACCAAAAATAAAGTCTGTCACTGGATTGGATCTCTTGGATCTATAACCAACACTCCTCCAGAATCTCGTCTTCTGACTACCTCTCTCAGTTTCAGTGCCTAACACTCTCTCATACTTACTTAGAGCTCTTGTGTCACATATTTGTAGCTTCAAAGGTTCATGATCCCAAATACATGTTCTCATGGCATTCTGGAAAAGTTCATGCTTCTCCCTCTTACTTATTTAGCTTAATTATGTTTATCCCCTCACTTAATTATTTAGCTTAATTATGTTTATCCCCTCACCAGTATACCCTTCTTCCTAAAGCCTTTTAGGAATCAACCCAGTAGGAGTCTATCTGTGGTTCTAAGTTGATATAGATAGATAGATGATGGTAAATGATTGACTAATAAGTAGATGGATAGATAGGTCATAACATTTTGTACTATGTGACATCATGGTCATCATTTTTTGTTTACTTTGCAGAATTTAGATTATTTAAGGAGAAACATTTCTTATTTGACCTTTCCCTAAGTCTTAGTTGACTTTGCATTATAGAATTTCTGGCTGTTATAAAATGACTTAGTAACTAATTTCAACAAAATTTTCATAGACAGCTGACTTCTATTACAACTTCTCAAGACTCTATATAAAAGCAAAATTAACTTCTCGACCAGCCTCTCAATTTAATGTCACTACCTCAGAAGCAGCAGATAAAGTGCTTATTACTCTTTCATGTATTTCCTTCTAAGACTTGTTGGTTCAAAACCTTTTCAGTGACTTCAAGAGACAGATTTAATAAATGAGAACGTTCCTTGACTGGGATCTTTTGAACCAGCATAAAGTTACCTTCAGATCATGAACATATTTTGAGTCAAAATATGTTTATTATTTAAATATTGATATAGTCTTTTCTATATTTTCCAAAGGAGAGAAAGCTTGAATAAGAAATCCCTACACAAACTGATCACTGTCAACTTTTTATTTCTAACCCCCCCAAAGTAAAATAATCAAAAATAAAATATAAAGTAATATTTTCTCAGAACATATTAGACAATGTTACTTTCCTAGATAATTTCTTGGGCTGTGGGATAGAATAATAATTTTAAAAAATAATAATAATACCAATTCAGCATCCCTTGGCTCACTGCTTAATCCTATGCCCCAAGAAAAATATTGGGAACAATTTTGAAACAAGTCTTACTGCAAAACTCACTACAACTGGTTGTCAATAATGGTGATATGAAAAGTGAAAGTGAAAGTGTTAGTCATGTTCAACTCTCTGGGACCCCATGGACTGTAGCCCACCTGTCTCCTCTGTCCATGGAATTCTCCAGGCAAGAATACTGGAATGAGTTGCCATTCCCTTCTTCAGGGGATCTTCCTGACCCAGTGATGGTATTTAGGTTTCCTATATTGCAGGCAGATTCTTTACCATCTGAGCCTCCAGGGTTAGTATTAAACAACACCTCCACAAATAGGGTAACTAGATTTGCTTAAGGGCTTGCATAGTTCAGGTGGTAAAGAATTCACCTACAATGCAGGAGACCCTGGTTCAATTCCTGGGTCAGAAAGATACTCTGGAGAAGGGATGGCTACCCACTCCAGTATTCTTGGGCTTCCCTGGTGGCTCAGATGGTATGCAATGTGGGAGACCTGGTTTGATCCCTGGGTTGGGAAGATCACCTGGAGGAAGGTATGACAACCCAATCCAGTATTATTGCTTGAAGAATCCCCATGGACAGAGTAGCCTAGAAGGCTATAGTCCATGGGGGTTACAAAGAGTCAGACAGGACTGAGCAATTAAGTGCACAGCATACTTGCTTAAAAGTATTTATAAAACATAAAGCAATAAAAATATTTCTCAAATAAGAAATAATTTAACTCAATAAATATTTCTTGAATAAGCACACCAGATAGATTATAAATACACTATAATTCCAAATCCAACATCCCTCATTTTACTAGTTTAAAAAAATTCTGTGATTAATTCCAACCATTCTTTTCAGAAGAAAATAAGGTAAGACTTTTAAAAATTATATTTAATGAATGCTTTTGTGAAGCAAATAACCACTTTCTGTTTCCTTCCCATGCCGTTTATTCTCTATTCTTACATTTATGATTACCTGTTCTTTCCGTGCAATTCTAGAAGATAAGCAAACCTACAGGCAAAATAATTACTGTTTGTCTTGTATAATTAGGTCAAGGAGGGAAAGGTCATAAAGTTTGGAAAGTGGCAAAGAAAATTTATATTAACATGAGCTTCTCTTTGGTGCTTGAGGACATGGAAAGGGAATTTATATGATATTTGGGTTGTGAATCAGGATACTCACTCTTCTGAATAGGTCAGCAGGTATCTTTGAAAGAGTTATAAAAGCTAGGATTTGGATGTCTTCCAAATGTCACAACATTTTTATCTGCTTCAAGCTCTGTATACTATAATACGTTTACTTGAATTCTACATGATAAAATTCTGTTATATTGTTATCAATCATTTTAAATTTCAATGAGTGGTATTCAGTCTCAGATATTCACATGAAATTTAGGTTAATTCCTGCCTGTCTAAAAATCAGTTATTCACAAATGCCAAAAGAATGCATTTAAGCAACTCATCATCAAAATAAGTGAGAAGAAAACACCTGACTAATTTAAAGCCAGAAAATCACATTACTCAAGTATAAATAATAATAGTGGCTACATTAGAGATAGGAAGGAACAGACGAATGACTTCTATTTTTACTTGTTTTCTGATTTTTAAAATTTTTTCTTAATGAAAACTATATAATTCTTATTCTTCAATTAAATCATTACATTTCATTCTTTAATAAAATTTGTAAAAGCATATTTTAAACAATGAAACAAAGAAATAAAAGGAATTCAAATTGACAAGTAACTTTTTGAAGATTGCATAATATTATACATAGGAAAACACTAATGATTCCATAAAGAAAACTATCAGAACTAATCAATGAATTCAGCAAGCAAGATAAAAAATTAGCACGATGAAACCTGTTGCCTTTCTATATACTAATAACAAACTATCAGAAACCAAAATTAAAACACAATGACATTTGCAGTTATATTAAAAAGAATAAAATAACTAGGAGTAAATCTAACTAAAGAGGTGAAACACCTATACTTTGAAAACTATACAATGTTGATGAAATAATTTAAAATTATACAAATAATTGGAAAGCCATATCATGCTCAGCTCATAAGCTAGAAGAATTAATTTTATTAAAATATCCATATTAACTAAGTCAATTTATGGATTTAATGCCATCCTTATCAAAATCTCATTGATAATTCTAAAGAACTAAAAGAAACAATTCTAAAATTTATATGAAAACAAAAATGACCTTAATTAGTCAAAGCAAACTTGAGAAAGAACAAAGCTGAATGTATCACACTTCCTGATTTCAAATAGCCCTCCCCTCCAAAAAAATAGACAAATAGATCAACAGAACAAAGAGCCCAGAAATAAACCCATATGATTTATAAGATGAAATAACCTATGATAAAAGAGATAAGAATATACAATGGGGAAAAGACAACCTTTTTAATAAATTATATGGGGAAACTGGACAGCTACATGGAAAAAAATGAATCTGGACCACTCACTCCCATCATATATAAAATAAACTCAAGATAGATTGAAGACTTAAATGTAAGACTTGAAGCCATAAAATTTCTAGAAGCAAATATAAGCAATATGCTCTTTCACATTAGTCTTAGCAGTATTTTGGGGACATATCTCCTCAAGTAAGGGAAACAAAAGCAAAAATAAATGATAGTGCAACAAATTAAAACGATTTTGCATAGCAAAACAAAAAAGACAGCAAACTGAGTAGGAGAATATATTCATAAACAATATATTTAATAAGGCAAATATTCAAAGGTTAATATCTAAAATATCAAATATTTCATACAATTCAATATCCAAAAATGAAAATCTGATTTTAAAATGGGCAGAAGACCTGAAAAGATATTTTTCCAAAGAAGACACACAGATGGCTGACACATATGGGGAAAAATACTCAACATCATTAATTATCAGGAAAATGCAAATCAAAGTGAAGTTGCTCAGTCATGTCTGACTCTTTGCGACCCCGTGGACTATAGCCTACCATGCTCCTCTGTCCATGGGATTTTCCAGGCAAGAGTACTGGAGTGGGTGGCCATTTCCTTCTCCAGAGGATCGTCCTTGACCCAGGAATCGAACCCAGGTCTCCCGCATTGTAAGCAAGACACTTTACCGTCTGAGCCACCACCATGAAATTTAACCTCATATCTTTCAGAATGGCTATCATCAAATACAGGACAAATAACAAGGGTTGGTTGGGATGTGGAGAAAAGGGAATCTTGATACACTGTTGGTCAGAATATAAATTGGTACAGTCACTACAGAAAACAGTATGGATGTTCTTCAAAACATTAAAAATAGAACTACCATAAGGTCCAACAACTCAACCACTGGCTATGTTTCTGAAGAAAACAAAAGCACTAATTCAAAAAGATATCTACACTCCTCTATTCACTGTAGCATTATTTATAAAAAGGTAAGATATGGAAGCAACCTAGGTGTCCACTGATAGATGAATGGGAATAGAAGTGGTATGTATAGATATAAACACACACACAATGGAACATTATTCATCCTAAAGAATGAAATCTTGTCATTTGTGACAATACTGATGGATCTAGAGGGTATCATGCTGAATGAAATATGTCAGACAAAGACAAATACCTATGATTTCACTTACATGTGCAATCTTAAAAGCAAAACAAACAAAATGAAACCACACAGAGAGGAAGTCCACACGGGGTTAGGAAATCAGGCAAAATAGGTAAAGGGGATTAAGAGATAATCTTCCAGCTATAAAATAAATAAGTCACTGGGATGTAATATACACCATAAGAAATACGGTCACTGTAATAATTTTGTATGAGGACAAATGGGTACTAGGCTCATTGTGGTGATAATTTTTAATGTAATTAAAGGTCACATCATTATGTTGTACACTTGAATCTAACATAACATGTATACAAATATATTCAATAAAAAATGATTAATTTTAGTCAGTTAATTTTTGCATACATAGAGCAATGAAGATAAATGAGGAAACAACCTATAGTACATTGCCTGATAGGTAGAATAAAGTTAATTATCATCTCTCACTAAAAATAAATAGCATCTGGAAACTCTGTATGATCCCTCATTAAATAATATGTGTGATAATCACAATGCAAGAGTTTATTTTTTCAAACCCCTCCCAGTATTATATAAGTTTAATTTAACAAAATTCAGTGGATTTCTTGAATGTCTAATTTGTCAAAAATTTATTAGAAAATAAATAGAGTATGATAATAGTTTTTAAAGTGATTTGACAGGTATCAAAGAGAAAAAAATAACATTATTTTATTAATGAATTAAACATTTAAAATTCTGGAATCACTAATTTTAGAACTCCAGGGACTTTAGATATCATTTGAAGCCAACCTTCATATTTTCCCATTAAGCTATCTAAAGACCAGAGAGGTAAATTTACTTTCACAATAAATGTCACACAGTGACATTCTGCACTTCCTATATCCTAAGAGGTAATGATAATCTGTAAGAAACCTAGGGAAAAGAACCCCTTCAGATATATGACATTTGTTAAGATTTAATGTATCAAGAACTTTTAATATTAGGGCTCATTTAATGTTCAGAGAATCTCTACAAGCTGTGACTTATTATCTCCACTTAATAGATGAGAAAATTGGTTCAAACTGTGAATAACTTACTCTGTCATACAGTGAGGGGTACAGTCAAATCTGATCCCATGTGTATGACTGCAAATTTCAAACTCTTTCCACTAAGCCATACAAATAAAAGGGACTGCTAGCAGAGTAGCCTCAGAAGCCAGATGGGAATAGTTTATCAGTGGTTAATACTGATGGTACTACTACCACTAATAATAATTTCTTATATCTCAGTTCAGTTCAGTTTAGTCACTCAGTCATGTCCAAATCTTTGTAGAGTCGGACTGCAGCATGCCAGGCATCCCAGTCCAACAACAACTCCTGGAGTTTACCCAAACCCAAGTCCATTCAGTCAGTGATGCCATCTATCTCATCCTCTGTCGTCCCCTTCTCCTCCCGCCTCCAATCCCTCCCAGCATCAGAGTCTTTTCCAATGAGTCAACTCTTCGCATGAGGTGGCCAAAGTACTGGAGTTTCAGCTTCAACATCAGTCCTTCCAATGAACACCCAGGACTGATCTCCTTCAGAATGGACTGGTTGGATCTCCTTGCAGTCCAAGGGACTCTCAAGAGTCTTCTCCAACACCACAGTTCAAAAGCATCAATTCTTCAGCACTCAGTGTTCTTTATAGTCCAACTCTCACATCCATACATGACTACTAGAAAAACCATAGCCTTGACAAGACGGACCTTAGTCGGCAAAGTAATGTCGCTGCTCTTGAATATGCTAACTAGGTTGGTCATAACTTTTCTTCCAAGGAGTAAGCATCTTTTAATTTCATGGCTGCAGTCACCATCTACAGTGATTTTGGAGCCTAAAGAAAATAAAGTCTGACACTGTTTCCACTGTTTCCCCATCTATTTCCCATGAAGTGATGGGACTGGATGCCATGATCTTAGTTTTCTGAATGTTGAGCTTTAAGCCAACTTTTTCACTCTCCTCTTTCACTTTCATCAAGAGGCTTTTTAGTTCCTCTTCACTTTTTCCTATTTGGAACCAGTCGGTTGTTCCATGTCCAGTTCCAACTATTGCTTTCTGACCTGCATACAGACTTCTCAAGAGGCAGGTCAGGTGGTCTGGTATTCCCATCTCTTTCAGAATTTTCCACAGTTTATTGCGACCCACACAGTCAAAGGCTTTGGCATAGTCAACAAAGCAGAAATAGATGTTTTTCTGGAACTCTCTTGCTTTTTTGATGATCCAGCGGATTTTGGCAATTTGATCTCTGGTTCCTCTGTCTTTTCTAAAACAAGCTTGAACATCTGAAAGCTCACAGTTCACCTACTGCTGAAGCCTGGCTTAGAGAATTTCAAACATCACTTTACTAGTGTGTGAGATGAGTGCAATTTTGCAGTAGTTTGAGCATTCTTTGGCATTGCCTTTCTTTGGGATTGGAATGAACACTGACTTTTTCCAGTCCTGTGGCCACTGCTGAGTTCTCCAAATTTCCTGACATATTGAGTGCAGCACTTCCACAGCATCATCTTTTAGGATTTGAAATAGCTCAACTGGAATTCCATCACCTCCACTAGCTTTGTTCATAGTGATGCTTCCTAAGGCCCACTTGACTTTGCATTCCAGAATGTCTGGCTCTAGGTGAGTGATCACACCATCATGATTATCTTGGTCATGAAGATCTTTTTTGTACCGTTCTTCTCTGTATTCTTGCCACCTCTTCTTAATATATTCTGCTTATATCTGAGTGGAACTCTAAAATTTAAAGTAAATTCCCATATATGCTATTTTATTTGATTTTCAATACAACCTCTGAACTGTGAAATAAATACAAATGGTAGGAAAATTGTACACACTATTCCCAGCTTACCTAAACCAGCCTATATATATGAGACAGTGTCAGTCCATATTATACTTGATATTAGTAACCTACTCATTGCCTTTCTAAATCAATGCCTATATTAGTATTACCTCCTTTTTCTAAAACTGAAGTCACATTTATGAATATCTACTTGATAGTAGCAACCATATCACTCAGATAATGATAGAAAATTTAGTTCCTAAGAGTAAATCTTTGATGAAAGACTCTCTAATAGGAAAATCAATGTGATCCAAGAACAAGATACTTCTAATCTGAAGGTATGTGTCCTTGTGCTAATTGCCTGTCCCTTTATTAAGAAGACTGCAGCTAATTATTATAGGAGGTGTTATGTACCATTCTAAAATATTAATTCCCACCAGCAAATATTTGTGAATGTTCAGTAAAAGAGAAGCCTTGATTTGGCAGAAATTGAGATGGCTTTTGTGGGCTCCACAACCTCTCAGGAATCTAGGCACCGATAATTTGCTTAGGAGGAAAAGGAATCTGTGAGAAGCAGCTTTCTGCATGAGTTCTATAACTAAGAAATATAAATACTTCCCACCCTTTTCCTCAGTCCAGTCCCATGACTGGGATTGAAGCCTTAAGAAGAAAAGGCATTTCTAAACTGGTTCTGAGGCAGAGAGATTGTAGGAAATACATCATAGGGCTTGGATCTCACAGATCTACAGCTTGGGAGTTCCAGGAGACAGTGTCTGGATAACGTGGCAACTGACCAGCAGAGCAACAGCAATGCTTTGGTAGATGTGGTGGAGCTGAGTGTCCCTGACAGAGACTCAGTGAACAGCCCTGGCCACTGGCAAGACTGACATTTATACACAAGCACATGCAAACAGGAATCTCCAGAAATACATGGGTGAAGTTTTCAAAAAGCTGAGGTCTATGGGCAAAAAAGAAGAAATATGTTCAGTGAAATCTGGGTAGATATGCTAAAACAATCTTATTTGGTAGGCTGGTGAGGGAGTCAAATCCAAACATGTAATGCTATAAAATATAGGCTTTACAACCATAGGTTATTAAAACTGAAAACTGAAATGACGCTTACATATTATACAGTCCAACCCCATTTGGTCTCCCATGAGGAACCTGAGGTCTCATGTTACTTCCTTCTCAAGGAAACAAGCCTCGAGAGTGATGGAGACAGAGCTTATGACCATTGCTTTTCACTGGATCATGGTGCAGCTTTTTCTCACAGCTGGTCCATTTCATTTACTTAAAAGAGCTTTGCATTTAGCACTCTAGGGGTTCTTTAAATTTTTGAGAAGTGAGAATTCTTTTTAATAGAATGTGGGCTTTGCAGTTTTAGAAATACTAGTTTTTGTAAATATCAAATTCTTCCCTGAACCAGCTCTTTGAAAAGGCTTTGATGTAAAAAAAAAAAAAAAATTCTTTCTAAAATAACTTCTTTGTAACACCAGCAAGGGCACCTCAGGACAATTTATCTTTTCTATGCTATTCATCTAATAATCCTTACATTTAAAATGCTAGTACAGGCTTGTGATTACAAGACAAAAATGTTGAAATCAAATGCAACATTTACTCAAAAATGTGTCCAGTTAAGTCTTGCTGTTGCCTCTGGTCTTTTTTATACTTTCAGAATGAAATGATTTAAATTTAGAAAAGAAGGATGCCACATGTTGCCTGGGAAGTCAATGATAGTTTTAAATTTAATATCATATGTAATGTGTAGTTAAATATTGAATTGGAAGGATGTGGCTAGTGTCTATCATATATACATATATATAGTCTAAGCCTATGTATACAGGCTCAGACTGCCTCTACATTAAATAATTAGCAGAGACCATCTTCTTTATCAGTGTTAGAATAAGAGTAAGAATTCTGAGTTCTAATTTCAGCTCATTCTCTAATTGCTTTGTGATCTTGTGTGATTTAATTTCTATCTTCAGTTCTCGGTTTCTAGAATAGTATGCATGTATGTGTCCTTCCCAACCTAATAAAACAGTGTCATATATATTGGTATTGATTTAGAAAGGCCTGAATGATTTATTGATGTACAATATAATATTGACTTACGTTGTCTCATACAGATCATGAGCTGTTTTAGTAAATCAGGAAATAATGAGTGCACTTTTTCTACCATTTGCATTTATTTTATAGTTTAGGGATTGTACTGACAATCAAGTAAATAGCATATGTTGGTGCTTACTTTCAATTTTAGAGTCCCATTGAGATATATGTGTGTGTGTGCCAAGTTGCTTCAGTCATTTTTAACTCTTTGTAACCCTATGGACTGAAACTGGCCAGGCTCCTCTGTCCATGGGATTCTCCAGGCAAGAACACTGGAGTGGTTTGCCACGCCTTCCTCCCGGGGATCTTACCAACCCAGGGACTAAACCCATGTCTGTCACGCCTCCTGCATCAGCAGGAGGGTTCTTTACCACTAGCACCTCCTGTGAAGCCCCCATTGAGATATAAGGAATTATTATTGTTTAGTTAGAAAATTTTCCCATCTAGCTATTAAGACTACTCCACTAGCAATCTCTTCCATCAGTAGGCTGAGGTCTTGCAGTTGGTTAGCAGTGCACTGAGGGTGAATCAGAAGGAGAGAGTCCTATCTCATACTCAAATATCCTAAGGGTTGCTGATAACTTAGCCGTAGTTTATCTTGACTGACAGACAATATCCTATTCTCTTCATCAGATCAACTCTATGGTCACTTCTTTCTCCTTGAACACAAATCCTAAAATACGGTGTTGGGTTTGAATTCTCAAAGTCCTATCTAGAGTAAATAACTAATACTTTTATTTCCATGCCTACTTAAGAACCAAGAACTAAGGCAAAGTTGGGCTCCTCTAGAAGGAAGGCATCACAATCTATTAGCTGGGAGAATAGCAACCCTTCATCACAGATGGAGGGCTATGAGGAGGGAAAGTAAGATGGCATGTGATCTTTTTATTCTAATTACTGACTCAAAAGAGAAATGTCTCATCCTAACCCACAACACACAAACACATGATGGCAAGTCCAAACAACCATCACCCATGGCACCTAGAAAGTGACCAGAAAGGTTAAGAATTATCTCCAAGAATTCTGAACTGGCTGTGGTCTCTCTCTGTTTCACACTGGAATTGTTCTGCCCTTAACTGGTCCTTGTGAGTGTGTGTGCTTAGCCTCTCGGTAGTGTCTGACTCTTGTGCAGCCCCATGCACGCAGGCTGCCAGGCTCCTCTGTCCATGGAATTCTCTAGGCAAGAACACTGGAGTGGGTAGCCATTCCCTTCTCTAGAGGATCTTCCCAACCTAGGGATTGAACCCAGGTCTCCTGCATTACAGGTGAATTCTTTACTGTCTGAGCCACCAGGAAAGATAAATTCGTCATTGATTGATATATAAAGTACCAATCCAGTCAGGAATCAAGTCATCACTGTCATTCTGCAGACAGATGCTGTGCCTTACCCATTTATCTATAGGTATATCTCACCCATGTTCTCAGTTATCACAGTCTTCCCTGTATTGACTGATGATGATTTTATTATGTATTACAAGCAATTTTCTGTCTAGCAATATATCATAATCCTTTCCATGCTTAACATTTTTAGCCCATACCCGATACTATCATCATTTGGGAAGTTTAGAATACAGCATATACATATCACTTCCCATTCTGTACGGTATGTTAAACTCTAGTGTTCTCCTAGCATCAGCTTGTTACGTTTGGCACATTCTGATGAGCCAGCCTGATTATTCTGAATTAATGATGTTTCTTCACTATTCTTAGTGAAATCCAGTTGGTCACAGTCTTCAAAAAGGCAAATGAGAGGTATGAGAAATCACCACCATGTAGGAAGCTGGAAAACTTAAATTCTCTATTTAAGGGGTGAAAGTGAAAGTGAAGTCACCCAGTCATGTCTTACTCTTAGCAACCCCATGGACTGCAGCCTACCAGGCTCCTCCGTTCATGGGATTTTCCAAGCAAGCATACTGCAGTGGGCAAGGGATTAGTTTGAATTCACTCTCTGAACTCATGGCTGACACTTCTGCTGTCCTCTGTATTCTTTAAGGCTCAGTTTCTAATGTGATTCCTTTGTCTCGTTGAACAGCCTCATGGGCATAGAGTACACTCATATCATCTGAGGAAGCCTGCAGAGCACCTAGCAGACCAGGATGCATAGCCATTGCTGATAATTTCAACTTTAATCTTTTGTACTTACAATGAGTTTACAGAAAAACAATTCATGATGGATTCATAACAACCTTGTATATAAAATTGTCTGATAAGCTCTTCATTAAATAAAATAAAATGACTCAGTTTATCCAGCATATTTCCATTAGAAATGAAGTTTATAAATTATCTGTAAAGTTTGGTGAGCAATTCCTCAGCATCAAGAATTAGTTAATCTGCATTCAACAAGTGAGCAATTTAACCTCCTTCCCATCCATACAATCAGCAGCAACATCATATCCAAGGGGAGGAAAGCATAAAACATGTTTGGATATCATAATGAATTCGATTACAATAACACCAAATTAAGCCTATTTTCATTTTGATATTATAAAAAAGCAGCAGGAGGTTTGACTAGATAACTTGCTTTTACTTTATTAAATTCCTTATGTTACAGTCAGCTGGATTGAGTGCTCCCTGGGAGTAAATTAAGAACATTTGGGCCTTGTCTTTACATTCCAAACAGTGTGGCTTTTACAATTCATTTTACTTGGGTTGCCAGAGGGAAATTAAGAAGAGCTCCCTAGTTCCTTGGCTTGTTTATTGCCTTCTTTATGCAGAAGGGTTTACTCCCACCTTCAGGTCATGAAATACCACACAGTGGCATTAGGCAAACAGAAGACTGACTTGTCCCAAGAGCACCATCTCTGTTGTCTAGGACAAATGTCACATAAATATGGGAATTGTCCACATCCTGTTCACTTAAGAGTGAGCCGAAACCCTAAGTCCTCCCTCCTTTTCGGTCAATGCATATTTATGGCTCCATCTCAACAATGCTAATTAATTAAATGTTTGCTTATGGACTAACAGAGCACACCTCCCAAAGCTTCAGGCAGACACTAAGAGGATTTTAAGTTTGGCTATAAAGTGAAAAGGGCACTTCTGAAATGTTAGAATCTTAATTTACAATGGCATATTGGTGCAAGTTGGAAAAAAAGGCCCCTAAATAAAACTGAGTCAACTTCAGCAGTCCTCACACAGTTCATACCACTAACTTGGAGCGCATATCCAACTGCAGCCAAGTCTAATGAAAGCTTGAATACTCAGTCCTTTAATGGCCCTGCCACTTTCCCTTTGCAGCTTCCTGTTTCTCCTTACATTATGGTGTTCGAAATCTATTTTTATAGCAAGTTTATTACATTTCATTTCCTAACAGTTGGCACATTTTGTCTCACTGTAGCCATGTTATGAAGTCAGCCACACGTTATCCTATCATCAGTTGCTGGGGTTGTGAATCTTCTTGTCTATTGTCAGGGATTTGATTTTCTCTAGTAAAATGTGTTTTCCTCTGGAGGCTTCACAAGAGCATTCACAGCAACTAAAAAGGGAAGGCTGAGAGACAGGGCTAGCCACTGGGCCAAACCCAAACGGAACTCTGTTGGGTCCTATGGTGGGGCGAGGGGGGAGGGAGGCCTCCTTCCCTAGACAGGAACAGCATGTGTTCGCCATGTGTTTCCTCTCAGTGCATGCCATTGGATTTTTTTTTTTTTTTTTTGCAGGGCCAGTTCTGGACTGAAGACGAGAAAGTAGTACCTTCCGACTCAAGAACAAAGCAATTTTAGAAACCATTGGTCAAACTGATTGCAGAGAAAAGGTTTCCGGTACCCAGGGAGAGAGTTCATTAACTTTTATTGAAATAAGCACAGGAAAAAGCAATGTCCACTTTTTCATGCCATATTTTACATGTGAGCAGGTGCAGAGGGTTCTGCTATGAAAACATCATCAATATTGACAGGCATCAAAAAAATGGTTATGCATTTGGATATGTTATAAATTGACTTGGATATATTCTTATTAGAATATTGATAGACATGAGAAAGTTTCACATCATACAATAGAGTGTTTGCCATAATTGTAAAGCACTCCTTTTCATATCCCCTCCACTCTCTTGTTCTCACTCTGTCATACTCATTTTACACACTGTAAGCCTTGGTTAAATCCAGCTGTCTGCCTAATCCACACCTGAACCTGAGCATCAGAGAACCGTTAAGAAAAAGCACTCAACCTTGCTCAGTGACTTCACCTAACATTTTCAATATGTGTGTGTGTGAATCTACTTATTTATCTATCTATCTGTAGAATCACCCAATCCCCTGGTTTAAATGTATAAATGTTGATTTAAATGTAAATATATTCATTGATAATATAACACACATATTGTATCTTCAGTGCTGATTTCCCTCCTGAACTATATAGATTTATAGAAATAATAAGATTAGTATTAACTGAGCATCTCTTATACATAATGAGAAGTTCACATGTATTATGACCAAAAGAGAATTATGTCCTCTCCACTTTCCCCCAGTTATTCCTTCCCCCATCACTATTCTTCTCAGGAAATGGTACATTATTGTTCCTGCACCTCACTCCAAAAAACCTGCAGTCTTTTTTTTTTTTTTTACCACTCTCTGTTCCCCATAGCCTATGTCCAATCTGCTAACAATAATTGCATTGTTATGCAAAATGACAGTTAACAGCAACCACTCCTTACTAACAGCATCAGTTCAACTTATCTTTTTTTTTGTCCTGAATAGCTTTCTAATGGTCAAGCACTTCTGTTTTTTCCCCCAAATGTCTCTTTTGCATGGTATACAAAGTGATATTTTGTAACGCATAATTCAGGTTATATCACTCATATGACTAAAACCATCCAATGACTTCACATATACTGTAATGTTACACATTGTTATATTTTTAATATATTCATCCTCCTATGAGGCATTAATGTTGTTGTTGTTATTGTTCAGTCACTAAGTCATGTCTGACTCTTTTGCGACGCCGTGGACCGTGCTCCTCTGTCCACAGGATTCCCCAGGCAAGAATGCTGGAGTGGGTTGCCATTTCCTTCTCCAGAGGATCTTCCAGACCCAGGGGTTGAACCCATGTCTCCTGCACTGGCAGTAGTAAAGACCACTGACCCACCAGGAGAAGCCCCATATGAGGCATACTTCTCTGCAGTTTTTTTCAAGATGAATTAATTTTTCCACTCAGCAAATATTTATTGAGTGTTGACAAGGATCCAGGCACTATACTCACCTCTGGAAATACCAGATTGGAGAAGGAAGAAATCTTGTAAGAAGTTACACTATTTCCTCTGATGTCTCACTGCACATTTGTCCTGTTGAGAAAAATAATACATGTTCACTACATGAAATTTGGAAGATACAGAAAAGCATACAGAAGAAACATAATATACTACATAGTTATATTAATGTTACTCCCAGTGTCCTCTCATGCTTTTCTGTATTTCCTTACTGTATTATTCCTGTGGCCATAGCCTATGTTTCTGCATTCCTTAGTACCCAGGTCAGGATAGTCCATCCCAGTTGGGTTCTGGAAATTACTTCAATCCTGAGCTAACTTCCCAATGACTGAGATCACTCCTTATCAAAGTCTTATACTGTAGGGAGGCAAGCTTGTCCTTCCGTCTACCTGTCTAGAGAATCCTTCCTTGATGTATGCATCATATTTAGTATCTAATGGCTACAGCAAATCTATCTCTAACCCTCAATCAAAAAAGCAAGAGAAGCTCCAAACTTTAGGCATGTATCTTATGGTTTTGTTGATTTAACCTCCAGAGTAAGCAAAGGAAAGGGGCTGGTGGTGGTTGTTCTTTTATAAAAACAGCCAGATCAGACATCCTGGGGGACTTCTTGGCTGATTCTAAAACTGCCATCAAGCTCGTATGCCATTCATAAATATTAAGAAATAGAAAACTCAAGCATAAGAACGAGAACTTCAAATAAAATCAAAAGCCCTGTGAGAATGTAGTTTTACTGCAGAACTACTGCACAGCCTGAAGTCATAAAGAGAAGCACCAGGGAACTGATTAACTAGGACTGTAGTGACAGTAAGCCAGAAAATACGCTTTCCCTTCAAAGGCGGAGAATCTGATAGCCCTGCATGATACAGTGCAATGCCGCATGCCTCATGGACACCAATTTAAATCCAAGCAGGGTCAGTTGTCAGAGCAGAAGTCATTTGTGTCCAGCAGCATTTTATTAGCACATGCACAATGTTTCAAAGTTCTGAACCCCATTCTTAGCGGGTATGAGTACATCAACAAGAACATGGAATGGGGATTAACATATACACACTACTATATAGAAAACAGATAACCAACAAGTACCTAATTGACAGCACAAAGAACCCTACACAAAATTCTGTAATAACCTATATGGGAAAAGGATCTGGAAAAGAATGGATATATGTGTGTATGCTGCTGCTGCTGCTAAGTCACTTCAGTCGTATCCAACTCTGTGCAACCCCATAGACGGCAGCCCACCAGGCTCTGCCATCCCTGGGATTCTCCGGGCAAGAACACTGGAGTGGGTTGCCATTTCTTTCTCCAGTGCATGAAAGTGAAAAGTGAAGGTGAAGTCGCTCAGTCACGACCCCATGGACTGCAGCCCACCAGGCTCCCCCATCCATGGGATTTTCCAGGCAAGAGTACTGGAGTGGGTTGCCATTGCCTTCTCCGATATGTGTGTATACATATATGTATACAAAGTGAATCACTTTGTTGTACACCTGAAACTAACCCAACACTGTAAATCAACTCTACTCAAATATAAAATAAAAATTAAATTAAAAATAAATTATTTAAAATAATATTACTCAATTTGTTCTCACTTGGACTCCAAAGCAAACCATGTTCACATAACACAAGCATCCAGCAAATAATGAGTAGTGGAGAATCTCAATTTTATAATAATTACAATAGCCACAGCAAGGTGTTTTTGCACCTTGTATTTATGTACTACTTTACAACTTTTACGTTTATGATTTTGTTATTTCTTTTAGCAACTCAATAAAATTAACTAATTTACAAATTATTGTTGGTTTTATTTTACAAAGGTGAAAAACTGAAGTTCAGATTGCTAAGTAACTTGCACCTTGATTTGTAACCTATACTCAAATCCTAACCATGAAGAGACGGGAACTAGGACTCTAATGCGGGCCTTCTGATTTCAAGTCTACAGTTCTTTCCTAAACAGCATGTTGTCTCTTTTTAAGGGTTTTGTAACAACTCAGACTTTAGAAAAAAGTAATTTCATCAATTGGGCAATTTAGAGAATAAACCATTGTCCAGGTATTTTTTTCCCTAGTGCTGAAATACTATGTTCTTTCACAGTAGAGCAATTATGCAGTACTTTTAGAATAATCAGTTGAGCATACTATAATTATTCACAGTAGAAAATGTATATTTGTTCTTTCCTCAAGTTGATAATAATAAAACCAAAAATTAAATAACAGCATATGTTTATTGATTACTTTACATGTGACAGTTTTTATTTTTAAACCTCATAACAACTTAGGAAAATGAGCATTATACCCTGTTTTTCAGATAGAAACTTAAGCATATAAAGGTTAAGTACGTTGAACAAGCACAGAGAAAATGTAGCAGAGCTGGGATAAAATGTCTATTGATCTGATTTCAAAGCTTGTGGTCAATCATTACAATTTCACCAAAAGGATAAGAAGCACACAGCAGAATCACTAAGGAACCTTCTCTGAGGATGGTACGAGGAATACCAGGCTTTGAAAACCTGTGCTGGTTTTTTGTTTTGTTTTGTTTTGTTTTAAGGACTCACTGGATCAAGAGAAAATATGTAAAATTATTTTCTCAAGTACTATGCTATTTTTCTAGGAAAAATATCCAATAGTATATATTTTACAACTAATGTGATGTACTGACATACTAAAGTCAAGTGTAATATCAATTTAACAGCAAATATTCATTCTATTAATACTGAATGCAAAATGCTGCAAACTCCATGGTCTTAGCAATATGAGGAGTTCAAGATAAAAAAAAACAATGACTAAACAAACATACCTGCAGCCTTGGAGAGCCAGTGGAGCAATCGTTGCAAGCTACAATAAAACAGAAATGAAATGTAGGAGTTGCGAAAGCCATAGTTCTCAAGTTTTAGTGGGGACTGGAAACACCTGGAGGACTTGTGAACAGAAAGACTGTTGGATCCCGCCCCCTGAGTTTCTGCCTCTGTGAAGACTCTGAGAATTTGCATTTCTAACAAGTTTCCAGGTGATACTCATGTTGCTTGGTCCTTGGTCTGAGTGCCACGCTCAGCATGACTGTGACAGAAGTGAAGTGAAGTGAAGTGAAGTCGCTCAGTCGTGTCCAACTCTTTGCGATCCCGTGGGTTGTAGCCCACCAGGCTCCTCCCTCCATGGGATTCTCCAGGCAAGAGTACTGGAGTGGGTTGCCATTTCCTTCACCCAGGGATCGAATCCAGGTTTCCCATATTCCAGGCAGATGCTTTAACCCAATTCTAAGAGAGTATAGAGGGAGATGTGATAAGCCTTCCAAAGCAGAAGTAATACTTCACGGAGGACTCAACTTTCGAACTGCATTTTGACAAAGAAGCAGAATTTTAGATATTGAGAGATAATTGCTTCAGTCTCAAGAAGAGACATAGTCCTTCAGGCTCTTCTTTCTCATTTTAGTGATTTGGTTAATCTACTCTTGCAGAATGAATATGAAACCATGTCTCCTTGTTCAACAACTCAGTCTACTTTGTTTTCTAGGCTTAAACCAATGTACTGATACCCAGAAAAGAATGAAAGAATAATTTTTTGAATAATTTCATTTTCCTCTGAAACTGTACATTTTGTTTTGCTTGGCCCTCACCTGACTCTCACATTCTAGGGATGACTAAGAATATGAATGAAGTGTTGATCAAGTTTTATTTTGCAGGTTTGTTTGATTGTAATGGCCAAAATGGTCACAACTTCTCAAGTAAGTATTTGTCCTAGTTTTAAACCAAGGGGCAAAAAAGAAAAAAAAAGAATTGGAAACATTTCTAAAAGCAAACATATATAATATCATATAAGAAATGAATCGCCAATCTAGGTTCAATGCAGGATACAGGATGCTTGGGGCTGGTGCACTGGGATGACCCAGAGAGATGGTATGGGGAGGGAGGTGGGAAGGGGGTTCAGGATTGGGAACATGTGTATACCCGTGGCGGACTCATGTTGAAGTATGGCAAAACCAATACAATATTGTAAAGTAAAAAATAAAAATAAAAGTAAAAAAAAATAAAAAATAAACTGTATGCTGAAGCTGGAGAATAATCAAGATATAAAATAATACTAACTTGTGAGAATAATTTTGTTCCCAATTCCTCTATCATTTTACCACCTGGTTCTAAGGAAGTAATTTAAGTTCTCATTGCTCTGAATTCTATATTTGTAAAACAGGGATAATATTTGCCAGGAGGCTTAGTTAAGGATTGAAAATCATTTTGAGATCATTGGGAAAGGACAATAAAACACCATTTCTCTTCTTTGAGTTTTGGTATTCAAATGATCAAAAAAGAGGAATTAATACTCTTCAGCAACAAATCCTTTTAAAGTCATTTTCCTACTTCTAAGTTGCTTATTGTCATGATAAATGTATATTAGATTCTAATATTGTCAAGTACATACAATCATTTCTACTAATGGCTTTTATTCCATTTCTCTTGCAGATGTGACAACTAAGTGGAAGATAATTCAAATGTTTTTAGTCTAGACGTGAGAAAACTTTTCCCAGAAAGGGCCAGGTAGTAAATATTCTAAATTTTGCAGGCTACATAGGAGCATGTGATCACAATGATCATGCTCATGAGTCTTTGGAAAGTGGGACAAAGTATCACCACTAAGCATTAACATTTTTCATTTCCATCCCCCAAAGCATCAGCATCTCTTCCCTCTTCTTTTACTTACTCAGATTTAGTCAGTAATAAAAATTGAGGTAGAATTCACTAATCTTGGCTTTTTTTGGTTATAAAATGGATTGCTTTCAAAAATAATACTGTTGTTTTTAACTTCTGTTTGGCTTCCCCAAAATAATTTATTAAGTCAAGCTGGTTAATTTCAGTATCCCAAATGCAAACCATTCTGTTTCATTCACATTTTCTATTTTGTTTTGCCTGCCGCTTTACTACTTGTGTTTCCTCATGAGCCTTTACAGAAAATAATACTATTCCTTCAGTTGTGCAAACTGAAAACCTATTTCTAAGGAGCTGTGTTCCAGCCATCTTGATTATCCTACCTTCTATTCCTCTGTTCATTAATTTAAAAAGAAAAGACTATATATAAGCCCCATCTCTCTCCTGATTGTAGTTGTAGAAGCCTGTTGTACTCCTATTAATACTTTTACACACATTTCATTTTGTTTCCTTATTGCAATGATAGTTTACCTTCTTGTTTGCTTTTCTGTTTACATCTCATTTAAGAAGTTTTGTCTAAAGTGTTTTATATAAAGATTCCTAATTAGGTCTCCTTTAAAAATGATTTAAAGTGGAAATTGAGAGTTTCACAATGTAAGTTGCAACTGTTTACAAAAGGTATTTAAAGATTTTTGCTACTTTGTGGTTATAATTAAGATTTTTAAGATTAAGAGCTTCTTTTAACTGAGATGGACTTTTACACAAAGATCCTCGAAACTTTGTAAAAATCAATAAAACATTTCTTATTTTAGTCTAATATAGAAGTAATATATTTATGCTATAGAAAATGGAAAAGATACTCATTTTTAATATTTGACCATAATTTCACAACTTAATATGAAGTTCTGCCCCCCCCCCACCACCACCATTGCTACGGTGTGCATTTCAGAAATAAGCCTATCAGTCCTAGACACATGGAAGTCACACTGCATCTTTTCCTTCAGTTCATGTCATGATTGGAAATCAATCAATCATAGAAATGTCTTCATAGCACTGTGGTTTAGCCTTATGTCCTCAGCTTTTATTGAGGGCTGATGTAATAAAGGGCTCTATGAAGAAACTCTTTGGATAAAACTGCTGCTGAAGACACCCCCCGTTACATTGTTCAATGATCCTATAAAATTTATCCAATTTATGTTTTTCCTTAGTTTCCAAACAAGCAAGAGATTTCCCCTTTTGATGATTTTATTTGGTCTCTTTCATTTTACATAATTTAAAAAGAGTTGTAAACTAATAAACAAATTCAATAAAGTTGCAGGGTACAAAAACAATATACAAAAATCAGTTGAATTTCTATACACCAACAGTGAACAACTCAAGATGGAAATTAAGAAAACATTTCTGAGTAAATTGCCTATCTCCAAGTGACTTAGTTCTTCTTCTGGGTTTTTGGCTCGTTCTTTCCTTTGAAATATGTTCCTTTGTCACCTCATTTTGTCTAAATTGCTATTTGTATTTCTACGTATGTGGTAGGTTGATTAGGTTTCTCAGCCTTAACAGAGAAAGACAGATATCATATGATATCATTTATATGTGGAGCCTAAACAAGCACACAAATGAACTAACTTACAAAACAGAAACATACCCACAGACTTAGAAAATAAACTTAGAAAACAAACCAAAGGGGAAAGGCGAGGGGGAGGAAAAATTAGGAGGTTGGGATTAACATATACATACTACTATATATAAAATAGGTAAACAGCAAGGACCCACTATATAGCACAGGGAACTATAATCAGTGTTTTGTAATAACTTTCATGGAAAAGAATCTGCTATAACTTGAAACTAACATAACATTGTAAATTAATTATGCTTCAATTCTGAAAATAGGAGAAAAAACAGAAAACATTCCTGTTTCCAATAGCATGAAGAAAAAAAAAAAAAATGAAATGCTCAGAGAGTTAACCAAAAAGGACTTGTTCATTGAAAACTATGAAACATCACTAAATTCATCCAACTCAGAGAAGCAGAAAGCAGAATGGTGGTTGTGTAACCCAGCAGGACCCAAGGGGACCTTCCTTGAATAGTCTGCCTTCCCCTATATCCTCAGCTGTAGCTCCTCTTTGATGTACTGGATAATAGTATTTCATGCAGATTTCCTCAGTTTTTCAGATGCTAAAATCCACCACCCAAAGGAGTAAATGAACTACTTGATGATCATGAGCATGTAGCCCCAGATCTTTTGGCCCTTAGGATTGATAATGTTAGCACCTGTGACACTACCTTGTTACCTCAACATCAACCAATCAGAATTGTGCACAAGGTGATCACATACCCTGGCATGCCCCTCCCTCATCTTGCCTTGAAAAAAATGCTTTGCTGAAACCCTTTGGAGGAGTTAGGGGAGTTCCATGTTTTTTGAGCATGAGCCACTCATTTTCCTTCCATGGCCCCGCAACAGAACTTTTTCTGTTCCAAACTCCAGTGTTTTGCTTTGTTGGCCTCACTGTGCATCGGGCATAGAAACTGGCATTTGGTAACACTTGATAGGGTCTGCAGCAAGGGGAAACAGAATACTGTTAAATAGTATAGCATTTTAGTCATGCGAGAAGGAAGAGTTTGGGAGCTCTACTGTACAACACTGTGCCTACAGTTACCAGCACAGTAGTTGACAACCAAAAATATCTGTTGAGAGAGTAAATCTCATGATAGCCATATTTTTACCTCCAATAAATAAATTAAAAACCTATAAAATTTCTGGAGAAGAGAATAAGAGAAAATCTTTGTGAATGTCATCAAAATTCTGTACTTCTGCTATTTGAAAGGTATCACTAAAGTGTTTAAAAGATAAGCTGCCAACTGGGAGAAAATATTTGCAAATTATACATATATATATATATATATATATATATATATATACATGTATATATAAAATCTGTGCCCTGAATGTATAAATGGCTCTTAAAAGGTAAGAAAAATGGACAAAATATTTGAATAGTCTACCATACAAGATATAAGGTCTGAATGGACAGTACATCACAGAAAATACATGACTTAAGCACATAAATATATATTCATTATCATTAGTCATTAAGACAATGAGATGCCACAACATACTGATTAGAATTCCTTTTTTAAAACATTTAAGACAGTGCTTAATTTTTTTTTCTCTTTTAGCTTTAAATTTATTTATCTTTTAATTGAAGGATAACTGCTTTATAGAATTGTGTTGGTTTCTGCCAAACATCAACTTCTTTTCAATATTACTGCATTTTTATTACTCTAATTCTCTGATGTTTCTTCATTATTGTGGCAGTAGAAATAAAAAAAGTAAAATTCATCCATGCACAAACAGTGTCCACTGACAGAAAATGATACAGGAAGGATGTCTTTCTTTTGGCAACATTTCTAAAGATGCTTGCCAGCTGAAGTCAGCAGGCAGTGAAACTTCAAAGCGAATTTCAGTGTCTCAGATGGTCCATAATATGTCAAGAAGCATATTGAGGAGGAATCTTTCCCCTCCCTGGTGGTTAGACCTGGCTCAGGAACCTGAGGGAGACAATTGCCCAGGTTCTAAGATCCCTTCACTCCTGGCCGTGGGCCAAGAAATGCACACCAGGTGAATGGGGAGGAAGCTATAGGCCTGGGATTCCCACTGTTACCCTGGGATCCAGATGCCAGTTTTCCAAGAATTTCTTAAATTAAAAAAATGTTATCATACAAAGTGATGATGAGACTGTGAAGTAACTAGAACACTCAAGTGCCATTGATCAGAATATAAAATGTCACGTGTACTTTTGAAAACAAGGAGCAGTTCCTAAAATATTTAAATACACACATATCACATGACCTAGTTATCCCAGTTCTTGTATTTACCTAAGAGAAAGGAAAGAATGTACCCATACAAAGTCTGGTATCTTATTCAGAACAATTTTATTAACAATTTATTTACCACAGAGATATTAATACATCTTTTGTTACCACACTGTTATAGACTGGTGTGTTTCAATAGTCACTTACATAACAAGTTGCTGGCTACAGGCATTAATTTCTGCAAAAACCTCTCAGTCAACAATGTGTTCAGTTCAGTCGCTCAGTCATGTTCAACTGTTTGCGACCCCATGAATCGCAGCACACCAGGCCTCCCTGTCCATTACCAACTCCCTGAGTTCACTCAGACTCACGTCCATCGAGTCAGTGATGCCATCCAGCCATCTCATCCTCTGTTGTCCCCTTCTCCTCCTGACCCCAATCCCTCCCAGCATCAGAGTCTTTTCCAATGAGTCAAGTCTTCGCATGAGGTGGCCAAAGTACTGGAGTTTCAGCTTCAGCATCATTCCCTCCAAGGAAATCCCAGGGCTGATCTCCTTCAGAATGGACTGGTTGGATCTCCTTGCAGTCCAAGGGACTCTCAAGAGTCTTCTCCAACACCACAGTTCAAAAGCATCAATTCTTCAGTGCTCAGCCTTCTTCACAGTCCAACTCTCACATCCATACATGACCACAGGAAAAACCATAGCCTTGACAAGACGGACCTTAGTCGGCAAAGTAATGTCTCAGCTTTTGAATATGCTATCTGGGTTGGTCATAACTTTTCTTCCAAGGAGTAAGTGTCTTTTAATTTCATGTTGCAGTCAACATCTACAGTGATTTTGGAGCCCCCCCAAAATAAAATCTGACACTGTTTCCACTGTTTCCCCATCTATTTCCCATGAAGTGATGGGACTGGATGCCATGATCTTTGTTTTCTGAATGTTGAGCTTTAAGCCAACTTTTTCACTCTCCTCTTTCACTTTCATCAAGAGGCTTTTTAGTTCCTCTTCACTTTTTCCTATTTGGAACCAGTCAGTTGTTCCATGTCCAGTTCTAACTGTTGCTTTCTGACCTGCATACAGATTTCTCAAGAGGCAGGTCAGGTGGTCTGGTATTCCCATCTCTCAGAATTTTCCACAGTTTATTGTGATCCACACAGTCAAAGGCTTTGGCATAGTGTTAATATAAGCCAAAACTCAAAATATCCCAAATATCCATCAATAAGTATGCCCATAAACAGACTGAGGTTTACTCATAGACTAGAATAAAGTGATAGCTGTGTCAGACTCTTCGTGACCCCATGGACTATACAGTCCATGAAATTCTTCAGGCCAGAATACTGAAGTGGGTAGCCGTTCCCTTCTCCAGGGGATTTTCCCAACCCAGGAATTGAAGCGCCTGCACTGCAGGCAGATTTTTTACCAACTGAGCTACCAGGAAAGCCAGAATAGTAATGAGCAATAAAAAGGAATAGGCTTCTGGATGAACCTTTGTTAGGGAGTCCAAGCTCATTGCAGGACAGACCAATACATATGGGGAAAGGTATAGGGACTTTATTTGGAAAGCCAGCAGACTAAGAAGACAGTGGACTAGTGTGATAAAGAACCATCTTTTTCAAGTCAGAATGCAGACTTCCTTTATGCTAAAAGGTGAGGGGATGTGGCTGGTTGTTGCAAACCTCTTGGGGCAGGAATCCTTGGCACTTGGAGCTGTCAGTGTAGCTCTGGTTGCAATATTCCTATAAACTTCCAACAAGACAGTCATTATTATTTTCTGTTCTGCAAAGAAGTGTTACACCTTGAGAGGTCAGAGCCTTGAGAATGTGTCATCATGTATGTTTCAGAGTATAGGCAACATTCCTTTACACAGGTGCTGAGCCAGCATGACAAAGCACATGCAATAAAGCATAAGGGTTAGCCCTGAAGAAATAGATCTAATATGAAGTAATGTTTGTTCTTTTCTGCGACACCTTGATGTAATTGCGGTGAGTGAAAGTAATCAGAAAAAAAAGTACATACTTTATGATTCCATTTATATACAGCTCTATGGATTGCAAACTAATCTACAATGATGGAAAGAAGATCAGTGGTTGCCTGAGAATGAAGGTGATATGGAAGAGGTGGGCGGGAAGGGTTGAAGGAAGAGATTATAAGGGGACAAGGAAATTGATGGAGGTAGTGGTTATGCTCATTATCCACACCATGGTGAAGGATTTGCAGATGTATACAGATAAAAACTCATCAAATTGTACACTTTAAATATGTATATTATGCTTTGTATCAATTATACCTCAATAAAACTGTTAACATTTTTCTCACGCATCTCTGAAATGATCTTTCAAGTTGAGTTGAGTTCACTCGCTCAGTCCTCTCAGACTCTCTGCAACCCCATGCACCACAGCATGCCAGGCCTCCCTGTCCATCACCAACTCCCGGAGTCCACCCAAACCCATGTCCATTGAATTGGTGATACCATCCAACTATCTCATCCTGTCATCCCCTTCTTCTCCTACTTTCAATCTTTCCCAGCATCAGGGTTTTTTTTTTCAAATGAGTCAACTCTTCGCATGAGGTGGCCAAAGTATTGGAGTTTCAGCTTCAACATCAGTCCTTCCAATGAACAGCCAGGACTGATCTCCTTTAGGATGGACGAGTTGGATCTCCTCGCAGTCCAAGGGACTCTCAAGAGTCTTCTCCAACACCACAGTTCAAAAGCATCAATTCTTCAGGGCTCAGCTTTCTTCACAGTCCAACTCTCACATCCCTACATGACCAATGGAAAAACCATTGCCTTGACTAGACAGATCTTTGTTGGCAAAGTAATGTCCCTGCTTTTTAATATGCTGTTTAGGTTGGTCATAACTTTCTTTCAAGGAGTGTCTTTTAATTTCATTGCCACAATCACCATCTGCAGTGATTTTGGAGCCCAGAAAAATAGTCAGCCACTGTTTCCACTGTTTCCCCATCTATTTGCCATGAAGTGATGGGACCAGATGCCATGATCTTAGTTTTCTGAATGTTGAGCTTTAAGCCAACTTTTTCACTCTCCTCTTTCACTTTCAAGAGGGTCTAGTTCTTCACGTTCTGCCATAAGGGTGGTATCATCTGCATATCTGAGGTTATTGATATTTCTCCCAGCAAGAAATAACCCTAATTGCCAACATCCAGTGGATCATTAAAAAAGCAAGAGAGTTCCAGAAAAACATCTATTTCTGCTTTATTGACTATGCCAAAGCCTTTGACTGTGTGGATCACAATAAACTGTGGAAAATTCTGAAAGAGATGAGAATACCAGACCACCTGACCTGCCTCTTGAGAAACCTGTATGCAGGCCAGGAAGCAACAGTTAGAACTAGACATGGATCAACAGACTGGTTCCAAATAGGAAAAGGAGTGCATCAAGGCTGTATATTGCCACCCTGCTTATTTAACTTCTATGCAGAGTACATCATGAGAAACACTGGGCTGGAAGAACCACAAGCTGGAATCAAGACTGCTAGGAGAAATATCAATAACCTCAGATATGCAGATGATACCACCCTTATGGCAGAAATGATCTGAGTTATGCTTAAAGAGGAGTTACTAAGGCAGCATTCTCTAAGGTAAAGAAAAGATATAAGGATAGGAATTCAGTGAAGATGCATTTAATAGGGGTCCTGTGAGAATTCATGAAAGACTGGGTTAGTATATTCTCTGCGGGAATTATCTAGCTCGGTACTGTTGGTTTACCTAAGAGAATATTCCCCATTTCCCCTACACAAAAGCTGGAAAATCATTTGGCCCCTAAAAGTCCACTCTAGTTTTATGAAGCATAATCACTTTTCTCCCTCAAAGTTAGTCTCAAGTTTAAAATAATTCTTGGAGTCAAAGAAGGCATTGGCATGTTCCATAAACTTTACTGTATTAATTAAATGTATCATCATGTATTCAATCAAGAAATATCTTTTGATCACCTACTTACTTTGTGCAAGTCTCTAGACTAATCACCAAAATTTTATGAGTTCTTGAACAGGTAATAGCAGATAGCAACTGTCATATACATTTAGCAAGATGAACAAAAGAATTAAATTGCGTTTTCAATTGCCTTTCAAACAGAGCCATCAGTCTTATGTTGATGGCTAAGGTTTCCAGATTTGGCTTTAAATTTTTATCCTACATAATTATATAATTTTTAGGGAATTATACATGTACCAGTTACTATGTTGATAGGTATTATACAAAAGTCCAACATCTATCTTGAGTAAAAACTTTGTGCCCTACATCAGCTTTTGTTTCTCTGGTAGTCAGCCTGGCCTCAGGACAAATAAAATTACATATAAATGCAACCTTGAGTTTTATTTCCCACCACTGGTTCTAAATAATTTGGCTGTAACTCTTTGGGGATGATGTTCATGAAAAACCCTATAATCTTCGTTATTGTATTTCTCAGTTGCAGGTATTTCCAAAGCTGTGATTTGTCTAAATTATATTTTTGTCAAAGGGCTATAAAGGGGGTAATGTGAAAAGTCTATTGGGATATTGTTAGTAAATTTATAAAATTACTTTCTGTATCCAGTTAGACCAAGTAATTTTTTCACTCATTGCTTTTAGAGCAAGCTTATGCATCACTGAAGACTTCCAGGGAATAAAAGTTAAGTATCCAAACAAAAATCCTTTGTTTAAAAGCATATCTGTTAGGTCAAAGGTATCATTCATGGGGCTCAAGGAGAGCTTTTAGACGAGTGAATAATCTAAACCTAAAGGTACAGCACTGTATGCAGATATTTCCAGAATTCTTCATCTTACCCACTTTATGTTGTTACAAGTAGTGAATTATTGGTCCCAGTGCAATATACAGAGCCCTGGGGGCACATTCTCACTGCTGCTGGATCCAATCAAGGTCAGAGTCCATACACCAGGGGGATTTCCTCCAAAGAGAGGTTTGTCTTATGTAATGGATGCTCTTTAGCACATCATCCCCTTCTGCAGCCAGCGAGGAGCCAATGGTACCAAATACTGAGGAAGGTCTGATATCCTCTGGTCTTGTGGACATGGAAGAACTATTGAATTTACAATGCTAGAGCTCTAAAGAATTGTGAGATCTCACCGTATCCCTTGATGTTATTTTGAGCAGTCTGTGGATATGAAATATTGGAGCTTATCAGTTTTGTAAACTTTAACCATATGTATGGAAATTTACATATTAGCCAGCCAAGAAATTCCTGTGGCCTCAAATCAGGAAAGGCCTATGAGCCAGAAGTAACTAGCATAAAGCCCAAAGGTAAAGCTAGCTGGCACTAGAACCAGAGATTTGTGTATTGCATAAAGCAGCACATTTTTAGCAGCAGGTACAAACATCAAAACTGAGCAAACAGCAAAATGAGAGAGCAGAACTATCAAAGCCTGAATAATTCATTGTCTATATCTAAAATATCAGTTTAGATCACTTAGTTGCTGGGTTATAAAACTGAATAAGAAAAACAAGGAAAGACTGATAAATTGTCATAGATCCCCAAAGGCTAAGGAAGTATGACAACTGAATGCAATATAGCATCCTGGACAGAATTCTGGAACAGAAGTAAATTAATGGAGAAACTGGTGAAATCTAAATAAAGTTTGCAGTTTAGTTAATAAAATGTGTCAATGTTGGTTTCTTAGATTTGACAGATATGCCATAAATGATAGCACTAGAGAAAATAAAATCAGATGGGGATTTTACAGGGAGTCTCTGCACTATTTTTGCAATTTTTCTATAAGTCTGACATTATTTCAAAATAGAACATCTGTTTTAAAATGAATAAGACAAGACTCTTATCCTGCAGTAATTGGAGCATACTTGGGAAGATACAATAATGAAGAGACCAACTCAATTCTAGCGCTAAATGGTTTAATGGAAAGATTCTCCAGGTGCAGGTACACAGGACAGGGGGAGCTCTTAGTCCAAACTAGGGTTCATTGAGAATATCTGAGATCAGTTCTGAAGGGTTTGTCAGGAAAAGAAAATTGATCAGCATTGCAGGTAGAAGGAAGGGTATGAGGCATGTGGAGAACTAAGACAATCTAAAAGGGCAAAGGATCAGACTAGAGATGGGAAGAGATTTGGGTTTGTGACCTAGATAAGGAGCTGCAACTCTGCCTCGGGACAACGGTGAATAAGATCATCAGATCTGCAATAGCACAGGGATATATATTTTGGAAACAGAACTAATTTAAAAAATCTAAAAGATATTGCATACATAAATACAATAGAAGGAAAATGACCAAAATATAAAAGATATTATTAATGATAGAAAAGCAAAGCAAAGAGAATATCAACAAAACCAAAGAAGGTCTCTTGGAGAAAATTTTAAAGAGTAACAAATCTCTAAAAGTAATGTTCATGAAAAGAAGGTATTAAATAAAGAATATTAGAAAGGAAAATGGGTACATAGAAATTAGAAGTAATATAATAATTTTTCAAGAAATTACTTCTAATTTCTATGTACCCATTTTCCTTTCTAATATGGAGTATTACTCAGCCATTAAAAAGAATACATTTGAATCAGTTCTAATGAGATGGATGAAACTGGAGCCGATTATACAGAGTGAAGTAAGCCAGAAAGAAAAACACCAATACAGTATACTAACACATATATATGGAATTTAGAAAGATGGTAATGATAACCCTGTATGCGAGACAGCAAAAGACACACAGATGTATAGAACGGACTTTTGGACTCTGAGGGAGAGGAAGAGGGTGGGATGATTTGGGAGAATGGCATTGAAACATGTATACTATCATGTAAGTAATGAATCACCAGTCTATGTTTGATACAGGATACAGGATGCTTGGGGCTGGTGCACAGGGATGATCCAGAGAGATGATAGGGATGGGAGGTGGGAGGGGGGTTCAGGATTGGGAACTCATGTACACACATGGCAGACTCATGTCAACGTATGGCAAAACCAATACAGTATTGTAAAGTAAAATGAAGTAAAGAAGTAAAGAAATAAATTAAAAATAAATAAATAAAAATAAATCATAAAATATATTAAAAAATAAAAGTAATAAAACAAAAAACAAACAAAAAAGAATTAAAAACATAAAATTTTAAAAATTGGAAAAACATAAATTGTGAAACAGATTCAGGAATAATTAAATTAAACAATAAAAAGACAAAAAACCGCACTGAAAAAAACATTTCTCCCTCTAAAACTATTAACCTAAGATAATATTAGACCAATTATACTAAACTTTTTGACACGTTTGGTATCATCATGATTACAAAATTTGATAATATGTAATCTTTTAAGTCTTAATCAATGCAATAAAGTAATAAAAATAAAATTAAGAAAAATTAGGAATAAACAAAAATTGTCATTTTTCACTGGAGATATAATGTTGCACAGAAAACCCAAGAGTATCTGTGGGGAAACTATAATATAAACTGTGCTACATCCAGAAAATGAAATATCATTCAGAGCTAAAAATAAATGAACTATCCTGCCATGAAAAGTCATGGTGGAATTGTAAGTGCACATTACTAAGTATAATCTGAAAAGTCTATATAATGTTTTATTTCAACAAAATGACAGTCTGGAAATGCAGAAACATGGAGACAGTAAAAAGACTGCCAGGAGTTGAGTAGGAGGGTAGGATGAATAAATGAAACATGGAGGATTCTGAAAGCAGTGAAAATAAGCTACATAATACTATAATGATGGATACATGTCATTATACCTTTATTTAAGCTCACATTCTATTACAACACCAGGAGTAAACTATAAGGTAAGCTATGGGTTTGGGATATCAATTGTAACAAATACACATGGTGCCTGCTCATACACATTACACTGCCAAATGTATGTGTGTGCTCCTGATCAGCTGTGTTCACTCTTTGCGACCTTTTGGACTGTAGCCCACCACGGTCCTCAGTCCATGGAATTCTCCAGGCAGCAATCCTGGAGGGGGTTGCCATTTCCTCCTCCAGGGAAGCCTCCCAACTCAGGGATTAAACCCGGGTCTCCTGCGTCTCCTTCATGGCAGGTGGATTCTTTACCACTGAAAAGAAGGCCAATTGCCAAATAGAAGATGCCAATAACTGTAAACTCAATAAATAAACACCTGAATGGTAATGGTAGATGGTATTCATACCTTTTAAGCACCAAACATGTACAAGAAATTACATATTTTTATGTTAATTGTGTGTTCCTCACGACATAAAGCTCATAATACGTTATATATCTATGTTACATTTTTCACAAAACCAATTATTTGTATAATGTCTATTTTGTTAACTAAGATACAAGCTTCATGAAGATAGATTTTCTTGATCTATCAAGATTTTCTTAACCCTTTCTGCATTTCCAAGACTTATCAAGACAGCTGTGACACACAAGAGGCATTCAACAAACATGTATTGATGCTGAATAAACAGATGAATAGTTATATGATCTTGGTATTATTATTTCAGTTTTGCTGATAAAACAGGAGCATCAAATGACTTGCCCAAAATAACATAGCTAGAAGGTTGCAGAACCAGATTAAATGCACAATTTTTCAATGTTCAATGAAAAACTTGCTTCTTATTCAGTTCAGTTCAGTTAAGTTGTTCAATTGTGTCTGACTCTTTGCAACCCCATGGACTGCAGCACACCAGGCTTCCCTATCTGTCCATCATGAGCTCTTGGAGCCTGCTCAAACTCATATCCGTTGAGTCAGTGATACCATCCAACCAATTCATCCTCTGCTATTCCCTTCTTCTCCTGCCTTCAATCTTTTCCAGATCAGGGTCTTTTCCAGTGAGTTAGTTCCTCGCATCAGATGACCAAAGTATTCTTATTGGTACCCAATAATTGTAGCCCAGAGTACATTTACAAATCTCCTGTGAGCTTTCCCCAAGGAAACTTTAGCATGCTTCATCAGTTTCTTCTTAAAGATAATGAAAAATGATGCTAAATACATTAGTAAGGTTATCCTTAGCTCTTTAAAATAATAATAAGTTCAGCCAATTTGTCTTCTGGGAAGCGGGGTAGAAAGTTCAGAGACCAACTCTAGCAAACTGGCTGGGCAAAATTATTGAGCATCATTTTAGTTACATACTGGCAGGCCCTGAATTATTTCCATTTGAACTTCAGTTCTTTCTACATGTTTCAAATTGATCATGTTCTTGCATTATCTATCTTTAGCAGTAGGGTCTCATTTATAACACCTGAAGACAAGCAGATAATTGTTAATGAATATCTACTAAACAGTAATAACAGGACAATGAAGGCTTTGGGGGGACATGGAGCAAAACATATGTGTTTGATCTTTGTGTTCTATGACTCAGTATCAATCCCATGGAATGAACAGAATGAACAGAATCATTACGCTTTTCTAATCGGAAACTTTTTCACCAGATTTGTGACACAGGTTAGGTAATACAATATCCTTCAGTGGTTAAGCTCACAAATATATTTCATCATGTGATAATGATACCAATATTCTTGACACTTTGTTAACTTCCTAAGTGTGAATATCACTTTCTGTTCACAGAGCGAAGTAAAAGTAATTCCAACATTATAAAAAGGTTCAACCAATATGTTAACTGTGTATACATAGACACACATATGTGTATATGTATAATACATGCACATACTCATTTAAAGATAAATTATAGATCCTGATTTTTTTCAAAAAACAGAGATAATTGATACAGAAAATATCATGCTTTAAAGGCTGAAGTATTTTTTAGGCCAGTGAAGCAGTATGCTTTAGAGCAGTATCTTTATGATTCTATATTGGTCAATACAAGACATTAAAAAATCTCAGAACATTACAGAAAAAAAAGGAAACCTTAATGTATGTACATTATTAAAAAATCACTTAGGTGGTTGGCAAATATCAATATGGAATGCAGACTGTTACAAAAGACCCTGTGTTACAAATGTATGAAATCTCACTGAAGGGAATGGAATCAGTTCAGTTCAGTTCAGTTCAGTCGCTCAGTCATGTTCGACTCTGTGACCCCATGAATCACAGCACGCCAGGCCTCCCTGTCCATCACCAACTCCCAAGTAGTTTTGGAAATGAGTGAATTCTGCAATACTGAAAGTAAAGTAAATTATTCATGAGCACTGGGCAATGTTGTTTCTCATTAGAGCATGGGTTAACAATTAACTGAAATAACCACATATGTACATTTTGTGTTGTTTATTGTTTTAGTCACTCGGTCCTGTCTGATTCTTTTGCAACTCCAGGGACTTTAGCCTGACAGCCAGAATTATTTCATCCATGGGATTTCCCTGGCAAGAATATCAGAGGGAGTTGCCATTTCCTTCTCCAAGGGATGTTCCCGCTCTAGGTATCAAACCTGTGCTCCTGCATTGGTAGGCAGGTTCTCTACCACTAAGCCAACAGGGAAGTATAAATGTACATTGGAATTAAACAATTAAGTATACAGATGGCAAGGAGAAGGAGTCTGGTTTCTCATGGTTGGGAGTGGGAGATTACAGATAAGCAAGGTTTGAAGGTTAGAATGGTCATTATGTAGAGAATTAGAGTTGGAGACAGCAGCATGAGCTCATAATTAGCTTAATATAGATATAGAAAGCTGTGCATATAAAAATGTATAGCTATGGACCTCACAGAAGCAGAAGATATTAAGAAGAGTTGGCAAGAATATACAGAAAAAATATACCCCCTCCAAAAATTTTAATGACCTAGATAACCACAATGGTGTAATCACTTACCTAGAGCCAGTCATCCTGGAATGTGAAGTCAAGTGGGCCCTAGGAAGCATCACTACTAACAGAGCTAGTCGGGGTGATGGAATTCCAACTGAGCTATTTCAACTCCTAAAAGATGATGCTGTTAAAGTGCTGCACTAAGTTCAGGTCAGTTCAGTTCAGTTGCTCAGTTGTTTCCAACTCTTTGCAGCCCCATGAACCACAACACGCCAGGCCTCCATGTCTATCACCAATTCCCGGAGTCCACCCAAACTCCCGTCCATCGAGTTGGTGATGCCATCCAGCCATCTCATCCTCTGTCATCCCTTTCTCCTTCTGCCCTCAATCTTTCCCAGCATCAGGGTCTTTTCAAATGAGTCAACTCTTCGCATGAGGTGGCCAAAGTATTGGAGTTTCAGCTTCAACATCAGTCCTTTCAATGAACACCCAGGACTGATCTCCATTAGGATGGACTGGTTATATCTCCTTGCAGTCCAAGGGACTCTCAAGAATCTTTTCCAACACCACAGTTCAAAAGCATTAGTTCTTTGGTGCTCAGATTTCTTTATAGTCCAACTCTCACATCCATATATGACCACTGGAAAAACCATAGCCTTGACTAGATGCACCTTTGTTTGCAAAGTAATGTCTCTGCTTTGTAATATGCTGTTTAGGTTGGTCATAACTTTCCTTCCAAGGAGTAAGCATCTTTCAGTTTCATGGCTGCAATCACCATCTGCAGTGATTTTGGAGCCCAAAAAAATAATCTGACACTGTTTCCACTGTTTCCCCATCTATTTCCCATGAAGTGATGGGACTGGATGCCATGATCTTAGTTTTCTGAATGTTGAGCTTTAAGCCAACTTTCTGGTGCACTAAATATGCCAGCAAATTTGGAAAACTCAACAGTGGCCACAGGACTGGAAAAGGTCAGTTTTCATTCCAATCCCCAAAAAGGGCAATGCCAAAGAATGTTCAAATTATTGCACAATTGCACTCATTTCACATGCTAGCAAGGTCAGGCTCGAAATCCTCTAAGCTAGGTTCAATAGTACATGAACCAAGAACTTCCAGATGTACAAGCTGAATTTAGAAAAGCAAGAGAAACCAGAGATCAAATCACCAACATTCTTTGGATCATAGAAAAAGCAAGAGAATTCCCAAAAAACATCTACTTCTCCTTCATTGACTATGTTAAAGCCTTTGACTTTGTGGATCACAAAATTTGTGGAAAATTTGAAAAGAGATGGGAATACCAGACCACCTTACATTCCTCCTGAGAAACCTGTATGCAGGTCAAGAAGCAACAGTTAGAATCAGACATGGAACAACAGACAATTCAAAATTGGGAAAGGGGTATGTCAAAGTTGTATATTGTCACCTTGCTTATTTAACTTATATACACAGTCCATCATCTTAGAAATGCTGGGCTGGATGAAACACAAACTGGAATCAAGATTGCAGGGAGAAATATCAATAACTTCAGATATACAGATGACACCACACTTAAACAGAAAGCAAAGAGGAACTAAAGAGACTCTTGATGAAGGTGAAAGAGGGGAGTGAGAATGTTGGCTTAAAATTCAACATTCAAAACAACTAAGATCACGGCATCTGGTCCCATTATTTCACGGCAAACAGATGGTGAAACAATGGAAAAGTGACAGACTTTATTTTCTTGGGCTTCAAAATCACTGTACATGGTGACTACATCCATTAAATTAAAAGACACTTGCTTCTTGGCAGAAAGGATATGACAAACCTAGACAGCATATTAAAAAGCAGAAACGCTACTTTGCCAACAAGTTCTGTATAGTCAAATCTATGGTTTTTCTAGTGTCATGTATGGATGTGAGAGTGAAACCACAAAGAAGGCTAAATGCTGAAAAATTAATGCTTTCAAACTAGTGTTGAAGAAGACTCTTGAGAGTCCCTTGGACAGCAAGAAGATCAAACCTGTCAATCCTAAAGGAAACCAGACTTGAATATTCTTTATAAGGACTGATGCTGAAGCTGAAGCTCCAATATTTTGGCCATCTGATACAAACAGCCAACTCACTGGAAAGGACCCTGATGCTGGGAAAGATTGAAGGCAGGAGGAGAAGGGGACGACAGAGGATAAGGTGGCTGGTTGGCACCACTGACTCAATGGACATGAATTTGAGCAAGTTCTGGGAGATGCTGAAGGACAGGGAAGCCTGACATGCTGCAGTCCATGGGATTGCAAATAGTCGGACACTACTGAGTAACTTAGAAGCAACAACAAATGGCTGTATACATGGGTTAGTAAATACACGTTTTTCCTTATTCTGGTAGCTGAGAGTATAGAAGTATGATACTCAAGGAGCAAAAATATATCTAGTATCTAGATCTTGGTTCCAGATATCTTTATCCAATAAAAGGAACAAATGCTCTTTAAAGAAATATCTAATACAAGATTATGACAGAGAACACACATGATATTGAAGTCTGAAAAGTAAGAACATGCTCAAAAAAAAAAAAAAACCCCACAATAATAGAGGTATATTTAAGGGTTATTGGAACCAACTGGAAGATTTCCCAATGGCCACAATTAGAATAATTTGAGCAAGAAAATAATAAAATGATTTTGGATTACAATAATAAAAAATGAATATCCATCAGTCCATAATGATACAAATAAATAATCAAATTAACTTTAAATGGGGGAGAAGGGACAAATATTTCATGGAGAGGAATTGCAATTTATGTAGATACTCTGTCCTCAAGGAAGGAGTGTAGCTTCCCATTATATTAATGGAGGCTGCACCTTAACACATTCTTCCAAAGAATAAATAAGGATCCCAGTAAATAAAAGAATAACTTTAAAGCGAAGAAATTTGAAAACACTACCTCAGCCAGGGGGTCAAAAACAACATAAAGTGGTGTCATACTGATAGTCCCTTGATATATGATGAGAATGGCACTTTGGTTCTGTGTGCTAATCCCCGAGAAAACATAACACCAGTCTAGTCAGACAAACGCAAATTTAGAAACACTAAAAAAATACATATCCATACAAAACAAGATGAGAAGTTGTCACAGTCGGAGGATCTGTCAAAGTCAAAGGACTCCAAGGAGACATGACAACTGAATGTAATATAAATAATATCCTGGCTCAGGCTTAGACAAAAACAAAGGACATTAGGGGAAAATTTAGGAAATCTGAATAAATTATGGACATGAGTTGAGGACAATAATGTATCAATATTTGTTATTTAATTGTAACAAATGTACCATACAAACTATGAAATTAACAGTAGAGGAAAATAGGCATGAGGTACTCTAGTAGAGTACTGGAGCTCTCTGTACTATCTTCACAGTAACTCTATAAATTAAAACTTCTAAAATAAAAACACTATATTTGAGAAAAATGAAATGGGGGGCAAGTTTAAAGAAAAGAACACTGGTATGAAAAATAATAAATCAGAACATGAGGACCAAAATCACAATATACTATTTTTAAAAAGCAAGTAGTAGAAAGGCAATGTTCAAATTTCCAACAATAAAAGAAAACAGAGCATAAGGGTAGAAAATTCCCATCAGTTACTAGTCATCATTGCAACTTGCATTCTATACATGAGAGGTTATTTCCTTATCTATTGATTTATTTGGGAAATGAGTCATTTCTATATCTGATCATCTTTTTGGGATATCAGCAGCAGCAGGATATTTAAATAATGATAAATAAAAGACTTTAGTGAGTTTCTTAAACTTCAAAAGTCTTCCATTCCTCCTCCTTAATATAATAATGCTACAAACCTAAGAATGCTGTTATATGAACTAAATAAGATGATGCATTTAAAGCCCTTCCATAGTACATGGCACATAGGAAGACCACGATAATTCTATGGGTATTCCCCCTAGGAACAACGATATAAACTATTATTATAGGTGTTATTTGGTATTGGTAGATAGTGTCAGAGATGATACAAGTTCTACGGTAAACGATTTCCCCTTATCACTATCTTTAATCACTAGTCTTCTTGGAAGACTGACCTGTTCCTACATTGTTCTGATTTCAAAGACCTTTTAGTATTTCCCTTTTTATTATTTAGTCTCATTTTCCAAAACACATTTCTTTTTCCTCATTTATTCCTTATTTGCCCAATGAGTCCCTTTTGGTTACTCTCTTTCAGTAAATAGTACCACCATTATTCCCAGCTTCAAATCTCAAATTAATCTTTTAATCCTCTATCTTCTTGTTCAATTCAATTAGCCATCATCCCCTACTCTCATTCCCCCCCAAAATACAATAAATTGTCCCTTAAATCTCTCTCATATCTGTCCAGTTCTTTCTTTTGCAATCTCCAGCATTAGGGTTTACAAAACTCATTCCTGGCTAGCCTTGTTATATGCTGACTTTCTGATTTCTCACGTCTCCTCATAGTAAAATTTCCTCTTCCAACATTGTGTAAATATTCCATTGAATCAGTTTGACTTAATAGAGTACAAGCAGAGACCAGGTTTATTCTTTCTTCCATTCCACTTTCAAACATGTTTGTGAACTAATTCTTTCTCTGTGTCTTTCGGAATAGGCAGAGCCCCTCAAATTTCAAAGTTCTTTTAGTCACAAACTGTCTCAATCTGATTTAATTCAATTTAAAAGCCTTCTCCTTCCTCCCCTCATCTCCCTGTCCCTGATAGAATCTGCATCAGACTTAAGCAAGCAAGGGAGGATGGGGACTGTTTTGCTTCTTCTCTATTCCTCTTTCAACTTCTCTATTCATTTTTGTTCTGATATCTCAAGTACCAAGACCAGGAGAAAAGCTAATTAGAGATAAGCTGTGTAGTATCACATAGCTGTTAGAGGTGCTCCTCCTGCTGGATGTAATGCATGTGCAAGCACTGTTTCATTTTGACTAATTTCTCACTTGGGAGGCACTTGCATAGGTTATGCAAAGTTCCACTACTAAGCCTGCTGACTGCAGTTCTGAGAACACAGTCCATAACTCTTCTCCATTGTAGTGAACAGGTGGACATATAATAGACAGCACCCCTATCCCGAGAAACTCTTTTGCTCCAGTCTCTTCACTCCCAAACATTTAAAAAACTGAAGTGAATGCTCATAACCCTGGTAGTAATATATTTCTAATATGTTAGCATGATCTGCATTAGACAGTCCTACAGGATCCAAAGTAGGTGTTTCACCCCTGCTCAGTTATTCTCAGTTCAGTTAAGTTCAGTCTCTCAGTTGTGTCTGACTTTTTGTGACCCCATGGATGGCAGCATGCCAGGCTTCCCTGTCCATCACCATATCCCAAACTTATTCAAATTCATGTCCATCAAGTTGGTGCCGCCATCCAACCATCTGATCCTCTGGCATCCCCTTCTCCTCCTGCCTTCAATCTTTCCCAGCATCAGGTTCTTTTCAAATGAGTCCGTTCTCATCATGTGGCCAAAGTATTGGAGTTTCAGCTTCAGCATCAGTCCTTCCAATGAATATTCAGGATTGTTTCCTTTAGAATGGACTGGTTGGATCTCCTTGCAATCCAAGGGACTCTCAAGAGTCTTCTCCAACACCACATTTCAAAAGCATCAATTCTTCGGTGCTCAGCTTCCTTTGTAGTCCAACTCTCACATCCATACATGACTGCTGGAAAAACCATAGCCTTGACTAGATGGACCTTTGCTGGCAAAGTAATGTCTCTGCTTTTGAATATGCTGTCTAGGTTGGTCATAAATTTCCTTCCAAGAAGCAAGTATCTTTTAATTTCATGGCTGCAGTCACCATCTGCAGTGATTTTGGAGCCCAAAAAATAAAGTCAGCCACAGTTTCCACTATTTCCCCATCTATTTGCCATGAAGTGATGGGACCAGGTGCCATGATCTTCGTTTTCTGAATGTTGAGCTTTAAGCCAACTTTTTCACTTTCCTCTTTCACTCTCATCAAGAGGCTTTTTAGTTCTTCTTCACTTTCTTCCATAATGGTGGTGCCATTTGCATATCTGAAGTTATTGATATTTCTCTTGGCAATCTTGATTCCAGCTTGTGCTTCTTCCAGCCCAGCATTTCTCATGATGTACTCTGCATATAAGTTAAATAAGCACGGTGACAATATACAGCCTTGACGTACTCCTTTTCTTATTTGGAACCAGTCTGTTGTTCCATGTCCAGTTCTAACTGTTGCTTCCTGACCTGCATACAGATTTCTCAAGAGGCAGGTCAGGTGGTCTGGCATTCCCATCTCTTTCAGAATTTTCCACCGTTTATTGTGATCTACACAGTCAAAGGCTTTGGCATAGTCAATAAAGCAGAAATAGATGTTTTTCTGGAACTCTCTTGCTTTTTCGATGATCCAGTGGATGTTGGCAATTTGATCTCTGGTTCCTCTGCCTTTTCTGAAACCAGCTTGAACATCTGGAAGTTCACAGCTCACGCACTGTTGAAGCCTGGCTTGGAGAATTTTTAGCGTTACTTTACCAGCGTTTGAGACGAGTGCAAGTGTGTGGTAGTTTGATCATTCTTTGGCATTGCCTTTCTTTGGGATTGGAATGAAAACTGACCTTTTCCAGTCCTGTGGCCCCTGCTGAGTTCTCCAAATTTGCTGGCATATTGAATCTAACACTTTTATAGCATCGTCTTTTAGGATTTGAAATAGCTCAACTAGAATTCCATCAGCTCCACTAGCTTTGTTCATAGTGATGCTTCCTAAGGCCCGCTTGACTTCACATTCCAGAATGTCTGGCTCTAGTTGAGTGATTACATCATTGTGGTTATTGTACAGTTCTGTGTATTCCTGCCACCTCTTGTTAATATCTTCTGCTTCTGTTAGGTCCATATCATTTCTGTCCTTTATTGTACCCATCTTTGCATGAAATTATTACCTTGGTGTCTCTAATTTTCTTGAAGAGATCTCTAGTCTTTCCTGTTCTCTTGTTTTCCTCTATTTCTTTGCATTGATAACTGAGGAAGTCTTTCTTATAGCTCTTTGGAACTCTGCATTCTCATGGATATATTTTTCCTTTTCTCCACCTTTTGCATCTTTTCTTTTCTCCTTTGCCTTTTGTGTCTTTTCTTTTCTCAACTATTTGTAAGGTCTCCTTGGACAACCATTTTTTATTTTTGCATTTCTTTTTCTTGGTGATGGCCTTGGTCACTGCTAAGTTTTATCTTTACAGGTTGTTTAAAGTACTTTCAACTCACACTTATGAAAAATCATCATATGCTCATAAAACCCATAGGCTATTTTCTTAGCGTAAGATTTGCAATCTAAAGCCTTATCTAATCTTTTCTGACTGGTCATTCTAACACATTCCCTACTACTTAACTAATTCAAACATCATTTGCTGCTCCATATCTAATTATTATTTTCTAAATTCTGCCCTTATTGCTTCTTCATCCTCTATTCCTGTCCTCACTTCCCCAGTCAGGATCCTTTGGAAATAAATTAAGGAAGGGAGAAAGCCCAGTCCCTTTAATAGAAATATTATCAGAAATATTATCAGTGATGCAGGGGACATGACTTAGCATTAGAAATTAATCAAATTTATTATTTTTGGCACATAATATGACTGTTTATATAAAAATCCCACTATAATATCTTAAAATAATTAGAATTCATGTGAGATATGCAGAAAAGTGACTAAGAACTACATTTGTATGTAAAAATCAATGTCTTCCTTATACTAAAATAATTAAAGAGAAAACATGATGAAAAAGATGTCAATCACCAAACAATACAAAATATAGACTCTTATAAAGAAAACTACAAACACTAATTCAGATTTGTAACAGAAAATTTAAATAAAAACATCCATTTCTTTGAATGAAAAGACTCTTAAGGTAGCTCTTGTTTACTTTACCTGATACAGGATGAATTTGGACTATATGTAACCACAATTATACAGAACAATATGAATTTAGTGTGTGAGTTAAATTTTGTTGATTTGATTGAACTTTTTTATTTTATTAAAAGGAAGAGGTGGTGTTTATTTGGTGTGTGTGTGTATACCCATGTGTATATTCTGACAATGATTTGAAACTAACTTATACACACTGAGATGTATAGAATTACAGATTATAAGCTAACAGGGTTGATATTAAATATGAAATAATTGAGCAGAAAAAAATATCTAAGTTTAAGCCAGAGTCATGGCACCCATATTTCTACCCAAAGAGGTGTTCATATTTTAAACCTAAAATTCCATAAGGACACTATGTTAACTTTTAGTTTATTTTCCATTCTGTCAATACAGTCACTTAATCCTGATTGGATTTCATATAACTTTCAGAAATTAGAGAGCTATTTATTCTTAGTTGTTTTCTGCTACTTTGTTTTGCTATTAGAGGCTTGGGTAGATGACAAAATAGGAACTAAGATAGTTAAATCTCAACTTGAAGAACCTCACATGTTAGTTACCAGTTTATCTTTAAGAAAATAAATCTCATTTTTAAAGGAGATTAATGAGGGTGGAGAATTAAAACAAAAATAAAGTTCGAATGATTAGGGAATTATAGTCAAATTGGGGGTATACAGTGAATGCTCAGAACAAGACTTGCTTATTATTTCTCTGCATTTAATAGCTCTCCTTTAGCAAATGCTATGATTAAAGACTATAGGAATATCAAAAGCCCTGTGTAACCAAATTTCAATAGGAAAGAACAAATCTGACTCCATATTAGATGTTTTTTTTTTTTTTTTTCACTTTAACCTTTGTATTCTATTGGAGAAAGCAATGACATACCACTCCAGTACTCTTGCCTGGAAAATCCCATGGACGGAGGAGCCTGGTGGGCTGCAGTCCATGGGGTCACTAGGAGTCAGACACGACTGAGCGACTTCACTTTCACTTTTCACTTTCGTGCATTGGAGAAGGAAATGGTAACCCACTCCAGTGTTCTTGCCTGGAGAATCCCAGGGACGGGGGAGCCTGGTGGGCTGCCGTCTCTGTGGTCACACAGAGTCGGACATGACTGAGACGACTTAGCAGTAGCAGCAGCAGTTGTATTCTATTACTATTGCTTCAAGTTAAGAATGTTGCCTCCAGAGTGAAATATATGGGATAGCTCTTTCTGAAGGCTCTGACCTTAAAGGGTATAACACTTTTCTATTCATATAGAGATAAAAAGTTGCACAATAGAGAATAAATTTGTCTTGCTGGAGGTTTACAGAAACATCTGACCTAGATGGACTACTTGCTATAAGAACAAAAGATTCCTACACAAAGAAATTTGCAACAGCCACCACATGCCTCCATCATCGCTCCTTTTAATATGCTTTGCTGAAACCCTTTGGGGGAGTTTGGGGTTTGTGGGGGGTGGGGAGCAGGAGCCACCATTCTCCTTGCATGGTCCTGCAACAAAATTTTTTCTGCTCAAAACTCTGATGTTTTGGTTTGTTTGGTCTCACTGTATATGCGGCACATGAACTTGCTTTGGTAACAATATGAAACCCTGAGGTCCTATCCAATATCACTAATATCCCCAAGTGCTTTTGCTAAATCTCCAAATCCATTGTGCATTTGATGTAGAGCCATTCAGGGAAGCTAAACAACCCTGTGCTGTGCCCCGTTGTGCACAGCCTTCATGTTCTCTCAAGAAGAACACATTAACGTGCTCTCATTATCCATTTTATCTTGAAATAATGCGTGAATTGTTCATAGAAACAAGGAAACCAAACTACATTATTACTAACCTCAAAGTTCCCCCCTCAGATATAAATAGGGTCAAGTGGATCCATTGGTTACTTAACTACTTACTGGTAATCCCTCTTGACTAAAATATTTCTTACATTAATTAAAAATGTTTAAACTGCTATTGTTTGAAGAGATGATATAATGTAAAAAGTGACCAAGGCTACCATAGCCCAGTCCCCTTACAGTGCTTTATGGTGTTCTAGTAGTCTCTGAGGTGGAAGGGATGTCCCTCCAACTCGCCCATTCAGAAGGACAAGGCATTCATTCATTCAACAAATATTTACTATTCTGAATGAGTACTATGTGCCAAACACTGGGGATCTGACAACAAATTAAAAAAGACAAAAATCCATGTCCTCATGGACTTTTACATTCCAGTGGGGAGAGACAGACATAAGCAAAATAAATAGATAAGCCACTCTTTGGCTCTATATCAGGCTATTTCAATCACATCATCCCTTGAGGCCACAAAGATTATGGTGTCCGTTGACTTCTAGCTAACTCGGATCTTGTTTCCAGTAATTTTCTTGGCTACTTTTCCTTCTTGCTGGGTATCTCTGCTGCAGGGTTTTCTCTGCTTTCACATCCAATTCCAGAAATGTCTGCAATGTAATGAGTTTCTGCTAAAAACAGTACTACCCCCAGCAAGGTCCATTAAACACACAGAGGTGTAATGACTGGAAAAGAGCCATTGTTTACGATATTGCAAGAAGAAATAAGCTGGGAATGTACATTATTTATGAACTGTTTATGATGTCATCCAATACTGTCATAAACATGGGCTGACAAAACTATATAATAAACACAGCAGCTGTTTCCTCCACCATCTTACTGCCCCACTGTTTTAACTGCTAATGCAGGTTTTAATTTTCACTCTCAACCTTTTATCATACTGATTGACCTAGCAATATACTAATCAATCTTCATGCAAAATCTCATTATATAGCCAGCTAGGTACAATAAATCATGCATTCAAGATGTAAAAACGCAGCATGTAGTTTTGAAGCAACTTTATTAAAAATGAAAGTTATGAAACTTTATTGGGCACTATGATTTTGGTGGGTGTGGGTACTCTGTGCTCTGAACTCAAAAGCTAAATTTCTAATTTTCTCTTTTCGAAGTAACAGTTTCTGTCTGTTTTACACTTCTGGTGTGAAAATGAGTCTTTGCAGAAACAGAGATAAGTTAGCATTGCTTTGGAACTATTTGCACTTTATCCTTTTGATAAGCATCTTTTGATCAACAAAGGAATTTATTTTAGTCGACAGTGAAAATACAATCAGTGCCCACTGCTGCTTTGGTGTTGCATCAAAGGCATGGTATTTTTGTGGCAATTGAAGCTGGAAAGAGGAGAAACAGGACAAAATGCATCAAGCCATGGGAAGTAGGGCAGGGTAAGGAGGAAAAGCCTGAACATATGCCCTTCAACTTTTTCCTAATAGACTACATATTTAGGAAAATCAAACTACCCGTATCTGTAAGAGAATATCTGTTAACAAATGCATTGATTATGTTACTTTATAAGTCCTATCATGAACGGCAGTCATTTTCGATTACAACTCTGTATTAAGAACTCTGCTTTATTGAAAATAATGACGTTAAAAATGTTAAGTGGAAGTTTATCCTATGAAATTAAACAATTTATCAACTTATGATACAGAAGCCACTAAAAACCAGTAAACACTCTAGGAATTGTAAATGGAAGAGTAAATATTATTCTAAAGAATGAACTGTGGGCCCTGATTAGTTGGCTTTGCTGTGCATCTGAATCCAATACAACATTGTAAATCAACTATACTCCAATTTAAAAAAAAAAAAAAAACAGGAAAAAAATAATGAACTGTGGGGGTAGGGTGATATGGATAAGGGGATCAACTGTACAATGGAAGAGAGAAACCTACAGTTTTGGTGGTTAGCAGAATGTAGGTTACACAGAAAAGCAAATATAATATTGTACACATGAAACTAATACAGTGTTATAACCCAATGTTACCTCAATGCAAATGAATTAAAAAATAGAAATGGATATGTTATTGCTATATCTTTATTCTGGCATTTGTTGGAGTTTGGTCACTAAGTGGTGACTTACTCTTTTGTGACCCAGTGGACTATAGCTCACCTGGCTCCTCCATCCTTGGGATTTCCCAGGCAAGAATACTGGAGTGAGTTGCCAGTTCTTCTCCTGGGGATCTTCCCAACCCAGGGATTGAACCATATCCCCTGTATTGGCAGACAGATTCTTAACCACTGAGTCAACCAGGGAAACCCTTCTTCTGGCAAATTAACCTTCAAAACAGTAATGATTGCCTTTATTAACTCAGTACTGCTCACATTGATGCCCATGACTGTCAGCTACTGTTACACAACACGCTAAGCAGAGAAACTGAAAGGAGGTGTTTGTAAACTTTTAGGGCTGTTTGATATACTGATTTTGATATCTGTTTAATTTAATAAAAACCAAATCCAGATTCTGAAAAATTCTTCCAGATCTACTTTGGTTTTCAACAAATAAATGGCAATGGGGAAAAGGGGAATCAGAAATTACTAGAGAGGAAAAAAATGTATATAAACATTAAGCAAATGCAATGCATGGTACTTGTTTAGATTCTGATTTAAATAAACTATAAAAAGACATGCTTTAGACAACTGGCAAATTGGCTATGGACTGATCATTAGATAGCATGCTTGGTATTACTAATAATGAAAATGGCAATGTATTTATGAAAAGTCACTACCTGTAAGGAAAGTGTTCTGAAGAATTTATGGTACCTGGCTATTGTTTTTAAAATAATTTAGAAAAAAGTAGAAAGATAGAGGAAATAACATTGCAAAATGTTTATAACTGTTGTAGCTGGATAATGTGCACATGGCAACTTATTGTGTTTTTCATTTTCTACTTTTTCTTTTAAATTACCATGATATAATTTTTTAATTTAAAAAAAAACCCTATGGACTTGTATTTTTTAATTTTATGTTTAATATTTCTAGTAATTTATTTTTATTGTATTTTACAAAAGCATCTCTCTGAAACATTGTGAAATTGTTAAAAAGAAAGATAACATCACCCAATGATAGAAAACATATGCCCCTCGCCCCTCCAAAAAAAACCTAACAAAAAACATAAAAGAAAGGAAATGGTGATTTGTTTTTTTTATTTGTATGTGATAAGTTTTGAAAAAAGTTATGCCATAAAACAATTTATTGCAGCATTTCTGTCTTTAACCATTTTATTTCTCTCTTCCAACCCAGTTTTGCTTTCACACGTAGGCAATTTGCTCTAGCTTTGATGCTACTGGGTCAAACATTATATTGCTTCCATGGGCTTTAGTGAAACAGGTTTTAGAGTATCTTTTCACTTTGTTTCATTTGTTAATCATCTCAAATAAATTCATTTAATTTTTCACACATGCACATATTTTTAATGATGTCTTTAGGCCTTAACTAGAATCAATTTCATATCTTTGGAATAACAGTGGTAATTGGTTGCTTATCTCCCTTTCCCACTCCTGCCATAGATTTATCCATACCCAATGAGTGTCAGTTGAAACATGGTCTTTGTCAAGGTTTCTTTACATAAGCTTTCTGTGGTTTAGGATGAAACTGATAGGGAAATTTGTGCAACCAAGAGACTATACTCCCAACCCTACCAAAGCAACTTAATGACAGAAACAAATAACCCCAAGAAATAATAAACTCTTTACAAATTTCTATCAAAACAAGGACAAGTAGAAGTTAGATTCCTAAGGAACAACTAAGAAAACACCCTGAAATAGAAGATCCTAAAGTAGGGGAGGGATTCCAAGATGGCTCAGTGGTAAAGAATCTACCTGCCAAGCAGGAGACACGGATTTAGTCCCTTGGTGGAGAAGATTCCCTGGAGAAGGAAATGGCAATCCACTCCAGTAATCTTGTCTAGGAAAACACATGGACAGAGGAGCCTGGTGGGCTGAAGACCATGGGATCTCAAAGAGTTAGCCACTACTTAGCGACTGCACAACAGTAGATATAGGGGAGTGCAGTTCAGTTCAGTTCATGCATTCAGTCATGTCCGACTCTTTGCAGCCCCAAGGACTGCAGCATGCCAGGCTTCCCTGTCCATCACCAACTCCCCAAGTTTGCTCAATTTCATGTCCATTCAGTCGGTGATGCCATCTAACCATTTAATCCTCTGTCGTCCCCTTCTCATCCTGCCTTCAATCTTTCCCAGCATTAGGGCCTTTTTCAATGAGTCAGTTCTTCACATCAGGTGGCCAAAGTATTGAAGTTTCACCTTCAGCATTAGTCCTTCCAGTGAATATTCAGGACTGATTTCCTTTAGGATAGACTGATTGGATCTCCTTGCAGTCCAATGGACTCTCAGGAGTCTTCTCCAACACCACAGTTCAAAAGCATCAATTCTTCAGTGCTCAGCTTTCTTATAGGCCAACTCTCACGTCCATACATGACTACTGAAAAAACCATAGCTTTGTCTACATGGACTTTTGTCAGCAAAGTATTGTCTCTGCTTTTTAATATGCTGCCTAGGTTTGTCATAGATTTTCTTCCACAGAGCAAGTGTCTTTTAATTTCATGGCTGCAATCACCATATGTAGTGATTTTGAAGTGTCCCAAAATAAAGTCTGTCACTGTTTCTATTGTTTCCCCATCTATCTGCCATGAAGTCATGGGACCAAATGCCATGATCTTCGTTTTCTGAATGTTGAGCTTTAAGCCAACTTTTTCACTGTCCTCTTTCACTTTCATCAAGAGGCTCTTTAGTTCTTCTTCACTTTCTGCCATAAGGTTGGTGTCGTCTGTGTACCTGAGGTTATTTTCTATTTCTCCCGGCGATCTTGATTCCAGTTTGTGCTTCATCCAGCCTGGCATTTATCATGATCTACGCTACATATAAGTTAAATAATCAGGGTGACAGACAATATGCAGCCGTGACGTATTCCTTTCCCAATTTGGGACAAGTCTGTTTTTCATTGCAAAATTCAGATTTAAATTGAAGAAAGTAGGGGATACCACTAGACTATTCAGGTATGAACTACATCAAATCCCTTACAATTATACAGTGGAAGTGACAAATATATTCAAGGGATTAGATCTGATAGATAGAGTGCCTGAAGAACTATGGACAGAGGTTCCTGACATTGCACATGAGTTAGGGATCAAGACCATCACCAAGAAAAAGAAATGCAAAAAGGCAAATGGTTGTCTGAGGAGGCCTTACAAATAGCTGTGAAAAGAAGAGAAGCTAAAGGCAAAGGATAAATGGAAAGATTTACCCATTTGAATGCAGAGTTCCAAAGAACAACAAGAAGAGATAAGAAAGACTTCCCCAGTGATCAATGCAAAGAAATAGAGGAAAACAAGAAAATGGGAAAGACTAGAGATCTCTTCGGGAAAATTAGGGAAACAAAGGGAACATTTCATGCAAAGATGGGCACAATAAAGGACAGAAATGGTATGGAGCTAACAGAAGCAGAAGATATTAAGAAGTGGCAAGAATACACAAATCTATACAGAAAAAGATCTTCATGACCCAGATAACCATGATGGTCTGATTACTCACCTAGAGCCAGACATCCTGGAATGCAAAGTCAAGTGGGCTTTAGAAAGCATCACTACAAACAAAGTTAGTGGAAGTGATGGAATTACAGTTGAGCTATTTTAAATCCGAAAAGATGATACTATGAAAGTGCTGCACTCAATATACCAGCAAATTTGGAAAACTCAACATTGACCACGACTGAAAAAGGTCAGATATCATTCCAATCCCAAACAAAGGCAATGCCAAAGAATGTGGAAACTACCACACATTGCACTCATGGCACCATGCTATTAAAGTAATGTTCAAAATTCTCCAAACCAGGCTTCAACTGTATGTGAACCATGAACTTTCAGGTGTTCAAGCTGGATTTAGAAAAATCGAAGGAACCAGAGATCAAATTGCCAGCAATCTGTTGGATCATCAAAAAAGCAAAAGAGTTCCAGAAAATCATCTACTTCTACTCAAAACCTTTGACTGTGTGGATCACAACAAATTGGAAAATTCTTAAAGAGATGGGAATACCAGACCATCTTACCTGCCAAATATAGGGCAACTCAATTAAGAATCTGCCTAAAACTCTTTTCCCCATTTTGTTTAAAAGATGCTATGGACTGGCTTTATCCTTGAACAGAGCAATATGTTGTTGCTGAGGAAGAATTAAAGGGGCTTCTAAAAGGCAATTATCTACTACTAGCAATAAAAACTGGGTTTGCCCAGTGGTTCAGTGGTAAAGAATCCATCTGCAATGCTGGAGACATAGGTTCAATCCCTGGGCCAGGAAGTTGCCTTGGAGAAGAGCAGGGAAACCCAGTCAGGAATTCTTTCCTAGAGAATCCCACAGTCAGAGGAGCCTAGCAGGCTACAGTCCATCAGATCACAAAGAGTTGGACATGACTGAAGCTACTGAGCACTCACACAAGCACGCACAGCAATAAAGACTGAACTGCTGATATTCACATGTGTAAATTTCAGAGTCCAAAGAGTACATATAATATGCATTCATTTACATGGAGTTCTACAAAAATCCTAAATAGTGGTGAAAAACATCATCATAATTGTTATATACTGAATATGAGGGACAGAAGTGGGTATTACAAACTTTCTGGATTCATGGTAACATTCAATATCTTGATAGGACTTTGGATTATGCATTTCTATACATTTGTTAAATCTCATCAAATGCTACGCTTAAGATGTATGCATTTCTCTGTTGGTAAAACGTACCTTAATAATGGAAACATAAGTGTAGAACCTGTTAATTATATGCATGTTGATGTGTCTAGGGTAAAGTATAGAGATGTCTGCAACTAACTTTGAAATTTATTCAAAAACCAAGATTGATTGGTAGATAAAGATAAGGATAGATGGATAGATATGTGATTAAGAAAATATAGCAAAATATTAATTATAGAATCTAGGTTAAGACTATACAATCTTTAACTATTTTGTATACTTAATTGATTTATTTTTTTTATATAATAGATGTATTGGTGGGAAAATGACAGTTTTCCGTCTTTAAATTTTCAACTATTTTGAATCGAAATACTCAAAAGCACTTCCTCAAAACCTGTCAGGCCTTCAGAAATTCCCTTTATGGAATAATATAAGATTTGTTAGGGCTTCCCAGGTGACACAGTGGTAAAGAATTCACCTGCCAATGCAGGAGACACAGGAGATGTGGGTTCGAGACCTGGGTTGGGACGATTCCCTCAAATAGGAGATGGCAATCCACTCCAATATTCCTGGAAAATTCCATGGACAGAGGAACCTAGAGAGCCCCAGTTCATGGGGTTGCAAAGACACAACTGAGCAACTGAGTACACACGCACATAAGACTTGTTAGATTATTTTCCAGTATCTTTCTTTTGATATGCAAACTCAGACACATTGCAAGAGAAGAAAATCTACGTTTAAGCAACTAGTTATGTACTTGGTACTGTCATTATCTAATTTAATTCTTGAGAAATTTTTTAAATTAGGTATTATTTTAGGTGCTAAGTTCATGATTTTAGTATCAGTGGCCCCTTAAATTCTATGATAACTTAGAAATCAGTATTCCACACAACACTGTAGATTTTATTAATATCTTGATATATTTGGGGCAACAAGATCAAAAACGTTTTAAAAACTGTGAACACACATTCTGAAGAATCATTTTAAAAAGGAGAAAAGATCTTTCTTACTTTCCATCAAAATCCAGCCCTGTACGTTAGCAAGGGAGCTCCTTAGGAGATGCTTTTCTGTCTTTTCATTAGTCTCAGTTCAGTTCAGTTTAGTTCAGTCGTTCAGCCATGTCTGACTCTTTGTGACCCCATGAACTGCAGCACTCCAGGCCTCCCTGTCCATCACCAACTGCAGGAGTCTACCCAAACCCATGTCTATTGACTCAGTGATGCCATCCAACCATCTCATCCTCTGTTGTCCCCTTTTCCTGCCCTCAGTCTTTCCCAGCATCAGGGTCCTTTCAAATGAGTCAGCTCTTCGCATCAGGCGGCCAAAGTATTGGAGTTTCAGCTTCAGCATCAGTCCTTCCAATGAACACCCAGGACTGATCTCCTTTAGGATGGACTGGTTGGATCTCCTTGCAGTCCAAGGGACTCTCAAGAGTCTTCTCCAAAACCACAAATCAAAGGCATCAATTCTTTGGTGCTCATCTTTCTTTATAGTCCAACTCTCACGCATCCTCTGTCTATATCTCAGATCCTGAAGAACTACAGCTGGCTCTAAGCAAAGAAATAAAAGATAGGAAAGGAGACTTGTTCTCTGAGAAAACAGTTTGTTTGGGAAGATCTAATGTCATGTTCTTGGCTTAAGTTTATAAAACTGGAGTGGAAAATAGATTCAGAAGTTTGTAGCTCTCCAAGTTGGGCATATAGCAGAGTCCACTCCATTCTAACTGAACAAACTGCTTTAATCCTATAAACAGATACCATCCAAACATTTCTAGAGAACAGTTGTAGAGCTTATGAACTTGTCAGGAGCCCCATAGCCAGACAGAGTAGGGACACAGCTCAAACCTGTAATTGTTCGTTTGTTTGTTTAATGTGCTTTTTCTCTGTACCAAGTTATGGTTTACACACAGTGTGAATTGGTTGGATAAGATTCCAGCACATAACTAACAACTGAGAATGGTGGACCATGGCAGCTTCATCTGAACAACACTGACATTGGTACTACCTAAGCTGAGTGCCGAAGAGTTGATGCTGTTGAACTGTGGTGCTGGAGAAGACTCTTGATAGTCCCTTGGACTGCAAGGAGATCCAACCAGTCCATCCTAAAGGAGATCAGTCCTGGGTGTTCATTGGAAGGACTGATGCTGAAGCTGAAACTCCAGTATTTTGGCCACCTCATGCGAAGAGTTGACTCATTGGAAAAGACTCTGATGCTGGGAGGGATTGGGGGCAGGAAGAGAAGGGGACGACTGAGGATGAGATGGCTGGGTGGCATCACCGACTCGATGGACATGAGCTTGAGTGAGCTCCGGGAGTTGGTGATGGACAGGGAGGCCTGGCGTGCTGTGATTCGTGGGGTTGCAAAGAGTCGGACACAACTGAGCGGCCGAACTGAACTGAACTGAGAGACAGCAGGACTGGGGGTGTCAAGAAAGCCTGGAGCACAGAGAAAGAGTTTACAACAGGTAAACAGTGCAAAGAAAGGAAAAGAGGAAGGCATCCAAAATAAACTTCATCCATCTCCCAATCTGTCAACCCCATGCATTATTCTAATTGGTTATATGTGTAACAGAGGTAGGATTATTGTACACACTGGTTTGCCCAGGATGGTCCTGGTTTATGTTTGTTGTCTCTGTGGATTATAAATTTTATGGTCATCCTATTTAGAAAGGAAAAATAATGTATATTAACAAATGTTCATTAGGAAAAAAAAGTATACCTAATGAGAAGAAAACGTTTTTTAAGTTGAATGTAATTGTAATTAAATGGCAGCCAGAAGTATTTTGTGCAGCTACCATTTTATTTGCCCTGCTATTCACTTACTGGCTAACCACTTCTTGGAGAATCAATCCAACTACAATGACTGTTTATGGAAAAGCTTTGAGGTCATAGAAAGTTTGTTATTCTCCTTTCAGAAAGTGATCTCTGGTCTAGGCATATTGCTCAGATACCCAGGTATTTTTACATAACTATCACACATACATTACTATATAAACATCTATTTCATGTTCAGTGTGAATTTTCATTTGTCCTTTCAAATATGAAATGAAATCTGTCTAAAGAATGAGAAACCGCCAACTCTAGTTCTTAAGTGTTAGTTCCCAGTTTACTTTGTATTTATGTCTTATTTTATATAGATAGTGAAATAAATACTCACAATGCTTTAAAGATTAAATAGACTGAAGAAAATCTCCTTTAACACCCTGCAAAAGCTAGATAACCTTTCTAAGTTTGTTAAGATAGTACATAGTGACAGTTTATTAGAAGCCATTTAAACTTTGTCAAACTGCTACAAAGATATATGTTATCTGCAAAGGATTCCTTGGCAGAGTTCAAAGTAAATTCTGATTATGCATGCTAAGTCATTGATAAGACTGATCAGGGAAGAAGTAAATGTAGATGTGTATCTTCCTAAGGGATCTCAGTAGAATTAAAGCCTCTCCTGTTCACATCACATTATCAATTAACTATGTAACCTTGGACACATCACCTCACTTCTCTATACTTCAGTTTCCTCATTTGAAGAACTAAGATGTTGGGTTTAAAATTTTTTTCAGTTGAGAAACTTTAGAAAACAATGTGATATTTTGATCACACCTGGAAAAAATATTTTTGTTCTAATATCTTAAGCCTTTAATATTTGGAACAGGAGAGTATGACTTTCAGTTCAGTTCAGTTCAGTTACTCAGTCGTGTCCGACTCTTTGCGACCCCATGAATCGCAGCACGCCAGGCCTCCCTGTCCATCACCAACTCCCGGAGTTCACTCAGATTCATGTCCATCGAGTCAGTGATGCCATCCAGCCATCTCATCTTCTGTCATCCCCTTCTCCTTCTGCCCCCAATCCCTCCTAGCATCAGAGTCTTTTCCAATGAGTCAACTCTTCGCATGAGGTGGCCAAAGTACTGGAGTTTCAGCTTTAGCATCATTCCTTCCAAAGAAATCCTAGGTCTGATCTGCATCAGAATGGACTGGTTGGATCTCCTTGCAGTCCAAGGGACTCTCAAGAGTCTTCTCCAACATCACAGTTCAAAAGCATCAATTCTTCAGCACTCAGCCTTCTTCACAGTCCAACTCTCACATCCATACATGACTACTGGAAAAACCACAGCCTTGACTAGATGGACCTTAGTCAGCAAAGTAATGTCTCTGCTTTTTAATATGCTATCTAGGTTGTTCATAACTTTTCTTCCAAGGAGTAAGCATCTTTTAATTTCATGGCTGCAGTCACCATCTACAGTGATTTTGGAGCCCCCCAAAATAAAGTCTGACACTGTTTCCACTGTTTCCCCATCTATTTCCCATGAAATGATGGGACCGGATGCCATGATCTTCGTTTTCTGAATGTTGAGCTTTAAGCCAACTTTTTCACTCTCCTCTTTCACTTTCATTAAGAGGCTCTTTAATTCCTCTTCACTTTTTGCCTGACATACAAAATGCTTAGTGTGCATCGAACACCTTGCCAGGCAATTTCCTTATTGTGTAGCACTGGATACTTAAAATAATCCTGGAAAGAATAAATAGCATACCTGAGGATGATCTACTAAAGAAGAAATAGGCCAGACAGATTTTAAAAATTGCTCAAGACCATATGTTAGTAACTGGCAGCACCAAGGGTCAATGTCAAGACTCCCCATTTCAAACTCCATGATACTGATCAATATGATGCCCTAACCCCACACCAAGCCCAGTCTGGGCGTGTGGGGTTAGGACTCTGAGGAACCACTCTCTGTGGCCTTGACACTAAATAACTATATACCTTTGACAAATCTTTTCTTAGTTTTAAGTGACAGACTCCACAAGATGGCTTCCAAAATGTATTTATTACTCCACAGCAGTCATCTGAAAGTAGTCCTTTTCTGAAGCCCTTAAAGTCTTAACTTAAGAAATTATGTCATTCACTTCCTCATTGCAATGATCAATGCAAATACGAGATGGTAGCTCAAAACTGGTTATAGTGAAGATAGAGAGGACTCAGGAGATTTTAAGGATATTTAGGGAATAAAGCCTGCAGAATTCAGTTACATATTAGGATACAGGATATAGAGTAGGAGAGAAATAGTAATAAGAGGAGGACCCTTCAGTTTCTAGTTTTTATAAAAGGGTGAAGGTGGTGTGATTCACAGTTGGCCGAGAATATTTGGCTAAAGCACAAGGGTGTTTATACAGAGGTAATTATCCATTTTCTAGCTAAAAAAGGTTATCCAACATGACATTTGCTGCTGGTATTTCACAGTGAAAAAAACAGCTAGTCTCACATGAAAACATACTTGTGCCACAATCTGCTGAAGTAGATGGTTAGAGGAATCCATGAAATAAGAAAGAAAATGTGTCTCAGTCCTTTCTTTTCAACCCATACACTCAATTATGTGGATGGCCATATCTATTCAAAGACTCAGGACTAGAACATTACACATGACTCTGGCTCTCAGATACACTCTCTGCCTGACTCAGCCACCCTCACGTGCAGAGCACTATTTGTAAGAGCCTCATTCCAGGCTGCAGTGAAAGAAGCAAGATTAAAATTCTACTAATGAGAGGCACTTACTAGTGCTTTCCTTTTCTTCCACACAGCTTAGCCTAAATGTTTCATACTTCAGTTCATAATCTTAAATCTGTTTTCATATGATAATGTTCTACTGAGGAATATGCAGGAGGTTGGCTCTCCATGACACTTTTAAGAGGATAAATCTCATAATAATGTAATATTGGCAAAAACCTTGAGTATCTATTTCAGTTTCTCTCTAAAACGTCCCATGAGTGTCTGTCTTCAATTTCATTGTATTATTGCATCCTTTATTTTGTCCAGATGTAACATGATAACTAATATTCAAACTTTGCAGCTGTCTGGGAAGGAAGGAGGATTTCACTGTGTAATTCTGCGACTGCTGTAATTGCTGCTACAGTAGTCCACCATTTTGAGATTCAGCAAAATGAAGATCCAATACATAGATTGTTATCTCTGTTTTCCAGTGTCATTTTTGATGGTTCCCAGAGAATATTTTTGAATTATACATTTTAGAAGTTGCTAAAAGGCAGAGCCTAGTGGCTTATGATTTTCATCTCTATGGCAGCCGAGGGAGTATTAGTACAGCAGTAGAAAATAGGACATAATGTTAACACACAAAATGTCATTTATTTTAATACATCGTTTCCTAAATGTATGTGTTGTCTTCTACTGTCTTATTATTACCTATATTATGATTTACTGAATTTTTCTTTGATTCAATATTTTTATTTATAAATTAAATGTTATCACTATAGTTTAACTGGGAAAAAGTGAGTCTTTTTTTCAAATATACACTAAGATAAACACAAGTGCCATAGTAGACAGCTTTCAAAGATGATTCTAGTGATCCTTTCCACCCTATGTTCATGCCCTTGTGTGAGCCCCTCCCCTTCAGTGTGGACTGGAACCTGTGTAATCTCCTCCCCTGCAGTGTGGACTGGAGCTCATGACTTGCTTCTAATGACCAGGATAAGTACAGCAAAGGCGACGGGATGCAACTGCCACAGAACTCGGGCTGCCCCATGACAGGCACAAGTAAATCTAAACCATTAAGGTTGAGACCCCCCATTGGGTATTGTTAAAGGTCACCAGGTAATTCCCATATGCAGCTAAAGTTGAGAAACACTAACTGGATTTTAGGGCTGCCCCAGGGAATGGCCCTTGGACCTTCTCTTTAGCGATCTCAACACAGACTTCCAATAACACCTAGGTGCCTGAAACTTCTACATATCTAAAACTCCAGCATGTATTTCTCCCTTCAAATCTAGATTCCTATAGCCAGTTGGACTATTTCAAATTAGTACTGTGAAACTGAACTACTGACCCCACTCCAAAATTTGTTTCTCCATTATCTTCCCCTCAGAAATTGGCAACTCCACCCTTCAAATACTCAGGAGGAAAGACTGTATATCTCATACACCACCTACTAACAAATCCTGTTGGTTCTATTTTTTAAATATATCCAGAATTCAACTTTTCCTGTACCACCACTACTACTACCCAGGTCCAAGCCACCATCATATCTTATCTGAAATATACAAAACCCTTAAATCTGCCCCAACTGCTTCCTTTCTTGTTCCTTACAGTCCATGAATTACCCAGCAACCAGAGCCGTCCTTTTAAAATATGATTGATTATTTCACTCATGAGATCAGTGATTCACACTCTCACCAAGGGTAAAAATGAAAGTCATTAGAGACCTATGAGAACTTATAAGATCTAATTTTCCCAATTATGACCACCCTGACTTCATCTTCTACAAAACACACACGTAGACATTAATGTAGCCATCTGCCTCTGACCACAAAAGCTTCTCAAGGGAAGAAATTCCTGCCTGTTCTGTTCATTACCAATTTTGTTCTGAAGAACAGTTTTTGACATAGAGTAAGTGCTCTATTAATACTTGCTGATTTCCATATGAATTTTTAGTGGTAAATATTATTTTCAGAAAAAATTGTGATAAACATATTTTACCATTCCCCCAAAGAATGGCAATTATATAAATCTTATAGGGGAAAGAGTGTTTTAGAATTTAGAGGATAAACTATTTTATATTTTACCTTGAATTCTTCATGAATTTTTATTAAGCCTTGCATCTGAGGCTGTACTCTTAGACCCCATGAACTTCTCATTCTCACAGATATACTATACAATTTTCCTCTGCCACAGATTATATTGCTAAGGCCATCCACAGAGTCAGGGAAAAAAATAAATCTATATAAATATTTAATTACATCCAGCTTTCCATTCCTGTCCTGTGAAATACATGTTTTTGTACATGAAGAAAGATGATAACAGCCTCATGCTTTATTATTAATCACCATTGATCCTTTTGGGCTCTTTACTTGTCAGGAACATCATTTTTCAACCTGATGTGGTTGTACTCCAAGTAACTGAATCATTGCTTAAAAACTCACTGTTACTTTTCCAGTTATAATCTTTAAAAATTAACTGTTTAAATTTCTACCAAGCTTTAAGCTAAGTACCAAGAGGATCTGTTTTGTGTTCATTTAAATGGATTTTCTCATTCTGCAGATTGTTTAATGAGGATATAAGCTTCTTTTTTGTGTGAAAATCAAATTTTGTAAAAGAATATTGTTGCTGAAAATCCATTTTAAAACACAGTTAAATGGTAGATTGCATTGATATATTAGAAAAAATTATTCCAAGATAAACGATTCTGAATAAAAGAGTTTGACAGAATGATTGTATCTTTTCCTGGAGTATGAGGCAAAGAGAAATTGTTTCTAATATGATAATGGCCAAAATTTACATAATGCTAAATATATGCCAGGAACTTCACATATATTTACTTATATACACCACACAATATCCTTTGAGATATGTCTGATTCTCCCATCTTATAATAATAAGAAAAACAAAACAATAATGAAGAAAAACAAGACCTGTCAAGATTACACAATTTATGTGATACCAAGATTCCAACAAGTTTTCTTTCTAAAACTATTTCCACTTAAGCATGCTGCCGTATTGATTCTGTTGTCAAAATACAACAAACAATTCAAAAAGAGGTAAGGATAGACTTGTATATTCAACGTAAAATGTATGACTATACTGCTACTAGAAATATTTGGACCAAAAGTTCCCAACTCATGGAAATATTTTCCAAGTCTATACATAATTGAGACTGCCACAGTTAAGCAAAATCAGCCTTGGACTTGGTCACCATTTCATATCAGCTCCTTTGATATTTTCCCAAAGGCAGAGATTCTCCATTTGTAAGGATAGTGTCCTCATCATGCTTCCCTCAGTTAGTAAAGAATTCGCCTGAAGTGCAGGAGTCCTGGGTTTGATCCCTAGGTTGGGAAGATCCCCTGCAGAAGGGGAAGGCTACCCACTCCAGTATTCTGACTTTCACTTTCTGTCCTCATCGTGGTGCTTTAAGATCCTGGATATGATTCCAGAATTCTACCTGGATTACCTACTGTTTCCACTTTCCAGTTGTATCCTCCTTTCTACTTTCCTCACCTATTTCTTCCCAATTTTAATATCTGTGAAACCAGAGTCAGTTGCAATAGCAACAGAATGGGAATTTTTGAGCACATCTGAAGTAGCTCTAATTATTTCCCCATCATATGGTTATGAATGCAGATTACTAGAATAAGGCATTTTATAAAGCTCATCTACAAGTTGGACCATAAATTAAAAGGATAGCTCTTACTAACAATGTAGGTTTGTGAGTGTAATAATTTATACCAGCAAAGAAATGTTTCTTCTAAAGGATTTACACCAACCACAAAAATGAGTATATGATTGTCATTGAGGTTTTACCATAAATACTGTCACAACTGTTGAAATAAATTTCTAGGCCCAAGGCAGAGTGGCTCCCGCCCAAAATGCCACATCAGCAAACTGAAACTGAGATAACTTTCCTGCAAATATACTCTGTTCCTGCAAATGCTCCAGAGCATATCCAGTCAGCCAGTTCACAAAATGCTGAGCCAGTTCTGAGCTCTACACTTATTTCCTTGCTTCTTATTCATTTCCCATCTTTCTCTTCCTTGTTCCTTATACTTTCTTCTATAAAAGTTTCCCAACTTCTGCCCCATTTTGCAGTTCTCTGGACCCTTGAGAAGAGAGATTGCTCACTTCATGAAGTGTTGAATAATGTTTGTTTGTATCATGTAAATTACTTCCTTGTTAAAAAAATTTGAACTATAGTTGATTTACAGTGTTGTGTTAATCAAGGGAGTGATTCAGTTACATTAAATTGTCTTCTTTCATAGTTTTTAATACAAGAGAGTTCTGAGATGAGTATGAATAATATCTCAAAGAAACAAAAATAGCTTATCTAAGTTTACACAGTAAGGAAGTAACAGAGACAAAATATGAACTGAGGGTGTCTGACTCCAGAGCCAAGTAATATACTATATAATAGTATACTATGCTTATTCATGTTACCAGCACTATATTCTCAATATCTGTGAACCTAAAAGTCTGATAAGGATTTGACAAAGATCAACTGAATGTATTAGTGACAGAAGCAAAATCTGGACAATAAAATAGTTTATCAAATGTGTTAATCTATCAAAAAAATTAAAATGTATAGTATCAAAACATTTTTCTTTAAATAATTTAAATGCATTAAAGAGCAAGGGGAAAAAGCTAAGCATGTGGTTACATAATATATCCAGAGACATATTCTAGATCTGGGATGAACAAACTTTTTTCCAAAGGCTAAACAGGGAGGATTTTAGGCTTTTCAGGTAATACAGCTCTCTCTCCAGCAACCTCTCAATGACACAGTAAGGAGAAGCCAGCCATGCTGCTGCTGCTGCTAAGTCGCTTCAGTCATGTCCGACTCTGTGCGACCCTATAGACAGCTGCCCACCAGGCTCCCCTGTCCCTGGGATTCTCAAGGCAAGAACACTGGAGTGGGTTGCCATTTCCTTCTCCAATGCATGAAAATGAAAAGTAAAAGTGAAGTCGCTCAGTCGTGTCCGACTCTTCGCAACCCCATGGACTGCAGCCTACCAGGCTCCTTCATCCATGGGATTTCCCAGGCAAGAGTACTGGAGAGGGGTGCCATCGCCTTCTCTGAAGCCAGCCATAAATATACATAAATTAATGAGTGTAGTATGTCACAGTAAAACTTTATCCATGGACACTCAAATTTGAATTTCACATAGTTTTCACAGATCATGAAATATTATCCTACTTTTGATTTTTTCCAACCATTCAACAATTCAAAATTGATTCTCAACTCATGGCTTCCCAGATGGTGCCGTGGTAAGGAACCCTCCTGCCAGCACAGGAGACATAAGAGACATGGGTTTGATCCCTGGGTCAGAAAGATCCCCTTAAGAAGGAAATGGTAACCCACTTTAGTATTCTTGCTTAAAGAATCCCATGGACAGTAGAGCCTGGTGGGCTACAGTCCATGGGGTTGCAAAGAGTCAGACACAACTGAAGCTATTTAGCAGAGCACATGGGCCACATATACAATTCAAGCAGCACTTTAGAACCGGGACACAGACCATAGTTTGCTGTACCCTGTCTAAGTCTCTTTTGCAGTATCCTTACAAATAGTGAGATTTTTAAAAAGAACAGGAATTTGATTTCAAACCGAATGAGAGTCACTGAAATGTGCTGGAATTGGTGTGTGTGTGTGTGTGAAATAATACACAGGAAGCGGAGTCATTTGAACATGAGTTGTGACAGGCAAACAAGACAAAAAGCAGAGAAGTAGTACAAATGAGAGGAAGAATTCTGCTATACAGTTGACTAGCAGGAGTTATACCATTCATAAGATAATGGGAGAGACAAGGGGCCACTTACTTTAAACACCAGACATGTTCAGAACAGATAGGTCAGAAAAATAACATCAGCCACCTAAGGTCTAATTACATCTCCTTCAGCTAAGATAGCAAACACATGATCCTTTTTAAATGAGCTGATTCAAATGTCTCATGTTCAGTTAGTAAAATGTACAGAAGAAGGCAGAATACAGATCTGAGTGTGCTATTTTCCATTTATACCAGAAGATGTAAGACTGCTGAACGGGGTTGCAGAAAAGTGCACAATCATTCAGGGGGAACCCATGCAAAGCCTTCGGTCCTTCTCTAGCCAGACTCTCCCCTGTCCTCACAATAGCCATACACAGAGTTCTTCTCATTCTCAAGGGGCACCCCAGTCCCTCCCCCCTCTCCACCTTTCCCCTACTGATGACCTTGGTTCTGTTGCAGAGAGAAATTGAAGCTATCAAGAATAGCCTTCAGCTTCTTGCTTTTTGAGTGACAAATATCAGGATCTGGTTTCACTCCTTTCAAATCTCAGAAGCTGAAAATGTCCTTTGGTCTTCTTTCAGGCCAGTCCCTGCACCTGAGACCTCAGTCTCATCTCTCTCCTTTCTCTAGAACAAAGACTCTGTTCCACTCTGGATCCCATTTCTGCTATATTTTCAAATGCCCCTCTTTCCCTGCTCCTTGTGCATGGCCTGCAAATACACTCGAGCCTTTCCTAGCTTAAAAACAAATCCAGGCAAAAAATAAAGGATGATCCTAAAGGATGTTTCACTGAGTGACTTAAGTCAAACAGAGAGACAAATATCATACGATATCACTTATGTGTGGAATCTAAAAGGAAAGTACAAATAAACTTATCTTCAAAACAGAAATATAGTTAGCAAATAAAGACCGGGGGCTGACTATGGCTCAGATCATGAACTCCTTATTGTCAAATTCAGACTTAAATTGAAGAAAGTGGGGAAAAACAATAGATCATTCAGGTATGACCCAAATCAAATCCTTTATGATTATACAGTGGAAGTGAGAAATAGATTTAAGGGACTAGATCTTATAGAGTGCCTGAGAGAGAGATCAAGACCATCCCCCAAAAAAAAGAAAGGGAAAAAAGAAAAATGGCTAGCTGAGGAGGACTTACAAATAGCTGTGAAAAGAAGAGAAGTGAAAGACAAAGGAGAAAATGAAAGATACACCCATTTGAATGCAGAGTTCCAAGGAGTAGTAAGGAGAGGTAAGAAAGCCTTCCTCAGTGATCAGTGCAAAGAAATAGAGGAAAACAATAGAAAAGAAAAGACTAGAAATCTCTTCAAGAAAATTACAGATACCAAGGGAACATTTCATGCAAAGATGGACGAAATAAAGGACAGAAATGATATGCACCTAACAGAAGCAGAAGATATTAACAAGACGTGGCAAGAATACACAGAAGAACTCCACAAAAAAGATCTTCATGTCCCAGATAATCATGATTTTGTGATCACTCACCTAGAGCCAGACATCCTGGAATGTAATGTTAAGTGGGCCTTAGGAAGTATCGCTACAAACAAAGCTAGTGGAGCTATTTCAAATCCTAAAAGATGATGTTGATAAAGTGCTGCACTCAATATGCCAGCAAATTTGGAAAACTCAGCAGTGGCCACAGGATTGGAAAAGGTCAGTTTTCATTTCAATCTCAAAAAAAGGTAATGCCAAAGAATGCTCAAACTACTGCACAATTGCACTCATCTCACACGCTAGTAAAGTAAAGCTCAAAATTCTCCAAGACAGGCTTCAGCAATATGTGACCTGTGAACTTCCTGATGTTCAAGCTGGTTTTAGAAAAGGCAGAGGAACCAGAGATCAAATTCCCAACATCTGCTGGATCATGGAAAAGGAAGAGAGTTCCAGAAAAATATCTATTTCTGCTTTATTGACTATGCCAAAGCCTTTGACTGTGCGGATCACAACAAACTGTGGAAAATTCTGAAAAGATGGGAATACCAGACCACCTGACCTGTCTTTTGAGAAGCATGTTTGCAGGTCAGGAAGCAACAGTTAGAACTGGACATGGGACAACAGACTGGTTCCAAATAGGAAACGGAGTACGTCAAGGCTGTATATTGTCACCCTGCTTATTTAACTTCTATGCAGAGTACATCATGAGAAATGCTGGGTTGGAGGAAGCACAAGCTGGAATTAAGACTGCTGGGAGAAATATCAATAATCTCAGATATGCAGATGACACCACCATTATGGCAGAGAGTGAAGAGGAACTAAAAAGTCTCTTGATGAAAGTGAAAGAGCAGAATGAAAAAGTTGGCTTAAAGCTCAACATTCAGAAAACGAAGATCATGGCATCTGGTCCCATCACTTCATGGCAAATAGATGGGGAAACAGTGGAAACAGTGCTGGACTTTATTTTGGGGGGCTCCAAAATCACTGCAGATGGTGATTGCAGCCATTAAATTAAAAGATGCTTACTCCCTGGAGGAAAGTTATGACCAACCTAGACAGCAGAGATATCACTTTGTTAACAAAGATCCCTCTAGTCAAGGCTGTGGTTTTTCCAGTAGTCTTGTATGGATGTGAGAGTTGGACTGCAAAGAAAGCTGAGGCCAAAGAATTGATGGTTTTGAACTGTGGTGTTGCAGAAGACTCTTGAGAGTCCCTTGGACTGCAAGGAGATCCAACCAGTCCTTCCTAAAGGAAATCAGTCCTGGGTGTTCATTTGAAGGACTGATATTGAAGCTGAAACTCCAATATTTTGGCCACCTCATGTGAAGAGCTAACTCATTTGAAAAGACCCTGATGTTGGGAAAGAGTGAAAGCAGGAGGAGAAGGTGACGAAGGAGGATTAGATGATTAGATGGCATCACCGACTCAATGGACACAAGTTTGGGTGAACTCCAGGAGGTGTTGATGGACAGAGAGGCCTGGCATGCTGCGGTTCATGGGGTCACAAGGAGTCAGACACAACTGAGTGACTGAACTGCACTGAACTGAAAAGTGAAAGTAAAAGTGTTAGTCCTTCAATCCTGTCTGACTCTTTGCTGTCCCGTGTACTATAGCCCATTAGGCTCCTCTATCCATGGGATTCTCTAGGCAAAAATACTTTGGTGGGTTGCCATGCCCTCCTCCAGGGGAAATAGAGTTACAGATGAAGAAAATAAACTTATGGTTATCAAGAGGCAAACGGGTGGGGAGGGATAAATTGAAAGTCTGAGACTGACATAAACACATTACTATACACAAAACAGATGGCTAATAAGAACCTATTGCATGGCACAAGGAAGTCTACTTCATAATCTGTAATGGTCTATATGGGAAAGAGTGTGAAAAAGAGTGGACGTATGTATTGTATAACTGATTCACTTTGCTGTACACATGAAGCTAACACAACATTGTGAATCAACTATTTTGTTGTTGTTGCTCAGTTGTCAAGTCCATCCAGCTCTTTGCAATCCCATGGACTGCAGCATGCCAGACTTCCCTGTCCTTCACTATCTCCCAGAGTTTGCTCAAGCTCACGTCCCATGAGTCAGTGATGCGATCCAGCCATCTCATCCTCTGTCATCCCTTCTCCTCCTGCCTTCATTATTTCCTAGCATCAGGGTCTTTTCCAATGAGTCAGTTTTTCACATGAAGTGGCCAAAGTATTGCAGTTTCAGCTTCAGCATTAGTCCTTCCAATGAATATTCAGGACTGATTTCCTTTCAGATGGACTGGTTTGATCTCCTTGCAGTCCAACGGACTCTCAAGAGTCTTCTTCAACAGCACAATTCAAAAACATCCTTTGGCTCTCAGCTTTCTTTGTGGTCCAATTGTCTTATTCATACATGACTACTGGAAAAAACCACAGCTTTGACTGGCAGACCTTTGTCAGTAAAGTAGTGTCTCTGCTTTTCCAGATGCTTAGAAATAGTTTCAATGACCAATCATATTGCAAGAAAAAAGTTTCTATTTGTTAATGCACTGAATACCTCTAGAAGAATTTTTCCCTTCAATTTTTTAAACTTTTGAACTCCCTTGTGTATAATTAACATTGTCTTCAACATTTGTATGGCCTTTTCTAGGATTAGAAGAAAATGGAGAAACACAATGCTGAGAATATTCTACTTATAACTAGATCCCTCTGAAATATTTTCAATTAAACCAAGATTACTAGAAAAGATCCTTGCATTGCCTTTGTACTTGAATTTGAAATCACAAAGTCTATCCTGATAAGTTTTGAAATAGAAATTCAAGATTAACTGCTATATTCACTGGAGTTTTTGATCAGAAAAAGTTCCACCATATTATTTTGAAATGCAAATTATGTGAATAGCATTTATTCTATAGGTGTCATTCATGAAATAGTAGTTTCAAGTCATCTTTGTTAAATGTAAGCATGAAAGATATTGAGGTGAAATCCAATCAGGAGCAATTTTATGCAGAAGCTGCAAAAATCAAATCACATTAAATATGTATATATAAATTGATGAGTCAAATTCATCATTTTTGTAAGGTTCAATTCAGTTCAGTTGCTCAGTCGTGTTCAATCTTTGCAACCCTATGGACTGCAGCATGCCAGGCCTCTTTGTCCATCACCAACTCCCAGAGTTTACCCAAACTCATGTCCATTGAGTCGGTGATGCTATCCAACCATCTCATCCTTGATCATCCCCTTCTCCTCCCACCTTCAATCTTTCCCAGCATCAGGGTCTTTTCCAATGAGTCAGTTCTTCACATCAGGTGGCCAAGTATCAGAGTTTCAGCTTCACCATCAGTCCTTCCAATGAACAATCAGGAATGATCTCTTTTAGGATGGACTAGTTGGATCTCCTTGTAGTCCAATGGACTCTCAAGAGTTTTCAATACCACAGTACAAAAGCATCAATTCTTTGGTGCTCAGCTTTCTTTATAGTCCAACTCTCATATCCATGCATGACCACTGGAAAAACCATAGCCTTGACTAGACTGACCTTTGTTGGCAAAGTAATGTCTCTGCTTTTTAATATACTGTCTAGGTTGGTCATAACTTTCCTTCCAAGGAGTAAGCGTCTTTAGTTATTCCTTACCACTCAACTGTTTACAGTTTACATCCCTTCAACTTTACCTTTTCTTAAAATAAATAATGTTGACAACAGAATCATAGAATCACAGAATCAATTAGGATTAACGTTCATTTTTCTCTACACATCCATGTCTGTTCTTTTTCAGTTTGTTCTGTGAGTGTGGGAGAGGGGGGGAGGACTCACTAACTGGGATCAGCTGCCTTAACATTTTCTCTGTGAACTTAACCAAACGTGAGCACCATCAAGAGATGAAGGAGGAAATAGAATTGGTCACAGTGCTTATTCCCCTAGTTCTATCCTGCAGGCTTGCCTGGAGTCTGGCTGCATCTATCCAACCTGAATCCAGTTTATGTCAAGCAGCCCTCTTCATATGCAGCTGTCTCTATCTCAAGGTACAGGTAATCATGCCCTCTCTTCACACTGTGAGGCCTAGGATTAGTAAAATCTCCTTGTTACTAACTCTAGCATGCTGCCTGATTTCTCTTAGTATATCTCTATTCTTCGTATATTTGTGAATATGAGAACCTTTTGTTAAATCTGTTCAAAATATTCTAATTTGAGTAACTCTTCTAATCCCTGATGGAACCAGGACTGATATTGTAATTAATCTAATTATATATGTACATATAGGTATGTGTGGCTCAGCAGTAAAGAATCTGCCTGCCAACACAGGAGGTAGGGAGACACGGATTGGAGCTCTGGGTAAGGAAGAATTCCTGGAGGAGGGAATAGTAACCCACTCCAGTATTCTTGCCTGGAAAATCCCATGGATAGAGGACCCTGGTGGGCTATAGTTCATAGATTCACAAATAGTCAGAAAGGACTGTATAACAGAACACACACACAAAAAAACACACAACACACACACATATATATTATATATATACTAAAAATCTGGTGGAGAGATGTTTATTGACTTAGAAAATCAAAGAAAACTGAATCCTAAACTGACAGTGGGGTAAACTATGAAGAAGTGGATGTATACAGCAAAACGAAATGAATCTGATAGTAGAGGTGGTGATAACCAAAAATAAGATTAAAGTTTGAAAAATCTGTTAAAGAACCATTTGGATTTTAAGATCCCATCTGCTTATTCCATGCAACCAGGTGGCAACCCCATTCCGGTTCAGGGAAAAGATCAGGGGTTTGCATAAATCATAAAACCTCACTTAAAAGCTGTATCACTTATAGTATACAAGGGTAAACAAAGAAATTAAGGAAAAATTAATACCCTGGCTCCTAATTAGGCTCCACATTTTCTTCCCCAATTTGGCTCACCAAACACTTCATATGAGATTTTAGAAAGATACCTGGAGAATCCAACAAGGTCAGAGAAGAGACCCAAAGACATTGATAGCAGGGACTTCTTAAGCAAGTAGAAATGTAGAATCATCCCATGGAGAAATTCACAATTGTCTAACTCAGTCCATGAGACTAGAGCAACTATTAATATATTTTTTAATGTTCTATAATTTTATATGAACATGTAATCAAGCACCACCAAGTACCAAAGATACAGAATTTCTACTATGAAAGACAAGGATTAAAACAACTTTCCAAAAAAAGCAGCATGAAGATAGCAAAGACTGTGCATAGAGATAAACTTCAAAAATTTATCAGCAATATATTAACATTTTCCAGAGGTAATAAAAGATCTTGCACTCGTGAATAAGAACAGAATACTATAGAAAAGAAACATTCTGGAAAAAAAAATTTAAAATATGATAGCAGAAAGTGAAAACTCAATTGGAGAATGTTGGAAGATGAAATTGTCTAATTCTTCCTGAAAGTATAACAAAACACAAAGTAATTAAAAATAGAAAAAGGGAAAAGATTAAAAAAATAGAAGAGCAATGAAGGAAGTCTAATATCTGAAATAGTTACAGAAAACAGAACAGACATGGAAGCAGAAATCATCAAAGAAATAATTTTAGAAAATTCTGTATAACTGAAAGACGTGGTTTTTCATACTAAAAGAAACTAAGTAAACAGATTATTAACTCAAAGAGAAATCAAAGAACATTTAGAACACTAAGGATAAAGAAAAGAGACTACACGCCTACAGGAAGAGATGCAAAGGGCCATAAAATCTCAAAAATTATATTCTAAGATTTCTCAACAGCAACTATAGATACTTGAAAATAAACGATTTCAACAACATGAGGGAAAATGTTGTCCAATCTAGAACTGTATATCCATCCAAATTATTAGTCAGTGTGAGGATAAGTGATGTCATTTTGAGACATGAAGTCTCAGAAGTTTAACTGTATGTATAGAGGGCAAGCAGTCTAGGTAGAAGCAGGTCAGAATGCTCTGAGAAGAACATATGTTACTGATATAGTACCTGAAAGGACTGAACACCTTAAAAAGAGATTTAGATATCTGGAAGAGAGTATGAATTAAATTATTGATAAATACCTTATCCAAAAATCAAGCAAAAGCAATAGAATTACTAATACTACTGAATAGGTGAGATTATATTAGTAATAAATGTATTTTTAGATAAAGCAAAAACAATATAATCTTCAATTAAGCAAGAAATAGCGCAATTATCGTTTACTACATGGCTCATCTTAATTTGCATATTTAGGAAGATAAATATGAACATTAATATAACCAAAATGACGATTAAAAATAATACTGGGACATTGGAGGAAAGGGAGGTGTGTATGTGAGTAGTGGCAAAATGGGAGAATTTGGTAAATCCTTAAGGGAAAAATCAAAAGATAAATCCTAAAATTTTAAAAATAATAACATAGCACTATATACATATTATTTAGATGTAGAAGTTAATAAAAGAATCAACTAACAAATTATTAATTTTTTACATTTATTTTTTATTGAAGTACAGCCAAACCACAATTCTGTGCCACTTTCTAATTTTAATAGTTGATTCATTCTTCTTAAACTCAGTACTGTTTCAACCCCCTGGCATTCAACCTAGTCAACTATATTTCCTCCCTTCATTATAAGCAATGATAACATCAACCCATGTTTTCCAACCCAGCTTTTTCATGGGTACAAATCCTTGATGAAAATTATTCAATATAAATTGAATCCATTCATTCATTAATATATGTGAATTATGTATTTCCTCAAGCTAAATTATTCCTAAAAATGTAAACCTAAAAATGTATTTCCTCAACCTAAATTATTTTCAATGGTAGGCAAATATGAAGCATCCAATCACTATTTCTGCCTTTTCCTAGGACTTTTCAGTTAGTACAATGTTATTTGGGAATTGGCCTTGTCAATATATTTTTCAACATTTCCAAAATCACAAAGAAACATTTACATGTTTCTTTCTTCCTTTAAAATGTAAAACGTTGGGGTTTTTATATAACAGTGTTTTGATACTCGGCACTAAAAATTCTATCACCCTTCAAATAAGACTTAGTTTCAATATCAGAACAAGAAAGGGTTGTTCATAATTCCTGTATTAAATGGGATATATTATCCCTGAAGGACTTTACCCAGTCGTCAAAGATGAGAGGTTCTGAACAGGACATGTGTTTTATCTGTACACAAGTTAATCAACTTCTGTCAGTAGGTAGGGGCGTTAGAGTGCCAGGCTTCAAGAGCACAAAATGAACAGCAAGAGTAAGCAAGGCACAAGAACTTCCTCAGATGTATAGGCAACCTACCTCCTATCTGTCCCCAAGTCTACATATCTTTCTGTAACTCTGTGACCTGGATGTTAAATGCAGTAGTCAAGGATACTGCAGGGACTGATGGACTTTTCTGGAGCACTGAGGGACTCATGCCTTGGGCAAGGAATGTAATCATTCATATATACAGGGTTTCTTTTTTGCTTCTGTGACAGATATAACATTGATTTCTTATTTCAGGAAGTCATTTAAACATCACTCAAACCAAAGATATGTTAGGAACCCATTTAACTATTTGCTGGCCTAAATACATATATAAATGGAATGAAATGGGGAGTGTTCCTGTAGCAAGAGGCAATACCTTTACTGAAGCAGTGATTTCCCTGGGGACAATCAGCAATGACCACAAAAGGTCTCAGGGTCACAAAGAGTCAGAAAGGACTGAAACAACTTAGCATGCACACACCCATGTTAATACAAAGTGAAAAATGAAAGTGTTAGTAACTCAGTCATGTCCTACTCTATGCTACCCCTGGCGGGCGACCCCTACTATAGCCCGCCAGGCTCCTCTGTCCATGGGATTCTACAGGCAAGATTACTGAAGTGGGTAGCCATTTCCTTCTCCAGCAGATCTTCCTGACCCAGGGGTCAAATCTGGGTCTCCTGCATTGCAGGCAGATTCTTTACTGTCTGAGCCACCAGGGAAGCCCCCTTAATACAAGGTTATGCAGTTTAACCTGGGCTAACACAGAGGCTGCTGGAGAGGGGTAGACTAAAGGGAGAGGGATTTGGTTACTTTAGTATTTGTCAGCTTCAAGTTCAAATCAAATTCAAACATTCCATATTTCATGATAACTCTCTAAAAATCCCTGGGGCCATATTTATAGCACTTGTACATTCCAGCTGCAAGGAGAGAAGAGCCCTGTGTCATTTAGTGCATCATGGTCAATTACAAATCTGAACTGATGTATCAATGCCAGGCTCTGATCTGGGCATGTCATATACATTATCTCACGCAAGCATCACAATGATCCTTGAGGTAGGTATGGTAACATTCAGTCTACATATGAGAAAACTGAGTTTTATAGAAATTGAGCACCTTGCTTACAAGTGTCATAGCCATGATTAGAAATCACTTTGTCATACTGCCTATTCCTCATCTGTCAGTGACGTTAACATGGAAGTCTTATCCTGAGAGAAGCTATGTCTGCTGAGATCTTCTACCATCCCCAAATCCCAGCCCTCTTTCATGTCGCAGCCACCAAGAACATGGGATGAAAAAGGAAAGGGTAAATGAGGTAGATAGATACCAAGGACAAAGGGAAAGGGATTGAGGAGACAGCATTTTAGATTTTACTTTAAAATATGTAAATAAAAATATGAAACAAATATGGAAAATATCAACAAATGCTAATTATAAGTAGTTGGTGTATTAATTTCTGTTGTATAACTTTATACTTAGCCTATATGGTTGAAAAAGTTCATGTTAATTTTTTTAATATTTACTTAATATAAAAAGTAGCTCTAGGCCAAACTGGGACATAAACATGACTACCACACTGATGTTTTAGACTGTAATCTAAAAGAAATAGTCAGCAAAGTTTTCCATAAAGAAAATGACAGTCTTGAGACTGTGACAACTCTCATAGCTGAGTGAAGAATGGATTGAAAAGGGAAAGTAAAGGGTCAGAGAAATCGGTGAAAAGGCCACTCCCACGATTATGACAGAATATGACAAGGTGTGAGGCGTGGTGAGGATCGAGGAAAATTAAGAGGATAGAATGGAAGTGAAAAACTTCCAGGAGAGGGTTTGCTGTGACTTTGTGACTGATGGACTGTCAAGGACAGAGAAATCAAATATAATCCCAAACTTCCCAGGCTGGTTGGTTAAATCGACATACAGTCAAGGAAAAAATGGCACAGGTCTGAAAGAAAAAGTTATCAGTTCAGTCTGGCGCTCCTATTTAGAAGTGCTGACAGGATATCAAACGTGAGACATCCATAGGCAATTAGAACTATGGGCCAAGAGCTGTCAAGAAAAATCAGGGCTGAAGGTAGATCATTGCTGGTCTTCTGCACAAGAGTGATCAGCAAGGACAGGAAGCTGAATAAGGCTGTCCAGAAAAGAGAACCCCCAAAAAGCAGAAAGACAGAGGATAGGGAGAAAAGTTGGGGAATCTAACAGTACAATACAGTGAAGAAATATCTGCCTCATGTAAACACACCCTTAGCAAATAAATTCTCTGGATCTTGAATTCATCCTGAGGGAGTCGAGGCAGAAGAGCATCGCCAGTATATCTAGGATGTTCCAGGAATAGTTGTAAGTATTTCATATGATCTTGTCTCTCACAACAGCTCTGTAAGGTGATATTATGATGTCAGTCAGATAAAAGGGGAACCCATAGCTCTGAGTTAGGAAGGAATTTACCCAAATTCACACAGCTAACAAGCGGCACAAGTGGAGAAGTGAAGTGAAGTGACAGTCACTCGTCATGTAAACTTTAGAGGCCCTGTCTTAGTGCTGTCCCTGTGCCTCCTGTCTGTAACGTAGTAAGTGAGAACATGAAAACAGAGGTTTCAGAATCAGAATGGATGAGCTGTGGTGTGATCTAACCTTAGCAGGTGCCCAGTAAGATTGCCATCCACTTTAATTCCCCCTGAACACCGCCATCCATAGCACATGGAGTAGGTGAGAAATTCACTTTAGAAATATCAGTGTTGCTTGTAAGTCCTGCTTCTTACCAACGGAACTCATGAATACCTGGGTTTAAGCCTCCAAATCCCATGTATAATTTGAGTCTCAGCCCATTTCAGATAGCCCGCTGGCAGCTCATACTCAGTGCACTGTCTATGACATAGAAGGTAAAGCAGGAAAAAAAAAAAAAAAAAAACAAAATCAATACCGTTGTTACCATTCTATCAATAGGCATAGTACCTCAAGGATCAAGGCTTCTGAAAGATCAAAAGAAATAAGGAAAAGAGTTAAGTTCCAGATCTATACTTGGTTTCTGCCACTACCCATGGGGTAGGATAATACTGACCAAGCTCTCCCTATTAGCACTCAATCACTAACAATTTTTTTAAACCTCAAAATCTGCCACACTGTTTTTGAATGGCTCCTTAATATGGTAGTGTCCTAAATATTCTGATATATTATGTCACCTGTATTGCTCCAAAAACCTATGACTTGAACTGACCCCTAGACAGAATAAATTTTGCACATAGAAACAGAAAATATTTTGTACCTTGGTCACTGGCCTTGAAGGATGGAGATTATTAAGAAACTACAGTACTAGCGGATTGCTACAAAGTATGTATTTGCTTATTGCTGTTCTGGGTAAGCCTTATCATATAGTAGCCCCCAAAATGCTGAAAGGACATGGAATAAATGATCTGAAGACTATAAGTTAAAACTGTTGGCAGCACATCAGTAAAACACACAGAAACCTTTCCAGGCAGACCAAAGAACTACATAAATGCCAAGTCACTCTTTGCTCTCATCTGGTGTGAAAGAGATAAACAGACTGAAAATCAACCTTGTGTTGATTCCTCCCTTTAATGCACTGACTTGTTAATCTAATAGCTTAGTTTTATGGGCTAGCTATTTCAGATCAAGAGTCGCACTCCACAAACCCATAATTTATACTACGAACGGTGCACCAGATGTAAATGAGTACAGTAAGCACATGAATCAATGGGACACATGAATAAACATGCCCAAGGGGCAGAGAATACTGTTAAAAGAAAAAGAAACAGTAGTTGAAGAGAAAATCTCTCTTGGGGGGAATTTTGTATCCACTCTTCCTTTTTTAATGGCTTTGAAAATTGAGAGCAGAAAGATATGATACATTACTAAAACTGTAAATATTCTTGTATGATATTTTTGCGTAAAGTGTATACATTCATTTTGGTTTCTTTAAATCTCTCATTCTTAGAAACATTGACTCAAATCAAAAGAAATACTGACATAAGTGAGGTGTTTTGCAGAATTTATTTTAACGTTTTAACTTTGCATTAATTAGTTTTTGTCAATGTTCTGTTTTAAGCCAGTTCAGTAAACTGTCATGCATACACATCCATGAGTATATGCTTTGAATGTATTTTAAAAAAGAGTTTTGACTTGCTAGTACTGTAGAAAAACAGCATAATTTGAATATGGATTGAAATTCAGCAACTTAAAACCGCTTTCAGTTTAGGACATAGTTGATGTCCATGATCAAGGTACATTTTTGTGGAATGTACAGTACATACAACTTTTCCAAATTTGGCCCATCTGAAGCAAAAGCCTATTGGTACTGCCAGGAGGATCTGGGAAATCATCAATGTAGCTCAGAAGTATGGATGGTCTTGCCTGCTGCTTCTGTGTTTTAATCTCAAACTATCACAACTCATGGGTGAAGGGAAAAACCTGACTCATTGATTTTATTACCGTATTTCATCAATAAGCAAGATATTGTTGCTTACTGCAGTTCAGTTCAGTTGCTCAGTCATGTCCAACTCTTTGCAGGCCCATGGACAGGCTTCTCTGTCTTCACCAACTCCCGGAGCTTCCTCAAACTCATGTCCATTGAGTCAGTGATGCCGTTCAACCATCTCATCCTCTGTTGTCCCCTTCTCCTCCCACCTTCAATCTTTCCCAGCATCAGGGTCTTTTCCAATGAGTCAGTTCTTCACATCAGGTGGCCGAAGTATTAGAGTTTCAGCTTCAGCACCAGTCCTTCCAATGAATATTCAGGACTGATTTTCTTTTTTTTTTTTTTTTTAATTTTAGTTTTTTATTTTTAAATTTTAAAATCTTTAATTCTTACATGCATTCCCAAACATGAACCCCCCTCCCACCTCCCTCCCCATAACATCTTTCTGGTTTTCTTTAGGATAGACTGGTTGGATCGCCTTGCTGTCCAAGGGACTCTCAAGAGTCTTCTCTAACACCACAGTTCAAAAGCATCAGTTCTTCGGTGCTCAGCTTTCTTCATAGTCCAACTCTCACATCCATACATTTCTAACTGGAAAAACCATAGCTTCTGCATATGTAACCCCCCCAAATTGTGATGTATCTTTAATCTATTGCATCATACAATTAATTAGAAGCATTTGTCTTTCTTAATGGCATATAAAATAAATCTATATACTACTTTTGCTGTCATTTTGGCTTAGATGAAGTATGAAATAATTAAATCTCACTGTATCTTAGTAAAATAAATAACATTTCCAATTAGTAAAAGCAAAAGATTTGAATCATAGAGTATGGTTTTAAATGCATTTTATTTAAAAAAATGCATTTTATTCATTTTAACTAGTCTTAATTCACACCTTAAAGTTCTTAGAGGAATTTTATAGTATGAATTTGCTATAGGGATTATATTTGTCATAACAGTAAATATAATAAAGGCTTAATAAGTACCAGATTATATTTTGTAAACTTTCTATATGCATTTTTTATCTAGCCCTTGCATCAACCTTATTTGTCAGGGACTTGAAGGGGAACAAAAACCTTTCCCATGCCTAAGTTTGAATCAACTGAAAACCAAACTGATGGTAAGATAAATGGGAGATTAAAATACTACCTTTGTTACTTAAATGCTTGATGTGTTGTCGACAATATGGCCTGCCACAGTTAACAGGGTTGACACACAAAGAAACATCCAGGTGGGAAAATACTTGTTCCCTACTAACATATATAAGGTAGGAATAATATTAATCCCATTATAAAGAGGAAAACTGAGATATGGAGAGGTCCAACTGTCATATGCTGGCATGCAACAAGAGTGACTTTTCTAAAAGCCTACCAACAATCTGTACAGTCACTAATCTGTTCACACTTTTTCTTCACAGATATTAATGCCACATGGGTGAATTTCATAGCTATCTTCCTAACCACTGGCAATACTGGGCAAGCAGCTTAACCTCTCTGCACCTCAGTTTTCTCATCTATGAAATGGAGAACAGTAATAGGACTCACCTTAAAAGAACGCTACAAAGAAGATGACAGATGCATGTGACACGACTTAGAAAAGAGCCTAGCAGTAATAAGCATTAAAGAAATACTGCTGACTGATGGGCTGAGCCACAGGAACACACCATTTCAAAGTAAAAAATGGCCAAGCATGAGCAATGTCTTATGGTTCGATTCACTATTATCTGAAAGAATTGTATTTGGCTATCATTTCAGGGTTAAACATGGATTCACTGTGATATCTTTCTTTAACCAAAGAATGCTACATACATGAAAATTCTTCAGGTTTCTGAATGGAAACTGGCAAAATCAAGATGTGAACAAAATGAAAAGGAAGTTTCTCCACTATAATACATCCCATCAAACACCTGACCCGATGAGGACACTGATCTGATTATTAGGTTTTCTACAGCTAAAGCAGTCAGGCATGAAGATTAAGTAACAATACTATATTAATTTATTCTTTTGAAATTTTAGCAACACTGAATAAGCTCTTTGGCTCCTGTTGTTTCATCTCGATGTACTTGTCAGCAAGAAGATTGTGCTTGTAAGGAAGCTATTGCCCATACTCCACTATAAACACTAAAAATGTAATTAAAATACTAATGAGAAAGCTTAACTTCATTGAAATTTCTTAGTGCTATGAGTTTAGGAAAGCAAATATAAATTATTGCCTAATTTATTTTCCATATCTTTCTCAAATTTGTAGAAATAAAGTGAAAGAAATAAAAGCATTTTTTACATGTTAGGAATGTATCTAAAGACCACCTAACCTCAACTGCCCTTTTCTAAAAATAATACTAGATTTTTTTAAATGCACTAATGTTTCATTCCATCTTCCACGGATTTGAATTTCTTATTTCTCTAGAATCTTAGAAGCTGGAACCAACTGTCTTCTGGCTTTGGTGACCATTTGCATCTTTGAAAATTTAAGATTATGCCCACTCCATTTTTTTGGTTATAATATTTGTCTTATTTTGTTGTTTTCATTAATTACATCCCACATTTCTTTCATTTGTTCATATGGGGTGAAATCTATTATATAATTAAATTTTGAAATATACAACAAAATTTTTTTAAGAATTCCCCATTCCTTGTGAATTGTAAATTCAGTGTTCATGTAATGGTATGTAATGGAAAAGGAATCCATTGTATGCCTTGCTCTAGGTAATGCTAGTTGTCACTAACCAGATTTAGGCCTTTGAGAGTAAATTCCGAAGAAAATACTATACTAATACACTCCCTTTTTATCCTTCTAGCTAAACATACATTTCTTCATTCCTAATATTTATCACAACTTATTATGGCAATGTTTAAAATGCAAAGACCTTTGAATATTTAAATTCCCCATAGAAATAAGCAGAGCTGCAGCACATTTTATGTGTTCAGTGCATAGTTGGTGAATGAATTTCTCTCTCCAAAGCCTCCATACTGCTGAATCTATAATCTACACATATTGAAAATCTCTTGGGATTTTCACTGGATCTGAGCTCTGACTTTACAAGGTGACTTGGGGTAGGGGCTGGGGGTTGTTTCCTAGAAAGAAAGTGAAAGTGAAGTCGCTCAGTCGTGTCTGACTGTTTGCCACCCGTGGACTATAGCCCACCAGGCTCTTCTGTCCATGGGATTCTCCAGGCAAGAATACTGGAGTGGGTTGCCATTTCCTTCTCCAGGGGATCTTCCCGACTCAGGGATCAAACCCGGGTCTCCTGCGTTGCAGGCAGACGCTTTAACCTCTGAGCCACCAGGGAAATGATCTTTCAGTGATATTTTGAACATACAAAGAGGAAGCTGAAAGCAAACCATGTGGGAGAAGTAGTAGAAAATCATTTAAATAAGTAAGGAGAAAGACAACATAGTCATGAAAAAGTAAAAAACTGTGCTGGAATGAAGCACTATCTAAAAGGGTGAAAACTGGGCTATTATTTAACAGGAAAAATAACAAGGGACCATGGAAGATGATGTGGCCATGAGCATACAAACTTAGGCAGACACCTGACTACATAATGCTTAGCATGCGCATGACTAGTTCAGCTGCAGCATCAATTCACTGAATGAATGTTGGGCTAATTGGAACAAACACCCATCCATTTTACTAGAGTAACATGGCATTGATGACACTGTGTGATTTATGGGTGCTGCCATCTGCACTTTACCACCCTTCTTTTGCTGCATGTTCTATTAATAGATATATTTCTCTGCTGAACTCTCTCACAAATTTACTGGTTTGGGAGTTGTTTACCTGGGAAATTCCTGAGAGGATTGTTGATCTATATATTTACATGATAAGTGAATTTTGTGGATGGGGGCTTTTTTAGGTGCAAAAATGTAACCCAGAGTCTTTGGGAAAATTCCAGATTCCTTTTAACACTTGTTAAAAGATCAGTGTTGTAGCATAAAATTCTTCAGGTTCCAGTTTGAAACTCAGCTTTTCCTATAGAGTTATTTAACTTTCTATAATCAACTTTATATAATATCTACTATTTCTTTAGAGAAGCGATATGAAAAAGCACCTTTAATAAATATTAGCAAATCATATAGTCTTAGAGATTTGAAATGTTTTACATAAAGAGGTTCTCAACTCTATGAAGACTAGCATTTGAAGTATTGCAGTAAAAAGGTTGTCTACTGATAGCTTTTTCTTTCCTTTTTTTTTGCTGGTTGCATAACTCAAAAACAACACAGGCAAAATTGTGAGAGGTATTGCTTCCATAATGAATTGAACCAAAGATCTTCTAAAGCCAGCTGAACTTTGAACTCCCCTCAAAGCTTTTGGCTTTGAGGATTACTCATGCTTATATAACTATGTTTCTAAATTTCATTAGGAAACCCATATTTCCAAATGCATACACATGATAGTGGGGTCACTTCATTACATTTTAATAATTTAAATGTAGTAATCCAACATAGTATGAGATTAAATAAGACCCAGTAGAAATTTTAATGTGACAGATGATAATTTCACAGGCCAAAACCTTTATGTATCATTCTAATTTTGGCAAACGTAATAGCAAGGGTAAAGTTACTCATAGCCTTAAAGAGATGCTCAAGGGTAGCAAAGGAAACAAAAGTTTGTAAGAACTGCATCACTGTTCAACATCTGTTCCCATCCTTATTCTGAATTTGCTGTACAAACTCAACCAAGTTCTTTACGTTTCTTCTACTGTGACTCTTTCTCCACCAAACAGAAAATTGGCAATTACACTGTGAGCTAGTTCTATGTGGTCAGTGAGAGAATTTAGGTTAAGTAGAATTTTAATCTTAGATAATCCAGTGACCCTCTCTCTGTTTATGGAGATTTTGCATTAGAAGCGGGAAGAGCAATTAACTTTTAAAGGACAGATGGCATTGGATTACAAATGACACCAGACTTCTCTAAATAATGCATAGAGCAAAGGACAGCACTATTTTAACCCCAATAACTCAAAAAAGTCTCTGAAAATCAAGTACCAGAAAAAAAAAAAAAGACACTTGTTTCAAATGTATATATTTTAGGAAACCTCTAAATAAAATAGAGATGACCATCACTCAGTTTGATGTTATTTATCCAGAGAGAGGCTATGCAGTTTGTCTTTATGGTTGACCCTGATTCTGCTGTCTCTGTGTGTCATGTCTTGGCATAGATGAATTCAGCTACTGAATGCAAGCTTCTGATGGGCCTGTTAGGCACTGCCCATAAAGGCATGATTTTATGGCTCCCCATGCAAAGACACACAAAGAACCCACCTTTTGCCAGGCCATGGGGGGCCATGGGCTTCCCCAGGCGGTACTGGGGTTAAAGAACCCATCTGCCAATGCAAGAGACGTAAAAGACACAGGTTGGATCCCTGGGTCAGAAAGATCCCCTGGAGGAGAACATGGCAACCCATTTTAGTATTCTTGCTTGGAGAATCCCATGGACAGAGGAGGCGGGTGGGCTATAGTCCATAGTGCTGCAAAAAGTCAGACATGGCTGAGGCAACTTAGCACACTTGCACAGGGATGCCATAGTGAATAAGAAGTTCCCATTTCACTGCTTCCCTATATATTATTTAAGACACAGTACTTGTCTTCAGAAGTGGAAAGAAGAGACTAATCCAACAGAAGAATATGAAGTCATCTGAAACAGCAAAAGTAAAATAGACTCACAAATCACTGACACTGAGAAAAAGGTCTCTCTTTGGCCTAGGGCCTTCAGTGAGGTGATACAACAACTTGGGGTTCTCTATAGCTATGTTACAGTGAAAATACTTCTTACATCATAGGATTCTTATACAACGGTACTGTGTTCCCTGAATTTTCATAAGTTTCTGCTGCCACATAAAATACTGCTGGCACTAGGTGTCCAACATGTTCATTTTATAAATATCCATGGAGAGACTATGTGGCAAGCATAGTGCATATGCCAAGTTTGAAAACAGGAAAGGCAATAATGAATAAATGTGCATCCCTAAATTACAAGGGAATCACAATTAAGGGAGGAGAGACAGATAAACAATTGTATAATATGATCTATTCATTATAAGATTATGAAGTAGAAAGGAACTGTAATTATGTGTGGGGATTTATTTGTGGGGCAGATTTATGAAAGCAGTGACATTGAACTGAACATGGGGAAAAGGTCAGAATTTTGTTAGGTAAATAAAGAGGACATTTCAGGCAAAGAGAATGTCACAATTATATTCATGGAAGGAGGACAGCACCAGATGTTTTCATAGAATAACAAATACTATATTTCATTCTTGCTGGTTAGTAGCAAAAAAAAAAAAAAAAAAAAGGAGAAAAATGAGATAATGCTGGGGCTACGGTTTGGAACCAAAGCAGGAAAATTCTTTGAATGTCATGATTCAGGATACACGTTGCACAGAACAGGCGATAGGGAATCAAAGTTACAGAATCAATCTTTTTGCTATGAGCATTCAGCCCTGACTCTCATGGTAGAGATGAAAAAACAACTAAAGCCAGAGAGGTTTAGTGATTTTCTGATATCACACAAATGATTAACTGGAGAACTACTGAATATTTGTCAACTGGGGGCCAGAACGATCTGCTTTTGCTTCTGGAATGGTAACTTTAAAATATCTTATGAAATGAAGTAGAATAAGGAAAGACTGAGGATGGAAAAACACAATTCAAGATATCTGTCTTGGGACTGAACAAGATATTACGAGAACCTGAAACAGGATAGATATGAAAACAAAAGATTAGAGATGATGGTGATGCTGATGATAGTGATGATGAGAAGAACAGCAAACATGTTACACAGTGATGTCTGTAGTGAGCACTACATGAAATACTTTACATATGCTAACACATTCAATCATTATCACTACTCCCTGATTAGTATCCCATTTTACAGAAAGTGAAAAGTAGGAAGCTGGTGAAGTTGCTCAGTCATGTCTGACTATTTGCAACCACATGGACTAGCCCACCAGGCTCCTCTGTCCATGGGATTCTCCAGGCAAGAATATTGGAGTGGGTTGCCATTTCCTTCCTGACCCAGGGATCGAGCCCAGGTCCCCTGCATTGCAGGCAGATGCTTTACCATTTGAGCCACCAGGAAAGCAACTCCATTTTACAGAAGAAGGAATATAATCACAAGAAATACTTACTGCCAAAATAACAGAATTTCATTGAAAGATCAAGGATTCAAACTTGGCATTCTGGTTCTAAAGTCTAAATTCCTAACTAATGGATATAGCGTCTCATGGAATAAAGTCTACAGACAGAACAAGAAACCGGTATTGTTGTTGAAAGAGAAAGATTTAAAGCCATGATAAAAAGTTTGAATTTGGAAAAACGGTCTTTTTAAAACATGGAAATAGGCATGTTCCTCAAAAAGTGTTTGAGGTCAGTTGAGAGGTATTAAGAAATATAAGAGTCAAGTCTAATAAAGGGATTTAAAGCTTAGAAAAGTAGATGACATTGGAAGTCAACCTTAGAGAGATGAGAGCTCAAGTCCCAGGCATGAATGAAACTCTCAAGGAAGAAGAAGTGAAAATGTCTTATCATTAAGGAAAGAAGTTAAGAGGAGTTCATGAAAGATTCTGAGAGCCTTTCAGAGAACAAACAGGGGAAACCAAGAAGGGCCAGGCTATGGAATCCAGGAACAGAGCATTTTGAGAAAGGACTTGTGTTGAGCAGAGACCAATCAAAGAAGAGGAGGATGAGAAAATGTGATGTGATTGGTAGGTAGGAGTCGCTGATGACTTCTGATGTGGCTGTATAAAACAGCAGTGGGAGCAGAAATCTGATTGTTCTTGTTTAGTTGCTAAGTCATTGACTCTTTTGCGACCCCATGGACTATAGTCCACCAGCCTCCTCTGTTGATGGGATTTCCCAGGCAAGAATACTGGAAAGGGTTGTCCTTTCCTTCTCCAGAGAATCTTCCCAACTCTAGGATTAAACCTGAATTCCAGTATTGGCAGCTGGATTCTTTCCTCCTGAGCCACATGGGAAGCCTAACAATGATTATCTTTGCAGAAATTTGATTAGAAACCATCTACAAAGGAGATGAGGAGACCATGATACTCTGGTGATTCAAGGAAAGAGAGGCATAGGCTGATAATGACAGTGGCAGAGAATCATGTGAACTTTTTGAAACTGCTGACAGCCAATCATATCTGTAGACAATATATGTCTATATCGGCCATGTGATTTTTTAATCTAAACATTAATATCATTTCCAAAATAGCCAAGTTGCTGAATGAGTTCAGAGAGGGCCCAATATTTAGGAAATAAAATAATTGTTCAAAAAGACAACCAATGAAGGAAGATAATGGTGATATTAATGCACTGCTTAAGCACAAAGCCTCTGAAGGAATTTTGATTCTGGTTCAATTGGTATTGTTTCTGCACATTAATATGATATCAAGGATAGCGCACAATGTATTTTTAAAAAAGAGAACATAAAACTAAAAGAAAAGAAACTAAAATGGCAAATCATTCTGCCATCATCATCAGTAACACAACTACCCAGGAAATGGTGTCGTTTCTTCCTCTCTGCTTTCAACATTCTTGTATTACTGCACTCACCATCAGTTTTACTACTGTTGAATTGTTACTTTGAGCAAGTGTCTTTGTTCCCATTTGGATACTTAAAGAATGCTCACTAAAGAGAATTGTGCCAAATATTATAGATCTGAAAACATCAGCTTGGTGCTTAGATAGAAACTGTGAAAAGCACAATTCCACTGTTCGGAGGGCTTTTATTTTATAAAAAAGAATATAGTGTGTTGCATTTAGGAGCATCAGCTATGGTATCAGAAAGACTTGGGTTCAAATCCCACCTCTCTCTTGCCTATATATGTGTCCTTGGCAAAAGTATTTATTTTCAATAAACTCTAGTTTCCCTGTATATGAAATAAGACTAATAGGGTTAATGATAAGACCATTTTATTTCTAATTTGTATACAATATTGTTAGGTAGATCATTTGTTTCCCCTTGGTCAATGTCATTATTTCTAATACAAGAAAACATATAAAGAAATCGAATATAATTTCCCTACGGTAAGGAGTATCCATTTTATAGAATATGCTTTAATTTAACCTAGTGTTATTTGGAAAAGGTATAATAACATTAGTACATTTAGAACTATATTAAATATATTGGGATGAATTCCTAAGTACATAGCATAGTCAGTTGCATTTCAATTACACTTGTTGATTAGTGAAAAGAAAAAGGCATTATAAATACACTGCTTAAATATAAAACATCAAAAGGAGAACTTTTTTATGTATAACAATTGGCAAAGTGTAAACACAGAATGTTGATGTTTTTCATTTTTCTCTAAAACGCTGAACTGAGTTCAGTGCCAGAGGCAGAGTGCCAGCCTATCGGCTTTGACAAGCTCAGCAGAGGGAAAGCCTGCCTTCCAAAACAGGAAGGGCAAGAAGCCCAGAAAAATACCTCATCCCTGAAACACATGAACACTTAAAGCACTTGACTATTCCTTAATACACATCAGTTTTTCAGCACACCTAGAGAAATTATTTTAATATCTGAATATGCTTGTATGAATCTTATAAATGTGCCTGGCATTGGTAAAATACAAGGCATTAAGTCAGTCTGAAGTATCTTTTTAACCCATACTGGGAAAAAAAATTCTTCAACGCAACTTTTAGACTCTCATTATTTAATGAAAATTAAGATTTTAATGCATAGTTTTTTGAAATGTACCTTGACTCTGTTGAGTATCATACACTGAACAGCACCTAAAAACAAATCCTGGGATTTCCTGAAGGATGAGGAGAGATCTGTGATCTCTGCTTATTAATGTCAAAATTGAGTTTGACACAAAGCAAACATGAGAAAGTAAATGTTAGAAAGTTGCCTGTGTGAGTAAAGTCATTCTATGTTTAATTTGGAAAAAAATTAAGAATAACATCAAATGACATAAGATAAAACTCAGCTGGGAATTTACACTTTTTTGCAATAAAGCCTACTCCTATTAATATACGTGTACACAGAAAATTCATGTATGTTATGTATAGTGCAGAGAGTTAGTCGCTCATTCATGCCCAACTCTTTGTGACCCCATGGACTGTAGCTGGCAGGGTCCTCTGTCCATGGAATTATCCAGGCAAGAATACTGAAGTGGGTCACCATTTCCTTCTCCAGGGGAAATTCCCAAAACAGGGATTGAACCTTGGTCTTCTGCATAGCCCACAGATTCTTTACTGTCTGAGCCACCAGGGAAGCACTGCCCTCCCCTACCTGCCCCGCATAATAACTGAACACTGAGAGTTCAATTAGCAAGACAGATACATCACTTAGTAGAAGATTTATCCCCTCATAATCACATTATCTCATTTCTCCACTTTCTTTCACGAAAGCACAGATACTTTTCAAAGTCATTGGGCTTTCCAAATGAGTAGCAAGAGAAGTCACCTTTCTCAAGAGGCAGAAATGAGCCAAAATGGGATTCCCAGGGTGAAAAGTTTATTTGCCTCCAACACCTCCTTCATATAGGCACACGGTCTTGCAGTCTGTCACTAGCCGGCCAATTAAAAAAGGGAGGAGAGTGGGAGGTAAGAAGAAGAGAGGAAGGGCAGGAAAAGAGTAGGAGGAGAGAAGCATAAGGAAGAGGAGAGAAAAAGCAAGCTCAACCAACTTCAAATACTCACAGTAAAATGAAAAGTTGAAAGAGACTGAGTCATCCTTAGACCTTGCCTAGTACTTTATCCAACCTTGCTGATGGCTAATATTTATAGAAATGATATAAGATGCTCATATGGACATGCTGCCAAGAGGCAAAACTGAGCCTCCATGGAAGCAATCTTTAATCAGCAATTATGCTTGAGAATCCAAAGATGTCACATTAAAGCAACCTAGCTAATAATACACACTCACTTGATGATTTATAATAGTCCAGTAACAAACAACACCAATTCAATTTATCTAACTGTCTGTGCACCTCCTCAGGGAAGGGAAAACTTATAGCTTTGATAGTCTGATAAATGATTTGTATTTATGTAGCAGCTGTGTTAAGCCTCGTATGATTATTTCCCCAGCTTTCCCTATAGGAGCGCCTGAGCAAGTGGAATGCCTAGAATGTTCTTCCCATCTTCCACATATGAATTCAGGATGATTTGAAATGTGGCCAAGACAGTAGAGTAATAGATATGGGAACTACTGTAGTAGTACAAATTCTGAAATACTAAATTTGGAATTGTTTATGTTCCAAAAATGTTCCTGAATATCTATTCTTAAACACATTGAACGTGAAAGTCGCTCAGTCATGTCCAATTCTTTGCAACCCCATGGACCATACAGTCCATGGAATTCTCCAGGCCAGAATACTGGAGTGGGTAGCCGTTCCCTTCTCCAGGGTATCTTCCCAATCCGGGGATCAAACCCAGGTCTCCCACATTGCAGGCAGATTCTTTACCAGCTGAGCCACCAGAGAAGACCAAGAATACTGGACTGGGTATCCGTTCCCTTCTTCAGTTGACTTCCCCCACCCAGGAATCCAATCAGGATCTTCTGCATTGCAGGCGGATTCTTAACCAGCTGAGCTCCCAGGGAATCCTTAAACACATTATACACACAGATATTAGACATTTAAATAAACACATACTTTATTCATTCAACAGCATCTGTTAAACATCTGAGTGTCAATGAATGTAGCTGCTAGGAACACATTAATAAAACACGATTCTTGTCTTCAGAGAAGGTAAAAGAAAAAAGGAAATATAATTTATTCAATATCTGTCATGCACCTAATATATGTGATCATGGCACTGCTGTGGAGTTTGTACTATTTTCCATATTTTACTTACAAGAAACTAGATAGGATTCAAGGAGACTAAGTGATTGTTGATGATCAATTACCCAGTAAAGTAGCAAAGTCAATATTTCAACCAAAATATGTCAAACTGCAAATTCCAAGTTCTCTCCACTATTCTGCCAAGAGCTAAAGCAAGATGGGCAAGTAAACACTTGCAATAAAATATTTAAAGTAGTAGGACGGAAATAGACACATTGCAAAGAAATGGCAGGAGGAGGAAATGGCAACCCACTCCAATATTCTTTCCTGTAGAACCCATGGACAGCGAACTACTGTCCATGGGGTCGCAAAGCAACACGACTGAGCGATTAAGCACAAAATAATGGCAAAAAGAAGCAGTAAATTCTGACTGGGGTGAAAGAAAAGGAAAAAGTTCTGATGAGTCTTTTCCAAAGAGAGAATATATGAGCGCTGTGTCCAGTTAACAAACAGTGGTTCTCTAGCCTTTATCGGTTCAGATAATACTTTGCTCCTATTAAACCCTTTGCTGTTCCCAAAACACACATCTGTGTGAGTTCAGTCTCTTCAGTCATGCCCAAATCTTGCGACCCTATGGACTGTAGCCTGCCAGGCTCCTCTGACCATGGGATTCTTCAGGCACAAATACGGGAGTGGGCTGCCATGCCCTTCTCCAGGGGATTTTCCTGACCCAGGGACCAAATCCCCATCTCCTGTGTCTCCCTCATTGCAGATGGATTCTTTACTGCTGAGCCACCAGGGAAGCCTCCCTGCCAATTATACTCTTCACCTATCCTCTGTCTGTCCATACAGTATAATTTACCTAAAATAGCTCATCCTTTTTCTACCTGCTGAATTACAGGAAGGAAATCTAGTAGACTTAGAGACATGAAAGTGTATAGAAATTTGCCCAGTGATCTGTTCATTCAGCAAATATGTGAGTCCCTATTTATATACAAGATACTGAATATTCAGAAAAAGGACTAATAAATGTTGACTTGTTGAAAATCTAGTTGGAGAAGTAGAAAAATAACATTATCATTATAATTAAATATATGCTATGTTAAAAGAAAGCACACAGGATATGACAGAACAGCCGAGGGCAACAAAAGGGGTTTCCCAGAAAAGGACACCTTGGTTTGTGTCTTAAAGCTAAGTTGTTTCTGATATACAGTGAAAAAAATTAAAATAAAAAGAGTTAACTTCCTGATTTGTTTTGTATTGTTGGAAAATATTATTAAAATCTTGGCAGTAGTGCAGTGTATTGTTAATTGTGTAATGAACAAAAGAGCTGATTGAATGAACGAGACCAGCAAAGCACATTAACAGTTTCATAGTGCAATTCATGTCTTCCCTATGCACCAGCCAGGAGAAATTTGACAATCAATGATGTGTTCATTGGTGAAAGTTAATTCTTAATCTAAGACTCTATCAGACTTAATTTACTAACAATATTGATTTTCTGATATAATCTGAAAATGAAATGAAATTTAGTTGATTGGCATCGAAGAGGAGAAATAATCATGACTGAATTGACAAAGAATGAATGATAGCCCTATTCTGACCTGAAACCCATGTCTACATGAAGGACTTTTCTGAAACAGTTCAGCTCAACAAGAGGATGTTTACTGCAGGTTCTGTGATACTTTCTCCATCTGTCTCTCCAAACTTTCTCCCTTCCACCCATCCTCCTCCCCACTTTTTTCTGGATAGATATATAGATCACCTTTTAAACCCCTTACAAAGGACATATATGTGTATGTAATAAATATATATTACATAGAGACTTGGTACTTTTTAAAGGGTTAAAAAGGTGATCTTATACAAGAATAATTATGGCTAAAATATGAATTAAGAAAAATGACAGTATTCTATAAAGACAATTTTTATACTGATGACAATAATTTCCTTTCCATTTCTCTTATTACAATCTAATTCTATACATGTTAATTCCTGATGTTGTTCATTTCCAAAGACCTTCAGGCTTTTACATTTGAATTATAAGAACAAGTCTATAATTCACCTATCTTTGCAGCAAAACAGAGGTTAGCCTTGAAATTTTTCACCTTTATAATAATTTCAGACTTTTACTTATTATGATCCTAATTCTATTTTTTAGTTTTTTGCTAACAATGATTTCTATACTATTTTCCTGGGGAAGTACATTTCTAAATAAGTGTGCAAATTCATTTGCAATAGCAGTGTGTTATAAGGACTGCTGTAGCAATATTTCAATTATGTTATAAATATCTTCATTTAGTACTGAAATTGCCTCTCTATTCAAGTCTATACTAACAAAATAACACATAGATATAAATCAGTTACTAAAATTCAAAAACAGCAAGGGAATGAGTAGCACATAAATACTAGAAGGGTCTTAAAGTAATAAATAAAAATGTACATTTTGCTTAAAATACCTGGATAATCCCCTCAAATCATTTTTTTTTAATTTGCTGATATTGGTCTGCCCCATATCTCTAAGAGAGATGATTTTCATGAAATGTCAATGATTAAATTCTCATTATTTTCTCTTACTTTTGAGATGTTTAAGACATAAAGGTAGACATGAAAACCTTTAATTTTAGGATTTTGGAAGGAAACATCAGCTAAGTCTCTAAATTAAACACGAGGTTTATTCTCTATTGTTATATTTTTATAATGCCATCTATTTATTTGTAGAAAAATGTTCAATTATCAACTAGATGTTAAGCTGTCAGTACAGAATTTTAAATCTGGGAAGATTTCCATAAGAAACTGAATCTAAATAAAGTGCTGGTATATGTTTCCTTATAATTTTAGCACCAAAGTATATGATATGCTCCTCAACATTTTCTACATGAGCAGGCCCACGTTCCTACTGATGTTCTCCAGAAATGCAAAGTAAGACATGAGTTGGCAGCTTCCTGGAAAGATGAAAGAGGTTTTAGAAGCCAAGCTGTGCACCTGGCCAGATTCCAGATGAGTGGTTCCTTCCTGAGATGAGGCTGTATCCACCAGGAATAGCCTAAAGGCAGTAAAAGTGAATGGCAAATAAGTAAAATGACAGAAGATTAAGGGAAGACAAAATATTTGATCTCTAATTTTATACCAAAGACTTGTTAATTATGAAAAATCTTATCCCTTGATTGTGTTTATTGCATTTATGTTCAGAATTAGTCTAAGGGAATTAGAGATGAAAACTCAATGAGCAAGCAATACATTTCTTTAACATTTTTTCCTCAAAGAATGAAAAGTAAACATTCTGAGAAGCAAGCAAAACTGATTTTTTAAGAGCAGGCCCATGATGCCAGTGAGGAGTTTGCCTTCATTTTCCAAAATAGCCACTAAAAAATCATCAGCATGTGTATTATTCAGAGTTATTCAGAGAAATAGAACATGTATGTATGTGTGTGTGTATGTGTGTGTTTGTGTGTGTGTATCACAACGCATATATATATCATGATATATATATAGCTATAGATATATGTCATGACAGTCCCATCACTTCATGATGGTGGTCCCATCTTTTCATGGCAGATAGATGGGGAACAGTGGAAACCATGATATGCTTTTCTTGGGCTCCAAAATCACTGCAGATGCTGACTGCAGTCATGAAATTAAAAAATGGTTGCTTCTTGGAAGAAGAGCTATGACAAACCTTGACAGCATATTAAAAAGCAGAGACATTACTTTGCTGTCAAAGGTCCATATGGTCAAAGCTATGGTTTTGTCCAGCAGTCATCTATGGATGTGAGAGCTGGACTGAGCACCAAATAATTGACGCTTTTGAACTGTGAATATTGGAGAAGACTTTTGAGAGTGCCTTGGACCGCAGGGAGATCCAACCAGTCCATCCTAAAGGAAATCAGTCCTGAATATTCACTGGAAGGACTGATGGTGAAGCTGAAACTCCAATACTTTGCCCACCTGATGTGAAGGACTAACTTATTAGAACAGACCCTAGTGCTGGGAAATATTGTAAGTGGGAGGAGAAGAGGACGACAGAGGATGAGATGGTTGGATGGCATCACCAGCTCAATGGACATGATTTGAGCAAGCATCAGCAAGCTTGGCAATGCACAGGGAAGAAAGCCTGACATGCTTCAGTCCATGGGGTTACAAAGAATCAGACACAACTGAGTGACTAATGAGTTCAGTTACATATATATATATATATATGGAATTGGCTCAAGCAATTACAGAGGCTTTCAAGTCCCAAGATCTGCAATCAGGAGTCTTGAGACTCAGGAGAGATGATCGCGTAGTTTCTAAATCTATAGGTCTGCAGGCTTGAGACCCAGAAAGAGCCAATATTTCAGTCTGAGTTAGAAGGCAGGAATAATCAAGACAGTCAGACAGGGGGAAATTCCTTCTTATTCACCTGAGATTCAGTCTTTTTGTTCTTCTCAGACCATTAAGTGATTAGATGAGACCGACCCACATTAGTATTAGTGCCTTGGACTTCCCATCTGGCTCAGTAGTAAAGTGTTCAGTGGCTCAGTCCTGTCTGACTTTTTGAGACTCCATGGAATGTAGTCTGCCAGGCTCCACTGTCCGTGGAATTTTCCAAGCAAGAATATTGGAGTGGATTGCCATTTCCTCCTCCAGGGAATCTTCTCAACCTAGGGATCAATCCTGCATCACTTGTGTCCCCTGAGTATCCTGAATTTGCAGGTGGGTTCTTTACCCCAGCACCACCTGGGAAGCCCAGGGAAGCAATTCAGTAGATGCTGGTTTTATGCCTGGGTTAGGGAGAACCCCTGAAGAAGGAAATGGCAACTCACTCCAGTATTCTTGTCCAATTGCATTGACAGAGAAGCCTGGTGGCTTAGAGTCTCCAGGTCTACAAAGAGTCTAACACAGTTTAGCAACTAAACAACAATGCCATCCATCAGAGTGGGGAATCTGCTTTACTCAGTCTAATGCTAAATATTAATCTTGTCTAAAAATACCCTCACAGACACACTAAGGACACCTGGCTGGTCACTCATTGGCCCTATCAACTTGGCACATAAAATTAACCATTACAGTATAGTAAGATACAGGAGGAAAAATAAGACAGCATTTCATCTATTCAAATCTCTTCTTAATTTCTGAAATTCGAGCCACCAGCATATCAAATCATTTGTTCAAGACGGTAAAGATCATTAGTATTGAAGCTCAAATTAAATCACAGTTGTCTCATCTCATAATTGTGGAAGTTACTACTTTTCAAAAAAAGTGAATTTGAAACTTGAAAGTGTGACCTTTTACCTTTTCTTTTTCTCTCTCTCTCTCTCTCTCTCTCTCTCTTTCAGTTTTGATTTGTCTTCATTCAATGCAGGACTACTTTCTCTTCTCACAATTTCAGACAATTTTAATCTGTTCTCCAAACACACACTGACCACCTTTTAACACTTACGGAAAAAAAATAAAAACTGTTGACAAGAAATCTCATTAGACTTATCCCCAAAATCTCTTCTCACTAAAAAAAGATAAAGTGTATTCTAACAATGGAGCGGTGGCTGTGTGGCACTGGAGTGACTTTGAGGAGATATCCCACATCCAAGGGCAAAGGAGAAGCCACAGCAAGACAGTAGGAGGGGTGAAATTGTATTTAGAATCAAAATCCATATCTGCCAGAGATGCTCAGAGGACTCAAACAAACGTTGTGTGCACCAGGACACAGAGACCCCACAGAGACTGTGACAGAAATGTCTGAGCATCTCATGTGGAGACATGGATCAGCAGTGGACTTTGCAGGGGCAGGGGCTCTGGAGGGGTAGTAGACCTGGGTATGGTATAAGCCCTCTTGGAGGAGGTCACAATTAACCCCTCCATAGAGCCCCCAGAGCTTACGCAGGACTGGGGAAACAGACACTTTGAGGGCACAAACAAAACCTTATGCTCACGAGGACCCAGGAGAAAGGAGTAGTGACCCCACAAGAGACTGACTCAGACTTGCCCATAAGTGTCCAGGAGTCTCCAGCAGAGGCATGGGTCAAATAGCTGTGAAAAAAAAGAGAACCAAAATGCAAAGGAGAAAAGGAAAGATATACCCATTTGAATGCAGAGTTCCAAAGAATAGCAAGGAAAGATAAGAAAGCCTTCCTCAGTGCTCAATGCAAAGAAATAAGGAAAACAAGAGAATGGGAAAGACTAAAGATCTCTTTAAGAAAATTTGAGATATCAAGGAACTTTTCATGCAAAGATGGGCACAATAAAGGACACAAATGGTATGGAGCTAACAGAAGCAGAAGGTATTAACAAGAGGTGCCAAGAATACACAGAATAACTGTACAAAAAAGATCTTCATGACCCAGATAAACACAATGGTGTAATCACTCACCTAGAGCCAGATATCCTGGAATGTGAAGTCAAGTGGGCCTTAGGAAGCATCACTACTAGCAGAGCTAGTGGGAGTGATGGAATTCCAACTGAGCTATTTTCAAATCCTAAAAGATGATTCTGTGAAAGTGCTGCATTCAATATGCCAGGAAATTTGGAAAACTCAGCAGTGGCCACAGGACTGAAAAGGTCAGTTTTCATTCCAATCCCAAAGAAAGGCAATGCCAAAGAATGCTCAAACTACCGCACAATTACACGCTTCTCCCATGCTAGCCAAGTAATTTAAAATTTTCCAAGCCAGACTTAAATAGTCGGTGAACCATGAACCTCCAGATGTTCAACCTGGATTTAGAAAAGACAGAGGAACCAGAGATCAAATTGCCAACATCCATTGGATCACTGAAAAACTGAGAGAGTTCCAAAAAAGCAGCTACTTCTGCGTTATTGACTATGCCAAAGCCTTTGACTGTGTGGATCACAACAAACCGTTGAAAATTCTGAAAGAAATGGGAATAACAGACCACCTAACCTGTCTCCTGAGAAATATGTATGCCAGTCAAGAAGCAACAGTTAGAACTGGACATGGAACAACAAACTGGTTCCAAATTGGGAAAGGAGTATGTCAAGGTTGTATATTGTCTCCCAGCTTATTTAACTTCTATGCAGAGTACATCATGCTAAATACTGGGCTAGATGAAGCACAAGTTGTAATCAAGATCGCCGGGAGAAATATCAATAACCTCAGATATGCAGATGACACCAACCCTTATGGCAGAAAGTGAAGAGGAACTAAATAGCCTCTTGATGAAAGTGGAAGGGGAGAGTGAAAAAGTTGGCTTAAAGCTCAACATTCAGAAAACTAAGATCATGAATCTGGTCCCATCATTTCATGGGAAATAGATGGGGAAACAGTGGAAACAGTGTCAGACTTTTTTTTTGGGGGGGGGCTCCAAAATCACTGGAGATAGTGATTGCAGCCATGAAATTAAAAGATGCTTACTCCTTGGAAGGAAAGTTATGACCAACCTAGACAGCATATTACAAAGCAGAGACATTACTTTTTCAACAAAGAGCTGTGTAGTCAAAGCTCTTCCAGTAGTCACAGATGGATGTAAAAGTTGAACCATGAAGAAAACTGAGTGCTAAAGAATGGATGCTCTTGAATTGTGTTGGAGAAGACTCTTGAGAGTCCCTTGGACTGAAAGGAGATCCGACCAGTCCACTCTAAAAGAAATCAGTCCTGAATATTCATTGGAAGGACTGATGCTAAAGCTGAAACTCCAAATCTTTGGCCACCTGATGTGAAGAACATTTGAAAAGACCCTGATGCTAGGAGAGATTGAAGGCAGGAGGAGAAGGGGACGACAGAGGATGAGATGGTTGGATGGCATCACTGACTCAATGGACATGAGTTTGAATAAGCTCTGGGAGTTGGTGATGGACAGGGAAGCCTGGCGTCCTGCCATCCATGGAGTCACAAAGAATTGGACATGACTGAGTGACTGAACTGATTCTAACACTGAAAATAACAAATGCTGAATTTAGGCTGAGTTAGTATGTTATTCTAAAGAGTGCAAGTACTTCACAATTTCAATATTCATCTTTTACAGATAAACAACAGGTAATGCAAACCTACCTGTACAATAGGTCTATCCAAGCCTCAGTCCTCTCTCTTAGCTCGATAATAACAGTAAGCTACAATACAACAGGCAGTGTAGTTTTTGCACACATTGACTTGAAGGAAAGGCCCACAACTCAGGCTGTACATACTGCTTTGACATGTTTCCCTATGGTTTCACTGTTCTCCTTTCTGCTGTCTGCAGAGACCAAAATCAGGTTCTAAAACTGTCATCAAGATGACCAGCATGCCTATAACGTCCTAGTGCAATCTGGACCTGGAATCTGCTTCCTCTTTCTCTTTGCCACAACTAGTAATGATGACAGCATATAAGAATAGAAAAAAGTAACACATCTTTAACACAACAACCCCCACCCCATAAAGCACCTTATGATCATCCTGGGATGATCATCTATGGGATTCTGGTTTAGCATCTATTCTTACTTCACAGAAGCATGAAAGTTATCAGATCTTAGGCTAAAATAAAATGCAAACAGGATATTCAGAACAGGGAGGATTTTTTTTTTTTTTTTTTTTTTGCTGCTTCTTGTTTGTGCTTTTTGAAGATTCAGAAGAAACCACAGCCAGGTTCCTTACCTGGATAGAAACATTTCCAACAGACCCCTTTCACATGGTCTAGGAGGCTCTTCATTAACTGGTCAGCACTTCCTTCAGCCTCATCTCCTAGGACCCTGGTTGTTCCCTCCTCCATTCTAACCATACTGGCCTTGCTCCTTCTCACCTCAGGGACTCTCAATGCATTGTTCCTCTGTCTGGAGTATTTGTCCCTCCGCTCTACAGCAGGATGATACACTGTAAAATATTCCCTGCTGGTATTTTTCTGTCTGTAACTTGCAGTTTTCTCTGCAGCTCTTTGCCTATTAGTATAGATATGACTTTGGTACTTATTTCTACAAGTAAGTAGAGGGTAAATACCATCTTGAGAAGCAAAAAGAAATGACTTAGGACCATCCTTGCCTGACAGAAAGAGAGAATGGAAAGAGAATTCTGAGGGGAAGATGGAAGGCTTTTTTAAACAACCCTCCAAGGCAGCTCCAGAGTCAAACAGGGAGATTGGGGAGAAGGCGTGACTGTAAAAACATGCCAATAGTTTGGTAGAATTCCAAGATAAATGAGTTAGTCCTTATCACAACCTCCAAGAGCCACATGCCTTTCAGAGGAGCCCTGAGGCTTTTTTGGTGCCATGTTGAACACTGTGTCTGAGTGATAAGAATATAAATGACTGAGGGGAGGGTCCAGGTGGATGGACTTGAAATAGCTCTCTGTTTTGATTCAGTCTGTGTTTGACATTTAGGGGATCCAGAAATTCCTTTTTGTCTTCTTGGTAAATTCAGAAGATAGCTAAAGATGCAAGATTGTGATCTTCTAGCAGAATGGTACAGAATCAACTTCCCAAACCAGAAAACAAAAGAAAGATCATGGGGAATCTGCAGCACCAGTGAAAGGTTGAGGGCAGGGGCTAAAAATACTGGTGGAGTCACAGTAGGATAAATTACATGGACTGCCTATGTTGAGAAAGGAGACTACAGGTTACAGCAGCCAAAGACAGGTCAGAAGGAAAGGCAGCAAGGATATAAATCAACTTCCAAAGAGCTGGCAAGAGGAGCTACACATCAACCAGAAGTCAACTGGAGCCGGTGAACCACACTCCCCATCACTATTACGTTGTATAATCTTTCTCCTGGTCTTGAATGATGGAAGGAGGTAGGACTTTGGTGGTGATGGTAGTGATAGTGAGGAGATATCAGCCAAGAAGCAGAGGAAGAAATGTAAAAAGGGAAGAGTGCAGAGATGCCAGGAAACTGATCACTAACCCAAAGGGATTGAATTTATCAAAGAAGGACTAAGTTTAAAATTTTAGGAGACCCAGAGCTGTCCAACAGCAAGGTCAAGATCAACATTTTCTCTATTACTGTAACAGTAGCCAGAACATAAGTCAAAATCATCTACATTAAAGAAAGTAGACCTTCTTGGCAAATGATTCATCATGTGTAAATTTCACCCTATCACATACTGGTATCCCTGTCTTAGTTTCTTAAAAATCTCTACGGAACATTAACTTGTACATGGCTGTGTACAAAACCTGGGCTTGGAACCAAGTTATCTTCAGAACAGTGGCATAACCCTGTTAGCGAAATAAGCAGAGATGAGTATAACCTCATCTCTGGAAAGGAAAGAAGGAAGAAACAAGGAAGAAAGGAGGGAAGGGAAAGAAGCAAAATGGTAAGATGGAAGAAGAAGAAAATGGAGGGAGAAAAGGGGATAAGAAGGAGAAAAAGGAGAAAGGAGAGGGGGAGAAAGGAAGAGGAAAGAAGAGGAAGAAGGAAGAAGGGATCATTTAGACCTCTTGCTTCTATGAGAACTAGATCTCTTTCCAGAGAGAATGAATCTTTCAGCTCACATTAAACGATCACTTCCTTGATTTCTTTCACTGGGTAAATAGCCCTAGTATATGTTCCCCTGATGCCATTTGACTTTCTTCACAACGATTACCTCAGCTCCAATTTCACACTTAATTGTGTGATGATCTGAGTAACTGCTTGCTCTCTTTCTTCCTGGCAGGGGCCAAAGTGGCTTGGGCTTACCATTTTAATGACAGTGTCTAGATAAATACTGAAATATAGTATGTACTTAATAATATACATTTGTCAAATACATGATGGAATTAGTATATTTTATTAGATTGCCTTTTTCTCCTTCTATCCAATGCTTCTTTTCCCACTATTCATACATTTCAAAGGTTTTATTGACAGTGGATCAATCTTGATGAGTTCATGAAGTAGAATCTGTCTGATCACTTTAAATTTTTCTAAACGTTTATTCGAAACTTGCCAGAAATTCAGGTTACAAATCTGTAATTGTTAAGAATTTAAGACAACACAATAATACAAATTTGGATTGGAATAGAAAAGCTGTCCAAGGCCAAGAATTAATGTGCAGAGGCTACTAATAGTCCCTTTGATATCCATCCTCTGCTTCACTCACAATATTAAGCTTAGCTCCACATTTGTTCAGAATAAAGACCAAATTCCCCTTTATAATTTTCAGCAAAAGTAGACCTTTGACTAAGGTCCATCGCTGAGATATAAAAGAAAGTAAATTGTGAAATTTCTAGATTATATTCTTAAAATGAGAGACATGTCCTTTTTCCTTGCTTACTTGCATCCAGTATGGCTCACTCTCATAATCATAATGGCGAGCTCTGTTGGACAGATGATGGCAACATTCTAGCAGGACATTTAAATAGAAAGAATAAATGATAACAGGATATTGAAAATAAAACCACAGTCCAATATTTATTGCAGCATTATTCACAATAGCCAAGATGAGGAAACAATCTAAATGCCCACTGACAGATCAATGGATTAAGAATGTGTGGTACATATATACAATGGCATACTACTCAGCCATAAGAAAAGAATGAAATAATGCCATTTACAGCAACATGGATACAACTAGAGATTATCAAACTAAGTGAAGTAAGTCAGAGAGAGAAAGACAAACACCATAAAAAAGGGCTTATATGTGGAATCTAAAATATAACAAATGAACCTATCTACGAAACAGAAACAGATTCACAGACAGCAGACTTGTGGTTGTCAAGGGGGAGAAGAAGGAGGAGTGAACTGGGAGTTTAGGGTTGGTAGATGTAAATTATTATACATAGAATGAATAAACAACCAACTCCTACTGTATAGCACAGGGAACTCTACTCAATATCCCAGGATAAATCATCATGGGAAAAAAATATTTAAAAAGAATGTATATAATGTGTATAATTAAATCACTTTACTGTACAACAGAAATTGACACTTCATTGTAAATCAATTATACTTAATTAAAAATAAAAAAAGGAAACGCCTAGGTATCATTCTACCATGTTTTTACATTGGTGAAGTCAGATCATTGGGGGTGGGGAATATTCTTTCTAGATATTATATAATCCTTCTTAAAAGCTAAACAGAAAATAATTTAACAAACAACTAATTCTGTCTTACTTTCTTACAGTTGGTCATTTCATTTATTGTTACTTTTATTATTAACATTATTATCATTGGTTAATATATAAAGTTTTTATTAGATTTAAAATGTTAAAACTGTACATTTTTCAATAATTTTATCATCATCATTTAACATATTTTTAAAGGCTAAATAGTATATAAGCTTATCCTTTAGAAATTTTCAAACGTCTTTGAAACTCAAGATTATTGAATCCTGGTTCCTGGATCCTGGGTTTTCCTTATTCCAAAGGATGTCTTAAAAGATTTTTCTACACATTTTCAGCAATTTATATGTTTCAATTTTCTCTGAGCATTTTCCCCCATATTACTAGTTACTGATGGATATGCCTTTTACATTTATGGACATGATTTTTAAAAATGTTTATCAGGATGTTCACTACGCATATATATCCTATATATCTAAGTGATTTAAATTTTTCCTACCCTTAATTTCCTCTGATCCCCAGAACTTTCTAAGATTTAAAGTAATGGGGGACATTCCAATGGACATGGTAGATATAACTATCTACACTGAGAGTATAAAATTTGCTTTATTCATTAACAACACAGAAAACCAAAAAGTAAGAAAATATCCTTATTTCAATATTTACTTTAAAACATTTCTATTAAAATTGCAGGGAACATAAAGATATCCATAATAGATAAGTAGCTCATAAAATCAATTTTAAAAAACAAAGACCCTAAAGAATAAGTGGGCAAGAGAATGAACAGATGCTTTGTAAAATAGGACATCAGTTTGTGAAAAAAATATTTACTCAACATAGTAGGAACTTCTGGTTCCTGTCCATATGGCAACTTAACATGGGACTTCTGGCTCCCTCTATAAAATTAACCCTGAAGTAACTACAGAAGTAAGAAGGAAAATGTATTTCAGCAACTAACCTTTCCATAGAGATGCTAAAGCTGATTTTAAAGATGTGTTGAGCGGTAGTAGTTGCCTAAAACTTGCGACAGGACAGTTGGAGGACCAGTGAGAGAATACATTAGAATAATTTTGTAAGTACTGCTTTGCCCTCTCCTCTGTGTTTGGGATCATCATTTCCTATGTCTTCACCTTAAAAATCAGTGGCAGCCTTTTAGATGCCAGTGCAGATGGTCCAAGGAGCAAAAGTCCCACAGGGGTGTGTGTTCTGTATAAGCAGGTGTCCATTAAGCAGCAGTGCCCAAACATTTGCTTCTACTTCCCTCCCTGTCCAATCCCCGAGTACTGGTTAGTTACAACCTAGGGAGGGATCTTCCTAATGCTGTTTCTCCTGCAGGCTTTATAGGAGGCAGAAGAAAGATGATATACAGGAGGAAATGGGAGTGATCAAGACTGGTCTACGTTGTACCTGAGGTTCTCTGTGCCGGGGTTCATCCCCACCATCCTCCTAAGCTCAAGAGACAAGTGAACACTTGGAAGCCTGTTTTCAACCCTTTCTCAACTCACATTATTAAACAGAGTAGCTCATCTCCCAAGTGACAATGGGTTCACAGGTCAAAAAAAGGAGCATCAGGATTTCAATGGAATTTTTAAAAACTAGATAAAGTATGTCAACTGAATTTATTGAAAATACTAGATCAAAATGTAAAATAAGCTTTAAAATGCATTAAGAAGCTAAACAAAGAGTTACAAAAAATTAAATAAAAGGCTGTGGACTGAAAAGGCTCAGAGAGTGAGAGATAAGAAAAAAATCCTGCGAAGACATACAGTGAATTTAACATTAATGAAGGCAATGATACAACTCTAAATGTTTGTAGATGGAAATAGTAGATCTTTTACAAAGATAAAACAACAACAAGGTTGACATCAGACTTTTCTGCATGCAAAAACACAATTGAGAAATATATTTAAATGCTATAATAACTTTAAACTTACCATTTTCTATCCAGCACAGTATCATTTGAGTGTAAAAAAAAAAAAAAAAAAAAGTCCAGATATATTCCCTCAAAAAATGTACAACAAAAAAAAGCATTTATTTTTATTTTATTTTAATAAAGCCATTTCACTTTATTTCAAACAGTGAAAATATTTTTGAAATAAATATTCAAATAAAGGAGAAACAATCCAGGCGAGTTGCAAAATAAGTGGAAATTAGGAAATTAGGGCTTAGCAATACCTTAATAAAGTGACTGCTGTTTTTCAAGCAAAGATCAAAGAACAGGAAAAGAGAATATATGAATAATCACTCCAACATTGATTGTGATAGGGCTGGAGAATAATTGAGAAAATAATGATCATCTTCCTAAAAGCTCCATAGATATGATTAGGCAATTAAAAATGCACACATTCATACATAAATTTAGCAAGCATAGTACAAGATGCCAAAAATCATTGATTTTGAAGAAATGCAAATTAAATTAATGAAATAATACATATTTTAGTCAGCAAAATTAGAACACTAAATGTTGATGAAAATGTGGATATATAGAAAAAATTATCATACCGCTTACAGAAATAAATCCTATGATCCTATTTAGTCAGATTAACTACTGCGTACACAATGTTCAGAAATTCCAGGGAAATTTTCATAGATCCATATAGGAATATTTATGATGGTGGGAAATTGAAGGATCCTTAGAAATCCATCATAGGAAATAAAGGAAGGGAAGTTGTTCAGTCGTGCCCAGCTATTTGTGACCCCATGGACAGTAGCCCGCACCAAGCTTCTTGGTCCATGGGATACTCTAGGCAAAAGTACTAGAGTGCGTTGCCATTTCCTGCTCCAGAGAATCTTCCTGACCCAGGTCTCCTGCATTGCAGATGGACACTTTACCATCTGAGCCACCAGGGAACAAGAAGTGGGCAATATGTGGCACACCATGAAGAATTTTGCAGTGGTTAGAGCAAAGTGGTTATTTGCTGTACAAATAGCAACAAAGATAGATTCTAGGAATTAATATTTAATGGGAAAAAATAGGAAAAAGAATGATATACATAATTGAACCCAGGGCTCTTGCATTTGCAGGCAGATTCTTTACCTTCTGAGTTACCAGGGAAACCTCATAAATTAAAATACCTATACCCAAAACAATACACATTTTGAGAGAAAATATTTGAGCCAAAAGTTATACATGAAATATAATAAAATAGTTACGTGCAATACCAGGAGAATGGGAATGAAGTACAGAAACATAGGAACCAATATATAAGTTGATAAAGACAAACGATGTGAAGTGGATAAAGACTGATTTCAGTTCAGTTCAGTTCAGTAGCTCAGTCGTGTCCAACTCTCTGCGACCCCATGAATCACAGCACGCCAGGCCTCCCCGTCCAACACCAACTCCCAGAGTTCACTCAGACCCACGTCCATTGAGTCAGTGATGCCATCCAGCCATCTCATCCTCTGTCGTCCCCTTCTCCTCCTGCCCCCAATTCCTCCCAGCATCAAAGTCTTTTCCAATAAGTCAATTCTTCCCATGAGGTGGCCAAAGTATTGGAGTTTCAGCTTTATAATCATTCCTTCCAAAGAAATCCCAGGGCTGATCTCCTTCAGAATGGACTGGTTGGATCTCCTTGCAGTCCAAAGGACTCTCAAGAGTCTTCTCCAACACCACAGTTCAAAAGCATCAATTCTTTGGCACTCAGCCTTCTTCATAGTCCAACTCTCACATCCATACATGACTACTGGAAAAACCACAGCCTTGACTAGACAGACCTTAGTCGGCAAAGTAATGTCTCTGCTTTTGAATATACTATCTAGGTTGGTCATAACTTTTCTTCCAAGGAGTAAGCATCTTTTAATTTCATGGCTGCAGTCACCATCTGCAGTGATTTTGGAGCCCAAAAAAATAAAGTCTGACACTATTTCCACTGTTTCCCCATCTATTTCCCATGAAGTGATGGGACTGGATGCCATGATCTTTGTTTTCTGAATGTTGAGCTTTAAGCCAACTTTTTCACTCTCCTCTTTCACTTTCATCAAGAGGCTTTTAGTTCCTCTTCACTTTCTGCCATAAGGGTTGGTGTCATCTGCATATCTGAGGTGACTGATATTTCTCCCGACAATCTTGATTCCAGCTTGTGCTTCTTCCAGCCCAGCGTTTCTCATGATGTACTCTGCATATAGGTTAAATAAGCAGAGTGACAATATACAGCCTTGACATACTCCTTTACAAAGATAGATAAGAGATAGATGGATGAGTGGTACCTGGATTGATAGATAGTCTTGCATGCATGCATAGGAAGAATGTACATGATCCACAGAGTGCAGTTAACTCAAAGATTGCCCCTGAATTCCAAAATTAAAAATTCATTCTCACTAATAATTAAAGACAAATAAAAATTTAAAAAAATTTCCTTCCATTGCTTTCTGTTAAGGATAATAGCAAATTGACAAGAGTATAGGATAACTTCACTTATAAATACTGCTGGTATAAACACAAATTGGCATAATCTTTTCAGGGACAGTTTGGCAATATGTAACAACAGCAATAAAATAAAGATGCTCTATGACAGAGGGATTCTTAAAATCTATCTTACAAAGTTGTCAGAAGTTAAGAAAGAAATCTGTCTGCAAAAGATTTTAATACTGGAAATATTTATAAAAGTTTTAACATAATATAATGACTTATAAAAGTTTTAAAGTTTGGTATGATTTTCCCCTAACTGGTACTAGGACAATAAAGAGAAATTGCTGCTCCCAGTTCCAGGACAAGAAATTCACAAGAATTAGGAATATTTCTCTTTGTGACAGAAAGCAAGGGAAACATCCAATATAAACAAAGTCATGTCAAGGGGACACAAGAACCAGGTTAAAGGGATTCCCACTGACAAAAGATGGGCAATTGGATTATCAAACAGAATAAAAACTGTAGCATGAAAATGCATTCATTTATCATGAAATTTAAAAAGCAAAACACCTCTTTGGTCACCCTTACATACTGAGGTACCAACTCTTTATCAGGAAAAGTGAGAAAAGAGAAAGGATCAGACTTCATTTGCACAATCTTTTGAAGTAACCAAATTATTAATGAGGGAAGGTTCTTTGTGAATCTTAAGTACAAACGGGAAGGTAGAATTTGAAAATTAACATGTTGCAAAACCCTAATGAAGTTATGGAGCTAATCAATCTTCATCAATAGATGTTAAAATGATTGAAAATAAGAGTCAAGGGAGTACTAAGTGGGCTGAGACACCTGATCTACCTCAGCATCACTAAATGTGGGAAACCAGATGGTATGGGCCTTTGATGCAATGCAATAAGGAGCAAACAGCACAAACTATGACATATTCTCAACAAAAAGAATTGAGTTTGACTCCAACAAGTCTCTAGATATAACTATGTATTTACAAGAAATACAGGGGTGAAAAGAACAAGTAAGACAAATCATGAAGAATCAGTAAGTCAAGTCAACAATGTGGAACTCACTAGGAGATGATATAAGAAGTCGGGGGCTAGAAGCTTGCTAGAAATTAAGTGAGACTTAACAAATATGGCAACCAAATATAGTGTCTGGCTATTTAAACAAGCTAACTCTTTAAAAATATATTTATTTAGTCAACTGGAAATATCTAAATATATTTTCTCTATTTCTATGTATTTGAAAATAACCATTATAAGCTAAAAAATTAAAAACAACATGTTAGTTTGATAGTTTCATACCCTATATTTGCTTTCCCCCCCCCTCATTTTGAATGAATGAAAATTGTCCAATCAGGATTCTACTTTTAGAATTTCTTACCCTCAAGAGTCAGACACTTTAAAACATCCTCATCATGGCAACATACCTGTGTTTCTCTGCTCTTTGGGAAAGAAGATTTTCTAAAGTTTCAGCTGTAAATCTAAGCATTTAAAAATCATTTATCAGTGCATTGAGCTTCAAAATTTCCTCTCCAGATTTCTACTAATTCATAGATCAAACCAGTTTGCCATATTGACTGAGCTATAGGATCTCAATGTCTATACATTAATACATGAGACAGTAAAATTATAATAATTTGCTTTTAGTCAACAGTCATCTTTTGAGTCCCAGCTATGTAACTAATACATGCATTGTGTTGTGCGTGCATGGCCATTTGTGCCCAACTCTTTGAAATCCCATGGATTATAGCCCACCAAGCTCCTCTGTCCATGGGTTTATCCTTGCAAAAATACTAGAGTGGGTTGCCATGGCCTCCTTCAGGGGATCTTTCTGACCTGTGGATCAAACCCACATTCCCTGCATTGGTAGGTGGATTCTTCACCATTCAGCCACCTGGGAAGCTTATAATTAATATGTGATAATGCCTAAAATATAATATCCATATCATAAATGTTATTTTGATAGATATCTATTTCTAATTAACTGGAGGGTTCACTCCTGGGTCAGGAAGATCCTCTGGAGGAGGGCATGGCAACCCACTCCAGTATTCTTGCCAGAATAAACCCATGGACAGAGAAGCTTGGCGGGCTATGGTCAATGGGGTTGCAAAGAGTCAGACACGACTGAAGCAATTGAGCACATACACTCCTTCCATCAAGAAATCACGTAAATTAAAACTTGAAACATATCCTAGAAATAAGTATTTTTATTCATTTACTTGTCTGGAGACCTGTCAGCAATGATGTGACAGCTGTATAACCTCTCCCCAAATAAGTTTCTTCTCAACTTGTCTTTCCTCAACCCTTTGAAGAATGGCAATAAAATCCATGTGTTCTTTCTCCCTGAACTAAAAATGGCACATGCTATTTCATATTTTGTGCCATGTGCTAATCTTCTGAATGGGTGAAATTAAGAAATATCATCAGACTGTTAGACTTCATTATCCACCATAAAACCATTACCATCTGTTATCTGCACAACTGAAATGGTTTCCTAACCAATCATTCTGGTATTTTCTTTTGCCTAATTCATTCTCCAGAATAAGATAAAAAGCAAATCTGTTCATGTCACTCTCCTTAAGGTTCTGTTAGCACTCTGTTGTATTTAGGATAAAACCTAACAGCTAAGTCTCAAAATCTAGACTCTTGGCTTCCATTTCATATGTCAAATGATGGACTTTTGAGGGTATGTTGGGGTATTCTAAGACACAATTTCCAGTGCAGGGGGTGGGGTGGGGGTTGTTCCCTACACTGATAAGCAATTCTCTGGACCCCATAGTGTCTGCTATAATTCAACTCAATTCTGACACTATCTACCCAGAGGTAGCATCAGATCCCAAAGGTTAAGAGTTCGGTCCCAGAAGACTACCACCCCTCTCACTGCAGACATCATCATGAGTCTATGTCATTATCTGTGCTTCTGAGCAATTGAATATATATCAAAGGTTTCCATGACCCCTTCCCTCAAATTGGGTTAATTTGCTAGAGTGGTTCACAGAACCCAGAGAAACACTTTACTTACTAATCATCAATTTATTATAAAAAAAAGACATAACTCAGGAATGGCTGTGGGAAGAAATGCATTGTGTAGCACAAGGTAAGGGGCAAAGGTCTGGAGCTTCCAAGACCTCTTCAGACACAGCACCCTCCCCAAATCTCCACATGTTCACCTAGCGAGATGTTCTCTGAACCTTGTCCTTTTGGGGTTTTATGGAGCTTGATTGACTAAATAATTGGCCATTTGTGACTAAACTCAACCTGTTGCACCACTTGCCTCCCCAGAAACTGGACAGGGGGACTGAAAGTTCCAGCCCGCAATCACAATCATGTGGTTGGTTCTCCTGGAAACCAGCCCCCATTCTTAGGTGCTTCCTAAAAGTTACTGAAAGAGGAACTCCCCAGGTCAGTAGGTGCCTAATATCCTACTGGAGATCAGTGGAGAAATAACTCCAGAAAGAATGAAGGGATGGAGTCAAAGTGAAAACAACATCCGGTTGCGGATGCGACTGGTGACAGAAGCAAGGTCCGATGCTGTAAAGAGCAATATTGCATAGGAACCTGGATGTTTGGTCCATGAATCGAGGCAAATTGGAAGTGGTCCAATAGGAGACGGCACGAGTGAACATCAACATTCTGGGAATCAGCAAACTAAAATGGACTGGAATGGGTCAGAGGACCATTATATCTACTACTGCGGGCAGGAATCCCTTACAAGAAACGGAGTAGCCATCGTGGTCAACAAAAGAGTCTGAAATGCAGTACTTGGATGCAATCTAAAAAATGACAGAATGATCTCTGTTCATTTCCAAGGAAAACCATTCAATATCACAGTAATCCAAGTCTATGCCCCAACCAGTAATGCTGAAGAAGCTGAAGTTGAACAGTTCTATGAAGATCTACAAGACCTTTTAGAACTAACACCAAAAACAGATGTCCTTTTCATTATAGGGGACTGGAATGCAAAAGTAGGAAGTCAAGAAACACCTGGAGTAACAGGAAAATATGGCCTTGGAATACGGAATAAAGCATGGCAAAGGCTAATATAGTTTTACCAAGAGAACGCCCTGGTCATAGCAAACACCCTCTTCCAACAACAAAAGAGAAGACTCTACACATGGACATCACCAGATGGTCAACACCAAAATCAAATTGATTATATTCTTTGCAGCCAAAACTGGAGAAGTTCTATACAGTCATCAAAAACAAGACCAGCAGCTGACTGTGGCTCAAATCATGACTGCCAAATTCAGACTTAAATTGAAGAAAGTTGGGAAAACCACTAGACCATTCAGATATGATATAAATCAAATCCCTTATAATTATACAGTGGAAGTGAGAAATAGATTTAAGGGCCCAGATCTGATAGATAGAGTGCCTGATGAACTATGGACTGAGGTTCGTGACATTGTACAGGAGACGGCTGTCTGGGGAGGCCTTACAAATAGCTGTGAAAAGAAGAGAATTGAAAAGCAAAGGAGAAAAGGAAGATATAAGCATCTGAATGCAGAGTTCCAAAGAATAGCAAGAAGAGATAAGAAAGCCTTCCTCAGTGATCAATGCAAAGAAATAGAGGAAAAGAACAGAATGGGAAAGACTAGAGATCTCTTCAAGAAAATTAGAGATAAAAGGGAACATTTTATGCAAAGATGGGCTCGATAAAGGACAGAAATGGTATGGACCTAACAGAAGCAGAAGATATTAAGAGGAGGTAGCTAGAATACACAAAAAAAAACTGTACAAAATAGATCTTCACAACCCGGATAATCACGATGGTGTGATCACTTACCTTGAACCAGACATCCTGGAATGTGAAGTCAATTGGGCCTTAGGAAGCATCACTATGAACAAAGTTAGTGGAGGTGATGGAATTCCAGTTGAGCTATTTCAAATCCTGAAAGATGATGCTGTGAAAGTGCTGCACTCAATATGCCATCAAACTTGGAAAATTCAGCAGTGGCCATAGGACTGGAAAAGGTCAGTTTTCATTCCAATCCCAAAGAAAGGCAATGCCAAGGAATGCTCAAACTACTGCACAATTGCACTCATCTCACACACTAGTAAAGTAATGCTCAAAATTCTCCAAGCCAGGCTGCAGCAATCCGTGAAACATGAACTTCCAGATGTTCAAGCTTGTTTTAGAAAAGGCAGAGGAACAAGAGATCAAATTGCTAACATCCAAAGGATCATCAAAAAAGCAAGAGAGTTCCAGAAAAACATCTATTTCTGCTTTATTGACTATGTCAAAGCCTTTGACTGTGTGGATCACAATAAACTGTGAAAAATTCTGAAAGAGATGGGCATACCAGACCACCTGACCTGCCTCTTGAGAAACCTACATACAGGTCAGGAAGCAAAAGTTAGAACTGGACATGGAACAACAGACTGGTTCCAAATAGGAAAAGGAGTATATCAAGGCTGTATATTGTCACCCTGCTTATTTAACTTATATGCAGAGTACATCATGAGAAACATTGGGCTGGAAGAAGCACAAGCTGGAATCAAGATTGCCGGGAGAAATATCAATAACCTCAGATATTCAAATGACACCACCCTTATAAAAGAAAGTGAAGAGGAACTAAAAGCCTCTTGATGAAAGTGAAAGAGGAGAGTGAAAAGTGGGCTTAAAACTCAACATTCAGAAAACGAAGATCATGGCATCTGGTCCCATCACTTCATGGGAAATAGATGGGGAAACAGTGGAAACAGTGTCAGACTTTATTTTTTGGGGCTCCAAAATCACTGCAGATGGTGATTACAGCCATGAAATTAAAAGACGATTACTCCTTGGAAGCAAAGTTATGAGCAACCTAGATAGCATATTCAAAAGCAGAGACATTACTTTGCCAACAAATGTCCAGCTAGTCAAGGCTATGGTTTTTCCTGTGGTCATGTATGGATATGAGAGTTGGACTGTGAAGAAAGCTGAGCACCAAAGAATTGATGCTTTTGAACTGTGGTGTTGGAGAAGACTCTTGAGAGTCCCTTGCACTGCAAGGAGATCCAACTAATCCATTCTGAAGAAGATCAGCCCTGGGTATTCTTTGGAAGGGATGATGCTAACGCTGCAACTCCAGTACTTTGGCCACCTCATGGGAAGAGTTGACTCATTGGAAAAGACCCTGATGCTGGGAGGGATTGGGGGCAGGAGGAGAAGGGGACAACAGAGGATGAGATGGCTGGATGGCATCACCTACTCGATGGACGTGAGTCTGAGTGAACTCCGGGAGTTGGTGTTGTACAGGAAGGCCTGGCGTTTTGCGATTCATGGGGTCACAAACAGTGGGACAGGACTGGTGACTGAGCTGAACTGAACTGAAAAGTTACTTTATTAACATAATAAAAGCCCTTAGTAGTCTTATCAGTTAAGAAAGTCCAAGGGATTTAAGGGCTCTGTGACAGAAACAGGATAAAAACAGAATCTTGTAAATATTTCTTATTTTAAATTATAATATCCAGGTGTATAAAAACCTCTTGCCAATCAACTCAATGAGGTCACTTTGTGAGCCACTTGTACCTTGAAAATCACCTCCTGACCTTCAAAGTTTTTCCATAATTTTGTTGCTTCTGCATCCTTTGAGCTAAGAATAAGAAATACACACACACACACTTGTCCTTTACCTCTCTCTATTTTTATTCTCTTTCTCTATACAAAGAGGAATGAAAGTGGAGATATTGCATGAAATGTTTTCATGAACACTTAATCTGCATTCCTAATTAGTATAGAATCAAATTATCACTTACAAAGGATATTGTATACCCTATTTGGGATTCAGATTTTGAATTCAAGTCCAGCTCATGAAGACAGAGAATATATTTAAATAAAAAAATAATGAGGAACCAAAGAAATACATTTAAACTTTTTATATGTATGTAGTTTGACATAGTTTAGGAAATTTTGCTTTCTTTATTGTCTGTGTTTTAGTTTGATTTGGTATGACATTGTACAGTTTGGTTTGATTTCATTATATTTAATAAGAAAAGTTTTATTTTTTATCATTTAAAGAGCTCATATATTTCTAGAAATTTAGAATAAACATATACCTACTCTTCTGAACTCTTCTAAATTTAGATGTGGTTTGGCTCAGACAATAAAGAATCTGCCTGCAATGTAGGATATGGGGTTGGGAAGATTCCCTGGAAAAGGGAAGAACCACCCACTCCAGTATTTTTGCCTAGAGAATTCCACGGACTTAGGAGCCTGGCAGGCTGTAGTTCATGGGGTCATGGAGAGTTGGACAGAACTGAGAAACTAATAGTTTCACTTTGAGGGACACCACTACTTGAAACCCTTGTACTCTGAGATTATTCATAAGCCAAAAGAAAGTCAAACTGTAGGACCCAAGCAACTTTTAGAATTGATGGTGGTGGTTTAACAGCTAAGTCATGTCCAACTCTTGCGACCCCATGGATTGTAGCCTGCCAGGCTCCTCTGTCCATGGGATTCTCCAGGCAAGAATACTGGAGTGGATTGCCATTTCCTTCTCCAGGGGAATCTTCCCAATCAAGGAATCAAATCCAGGTCTCCTGCATTGTAGGCAGATTCTTTATCAACTGAGCTGTGAGGGAAGTCCAAATTTTAGAATTAAAAAGTGTTTAAATCCCTTATAGGTCATATTATTTTCAAATTTTCTCCCATTCAGAAAGCTGTCTTTTCATTTTGTCAACAGTTTTCTTTGCAGTGCAAAAGCTTTTAAGCTTAATTAGGTCCCATTTATTTTTTTTTTCTTCCTTTTATTTCCTTTGCTGTAGGAGACAGATCAAAATATATATATATACATATATTGCTGTGATTTAAGCCAAAGAGTGTTCTATGTTCTCCTCTAGGAGTTTTATAGTAACCAGTCTTACATTTAGTGCTTTAATTCATTTTAAGTTAATTTTTGTATATGGTGTTAGAGAATGTTCCAATTTCATTTTTTTATAAGTAGCTGAAGTTTTCCCAGCATCATTTATTGAAGAAACTATCTTTCCTTCACTGTATATTTTTGCCTCTTTTGTTATAGACTAATTGATCATAAGTGCATGGATTTATTTCTGAGCTTTGTATTCTGTTCCATTGATCTCTTTGTCTGTTTTCGTGCTAGAACAGTACTGCTTTGTAGTATAGTCTAAGTCTAAGTCTAAGCTAGATAGCATGATTTCTCTAGCTCTTTTCTTCTTGTTTTCACTATTCAGGGTCATAGTGTTTTCATACAAATGAGTGTTTTCATATAAATCTTAGAAATATTTGTGATTTGGGAGAATGGGAATTCTAACATGTATACTATCATGTAAGAATTGAATCGCCAGTCCATGTCTGACGTAGGGTGCAGCATGCTTGGGGCTGGTGCATGGGGATGACCCAGAGAGATGTTGTGGGGAGGGAGGTGGGAGGAGGGGGTCATGTTTGGGAACGCATGTAAGAATTAAAGATTTTAAAATTTAAATAAATAAATAAATAAATAAATAAAAAGAAATATTTGTTCTAGTTCTGTGAAATATACCATTGGCAATTTGACAGGGATTGCATTGAATCTGTAGATTGCCTTGGGTAGTATGGTAGTTTTAACAATATTGATTATTTCAATCCAAGGACATGATACATCTTTCCATCTGTTTGTGTCATCTTTAATTTCTTTCATCAGTGTCTCATTGTTTTCCCAGGTCTTTTATTTCCTTAGGTAGGTTTATTTCTAGGTATTTCGTTCTTTTTGATGCAATGGTAAATGGAATTAATTTCTCTTTCTGACAATTTGTTGAACAGCTAATACATCTCACCATTAAATAAACAAACAATCCACTTTAAAATGAGCAAAAGAACTTTATTTCCAAAGAGGAAATGCAGTGGCCAACAGGAACATGAAAAGATGTTTAGTATTGTTAGTGAAGTCGCTCAATAGTGTCCGACTCTTTGCGATCCCACAGACGGTAGCCTACCAGGCTCCTCAGTCCATGGGATTTTCCAGGCAATAGTACTGGAGTGGGTTGCCATTTCCTTCTCCAGGGGATCTTCCCATCCCAGGGCTCGAACCCGGATCTCCCGCATTGTAGACAGACGCTTTACCATCTGAGCCACCAGGGAAGTCTTAAGCATCAGGAAAATGCAAATCAAAAGCCATACTGAGATATTACCTCATACTTGTCAGAATAGCTATCATCAAAAAGAACACAAATAACAAATGTTGGGAGGAATGCAGAAAAAAAGGGATTCTTCCTACATTTTTGATGAGAATATAAGTTGATGCAACCACTATGGAAAACAGTTTGTATGTTTCTCAAAAAAACCTGAAAATAGAACTGCCATATAACTCAGAAATTCCACTCTGAATATATATCCAAAAACAAAAAAAAGCACTAATTTGAAAAGATACATCCCCTTCAATATTCATAACAGCATTATTTACAATTGCCAAGGTATGGAAGTAACTGAAGCGTCCATCAATCAGCATATGAAGACGTGGTATATATACACAATGGAATGCTGTTCTGTCACATAAAAGGACGAAACTTTCCTGTTCGTGGGCTTCCCTTGTGGCTCAGCTGGTAAAGAATCCACCTGCAATGTGGGAGACCTGGGTTCGATTCCTGGTTGGGAAGATCCCCGGGAGAAGGGAAAGGTTACCCACTCCAGTATTCTGGCCTGGAGAATTCCACGGACTGTATAGTCCATGGAGTTGCAAAGAGTCGGACACGACTGAGCGACTTTCACTTTCACTTAACTTTTTGCCATTTGGACTTGAAGGACACTATGCTAAGTGAAATAGGCCAGAGAAATACAAAAACTGTATGTTTCCCTCATATGTGGAATCTAAAAAAATACAACAAACTAGTGAATAAAACAAAAAGGTAGCAGCCTCCCAGACATAGAGAACAAGCTAGTGGTTACCAGTAGGGAGAGCTAATGGGCGAGGGGTAATACAGGGGAAGAGAAAAAAGGGTTATTATGAGAATATATGAAATCATGAATGTGAAACCTTTTGAAAATTGTAGAGCACTATACAATTTAGATAAACTTCCATTCAATTTTTTTAAAGAGATCACATGATAAATAAATAGTACTTAAAGCCTAATTCCTTAAGTACTAAGGCTACCCACTCCAGTATTCTGGCCTGGAGAATCCCATGGACTATATAGTCCATGGGGTCACAAAGAGTCAGACACAACTAAGTGACTTTCACACTTTCAAAGCCTAATTTCTGCTCTCTGAAATTTAAAACTAGGGAACTTTTTATCAGGATTTATTAGATAGCTCCGATAACAGTCTGGTATCAGGGTATGGTTATGGAACCCCCAAAGTAACATGACCATCAAGGCTGGTGACACTGGATTCCTACTGAGTATAGGAGGAGTGCTTATTTCTGAACAGTACATTTCTAATGCTGGAAAACCTAAAGGTCCAGCCAGGCTGGTGAGGACACTGGAAACGAGGTAAAATGGATCAGTTTTGCTGGGTAAGCTAAAGAATTTGGGTCCTAGGAGGCCTAGAATATAGACCCTTTGGCAGTGCTCATCACTTGGGAGTGGGGGTGGAGGGGTGAAGGTTAACCTTCCTCCCCAGAAGAACAACAGCTGCATTCAGGGATGAGCCTAGGCTGTAGTGGACAACTGTCCATGGGATGTACAAACTCAGTATCAACAGTGACACCATGAATAAGCAGGTTCCCAGTTTCCTTGGATAATTCAGCAAAGCAGAGTGTGGTACCTGCCAGCATGAAGCTTGGGGCTCTGCAAAGTATTTGTGACAATAAGAGGAGGTGATTATATGTTTACTCTCTAAGTTTGAGAAGAAGCCCAAATTGGTCATAAACATAATTTGAACTATCAGGAGTCTTCAGTATTACTCCCAGGATAACACTGACTCTCCTTGATAATAATTACTGACTTTGACAACTACTGGGACATGAATCCTATACATGTTGGCATAATTTATAGGATAATATGCCAGCTGATTGAAATTAGTCACTACTGTAAAGACCTGAAATGTGCCAGACACATAATACGTCCTATATAAGTGTTTACTATTATTTACTACATTCATATTTTCATGCATTACGGGTCAGAAGAAAATTGCCTATAATACTCAATTAAGTCTTTGATGTGTTTTAAAATAGAAAGTCACAGAAACCCATCAATTATGTCCCACTTTGCATATGCTGGTGAATATTTTTACCACTGTCGTAAGTGGAATTGAATGTGATACATATTCTGATACATCAGTACCACTTAATAAAATTTCATGCCATAAATTATTTGATAAAGGGCACTGAAATAAGTACAAAAGATTTTTAAATCATTACCTAGGCTGCTTATGCTTCTAAAATGTGCTAAAAATGTTTAAGAGGAGCACAAGTCTAGTTTCTTCCAAATTTTAAATAACTTAAACCAGAAATAAAAAAGTCTTCCCTGGACTACTATGCATATGAACCACCTGTGAATGTCCTAAATGGACTTAATATCTGGGGTACTAGATGCAAGTTTTCATAATTTACTGAAGTCCTAAAATGTCATGCAGAGACTTAGTATTTTTAAATATATTCCCATTGACAGAGGACAATTTCTTTTCAACATGATCTGAATGTTTGATAGCCTAAACTTTTAAATAAGGTCTGATATGTGTTTGTGTGTGCTCAGGTGTGTCTAAACTTTGCAAACCCATGACTGAAGCCCGCTGAGCTTCTCTGTCCATGGGATTTTCTCGGCAAGAATACTGGAGTGGGTTGCCATTTCCTACTTCAGGGATCTTCCTGACCCAGGGATCAAACCCTCATCTCTTGCGTCTCCAGAACTGACAGGTGGATTCTTTATCACTGTGCAACCAGGGATAGTTATATTAAAGTGCTATTTCAATCTAAGAAAATAAAATAGTCCTGGGATATTAGAAAGTCCCATAGTCAGAAACACAAGAAAATAATGTATGTTAATCTTTATTAACTAAAATATTTTTGTAATTATCATAGCTTGTCTTTATATGAATTTGTAAAGCTGTTCTTGAAACTTAATTTCACACACAGGTTGAAGGATGATACATAAAAAATAACTGGTAAGATATATTTGAGAATAAATAAACATACCCACTAACATAAAATTAATCTTCCTTCCCAGAAAACCTGAGTCCAGTTCAGTTCAGTTCAGTCACTCAGTCAGGTCTGATTCTTTGTGACCCCATGGACTGCAACACACCAGGCTTCCATGTCCATCACTGATTCCTGGGGCTTGCTCAAACTCATATCCGTAGAATGGGTGATGCCATCCAACCACCTCATCCGCTGTCAGTCCCTTCTCCTCCTGCCTTCAATCTTTCCCAGCATCAGGATATTTTCCAATGAGTCAATTCTTTGCATCAGGTGGCCAAAGTACTGGAGTTTCAGCTTCAGCATCAATCCTTCCAATGACTATTCAGGACTGATTTCCTTTAGGATTGACTGGTTTCATCTCCTTGCAGTCCAAGGGACTCTCAAGGGTCTTCTACAACACCATAGTTCAAAAACATCAATTCTTAAGCATTCAGCTTTCTTTAGAGTCCAACTCTCACATCCATACATGACTACTGGAAAAACCATAGCTTCATTAGACAGAACTTTGTTGGAAAAGTAATGTCTCTGCTTTTTAATATGCTGTCTAGGTTGGTCATAGCTTTTCTTCCAAGGAACAAGTGTCTCTTAATTTCCTGGGTTCAGTCATCATCTGCAGTGATTTTGGAGCCCCCAAAAATAAGATCTCTCATTGTTTCCATTGTTTCTCCATCTATTTGCCATGAAGTGATGAGACCAAATGCCATGATCTTCATTTTCTGAATGTTGAGCTTTAAGCCAACTTTTTCACTCTCCTCTTTCGCTTCCATCAAGAGGCTCTTTAGTTCTTCTTCACTTTCAGCTATTGGGTGGCGTCATCTGCATATCTGAGGTTATTGATATTTCTCCCTGCAATCTTGATTCCAGCTTGTGCTTCATCCAGCCAAGTGTTTCTCATGATGCATTTTGCATATAAGTTAAATAAGCAGGGTGACAATATATAGCTTTGATGTACTCCTTTCCCGGTTTGGACCCAGTCTGTTGTTCCATGTCCAGTTCTAACTGTTGCTTCCTGAGCTGCATACATGTTTCTCAGGAGGCAGATAAGGTGGTCTGGTATGCCCATCTCTTTCAGAATTCTCCATAGTTTATTGTGATCCACTCAGTCAAAGGCTTTGGCATAGTCAATAAAGCAGAAATAGATGTTTTTCTGGAACTCTCTTGCTTTTCTGATGATCCAGTGGATGTTGGCACTTTGTTCTCTGGTTCCTCTGCCTTTTCTAAATCCAGCTTGAACGTCTGAAAGTTCACAGCTCACGTACTGTTTAGTCTGGCTTGGAGAATTTTGAGCATTACCTTGCTAGCGTATGAGATGAATGTAATCATGCGGTAGTTTGAGCATTCTTTGGCATTGCCTTTCTTTGGGATTGGAATAAGAACTGACCTTTTCCAGCCCTGTGGCCACTGCTGAGTTTTCCAAATTTGCTGGCATATTGAGTGCAGCATTTTCACAGCATCATCTTTTAGGATTTGAAATAGCTCAACTAGAATTCCATCACTTCCACTATCTTTGTTCATAGTGATGCTTCCCAAGGCCCACTTGACTTTGCATTTCAGGATGTTTGGCTCTAGGTGAGTGATCACACCACCATCGTCATCTAGGTCATGAAGATCTTTTTTGTATAGTTCTTCTGTGTATTCTTGCCACATCTTCTTAATATCGTCTGCTTCTATTAGGTCCATACTATTTCTGTCCTTTATTGTGCCCGTCTTTGCATGAAATGTTCCCCGCTTGAATTCCCACCAAGAAGAATAATGTCACAAAATCAATAAACAATTTTTAATTTTCTACAAATGGAGGTATATGCTCCTTTCCTGCATAAACCTGTAAAGTCCCTTTCCCATCTCCCTACATTTACTTGTGTCTCTTCACAAACTTCCTAAGCACACAGGAGAAATTTCTAAAATGATAACCTGATCATGTCTCCTCTTTCCTGTTCTAGTATTTACATGGATTCCAATCCTTTACAAACCAGATTTCAAATTCCTCAGCTTCACAAGCGAATCATGATGTTGATGGGTGGACTAACACTCCAAACTTATCTTCCACTACCACTTTCTCACACTTGCTCCAGCAATTCAGAACAGTTTACAACCTCTCAAGCACACCATATCATTTATACTTCCATGTCATCTGGCACTCCTGTTCTTTATAAAGGATGTGGCCTCTCCTGGAATGCCCACCTTTTCATGTCTTGCTCCCAAATAACCCATATATACACTCCTATGTCCTATCTGTATAATTCCAACTTCAAAACCCAGTTCAAAATCTGCTTGCTTAAGGCTTTATAGTCATCTGCCTTTTTTCAGAGGAAAAATAATCAGCCCCTGCTCTATATCTTCTACATGCATTCATTCTTGCAGTGTTCATATACTATTAAGTATATTCTGTCTCCTGCATTAGATTATGAGCTGCTTATAACAGAGCCTGTGTCTGACTTGCATTTATTCCAGAACCTAGCAAAGGAGCACGCAGGAGGCACTGAATCTTATTTGTGCTTGACTGGCTAGAATTAAGGGGACCTTTAAATACTGTTTTCTTGCTTTTGTTCCCTTCAAAGTCAGAATAGAACTCTGAGATCTCGGCAGGCTCTGTTGTTCTATATGAAAAAGCCTTTATCAACACTAAGCCATTCAACAAAGAAGCTCTTTCTGAAAAATTAGACCTATCTTCAATTATTTAGATTTCCAAAAACCTGCAGTAGCAAGCCTTACTGCCCCTTTGAACAAATTATACAACCTATTTCCATTTCTGAACTTTCATAATTTCTAAGGGCAGATGTAAGGAGAGAAATAAAAATGCTTCCTCAGATAAAGGTTGTGAACCTGCTTTAAATCACATAGAAGCTCTGCTCTAAGAGGCAAAAAATTATATTAAAACAAAATATTTTTACCAAAAATGGAATGTCTAAGATACTAATCCTTCAAAGTGACAACATAATGGCAAATTTTGACCCACTAAACTCAAAGGAGCAACATTATATCTGAAGAAATATAGATCAGATTGGTGCTAAGCAGTGAACCTTTTTCATGGGAAATTAACAAGGTAACCACCCAGGCTTTTGGGTGCTGAATAACTTACTATCTGATGGAGGATGACATCTGGAGAAGAACACTGAAATCATCTTAGAGCGCTCCAGGCCAACCATTCATTGATATATGAAGATTTTAAAAGTCATCACGGGGTCATCAATAACCAATAAATAGGTTTATATATAATCTGAGGACTGCAGGAGGCCTTGTGAATGATACCCAAAAGATATAAAACTAAGCTTTGCCTTCAATGAGTTTATAGTCTAGAAAGACAAATAAGTCTGAAACAGAGAAAATGCAAATAACATGCAAGTTATGTGATTCCCCAACACAATGCAAAGTAATAAAGATTGAATTTCTGACTGATTCATTTCACTAATGTTGATTGAGTTTGACCGAATATCTAATACTTTGCCCCAGAGAGATACAGGCAATAGGAACAAGAAGATTTAAAAGGAAGAAGATCTTAATAGATTAAACTGTTGTTGGAGAATTCCCGATAGTGGAAGAGGAGAGCTGAACTGGGTATTCAGAAGTAAATGATATTTGGATTTGCAGAGAAAAAGGGAAATAACTCAGACATAGGAAAATGGTATGAATCAAAATACATTCCCAGGTTATATTTTCAATTTTGTCTAAATTCTAAAATGACTTGTGGTTTGATATCTCAAAGCCCTGGACTTATGCGTGTACAGTATACACAGTGGAAATCTCCATTCCTTCATGCTGATTCCTTGACATTACTGAACTCTACAATTCTACCCACTTTCCTGCCTATTTAACAACAGAAAAGGGATAGAAGGGACCTTTCCTGAATCAACATAAAAGTAAGTCTATAAAATGACTTATGCATTCAAGTATGTGTAGAAAGAGGGATGCACAAAGCTAATCTGGTTTGAATGTTTACTTGCTGAAATTTTAAAATATCCCTTGTGGCTAATAGGCTCATCTAATAAGCATATTCAATACTTCAATAAGTAGCATATACTTCTCCTTGCTTCTTGGAGATTGCTTTCATCCAACTTGCTCAAAGTTCTTCAAAGACACTGAGCCAAATTTTCCACATTTCTAAGTCACTCTCTGGAGGTAATTTGGGCAGTTAAGTAGGTGCATTAATTCTTTCAGGCCGCAAGGGGCCCATTTACTGGATATATGGTGACAAACTAAAAGAGAAACAAAAATCCCCTGAGCCCCAAAGATGGGTGAGGACTCTCCCCTGAGCCAGTGAGAAACATCAAGCTCTCTACAGTGTGTTAATTAACACAGAGGAAGCAGAACTTTGCATTTTGGTTTTACTAAAGCTAAGAACATTCACCAGTCACTGACCCCCTTATTCTGAAATGAATTATTTCTTCACAATTTAATCATTAATTTAAAAAGTACTTCCAGATATAACTATAATTGTAGCAGACAAGCAAATATGCCAACAAAAAAGATGAATCAACTTAACTCTAATGATAAACTGTATCCAGAGTTTAGAGATATCAAGTGTTCTGTTAATTTTATTATTTTACACTTTGGTTTTCTTTCACCTTGCTGAGGTATTAGGCAATTTGCAAAGATGATGACCTACCCCAGAAGTCTCTTATACAGATATTGAGACTTACTCAATTCTGATCTTGAAAGCACCCTGGAGTATTGTTTAGTCTTGAGAAAGCAGATCCAGACAAGTAACCATTGAGAAAATTTTAAAAATGAAGATAATCTTCTGCAGTTAGATCTGTGTTTAACTCTAACTAAACCCAGGCTTATTTGCATCAAAAAGAAGAGATCATGTCTTTCAACCAGTTTCCAGGAACAGAAGAATCATTAAGATGCGTGTTTCATCTTAACTCCCTAACCCTGTCATGTTATGTCTATTCTTACAAACTCAAACAATCAGGAAGTGACTATAAAGAATGTTTTTACTTAGTAGTTTCAAATATTTACAAGTATAACTGGAACAGCATATAACCAAGAAAAATGAAGAATGAGGAGAAAAAGATAAATTTGCATTTAGTTTTTGTGGTTTGCGTTTGCATAGGATTTGGTTGTCTGAAATCACTTTGAGCTTCTTAGAATTAAGCTGTCTCATTTTAGAAAATGTAAGTTTATCAAATGACCTGTGCCAAAACTCATAATCTATTTTCTATGATCGTGTTTAAAATGAATCTGCAAATTAGGCTTATGGAGTCTATCAATTTGTGTAAGATAAGGAAAACATAATTTAATCCAGGTATCCCAGTAGAGGAAATTTAGTACAGGTAACAACATACAGAGATGTTGGAAGAGATGAAAACAAGGAAAGTTGAGGCAACCAGAAAATAACAACAGCAGGAAATTGCTACCATTTAAAGACAAATGAGCAAACAGATTAGATGGTATTATCAGAAGCAAATTGAGAAGGCTTGCATGTGTGAGCTGGAACTAGACAGAAGCGACTAGGAAGGAATGCCTGTTTTTTCTTTTTTTTAAGCAATATCATTGGTGGCCTTCTTAGGATGTGAATGTCCATAGACATTAACATCATTTTTCTGAATTCTTATTGAAATATAGTTGATTTTCAATGTTGTGTTAGTTTCAAGTATATAGCAAAGTGATTCAGTTATACATCTATTCTTTTATGACATGCTCTTCCATTGTAGATAATTATAAGATATTGAGTAGAGTTCCCTGTGCTATACAGTAGGTCTTGTTAGTTATTTATTTTAACTATAGTAGTGTGTGTAACTGGATCTAGAACCACAGAGATGTAGCTACTCTCTTAAATATCACTAGAAGCACCATTAGCTTTTTCTTAATGCCTCCAGGCCAATGTCCTGGCCACTCTCCCCCTTCAGCCAAGCCCAATCAGAAGCCAGTGGGAAAGGAAGCCTGGATAGTGCAGGTTATAGTTATCAGGCTCCCTGAAATCAGTGTGGTGGAAAAGGGGACTCTATTTGTGAGCAAACCACCAGATGTTTACACAGTTTATCTTGTCTGCTCCTCAACGTCTGTCTTCACCCTCTATGCCTATTAAAGCTTCATGCAACAGGAACTACTTGCATTTGCCTATATCTTTCATGTTACAAACTAATATACGCTCACCTTCTCCTTCAAAAAGGGAGAGAATGTCCCATCAGTGTGAGTTTCTCATCTAACTCAGTGAAAATTCTACCAAGATATTCTCTAACCTGAAAACTACTTGTTAATTAAGGAGTATGCTTCTTTTATGAAATGGTAGGACAAGGAAAGGAAAAGGCAGAAAAAAGAAATGAGTGGTTAATACTGTCAATGTCTTTTAGCCAAAGACAATCCATTGAACAAGGTGGGTTTTATTACCTGATGCATTCACGCAGAACACAAAGTATGGGAACTAAAAGGCGTCATGGTAATATGGTGTTTAACCAAAAAAAAAAAAAAAACTGTTACAGGATAGGGTTTGGATTTTAGTTGGTTGATTAGTGGAGGCTCTGAGGAAGTGGGGGCTCCCCCTAGATGGAGTACTGTCAGAAAGCAGGGGCAAGTCTATAATCTGGTAACTCAATAAAACTTATCTATAACGTGTTAAACTAGAATGAGGACAAATCTATAAATGAAAAGGGAGCAGCAGTCATTCTTATTATCTATGATAGGAATGTTTGCTTGTGGCTGGCTCAATGGCTTTGCTTTTGTCTCATTTCATTCTGGTATCAGATGACCTTGTCTGATATTGATGTTCTGTGAAACTGCTTATATCCAACGTGAGTAAACAGGGCCTGGCGATGAGCAGCAGACCAGTTACCAGATATTGGAGGCTTCTTTTCTTCCTTTTCAATATTCACAGAACTCTTTTTCGTTACCTATATGAATACCTGTATATATAAAAACATACATACATATCTTTTCTGGCCTTTCTTCTAGTAACTGATCATGAGTGACTATTAATATTTTAACACATCCTTTTCCTACCACCCATTCCATGTTCCCTTTGCCCTTCCTTTTCATATCACCCTAGCAAGGATTATGTTCAGCAGAGACAGAAATGTTGTTTTAATCAAAATCACATCTCTTCTTTATGTTCAAAGTAATTATTGTATTTATGTGATATAGCATTTTAATTTATTTGAAAATGTCATGAATTACATTTTTTTCCCAATTAAGCCTGTTCAAAATAGGTTTAAAATGTTTTTATTTTTGTCTTTTATTTCTAGAGCAACAAAGCATTTCCATCTTTTTAATAGATTTTGTTCTACATGCACGTTTTTCTTAAATTTTTGAGAATTTTTTTGCGGGGAGGGAGCATTTATTTTTCAAAAAGTTCAGTTCAGTTCAGTTTCTCAGCCATGTCTGACTCTTCGTGATCCCATGGACCGCAGCATGCCAGGCCTCCCTGTGCATTGAGTTGGTGATGCCATCCAACCATCTCATCCTCTGTCATCCCCTTCTCCTCCCGCCTTTCAAAAAGATTTTAAATTTTAAATACTGAAGCAAATATGTTCAATCTTAATGATTAAGTAGTGTTTGAATTCCTTTGGAATTTCAGCTGTGTATCTGGTTGTTCGCTGGATTGGTGGCCTGCCCCATCTCTTCAACTTGAATCTGCTCTGCCCATTATAAAAATGCTCAGTGGATAAACCAATTAAACCAGTGTGGAGTACCTGCAATGTGCTGTGTTTTTATTTTCAATCAAGGGTACTATCTTCTTTGGCAGAAAAAGGAACAGTTTAAAATTTTTGTCTGGTTATTAGAGGCATTGCACTTAAATACATGAGTTAACTGATTCCATATTTCTCATTTCTTCTAATCACATTTTAGCATCTTCAAATGACTGGTACCTGGAACAGCCACCCAATTGATCTCCTGAATCTGGCCTTAGCAGAGGGAAGAATATAGTTGTGAGACTGAAACAGTCTAGTGTCTGAACCATTTTCTCAATTAAAGAAAAAATAATAGTCCTATTTCCAGTTTTTTAAGGAATCTCCACACTGTTGTCCATGGTGGTTGTACTAGCTTGCATTCCCACCAACAGGGTAAGAGGGTTCCCGTTTCTCCACACCCTCTCCAGCATTTATTGCTTGTAGACTTTTGGATCGCAGCCATTCTGACTGGCGTGAAATGGTACTTCATTGTGGTTTTGATTTGCATTTCTCCGATAATGAGTGATGTTGAGCATCTTTTCATGTGTTTGTTAGCCATCTGTATGTCTTCTTTGGAGAAATGTCTATTTAGTTATTTGGCCCATTTTTTGATTGGGTCATTTATTTTTCTGGAATTGAGCTGCAGTAGTTGCAGTGTGGAGATACCTTAAAAAACTGGAAATAGAACTGCCTTATGAACCTGCAATCCCGCTGCTAGACATACACACCGAGTAAACCAGAATTGAAAGAGACACGTGTACCCCAATGTTCATCGCAGCACTGTTTATAATAGCCAGGACATAGAAGCAACCTAGATGTCCATCAACAGATGAATGGATAAGACAGTTGTGGTACGTATACACAATGGAGTATTACTCAGCCATTAAAAAGAATACATTTGAATCAGTTCTAATGAGGTGGATGAAACTGGAGCCTATTATACAGAGTGAAGTAAGCCAGAAAGAAAAACACCAATACAGTATACTAATGCATATATATGGAATTTAGAAAGACGGTAACGATAACCCCATATGCGAGAGAGCAAAAGAGACACAGATGTGTAGAACAGTCTTTTGGACTCTGTGGGAGAGGGAGAGGGTGGGATGATTTGAGAGAATGACATTGAAACATGTATAATATCATATATGAAATGAATCACCAGTCCAGGTTCGATGCATGATACTGGATGCTTGGGGCTGGTGCGCTGGGACAACCCAGAGGGATGGTACGGGGAAGAAGGAGGGAGGGGGATTTAGGATGACGAACAAGTGTATACCTGTGTCAGATTCATGTTGATGTATGGCAAAACCAATACAATATTGTAAAGTAATTAACCTCCAATTAAAATAAATAAAGTTATATTAAAAAATAAAAAATAATAATAATAGTCAACTTTGCTCAACTGAGGTTTCTTGGTAATTGAATTAATCTTAGACAGATAATTGTGAGAGATGAGGAAGGCAGAAGAGGTAAACCAGGATGATCAGAAGATGAAGGACCTGACAAGCAATGCTATAATAAATGAATGGAGAAGTTTAAACTTATATTTGATCCATTAAGGGGGGCAGGAAATGGTAGCAGGCATGGGAATGGTAAGAGCAGATTAGCATCTTTGAAATCTATTTGGATTACAAGCTTCATTTTCAATATGCAGATAAACCTGAGTAGTTAAGCCTTTGTCACTCAGAGCTTGCTGTGAGTTATTTTGATCAGCTCAACACAGAGCAACTAGAGAGGACTGGGTTTTGAGAAGGTGCAGGTAGTCATGCTCAGAATAGATTTTGTCTAGAGTTTGCTGTGTTCACTATGTCACTCCTGAAATGGGTCCCCTCTCACCTTCAGCGAATGCTGTAAATTATATACATTTAAGAGTGTAAGGCTAATATGCACAATTTTGTCCCAGGATATGGCCCTAAAAGAACTATCTAGGCTCTATCTAGTCAAAGCTATGGTTTTTCCAGCAATCATGTATGGATGTGAGAGTTGGGCCATAAAGAAAGCTGACAGCCAAAGAATTGATGCTTTTGAGAAGTTGGAGGAGACTCTTGAGAGTCCCTTGGACGGCAAGGAGATCAAACCAGACAACCCTCAAGGAAATCAGTCTTGAATATTCATTGGAAAGACTGATGCTGAAGCTGAAGCTCCAGTACTTTGGCCGCCTGATGTGAAGAGCTGACTCATTGGAAAAGACACTGATGCTGGGAAAGACTGAAGGCAGGAGGAGATGGGACTGACAGGAAGAAATGGTTGGATGGCATCACTGATTCAATGGACATGAGTTTGAGCAAGCTCCAGGAGTTGGTAATGGACAGGGAAGCATGGTGTGCTGCAGTCCGTGGGGTGGCAAAGAGTCGGACATGAGCGACTGAACTGAACTGAGGCTCTATTTTGAAAATTAAATCAATTATTTGTGTGATCTGGATAATTGGAATATTACTAAATGAAAAGTTATTATATGCGGGGCCTTAAACATTCAACCTAGCTCAGAATAACACCTAATCTAACATGCCTACACCACCTATTCAAAAGAGCAAACCTTTCCCCCCAAAATAGTCACTAAATACAATAAAATACCAGATATTTTAAAAGCAGGATTTCAGAGAAAAAAGTCAGGACTTGTCTGTGACTTGAATTGTCTTTTCAGACTTCTACTTTGCTCTAAGAATATATAACTTTCATTTTCAAGATTTTTTTTTCTTATTTACTTCCTATACATCATTTCCCGAAAAAAGCCAAATGTCTTTGTGATATGCTTATAAGCAACTCTAGTTTGGAACTGGTAATTTGTGCATCTAGTTTACACTCAACAAAGCATGAATCATATAGATCCCATTATGTGATTATGCAAATACACACTAAATATACAATTACAAGCATATATGGGCAGTGAAATTTAATTAATTATTATGACTTAGCTCACTTGCCAAATGTAGTTTTATTAACTAACTGTCCACAGATGTGTTTCCTCTCTTGATTCATTTACATTTTAATACCATGTAGAAATGATAAATTATTGTAACAACAGATGATAAAAACAGATGGAATAAACATAATTGAACCCAAAATAATTTACATAGGTTTGAATTGAACAGTTTGTATATTTAAGCCAGTCTTTAATGCTTTACTCTTGTATTGTGGCTATTTAGGAAAAACTTCACAAACACACACACAAAGACATTCAAAGCAGCCAAAGGCATTTGAAAATGCATGTTTAAAGGTAAGTAAGTAAGTTTTTAGATTGATGAGCAATCACTAATTATATTTGAAGGTATAAATATTAAAAGAAAAAGTGATCTAAAAGATCAGAATAGTAACCTAGAGATTATAAAAATTATCAATAAGCATTCATGCCATGTGAAGTGGACATTCGACAGAAAATTAGATATAATTTAAAATCTCAACCACTTATAGATTACATTCTCCCTTGGAGAGCTGCATTCCAAACTTAAGTAATTGATGATTTTTCTAAAGAAGAATCTAAAACCATCGGAATCACTTCATTCCATTCCAAACCAGTATATGTGTATATGTGTATTCCCATCACTAAGTCTTTTAATGGCATATATTTGAATTAACACCCAGGACTATTACTCCCATTTGTTTGAAATTCCATCAGATAAAATTGCAATTACATTGAAAAGTCAATATTAGGGGCATCAGATTCCTCTGATGACCAAAAGGTGAAGAAAATTTGTTCTTGTTTGTCAAAAAAGATTACAGGAATAGGATAGGACATGAACTGGTTACCAGAAAATAAGTGCTCAGTGGTCTGTGGAAAGACTCCCTTCTCCCCCATTATATCATATGGTACTCCTGGCAGAATTCTCCTTTAGCAGGAAGCAGAGATTTAGAACTGTGTGGGCTTCAAATCACCTTCGCTCTCCTTCAACAGTTATTTTAGCCATAATTCATTTCTCAGGTGGCATCTTCACCCTTCATACTTTACTTCTATTTTATTTCTACTTTATGTGCATGCTGCTGAAAGACAGAGCCTAAAATTGTATGAATAGGAAAAGATCATTTTCTAAAACTAAGTTATTTTATAGTTAAATAAGCACTTTTAAAAGAAGTTAAGAGTAGGTATTTCCATGTAAGGCTTCATACTGCCATACTGCAGAAAAATGACTTTCCATTCCTGGCTTGCCTTTCAAACTCAGAGATATATGAGAACTGTGCTTACCTCTCTAGGTTGAAAAGGGCAAGTGTATCTGATGGGAGACATCAAGGCTGATCGATACCTCAACACCAGGAGAACTGGTCCTCTTAAATTATACCATCTAGGGAAGAAGGCACAGGCTGGCGATTAGTCAGCTGCAAAGATATAATTTAAGATATTTAATTAGAAGAAGAAGAACGGAAGTGGGTGAGAATTAAGCACTAGGTTGTTGACAGGCATTTGTTTGTTTATTTTGAAACTTACAAGAAATTATAAAGCTAAGCAGGCAAAATAGCCTTGCTAGAAAGAGAATGATAATATTTATACAATAAAGTCACATCTTATCCCTTAGCCACAGTCATCATTTGTGCTTGAGGTAAGTTTAGTGGCTTATTTTTTATTTCTAATTATATCTTTGAATGAAAAGATCTAATGCAGTTTGGAAAATGGATCACATCTCCCTATACTCACACTATACATCCACATTCACTGCCTTTGCAAACCCTCATTCGCCACTTTTGTGTTCTTCTCCAGTCATCAAGAAGCTTCTTCAATGGTTACAAGTAAAACAGAATGGTTTTGATGAAACAGATATACAAAAGAGCTAACTGACCTCATGAACAACTTCAGTTCAGTTCAGTCGCTCAGTCATATCCAACTCTTTACACCCCATGGACTGCAGCACTTCAGGCTTCCCTGTCCATTACAAATTCCCAGAGCTTACTCAAACTCATGTCCATCGAGTCAATGATGTCATCCAACCATCTCATCCTCTGTCATCCCCTTCTCCTCACACCATCAATCTTTCCCAGCATCAGGGTCTTTCCTGGTGAGTCAGTTCTTCTGAACAGCTTAAAACTTTTAAATAATTTTTAAGTTCTATATTTAAAGTTCTTAGCAAATATGTTTTTGTTGCCTTATCTATCCTCAAATAGCCATATAAAATTTTTAAATCTTCATACAATTTTCTGGGGATTATAATAATTTTCTGTATAATATACTAGCCACAAGAGATAGGGGTTTGATCCTTGGGTGAGGAAGATCCCCTGGAGGAGGAAATGACAATCCACTCCAGTATTCTTGCTGGGATAATCCCATGGACAGAGGAGCCTGGCAGGCTATAATCCATGTGGTTGCAAAGAGTTGGATATGATTGAGCAACTGATCAAGCACGCATTGATAGCGATAAAATTTTTGCATCTTCATAAACAAAAAAACATGTTTATAACAGCAAGTCTATACTCTCTATAGTATTGTGTGATTTCTAATAACTTTGATACCCATAATGAGCTTAGTAAATTACATTTGATGATGACATCATACCATCTTTGTGCCAATGATCAAAAACTGTGCAGAAATGTCAAAGCAGAGCCTAGATGACTGAGTTGACTGATTTGAAGGTTCCGTAGAGCTCCATTCTGTCTATATCAAGTGGGACTGCATTTTCATTAATAATTGTCATCCCCACTTTAGCACCATAAATAAATGTGTTTAAAATGGTTTCTACGTCCTCCATGGAAAATACTACCTTGAAAATTCCCTGTTCATAGGTATATTTCCAAATATTAACAATCAAAGTAGTAAATTATCTCTTTCATGGAATCCTAGGTTTTTCTTCCATTCATAGAAATGTAAGACACTGTTGCTGAGGCACCTCTATACATGCTGATCCAAATCTTCGGTTTGCTGTGCCAGCCTCCAGCAAGCAGACTACAGACTAAACAGCGTATTCAGCTTCTTTGGGGTTCCAGAGATCTGACAATTTGTTCATTTGTTTTTGTTTTGCTTTACAGTTCCTCACATTGTTGTCGTTATCTGTTTAGAGCATTGTTCAGATGCCCTAGCTCTGCATCTTCTGTGAGTTGATATGCTAGCTTCTCTTGGTCATCTGGGTTCATCTATTTCCCAGCATTCCAATCCAGACACATAGAGATTTCTTGACAACCAGGCCAGTCTGCTGCATTCCATAGGAGACATTTCATTCTGAATTACTCAGTCCGTGATACCTTAAATGACACTGGAAACATGATTCTATAAGCCTACTTTCTATTTCAATTGGATGCATGTCCATTCATGAAGGCTGATCCTTCCCATTCAACTCAGTCACAAATTAACAGCCCTAAGTCTTCAAAGTCAGTGATGTCACTTGTGTCTATTGTATGCTAATATGAAACACCTTCCTTGGTCTGTGCTGTGTGTTTAACATGCTTTATATCGAGATCTGACTATTGACCATCCCCAGAATTCACCTCTCACTGTTCTCCCGCATTAGATTCTGACTATCTTCCCTTCCTTAAACAAAGGAAGCTCATTCTGCATTAAGGATTCTTGAAATTGCTGTTCCTAGAAATCTCTGCTCCACAACTTTCCCAGTTTGCACCTTCCTACCAGTTAAGTCTTAAATGAAATGCCAGGGGTGCCTTACTGGATTCCTCACTCAAAATTAGTATCCCCACTCCCATACACCCATCATATACAAATAAGGACATTTCTAGAGATGGTAGGGACTTCCCAAAGCAGGTAAGAATGACTAGCTGCTTAAGTTGGTAAACAGGCCATTAATTTGTAAAGTCAAAGCTCTGAATATTAATAAGCTTTTTCAGAGTTTCAGAAGTTGATATAAGGCTCGAGTCTTAAATTTCTAATAATATAGTCTTGAAATGCTTTCTTTAACAGAATAATAATCCATACTATATTCACGATAAGATCATTTACTTCCATTTTAAATCTTCATAGAACAGCTTTTTCAGCTTTTTGTGTGAGAACATTCATGAGATGAATAAGTCTGAAACAGTTCGTGAAGGCACCCAGCACTGTGTCTGGAACATGGCAGATGCTTGATAATGCTTGCTGGCCAACTATACAAGTAGCATCTTTCAAAATGACAGCTAAATTCTCTAACAGGCCCAGGGTTAGAGAAGTCACGATTGCAGTATGAATTAAGGGGTGCTAAAATGAGGGACAGACATAAAATCTCTCTCCCACACTGATTCTACCAACAGTATGTCATTTTAAAGTCATTCCTTTCCATTAGAGACCTCTTTTTGAAATGCAAGACTTCAGGAAATTGTAGCAAACCCCTGTTGTTTTGTTTACTCAGGTTCTCCTCTGCAGGAACCATCTCACCTTGACCCCAACTAACAAGGAAACTCCTGGAAACCAAGTATTTATTACACTGCATGATTTTGCCCTAACTAGGCCAATCAGAATTTTTCTTCCAGGAAGTTAAAATTCTAATCTAAGACATACAAAAACTGAGAATTTCGAATCTTCTTCAGATAACAGCGAAGTTCTATGTCTGCCCAATACAACAGCAACTATTCACAGCTGGCTCTTTAAAATCGAATTTCAATAAATTAAAATTAAAAACTCAGCTCCTCAGTTGCATTAGCCATATATCAAGTATTTGATATTATAGAACATGTTTACCATCACAGAGTGTTCTATTAAACAGAGGTAATTTAAAGCAAGGCTCAACAAACTACAGCCCCTAAGCCAGTGTTTTTTTGATGAGATGAGTGTTGTTGTTGTTGTTGTTTTAAATAGTTGGAAAAAAATGAAAGAAGAAAATTCTAGGATGTTAAAATTACTTGGCATTGAAATTTCAGAGTCCTCAAATAAATTTTTATTGGAATACAGCCATGTTGATTCATTTACTTGTTATAGATAATGTTGATTATTTTCAGCAGATCATATGACCAGCAAAGTCTAAAATATTATCTGAACTTTCACAGAAAAAGTTTGCTAAGCCTTGCTCTAGAGGAAGTGGTAAGGTTTCCAAAGCTTTCTCAGATTTTGAAAAGTTATGAGGAGATCAGAAAACACTTATATTAAAGTATTAATGATGCGTCAGGTAAGCGGAATGGCTTTTCACTTCTGTGTTGAAGGTTCAAAAAGGAAAAGGAACAATGCCAAGAGTGTTGATAATGGGAGAATTAAATGGGAAGAGTGTCTTATTCCTCAGTAACAGGTATGAGAGAGTTGCATTTTACTATGCTTACCATGGCATGCCCAGGTCCACCACTGTCATAAAGGAGAGGTGAAGAAATGAATGCCCTTGCATTTCTATAGTCTAAACAAAAGGCTCCAAGATGTCCTCTGCAAGAGAAATGATAAATTTCCTTTATGTAAGCGCAGCACCTTCTCTGCCTCTGCACAGCTAGACACACAAGCCAGAGCGGACGGGCCTCAAATCAAGTGTAAACATCATCCAAGTGGAAATTATGTGACAGCATCCTGGGTGAACTATGAACTCCTCCCAACACTGAAATGAGGCACACTTACTGTATGTGTTTCTTGAAAAGATTTCATCACAGAAGGGTAATTGACAAAAGTCAAGAAGTGACAAAGGTCATCCACACTGTAGGAGTTATACTTTCCTGGGACTCACCATAAATTGACAGAAAAGGGGAATCCCAGACAGAAGGATATAATAGATCAAGACAGAATTCCTGAAATGGGTACAGAGATGGAAGTGTTTAAGGGCTCAGAAGAGAGACTGTGCTTCATGGAAATTCTGGGTCACTTGCTGCGACAAATAACTCTCAGCTCAAGACTCTCTTGTAGAAAACTCCAGAGAATCTTCCCTCTGTTAATAAGCTTGACAAATCATGTTTTGTTTTCTCTGAGAGATGCCAGAACTTTGCCTCTAGTTCTATCTAATACAATCACTGTGGAAAAGTGGGTGAGAGAACCAGCATGACATCAGAGGGCCTGAGTTTGAATCATGCCCCCATCACCTATTAGCTGCCTTGTTTTTCACAACTGCAAAATGATATACAGTTTAAAATGTGTTGATTAATAATTAATATTATTTCAAATAAAGGTGGTTACCACTGAGACAGGCAAGAACAGTAAATTGGATGCTAATTTGGAAGATACTGCTAATGGCTCAGCAAATGTCCATCCTGCCCCCACTTTCTTTGCAAATAGATTCTGAGAATGAACAGAGTCAGTATGTAATTCCAAGCAGTGGATCATGATCTGTTTAGACCAAATCTGACAGCTGTGTCCTCACATTCCTAGCTTCCTCTCCATCTAGGGCTTATTGAATGCCCCATTTCTGGTCAATGAGACATCAGTAGAAAGTTCCTGGATTAAGTAGGGTGGAGGTGGAGGTAGTTCTGGGAAAGCTTTGGTTTTCTCAGATGAAAGTAGACAAACAATAAAGTAAGAAATATGAAGACAAAGCCACAAAAATCAGAGTCATAGCCATAACAACCCTCAGCCACGGAACCAATAATCAATACTCTAGACTTCTTGTGTCATGAGAAAAATGAGTCTCTGTTAGGCATTATTTTTCTGTCACCCATTCCTAACAATGAATTGGATACAATAAAGGTACCCAAGTTGTACTGATAAAATTTTTTTAATTTCCCTAGAAATATGTTCATCATCAGTATGAAAATGGGAAAAGAAAGAAGCAAAAAATGTTAACTAGAGTTTCCTTCCCTCACAATTCCTTCTAGAGAGTGTCTTTAAGCCCTACTTCTCTGTTAGTGGTGGTGGTGCTCAATCGTGTCTGACTCTTTGTGACCTCTGTAGCCTGTCAGTCTCCTCTGTCCATGAAATTTTCCAGGCAAGAATACGGAGGTGGGTTGCCACCTCCTACTCCAGAGGATCTTCCTGACCCAGAGATTGAACCCACATCTCTTGTGTCTCCTGTTAGCCTGTTAGAATCTATAATGTAGGGGCTGCCACGAGTGGTCACATTTTCCTCTGGTTGTGAACTGCCTAATCCTACAGGAAGACAAACACAAGGAGAATAAAAACATATTCTAGTGCTTACTATATGCCAGAGGCTGTTCTAAGAGTTTTACGGATCAGGGTCATACAAATGGGTTAATACAAATGATTACAAATGGGTCAATATCTGTAAAACTCTTAGAAGGGCCTCTGGCGTATAGTAAGCACTGGAATATGTTCTTATTGTCTTTGTGTCTGTCTTCCTGTGGTATTAGATGGTTCCCAACCAGAGGAAAATGTGGCTGCTTGTGGCAGCCGTGACTACCTCCCCATCACATTACAGATTCCAACAGGGTAACAGGAGACACAACAGGCGTGGGTTCAATCCCTGGGTCAGGAAGAACCCCTGGAGTAGGAAATGGCAAATCATTTCAGTATTCTTGCCTGGAGAATTTCATGGACAGAGGAGCCTGGCAGGCTACAGTCCATGGGATCACAGAGTCAGACAGGGCTGAGTGACTAAGCATACACACATGCTAGTATCAATAACTATTACCAACCCTGTTTCACAAATGGAGAAACTGAAGCACAGAAGAGTTAAGTAATCTGCCTAAGGTCACATAGCTAAAATTGATGGAACCAGGATCCAAACTCAAGCAACAGTATGTGCCATCACCTCTCCCTCTGAGATGGCAATACGCATAATGTTCAGCAAGATAAGGAGATGAAATTGATCTGATAAACTGATCCAGTGAAGACTTTTTTAAAACTCCCCATCTCACATTTTGCCAAGCCATTTATTTACCAGACTCTTTGAGGTATCCAGCTAATGAGGAAATAGGATAGTCAATTTAGAAGTATAAACCATTTAAATGTCTACCAACTACAAGAAAAGAGGAGAAGGTGTTTAGCTTTTAAAACAAAGCTAAAGGGACCCATCTAAGCAAGAGAAACTCTCCAGAAGAAAGATATGAAGGTGGCAACCCCAAATTTAGAAGGTTGGGTAATATTTATCCCCACCTATATTAGCCCTCTTGACTGTCAGGATGTGGTTCTTACTCTCCCATCCTCCCCCCTGCTCAAGGTACCGAGCTGAAATCTGCCTATCATCAGTATTCTCAGCATCTAACCGGGTAACTACCGCTCTGTATCTTTAAGCGACAGTCTAAAAGGAAAACAAGCTAAAGGTTACCTGATTTGACACAAGTCTATTGGTGGGAGTAGGAACATCACACTAGTTTGGACTAAGTTGTCCTGTTTGGGATGGACAACTCAGTTGAACAAGGTAACTGTAAAATTATCTTTCATATTGTACCTGAAGTAAATCATGTACAATTTCATTTTAAGAAAAAGGAGTGGTTTAAGTGACCAGTAAAAGCACCATTTATTTCAGTTGGCTCGTGGTAACAGTATTAGCTTTCCTAATGGAACACAAATTGGTCTTTGTCACATACTCACTCATTTGAGATACAAATTATTGTGTTCTAGCAATGTGACAAGCATGGTGTAAAATATATATTAACAGAGCAAGCTGCTGCTGCTGCTAAGTCGCTTCAGTCGTGTCCAACTCTGTATGACCCCATAGACAGCAGCCCACCAGGCTCCCCCGCCCCTGGGATTCTCCAGGCAAGATCACTGGAGTGGGGTGCCATTGCCTTCTCCAACAGAGCAAGAGATGTGCCCATATCCCTGCTATTTGTTTCTAGAGGTTTTAGAAGTGGAAACTAAATTTTGTGCTGGTCCATTAATATATCTCATACTTACTCATGAAATAGAACCTTGAATTATCTGATAAGCATGATGTGGCAAAGTGCATATTGGCAGCTTTTCTGAAGAAGGCCTATTTGAAAGTACTTAGTATCAGTATTGAGAAATGAATGATGGCTGAGGATGTCAGAATGTCCAAGGCAGGGGTTCCAAAAAGGGAAGCCTGAATTAGAAAGCATTTGATAAATGCCTGAAGATTTCACCCTAGTAACCCACTGTCTCTTACTCTAAAACATGTACTCCTTTCTTTGTTCCGTGACATTACGTACACTGTCCGCTGCTATCAGGGACACACATACACCCTCAACAAGGACTATCACCACCCACTCTAATGCCTTTTCCCCAAAACACAGACTTAGGAAAGTAAAAACTGCTTTATCCACACAAACACACATAAATGTCAACCTGAAATTGCTTGTTTTGATGGGTGATCATTGTTCTAAAGAAATCTGTCTGCATTTATTTTACTGATCATCTTTAAGAAACACAGCAACCTACTGAATTTCAACTACTTTTTAAAGAACAGAAAGAGCTTCTGCTGTCTCAAAGCATAAGAAGCCTCTAGAGCTATTTTTCATGAAAGTCACTAGTGTCTGACTCTTTGCAACCCCATGGACTATACAGTCCATGGAATTCTCTAGGCCAGAATACTGGATTGGGTAGCCTTTCCCTTATCCAGGAATCCTCCCAACCCAGGGATCAAACCTAGGTCTCCCACATTCCAGGTGGATTTTTTACCAGCTGGGCCAAAAGGGAAGCCAGAGCTATCAAGAGGTAGAAATAAACTGCCTACTTAAAAAGAGAGTATGAGGAAAGGACAGAGAGATATCATCCAAATTTACGTCAATAAGCTAGATAAATGCAGATTCCCATCTCTCTTTTTTCACACCAAGAAAAGAGAAAGGAGTCTAGGACCATGAAGAGCATGACTACTGCTCCATTCTGGAAGAATGACACTGAATGCAATGTGAAGAGACCAGATGACAAGTCAGAATACAAGATTATCTGACTAGATAAAGGGATGTACGTGTATGTTTCCTTAATTGTGGCTCTGTGGCCATCACCCAGTTGAAAAGCCTGATGATCAGTCGAAGTCTCCAGCACTTATGAAAATGAAGGGGGCGATTCATGAGAAAAACTCTAGGTGGTGACATGACACCTCTTTTCTATGTTTGCAACAATTGTCCCGTTCAGGTTCTTGCTGCCTTTAGCAGCACCACTTGCAAGAAACCCTAAATAGAGATGAAAGAAACCAAAACTGTCAGCTGCCATAGCAGCCCACAACAGATGAATATATTTCCAAATTAACTGAGTAAGAACATTTGGCTGTGTCTGCCAGATTTATTTTATTGTATGATTTTCAGGCTAATAACGAAGACTAAGTTCTTAATTATAAGATTTGCATTCCTCCACTCTATTACGAAAGCTCATACAAAAGCTGTTTTTCCCTTCATTGAAATAAGGGTTTGAATACATGACAGAGAAAGGATGGGTTGGCAAATCAAAGGCCTAACTAGTATTCAGGACTAACAGTCCTTCTCAAGTTACCAAATGGTGTAACTAATAAAATTCAGCTCCTAGTTTCACAATTTTGAATGTTCCATTTCTTGTACTACAGGCAAGAAGAAAAGGTAGTGCTCTTGTTCGTATATGAAGAAATCCATGTTAACTCAGTATTATCTAAGATGTGTACTGTGAGTCATTTTACAAGATAGATTTTAGTTTTATGTGAAACCCTACATGTAAGTGATTTGGCAGGTGTGAGGTGAACTACTGAGGATAGGGATATGGCCCTAAACTCCTGACAAAATGGGTGTAACAGGTTCAAGGCTAAAGAAGATCCAGAATGCTAACTTCAAAAGCTCATTAATGCCATGTCCTAAGCAACTGCGTGAAATCTCCACTTCCCAGCACTGACTCACTGGAGGACAAAGCTCCAGCTTTTGACAATAAATGAAGTGGACCAGTCTTGGGAGACCAAAGCACAGGATCGACTATTGCCAGTATTTTAGAACAACACAAAGAAGACACACTTGTTGCTGGGAAGGAGGTTTCTTTGGGACAGAGAACTAGAGACAGACAAGAAGACCACCAGACAAGAAGGTTCTTGAGGTACAAGAAACTCTTTAAAAAATTAGAAAAATTGCAGTCAGAGATAGAAAGGCAGTCTTTTGTCATCTGTCTAGATTAGCAGTTTTCAGTGGACATTAGTTGTAAAGGGTCTTGACTTCAGATTTTAGCTACTGGTCAAAGTAAAAGGTTGAATAGAAAGCAAAAATTCACATCTTTTTAAAAGGCTGGAAAGGAAGAAGATAAAAATATCCATTCCAGTGGCCCTTGAACTTTAGCATGTATCAGAATCCCCCAGAGTGTTTGTTAAAAGTACAGATGCTGGGCTCACTCTGAATAGGAAGCCCAAGGTGAGATTTTGAGAGTGTACATGTTTAACAAGTTCCCAGCTGATCCTGATACTGCGGATCTGGGGACCACATTCTGAGAACCACTGATCCACATCAGGGTTTCTCACCCTCAGCATGATTGACATTTGGGGCTAGATAATTCTCGTTGTGAGGAACTGTCCTGTGCAGTTTAGTATATTTAGCATCATCCCTTGTCTTTACCCACTCGATGCCAGTAGCAACTCACACAAATATGGCAACTAAAAATGTCTACAGGCATTGTCAAATATTCCACAGAGGGGACTAATGCCCACTGAAAACTGCTAATCTAGACAGATGACAAAAGACTACCTTTCTAGCTCTGAATAAGAGTTTTATCCCAGTCTTATTTTTCATTTTTTTCTGAAAATCTATTTGGTAACTGTAAATATTACTCATTTATTTAAAGGTCAGGTTTTTCACACTAAGAAAATAAGAGTTTTATTTCAGTTGTAACTTATCAAGCTACCGAGGACATAAAACATCATTTGTTTGTACTCATTCTATGATATATGGTCCTTCTTTAAATTTCAGATATGTGGGTTAGATTGAGATGTATTCCTCAAAGTGCTTTCAAATTCAAATATTTTACCCAACTCCCTAGAGGAATCACGATAGAATAGATTCTGGAGTCACCTTAAACTAGGAAAACAATGCTGAACACAAGTCTGACAAGAGAGAAAGAAATATACATGTAAAAAAATCCCAGAGAGAAATAATAATTATCAAAAACAAGGGAAATGCCCAGGGGAGAAGAGAAGCATACAGATTCTAACAGCAAATAATAAGCAATGGTTCATAAACAAACTCTCTATTTAAAAAGCAAATCAAGTGTGAATGTAAGTTTTTGGACAGAGACACTACTGAATAAAAACTCCAACACAACTGCCCTCAAGAAATACAGTGTATAAATATTTCTTCTTTGGAAGCTCTTCTTTGTTTCTTCTTTAGAGTTCATATAAATGTTAATTTAATAGTAAGTTTACCTTTAAAAGGATTGCTGGTAGAAAAAAAGGCACAAAAATTCACTGTTGAGCAGTTTATAGTCCAAGAGAAAGCAAGATTTTCTGTAGATCCCTCTATTATTTCAAGCACAATTTTCTGGAATTTTCTTAGTAGAAGGAACTAATGAAGATTATCATTATATTAGGGTCTTAGTGTAAAAGTTATGCTAAAGATAACAGTTAAGGTAGTGATTTCTTTCCTAGATCATGCGTCATTTTTGTTTGTTTGTTTGTTTTTGATCCCTCTTATTTTGTAGTTTGCTGTGCATGTGTGTGTGTGTGTGTGTGTGTGTGTGTGTGTGTGTGTGCGCATGCTCAGTCACGTCCAACTCTTTGTGAACCCATAGACTAGAGCCTGCCAGAATCCTGTCCATGGAATCTTCCAGGCATGAATACTAGAGCGGATTGCCATTTCCTACTCCAGGGGATCTTCCCGACCCAGGAACTGAACCCATGTCTCTTGAGTCTCCTGCACCGGCAGGTGACTCTTTCCCACCGCACCACCTGGAAAGCCTGCAGTTTGCTGTATGTGGTATCATTTGTTCAGTCAGTATACTGTGAGTGAATGTGAGTCATGCATAGAAAACCCTGTAAGATGAGGCAGGAAACATCAGGCCAAGCTTTCAATAGATGCCCTACAGCCCTGAGTATGCCTCTAAACTACAATTTGGTGATCGTTGAAGAGGAGAACTTGGGAGAGAGATTTAATTTTGTTTCCTGCTTATACAGATTGGCCACAAGGACCCAAACGAGTGATTGAGTAGAAGAGTGAGCTCTGTGCAGAAGGGATTTGTCAGAACCTTGAGGAAAAATAAGCAGACAGTGGGACAACAAACCTAACAGGGACTTGGACATTGGACCGCCCCACTCCATCTCACAATCCAGTGATGTAGGATAGGAAGTAAAAAAGTTTTTCACTCAAAATAATGGTTATCAGTGTAGCAGATGGAAATAAGGGAGAGAGGGCAGAAAGAAGAGTCCTTTGTGTTACTATATACTTCTCAGACTACAAAAGACACTTTATATTTGCTGTGCCATTGAATTATTTTTAAATATGTCATTTTTAAAATCAAGAACCTTAAACAGGGTTTTGGGTTTTTTTGTTTGTTTGTTTTGTTTTTTATCAGACATGCCTGGATCTAAGTGTCTCCTAGGAGCCATCAGTTCACTATATAGTTTTTCCTGGGAAAAAAAGACTGTATTAGCATCCACTTGCAACAGTATTTATTGGATAAAAAGTGAATGTGGCAGCCATAGAGATGACCTCCTAATTACATGTGCGCCACATCCATGTCCATTAGTTTAGAATACTGATGCAATGCTTTTAGGTCTTTAGGTGTATCCTATGGAATATTAGCACAAAGGGATGTTAGTAGATGTTAGGTTTATTTAAAAAAAAGTTCTATTTATAAATTTAGCTAAACACTGTTTTAAATTGCACACGTTTGCAGATCTTTAATATCTTAATGTGCTTTGTGACCCTTCAAGAGAGGTATATATGATATAAAAGTTTCCCAAATCATTTTATCATGCACTTCCATTTGCAAACAAAGCATCCTGGGAGAGTACACAGCAGCTGACCATAGTTTAGAAAACACTGAAGAATCCAGTTGGTAAATATAATATACATTTGTATATTATATTTCAAAGCCATTTTTAAAAATTTCAATCATCTAGCATCTTCAACTGCCATTTAATTTCCTTTAATTAATCTCTCTCAAGATACATTAAGCATATAGCAAATATTATTTTTTCAGTTTACACTATTAACTTTAAAATTTTATAAGCTAGCATAGTGATTACTTGTTTTATTTTTTAAAAAAATTTTTAATTGAAGTATAGTCAATTTATAATACCATGTTAGTTTCAACTATATAGCACAGTGATTTATATATATACACATTTTCACATTCTTTTCCCTTATAGGTTATTATGAAATATTGAGTATAGTTCTTTGTGCTATACAGTACAGTAGGTCCTTTTTGGTTAACTAGTTTATATATAATTGTGTGCATGCTAAGTCACTTCAGTTATGTCCAGCTCTTTGCAACCCTATGGACTGTAACCTGCCAGACCCCTCTGTCCAAGAGATTCTCTAAGCAAAAATGCTGGAGTGGGTTTGCTTAGAGTCGATTCCTAGGCAGGCTGATAAGAAGTCCAGGGTCCCTGAGGAGGAGAAAGGGGTCTGGGGGTCATAAGGAGGAGGAAAGGACAATAGGCTTTTTTGGTTTGTCTTTTCTACTACATTCCTTAATCTTAGTCACATAAAACGTGTTGTTTTTTTTTTTTTCTTTAAGCCCAGAACTGATGATTACACAACAAAAACTCAGTTTAAACTCTGTACTAAGGATTATATAACAACAATGTACCTGCTTGAGGACAATTTCTCCTTTCTGAAAACCTTCTGACTAACCCTGGTATCTTAGAATGTATATTATGGGAGTGGATCTGGTAAAATCTTTTTATTGGTAAATTCTAAACCTGTTATCTTAAAACTTAAATTGTGGAAGTGGGTCTGGTAAAATTTTTACAATCATGAGACAGTCTTTTGATATATTGTAGTAACCGATTTAAAAAGTATATAGCTCCCTTGCCAAAGACTAGTGAGGAGGGTACTCTCTGTCCCCCTTTTGATGTCTATGTCAGAAGCTCTCTTTGTCTTTTTTTTAATTTTAATAAAAATCTGCTACGCAAAGTTTCTTGAGTGATCAAGCCTGGTCCCTGGTCCCAAAGCTAAATCTTCTTATTCAGAGATCACAAATCCCATTCACTGTACATCACAAAACATCATTCACTGTAAGCTATCATTGCCATGCCCTCCTCCCAACCCAGGAATCAAACCCACATCTCTCTTGCATTGGCAACTGGATTCTTTACCACTAGTGCCACCCGGGAATCCCTTATAATTGTGTATCCAATGCTATTTTACTTTGGACTATGATAGTTCATGTAACACTGAGAAATGTTATCTCATATCCCTCTTCTTTTGTCCACATAGGGTTTCATCTCTGGCCTTATCCTTACACACTTGGGAGTAGAAAATTAGTGCTAAAGAAAGTGAAAATTTTGTCTGTGTAAGGTTTTCTGGATTGGACCCAGAGGTTTTTAACTGCTTTAGTCAATTACTTATCCTTAAAGCCTGTGGTTTCACACCAAAATTGTTTAATTGAGTTGAAAAAGGTTATTTACAGTATTTTCCACATAACTGACTTTTTCAGCCAACTGATTTGCATACAGTACAACATTGCTAATTTATGTTAATGACTGAGAGGACAGAGGAGATTACACATTTAAGAATTAGCTAATTCAGTAAGGGAAAGCATGAAATTAAAAGCAATTAGAGACATCTCATCACAAAAGGGACTTGATTAGTCCATGCTTATTATTTATGGTAGTGATTTATAACACGTCATCATTTACTTTGTAATGAAACCTTTGTGATGTGACATTTACTCTCATCCTACAAGAAAGATGAACACAGCTGCCAGAGAGCTGGTAAAGTTTGTCAGCTTTCCTGACAGACCCATTCACTCACTCGGCAATCATTGTTCTATGCCCCTGCCCTGTGCAAAGCACCTTTAAGCATAATTTTAATGGCTTTTCCCCACTGTTATCAGATTCATAGACTTTCACTGGAACCCAGAAAACATTGAAAATACAAAGAATAGAACAAAAAAGAGCATCAATAATCTCATCACCTAGAGATGACCACTGCTAACATTTGCCATGTTTACTTCTGATATATCCTGTGCATATGTATACATGAAGAAAATGTGAAGTATGTAAATGCTTTTGCATAATTAAGATCATAGATTATTTTCAATTTTGTGTTCTGGATTTTCACTTAGCTGCTGATGAGGACACACCAAATTATATACATAACTTTATTATTGCTGCATATTAAAGTGTATCTTAAAGCCATCATTTATGTCAGCCTAGTTAATACTTAGAAAGCAACCATTGTTTCATTGCAATTATTTGAATATAAAGTAATTAACTTCCAATTAAAATAAATAAATTTATATTTTTAAAAAAAGAATAAATTAAAATAGTTCCAAGAGTCCAAACTGGTTTTGCATCATGAGAATATGACATTTGTACATTTTTCTGAATAGCTGAAAATAACTCAGTATGGAAGACTAGACAAATTCAGTTCAAAGTTGTTATTACTCACATTGGCTACCAAAGTGTTACCTTCATGGCATAAGCAGTAGTAACTTCAGGGAAAAGGGAACAAGCACTAATTCAATCTATACTTAGCCTCCTAATGAAATTGAGCTTCCTCAGTCATCACATTGCATTATAATTTCTGTAGTCAATTTCAGCCCACTTCAATTTTGGAGAACTTCCATTAGAGATTTCAAAAAAAAAATTCTTATTTGCACTGTTACTATTTCTATTTCGCAGGTGAATTAATTGTAGCACTAAATGGGTAGGTGATTCTTAGAGGACTATATAGGAATTGAATTTCTTAACATTCTTAAGGGTTTTTCTTTTTTTTCTTTCATCCTCAATCTCCAACACACTCTCTCAAAGACTAAAGTTGCTCCTGAAGGAAACAGATGTGGTGCAGTCATTCTCAGTTGAAACTATAGCCACCACATGAGAATAATTGGCTTTAATTAATGTGTGTAGCAGCTTTAAGCTGACTGTGCATTTGCACAACTCTCCTAAAAGCTTCCTAACAGCATCCTCTGAAGTGTGCCTAACAATCTCTGAGAAAGTCCCTTAGAAGCTCTTCAATAGTCTTGATAAAAATATTTTGCCCAGTGCTATTAAAGCACATTAACGTTTAGTAGTTTTGGAATTCACAAGTCCTGTCTCTTCTTTACTCAGTTCTAGAAGACATCTAATACTGCTCACAGTAGGTTCTCAATAAATATTCACAATCACATATTCTTAGTGAAAATTTAAATGGCTACTTAGTTCTTTTATCTCCAGAAATGATGATTTGTAGTCTTTTCATTGGTATTCCCTAGAAAACTGCTAGAGCTTGTAATTTCCATTGTAAATCTGAGGCATTCAGAGTTAATAAAAGAGAAGCAAGAAGTCCTTTGTTCTGTTTCTTCCAGTTCATAAATTAATCTCTTTGGTGTATGTTCATATATTGAGGCAAGGTAAATTCTTTTGTGATGCCCAGAAAATAACAGGAGATAATGCAGAGTTCTTTTCCAGGAAAAGAAAATTCACCCTTAATGGTCCTGCTCTGTGCCTGCCCTGAGCTGGCAACATTATACACACTATTTCATGTGAACCTTGCAATTACTTTATAGTAAAGAAGAGGCTTGGAGCATTAAATCCAGGATCCAATACGATCCTACATCTGACTTCAGACTTCTGTTGTTTCTACCTTAACCTGAACTATCTAACAACCATTGCATAATCCAAGGGCTTCCCTTGTGGCTCAGCTGGTGAAGAATCTGCCTGCAATGCTGGAGACCTGGGTTCAACAATCCAATAGATCTGCAATGACACATTGTATGCCAAGTGGCCACAAGGTCCAAGGAGCTGGACATGAAGGGGACCCAGAGGGTTCTCTGCTCCAGTATGTTCTAGAACTCATATCACTTTACAAGAATTCAAAGTTCAGATAAAGTCTGCAGCTTTTCTCCTTTATTTGTTAATATACCAGATAATGTGCTAAACATGTGGGATTCTTTTGTAAAACCTTAGGAAAAAAGAATTTTGATGTCTTCCAAAGGAAATCCATCCTGGGACAATAGTGCCTCACAGAAAATCTTGACTCCAACAAAGAATCATCTGGGCCCAGGAATAGAAAACCACAAACTCCAAAATACTCCAATGCCAATTCTATCTATAACGGCAACTCTAGGGCAGCAGGATTCCTGAAATCATTATTCACTGAACAAATGTGTTTCAAGCATTTGCTTTTTGCATGATACAACTGTACTTTCTCAGGATACATCAGTGGAAAAAGCAGGCAATTCTAGCCCCCAGGGAGCTTACTTTCTGGCAGACAGAGACAAGAAACAACAGATAAAATAAATAAGCAAATATATCAGAAAGTGACTAAGACCATAGAAAAATATCCAGTATTGCAAGGAGACTTGGGAATGTGCAGATGGTGAAAATGAAAGTCGCTCAGTCGTGTCTGACTCTCTACTACTCCCATGGACTGTAGCCCACCAGGCTCCTTGTCCATGAGATTCTCCAGGCAAGAATACTGGAGTGGGTTGCTGTTCCCTTCTCCAGGGGATCTTCCTGATCCAGGGATGAACCCTGGTCTCCTGCATTACAGACAGATACTTTACCATTTCAGCCACCAGGTAGATGGTATAAATTGTAATTTTAAATTGAACAGTCAGATTAGACCCCATGGAGAAGCTGACATTTGAGAAAAGGCTTAAATGAAGTTAAGTGATTAGCTATATGCACATCTGGAAAAGATGGTTTCTGAGAGATGTACAAAAATCCTGGGACAGAAGCATGCTTGACAAGTTTGAATAAGCAAGAAGGGATATGTTGCCCGAGTGAAGTGGACATGAGGCAGAATAACAGGAAGGAGGGGGAGAGAGGGTTGGGCTCTGACCATGAAGGGCTCTGTACTACAGCATAATGACTGGATTTCATCCTAAATGGGATTTGCTGCTAGAGTTTGAGCAGAAAAGTGACAAGACAAACACAGTTAAAAGTTTCACTCAGGGTGTTATGTTTTGAGTAAACAATACAGTGATGGGAGATGGGCAGAGGGATATGGACAGAAGCAGGAAGCCCATGTGACAAGGCTGTTAAGTAAGATGAAGTGATGGTGCCTTGGACAAGTGGGAGCCGTCAAGGTGGTGAGAAATGGCCAAATTCTGGTGAAATATCTGGAGATACATTGCAGAAAGAACTAACAGTATTTTCTGCTAAACTGAATGTGGGATATGAAGAGAAAGAAGAGTGAAAGATGATTTCTCTGGTCTGTGCACGAGCAGAAGGAAAGATGGATTTACTATCACTTATAATGAGAAGAACAGGGTTTAAGAGGTGGATCAGAAATTCAGTTGAACCTGGGACATTGAATCTGAAATATTTGTTAGATATCTGGGCAGAAAATAATCAAAAATATCACTTTGGAGGTAGTAAGAGATACCCAATTGAATGATGTAAGTTTAGAAGTTATTTTTTTATTTGTTCATTTAAGCCACAAGGTTGTATGTGATCACAGATAGAACAACCAAGGACTCTGTCCTGAGTGTGCCAATATTAAGAGGTCTAGGAGATGAGAAAGAAAAAGCAAAGGCATCAGAGAAGGAGCAGCCAGTGATGCAGAAAGGAAACAGAAGACATGGTGTCCTGGAAGCCAGGGGAAGAAAGTCTATTAAAGAGAAGGGAGATCAGTGTGTCCACTGCTACGGAACTAAAAGGAGCACTGAAGCGACCACTGTATTTAGCAATAAGCAAGACATCTAAAATGAGTTTAGACAACTCGGCTTCAAACAGTTTTGTTGAAAAGAAAGTGGGCAACAAGAGCTGGAGAAAGTGGAAGTTAAAGAAGAGTTACTTTCTTACTTCTCTTTGGTTTTCTTTTGTTTTTAGTAAAATAAAAATGTTTGAATGCTGACATGACTGAAGCGACTTAGCAGTAAAGATTAAGTAGACTAGTAAAAATATAATAAATAAGTAACATAATGATACCAGAGAGAAAGGGGAGAATTTCTGGAGAAATGTCCTTGAGTAGGTGAGAGAAGATAGGACCTGGGGGCTGAGATTGGCATACAGACACACAACTATGGTTACAGGTAAGACTGCAGAGTATAGAGATGGCAGACCCTGGAAGGGTCTTACTTTTTGAAAGTAAAATGTCATGAGAATTTGGGGAAATCCTTTCCAATGTCCCAGTTTTCTCTGATAATGAAGGTAGGGATGAAAGTGTTGAACCTGAGAAATAAAAGAGTAAACGAGCTATCAAGTAGAGTAGAAGAGTGAATGGATTAGTGGAGTTTGGAATGATTGTTGGTGGGCATTCAGAGTCCAAATGAGGTTAAAGATCATGATTTAAGGAGACTAGTCAATCTCAGTGTGTATTTTTCTTATGCCATATGGGTGCTGGTCTAGAGAAATTAGAGTTGTATTTAACCAGAGAGTTGGTTTGGAGAAGTGAGTATAATGAAAGGAATGGGACAAAAGAAAGATTACAGCCACTGAGCATGGACATTATGCTGGACATGGGGATGTGAAAGTGATTGGTCACTGGTTGATTAATCCCTCCTATTTGACACATTCTGAGAAGTAGACTCAAGATGGCACGTGTTACATTCCTGAGTAGTTACTGGTGACCTTGTACATTCAGGCTCCTGGACCGAAACAGTGAAGGCCTAGAAAGAGCCAGGGCAAGTCTCTACTTCTCATTCGTGGTGTGACTTTGCTCGCATCTATCTCTGTGCATCTTTTTCTCCTCACATCCTTAATTTAGAGATAATACCTTCCTCATTGGAGAAGGTAATGGCAACCTATTCCAGTATTCTTAAGCCATGGAAAATTTTGGACAGAGGAGCCTGGCAGGCTACAGTCCATGGGGTCACGAAGAGTCAGACATGACTGAGCAACTGACAGACAGACAGACAGACACTCGTGCACACGCACACATCTTCCTCATGTGTTTCCGAAAACTTACTGAAAACATGGGTGAAAATTTCAAAATCCTTGAGTGAAAGCATAAGCATTATGATAAATTAACTTAAAAATAAAAATTTTAATGCTTTTATATTTGAATTCTTTGCAGAAGTATGTTCTCCATATGGTTTATACAAAAATACATCTATCCTTATTACTTGTGTAAATAAATCTTATATTGACATTAATTGTTTCAACTCCCTTTCTTTTAAATTTCCTTAACTTTTGCCAATTTAACATCTGATGTTGAGATGTCAAGAACTGAGTGCAGAATTTAGAACAGAGATTCTAGTTTCTTGGTATTTATTATATTTAAAAACAACAGAAAGGGAGTTACTATGTAACAGACAGTAAACATTTAATATTCAATTTAATCTTTAAAGCAATGTCATGGGCTTGCTATGATTATCAGCCTCATTTTACAATGAGAAAACTGAGCTCAGAGAGATGATGGAATTTGTGTGGAAATACATAGATTGTGACTGGTGAGCCCAGATTTGAAAACTGTCATACATGATTTCAAATTACATACCCTTACATACTATTTTATTTCAGTAAAATTCCAAATGTAGAAAATGGATTAAAGCCAATGTGGTTCCGCTTTAGAAACAACAATCCCAAAGTAGAGAAACTAAGAATTATGGAGAATCTATGCTACACTACTCAGGGAAGCTTAAATTGGTTCGTTTCCACACAGAATGAACTGACAGCCTCTTTCCCCCACTCCTAACTCCCACTCTACCATCTATGAATCCATGTCCCCACAACGGAGGAAGAGGATCACTTACAGATGGGAAAAAATTAAGTACTTCTAAAAATAAATTCAAAAAGGCTCTCACAGCCTGTAGTATGGGACACAATAGGATTATTTGGTGGGAGGGCCACACTCAGGGAAGGAAACCAGATTTTCGTAAAAGTCTGTATTCTTGTCAGTGCTTAGCACTCAGTGCTTAAAAAAGGCCTGCTCAATGACCAGAGGGATGGGTTGTATTGGTGAAAAAATAAGTAGAAACCTGGATTCAACCTGTATAAGTGATTTGGAATGCTTTCATAAACTGAATTCCACTTTGATTTGTTTTCATTGTTTCTAAAAGATGCTTTAGGTCCTTAATTTAAGGGTTCTGTGTCAGAGACAAATAAATAAGGACAAAATAATGTCACACTCAGGGCCAGCAAGTTTCCCAAACAACATAATCAAACAGTGAAGTGTTAGTTGCTAAAAAGCTGGCTGAATGAAGCCAGATTGGTGACAGGGTAGCTAACCAAATATAGTATTTCACAGTACTTTACAGGTATTTTAATAGTGTGTCTATTTCTTGAAAAACAAAACTCCTATCCTGAAGCAACAAACTTCCCCCAGTGGAAGAATTCATATAGTTTTCTTATGCTGGCCAATTCCTAAATAATGTGCCCTAGAAATAATAGCATTATCGCTTCATAGCAAAGTGCACTGAAAGTAGATTCTATTTGAATGAAGCAAAAAACCTGACATAAAATGAAACCTGTTCATTCAAGCTATTTGAATGCCTTTTACAGGGGCATTAAGAGAAAAATTAGGAGAGATTTGTACTGCCAGGTTGTTTGTTTAATAAAACCAGGATTTCCTTAGGAAAAGTAGTATATAAAATCATGATGGTACTATAGGCCCTTGTCCATGCCAAATATGTTTTCTGTTAGAGTTACTTTAGAGCAAATTATCCCATAATTCTCTGCAAGAAGGAACGGATGGGGCAAATGGCTGTTTAAAGTATGTTATTGCCCCAACACATAGCCATTATCTACCATCCCACAGGCTAGATACAGTGCCCACCTCTCCTGAAATTCCGCATGGACCAACCATGTCAGTGAACTGATACTGTAATGCTCACATCGACCTAACAGATCATTTTACCCAGTCAGCCTGGGAAGAGAGAACCTTACTTTCAACCCAACCACATTAATTATAATTATCAAGTCTTGAGATAATTTATTCCGTTTGGGAATAAATGCTCTTGGTTCAAAAAGTCATCTCCTCATTCTTATTGGCTGCAAAGGTGCTTCTCTCTGGAAGCTGTACTCCAAGCAGAGAAGTGTTTTTTCAGCACATCCTTGAATTAAATCAGCACATCAGTGCAGGCAGCCCAGGGAGCCATGAGGTACCACTTTGCTGTCCTCATCACATTCTCCCCCAAATACCTCCCTAGTGAGGCTTGGGATAAAAGCTTTGCAGTCAGCGTATAGCACAAATGGAATCCCTGTCATTAGAGAGAAGGATGTTCACATTTCTAACCAGTTCCGTATCCGAGGGCCCATTCTGTGTGGGATGTCTGTTGTCTTGAAGGACCAAAGGCAGATTTCTGGATCTGGTGGCAAATTGGCAAATCTCAATTTACACTGTTTGGCCACAAAATTGGGCTTCCCTGGTAGCTCAGCTGGTAAAGAATCTGCCTGAAATGCAGGGGACCCTGGTTCAATTCCTGGGTTGGGAAGACCCTCTGGAGAAGGGATTGGCTACCCACTCCAGTATTCTTGGGATTCCTTGGTGGCTCAGCTGGTAAAGAATCCACCAGCATTGGCTCACATGTTCTGGCAAAACATACCTGAGGCTTATGTGTTCCCTTTGTAAGATATATGTTTCTTTCCATATAACAACACAAGTGCATGGTTTACTCTTAGGATCTGCAGCCAAGTGTGCAGTTGAGTCCAGTAGGATATATGAGGTCTGCAAATGCAACAAAACTCCAGCTTCCTCTCATTATTCCACTCACTCATGAATTGGAGGTTTCCTGTGGTGCCTTGCTGATTGTTGTAATACTGTTTATTTTCTAAGAATGCATAGTGCTGTTGTTTTTTACCTAGTGAAAAGATGGTATAATCTTATATAACTGTAAAGAGAGTTCAGCTCAGTTCAGTAGCTCAGTCATGTGTGAACTCTTTGTGACCCTGTGGACTGCAGCACGCCAGGCTTCCCTGTCCATCACCAACTCCTGAAGTTTACTGAAACTCAGGTCCATCGAGTCGGTGATGCCATCCAACCATCTCATCCTCTATTGTCCCCTTCTCCTCCCACCTTCAATCTTTCCCAGCATCAGAGTCTTTTCAAATGAGTCAGCTCTTCGCATCAAGTGGCCAAAGTATTGGAGTTTCAGCTTCAACGTCAGTCCTTTCAGTGAATATTTAGGACTGATTTCTTTTAGGATGGACTGGGTTGGATCTCCTTGCAGCCCAAAGGACTCTCAAGAGTCTTCTCCAACACCACAGTTCAAAAGCATCAACTCTTCGGTTCTCAGCTTTCTCTATAGTCCAATTCTCACATCCATACATGACCACTGGAAAAACCATAGCCTTGACTAGATGGACCTTTGTTGACAAAGTAATGTCTCTGCTTTTGAATATGCTGTCTAGGTTGGTCATAACTTTCCTTCCAAAGAGTAAGCGTTTTTTAATTTCATGACTACAATCACCATCTGCAGTGACTTTGGAGCCCCCCAGAAATAAAGTCTGCCACTGTTTCCACTGTTTTTCCATCTATTTGCCATGAAGTGATGGGACCAGATGCCAAGATCTTTGTTTTCTGAATGTTGAGCCTTAAGCCAACTTTTTCCCTCTCCTCTTTCACTTTCAGCAAGAGGCTCTTTAGTTCTTCTTCACTTTCTGCCATAAGGGTGGTATCATCTGCATATCTGAGATTATTGATATTTCCCCTGGCAATCTTAATTCCAGCTCTGCTTCATCCAGCCCAGTGTTTCTCATGATGTACTCTGCATATAAGTTAAATAAGCAGGGTGACAGTATAGAGCCTTGATGTGCTCCTCTTCCTATTTGGAACCAGTCTGTTGTTCCATGTCCTATTCAAACTGTTGCTTTCTGACCTGTATACAGATTTCTCAAGAGGCAGGTCAGGTGGTCTGGTATTCCCAAAAGACTTAAAAATTTAAAATAATAGTTTAATTTAAATAATTTAAAGAGAGTTAAATAACTTAAAAGACTTTTCTTCATGGCCAAAAGGTAGTTCCCACAAAAGACAGAAACATTCTACAAAGACGGTAAAAGGTCAAAGAAAAAACAAAAGACCAACACCCAGTATTTTCGAAAGCTTTGGTGACTTCTAGTATGAATACCTATAGGGTAAGAGGTAGAGAAAAAAATACTAAAAGTAGAGTAAGGCATATGAAGAAGAGAAAGAATAGTCAAGGATGTCAATTTTTGGATGAAATCCAGTTCTTCAATCCTTAAACTCAAAGAAAAGAAAGAAAAACACTTAATATCACTCTGAAATGACTGAGTCAGCCAACAAGGATGTGGCGCTCATGGACCCAGAATAAAATCAAATTATCTTCAGGGAAGATTGGATTATGGCAAAGAAATCTTCTGAAGAAAATGATTAGCTGGTATAGGATAGTGATTGTCTAGAACAAAAGAAAAACTTGCCTGACTTCTCAAAATAAAAAAGCCAGTAAGAACACAATGGATGTACAGCTAGCAAATGGGTATCTACAAACCTGCATGCCCAATTATTTCAGTGGTATTTTGTGGCTTTCTTGTAACCCACTTTTCTGAAGGCAGCAGACATAGGGCCAGGCATTTTACAGATAGATGATAATGGCTTTCAATGTTTCTCAAATTGGCTCAAAGCCCATACTGCGTAAATTGCTAAAAGTCCATATGTAATTCTGAACCTCTTGCAGGCCCTGAGACTCCATGTGCTGGTAATAATTACATAGACTGGATAATTAACTTCTGACATTAAAAGGAATGAAGGTGAGAGAAGAAAATGCAGACCTTATCAAATTTTACTTAAAGCAAGGCACAAATTGACAAAAACCCCAAGGCATTCATTTGGAAAAAAAGCACTACAGTCTTTCTCTCCAATGTTTCCCTATAAGAAAAGGTAGAAATTTCTCCATGTTTATACTGTTATTCTTTTCAAATATTTCCCAATGTTACAAAATTACCCATTTAAATTTCTGTTTGAACAGTCTTGCCTTAGCAATCCTAAGATTTTTTAGAGAAGACATAGGCCCAGGGCACATGTGAGCATGGAGTGTTTACACTTCCTCTGGAACAGAAGGTTGGCCTCTGCCTGCTGTTAAGCAGAAAAGCTGAAATGGAACCTTCTGCAAAATATACAGTGTTGAAGAGCTGTCACTTCCATGGGAAAACAAACAAACAAAACTGAAAAGCCTGAGGAAAGAGCAAAAAAGTTTGCCATCTGTCCAGGACTCTAAGTGGGAATCAAAGTAAACTCACGAGACATCAAACCCCAGAAATGCAGAGTCTCAATCTATACTAATCAGAAGGCAAGGTATCTTGACAAGAAATTAAGATACAGATCTCTTCACAACCACTGAAAGTTGTTAAGACTCCAGAAGAAGCATCCCCATGAGCACTCTAGGAATATTTTCACAACCAGGATCTCAAGGGACTCCTATGGGGGAAAGTAGCTGAGCTGAAGAGAAACTCAGGGCAAAATTTTAAATCTCCTAAAGAAAGGTAATTCCATGAGGGACAAAACAGATTCCTCCGACAGGTGAAGTTGGCCCCTGAGAGCTGAAAAATACTATAAAATGAACTATTTAGAATTATTAAGAAACTAAAACAATTAATAAAATGAAAAAAGCTCCAGCTGAACTTCATTGTTTTTTTTTTAATTTAAATTTTATTTTTTTACTTTACAATACTGTATTGGTTTCGCCATACATTGACATGAATCCACCACAGGTGTACATGAGTTCCCAACCCTGAACCCCCCTCCCACCACCCTCCCCATATCATCTCTCTGGGTCATCCCAGTGCACCAGCCCCAAGCATCCTATATCCTATATGGAACCTAGACTAGCGATTCATTTCTTACATGATAGTATACATGTTTGAATGCCATTCTCCCAAATCATCCCACCCTCTCCCTCTTCCACAGAGTCCAAAAGTCTGTTCTTTACATCTGTGTGTCTTTTGCTGTCTCGCATACAGGGTTATCATTACCATCTTCCTAAATTCCATATATATGTGTTAGTATACTATATTGGTGTTTTTCTTTCTGGCTTACTTCACTCTGTATAATCGGCTCCAGTTTCATCCACCTCATTAGAACTGATTCAAATGTATTCTTTTTAATGGCTGAGTAATACTCCATAGTGTATATGTACCACAACTTTCTTATCCATTCGTCTGCTAATGGACATCTAGGTTGCTTCTAAATAGAACTTCTATGAATATAAAAATTGTTATAATTTAAAATTCAATAGATGACAATAATCTTCACAGCAGATGAGGAAATATATATATTTTCATAAGTGAAAATAACAACCAAGTATGAAACAGAATGGGATAAGTAATTCCATATGGAATAGCATTGAAAAAGATAAAATGCTGTGGATAAATTAAGAAATGCACAAGACCAGTATGAAGAAAGTCTTAAAATGCTACAAAAAGACACAAAAGACAGGACCAAATGGAAAGATACACCACGTTCTTGAGAAGGAAGACTCAATATCATAATCTTAATTCTCTTTGAAGAAATGTATAAATTTAACAATCCTTAAAATATTTTTTTCTTAACTAGATGAGTAGATCTTTGAGTTCATATAGAAAAATAATCAAATAGAACCATCAGGAAAAAACTGGAATAAAAGATCAAAGGAGGGGTTACTATTATCAGATATTAAGACGTTATATTAGATACAAATAATCAAATCAGTGTTGTAATGAGACATGAATAGACACATTGGTGTAGAAAAGGAAATCCAGAATTAACCCAAATATCTATGATTCAGTTATGATAAAGATGGAGTGAGTCTCATGCCAGTGGTGAAAATAGATTAATCAAGAAAGTGTTGGGACAATCCGGTAACCATTTGAAAAAATAAATGTAATTCCTACCTACACAAGGGTAATTTACACATGGAACAAAGGTTTAAATATTTTTAAAATGAAGTGATAAAAGTAGCAAGAGGAAACATGGAAGAATTACATTGTAAGGTCACTTTCTGTATGACTCAAAATCCAAAATCTACATGAGATAAGGTAGATTTTCATGTAGATTCTGGATATAGACACAGATAAACTGAACTACTCAAAAAAATCTTTTTTACTATTTTTGGTAATAAAAATGATAAGCAAAGTCAAAAGACAACTGAAAAAAAAGAAAAAGCATTTTCAAATCAGAGAGAAAACGTCCCTAATACATACAGGATTCTTTGCAATTGATAAGGAAATGAACAATTGAATATAAAAATGACCAAGATATGAACCAGAATGTACACATTTAAAAAAATGGTTCTCAAATATATAAAAAGATGTTCAGTTCACTTAATACAAAATTAGGACAGAAATACACTTAGAAAACTTTTTATCTATCAGATTGGCAAAGTTTCAAAAGTTTGATCACATCTCAGTAAGACAATGACGAAATAGGGACTCCATGCATTTCCTGAGTGAAGTAAATTGTTACAACACTTAATGAGGACAATGCAATATCTATCAAATTACAAATAAACATACCCTTTGACTTGACCAGTTGATTGACACACATTTGAAGTAACTCATGTCAAAGCTATGTGTAATAGGAAAAGTAAGGAAACAATCCAAATATCTACCAATAGGGGCTGGTTAAATAAACTATGTTCCAGGTATATAATGCAATACTGAGTAGTAGAAAAAAATAAATGAGGCCTTTCTGTGTACCACCATAGAAACATCTCCAAGCTATACTGTTATGGTAAAAACATGAAGATACAGAACAGCAAATAAATATGCTAATTCTGGTGTGTTAAGGAGAAAAGGAGATGAAAGTCTAGTGAAATATCCATGTTATATTTAAATATACATACAGAAACTCTGGAAGTAGACAAATTTACCAAAAATAATGGTTACTTTTGAGAGGATTTGTTATCGAAAATGGAAGAAAGACTTTTCACAATATACCTTTTAATACTTTGTGGGTTGTGAACAATGTGAATATATTACTATACTCAAAAAAACTAAATTTAAAAATGTATCACAAATGTTTAAATTCAATGATAATCATAAAAATTAAAATGTAAACAGTAACATACTACCTATACCAATAAAATTAGGAATTACTTTTAATAACAAATCCCCAGTTTGGCAATAGTCTAACAGACAAGAGCAAGCTTATATATATAATAGCAATCATACAAACTAATACACTCTTTCTTGGAGCAATTTTGTCAGGATTTTAAATATGTCTGAATCATTGGTAAAATTTCTGAAATTGTATACTAAGAAAAAAGACATATACATGTAGATAAAGATTTACTTACAAGAACATGGCAGGGGATGGAAATTGAAGAGAGTAGGATCCAAATAATGCTTCATTTTTATCTATATTTTATTGAAAGTAAAAGAAACATGAGTTAAATACAGTAACATGGAAACACATGTTAAATCCAGGTAATAGATATCTGGGTATTTGTTATGTAATTCTCCCTACTTTCCTGTATGGTTTTGGGTTTCTTTGGCTTTTTTTTTTTTTATGTTACACAAAATTACCACTGTAAGTGAACAATACTACTTACTATGTATAATAAGAAATTTTGCTCCAAGATGACAAGAATTATGACATGTGAATATTTACACATTATTTAATATTGTGCAAATATCTCTAAAATATAAAAAATAATACTTAACACATTGAAGTATTGACTTTAAGCAAAGAGAAACTAAATAACTTGAAATTTATGTAGAAAATTAGAGGTGATCCAACACTATAGATCCCAAACACCAGTGAACATCACCAAGAGTTTCTCTGAATTCCCAGGTCCAATATGTGATCCATAAAATCTCATTCTCTAGAAAGATGGCTATGCAATAAATTTAAACTCAATCCAAAGTCTGAGGCTCACTGGTAGAAGGCATAAATAATGTTTCCTGAAGCATGGAATAGCAAGCAACCTGTCTGCAGAGCTTCAGAACACTATAGATTCCTCAATGCTACCCAACATTTTTTACTCAATCCCTCTTATGCTGGTGCCCTGGGAATCTGCATTTTAGCAAGCACTGTGGGTTATTCTGATACAAAGTTTTAAGAACACTGGTAAAGGTCATTGATTTTTTTTTCTTTGTCACTTAGAAAGAACTCTGCTCAAGATACCGCTGGAGGGATGAAGGCTAAGTAGAAGGCAAGAGCTTATTAAGTGCCCAAAAGTGTTTCCAAAGGAGGTTATAAAATCTATTGTTCTGGAAACACTGGAAAATGCAGACTTGCTTGGCAGCAGAAGGCTAAACTAATGACTTCTGGAAAGCTTTCATAGTCCTATAAGATTTTAGATAAATTAAATGCCCAAAGGTAAAGGAGAATAAGAAATTGAATAGATTTTTGGATGTTAAGTTGATAATGCAATAATCAGCTAGCCAGGGAAATTTTGGTGTTCCTTTGAAGTATCACAATGAGTTTCCAAACACTTTAGTACTGAAGGAATATGTGAGACCAAATGTGGTACCTTAAACTTTACTGACCACCCCCTCCCCACACCAAGGGATAGTAGGTGAGCAGAATACATGCTTTGCTTTATTTTAGCCACACAACTGACAGTGGCCTGAACCGATTTTGCCACTGTCATCTTGTCTTCCCCTAAGCATTGCCTCTAGCTCCAAACAAACAGGGAATACACAGGCAGATGTCTCACACACACACACACACACACACACACACACACATACACACACACACTCAGAGCTTTCTTATGAACACAATTTCTAACCAAGTAAATCTAAATCACTGAAATTGAGAGAAGGAAGATGTTACTTTTCATTAAGCTCAGAGTCAAATTGTTTGCAGCCCTGCTGTGAATGTGTAAAATTCAAGTCCCCTTCAAACCTCACAGCATCTTACATGTGCATATGTATTCATGCACACATATTCATACACTAAGAAGCATATTTTTTAAAAAAAAAAAAAAGGAAAATCACTGCACTGTACTGAAACAATCAACTGTACATCCCTTCCAACTCAACGACTTTTAGTTTCAGAGTCTGAAGACAAGAATAAATTGTGTCATGAAGGAGAGAAGGCTGGACTTAGAATTGAAGCTCTGAGTTTAAATTTGGATTCTCACCTTTACTGAATATACTACTCAGACACTGTTGTGTGTGTGTGACAGCTCTTAACTTCATTAAATACAAGATTATTTTCAAGAGTAAGTAAAGTGGACTGAAGATAAAAGTAGGAAATGAAATAAAATTCACTATAAGATCAACATGCAAAGCATGTGTCACTATTACCTTAATCTTTCATTATTATGGGCCACAAATCTTGTTCTGAACGTTCTAGAAAGCAAGACAAGTAAGAAAAGAACATGCTAAGTTTCATAATTTGGCATCCAGAAGACTTAAAAGATATTCATGAGAAGTGCAACTAGTACTAGTACTGAGTCCAGAGAGAATTTTTTTCCCATTAGTTTTTTATAAGGAGCACCAACACAGTGAACAGTGTCCTCCAAATACCCTTACAATAAATACAAGAATGAGTTTCTTATCGTGGATCACATGTACCACAGTGTAAGCCAAAAGTACCACATCCCAAAATCACAATGCTGTAAAACCAATTCTAGAAAGATGAATAAATGATGTTAGGTGCAGTCCCCTGATGGGGTCTTAAAGTTTCTGGAGAAGAGGAAATGAAATGAATGGAACCAAAATAGGCTAAATATAGCCCAAAGATGTATTTTCATTGACCCAAGTGGGGTTGTATTATTATTGTTTCCCACATTTAAATTGGGATTTTAAAACAAGATTCAATTCCAGTGTGTGTTTGACTTTATTTAGTAAACCTAGACCCACTGGAAGCCCCCTCTAACCTGAGGAGGTCACTGGAAACTGAAGAGAAGCTCCCCCAGGATCCATTGTCCCCTCTGTGCCCACTTCAGTCATTAACTCTGCCTGCTTGGTCCCTGTAACTCACATGAATTTGAAACTCCTCACCTAGAAGAATAGTTAGAGTACATTTACCTCAGACAGGACAGCATCAGTATTTCTCTAAGCTTCCACTCAGTGCAGAGCAGCAACAAAATTCAATGTGTGGCCTTGAACAAATGATTCAATTGTATCTGAGTCTCCATTTCCTCCTCTTAAGAAAGGAATTAATAATAACCATCACCCTGAGTTTCAGGATTAAATGAGATATTTCCAAAAACAATGAACTGCTAATTGCTATCAAATGAATGCTGAAGAATTGATGCTTTTGAACTGTGATGGTGGAGAAGACTCTTGAAAGTCCCTTGGATGCAAGGAGATCCAACCAGTCCATCCTAAAGGAGATCAGTCCTGGGTGTTCATTGGAAGGACTGATGTTGAAGCTGAAACTCCAATACTTTGGCCACCTGATATGAAGAGCTGACTCATTTGAAAAGACCCTGATGCTGGGAAAGAGAGAGGGTAGGAGGAGAAGGGGATGACAGAGGATGAGATGGTTAGAGGGCATCACTGAGTCGATGGACATGGGTTTTGGTAAACTCCGGGAGTTGGTGATGGACAGGGAGGCCTGACATGCTGTGGTTCATGGGGTCGCAAAGAGTTGGACTCGACTGAGTGACTGATCTGAACTGAACTGAACCATACCAGAAATGATCCATAATGCTAGTTTACTTCATCTTAATCATCATGGGACAACAGACTGAGTCCAAATAAGGAAAGGAGTACATCAAGGCTCTATATTGTCACCCTGCTTATTTAACTTATATGCAGAGTACATCAGGAGAAACACTGGGCTGGATGAAGCAGAAGCTGGAATCAAGACTGCCAGGAGAAATATCAATGCAAATGAAACCACCCTTATGGCAGAAAATGAAGAATAACTAAAGAGCCTCTTGATGAAAGTAAAAGAGGAGAGTGAAAAAGTTGACTTAAAACTCAACATTCAGAAAACTAAGATCATGGCATCTAGTCCCATCACTTCATGGCAAATAGATGGGGAAGCAATGGAAACAGTGACAGACTTTATTTTCTTGGGCTCCAAAATCACTGCACATTGTGACTGTAGCCATGAAATTAAAGGATGCTTGCTCCTTGGAAGGAAAGTTATGACAAACCTAGACATCATATTAAAAAGTGGAGACATTACTTTGCCATCAAAGGTCCACCTAGTCAAAGCTATGATTTTTCCAGTAGTTGTGAGAGTTAGACCATAAAGAAAGCTGATCACCAAAGAATTGATGCTTTTAAACAGTGGTGTTAGAGAAGACTCTTGAGAGTCCCTTGGACTGCAAGGAGATCCAACCAGTCCATCCTAAAGGAAATCAGTCCTGAATATTCATTAGAAGGACTGATGTTGAAGCTGAAGCTCCAATACTTTGGCCACCTGATGCAAAGAACTGACTCATTGGAAAAGACTGTGATGCTGGGAAAGACTGAAGGCAGGAAGAAAAGTGGGCAACAGAAGACTAGATGGTTGGATGGTATCACCAGCTGAATGGACATGAGTTTGAGCAAGCTTGGGGAGTTGGTGATGGACAGGGAAGCCTGGCGTGCTGCAGTCCATGTGGTCACAAAGATTCGGACACGACTGAACAACTGAGCTGAATTGATAGTATTTCTGTTCAGTTCAGTTTGATTCAGTTGCTCATTTGTGTCTGACTCTTTCTGACTCCATGAACCGCAGCTCGCCAGGCTTTCCTGTCCATCAACTCCCGGAGTTTACCCAAACTCATGTCCATTGAGTCAGTGATGCCATCCAACCATCTCAGCCTCTGTCATCCCCTTATCCTCCCACCTTCAGTCTTTCCCAATATCAGGGTCTTTTCAAGTGAGTCAGCTCTTTGCATCAGGTGGCTAAAATATTGGAGTTTCAGCTTCAGCATCAGTACTTCCAGTGAATATTCAGGACTGATTTCCTTTAGGATGGACTAGTTGGATCTCCTTGCAGTCTAAGGGACTCTCAAGAGTTCAAAAGCATCAATTCTTCTGTGCTCTGCTTTTTTTATAATTCAACTCTCACATCCATACATGACTACTGGAAAAACCATAGCCTTAACTAGATGGACCTTTGTTGACTAAGTAATGTCTCTGCTTTTGAATATGCTGTCTAGGTTGGTCATAACTTTCCTTCCAAGGAGTAAGCGTCTTTTAATTTCATGGCTGCAATCACCATTTGCAGTGATTTTGGAGCCCAGAAAATAAAGTTTGTTGTTATCCATTAGAATAAACATCACTTGTGCACCACTACAGATCCTTTTGATTCACCTCTTACTTCAGCCTCTCCTATAATGACAGGTTCAATGGAAGTTCAACCGGGTTAGTGCAGGACTGACAGTCCTTTACCTGGTATCTGTGGGATAGACCTGTTATTGCTTCTTACCCCATGACCTCTCCAAGGCATCATGAGACACCAACAGAAACCAGCTTGGCATTAACCAGGCACATCTCGAATGTCAATGCCCTTGAGATCACTGTTGACAAGTGGGTAAATGGGAATCAGTAGCTAAATATTCCCTTCTTTGGCCCACAGATGAAGTGTTCAGACACATATTTTAAAAAATTCTTCAGAAAATCCTAGCAAGGATCAAGTATCATCCACTCATACCATTTAGTCAATATCACAGTAACATAGGACAGAAGACAGGTTGATGAAATATTCATCCACGTGTGTTCCACTGTGTATCACTCTAAATATCTTACACCTTGGATTCTACTTTGAATCTCATTCTCAGAGACAAAGAAACAATGAGTGCTCAACCTTTCTGGAAAAATGATATTTTGCTGTGTTTCAGAATAACAATAGACATTTTTGGCATTTATCCTAGTCAGATGCATGTCTCCTGAAATTCCACTGATGAATAAATCTAGCCTTAGACTGAAAGAAATTCTTGTCCCAGTAGCAAAACCAATGGATGTATTGCTATATTGCCTACAAACTTAGCTCTTGATTAAAAGAGTTACTATATTTTTCAACACTTTGAGAATTTCTCAGTTTTTAATATCAGGAATTATTTTCTCCATAAACAGTGATCCCACATATCCAATGAACTGAAATGAGCTGACTTCATTGCCCAGTGTCAGCATGTGAACCTGATCCAGGAAAGATGTTCAAGAATTATGGTAAGTTTCATTGGATGACATTGATTATTTCTACTATTATCCTTAGTTCTGTATTTCTTTTCATTCTGGACCTTAGGCCACACCTGCTGGGACACTAGAAGAGAGAAGAAACAAAATTTGTTTGCCAAAATATTTTTTTCAAGCTGGGCATGGAATTATCACAATTTTAGCTCAGAAACAGCCTAACAACTGCAGGAAGGAAGTCCATCCCTCATTTCAACTTTTCAAATCTCAGTCATAGAAGGCTTGGAAATACAGTTTTTTAGCTTTGAAATTCCTTCAGGTTTAAAAAAAATGAACTTTTGAAAAATTTGCCCCATCAGGAAAAAGAATCTCATAAATATATATACAAATATACATATATATTTATATGTTATTTTACTCATACTATGTATACTATTTTCAGATACAAAAATAGAAATTATAAATTTCTAATTAAAAATTTAATTTCTAATTAAAAATTAATATTAATAAATAATATTTTGAGAGGTTTATTGTATCTACTAACAGTACTGAGCTATTTCCCTCACACTAAAAAATAATAATACCCTAGTGAGGTAAAGTAGGGGTGATATAATTATTCTATAATGCAGTCAAAAAGGTAGCTAAAATCATCAAACAAGAAAAGTATCATTTTCTTGCTGTTCATTTGTGTTACCATTAACTTTATAGTTTATTTCCTGAAATATTATGAAGTCATTTAGCCACTTTGTGAGGATTAGTTTAGTTAAAACTAGAGAATACAATTTATAACTCTTCTTAACCAGGACAAGTAAAATACTGAATGCTGTAATATACTAAAAAGAAACCAAGAATTGAGACTGATACCACCAGTCTTTCCAAGCTGTAGAACTTCCTTTGAATTACATGATTGTCCAGCATTTAGAGTAGAGTAAAATATTGCAGTCAATTCACTAATTAAATGTGAATAACCCTTAACTTCATTATTGCATTATTGCTAGATTTTTTTAAAGAAATGTTCGAATATTTTCATCCTATATCCCAATGTTTCTTGTACATATTGCAGTACACAGTTACTCCTTTGAGAAAGCATGTCTTTAGAGGTCAGTCTAGCTACAAAGGAGCTTCCCAGGTTGCCCAGTACTAAAGAATCCATCTGCTAATGCAGGAGCAATGGGAGATGTGAGTTTGATCCCTGGGTCAGGAAGATTCCCTGGAGGAAATGGCAACCCACTCCAGTATTCTTGCCAGAATAATCCTATGAACAGAGGAGCGTGGCAGGCTACAGTCCATGGGGTCAGAAAGAGTAGTACATGACTGAGCATGCACACACGCTAACTACAAAGTGACAGCTCTTTGATTATATATCAAATCCTTGGAATAAAATATACACGTCATTAGAAATGAGTTTTGTTGCATGTTACAGAATACACAAAATAGAGTGGATTGAACAAGACAGAGTTTGTTTCTTTTTCAAGTAAACAAATTTTTGTAGATAAGAATCCAAGAGCTAACTTGGTGCTCCAGGATGTCAGGCTCCTTATGTCTTCCTCCTCTGGGCCATCCACACGCATGCTTCCTCTTCAACATTCAAGATGACTGCTTGGGGTCTGGAAATCATATCTATACCTCAATCAGCAATAAAGAGAATTAGACAAAGAAAGACACTCTTTATAAATTCCACACAACATTTTAATAATAGCCCATTGCAGATAAATTGTTCAAAAGGCTATACCTAGCTTCAAGAATCAAGGATTCCATTATAAAAGAGGACAGCCAAGATACTCAGTCATAACGCATAAAGAAGTACCAATAAATATACAGAAAAACAAGGGAGTTCTACCCTCTTACTATCATCTTCTTATTCTACCTATGTGTTCTATCTGGAATAAAAACTTCAAAGACTATCTAGCCAAAACAATCTATGGACCAGCATGTCTCTCAAAAATATAACAACCCAGCTTAAATAATCAAAATCCTAAAATACATTTCTAGTTTTATTGATTGTAGTCTGGTTTGAAAACTATGAGATTATATTATAACCGAAAACATTTTTATTCCCTAAAACAGTTTTATATCTTCTGAGGAGAGCAATTAAAGTATCATTGCTTTAATAAGCCCCTTTCTGAACTTGTGTGGACAACTTTTCATGTGGGAGTCAGGTCAGAACTGAATTGCTCCATATGATAGAAGGGAGCTGAAGGAGGGCAGAGGTTAGAATCCGGCAGGAAAGAAGAGGTGGCATAAAAGCAGAGCACTTACGGGGAAATGGTCAAAGAGAGACTTCCCACAGAAGAACCATTAAGAAAGGACATTGTTTAAGATGGAGAGTAAGTCGTTTTCTGTGGGGTGCAGGATATAAATCCCCTCCTTCCTTTTGTCTCCTTCAGTAAAATCTACCATGCTTATTCAAGCTTTCTTTCCAAGAAACTTGAAGAAGTTCTGAATTCTGTGTCAAATTGACTTCGGGCTCTAATAGAGACAGAAATTAGAGGACAAAGAAGGATCAACATGAGAATGACAATGATAATATGAAAATAGAGATCACCACATTCTCATTAAAACCAAATTTACATATGATTAGGTAAACTGATAAGGGATTTTCTTACCCTCCATATATCCTCTAATAGAACCAGAAATTAAACATAGATCTATTCACATGCCTTGAAGTATTTTTAAATATATTTGAAATCTGCATTGAATATTTTGCCTAAGGGTGGGAAACTTCACCACACCTTAAAATCTTTATAGAGTTCATTTATATGAATGCACTGTAGTTTAAAGCACTGAATAAGAAACTTCCTATAAATAAGGTTTGACTGAACAAAGCAGAGACAGAAGAAAATGGATATAGAGAAAATGAGGCTGATTCAGGGCAGAAAGGAGCAGCAGTACGTTATGGAAGGTAGAAAGCCAGACAGCTCTGCATAATTGAACTAGAAGTCTGAAAAGCCCACTAGTCTGCGTAGACTCAGATTGGATCTTGGTCGGGAGAGAGATCATGTCCAAGAGAGCTGAAATAAAAGGTCATCACAGACAGGCCAAGAGCTAGGAAAAATGACCCAATAACTCAGGCACAGCGTCTATGCTGACACTGTGGGTTTGACTAAGCAGCTTCTATCTAAAGCACACCTGTCCTATCCAGGGATTGGGTGAGTGCAGATCACGTGACCTATGGCAAGCCAATTAGCTATAAGCAGAGGTTGCTAGGTGGGATTAAAGGAAAACTTTATCAAAGGTAAAAAAGCATGTGTCCCAGTTTTCCTTCTCCCTAGAAAGTAAAAGGCACAGCAGCCAACTCACAAACACAAAAGTGAAAAACAGACATTAAGGATGGCAAATCCAGAAGACAGAGAATATCTTTGAGCAGCTGAACTATGAGTATCCAGACACATTAAGTGAAAACAGAGAACAAAACGTAAACAAATAAAAAACCCTTACCTGTTTAAACCACCATTAATTTTGTTTTTTGATACCAACAGCTAAATAAATTAATAACTGATTCAACTAGAATTTGGAGCCCAAAAGCAGGGTTCTGCAAGCAACAGAACCTAAAATACAGAGCTGCCTGAGTGGAGGAACTAACAACCGGATATCAAATACCCATACATTCCAGGCTGCATAGTAGTAACATTTCTCACTCTAGGGCAGAACTCATTCTGGAACACAAACCAGGATTTCAACACAGAATGTAGTTTTTAAATGGGGCTTTTCAGAATCTGGGAATATGATGGCTAGTTCTTGCAATCTTCAGCCAATTACTACTACAACAACAACAACAGTAAAAAGGATAAACTCAGACTAGAGCAAGCCATTCTGCTTGCACAAGTGGAAAGTAATACATTGTTACTGAGGTACACTCTGCCTTCAGCAAGCAATCCAGATTGACTGGGAGCCCATAGCAAGGATTCTTACAGGGTGAAAAAACAATTACTTCTCTACCCCATATTGAAACTCTTACAAGTTGTTAAGTAGCAACCTTGACAGAAAATTAAGTCGGTGACCCTGGGCTGTCTTAAGCACATTCCATTAAAAGTTTCTTGGCAGGAAAGAAAAAAAGGGCTCAGTTCACAGGAAGAGTAGTCATTCCACCCAAGAGGTTATTTCAGATTTCTGAAAAGCAGCAGCCTTTAAGCTAATGAGGGTGTTCAAAACACAGAAGCCAAAAGCCCAAAATTCTCAAGCTTCAAAGTTAAACAACATTGTTGTAGTTCTTCACATTTAAATCTACTGGAAGCAACTAGATTAGAAGCCTGCCAAGTTTCTGAGGGAACCACACTGCCAAAGAACACCCGAGTCTCACTGGCAAGGGCCAGTAACTGTATTACTCCAGATAATCAATCCCCAGGACTATAAATGAGAACAGGATGCCATACACATAGAAAAGTTTGGGAGCTAACAAAAGAAAAAGAAGCTTAAATTTGAAATGTAATAATACTATTTAAAACTCATTAAAAGTGTTGAAAGATTAATTTGAAGAATTCAACTGGAAGAGGTTTATAAAAACCTACAGATGAATTTGAGAAACAGAAAAAACAAATAAAACAATAAAGTTCAGAGTTCAACAATTGAATAGTAGGAGAGCCAAAAATGAAAATAAAAAAGAACAGAGAAGGGGAAAGACTATTAAAGAAACTGTTCAGAGTACTCAGAACTGAAGAATGTGTGTCCAAATTAAAAGGACCCATCAAGTTTTCAGCACTACATGAAAATAGGTTTTCACCAAGGCATATCATGGTAAAATTTCAAAACACTGAAAACTGAAAGGAGATTACCCTAAGTGTCCAGAGAGGAAAAGCAGATCATAGTCAAATGATCAGGAAAGAAGATAGCTTCAGATCTGAAAATGGAAGCAAAGCTTCAAAAATCTTGAGGAAAAGTTATTGAAAACCTAGAACCCAGTAAAGTGTATACCTGGAAGTAGACATTATCTGATTTTAAAATCTAAAATTTTAACCCTATGAACTTGGAAGGTACAAAGAATAAGAGGGAGTCAACACCAAAATAGGAATGTCTGAGGTACAGGACACAGGAAATGCAACACTAAAGAAACAGGAAAGAAATAATATAGCTGAAAATAAAGGGAGATCGCAGGACACCATCTGTATCTCAGGTATAGAAGACCACCAGTCTATATCGGAGTGGTTATAACTCTCCGGCAAAGAAAGGAGAATGAATCTGATAGAAAATCTATCAGGAAAGAGATTAGGAACTTGGACGACAATTTGAAGATAAGCTATTGATAAATACATAGAAAACTAAGCAAATAAAGAAAATAGACAAGTTTTTTTTTTAAGACTTTTAACCATGGAGAAACAAAGTATACAAACAACAAACAAAAATATTGTGCCAGAAGAGAAATTAAGCTTAGTTTAACACAATTCATCTTTAAAAATACATACTCATAATAATACAAACAATGAATAATGAGTTAATCAAAATGATGGTATAAATATAGTATGAGAATTGAGAGATGAGTGTAGGCATGCTGGGGAAGTAGTGGGGGAAAAGAGCTGCATGTTCATATTCTATAATGGAAAATCAATTTGCCAGCATGTTTTACAGATAAAGAGATGCCAGAACAATCAATTCAAAATATTAAAAGGGGTTGCCTCTGGGGAAAAGGAAATGAATGGAGAGCAGGAGAAATGAGACTACTGTCTTTTTTCTTTTTTTTCTTGGCCATACAATTTATAGGATCAATGGGGGATTAAAGCTGGGTCAAGGCAGTGAAAGTGTCAAGTCCTAACCACTGGACCACCAGGAAATTCTCAGGACTACCGTCTTCTTAAATTATGCGTTTAAGTGACTCCTTAAACTATGTGCATTTGTAATGTTGATTTAAAATAAATACATTAAAATTCAGTAATAAGAGGCCAAACACTCTAGTAGAAATTAGGCAAAGGGCATGGAGACATTTCACAAAATGAGAAATAACATGCAAATAACAATTAACATTTTAAAATATTCTCAGTCTCACTGGCAATTAAAGAAATGCTGTGAGATACTATCAAACTTGTATTGAGAAAGATCAGTGTTAAGGATGAGAACCTAGGATATGTAAAAACACTATTATACTATCGATGTAATAAGAAATTGGTACAGCCCTCAATAGAAATCTTCACTAATATTTATGAAAGTCTTGGATCATTCATATTTGTTCACCCAATAATTACAGGCACTGGAATTTATCCTAAAGAAATAAGAAATGTGGCAAACATTTACCTACAAGTATGGTTATCACCATTTTGTCAACAAAATAGCAAAAAATTGGAAATAATTTCACATGTCCAACAATAGCAGAATATATAAATATAATATAAAATGAAAAATTGCACTTCTATTAAAAGTGATGATATAGATCATACTAGCCTAGAGAAATGTTCACACAAATTTTGGGTAAAAAAGTAGATTACAAAGTAACATATAATAGGATCTCTTTTCGATTAAAAATAAATGTGCAATATTGCATAAGAAAAATCAAAGAATGTGCAAAAATATTCTTTGTGCCTCTGAACACAGTTTGTCAAGTTTATTTTTTTAGTAAATATGTGCACAATTCCTAAAATAGTATACAACATATAATATGCACTACCCATAAATGTTGGTAATTCTGGAAATTCTCCAAGCCAGGCTTCAAGAGTACATGAATCACGAACTTCCAGATGTTTAAGCTGGATTTTAAAATGGCAAAGGAACCAGAGATCAAATTGCCAACATCCACTGGATCATCTAAAAAGCAAGAGAGCTCCACAAAATATATACTTCTACTTGATTAACTATGCTAAAGCCTTTGACTGTGTGGATCACAATAAACTGTGGAAAATTCTTCAAGAGATGGGAAGACCAGACCACCTGACCTGCCTCCTGAGAAATCTGTATGCAGGTCAGGAAACAACAGTTAGAATTGGACATGGAACAACAGACTGGTTCCAAATCAGGAAAGGAGTATGTCAAGGATGTATATTGTCACCGTGCTTATTTAACTTATATGCAGAGTACATCCGGAGAAACACTGGGCTGGATGAAGCACAAGCGGGAATCAAGACTGCCAGGAGAAATATCAATGCAAATGACACCACTCTTATGGCAGAAAGTGAAGAACTAAAGAGACTCTTGATGAAAGTGAAAGAGGAGACTGAAAAGTTGATTTAAAATTCAACATGCAGAAAACTAAGATCATGGCATGCAGTCCCATCACTTCATGGCAAATAGATGGGGAAGCAATGGAAACAGTGACAGACTTTATTTTGAGGGGCTCCAAAATCAATGCCAGAGAAAGCAATGGCATCCCACCCCAATACTCTTTCCTGGAAAATCCCATGGGCGGAGGAGCCTGGTAGGGTGCAGTCCATGGGGTCGCTAAGAGTCGGACACCACTGAGCAACTTCACTTTCACTTTTCACTTTCATGCATTAGAGAAGGAAATGGCAACCTGCTCCAGTGTTCTTGCCTGGAGAATCCCAGGGATGGGGGAGCCTAATGGGCTGCCATCTATGGGGTCGCACAGAGTTGGACACGACTGAAGCAACTTAGCAACAGCAGCAGCAAAATCAATGCAGATGGTGACTCCAGCCATGAAATTAAAAGATGCTTGCTCCTTGGAAGGAAAGTTGTGACCAACCTAGACAGCATATTAAAAAGCCGAGACATTGCATTACTTTGCCAGAAAGGTCCATCGAGTCAAAGCTATGGTTTTTCCAGTAGTCATGTATGGATGTGAGAGTTGGACTATAAAGAAAGCTGAGCACTGAAGAATTGATGCTTTTGAACTGTGGTGTTGGAGAAGCCTCTTGAGAGTCCCTTGGACTGCAAGGAGATCCAACCAGTCCATCCTAAAGGAGATCAGTTCTGGGTGTTCATTGGAAGGACTGATGCTGAAGCTGAAACTCCAGTACTTTGGCCACGTGATGTGAAGAACTGGTTCATTCGAAAAGACCCTGATGCTGGGGAAGATTGAAGGTGGGAGGAGAAGGGGATGACAGAGGATGAGATGGTTGGATTGCATCACCGACTTGATGGACATGAGTTTGAGTAAGCTCTGAGAGTTGGTGATGGACAGAGAGGCCTGGTGTGCTGCAGTCCATGGGGTCACAAAGAGTCAGACATGACTGAGCAACTGAACTGTACTGAACTGGGCAAGTTTATTGGGACCAGCAAGGAAAGTTGCAGTATCCCAGGCCAGGAACAGTAGTCTGCTGTTATTACATCTCAGTCAGAGCAATGGCAAAAGGGAGCTGTTTCAGCACCCTGAGAAAATGTCTGTCTGGAGAGAGTCACTCCCAGGAGCTGTGACTCTGGGTGGAGGGTTACAACCAACCCGCAGAAACTTGGCACGAATACAGCCAGGAGACCGATGACAGCTGTCTCGGTCTCCCTTCATCTTTGAGCATCTGATTGTTCCTCCCGTTGCCCAAACTTAGTTAAAAACCAGAGATCAAGGCAACTCATAGAAGTCATATTCCCTGTGAAAGGAGTAGCACAGAGAAAGGTATAGAATGCTTCTGCAAGAGCAAGTGTAGAATACTCAAACTATCCCAGGGTGTGAGTTGTGTTGGAGAGGAATGTACTTCTCCATTCCTCAGCAGTGATATTAGTTGCCACCCTAATTCTAGCAGGATATGGGAAGTACCATAAAAAGAAATCTTCTGCCACATGCCTATTGTTTCTTAAATGCCTGCCCTTACTAGCATCCTAATAGTCACCCCATTTGTTTCCCTCTCTTTGCAGTAAAAATCACTGATTCTATTTTAGTGTCTTGTAAGACAACCTGATGTAAGATCCAGTTGCTCCTGAACTTCACCTCCAGTTCTTTCTTAGCTATGCTTTCATCTTTCCTTTTCCATGGATAATATTGCTCCTAGCTCAGCTGGAACCTATTACAGGTAAATTCCAACTGCCTACTCCTAGCCATGTGTGCAAGAATAAAACACTCCCTCTCTCTCCTGTTGAATCAGCCAGGTTAAGCTAAGTCAAACTAGGCCAACAAAAAAACCCAAAATCTAGTGGCTTTAAAATAACAAGGTTTATTAACTCCCCACTACACCATATATAAGCCAGGGATCACTCAACCTTATCATTTAGGAACCCAGCTAACAGAAAGCTTTTTGTCAACACATCATTTTCCTGATTTTAGAGGCAGAGAACAACGCAGTGAATTATACAACAGCTCTTAAAGTTTCTTCGTGGAAGTTACACACACAGATCACTTCAGGTCACATTTTACTGTCCAAATGAAGCTACATGACCAAAGCTAAGTTCAAACTGACAGAGAAAAACAGTCCTACTATATGCTCAGGGTGAGAGAAATTTCATTTTTAAGCCAACCCTAATGACTAACATGTATGCTCTATTTGTTGCACCTTATTCTTAGGGGACTGTAACATTGAATAAGATAAAGTCACAATGTGAGGTACAAAAACTGTTCTTAAAGTTGCAAAGGTTATAATAATTTATTATAGGCATCAGCAACCATTTGAAACTAGTGGACCAAGCTGAGAGATTTGTTAGAACCTAGACAGGGTCAGAAGACCTTCACAAACTAGTTTCTCCCTTCAGATTTCTCTAGAATTCAATAAATATTAACACTGTCAGTCATCATGGGAGGCAAGAAAATCATGGGAAGAAAGCGTGACCTTAGAGGTTAGGCTTTAGAATAGAAACAGAAGGGTCATATTATTCTCTCTGACTTGATAGAAGCGGAAAGTGTGGACTCTGCCCCCCGGCAGTAGAGGGACTTTCTTATTCTCTCCAGGTCTCAGTTGAAATGTCATTTGGTCAGAAACACTTAATCTGCACACTTTCTACTCAATAGCATCCTTCCCACCCTCACCTTGATCTTTCCCTTCTGCCTCATATGCTTTCTCTTCATAACACTTATCACCATCTTGCGTGCTAAGTTGCTTCAGTCATATCTGACTCTTTGTGACCCTATGGACTATAGCAAGCCAGGCTCCTCTATCCATGGGTTCTCCAGTTCTCCAGGCAAGAATACTGGAGTGGGTTGTCATGCCCTCCCTCCAGGGGATCTTCCCAACCCAGGGAAGGAACACATAACTCTTACATCTTCTGCATTGGCAAGAGATCTTCTTTACCACTAGCATCACCTGAGAAGACTATCACCATCTTATGTGTCTCATATTTATCTGTCTTTTACCAACTAGAATAGAAGCTCTGAGGCAGGGACTTGTATATATCCCCAGTGCCTAAAAGAGTGCTTAGCACATAAGAGGCATTTATTAAATATTTGTTTAATAAATAAATGACTACAGGAGAGTTCCATCATGTGTACGGAGGGAAGACTAGCCTTTCCTTGAAGGAGAGACTCAGCCAGACCTTTATGCTTTGGAGGAAGCACACATGATGAGCCTCTGATAAATCCATACTGAGGCTCCCATTGTAGGAATTTCCCAAGTCCTTTACACTGATAGCCCATGCCTTCACTAAAGCCTTGCTAGACATTCTGACATGGTCTCAATTATTCCACAGCATTCATTAAAGGGAGAATATTATGAGGTTGTCATGCATGCTTCTATTATTCCATAGGAAACAGCTCTGGGCTAGAGCTGGGTCTGCAGCTAATGGGTTTTAGCACTGTGGTCATTCTACAACATCCTCAAAGCTGCACATCCCTGAAGTTTCAGATAAGACACTGACTCAAGAAGTCTTCTCTGACCCCCAAGCTAGGCAGAGTGCCATGACTAATGCCCTTCTGGTACCATTGAAATGTTGTTGAATTACGACGCCGGGATTCTTGGCCCCCGGAAGAGAAGAATTCAATCCGGGGCCAGAGACGAGGCTTGATCGCTCAGAGCTTTTGTGTAACATTATTAAAGTATAAAGGAGATAGAGAAAGCTTCTGACATAGGCATCAGAAGGGGGCAGAAAGAGTACTCCCCTGCTAGTCTTCAGCTGGATGTTATATAGTCACCAGCAGTCTGTTAATGAAAGAAAGGAATGTCTCAAAACTTAGAATGGCACCAGGCCCCTCACTCAAAAGATGTATTTTGGGATAATCTCAGCATCAAATGGTTTATCTTGGGCCATAAAAGGATTAACTTGAACCTTGAAGAAGGGCAGAGCACCATACAAATAGTGTTATTTACATAGATTAGAGGAACAATATCGGAGTATAACATACTGGTTTATCAAGTAGGTTCTGAGCCCAAAAGGCAAACCGACTTGAAGACAGAGTTTGGGGTAAATGCATAGTACAGTAGCATAGCTTAAGATAAACATTTCCGTAAGAAAAAGGCAATGGTTGACTCTAGGTTTGAGAATAGTTAACTTCAGGTGAAACCAGGTGTCATGCAAACACAGAATTTTAAGAGAAACCTGTTAAATTTGTATAGAGAAGGAAAAAATACCCCTAGTTTGATTCCTCTTGCTAGTTTGTTTCCTCTTGCTGCTTAGGAGAGATAAAAATGCCTGACACTTGCAGGCTATTTCCTCCGTTTGGAGACCCCTGGCCTTCCTGCCTGTTACCCTCTCACCATGAAAACTTCCTCCATTACACACTTCATACTCAGAACTCTGAGATGTCAGGAACCAGCCTATATGATGACCTCTGTATGCCCACTGCCTTACAGAGTGCCTAGCATGTAGTGCATGCTCTGTCAGTACCTTCTAAATGAAAAGTTAATGCGATGAGTAAATGAATGAAGTGGTATTATGGCAACCTACAAAACTCCATGTGTACATCAGATATATCTACACACTGAATACATAGTTCCCTTGCATATATTTACTACTATCATTCAAATGTGAGGAGATGCATTTGTCATTCACGAAATATAAGAGTATTCAAAAGAGTTATTGAATTAAGAGTAACTATTTGAAATTGTGTCTTTTCTCAATTAGTAATGCTAAAAATATTACTGTTATAGGAATTCAAATAATGTTTTAATTTTTTAAAAAAATTCTCATACTTGAAGAAGGTAGAAAATAGTGAGCTAGAATAAGATGATGAAATTAAATTCACATACAAAAAGGTATAATACAGGCTGCAAATATACTGGCTCCTTAAGTAAGCATATGAAGTATACAGAAAATTAATTCAGTCATAATTTTAATTGACTCAACATAAAAGGTGAGTCAGACTCATGTTAATTCCTCTCACAGACTATAGATTTCTATTTCCTTTGGATGGGAGTCTCTCAGATGCAACAATATGATTATACTTTCTCCAGATGAATATGACAGTCTAGTCCACACCTCCAACATAGACATACAAACACGAAACAGCATTCTCTCAGGCAATCTCACATACATTATGAACAAACAAAAGCCCTATAAAATGAGAGGATCAAGACATATAATCTTTAAGGTCTTCTTTTTAAGTTTATATTTTGCAACTTTCCAAGAAACCTAGCTGAGAAGTTTATTTTACTGTTACTCAAGAGACCATATTGATAAAATCAACTTAATAAGTCAATCTAAAGTTATTATAGAGCCTGTAAAAATAACTGGATAGATTATTCATGTCTGTTTTTGCCTTCCAAATAATAGACCCCAATCATTTCTTCAGACAGGTGAGGATATCTCTGCTTTGGCAATACTAACTTAACTTTAAACTACTTTGGTCTGTAGGAGTAAAGTACTTACAAACACAAGTCTGGAACCATGCAGATCAAGATTGAAACTTACTTCTCTGCATTTATAAGCTATTGGTTATTGGACAAATCACTTCAGACCTCTAGGATTCTTTCCTTCATTATCTTGGGGCTGGTGCACTGGAACGACCCAGAGGGATGGTACGGGGAGGGAGGAAGGTGGGAGGTTCAGGATGGGGAACACGTGTATACCTGCGGCGGATTCATGTTGATGTATGGCAAAACCAACACAATATGTAAAGTAATTAACCTCCAATTAAAATAAATAAATTGATATTAAAAAAATAAATAAAAGGGAGGTCACCATATCTATTTCACAGGATATAGCATAGTGCCTGTCATGTGTGAAAAACTAACTAAATGGCACATCTCTCTCTATATTTTTTTTTTGTTATTCAGTCACTCAGTTGTGTTCAACTCTTTGCCACCCCATGGACTGTAGCACACAAGGTTTCCCTGTCCTGTATCATCTCCTGGAGCTTGCTCAAATTCATGTCTATTGAGTCAGTGATGCCATCCAACCATCTCATCCTCTGTCATCCCCTTCTCCTGCCTTCAGTCTTTCCCAGCATCAGGGTCTTTTCCAAGGAGTCAGCTCTTTGCGTCAGGTGGCCAAAGTATTGGAGCTTCAGCTTCAGCATCAGTCCTTCCAATGAATATTTAGGACTGATTTCCTTTAGGATGGACTGGTTGGATATCCTTGCAGTTCAAGGGACTCTCAAGAACCTTCTCTAACATGACAGATCAAAAGCATCAATTCTTCAGTGCTCAGCCTTCTTTATGGTCCAACTCTCACATCCATACATGACTACTGGAAAAACCATAGCTTTCACTATACAGGCTTTGTCAACACAGTAATGTCTCTGTTTTTTAATATGCTGTCTAGATTGGTCACAGCTTTTCTTCTGAGGAGCAAGTGTCTTTTAATTTCACAACTATAGTCACCATCTGCAGTGATTTTGGAGCCCAAGTAAATAAAGTCTGTCACTGCTTCCATTGTTTCCCCATCTTTTTCCCATGAAGTGATTGGGTCAGATGCCATGATCTTAGTTTTTTGAATGTTGAGTTTTATGCCAGCTTTTTCACTCCTCTTTCATATTCATCAAGAGGCTCTTCAGTTCCTCTTCACATTCTGCCATCAGGGTGGTATCATCTGCATATATGAGGTTACTGATATCTCTTGGCAATCTTGATTCCACCTTGTGCTACATCCAGCCCAGCATTTTGTATGATGTGCTCTGCATATAAGTTAAATAAGCAGGGTGACAATATACAGCCTTGACATATTCCTTTCCCAACTTGGAACCAGTCCATTGTTCTGTTTGGTTCTAATTGTTGATTGTTGACCTGCATACAGGTTTTGCAGGAGACAGGTAAGGTGGTGTGGTATTCCCATCTCTTTCAGAATTTTCCACAGTTTGCTGTGATCCACAGAGTCAAGGGCTTTAGTGTAGTTAATGAAACAGAACTGGATATTTTTCTGGAACTCTCTGTTTTTTTCTATGATCCAACAGATGTTGGCAATTTGATCCCTGATTCCTCTCTTTTTTCTAAATTGAGTTTGTACATCTGGAAGCTCTCAGTTCACATACTGTTGAAGCCTAGCTTGGAGACTTTTGAGCATTACTTTGTTAGTGTGTGAGATGAGTGCTACTGTGCGGTAGTTTGAGCATTCTTTGTCATTGCCTTTCTTTGGGATTGGAATGAAAACTAACCTTTTCCAGTCCTGTGGCCACTGCTGAGTTTTCCAAGTTTGATGGCATATTGAGTGCAGCACTTTCACAGCATCATCTTTCAGGATTTGAAATAGCTCAACTGGAATTCCATCACCTCCACTAGCTTTGTTCATAGTGATGCTTCCTAAGGCCCACTTGACTTCACACTGCAAGATGTCTGACTCCAGGTGAGTGATCACACCATTATGGTTATCTGGGTCATTCATTAAGATTTTTTTTGTAGAGTTTTTCTGTGTATTCTTGCCACCTCTTATTAATATCTTCTGCTTCTGTTAAGTCCATACAGTTTCTGTCCTTTAGACCACTGCCTCCCATACAATGTTACAAACCTCTCTCCATAGTTCTTCAGGCACTCTGTACCAGATCTAATCCCTCGAATCTATTTCTCACTTCCACTGTATAATCATAAAGGATTCTATTTAGGTAATAAATGGCCTAGTGGTTTTCCCTACTTTCTTCAATTTAAGTCTGAATTTGGCAACAAGGATTTGAGCCACAGTCAGTTCAAGTCTTGTTTTTGCTGACTGTATAGAGCTTCTCCATCTTTGGCTGCAAAGAATATAATCAATCTATTCCAGTATTGACCATCTGGTGATGTCCATGTGTAGAGTCATCTCTTGTGTTGTTAAAGAGGGTGTTTGCAATGACCGTACATTCTCTTGACAAAACTTTGTTAGCCTTTGCCCTGCTTTATGCTGTACTCCAAGGCCAAACTTGCCTGCTATTGCAGGTATTTCTTGATGTCCTAGGTTTGCATTCCAGTCCCCTATAATGAAAAGGACATCTTTTTTGGCTGTTAATTCTAGAAGGTCTTGTAGGTCTTCATAGAACCATTCAACTTCAGCTTCTTCAGCATTACTGGTTGGGGCATAGACTTGTATTACTCTGATATTGAAAGGTTTGCCTACATACCCACCAGATATATTCTGACCAGGTCTAGAAAGATTGTAACTGGAACATCTTACTTGGTCAATTCCTCCATTTCTGAGTTATAGAATATGTTTCCACTTTTGGACCTTGAATTGAGTGATATTCATTTTTAAGTTCCTCTTCAATTACATGAGCTTGGTTCAAATCTAATTGATTATAGGACCCTTCTCTAAACAGTCAGATGGAAAGTGGACTGTGTGTTCCATATCATCATACTTTGCATTGTATATCCAGAAGCTTGTAAATAGTAAAGATTCTTTCCCTTATGATCCGATAACTTGTAATTAAGAAAAGGCTAAAATATTCTATGCAAGTTTTTCCTTCCATGAAAACATATTTGAAATCATGGGCCTTCCCAGGGGCTCAGTGGTAAAGAATCCACCTGCCAGTTCAGAAGATGTGGGTTTGATCCTTGGGTTGGCAAAATCCCCAGAGAAGGGAACAACAACCCATTCCAATATTCTTACTTGGCAAATCCCATGCACATAGGAGCCTGGCAGGCTACAGTCCATGGGGTCACAAAGAGTCAGACATGACTTAGCAACTAAACACACACACACACACTTGAAGTCACATACACAAAGGTATGATACAGAATACAAATGTACTTTTTTTGTAGCGAGTAAACACAGTGTCTATAGGCAATGTATTAGTCATGATTTTTATCACTGACTCAGTATAAGTGAGGACACAAACAAAAGTAGAAATAGATGCTGAATACTTTCATATCTTGCCAACAAAGTAGGTGATTATTTATTGACACTTCTGTCTCATTACCTCCTCCCACGCAGACACACTTTTCATTTTGAGAATTTTCTGTAATAGCCCACAAATCTATATGTTCAGGGGGATGAAAAATAAAATACTCTAAAAAACAATTGTACATCCCAGAGATGTTTCTTCAATTGCTCTATGCCACTGCTAGAGATCCAAAGTTACATAAAGAAACCAGGTAAGTGAAATTCTTTCTGCAGAAGGCTCTAGCCAGACTATACTCTTGGGAGAATCAATCTGAATTCTAACTCCAAGGCTAGAAATGGAAAATAATAGAGCAATTTCTCCCTGAAGGAGAAAGCTTTTGATCCTAGCACCTATAAAATGCTATTGCCTTTGTTCTTCACAGATCCTGATATACCCAGGCTCTGAAAGGTCTGACTCTTAAAAGTAGATGAGGTAGCCAGGTTTATCAGGTACCTGACACTCCTCTTTTATGTGCTGCTTGCAGTCCAATGGGCTTTATTTAATGGGTGAGAGGACTGAAGTGAGTTAAGAATAAATTCCTAGTTTATTTTGAAACAAGTTTGTTCCCTTTCTAGCACATATATCATTCTACCACTGCATTCTGTTCAACGTTTTAATATTCACACACATTTAATTCCTACCCTGGGATCTTGAACCAGAAAATGTGTATATGTGTGCTGTATTAATTTAACTGTATTCTAAGAAATAATCTAGGGTTCCCAGTGCAAATATCTCACTCTGAAAGGATCTTCATACTTGAAGAAATTCTACACAAAGAAGAGCTTGCTGAGGCTCTTCATAAATAGAAAATCAGAGAATTTAAAGATAAGGAAATGAGCAAGTTTGAATTGTTCTACTCTGCCTTAAAGAGAAGCTGGTCATTTTACCAGAACAAGAATGAAACAGTGTCAGCTGAGTAAAGTGAACTTGTAAGAGTACACATTGAGAAGAAAGGATAACTAATAGACAAAAGGAGTATTTCAGAAGAAAAATATTTTTAAGCCACTGATCAATTATCTTAATTATTTACAGCTGTGATCATCATATTTATCTGACTGGTTAATACAGTTGGATTTTTAAGAAATATTAAAATTTCAATTACTAAATAGCCTTAAACAGATTAGCTAGATAAAAATTGGGGGAAAAATACTATTGTTTTGTGTTGATTTCAATGAGAGATAGCATAATAGAAAGGTTGTTTCATTTTAAATATTAATGAAAGCATACTACATTTCACTGCACTCCTATATTGTTATTGTCTGGTCTAAATGTAGTATTTATGTCCTATATGATGTACTAGTTGGCTGTATTGTCAATTGATTGGTGGATAATGTACCATATATTTATGCATATAACATATTCAATTCAGTGAGTTATTTCTTATACATCATCTATAATTTGTGTTACCTTGTTGTTCAATTTAAAAACACAGCCTTATTTCCATAAATGTGATTTTCATCACACAATTTCAAAATAAGGTACTAAGTACCGACTGGGTACAACACTAGTGAAAATATACCTAATGTCTCTGTCTACACTAAAAGAAACAATGCATCCATATTAAAATAGATACATCAGATCTATGCACCTGAAACTCCATAATGGCAGGTCAATTTTAATTAGACAAAGACTAATTGATGAAACGAATGGACCATATCTGTATACTCAGTATAGGTACTCATAGAACCAGAGCTTCCTGTCAATGTCATTGACCAGAGTGGCTTCACGGATGCTCTGTTAAAACAAAGATTCACAGAATAGAGAATATAAATCACCAGCTTCTACATAGAAGATATCAAAAGAATTGTAGTATAGTTGCTTTCTTCACATTAGGTTATTAATGGAAATAACATCAGTGAAATGTAGGCTGACAAGCTACCGTTTTTCCATTACTCACGTACAGATGTGAGAGCTGGACCATAAAGAAGGCTGAGCACCAAAGAATTGATGTTTTTGAACTGTGATGTCAAAGAAAACTCTTGAGAGTCCCTTGGAATGCAAGGAGATCAAACCAGTCAATCCTATAGGAAATCAACCCTGAATATTCATTGGAAGGACTGATGCTGAAGCTGAAGCTCCAATATTTTGCCCACGTGATGGGAAGAGCTGACTCACTGCAAAAGACCCTGACACTGGGAAAGAGCGAAGGCAGGAGGAGAAGGGACAACAGAGGATGAGATGGTTGGATGGCATCACCGACTCAATGGACATGAGTTTGAGCAACCTCCAGGAGATGGTGAAGGACAGGGAAGCCTGGCGTGCTGCAGTCCATAAGGTCGCAGAGTCGGACATGAATTAGCCACTGAACAGCAACAACTTACTGACAAGTTTTAGTGATAAATCCTGAAGTAAATATTCACATGTTATGTTATTCTATGGTGATGGACATCAGGATACTTTGATTAACCATTCCTTGAGAATTTCAATCTTTACCTTCCTCGAAAATAAATGCTTCTGTAAGTAGGGTGTGTATATGGAGAGACAACAGTTGCACATAGTTATCGTTTATTCTCTCAGGCAAATTGTCCATTCAGAAAAGGAAAGAAAAAAAATTTCTCATGGTAGCATTCCTCTATGACAGAAGTTTAGGAATTTAAAATGTAATGTGTCTGTGCTATGCTTAGTCACTTGGCCCTAACGTGTCTATCCCTCTATTACCTGCTTTCTACTCTTTTTCCCCTCGACTAGTCTGCTCTTATGTCTAGTTTAGGCTCCCCAACTTCTCCACATTGTCCTCACCTCTGCCACTGCCCACTCTCCTACATGTCCAGACTCTTTCCTATGGAGTGAGTTACCTTGGAGCCATTCGTCACTATTTGAAAGTAGAAACACTTGTTCATTTGTAGTTTTCAACATTCATTCAATTCAACATATGTATATTTCATGAGCGTTATGTGTCCTATCTTTCTTGTCACTGGGGACGCCTATGTAAATAAGAAACTTCTGACTTGTCCTAATGACACAAACACCATCATTCCACCAGATGTCATGGCAATGGGGCTAGAGAAGGAAGGGAAGAAGACAGGGGAAGTAATTTGGATTAGTAGTGAAATGGCTTGAACTCATCAAATTTTACATTTATTTCAAGATGCTGAAGTTTTACCTGAAAGAGAAATGTCTACTGAGTTCCTAGGTTTCAATAGTTTTTATGACAGGTCACATTTTGTGCCTCATAGTTACTTGAATTGAGTTGACAGTTTTATATGTAACAGGAGAAACATCCTACACCTAATTTGTGGACTTCCTTTGCTTTCGAATGATCTGCACTCATTTAACCTGCTATTAAGAACACATTGGATATGAGAGATGAATAGCTTGAGAGTCACTGTTTTTTCCCTTATTACAACAAACCACATTAGAAGTTAAGACACATGAAAAAAACATTTGGAAATCTGTGTACCCATCTCTCCTTCAGGTAAAATGACAAGAAGTGCCTTTAAAATTACATAAATGGGCCATTAATTGTATTCCACAAATTATGGGTTTTATAAGCCGATAACAATCTATATTTTTAAGAATTTTTTAGATGACAATTCAAACTTAGAATTTACATGTACAAAGGTTTTTGTTTTTGTTTTTGTTTTCAATTTGGGAACATTGTTAAATCTATTGTTACTGTGTTCTAACATTTTATGTTATTATACCAATAACTCACAACATATAAGGCAATAGTACTTCATAACATTAAATATTTGAGCTTCCACACAATATCATTTAGATAGAAAATTCATGTCAAAAGGGGTACAGAAGATCTTTTTGTTTTCTTCCTTAGATTAACTTTATTAAGGTATAATTTACATTCAATAACATGCATCTATTTTATGTGTACAAGTCTTATAAGTTTTGGCAAGTGTGCACAACCATGTAATCAACTAATCAACACTCCAACCCAGATTCGGAACATTTTCACCCCACCAAAATTCCCTCACACATCTTCACATTCAATCCCCCAACCCTAGGGGGATTGACCTTGGTCACAAGTTATCACTAATCCACTGTTGCTGTAGATTAGTTTTCCCTTTTCTATAATTACATACACAGTAGATCCCCCTTATCCAAAGTTTCACTTTCCACAGTTTCAGTTATCCATGGTCAACTCGGGGTCCAAAAATAATAAATGAAATACAAACAATTTATAAATTTTAAACTGCGCACCATCCTGAATACTGATGTAATCTCACACCATCCTGCTCTTTCTCACCCAGGACGTGAATCAACCCTTTGTCTAGCATATCCATGCTGTATATGCTACATGTACTTAATCTACATATTGTAGCTAATATTACTCATAAAATGCTCAAAACTAAGTGCAAAGACTACTTCTACAAGTGACCATGAGCACTAGAGAGACCCAGAGCAGCTACAAAGACAGTGAACAACTGCTATCACCAACTGTTAGCAGCAGATAAATTGTTCTGCCTTTACTCTGCAGGGTAGATCCATTTGGATTAGGAAAAGTTCATAACTGAAACTTTGTAAGCAGAGGAACGTCAGGAAATTCTTATCTTACAGGCTTCCTATGAGGCATAAATGATCTAATTCATGGGAAGGCGCTTTGTCTATTATGAAAATGAAAATGTTAGTCGCTCAGTTGTGTCCAGCTCTTTGTGACCCCATGGACTGTAAGTCATCAGGCTACTCCGTCCATGGAATTTTCTAGGCAAGAATACTGGAGTGGGTTGCCATTTTCTCCTCCAGGAGCTCTTCCCAACCCAGGGATTGAACGTGGGTCTCCCACATTGCAGGTAGATTCTTTACCATCTGAGCCACCAAGGAAGCAGAAAACACTATATAAATTTTAGTTTTATATAAATTTAAGGGAAGTTTGAAGTCTCATCTCTGTTCCGAGCCCAGTTTCAAAGGCTCTTCTTGTAACTAGATATACAACAGGTCCTAGAGTTTACAGAATGTTGTTTTTACTTTTTGCCTTTGCCTGCCACATCCATTCTGTGATTTCCACCTGTTAGGAGTCAAAGTCATATGTAGATGTCACCCAAGAAAATATCGTTTCCTTCCCTATGTGTCCTGTGCATCATCACTAAGACAGTACTTACCACTTTACACTATGTTTCATTATAAACACTTCTCTGGCCTCACTCAACAGTGAACTTCTTGGAAGCAAGGACTATATCTGATTCCTCTTTGTATGCCTAGCATGTAGCATTATATTTGGCATATACTATGCATTCGATAAATGTTTGTTGAAATTGTTGAATTAATTTGCCATCAAATAACAACAGCCTCCTTCCTATTTAGCTGTGTCTCACAGCAAGCAGCCGGGCCCAGCAGGGAGGAAGAGATGAAGGGAATTCATCTAAAATCAATTTCAGAAGAAAATGTACTGTATTCAATGAAATTATTGTTTCATCTTTTTTGTACATAGCTTCAGAGCTGTACATGATCATAATTTTATGTCAAATATCAACTCCCTTAAGTCATGTGGAGATATATTACTTTTTGGACACAGTATATCACTGTAAAAATAATACTATCAATCCTGCAGGAACTAAATCCTGGAGTCACAAAAAGGGAAAAACCTAACAAATCACCTGATAATGGCTGGATATTATACAGTTAAAAATAAAACAAAAACTCCTACAAATTCATAGATACTTCGATAATGCACATACTCATAAAACGATCAATTTTAAGAAGAAGAAAGACATCTCTTCCGAAAGAGGGAGAACCATATGGCTTATTTTGAAATCAGTAGGCTCCATTCCAATTTACAAGATGGCAGACCAGAAGATTACTTGTGATGTCTTCATGAAGAACCTCTTCTATTGTGGTGGCGGGGGGGGGGGGGGGAACTAAAGAAAAATACTCAGGATCTGTCAAGGCATGAGACATGGATCAGAAAAATATGTACACCTGATTGTGTGATAACACCTCAGAACTGGAAAAAGTCCTTGTTAAAATGAAGCACCCTAATTGACTTAGTATGCCATCCAAGTGTAGTTAGTTTAATGTAGCTATGCTATAAATTATACCTTCTTCCCGGTAGGTATAGAAGCGGGATTTGGAAAGCTTTAAAAAAATTCATTTTGAAGCTCAATGATTGTGTGTTCTGCACTAATATCAGGATTTGACTAGCTCATTTGCAATATCATTTTAATACAGACAAAGTCAATGGCTATAGAGAAAAGAGTTGCCCCACCTGACACAGAGTTGCAACCCCACCTTCATCAGCTGCTTGGAATCTAAGGTCCTTTGCTGAGGTGGGGCCCGTGAGAAGTTACTACTTTCTGCTCACTTCATCTCCCAAACCTTCCTACAAAACGTACTGACCTTGCTGAAGGGACACTGGTCCCTTCCCACTCACAGCTACAGGCACACATCCTCAAGCTGACATTGACTAAGGTGCCACAGCCTCAAAGGTAACATTTATTTTTAATAGAGGCTTTTCTGGAGAGCACGGTGAGAGTCCTTCTAACGGTGGAAACAGACAGCTCCAGGTCGAGCCAATGAGGAAGATATTTCTGACAGCCCTTTTAGCACCTCCCAGGTCACACCATAAACAGTCTTTCCCTCATGATTCTCCCAGGGCAGGACTTCTCGGTCAGCCAACAGAAGTATGAAGGTTCCCAGGTCTTGATGAGTTATCAAGAGCACTTTGGGGACTCCTATAACAGTGACCCCATTTCCTCACCCCAAGAGGCTTATTCTTTACATCCCATGATCCTTGTAAATTACTCATGAAGAAACAGTGAAATCGTTTCCAAAAACTTGTTAATAAGTTATTGTCAAGAGCAGTCCATAAAATTCATGTGTAATAGTTTGTTCTGTTATTTTCATAAAGAAGCGTCAGGAATGATTTGGGGACAAGAGATACAGACTCCCTCATTTTCTCAGGCGGGGGGAAAAGGTTATTTCCTTAAAAATAGAACTATTTGGAAAATGTTATCAAAAAATTGAATAAGTAAATTTGGGAGGAGGGGTTATCCTTTTTTTTTTTTTTTTTTTGCTCCCTGAAATCCTATAACTGAAAAGCTGTAGCTCACTTACCACCCTGGTCCTGTTCTGTGTAACTATTTAAAATCTATCTTCTTTTCTCTTTCTCTCCAACTGCCTCTGTTTTCTCCATGTCATCTTTTAGAACTTCCTGAAAAGGTTGAATGGGAAATGGAGTTCTGGGGCAGAAGGAAAACTGTGCCCTTGACAGAACATTTGCTCAGGCCCAAGGTCCCAGCACATGTGTCCCTTCCACAAAACAGGTAGGCCTTGCTTTGCCAATGGTTAAAAGAATTCTAAAAATAAAGTCTAATCTCATCTGAAAAGATTAGAAATATCACAAACTCAAACACAGAGAAATAGTTATCCCCTTTAAATTCTGAAAGAGCTGGGAATACCAGACCACCTAACCTGCCTCTTGAGAAATCTGTATGCAAGTCAGGAAGCAACAGTTAGAACTGGACATGGAACAACAGACTGGTTCCAAATAAGAAAAGGAGTACGTCAAGGCTGTATATTGTCAACCTGCTTATTTAACTTATATGCAGAGTACATCATGAGAAAAGCTGGGTTGGAAGAAACACAAGTTGGAATCAAGATTGCCGGGAGAAATCTCAATAACCTCAGATATGCAGATGACACCACCCTTATGGCAGAAAGTGAAGAGGAGCTAAAAGCCTCCTGATGAAAGTGAAAGAGGAGAGTGAAAAAGTTGGCTTACAGCTCAACATTCAGAAAACGAAGATCATGCCTTCTGGTCCCATCACTTCATGGGAAATAGATGGGAAACAGTAGAAACAGTGTCAGACTTTATTTTTGGGGGCTCCAAAATCACTGCAGATGGTGACTGCAGCCATGAAATTAAAAGACGCTTACTCCTTGGAAGAAAAGTTATGACCAATCTAGATAGTATATTCAAAAGCAGAGACATTACTTTGCCGACTAAGGTCCGTCTAGTCAAGGCTATGGTTTTTCCACTGGTCATGTATGGATGTGAGAGTTGGACTGTGAAGAAGGCTGAGCGCCGAAGAATTGATGCTTTTGAACTGTGGTGTTGGAGAAGACTCTTTTTTTTTTTTAATTTTTATTTTTACTTTGAAAGTCCCTTGGACTGCAAGGAGATCCAACCAGTCCATTCTGAAGGAGATCAACCCTGCAATTTCTTTGGAAGGGATGATGCTAAAGCTGAAGCTCCAGTACTTTGGACACCTCATGCGAAGAGTTGACTCATTGGAAAAGACTCTGATGCTGGGAGGGACTGGGGGCAGGAGGAGAAGGGGACGACAGAGGATGAAATGGCTGGATGGCATCACCGACTCAATGGACGTGAGTCTGAGTGAACTCTGGGAGATGGTGATGGACAGGGAGGCCTGGCGTGCTGCGATTCATGGGGTCACAAAGAGTCGGACACGACTGAGCGACTGAACTGAACTGAACTGAACTGGAGATAAAGAACTCTGTGATTGCATTTTACTGAAGTAAACTAATTGCATTCTAGCCTTTCAGGAAAAAGGCTGAATACAAGGCAGTCAAGACAAACATGGAAGGATAAAAATGAAACTTGAAGAAATTCTAAGACCTTAAGCTGACAGTGTTTACCAGCACTTTGCAGGTGAGCAATATTCTGCATGTGAGCAAGAGGAGCACAGCCAATTATCTGGGTGGTAGGAATTGATTTATCAAGCCACAGTGGCCTGGAATAAATACTTTCTTTTTTCTCTGAAGTCGTGCTCTCAAATATCCATTTGATAATAAATTGAACATTCTAGGTCCCTCAATACCAGGAAAACATGATCTGGATAAAACACACAGGCATCCTATCACTGGAAAAAGTTACCATTTCTTGAGTGGGCCTTAGGGTTTATAAATCTTCCCACGCAAGATGGGATGCTTTATGTCTTTTACCATGATACTGATTTTGTTTATGTAGATTGAACCTGAGAACCACACACCTATAACTTCCCCCAACAAATAAAATAGCTATCATTTAACTCATTCTTATCATATACTGGACATTCTCTAAGCAATTTATATAAATCAATATTTTTAACCCTCATAATAGCCCTGCAGCTGCTAAGTCACTTCAATCATATCCAACTCTTTGCGACCCCATGGACTATATCCCACCAGGTTCCTCTGCCCATGGAATTCTCCAGGCAAGAATACTGGAGTGGGTTGCCATGCCCTCCTCCAGGGGATCCTCCTGACCCAGGGATCAAACCAGTGTTCTTATGTCTCCTGCATTGGCAGGCAGGTTCTTTACCATCAGTGCCACCAGGAAAGCCCCTATGCAATAGGAATTATTATTACCCTCATTTTACAGATGAGGGAAATGAGGAATTTGCTTATGGTTACACAGCTGGTGAGTGGCAGAGAAGGCTCCTAATCTAGGGTCCTTAAGTCCCGTATGATGCTGCTTTTACAGTGGTCTGTGCCTTGAGAACCCTTGTCTGGTCCTCTAGCCAGTCTACTCAGGAGAGTTCTTAAATAAAATTCAAGTTACTAAGTTTTGAATGAATATTGTAACTGATATGTAGCAAATAAAACTTTTTCACATATTTCATTTGGTAATATTTGATACTTACAAAAGAACACGTGCAACACTGTAAGTTACTAGCATAATCATAAAGTGACTGTGAATTCCCTCCCAACTACAACATAACATTCACCATTGCATCCACCTACTTGCTACATCTAGTTCCTATCCTCAAATCCTTACTGAAGAAACCACTATGCTAAATGTTATGCTTATAACTCCTATCTTTATCATTATGATTTATCACATGTTATCATATGTATGTAACTATACATATTCCTGGACCCCATGAAAATAGCATTGCACTACATGTACTTATTTTTCCAAATTTACTTCCAAGTTTTATCCATGTTGTTACACGTATGTATAACGCATTCAGTTCATTGATTCCCATAATTATTCTCCAGTCTGAAAAGTTAAGCATAGGAGATTTGAAAACAAGTTTACTTTTTTATAGAGATTCAACAATGGAGGGATAACTTGAGCTGATTCATAAAAGGTTGTTGGTTTGCTGGAATAGAACGGAAGAAGGTAAACATTTGAGGGGGCAAAAGAAGACCATAGGAAAGTATAAAGGTGGGAACATTCAAGACATGTTCAGATGAAAACATGTTTTGCTTAGAGCAATATGTTGAGGCCAGGATAGGAGGCCCATCTCCAAGCCAGAGAGACTGAAAAGGTAAGAGAGGTGGGAGAAAAATGGAGAACGTGTGATGTTTTAGGAGCAAAAAGAGAGGTGTTTCTAGAAATAAAGGAGATAATCAAGCGAGTTGAAAACTGCTATGGAGAAATCTTCCCTTTGGATTTTTTAATACTGTCATCAAATTATCTTTTTAACATTCAATTCATCTAATACCTTTTGTTCTGATCCCATGGTCACTCAATCACTGTCTGATTAAGAACTGATTTTCCATGTAACTCAACTGGTAGAGGGAGAATTCATCAAGAATAGGACTTCAGGTATTTCTAGTCCTTCTGTTAAGATATTTTATGGTAAATTAATAAAGCACTTTCTGAATGAGTTTGCATTCCATATGTGACTACAAGAGTGTATTAGTCTGCTTGAGCTGCTATAACAAAATAATTAAGCAGTAGACATTTATTTCTCAAATTTTAGAGCCTGGGAAGCCAAAGAACAAGATGCAGTTCCTGACATGAGCTCTCTTGCTCACTTGCAGCTTCTTTTCTGTATCCTCACATAATGAAGAGAAAGCAATTGCTCCCTTCCCCTTCTTATAGAGCTACTATTCCATCATGAGGGCCTCACCCTTTGTGACCTCATCTAATGCTTATTACTTCCCTAATGTCTTTTCTTCAAATACCATCATATTGGGATTTAGGGCTTCCACATATGAAATTTAGGAGACTACAATTCAATCCACAGCATGCGGAATGGTGGGTGTTCCCATATGGCCATAATTGTCTCTAGCACCAACTATATTATACAGATTTTGTATTCTCATCTGCATTGAACACATAACATGAGTCTATCTCAAGGCCTTATCATTCTTGTCCTCTGGCTTCACAGCGCTAGCAAAATCCTGAAATTTGGCACCCAAACAATACTAAGTGAGGGTTAACTTATTTATAAGCAGCTTCCCACAATAATAATCATAGTCTCCAGAGTGAAATCCATCAATTAAACTCTGCAGAGACCTTCAACCTCTTTGTATAACATGAACTATACACATTTCGTCAGGTGGGGCTGGGTCACAGAGTGGGCATGTTGACTGGCATGTTGACCTGACTCTCAAGGGACTTGGTGAAGTGCCAGGCAGGTGGGACAGCAAGCTGGGGTTGAGGTCAGGAGGAAAACTATGTAGAAGGCTCTGCCACACAGTAGCTCCAAGCCAATGGAATTCTTACACCTCAGTTTTCTCCTCTATCAGTTGGGTCTATTAATTTACAAAGCTCTTAGAAAGACTTGAGGGAGGGCTTCACAAATAGTCTGATCATTGCTAGTCCTACTGCTGCTATAACTGTGGGCTATGACATGCCAAGGTGTCATCTGCATCCTCTCAGGTCACCTGTACCAGGGCTAGAAAGTTAATTTTATAAGTGAGGAAATAGGCACAGAGACAAAGTGACAAGTGCAAGGCTACACAAAGGTTTCTCCTAACTCGTAGCACCCACCCATAAAAAGAAGAGAAAGAATCATACGCATTTCCTTATATATAAATGCAAATAGGGCAGATGAAGTTATGAGAGCAATTTCCAACTTTGGTTCACTAAGAAGTGGATGTAGCCCCTCAAGATACAATGATCAAAGAATATTGTATTCTCTGTCTGGGCCTACAGTCCTCTGCTTTCAGGTCCCCTGCTTTCAGATGCTTTCAGGCATCTTTACTGTATGCCACATGCTAGTCCAATTCTAAGTTTTCTAACAAATTGCACAAAATGTTTTATTGTTGCTTTTGTACTGGTTACAGTAAAATCATTAAGCACCAGGAATTATCCACTGATTTACACACCACTTTCCTTAACATGGAGACCTCCCTGGTGGCTCAGACAGTAAAGCGTCTGGGTTTGATCCCTGGGTCGAGAAGTTCCCTGGAGAAGAAAAAGGCAACCTACTCCAGTACGCTCGCCTAGAAAATCCCATGGACGGAGGTACCTGATGTCCATGGGGTCGCAAAGAGTCGGACACGACTGAGCAACTTCACTTTCACTTTTCCTTAACATGTTTTGCAAAATACAGTCTTCCTCCTCTACTTGCTAAAAAAAAAAAGACTGAATGGATCAGTGACTTGTTTTTCTCCAACTAATTTCAGTATATTGGGTCTTTGCTCTATCTTCAAGGATCAGCATTACTATCCTTCAAATGTTGATGGGACCAAAGTATTTTTTCCCTTTTCGCAGGAAAGTTACTTCCTGTATGATGTCAAGACTGAAAATGCATTCTTCCCATGGTAAGTCCTTAGGTTTTAAAAGTGACATCATTAACCAACCCTCCACCCACAATACCCACCACCATCCCACACTTCCCAACACGAGTCATATTTAATAAATTTCATTAATATATGAATGTTAATATATTTTATTTATCTCAAATTTTAAAAATTAAAAATTTGTTTTAATCTTTTTCCTAGAATTTTGATGATTACTTCTATATGTGTTCTCACAACATGTTTTCATTCTTAGTTAAGGATTTGCTTTTGCTTTTTATATGTTTTAATAGACTCTTGGTTTTTCTAGACAGAGCTTTTCATTTCTGTATTTCACTCTTTGGTACCTAATTCTTTTTAGTTTCTTCCCCCATTGGGGTGTACTATTTCACTGCTGCTGCTGCTAAGTCGCTTCAGTCATGTCCGACTCTGTGCGACCCCATAGACTGCAGCCCACCAGGCTCCCCCATCCTATTTTGCTACTTCCCCAGAATTAAGCTATAGCACAGAACCAACCTGTCCATTTTTCATGTCTTCCACTCTGAAGCAACTGCTGTTTCTGAAACTTTTCAATTGCATCAATATTCCATTTCTCAAATATTTATCTACAACACAGTTATATGTCAAGTCAATTTCACCACTGCCAAGACTTGGTCATTTTGCAACTTATTTAGACCTAAATGGTGTCATTCATTTTGTAGAAGCATGGGGCTATGACAGTTTCTTACAACAGAAATAGCACTGCTTACTGGCAAGAAAATCATAGATTGTGAAATTGCACTTTCCTTTTCTTGACTCTAATAATGCTTTCTTTAAAAATTAAAAATAAACTATAAGATGTAACTATTTATTTCCTTAATGGAATATATCCTTCTTGGTTTCAGGAATTGGTGAGCAAATTTTACTTCAAAATAAACAATCTAGTTTTTAGAATATGTGCTTCCATAATCACATATCACCAAGCTCATTCTAATGCTTGACTTTGTTAAAGGGTATAATATCACCCATGACTTGGTTTCCAAATACCTGTTTCCACTAAAAAGAACCATGAGTCCTTGGAGAAATGGTTGAATCCCAACACTGCCATCAAAAAATGCATCTGGAACATCATCTTATGCCAGAGAAAAAGTACTCAAAAAATTATGATATTTACAGAATTTAGAATCAGCTCTGATGAGACTCTGGTCAAATCTAGGATAATTTTAACATCAAAATAGATACAACAGAAACCTGCACACAGATGTTTATAGCAGCTTTATTCATAACTATTAAAACTTGGAAGCAATTAAGATGTTTTTCAGTAAGTAAATGGATAAATAAGTTGTGGACCATCCAGACAATATAACATTGGCATGGTGGTGTTCAGTTGCGTCTGACTCTTTGTGACCGCATGGACTATAGCCCACCAGACTCCTCTGTCCATGGGATTTCCCAGGCAAGAATACCAGAGTGCATTGACATTTCTTTCTCCAGGGGATCTATTATTGACCTAGGGATCAAAGCCCCATCTTTTGCATCTCCTGAATTGGTAGGTGGATTCTTTAACACTGAGCTACCTGGAAAGCCCAATGTAACATTACTCAGCACTCAAAAGAAATAAGCATGTTGATAAATTGTCTAGTTTGCCCCAAAGCACAGATTAATTCCTATCAAAATTCCAATGATATTTACCACAGAAATAAAACAAATAATAAAATTGTATAGAATTTTGTACAGAATGACAAAAGACCTCAAATAGCCAAAGCAATCTTGAGAGAGAAGAACAAAGCTGGAAGCATCTCATTCCCTGACTTCAAATCTAATAGTAAGCATAATAGTATGGTATTGACATAAAAACAAACAGACATATAGATCAATGGAACAAAATACAGAGCCCAGAAATTGACCACATATATCTGGTCAATTAAATTATGACAAAAGATCCAAGAATATACAGTGACAAAAAGACAGTCTCCTCAGTAAATGGTGCTAGGAAACTGGACAGCCACATGCAAAAGAATAAAACTGGACTGCTATCTGACACCATACACAAAAATCAACTTAAAATGGATTAGACTTTTGAATATAAGCCCTGAAAACATAAAACTCCTAGAAGAAAACATAAGAAAAAAATCCCCTAAATGCTGGGATTTGTGAAAATTTTTTGGATTTGACACCAAAGCAGAAGCAACAAAGGCAAAAATAAAACAGTGGGACACATGAAACTAAAAAGCTGTTTAACAGAGAAAGAAACTCAACAAAATAAAATGGCAACCTACCAAATTGGGGAAAATATTTATAAATAATTTATCTTACAGAGGATTAATATCCAAAATATACAAAGATCTCATACAAATTCATAGCAAGAGCAAATAATCCAATTTAAAATAGGCAGAAGATTTGAATAAACATATTTCCAAAGAGACATACAGATAGCTAACAAGCATATGAAAAGATGCTCAAAATCACTAGTCATCAGGAAAATACAAATCAAAATTACAATATGGTGTCACCTCACACCTGTTAGAATGGCTAGTAACAAAAAAACAAGATATAAAAAGCATTGGTCAGAATGTAGAGAAAAGGAAATCTTCTCCATCTATTAGTGTCCTCTTTGATTTCTTTCATCAGTGTTTTATAGTTTTCTATATATAGGTCTTTAGTTTCTTTAGGTAGGTATATTCCTAAGTATTTTATTCTTTTTGTTGCAATGGTGAATGGAATTGTTTCCTTAATTTCTTTTTCTACTTTCTCATTATTCGTGTATAGGAATGCAAGGGATTTCTGTGTGTTGATTTTATATCCTGCAACTTTACTATATTCATTGATGAGCTCTAGTAATTTTCTGGTGGAGTCTTTAGGGTTTTCCATGTAGAGGATCATGTCATCTGCAAACAGTGAGAGTTTTACTTCTTCTTTTCCAATTTGGATTCCTTTTATGGAGAAATATACCGTGTTCATGGATTGGAAGAATCAATATAGTGAAAATGAGTATACTACCCAAAGCAATTTACAAATTCAATGCAATCCCTATCAAGCTACCAGCCATATTTTTCACAGAACTAGAACAAATAATTTCAAGATTTGTATGGAAATACAAAAAACCTCGAATAGCCAAAGCAATCTTGAGAAAGAAGAATGGAACTGGAGGAATCAACTTGCCTGACTTCAGGCTCTACTACAAAACCACAGTCATCAAGACAGTATGGTACTGGCACAAAGACAGACATATAGATCAATGGAACAAAATAGAAAGCCCAGAGATAAATCCACACACATATGGACACCTTATCTTTGACAAAGGAGGCAAGAATATACAATGGAGTAAAGACAATCTCTTTAACAAGTGGTGCTGGGAAAACTGGTCAACCACTTGTAAGAGAATGAAACTAGATCACTTCCTAACACCGCACACAAAAATAAACTCAAAATGGATTAAAGATCTAAATGTAAGATCAGAAACTATAAAACTCCTAGAGGAGAACATAGGCAAAACACTCTCAGACATAAATCACAGCAGGATCCTCTATGATCCACCTCCCAGAATTCTGGAAATAAAAGCAAAAATAAACAAATGTGACCTAATTAAACTTAAAAGCTTCTGCACAACAAAGGAAAATATAAGCAAGGTGAAAAGACAGCCTTCTGAATGGGAGAAAATAATAGCAAATGAAGCAACTGACAAACAACTAATCTCAAAAATATACAAGCAACTTATGCAGCTCAATTCCAGAAAAATAAACGACCCAATCAAAAAATGGGCCAAAGAACTAAATAGACATTTCTCCAAAGAAGACATACGGATGGCTAACAAACAACATGAAAAGATGCTCAACATCACTCATTATTAGAGAAATGCAAATCAAAACCACAATGAGGTACCACTTCACACCAGTCAGAATGGCTGCGATCCAAAAATCTGCAAGCAATAAATGCTGGAGAGGGTGTGGAGAAAAGGGAACCCTCCTACACTGTTGGTGGGAATGCAAACTAGTACAGCCACTATGGAGAACAGTGTGGAGATTCCTTAAAAAATTGCAAATAGAACTACCTTATGACCCAGCAATCCCACTTCTGGGCATACACACCGAGGAAACCAGAATTGAAAGAGACACATGTACCCCAATGTTCATCGCAGCACTGTTTATAATAGCCAGGACATGGAAACAACCTAGATGTCCATCAGCAGATGAATGGATAAGCAAGCTGTGGTACATATACACAATGGAGTATTACTCAGCCATTAAGAAGAATTCATTTGAATCAGTTCTGATGAGATGGATGAAACTGGAGCCGATTATACAGAGTGAAGTAAGCCAGAAAGAAAAACACCAATACAGTATACTAACACATATATATGGAATTTAGGAAGATGGCAATGACGACCCTGTATGCAAGACAGGGAAAGAGACACAGATGTGTATAATGGACTTTTGGACTCAGAGGGAGAGGGAGAGGGTGGGATGATTTGGGAGAATGACATTCTAACATGTATACTATCATGTAAGAATTCAATTGCCAGTCTATGTCTGACGCAGGATGCAGCATGCTTGGGGCTGGTGCATGGGGATGATCCAGAGAGATGTTATGGGGAGGGAGGTGGGAGGGGGGTTCATGTTTGGGAACGCATGTAAGAATTAAAGATTTTAAAATTTAAAAAATAAAAACTAAAAAAAAAAAAAAAAGGAAATCTTCGTGCATTACTGATGGCAATATAAATTGGTGCTGCCACTATGGAAAACAATATGAAGGATCCTCAAAAAATTAAAAATAGAACTACTGTATGATCCATCCACCCACTTCTGAGTATGTATCTGAAAGAAATAAAATCAATACCTTGGAAAGATCTGCACCTCCATATTCACTGCAGCGTTATTCACAATAGCAAAGATATGGATGCAACCTAGGTGTTGACCATGGATGAATGGATAAATATATGTGTTCATATATACACAAAGGAATATTATTTGGCCATAAAAAGAAGCACATTCTGACTTTTGTAACAACATGGGTGGAGTTTTAGGGCATTATGCTAAATAAGTCAGAGAAGGACAAATACTATATGTCCTCACTTACATGCGGAATCTAAAAAAAGCCAAACTCATAGAAATAGAGAGTAGAATAGTGGTTGCCTGAAGCTGGGTGGTGGGAGAAATGGGAGATATTGGTTAAAGTACACAAACTTCCAGCTGTAAGATTAATAAACTCTAAGAATCTAATGTACAACATGGTGACTATCTTCAACAATACTGTATTATATATTTGGAAGTTAAGAAAGCTTGAAATTTGTGGTAATCACATTGCATCACATCTTAAATGTGACTCCCACACACACAAAACCAGGTAATTACGTGAGGGGATAGAGATGTTAGTAAACTTTATTGTTGTAATCATTTCACCATACATGCATGTGTCAAATCATCAGGTTGTATACCTAAACTTACCTATGGTATACATCAACAGTATCTCAATAAACCTGGTAAACTCTATAATTTTCAAAAGTTAAAAAATAAACTTGTCAAAATATACTTCAAACAGTTCAGAAAAATGTTAAGCTATATAGAGGAAACAATAAAGCAAACATGGGAAAATGTTAAGAATTGTTAAGTGTAAAGACTATAATTGAGTTCTTTCAACTTTTCTGTAAGATTTAATTTATTTTCAAACAAAAACTAGAGAGAGATTTCCTAACCCCGCAACTGTAGAATCATTAACCCTAAAAGTTCTTATTTAACTGATTCAGGGTAAAATCTAGATTTAGGACTTTTAAAGCTCTCCCAGTGATTCAAAAGTACAACCAAACTTGAAAATCATGCAACTAAAGGACTTGCTCTCACCTGAAAAACGGTTCCATGATACGGTACATTAAATTTATGCCCTAAATCTTCCCCTCAGCTTTTTAAATGAAATAAAATGTCATCATCATTATAATCAATAATAAATATTGACATACCAATGAGGCAAATATCACAAAAGGAATTTCTGGGGTCCACTTTATACATGAAATCCTCAGTTTTGTCCACGTGGCATCTATGAGTCTTCCTCTCATGCCTTCTATGGGGTCACACATACAAACTAAATATTTGAAGTCAAATGCTCTGTGTAAATTTCATTCCCCACAAAACTGTCCTTCCTTGAAGCTGTATGAGTGACAAGAGTCCTTCTTCCTAAGCATGATAGATAATCCTGAAACAACCAGCTGCAGACAGCATAATGAGTAATGCACTTCAGTAGGGCAGTAGAAGCAGAGAAGGCAATGGCACCCCACTCCAGTACTCTTGCCTGGAAAATCCTATGAACGAAGGAGCCTGGTAGGCTGCAGTCCATGGGGTCGCTAAGAATCAGATACGACTGAGCAACTTCACTTTCACTTTTCACTTTCATGCATTGGAGAAGGAAATGGCAACCCACTCCAGTGTTCTTGCCTGGAGAATCCCAGAGACGGGAAGCCTGGTGGGCTGCCATCCATGGGGCCGCAAAGAGTCGGACACGACTGAAGTGACTTAGCAGCAGCAGGGCAGTAGAAGACCACATGATTTACATTTATCAAAACTAATTAAAACCATGAGCAGAAACTAAAGTTGGTAACTTTTATAATCAACAATTACTGGACTGTACCACAAACGACTTCTAACAATTCTTTTAAAAATGGTCCTATCCAGTTAACTCTACCCCACACTCTAGATTGGAGTTTAGTGTTGGATTTTGCATTTTGTCAGAGAGGTTACTATTCTGCAATAGGGACCCTAACTATCACGACACTATCTCCAGTGTAAAATGTAAATAGTATAAGTAGATATATGGGACTTATATCTGATCCAAGTGCGATGTGGTATCTTCATACATCTCTTCTTTCTTTCCACAAAAATTTGTCAATTCATACTCTGAAAAATACAATACAGGTATTTCTATGATCTGAGAATCACAGTATTTTTAAATTACACAGATTAAAATTTTACCTCTAAGCTGAAGCCATCTGTGAGTATAGTTAGACCCACATTTTATTTAATGATTGAAAGTGAAGTTGTGATTTAATCTCTAATTCAACAATATAATCAATCCTCAAGTGAAGTTCTTTAACTAGACAATAAACAGCACCTCCATCCAACTCCAAGATCTTTAATAAATGTTTTAACATTTATAAAGTCAAATGGTACATTCAGCAAAGAAATTAGATAATACCATGGATAAGTTTTTAATTCAGTATTCAGTGATTATAATTCTGTATCTTGTAATATTCAGGGATTGGGCTTCGTTGACTCAGCATAACTCAGTTGCTCAGTTGTGTCCAACTCTCTGCAAACTCATGGACCCTAGCCCATCAGGCTCCTCTGTTCATGGGATTTTTCAGGCAAGAACACTGGAGTGGGTTGCCATTTCCTCCTCCAGGGGATCTTCCTGACCCAGGGTTTGAACTTGTGTCTCCTGCGTCTCCTGCATTGCAACTAGATTCTTTACCTACTGAGCCATCAAGGAAGCTGGGATTTTAATTCCCCGACCAGGGACTGAACTCAAGTCCCCTGCATTGGATGGCAGATTCTTAACCACTGGATCACTACAGGACTCATAAGAAATAAAGTAGAAAGACAGTTAAAGAAGATGACCAAGCTCTTGGCATTTATCAGAAATAGAAACAAACTATGTTGTATTTTACCGCAAGCTGGACCACACATGGTTAACTAATTGCTGTGCAAACTTGTCATAGCTCTCTGCCCTGACACATCATATTTCTCAACTGGGAATCTCTTTTCCTTTCTCCTCCTGAAAAACAATCCATCCCCCCAAAAGTGAAGCCTTATTTGTTTCACCTCAATCTAGTAATACACATTATATTTAGTATTTTTTGTTTTGATTGTTTGGTTTTGTCTTTTAGGAGTCAATATCACCCTTATTTTATTAATTCCTATAGGACTAGAATGATATATTTTTATAGCCTCAACTGCCTAGAAAAGACCTTGGCACAGTGTACAACCCCAAAATACATTAAACAAACTTGAACCAAATCAAAAGGAATATTATCATTTTGAATTACTATGATGTACAACCCATTGCTTTCATTAATTTATATAAATTTATTATTTTTTGTAAACAAATATTTTTATTGAAGTATAGCAACTACAACACTGTATCGTTTCCAGGTACATGGCATATTCAATATTTCTATATACTACAAAATGATTATTACAATGAGTCTAAATATGATCTATCACCATACAAAGTTATTAAAATATTATTGACTATACTCTCCATGCTGTACATCATCCCTGTGACTCATTTATTCTGTAACTCAAAGTTTGTTCCTCTTAACCTGCCTCACCTATTTCAATCATAGATACAGAGAACAGACAGATGATTGCCAGAGGGAAGGGGTTTGTTTATTTTTGCTTTTGTTTCCCTTGCTTGAGGGGACAGATCATTGCTAAGATTAATGTCTAAAAGTATACATCCTATGTTTTCTTATAAAAGTTTTGTGATTTGAGGTCTTACATATGATTTTTTAATCCATTTTGACTTCTGTGTATAGTGTGAGAAAGCAATCCAGTTTAATTCTTTCGAAGGTAGGTGTCCAGTTTTCCCAAGACTATTTACTGAAGAGACTGTCTTTTCTCTGTTGTACATTCTTGACTCCTTTATCATAGATTGATTGAACGTATAAGTGTGGGTTTATTTCTAAACTCTCTATTCTGTTACATTGGTCCCTATGCCTGCTTTTTGCTATTATCATGCTCTTGGTATGTAGTTTTGATTACCATGACACTGCAGTATAGTCAGGGAGCATGACACCACCTCATTTGTTCTTTCTCAAGACTGTTTTGGCTATGTGGGGTCTTTTAAGTTGCCATACAAATGTTATAATTATTTATTATAGTTCTGTGAAAAATGCTATTTAATATCTCGATAGTGACTTCACTAAATCTGTAGATTGCCTTGAGGACTATGGCATCCTTGTCTTGTTGCTGATCTTAGGGGAAATGCTTTCAGCTTTTCACCATTGAATACAATATTAGCTTATGGGCCTGTTATACATGTCCTTTAACTATTTGAATAAATGTTCTCTCCAAATCCACTTTGTAACATATTTTTATCATAAATGGGATGCTGAATTTTTAAGCTTTTTATGAATTTTGATGGTCATATAATCTTTAGTCTTCAATTTGTTAATATGATTTATCATATTGATTGATTTGTGGCTATGAACCATCCTCCTATCCATAAGAAAAATCCCCCTCAATAAATGTGTATGATTATTTTAACATATGGTTGAATTAATTTTCTAATATTTTTTGAAGATTTGTGCACTCATGTTCATTAGTGATAATGAATTGTATTTTTTTAATTTTGTTTTTTTTAGGTATCTTTTTGTGGTTTTGGTATCAGAGTTATGCTAGCTTAATAGAATGAATTCAGAAGTGTTTTTATACTCAGTCTTTTGGAATAGTTTGAGAAGAACAGAGTTAACTTTTCTTTAAATATTTGGTAGAATTCACCTATGAAACCATTTAGTCCTGGACTTTCTTTTGTTGGGAGATTTTTCATTACAAATTCAGTTTCAGTACTGGTAATTAGTTTGTTCATGTTTTCTATATCTTCCTGGCTCAGTCTCAGGAGATTTCTAAGAATTTATCCATGTCTTGTAGGTTGTCCAGTTTACTGCTGCATAATTGCTCAGAGTAATCATGTAGGATCCTTTGTATTTCTCTCGTGTTGGTTGTAACTTCTCCTCTTTCATTTCTAATTTTATTTATTTTGGCCCTCTCCCTCTTTTTGTGATGAATCTGGCTAATGGTTGACCAGTTGTGTTTATTTTTTCCAAGAATCAGTTCACAGTTTTGTTGATCTTTTCTATTTTTTTAAGTCTCTATTTCATTTATTTCTGCTCTGACCTTATGATTTATTTCTTTCTTCTAACTTTTGGTTTTCTTTGTTCTTTTGATAGGTCCTTTAAGTGTAAGATTAAGTTGTTTATTTGAGATCTTTCTTGTTTCCTGAGGTAGACTTGTATCTCTATAGAAGACTTCTAGAAATGCTTTTGTTGCATCCCACAGACTGGTTTGTTTGTTTTTTTTTTTTTTTACTTCCTCTTTGATTTCTTCAGTAACTCATTTCTGCTTAATAGCATATTGTTTAGCCTCTATATGTCTGCGGGTTTCACAGAACTTTCTTCTTATATTTGATTTCTAATCGCACAGCATTCTGGTTGAAAAAGATGCTTCATATGATTTTAGTATTCTTAAACTGAGATTTGTTTTGTGGCCTAAAATGTGATCTATCCTGGAAAATGTTCCATGTGCATTTGAAAAGAATGTATATTCTGCTGCTTTTGAATGAAATATTATACACACACACATATATACACACACATCTATATATAGAGAGAGTACTGTTTGTTTTATGCAGGGGCAGTGTTTCCTTATTGATGTCTGTTTGGATGATCTATCCATTAATGTAAGTGAGGTGTTATATTCTTCTACTATTTTCATGTTAATATTCACTGTATGTGTTTCAGTGCTCCCATGTTGGATCTATATACAATTTACCCTTGAACAACACACGGTTGAATTTTGTGGGTTCACTTATAGGAAGATTTTTAAGAATAATACATAGTACAATACTACATGATCCCTTCATCTTTAGTTTCAGAAACATGGATACAGAGGGAAGACTCTAAAGTTATATGAAAACTTTTGACTGCCTGGGGATTGGTGCCTCTGACATCCACATTATTTAAGGATCAACTCTATATTTAAAATTGTTGTATCTTTTTACACTGATCCCTTTATCACTGTGTAATGTCTTTGTCCCTTATAACTATCTTGACTTTAAAATATATTTGTCTGATGCAACCGTTGCAACCCCCAACTTTATTTTCACTAACTTGTACATGGAATATCTTTTTCCACCCTCTTATTTTCAGTCTGTGTATGTCTTTAGCTCAGAAGTGTGGGCAGCATATTGAAGACTTTTTTTTTTAAATCCATGCAGTCATCCTGTGTCTTTTAATTTGAGCATTTAACCTATTTACATTTAAATTACTAACACTTTATGTACTTATTGTCATTTTGTTCATTGTTTTCTCATTGGTTTTGTAGTTCTTTTGTGTTACTTTCTCATTCTTTTGCTCTCTTCCCTTGTGATTTGATGACTATCTTTAGTATTATGTTTGAATTCCATTCTCTTTCTTGTGTGTACTATTACAGATTTTTGGTTTATAGTTACCAGGAGGGTTATATATAATGATAGATAGATAATTATTTTAAATTGATGACATCTTAAGTTCAAATGCATTCTAACAACTCTGCATTTTGATTTTCTTTGGCTTAATGTTTTACATCTTTTTTGTGTGTGTATCCCTTACCCACCTTTTGTGAATATAGGTGATTTTATTACTTTTTTGTTTTAACCTTCCTACTAGCTTTTTAACTGTAATGCGGGAGGCCTGGGTTTGATCCCTGGGTCAGGAAGACCCCTGGAGAAGGAAATGGCAACCCACTCCAGTATCCTTGCCTGGAGAATCCCATGGACAGAGGAGCCTGGTGGGCTACAGTCCACAGGGTTGCAAAGAGTCAGACACTACTGAGCGACTTCTGCACTAGCTTTTTAAGTGGTTGATTTATTACCCTTCTGTATATTTGCTTTTACCAATGATACTTTTACTTTTATAATTTTCATATTTCTAGTGTATTCTTTTTTTTTCCACTTAAAGAGCCCTTCTAACATTTTTTGTAAAGCCAGTTTAGTGTTGCAGAACTCTTTCAGCTTTTGCTTGTTTGCAACACTTTTTAATCTATCCTTCAAAACTGAATGATGGCCTTACTGGCTGGACTATTGTTGGTTATAGGTTTTTACTTTCATCGCTTTAAATATATCATGCCACTCCCTTCTGGCCTACTTATGCTATTTTCTTTTTCTCCACAGCTTGGGTAATTTGCACTACTCTGTCTTCAAGTTCACTGATCTGTTCCTCTGTATCATGTAATCTGTTGATTCCATCTAGTGCATTTTTTAGTTATTACAGTCTTCAACTCCATTTGTTACTTCTTCATATCTTCTAACTTCTTGCTAAATTTCTCACTGTGTTCATCCATTCTTCTCCCAAGTTTGAATTCATTGTCAGGTAGATTGTTTATCTCCACTTCACTTAGTTCTAGGATTTTGAAACTCCAGTTCACTTAGTTCTTGTTCCTTCATTTGTAACACATTCTTCTGTCTCCTCTTTTGGCCTAATTCTCTGTTTTTATTTCTATTGTTAGCTATGTCAGATTTGTGTCCCAATCTTGGAGAAGTGGCCATATGCAGAAGGTGTCATGAAAGCCCAGCAGCATACTATCCCCTGGTCACAGTGCTTTATGATTGAGGGATGCTCCCATGTGGGTTGTGTGGGCCCTTTTGCTATGGCAAAGCCACTTAGTGCCAGTGCACCAGTCAGCATGCTGACCCCTGGCCCAGTCAGCTGCCAGATCCTGCCTCAAATGTTACTTAGGTATGCTTGTAGGTAGGGCAGCATCAAGCATGGCTGGGTATGATGCCTGGTAGTAGACAAATTGTATGAGCCTACTGTTTGGTAAGGCAGGTCCCAGCACAGATGGATGTGGGACCCAGAGGTATCAGGGCTGGTACTCCCTCTCTGGTGAATGGCACTATATCCAAGGGTAGCTGGCTGCACCACGTGGGGACCTTGGGACTTGTGATGACCAGATAGTAGGAAGGTAAGGCCCTGGCACTAATTCTCTAGAGGGAGGACTTTAAGATGATGCTTGCCCATACCAGTGTCTTCATGATAGAACAAACTCCCAAAATGGCTGCTACCAGCATCGAGGTCCCTGGGAGAAATGCACTCACCTCCTGCCTCTCTAGGAAGCTCTCCAAGATCATCAAGTGGGTCTGAAACAAGTTCCTTCCAAATTACTTCCTCTGGACTTGGTCTCAGAGCATGTGAGACTTTGTGTGAGCCCTTAAGAGTAGAGGCTGTTTTCTATAGACCTCCAGCTCTCCTATACACAAGCTCTGTTGCTAGCCTTAAAAGCAGAGACATTCTGGAAGTTTGTCTTCCTGTTGAAGGATCCCACACTGGGGAGCCTAATCTGGGGCTTGAACTCCTCATTCCATATGGAGAACCTCTATAATTGTGATTATCCTCCCATTTGTGGGTTACCTTCCTGGGTATGTGGATCTTAATTATCCCACATCTCTACCCTGCCTACCCATTTCATTGTGGTTCCTTATGTATACATCTTTACTTGTGGAAAATATTTCCTGCTAGTCTTTGGGTCATTCTCATTGATGGTTGCTCTATGAATACTTGTAATTTTGGTATACCCATGAGAGGAGGTAAGCTCAGAGTCTTTCTACTCCACCATCTCAGGCACCAAACACACTGCTTTTACAGACTCCTTAAGGAATTATACAACTCCTTTTCCCAAGGAGATGTAGCATATAGTTTGTTTTCAATGACTGTCATATTGTGACCTAAAGCAAGACATAGCATGGTAAACACATATACTGTAGCAGGTACTGTAGCAGGCCACAGCCCCAACTTAAAGCTTCAGATTCCAATAAAGAAAATCAGGTTCCCATTCCCTCTGGGAATCAAACCAAGGGTTATTATTAATAATGCTTTGGTCCTAGAATGTTTACTGATGTGCCACTTCCCTTTAGTCAACAGTGAAGACTTAGCTAGTCCTATAAGAGTGACGGAGAGTACATGTAGTTTCATTGATGGTGAGAATGGTAATACAGACAGCCATTCTTAACTTCTTTGAATTTGGAGCCGATTATACAGAGTGAAGTAAGCCAGAAAGAAAAACACAAATACAGTATACTAACACATATATATGGAATTTAGGAAGATGGCAATGACGACCCTGTATGCAAGACAGGGAAAGAGACACAGATGTGTATAACGGACTTTTTGGGAGAGGGTGGGATGATTTGGGAGAATGACATTCTAACATGTATACTATCATGTGAATTGAATCGCCAGTCTATGTCTGACGCAGGATGCAGCATGCTTGGGGCTGGTGCATGGGGATGACCCAGAAAGATGTTATGGGGAGGGAGGTGGGAGGGGGGTTCATGTTTGGGAATGCATGTAAGAATTAAAGATTTTAAAATTTAAAAAATAAAAAAACTAAATTATTTAAAAAAAATAAAATAAAATAAAATAAAAATTTAATTAAAAAAAAAAAACCACTTTGTGATTCTAGCTTGTATACTCTTATGACAAAAATCACTGTACCTTTAGTCAAAATTAAAGGTACTAGACCAAACTCACTTCTCTAAACATTCCGTAACCTTTCAAAAAAGTAATTCTCTAAGAATATTCTAAAGAACATTTTCCAACTTTTCAAAAAATGATTACATCTACTCATCTTTATGCTGTTCTTTTTCAAGGCCATCCACATAGAGAGTTCAATGGCCTGTATTATTTGAAAACTAACAGTTTTATAGGAAAGCATTTTCACACATTTTTGAAGGATTAATCTTTTAACTCCAGGTAAGGATATTGCCACCCTTCTTATTTAACTTATATGCAGAGTACATCATGAGAAACACTGAGCTGGAAGAAGCACAAGCTGGAATCAAGATTGCCAGGAGAAATATCAATAACCTCAGATATGCAGATGACACCACCCTTATGGCAGAAAGCGAAGAGGAACTAAAAAGCCTCTTGAAAGTGAAAGTGGAGAGTGAAAAAGTTGGCTTAAAGCTCAACATTCAGAAAACAAAGATCATGGCATCTGGTCCCATCACTTCATGGGAAATAGATGGGAAACAGTGGAAACAGTGTCAGACTTTATCTTTTTGGGCTCCAAAATCACTGCAGATGGTGACTGCAGCCATGAAATTAAAAGACGCTTACTCCTTGGAAGAAAATTTATGACCAACCTAGATAGCATATTCAAAAGCAGAGACATTACTTTGCCAAAAAAGGTCCGTCTAGTCAAGGCTATGGTTTTTCCAGTCACCATGTATGGATATGAGAGTTGGACTGTGAAGAAAGCTGAGGGCCGAAGAATTGATGCTTTTGAACTGTGGTGTTGGAGAAGACTCTTGAGAGTCCCTTGGACTCCAAGGAGATCCAGCCAGTCCATTCTGAAGGAGATCAGCCCTGGGTGTTCTTTGGAAAGAATCATGCTAAAAGCTGAAACTCCAGTACTTTGGCCACCTCATGCAAAGTGTTGACTCATTGGAAAAGACGTTGATGCTGGGAGGGATTGGGGGAAGGAGGAAAAGGGGACAAAAGAGGATGAGATGGCTGGATGGCATCACGGACTCGACGGATGTGAGTCTGAGTGAACTCTGGGATTTGGTGATGGACAGGGAGGCCTGGCATGCTGCGATTCATGGGGTCACAAAGAGCTGGACACGACTGAGTGACTGAACTGAACTGAACTGAACTGAAGGATATTGCATTCACCTAAAAAGTCCTGTTTCTATAGTTTTACCTAGTTAGAATATTTCTATTTAGAATATCAAATGATAATCCAAACAGACTTTTAAGTCCCTAGTATCATCCCATAGTCCTTAAAAATCAAATATTTATAAATTTATCTATGTCATATAACTTGATAGAAAAAAATTTTAGGCAATTAAAACAATTTTTAACTGGAAAGACATGAGGAATATGGTTAATAAATGGCTTAAATACCAATGTTTCAGATAAAGTATTATAAGAAGAAAACCCTATTCTTTATCAATTTCATGCTAAACAGTGTATGTCACAAATGAGAATTCATTACTGTATTGCAGCTGGAGCAAACATTAAATTTCCTTTCTGTTCAGTTATTTTAGTTATCTAAATTGATCTTAATTCTTTTTTCCTATGCATTTCACTTCTGCAAATCAATACCAAAGAAAGAAAGGCCTAGTCAGAGTGAGATACTGAAATTTATATTTCTCAAATATAACTTTGTGTTCTTCAAGCTATTCTCTTTTCAACTAGAAAATCAGATCAAAAAACAAAACTCAGAAATGAGAAAAAATTGCAATTTGGGATCTGTAACTATGTCAAATCTCTTGTAAATCCCCATAACGCAAGAGAGGAGAACACTTTAAAGAGGGGAAAGAAAGTTGGGAAGGCTGTAATAAACAAACAGTTCATTGAGAAAGTTAAGAGCTTGAAGTATAGTGGCTTTTTCTTTCTGGCTGAGTTGCGACAGTCTCTCATTGGCTGAGCTCTTACTAGATAATAAGTCTTTCTTTTTCTTGTTGGGCTCTTCTATCATTTCAAGGTATAAGAGTAACTTCTGTAGCATTCTGATTTTATTTTAATTGAGGTTTCTGTTCATTGATCTTTCAGAATTCATATAATTTCTACACATATTTTGACTTTAAATGTAATACTGGGACAATTTCATTGCAGGAGTCACTTCAATTAGAAATTGGTTGAAAAGGAAGAGGAAAGAAATTAACTAGAAATTTTTGTGATTCTAATTAGGGGTTATCGTCAATTAATTAGAAGTTAAATACTAGGAGAAAATATTCCAATCTCATAGAAGCCACCTCAGCTCATACTTTGTTTAAAATATTTGGCTACATAGTATTTAATCCAGCATAATAGTCATGTAACATATCACTCCAAATGCCTCATAATAACCGAAAAAGGCAGGTACCACCATTACTCTTATTCTCTCTTCAACTAGAAAATCAGATCAAAAAACAAAACTCAGAAATGAGAAAAAATTGCAATTTGGGGTCTGTAACTATGTCAAGTCTCTTGTAAATCCCCATAACACAAGAGAGGAGAACACTTTAAAGAGGGGAAAGAAAGTTGGGAAGGCTGTAATAAACAAAGAGTTCATAAGAATAAGAATTTTAGGTAGGGTAAATAACTTGCTAAAAGTTCTGTGGAGTAGCTGAAATTCGACGTCAAGGTATCTGACTCCAGGGCCTCAATGCTTTACAGTCCTCTAAATTATGCCCAAACAGTACACTTTCTCAGATGTAGCCTCACATCTCAATGCCAAGTTTCCAGAAACTAGGAAAGTTGGCTGTAGGAAGGGTGCTCTCAGTAGAAAAAAGGGACAAAGTCATCTATTTCTTTTGACTTCGATGATTCTAACCTTAGATGATGTGAAAGAAGAATAGTAGATTCACTTAATTTGTTTTCTACACAGCTTTAATACTTGATGTCTCAATATGGTACAGACATACTTCATTTTATTGCACTTTGCTTTTCTGCACTTCACAGATACTGTGGTTTTTTTACCTTTTGAACATATGTGGCACCCCTGTGTTGAGCAAGTTTACTGCCACTTTTTTCCAACAGCATTTGCTCCCTTTGTGTCTCTGTCACATTTTGGTAATTCTCACAACATTTCGGGCTTTCCATTAGTATTATATTTGTTATGGTGATCTGCAACCACTGATCTTCTATGTTACTACTACTACTACTTACTGAAGCCTCAGAAGATGGTTATCATATTTTAGCAATCAAGTATTTTTTAATTAAAGTATGTACATTAGTTTTTTAGACATAATGCTATTGCACACTTAGGCTACAGTATAGTGTAAACATAACTTTCACATGCACTAGGAAATGAAAAAAATGCATGTGACTGACTTTATTGTGATATTTGCTTTACTGTTGTGGTCTCAAAGTAAACCTACAATATCTCTGAGGTATGCCTGTGTGCAGTTTTATAGTTTGTGGGAAAGGAGCCCCTTTTTTTATGAGAAATATTATATCCCAGTAAGCTTTGATTCATTGATCTCAATCAGCATATAGGCAACTGGACAAGAATTTACCATTCAGGGGAGAATTCAAACAACCAAACTGTTGTCAAATAGAAACAAACAAACAAAAAATCTCCTTTTAAGTGAAAAATGAAAATAGTAGAAAGAAGGGGATTTGCACAGTTTTCAGGGCAGGAATGAGGAATAAGAAACAGATTTATGCTGATTGGGGTTACGAATGAAGAAACTGGAAAGGATGTATTAGAATCTAGAGGTACTTTTGTTGTCATGCTGCTGCAGTAATGGTACAAGACGTGTGAAAAAGTACAGTAGAAGAGAGGAAATAAATGGTCCTGATGCCCATAAAGCTATGTCAAGCATTTAATCCTATGCACTGCTGAAACTGACTATACCTCTTTGAATAGACAAAAAGGGTAGAAGAGATGGTATTTTTATTGTTATTTTTTTTCAAAAGCATTATGTCAGAGTTTAATTGGAAGGATTTTTTTTTCTTTCTCAATGATATAATGGCACATAATATACTGATTACATTTCTTTTTTTTCTTTTTTAAAAATGTTTTATTTATGATTATTATTTTTTTTTTTACTTTACAATATTGTATTGGTTTTGCCACGCATCAACATGAATCCTCCATGAGTGTACATGTGTTCTCAATCCTGAACTGTCAGATCATTTCCAGTACTGTAGGTTGCTGCTAAATTAACAGAATATTTCATACATGAGCAAATTACCAAATCTCTAAATACAATTATGGTACATTTTAAAATATCAGTTCTAATTATATTTTCTTTTGACAAAGTAATGATACTTCAAGAAACTGTGATCGGAACAATTTTTTGCTGCCAAATGAGAACAGAAATTGGAAAAGGTGGATTTAAATGATCTTAACAAAAGCTGGCTAAACTTTATATAACCTTCTTTCCTAGCCTTATAAAAGAAAGGCTTAAAAATAGACTAACAAACACAAATTTTAATCTCCTTTCAAGTCACTCATTGATTTGTAATTTAATGTTCTTTAGTACAATGTGGTCACATACTGTAGACTGCTTTTCCTTTCTTGCATATGTTTTGTTCCTATTTAAAATCACAGGGTAGAGCCAGAAACTTTTTTTTTGTTATTAGTCCAAAACAAATGAATTGAACCCTTAGGCCTCTTTTTCCCAAGAGGAAGCAGTACAGTACTCTCAGTTGGTACTTCAGACTTTAAGATTTCCAACAATATCTCTTCCCAGGAGTCTGCAACTATTTCTTTCTTTCAGAGGTCTGTAGCCCCTTACACTTCTTCTTTCTTTCAACTTATGTCTCAATGAATAAATGTTTCTCTATTCACCTGAATAGGATTTATTTTGCCTCTCTCTGCCCTGAAATTGCTCCCTCAGGATCCTGCCTGGCTTGCCTGCAAAATTCCTAGCACAAAGGTTGAGGGGCAGCCTCCAGCTATAAGTCCTAATATTTGTCAATTTTACCTTTTTGTTCATGGCTTTTCTTACCCCATTATGTTAAGAAATCCATAAAATGAAAATGCGCAATGAATAAACCAAAAAGTGCAGATGTACTGGTGAATTGGTTGGCACAGATTTTTCTCTCTAGTTAGTATAATTTTGAATTAAGAATTTTAGCAATAAATATTAAGAATGATCTCTGTCTTCTGAAATAAGGAGTGGGGGGCTGGAAAAGGCAGGAGAAGCAACGGCCACATTGATGGGTTGAAAAAAGAAGCAAAGCAAAAGGAAACACAAGACACAGTACCTGCCCCCAGGAGCCTGGCAATCTGGAAGGGCGCATTTATATGCATGAACACTTTAAGAAGGACAGAAGAGAGCATATAAAGTGCCAACTTATGTAATACTTTGGCTTTTTCAGGTGTGTCTAGACATTTTAATAAGTCCCATTAAACTATTAGAGGCTTCAATGTTTCAGGTGTTCTCTGATATAGATGGAAAGAACTGAAGCTGACACAAAACTGAAAATAGAGAGAAAGGAGGAGTGATGCCCAGATTTCAATTCCAGGAATTTTCATTCTCTGGTAAGGGCAAATCATTGATCAGTATACGACCTAATCAGAGATCTTAAATACTTTCCATTCCTACCTTGTTGGAGACCATAAATAAAGATGTATTTTTGTGTATAGGTTAAGAATAAACATCCTAGAGAAGGAATTATGTGGAAAATGTATAACAAATGATAAACTTTGTCTTCCTACATGATTGTTCCTAATCATCTTGGTAAGTGAGTCTATTTCAGTTTTTAAAAACCTCTGTGTAACATTATCTTTTTCTGCTGTCCATAAACATTTAGAAATGTTTTGCACATCAGAATACAAGAGTATGCCCATTTTATGGAACTGTAAATTAAATGGTTTGGTCTGTCTTATCCTGACAAGTCATATATGACGCTAAATGTGAAAGTCATATTTATATTTCTTCCTTCCAATATATGTGTAAAACTTGCATCCATCACAAACTATAAGGAGGTCCTATGACTCATTTTTTTAAAAAAATCTAAGGGAGGATAACCTTGCTTATTTGTATTCACTCTTCAATGCAAAGCACAACCCAAAAAAACTGATTATTTCATTTATTATTATTATTATTATTATTGATTATTGCACTATTGCATTACTATTGATTATTGCATTTTTTTTTATGTTTTGTAAGTTGCTCTCTCACCCAGTAGTTAAATGTCTAAGCCTTGTAATTTCTCCCCCAGACAGTAGGGATCAGGAAAAAACAATCCCTCTTTGGTGGGAATCATCAATCATCAATAGTAATTTCTTGGCTAAACTTCAATATTTTTTCTATACATTCTGAAAAGTCTAGCACAAATCTTGACAAATACAATTAACACTTTAAAATATTTTTTTTTGTCTTTAACACTATCCACAAGAAAACTTACTGACAATGCTAGGCAGATCAATTATGTAATCAGAGAATTCATGAGGCAGGTTTCAAGATACTTCAGTTCAGTTCAATTGCTCAGTTATATCCAACTCTTTGTGACCCCATGGACCTCAGCACACGAGTCTTCCCTGTCCATCACCAACTCCTGGAGTGTATCCAAACTCATGTCCATCACGTGGGTGATGCCATCCAACCATCTCATCCTCTGTTATCCCCTTCTCCTACCACCTTCAATCCTTCCCAGCATCAAAGTCTTTTCAAATGAATCAGTTCTTCGCATCAGGTGGCCAAGGTATTGGATTTTCAGCTTCAGCATCAGTTCAGTTCAGCTCAGTTCAGTTCAGTCGCTCAGTCGTGTCCAACTCTTTGCAACCCCATGAATCACAGCACGCCAGGCCTCCCTGTCCATCACCAACTCCCGGAGTTCACCCAGACTCACGTCCATTGAGTCTGTGATGCCATCCAGCCATCTCATCCTCTGTCGTCCCCTTCTCTCCCTGCCCCCAATCCCTCCCAGCATCAGAGTCTTTTCCAATGAGTCAAGTCTTTGCATGAGGTGGCCAAAGTACTGGAGCTTCAGCTTTAACATCATTCCTTCCAAAGAAATCCCAGGGTTGATCTCCTTCAGAATGGACTGGTTGGATCTCCTTGCAGTCCAAGGGACTCTCAAGAGTCTTCTCCAACACCACAGTTCAAAAGCATCAATTCTTCGGCGCTCAGCTCTCTTCACAGTCCAACTCTCACATCCATACATGACTACTGGAAAAACCATAGCCTTGACTAGATGGACCTTAGTTGGCAAAGTAATGTCTCTGCTTTTGAATATACTATCTAGGTTGGTCATAACTTTTCTTCCAAGGAGTAAGTGTCTTTTAATTTCATGGCATCAGTCCTTCTGAGAAATATTCAGGATTGATTTCCTTTAGGATGGACTGGTTGTATCTCCTTGCAGTTCAAGGACTCTCAAGAGTCTTCTCCAACACCACAGTTCAAAAGCATCAATTCTTCAGCACTCAGCTTTCTTTATAGTCCAACTCTGACATCCATACATGACTACAAGGAAAAACCATAGCTTTGACTAGACAGACTGTTGTTGGCAAAGTAATGTCTCTGCTTTCTAATATGCTGTCTAAGTTGGTCATAACTTCTCTTCCAAGAAGCAAGTGTCTTTTAATTTCACCATCCACAGTGATTTGGGAGTCCAAAAGTAAACAAATAAATAAAATCTGTCACTGTTCCTTTGCTTCCCTATCTATTTGCCGTAAAGTGATGGGGCCATGATCTTAGTTTTCTGAATGTTGAGTTTTAATCAACTTTTTCACTCTCCTCTTTCACTTTCATCAAGAGCCTCTAGTTCTTCTTCACTTTCTGCCACAAGGGTGGTATCATCTGCATTGATATTTCTTCTGGCAATCTTGATTCCAGCTTGTGCTTTATCCAGCCCAGTGTTTCTCATGATATACTTTGCATATAAGTTAAATAAGCAAGGTGACAATATACAGCCTTGGTGTACTCTTTTTTCTATTTGGAACCAGTCTGTTGTTCCATGTCCAGTTCTAACTGTTGTTTCCTGACCTGCCTACAGATTTCTCAAGAGGCAGGTCAGGTGGTCTGTATTCCCATCTCTTTAATAATTTTCCATAGTTTGTTGTGATCCACATAGCTGAAGGCTTTGGTGTAGTCAATAAAGCAAAAGTAGATGTTTTTCTGGAACTCTCTTGCTTTTTTGCTGATCCAGCGGATCTTGGCAATTTGACCTCTGGTTCTCTGCCTCAAGATAAGCTTAAAGATGGCAGAGGAATAGAATGGGAAGACCGCTTTCTCCCCCACAAATTCATCAAAAGATTATTTGAACGCTGAACAAATTTCACAGAACAACTTCTCAACACTGGCGGAGGACACCAGGCACCCAGAAAGTCAGCCCATTCTCTTTGAAAGGAGGTAGGACAAAATATAAAAGACAAAAAGAGTTAAGGATGGAGACCTGTCCTGGGTAGGGAGTCGTGAAGGAGACGTTTCCACACAGTAGGAAACACTTTCATAGGTGGGTGTGTAGCAAGTTTTGGAATCTCAGAAGGCAATATAACCGGGAGGGGGGAAAAAATGACAGAATACACACCTAGGGCAACTGCGGAAAAGAGAACTTTTCTGTGAAAGGCTCTAACCTAACAACCTAATGTGCAGCCTGGCCCACTCACGGAACAAAGGATTGAGGGAATACCAAAGGAGAGCTAGCTGGCTGTGTACAGGCCCCTCCCCGCCAGAGGCAGAGAGACAGGCTTGTGACAGCCAGAGCTGGAAGGCAAGGGACTGCTACAATCTCAGCCTGAGAGACAGCATCTTCTACCAAAATATAAGCAGGCTCCCAGCTGCTAGCCATGTCTTCCTGAGATCCAGGATGGTTGACATCAGCCTGGAGGGTCGCAGCCTGAGATCAGGTCTCCAGAGGAGACATACGGCACACCTGAGACGGTGCTCTCATGGCACATCTGGGAAACCGAGCAGCCGGGACTGGGGAGGTGATTAAGATGCATGACCCACCTGGGACAGTATGTTCACCAGCCACCTGGTCACCTGAGCTGCTCAGACCTGGAAAGGGCACAAAACTCACACCTAACCTGCAGAGACTGAGCCAGAGCTGTGTCTGAGTGTCTCCTGTGGAGGAATGGGTCAGCAGAGGCCTGCTGCAGGGTCTCTCGGTGCAGCATACCTGGGTATGGCATAGGCCCTCTTGGAGGAGGTCGCCATTAACCCCACCATAGAACCACGAGAACTTACACTGGACTGGGGAAACAGACTCTTGGAGGGTACAAACAAAACATTGTGTACACCAGGACCCAAGAGAAAGGAGCCGCGGCCTCTCAAGAAACTGACCCAGACATGCCCATGAGTGTCCAGGAGTCTCCAGCAGAAGCGTGGGTCAGCTGTGGCCTGCTTCAGGGTCGGAGGCACTGAGTGCAGCAGTGCGCACATGGGACCTTTTGAAGGAGGTCGCCATTATCTTCATTACCTCCGCCATAGTTTGGCCTCAGGCCAAGCAACAGGGAGGGAACACAGACCTGCCCATCAAGATACTTAATCTCTCCTAAAATAAAAAATCAACAATCTAGAAAAGCAACATGGAATCAAATTATCTCAGGGACAATGCAGCAAACAGAAATATCAGTGTACTAACTAAAGGGCATACTAGCCTTCTTGACAAGCCTAAAGACACAGTGTCTTTTCTAAACCAGTTCCTAACATGTGTTTAACACTCAGCAGGTTCCTGACACAGCTTCCCTGATTAAAACTCTTCTCTTCCTGGAAACCTTCCCCAAGAAGTCTTCCCAGGCCTAATCACCTATACTTATGGTAACTTTTCTCTTATTTTGAATTCCTATTAAACCTAGAAACTCAACATGCTCTCTACTGTCATATGCTTGCCTTAGAATCTTTCTCAAACTATTCCATGATTTCTGTCTTGGGCTTCTCGGGTAGAGAGAAACTGAGATATTTTCTGTATTCCCCATGAATCTTAGCAGAATCCATTGCCCAGCAGTCATCACTCAATAAATTCTTCTAAAGTAATGAATAAATAAACAGAACAAAAGGACCTATTCATTACCCTGAAGCACCAGCATTCTAGTAACCAAGAAAGGGAAAATAATTGCTTCTATTCATGACCAATGTACAAGTGAAAAAGTTTGCTTTATAATATATTTTGATTTGTTTGACTTGTTCATTTCTCACTATCAACCTGGGTGGTGACAGACAATGGTTTCTGTTTGATTTTATCACCTCACTTTGCTGCTCCCCATTAACATTTATATGCTTTGGAGAATTTCAACTAAAGAAAGACACACGGTTGGCCTTGGTGTTGGTTTAAACAGTGAGAAAATATTAGTAACCCTGTGTGGCTCAATCTAAGAATTTCTTTTTAAAGATTTTATCAATGTCATCTCATCACATCAACTGTGATGTGTGTTTTTGGGTCCTGGAGAGCTGGAGATTGGATGAGGAAATCTGAAAATTGGCAGACAGAAAAACTCAGAGGGAGCAATGAAGTAATTTGCTCAAATATTATGTTGTTTGTATCTAATATTTAAAAAACAAAACCAAAACAGACATATATCTACTCTGATCTGAGTGGTGTGAGTATTGTTGCTGTTGCCTGTGTGTATATGTTGTTTTGCTCCCTCAAAGGATTTCTATATTCAGTCTTTTCCCTTAGAATACAAGTTAATGAATTAATGAATACAAACTAATGAAAAAGGAGGCCTGGGGTCCAAAACTCCAATAAGAAAAAAGCCTAGGGAAGACCTGGGGGCTGTAGGAGGGAAAGGCACTGACTCACTAAAGCCAGGCAGGGTACACATGCTTTAATGCTGAGCTGTCTCTGATAAACAGAGACTTTAAAGTTGCTTAGTGGTTATGTGAGTGCTGTGGCTATAGAAGTGTTAGTAATAGGTTGGGAGACCCATTTACATTACTATCAGACTAAGGGGGATTTTTTCATTCACAGTGTCTGTAGCTCCTGAAGAAAGACCTATTCAATGATGGTTTGATAATTTTTGCTTTAAGATTTTTTTTAAGTAAATAAAAATGTGTTTAATTTAGTTTTGTTTCCTAAAGGATTCATTAAGTATCTCATTATGCTCCTTTTTCTTCTAGCTATATTGTCATAAAATTAGTGTTAATATAGTTACGGATAAGCAAAAGTACTATTAGATCTCATGGGGTTGTTTAATCTTTCAAACCAACTATATTATGATTACTTTAATGATCTTTAAATTCACTGTATATTTTATTCGAAGAAGAGTATTTATTAGAATTGTGAAATTTCATTCTTCTATTGTGTCTGCTTACTGTCTATACAAAATTCAGAATAGCATTCCAGGAAATAGAGAAAAACAGAAATTCCTTTTAATCAAAGGAAAAATAATTTACCAACTATTCCATTAAAATAAAACAGAAAAGATGAATAAATTGATTTTTAAAGAAAAGTGCATCTTCACCTGCAAATAATCAAACAAATGCAAATCAAAATAATTTTAAGGTGCCATGATACAATTACTAAACTAGGGGAAGCGAAAGGAAATAAAAATGTTAAAACATTAGAAAGATTGGAGGAAATAAAAGTTGGGGGTTCTGCAAATTGCTCACTGTTTCTGGAGAGCAATCAGGCATTTATGACAAGACCTATAAAATTAAGGGCAGAAATCATATCTTTTTTATCTTTTAATAATCACCATCATATGCCCAGCAGCAGGCACAATTTCTGATATATATGAGGAAATGAATAAATATTTGATGAAGGAATGAGTGAATGAAATTGTTCCTGCCCATTAATTTGTTAATTCCACTTTGGATAATATGGACAAAAGAATTAATCTAAAAGAAAAAGTGAAACTTTTTACATATTTCATAGTAGTGGCTCAGACAGTAAAAACAACTTCCTGGAGTACAGGAGACATAGGTTCGATCCTTGGGTCAGGAAGATCCCCTACATAAGGAAATGGCAACTCACTCTAGTATTCTTGCCTGGAGAATTCCATGGACAGAGGACCCTGGTGGTCTACAGTCCATGGGATCACCAAGAGTCGGACATAACTCAAAGACTAATACACACACACACACATAGTAGTGAAAAACTGGAGACATCCACATGCCTAACAAAAAGGGAGTGTACAGACTTGATTAAATGTTACCTGTAGCACAGTATACTGATCATGTTTGAACAATAAAATATGAGAAACATGAATTAATATTAAGTCTCTATGGGGACTCAGGGAACACAGTAAATAGAGCAAAGGGGGAAGTCCAGGTGGGTTCTGTTCAGGTATCCTGATAAGAAATTTCAATTACCAAGTGGAAAACAAAAAAGAATTGAAACTTACCAAAATCATTCCAGGAAGCCTAGGACAGACAGTATAGAAACATTGACATATGAAGTAGAGAAGTCCTGATCAATGAGGACAGAATGGAAGGAATACATGGAGCAAACCCATGGCTCACACTACTCTGAAGATTATAAAAATTTCCTTACCTTTGATTACCTAACTCTATAAATGAAGCAATTTTAGAGATTTAAAAAAGAAATTTCCAACTGAAGACTAAAACTGAACTGCTTAGAAACTCTGATCCATAATCAACTCATTACTGAATATCTCTTTTAAGACAACCTGACTTTGTATAAAGCTATGTCTTAGGTATTGCAAGGAAGGTATTTATGGAGAAAACACAATATGGCTGCAAATGTTCATCACTAAATGTTAACATTAACATATGTAAGAAGATGCTGACTTTTTCAATCAAGTGATGTGCTAAAGTGTAACAATGGAGCTGGAGCCAATTTTCAATTGATTGAATGTCATTATAATTTCCAATTTTTTAATAAATTTAGATAGAATTTTTGACAGTAAGATAATAAAAATGTTTGAGGCTAACAATAATGGGATACTAAATGTCATCAAAATAATTGGGTCTCTCATGGTTATCCTGTATATTTTAGTTCTGTCATTTGAACAGTAAAAGTAAAGGAACAGGTAAAAAATCATTTGTATATGACATGTTGGAATTAAACAATATAACCATTTCTTTACAATGTTTGACAGGTACTAACTAGGCTGTCAATATCCCATAATAACATACTAAAAAATAATTTTTAAAATCACTTATAGTGCCCAGATAACAATTCCTGAGCCTATTAAAGAAGTTACAATAATTTACTCTATTTCTTTAGTAAGTTCATGTAAATAACTTAATAATGAATGAAAGTCTTTTGTTCATTTTTATTAACCTACAACAAGTCTGGCCATAAGTATACAAATCAAAAGATTCAAAAATTTAGAAAAGAAAACATTTATGAAATTAAACTTCAGGACTTTCAATATCTTAGATTTTTGCTCATCTTAAGTTTGTTTCCTAGGGAGAGCAGTTTATTTGTTCCAATCTTGAGTAGGAACTTCCTCAATGGCTCAAAAGTAAAGAATTTGCCTGCAGTGCAAGAGACCTAGGAGACATGGGTTCAGTCGCTGCATTGGGAAGATTCCCTGGAGGAGGAAATGGTAACCCATGCCAGTATTCTTGCCTGAAAAATCTCATGAACAGAGGGGCCTGATGGGCTACAGTCCATGGGGTCGCAAAGAGTCAGACACGACTGAGCACATACATTCATCTTGAGTAGTTCCAGAAAGGAAGGGAAATTTCTGTTATTTTAGTATATGACTCCTATTTGATTAAAAGCAAACTATTTACCCCAAATCTTACAGTTTGTAAGGATGAAGAAAACATTCTATAAGTCAGAGGTAGTCATCTTAATTAGGACTCAACTACACAGAACAGAAGCCATTCTGGTACCTTTATATCTAAGAATGGATTATGGCAACTCACTCCGGTATTCTTGCCTGGGAAATTCCATGGACAGAGGTCCTGGTGGGCTATAGTCAATGGGGTCACAAAGAATCAGACACGACTGAGCAACTGAGCATGTTAGGGCCTTACAACATTGTTGGAAGGGTGTGAGGAGAAATGACCCTCAAAAAAATGCCAAAGAACTGTCCTTCCAAAGAGTCTACTACTACCGCTGTAACCAGAAAGTTGTGCCCAGGATCACACCATAATTGGCCATGACCTGAGAAATAGATGTCACCAGGACTGTGGCCTCCAGAGCCCATCCCACCTGATGTATCCACACAAGCATATGGGTGTTGCATATCCAGATTCTAACTTCCTGTAGGTGCTCCTGATTGACAGAACCTAAACCATGTGGGGACTTCCAGCTGCAAGGTTGTCTAGGAAATGAAATATTTCCTGTCTCCGCAGGACAGGAAAGAGCACTGCAGGGAGATTGAAGCAGATGTTGGAGCAGTTCTGCTACCGTACTGAAGCCCTTTAATATTTGATGATTCTTCTTTAGCCTTTAACCACTTATAGGAAAATAAAGATCATACCAAGACATGTTGAGAGAACATTATTTTCAAATTCAGTTGGACTTATTTCCAGATATGTACTTTTTCAAATAAATTAGGAAAAATACGACTAAAACTAAGGGTTTGGGGATTTTGTTTCTTAATAAGTATTCCACTTAAGTAATAATAATAATATTAAAAAAAGCAGAATACAAAAGAGAACTACAGAGTGCTTATGGACATGTTATAAAGTTTGTACATATATTGGTAAATAACAAAAGAGAATATAAATGAAAAGCATGGTATTTCTGACCAGGAAAAGACCACCAAGTCCTTAGCTTGTGGTTTAGAGAAAGTATACAAATGTGGTTGAAAGCTTGGGCATTAGGTCATTGGAAACTCAGCCCCAACACTATATTAGCTTTGTGATCTTGATAAAGTTGTTTCACATCTTCTAGCCTTAGACTCACTTCCTAATCTAATTTTAAAAGGGGAGGGTATGGTAATACCATATTATATGTTTGCTATGATGCTTAAGTAAGGCAATGATGTATTTCATTCTTGCCATTTATTTAATTATAGGATGCACATTTTATGATTTCTAAAATCTGGCATTTTTACATTTTTATTATTTAAAAAAACCTGAAAGCATCCACGCAGAAGAAAAATTATCACTGCCAGAAAGCTACAGTAACTGTTTATCCAATTGTCACTTATATTGACACTGCTGTTGGTTTATTTGGGAGGCGTTTAGGGTATGATTGTATTTTTTATGACATCACATTTTTTGCGATTCCTTAAAATGCTTTCTAAAAATTACACTAGTATAAAGCTTTAGGGGAAAAGGTAATGTATAAAAATCATTTTAAAGCTAGGAGTTGTTGGTATATCTGTCTAGTTTATATGTGGTGAAAGCCTGTCACAAAGCATTGATAAATTATTTAGCAAAAGTTTCCAGCTGACTTTCAAGTGATGTTTAATGTCCACCAAGACATAGTTCCATTAAAAAAGTGAAGCTATAAGTTAACAATATACTAACACAATGAAATACCAGGTACTTTTTTATATGCCTTATTGTAATGCTAAGAGTGCTTTATAAAGATCACAATCCCAAATACGGAGAGTAGTAGCTTATCAGAGGGCTGGGTAAGACTGTGGCTGGCCAAAATGATTTTTAAAATTTTTGTATTTATATTGATGACTACTAACATGGTCTAGATTCAATCTCCAGTTTTAATACAAGAAAAAACGTTAGGTTTATTATTTTAAAGTTTGTTTCTTCCTTTATTTTCTTATCTTGTTCCAAAAGTTGTTATCAAATTAATGCCAAATTAATGCTACTTAAAGGTCATAGTATGAGAGGTGAGCAGTTGCTAGAGATAAATTCACTTCAACGTTATTATATTTCCAAGGTTCTGGATTCTTCTCCTTATATTTTGCCAACGAGTTTCGTCCATCAACTTCGTTCAGTATAGACCACATAGGTTTTCATCAGCGAACAAGCAAACAGGTTAGACCACCACAAGCTGCTCAAAATAACATTTAATTCATAAAAAAACAAATTTCAGTTCAGTTCAGTTCAGTCACTCAGTCATGTCCGACTCTTTGCGACACCATGAATCGCAGCACACCAGGCTTCCCTGTCCATCACCAACTCCTGGAGTTCACTAATTGTGTTTCTCCTTTTTCTCTCCAGTATAGGCCCTCAGAATTCATATCTACCTATATTTTCAGGTCTCATATGTATTTTTAAAAATTTAAGTGAATTTCTCTGTTGTCTGATGCTCAAGTTGATTATCAAAGTAATAATTAGCAACCAAGATGCAAAAAACCATAGCCATTTGACCCAGGTCACATAGAGAATTAATGACAAACCCCAGTAAGGTAGGTCTGGAGATCCACATACTTGTCGCTACTCAACTCCAGTGACAGAGATGGTTCTCCCAGAGATGGTTCAATCCTAAAAGAGGCTGAAGTTCTCTCCTCTGACTAGTCACCATTAGGTAATTGCTTCTTGTATTTTCCCCCTATCAAATCACTAAGTTACTTGCAGTGCCAACTTACATCTCCTCTATTTTCTAAAATATACCTTGAGCCCTCCTTATTTGTTAGAAACTATGCTAGGAACCAACAGGATAGATAAATCTCTACAACCAAAGAAGATTTTATCACTTTACAATTTTTCTCTAGGCTTCAGAACCCTCTAAGTTCATTCTGTTGTTTGTTAGCAGCAGTTTTATTTTTTTTTAACATAAGGAAAGAAACAAAAATTATGGTTGAATCTTCTGTATAATTTTCCATCTCACTGTATTTAGTTAGTAGTTGCCTATGGATCAAAAAAAAAAAAAATCATGGTCTTGGCTTCCACTAAAAAGAATGGTCAACAAGCATTTCTCAAACCTCCCCCAAAAAGGCGAATGGAACTGGTTCCTTTTCAAGTCACTGTAAACCTTAAAATACTGGTAGTTCCAAGGAGAAATAGAGGGTTAGATTTCTGCAAGCCTCTGATCACAGTATTTTCATCAACCAACCAATGCCTAACTTTGTATTAATGTGTGTTTCAGTTTAAAGATGCCTTTTAAAATATATACTCTTGACTCATTAATATAGAAATCATGGCCAACATACCCATGTGAAGTTTGCCCCACATATTCTCTCCATAAGTCACATTAAAGCCTTCCTGTGCACAGAAACTCTTGAGAGCCCTTCAGCACTAAGCTTAGAGACCATTCAAATCACCAACTAAAAGTAGGAGAACGGAATAAACATGGCACTAAACAGACCAAGTCAAGGATGTGTGTCTATCATAGGAAAGCTAAATCAAAAGGGCAGAGTGTCCGCCTTGTTTAACCTCAGTTGGGACTGTGTACATGGCTCAAATCAAATTTTTCACTGACACATCCAGGAATGACCGCAAAAGTGGCATGACAGAGGAATGGATAAAAACATGTGCTACACTGTTTTTGGCAGAAACCAATACAACATTGTAAAGCAATATCTTCCTTTTACAAATAAAATTTTAAAAAACATGTGATACCCTCTCCCCATTCCCTGGTGGCTCAGACAGTAAAGAATCCACCTGTTACACAGGAGACCCAAGTTTGATCCCTTGGTCGGAAAGATCCCCTGGAGAAGGGAATGGGTATCCACTCTAGTGTTCTTGCCTGGATAATTCCACTGACATAGGAGCCTGGTGACCTACAGTCCATGGGGTCACGAAGAGTTAGACATGACTGAATGACTTTCACTATCATTTTGATCCTCCCCCTCAAAAAAGATGTGGTACTTTTATGCAATGGAATATTATTCAGTCATAAAAAAGAATGAAATAATGCCATTTGCAGCAACATGGATGAATCGAGAGAATATCATACTAAGTGGAGTAAGTCAGACAGGGAAAAACAAATATCCCATGAAATCACTCATATGTGAAATCTACATTTTAAAAATGATATAAATGAACTTATTTCCAAAATAGAAAAAGACTCACAGATTTCAAAAACAATCTTATGGTTACCCAAGAGGAAATGTGGGGGAGAGAGAGAAATTAGGAGTTTGAGATTAACATATACACACAGCTATATATTAAACAAATAACCAACAAAAAGACCTACTATATAAGCAGAGGGAACTCTACTCAATATTTTGTAGTAACCTATATGGGAAAAGAATATGAAAAAGAATGAATATATGTATAACTGAATCACTATGCTATCAACCTGAAACTAATACAACATGGTAAATCAATACAATTTAATTTAAAAATAAAAATATACACATAAAAAAGATGTAGCAGTTTCATCAGAAAAAAGAAACAAACTACAATGAGTTGATTTTAGGGTTACAGAGAAATTCTAGGACTAGAATTTACAAAAATGGAACTCAAGAATAATATAGATCAACTGAACCTGTCCTGGATGAAACCGAAATGGAACCTCAATGGAATCTGCAGTAAGTTCTAATGAAAGCTATATGTATCTAATAAATTTCTTAAGAATTAATCAAGAATACTCGGTGATGGTACACTAAAAAGACTAGAAAAAAATACATAATTGTTGAAAAAGTTTAAGCCCTAATCTCTTTTTTAATGGCTAAGCACATGGCAGCAATCACAAATACGTGTGGAATAAAAGAACTGAGTAGTGAACATGGCTTCCTTTGCCTACAGAACATGAAGATAATTACAAGGCTGAGGGACTTGAAAAGTACAATGAAATCTCATTATTTGGGCTTCCACAAATTTTATAATTTCTTGCCTTGAGAACCCCATGAAGAGGATGAAAAGGCAAAAAGATAGGACACTGAAAGATGAACTCCCAAAGCCAGTAGGTGCCCAATATGCTACTGAGATCAGAGGAGAAATGACTCCAGAAAGAATGAAAAGAAGGAGTCAAAGTGAAAACAACACCCAGTTGTGGATGTGACTGGTGATGGAAGTAAAGTCTGATACTGCAAAGAGCAATACTGAATAGGAACCTGGAATGTTAGGTCCATGAATCGAGGCAAATTGGAAGTGGCCAAACAGGAGATGGCAAAAAAGTGAACATCAACATTTTAAAAATCAATGAACTAAAATGGACTGGAATGGGTGAATTTAACTCAGATGACCATTATATCTACTACTTTGGGTAAGAATCCCTTATAAAGAAATGGAGTAGCCATCATAATCAACAAAAGAGTCTGAAATGCAGTACTTGGATGCAAACTCAAAACTGACAGGATGATCTCTGTTCGTTTCCAAGGCTAATCATTCAATATCATGATAATCCAAGTCTATGCCCTGACCAGTAATGCTGAAGAAGCTGAACAGTTCTATGAAGACCTACAAGACCTTCTAGAACTAACACCCAAAAAGATGTCCTTTTCATTATAGGGGACTGGAATGCAAAAGTAAGAAGTCAAGAAACACCTGGAGTAACAGGCAAATTTGGCCTTGGAGTACAGAATGAAGCAGGCCAAAGGCTAATAGGCTTTTGCCAAGAGAACGCACTGGTCATAGCAAACACCTTCTTCCAACAACACGAGAAGACTCTACACATGGACATCACCAGATGGTCAACACCAAAATCAGATTGATTATATTCTTTGCAGCCAAACATGGAGAAGCTCTACAGAATCAGCAAAAACAAGACTGGGTGCTGACTGTGCCTCAGATCATGAATTCCTTATTGCTAAATTCAGACTTAAATTGAAAAAAGTAGGGAAAGCCACTAGACCATTCAAGAAGACCTAAATCAAATCCTTTATGATTGTACACTGGAAGTGAGAAATAGATTCAAAGGATTAGATTTGATAGACAGAGTGCCTGAAGAACTATGCATGGAGATTTGTGACATTATATAGGAGGCAGAGATCAAGACCATCCCCAAGAAAAAGAAATGCAAAAAGGCAACATGTTTCTCTGAGGAGGCCTTACAAATAGCTGCAAAAAGAAGAGAAGCAAAAGGCAAAGGAGAAGAGTTCCAAAGAATAGCAAGGAGAGATAATAAAGCCTTCCTCAGTAGTCAATGCAAATAGAGGAAAACAATAGAATGGGAAAGACTAGAGATCTCTTCAAGAAAGTTAGAGATACCAAGGAAACATTTCATGAAAAGATGGGCACAATAAAGGACAGAAATGATATGGACCTAACAGAAGCAGAAGATATTAAGAAGAGGTGGCAAGAATACACAGAAGAACTATAATAAAATGGTCTTCATGACCCAGATAATCATGATGGTGTGATCACTCACCTAGAGCCAGACATCCTTGAATGTGAAGTTAAGTGGGCCTTAGGAAGCATACTATGAAAAAAGCCATTGGAGGTGATGGAATTCCAGTTGAGCTATCTCAAATCCTAAAAGATGATGTTGTGAAAGTGCTGCACTCAATATGCCAGCAAATTTGGAAAACTCAGCAGGGGCCACAGGTTTGGAAAAGTCAGTTTTTGTCCCAGTCCCAAAGAAATGCAATGCCAAAGAATGTGGAAACTACCGCACAGTTGCACTCATCTCACATGCCTGCAAAGTAATGCTCAGAATTCTCCAAGCTAAGCTTCAACAGTATGTGAACTGTGAACTTTCAGATGTTCAAGCTGGATTTAGAAAAGACAGAGGAACCAGAGATCAAATTGCCAACATCCGTTGGATCATGGAAAAAGCAAGAGAGTTTCAGAAAATCATCTACTTCTGCTTTATTGATTATTCCCAAACTTTGACTGTGTGGATCACAATAAACTATGGAAAATTCTTAAAGAGATGGGAATAACAGGCTACCTGACCTGACTCTTGAGAAACCTATATGCAGGTCAGGAAGCAACAGTTAGAACTGGACATAGAACAACACACTGGTTTCAAATAGGGAGAGGAGTACATCAATGCTGTATATTGTCACCTTGCTTATTTAACTTATATGCAGAGAACATCAGAAGAAACACTGGGCTGGATGAAGCACAAGCTGGAATCAAGAATGCTGGAATATCAATAACCTCAGATATGCAGATGACACCACCCTTATGGCAGAAAACAAAGAACTAAAAAGCCTCTTGATGAAAGTGGAAGAGGAGAGGGGAAAACTTGGCTTAAAGCTCAACATTCAGAAAACTAAGATCATGGCATCTGGTCCCATCACTTCATGGCAAATAGATGGGGGAACAGTGGAAACAGTGACAGACTTTTTTTTGGGGGGGTGGGGGGGGGGGCCTCCAGAATCACTGCAGATGGTGATTGCAGCCATGAAAGTAAAAGACACTTGCTCCTTGGAAGAGAAGTTATGACCAACCTAGAGAGCATATTAAAAATGGATTTTCCAGTAGTCATGTATGAATGTGAGAGCTGGACTGTAAAGAAGGCTGAGCACCGAAGAATTGATGCTTTTGAACTGTGGTGTTGGAGAAGACTCTTGAGAGTCCCTTTGACTGCAAGGAGATCCAACCAGTCCATCCTGAAGGAGATCAGTCCTAGGTGTTCATTGGAAGGACTGATGCTGAAGCTGAAATCCAATACTTTGGCCACATCATGTGAAGAGTTGACTCATTTGAAAAGACTTTGATGCTGGGAAAGATTGAAGGTGGGTGGAGAAGGGGACAACAGAGGATGAGATGGTTGGATGGCATCACTGACTCAATGGACATGAGTTTGGGTAAACTCCAGGAGTTGGTGATGGACAGGGAGGCCTGGTATGCTGCAGTCCATAGGGTTGCAAAGAGTTGGACATGACTGAGTGACTGAATTGAACTGAAGTAAAATTTTGTAGTTCATATCATCAGGAAAAATCCACAAGTGCAAATTTTACATTTAAACTTTCCTTTAGAAAAGTGTTCCTTAGTCATAAAGGAAAAACGTTCAAAAAATATAATAAATCAGAAAACAAGCTTTCAGAAAATATACTAGATGTACCTGTATATGTATTTTTTAAATGCTTACTCAATTAATTCTTTTTTAGTTGTCAAAGGGATTTTTGACTTTTCTAGATTTCTGTTTGTCTAGTTTCTTTTTCTGAGCAAACTTTGAAAAAATAAGATGCCATTTAAAAAATCTCAGTGAAAACATTCCAATATTAAATTCACTTACTAACTCATAACCTAGGAAATGAATATCCTATATAATCTGTATACACAAACATTTGATGATTCTGTGATTTGTCCACATCAGTGAGGACATTTTTACACTGACTCTACATATGTACAATATGTCTTCATCTTATGCACAGAGCTTGCTTTCTCTCTGTTTTTAGTCTATGCATGGGATTGCACTTAAAGGTATTTTCTCCTCCTCCTCCTACTTTTCTCTATCTCCTATTACTCTTTCTCCTTTCCAGTTTGAGATCAGTTCTAAAAATTCATACCCATTTCCAAAATCCTAGCCATAGTTCTAGTTTAAAAGGAGAAATCTGCAATTCTCATATTTGGTAAATCTGTGGTCTTTAGAATTAATTCATATTCATAAAAACCACTTTCTTTTATTGGACACATATATTACATAGCATTTCAACAATCTAAAAAGGCAGACTATTCATATTTCCATGCTTATAGATGATGAAAAAGAAACTGGCTTAGAAAGGCTGAAAAAATTGATCTACATCTCACAGTTAGGAAGTAGAAGAGCTGCCATGAGTTGCAAAGCCATTAGTTTAACCACTATGCTGTCCTGCCTCCAGAAAGATACCAGACACGAGTACCAAAGGGATGCCTGATCCTAGCTCTTCATTAACATTCATCCAACTAAAGGGAACATCTTGATTTTATCTCCTCTTAACATATTAATTACAAGGTTGTTTAAGTCCTTAAAAATATTAAATATTTAATTAGTCCTATTACAACATCTCCCTGAGGCGAATAGTTAGACTGCATAATTGTTATGTTGGTTAAAAAGAAGAGCAAAAGGAAGTTTGAGCATAAATTAACAATAATAAAACAGGTCATTACATTTCATGCCTATAGATTAACATGGATAACTTGCATCAAATAAAATTTTAAGGTGATTATTAAGATCAGTCTTTACAGATGACCTTCATCATTACACTTTAACTGGGTCTCCATGCATCCAAAATGACCAGTCATTCCATTAAATATAAGGTTACCACTCTCATCTATTATTTCTCAAAGTGTCCACCAAAGACTCCATCTGGATCACCTGAGAATTTGGTTTAAAATGGAGATTTTGGAACCCACATGAATTATCTTTCTGCCCTTTTGGCAAGTATTTTCAAGTGATTCTGGGGTAAAATATCAACCAGGTTTTTTTAGGGCTATATCCTTATTTGTAATAAAAATGCACAAAATATTGTTTCTACTTAAGTAAGGGTTAAGAGAGTTTATTCCTTTACCAGTCTGGGAATACCTTGAGATTTGAGTCCTGCTTTGTTCAATAATTATGCCACTGTTCAGCAAATGGTTTAAGCTGAGTGAACTTAAACATGGTTGACTGGATTTTTCATTTTTAAAAACTCTGCCTTCAGCAGACTATATACATATCTATGTAGTCATAGTTTTAAATAATCATCCATAACAGTTAGGGAAGATACTTGAGTTTTGCTTCTTTTGTTACAGGGTTTCCAACTAAGCTATGTGCTCTCAAAAATTGGTTTCCTCCATTACCTCATCAGAAGAGATTTGCAACAATGAGTTTCCATAAAGAAAAGAAAAATGCCTTTCACAATGGGATATCAACACTCCAGCCAACATGCCTGGTATTCTAAGCCTCCTTGAGCCAACAGCAGAATATTTTGTTACTTAACACACTCATCTAAAAATCCAGGCTTGACTGCCAAAAAGCCCACTTCACATATACCTAATGCAAGAGGGAGGCTCAATCCAAAGGACATTTTAAGTTACACATTTAGATAAAGCTCTCAAGCTCATGTCACTGTATCCAGCTGTTTAATCATCAAGAAACAAAATACTATCATCACACTATTTTCATTCCATGCCCAAAATCACTTCATGAAATCTAAATTTCATGACTTTTAGCATTTATTGAAGACTAACCCAAAGAATATCAATAACCTCAGATATGCAGATGACACCACCCTTATGGCAGAAAGCGAAGAGGAACTAAAAAGCCTCTTGATGAAAGTGAAAGAGGAGAGTGAAAAAGTTGGCTTAAAGCTCAACATTCAGAAAACGATCATGGCATCTGGTCCCATCACTTCATGGGAAATAGATGGGAAACAGTGTCAGACTTTATTTTTGGGGGGCTCCAAAATCACTGCAGATGGTGATTGCAGCCATGAAATTAAAAGATGCTTACTCCTTGGAAGGAAAGTCATGACTAACCTAGACAGCATATTAAAAAGCAGAGACGTTATTACTTTGTCAACTGTAGGGAACAAGGTATAAAGAAGGTTGAGAAGTGCTTGCAAATGAGACTCTCAACCAGGGCTGAACATTCTTGCAAACGAGATGTTCAGCTAAGAATCCTGTTTGTTCCCATGGGAAAAGAACATTTCTTGCACACAAGGATGTTTCTCTGATTCCTCAAAAGGAACAGACCCAGGGACAAAACGGATTCTAAGTTGATAAAGAAGTTCCCCAAAACAAAGTCTTAGCTGCAGTAAATAAGTCAAGGTAAAGGTTATCTCACCCTGTGCCTGCGTACTGTATAGTCTCTGAATCATAGTGCTTGGCAACTTGCCCTGTAGATTGTTGTGCAAGGGATATAAAATAAAGCAGCTGTAAAAAGCAAGTGTTAAAATATAAAGATTCAAAGCACTCTGCAGTGTTGGTGTTTTATTCCGTCGCCAGCAGTCAACAAAGGTCTGTCTAGTCAAGTCTATGGTTTTTCCAGTGGTCATATATGGATGTGAGAGTTGGACTGTGAAGAAAGCTGAGCGCCAAAGAATTGATGCTTTTAAACTGTGGTGTTGGAGAAGACTCTTGAGAGTCCCTTGGACTGCAAGGAGATCCAACCAGTCCATTCTAAAGGAGATCAGTCCTGGGTGTTCTTTGGAAAGACTGGTGCTGAAGCTAAAACTCCAATACTTTGGCCACCTCATGCGAAGAGTTGACTCATTGGAAAAGACCCTGATGCCGGGAGGATTGAAGGCGGGGGGAGAAGGGGACGATAGAGGATGAGACAGCAGGATGGCATCACCAACTCAATGGACATGAGTTTGGGTAAACTCCGGGAGTTGGTGATGGACAGCGAGGCCTGGTGTGCTGTGATTCATGGGGTGGCAAAGAGTCGGACACGACTGAGCGACTGAACGGAACTGAACTGAACCTAAAGAAAAGTATACTTTAAAATTATTTTCATTTTCTTTTTAAAAAATATGACACTATAGATGATGTTACATTATGGCCTTATATACAAAGAGACACCTAATATGTTCTTCTTAGCATTCAGTGGCAAGAAAATGTGTTTCTCTCCAGAGGAACATGAATGATTCTATTCATCCTGCTTTGAGAGCTCGGCAGCCTCTTATATTTCCCTATTTGACTTCACCACCCAAAAGAAGAGAATTAAATTCAGTTTTCAATGGTAGTAACTAATTTATTTCATATGCATGATATAAGTATGTTTTAGCTTCTGAAACTTGTTCCTATGTTTTTCCTTTTATCAACTAACTTCTAATGTTCTGAACGACAAGGGAAAAGTCAACTTTTTTCAAGAATTAAACAAGCAAATGTAAGTCTGGCAAGGAATGTGACAAGAAGATTACCTGGATACACAGAAAAATCAAGCAGTTAGGAGAGAATCAATATTTCTTGTTTTATAGTCACAAGGTCATTTTAACTAATGATAATGCCACCAAAACAGATCATTATGAAACATCACAGAAGCCAGCACTACACCTGACCCTTGTCAGAATAGGTGAAAACCAGATGCAGAAGCAAAACAGCTGAAGGATAACAAACTATAATCTAATTTGTAATTAGGTAAAAAGCACAAAGGCCCAAAGATGAAAAGTGTCTTAAATAGAATGTTTTCAATGTCTGATATTTAACTGCCAGCAAGTTTTTAAGAGCCGTACATCCCATCTCAAATTTTCACGTGAATATAAGTCACCTGATTATCTTAAAATGCAGATTCAGACCCCATAATATGAGTACCCAGGATTCTGCATTTTAATATTGTCCAAGGAGGCACTGAGACAGCTAGTCCAAGGACCACACTGAAAACATGCTGCCTTTAGAGCTGGTTGTGACTGAATCCATCCCAGCTTTACCACTTAAAAGCTGTAACATTAACTGAGTACTTTAACATCTCAGACCTTCAGTTAGGCTATAAGTTATGTGAGGATAAGAATATCTACCTTGTATAGCCCATGGGAAGGTTTAAAATGATAACTGCATGGTCCAGTAAGACCCTTGATAGATACTATTTTAGTGAGAGGGCTGTCTTTACTATGACAGAACATCACTGTTAGGGAAAACACTGACTGAAACCACCCACCACGGCCAGCCAAGACACTAGCCACATGCATCATTTATCCTTTTTTTTTTTTTTTTTTTAGATTAAAAAAAAAAATTTTTTTATTTTACTTTACAATACTGTATTGGTTTTGCCGTACATTGATGTGAATCTGCCACGGGTGTACATGAGTTCCCAATCCTGAACCCCCCTCCCACCTCCCTCCCCATATCATCTCTCTGGGTCATCCCAGTGCACCAGCCCCAAGCATCCTGTATCCTGTATGGAACCTAGACTGGCGATTCATTTCTTACATGATAGTATACATATTTCAATGCCATCCTCCCAAATCATCCCACCCTCTCCCTCTCCCACAGAGTCCAAAAGTCTATTCTATATATCTGTGTCTCTTTTACTGTCTCACATACAGGGCTATCATTACCATCTTTCTAAATTCCATATATATGTGTTAGTATACTGTATTGGTGTTTTTCTTTCTGGCTTACTTCATGCTGAATAATTGGCTCCAGTTTCATCCATCTCATCAGAACTGATTCAAATGTATTCTTTTTAATGGTTGAGTAATACTCCATTGTGTATATGTACCACAACTTTCTTCTCCATTCGTCTGCTGATGGACATCTAGATTGCTTCCATGTCCTGGCTATTATAAACAAGTGCTATGCCGGGAGCCAGCGTGAGGAATCCCGCCTGTGACAAGGTCATGAGGAAGGAAGCCTGACAAAACGCAAGGATGTGATTAAGCTTCAGGGATTCCCCCTGGAATTTCCTGAGCATCCACCCCCCCAAAAAAAAATAAGAATCTGCCTGCTTTTCCACTCTTCTGATATTCTCTGGAAAAAGTCAAATCAGGGCTTTAGTCTTCTGCATTTGAAAGGGATGTTTCAGTTAAACCCCTCTGATAGCTCTCTAGCTTGCCTAACAGGTTCCCCCGGACCTCTTACAGCTTGTGAATCGCTTGCAGCCCCCAACTGCGAGAGGCACAAAGCTTAAAAGCATCTTAAAGATACAGAGCCTTTTCTAAAGAGCTAAAAATCATATTGGTGACAGGATTTCACTGTTGACTCAATGATTGCTGCCAGGCCTACATATTCTTTATCTTTTAGGCACCTGGGAGGATGTTAATCAATGTAAACAGGATATGGAAAAAGATATATAAATAGTTTTGATGTTAGCAACTCTAGACTTTTGGTTAATTACTTTTCTCTTTGTTATATATCACTGCACTCCTCTTGTGTCCTTGCTATGTAAGAATGTAACTTTATTTAGTGCTTTCTGAGAATAGCACCAGACTTTGGGAAGATCAACACAAATAAGTCTTCTAGTTAACAAACCCTTATCAGAAAAAAAGGCTGTAAAATGTAAATTGGCCCTTTTTGGCCAGATGATGATGTAAATCACCTAAGACTTGTGTATACAGTTAGGTATGCAGAGAGAAAGGCCTGGTTTTGGTAAGAATCTGGGCTGCTAACGCTGCATAACTTTGTGTTACCCATTGATCTCCATGTATTATCAAAAGTATAAAAAGCCTTCTGAACAATAAAGGATGGACCAGTTTCTCGGACTAGTCTCTCGGCCTAGTTTCTTGGGAATCTGGCTCCCCCTGTGTCTCTCTCTCTCTCCTTTTCTCCCTCTCCCTCCCTCTCCTCTTTACTCTAATTTCAGGCTGAATTCCCATCTGGAGCGGGGCGGCTCACCAAGTCTACTTACTTATCCTGGCTTTGAAGACCCACTCGAAAGGGAGCCTAAGGTGAGGCACCCTTCAATATTCAAGTGGGCGCCGGTGGCCCAACGTAGATGGTGCAAGCTTCTTGTCTGGAACTTTATTGGCCTTCCCCATAAGCCGAGTTATTCAGCCTTCTTTCTCCACTTAATTTTCCTACTACACTATTTCTTCCTAATCTAATCTTATATTAATAAATAAATAAGTTTTTTCCTCACCAACACCGTCCTCGCTTCGAATTCCCTGGATCCACCGGGGCTGGACCCCGGCAGTGCTGCGATGAACATTGGGGTACACGTGTCTCTTTCAATTCTGGTTTCCTCGGTGTGTATGCCCAGCAGTGGGGATTTTTAAATTTTATTTTTAATTGAAGGATAATTGCTTTACAGAATTTTGCTGTTTTCTGTCAAACCTCAACATGAATCAGCCATAGGTATACATATATCCCCTCCCTTTGAACCTCCCTCCCATCTCTCTCCCAATCCCACTCCTCTAGGTTGATACAAACCCCTGTTTGAGCTTCCTGAGCATACAGCAAATTTCCGTTGGCTATCTATTTCACATATGGTAATGTAAGCCTCCATGTTACTCTTTCCATACATCTCACCCTCTCCTCCCCTCTCCCCATGTCCATAAGTCTATTCTCTATGTCTGTTTCTCCACTGTTGCCCTGTAAATAAATTCTTCAGTACCATTTTTCTAGATTCTATATATATGTTACAATATTTATCTTTCTTTTTCTGACTCACTTCACTCTGTATAATAGGTTGTAGGTTCATCCACTTCATTAGAACTGACTCAAAATACATTCCTTTCTATGGCTGAGTAATATTCCATTGTGTATATGTATCACAACTTCTTTATCCATTTATCTGTCAATGGAAATCTAGGTTGCTTCCATGTTCTAGCTATTGTAAATAGTGCTGCAGTGAACAATGGGATATATGTGTCTCTTTCAATTTTGGTTTCCTCAGAGTATATGCCTAGGAGTGGGATTGCTGGGTCATATGGTGGTTTTATTCCTAGTTTTTTAAGTAATCTCTATACCATCTTCCATAGTGGCTGTATCAATTTACATTCCCACTAACAGTGCAAGAGCGTTCCCTTTTCTCCACATCCTCTCCAGCATGTATTGTTTGTAGACTTTTTGCTGGTGGCCATTCTGACTGGTGTGAGGTGATATCTCATTCTAATTTTGATTTTCATTTCTCTAAAATGAGCGATGTTGAGCATCTCTTCATGTGTTTGTTAGCCATTTGTAAGTCTTCTTTGGATAAATGTCGGTCTATGTCTTTATCCCACTTTTTGATTGGGTTGTTCATTTTTCTGGTTTTGAATATGAGTTTCTTGTATATTTTGGAAATTAATCCTTTGTTAGTTGTTTCAGTTGCTATTATTTTCTCCCATTCTGAGGGTTCTCTTTTCACCTTGCTTATAGTTTTCTTGCTGTGCACAAGCTTTTAAGCTTAATCAGGTCCCACTTGTTTACTTTTGTTTTTATTTTCATTACTCTAGGAGGTGGGTCATAGAGGATCTTGCTTTGATTATGTCATCGAGTGTTCTGCCTATGTTTTCCTCTAAGAGTTTTATAGTTTCTGGTCTTACATTTAGGTCTTTAAAACATTTTGAGTTTATCTTTGTGTACGGTGTTAGGAGGTGTTCTAATTCCATTCTTTTACATGTAGCTGTCCAGTTTTCCCAGCACCATTTATTGAAGAGGCTGTCTTTGCCCCATTGTATATTTTCGCCTCCTTTGTCAAAACTAAGGTACCCATAGATGCATGGGTTTATTTCTGGACTTTCTATCTTGTTCCATTGGTTTATATTTCTGTTTTTTTCAGTACCACACTGTCTTGATGACTGAGGCTTTGTAGTAAAATCTGAAGTCAGGAAGGTTGATTCCTCCAGCTCCATCCTTCTTTCTCAAGACTGCTTTGGCTATTTGGGATCTGTTGTGTTTCCTTGTGAACTTTGAAATTTTTTGTTCTAGTTCTGTAAAAAATGCCATTGGTAATTTGATAGGGATCACATTGAATCTGTAGATTGTATTTGGTAGTATAGGCATTTTCAAAATATTGATTCTACCCAGGAACATGGAATAGCTCTCCATCTGTTTATGTCATCTTTGATTTCTTTCATTAGTGACATATAATTTTCTGTGTACAGATCTTTCATCTCCTTAGGTAAGTTTATTCCTGGATATTTAATTCTTTTTGTTGCAGTGATGAATGGGATTGATTCCTTAATTTCTCTTTCTGATTTTTTCATTGCTAGTATATAGAAATGCAAGTGATTTCTGTATTTTGATTTTGTATCCTGCAACTTTGCTAAATTCACTGATTAGCTCCAGTAATTTTCTGATACAATCTTTAGTGTTTTCTACATAAAATATCATGTCATCTGCACACAGTGAGAGCTTTACTTCTTTTCTGATCTAGATCCCTTTTATTTCCTTTTCTTCTCTGATTGCTATAGCTAGGACTTCCAGAACTATGCTGAATAATAGTGGTGAAAGTGGACACCCTTATCTTATCCCTCCTTTTAGGGAGAATGCTTTCAGTTTTTTACCATTGAGAACAATGTTCACTATCAGTTCAGTTCAGTCACTCAGTCATGTCCGACTCTTTGCAACCCCATGAATCGCAGCATGCCAGGCCTCCCTGTCCATCACCAACTCCCAGAGTTCACTCAGACACGTCCATCAAGTCAGTGATGCCATCCAGCCATCTCATCCTCTGTCGTCCCCTTCTTCTCCTGCCCTCAATCCCTCCCAGCATCAAAGTCTTTTCCAGTGAGTCAACTCTTCGCATGAGGTGGCCAAAGTACTGGAGTTGCAGCTTTAGCATCATTCCTTCCAAAGAAATCCCAGGGTTGATCTCCTTCAGAATGGACTGGTTGGATCTCCTTGCAGTCCAAGGGACTCTCAACAGTCTTCTCCAACACCACAGTTCAAAAGCATCAATTCTTTGGTACTCAGCCTTCTTCACAGTCCAACTCTCACATCCATATGTGACCACTGGAAAAACCATAGCCTTGACTAGATGGACCTTAGTCGGCAAAGTAATGTTTCTGCTTTTGAATTTACTATCTAGGTTGGTCATAACTTTTCTTCCAAGGAGTAAGCGTCTTTTAATTTCATGGCTGCAGTCACCATCTGCAGTGATTTTGGAGCCCAGAAAAATAAAGTCTGACACTGTTTTCACTGTTTTCCCATCTATTTCCCATGAAGCGATGGGACTGGATGCCATGATCTTTGTTTTCTGAATGTTGAGCTTTAAGCCAACTTTTTCACTCTACTCTTTCACTTCCATCAAGAGGCTTTTTAGTTCCTCTTCACTTTCTGCCATAAGGATGGTGTCATCTGCACATCTGAGGTTATTGAGATTTCCCCCCGGCAATCTTGATTCCAGCTTGTGTTTCTTCCAGTCCAGCGTTTCTCATGATGCACACTGCATAGAAGTTAAATAAGCAGGGTGACAATATACAGCCTTGATGTACTCCTTTTCCTATTTGGAACCAGTCTGTTGTTCCATATCCAGTTCTAACTGTTGCTTCCTGACCTGCATACAGATTTCTCAAGAGGCAGGTCAGGTGGTCTGTATTCCCATCTCTCTCAGAATCTTCCACAGTTTGTTGTGATCCACACAGTTAAAGGCTTTGGCATAGTCAATAAAGCAGTAATAGATGTTTATGTTCACTGTAGGGTTATCATATATGGCCTTTACTATGTTGGGGTAAGTTCCTTCTATGTCCATTTTTTTAAGAGTTTTAATCATAAATGGGTGAGGAAATTTGTCAAAGGCTTTGTCTGCATCTATTGAGATTATCATATGGATTTTATCTTTCAGTTTGGTATATGGTATATAACATGGATTGATTTGCATATATTAAAGAATCCTTGCATCCCTGAGATAAACCCAATTTGATCATGGTGATGAGTTTTTTGATGTATTGCTGAATTTTTTTTTGCTAAAATTTTGTTGAGGATTTTTGCATCTATGTTCATCAGTGATATTGGCCTGTAGTTTTCTTCTTTTTTAATTTATTTATTTTAATTGGAGATTAATTACTTTACAATATTATAGTGGGTTTTTCCGTCCATTGACATGAGTCAGCCATGGGTACACATGTGTCCCCCATGCTGTCCCCCCTCCCACCTCTATCCCCATCCCATCCCTCAGGGTAGTACCAGTGCACTGGCAGTGAGCACCCTGTCCCATGCATTGAACCTGTACTGGTGATCTATTCACATATGGTAATATACATGTTTCAGTGTTATTCTCTCAAATCATCCCACCCTAACGTTGTCCCACAGAGTCCAAAAGTCTGTTCTTTATATCTGTGTCTCTTCTGCTGCCTCACATATAGGGTCATTATTACCATCTTTCTAAATTCCATATATGCATTAATATACCGTATTGGTGTTTTTCTTTCTGACTTCACTCTGTATAGTAGGCTCCAGTTTCATCCACCTCATTAGAACTGATTCAAATGCATTCTTTTTAATAGCTGAGTAATATTCCATTGTGTATATGGAATATACACAGCTTTCTTATCCAGTTGTCTGCCGATAACATCTAGGTTGCTTCCATGTCCTAGCTGTTGTAAAGAGTGCTGTGATGAACATTGCGGTACACGTGTCTCTTTCAATTCTAGTTTCCTCGGTGTGTACACCCAGCAGTGGGATTGCTGGGTCATATGGCAGTTCTACTTCCAGTTTCTTAAGGAATCTCCACGCTGATCTCCATAGTGGCTGTACTAGTTTTCATTCCCACCAACAGCGTAAGAGGGTTCGTTTTCTCCACACCCTCTCCAGCATTTATTGTTTGTAGATTTTTTTTATCTCAGCCATTCTGACCAGCGTGAGATGGTACCTCATTGTGGGTTTGATTTGAATTTCTATGATAATGGGGATGTAGAGCATCTTTTCATGTGTTTGTTAGTCATCTGTATGTCTTTGGAGAAATGTCTGTTTAGTTCTTTAGCTCATTTTTTTTATTGGGTCATTTATTTTTCTGGTATTGAGCTGCATGAGCTGCTGGTATATTTTTAGGATTAATTCTTGATCAGTTGCTTCATTTGCTATTATTTTCTCTATTTCTGAAGGCTGTCTTTTCAACTTACTTATAGTTTCCTTTGTTGTGCAAAAGCTTTTAAGTTTAATTAGGTCCCACTTGTTTACTTTTGCTTTTATTTCCATTACTCTGGGAAGTGGGTCATAGAGGAGCCTGCTGTGATTTATATCAGAAAGTGTTTTGCTTATATTTTCCTCTAGGAGTTTTATGGTTTCTGGGCTTACATTTAGATCTTTAATCCATTTTGAGGTTATTTTTGTGTATGGTGTTAGAAAGTGTTCTAGTTTGACCAGTTTTCCCAGCACCACTTGTTAAAGAGACTGTCTTTTCTCCATTGTATATTCTTGCCTCCTTTGTCAAAAATAAGGTGTCCATAGGTGCGTGGATTTATTTCTGGGCTTTCTATTTTGTTATGTTGATGTATATTTCTGGCTTTGTGCCAGTACCATACTGTCTTGATGACTGTAGCTTTCTTTGTAGTATAGCCTGAAGTCAGGCAGGTGGATTCCTCCAGTTCCAATCTTCTTTCTCAAGATTGCATTGGCTACTCAAAGTTTTTTGTATTTCTAAACAAATTGTGAAATTATTCGCTCTAGTTCTGTGAAAAATACCATTGGTAGCTTGAAAGGGATTGCATTGAATCCATAGATTGCTTTGGGTCAGTCAGTTCAGTTCACTTGCTCAGTCTTGTCCAGTTCTTTCTGACCCCATGGACTGAAGCACACCAGACCTCCCTGTCCATCAACAGCTCCCAGAGTTTACTGAAACACATGTCCATTGAGTCAGTTATGCCATCCAACCATCTCATCCTCTATCATCCCCTTCTCCTCCTACTACTGACGGCAAGAATCCTTAGAAGAAATGGAGTAACCATCACAGTTAACAGAAGAGTCCGAAATGCAGTACTTGAATGCATTCTCAAAAGCAACAGAATGATCTCTATTCATTTCCAAGACAAACCATTCTGTATCACGGTAATCCAAGTCTATGCCTAGACCAGTAATGCTGAAGAAGCCTGAAGTTGAAGGATTGTATGAAGATCTGCAAGACCTTCTAGGACTAACACCCCAAAAAGATGTCCTTTTCATTATAAGGGACTGGAATGCAAAAATTTATGTGGTATACTCATTTTCACTATATTGATTCTTCTGATCCATGAACATGGCATATTTCTCTACCTATTTGTATCATCTTCGATTTCTTTTATTAGGTTTTATAATTTTCTATATATAGGTCTACCTATATAGGAGCTACCCCGCATCCAAGGTCAGGGGAGGCGGCTGGGAGGATCAACCCCACATCCAAGGAGCAGTGGCTGCCTGGGTGCAGGAGGTCCTAGAGGAGCCATCCCACATTGAAGGTCAGGAAGGGTGGCGATGAGGAGACACCCCTCATCCAAGGTAAGGAGATACACCACGCCCAAGGTAAGAGAAACCCAAGTAAGATGGTAGGTGTTGCAAGAGGGCATCAGAGGGCAGACACACTGAAACCATACTCACCGAAAATCAGTCAATCTAATCACACTAGGACCACAGCCTTGTCTAACTCAGTGAAACTAAGCCATGCCCATGGGGTAACCCAAGACGAGCGGGTCATGGTGGAGAGGTCTGACAGAGTGTGGTCCACTGGAGAAGAAAATAGCAAACCACTTCAGTATTCTTGCCTTGAGGACCCCATGAACAGTATGAAAAGGCAAAATGGTAGGATACTGAAAGAGGAACTCCCCAGGTCAGTAGGCTCCCAATATGCTACTGGAGATCAGTGGAGAAATAACTCTAGAAAGAATGAAGGGATGGAGCCAAAGCAAAAACAATACCCAGCTGTGGATGTGACTGGTGACAGAAGCAAGGTCCAATGATGTAAAGAGCAATATTGCATAGGAACCTGGAATGTCAGGTCCATGAATCAAGGCAAATTGGAAGGGGTCAAACAAGAGATGGCAAGAGTGAACGTTGACATTCTAGGAATCAGCAAACTAAAATGGACTGGGATAGGTGAATTTAACTCAGATGACCATTATATCTACTACTGCAGGCAGGAATCCCTCAGAAGAAATGGAGTAGCCATCATGGTCAACAAGAGAGTCCAAAATGCAGTACTTGGATGCAATCTCAAAAATGACAGAATGATCTCTGCTTGTCTCCAAGTCAAACCATTCAATATCACAGTAATCCAAGTCTATGTCCCAACCAGTAATGCTGAAGAAGCTGAAGTTGAACGGTTCTATGAAGACCTACAAGACCTTTTAGAACTAACACCCAAAAAGATGTCCTTTTCATTATAGGGGACTGGAATGCAAAAGTAGGAAGTCAAGAAACACCTGGAGTAACAGGCAAATTTGGCCTTGGAATGCAGAATGAAGCAGGGCAAAGACTAACAGAGTTTTGCCAAGAAAATGCACTGGTCATAGCAAACACCCTCTTCCAACAACACAAGAGAAGACTCTACACATGGACATCACCAGATGCTCAACACCGAAATCAGATTGATTATATTCTTTGCAGCCAAAGACGGAGCAGCTCTATACAGTTCAACAAAAACAAGACCAGGAGCTGACTGTGGCTCAGATCATGAACTCCTTATTGCCAAATTCAGACTCAAATTGAAGAAAGTAGGGAAAACCACTAGACCATTCAGATCCCTTATGATTATACAGTAGGAGAGAGAAATAGATTTAAGGGCCCAGATCTGATAGAGTGCCTGATGAACTATGGAATGAGGTTCATGACATTGTACAGGAGACAGGGATCAAGACCATCCCCATGGAAAAGAAATGCAAAAAAGCAAAATGGCTGTCTGGAGAGGCCTTACAAATAGCTGAGAAAAGAAGAGAGGCAAAAGCAAAAGAGAAAAGGAAAGATATAAGCATCTGAATGCAGAGTTCCAAAGAATAGCAAGAAGAGATAAGAAAGCCTTCTTCAGCGATCAATGCAAAGAAATAGAGGAAAACAACAGAATGGGAAAGACTAGAGATCTCTTCAAGAAAATTAGAGATACCAAGGGAACATTTCATGCAAAGATGGGCTTGATAAAGGACAGAAATGGTATGGACCTAACAGAAGCAGAAGATATTAAGAAGAGGTGGCAAGAATACACAGAACTGTACAAAAAAGATCTTCATGACCCGGATAATCACAATGGTGTGATCACTCATCTAGAGCCAGTTATCCTAGAATGTGAAGTCAAGCTGGCCTTAGAAAGCATCAGTATGAACAAAGCTAGTGGAGGTGATGGAATACCAGTTGAGCTACTTCAAATCCTGAAAGATGATGCTGTGAAAGTGCTGCACTCAATATGCCAGCAAACTTGAAAAACTCAGCAGTGGCCACAGGACTGGAAAAGGTCAGTTTTCATTCCAATCCCAAAGAAAGGCAATGCAAAAGAATGCTCAAACTACCACACAATTGCACTCATCTCACACACTAGTAAAGTAATGCTCAAAATTCTCCAAGCCAGGCTTCAACAATACATGAAATGTGAACTTCCAGATGTTCAAGCTAGTTTTAGAAAAGGCAGAGGAACCAGAGATCAAATTGGCAACATCTGCTGGACCATTGAAAAAGCAAGAGAGTTCCAGAAAAACATCTATTTCTGCTTTATTGACTATGCCAAAGCCTTTGACTGTGTGGATCACAAGAAACTGTGGAAAATTCTGAAAGAGATGGGAATACCAGACCACCTGACCTCCCTTTTGAGAAACCTATATGCAGGTCAGGAAGCAACAGTTAGAACTGGATACGGAACAACAGACTGGTTCGAAATAGGAAAAGGAGTACGTCAAGGCTGTATATTGTCACCCTGCTTATTTAACTTCTATGCAGAGTACATCATGAGGAACGCTGGACTGGAAGAAACACAAGCTGGAATCAAGATTGCTGGGAGAAATCTCAATAACCTCAGATATGCAGATGACACCACCCTTATGGCAGCAAGTGAAGAGGAACTAAAAAGCTTCTTGATGAAAGTGAAAGAGTAGAGTGAAAAAGTTGGCTTAAAGCTCAACATTCAGAAAACGAAGATCATGGCATCTGGTCCCATCACTTCATGGGAAATAGATGGGGAAACAGTGGAAACAGTGTCAAACTTTATTTTGGGGGGCTCCAAAATCACTGCAGATGGTGATTGCAGCCATGAAATTAAAAGACGCTTACTCCTTGGAAGAAAAGTTATGACCAACCTAGATAGCATACTCAAAAGCAGAGACATTACTTTGCCAACTAAGGTCCATCTAGTCAAGGCTATGGTTTTTCCAGTGGTCACATATGGATGTGAGAGTTGGACTGTGAAGAAGGCTGAGCGCTGAAGAATTGATGCTTTTGAACTGTGGTGTTGGAGAAGATTCTTGAGAGTCCCTTGGACTGCAAGAAGATCCAACCAGTCCATTCTGAAGGAGATCAACCCTGGGATTTCTTTGGAAGGAGTGATGCTAAAGCTGAAACTCCAGTACTTTGGCCACCTCATGCAAAGACTTGACTCATTGGGAAAGATTCTGATGCTGGGAGGGATTGAGGGCAGGAGGAGAAGGGGACGACTCAGGATGAGATGGCTGGATGGCATCACTGACTCGATGGACATGAGTCTGAGTGAACTCTGGGGTTTGGTGATGGACAGGGAGCCCTGGCATGCTGTGATTTATGGGATCGCAAAGAGCTGGACATGACTGAGTGACTGGACTGAACTGAACTGATATTTAGGTCTTTTGTGTCTTTAGGTAGATTTATTACTAAGTGTTTTATTTTTTTCATTGCAATGGTGAATGGAATTGTTTCCTTAATTTCTCTTTCCATTTCCTCATTGTTAGTATATAAGAATGCAAGGGATTTTTGTGTTAATGTTACATCCTGCATCTTTACTAAATTCGTTGATTAGCTCTAGTAATTTTCTGGTGATGTCTTTTGGGTTTTCTATGTAGACGATCGTGTCATTTACAAACAGTGAGAGTTTTACTTCTACTTTTCCAATATGGATTCCTTTTATTTCTTTTTCTTCTCTGACTGATGTGGCTGAAACTTCCAAAACTATGTTGAATAGTAGTGATGAGAGTGGGCACCCTTGTTCCTGACTTTAGGGGAAAGGCTTTCAGTTTTTCACCATTGAGGATACTGTTTGCTGTGGGTTTGTCGTATATGGCTTTTATTATGTTGAGGTGTGTTCCTTCTGGGCCTGTTCTTTGGGTTTTTGTCATAAATGGATGTTGAATTTTGTCAAAGGCTTTTTCTGCATCTATTGAAATAATCATATGGTTTTTATCTTTCAATTTGTTAATGTGGTGTATCACATTGATTGATTTGTGAATATTGAAGAATCCTTGCATCCCTGGAATAAAGCCCACTTGGTCATAATGTATGATCTTTTTACTATGTTGCTAGATTCTGTTTGCTAGAATTTTATTGAGGATTTTTGCATCTATGTTCATCAGTGATAATGGCTTGCAGTTTTCTTTTTGTGTGTGTTGTCTTTGTCTGGTTTTGGTGTCAGGGAGATGGCGGTCTCATAGAATGAGTTTGGAAGTGTTCCTTCCTCTGCAATTTTTTGAAATAGCTTTAGAAGGCTAAGCATTAGCTCTTTTCTAAATGTTTGAGAGAATTCTCTTGTGAAGCCATCTGGTCCTGGGCTTTTGTTTTTTGGGAGATTTTTGATCACAGCTTCAATTTCAGTGCTTATAATTGGGTTGTTCATAATTTCTATTTATTCCTGGTTCAGTCTTGGAAGATTGAACTTTTCTAAGAATCTATCCATTTCTTCCAGGTTATCCATTTTATTGCCATATAGTTGCTCATAATAGTCTCTTATTTCTGCATTGTCTGTTGTAACCTCTCCTTTCTCATTTCTAATTTTGTTGATTCGATTCTTCTCTCTTTTTTTTCTTGGTGAGTTTGGCTAAATGTTTGTCAGCTTTGTTCATCTCCTCAAAAAAACAGCTTTTAGTTTTATTAATCTCTACTATTGTTTCCTTCATTTCTTTTTCATTTATTTCTGCTCATATCTTTATGATTTCTTTCCTTCTACTAATTTTGGGGTGTTTTTTGTTGTTCTTCTTCTTCTTCTTCTTCTTTTTCCAGTTATTTTAGGTGTAAAGTTTGGTTGTCTATTTGATGTGTTTCTTGTTTCTTGAGGTAGAATTGTATTCCTCTAAACTTCCCTTTTAGAACTGCTTTTACTGCATCCAATAGGTTTTGAATTGTCATATTTTTATTGTCATTTGTTTCTAGAAATTTTATTTCCCTTTTGATTTCTTCAGTAACCTGTTGGTTATTTAGAAATGTGTTGTTTAATCTCCATGTGTTGTTTAATCTCCAAAATTTCTTACAAATTTTTCTTGTAATTGATATCTAGTCTCACACTGTTGTAGTCAAAGAAGATGCTTGATCTGATTTCAATTTTCTTAAATTTACTGAGGTTTGATTTGTGACTCAAGATGTGGTCTATCCTGGAGAATGTTCCATGTGTACTTGAGAAGAAGGTATTTCTTCTGCATTTGGATGGAACATCCTGAATATATCAACAAGATCCATCTCATCGAATGTATCATTTAAGACTTGTGTTTCCTTATTAATTTTCTGTTTTGATGATCTGTCTATTGATGTCAGTGGGGTGTTAAGGTCCTCTACTATCATTGCGTTCAAGCTGGTTTTAGAAAAGGCAGAGGAACCAGAGATCAAATTGCCAACATCCGCTGGATCATCAAAAAAGCAAGAGAGTTCCAAAAAAAAACATTTCTGCTTTATTGACTATGCCAAAGCCTTTGACTGTGTGGATCACAAGAAACTGTGGAAATTTCTGAAAGAGATGGGAATACAGACCACCTGACCTGCCTCTTGAGAAATCTGTATGCAGGTCAGGAAGCAAAAGTTAGAACTGGACATGGAACGACAGACTGGTTCCAAATAGGAAAAAGGGTACGTCAAGGCTGTATATTGTCAACCTGCTTATTTAACTTCTATTCAGAGTACGTCATGAGGAACGCTGGACTGGAAGAAACACAAGCTGGAATCAAGATTGCCAGGAGAAATCTCAATAACCTCAGATATGCAGATGACACCACCTTATGGCAGAAAGTGAAGAGGAACTAAAAAGCTTCTTGATGAAAGTGAAAGTGGAGAGTGAAAAATTTGGCTTAAAGCTCAACATTCAGAAAATGAAGATCATGGCATCTGGTCCCATCACTTCAAGGGAAATAGATGGGGAAACAGTGGGAACAGTGTCAGACTTTATTTTGTGGGGGGCTCCAAAATCACTGCAGATGGTGACTGCAGCCATGAAATTAAAAGACACTTACTCCTTGGAAGAAAAGTTATGACCAACCTAGATAGCATATTCAAAAGCAGAGACATTACTTTGCTGACTAAGGTCCGTCTAGTCAAGGCTATGGTTTTCCTGTGGTCATGTATGGATGTGAGAGTTGGACTGTGAAGAAAGCTGAGCACCGAAGAATTGATGCTTTTGAACTGTGGTGTTGGAGAAGACTCTTGAGAGTCCCTTGGACTGCAAAGAGATCCAACTAGTCCATTCTAAAGGAGATCAGCCCTGGGATTTCTTTGGAAGGAATGATGCTAAAGCTGAAACTCCAGTACTTTGGCCACCTCATGCAAAGAGTTGATTCATTGGAAAAGACTCTGATGCTGGGAGGGATTGGGAGCAGGAGAAGAAGGGGACGACAGAAGATGAGATGGCTGGATGGCATCACCAACTCGATGGACATGAGCCTGAGTGAACTCCAGGAGTTGGTGATGGACAGGGAGGCCTGACGTGCTGCAATTCATGGGGTCGCAAAGAGTCGGACACGACTGAGCGACTGAACTGATCATTGTGTTACTGTCAGTGTTTTCTTTTATCTCTGTTAGTGTCTGTCTTATGTATTGAGGTGCTCCTATATTTGGTGCACAGATATTTACAATTGCTATGTCTTCCTCTTGGATTGATCCCTTGATCATTATGTAGTCTCTTTCCTTACCTCTTGTAATTTTCTTTAAAGTCTGATATGAGGATTGCTACTCCAGCTTTCTTTTGCTTCCCATTTTCATGGAATATATATTTCCATCCTCTCACTTTCAGTCTATATGTGTGTCTTGAGGTCTGAAGTGGGTTTCTTGTAGATAGTATATATGTGGGTCTTCTTTTTCATCCATTCAGCCAGTCTGTGTCTTTTGGTTGGAGCATTTAATCCATTCATATTTAAAGTAATTATTGATATATATGTTCCTATTGCCATTTTCTTAATTGTTTGGGGTTGATTTTGTAGATCTTTTTCCTTCTCTTGTATTTCTTGACTATATAAGTCCCTTTAACATCTGTTGTAAAGCTGGTTTGGTAGTACTGAATTCTCTTAACTTTTTCTTGTCTGAAAAAGCTTTTTATTTCTCCATCAATTTTGAATGAGATCCTTGCCAGGTACAGTAATCTTGGTTGTAGATTTTTCCCTTTCAGTACTTCAAATATATCCTGCCATTCCCTTCTGGCCTGCAAACTTTTTGCTTAAAGATCAGTTGTTAAGCATATAGGGTTTCCCTTGTATGTTACTTGTTGCTTCTCCCTTGCTGCTTTTAATATTCTTTGTGTTCAGTCTTTGTTAGTTTGATTAGTATGTGTCTTGGCTTGTTTCTCCTTGGGTTTATCCTGTATGGGATTCTTTGTGCCTCTTGGATTTGATTAACTATTTCCTTTTCCATGTTGGGGAAATTTTCAACTATAATCTCTTCAAACATTTTCTTATACTCTTTCTTTTTCTCTTCTTCTTCTGGGACCCCTATAATTCAAATGTTGGTGTGTTTGATACAGTCCCAGAGGGCTCTGAGACTGCCCTCAGTTCTTTTCATTATTTTACTTTATTCTGCTCTTCAGAAGTTATTTTCACCATTTTATCTTCCAGCTCACTGATTCATTCTTCTGCTATTGATTCCTTCTAGAGTATTTTTAATTTCAGTAATTGTGCTGTTTCTCTCTGTATGTTTATTCTTTAATTCTTCTAGGTCTTTGTTAATTGATTGTTGCAATTTCTCCATTTCATTTTCAAGATTTTTGATCATCTTTACTATCATTATTCTGAATTATTTTTCAGGGATTTTGCCTATTTCCTTTTCATTTATTTGGATTTCTGTGTTTCTACTTTGTTCCCTCACTTGTGCAATATTTCTCTGCCTTTTCATTATTTTTTTTAATTTATTGTGTTTTGAGGTCTCCTTTTCCCAGGCTTCAAGGAATGTTGAATTCTTTCCTCGAAAATGGTTGAATTCTTTCTTCCTTTTGGTTTCTGTCTTCCTGAGGTTGGTCCAGTGATATGTGTGAGCTTCTTATAGGGTGAGATTTGTGCTGAGTTTTTGTTTGGTTGGTTTTCCTCTGATGGGCAAAGCTAAGTGAGGTGGTAATCCTGTCTACTGTTGGCTGGGTTTTTTTTTTTTTTTTTTTTGTCTTGTTTGTTGTTTAGATGAGGTGTCCTGTACAGGGTGTTACTGGTAATTGGGTGATGCTGGGTCTTGTATTCAAGTGGTTTCCTTTAGTGTGAGTTCTCACTATTTGACACTCCCTAGAGTTAGTTATCTGGTAGTCTAGGGACTTGGAGTCGGTATTCCCACTCCAAAGGCTCAGGGCTTGATCTCTGGACAGGAATGAAGATTCCACAAGTGGTTTGTTATGGCACTGTGAGATTAAAACAAATAACCAAAAATGAGAAACCAAAGATGAAACCCAGACAAATGGCAGTTACAAAATCAGACATATAATAATTAAAATAATGGAATATATACATATTCATACACACCCATGCTGCTGCTGCTGCTAACTCACTTCAGTCGTGTCTGACTCTGTGAGACCCCATAGACGGCAGCCCACCAGGCTCCCCAGTCCCTGGGATTCTCCAGGCAACAACAGTGGAGTGGGTTGCCATTTTCTTCTCCAATGCATGAAAGTGAAAGTGAAGTCACTCAGTTGTGTCTGACCCTCAAAGACCCCATGGACTTCAGCCTTCCAGGCTCCTCTGTCCATGAGCAAAGTGCAAACAATTGAACAAAAATAAAGTACAGTAGATTGACCTGGTGAACAAAGGAAATCAAAATTATATTTACCAGTTGAGAGCAAAACTAAACAAAGCACAAACTGGAAAACAAAACTAATGCAAGGTGCCAAGTGGGGAATAAAGCAATGAAAAAAATCTAACAAATATGTTGAGAGGAAAGTAAAGAAAGAAAGAATAGATATGCAAAGTTAAATAGGGGTAGATATGGAAGATTTATATATATTAAAAATTAACTCAAAGGGGGGGAAAAACAGTAGGAAAGGCAAACAAAGGAATAAATTGTAGAAAAATATAATAAGTAAAAAAATTAAAAGTTAAAATTATAAAAAAGAGAAAAGAAAAAAGAGAGAGAAAACTCCACAGAACTGCAAAAGCCCAATGTAGAGGCAGAGGTTTATGACAATAAAAAATACGACTGAGAAAAAAAAAAAAAAGCTCAAAACCTTAGTTGCATTTCTTAGTGCCAAAAAAATTGACAACTACAACAGAGGGAGAAATGTTCCAATGTCCACAGCTATCAGAACTAGTGCATTTTCTTTTGTGGGAGCTCTCAATGGCCTTTTATATATTCCAGAGACACAGAGTCTGCCTAGTTGATTGTGTGGATTTAATCTGCAGCTTGTACAGCTGGCAGGAAAGTTTTGGGTCTTCTTCCATAGCCACACTGCCCCTGGGTTTCAATTGTGGTTTTATTTCCACCTCTACATGTGGGTCTTCAATGGGGGTTTGCTCCTGAGGATGCCCTGGAGGACTTGGGTTTGCCCCTGTGAGGATCAGATGTGGAGGTGGTGCAGCTGCTTGGGTCACAGGCCGTTGATTGCCGCCTGGCATTTCCCATCACTATCTCCTCCCTCACATCCCCTCAATCTGCCTCTCTGCAATCAACAGCAGCCCTCACCCTGGGATTGCTCCACAATCCCTAAACTCTAGCTCCTAGCTACTGTGTTTTCCAGGGTTCCTGTCTGGGGTATGTATGGCTGTGGCATGGACTGTCTGATTCTCATTACATTTAGGCTGCCATAGATCAGCTGTTCACTTCCAGCCTTAAATGTTTCTCCTCTGACTCAGACAATTGCCCTGATGTGGGGATTGTACCCGTGCTTAAGTTCCCCTACCTGCTAAGGGCAGGTCCAATCCTACTAACACTCTTGTTTTCCCCCTAGTTCCTTCATCCTACATAGTTTTATGTGGCTCTATATATTCATTTCCAACTGGTCAGGTACTACTGTCCACTCTCAGATGGTGTTCTGAATGCACTTCTGTGTCTGAAGGTGTATTCCTGATGTATCCATGGAGAGAGATGTACTCCACATCTACCTACTCCTCCACCATCTTGTTCTTCAATGCATGAGTTATCTTAAAAACAATAGGTCCTGGTAAAGAATGAAAAGATAGCACCAACTGAAGAATTTGGGAAAGGTCAAAAAGAGAGAGGAAATGTCAGCCCATATATCCTACTAACCTCCCAGGATCCTTCTCACTGGAATCAATCTTTGCTGAGCAATGCACACACCACAAGGAAGGATCCTGAGTCAGAATGTTCGGCCAGAGATAACCCAGAAATTAACCCGTTTACTATAAAACCCAAGACTGTGAGCCACGTGGCAGAGCAGTGCTCTGCCCAGGCGCCCCTTCCCAATAAAGGCACACGGATCAACACTTGTGTCTCCTTGGACAATTAATTTCTGAGTGTTATTTAAAAGCCCACTCTTGGATTCTGGAAGGGATCTCCCTTTCCTACAACACCACCATTAGGATTTGGAGTGTTATACTTTGCATTAAAATATGCAAGATGAAAACCTAGATTCCTTAAGATAAAGTTTACACATTAAAAGCAGATGTGTGTGTACGTATGTATAAACGAAGTTACACTAAGGAAAGTTAAGTTTCACATCCCTGTACTGACTACTATATAACCAAAATCTGGTATACAACACACATGTTTATCTAATCATCATGTCATTGAGAAAGAAGGGTTGTATACTTCAGAGAAAAACAGGCAGCAAAGGCAAGAAATTAAACACTACTCTTAAACCCACTTTTCTTTTAATGACTCAGAGCCAAGTTGTCATTAGCACAAAATAGGGTTTGTCAACTTACACTCTTTGTGAAGTGAAGCAAGATATAAACAACAGATAAACAGATAGTTTCTAAAATTACACAAACCATATTAACAACCTAGGCAGTTAATTAAGAAATGTGTTTGTAGTGACCAGAAACCTGTTACCAATAAAGGTTTCTAACAGCACTCATGACCAATTTTTGCTGGCTTTTCAATTGATTTTTGACTTCAGGTTATATTCAGGGTCCGGGAAAATAATTTTTTTCTGCTTTGAAAAATCAAACCCTAGACTGAAATAGACAGAAACCTTGGAGAGTTTCCTTCTAACAAGCAGAAATTGCAGTATTTTGCTAAACCTAAACCAAGATGAAATCTCTAAAACTCCATTGCCAGAAGCAAAATTCTCAGAAGACTAATAATACTTTAACATTTTCTGTTCACTTCTGAATGTTAATTCTAATCTCTGAAGAAAACCACCAAAAGGGTATTCGTTAAGATTAAAGCCATATTACTACAAAAATGGGAAATTTATATGTATGGTTACTGTAAAATACAAATACTGCCAAAGAATGGGTCTCTACTGAGTTCTCTCTACACCTATTCTTTTGCAAAAATCACACTGGTGAAGCACTTCATAAAGCGGTATAAAATTATTAAGTAGCTGGTATTAGCTTCTCTGCTGCCAAGGTAGCCCTGCAGGTTTTTGACAATTGTATGCCCCCTGTGAACGCCCACATATGCTCAGGGAACAAGCAAATGGCCCTGGTAATGGAGGTGGACAGGAAACATTTCAGACTTCAGCATCTGGCAAAGTGGAAGAGGCTCCTGCAAAACACAACGTCTGATTGGGCCTGTCTTGCCCTTGGATCAAACATCTTGCCTGGTTAAGTCTTTTGAAGAATGTTATTTGCAATGGCTTTTTTATGATTTCAAAGAAACAAACAAAAGAAAGGGTTATGGAAAAAGCAGACAGTTTATTTCAGAGTTACATTTTTTCACTGTGTTTTAACAGGCAATATTTTTAACAGGGTTACTGATAAATAGCAATATTCAAATTCATGATTCATTAACAGGACTGCTTGGTCTAAGAGAAAGGGAGTAATGAGAAAGAATATAGATTTGAAGAGGGACTAAAGCATGAAGGGAAAAAAATGTGAGAAACAATAGTAAGAGCTAAATGTTACATGGTGATTTATACATACTAACTCATATGATCTTCCTAATAATTCTATAACTCAATAAATTTTGCATTACTTCTGTTTACATCTGAGGAAACTGGGGCATAAGGTGGTTTAAGAGCTTCCATGTAGCCCCAAAGTGTAATCTCATTCCAGGTTGTCTGGCTTTTATACAGTACTCTCTACTGCTTCTTATTCACTGTAGTATGGTTGAGTGCCTGCAGATAACAGTGCTCAATAAATATATGTGAAGTGAATGAGAAATTTCCACAATCCCTACAGCCATCATGTCCTAGACAAAATGTCTCTGAAGATAGGAACTGACTTCTTCATCTTGTCCTAATCCTCAGCACCTGGCACAATGCCACCCACACACAGTAGATACTCACAAGTTGTTTGATGAATGAATCAATACAGACTCAAATAGGTATAGGTAATATGGACCATAAACAGAATCATATGGTAAAATGGGCAAGAGTGGGTACAGTTGAGTATCTTCTCACAGTTCCATAAGGTGGTCTAGAATAACAAACATGATTGTCAATTTTATTATCCAATTTCTCCTATCCAACTACTCATAAGACATAGAACAGAAATTCTAAATTCCTCTTTACAAAAGAAAATCTTATTTTCATGATAAATGTAACAATGGGTTCCTGAACGAGCTCCATTTTCAAAAACATGATATGATCATTTGCAAATGAAGACAACTAAGGAAATATCCAAATCAAGGTTAACAAGGTAGGTACACAAGCTAGTGTTTCTTAGCCCTATCTAGTGAAGTCATCTTGTTTGCAGAGGAAAGTACATATGTTCCTCTGCAACACAGCTAAAAGCAAACTGCTTGAGCATAAAATTTCATTGAGGTCTTATATTTTATCTTTAAAATTCATTTTTTGGTATTCTGAGGTATGTTTGTTTTTGTTTCACCACAAAAATAATGTTGTGATTATTTACCATTATGTAAGATACAAAGGTTACCATTTTTATCCTTTAGCATCCAAAACCCTGTGAAATGTGTCAGCCCATTTGAGAAACCAGGGACTATAGCATCTGGTACAGACTCTTAGAAGCCGAAACATTTACAGGCAAATTACAAACACATTAAGTGAAATATAAATATACTGAGATATAAATAAAACATAAATAATGACTCCAAGTAAGCATAATGGAATTAGGATAATTTGGTGTGAGATATGGTGTATGTGCACTTAGCAAATACCTTCCTATTCACCTAATAATCAACACCTTCTAAATAACCACATATAAAGGTAAACAAATATGAAAAGCTAATTAGGATAGCTATTCTCACACACAGGAATATTCCTGCTTCTCCAAGGCAATACGGGAGGATTAAAAATTCCCCAAGTGCCTAGATATACCAGTGTAATTTGCTAGGTCAATAAAATGATTGGAAGTCACCAATGTCCATTCCAGGTGAAAGTAGTAAAGATTAAACACACAATTTCTCATCTTCTCTCTTCCCACATGACTAATAAAGCCATATGTTCCAAGACAGCGGAATCTTCTTCACTCTGGAAGCCTGAGTTGTCACACAGAGACAATTATCTAAGAGAGTCATACAGATGCACAGTGGACTCTAAAGAAGAAATAAACCTTGGTTGGATTAAACCACTGAGATGTTGTTACTATGGCAAAAACTACCCTGTCCTGGCTCATATTCTCCCAGATGTTAAACAAAAAATCAAACAGACCAAACTCTAAAAACATTAAAGAGACCTACCTTCTTTCTGTTTTATTGGTCCAGAGCTATTTTTAAAAAAAAAATCTGTAAGCAATATGGTTATTTGTATGCTCTGCCCAACAGATTTAGGTAATTTGGCTCAATAAACTGCTCTCTTAAAAAGAATTCTGTCAGATTGGCCATTTAGAAGTGTGTAAACAAGCAGTCAGTTTACAATTTTCAAATCACTTCAACTAGATGTAAAGGGAAAACCTATATAACACACAAAAAGTTCTCTACTGACACGGTAAATGTTGGTGAATACACTACATTAAATACTAACTTCTACTTAATTACCAACAAATCATACCACAGTCAGTCAGTTCAGTCACTGAGTCATGTCTGACTCTTTGTGATCCCATGAATCACAGCACGCCAAGCCTCCCTGTCCATCACCAACACCCGGAGTTTACTCAAACTCATGTCCATTGAGCTGGTGATGCCATCCAGCCATCTCATCCTCTGTTGCCCCCTTCTCCTCCCGCCCTCAATCTCTCCCAGCATCAGAGTCTTTTCAAATGAGTGAGCCCTTTGCATCAGGTAGCCAAAGTACTGGAGTTTCAGCTTCAACATCAGTCCTTCTAATGAACACCCAGGACTGATCTCCCTTAGGATGGACTGGTTGGATCTCCTTGCAGTCCAAGGGACTCTCAAGAGACTTCTCCAACACCAGTTCAATAGCATCAATTCTTCGGCACTCAGCTTTCTTTATAGTCCAACTCTCACATCTATTCATGACTACTGGAAAAACCATAGCCTTGACTAGACAGACCTTTGTTGACAAAGTAATGTCTCTGCATTTTAATATGCTGTCTAGGTTGGTCATAACTTTCCTTCCAAGGAGTAAGTGCCTTTTAATTTCATGGCAGCAGTCATGATCTGCAGTGATTGTGGAGCCCCCAAAAATAAAGTCAGCCACTGTTTCCACTGTTTTCCCATCTATTTGCCATGAAGTGATGGGACCAGATGCCATGCTCTTAGTTTTCTGAATGTTGAGCTTTAAGTCAAACTTTTTACTTTCCTCTTTCACTTTCATCAAGAAGCTCTTTAGTTCTTCTTCACTTTCTGCCAGAAGGGTGGTGTCATCTGCATATCTGAGACTATTGAGATTTCTCCCGGCAATCTTGATTCCAGCTTGTGTTTCTTCCAGTCCAGCGTTTCTCATGACGTACTCTGCATAGAAGTTAAATAAGCAGGGTGACAATATACAGCCTTGACGTACTCCTTTTCCTATTTGGAACCAGTCTGTTGTCCCATGTCCAGTTCTAACTGTTGCTTCCTGACCTGCATACAGGTTTCTCAAGAAGCAGGTTAGGTGGTCTGGTATTCCCAACTGGTCAAACAGGAGACGGTTAAACAGGAAGCAGTCAAACAGGAGATGGCAAGAGTAAACATCAACATTCTAGGAATCAGCAAACTAAAATGGACTGGAATGGGTAAATTTAACTCAGATGACCACTATATCTACTACTGTAAGCAGGAATCCCTTAGAAGAAATGGAGTAGCCATCATGGTCAACAAAAGAGTCCGAAATGCAGTACTTGGATGCAGTCTCAAAAATGACAGAACGATCTCTGTTCATTTCCAAGTCAAACCATACAATATCATGGTAATCCAAGTCTATGCCCCGACCAGTAATGCTGAAGAAGCTGAAGTAGGATGGTTCTATGAAGACCTACAAGACCTTTTAGAACTAGCATCCAAAAAACATGTCCTTTTCATTATAGGGGACTGGAATGCAAAGTAGGAAGTCAAGATTCACCTGGAGTAACAGGCAAATTTGGCCTTGGAGTACAGAATGAATCAGAGCAAAGGCTAATAGAGTTTTGCCAAGAAAATGCACTGGTCATAGCAAACATCCTCTTCCAACAACACAAGAGAAGACTTTATACATGGACATCACCAGATGGCCAAGACCGAAATCAGATTGATTATATTCTTTGCAGCAAAAGATGGAGAAGCTCTATACACTCAGCAAAAACAAGACCAGGGGCTGACTGTGGCTCAGATCATGAACTCCTTATGCCAAATTCAGACTTAAATTGAAGAAAGTGGGAAAAATCACTAGACCATTCAGGTATGACCTAAATCAAATCCCTTATGATTATACAGTGGAAGTGAGAAATAGATTTAAGGGACCAGATCTGATAGACAGAGTGCCTGATGAACTATGGACAGAGGTTCATGACATTGTACAGGAGACAGGAATCAAGACTTTCCCTAAGAAAAAGAAATGGAAAAAAGCAAAGTGGCTGTCTGAGGAGGCCTTACAAATAGCTGTGAAAAGAAGGGAACTGAAAAGCAGAGGCGAAAAGGAAAGATATTCCCATTTGAATGCAGAGTTCCAAGGATAGCAAGGAGAGATAAGAAGGCCTTCCTCAGTGTTCAGTGCAAAGAAATAGCAGAAAACAATACAATGGGAAAGGCTAGAGGAAAATTAGAGATACCAAGGGAACATTTCATTTTATTGAGCCAAAGATGGGCTCAATAAAGGACAGAAACGGTATGGACCTAAAAGAAGCAGATGATATTAAGAAGAGGTGGCAAGAATACACAGAAGAACTGTGCAAAAATGATCTTCATGACCCAGATAATCACAATGGTGTGATCACTCACCTAGAGCCAGACATCCTGGAATGCAAAGTCAAGTGGACCTTAGGAAGCATCACTACGAACAAAGCTAGTGGAGGTAATGGAATTCCAGTTGAGCTATTTCAAATCCTAAAAGATGATGCTGTGAAAGTGTTGCACTCAATATGCCAGCAAATTTGTAAAACTCAGCAGTGGCCACAGGACTGGAAAACGTCAGTTTTCATTCCAATCCATAGAAAGGCAATGCCAAAGAATGCTCAAATTACCATACAATTAACTCATCTCACAGGCTAGTAAAGTAATGCTCAAAATTCTCCAAACCAGGCTTGGAGAATACATGTACCGTGAACTTCCAGATATTCAAGCTGGATTCAGAAAAGGCAGAGCAACCAGAGATCAAATTGCCAACATCCACTGGATCATCAAAAAAGCAAGAGAGTTTCAGAGAAGCATCTAGTTATGCTTTATTGACTACGCCAAACTGTTTGGATCACAATAAACTGTGGAAAATCATACCAGAAAGCAAATACAAATCAGTATTTATTTTTTAAAGTCATAATCAATATTATTAACTTTCAAAACTCTGATGTTCTATTACTTACCAGCTCACCAAACTTAAAAGTTATATGAGCTAACTTTTTCCAGATGTCTCCATCTGGTCAGGTTTCTTAAACTTGGCACTACTAACATTTGAAACTGGATGGTTTTCTTTAGGGGAGGAAGCTGTCCTGTAGGTATTAGGATGTTTTGAAGAACCCCAGCCTCTTCACACTAGTCACAGATAGCAACTTCTCAAGTCAAGACAACCAAAATGTGTCTCCAAACATTTCCTTATGTCTTCTAGCAGACAAAATCATCCCCAATTAAGAACCACTAATCTACTCCAACGTCCCCCACCCCCCAAAAAAGTGACTGTAACCAGCTCTTTGCAGGTATCTGCTCTCCTCTGGAATCGGCTTTCTGCAAGAGATCCTTTATCTTGTCACTTTTGCAGAGCTATATTTTAACTAACCTTTACACCAGATGCCCCCTGCTCAACTAACCTCTGGCCCAGTCACACTTTCCGTATCTTTTGATCACATAATTCCTTGCCTAATCTGTTGATTCATTTCTTAAAGAAGTAGAAATGAAGACTAAGTGATTAATAGATGACTGGACCTTTTCCCCAGCTCCCCCTTTAGGAAGATCAGGAGAAGATGGTGTGAACAAGTTAGCATTTAAGGAAGGATGGCAAGGAGCCAACAAGCCTGCACACAGTGGGAGATGATAAGTCTGATCTCCTGCCTCAGTTATTAACTGAGATACTTCACCATTTTCCTTTTAAGAACTTTCACGAGCAAGCAAAATCTTCAGGGTTTTGGGACACGAGTCTGCCTTCTCCCTAGGTTGCTGGCCTCCTGAATAAAGCAACCTTCCTTTTTCTAACCAACATCTGTCTCTGTACTGTCTTTTGAGCAGTGAGCAGCTAAACCCAAGTTTGGTGACATGAATTCCATCCTACGGCTCCTTAGGCTGCCTCACTGCAGTGACTTCACAATAGCACAATAAACGAGGTCTAACAGAATTTTACTTTATTATGTAAAGAAAACACATATTAATTGTAAAAATAAAAAAATAAAAATTTGTAAAACTAACAAGATAATTACTTGTAATTTCATCTCAATTAGCATGTTTACAGACAGGCTCCCTGGATTCACTCATTCAACAGTAACCGAGTGACATACTTGTGCTGGGCTCTGTCCCAAATGTCAGAAATAGTGTTGAGGCAGACATATTACAGACATATTACTTTCTGGAGTTTACAGCTTCACAGGAAAAACAGATTGTCACCCTGCTTATTTAACTTATATGCAGAGTACATCATGAGAAATGCTGGGCTGGAAGAAGCACAAGCTGGAATCAAGATTGCGGGGAGAAATATCAATAACCTCAGATATGCAGATGACACCACTCTTATGGCAGAAAGTGAAGAAGAACTAAAGAGCCTCTTGATGAAAGTGAAAGAGGAAAGTGAAAAAGTTGGCTTAAAGCTCAACATTCAGAAAACAAAGATCATAGCATCCGGTCCCATCACTTCATGGCAAATAGATGGGGAAACAGTGGAAACAGTGTCAGACTTTATTTTTGGGGGGCTCCAAAATCACTACAGATGGTGACTGCAGCCATGAAATTAAAAGACGCTTACTCCTTGGAAGAAAAGTTATGACCAACCTAGATAGTATATTCAAAAGCAGAGAAATTACTTTGCTGACTAAGGTCCGTCTAGTCAAGGCTATGGTTTTTCCTGTGGTCATGTATGGATGTGAGAGTTGGACTGTGAACAAGGCTGAGCACCAAAGAATTGATACTTTTGAACTGTGGTGTTGGAGAAGACTCTTGAGAGTCCCTTGGACTGCAAGGAGATCCAACCAGTCCATTCTGAAGGAGATCAGCCCTTGGATTTCTTTGAAGGAATGATGCTGAAGCTGAAACTCCAGTACTTTGGCCACCTCATGCAAAGAGTTGACTCATTGGAAAAGACTCTGATGCTGGGAGGGATTGGGGGCAGGAGGAGAAGGGGACGACTCAGGATGAGATGGCTGGATGGCATCATGGACTCTATGGACACGAGTCTGAGTGAACTCCAGGAGATGGTGATGGACAAGGAGGCCTGGTGTGCTGCAATTCATGGGCTCGCAAAGAGTCAGACACGACTGACTGACTGAACTGAACTGAACTAGAGTGTAATTGCTTTACAATGTTTTGTTGGTTTCTGCTGTACAACAACCCAAATATATATATGTATATATATATATTCCCTCCCACCACTCTAGGTCATCACAGAGTGCCAGGCTGGGCTCCCAAATATATGTATATTCTTCTAATTTCAAATCAGAGGATAATTGCTTTACAATGTTGTGTTGATTTCTGCCATACATCAACATGAAGTAGGTCAAAATGAATCTAATTTAAACTTTTTAAAACAACAGCACTGATCGGCCATCAAGAATTGGTCAGTGATTCCATCTAGTTTTCTCTAATTTCATTAAGAAGAGAACTTGGATATTGTCCATAGTATACTCTTATGATATGAATATCCCTCAAAATAACTCTAAGAGAATCTGGTCCTTCTCAGTTATATTGTCTCCAACTAGCTCACTTTGGATGCCTCTGCTAGAACCACAAGACGGAGATTAGTGTTGCTGCCACTGTTGCTAATAATTAAACTTGATCAGAATTTCCTATTTTGACCAGATTTTTTAAATATTGCAAAAACAAACATGGATTGTTCTGAGAAATATTAGTATTTTACATGCTTAATGCAGATAATATTGTCATTACTAAAATAATAAAATCTTACCAATAAATCTCAATATACTGTAATAAATGGAACTGAAATTCCTAACAAAATTGAGAAAGAGCATAATGCCTTTTTGTATAAACTGATCTGGAAAATGAGTTAACAAAGATTTTGTGACCAGTTGCCATTTCAATAAAGGACAAATAGAGTTATGAAGCCAACCAACTAGTTTCCTTTCTTAACGGCTCCCCTTCTGCTAGCTGGACTGGGAAGAGTAGGTTGGAGAGCGAGGTCAAAAGGCATGGTTCTAGGCACACAGAGAAAGTGAGGCATGAAACCAGCCGGACTCAAACTAGAAGATTGTTAATGGCACAGGGCAAGTGATGTGGAGAGGAAATCAACCAATGAACAAGGTTAGAAGTAGACAGCTACTTATCATGAAGGATGAAGTAGGGTTTGATCCTAAAGGCAGCCAGAATTCACTATAAGATTTTAAGTAAGGAAGTGTCATGATCGATCTAGAATTACAGTGCCATCACTTTGCCAACAAGTGATGGATTCTAAAGAGAAAATGCTGAAGAGAAACTGCCATCAGGACAAAGGTTATTAAAAACCAAAGCTAAAAGCAATATTGCTACCAAAACCCAAATCTGTGTGCCCAAAGCACAGTTGAGGCCAAATAATATGAAAACATTGGAGTCTGAAACAGAGAAAGGTTTATTGCAGGGCCCAAGCAAGGCGATGGATGGCTTATGCCTTATAAACTCCAAACTCCCCAAAAGCTTTCAGCAAAGCCCTTTTCTAGGAAAGATGAGGGAGGGGTGTGATTATTTGTTGCACACTTTTTGGTGTCAGATCCTTTGCCTTTGAGGTCAGGTCATGGGCAGGTAACTATGTTCCTGTAAACCTCTACCAAGTAAATGCTATTCTCTGTTCTGACAAGAAAGGCTGGGGTCCCCAGGCACAACTATCTCTCTCCAAGGTCCAGATCCTGGCTAAGAGGAGGCAGATCTCAGCTGACGGTTCCCTCAGGGCCAGGTCCCCAGACTCTTCCTCAGCTGCCATGGCTGAGGAAGCTAGGCACCCAGGACTCATCTGGCTCTCAAGCTCTTCAGGCTACTGGACAGCAGGGGCCGGGTTCTGCAGACTGCGACCCAGGCAGACAGTAACTGCCAGCATGTCGCAGAGGCAGGAGTGGGGGAAAAAGTTCTCCGCTGTCTCAAGGTCTGGGCAGGGTCAATGGGCAGCCTTGTCAAGCGCTCTGGAAGGACAGAGCTCCCAGCCTGTTTCCTAGACCCCCTAGCTCACCCGCTGGCCGAGGCCTGGTGAGGTGGAGGGCACCGGGGAGAAGGCCAGGATCCACTTCTTACCTCACTCTCCACCTGACAACCACCATTCTGATGACCGTTTGCTGAATCAGCCACTAACTGTTGCTCAGTGACAGTTGCTCACTTGGGGGAGGAGCCCACAGCATAGCCAACCAATGGCTGAGCACAACTACTAACAGTCACTCAATGACAGTCGTTTGCTTGGGGGAGGGACCCATTGTGGAGCCGACCAATGGCAGAATGGACCTCTAATCGCCACTCTAGCCCTCTGGATGTTAGTGGTCTCCTGGTAACTGTTGCTGGTAATGGGTTGCACAGCAATGGCGCCAGCAACTGCTAAGGGCTGTGCACTGTCCTGCTCTATCACCCTATAGCCTTCTCTCAAGAGTTTCTTGCTGTACCAAAAAAAAAAAAAAAGCCTACAAATTTTTAAAAGATTAAATCACCTCTGAATTACATACAAACGTATGCTGGAGAGGAAAGGTGCCACCAATCCTCTGACAAACACAACCAGATTTGAAGCTTATTTTAGACTCAACTAGAGAATCACTCCCTACACACACCCATGTACATGTACACACGCACAGAAAACGGGCTTACAATCGAGTTACGAAAGATGTCTGTCCAAAGGACCTTATCCACACCATAGTCTGGGTGATTCTCCTCCTCAGCCTCCCCTAGTCCCTACCTAGCCAGTTCTTTAGGTGGTCTACTGGAATTGTTTTCTAAATTGCCTGTTCCCACCTCACTGAGCACAGGTTTTCTGGTTACTTCTAGTTTAACTTTTAAAATGCCATGGTTATTTCAAAGAAAAGAACCATTTGTAGGCACCACTTTTTTCAATCCTTTTCCTTTCACCTGTCTCCACTCAAGGTTACACCCTCCATTTGCCCATCTTTTCTGTTTTTTCACTACCAGCTAGTTGTTTCAAGGTTCCACAGGGCGGAATATGGGCAGTCTCACTATGCTTTTACTTTTTCACTCTTTGGGCAGCACTCATGCTTGTTTGCTAAAGCATGGTTACCATGGTAACATCAACATTATTTTTAAAAGAAAATGGCAAATCAAAAGCTTATTTTAAATGAAACAGTGAGCAAAATAAGTAGAACTCAGTCAAGAGTCAGATTACTATAGAGTAATTCCCTTCTCCTGGGCACAGAATATTTCTTAAAAAGCAGCCATATCCAGGGGAATATTAAAGATAAACAGTCTACTTGTTTGTTTTCTACTTATTTCTCAAAGTATCTTTTAGCAGGGAAAGTTCCTGGTTTTTCAGTAGTTAGCCTAGGTGAGGAAGCGATCGTGTCTGCTCTCCCAAATGTTGCTAACGTCTCTGAGCATTCCACTGAAGTCAGAGTGGAATTTTGCAGTCCTCAAATCTTCCAAAGAAATGTTCAGCCTCTCACTATTTTACCTATCTCTCAAGAATTCATGTACAGAAATCCCACTACAGTAAAACCTCAACAAGGGAGAATAAAAATAATGAACATGTCAGTCCCCTGGCAGCTGATACTAATAGCCAGCCTTATGCAAAACTAATTTCTTGAGTTGAAATTGGTTTATTGTGTAAGTTATGGCATTATATAATGTAATATTTAGCTGTCCTATTTAATAATAACTGTTCCTATTCTTGGCAACTTAAAAAAGTCCTAATATTAAAATATGCAATTTCCATACCTTTCAATTTCTTGTGTGCCCATGTTATACACAGCCTGATTTGGAATATAAATAAATAAGAGAATATTACATTTTGTACAAGGAGAGATTCAATAGTGATCTGATATTTTTTCCTTTAAAGTATGTATTTTAAATGCACACGTGATAGCTCCTGCGTTTTCATAACATCTGAATTCTGAAGTTCTAAGCAATCAAAGCTGCAGGAGCTGACCTATTGCAATTTTGCTGCCGTGGCAAAATCAGCCCCTTTATTCTAAACTACTCATTTTCAAAGACAGTCTCAGCAGTGTGTTTTTTGTTATGACTCCAGTTTATGCAACTTTTCCTTAGGACCTTACCTCATCCATATATCCGAGATTCCTAAATGCAGTGAGCTATCAAGTCATAGCATTATTTTCTTTTTCATCTGTAAAGTATGAGTACAGAACAGAGGATGAGCAATAAATTGGGGTCACAGACATGCTGGGCATGTATTCTCTCTGATATCCATTCAGAAGTTATGAAAATGTAGGAGCTGACACTTGCATATTTAAAAGCATATATATTCACAAAAGGGGGGAAAGAGTTCACATCATTATGAATGAAGGGCAAGCATCCTAATGGATACTGTAGGCTCGCATGGGGCTACAGCTGAAATTAATAGCGAGTAACTTCTAAGCAAGACTTCCAACGGGAATGATTCAAAAGAGGAAAACCAAAGTGCACGCATTCTCTTCCTCCCTACCGGAAAATCGGGGTATCATAAATTCACTGAGACATCCAGTGAGCACACAACTGGGATTTTCCAATTTGCAGAAAAGTCAAAGATATCCATGTAGAAGGGATGACAAGAGGGCTTCTTAATTAAGGATTACAGGACTGAACAATTCAGAGACAAACTGTTTTTTTCCCCCTCGAAAAGTGTCATCCTTTTATTAATTATGTATTATCTATGTTCCTATAGTGCCTGGAGCTATGGAACCAATGTATACCAACATATTTTTTTTATAGTTTACGAAACTTCTGCATTTATTTCTTTGTCCATAACTAAGCTTTTGGCTGGAAGTGTCAGTTTGAGTAGAACCCCAGGAGTAGGAGCATAATCCCCCTGCTGTTGCTAAGTCACTTCAGTCGTGTCCGACTCTGTGTGACCCCACAGACGGCAGCCCACCAGGCTCCCCCGTCCCTGGGATTCTCCAGGCAAGAACACTGGAGTGGGTTGCCATTTCCTTCTCCAATGCATGAAAGTGAAAAGTGAAAGTGAAGTCGCTCAGTCATATCCGACTCTTCACTACCCCATGGACTGCAGCCTACTAGGCTCCTCCGCCCATGGGATTTGCCAGGCAAGAGTACTGGAGTGGGGTGCCATTGCCTTCTCCATAATCCCTCTACATGAGTCTAAAGAACAGAGAAGTACATGGATGAAATTCCTGTAGCCCCTAACACCAAAGAGCTCTTCACTTCCCACACATAGAACTCTTGAACTTTGTGATTCTGAGGATACCAAGGAGAGTTTCAGTGAAAAGGAGTTTCTCACCCAACAGACAAGATAAAGATCCATTCGATTCAATACTGTGTGAGCTGAACTTCCACTAAAGCAAGTACCTCAACATGTCATAATTTTCAAGGCAGCTTATAAAATCCAATTTCATCTATCAGCAATGCATTGTTGATAATACTTGTTACCTGGATGCCCTGCATATGTGTTTTAGGGATTTAAAAAAAGACACTGAAATTAATTTACAGTTCAGTTCAGTTCAGTCGATCAGTCGTGTCTGACTCTTTGCGACCCCAGGAATCGCAGCGCGCCAGGCCTCCCTGTCCAGCACCAACTCCTGGAGTTCACTCAGACTCATGTCCATCGAGTCCGTGATGCCATCCAGCCATCTCATCCTCTGTCGGCCCCTTCTCCTCCTGCTCCCAATCCCTCCCAGCATCAGAGTCTTTTCCAATGAGTCAGCTCGTCACATGAGGTGGCCAAAGTACTGGAGTTTCAGCTTTAGCATCATTCCTTCAAAGAAATCCCAGGGCTGATCTCCTTCAGAATGGACTGTTTGGATCTGCTCCTAAAAACAAGGGAGCTCCTCTGAATTAGAAAATACAACCTTAAAAATCAGTACACCTATTCAGATACAAATAAATATTAATCATATTAGCAAACCAAAGGAATTTTTATCTATTTTGGTTAAAATAACTGGCTTTGCTTAAATTATGTAGCACATATGTAACTAGTAAGAATTTTTTAGAGTAATTCAAATAACTGCTTTAGTTTTCAACTATCTTTTATTGTTCATTTGCCCTAAAGGCTGCAAAGAACTTTAAAATTAATACAGCTACCTTTTACTTATTCATGGGAAAAAGGTTAACAATGTGAGAATCTGTTTTACTTTCTGACTTCCATTGCCATGATTAAAGAAATTATTATAATCATTTGCCAGTTACTCTTCTGCTACCTTTATGTTTGTGTTCTTTTGCTTATTATTTGAAACTAAAATATTTTATTACCATCCTACCTGGGATGAAGCACAAACTGAAATCAAGATTGCTGGGAGAAATATCAACAATCTCAGATATGTAGATGACACCTCTCTAAGGGCAGAAAGGAAAGAGGAGCTAAAGAGCCTCTTGATAAAAGTGAAAGAGGAGAGTAAAAAAGCTAGCTTAAAACTCAACATTCAAAAAACTAAGATCACGGTATACAGTCCCATCACTTCATGGCCAATAGATGGGGAAACAAAGGAAACAATGACAGACTTTATTTTCTTGGGCTCCAAAATCACTGCAGATGGTGACTGCAGCCATGAAAGTAAAAGACGTTGCTCCTTGGAAGAAAAGCTATGGCAAACCTAGACAGTATATTAAAATGCAGAGACATTACTTTACTGACAAAGGTTCATATAGTCAAATCTATGGTTTTTCCAGTAGTCATGTGTGGATGTGAGAGTTGGACCATAAAGAAGGCTGAGCATCAAAGAATTGATGCTTTTGAACTGTGGTGTTCAAACCAGTCAATCCTAAAGGAAATCAACCCTGAATATTTACTGAAAGGACTGATGCTGAAGCTGAAGCTCCAATATTTTGGCCACCTGATGCAAAGAGCTGACTCATTGGGAAAAACCTTGATGCTGGGAAAGACTGAAGGCATCAGGAGAAGGGGATGACAGAGGATGAGATAGTTGGATGGCATCATCGACTTGATGGACATGAGTTTGAGCAAGTTCTGGGAGATGGTGAAGGACAGGGAAGCCTGGCGTGCTGAAGTCCATGGTGTCACAGAGTCGTCCATGGGGTCACAAAGAATCAAATAAAACTGTGCGACTGAACAACAACCTTATGTAAAGGTTAAAAGACAAGAGTTTTCTTTACTATGGTGATTTATTTCTCTAAGAAATTACAGCATCACATTCCCACATGGATTGGGAAGCAAAAGAAAAAAAAAGAAAAGAAACAGAGCTGAGTCATTTTTCGGTTATATGACTGAATCATTGGGCTTAAATTTTGAATTCCCACACACTTCAAGAAAACCACTGATAATTAAGCAAACTCAAAGCACACAGTGAGACACTAGAACAAATACTTGAGGATTAGCTATGCAAAAGCTACTTCCCTTAAAGGAAGACAACCCAAAATTAAATAGCTATGCATTAATTGAACATGTACTCTGAATGATCATGTAACACACTAAATGCCAAAATTTATTTCTAATTGAAAGACCATCCTGGAAGAAGGAAATCATTGACCTCTGCACATATATAAAATTGAAGAAATTATGCTTATATTAGTCCCATGACCCTTCTGCACCTAGATTTTTGCATTTCAAAAACTATCTCACTTTCCTTAAATACTGTGATGTTTTGATAAATCATGCTTTCATACTAAAAGTCAAAGGTAGTATACAAATAGCGCTATTTTTTAACATAACAAAATTAAGAATTTTATTCTATATTTGCAGTAGCAGATATTTATCTGTTTGCATCCAAGAACAAAAATGGAACAAAATAAATTTTCAGAATCGACAAATTAAGCGATACATCTGTCCAGACGTGGAAACAAATTGTTGAAAATAGTGTTATTTACTACAAAACCTCAGGACTCATTTTGCAATGCCTGTGCTCAAGGAGGAAAGGGAAGAGGGGATGTAACAATTACACATGACGAATGACTTGACACTTTCTGGGTGTTAAGATGGAGTTTTGAAAGACTTTCCTGGGGCCTTGCTTCATGCGTCAGATGAATATGTGTTTCTTCATATTTTTACATTTCAAAGACTTTTAATAAAGATGGCAGAAACACATTATAAATTTTGAATACACACACACACATTACTCATATTCAATTGCTCTCAACATTCAAAGAGTCAAGCTCTGAGTTTCTGTAAGAAAGATGGATGGTCCCCATTTATTCATGCGCCTCCAGTAACCTAATGATTCTAGTTCTCCCGTAGGTTCTAGATGGTAGTGTGCATCTTGTTAGTGTTAATATTTCATTCAAAGAAACCTGAATGACATGATGTAGTGGTATTTATGTGTACAATAAAATTATGATTACCCATGAGAAAAGGGATAGTAATAAAATCTCACATTTGAAAATGACTTTATACCAAATTTCTACTTCCAAACATTGTACCAATATTGGCTTTTATCTTAAAATTGTGCCATTAAAAGACAATTAAACCATTACTTTACTGTATACCTAAAACTAACAAAACACTGAAAATGAACTATACTGTAATATAAAATAAAAATTCAACTTGAACAATAAAATAAAGACCATTATACCTATTTATATATCTGTTATTTCCAAAGCTGTCAGTTCAAGTTATCCAGAGTTTGTTCCACAGTCTCATACACTAAGTATTCATACAAGAAATCAAGAGAACATCGCCAGATCCTAACCAATTCCCCTCTTCCTCCTTCCAAGTGAATAAAGAAGTGATGATTTTATCTCTTTCCTCTTGCCTCAGATTTCAGGAAGCTCACAGTACATATAGATATGGGTGTTTCCAACAGAGAGAGATGGAAATTGGCAAAGAAAAAAAATCGTCATTCTGAGTTATCATGAACATGACAGATTGCCCCCTACAATCTTGAAATTCCCTAATAAAGTAGGTTATAATACATAAGGCCCAATTCACCACATTTTTTTTTTGCTGGAACGGCTACTCTGTGATATGTAATGCTGAGATCATCCTGACATAACGTGCAAGGCTGAGATCTTTTTTTTTTTTTTCCTGCCCTCACACCAGCTCACCGCCTGCACAATTAATTCATCACCAACAACCCCAGCTCTCAAAGAAAAGGAAAGCAGGGAAGCAGTAGGCTAATCACATACCAGATGTGCAGGCAGTATAATGCCTTCTTTGTCTTTCTCTGCTTGTCGCTCTCATTAATACCTGAGAGCAGGGACCACATCCTACTCTATTACATGTCTGTGTAGCATGCAGCAGAGGACCTGGCATCTAATAGGCACAAAATAACTGCAACTGGAAAGAATGAATTTAAGCCATGACTAGAGCAGAATCTATGGAAGTCTATGTAGTATCTCCAAGCTTCAAAACCTAAGTACTCAGGGATGGCTTCCATGATGTGTAACCTGCCAAAGATCACTGAGAAGACCTCATGGTCCTGGGCAAGAGTTGGAACTTGTGCTTCACACGGAGGTGCCCCTGCTTCAGGCCCACAGACCCACTGATATTCCCGCTTGAGGTCCTCTGACCACGGGAGGGGAGGAGGGACAGGGCAGGTAGAGGCCAGTTTAGCAGAGCGGTGAAGACAAGGAGAAGGACAGGTCTACAGTCATGCACAGCTGCCCACAGATGCAGACTCAAGAACTACAAAATCAATTTCCCTTGACTCTCCAGGGCACGAAGAATAGGGTGTAAGTTAAATATTGGCATTTAGATATGCTGCTTCTTCTGAATAAAAAACAAGTGTTTATTTTTCCATTCATTTTTTCAGATAAATATATCTCTGGGTACCTACATATGCATGCTAAATTGCTTCAGTAGTGTCTGACTCTTTGCAACCTTATAGACTGTAGTCCACCAAGCTCCCCTGTTCATGGAATTCTCCAGGCAATAATACTGGAGTGGGTTGCCATTTTCTTCTCCATGGAACCCTCCTGACCCAGGGAGCGAACCCATGACTCTCATCTCCAGCATTGGCAAGAGGGTTCTTTCCCATCGTATCCACCAGGGAAGCCCCTGTGGGTACCCATAAAGTACTTAAAGTTCTACCTCCTTTAAGTTCTGGCATCACTATCTACATGTTTCCCGATAATTTATGACTGAAAGTTCACTGAGAATGAAAAGATTAGGCCAAAATATAAAAAGATGAGGACAGTGTAATTTTATAAGACTGCCTCTCAGCCCTTGCTGCTATTTTTCTTGTTTAACAGGTCATGTTTTCCCCAACTCCCAAATTTACTTAGCTGTAATACACTGTTTCAGTTACTATGGGAAAACTATTCAAAATATCCCTTTCTGTGACTTTTCTGAGCTTCCCTGGTGGCTCAGACAGTAAACAATCTGTCTGCAATGCGGGAAACCTGGGTTCGATCCCTGGGTTGGGAAGCTGAAAGTGACTTCTCTATGATTCCTTTGGAGATGCTTATTGAGGGCAGTAACTGTAACCAGAATCTGCTAGCATAAAGCTCCCAGGCTTCAGGAAAAACACCGCTCCTCCTTCTCCTTTCTGAACATCAACTGTTGATAAGATTCTCTATGCTGACTTTTAAGAAAGCACCATAATTATATTGAGAAGCTACATTGGGGTGTTGTGTTAAAGTGTACCCTGAAAATCCTGTCAGAACTTTGCAGCCACCCGTCCCCCCTCCAAAATATTCTGTCAGCCAGACATAGAGAATTAGGCACATTCTTTCATTTAAATAGCAAGGAATAGAAAGCTGATAGGATGCTTAATCACTGCTTCAGATTCAGAGATGTCTCACGTTCCCATGATGCGGATTGTTCAGCTTCAATAAACCAATTTAACTGGTATTAGTGCTTCACCAAGTTCCAGTTCCGTCATTTATTGGGTACTTACCGCATGTCAGTCTCTTTGCCAAGTGCGTTACTACAAACGCTCTTTATTCTTTACAACCACCTAATGAAGTAGGTGCCCTTGCTATTTCCAAACTACAAACCAAAGCTCAGAGAGTGTCTATACCTTATCCAAGAACGCAGGGAGACTCAGGTGAGCGGAGATTCAAACTCACACCATTTCTGAGTCTTGACGGTAAACTTCTGTCCTCAGGTCGCTCTCTGAGGGTCTCGCACCTCCCCCCCAACCCCCAAAAATGGTGACTGCTTCTCAAACACTAAAAGGCCAGTCACCTGAACACGCTTTCCTTTTAGAAAAAGTGATGCGTTGCTGAATTACACATCGTGCTCTCTTATATTTAAGCAACTATTCTTTTAAGGCAGGGGTACACGCTGGCCTGAAAATAGGAGTTCGCCGTTTATGCTGAGAGCACAATTAATATGCGGGATTGGTGTTGCAATCCAAATGGCTCCGCGTGCGGGCTGTTAAATCACCAGAGCTCTGAGCGCTTCCACCGTCTCCAAGCTGTGCACAAGCCGTGCAGTCTCTGCGGTGTTCCTTCGCCATCTAGAGGCTCGGCTCTGCACCGTGATGTGTCCCCGGAAGGTCAGACTGGCTTCTGAGATTCATCCTTGTACTCCTGTTCAGATCACTCCTTTCTGATATTTCAGTGTCCTTTTCTCCTCCTTAAAAAACGGTTACTTTCTTCGTAAGTCTCCAAACTTAATAAAGTCCAATTGCATTAAATAAAATATGTTGTTGATATTTTTATGATATTGAATTTGAGAATAACAGCAATGAGAAAAATAAGAGCTCTACTCTGGCATTTTAGAAATATATACACTACTTTCTATACACTGTGATCAAGTACCAGATTATATGAGCAGTTATTCATCCCTCTTTGAAGAGGTCCAGTATTTGAATGTTCATCATCTGTTACTAGATGCTTTCAGATAGCAATAAAATAAAAAATAAATATTTCTCAAATACCAATAAGAAATAAAGAAAAACAACAAGATCTAATTTCCTAATCTTTGCCTTATATGGAAAATTTAGAGAAAAATTTGCTAGCAGATATTTTGTCTGATCAATCATAACAATAATGATAATGATAATTATAAAACAGTGAACATTTATTGAGTCTTACTGTGTTTAGATAGCTTTGTATGTTTATATATTATTTCTAACCTCATAATGATTTGAAAGTTATTAGTATCATCATTTGAGGGAAAAAAACAAGTCATATAAATTATAAAGCTGGTAAATTACAACCAGTAATTGATGAAACCAGCATTTAAAACTAGACTCCAAAACTCCATTCTTTTTCACTAAATCATGTTAACTCAAAAATAATAAAGAGATACTGATTATCCAAAATGATGAATGATAGGTTAATATCATTAATCTAAATATTTTACATTAAAGATAAATTTTTTAACTTGTTTAAAGTTGGATTGCAAATCAATGAAATAGGATACATATTAAAACTGAGTATACAATTTAATCTGCTACCAAGTGAGATGGAATTGTTTAACCTGAGGAATACCCCAGGGTGAATATAATAAAGAACAGAAAGGGGTATGAAGAAAGCAGAGGTGAGGGTGACATGATAAAATAACGGTGTGGGACATTTTAAAGCATCTTTCAAAAATGCATTCACTGCTTCCGGGCTCATAGGCAGGTAGCCTGGTTCTAGATGAAGAGGTAGACTACAGTATCTTCCTTTCCAGTGGAGCCGAATCCTTCCAGAGTGAGAAAGCAGATGGTCCTACAGAGCATAGGTCAACATCACAATGTCTGTTTCTGATATCCATGCTCTGAGTACTGCTGGCTTCTCCAGAGTCTGTCTACTGCTGAAGATTTTCACTGAGATTTATACTTCCTGATATTTTATTCACTTAGAAATACTTTGATTAAAAAAATGTCATAAATGTTGAATATATAATGTCCTAGGAGACTTTTTACTGCAAATATTTACATACCATGACGAGTTCTAATATATTCCTGCCACCTCCAGCTGGAAAAAAAATAATTATGAATACTTAGAGGGGTATCCACAAATGGGAAGGGGCACAATTATTCTTCTTAGTATATAAATGTGGATTCTTGGGTATTTTGAAATTGTTAAAGTAGCATATGGGCATTATGATCTTAGAATGTTAAAACCAGAAGGGATGTAAATATCATCTATTCTAGTCAACATTACATTTTTCACAGATGAGAAAGCTGGGGCCCATAGAGAAGAAAGAGCTTGTCCAATATTCACAGCAAGATAAGGGCAAATCCAAGGATAGAACTTGGTGTCCCAGTTGCCAGTCTTGATCTTTTGACAGACAGTGCAATGTGTGTTGTCCATGCATAGCCCTTCCAGCTCACACCCAGTCTAGTAAATGTGATGAATACCCAACGTCTGTCTTTGCTGGGCCATAACAGATCATGCTAGGTGCCTGTAACAGTGTCTGGCATATAGTAGACACTCCATGAATACTGGCTGAATAATGATTGCCTATACGAAGGCACTCACCTGGTGGCAACGTCTACATCTATCTATACAGAATAGAATGCAATGGGAAAGATGATACCCACAGGACAACTTCTGACAGGAAACCTCTCCACTATTTTGTCTTTCACATGATAGAAATGGAGGCAGAATTTCAGACTTGCCATAATGAGAAAGTATTACTCTTTTGTCATAACTCCAGAGCACTTACAGAGGAAATAGAAAGTGTTATCACAGATAAAGACAAGTAATTGAATCAAACTGCTAGTCTTTGAATACATAAACTATCAGAAGAAAACACAAATTAGTAGCTATGAAATTCAGTATTTTTATAGACACATATTGGGTTCATTCTAAGAAAAATAGTGGAACACACTTAAGCACATTCTCTGAGCTGTGTTAATGTTGACATCCAGACAGAGCTGGAGAGTCCTGCCCTCCGAGCAGCCCCCATATGACTTCATATTGCATAAAATTATTAGAGCTCAACCAGCACAATCTAACAAGAATTCAAAAGGCCAATCAAGATTAAGCCATAGATCTCAGCTTCATTCATAAAAAAAGAAATATGAATTAAAACTATCCCATTTTTATCTATCATATTGTGATAACTCAAAATTATGTTAACACTCAGTTGGCCAGGCTATGGGGAGACAGGCACTCTCATATGCTGCTGTTAAGATTATCCTTATGGTAGACAGTTTTCCAGTATCTATCAAAATTAGAACTGCACATATCCCTGGACCCTGCAGTTTCACTTTGTGAATTTATCCTGCATATGTACTTGCACTTGTACAAAACAAAATGGTTAAATGTTCTTCACTACTAATGTGATAGTGAAAGAATGGAACTGATGCAAGTGGCCATCTATATGGGGATAAATAAATAAATTATGTACATTCATATAATGAACGATAATGCAGCTATAAAAAATAACAAGCAAGCTCTTTGTGTACTACTATGGAAAGGTCCCCCAAGGAAAATTGGTAAGTGGAAAAAGCAATGTGCTCCTCTTCATGCACGGCATCTTCTCTTTTGAGGAAGAAAGAAAAGAGATAATGGTATATGCTTGAATGTGTGTGTTTGTGTGTGTGTGTGTGTGTGTGTGTGTGTGTGTGTGTCTAAATTCTGGAAGGACACATAAGAAACTGACAATAGTGGTTAACTGTAGCTGGGAGAAGACAGGAAATGGGCAGATGAGGGACAAGAGTCAAATATAAGATTTCCACAATTTTTTTTAAGCTTCGAAAAATGTGAATTATCTTTAAGAAAGGGGGGTGGTGAAGATGATGTGAGAAAATAAACTGCACAACCTAACATACTTAATAGAGAATTGGCCAAGATGTTCAGACTAGCTGTGGGGTAGCACTATAGGGAGTCCTGGGCAGGCAAGCAGCTGTGGGAGTAAACGCATACCTTAAAAGGCCAGAGCAGTCTGTCCCAGGAAAGTCAGACCACTGCATGTACACCTGACCTGAGAGAGGAAGATGACCGAGCTTTTGTTCTTTAAGGGTATTCTGACTCCTACAATGCATTTTGATGCAAAATCTGGATCTGACTGAATTTAAACTAAAAAAATGTTGAAAACATCTTTTCCTAAGGACAACATACATGCTGTAGGTGGAAGACATGTTGAAGGAGAGACTTTTAAATGGACATAAAAAGGCAGGCCATCTTGGGGTTCCTCCAAGAACTCATCCATACACACTTGCATGTATGCATAAAAGTCAAATGGTAAGGCCAATTGTTATAAATCCTAACACCAACTGCAAGGAGATCCAACCAGTCCATTCTAAAGGAGATCAGCCCTGGGTGTTCTTTGGAAAGAATGATGCTAAGGCTGAAACTCCAATACTTTGGCCACATCATGCAAAGAGTTGCAAAGAGTCATTGGAAAAGACTCTGACGCTGGGAAGGATTTGGGGGCAGGAGGAAAAGGGGACAACAGAGGATGAGACGGCTGGATGGCATCACTGACTCGATGGACATGAGTCTGAGTGAACTCCGGGAGATGGTGATGAACAGGGAGGCCTGGCATGCTGTGATTCATGGGGTCACAAAGAGTGGGACACGACTGAGCGACTGAACTGAACTGGACTGAATTGTGAATCCATTTTTTTTTAACTCTAGAGAAATATAAATAAGTTTAACAAAAACATAAAAGGAAAAACAGAAGAGTATATAGGAACAGTTGTTGACAGAAAAATATTAACAATAGTGGCACTCTCAATCCTATACGTGCATACTATAAATGAGAAAATCATGTGGACGAAGGATGAAACTATGATTCTCCACGGCAACATCACTGAGAAAAGGCCTAATTTTATTCCCATGGTCTTTGGTATAGTTAGACTTACCAAGAGATTTCCCAAAGCTGCTGACAACTTCTTTCTCTAAATCTAAATGTTATTTTCCTTTTTGAAATGAAGGCAATATGAGAATTACACAATTTATACTTCAGTTACTTTAGCTGTAATTTTCAAAGCATGCCATTGGATTCTATGGGCTTGAAAACAGAAAGGCCTTGAAGTCTCTCCTCCTCTAAATGTCTCACTAAATCATAGCACTGAAAAGTTCACACAAAGACATTTTTTTCTAGCCACTGTGTGCCAGATATATGCTATAGTTCCCTTTTTTAATCTTCTTAGCAAAGATTATAGATCTTTCAAATATTTTCCATAGGTAAATTTTGTGTTTAAATTATAATATGAAACGTCACCATGAAATCCAGGAGTCTTTTAGTATACGGATTCTCCACTAGGGTAATTTGCCCCTTCCCCAACACCCAGGACACTTGGCCATGTCTGGAGATATTTTTGGTTGTCATGGTTGGGGAAGGGGGAGATTGGAGGTGCTACCAACATCTAGGAGCTTCCCTGGTGTCTCAGACAGTAAAGGATCTGCCTACAATGCAGGAAACCTGGGTTTGATCCCTGGGTTAGGAAAATTCCCCTGGAGAAAGAAATGACAACCCACTCCAGTTTTCTTGCCTGGAGAATCCCATGGACAGAGGAGACTGATGGGCTATAGTCCATGGGATCACAAAGAGTCAGACATGACTGAGCGACTAACACTTCACTTCACCAGCATCTACTGGCTGGATGCTAAGGATGCTGCTAAACATTCTACAATGCATAACAAAGAATTCTCCAGCACAAAATGTCAATACTGCTAAGACTGAGATAACCCTGACCTGCGTTATAAGACGGATAATTGTATTTACGTGTATGCTAACTTGCTTCAGTCCTGTCCAACTCTTTGCAACCATGTGGACTGTACCCCACTAGGCTCTACAGTCCATGGGATTCTCCAGGCAAGAATAATGGAGTGGGCTGCCGTGCCCTCCTCTGTGGAATCTTCCTGACCCAACGACTGAACCACATCTCTTAAGTTTCTGGCACTGGTTCTTTACCACTCACGCCACCTGGGAAGCCCCTCATAATTGTATTTACATTCCTCAGATTAAAATAGGAATTTTGGCTAGACCACACACATGAAGGATGCTTCTGCTATGATATCCATTCTTAAGGCTAATTGTAGTTTTAAGTATATCGTGTCTCCAGTATTTTATAAGCGAAAATGTGAAACAATTTTTTAATGGTCTTCATGAGCTTTGCATCTTACGCTAAGGGACAATTTTCATTTGTTCACAATTCTGAGTCAAAGGACAACAGTTTTGGGAACAAAAGAGTTAAAATAAACATGTTCAAGATTTTACTATTTTTTCTTTTCTGCTACATATCACAACCAGAATTGTCTTTAGCTATAATATAGGCTTCCCTGGTAGCTCACCTGATAAAGAATCCACCTGCAATGGGGGAGACCTGGTTCAATCCCTGGGTTGGGAAGATCCCCTGGAGGAGGTCATGGCAACCCACTCCAGTATTCTTGCCTGGAGAATCCCCATGGGCAGATGGCCCATGAGGTCACAAAGAGTCAGACATGACTGAGTGACTAAGCACACACATGATATTTATATTATTTTATCATTTGATATATTATGCTGCATCATGCCCCAAACATTAGCCAAGTCCATACTACCAACACATAATTAAATGTTAGTCATTTGCATTGACAGGTTCATTCAGTGATAAGAAACATAGCCCCAGCAGACATGTTTTCATGTTGCCATTGAAGCCAAGGAAACCGTGATTAAACAAACTAACCATTTTAGAGTTAGTCTCTCTATAATTACAGAAAGAATTTTCCTATTCATTGTAACCATCCTAGAAACATTACAATATCTTTTCAAATAATTTCTCCTGCCAAAAAAGGCTTGACTTTTTAATCTGGGTCAAGTGGAGACAAAAAGTAGACAAACTAGAGACATGAGAATCCATTGACCTCTACTGAACTTGCTACCCTGGAGAATCTGGAATTTACTAAATGAAGCCAGAGGGGGGGAAATAAACATGAGAAAACCCAGAACTTTAGACCTAATGGTTCAGGAGTAATACCTTTGGTCAAATATTACATGTTAGTAGTAACATTTGATTATTTTCCAAGAAAGAAGAATAAGCAAAAATTCGATCAAAAAATGGAATTTTTTAGAAAGGTAATTATGAAACAAATGTAAAAGTGGGCTTTCACAACAACATGGAGATACTATTTCAATTCCAATCTAAACATGCTGCTGAGTACATGTATGTGCTCACAACAACTTATTTTCCTTAGGATTTTGTGTGTCACGTAAAGTATTTTATGCACCAGTGGCAAGAAGCCTTACATAAAGAGTTGTGAGCTTTTTTTTTTTTTTTTCCTCAAATTGGTAGAGGTACCACAGCCTGGTTCTTTTCCATGACTTCCTCACCTTTTAAAAAATGGGTCCTCAAAGTCAAAGTCAATAAAGTTCAAGCTGACATCTATGCTGTGAGTCACCTTGACAATTTAAGAGTCTGGCCCAGACTCCCAGAGCCTGTTTCAACCTCCTTTAATGTCTCTCTCCCTCCATAACAGGAGCCCACATCACTGTCACTGATGGTCTTATTTTTATCCCTGAAGGACAACACTTCTTTCATTTCCTTACCCTAAGCACAACTCTCACAGAGTAAAGTTCAGCTCAGAATATGTGAGTCGAATTTACTAAACTTTCAAAGAGTGAACCAGAAAAATTGAAACATCAGTTAGAGAAACTGGAGACAACATGATGCCCTGTGCCTTTTAGAGGTTGACTAGGGGAGATTTTATAGGATCCTGTGTAAACCTTCTCTCCTTTTTTCAGGATGGATTAGGCCATTCCTGACTTCCCTGGTGGCTCAGACGGTGAAGGATCTACATGCAATGCCGAAGACTGGGTTTGATCCCTGAGTTGGGAAGATCTCCTGGAGAAGGAAATGGCAACCCACTTCAGTATTCTTGCCTAGAGAACTCCATGGACAGACAGCCTGGTAGGCTACAGTCTATAGGATTGCAAAAAGTCAGACACAACTAAGCAATTAATGCACTAATAGACCATTCCCATCTCTTACTGATGACGAAAACAATTTTGAGGAACACTGATACTGACTCAATTTTTTCGGCAACTTATGACTTGACTTGTAAATTTCTTTCATTCAATTCTCATAACAACCATGTAAGTTAGGGGTTATTTTATTATAAGTCTTAGTATTATTCATGTTATTTCTATTGCTGAGTGAATTGGCCAAAATAAGAATTTACATCTGGAACATGGGAGACTACATTTTCTGTACAAATTCAAGCAAACTACTGTCATGTTCATGTCTCTGAGGATTTGTCTGCTTATCAGTATAGTTGTCCTAAAACAGATGATGCCATAGACTTGTAGAGAGCATTAAACAATTCAACCTAAGAGAAAATATCCTCCAAAGTGCTTACAACATTCTTTATTTAATGCTATTTTTTAAATGAGGTTTGTTCATTTGGCTTGGTTGGGTTCACTTTTTTATGAAGACATGATTCAAATAAATCAGATGATCTTCTCAAGACCTCACAGTCCAGTGTGGTAGGGAAGAATTGAAATTTAAGTCTGGAGTATATGCTATGATGGATGAACGAGACCCTCCCTGTCCCCAACCTGCAATTCTGATATAAACACTCATTCTCTAGCTGCTTCTTGGATTGGAGGCTGGGAGTTCTCATCTGTCTCAGGACCCAGCCTTAGACCCAAGCTATCTAACCCAAGGCAAGCCCTTGCCCCATACTGATCACTGCCATGTACAGAGTCCTGGTTCCCTTGCCTCTCTTCCATTGGAGGTCCCTCCTAGTTCCAGAGATCCCTGTAGCATTGGCTGGAGTCTCTGTTGGTATGGCACCCCAGTTTACCTTCTCCCTCTGCCCATTCTAGCTTCCCTCACAGGTGCTGATCCCCAGAACATTCCCCAGTAGAATTCCAGCTCACAATATCCACCTCAGAGTTTTCTAGGAACCAGACTTAATATAGTTTCCTGACTTTGAATTCCATGTTCTTGGCACAACAGTACATGTGAGAATGGGCAAAATTTCTTCACAATAAAACCATATCTGCCTGCCAAGTTATCAGCAAATCTTTTAAGAATGTAAAACAAAACCTGTAGGGCAGTTTCAGGATCAAAAAGAACCTAGTGCCTTGAAGCAAAATTAAACATCAGAAATTCCTCTGCCCTTCACTTTGTTCAAGGAGGTACAAAATGGGATAAAAGTGTCCCTTGCTATCAAGCACTTTGCAACTAAATTACCCAGGATATCACCTCTCCATAGAGGAAGAAAGTGGAGACATGGTTACTACCCAGAAGCCCTTGCTTCGAGGGTCTGCCTCCATCAAAGTACGTAAACAAAGCATCTGGGTGCTTGCCCACAGAGCTGTCAGAAACCACCGGAAAGTTGCCTGTCCAGCCTTGTCTTTGGGAACCATGCATCTTACCCACATGGGACTTCTCAGAGCTGTTTTATTTCTGTTGTCATTGCACCCTTGACTAGACTCACTGATTTGGAAAAAGAAGATGCCTGAGTCAAGCTGAACCAATCAAATTCTCTCTCTTAATAAAGTGGACTTTTAATGTGAAACTGCAGAAGAGGGATCAAAACTAGCTGCTGTGAAGGCCCCTTGGAGCAGCCCTGCTCCCCAATGCCCAGAAGGACCTCTTCCTTGGATTCTGAAAGACATACCATCAATTTCCAATGAAGACTGCTCGAGTAATCTATGTTTGATTTTGTTACTTGAAAGAAACTTCATCACTCCAAGCCCTCTGTAAAGTTTTATATAAAGCCTTAGACATTTTAATTATGCCTTTGGCAGAGAGAGAACATCTATATGTCTAAACTATTTCCCACATGGCAATGTTGACAAAAGCAAATGGAATTTGGAAAAATGTCCTCCTATTTTAATGCCATAGGGAAAGACCATAAAAGTAAAATTTTCAAAAATCCACAAAAGCAACAGAAAGTTAATAGGTGACATTGCTTCTTTCTCAAAATCCTCCACTAGCTTCCTATCACACTTCAAATAAGTTGAGCCTATCCACTGGAGGGACCCTGCATTACCTACCTTACTTGACCCTTGGCTATCTCCAACCTCACTTTCTCCTATCCACCCCTTGACTTACCCATCCACACTTTACTCTTTTCAAGCACACTCCCATGCCAGGGCCTTTGCACTTACAGTTTTCCCAAGCAGCACATCTGTAAGTCCTACAGGTAACTATATGGCTTATTCTTGCCCTCCCTTTAGGTCTCTGCTGAAATGCCATCTCTTAAGAAAAACCTTCTCTGACCTCCTGTCCAGAAAAGTAGCCTCTCTCTCTCTTTATCCTCATATGCCACTTAATTTATCTTCAGAGCACTTGTTACTACCTAACATCACATGATAAACTGCTACACATTTATTAACTATCTAATACCCCTACTAGATTGTAATCTCCATTATGATCATGAACTTCATATTTTTTCAATGTGGAGTCCATATCACTTAGAAGTGTCTGACACATAGAATGTTCTCAATTTATAATTATTAGTTGAGTGAATAAACAGTTAAAATCTAAGCATTGAGATAGTTCCATTTGGAGACACAGTGTCAAGAGAGTATATGCAAGATTAAAAATGACCCTTTGTCAGTCTCTCATGGCTCCTGGGTTGGACAAGGATGGTAGATATAAACCCTAGGAGGAGAGTGTAGGCTGAATCCCACTAAGGGAGCAGGCCTCCTTCTAATGTCACTTCAGCACATGCCTGCCATTGGACCAGGTGATGAGTTCCTTGAGGCTATAAGAAGGCAGAAGGCCTCTGTGACATACAGTTCCAGGTAGTTTTAATGGCTGCAACCAGAACACTGTGGCAGTGGGGTTCCTGACAAGGGCAACCCCAGGCTGGCGTGCAGGAGGAGAGATGAGACTCAGGGAGGAGGCAAAAGGATGTCCAGCTAGCTAACTCTGTTGAAACATCTGCTCTGAAGAGGACCAGGTTTCTCTTACAAGTCTTTTCCTTCTTGCTAAGTGACTTTTCTAGTAATTCTACATACATGAACTAGGTACATTCTCTTCTAGTTTTGAAAACTAGCCCACACTGTGCACGTTTACCTTTGCTTGTTCCACAGTCTCACTTCACCTGCAAAATAGTTTCCCTTGGGTTCAAAGGAAAAATCAGGTTTTTATATATTAAATTTTATGTCTCACAAAATAAATTTCGTTGGAATTTCCTAACCTTCTTTAAAACGTGCCAGAGCAACTAGGACAGTCATTCTGGTTTACACAGGGATGATGAACTGCATTACAAATGATCTCCAAAGAAACAGCTGGGATACAGCCTCATAATGACAAGTCCTTTTCCTGCCATTCTTACCAAAGCAGCTGGGCATGGGCAGAGGAACAGGTTACGAGGGGCTTGGAAGAGGAAGTGTCCCAGAGAGAGGAATTCACACCACTTCTAAGTCAGTTTTCCTTATATAGTAAAATATGTGAGGATATATACATGATATATATGTGTACTTACGTCACTTACTTAGATAGTTGATTGACAGATCAAATTGATCCTTACTTAGCCATGAGGTATCATACTAGTTGACAATGGAATATAAAATTCATGTTGTCAAAAGGAACAAAAATATAAAAATGGACTCTTGGAGGGTGAAAATAGGTATGATCACTTCAAGAAAAAATTTATCAAACGCCTCAAAAAATGTACTTCTCTTTGATCGTTGATTTCTGGTGATTTAGACTAAGAGCATAATCATAGGCATGCAGTAAAGTTCACTTACAAAGATGTTGGTATTGTGTGTAATCAAAATCATGGAAATGTGGAAATAAGATACATGTCTAATGAGAGGAGTCGAGTAAAATAAACCATGAACATTCACAGTGCAAGGAGATATAATGACGCTATTAACAAGATGTTAAAATATTTAGAGTTTGAAAAATACAATATAGTTTTAAGTTTTAAAATGTATTCTGTTTTATAACATACTATAATGTCAAATTAGTCAAAAAATAAATGTGTATTTTTACCCAAGCATTTATTCAAAAAAATCTGGAAGGAAATATACCAAATGTTATTAGTGGTTGTTCCTAAATATTTTAATTATACATAATTTTTATTTATTGCCTCTGTACCCTTACTCCAAAAATCAGCTATCATGAATGTATATTGCCTTTTAATAAAAGTGTTATGCAGTGTTCTTGCCTGGAGAATCCCAGGGACAGGGGAGCCTGGTGGGCTGCCGTCTATGGGGTCGCACAGAGTCAGACACGACTGAAGCGACTTAGCAGCAGTAGCAGCAGTATGCATTTTTAAACTGTATGATAAAGGAAATGCACCTATGTACCGCAGAAGATTGGAAAGAAAAGCAATGGTTCATTGCAACAATGGAGAATAATTGGTGTGCTACCTCTTAGAGATATAGCTCTATCTTGCCATTCTGAAATGATAATAAATAACAACCACTCTTACAATGAAGTAGTGTCAGAATACTACTATGGGAAGGCAAAGTAATATTAATAGTTCCAAAGTTGTATGTCAAGCAAACACAAAAGTTCTCTAGAAAAGGGATGCTGGTAGAATAAATAATCAAAAATAGAAGACTGTTCTTTTCATAGATAGTGCTCTTTGTGAGATGGCATAAGCAGAATAAGATAACAGCATTTAAAATATTAATTACTATTCTAATTTTCAAGGTATGTTGATAAGTATTTAAAGAGTTACGTTGCTAGATTTACAATCACCACATAAATAGTTTATGAAACAAAACAATTCAAAAATTTTGGTCCACATAATCACAAAACAAAGTCTGTTTTAAAGGGTTTATAAAACCATTATGCAAGTTGATTAATATATTTATCCTTCAAATGTAACTTCTTTGCTTTAATTTCTCCCTACCTTGCCCAAGCTTGCACGCTCCCCAATACACACACACACACACTCATCCTATTGTCATGATATAAAAAACAATCGGTATTTTTCTATAGTTTTACCTGGTATATTTTCTACACTGGTAAGAAAGGGAACTGACGCAACATACCTGGAAACAGGAGTTCATAAACTATCATCTTCCAAGGACACTGGTCGCTAATGGCAATAGTACGGCTTCCAAGTGGGAATCTTCTGGTATACCCAGAAATAGTAAGTCCTCAGAATAATAATGAAGCCTTGTCTGTGAATGATACAAGCAGCACACATTTATACTTCAAAGTGATGTAAACCATCTAGAATGGATAGCTTCAATTATTCTAATAATTGAAATTTGTTTCCAATTCTGATACTATTATTATTACTTTTTAATTCCCAGGACCATAAAATGCATGAAAAGTAGCATTCCACAGCCATTAATTAATTCATGGGTAAAACAATAGCATAGTTGCCTTCAGGCCCCATTAAGCAGCTATCTACCAAGTGGAAATGTCTCATAGAATTTGAGCTAATAGGCAACTTGTTCAACAATCACTACTCAATGTTCACAGATACTGTTTCTCTTTACACTGAGAGCAACTAATTCTAAGCAAGCCTAGTTTTAGACAGTGTTATACTGTGTCTTTGCACCTGACCAATGAGTAACCAGCAAGTCCTCAGCAAACAGCTTCTGAAATGGAGTTATCAGAGAAGAGGGGTGATAACATTATTTTAATCACTTTGAATCAGGTGTAACTAAAACCTCAAATCCACAATGTGATTTTAAAAACATAATTTTTGTGTTCATAAAGTATTTCTGTTAATATAGTATAAAGAAGTGTAGTTTTCTGAATGTTCAACTTTAAGCCAAACTTTTTCACTCTCCTCTTTCACTTTCATCAAGAGGCTTTTTAGTGCCTCTTCACTTTCTGCCATAAGGGTGGTGTCATCTGCATATCTGAGGTTATTGATATTTCTCCCAGCAATCTTGATTCCAGCTTGTACTTCTTTCAGCCCAGTGCTTCTCATGATGTACTCTGCATAGAAGTTAAATAAGCAGAGTGACAATATACAGCCTTGACTTACTCCTTTTCCTATTTGGAACCAGTCTGTTCTTCCATGTCCAGTTCTAACTGTTGCTTCCTGACTTGAATATTGGTTTCTGAAGAGGCAGGTCAGGTGGTCTGGTATTCCCATCTCTTTCAAAATTTTCCACAGTTTATTGGGATCCACACAGTCAAAGGCTTTGGCATAGTCAGTTCAGTTCAGTTCAGTTCAGTCGCTCAGTCGTGTCCAATTCTTTGCAACCCCATGAATCGCAAAACGCCAGGCCTCCCTATCCATCATCAACTCCCGGTGTTCACTCAGACTCACGTCCATCAAGTCAGTGATGCCATCCAGCCATCTCATCCTCTGTCGTCCCCTTCTCCTGCCCCGAGTCCCTCCCAGCATCAGACTCTTTTCCAATGAGTCAACTCTTCGCATGAGGTGGCCAAAGTACTGGAGTTTCACCTTTAGCATCATTCCTTCCAAAGAAATCCCACTGCTGATCTCCTTCAGAATGGATTGGTTGGATCTCCTTGCATTCCAAGGGACTCTCAAGAGTCTTCTCCAACACCACAGTTCAAAAGCATCAATCAATAAGGCAGAAATAGATGTTTTTCTGGAACTCTCTTGCTTTTCCATGATCCAGCAGATGTTGGCAATTTGATCTCTGGTTCCTCTGCCTTTTCTAAAACCAGCTTGAACATCAGGAAGTTCACGGTTCACGTATCGCAGAAGCCTGGCTTGGAGAATTTTGAGCATTACTTTACTAGCGTGTGAGATGAGTGCAATTGTGCGGTAGTTTGAGCACTCTTTCGCATTGCCTTTCTTTGGGATTGGGATGAAAACTGACCTTTTCCAGTCCTGTGGCCACTGCTGAGTTTTCCAAATTTGCTGGCTTATTGAGTGTAGCACTTTCACAGCATCATCTTTCAGGATTTGAAATAGCTGAACTGGAATGCTATCACCTCCACTAGCTTTGTTCATAGTGAAGCTTTCTAAGGCCCATTTGACTTCACATTCCAGGATGTCTGGCTCTAGATGAGTGATCACACCATCGTGATTATCTTGGTCGTGAAGATCTTTTTCGTACAGTTCTTCTGTGTATTCTTGCCACCTCTTCTTAATATCTTCTGCTTCTGTTAGGTCCATACCATTTCTGTCCTTTATTAAGCCCATCTTTGCAGGAAATGTTCCCTTGGCATCTGGTCCCATCACTTCAGGGGAAATAGATGGGGAACAGTAGAAAGAGTATCAGACTTTATTTTTGCGGGCTCCAAAATCACTGCAGATGGTGACTGAAGCCATGCAATTAAAAGACGCTTACTCCTTGGAAGGAAAGATACGACCAACCTAGATAGCATATTAAAAAGCATAGACATTACTTGGCCAACAAAGGTCCATCTAGTCAAAGCTATGGTTTTTTCCAGTGGTCATGTATGGATGTGAGAGTCAGACTGTGAAGAAAGCTGAGCTCCGAAGAATTGATGCTTTTGAACTGTGGTGCTGGAGAAGACTCTTGAGAATCCCTTGGACTGCAAGAAGATCCAACCAGTCCATTCTAAAGGAGATCAGTCCTGGGTGTTCATTGGAAGGACTGATGCTAAGACTGAAATTCCGATACTTCCGCCACCTCATGCGAAGTGTTAACTCATTGGAAAAGACCCTGAAGCTGAGAGGGACTTGGGGCAGGACTAGAAGGGGACGACAGAGGATGAGATGGCTGGATGGCATCACCGACTCAATGCACATGAGTTTGGGGGAGTTGGTGATGGACAAGGAGGCCTGGCAGTTCATGGAGTCACAAGGAGTCAGACACGACTGAGAAACTGAACTGAACTGAACTGGACGTAGTATAGAGTAGAGGCCAAGGTCATGGACTCAGAATTTGATGCTTGGGCTGGAATTCTGGCTTGTCACAAACCAGCCATGCAGCTTTGACAATTCAATAAAGTTCTCCATGCCTCCATTCTTTTATTTATAAAATGAAGGTGATAATGTTTCTGATGCCGATGAATAGTAGTAAGGATCAACACATGTAACACTCTTAGAACAATACTGGGCAACATGGATGAATGTTAACTATTTTTAGTAGTGAATCACCATTTCCACATACTGACTAGTAAGTACTCTGAGTTTATTGAGTTCACAAGAATTATTTGAAAACAGAAGCTGGAAAAAGTTTACTAACATGATTTTATGGCACCCAGATGTTAGTTAATACCCTGAGGAAATTAAACTCTGTAAAAATTGAAAGCAAGCAGTTCTGATTTCAGTAGATTCAAACTTTTTTCTCATTGACTTCTTGGTAAGAAATAAATTATCCACTGCATTGGATAATGCAGTATCCAATTTACTGCACTGTATTGTATCCAATATACAATACTCGTGAAAGTGAAACTGTTAACTGCTCAGTCTTGTCCAACTCTTTGCAACCCCATGGACTGTAGTCTGCCAGGTTTCTCTGTCCATGGAATTTCCCAGGCAAGAATACTGGAGGGGGTTGCCATTTCCTTCTCCAGATGATCTTCCCAATCCAGGGATCAAGCTCGGCTCTCCTGCATTGCAGGCCATGGTAAATACTATTTACTCAGATGGTAAATACAATACTCATACCCACACATAAACAAATGAATATGCACATATAAACCTAAAAAATGTTTCCTGAAGCAGCACTCAGGACATTCTATACTGTCCTTTCATTCGAATTTATTAAGATATTGGTGGAAACCTACTATTGATTTCACCATCCTTAATGGTTCATGACCTAAGATTTGAAAAATTCCTGTATAACCAACATTGTCCACTAGATAATTACACGGGAAAAGTATGTGCTCTTCCCATTTCTGGCCACTGTTAGGTTCACCCCTGCCCTGTAGCACCAGGGTTAAGCTCTCTCTTAGTACAAAGGGAACCAGGCTTTTTTTCTAGACCTCAAAAATTCCAAACTAGATCAGAATGCTCTGATTTCTAGTTCTGACATCAGGTACTCATCCTCAGCACTTATCTGAGTATGAAGGATGTGGAGAGTAATTGCTTCTTCCCAGGAAAATAAAGGACTTCCAGGTGGCACCCATGGTAATGAATTCACCCGCCAATGCAGGAGACGCAATAGATGCAGGCTTGATGCCTGGGTCAGGAAGATCCCCGGAGAAGGAAATGGCAACCCATCTCAGTATTCTTGCCTGGAAAATTTGGTGGACAGAGGAGCACGGTGGGCTACAGTCCATAGGGTGCCAAAGAGTTGGTTACGACTGAATGACTAAGCACCAGAAAAATAAAAATATCTCTCTGACCTAAAGTTCTTCTCCAGTCATGACTGTGAGAGGCCTGAGATTGTAGCAAGAAGGGGGTCATCAACCCCTTGGAGAGCTGTGAAGAGCCTCTTCCCAGCCCCAGAATAGACATGGTGACCCTGCCCTTGCATCCAATTTTTAGCCAAAGCAGCACTCAACATAGCATCAAATTTAATCCTTGACAATTAAACACATAGCAAGGTTTAAAGGATGGAAATTTTCCAGGAACAAAGCCAGATGGAGTATATTTTTAGATCAATAAAGTTGACTCCCACCACAAAATCACTTAAACCATGACCCATTTGCTTTCTCCTCTTTTTCTACACATATAAGTTGTATATTTTTAAATTCTACCTTGGACTTCCCTGGTAGATCAGCAGTAAAGAATCCACCTGCCAATATAGGAGAAATAGGTTCAATCCCTGGGTCAGGAAGATCCCCTGGAGAAGGAAGTGGCAACCCACTCCAGGATTCTTGCTTGGGAAATGCCATGGATAGAAGAGCCTGGTGAGCTACAGTCTATGGGGTTGCAAAGAGTCAGACACGACTTAGCAACTAAACAACAACAAATTCTACCTTAGTCATGATTCACATGTCTTAAAAGTAGCTCTACTCCTTCATTTCCACACTTGGCAGCTTGAATTTGAGATGTGAGAATTTCACTTCACAAAACAGTATTAAATAAGAGTTATAGAGATAAATGGTGATGATTAGAATTACATACTGGGAATACACTTAATGCTGTTCATCTGTGCACTGAAACATGGTTAAGATAGTAAATTTCATGTCATGTGTATTTTAACATGAATAAAAAATAATTTTTAAAGTATTAAATAGGAGTTCTTTCAGATTACATATTTATAAAATCCTCCCAACTCACCCCCTCATTACTAAAAAAAGAAAAATATATAAGCAAGTGTTGCATTTTAAAGTTGCTAGTCAAGTAAAATTTAGTTAGTTATTTAGATCTTTGAATCTAAATGTCATCCATCACCACTTGCTAATTTTTGTGGTTGTGGGGAATAACCAGAGGAAACAGAAATATCCCTCTTACTCTTGTTTTTACTTAAAAGTTTCCACATATCCAACCACTCCACTGAAAATGTTCTCCTTAATAAACATGTATCCACAAATAGCATGATATTTTTCCTGATGCCAGAATTGACATAGTAACTTAAGCTTTGGGTCAGAAACCCATTGACTTACTCAAATTAAGCAGTCAAAAGTAATAAAGATATATTCAAAGAATTATATAAACATGCTGTTCTAAAAAATATGAAAATAGAGGATATATTCAAAATTTCTGCTTGGCTACAGAAAACTCAAGACAACAAGGACATTTTATTTGGGTACCTCTACTAAATGAAGCCTTGAAGAAAACCAAAGGAGCGGTTCATTAAACATGTGTTTTTCATTGACCTTGCGAGGCATTCGTCCAGCATCTTAAATAAAAGAATGCTGTGAGTAAGCATACGCTCTTACTGTTGAATTTTCATGGCCTTATAAGCCACTCAAGCTTCACCTTTGCGGTTAATGTGTCATCAGAATCTATTTCTAGTCATTTCTGGATAGCTTTGTTGTAGTTTCCAATTACCATAGTATATATGTTTCTCTCTCATGCCCCTGTTAATATCCAAACCAAACATCCGACTTACTAGAACAAACTCACTTCACCTAAGATTCGTTTTCAAAAACATTTTAAGCTTAGGCAATTTTTCCACAGTGCTTGAATAATGCATTTACACCTCAGTCTTAATTCTGATCTTGAAAATCTGCCTCATTCAAACATAATGGCTTGACAGTACTCCTATGTCCCAGCACAGGTGCCTAGGAACATGCCTCTGTGCTTAGTCGTGTCTGACTCTTTGTGACCCTTTGGTCTATAGCCCATCATGCTCCTCTCTCCATGGGATTTTCCAGGCAAGGATACTGGAGTGGGTAGCTGTTTCCTTCTCTACAGGATCTTCCTGACCCAAGCATCAAACCCAGGTCCCTGATATCACAGGTGTATTCTTTACCCTCTGAGCCAGCCCACACCTCCTGATTTCCCCCAAATAATTGATTATATAAAAAAGAGCATTTTTACAGAGACTGAAGGAAATATGCTTAAATTTTACGGCTGGCTATACAAATATTAATACTTGCTTCTCAATGAAGAGTTCTGCTTAAGATAAAGGCATTAAGTACAGCATATTTTGTGGCACCATCCTCATCTAGAACTAAAAGGAAGTTCTAGACAAAAACAGCAGGCCAAAGTTTCCAGGTAAAAAATGTGCAGCTCTGTTATACTATGTAATATCCAATGACAGTACTATAAGGAGTTGAAAGGAGATAGTCAAATACATCTAGAATTTCAAGGACAAACAATATAAAGAGATCATAATTCCCACAACTACCAAAAACCAAATTATATCAACAGCAAGACTTTTTTTTTTTTAACTTGCCAAAAGAGATTTTGAAACTAGCATAATGGGTGAAGAATGGAGTTAAATATGCACACTTTGAAGTATTTGTTGTTGTTCAGTTACTCAGTAGTGTCCGACTTTTTGAGAGCCCATATACTGCCGCACGCCAGACTTCGCTGTGCTTCACTGTCTCCAGGAGTTTGCTCAAACTCATGTCCATTGAGTTGATGATGCCATTCAACCATTTCATCTACTGTTGCCCCCTTCTCCTGCTGCCCTCAATCTTTTCCAGGATCAGCTGGCTGTTCACATCAGGTGGCCAAAGTATTGGAACTTTGGCTTCAGTATCAGTCATGAATCAATGAATATTTGGGTTGATTTCCTTTAGGATTAACTGGGTTTGATCACCTTGCTGTCCAACAAACTCTCAAGAGTATTCTCCAGCACCACAGTTTGAAAATATCAATGCTTCAGTGCTCAGCCTGTTTTATGATTCAAATCTCACATCCTTACATGACTACTGGAAAAACCATAGATTTGACTATACAGACTTTTGTTGGCAAAGTGATGTCTCTTCTTTTTATTATGCTGTCTAGGTTGGTCATAGCTTTTCTTCCAAGGAGCAAGTGTCTTTTAATTTCATGGCTGCAGTCACCATCTGAAGTGATTTTGGAGACCAAGAAAATTAAGTCTGTCACTGTTTTCATTGTTTCCTCATCTATTTGCCATGAAGTGATGGGGCCAGATGCCATGATCTTAGTTTTTTGAATGTTAAGTTTTAAGCCAGCTTTTTTGCTCTCCTCTTTCACCTTCATCAAGAGGCTCTTTAGTTCCTCTTCACTTTCTGTTCTAAGGGTGGTGTAATCTGCATATCTGAGGTTATTCGTAATTCTCCCAGCAATCTTGATTTCAGCCTGTGCTTCATCCAGTCCAGCATTTCTCATGATGTACTCTGCATATAAATTAAATAAGCAGGGTGACAATATACAGCCCTGATGTACTCCTTTCCCAATTTGGAACCAATCTGTTGTTCCATATCCTGTTCTGTTGCCTCTTGACATGCATTAACAGTTTCGCAGGAGGCAGGTAAGGTGGTCTGGTAGTCCCATCTCTTAAATAATTTTCCACAGTTTGTTGTGATCTGCATAGTCAAAGGTTTTAGCAGAGTCCATGAAGAAGAAGTAGATGGTTTTTTTCTGGAGTTTCCTTGCTTTTTCTATGATCCAGTGGATGTTGGCAATTTGATCTCTGGTTCCTCTGCCTTTTCTAAATCTAGCTTGTACATCTGAAAGTTCTCAGTTCATGTACTATTGAAGCCTAGCTGGAAGGATTCTGAGTATTACTTTGCTAGCATGTGAAATGAGTGCAATTGTGCGGTAGTTTGAACAATCTTTGGCATTGTCCTTCTTTAGAACTGGAATGAAAATTGACCTTTTCCAGTTCTGTGGCCACTGCTGAGTTTCCAAATTTGCTAGAATATTGAGTGCAATATTTTAACAGCATCATCCTTTAGGATTTGAAATAGTCTAGCTGGAACTCCATCATCTACACTAGGTTTTTTCATGCTAATGCTTCCTAAGACCCACTTGACTTCATACTCCAGGATGTCTGGCTCTAGGTTAGTGACCACACCACCATGGTTATCCCAGTCATTAAGACCATTTTTGTTTTGTCTTGTTTTTGTATAGTTCTTCTGTATATACTTGCCACCTCTTCTTAATATCTTCTGCTTCTGTTAGGTCCATACCTTTTCTGTCCCTTATTGTTCCCATCTTTGCATGATGTGTTCCCTTGGTATCTCTAACTTTCTTAAAGAGATCTCTAGTCTTTCCCATTCTATTGTTTTCCTCTATTTATTTGTACTGATCACTGAAGAAGGCTTTCTTATCTCTCCTAGCTATTTTTTGGAACTCTGCATTCAGATGGGTATATCTTTTCTTTTCTCCTTTGCCTTTTGCTTCTCTTCTTTCTCAGCTATTTGTAAGGCCTCCTCAAACAACCATTTAGTGTTGTTATATTTCTTTTCCTTTGCAGATGGTTTTGGTCACTGCCTTTTGTACAATGTCATGAATCTTCATCCATAGTACAAGCCCCTTAAAAATAAGGAAATCTCAATCTTGGATCCTTGAAGTTCTAAATCTATAAACAAGGAAGTATAGCTCACCCAAAATGTTAGTAGCATTGTATTTGCATTTAACAAAGAACTGTTAAATAGCCAAGAAGGGTGACAGATGTTGAATGCGTTTCATACAATGGCCAGTTTACATTCCTTTCATCTTTGGATATTCCTTCTGAAACCTGTTAGGCCTACATCCATGAAAACTTTCCAAATGACTCATATATATCACAATCCTGTTATTATCACGGTCTACTCTGCTCAGTCTGCTGCTGCTAAGTCACTTCAGTCGTGTCCGACTCTGCGACCCCATAGATGGCAGCCCACCAGGCTCCCCCGTCCCTGGGATTCTCCAGGCAAAGCACTGGAGTGGGTTGCCATTTCCTTCTCCAATGCATGAAAGAGAAAAGTGAAAGTGAAGTCGCTCAGTCGTGTCCTATCCTCAGCGATCCCATGGACTGCAGCCTTCCAGGCTCGTCCGTCCATGAGATTTTTCCAGGCAAGAGTACTGGAGTGCGTTGCCATTGCCTTCTCTGCTGCTCAGTCTAGGGACTTCCAAAAACTGTTGCTTTTTCAACTCCCGATCTTGACTTAGATTACTACTAACAGGACCTATCACTCAATAAGAAAGGGAACAGAATAGAAAAGTAAAAGAAAAAAAGAGGCAAATCAAAGTTAGAAATAAACAAAATCATTATTTTAATAGGGCAAAATACCTCATTCCACTCTTTTTCCATTCTCTAATTTACTAATGCTGCAGTGGTAAAGAATTTGCTTGCCAATGCAGGAGATTCAAGAGGTGCAAGTCTGATCCCTTGGTTGCAAAGATACCCTGGAAGAAATGGCAGCACACTCCAGCATTCTTGCCTGGAAAATTCCATGGCAGAGGAGCCTAGTGGGCTATGGTCCATGGGGTCACAAAGAGTTGGACATGACTGAGCACACACACACAATTTACTAAATTCAGTAGCCATGTATTGAAAAATTTTCTAATAACAATAGATAGTGTTTACAGTGAACCTATTATGAGCCAAGCATTTCTCTAAGCACCTTACAAATATTATCTCACTTGATAAAACAATTTATTGAGGTGGATAATATTCATATTCCACTCTACAGACAAAGTGTAAGATATAGTTCCGGCCAAGGCAGACAAGCAGGAGAGACAACCTCAAAGGAGGTAGGTTACCTTTATTCAGGCAAGGAGGGGTGACAGTCAGCCTAACGACCAGGCTGAGCAAGAGAGGGATCAGGGAGGCTTCATATTTAAAGGGAGGTTTGTGGAAGCTATACGGGAAACGTTATTCAGGCAGGATGTTTTGGATAATCTTTAGTTGAGATGGCATTTGTAGTTGAACAAGAGGTGGGAGGTTTTGGGAAGAAGGTGATAAGTCCCCTGGGCAGGGGGCGTTAAGTCACGGGCAGACATAGCGAGTGGGAGGTTTCTGGGCAGAGGATGATAAGCCCCAGGTAGATACAACCGTCGGAGCATCAAGGCAGGATTTATAGTTCAGTTTTGTTTTTCCTGAGGTTAGATGATTCAGCAAGGGCCTCTGAGACTGTTGTTTTCTTTTCTAGGCCCAAGGACTCCTTCACAAAGAAGCTGAGACACAGAGAAGCTAAGTAACTGACCCAAGTTACACAGTTAGTAAGTACCAGATTTGGAATTTGACCTAAGCAATCTAATTCTGGAGGTCACATTTTTGCCTTGTAAGTTACATTGCCTTTCTGTATTAGAGGACCTGCTAATCACATCATTTGTGGCTTCCATTACAATAACAAGCAATCAGTGGGGAGGGAGAGCCTAAGGATTCATGCCTTCAGTAAACTTTCCTGATGAATTGATTCTAGCTTTAGCTGCCTGAAAGAAACACAGAAATGAATGACTCATAGTTCAAGCCCTAGATAAACTCATACTCTAAAGGAGGATATGTATTTACAACACAGTGGAAACAGTGCTTATACAGGTATAATGAAAATGCTACAGGGGCATGGGAGTGGAGACACTAACTTCTTCGAAAATTCAGGGAGATGTCCCAGAGAAGGTGATGATAAACAACCTAAGTTTTCTGAAAGACAAGTAGGCATTTTCAGAAAATAGGAAAGATAGAAGGAGTAAGTAGGTATCCACGTTCTGGATAATGAAGAATTCACGTGTTAAGAGAAGAATTGTTGGGTGCATGTATGCACAAAAGTTTGTGCTGGGGTGTTATAAATTAAAGTTTCTATAAAATAAAATTTTATATAAAATAAATTATAGTCCCTTCCCAAAAGGTTTATAATCTAGGAGAGAGGATAATACACAAATGAATATTAGAAGACTACATTATTTTTAATGTTCTAAGACTTCTAGGTTATGCCTTTTACATGATTTAAGAGTTTCCTAAAATGGATCCAAAGAATTCTGGGAAATTGATGCCTATTCTCATTCTATAATCCTGAATTTAGGAACATGTTTGGATCAGCCAAAGAGTGTGAGGTTAATGGATGAGGACTGCATGCGCTCCCTCAGTCGTGTGCTGCATTAGACAATGCTGAGCCTGATAAGGGTGTCCCTGGTGGCTCAGCAGTAAAGAATCCACCTGCAAAGCAGTGGTCATGCAAGAGACACGGGTTTGATCCCTGGGTTGAGAAGATCCTCTGGAGGAGGGCATGGCAACCGTCTCCAGTATTCTTGCCAGGAAAATCCCATGGACAAAGGAGCCTGGCAGGCTATGGCCAAGGGGTCCCAAAGGTGAGACTGAAGCAACTAAGCACGCACACACAAGCCTGATAAAGTGTATCTGGACCAAGTGAGGGTGGTCAGCAGAGATCCAGACAAAACAACATGTAGACATTCTCCAGCCTCTTGCATAAACACTGCACAAGGCAAGGGATAAGTTGCACTTCCAGAAAGACTTGCAGTCTGCACTCCCAATCATGTAATCCCTGGTCAGATGGGGGCGCTCTGAAGCTTGCATCTTTGTACTCAGCGATGCTGCTAATCGTGCCACTGTTTATCCTAACTGCACTCTGTATTGCACTCCTACTATAAATAAATGTATTTCCTCAAAGGGTATCTATGTCTTGTCTTTCTGTTAATCCAAATCTTCTAAGGAAATTTTTCAGTATGATAGTTGGGCAAGGAGTTGAGTAAATCATATAGGAGTACAGAAGAAGAGACTACTGCTGATTCATTCATTAAAGAGTTCTGGGAGAAAATGACAATGAAAGTATGACTAATTGAATCTATCACCAAACAATCAAGATTTCCATCTGACTCATACCCCTACTGACTGATACATTCACTCATTAGATAGGTTAATATATGCTAAAATATTAGAGTTGAGTTTTATTGGTCTTGGAAATGTCCTGCCCTTTACAAAGTCTAACCTTACAATTTATGTATAAAGAGAAATGTTTAATTCCTAGGTTCTTATTGGCATCTTACAATACTAAGGATGTCAACAATAATAATAAACATCAATTACATAGTGGCAAACTTTATTTTGGGGGGCTCCAAAATCACTGCTGATGGTGACCGCAGCCATGAAATTAAAAGACGTTTACTTCTTGGAAGGAAAGTTATGACCAACCTAGACAGTATATTAAAAAGTAGATACGTTACTTTGCCAACAAAAGTCCATCTAGTCAATGCTATGGTTTTTCCAGTAGTCATGTATGGATGTGAGAGTTGGACTGTAAAGAAAGCTGAGCATCGAAGAATTGATGCTTTTGAACTGTGGTTTTGGAGAAGATTCTTGAGAGTCCCTTGGACTGCAAGGAGATCCAACCAGTCCATTCTAAAGGAAATCAGCCCTGGGTACTCACTGGAAGGACTGATGCTGAAGCTGAAACCCCAATACTTTGGTCACCTGAATGGAAGAGCTGACTCATTTGAAAAGACCCTGATGCTGGGAAAGATTGAGGGCAGGAGGAGAAGGGGATGACAGAGGATGAGATGGTTGGATGGCATCACTGACTCAATGGACATGAGGTTGGGTAAACTCCGGGATTTGGTGATGGACAGGGAGGCCTGGTGTGCTGCAATCCATGGAGTCGCAAAGAGTTAGACATGACTGAGCAACTGAACTGAACTGAACATAGTTCTTTACCATTTACAAATCGTTTTTCAGATTACTGTCCCATTTGATCCCTCACTAATCCTATAAAATATTAGTCAAGTTAGTGACTTTCCCCAGACCACATGCCTAGTAAGTGGACAAGCCAGTTTTTTACCATTATCCTACCACTGAGTCCCAGTTCTGACTGAGCCCACTTTGGAACCTCCTCTCAATACAGGAATTCTTCCTCCCCTCTCCTTTCTCTGAGAACTGCCCTCTCCATTACTATCATAAAAGTGTACCCAGCCATGTACCATATAACATCTCCACTCCACTTGTGCTTAGTCACTCAGTCATGTCTGACTCTTTGCGACCCATTGGACTGTAGCTCACCAGGCTCCCCTGTCCATGGGATTTTGCAGGCAAGAATACTGGAGTGGGTTGCCATTTCCTCCTCCAGGGGATCTTCCTAACCCAGGGATCAAACCAGCGTCTCCTGTGTCTCCTGCATTGGCAGGCAGATTCTTTACCTGCTGAGCCACCAGGGAAGCCTCAATATCTTCAACCAGGCCCTAGTTAATTGGCCTCATGTATACATAGATCCAATCCAGAGAGCAGGTTGTCTAAAGGAAGCCTTTGGACATTGATATCAAGATAAGGGGAGTTCTTCTCTCCACCTGCCAGGAAATGAAGTATGTAAATTTAGAAGCTCTTAGGGGCCATGTTTCTCTCTGAAAACAAATGTTAGAGAAGAATTGGCAGAAAGAAGGATGAAGGAGAAACACAAAAAGAATCAAGGAATAGACACGAAGAAAGAACCCAGTGGCTTTGTCACCTGCATTTTAGTCCTAGGAGACCTAGCTGCACTCTTAGCCCTGTATTCCATCCTTTCATCTTATTTTAAAGCACTTTCTTACATCACATACAAAAATAAACTCAAGATGGATTAAAGACTTAAATGTAAAACCTGAAACCATTAAACTTCTTGAGGAACACATGGCAGTATGTTCTTTGACATCAGTCTTAACAATATTTTTTTGGATATGGCTCCTTAGGCCAAGGAAACAAAAGCGAAAAAAAAAAAAAAATGGGACTACATCAAACTAAAAACCTTTCGCACAGTGAAGGAAACTATCAGCAAATCTAAAAGGTACCTACTAAATGGGAGAAGATATTTGCAAATGATATATCCAACAAAGGGTAAGTTAATATACAAAATATACACTCATACCACTCAACATCAAAAAACAAACAACCCAATTTAAAAGTGGGCAGAGGAAGGGAATACTCATTTTTACAAAGAAGACAGACAGATGGCCAACAGGCACAAAAAAAGATGCTTCAACATCACTAATCAACATGGAAGTCCAAATCAAAATCACAATTAGATATCACCTCACATGTGTCAGAATGCCTATTGTCAAAAACACAACAAATAACAAGTGTTGGTGTGAATGGAGAAAAGGGGATACTTGTGCACTATTGATGGGAATGTAAATTGGTACAGCCACTATATAAAACAGTATCGGGATTTAGCAAAGAATTAAAAATAGAACTACTACACGATCCAGCGATTCCACTTCTGGGTGTTCACCCAAAGAAAACAAAAACACTAATTCAGAAGACTATATGCACCCTAGGTTCACTGCAGCATTATTTACAGTATCTAAGACATAGAAGTAACCTAAATGAATAATAAATAAGACGTGGTATATATGTGTGTGTGTGTGTGTGTGTGTGTGTGTATTATTCAGCCACCAAAAATAATGAAATCTTTTCATTTGTGACAGCATGATAGACCTAGAGGTCTATTATGCCAAGTGAAATAAGTCAGACAGGGATAGACAAATACAGAATGACTTCACTTATATACATACATGTGTATATGAGTATTCCGTTTACTTATGTACAGAATCTACAAAACAAAACAAATGAGAAGTCATAACCAAACAGAAGCAGAGTCATAGATACAGAGAATAAGTAGGTGGTTGCTAGAGGGGAGGGTGTGGAGGGGAGGAGAAAAATAAGTGAGGGAGATTCAGAGGTACATACTTTTAGTTACAAAGTAATTGAAGCAAAGCTATGAAATGTACATTGTGGATAATATAGTCAGCAATTGTGTAACATCTTTATATAATGACAGATGGTGGCTAGATTTCCTGCGGCGATCATTTTGAAATGTAAAGGAATATCAAATCACTATGTTATGTACCAGGTCAATTACAGTGTTGTAGGTTAATTATACTTCAAAAGCAAACAAACTCATAGAAAAAGAAATCAGATTTGTGGTTACTAGAGACATGGAGTGTGGGAGGGGAATTAGATGAAGGTTATTAAAAGGGAGAATTTTCAGTTAAAAGGTAAATAAGTAATAGGGATGTAATGCATGATATGATAATCAACATTGAAAGTTGAAAAGAGAAAGCTGTGAAGAGACTAAATCCAAAGAGTTCTTATCACAAGGAAACATATATTCCTTCCATTTTTGGATGTTGTATCTATGTGAGATGATGGATGTTTACTAAACCTTCTGTGGTCATCATGTCAGGATGTATGTAATTCAAATCACGATGCTGAACACCTTAAACATACAGTAACATCTGTCAATTATACGTTAGTGCAATAAAACTAGAAAAATTAAAACTAAAAAAAAGATTCTGGAAGGGTAAAGAAGAACCAATGTGTTCATGAAATAGAAAATGTGATTTAGAGAGGAAAACAGCTACCTGAGCATGGTGTCTTGCATTCTCTTGGTAACATCATGGGTGAGGGCTAAGAGAGACAATGCCAGCACTGACATCACAGTCTATAGCAGAGGCAGGGGAGATAATCAGCACTTAACAAATGTTCATCGAAGGAATTAATGAATCTGTTACTCAAATACGTATGCGTGAATATATACATAAGTACTTTTGCTACTGATGTGGTTTTTTTATTAATTGCTTCAGAAAAGAGAGCATTCTATGATTCTTCACCCTAAGGAGAATCAAACACAACAATAAGCCTGCTTGCTTTGAACATCAAAGAAGAGGAATGTAATTACATGTCATATCCGAGATAATTCAGCCCAACCTGTACACTCAGAAGCCATAACATCAGCAGGATAATTTGCCATTATAAAAGGCAAAGTGATATAAACAGAGAGCATTTTCATTTTCATAAAGGAAATTCTATCATCCTGTTTTCACATGACCTTTCTCTAATGTCACTGTTTTCCTATGAAATGACTTGGTGCCTCCAGCCTTAACATTCCAAGGGTAGCATGCTTCCCATTTCCAGTGACAAATCAAATAAGATCTATGAGTCATGTAGGGTAAAGATTCTCACATGTTCCAGATCAAAACCGAGAGCTGCTAATAATTGATGATTACAACCTTTTGTAACCTTGGGCAGAAAATCTAATCAAACTTGCCCAATATTACACCAAAAATAAAGTTATTACACAAAGTGTAAATAAAATGTAAAGTAACTAAAGAGAATAAGGGCTTGGATCATTTTTGGAAGACTGGAAAACACATATTGCTATATGTCTATGCCACCAGAAGGAAATATGCTCAATAACCCAGTTTTCTGAAGAGTAAATGATTTCGTAACCTCAGACCTCAGTTGTCTTTCTTTCTAAGAGCTAATGCAGGGGTTCTTAAAATTGTCTGTAACACTGATGTCTTTGACAGTCTGGTAAAGATGGTTAACTCCTCCTCTTATGTATAAATGCATAAAAAGAAACATTTACAAATGTAGCTGAAATCAAATTACAATTGAAAAGCAACTGAAACAAAACTATGAAAATATTAAATGAAAATGTTATGATATGGTAACAGGCAACTTCTTTAATAACATATTACATAACAGCTCTACTGATGGAGCTAAAAAATAACTACTATATTTCTAATATAGCTATTGGCATGAACATTTTAAAAATACTGTAACATGTAAGGAAATCCAGAAATATTAATAATTCCTATTGTGACAAAATCACAGGTTTATATTAATACATGATAGTTTTAGGCTCCATAGTTTGAAGCCTAAATTCATAATTGAAAGAAATCTTTAGTTTCAGTTTGAGCTTAATATACATAAAGAAGGTTTGCTATGAACCTAAGATTACAGAATCTGGGATAAAAAGCCTTGGTTGTCCCTTTTATAAATGGTATAAACACAATCGGTATTCACCAACTTTGGGGCTTCCTTGGGGGCTCGGTGGTTAAAAAAAAAAAAAAAAAGCCTGTCAATCTTTGGTCCGGGAAGATCCCCTGGAGGAGGAAATGGCAACCCACCTCAGTATTCTTGCTTGGGATTTGAAATCCCATGAACACAGAAGCCTGGCAGGCTACAGTCCATGGGGTCACAAAGAACTGGACACAACTTAGCAATTGAATAACAACAACTGATTATTAACTAAATTAATTTTTTATGTCCTAGAACTAGTAAGACTTCACCAAGTGATCAGAAAGGGCAGACATAGAACTGTGAAGGCTGTTGACAAGCATGGAAAAGATTAAAGTATATAGATGAATGTGGAGAATCTCTGATACACGTTGAGAAGCAAGATTCGAGAAATCCACTAACCTGGCGCCAAGAAGGGCCCTGAAGAAGGATTCTGAAAATCCATACTGTGCAAATGACAATCTTAAGTATCTAAGATCACGTTGCTAAGTATGTTTCTCTCTCCAATATTTTGATTAAAATTCTACCAGAAAATTTATTTCACCAAAATTCTAAGTGTGGCATTATTCATTAAAATATTAATAAAAATATGGCCATTGAAGTTTTCTAATATGATCATATGTAAAATACACATGAAATACTTAAAAACCAAAAGCACAGAAGTACAGCTTTCTTTTTTGGTAGTTGGTAGGCTGATCTTTTAGTATTCGATTGTTCTTACTATTAAGACTGGGAGAAATAGTTCCTAACCCAGGTACTAGAACCAAAGCAGGCATTTGATAATACATGAGATAGGAATGAACCATAAAGTAGACAAGGATCTTCATGGCATTACCCAAGCCTGAATTTATTATTTGCCCACCTAAAACCAAGTGTAAAAAAAGTGAAAGTCTTAATTGCTCAGTGGTGTCTGACTCTTTGCAACCACATGGACGGTAACCCACCAGGCTCCTCTGGCCATGGAATTTTTCAGACAAGAATACTGGTGTGGTAGCCATTCCCTTCTCCAGGGGAATCTTCCCACCCAAGAATCAAACTCAGGTCTCCTGCATTGCAGGCAAATTCTTAACCATTTGAGCCACCAGGGAAACCTTAAATCAGGTGCTTTTGTTTCCTAAAGCTGTCATAACAAACTGCCACAAAATGCTGGCTTAAAACAACAGAAATTGATTCCATCACACTTCTAGAGGCCAGAAGAACAGAATCAAGGCCTAGGCAGGGCTGGCTCCCTCTGCAGGATCTGAGGGAGACTCTGTTCCCTGCTCCTCTCCCTTCCACAGTTACAGCACACCCTAAAGTCATGATGATCTCACCTCAAGATCCTTAATTATGTCCACAAAGGCCCGATTTCCAAACAAGGTCACATTCACAGGTACTGGCTGTGAGGACTGACATATACCTCTCAGGGGGTAAGGGGGACACAATTCAATCTATCCCACCAAGAAAGCCTAAAATTCCACACATCCTTGATACAGAGGCTTTGAGTAAAAGATGATAAAAGGCAGCACAAAACACATGTTTTTCCTTACAGAGAGTATTAGTAGATACTTGTATATGAAAAAACTGCACATCATAAACTCCTAGAACTGCAGATGTGTGCAGTAAACACAGGGAAGGTATGGATCTACAGAACTGAAATAGAGTTAGTGCAGACTGTATAGTTTAGATAGAAAGTTAAGATATTTCAGGGACTTAGAGAAATTACAGACACAAAGCAGGTACTCCTGGCAATCATGTCTGAAATGAGCTCTTCCCAGGCTGGCCTTGGAGGATGTGGGCTAGTGTAGGATGTAAAAACAGGATGAAGAGACAAGCTCCCTTAGTCACTGTTGCCTAAGGATGTTTCCAGTGGTGTAGCGAAATAGGCTGAGTGTCACCCAGCCTATGCTGGAACGATGACTGGATTGTTTAAGATATGCTGTCTATACTGGTCCTTAAATTACCTCTTTGTGAGTTTAAAAAAAATCATAGTTCATCTAGTGGTATGTAGAGAACTTTACTGGTGTTTTTATGTTTACATAAAGACTGAAACTAGTGGGAAAAAAAGATTCAGTATAGTACGGAGAAAAGTAGTATCTGAACCAGGTAATATTTCCAGTCAAGGTGTTCAGAGAGGGCAGACTATCTAATGTACAAACATAAATATTCTTGTTTAGATCCAACACTCTTTATATATCCTAAGATTTTGGAAGTTGGTGCCAAGGTATGGTGATGTGGCCACTTAACAAATATTGTCCATATCTTCGAAACAAATCACATTGTCATCTAAAAATTAGAAGTGTGCATGCAAAGGTATATTTTATCAATTTGTTAATTTTGTTTCATGATATTATACAGGGTTTTTTTTGTAATGATATAGCCCTATTACTACACAGATTATCCCCTTTATTTCTAGAAAGGACCGTGTTTTATTCTTCCTTGGTATCCTCCATAATACCTAGTCTGTTCCTGGTGTACAGTGAATCAACAATGATCATGGATAACTACAAGATTTCCCAATATTTTATACTAAATGGTTATTCTTTCTTATGGAAATAACCACATACAGATGTGATGATATGAGGGGATTCATATTAGATAAGCACTGCTCAATATTTTTCCCACTGAAGCAACAATAAAGCCTGAGTTTGGAGAAACTCCTAATTGTGCTGGTGCACTGGGTGCTTCAGTTTCCCCACTTGTAAAATGGGTGTAATAGCTGTATGTGTTTCAGTGGGTTGGTGTGAGATTTAAGTAACCTAATATTTGGAGGGTCCAGAAGAGTGTCTGGCACATAGAGAGTGCTAGACAAGCATTCGTATTACTAGAGGTGTTTATAATATTAGTGTTCTTCACTGGCTGTTATTTGGTTGCTAAAGTGAAGTGAAGTTGCTCAGTCATGTCCCACTCTTTGCAACCCCATGGACTGTAGCCCACCAGGCTCCTCTGTCTATAGAATTCTCCAAGCAAGAGTACTGAAATGGGTTGCCATTTCATCCTCCAGAGGATATTCCCGACCCAGGGATTGAACCCGAGTCTCCCACATTGCAATCAGACACTTTACTGTCTGAGCCACCAGAGAAGCCCCTGGTTTAGTTGCTAAGTTGTGGCCAACTCTTTGTGACCCCATGGATTGCAGCTCTCCAGGCTTCCCTGTCCTTCAGTATCTCCCAGAGTTTGCTCAAATTCATGTCCATTGAGTCAGTGATGCTATCTAACCATCTCATCTTCTGCCGCCCTCTTCTCTTTTTGCCTTCAATCTTTCCCAGCATCAGGATCTTTTCTAGTGAGTCAACTGTTTGCATCAGGTGGCCCAAGAATTGGAGCTTCACTTCAGTATCAGTCCTTCCAATGAATATTCAGGATTGATTTCCTTTAGGATTTACTGGTCTGATGGCCTTGCTGTTCAAGGAACTCTCAAGAGTCTTCTCTAGCACCACAATTCAAAAGCATCAATTTTTCAGTGCTCAGCCTTCATTATGGTCCAACTCTTAAGTCCATACATGATTACTGGAAAAACCATAGCTGTGACTATACAGACCTTTTTGACAAAGTGGTATTTCTGCTTTTTGACACGCTGTCATAGCTTTCTTTCCAAAGAGCAAGCATCTTTTAATTTGATGGCTGAAGTCACCATCCACAGTGATTTTTGAACCCAAGAAAATAAAATCTGGTACTGCTTCCACATTTTCCCCTTCTATTTGACAAGAAGTGATAGGACCGGATGCCATGATCTTAGTTTTTCAAATGTTGACTTTTAAGCCAGCTTTTTCACTGTCCTCTCTCAGCCTCATCAAGAGGCTCTTTAATTCCTCTTCAGTTTTTGCAATTAGAGTGGTATCAGCTGCTATTATTCATTAGCCTTCCAGAAATAGGTTTGTTTGAAGGAATAAGTACAGTAATATATCTTTTACTGAGTGTTGCTGGGGAACAATATCTTCATAGTCAACCCGTCAGTCAGTATTTATCGAGAATCTATGCTGGGCCAGGTACAGTAACAGAGTAGTGAAGAAGAGGCAGTCTATGCCCTCAATAAGCTTACTCTCCAGTGGGAAAATAAATGTACAACCACAGTGATTAAAAATAATAATATGTACCATTAAGAAAACAAAATCATATAATGTGACATACAGTGCCTGCCTGAAAGGTGGTGGATGGGAGAGCTACTTTAAGTTAAGAAGGTCCTCAAAGATTAAGAAGTTGAGCTGAGACCAGTATAATGAAGCCATTGTTATAGATCTGAGAAAAGAGCTTTCCAAGCAGAAGCAATAAAAATGACAACATACAAGCATCCTAAGAAAAGAACAAATGCTCAAGATTGCTGTATTAAGTCATTACCTGAGTGCTGTCAGATGTAAGCCAGTGGAGAGAGATGAACTGATAACTGCGAGAAAGAAGAGGATAGTTAGAGTGAAGCCGTTATGAAGATGGCATGGGGTCAGATCCACGAATACCTGGAGAATGGCCTTAGAGACGGGCCAAGAGACATGGTAGACTCAAGTATCTATATCACGGGCTGTCAGAATTCGTGGTTGAAAAAAAAAAATAGTGAGACCGTAACATGTAATTGACGGGGTGGGGGGCGGGGAGTAGAGGTTTAAGGCACCATTTCAGAGACTGAGAAATGGAATATGCTCAGCAAGTACAATAGGACGGCACTCAGCTTACTGTGCCCCTACCACAGTGGTCATGTTTTGAAACGACTCTAGCTGGCACAATCGTTGGATTTTCTCCAGCAACATTTAGCTGCTTGGAGGTGTATAGTGGGCAGTTATTTGGGTGAAATCAGGGTTGGTATTTGCCACGCAAGGAAAGTGAACAAAAATATGGCCAAGGGAATCAAGAAGCATTTGCAAGAAAATAATCATAGTAGTACATGAAATATCAGCTGGGTAGGACGATTAAGTGAAAAGATGAGGGAAGCAACTGAGGAATATGAAGCAATAAAGGATGAGGGCAGGGGATCAGAGGTACTGATGAAGTTAGAAACTAGCAAGGGTGGTATTAAACAGGGTAAGTGAGCTGGAAAGACAAGAGGTAATGATCAGAAAATGAGATGTTTGAAATGACAGTATGACAGTTGTTGGTAATGAAAAGGTGGATGTGGTCACTGCATAAGTGGTATCTACGGTAGGAGGGTGGATCAATATCAAAAACTGACCTCAAATTCCTTATTATAATCATTTTGGATAGAAATGCCATTAAAATGGTTTTTACACCATTCCTTGGAGTACATCAAACATATTTTTCTGGTCATAATAAGGTTAACAACACAAAGATTAATTATGTTATGACATATGTGGTAATTGGCTCAGTATTTTCTGATTGTTTTGCCTTTACAATAAATTATTCCTGACACTTTTATTTGAAGACCTTAAGGTTTTTTCTTTTTTTTTTTTTAGAGTTTTCCTGTCTCTTCCTTTGTTCCTTTTCATGCATAGTGGCCAGAAAACTGGGCTTCTCAGAATCAGTTTCCTCAGGTGTCCTTTGCTTGGTTTCCCTCCCTCTCTCAGTTCAGTTCAGTTCAGTCACTCAGTCGTGTCCGACTCTGTGACCCCATGAATCGCAGCACGCCAGGCCTCCCTGTCCATCACCAACTCCTGGAGTTCACTCAGACTCATGTCCATCGAGTCAGTGATGCCATCCAGCCATCTCATCCTCGGTCATCCCCTTCTCCTCCTGCTCCCAATCCCTCCCAGCATCAGAGTCTTTTCCAATGAGTCAGCTCTTAGCATGAGGTAGCCAAATTACTGGAGTTTCAGCTTCAGCATCATTCCCTCCAAAGAACACCCAGGGCTGATCTCCTTCAGAATGGACTGGTTGGATCTCCTTGCAGTCCAAGGGACTGTCAAGAGTCTTCTCCAACACCACAGTTCAAAAGCATCAATTCTTCAGCGCTCAGTTTTCTTCACAGTCCAACTCTCACATCCATACATGACTACTGGAAAAACCGTAGCCTTGACTAGACAGACCTTTGTTGGCAAAGTAATGTCTCTGCTCAAATGATGCTTTATTCTTTACAAAGGAAGAGTGGACACAGGAAGTCAGCCACCACCAAAAATAATAAAAGCTTTTATTTCTAAGAAGTGGATTTTGATGAGATTTTATAAACTTCTCTTTCTCAATTTCTAGTGCTCAATTAAAATACATCATTTGCTTATAAATGATCTCCTTGGAGGATAGCTATTAAGTTATGATGGGCACTAGATTTAAGTTCAACTATTAAAATAGTTCTGATATAGGGTTTTATAGGAGAAGGCAATGGCACCCCACTCCAGTACTCTTGCTTGGAGAATCCCATGGACGGAGGAGCCTGGTAGGCTGCAGTCCATGGGGTCCCTAGGAGTCGAACACGACTGAGCGACTTCACTTTCACTATTCACTTTCATGCATTGGAGAAGGAAATGGCAACCTACTCCAGTATTCTTGCCTGGAGAATCCAGAGATGGGGGATCTTTGTGGGCTGCCATCTATGGGGTCGCACAGAATCAGACATGACTGAAGCAACTTAGCAGCAGCAGTAGCAGGATTTTATATAATTCATATTTGACTGACACAAAAAATTATAACCTACCTCCCCACAGCCTCTAAAGATTCTTTCTCTTGTGGCCCTTTTCATGTACGATATCTATCACTGCTTTACAAAATGCAAAAATACAAATTAAGAATATTCCCAAATAGCCGCTAGTCCAACCAAATTAGGTATCTAAAGGGGGCCATTAGAGTAAGCCCTTTATTTTGTTTTTCTCCACTCCTTTTAATGATAAAAGTATTTTTTTACTCAGGCCAATTGAAAGCACACGTCCACATCTCTTTTTCCTGCAATTATCACATAAAAACACAGATGACATTTCTAAGAAATCAAAACTCTTTCAGTGGCTATTGTGCATTTCCAAAATGTGAAGAGGGGAGTCTCTGCTCCCTGTCATATAGCAAATCCTGGACATCCTTCTACAGCCTATTGACAACTGCTAACTCCTGGGATTTAGCAAGCAATATCTCACTACAGAGACACTCTCCAAAAAAGGCCCAAGAACTCTATTATATTTTCACAAAATGCTATTACAGACATAGGTGATATAGAGTTGGGAAAGAAGTAATTAAGTGAAAAGATTATAGATGAAAAAAAAGTCTGAAGAAAAGCAGAACCCTGGGAATAGGAAGAGATAAAGTAGCTGAAGGCATTTGGCCTTTTCTGAACAACTTGAGCACAAACCTGTGTGGAAATCAGCAGAGACGGCTACGTGAGTATTTCACTTTAGCTACTGAAGCACAGGTTTAATCTCACCAATGTTTCTGACATGAATGATTTCAAATATCTTATATTTCTACATATCTCCTTTATGTATGGGTCTCTATCAGTCCATCATTTCCCCTTCAAACTACTCATTCATTCATTCATCAGTATTTGTTGAAATAGTTAAAACAATATTGGAAAAAACAATATTATTGTTTTTTAAAGAAAATTTATGACTGCCTACAATAATCCTTTGAAGGTTTCTTATTAGAATGGAATGTGAGTTTTTGAAGATCTGCTGATTTATTTGCAGCGGGTAGGGTAGAAGAAGCACAGTTCAGTATTTTCAAAAAGTGTAACAATTCAGTAAAGATTTTGATGTTGCCTTAAGTTTTTTGTTTTTTTTTTTCCTCCAGTTTTAAAATGACTTTTTAATTGCAAAGGAAGAGCTTTTAATACAGGAAATAAAATCTAGACCAGTCCATTATGCCCTTTTTGAGACCCTATTATGCACTAGTCACTTAGGTGTTACCTATACAACAAAGCTCACATTTTACAAGAATTTTCTGTCTTCATGGTGCTTCCAATCCAAGGGAAAGACAATAAATATACTAAATAATTCAAGTACAGTGTGTTACAAAGTAAGGAGCGGTTTAGAAATAAAAGAAACGGGAAGCAAGGGAAGAGAGCTAGGTATGTATGTGTGTAATTTTAAATAGAATTGTCTTAACTGCTCTATTCTGAATGAGCTCTGATTTACAATTAGTGAAAAAAGCAAGATGTAAAAGAATGTGACTAGTAGGTTACCACTTGTATTTTTAAGAATAAGTATGTGTTTTTATGTGCACAGTCTGTCTGTGAAAGGAGCCCAATAAATCATCAAATGGTAGCCTCCAGGCAGGAAAACTCATTGTCTGGGGGAAAAAAATTTGTTTTTCAAGTATCTTTTTCATATCTTGATTTTGCACCTGTGCATTATTTTTTCAAATATGTCAATTAATACTTTAAAAAGAAGTTTTATATAACCCAAAACAACCTACAGTAGTTTAATCAACGGTGTGGCAAATAATCTGTGAATATAAAATTAACCACCTAGATTTGGTATTTCCCTGCCAGCATAACAGAGGAAATTTTAGAGTTATCTTTAAGGCTATTCCAAGAAAAATAACTCTTATAAGTAATTTATCTTTACAAACATTTTAAAATATGCAAAAATAAAAATATACCTAATATTTTAATTCTTCTTATCCTTTTCTTTTCCTCCTATGATCGACTCATTGCTAACTTTGTTTGAAGGTGAACAGGACAACGGATGAAGCTAAATGCACTTGAATCTTTTTCTCCTCTTTAGCAACTGAAAATCCAACTAACCTGCCCTTACTGGCACCAAGCGTAGACTGATTGGACTGGAATTGTCTTTACTAATAATACCTGCAGTGCTAACAGTAGTCACCACCCTCTGCTGAATCAGAGCTCTTTCCACAGCTTAATAAATCAGCGTGTCTACTGGGAGGCTGGGGTGAAACTGAGGCATCTTATCTTCACTTTTAGGATTATCAAAGAACATCTCCGTTAGTAACAGTGTCATTTATCAAAACATCAATTCAAAAGTTTCCCTATCTCTTCAAACTGTTTTGAACATCTTGTTCTTTGATACTGTCACAACTAATTGACCACCTCTGAGGTCAGCAGGCATGGCTTGGCCCACATCCTGATTTCTACTGGGGATGATCAGTTTACTGCCCTGCCAGTGGCCTTGGGATCTCCAATATTAACACAGACCTTGTGACCTGGAGAATCAGAGACCTGGATAAAGAGGACTGGGGTTTCTTGCCCATTTCTAATTCCCAGAAGTAGCCACCCTTCACCTGCAGTCAGGGACTTTTAAAAATATTACTATTCACTCATCTCACACACTCAACTCTTCCACTTATACCTTCTCTTGAATTTCTAGTGAGAGTTTCTTTAGGGCATGTTTTATTTTTAAATTCTTTATTGTCATTCCTGACATCATCTAGCCCAGTCTCCACTATTGTCAGTGTCTGGCATATTTTCCCATCAGGACTTTTTTTGGGTGCAAGTGGGTGGCAAAATGTTCGGTTTTGCTTCCTTCTCTGTGTTGGTAGGAATCCTAAAAATAAGTTAAAACCAAGTCCACGGTGTGGGTTTCTTTACTGTACCCTTTACAATTTTATAGTTCAGGGTGGGAGGGTGGATGGTTCACTTAGCTCACTTCTTGGAAAAGTAGGAAAAGAGTAGAAAAAGAAATTTGTTGGGACAAGAAATTAAATTTCCAAGTCCACCGAGAAGTAGCCTAGAAGCGTCAACCACAGAGATTGATTGCTTACCCATGTCCCAAATCTTCTACGAGAAAATTTGGAAGCTTTTTTCCAAAACAACAAGTGTCATCCTTTTCTGTGATGAAAGCACCTTAAACATGTGGTATGACTGGAGAAGCAAGACTGATCAGATGATCTTCTCATTGTGCCCAATCCCATTTTATTAGGCAAACACCCAAATATCAAGTCTTGTAACTGAAAATCCCAGCGGTATGAAGTTCCAGCAACTTCAGAAATCTATCTCTTCCCATCTCTTTGCTCTCCCTTCCCTGGAAGTGGCTATTTTCTCAGGCTCACTCTCTCTTCACAGCCACCCAGGTTTACATTGTAGCAGTTCAATAACCCTCTGGAAAGATTCCTATTGGCCCAGCTTAGGTAATCACTGAGCCAATTGCTGTGTATTGGCCAGACCTAAGTATTGGGTCTATTCCTGAAATCCCAGCAGTGCTACCACTTCCAGCTGGACCAGGGATTGTGCAAGGGTGTTTCTCAAAGAAAAAAAAAAAAAAAAATGGGTCTATGATTAGCAGAAAGGAAATGGATTCTGCAAGGCCAGGACAAGAGGAGTCCAGAGAAGCACCAAGAGGGCAAATTTTAAGTTAATCAGACACTCATTTTTAATTCACGGAAGTTTGGTTTTGACAGTGAGCCTTTCCTCAAATTTTCTGCCCTAGGCTCCTCATTCACTTCACCCTCATGCCCTGAATGATGGGCAAACAAAAAATAAAACATCATTATACTCATATTCAAAACTATCTCCCAGTGTGCTTACAATCCCCAACTTGAGACTCGCTCCTTTGAGTAGGCAGAAACATCCCGAGGGATTCTTCAATTTTTTTTCCTTTCAAAATAGCCAGAAGATAAATCTTTAAGCTGATCAAAGTTTCCTTAATACGTGCCAGTTAGATAGGCTGCTGCTGCTGCTGCTGCTGCTGCTGCTGCTGCTGCTGTTAAGTCACTTCAGTTGTGTCCAACTCTGTGCGATCCCATAGACGGCAGCCCACCAGGCTCCCCCGTCCCTGGGATCCTCCAGGCAAGAACACTGGAGTCGGTTGCCATTTCCTTCTCCAATGCATGAAAGTGAAAAGCGAAAGTGAAGTTGCTCAGTTGTGTCCGACTCGTAGTGACCGCATGGACTGCAGCCTATCAGGCTCCTCTGTCCATGGGATTTTCTAGGCAAGAGTACTGCAGTGGCTAGTATCTCTGGCTAGATAGGCTATCAAGTCAATAACATCTAGGGCCAGCAAGTGCTGAAAGCCCCACCCCATAAAAATGTGTGTGGTATATATGCTATGAGCACAGACAATAGGGAAGAGGGACAAATGGGTAAGACCTGGAGCTGCACAGAAGAGGGCCCCTAAAGAGGAGAAAAGTGACCGAAGAAAAGGAGATACAAGATGTTAAAGACACACTTCAGTCCAATCACTTACTAATACTTAATGAACACTACCTCAACTCTACTTCATCAACTTCCCTAAGCTCTGCCATGTGGAAAAATGGAGGTAGTAGGCTGGCAGGAGAAGAAATAACAGGAAAGACTTAAGACAGTCCCCATGGAAATCTCTGAACGGGACCTCTTTGATGGTGTGCAACATCTGGGAAGGCTTATCTGGAGTTCCAATGATAATGCTACAGGGAGAAGGGTGAATCCTGCCAAGGGAAAAATCCTCAGGTTTTCCAGTACCTGGCATCTTTGGAAGCTTAATTTTGCCCTACAGTAAAGGCTTAAGGAAAGACTGGGAGACTTATGAACTGTGTGTCCCTCCTAAGACCAAGGGAAAAATCAGTTCTTAAACCACAAGATAAATAAGTCAAGTACCTCATAAATTTGGTACTAATAAAGAGAATTTTTTTTTAAATCTTTTGTATTCCAGTCATTTTAATCTTCCCTTTCTGGGGAGTTGCCTTTGGCAAAGAAAAGAGCTTATATAACTGAAATATATCTGCCTCTAATAAAAATCAGGCTTCAAAATTTTTTGTCCATCTGATGTTTATCTAAAGCAATGATTGTTTATCTAATTATCTAAAGAAATGATTCAGTTATTAATGGGAGGCTGCATTTGGGAATATGATTTTCTATTTATAAAGGATCCAAACACTGCCAGAAACCAGAGTGACCTGGTCCACAGACCTCAGCTGTCTGCTTCTGGTGGCATGTACGTCACCACCTTGTGACTGGTGGATGGCTAGATGCCAGCAACTTTGCAATCTTACAACTCACTTCCCCTGTTTATGGAACAGCCTATTACATAAAACGGCCTCCACGGGACCTCCCAGTGCCTACTGGGAGACCATGTGGTGGCCACAATGTCTGGTGCCCATAGCAACCCTATTTCACACTATTTGCTTTATACTCCATTGACCACTAACAAATCAGCATTCTGATTGTAAGTACCAGGTTCAATGTGCTAAGAATTGAGTTTTTGTGCCCACAAGGATTAAAGCCAGATGCTAGACCAGGAGCAAGTCACAGCAACTGTGTTGATCAACTGTGAGGCTTCTTAGAGACATAGCAAGAAGCCTCCTTTCCTTGCTACACCCTTCTCTCACCCTGTGAGTCTTCAGGCTGGGAAAATCAGATGCTATAAAAGCAATGAATACCTTTTTACGTTCTTCCATCCCCGAAGAATTCTACCTGATGAACTTTCTGCAAAATATAACTGGCGGTAGATTTACTAATAAGTGCAATAAATGTCGAGTACCTATTATATGCCAACTACTGTGCTACGAGTGGTGGAGAATTCCAGGCTGAAAAGAACAGAGTGTCAACCCTTGAAGCCTGCAGACCAGAAAAGGAGATAGGCAATAATTTTCTTAAGAGGCAAATTATCCTAACTTCTGTAGTAGGAGAATAAATTACGCTGTATGGAGAAAGAAAAGCTTAATTATAACAAGTGGCTCAAAGAAGACCTCTTGGAGGACATGGTGTCTGACCTGACTCCATGAGATCCTCTGGGGAGTGTCGCAGTCCAGGCAGAAAGGGATTTGACTCAAAAGTGCTGGGAAAAGGCCCTCCATGGGGCTGAACATCTTGCCCTGGGCAAGCGTATCATTAAGACCAGATGACTGGGTGAGAGACAGATTGAGAAGGCTCTGGGCTCTAGACCACAGAGTTTCGGAGTGCAGTTGTGCTTTGCCCCATAGATTATCATGGTTAATTAAATTTTAAGCCATCACAGGTGTGACTCGAGCTTTTTCTAAGTAGAAAGACCTATCAGTCCAATATATATAATTGCACTATTATTATCCAATATTATATAAGTATAGCACATACTGGCACCCTCATTAGTATCCCTCTCTCTTACTTGGTTTGTTTCCTTTGAACCATTTAAAGTACCTAAATTAAGACCTCCAAATTCAAGATCATCCAATGTATGCCCCCCCCAAACCCAAGGTTTCCAGGTAGAGAAGAAAGATGTCACCTCTGAATTGAGACACTATGGCACAGGGGGAAATGCCTAGAAACCAAAACCAGGTGATGTCTTCTCAGCTTTTCAAAGTAGCCTCTCTGGTTCCTTCAGAAAAGGGGTCCTCCTCAGCCTCTCCAAGCCTCAATCTGCCAGGGATACACAAGATCTCAAAGGGTCTGGGGAAAATCCTTTAAAAACCCCACTGGCCGGAGATCAATGTCAACATTTGCAGCGACAGTGGCAGCACCGGAATTTCTGGTCCTCCCAGCTGTCTGGGATTCCCAGCTTGAACTCTTCCTGGAAGCTTTCTTCACCGCTTCTCTTGCGCAATCTAGCGAGCCCTCCTTCCGCTCTCGGGCTTCTTAAACCGAGTGTGGCTAGGCGCCGGAGACCAGAGCACCGAGCAGCGTCCCCTCCCAGCCTGGCGCTGGTTGCGCACTGCAGCAGCAGCGCGGGACCACAGCCGCTTCGGAAGCACCTCTCCCGCAGGTGGGTCATACTGCTGCCGGCCTACGCCTGGTACCTTTCGCCACAGGGCTCTCCTCCCTTATCAGCTTCTGCCCACCTCGAATCCCTGCTTCCAGGACTCTGCTCCGCAAACCTGCTCGCCCTGGGAAGAAGGTACAAGACCACCCAAGGGTGTGGCGGGATGAGTTAAGCAATTCAGCAAGCGGCTTGCTTCCAGGAGTTTTCTCTCTTGCTTCCTCGGGGTGCAGAGGAGCCCTAAGAAGGAAGATTTAGGGCTTTGGACTCCTCTCTGTATCTTACTTCTAGATAAAGGCAATCTCAGATCTGAGCACACTTCCTGGCCAAGAGCTGAAAATGCGTCCTGAGATTTGCAACTGCTTCCATCCTTGATCTTTAGCAATTGTTTTTCCAGAAAAATCTGCTTTGGAATGTAATCGATATGAAGAGTAAATAAAACCTTTGGTTCCCTGTTTGTGCAGAGGCAGCTGGAAGGTACTTTCCCCCTCTGGATAGTAATTTTAAAACTTTCTTTAGAAGATGTCTGGTCTAAAGGAAAGTCAACTGGATGGAGAATAGGGCAGGGGTGGGACTATTCTTAGTTCTAATTAGAAGTTCAACACCTCAGCCTCAGTTTCCACACACATAAAATAAAAGATTATTGGAGCAGAGTAGCCACAAAACCCACCTCTAACAAGGTAAAAACCCATGACTAAAGATGCTTGCAGGTTTGAAATACACTGAAAACTTCATCAATGATATATGTGTAACTAAGAAATTTCTTTCTTCATAATAATGCAGGTTTCACTTTTTTAGGGAAACTACCCAGTTGTGGAGAGACAATCTTTTTCTACTGAATACCTTGGACTTGCACCATTTTATCATTCAGAGAATACTCTCAGCTTTCCAAACCAATTCTTCAGCCTAGCTGTGTGAGAATGTCCTATTCCGTATAAATGACAGTCATATAAATGTCACTCACATGAAAGAACATTTTTTTTCTGATACAGTAGGTGTAATTTTATAAAATGGCACGTTTATTTGAAGCAGTAACTTCTTTGAGATATGGCCTTTTGCAAGGCCCCAAGTTTTCCAGAATGCTGTGATTTAACACGATATCAATACCTGCCTGTATTCCACCTGCATGGCAAACACCACCACCCCAGAAAACAGGATGAAGCCCTCCTTATTTATCAGGCTTGGAGGTTGTAAAGTAAATGGAACATGTGTATGGAGAAATTGGGTCATGGCACTCTCTCCATCCAGTAACATTTATGGTGTTGCTGAAGTTCACGCAGCAACCTGAGGTTCAGAAACCAGCCTGTTCAAGGCCTCACCCCTAATTTGAGAATGATTTCCAGATGCCTGCCTTGCTTAAGCTTGCTAACTGGTGTTAGAAGTAAGCAAATAAATTTTTATAAACCTGTGCTTAAATTGAAGACCCTGAGCCTTGTTCTGAACAGTTTTAAGAAAAATAGATTCATTTATCATAGAATTTCAAAATTGAAGAATGCTTGAGCAGTCACTCCACATTTCCTCAAGGACCAGCCCTCATCATGCTACCATTATTCATGATATTATTAAAAGGGTATAAATTCTCTTGTTAAAGTTTCCTGAGTAGCTGATTCTGAAGTTGCCCTCAGAAACGCATCCAGTGTTTCATGATCCTCACCACCCAGTTCTCTTTGGAAGTCATTTGGCTCTTTTGTCAACTGCTATTTCAAAATTATTTCCTTTTAAAATCTTAATAAAGTTACTAAGCTACTAGAAGAAAAAAAATACAGTCACTTTTCAAACTTGAAGACTTGCCAGGGCACCTTGTAGGTTTCCTCTGGATTATCCTCTGAAAAAGTGAAAAACTCTTTTCAAAGTGTTAGTCACTCAGTTGTGTCCAACTCTTTGCTACCCTGTGGACTGTAGCCTGTCAGGCTCCCCTGGCCATGGAATTCTCCAGGCAAGAATAGTGGAGTGGGTAACCACTCCCTTCTCCAGAGGATCTTCCCCACCCAGGGATCAAACCTAGGTCTCCTGCATAGAAGGCAAACTCTTTACCATCTAAGCGACCAGGGAAAAAGTGAAAATTAGTCACTCAGTCATGTCTGACTCTTTGCTACCCCATGGACTGTACCCTGTCAGGCTCCTCTGCCCATGAAATTCTCCAGGCAAGAATACTGGAGTGGGTTGTCATTTCCTCCTCCAGGGGAATCTTCCCGACCCAGGGATTGAACCTGGTCTCCTGCATTGCATGCAGATTCTTTACTGTCTGAGTCACCAGGGAGAGAGGTCAATTATTCAGTGTCTGCAACTACATTTACCTATAACTCCTACTCTAACAGTCTAGGACATGCTGTGGATAGTGAAGTTTTCTGTGTGGGATTAATTTTTTTTGAAGTTACAATTAGGCCAGAAGTAATAAACTTTATAAGGCCTCTGAAGTCACCTGTTTGAGTGCTTTTGTACATCCTTCTGTGCTTTGTACATCCAAAGAGAACAGGTCATTAGTTAACGATGAGGACAGTTAACTATGAAGAGTTCCACATTACATGTCCCACCTACTAAGATATTTTAAATGACTTTTGGGTCATTTCCAAAATGATTTTAACTAACACTTGTTATTTTATTGAGAAAGATCAGGCTTGCAAGGAATAAAGCTAATAACTAAAGGATAACTAATGCTGAAAACAATACATGATAAGAAAACATATTTGGCCAACATACTTAAGCAATTTGTTCTTACCAAATTATTATGGAAAAAGGATCAAAGAGTGTTTACACTGTTTGAAGATCATCTTTCAGAAATACATCACTGCAAAAAAAAAAAATATGCAATGTTTTACTCAAAGAAGCATTTCCACCCTAATTAACTAGGCAGGACATGACATCCTAATCTGAATGCTTCTCCACAAGGTTCTAGAAGAGTGTTGTCTGCCATGTGTAAAGAAGCCTTACCATACTGCATTTTGATGGCTGCATATTTTTGAAGTTATTTTGAGAGACATATGTTACTTTTAAATGTAGATGATATGATCAGTCTTCATGTCAGGATGAAGTTCACTTTTCATCTTAGAAGGAAGGCAAATGTATGCAAAGGATAATATTGAAAAGTCAGGAACTATAATTCTGAACACAAAGAAATCTAAGAGGTAACTTTATATAACTATATAGCATACCTCTTGGGGAAGGGGGTATCAGAACATGTACTAGACCATAGCTTTTGCCTTAGCTCCAAATAAATTGAGGGAAAATAATGGTTCAAGCACAGAACCAAGTGCTCCAATCAGATTTTCACTGGCGATGGCTCAATAACTGAGAAGAATCAGAAAAGGAGAACATGGCTAATGGTCCACACTGATCATACATCTTTCATATACACATCTCAGTTTATAAGGCATGGAAATAGCTTTGAGCTCAAATAAAGCAGTGGCTGAAACAGTTATGCACAGACTTTGGTAAACTTTCTTGTTCTGCTTCCCAGGCAGATTAGCGCCCTTCTCTGTACATTCAATGTCTTCACATGTTATTTTACAGCAGTTTGATTATGTGTCTATATCCTCTCCAAGACAGGAGCCCCATGAGGACAAGAACAGTCTAGTTTATCACTTTACCCCTCTTATGTAGCACAGGGCCTTGCACAGAGAGGTTGTCCAATAAATCTGTCAAAAACATGCAGTGTTTCTGTGTATCAAGACATTGCTGATACACTAATTATTTTTGAAAGATGCTAATAATTATGGACATAGGAGGTTATATGCACAGATACTTCCAGTGCTATACTAGTTAAGAGGGTCAAAGTGTTCAGATTTCAACTACCTGCCCTTTGGGAAGAAGCATGAGATTGCTTTATACTCTACAAACATAAAGTAAGTAGTGGAAATTATTCTGCTTTTTTAAAAGAATAAATAAATTGTAGGAATCTTGGTATTTCTTCTAATTAACCTTAATTTAATAACCCTATTATGTTGCTATCTTGGGTAAGATTCATAATAAATTATGAATAAACTGTAATACTTTGGAATTTAATTCATTTTAAAGAGTGACATAATACAATTAATACATTTAACTGAGGTCATGAAAGTTGGAATATTGAATTTTTAAAGGTTTTAATTAGTTTAACTTAAATAAAACACTTGAGCCTTTCTTTTAATACCTGAAGGCATGGCATAAGAAATGAAGCCTACTGATTAGCTAAAAAGAACTAAGTTACATCAAATCATTCTTATTTTAGAAATGGCTATTTATTTTCCAGTACCCAAGTACTGCTATTAAAGTGATTTCTTCATTGTATTCAATTGCCCTGGCATAGCAGTATGGGATATGGGAGGCACTTGAGGAGAAAACAATCAGTAAGTTGGTAAATGATACATTGCAGCTAATAATGGTTATCCCAAACTAAGATCCTAAACTCCTTTCTTTTTTTTAATGCATGTCTGAAAAATTCAAAAATATGTCTTTGGGAATGATGATACACAAAAAAAGTCCCTGTATCTATCTTCTGAAGGGAGTCAAGAGTCTAGCAGTATCAGACTTATAGCCCAAATTGTGTTAACTCCATGTGTGGGGTTGTAAGGGCCTGGGACCTTTGCTGGGGTAGAGGGACCCACATGGATTCTGTTTTCATTAAGAACCTATGAGCCTGAGTCTCCCTAAAAGAGGGGGAGAGGCTCTAAGGAAAGAGATTTTAAGGCTTGAAGTCCAGAGTCAGGATTGAGAAAGTGTATCATCCTATCAGTCCAATCATTTTCCCATTTCCATGGTCCCAGGCAGAGTCTTGGAGAGAAGAGACGGAGAAAGAGCCAGTGTGTGCCAGTAAATGAATGGCTAAGGAAAAAAGCACTTGCTGATTTCTATGGCGTGAAATCTCCAAAGTTGGCTGATTTCAAACTTTCAGCTGGCAAGCCACCTCCAGCCACACCACACCACTAAAAAGAGCCGCGATTAAAAATCTAGGAATTAAAAAGGAGGAGCTGATTCACTAAAATCTATTTATCAACCAGCAGTGCCCTCAGGCTTGTATATCTTAGTATAACATGAGAAGGGGGAAGGAGTTTCAAGAGCACTTTCTCTCCTGGGTAAGAAATGGAGCGACTGCAAGGCCAGATCTTTCCATACAGCTCGAGCTCATGGGGTCTTGGCAAATATTAAAGGTACTCTGGCCATTGGGAATCCTTGCCTCCAAAGCCAAATTAAAACTGAAAGAAAATGGTATCCAAATGAAGATGAAGGAGACTATATAAAGGACATATAAAGCACCCCCAGGAGATTTCTAAATATTGTAAGGAGATTCTTTGAAACAGATTGGAGTTACACTCCAAGGGAGAGAGGGAAAAAGAATCAGATCCACAGGTTGGCAGTAATCAATATTCAGATAATTCCCAGTGGCCTCAAGGTGAGGATAAATGACTATTTATAGAAAATTTATTTAAACAAAGTTAATTCTGAAATGATAGAATAAATTCCTAAATGTTTCTGACTACAGCAATCCTAGAAAAGCAAAATCCACTAATTGACACTAAATATTAAATGGGCTTTGCAATCACCAAATTAACCAATAAGCAAATGCTCAGGTATTAATAGTATGTACAAGTCAAATGCCACCAAGTCAGTGAGATAGAGTTGTTTTCCTGATGGTGAATTGAGGTAAATGACAGATCTATAAGAAGTTGCTCAGAATTTAGTATGTAAACAGAAGTCAAGGTAAATTAACTTAGACACGACTGAACCCCTGACCTCTCTGTCATGAGCCCCAGATTTAATCAAATGAACTAACCAGCCTAGACAGGGGCTAATGAACCTACATGATAAAATTCTTAGTCAGGGACTCATAAAACAATCTTCATTTATCTTGACAGATGCAACTGAGATCTAAATGTGAAAACACATATTAGAAAGATCCTTAACTGGATCACAATTCCATCAAAGAACTAATATTAAAAATAGAGTTTCACCTAAAGTATAATTCAAATAGATAATACAGATCTGCATCACATTGCTCTCCTGATAATTCATCGGATGGTAGTGAAATGCTACTGACAGAATCATTTTAGCTATACAGCATGTCATAGCTAGTTTTACTTACTAGCAATCCTCGTGGATATTTATCCCCATAGAACATCAATGTAGAAGTTTTATATTTAGCTATGTTCTTGTTACTTTGTACAACTTGATTAGTTTCCTTTTGTGTCATTCTATTAGACAGCATAAAAACTAATCATCGGTAAATTAGGATGCTATGAGATATGTAACATTTTCTCCCAAAATAATTGAAATAATTAGTTTTTTAGCAACCAACCTGCAGTGGTTTCTTTATTTAGACTAAGGGCTTTAGATGACAGATTTATGCTAGTCTATAGCTATTACTAACAGCTACCTCTATCTACAAGGCTAAAATAAGAAAGGTACTATTATATTTTCAAATAACATATATAGACTGAAGATTGAACTGTCAAAAATTAGAAAACTCCATTGATTATGGGCACATTACATTTTTTTATAAACAACAATCAGTGGTCTTTTTAAATCAAGGTCTTCTGATTTTGCTACAATAATATATAACTGTCAGTAAAAGAATATGTACTTAAATGTAAGCATGCTTGCTCTCCCTAAAGAGCCTTGATCTCACTAAATACAGAAATAGCTCCGTGAATAAATAGGATGGGTTCATGTATTATTGTAAGGTTTTTCTTAAAAAAATTTTGACCATATTTTGCTTTCCAGTTATCCCTGGGATATATTAAAATAAATGCTCTGAATCACAGGAAGGCTGGACTAGCTACAGAACTCCCTCCTGCCCCTATGCCTGGTGAGGAAAGGAAATATTTGATTGATGGCCTTCAGCTCATTACAAATATGTTGTCAAGTCATATAGGGCTTTCAGAGTGAAATTCAAAAGGAATAATAAAACGGAAAGAAGGACTAAGCAGAATCCCTGTTTACAGGCATCAAATTAAAATGAAAAATCCCTGCCATAGCGTATGGAGTTTTAAAGTGTTATTTGTATTCTGACTCTCTGGGAGGTGCCAAGCCAGATCACTGGACTTGGAAACAGTAACCCTGAAGGAGGGGAGATGCGTATGTGGAGAGGACAACGTAGGAGGAATTCAAAACCTTGTGTGAAAACTCAGTTCAGAATTCAAAGCTGAATTCTCAAAGGGAGACAAGGACAGAATATCTTTAATACTGGTTTCGTCCAAATGTAACCAGGATATTGTATGGCACCAAAGGAGAGGTGCTATGGAGGAATAACTGTAGTAGATTCATGGCTGGATTGGATCAAATTATAACTTGTGGCTCATGGAAACTCATTAAAGATTCCTTAAGGGAGTTACAGAGCAAAGCCTACTAAGTGTGTCTGGCATCCCTTGATCCTCTCCCTTGGGGTGCCTGAACACTCTTCAGTTACCTTAAAAATAGGAATTCTAGGTTATTGATTATACCCAGCCAATTATTACTTAGAGGAAGAAATCTTAAAGCAAGTGAAATGTTTCTGCAGCCCCTTATAATCTCCTCCATAGGCTGTTCTCCCTCTGCCTTTTCCCTCCCCACCATCTCTCTCCAGTGGTTCTCAGCTCTGGATGCTTTTGAGAACTCATTTGTTTGGTTTGTTTTTTCAAAAAAAAAAAATACAGATTCCTGGGCCCAATCTCAGAACAATTGATTCAGAATCTCAGGAGGTGGTACCTGAGCATTTAATAGCATTGATTTTTTTTGGTATAAACATTTAAAAGATGCAAATTTTGTCATTCTATTCCAACATTTCCAAACAAGACATTCAGATAGCAAATAAGCAAATGAAGAAGTCCGTACCTTAAATTGAATACTAAAAAAGAACAAACTATTTGCACAAACTATTTACACATGCACCAACTTGGATTGATCTTAAGGGCATTATGCTAAGTGGGAAAAAAAAAAAAACAATTTGAAAATGTTTCCTTTTGTGTGGTTTCACTTACATAAAATTCTCAAAATGATAAAATTACAGACTAAATATTAATGACTTTCAGAGGTGGGGGAGGTGGCAGAGAGGGGGTCAGGTATGACTATAAAGGGGGTAGTAATGGAACAGCTCTGCATCTTGCTTGCAATAGTGGCCGCATGAAACTACACATGAGATAAGACAGCACAGAGCAACACAGCCAATGTGCTGGTGTCAGTCTCTCAGTTTTGATGTTGTCCTCTATACGTGTTGGAGGAAATGGAAAACGATGCACAAGAACCTCTTGCACTATCTTTAATCTTCCTGTGAATCCATCATTTCTCCCAATAAAACGGTTTCCTTACTAATATCAGTGATTTGTTAAATATAATCATTTAAAATATGAAATTTTTGTATCCTGTTTGGACATTTCCAAATTCTTAATACTCTACTGCAACTGCCAAGTCGCTTCAGTCGTGTCCAACTCTGTGCAACCCCATAGATGGCAGCCCACCAGGCTCCTCCGTCCCTGGGATTCTCCAGGCAAGAACACTGGAGAGGGTTGCCATTTCCTTCTCCAGTGCATGAAGGTGAAAAGTGAAAGTGAAGTCGCTCAGTCATGTCCAACTCTTAGCGACCCCATGGACTGCAGCCCACCAGGCTCCTCCATCCATGGGATTCCCCAGGCAAGAGTACTGGAGTGGGGTGCCACTGCCCGATAGTTTATTACAGAAGTGATTGCAAGGAGAAGGAATGAGGTGCAAGGGGCTTAAAACAGGGAACAAGGGAAAGACAGGACAAGAGCCCATTAAGCTGGCCACTGTTAAGATGAGTGAGGGCTTCCCAGGTGGTGCTAGTGGTAAGAACCCACATGCCGAAGCAGGGGACAAAAGAGATGCGGATTTGATCCCTGGGTCAGGAAGATTCCCTGGAGGAGGAAATGGCAACCCACTCTAGGCAGTACTCTTGCCTGGAGAATTCCCATGAACAGAGGAGCCGGGCAGGCTATAACCCATGGGGTTGCAAAGAGTCAGACACGACTGAGGTGACTTGGCGCACACACAGATGAGTGGTGCTCTGTTGCTCTGGGACTTCCAGAATTGCTCTGGCACTTTCAAAGAAGTCTTATGAAATGTGTCAGAACTGTGTTCCAGACAATGAGAAGGGAAGCCCTTATCCACGGAGTCCTGTCCCCCACTGGCCTCTGATGGGGACATGGGTTGTACATGTCTGAGTGCCCCGACCAAAGATCAAGAGATAAAAGATTTAAAGCCCCAAAGTGAGCTTCTGTTAGGCAGTGGAAACAGAGCAGAGCTCAGTTATTGCCCAGTGACTAGAAATAGAACCAGGAGGATTTAAGTGCAACTCAAGATGTATGCTACACAATTATCAAACTTAAAACTTCTATAACAATACAGAGTGACAAACTGCCCAATGGAATAACTATATTTCTTTCTTTTAACTCCATCAGTGATATTTTAATATCTCCTTATTGTTTCTATATCTTTAATTTTCCCAGGGATGTCTCTGAATATTTAAGAGTGAAAATAAATTTTAATGGTTGCGGTAACAGCCCAAGTGTGTTATATTGGATTTCCAGCTGCATTTTAAGAGGAAAATATTAAAATGTGAAAGAATTACAAATGAGGGAAATTCACACTTGAGCTGTTTTTATATCTATGTTTTGATAAATACTTATGTGCTGAAGCCATTTCATACATGGTTTTACTTATAAGAAATAAGTGGGGAAATGGCTTCCCAGGTGGTAAAGAATCCACCTGCAATGTAGGAGACTCAGTTTCCAACCCTGAGTCAGAAAGATACCCTGGAGGAGGAAATAGAAACCCACTCCAGTATTCACACCTGGGAAATCCTATGGACAAAGGAGCCTGGTGGGCTATAGTCCATGGGGTCATAAAAGAGTTAGACACAACTTCCAGACTAAATAACAAGTGGGGAAAGAAGTTTCTTAAAAATTACTGAATGTGATTTCAAATAAATTTGATAGATTTCCAATAATTACACTTATAGAATTATAATGAACACTTAATTTATAGAATTTATATAAATACTAAATTAATTAGATATTTAACAGATTGACTAATTAGATTCCAACTAGTCCATCCTAAAGATCATTCCTAGGTGTTCATTGGAAGGACTGATGTTGAAGCTGAAACTCCAATACTTTGGCCACCTGATGCCAAGAGCTGACTCATTTGAAAAGACCCTGATGCTGAGAAAGATTGAGGGCAGGAGGAGAAGGGGACGAAGGAGGATGAGATGGTTGGATGGCATCACCAACACAATGGACATGGGTTTGGGTGGACTCTGGGAGTTGGTGATGGACAGGGAGGCCTGGCGTGCTGTGGTTCAGGGGGTCACAAAGAGTCAGACAAGACTGAGCGACTGAACTGAACTGAATTAGATTAAATTATCGCATATTAAATATTATCTTAAGAATGGCCAGCTTATTGAGTACTTATCATGTCTCAAGAATTGTTCTAGGATACATTAATTCATCTGGCCCTTACAATGTCTCTAAAGTAGGTACTACAGAGCTCTCATTTCACAGATAACGTAACTGAAACACAAAGAGCTTGAGTAATTTGCCCAATGTCACACACTAGTAAGTAGAGAACAAAATACTAATGTAGTGTAATTAATATCTTCAGTGTTTCTTAAGTTTATGAAAGTTTAGAATAGATGCATGTGGGGGCCACATGATCAAAATAAAGTCTGGACTCTCTCTCTGCAATGATTCAGTTCAGTTCCGTTCAGTTCAGTCACTCAGTCATGTCCAACTCTTTGCAACCCCATGAATCACAGCACACCAGGACTCCCTGTCCATCACCAACTCCCAGAGTTTACTCAGACTCACATCCACAGAGTCAGTGTTGCCATCCAGCCATCTCATCCTCTGTTGTCCTCTTCTCCTCCTGCCCCTAATCCCCTCCAGCATCAGGGTCTTTTCCAATGAGTCAATTCTTTGCATGAGGTGGCCAAAGTATTGGAGTTTCAGCTTTAGCATCAGTCCAATGAATACCCACGACTGATCGCCTTTAGGATGGACTGGTTGGATCTCCTTGCAGTCCAAGAGACTCTCCAGAGTCTTCTCCAACACCACAGTTCAAAATCATCAATTCTTCAGTGCTCAGCTTTCTTCACAGTCCAACTCTCACATCCATACATGACCACTGGAAAAACCGTAGCCTTGACTAGACGAACCTTTGTTGGTAAAGTAATATCTCCGCTTTCTAATATGCTATCTAGGTTGCTCATAACTTTTCTTCCAAGGAGTAAGCATCTTTTAATTTCATGGCTGCAATCACCATCTGCAGTGATTTTGGAGCCCCCAAAAATAAAGTCTGACATTGTTTCCACTGTTTCCCTATCTATCTCCCATGAAGTGACAGGGCCAGATGCCATGATCTTCGTTTTCTGAATGTTGAGCTTTAAGCCAACTTTTTCACTCTCTTCTTTCACTTTCATCAAGAGGCTCTTTAGTTCCTCTGCACTTTCTGCCATAGGGTGGTGTCATCTGCATATCTGAGGTTGTTGATATTTCTCCCAGCAGTCTTGATTCCAGTTTGTGCTTCTTCCAGCCGAGCATTTCTCATGATGTACTCTGCATAGAAGTTAAATAAGCAGAGTGACAATAAACAGCCTTGATGAACTCCTTTTCCTATTTGGAACCAGTCTATTGTTCCATGTCCAAGTCTAACTGTTGCTTCCTGACCTGTATATAGGTTTCTCAAGAGGCAGGTCAGGTGATCTGGTATTCCCATTTTTCCACAGTTTATTGTGATTCACACAATCAAAGGCTTTGGCATAGTCAATAAAGCAGAAATAGATGATTAAGATGATCCAAATGAGAATATGTCAATAAAGACATCATCCATCTCACTGCAGGAGACCAGTAACTTTGTTAAATATGTATTTTGCTTGCAAATGTTCATTCCAATTTAAAGGAGAGAAAAATAATATAATAGGACAAATAATGAAAAAACTTGATAGGACAGACAGGCACACTGGCATTCTTTCATTACACTTACAAACCAGTTCCACAAAGTAAAAAATTATGGCATCATTCAGCAGTTTGAGGGTTTGAGTTATAATAACTGTTAACTGATTAGAAATATAATATAGACTGCTACACTAGTTTGCCTTTGAAGATGCTGCTAAGAGTTTTTCAAAGGCATAGCTGTGTTTCCATATGATGGGTTCTGATCATCTCCAGGTGCTTTCTCATATAAAGTCACACCCTTCGCTGATACAGTTCAGGATATCAGTCATCAGCTAGTTTATAAAATGATTCAGTTGTTGTGATTAATTCAATTATTCAAAGAGTTTCTGTGGAAGTATATAAAAGTCTTATATATCTTGTCCCTTTTCTCTATAACTTCTGACTACTTATAAAAGTCTGAAAGATCTGCCTGTAATAGACATTAATACATACCTTCAGATAAGCTCAGGTAAGAATTCCTTTTTTTCTAATTTGAAAAGATACATGCATTCCCATAGAAGTGCTATTTACAATAGACAAGACAAGGAAAAAAACTAAATGTCCATCAAGAGATAAAGAAGACATTGTACATATAAACACTGGAATACTAGCCAGTCATAAAAAAGAATGAAATAATTTAATTTGGATGCACTGAAATAAAGAAACAAAGAAAAAAAAGAATGAAATAATGCAACATGGATGGACCTGCATACTAAGTCGCTTCAGAGGGGTCCAACTCTTTTCTACCCTATGGACAATAGCTGGCCAGGGACCATCCCTGACCATGGGGTTCTCCAAGCAAACATACTGGAGTGGGCTGCCATGCCCTCCTCCAGGGGATGGTCCTGACCAGAGATCAAACTCACATCTCTTATGTCTTTTGCATTGTCAGGCAAGTTCTTTACCAGTAGCATCACCTGGGAAGACCCCAAAGTAACTTAGACAAAGACAAATGTCATATGGTATCACTTACATGTGGAATCTTTTAAAAATGTTACTAATAAACTTATTTACAAAAAAGAAATAGACTCACAGGTGTAGAAAACAAAATGGATGGTTATCAAAGCAGAGGGGTAGTAGGGAGGGGAGATAAATTAGGAGTTTGGGATTAACTTATAAACACACACACACATATATATATATATATATATATACATATAAAATAGATAAACAAGGACTAACTGTATAGCACAGGGAACTATATTCAACATCTTGTAAGAACCTATAATGGAAATGAATATGAACAAGAATACACATACACACATATATATATATTTGCTATACCCTGAAACTAACACAACATTGGAAAAAAACAAACAAAAACAAAAAAATTCAGGTATTTTCCATAAGCTAAATTGAAAAGGGCAAATTTCTGAACTTCTTTTAAAAAGGTGAAAGCTTCATATGCTCTGCAATCTACATGAAATTCACTATGTCTGAAGTGAATAGTGATTAGGTCTGGTTTGAAATTCCACATCAAATTTATGGAGTTTTACTTTAAATCCATTTGGGTGAAAGAAGCAATGTCCTTAATACCTCCCCGCCCCACCCCACCAACTTCTCTCTCTCTTTACCCCTGCCTTCCTCCCAGTGTCCACTCTATTCTCATTCAGCTTCCTCTTCATCATGCACCTCTCACTGTGCCTGACACATAGAGCAAACTGCAGCTTACAACTCCAACGGTCCACCCCTCCAATATCATCCCATAAATATTTATCAACAAGTGCCTGGTCCATCACAGTCAGTGCTCTTTCTAGCCCTGAGGATGCATCACTGAACACGAGGCTACCACCCACTGCCCCCACAAAAAAGATTAACTAAAAGCTTACACAATACACTGAATATCGGGAAGAGAATTTTTTTGAGAAAAGTTAGTATTGAATTAAGAAATAATATTCTTTGAAAATGGAGAGTATCCTAGATGATTTTATTAGATCATAAAATCTTCAAGAACTTTTATTTATTATTAATTTAAATTTCAAAATCTTAAAAAGCAACATAGTCAGATGGTTTATAACTTTATATCAGTTTATTTTTGCCCTGCATTTCTTTTACATTGGGTAAGATTAAGAAATCTTTTACTATATTGAAGTCATAAAGTTTATAACCTTTCCCCTCTAAGGTTATAAAATAATTCTCCATGGCCTCTTACAGTTCTATTATAGGTCCATTTCTTTAAAAAAAAAATACATTTCAAGCCTTAATATATTTTAAATTTACCTTGGGGAAGAGTGTGAGTATAGATTAAGCTTTTTCTTCCAATTGGTTATTTAGTTGTCATATTAGCTACTGAATAAGCCATCTTTTCTACATCAACTTGAGATGCTAATCTTTATCATATAAATTTAGGTTCATTTCTGATTTTTTTTCACTCTATTCCACTGAACATTTGTTATTCCTGTGACAGCAGCATGATATTTTAGATTTAAAATATTTAATAGAACTGGTCCTCTGTTTATTAGAATAGAACTAGCGCACTTTTCAGAATGTATAGATTAAACCAGAGAAAACTGACATTTTTGTGAAGCTGAGGCTACCCACCCAGAGACATGCTGTACATTTCTATTTACATGAATCTTCTGAGTCTTAGGGGAATTTTAATTTTTTCTTCATTTGGATCTTGTACATATCTTGTGCGTGTGCATACTCAGTCGCTAAGTCATGTCTGACTCTTTATGACCCCACGGACTCTAGCCCACCAGGCTCTTCTGTCCATGGGATTTCCCAGGCAAGAACGCTGCAGTGGGTTGCCATTTCCTTCTCCAGGGGATCTTCCCGATATATATCCTGTATCTTAAGTTCATTCTTAAATACTATCTCTATTTTGTTGCAGCTGTAAACAGGGCCTTTTCTTCTATTAAATCTTCAAATTGGTTTATTTTTCTCATATGAGAAAAGCATTGATATTAATTGAGTGCCCAGACAAGATATTGAATTGCTTTTATGTGTATAGCAGTTTTTCAATTGACTTTTGAGTTTTCCACGATTACAGTTTGATTTTCTACCACCCCTTTTGAATTTCTATACCTCTAATTTCTTTCTCCAGTACAAGTGTGTTAGCTAGAATCCAAACAGTAATATAGGATATATATATTTATCTGGTTTATGACTTTATTAGGAATATTTCTAGTAATTCTCTTTAAAGTATGAAACTGTATTCTAGGTTGAGAAAGATACTTTGTATGTTAAGGAAATATATATTCATTCCTTTTTAAATAAAAATAAAGAAAAACTATCAAATTTTAATGTAGGTCCACTTAGCATACATAAATATGGTCATATTTTTCTCTTTAACCTTCTAATATGGTTTATTCTATTAATAGATTTTCTAATACTGAATTTATAGAACTAATCTTTACATTTTTAGAATAATCCTATCTGATCCAAGTGCACTGTCTCCTAAAAGGCTACCAGATATTGTTGGTTAATTTGGGATTTTGCATTACTAAACATAAATAAGTTGGTCTATAATTTCCATATTAGTGCATTCTTTGTCAGATTTTGCTCTTGAGAACTTTGGGAACTCAATAATGTAAGTACTAATGTAATAACGTAAGTACTCAATAATGCAGTATCATTGTGATACACATCCACAGTTTAAGACCACAACTGGTAAATGTCTTGGGTTGTCACTGCATTTATTATCCAATACAAGATTTTGTTAAATAAGACATATGAGAATATATGAGACAGTTTTTACTCCTTCCAAACTTTGTCAGGAATGTGCTTGAGATAATTCATCAGAAGATTCAAACATCACTCAATCACTGTTTCCTTGATATAATTTTCATTCCTTTTTACCATAACATTCATATTTTGTTTGGGTATTTGATTATCTTTCAGTTATGGAGAAAATTTCTACAGATGCATTTCCTCTCACTATTCATTCTTCAGAAAAGCAAGAAACTGTATGCATTTTTGGAACTGGAGATTTTGGAAGATCACTGGGACTTAAAATGCTCCAGTGTGGTTATTCTGTTGTTTTTGGAAGTCGAACCCCCCAGAGGTCCAGCCTGCTGCCCAATGGTGCAGAGGTCATGAGCTACTCTGATGCAGCCCAGAAATCTGACATTATAATCATAGCAATACACAGGGAACATTATGATTTTCTCACAGAATTAACCGACGTTCTCAATGGGAAAATATTGGTCGACGTCAGCAACAACCTCAAAATCAATCAGTATCCAGAGTCAAACGCAGAGTACCTTGCTCAGTTGGTGCCGGGAACCCATGTGGTAAAAGCATTTAACACCGTCTCAGCCTGGGCTCTCCAGTCAGGGGCACTGGATGCAAGTCGGCAGGTAAGATTACAAGATAGATTTACACTCCACCTTTAAAAAGTAAATGTCTTAATATGCACTTACCTCAAAGATTCTAAAACATAATTTCAAAAGAAAATATTTTATTTTGCTAAGATGTGCCATGAATAGCTTTTCTGGGTTTGACAAAGTAGGGTAACCAATTGTAGTGATTCATTTCCCATTATCTATACCCTGAGCTTTCAGCTTGATAGAACCCAATGATGTCAACCTCTAGAGGCCTCCTGTCAGTACTAGAAAATAACACCACTAAATTGTTGATGGATATCCTTTCCACTCCCATTACTTTGTATGAAATGGGTTCCATTTATTCATCAAGATTAAAAGCAATCCATAAGTGATATAGCACCCACAAATACAGAAGAGAACACAAGTTGTTTGTACTGCAGGAAACCAAGTCTAATCATATCTATGCCATATGCCTAAGCCACTCTCAACTTAAAAGCCTGGTATTTAACTATCCAACATACATGTGCAAGTCTAAACCATTATCTCGTTAAATATGCTCACTCTACAGCCTTATTTCAGAAGCAGTAACTACTATATAACACCGTCCTCCATTACTAAAGAAAGAATAAATACAAAATTAATTATTTTAACCCAGGTGTTTATCTGTGGAAATGACAGCAAAGCCAAGCAAAGAGTGATGGATGTCGTTCGTAGTCTTGGACTTACTCCATTGGATAAAGGATCTCTCGTGGCAGCCAATGAAATTGAAAACTACCCGCTACAACTATTTCCAATGTGGAAGTTCCCCTTCTATTTGTCCGCTGTTCTGTGTGTCTTCTTCTTTTTATACTGTGTAATAAGAGAAGTAATCTACCCTTATGTTTATGAGAAGAGGGACAGGACATTCCGTCTGCCTATTTCTATTCCAAACCGTGTCTTTCCAATAGCAGCACTCACACTGCTCGCCTTGGTTTACCTCCCTGGTGTTATTGCTGCCATTCTGCAGCTGTACCGAGGAACAAAATACCGCCGATTCCCAGACTGGCTTGACCACTGGATGCTTTGCAGAAAACAGCTTGGCTTGATAGCACTGGGATTTGCCTTCCTTCATGTCCTCTACACACTTGTGATCCCTATTCGTTATTATGTACGATGGACATGGAACAACAGAACCGCTACCCAGGTAAATCTCTACTCATATGTATTCTCCTATTTTTAAATCAAAGAGCAATCTTGCTACATCATATTCCATTTCATAATTATAGAAAATCACTCTTCTAAACATCTTTATTTTTTAAAGCAGCTACAATTATTAGACAGTTCATGTTTGTCTTGGGGAGTTTATTGTTTTACTTTGGTTTTTTAACAAATCCTGTTGAAATCTCACGTAACTATTGAAGAGTCAAAGTTAGATTCCCAGGTTCACTTGGATCCATATCTGTATTCTCAGGATTCACTGGTACACAGATGTGAGGGCTCAGGAAAACCTAATGAACCTACTTGAGTTACTTCAATAAATGGAAGCCAAAATTTAAAGTTTCTATTTTTATGCATGCTACTTTCTTTTGGAAGTCCAAACATGAATCAGAGGAATGTAAACAAATTTACAAAAGGGTGTTTATAACTCCATTAATGTTTGTCTTGTGGGATGCCATCCTCAAACAATTCTGAGCAAATGTCAAAAACTGTATTCTGCACAGTCAAAATTTATTCAGAGAGAATCAGCATGGGGTGTCTTAAAGCAGTCCCATAGAAAGTTCTATACATCAGTTCTGGTTTGGAAATAATTGGTTTTGATCAATCCTACTGCAGTGTCAAGGTTTATTAGTCAGTAACTCATTGATGGTGTGTCTGTGGGATTTCTATACATTATTTCCGTAACAAATACATAGCATGTCCTTGGGTAATAGTCATGTTACAGGGGCCAGATTTCTCTCAAGATGTGTTACAACAGACCTGAAGCTACATTCCAAAAAAAAAAAGGAAAAGAACTCAAACTTTATGTGTGTGAATAATCAGCATATAAAGCAGGAAAACAGAACCCTGATGTAATCGTTTGAGAACATCAATTTTTGCTTGGGGAACAAGAAGCCATATGGTAAAGAAGGTTTAAGTAAATGTTTACTTTGTTTTAGGATTTACAGGGTCAATTAAAATTCTCTATATAATTTCTGGAGTTAACTATCATAGTAAAGTCCTAATAGAACCAATTACTTTTTCTATCAAAAAACATAATATCTAAGTGTAATTATTTTCTGTGACTCTTCAGAAATGTTATACAACTTGCGTTGAGCAAAGAAACGATGTAGAGGTATTTTTTCATCACCTTAAAAGTTTGGGCAATTTGTAAAAAATGAAATTTTAAAAAATTGCTTCTAACTATTTTAGGCAATAACCAAGAAAGAAAATCCATTTAGTACCACTACCTCCTGGCTCAGTGATTCATATATCGCTTTGGGAATGCTCGGATTTTTCCTGTTTGTACTCTTGGGAATCACTTCCTTGCCATCAGTTAGCAACATGGTCAACTGGAGAGAGTTCCGATTTGTCCAGGTAAAAGGACTTCATGATTTAATCTACTTTTTAATGCAAAATGATTCTGAGTTTACAAATATTCTGATTTTTCTCTCATACCCGCATAAATTTTCATTTTGCTCCATCAGTTCCCTAGCAATCACATAAAAATAGCAACTGAAACAAGTTCAGATTAGAAAAGCTAAACTCGAACCCAAAGGCAGCTTCCATGATGGTTTGATTTCCTAGCAGGACAAGATTCCTGACCACTCCCAGAGACACAGCTAAGAGTACAGACTGAAAAGCATCAACTACTATTGAACCCTGTGTATGGAGATATACTAGGCTCAGGGTGGAAAGAAACCCAAACACAAAATTTCTACTTCTGAAAATCAACTTTAGAATATGGACTTATGGGTATAAAACTTTCTATGCTAGTCTGTCATCGTACCAGATTCAGTGCTGGTCTGTAAGATGGAAAATTAGTGATTCCACACATCAACCACCAGATACATCATTAAAGGCAATTAGTAACTAATCTTGTAGACCAGCGGTCTTCAAAGTGTGGCACCTGGACCACCACCAGCAGCAGAATCACCTGGGATCATGTTAGATACAAATCCTCATGCCCCTCCCCTACCAAACTGAATCAGAAACTCTGGAGGTATTGAGGCAGGAGTTAGATGGGCCCCAGGTTGAACAATTTCTCCCTGTGGACGAAAACCCCGTAATAGGAGAAACTCCATAGAAGCAGGATGATGGAGGAGGCTGTGCCCTGCACAGATACCAAATTAAAAAAACACACACACACATTCCTCATTCTTAAAGTTAAGGAGACCTCCCCGACAACACATGCACAGAAAGGCTTCTTGGAGGTAAAAAAGGGAGGGTGTGACACCTCATAGTAAGCAATGTCAACTACCCATGAGCCTCTTCACTATTCACTAGACTCCATCTTGGCAAAGAGATGAGCTTCCACACATGAAAGGATCCTGAGATATACCAAATATGGCCTCAGGACTACACAAATCAAAATGATTGGCCAAAGGAAACCCGGAAGAAATGACCCATAAAAGTAATTCAAACTGCCACGAAAGGGTGACTAAGCAACTCTCTCTCTCTGAGCCTGCCCATGTGTCTACCCACACATACTCTACTCTTTTCCTCCTAATAAACACTTTGTTTGCTTCAGTACTTTTTGTCTTTGTAAGGGAATTCTTTTTGGCAAAACCAAAGGGTCAGGGTCTTGTCACTGACCACTGGTCTAGTGGCTAGGATGTGGTGTTCTCACCACCTCGACCTGTCCTCAGTCTCCGGCTGGGAACTGAAGCCCAGCTTCAAGTCGCTGCAGGCCGAGGTCATCCGAGATCATCCAAAATCAGTAAGGCCCAGCAGCTGGTTTGTTTTCACAAGACCTCTGGGTGATTCGGAGGCATATTCCTTGAGAACTAGTGTAACGGAATAGACCATTAGTAACGGAAGTCAGAATTGCACTTCATAGAACTGTTTGAATTCAAAAGTCTTACAGTTTCTCCCAGAGACCAAATGCAGTCAACATTTTCTCATGTTTATACCTTTATTCAGACGTTAAGACGGAAATAAACACTGGGCTTTGTATGTAGGCCTAAACAAACAACCAACCAAAAGTAAAGTTTGCTAACTGCTGTTTACTGCGATACCATTCAGCTAGTATCTGCTTTTAGTCAGCAACATACACTAATGCGGTATTTCTTGAGGACATACAGTGTTTTGTTCATCTCTGGCCTCCAGAAAAGATGATCCAGGAAGGAGTGTTACCCTTGAAAAAGAAGGTACATTACTTATTCAAATGCAAAAGAATCTATTCCTGGGAAACTTTCTCATCCAGTTAGGTTAAGATGAAACCACCAGGTCATTTGTAAGGAGTCTTTTCTTTTTTTTAAATGTTACAACGATCATCCTGAAGGAGAGTTAATGTTTTTTCAATTCTTGGCAGTGTTCTAAATACTACAGGTTTCAAAGGCTTGTGGCTTTGACGAATACCCTTCACTGACGCACAGTATTTCACGTGAAAATGTAAACAGTGTTAATGTACATGTTTTTGTTTCTTGTTTATAGTCCAAACTGGGTTATTTGACCCTGATCTTGTGCACAGCCCACACCTTGGTGTACGGTGGGAAGAGATTCCTCAACCCTTCAAACCTTGTGTGGTATCTCCCTTCAGCCTACGTGATTGCGCTGATCATCCCTTGCACAGTGCTGGTGATCAAGTTCATCCTCATCCTGCCATGTATAGACAAGACCCTTATGCGGATCCGCCAGGGCTGGGAAAGGAACCCGAAATACTCAGAATCGGCATTGAATGGAAAAACAGATATTTAAAGCAAAGTTCCAATTCACCTGGACTTCTTAACCATGGCGTTGCAAGTTTAGAGAAGAATAATTAGTGCAGTGAAGAAAGTGTGTTTCTCCCCCCATGGGCTGAAGTTTGTGAGCAGAGAAAGAAATCATGCCTGACTTTGAGAAATGGGACACCATTTAATCTCAGATCCATGTGGAACCACTGCTGGTCTCTGCCTCTCCTTTTTCTGGAGGTGGGGGACTGAATCGCCATTAGCTTTGTGGTTTCACAATAAGAAGCTTCTTTGCTGTGGGCAATATGCATGACCTGATGTCTTGCAAAATCCAGGGGAAGTACACATAGTTTCCTTCTCTGATTCAAGGGCTAGGTAGAGTGAAAGAGAAAATACTAAGATGGTGGCCGCTGATCAGGGCTTTATTAGATCTGTCTGAAAAAGAGGGCCAAGGAAGCAAAAGGAATGAGATTTTTATTCTGGTTTTTGGAAATGCAGGTGATTATAAATATTGCCATGGTAAATTCTGTAGTTATGTGAGCTTTTTGATATTTTTTTTTACCAACCTGGATATGTAGTGTGGGGAATTATTTTATAAAACAATAAAGATTTCACAATAGATTAGAAATAATCATGGACTGGATATATGCAAACTTATACAGTTGTCATAAGATCGTTCCTTCACAAAGGAATAAGTATAAAAAAAGATTGAGTTAAAAATGAGGGATATCCACTTGGATTTCCTCAATGTACCATAAGTGAAGAAGAGTTGATAAAAGCCCTAGTGCAAAAAGTTTTAAAAAAATTGAATAAAGTTTATAAAGTTTATACCACATCAGGTTTACTATTATTTAGGTTATGTGCTATGCTTTGTAAATAACATATTCCAGATTTGTTCAGTATTAATCATCTATGAAATGAATTGCTAGTTGCCGGGGTCCAACCCGGTGGATCCAGGGAATTCGAAGGGTGGACGGCGTTGGCGTGGAAAGACTTGTTTATTTATTAATATAAGATTAGATTAAGAAACTATAGTGTAGTAAGAAGATTAAGTGGAGGAAGAGGGCTGAATAGCTTGGTTTATGCTGAAGACCAATAAAATTCCAGACAAGGAATTTGCACCATCTACGTTGGGCCACCGGCACTCGCTTGAATATCTAAGGGTGCCTTGCCTTAAGCTCCCTTTCACACGGGTCTTAACAGCCAGGGCAAGTAAGTAGACCTGGTGAGCCTCCGCGCCCCAGGTGGAGATTCAGCCTGAAATTAGAGTAAAGAGCAGAGAGAGGGAAAGGGAGAGAAGAAGAGAGAGAGAGAAAGACATGGGGGAGCCAGAGTCCCAAGAAACCAGGCCGAGAGACTAGTTCGAGAAACTGGTCCGAGAAGCTGGCCCCATCCTTTATTGTTCAGAAGGCCTTTTATACTTTTGATAAAATATGGAGATCAATGGGTAACACAAAATTATGTAGCGTTCGCAACCCAGATTCTTTTTGTACATCATTTTGTATACAAAAGGTCTCAGGTGATTTACATTATCTTTTGGCCAAGAGGCTTGTTAACAGTTTTTGGCTCTCTTCCTTAATGAATGTTAATTTTGTTTCCCCTGAAGTGTTTTTCTTTAATCTACATCTCCTTAAAGCACTAAAGTTACATCTCTATAGAACAAAGGTGCAGTGGGTTATAACAAAGAAGGTACTTAACTCAAAGATCTAATGTTGCTAATACAAGGTCTACTACTTGTTTTTCTACATACCAACTATATCTACAAATAAAGGATATGAAAATTTGGCAGCAAGTATTGACTCAACAAATGAAACTTTTAATCAGTCCTATTCTAAAGATTTTGACTCCTCGGAAGCTCCTACATTCCTAGGATGTTTTAAGCTTCCTGTGCCTCCTGCAGTCAGGAGGCCTCAAACAATCACATGCGCAGCTGTACGAGTCCTGCAGGCAGGCTAGAAAGCCATCGGAGGGGTTTTTGGATTGAAACACTCTTTCAAATGCAGAAGACTAAAGCCCTGAATTGACTTTTTCCAGAAAATGTCAGAAGAGTAGAAAAGCAGAGCACAAAAGCCGGCAGATTTTTGTTGGGGTACATGCTTAGGAATTTCCAGAGGGGCCCCTGAAGTCTGAGCACGCCTTGCGTATGTCAGCTTCCTTCCTCATGACCTTGTCACGGGTGGGATTCCTCACACTGGCTCCCGGCAGCTAGTATAAAAAAGTAGCTTCTATAATTTATCATAGTTTGTTATAAATTTAAGCAGTGAAGTTAAATGAATAATGAAAGTGTAAGTTGGACAAATACACAGATGAGAGAGAATTTTGAAGTCTTAGGCGAGAGAGGTGTGAGCAGCAGTTTGTAATAGGAGACTTGGTTCTTTCTCAAGTCCTAGCTGGAAGGCAGGATGCTTTTCTCTGCTTTTCGGTGATAATGATGCCATTTCCAAGATGACCTTCAGCAGGATTAGCCTTCCTGGCTCATACATGGAGCTGAGAGGAGCCTTATGTATGACCTTTCCACAAGCCGAAATAACCAAAAGTCTTCAGATTTGACAGTTTTCTGCCTGCCTCATACAGGCCATTTCTTTTACTTTTTACTTTCACTATCATATATTCTATATGACATTATACAAAATGATTACAATATATTAAAACATCACCCACAATCCAGAATATTTTTCTATAAAATGTTTTGAAAATAGTTCTACCTATACTGTATATTCAATTGTGTATCCTTCCTTTTTCACTTAATATACTACAGCTTTGTTTGCTTACTTACATGCTTTATGTATTGAATCAGTGGCTTCATGATATTACATCAAATATGCATTTGTTTTACCACTGCTCTAATTCAACATTTAGGTTACATCCATTTTTTACTAAAACAACATTTCAGAGGATACCTTAGCACTTATAACTTTAGTGTGTATTTTAATTTACTTCTTCAGAATACTTGCAAAGAATTGGGATTAAAAATTAAAAAACGTTGAATGTAATTGCCGAATTATTTCTGAAGTTAATACCACTGGCACCATATGAAGATGTTGGTGTCATTATACCCTTCAGTTCAGTTCAGTTCAGTCGCTCAGTCGTGTCTGACTCTTTGTGACCCCATGGACTCCAGCACGCCAGGCTTCCCTGTCCATCACCAATTCCCAGAGCTTACTCAAACTCATGTCCATCAAGTCAGTGGTGCCATCCAGCCATCTCATCCTCTGTCATCCCCTTCTCCTCCCGTCTTCAATCTTTCCCATTATACTCTTACAGATTTTTTTTTTAATTTCAGCTTGTGTTAATGAGAAGACACCCAGAATATATGATCCATTCATTTATCCTTGATCTACTCAAGGATTCAGAAAAGCTTGAGACTTTGAGCAGAGCTGTGCTGTGTGGTGAAGACCCCAGGGCATCAGTGAGAAAGACAAGGCAACTGTCACTGCTCATTCATTCTATTTTATGCAAAATACCCAAGTATTGTAGGGTTGGCCACTGCCTTTTGGCTAGATAATTGGTTACCTGAAGGTTAAGTACTATCCAGGCTAATCTAAAGGAAACCTTTGGGGTTAACCATGTTCCTTTTTTGGTAAAAGAGTAAGATTTTTACTGGCTATCTGGTCCATTACTAAGACTAGAAAATGCCACTCTTAGGTTAAACAAGGGGCTTCCCAGGTGGCTCAGTGGGTAAAGAATCCGCCTGCAGTGCAGGAGACGTGAGATGTGGGTTCAGTCCCTGGGTCAGGAAGATCCCCTAGGATTTAACATGGCAACCCACTCAAGCTTTTAAAAAAAAAAAAAAAAAAGCTTACCTACAGTAAAAAGGATTCTGCTTTTATAACCTAGTAAAAATGTTCTTCCTGGGTACTTCACAAAAGGCATCCAGGAAGCCAGATATTCCAGAGCACCCCTGGTGGTTTTGGCATCACAGTGCATTGCTGGGCATGACCCTCAGCCTCACCCACAAGGCTCCAAGCCCCAACAGCTGACCAGAGAAGCTGGTTCCCTCCTTTCACCCCTTCCAACATCCATTCCCAAGCCATCAAACCAATGTGCCCATCCTAACACAGCTGATTCTCCCAGTTTCCTTAAGGTGGAAAAGAGTTTGAAACGGAAACAGGTGTGTCGTGTGAACTACAGTTCTTTTTAACGGTTCCAAACTATTCTTCTACATTAAAAAAGTCAGACTAAACTTCCTCACTCCTCATACATTTCCTGTATTCTAGGAACATGTTTATTATACGATAGACCTTTTATTTTTGTATGTATTCCCCGTATTAAGGGATGACTGCTTTTGGAAATGTGTACTCATTAAAGATTGTTTTAAAAGTTTTTCCAGTTGAATAATCATTCTGGTGTTGACTCATCTGCATTCCAAAGAAAGTGTCTTGAAGGTTTTGGTTTACAGTAGTTCCAGCATCTGAAACTAAAAATAGTTTCTTTCAGGGATAAGGAAAAGGAAAGGAAGTACGGTGACTGGAGAGCACGGTAGTGGATTTCCAGCTTCAAGTGATACATGCCTACGCTCGGCGCATGACGTGTCCCAACATCCTGCATGCTTCATTTTTTACCCTCAGAGAGGGAAAACGCATTAGCTGGTCAAACAGGTAGGGGGTCAAACTATCCCACACTGGACTTTTGGAAGAAAAAAAAATAAATGCCTTCCTTCATTCTCCCAGGTGGATGCCACCCAGACAAGGCAACTGCCTTAATGGGTAGACTGATTTCAAGTTGCATTTTAACCTGTGGGACCAGACATGAAATGCCTTGGGCAACTGAACAACTTCAGCCCTGATGAGTGTTACCTTTCTTTTGAAAGCGAAATAAAAACAGATAAATAAAGAAAGGGTCAGCAACCTTGAGTAAGCTAGAAACCGACAGAACAAAGTCCCTTTTAGAAAGCTGCTTTAACTAGAAATTGCATTCAAGAGCTCTCCATGTGTTTACAGTTCAAGGATCACAGAAGAGTCATGATAACAATGAATGCAAATATAATGAGTTTGATCACTAGCAGCTCAAAAGGTTCTGGACCTCCTCCTCAAAGCAAGGTGGAATGGCAGTCAAGTTGCTACACACAGAGCTTGCAATTTCCATTCTCCATTGCGACTGTCCACACCACTACCCTTTTAATACACACACACCAAAAATTTCCCTGTATGATTGATCCTCCGCTACTTTTCTACAGTGAGTTAAGATCACAATATTGAAAAACCCTCCAGTCTTCCAAAGCTTCATTCAGTAGCATTCAGGAGAAGGGGAGTAAATCACCCTTCTCTGCATTACCTTTCTGAAGTTTACAGCAAAGCCCTGAGCTCTCAGATATGAAGAAACAAGAAATCGATCCAACTGAAGAGGGAGAAGGATCAGGGGTGAAGGGGAAAGCAATGAAAGTTGGAGTAAAGGGGAGCACCGACCAGCAGGGTCCTGCACCCTGCCTTAGCCCAGCCAGTTTCCTCCTTTCGTCACTTCCAATGTCTCTCCCTCCCCAAACCATCAAACCAGTTTGACTATCCAAACACAGCTGACTCCTCCAGTTCACATAAGGTTCTACCTGTTTCCTGCTAGGAAGGAATCTTGGAAGGCTTTTAATGATGATGACTGTATCATATTATGACCAAACACTAAGCACCTGACATGCAGTACCTTATTTCACCCTCATAACAACTGTCTAAAGTACACTTATTATTACCATTTTCCAGAAGAAACTGAGCCTCAAAAACACTGAGTGCTTTGAATAGATAGGGGCAAACATGGGATTGGAATCCAGGCCATCTGAGTCCAGGGCCTCCAAACTTTCAACACCATAGTACAATGGAGGACCCTCATGTGCTCCTCCAAAATATGCCTGAGGATCCATGTATTAGGCTGAGTAGACTGAACCACTGGCAAACTTTCTTTTTAATATTTTTTAACGAGAGCCTTAAATATTTTTGATTGCCCCATCCTTCAGTTCAGTTCAGTTCAGTTCAGTCGCTCAGTCGTGTCCAACTCTTTGCGACCCTATGAATCACAGCATGCCAGGCCTCCCTGTCCATCACCAACTCCCGGAGTTCACTTAGACTCGCGTCCATCGAGTCTGTGATGCCATCCAGCCATCTCATCCTGGGTTGTCCCCTTCTCCTCCTGCCCCCAATCCCTCCCAGCATCAAAGTCTTCTCCAATGAGTCAACTCTTCGCATGAGGTGGCTAAAGTATTGGAGTTTCAGCTTTAGCATCATTCCTTCCAAAGAAATCCCAGGGCTGATCTCCTTTAGAATGGACTGGTTGGATCTCCTTGCAGTCCAAGGGACTCTCAAGAGTCTTCTCCAACACCACAGTTCAAAAGCATCAATTCTTCGTCGCTCAGCCTTCTTCACAGTCCAACTCTCACATCCATACATGACTACTGGAAAAACCATAGCCTTGACTTAGCACTCCATATTTGCCTATTGTTGATATTAGGATGCCATTTAAGGTTGTAGGCACCTGTGATCCCTTGGTTTCAGCATTGAACACAGCTCTGTTGTAAGCACCACTTTAATCTTCCCACCACAGTCTGGCCACAAGATTTCTTAAGCGGCAGAAAGACTGCTGGAGGTAGGTACTAGGTAGTTCATGCATAGGTAGGCAAAAACCCCTAACCGGAGGACTCAGAGGAGCCGCCAACCAAAATACAGCTCTACAGAAGCTGAAAGTTCACTTCTGTTTGGTTTCACCTTAGTGCTTTGTGTACTGAGAGGACTTATTTGTTCTTGAGAGCCAGTGACACACCCAAGAAATTTCATAACACTTTTCACTTCGTATTTTAAGACTATTGAGAAATCTTAGTGCTAAAGAAAACAAGATTCAGTCTCACTACCTAAAGTGGCCAGTTTCTTGGTTTTGTAAATATGGAGGGCTGTTAGAATGGAACTCACAGTGCATCAAAACAATCAGAACAGGATTAACTATAATTAAACTCTCCCTTAGGATTTTTAGAGAATCAGCATGCATTAGTTATGTATTAAGGAATACCACTCATATATTGGTTTCACTTTTACTGATCTTTTCTTTCACAGAAAGAGATGAAAGAGTAAGAGAATTACTGTTCAACTTTCACTAAGGCAGAGAAGTAAAATCTGTTAAGATGAAGGGTCTGCCCTCAAGCTCAAGGATTCTTTATAGTCTCAACTGTCCAGCCAGCCAAGCAGGCTTAACTCTTCTCAAGATAAGCGTACTGACTGCCACCAATAGGAAATCTTTCCATTCTTAGGTACACAGGACAATTAGAAAACTCTCTCATACCAAACCAAAATTGTCCTGATTGTTCTTCCATCCACTGGTCTCAGTGCCATCATTTAACGTTGTGCCTTCTTCACCTATACAGTGTTTTACTGTATCTATTTATTAACTCATCTACATATTTTTGGCTGTGCTGGGTCTTCGCTGCTGTGTGCAGGCTTTCTCTAGTTGCGGTGAGCAAGGGCTACGCTTCATTGCAGTGTGCGGGCATCTCATTGTGATGGCTGGCTTCTCTTGTCGTGAAGCATGGGCTCTAGGGCACATAGGTTTCAGTAGTTGTGACACACGGGCTTACTTGCTGCAAGGTCTGTGGAATCTTCCCCAACAAGGGATCGAACTCATGTCCCCTGCACTGGCAGGCAGATTCCTAACCACTGGACCACCAGGGAAGTCCTACAGTGTTTTTATTTTTTTCAGTTCATCACAGACATTTGTGTGTGTGTGTGTGTGTGTGTGTGTGTGTGTGTGTGTGTAAAACACAAAATCACCACACTTGAATATCACAGCAACATCAAATTTCTATAGAAGTTTCTAAACTTTCAAGCTCAATTTCTGACTTTATCAGACAGGTGACAAATAGATCACAAACCGTCTGCAGGCCACACTTTGAGAAGCATTTATAGATAGTTCTCACAACCTGGCCTGACTTGGGTTCCCCTAGAAGCCAACTCTGAGGCAAAGATTCTAATGCAAATGTGTAGTTTATTCTGGAAATGAAATCATTAAGTGTGGGGCATAGAGTAGGGAAGCAGACAGAGCAGGGAAGGAATAAAGTGTAGGTCCTCAAGTCCGTTACCACTGCAGGTCCAACTCCACTGGGAAACTCTGGGAAACAGTGTCGTATCTGTTATCCTCATCCAGAGGAAAGGAAAATGGCGGCAGGCGGGGTGGGGGGGTTCTACACCAAATTCCTGTTCATTACCAGATGAGAGAAGCTTCTAGGCACTAATTTTTTGGCTCTTCTGAAGTTTTCCCATATGCTCACTGTACATGCCACCATGGCCAAAGAGAAAGCCTGCAGTCAAGGTGTCACAGGTGCTCACAGAAGCAGTTTTGGGCTCATAGGGAGGATGAGGGGTCAGCACTAACTCAGCTACAGAAGTGAACAGAACAGCTGGTCAGAACAGTTCACAGTGGGACAAAGGTACTTCAACATGTGAAAAGACACTCAACTTCATTCATAAAGAAATGCATTTAATCTCAGCCTGCATTTAAATGCCATTTCTTACCTCACGGATGGGCAAAATCCAAAAGTTTGAGCATGCACTCTGTGAGTAACTGCATTACTCTAGGGTGTGTAAATTGAAACAATCCTAAAGAGAGAAATTAGGCATTATCTTTCAAAATTAAAAATGTACTATGTATAACAGGCTCCAGGTTCATCCACCTCATTAGAACTGACTCAAATGCACTCCTATTTATAGCTGAGTAATATTCCATTGTGTAGATGTACCACAACTTCCCTTATCCATTCATCTGCCAATGGACATCTAGGTTGCTTCCATGTCCTAGCTATTGTAAATAGTGCTGCAGTGAACATTAGGATACATATGTCTTTTTCAATTATGGTTTCCTCAGGGTATATGCCCAGTAGTGGGATTGCTGGGTTGTATAGCAATTTTATGGGCTTTCCTGGTGGATCAGTGGTAAAGAATCCATCTGCAATTCAGGAGACGTAAAGAGACACGGGTTTGACCGCTGGGTCAGGAAGATCCCCTGGAGTAGGAAATGGAAACCCACTCCAGTATTCTTGCCTGGAGAATCCCATGGACAGAGGAGCCTGGTGGGCTACAGTCCTTAGGGTCACAAAGAGTCAGACACGACTGAAGTGAGTGAGCCTGCATACACAAATGGTAGTTTTATTATCAGTTTTCTAAGGAATCTCCACACTGTTCTCCATAGTGGCTGTATTGATTCACAAAGTCAGAAGAGAAAGACAAATACCATATATTGGTGCTTTAGTTGCTAAGCCATGCCTAACTCTTGCAAACCAACTTGCAGGGCAGAAAACAAAACAGACATAAAGAGCAGACTTTTCAACACAGTGAGGGAAGGAGAGGATGGGATGATTTGAGAGAATGGCATTGAAACATTGCCATATATTAAATACATAACCAGTGGGAGTTTGCTGTATTATGCAGGGAACCCAAAGCCAGTGCTCCCTAACAGTCTAGAGGGGTGGGATGGGGTGGGAAAAGGGAGCATGGTTCAAGAGGGAAGAGACATATGTATAACTATGGCTGATTCATGTTGATGTATGGCAAAAACCACAACAATATTGTAAAGTAATTATCCTCTAATTTTTTTAAAAAAAAAGGAAAAAAAAATGAGAAAATCTGAACTTTGGGCTTAAGAAAAAAATCTGGTTATGAAGGTTTTCATTTGTGTTTTCTATTTATGTGACTTTAAAATAAATTTGCATGTTCAAATAAAAAATTAAAAATGCAGAGTTAAGTTTTGACCCAGGGACTCTGCACGGGAACATTTATCCTACAGATATGCCTGCAACCATTTGAGATGACGAATAAACATTACTATTCATTTTCCTTAGTTTTCAAGAACAACAACATTGTAAAAAACAAAATATAGGCAAAAACTCAAGCATTCATCTTCAGGATGGATCAAATAAACTATAATGCTTTCACAGAAAGAAATTCTATGTAGCTATTTATTTTTTTTTCAAATTTTAAAATCTTTAATTCTTACATGCGTTCCCAAACATGAACCCCCCCTCCCACCTCCCTCCCCACAATATGTAGCTATTTAAAACAAACAAGTCACCTTATTTATACATATACAAAAAGATCTCCAAAATATATTATCAAGCAAAAAAAAAAATCAAGGTGCAAAATAACATGTAAAGTTTGATTCCTTTGTATATGTGCATTTGCTGGTATTGCCTAAAGAAATAATGAAAGGATTCAAAAAAAGTAATAAAAAAAAATCATACCTAAACAGGATGGGGAGAGGGAGGAGCAGAAGTAAGAGTAGATGCACTACATATGTTTCACATCATTTTTTATTTTTTAATTATATGAATATTTTACCTAATTTTGAAAATAAATTTAATTTTAAAAGTAATCGGTCGCCAAAAGGAGAAAAAAAAAATGTAATTGGTTGCAGATCCCTGCTAAGTCCTCGCTTGTTCTTACCAAACCTCTCCAGCTCATTCAGTCTCTCCTCTTACATAATTTCCATATCTTTCATCATCCTGCTCCCTCTTTCTTGGATCACCTACAAATATTTCAGTGTCCCTTTGAAAACAAAACTCAGAACTTCAGATAAGATATAGCTAAGTTAGAGTATGACTGTTGCTTCCCTTATTCTGGATGATGAGTCTCTGTTAATGTATTATTAATTAAGCATTTATTAGGGTTGTTTTTTTATTCCTTTTTTGGACAGTCACATATATCAGGATCACATCACAGAATATGCCTAAATTCTTTTCACATAAAATGTGAAGTCCAGCCTCTCTACCATCCACCCCACTGGCTCCTTCCCTGCCCCCTTCATCACTAATAACCACCCACTCAGCATTGATTTCCATCAATATTTCTAAAACTCTGTAAAGCAAAAATAAAAAAGCACTCCGTACTATCTTCACAGCAATTCTGTAAATCTAAAACTCTCTTAAACAATTTATTTTTAAAAAACAAACAAATCAACTCTATTAAAGTTTATCTTATGGAAAGTTATCTCTCATTTCAGCCTGGAAGATTTCTTTAAATTGTGTTTTCCTATATATGTGCTGTCCGCACATTTCCTAAATACAGCTTTTCACTTTTGATAATAAATACAGAAACATTTTAACTGTAACCTCCACCTTCAACTACAAAATTTCATACCCTAGATGAAGCCTGGAGATTATCTAATCTAATAAACTCATTCCACAGATTGGGAAACTAAAGCCCAAGGGGGTAAAGTAATTTCCGCAAGGTCACACAGCTACATGGTAACAAAGAAGAATTAGACCACAGATGACCTGATTCCAATTCCCAGGCCAGGAGTTTCTCTTGTCCTTTTGGAAGCAAGTGATTCAGTTGAAAACAAATTGTTTGCAGATCAAAATCGGAAGGGTCTAAAGGACAAACTGGTCAGAAATAGGCATATCCCGTTAGCAATTTTGGTCTTTTCTCTAAGTGCTAACATGGTAAACAACTTTGTTGTTGTTCAGTCACTAAGTCGTGTCCGACTCTGCGACCCCATGAACTGCACACCAGGCTTCCCTGTCTCTCACCATTTCCTTGAGTTTACTCAAACTCGTGTCCACTTTAAAAAATGACAGGACTAAAGGAACAGTCTCATCTAATGGTATGTTTAGATAGCCTATGACTTCTCCAATGCATGAACTAGAGTGTAAATAATAAAATCTTATTTTTGCCTCCTTTCACATTCTCTAAATTCAAATAATATTTAAATTCTTAGTAAACATTTCAGGAATATCCAACAACAAAAAGTTGCCCATTATTTAATGTTAGGATTCTTCTCCCCCTTATGAAGGACACTTTGTCAAACTGCTTTAAAATAAAAGAAATTCACAGTAGAAATATTTCTTTGAAACTGGCTCAATACATCAAGTAGACATCAAGGCAGCCATGGAGACAGTCACATGTCCCTCCAAGAGCACCTGCTACAAGGGAGCATAGCTGGTTGACAGCCTCCGGCTGCCACACCCTGCAATGCACCACCTCCTTCACTGGATTCATAATTCATGTTGCCCTTGGCTGCTCTACTGTACATGACAGAGATACCGGAACCATTACTTCCTCATGCAAGATTCCTCTAATGGGCAATATCTGCTCGGGTATTTCCCGTAAACCCAAGAGTGTTTCACAACTGCACTGAAAGCTGGGCATCTTCCTATCCAATCTTCCCCTTCCTTTGCTCTTTCACAGGTGTAACACCTGCGCAGTATGAACATTTACCCCTCCTTTATCCTTCAAGGCATTTCCTCCAGTGTGTCTCTACACTAATCTTGATGTCTGCTTTCTTATAGGACCAAACTGGCAAGCATTTTTGGTTTAAAAGTTGCAAAATAATTATTTTTATTATGAAAGTGGAAATGTTAGTCTCTCAGTCGTGTCCAATTCTTTGTGACCCCATGGACTGTAGCCTGCCAGGCTCCTCTGTCCATGGAGTTCTCCACGCAAGAATACTAGAATGGGTTGCCATGCCTTCCTCCAGGGGATCTCCCCAACTTGGGGACCAAACCTGGGTCTCCTGCAATGCAGGCTGATTATTTACTGTCTGAACCACCAGGGAGGCCCATTATGCATGCATGCTAAGTCGCTTCAGTCATGTCTGACTCTTTGTAACCCTATGGACTGTTGTAGCCGCCGGGCTCCTCTATCCATGGGATTCTCCAGGCAAGAATACTGGGGCGGGTTGCCATTCCCTCATCCACGGGCTCTTTCTGACCCAGGGATCGAACCCACATCTCTTGCAGCTCCTGCACTGTAGGTGTATTCTTTACCACTGTGTATTCTTTACTGCTGAGCCAATGAGGAAGTTCTATTTTTTATACTTTAATTATCACACCATTTATTGTGTCTTTCACCCAAATATATCCTTCAACAATTAGGTTCATTAACTATTTATATTAAAATAAGGTAAGCATAAATAAGTGAAAAACCACATCATAGAGTGTGTTAGTAAAGTGTTAAAGAGAGCTTGCATCTGCTTTTCCAAGCTCTAACCCTCTTCCCATAAAAGGGAAGACAATATGTTTCTAGAGGCCTAACGATATAAAATACCCTTTAAAACACCCACACAAAAGAACAAAAATGTGTTTCTATTGCATGGAAAATTGTGAAGCTGATGGTCTCAGAGAGGAGCTAATGTGGTAAGAAGGCGAGAGGCTTGGGCAACAAAAGTGAAAATGGCCAAATCTGAGAAAAAGGTGTGGATTTAATCCCTCCTGTCTTGAGTCTGAGGCAGACAAAGGAATGAAGTCTGTGGAGTGAAGTACCTCCAGTGTTGTTTGATGTCTTATTGAGCTGTGCTGTGGTGTGACACAAAGGTTTTAGTAAGATTCTTAGCCACTGGAGTGGAATGCTCTAAGAAACACCTCTAAGGCCACTCAAAGCAAAGTGCCTAAACTGAGCTAATTCTTAACAGGAGCATCCTAAATCCAGAGGAGCCACAATGAAGATGTCAACCATCTTGGGCCCAGAGCCAAATCTCCCACCATCTTCAAACCCTAAACAATCCCTAGATTCAGCTTTGATAAAACAGTGAGGAGAATCAGCCACTCTACAAACTTGCTTTTAGCTAGGTAAGGGGTAACTCCATAAAGAGTTTTCTGATTGAGAGAATGAAAGAATTGTAACATTCTTTATTGGTAGAAGTTGTGCAGCAAAAAATATGGAAGGATAGAAAAATGAGAATTTAAAAAGGTCAAGATTGAACTGGGCGGGGGAAAGAGCAAAAATTAGTAATTGGGACTATTTCAGACTACTGAGGGAAAAGGTTATCATAGTTAATAGGACAATTAGAGGTTTTTCCAATGGTCATGTATGGATGTGAGAGTTGGACTATAAAGAAAGCTGAGCACCAAAGAATTGATGCTTTTGAACTGCGGTGTTGGAGAAGACTCTTGAGAGTCCCTTGGACTGCAAGGAGATCCAACCAGTCCATCCGAAAGGGGACCAGTCCTGCGTGTTCATTGGAAGGACTGATGTTGAAGCTGAAACTCCAAAACTTTGGCCACCTGATGTGAAGAACTGACTCATTTGAAAAGATCCTGATGCTGGAAAAGATTGAGAACAGGAGCAGAAGCGGACAACAGAAGATAATATGGTTGGATGGCATCACCGACTCAATGGACATGTGTTTGGATGGACTCCGGGAGTTGGTGATGGACAGGGAGGCCTGGAGTGCTGCAGTTCATGGGGTTGCAAAGAGTTTGACATGACTGAGTGACTGAACTGAACTGAACTGAGACTTAAATAAAATCAGGTCAGTACTTCATGCTGGAATACATTCCAAATGAATCAAAATTTAAATGTATAAACTAAAAACACACTAAAATAAAACATGGGAAAGTTGCCTTATAATCTGATCTGAAGATAACCTTACTAATTCAAAAACTAAAAGTTACAAGATAAAATATTGATCAATCTAATTAAGTCAGTTTTCCTTAAAATACTGGCATGACACAAAAACAACACAAAGTTAAATGAGAAATGATGAACTGAGAAAAATATTTACATTTAAAATGTTAATAATCTTAATATATTAATCATTCCTACAAACTGAGAAGAAACAAAATAACAATCTGATAAGAAAGTACCAAAATATATGAGCAGACATTCACAAAAGAAGAAATGAAAATGGCACCTAAATGTACACAAAGATGCTCAAACTTGCTCTTATTCAGGGAAATGTAAATGAAAATCACAACAAGCTATAGCTCTTCATCTATCCAATTGTCAAACATCCAAAAATCTGATAACATATTCCACTGGGAAGGTTATTTCAGGAAACAGCTGAAGAGAATACAAAATGTACAGCTCCTAGTAAAAGAAATCTGACAATATCTTAAAAAAAAATACTAGCAATCTACATAGCAAATTCAGTTCTAGGATTCTACCATCAAAAAATCCTGGTTAAAAAAAAATACAAAATGTCTTGTATGCAAAGTGTATTTTTCCAATGGCAAGATACAGAACAGTACGTATACTCTACTAACATTTAGATAAGGAAAGAGATTATTAATATATACACAAATGTGTTATATTTGAGAAAAAAAAAAAAAACCCTAATAAGAATGGTTATCACCAGATCAGTGGTTCTCAGATTTTAGTGTACATAAAAATAACCTTCAGGGCCTGATTCCCAAAGTTTCTGATTTCAAAGTTCTGAGATGGGGCCCAAAAGTCGGCATTTGTAATGAGTCCACAAGTAACAGTGAAGCAGCTGTTCTAAAGATCACACTTTGCCTCCAAACTTAAGACAAATGGAAACAATTGGATCTATCAATATCAAATTACTTACATTACAATATAAAAATAGATTTATTTAATTATAACTATAGATATAGTGACTTTTGAGTATTTTGAGAGTGTATCCTAAGTGGTGTGTACGTGTACGTGGTCACTCAGTTGTGTCCAACTCTTTGCGGCCGTTTGGACTGTAGCCCACTAGGCTTCTCTGTCTATGGGATTTTTCAGGCAAGAATACTGGAGTAGGTTGCCATTTCCTCTTCCAGGGATCAAACTCACATCTTCTGCATCACCTGCATCACAGGCAGACTACTGCTGACCCATCGGGGAAGCCCCGTATGAGTTCTAATCACAAAGAGAGCTTCAAATAAATCTTACATTCAATTCAATGTTTATTATAAATGTTAGTATTACTAATTTGAAACTAGCTTATACATATACAAGTACACACAAATATTTATGTGGTTGCTCACTCACTAAGTTGTGTACGACACTTTGCGACCCCATGGACTATACACAGCAGGCTTCCCTGTCCTTTTCTATCTCCAGGAGTTGGTTCAAACTGATGTCCACTGAGCCATTGCTGCCATCCTACCATCTACTCTTCGGTCATCCCCTTCTCCTCTTGTCCTCAATCTTTCCCAGTATCAGGGCCTTTTCCAGGGAGTTGGTTCTTCACATCAGGTGGCCAAAGGATTGGAGCTTCAGCTTCAGCATCAGTCCCTCCAATGAATACTCAAGACTGATTTCCTTTAGAACCGACTGGTTTGATCTCCTTGCTGTCCAAGGGACTCTCAAGAGTCTTCTCCGGCACCAGAATTTGAAAGCATCAATTTTTTAGCACTCAGCCTTCTTTGTTGTCTCACTCTCACATCCATACACGACTATTGGAAAACCATAGCTTTGACTATATAGAACTTTGTTGGCAAAGTGATATCTCTGCTTTTTAATATGCTGTCTAGGTTTGTCATCTTTTCTTCCAAGGAGCAAGCATCTTTTAATTTCCTGGCAGGAGTCACTATGCACAGTCATTTGGGAAACCAATAAAATAAAATCCTTCACTGTTTCTACTTTTTTCCCATCTATTTGCCATGAAGTGATGGGACTCTTGATGGAAGTGAAAGAGGAAAGTGAAAAAGTTGGCTTAAAGCTCAACATTCAGAAAACGAAGATCATGGCATCCAGTCCCATCACTTCATGGGAAATAGATGGGAAACAGTAGAAACAGTGGCAGACTTTATTTTGGGGGGCTCCAAAATCACTACAGATGGTGATTACAGCCATGAAATTAAAAGACGCTTACTCCTTGGCAGAAAAGTTATGACCAACCTAGATAGCATATTCAAAAGCAGAAACATTACTTTGCCAATGAAGGTCCGTCTAGTCAAGGCTATGGTTTTTCCATTAGTCATGTATGGATGTGAGAGTTGGACTGTGAAGAAAGCTGAGGGCCGAAGAATTGACGCTTTTGAACTGTGGTGTTGGAGAAGACTCTTGAGAGTCCCTTGGACTGCAAGGAGATCCAACCAGTCCATTCTGAAGGAGATCAACCCTGGGATTTCTTTGGAAGGACTGATGCTAAAGCTGAAACTCCAATACTTTGGCCACCTCATGCGAAGAGTTGACTCGTTGGAAAAGACTCTGATGCTGGGAGGGATTGAGGGCAAGAGGAGAAGGGGACGACAGAGGATGAGATAGCTGGATGGGATCACCAACTTGATGGACATGAGTTTGGGTGATGGACAGGGAGGCCTGGCGTGCTGCAATTCATGGGGTCGCAAAGAGTCAGAAACGACTGAGTGACTGAACTGAACTGAGCTGATGGGACTGGATACCATGATCTTCATTTTCTGAATGTTGAGTTTTAGGCCAGCTGTCCTGCTCTCCTCTTTCACCTTCATCAAGAGGCTCTTTAGTTCCTCTTTGTTTTCTGCCATTAGGGTGATATCATCTGCATATCTGTGATTCATCCAGCCCAACAATTCTCATGATATACCCTACATATAAGTTAAATAAAGAGGGTGACAGTATACCCTTGATGTACTCCTTTCCCAATTTGGAATCAGTCCACTGTTCCATGTCCGGTTCTCACTGTTTCTTCTTGAGTTGCACACAGGTTTCTCAGTAGGCAGGTAAGGTGTTCTGGTACTCCAGTCTCTTTAAGAATCTTCCAGTTTGTTGTGATCCACATGTTTCCATAAAGTCAAATAATAGTGTCAATATTGTTATGAACTAAAATTATTGGTGTAAAAGAGTTTAAAGTTAAAAAAGTTAAATTAAAATTCCCTGATATTAAATTTGAATTGAATATTGAATACAGACAAATCAGTATTATTGCATGATTGGTTTTTTTTTCTGTTCAAAATGTATATTCCTTAGCTCTGTAATTGCAAAGATCTATAGGACAGGCAGTGACCACCCAAAAACAAGAGTACCGCTAGTGCCCACATTTTGGTCTCTAAGTAGCATTTCCCAGTACAGGAGCTTATGGCAGAATTCTGATCCCAGATTTGGAGAAGAAAATGCATTAAATGGGTTTGTGACAAGTTATGCCAGAAAGCAAGGAGGCAATCAGAGACTAATGGGATATGTCAGAAGCAAATATAAACAGGGGCAAATATAAGTAAGAATCCCACTGGAAAAATATGAGAACATATTACAAATAGTGACTGCTGTTAATTAATTAGAATTCATGAATTCATTCTATCACTAAAAACAACAGCAACAAAAATGAAAATAAACAGAACACACAAGCAAAAATCTAGTTGGTCACTATTGTATTTAGAACACTTCCTTATTTTAAAAATTGACAGTAGAAAGAAAAGAATTAGGCATTTTCCCTGCTTTCTTTGTATAAAAGTGTTGATGACAGAATGTTCTCCATAGGAAACACCCAGTTAATAAAAGTTAAAAGAAAATTAGAAAAATGCAACTTTGGCCAATGAAAATGCTTTTACCAGTAGATGAAATGGCCAGGTGAAAAGTTTCTAGGTAATTATATCATGTCAGCGTCACAAAACCATATGCTGTCTATGAAGCACCCAAAGACCACAAATGTTTGCTAATAAAGTTGAACCCAAATCTCTTCAAGCCTTGAATGCACACTTAAATTTTAGGAAATACAGTGGGTGGGGTAACAATTAAAAGTCACCAACAGGAAGCAGATAGACAAATCCAGAATATGGAAAATTCTTAGGGTTAAAGCACCCAATTTTTTTTCAATAAGTCAAGGGCAAGGAGGGTATGGAACTACTCTAGATGTAGTAAAATGCAGAATGTGAATCTTGTGAGTTCTTTAATTAAATAAATCAAATATTAAAAGATACTTTTGAAACAGATGGAGAGTTATAAATATTGGCTGTATCAGACTATCCCAAGGAACTGTCAATGTTGTTAGTGGCGAAATGGTTTCATGATTTTAAGTCCATTTTTAGCAAAGCATAGTAATATATGCCAAGTTAAAATAACAACATTTGGGATTTGTATCAAAATATATCAGCAAAAAAGAAAAAAAAAAGAATGGATTAAGCAAGTGAGGTAAAATGATGATAATGATTGAATCTGGCACATGGACATTCATTATACTATCATTTCTATTTTTATGTGTATTTAAAATTTCAAAATATATTTTTAAAAGTACAGTTGGCCCATAGACCTCTGTCAACTTTCTTAAGTATTTCACATTTCTTAAGTAATTTCACATTACTTCTGCTGAAGTACAATGGAAGATTCTAGATTACTGGTAGTTACTGCTTTCTAATCACCTAAGAATTTAATCGAAACCCTACTGCAATAAAAGTGCCCTAGAATACAAGTCCAGAAGAAAGTTAGGGTCAGGCCCTCACACTAATCTTCTGAATTTGACAAATCATTTAATCTTTTCAGATCTCATGATCTGTAAAGATGGGAAATTAGACTACTTTATATCTCATCTTTACCCCAATCACTAGAAAGTAATATGACTGTCCCTTTTCAGGCAAGCAGAGGGCACAAAATTGAGTAACCAAAAAAAAAAAAAAAAAAGCATGAGTGTAGCTTACACAGAATAACTTTCTTGAATTCCTAACTGGGAAATAAGTGGGTTAGATTACATTGTTTCTAAGATGTCTCTTAGTTCTAAAATTTTATGACATGTAAAAGCTATAGCCATAGCCCAGACAAATGTTATATATCAAATTCCAGTGGCTGATGCTGGCACCCAGTTTCAGTAAGGCACTTGTCTCTGTATTCTCAGAAGACGGAATACTTACTCACCAATAGGACAGGAAAACAAAGACCAGTTGTTTTCAAACATTCTTATCCCTGGTTTGTAATCCATGGTCTCTATTAAAGAAAGAGCCTTCTAATGATGACGTGGAGCAGGAACCAGCAACCCACTCCAGTATTCCTGCCTGGAAAATTACTTGAAGGAGGACCCTGGCAGGCTACAGTACCTGGGGCTGCAGAAAGTCAGAGCTGAGTACGCACACGCTAAAGATGAAGTGTGGGCGAGTTCACCTCTTTCAGGGTCTGTCGCAGTATCTCAGAGACAGCCAGTGCTGTAACCCCAGATGAAGATCCAGGCTCTCAGGGGAAAAAAGCTTACAATTAAGACAACAATTGATCCTGAGCTGGAGAGTGCAGTGTCAGCACTCTAAAGGAAGGTCAGAATTTAAAATGTGGCAAGTGACATCTGTCCTTCAGTATGACATTTGATGAGCTGCCACGGTGGGTGGAAACGGTGAGGAGATGCTTTGGCCATTACTAGGACCAGTGAGTGAAAGTCATCTGGAGACGCTTCAGGACAAGATTCTTCTTCATAAGGGCTACTGCTGCCTGAAGACAGAATTGATCATCTCGGGGAGAATGAATTCAGTCACTGGAGGCTGTTTCACCAGAGGTTAGTCTGTATTATACAAATGGATTCCAAGCATCAGAAATTACATAATTCATAAAATTTATATATTATGAATAGTGCAGCTGGGGCTCAAAAAAGCTATTCTATCTGAGAATTTCAATGATCAATTAATGAAATTTTTAACTGGAAATTCCAATTTGTCTAATCCATATGTGAAATAAAGAAAATGGTTGCAAATACTTTGTTAAATAAGTGAATACTTAAGAACTCATAACGTGAAATTTCCAAGGGAAAATACAATTCATCCAACAATGAACGAAAGCACTTTTTGAAAGTCAACTATGTGCCAGAAATTGGTACATTCTGTCTTTATGGAACTTTTATTCTATCAAGGGACCATAATGCGAGCAATACATTCTTGCATTATACTGAAACTAATGTAATGCTATGTTATTATACACCAATAAAAATATTTTGTCAGGTGGTTAAGTTCTAAAAACAAAAGTAAACCAGATTAAGTGAACAGGATGGGGAGGCTGCAATTTAGACTGGGTTTCCTGGAAAGGATATGTGAGAGGTAACACTGAAGCAAGGGTCTGAAGAGGAGCATGAGGGAGGGAACCACATGGATACCTGAGGGGAAATCCCAGGGAGGTTCAAGAACAGGTACAAAGACCCCAAGGCAGGACGGTGTTTGGTGCTCATGCAAGAACCAGGAGGCAAGCGGGGTGGGAATAGGATAAAGCAGGAGAACAATCAGAAGCAGGTCACAGGTTCTGTGAGCCCCAGAGGCCTGGGCAAGGATAGGAGCTGTGTAGTCTCACCAAAAGGGACATCGACATAGAGTTTTAGATGGAGGAGTGACTTGTTTCAAAAGGATCACTCACTTGGCTGGGTGAGGGAAAGGAAGAAAGATGCTCATTCAGAAACACATTAATTGTGGTTTTGACTGAAGTGGTCATAGTGAATACGGTGAGGCATGGTCAGGTTGGGAAGGAACTGGCTTGAAGAGAGGAAATTTCATTTTAGACCTGTCAAATGTGAAGTGCCCATTAGACATAGAGGTAAAAGTGTCAGATATGAAGGTAGATGTACACGTCTAAGAACCAAATTGAAGATGTAAATTCAGGATCCCTCGGCATACAGACCTGGAATTGAATGAATAATCTGAGACATGAGTGTAGATAGAGGAGAAGTGAAGTGAAAGTTGCTCAGGCATGTCCGACTCTTCGCAACCCCATGGACTGTAGCCTGCCAGGCTCCTCTGTCCATGGAATTCTCCTGTGTCTGCTGCATTACCAGTGAATTCTTTACAACTGAGCCAGTGGGGAAGCCCCAGATATAAAAAGGATAACTGATAGGAACCTACTGTATAACACAAGGAACTCTACTCAATATTCTGTAATGACCCCTATGGAGATAGTCTCCTTTGCTGGAGATTTCTTCCATCATCTTCCCACCCTCCAGGTTTAGGATGCATTGTGTCTGTCTTTAGACTTGATTTCTTCTCTATCTGGGCTTCCCTGGTAGCTCAGCTGGTAAAGAATCCTCCTGCAAAGCAGGAACCCCTGATTCTATTTCTAGGTCAGAACGATCCCCTGGAGAAGGCAATGGCAACCTATTCAGTATTCTAACCTGGAGAATCTCATGGACAGAGGCTTGTTGGTATTCAGTTAACTAAGTCGTGTCTGACTGTCTGTGACCCCATGGACTGCAGCACACCAGGCTTCCCTGTCCTTCACCATCTCCCGGAGCTTGCTCAGACTCATGTCCATTGAGTCAGTGATGCCATCCAACCATCTCATCCTCTGTCATCCCCTTCTCCTCCTGCCTTCAATCTTTCTCAGCATCAGGGTCTTTTCTAATCGGTCAGCTCTTCTCATCAGGTGGCCAAAGTATTGGAGCTTCAGCTTCAGTATCAGTTCTTCCAATGAATATTCAGGATTGACTGGTTGCATCTCTGTGCTGCCCAAGAGACTCTCAGGAGTCTTCTCCAACACCACAGAGGAGCCTGGCAGGCTACAATCCATAGGGTGGCAAAGATATCTAGTAGTGTGTATATGTCAAGCCCAGTCTACCAATTTATACCTCTTACCCGCCAATCCCCTGGTAACCATTAATTTACTTTCTACATCTGTGCATAGTCTCTATCCATTTACAAGGATTTGAAAATACACTATAGAGGGAATATAAAGAAATACAAGAAATGACCAACCTGATTTACAGCTAGCACATTGTACAATTCACATTTGTGCAAATAGTTTAAATTTACCTAACATTTTCTGAGTATCTTATATGACCCAGAAATTAAAAACAAGGATGTCTAACACATTTCCCTATTTATGAATTTTATAACCTAGAGATTGTTTTCTCCCTTATTCCAAGGTAAGATCGGTTGGTTGAAATTACTGATTAAAGTGAAGGAAAGTTAAGCAAGTCAACTTTGGAGGTAGAACAACATAAGGTTTTGTGATCTAAACAGCTATGAAAATGAGAGAGAAATACAATGCATAATGGGTAACTGGGTTAATTGGAATATGGCCTGGATTTATTATCATTCCTAATTATTAGGAAATTTGTTACATATGACAATGGTATTCTGGTTATGTTAGAAAATGTTCTTATTGTATACAGATAGATAATAACATATTTAGGAGCAAAATGAAAAGATATTACTTATTTAAACCACTTCAAAAAATAAAAAAGAGAGAGAGAACTGAATTGAAAAGGTATTCTCCACTTCTGCCTAATGCAAATGTTTGTCAGCTATGGAATTTTGACCGATAGAATTGAAGGAATCTTTATCTTTGTCTCCCCAGACAATGTGTACCCATTTTCTGAGAACCATAAGGGCAGACTGGAATTATAGCTCAGTTGGGAACTAGATGTTTTTAAGCTCCTATCCATACTGAACAGAATATGTCATATAATCTGATTTTTCTCTCATTTCCATTGCCCTTCTTTCTGTTAGTACTTACTTGCCTTTTCCTCCCTGCCCAATATCTGTTTTTTTAAGTTCCTAATCTTTCTGGATCTCTGTATTTGAGGGCTATATACTAAAACAGCATAAAATATATAATTTTAAATTTTAATCTATTTTATTTGGAATGTTTAATCCATTGAAACTGATTGTGATTGTGCTAATTGATATATTTGGATTTATTTCAAATACCTTTTTTTTTTCCCGTATCCGTTAGTTTATAATAATCCATTTCCCTCCTTTTTGTCCTCTCCTGGACTGATGGACTATCTCCTCTCATTCCAGTTTTTCCTTCTCCCACTTTGAAAACTATAGTCTATTTGTGACCTTATAGTAAGCACCCTGGGCTTCCCTGGTGGCTTAGATGGAAAAGAATCTGTGTGCAATGCAGGAGTCCCAGGTTTGATCTCTGGGTCAGGAAGATCCCATAGAGAAGGGAATGGCAACCCACTCCAGTATTCTTGCCTGGAGCATTCCATGGACAGAGAAGCCTGGTGGCCTATAGTCCATGGGGTGGCACAGTTGGACATGACTGAGCAACTAACACTTTCACTTTCAGTAGGTACCCTAGAGATTGTAACATGTATATTTTACTTTTAAAAAGTTTAAAGATAATCGATGTCTTTTATTGTTGTTCAGTCACTCAGTCATGTACGACTCTTTGTGACCCCATGGACCACAGCACACCAGGCTTCCCTGTGCATCACCAACTCCTGGAGCTTGCTCAAGCTCATGTCCATCAAGTGGGTGATACCATTCAACCATCTTATCCTCTGTTGTCCCCATCTCCTCCCGCCTTCACTCCTTCCCAGCATCAGGGTCTTTTCAAATGAGTCTGTTCTTGGCATCAGGTGGCCAAAGTATTGGAGTTTCAGCTTCAACATCAGTCCTTCCAATGAATACTCAGGATTGATTTCCTTTAGGATGGACTGGTTGGATCTCCTTGCAGTCCAAGGGACTCTCAAGAGTCTTCTCCAACACCACAGTTCAAAAGCATCACTTCTTCGGCACTCAGCCTTTTTTATGGTTCAAATCTCCCATCTGTACATGACTACTGGAAAAACCATAGCTTTGACTAGACGGACCTTTGTTGGCAAAGTAATGTATCTGCTTTTTGATATATTGTGTAGGTTGGTCATAACCTTCCTCCCAAGGAGTAAGTGTCTTTTAATTTCATGGCTGCAATCACCATCTGCAGTGATTTTGGAGCTCAAAAAAATAAACTCTGACAGTTTCCCCATCTATTTCCCATGAAGTGATGGGACCGGATGCCATGATCTTAGTTTTCTGAATGTTGAGCTTTAAGCCAACTTTTTCACTCTCTTCTTTCACTTTCATCAAGAGGCTCTTTAGTTCTTCTTCACTTTCTGCCATAAGGGTGGTGTCATCTGCATATCTGAGGTTATTGATATTTCTCCCCGCAATCTTGATTCCAGATTGTGCTTCTTCCAGCCCAGCATTTCTCATGATGTACTCTGCATATAAGTTAAATAAGCAGGGTGACAATATACAGCTTTGATGTACTCCTTTCCCAATTTGGAACCAGTCTGTTGTTCCATGTCTGATTCTAACTGTTGCTTCCTGACCTGCATACAGGTTTCACAGGAGGCAGGTAAAGTGGTCTGGTATTCCCATCTCTTTAAGAATTTTTAATGTCTCCACTCTCCTTCTAAATAACACAAACACCAATAATGTTTCAACTCCAGCCACTACCTTCTACTACTATGAGGTCTGATTATTTGATTTATTCATGCTGCTTATTTATTCACTGTCTCTCTCGTCCAAGCCCATTCTGCTCTGTGCTGAGACTACAAACTGTATTCCCCTATTTTGCCCACTGACTTCCTATTGTGTTTTTTGTAGGGATACAGAAGGGAAGTAAAAGATAAGTGGAGAGGAGAAAAGCACTCCTTTCAATTGCCCACTAGATCAGCAACTTTATTAGTTCAGCCCTCAGATTTTTTCAGAACTTGGAGCAGACTCTCCAGCAGTCTCCTTCTGAGCAGCCAGCAGCCTGCAGGGGCATCCCTGTACATCCAAGCTGTAGCTGACTACAGCCAACAGTGGAAATGCTAGGGAGACTCCAAAATAAATATAATGTTGCAGTGCCACCTCGTGGACATTATCAGTATAACATGAACCCAAGCATTAGTGAAACAAACTACACAACCAACCAAAGATACTAGATACTTTGGAATTTCAAAAAAATTAAATATATATATATATGTGTGTGTCTTAGTTAATCTAGAAAACTGAATAACAAATAACACAGGACAATAGTATAAATTGGCAAAATCACTTTTATATCCCTTGTGCTAAAGCACTAGCTCATTCCTTAGACTAGCATTCTCTAGTTCAGTTCACTGTCATTTTAAATTTCCCAAGTTTATAAAATAAATAAATAAATTTCCCAAGTTTAACCAACCTAGATAGTATATTCAAAAGCAGAGACATTACTTTGCCAACTAAGGTCCGTCCAGTCAAGGCTATGGTTTTTCCAGTGGTCATGTATGGATGTGAGAGTTGGACTGTGAAGAAGGCTGAGCGCTGAAGAACTGATGCTTTGGAACTGTGGTGTTGGAGAAGACTCTGGAGAGTCCCTTGGACTGCAAGGAGATCCAACCAGTCCATTCTGAAGGAGATCAACCCTGGGATTTCTTTGGAAGGAATGATGCTGAAGCTGAAACTCCAGTACTTTGGCCACCTCATGGGAAGAGTTGACTCATTGGAAAAGACTCTGATGCTGGGAGGGATTGGGGGCAGGAGGAGAAGGGGCTGACAGAGGATGAGATGGCTGGATGGCATCACGGACTCGATGGACGTGAGTCTGAGTGAACTCCGGGAGTTGGTGATGGATGGAGGCCTGGCGTGCTGCGATTCATGGGGTCACAAAGAGTCAGACACGACTGAGCGACTGAACTAAACTGAACTGAACTGAAGTTTAAAGACCTCATTTTTTCCCCAAACAAATCAATAATCCTCACCTTTTCTCAGAATTAAAATGTTTTTCCTATTCATTATATATTTTCTCTGTTGATTTCTTTTTTAATTAAAATTTTCAACCTTCAAAAAGAAAACAACTTTTAACAACCACTCCTAGTAAACTAATTCTGTTTTTTAATGAGACAATGAAATTAGCAGTGATGGAATCATGGTACATCCATAAACTTTTCTAAATTTTCCTTTTTAAAAATAAAATTCTGGTCTTAAAAACTTTCTATTACTATTTGCATGTTCATGCTAGTCATTTTAACAGAATTAAATGACTTTCATGTTTTAAAATTAAATTACTATGGAAAGAAGTTTAGTAGATTAACATATTAGAAAACAAGAATGTTTGCTTAAAGCCTTAAATTCAAGTCTAACCTTTCTATTTATCAGAGATAAGGAGACAATTACTTCAATTTAATTAGCCTCAGTATAATCATCTGTAAAATGAGGACTAAAACACAACTCACAAATTTTAAAATATTAAATAGGAAAATGTACATAAAATTTTATTATAAACTATTATATAAAGAGTTGAAAAACATTTATGCATTATGCTTAGTACCTTTATTCATAAATCTGCTTATTTTATAATTTTGTCTGAAAAAAATTTAAAATAGCCCCTTTCATGCATCAGGCAAGCAATTATTTTTTTTAATCAGGATTTTTGTTTTTTAATTTGGTTGTGCCAGGTCTTAGTTGCAGCAAACGAAGTATTCCTTATGACGTATGGGACCCAATTCCCTGATAAGGGATCAAATCCAGGCACCCTGCATTGAAAGCATAGAGTCTCAGCCACTGGACCACCAGGGAACTTCCCAAACAATAATTCTGAGGGTCTATTTTTTTGATAGTTTATATTTTGAGGGTATATATTTCGAAAGATACTTGAAGATGATGAATAGTTCCCAGTGACCACCTTTAAAGTTTTATAAATTTTTTGAGGGTTCACGTGCACTTAATAAGTCAAATCACAAAAGCAATTAAACTAATCCTTAGGTGGCATCACAGAAGAAGTGTTCAGCTGAGCTTGAGGTAGAACATAGATGAGAACGGAGATTTAATGATGGAAAAACGGTGTGAAAAAAGGAAAACTTTTATTTTCCCTGTCTCAGCACCACTACAGTATTTCCTATTAATAAACTTTATCATTAACTTTTGGCTCCTAAGCATATGATCACTTAACATACTGTTTTAGGCTTCCCAGGTGACTCAGTGGGTTAAGAGCCCCTCTTCAATGCAGGAGACAAGACACAGGAGACTTGTACTTGATCCCTGGGCTGGGAATAACCCCTGGAGGACGGCATGGCAACCCACTCCAATATTCTTGCCTGGAGATCCCCATGGGCAGAGGAGCCTAGTGGGCTACAATCCATGGGGTCACAGAGCTGGACACGACTGAAGCCTCTGAACCGGAGAAGACAATGGCACCCCACTCCAGTACTCTTGCCTGGAAAATCCCATGGATGGAGGAGCCTGGAAGGCTGCAGTCCATGGGGTCGCTGAGAGTTGGGCATGACTGAGCGACTTCACTTTCACTTTTCACTTTCCTGCATTGGAGAAGGAAATGGCAACCCACTCCAATGTTTTTGCCTGGAGAATCCCAGGGATGGGGGAGCCTGGTGGGCTGCCGTCTATGGGGTCGCACAGAGTCAGACATGACTGAAGTGACTTAGCAGTAGCAGAAGCCTCTGAACATGAACACAACATTCTGTTTTGGTTCTTAACTATAATTTTTCACTCCTATTAAATTGAGGATGTCTGCATGCATGTTCAACTAGACTTGGTCAATGATTTTTTTCTTCTCTTTTTGTCCTAGTTTTGCATTGTTTTCATCATATTACCTTTTTTTAAAAAAATAGCATCTCATCTCTTTCCATGTACTGTTTAAGATGCAAATAATCTGTTATTTGAAAATTTAGTAGAATATGTCATTTGGGCATGGTAGAATTTTGCAATATCATTCATTTTTATTTTTCATAATTCCTCTATTTGATTTTTCTACTTCTTCTTGAGTCTCTTTTGTCCAAATGTATTTCTTAAAAAATTATCTGGATTTTTAAATTTTTTTTTCAAATTTATTGCTAGAATAGCATAGCTGCAATAATGCTGTATAATAAACCATCCCCAAATCAGTGATATACAGCAACATTTCATTCAGCCCACACACCTCTAAGACAGTTGGGAATTGGTTAATTTGGTGGTTTGGCTCCATATCTGAAGGTATATCTCACAGGCTTCTTGGACCACCTGGCTACCTATGAGAAAAATATGAGCCATGTTCTCATGGTGATGGCAGAAGTTCATGTTAGATAAGTGGAAATAGATGATGCCTCTTAAGGACCAGATTCAGAACTGGAGCACTGTCAGTTCAAACTCATCAACCAATGTAAGTCTCATGGCCCAGCCCTATATCAAGAATGGAAATGGATATACTCTACTTTACTAGGAAAACTGCAAATTGACGTGACAAAGTTTCCTGGTTTAGGAAGTGGTAATGACCTGAGAGCAATTATGCCATTCACCATAGATCCTGTTAAAATGTATATATATATACTGTGCTCCCATTGCTCTTGGTCAATCATACCAAAGATGTTTCTACGTTATTAGATTTCTTCAAATAACTGACTTTTGACTGTACTAATAAAGTCAGTTTTTAGTTTCTTTCACTTTTGTGGTCTGTTGCATGGTCAATTTTCAGATACCCTGTGCTTCAAAGAACGTGCACTGCTGTTAGGTGGGCAGTAATCTGTGTACTGTGTGCGCTCAGCCGCTCAGCTGAGTCCAACTCTTTGTGACCCCAGGGACTGTAGCCTGCCAGGCTCCTCGGTCCATGGAACTCTCCAGGCAAGAATGCTGTAGTGGGTTACCATTTCCTCCTCCAGGGGATCTTCCCCACTCACGGATCAAACCTGAGGCTCCTGCATTAGCAGGCCGATTATTTACCTCGAGCTACAGACTGGTTCCAAATAGGAAAAGGAGTACGTCAAGGCTGTATATTGTCACCCTGCTTATTTAACTTATATGCAGAGTACATCATGAGAAATGCTGGACTGGAAGAAACACAAGCTGGAATCAAGATTGCTGGGAGAAATAGCAATAACCTCAGATATGCAGGTGACACCACCCTTATGGCAGAAAGTGAAGAGAAGCTAAAGAGCCTCTTGATGAAAGTGAAAGAAGAGAGTGAAAAAGTTGGCTTAAAGCTCAACATTCAGAAAACGAAGATCATGGCATCTGGTCCCATCACTTCATGGGAAATAGATGGGGAAACAGTAGAAACAGTGTCAGACTTTATTTTGGGGGGGGCTCCAAAATCACTGCAGATGGTGACTGCAGCCATGAAATTAAAAGACACTTACTCCTTGGAAGAAAAGTTATGACCAACCTAGATAGTATATTCAAAAGCAGATACATTACTTTGCCAACTAAGTTCCGCCTAGTCAAGACTGTGGTTTTTCCAGTAGTCATGTATGGATGTGAGAGTTGGACTGTGAAGAAGGCTGAGCGCCAAAGAATTGATGCTTTTGAACTGTGGTGTTGGAGAAGACTCTTGAGAGTCCCTTGGACTGCAAGGAGATCCAACCAGTCCATTCTGAAGGAGATCAACGCTGGGATTTCTTTGGAAGGAATGATGCTAAAGCTGAAGCTCCAGTACTTTGGACACCTCATGCAAAGAGTTGACTCATTGGAAAAGACTCTGATGCTGGGAGGGATTGGGGGCAGGAGGAGAAGGGGCGACCGAGGATGAGATGGCTGGATGGCATCATGGACTCAATGGAGGTGAGTCTGAGTGAACTCCGGGAGATGGTGATGGACAGGGAGGCCTGGCGTGCTGTGATTCATGGGGTCGCAAAGAGTCGGACACAACTGAGCGACTGAAATGAACTGAACTGAACTGAACTGAGCTACCTGGGAAATCCAGTGTGTGTTTTAGATTCTACGTGTTAATGATGTCAGTCTAATCTTCTCTATTCTTATTTCCTGCTTACTTGATCTTCTAGTGTCTGTGAGAGTTGGGTAATAACTGCTAATAGGCTGTACTAGTCCATTCCTCCTTGTAGATCTATCAATTTTGCTTCATAAAGTCTGAGACTGTGCTATTTCTGCATAAAAACTGATGACTAGTGTGCATTCTTTGGTAAACTGGGGTTTTATTCCAATCTGAAATAGCATTCATTAGGCCTTTTATCTCAAGAGATAAGCGAGTACAAAAGCTGGTTTTCACTCTGAGGTGCTTACTAGTGCAGCTTCCCCAGTGGCTCAGCAGTAAAGAATCCTCCTGCAACGCAGGAGTTGCAGGAGACACAGGTTCAATCCCTGGGTCCAGGAGATCCCCTAGAGGAAGGCAGGGTAACCCACTCCAGTATTCTTGCCCGGAGAATCCCATGGACAGAGGAGGCTGGTGGGCTAAGCAGAGAACACTTCCCTTGTCTTTGCATACCTTCTCTTCCTAGATTAGCACTTACTCAAGTCTGCCCTTGCGGAATTCTGTGTCCATGGGGTCACAGAAGGTCGGACACGACTAAAGCAACAGAACACACACACACACATGCTAACTAGTGCTCTTGGGTATCTGTATTGAAAGCTGCTCAGGGTAAGGGGGACCAAGAAGAAGATCTTTCAAGTAACATAGAAAAAAACGGAAAGAGAGAAAAACTCATGAGGGGAAATATTCGAGAATTAAAGCATAAATCCAATGGATGCCATATGCAAACAGACACTCCGAAATAAAAGAAGGAACAGGTTATCATTAAAGAATTAAGAATTTTTCCCAGGGCTAAAGCAAGGCCTCAACAAGTTCCAGGAAGGACTGATTTTAAATATATATATACACTATGGGGGTTCCTTCAAAAACTAAAAATAGAGCTACCATATAATCCAGCAATCCCATGCCTGGGCATATAGGGCTTGTATCCAGAAAAGACAGAAGCTTGAATTAAAAAAGATACATTCACCCCAATGTTCACAGCAATACTATTTACAACAGCCAATACGTAGAAGCACCTTGCTGCTACTGCTAAGTCACTTCAGTCGTGTCCGACTCTATGGGACCCCATAGACAGAAGCCCACCAGGCTCCCTCGTCCCTGGGATTCCCCAGGCAAGAACACTGGAGTGGGTTGCCATTTCCTTCTCCAATGCATGAAAGTGAAAAGAGAAAGTGAAGTCGCTCAGTCGTGTCCGACCCTTAGGAACCCCATGGACTGCAGCCCACCAGGCTCCTCCATCCATGGGATTTTCCAGGCAAGAGTACTGGAGTGGGGTGCCATTGCTTTCTCCGAGAAGCACCTTAAATGTCCATTAATAGATGAATAAAGAAGGTGTGTGTGTGTGTGTATACATATATACATATATAATATGGAATATTACTCAACCATCAAAAACAATGAAATAGTGCCATTTGCAGCAACATGGATGGACCTAGAGATTAGCATACTAAGTGAAGCAAGTCAGACAGAGAAAGACAAATAGCATAAGATATCACTTATATGCGGAATTTTAAAAAATAATACAAATAAACTTATTTACAAAACAGAAACAGACTCACAGATGTAGAAAACAAACTTATGGTTACCAAAAGGTAGCAGGGGGAGGATATATTAGGAATTTAGGATTAACAGAGACACACCGCTATATAAAAAATAACCAACCAGGGACCTTCTGTATAGCACAGGAACTGTATTCAATGTCTTATAATAATCTTAATGAAAAAGAATTTGAGAAAGAATATATATATACACATTTATATATATACATATATATATATATATATATATGCCTGAATCACTTTGCTATACACCTGAAACATTATAAATCAACTATACCAAAACAAAAAATAAATAAAAATAAAGCATATATATATATATATATATATATATGCACACACCTCAAGGTATAGTCTAGAAATTCTTAAACTCCAAAGATAAAGGGAAAACCTTACAAGCAAAGCATTCACAAAGAAGAAATGAGTTGTCTATTAATGAGATTGGTAATGAACATCTCAGCTGTGATGTTAGAAGACAGATCAGCATCCACAGACCAATGAGAAAACTCTTGTAGTCCAGCTACCCCATGCTGAACACAGATTTGCGGCTATGCAAAGATTCAGAAAATACATCTTAGTTAAATAAAGATTCAAGGAAAGATTTTGAACCCAAAGTGAATATGAACAGAATAGTCAAAGTCAGGGCCTGCAAGCGAAGTCCTGAGTTATTTGAATAGAAATGACTGGCCACAAATAATAATAAAATAATGTGACTGTGTATAGAGCACTTCTGGGCACTCAAGATACTGATCTAAATTGGACTCTTATCTCTGTCTCTACAGAAGGTTTCACAGCTCCTTTAAAGTTAATTTGGAGCTACAAATATAAAAAGATAGAGTTTACGCCTTGGAGAGAATTTTTCTCCTCAAACAAAAGCTGAAATTAGGACAATGCATCATAATTTATTTTTTACTTAGTAAAAGGGCATAAAGACTAACCCATAAACAAGTATGTTTGTCAAAATCAAAATTGTGTATTTAAAAACTGATATTTCACTGTATATAAATTACACATCAATAAACCTGCATTTTAAAATAGAAAGTCTTCTCTATATTTTTAAATAAGTAATCCTAATGTATAGATTAATCCCTTGCTCTAATGTAGGTCTAGATTTTTAGGTCTATTTTTCAATAGCTATATAGTTTAGATAATTTGTCAAGATACTTAGAGAATAAAATTATATCTTGGAAATCATCTCTATTTTTCAAGGAAGATGCAAGTAACATGTGCTGCAAGTAACATGAGACAGTGACTCAGCTAAATGAGATAAGGAAATTTGTTGCTCAAAGGTATGGCAACTTCAGCTGCATAAGTCAGTGGTCTGGCTCTGTGCCCTGAGGGTCTCCTGGTGCATATATGTTAGTGTCAGAAAAGTAGTGAAACACATGTAGCAATTCCAGGTAACTACTTCTTCTTCAAATGCTCTCTTAAGAGCAAGCAAACAGGTCCTCCTGCCAGCCCCCATGACTTTCCTTCCAATCTCACTGGCCAGAATTAGATGATATGCTCATTCTTTTTTCTTACTGTGGTTAAAACACACACACACACACACACACACACACACACACACACACACACCCCAAGTTACCATCTAAACAATCTTTAAGTGTGTACAATACAGTGTGCACAGGGTCTCTAGAACCCTATCTACATCTTGCGTGACTAGAAAGCTATCCCAGTGAACAACTCCATAGCTCCCTCCTCCTCCACTCCTAGCAACCACCACGCCACTTTCTATTTCGATGAGCTTGATTACCTATTTCATATAAGTGAAATCATGCAGTATTTGTCTTTTTTGTGACTGGCTCATTTCACTCAGTACAATGTCCTCGAACTCATCACTATTGTAATGTTTGATAGATTTTCCTTCTTTTTAAGGCTAGATAACATTCCATGCATGATATGCATCACATTTTTTAAAATCCATTCATCTGTAGATGGACATTCGGGTTGCCTCCATATCTTGGCTATTGTGAATAACAATGAAGTTGTTGTTGTTGTTGTTGTTCAGTCCCCCAGTTGTGTCCGACTCTTTGTGACCCCATGGACTGCAGCACACCAGGCCTCCCTGTCCCTCACCATCTCCCGAAGACTGCCCAAGTTCATGTTTATTATATTGTTGATGCTGTCCAGCCATCTCATCCTTTGATGTCCTCTTCTCCTGCCCTCGATCTTTCCTAGCATCAGGGACTTTTCCCAACGAGTCGTCTGTTCAGATGACCAAAATACTGGAACTTCAGTTTCAGCATCAGTTCTTCCGGTGAATATTCAAGGTTGATCTCCCTTAAGATTGACTGGTTTGATCTCCTTGCTGTCCAAGGGTATGCAAATACCCCTTGGAGATTCTGTCTTCAATTCTTTTGGATATATACCCAGAAATGAGATGGCTGAATGGTATGGTAGCTTTAATGTTTTTAGGTATCTCCATACACCATTTTATAATCCCACCAACAGTGCACAAGGGTTCTTCTCACATAATGGCTAACACTTGCTACGTTCTGTTTTTCGATAATGGCCATCCTAATGGGTGTGAGGTAGTATCTCACTGTGGGTGTGATTTTGATTTCCCTGATGACTAATGGTGCTGAGCATTAGTCATCTGTATTTCTTCTCTGGAGAAATGGTTAGTCAAGTTCTCGGCTCAGTTTTTAATTGGGTCATTTGAGGGTTTTTCTTTGCTATTGGACTGTAAGAGTGCTTTATATATTCTGGATATATAAACCAACCATCACGTGTGTACACTCAGTCACTAAGTCACGTCTGACTCTTTGCAACCCTGTGGACTGCAGCTGCCCACCAGGTTTCTCTGTTCGTGGAATGTTCCAGGCAAGAATACTGGAGCAGGTTGCCATTTCCTCCTCCAGGGGATCTTTCCAACCCAGGGATGGAACCCACATTTTTTGCATTGGCAGGCAGATTTTTTACCATTGAGCCACCTGGGAAGCTCCAGATAACCATCACCAGGATGCAATGGTTATTGGGTAATCTATCACCATGGGACATATGTGTCTCACTTTTGTTTTACATCTCAGTTTCAAATTGAGAGAAGCATTCACTAAGGACATTATCGCAGCTGCAGGTCTTATTTAAGCAGATGTATATAGACAGGTAAGGTATAAGTGTGAGGACACTGGATAGAGCCTCAGGTGACCTGAGTTTTTAGTACTTAGAAATTGCTAACAGTTCAATCTTCTTAAATCACTTATCTTTTAAAACTATCTGTAAACCAAAGGGTGGTTTCATAATTCCAGCTTTAATCATTAACCAGGGATCTAGGTTAACCATTCATTTAAGACAGTTTATAAGCCTTTGGTAAATGTGACATCAAATTGTTGGGAGGTAGGTGTGGTCAAGTGTGGATCTGTATAGATATAGGTTTGTAAGTGAGAGTAAGTATCTGTGGGCCAGGGTGTGTATGTGTAGATATAGGATTATAGGTAAGAGTGGGTGCAGGTTGATAAGGGCAGGGTGTGTGTATGTGCATATAGAATTATATATGAGGGGGTGGTAGGTTAAAATGCAGAGTAGGTAAAGGACAGGATGAATCTCAATCAAACACATGTTTGATCATTTTAATGATATATTTAATAATTTAATGATTCATTGTAATGATTTATATTTGTGTAGGATATAAACCCATTACGAAAGATGTTGCAACTATCTTTTCTAGTTTGTATGTGGTCTCTTATTTTGTTAATGGTAGGATTTTGCTAACATTACAAACTTTATTTGGTATTTTTTGTTTCCATTAAGAGGACTCTTCTTTCCTTTTAATGGTCATTTAAAAATATGACAATTTAAAAAAAAAATGACAATTTATACACAAAGAAAATTAAATTAAAACGTCCACAAACTCAACACCTGAGGATAATCACTTTAACAACTCAGTCTACAGTCCAGTTCTATAGAGGGAGAGATATGCAATAACACTGTACAGCCTACACACCTCTCTATAATAGACTTATACATAAATATGAGGTCGCTCAGTCATGTCTGACTTTGCGACCCCACGGACTATAACCTACCAGGCTCCTCCATCCATGGAATTTTCCAGGCAAGAGTACTGGAGTGGGTTGCCATTTCTGGAGTGGGTTGCCATTTCCTTCTCCAGGGGATCTTCCCAACCCAGGGATCGAACCCAAGTCTCCTGCATTGCAGGCAGACGCTTTACCATCTGAGCCACCAGGGAAGCCAAATGCTCTTATGTTCTATTAATGATACTATAAATAGGTTACTTCCAAATTCATTCTATGAGATGACCATTACCCTGATACCAAAACCAGACAAAGACACTACCAAAAAAAAAGAGTTAAAGGCCAATATCTCTGATGAATATAGATGCAAAAATGTTCTACACAGTATTAGCAAACTGAATTTATCAATATACAAAAAGGATCATTCACCCTTGATCAAATGTGATTTAGTCCAGTGATTCAAGGGATGGTTTAATATTTGCAAATCAACATGATACACCACATTAACAAAATAAAGCGTAAAAATCACATCATGATCATCTCAACAGATGCAGAAAAAGCATTTGACAAATTATAGCATCCATTCGTGATAAAAATTCACCAAAGTAGCTACAGAGGGAGCATCTCAACATAATAAAAACTATTTATGACAAACAGCTAACAACATATTCAATAAAAATAAATAAATAAATAGGGCATGGTGATGATTTTAAAGCTCAAGAACTCTTCAGGGAGGGCTGAACTGTGAAGTAGGGACTTTGGGCAGACACAGAGGCATAAAAAGGACACCTAGAAGTCCTGGATAGCTGCTCTAGATCCTGGAAGAAAAGACCAGAAGGCACATGCAGTGGTCCTGAAGACACGCTGTTGAAATGCTGCCTGTGCAAGCCGCTTCAGTCGCGTCTAATGCTTTGCTACCACATGGACTGCAGCCCACCAGGCTCCTCTACCCAGGATTCTCCAGGCAAGAATACTGGAACAGGTTGCCACACCCTCCTCCATGGCATCTTCCCGACCCAGGGACAGAACCGTCGTCTCTTATGTCTCCTGCATTGGCAGGTGGGTTCTTACCACTAGCACCACCTGGGAAGGAACATTTCCCTAGATGTGCTTAAAAACCCCATTACATGCTACTTCAGGTTTGGCAATCAATGTCAAGTTCCCAGCCTCAAACTCAGAAATAGTTCTGTAACTCCTTGAGTCCAAAGGATACTCTCTTTCCCTTTAGACTGCAGTCAGCGATGTACTGGTAAATGTTTAACAACTGGCTCTCCAAGGAAAAAAAATATGCACATATACAGGCATATTAGATTATTACAAGCCTTGCTGATATAGAACTTCCCCAGTAGCTCAGACGGTAAAGCCTCTGTCTACAATGCAGGAGACCTGGGTTCGATCCCTGGGTCAGGAAGATCCCCTAGAGAAAGAAATGACAATCCACTCCAGTACTATTGCCTGGAAAATCCCATGGACAGATAAGTCTGGTAGGCTACAGTCCATGGGACTGCAAAGAACCAGACATGACTGAGTGACTTTACTTTCACTTACTGATATAAAGGATGTGCAGCATACAATTTATAAATAATGATGCAATATATAGTACATTTTATTGTCAATTTCATACAGCCACTTGATTCTCAAAGAATGCTTTTGTTAGTTTTACAAGATTCTTTTATCCATAGTAAACTTGTGGTTGAAATGGACAATGATGGATAAAGTTGCAATAACACTTTCTCAATAAATGATTGCCAGTTCAGATATATGATTAACTGTTAAACACTCACCCTCAAAATGGGCTTCCCTGGTGGCTCAGTGGTAAAGAATCTGCCTGCTAATGCAGGAAACACAGGTTCAGTCCCTGGTTTGGGAAGATCCACTAGAGAAGGAAATGGCACCCCACTCCAGTACTCTTGCCTGGAAAACCCCATGGACAGAGAAGCCTGGTGGGCTACAGTCCATGAGGTCTCAAAGAGTCAGACACAGCTGAGTACACACACACACACACGCGCACACACACACACACACACGCGTACACACGCACACACAAATTAGAGATTGGTGTTTTGTTTTGTTGCATGTCTACTCCAGACTTACAATTAACACATGAAATTTTCTCCAACCTGCTGACTCCCAAGTTTAGAATAGACAAACAATAAAACAATAAACCAATCTCTTATTTGTAAGTATAAGTTGATATCCATGGAATAAATACTCCCCCCATGGCCTATTTCAAGCTACTAACAGACACAATATGATCAAGCCTGCAGCTGGAAATTAATGTCCAACCTTACCCCCATTACATAGTTTAAGTATAGAAAAATAATTAAGTGATGCATTGGGATTATTTAGTAGCTTTGTTTTCAGTAAGCTAAATTTTTAAATTTATAATATTGGCAGTGTTTAACAACAGTCTGGAAAAATTCCTGAAGATTGGCTCTTGCTGGCCAACTCCCACACATTGCTGATGCAAAACACAGCTTGGAAAGTCTTTGGAAGTCTCTGATGGGGGCAATGATTCTCAAACACTGGGCTATGTATACTGCTGCTGTTGACTTCTATCTGCCTTAGCTAAGGGAATATGTTCTAATACTGAAACATGCCTGTTACATAGAAGACCTCTCTGGGGCCAATGGGAAAACTGCCTATATTGTCAAATACGTTTATTGTTGGTTACTGATTGCCAAGGATCAAGAGGGCAATGTGATGAATCTGCTGTTACAGTTTATACTTCCTGATCATTCTCTTTGACCATCCAGCAAGGATATGCTCCTCTAAGAATCACAAGTTTCTGCATCTAAGACCTCACATCAAGATGCAGGTAAGTAGAGATATGTATGCAAGGTTAGTTCCATAATGCAAACATTCTAATTCTACTGATTAAAAAAAATATGTAAGTTCCTAATCTATGAAATTCTATTAACTCATTGTTTTTGGCTGAGAATATGCCAAATTTATAAAATATCTAAACACTCTTGGGGAGCTAAAATTTTTATAAAATATAATCTAAATGCTCTTTGGGAAGCAAGATTTAAGAATGAAGCACAGAAATGAACAAATATAGTATATGAAATTATTTTAAAATAAAAAAATGTCTTCTCAGTCTTGAGATTTTTAAAGGTATATAGAAATGACAATTGGATTTCTCCATTGAGAATATTAGCATAGACTAATAGAATATTAAGTTATATGCAGCTTTGGCTTCCAAGAGAATTTAGTTCTCTCAATTTCCCTGATTTACCAAGAGAAAAGCTGCTGTTTTTTTTTTTTATTTTGCTCTGAGAAAATTGAGTCTAAGTTACTTCTCCCATTTTAATAAAATGGAAACAGCAGATGTTGCTTCATAGAACAGTAATTCTAATAGATTCATCAAAGAATGTCATGAATTGATGCTAAGATACCTGTAGCACTTCTGATAATATGTTTTAGACTGAGATAGTTAGATTGATTTTTCCATAGAGAGTCTTAGACACTCGTGTATACATGCTCAGTCACTCAGTCGTATCCAACTCTTTACGACCCCATTGACTGTAGCCTCCAGGTTCCTCCATCCATGGGATTATCCCTGCAAGAATACTGGAGTGGGTTGCCATTTACTCCTCTTGCAAGGGATCTCCCCCACTCAGGGACTGAACCTGCATTTCTTTCAGCTCCTGCACTAGCAGACAGATTCTTTACCATTGAGCCACCTGGGAAGAAGCCACAGATACTTGACAAATGGATGCTTCTCAGTGTGTAAGAGCACTGATTCTTTGCTTACTATAATAGTATCACAATTTGTGTTTTACCAGCAAAATAAGGCATGAGAATTAATTCACCTAGATTCCTTTTTCAGATTTGCCATTGATTTCCCATTATATGAAAACAGGCAAGTTACTTTCTGGGAAATATATATATATATATAAGTAAAGTAAGAGTTTATTTTACTTTTAATTAAGAAATCCTCAATTTACATATTATTATAACTGATTTATGTATAGGGTTCATACTAGTTTGGCTTTCTGGAAATAGCTTCTCTACCTGGGTGCCTTAGAGTCAAAACGGGTCCTTCTTCCTTCCCCAGAGCTCTAGTTTGAACTTTTCTTCTGTTTTTCCTCCCTACCAATGCCACCTCCATACTAACAGAGCTGATGGAGACTCTAGCCTCTACCCCTGCCCGGTTCTGGGTAGACTCGGTGACATCAGGACTCACAGGATAAAGGAACTGGGCAGAAAACAAGCCTGAGTGAGCACTCCCCACCCCCTGCCTTGATCTGCCCTGGCCCCAGGACTGGTTCTTTTCAGAAAAAATATTGAGGGTTATGAAGAACTTTTGAGGGGCCTGCCTAGGAACCAGTCACAAAATGACTTCTATAGGAAAATATATCCCAAGTTGCAAATACCCAGCTTCTAGAACACAATGTCTTTAAGAGTTGAGGACCCCGAGTGAGGAGTCCAACATTCTCAGGAACACTCATCCTCAGGGAACTGAACATAAGTGATTTCCTACCTGGGAATACAGCTCCACTTCTTTATGATGATGCTACCAACAATCATTTTTCCACAAAATTGGAGATCTGAGTTCTCTCTAAGGCAGAGTTTTTCAAATCATGAAGTGACAGATGCAGATTAAGAGTTAAATGAAAGCTGAGACCTTCATCCGGAAAAGGTTATTGCCAACTTCTTCCTGATATGTTAGGCCTGTGATTAATTCAACTGTAGGAAATGACGAAACAATGGCAGTTACTTCACTAGAGGACTCCTTCCAGCACTTCTCTGACTGAGACATTTCTGGCTGCCATATGCAATACTTTAGGTAAACTTTTCTTCAGGGACAGAAAGTATCCATATGCCTTTTGTCTTCCAAGTGGGAATATCGATGACTGGGGACAGTACACCACAAAAGAACAAGACCCTCTATGAGAAGTATATTCAGATCAACTCACAATTTTAATTGGAAGAGCCGAATATTTAAATCAGGCTAGGCAAGGCCTTCAAGAGCTTGAGCCATGTACCTTCTCCCAGGCTTAATTTCCTCATCTGTAAAACAACAAGGTTGGGGAAGCTGATTACAAATGTTTCTGTGATTCCAATGGCTTCCCCGAATGACTCTGATCCAGAGCCTGTCTAAAAACCTCCTATACTGAGCCATCAAAAAGAACAAAATAATGCCATTTGCAGCAACATGGATGGACCTAGAGCTTATCATATTCAGTGAAGTAAGTCAGACAGAGACAGACAAATGTCATATATCATTTATATGTAGAATCTAAAATATGATACAAATGAGCTTATTTACAAAACGGACTCATAGATTTAGAAAACAAACTTATAATTTAAAAAACAAACTTATAGTTACCAAAGGGGAAATATGGAGGGTGAGATAATCAGGCATTTTGGATTAGCACATACAAACAACTATATATAAAATAGATAAACAAGGTCCTACTGTATAGTACAGGGGACTATAGTCAATTTCTTGTAATAAACCATCATGGTAAATTTTATATGTGTGTGTGTGTGTGTGTGTCTGTGTGTGTGTGTATGTTTATTTGTTGTTCAGTTGCTAAGTTGTATCAGACTTTTTTGCAACCCCATGGACTATAGCCCACCAGGCTCCTCCATCCATGGAATTTCCCAGGCAAGAATACTGGGGTAGGTTGCCATTTCCTTCTCCAGGGGATTTTCCTGACCCAGGGATCAAACTCATGTCTCCTGCATTGGCAGGTGGATTCTTTACCACTGAGCCACCAGGGAAGCATATATATATGTGTGTATATGTGTGTATACATATAACACAATCACTTTGCTCTATACCAGAAACTAGCAACTAGCACCACATTGAAAACCAACTATACTTCAATTTTAAAAATAATTAATAAATGTAAACCTCTTATTGTGCACTCTCTGACCCAAGCTACTGCCAGGACCCTCAATCATTGTGGTATGGCTGTATAACTCCCACAGTCTTTTTCTAGGACTTAGGAAATTGTTAGGACAAATAACACAGGATTCTAGCTCCCCAGACTGTCCAAACCAGTTAGGAATCCCTCTTCTAACTATACAGCTCACATACTCTATTGCTGAGTTTCTTTAAATTATGTGAGGATTTTATTGTCTGTATCTACAGTTCTGTGATTTGAAGGCACAGGAATAAGAAGAGTTCTTATCCCACTAGGGTTTTTATTTTGTTCAAAATTAAAACAGACCCAAGGAATGGCAAGGAATGGCTTCTCCTTCTCTAGATTACATCTTTGATGATTTGTGTGGTCTTGCTGAAGGCTGATACTTATAACCTCTGCAGGGTTTTATGCACCTAAATTCTTTTTTGGCAGTTCCTCTTCTGCCCAGATTCCTCAGGAAGCAGTATAATGCGGGGGGAAAATGTAAGCTTGGTTTAGTATCTTTGTAGTTTGTTTACATTTTAGACACCAATGCTTTAGAGTTAAGTAAATCAGTTAAGCTCAAGACCTGGTCTGTAACCTTGGGAAAGTTACCTATGCCTCAATTCCCTCATCTATAAAATGTGGGCAATTGCATCTCTTTTCCAAGGTGATTTTCTTGAAATGCATCTATAAGGAAGTACCCAGAACAACAGTTGGCACATACAAAGAACCCAGTAAAGCTGCTCTTTTCTCACTCTCTACCTTCACTGCTCCCACTGGACTGAATATCAAAACCATAAAAGTAAATTGCCTGTATTCACCCCTATTCTCATAGAATTCTTACTGAGTCTTTAGTTTCTCCTGAATGTTTTCAGGCTTGACAATACTCAGATATAATTAAAGGAACCCACGTTACGTGAGTAACCTTTAAAAGCTGGCTTTGCATCCAGCTTTGTCATCACGGGGCACACCCTCCGGCTACTACTATACAGGGCAAGACTGAAACCAGTAAGTCAGAGTTTCACAGTGTTCCTTTTGACCAGCTTATTGGGCAATGGGGAAGAGTCTGAGAACTCTATACATAGGATCCTACCCCAGAGAGGTCAGTATTTCTCAGGGTGATTCAGCTACCTTTATCCATTAGCTTCACCCTGAAATCATTTGTTAAAGCGCTACCCTCCCAGAGTCATAAACCAGAATCCTGGAGGGGTCTGCCACAGCGGTTGACAACTAATATACAAGGGACAAATCTACCCTACTTCCTGCTTTTATACACCTAGGACCTAATAGTTGAAAAAATAAATAATAGTATTTCTTGACATATGAAAATTATATGAGACATAAACTTTAGTGTCCATAAGTACAGTTGTACTGGAACAAAACCACAGCCATTTATTTGTGTATTGTCTATGGATGCTTGCATGGTACAGGAGCAGAACTGAGTAGTTGCCGCAGAGACTGTAGAGCCCATAAAACCTATATACTTTCTGGTCCTTTACAAAGTTTGCTGCTCCCTGACATGGGGCACAGACACTGGGAACCAGACCTGGCAGCAGAGTTCAGCTCTCGATTCCTCCCACTTGCCCAAGTTCTCTCATCTCCTTTGTATCCTCCAATGGATAATGAGGCTTTTATGAGGGTCAAACAAATGTATAAAGTGCTTAGAAGAGAGTCTGGTGCATATTAAGTACCATCTATGGGTCTGTTACTATTAGCTGTCACAACTTTTTTCATAAACTAAAGCAGCAGCAGCATACCAGTTAGTTAGCAAAAACTGTGAGACTTTCATTTGTAGCCCTCCAATTACATTCAAGGGGCAGTAGGAAGGTATTAAAGACACCTGAAATAACACTGAGCATAGATGCTTATCCACAAAACTAGTTCTGCATTCTTAACAAATTTTTTTTTATGCTATATTCTTCTTTCAAACTTGAGTCTTAAAGAAGCTTACACTCACCTTCGATTTCAGCCCTCACCATCTATTCCTTACAGTTGGAAGAAATAGACTTCAAAACAGAGGCTAAGGAACAGAATAGAGCCCAGAAATAAATCCATGCATATTTGGTCAACTGATCTTGGACAAGAATGCCAAAAGTACACAATGGAGAAAGGATGACCTCTTCAACAAATGGTCCTATGTTAGTGCATGTGTGTGTGCTCAGTTGTGTCTGACCCTTTGTGACCCCATGAACTATAGCCCACCAGGCTCCTCCGCTCTGGGATTTCCCATGCAGGAACACTGGAGTGAGCTGCCGTTTCTTCCTCCAATGGATCTTCTTGATCCAGGGATCGAACCCACGTCTCTTGCACATCTCCTGCATTGCAGGTGGATTCATTTTTTTTTTTTTTAAACCACTGAGCCACTGGAGAAAACTGGATGTTTACATGCAAAAGAGTGATTATTGGACCCTATCTCACACCATATACAAAAATCAAAATGGAATAAAGACTTAAATATAGGATCTAAAACTGTAAAATTCTTAAAAGCAAACTTAAGGGGAAAGCTTTGTGACATTAGCCTTGACACTGATTTCATGGCTATGACAGCAAAAGCATAAGCAACAAAAACTAAATAAATAAGTAGGATTAAAAAGGTTCTGCACCGCAAAGAAACAACAGAATGAAAAGGCAACTCACTGAACAAGAGAAAATATTTGCAAGACGTAGATCTGACAAGAAGTTATTGTCTAAAATTTTAGCAAAGAAGATACACAAATGCACAGCAGGTATATGAAAAAATGCTGTGTCACTAAGTACCAGGGAAATGCAAATCAAACCACAACAAGGTATCACCTCATATCTGCCAAGATGGCTATCATTATAAAAAGAAAAAAAAAAAGACAATAAGTGTTGGCAAGTATGTGGAGAAATTGGAAAGCCTGCACATTATTAGTGGGAACTAGAAATGGTGAGGCTGCCATGAAAACAGTGTGGAGTCTCCTCAAAAAATTAAAAATAGAATGACCATATGATCTAGCAAGCCTACTTCTGGATATATATCCCCTCAAAAATGAAAACAGAACCTCAAAGAGATATTTGCACCCATGTTCACAGCAATATTATTCACCAATAACCAAGATGTGGCAGCAACCCAAATGTCTATCAATACATGAATGTTTTTCAATGTGGCATGTATCATACAATGAATTGTTATCCAGCCTTAAAAAAGGATATCTTATCATATTCTGCAACATGGTTGAATTTCAAGGACACTATGCTAAGTTAGGAGAAGGCAATGGCACCCCACTCCAGTACTCTTGCCTGGAAAATCCCATGGACGGAGGAGCCTGGTAGGCCGCAGTCCATGGGGTTGCTAAGAATCAGAAACGACTGAGCGACTTCACTTTCACTTTTCACTTTCATGCATTGGAGAAGGAAATGGCAACCCACTCCAGTGTTCTTGCCTAGAGGATCCCAGGGACAGGGGAGCCTGGTGGGCTGCCAGACCTATGGGGTCGCACAGAGTCGGACAAGACTGAAGCAACTTAGCAGATGCTAAGTTAATTACAAGAAGATAAATACTGTATGATTCTACTTATATGAAGCATTTAAAATAGTCAAACTCATAGAAACAGAAAGTAGAATGGTGGTTGCCAGGGCCGCTGAGGAGGAAATGGAGAGCTGTTTACTGGTAGAGATTTTCAGTCATGTGAGAGGAAAAGTTTTGGAGATCTGCTATGAGGCACTGTAGATGCTTTTAACAATAGTGTACACTGTACACTTGGGCAGGAAGATATCAGGTTGTGTTTTTACTACAATAAAAATACTAGGGAAAAAATAAAACCCTCCATATGGGCCAAAGGACTCATATCTCTAATCTACCTTGATGATGACTGTGGTACTTGAAAACAGGAATCAACTTCCTGAATCAAACACAAAGCAAGTAATGTATAGTTGATTCGATATAAGACAACAGGAAATACTAGAATTTTTCTCTCAATTCAGGACTTTTATTTTGAGGTTTGGGGGATCCAAAAGAACTTGAGAGGGAAGTTTATACATGAGAGGAAAACAAAGACCCCAGTGAGAACCCAGTCCACCACATGAGCAAGCCCTGTCCCACACACAGCAGGTGCTCCAGTATTTGTTAAATGTTGGTGACTCATTCAATTTTTCTGTGCAACCTCCACAGCAAATACTGTGAATCTTGCTTATTGTTACATTTCTTAAAACAATAAGAAATTGTTGAAATTCAAAGAACTCTGCGTGATAGAAACTGCAGGAAACAAAACCAAACCAGAAAATCTCACGTCTGAATTGCTTCAAACTGTTAAACTGGGTGAAAAAGCTGTGAAGTAAAGAAAACTGTTTCCTGAATCACCTGAGTGAAACTCCAAGATCCAGCTCCCTTACCTTCCTGACAAGTGTGTTTTTACCAACACACTCTTTGCCTGCACTAAACTGTTCTTGCATAAAAAGTAGCTGAGTGATTTTGGAGACAGGATTGTTTTGCCTGAATCATCCAGATAACTGGAACAACTCAACTTCTAAGAACAATCCGGCCGAGGCTGCCCTGCCTACTAAGTGCCCGCTGTCCTCTTCAGGCCATATCCGAGTCACATCCAGCTTAAACTAGAGATGACAATGTCGCCTAGGAAGGAAACACGCCGTTATTGTTAAGTGAAACGGTCAACTCCAAATGCGCTCAGATCCTGAAATTCACTGCTGATGTCCAAAGGCGCTTTCGCAGCTTGGTTTTTCGAAGTCTCCTTTCCCTGAGAGCATCTCAGGGCTGCCCGAAGGCATTTGGCCCCTTCCCCCAGTACCACACTTTGCTTCCAGACCCGTAGGCCTGTCCAATAAAGTTGTTTAAAATACAAAACGTAGCAGAGGATGCTCGAGCAGGAAGAGAAAAAGAACACCCGGCGAAATGGGTCGGTGTTGGAACGTGCCATTCGTTTTGAAGGGAGGAGAATCCCAGGTGTGAACTGCATCCCGAGCGTGAAGTCATTTACCAGACCTCGGGGTCTTCAGGGCCTGAGAAGAGAAAACACCAAAGACCGGGCGGAGCGCAGGAAGGGGCGGAGGCCGGAAGCGGAGCCTGGCGCGGGCGGCGGCCCCAGGCGCGTACCCCGCGGGCCAGGGTGGTGCGGCCCTGGGCGGTCCCCGCGGGCAGGCGGGGAGGCGGGAGGCGCTGGGCGGCGGCGCAGAGTGCAGCATGGCGTATCCCGGGCATCCTGGCGCCGGCGGCGGCTACTACGCAGGCGGGGTGAGTGCTGCCCGCGCGGGCTCGTGGCCGGGGCGCGATCCCTGGACGCCCGGGGCTCCGAGAAGCCACAAGGGTCGTCTCGGCCGGGGAGGTTCCCGGGCGCCCCCGCCCTGCCCGCCGCCTCGCCCAGCGCCCCCGCCGGCCGGCCTCGGTCTCCGGCGACCTCCTTCCTCCTGTCCCTTCTTCCCCCCGGGTTGCTGCTTGGGGCCGGGACGCGCGTAGTTTAACCCAAGAAGCCCACCCTGTGCCTCCCGGATCCGCGGCGTGAAATCGTGCAAAAGGGGTGTTGCCTTCCGCTCCGCCTTCCCTAAGAGCAACAGCCATTTTACTCTAGAATGGTCCTGCGATCCACTTCTTTCTCTCTCTCTCCGAAATTGAGAGAAACGGGGAAAGTCAGGGAAAGTCCGCTAGAGTCGGAGACTTCCGGCAGGAAGGCAGCCTGGCCCTCAGTCTGGGACGGGCATCCTTTTGGGAACTGTTTCCTGAAGAGAATATTCCCTATCCGTGACACACCTCACCCTCCCGAGGCTACACCTGTCTCAGAACGCTTTAAAAATACCTTAAACGCTAGGAAAAATTATGCAAGACAATTCTGAGCCCTGCTGGTAAGTTGCATGGCCAGGTTGCATTCGTCTCAGTAAACTGCAGGTTAATGGAGATTTGCAGAGGTTACTTCATTTATACTGATGTCATTGTCAAGACAACTCATTTTGATCCTAGCTGCGGGTTTTTAAATTATAACTGGGATGAGAATGGGACAAAGGGAAGGAGTGATTGCGCCTATAGAGTTAAGGGAGGTGGGAGGGGGGGAGCAAACGACTGACAGCGAACCTGGCTTTGCACAAGGCACTCAGTGGTGAAAGGATAAAACTTGGTCATCGGATTTATTCATTTGTTCCCTGTCTTACAGTACGGAGGGGCTCCCGGAGGGCCTGCGTTTCCCGGGCAAACTCAGGATCCGCTGTATGGTTACTTTGCTGCTGTAGCTGGACAGGTTAGCTCTTCCCTTTAACATTAAAGAAATTTCAGTTTGTACATTTGTATTAACCTTTGTTACAGTCCCACGGAAAAACGACTGTTCCTCTGGAAAAGAATTCCTTTGCTTCTGCTCCAGAAAAGAGAGAGAGAGAGAGAGAGAGAGAAGGAAGTTCATGGGCAGTTATTTATTTTTGAATATTCAGAACAAACTGGGACAACGTGTTACTCTTGCTTATGTTCAATTCAGAACTAAACTTGTGATTGAATTAGGGTCAGATTGAACACAATAAACTAGTGTAAATATGCTTTGAAGATATGTAAGGTAGAAAGATGTCTTTAAAACGGTCAATTGTCAGGATCCAGACAGCGAATTTCCAGAGAAGAAATTCCAGGTCGACTGAACTTTAAACCTTTCTTTGTACAATTAGAATCATGTAGTACCAGTAATTCTGTAGCCAGATTCTGAGGGACATTTTCTTTGCATTGAGTTTGACTGTTAATTACCCCTTTAGGAAATGGGTACTCCAGGTTAAAACCCACTAGCTTCAAAATAAGGAAGGTACTTTCTTCTTGCTATCAGGAAGTTAATCTTGTGGCCAGTTTAGTTTTTCTTAGCTGCGGATGCTATTACTAGGTCAGCCCTTCCATGTCCTTGTTAGGTGTTGTGGTCTGTTGACCCAGACAGAGAATGAATTAAGGTCAACACCCCAAAACCTTTCACTTCTTCTAGTTGTGTGACAGGTGGTAGTTCATCTTGTAGGAGGCCTTTTTCCTCAGGTACCAGGTCACTGTATATACCATACTGCCGTTATAATCCAACATGTTCAAAGAGGACATTTGTGCTTATGAATTCAACCTAGCTTTCTTTTAATCAAAAGCTAGAAATAGCACAGTCTTGATGTGAAAATGCCTGTAGACTGTTATGGGATAAAAACGTGTGACCACCTTCTAGAACAGCACTGGAAAAAGTACAGTTTGAGAAACTGAATGGAAAATTGAGTCTAAAACTGAAAGAGCTTCCCCTAAGTATCTGCTTCACCTGTTAGTGATCAGTATCTTTGAAACCACAAGACACGGCAAAGCTCAAGTCTCTGCACTCTTAGACCGCCAGGACCAGGAGCCATGAAAGGCACCCACCTGCTTAGCTTTCAGCAGCCCTGGTCTGCGGCAGCATGTCCATCGTCTTTCCCATTATTGATCGTGCCTGTCATCTAGATTGTATAATAGTCATGAACTTGAGGATTTGGGCATTTTATTTTAAAATCTAACGTGTTTCTAGTTCTGACCTAGGTCAGCCAGTGAATAGGCATGGAGAACTTGTATAATTGTATAACCAGCTATAATTGTGATCTGAAAAAAACATTCATCATATTCTAAGCAAAGGAGATCACAGAGGCTGCTTTTTGTGGGAACCAAACTTTTCATTTACTGATGTCATCTGTGTACCCAGCCCTCCACCCCCTCAACAGAAAAAAAAAAAAAAAAAGCGAGGACAAGTAATAGAACTTCTGATCAAATACATAAATAATTGTATTTTAAATTGCTTACTTTTGCAGTTTCCTAGTTCAGAGTAAGAGTAGTTAAGGGTAGGAGCTAGTTGTATTTATATGTTTAAAAATATGTCTCAGTGGAAGAAACTGAATTAATCTTACTGTTTTATTAAGAAGAGGAACCGTATGCTTTAGAAGTTATGCCATCTAATTCAGGAATTTATAGGAAATGACAAAAAGATATTGGTAATACCAAAGCATAGGTGTAAGCAGCTTTCAGACTTGGTAATTCTTGTGTAATGACCGTTGCAAATAAAGCCTGAAATTGAATACCCACTTTGCCTAGGTACTAAGAAAGGTATTTTTGGTATATGTCCTTAATTATCCATTTGTGGGAGAACCTGGAACAGTTTCCTTTCTTTCTGTAACTTGTTGTTTGGGGAAGTAGAGTGAAGAAAAAGAATGCCTACTTTTGAAAGGCGTCCATTTAAAAAAAGTCTCGTGTGATAATATTCATTTTCTGTATTATTATTGGTATACTGAATGCTGAATGTAAACAAAGAACTGGAAGGTACAAGTCACTCTTGTAAATCCTTTTCCTATTTTTTTTTTTTTTTTTCCAAAAGGATGGACAAATAGATGCTGATGAACTGCAAAGATGCCTGACACAGTCGGGCATTGCTGGAGGATACAAACGTGAGTTAGCAGCCCCAGAGTGTCTCGGAAATCTCTTGCGTTGCAGATGTTACTTCTGATTTACAGCCTTCAAGGAATCTGAGAGCTTCTGAAATGGCAAAGTTAAGAATTTCAGAAGCTGAATTTATTTCTTTTGTATTTCAAAATGCTCGTTTGAAGATAGTTCTTTTTCTTTATATATAAATTTATTTATTTTAACTGAATCATCCCACACAACCCACCAGTTTAGTAGGTTTCTTGGATCTGGGTTCCGGGTGTCTGGAACCATTCAAACCAATAAGACGTGGCCTCCTCCTCAGAAACCGAGGTAGGGTGCTGAAATGAAATCCTCCAGGTCAGGTGTCATTAATGATAGGAGCTAACATTTGCTGCTCACTGTTGGCCAGGAGCTTATTCTGGCTCGAACGTGGCGTCACTTAGGGCTTTCGGTGGCCAGTGCTTGGCACCTGGTCCCAGGGTGACCTGTTCTGCATCCCTAGTTCTGAGTAGTTGGTCCTACCCTCCCTTTTCACAAGTCCCCCACCCCTAGTCCTCAAGGAGCCAGTTATATACTCCTGCTCTCAGCTTCTGGCAGCATGAGTGCTCACCTCGACATCTCCCAGATCTTTGCTCTTTCTCCATCAGGCTAAGTAAGACGTACCCTTCCTAATTTCTAAACTCTTTGTGCTCATCCTTCTTCCCGCTGCCCCCTAGTTCCTCATAGACTCCCCCTGTGCTTATACCCACTTCCTTCCTTTTGAATTCTGCACAAGCTGCAGAGAGGGAACCCTTACCAGGATGCTCATTCCTGGCAGGGGCCTTCTCATTTTCCCACACATGCCACATGCTTCCCTTCAAATCATATCTTTACCATGATAGAACAGCATCTTGGCTGATCTGCATGACCTACCACCTTCTTTGCCTGCTGTTAATTGAGACAGAATATCAAATTGAAACTTCAACTTCTTGGTCAGCTGTAAATTAAAACATTCAAACTAGGGGATTTCCTGACAGTCTGGTGGTTAGGGCTCCAGGCTTTCACTGTGGTGGACCCAGGTTCCATCCCTGTTTAGGGAAATAAGATTCCACAAGCCGTTCAGCATGGCCAAAAAACAAACAAGCAAACAAACAAAAAAACCCCACAAACTAGAATTCACACCTGTGGACCTGTAGTGGCTATTTTTAACTGTTTGACAGGGCATAATTACTATGTGGTTCTCTTTTTTAAACTATCAGCATATCCATTTTTATTATCCTTTGTTTTATGAATTTAGTATCCAATCACTATTTCCTAGTTATGGAATTAAAATAGAAACCTTTTGGATTTCTGTCATTTACTCTGGTCCTAGACTAAAGAAGCCCTTTTCTCCACTAGAGATTTTTTTTTTTTTTTTTTACACTATTGTAGGCAGTATATTTAAATTGTTAATCTCAAGCAGTTGGGGCTGATGAACAAAGATCTAATAGCAGGGTTTCCACAAGTGAGCTATGTCACAATACAGACTATATTACTCTACTTCTGTTCAGGAGAAGAGGTGTGGCCAATTTTAAAATCTAACAAAGTGGGCAGTGTATTCTTGTAGAGAAGTCCCTTTAGAAACTTCCTTTGAGAAAGCCATATTTAGTAATGCCCTTACATCACCGAGTTACAGAAAGGACATACCTATCACCTGAATTCTGTGGTTAATCTGCTTGCTGTCATCTCGTTGTGAAGGCTGTGCATGCATGCCAAGTTGCTTCAGTCGTGTCTGACCATCTGTGATCCTATGGACTGAACCCGCCCGGCTCCTGTGTCCATAGGATTTCCCAGCCAAGAATACTGGAGTGGGGTTGCCATTTCCTTCTCCACGTGAGACTGTAATGACCCGCAAAACCATCCTGTTTGTGAGTGTCAGAGTTAGTGTTGTAATGGAGAAGTTATGCAGCCATTGGTCTTTTTCAACCCACCTTCTAAACTAAAGATGGGGATGTGGGAGACAGTAAAACCTGTGGCATCTTCTTTTCTTGCCTGGAAAATGCCATAGACAGAGGAGCCTGGCAGGCTACAGTCCACGAGACCGCAAAGAGAAGGACAGGACTGGGCACACACAGCGCGTGGTATCCTAACCAGTTTAAGAGGGAGCAGTCATGCCCAGAGGTGGTGCTGATGAGGGAAGTTGCTCTTTGAAATTATTTAAAACAGGATTAGCATTATTTAAAATAGGATTAGCATTAGTAAAACCTCTTCTGGAGGAAAAAAAGAAATGAACAGGAGTTCTCCTCACCCAAACTAATAAGATGTCAGTGTTCTAACTCATCAGAACTGCCTGCCCAGAATAGTGAATTTTCTGTTTTGTTCCTGCCCATCTCATTCCCTCCCTTCTCAGATCAGATTTCTAACAAAGAATTCTAACCTGTCACTCTCCTGCTCTTAAAAATCCTGAGTAGCTCCATGGTGCCCATATAAAACAGAAGTTAGACGGCTTACTAGGAATTCAGTCCCAGATGCACAGCACCCCCCAACACTTTCTCCCCGCTTCTTGACCTGTCTGGACTTCGCTGCTTCTTTCCTTGCTTGTGCAGGTCCCCGGCTTTACATGACTATCTCCAGATATCCCAAATCTTTCCTGTCATTCACAACTTGGCTTAAATGTTACCTCTTCTATCAAGTCTTTCTTTCAACATGAAGGAGCCTCTCACACTTCAGGATCTGGTAGTTTTTGGTGTCTCCATTATGGCTTACCCTCTTCTACCCTGTAGGAAATGACAACCCGCTCCAGTATTCTTGTCTGGAGAATCCCATGGACAGAGGACCCTGGGGGTCGCAAGAGTCGGACACAACTTAGTGACTAAGCCACCACCACCCTGTGCATAAGACCTCAAACGGTCAGCCAGCACAGGATCCAGCTTCACAGTTGCTGTCTCCAGAGTCCCTGGTATCCTGAGCCCTGCACACCAGGAGTACTTAGTAGGCATTTGATGAATTAATGAGTATGGGAGGCTGCCTAAAATGGGGAAAAAAAAAAAAAAAAATATATATATATATATATACACATATACCCTTATTTGTATTTTGACTTAAGAAAGATTGGTATTTACCTAAGGGATTCTACATTACTTCTAATTATCAGTGTAAATCAGAAGTGTCCATTTAAACTAATGTCTGATTCCCATGGTCAGATTCTGATCTAATTGTTCTGTGGTAATGCTGACTATACTTTAACAAAAGTTGTTAAGAGAGTAGATCTTAAAAGTTCTCACCACATGCATCAAAGGTAGCTACGTGAGGTGACGCATGTGGTAATTAACCTTCTTAAAGTCATTATATACATACATCAGACCATTACACTGTACACCTTAAACTTACACAGTGTTGTATGCCAATCATATCTTAGTAAAGCTAAACAATTAATAATTATTGTTCTATAGTATACCCCAGATATCAGGGTCTTATAATGCTTTTGGGTGATTCTTGTAAGTGCTCAGGATTAAAAACCTATGGTCTAGACTAGAGAGGCTTCATACCTCCACACAACTGAAAAACACAACAAAGAATCAACCAACTCTTAAGTGTTAACAAAGTGTTGCCTTTTCTTACCTCTAAGAATTATCTTTGTGCATCAGATGGAGATTAAGGGACCAAAACAGAAAGAGTCTCCAACCTTTTATTTTAGGGTTCTAAGCTATGCCAAACGCATGAATCTATTAAAAGTAGAAAACCTATAGTTTGTAACATTTGGAAACATTACAGCAAGAAGAGTTAGCCTAGTGTTTTAAGTTCACTTTGGTTAAAGATTCAAATGAAGCTGGTAACAGCTGTAAATGATGCCAACTCTGTGTACATCTCAGCAGCCTTGTTGAGTTCATGCTGGCCTTGCCCACATGAGCCTTGTCACTCCTTCCTCCTAGTTTTACAGCTTCTTTGCACCTAAGACTACTCCCTCAGTCTTGGGAAGATGCAAGGAATCCTTTATTTTTAATTTGTTGATACTTAGGTAGAGTACTATTAGGTCATAAACCAGTAAGTGTATTCTTGTTTGGTTGTCTTAAGTGAGGTGTGGAAATACCCTCAGAACACCCTTGAACCATGAGTAAACTGAAAAGGCTTCGGAACAATGGCTTTCATTGAGTGGGTCATCGGGTCTTAGTCCAGAATGCTCTCGTTTGACCCACAATTCTAGCAAGCATATTTATCTTATTGTCTATGAAAAGAGGCCATAGGCAATTTGAGGTAGGAGGTGACCATTCAGTGTCTGACATTAAAGGGAAAAGAAAGAGAAACAAATGATCTACCTAGAGCTAGCAAAACCAACTAAAGTCAATTGTGCGTAGGAACAAAGCAACTGGATCCACCCATTCACCGTGGTGGATATAATACATTGTGGTTCATTATGGTGGATTGAACTCTATTACAGTTTCAAAGGCAAAAAAGGCTATAATACTTTTTATGAACTACGTTATAAAAAACTGTAAGCCTATGCAAAAATAGAGATAATTATACAATGAACTCCCCTGTACTCATCCGTCAGCATCAACAATTATCAATGTGTTGCCCTTCTTGTTTTATCTATAAACCTAGCCATTTTCTTTTAAAGCAGATTCCAGATCTCTTAACATTATTCTATCTATAGATAACTTCAGTGCATATTTTTCTTAAAGGTAAGGACACATTTATCCCCCAACTTAAAAGCCATGAATCACACCTAAAAATATTAACAGTACTAGGCCATACTTTTTTAAAAAAGATTTCTGTTAAATTTTTTAAAATCAAATTTGGGTTCTATAAGGAGTTCTCTCTATCTGGAAAATAAGCCTATTTTAAAGCTCCATGAATTTAGTGTCACATAAATTGAGCAGCATGTAAGAATAAAAGTGTATAAATAATCACATTCCTATTAATTTGAATGTATCCAATGTAATGTGAATTTTTGAAATTGTATTAATATGTATGTACTTTTCTTGATTTAACAGCTTTTAACCTGGAGACTTGCCGGCTTATGGTTTCAATGCTGGATGTATCCTTTACCTTGATGGCAGTCTAGAGTATTTTATTCTGGATTAAGAAAAAAAAAAACCTTGAAGGAATTTGTCTAAGAACTAATATTCAGTAAACAGAAAGTGACAAATGACCACAGAAAAGTTTTCCAAAATCATTAGCTTTTAAGATGTCGCTTGGTGTGAAAAAGGAAGTTTAATAAGCAGAACATTTGTTATTTAAGAATTTGAGGAAGCATCATAAACAAACAAGTATAGAAACCAGAGCAGTCAAGGCGACTTTTTTGCTGTGACATTGATAACCCTGCATGAGTCACACTGACCTTCAAGCAATGGGATTTTTCATATCACAGTTGTTAGACTAGTTTAGTTACTGCTGATGGTATGGTGCCTTCATCCCACCTCATTTTCCAAAAGCGAAAACAGTGGGTCTGGGAGGCCTTACCGTGGGAATATTAGGGCTAAAGAGGACCCTGGACAGAAGGGTAAGCAGCGTAGCCTGGACCTCTCAGAAAGTGCAGACCACTTTGGTTGTTATAGGTAGCTCACAATGGCTTTTTAATTTCCTTGTAGTCACTCATATAGATGATCTCTTTTTCTCACGGAAAATACGTACTCAGAGCTTTTTCTCCATAGGCCTTTATTTTTATATCATTAGAGTATCTTTTTGTCCTGTCATGCCCAAAAGAATGTACAATATTTTTTTCAGCAGAAAGAACGTTAAATTCCCTTATCCTTGATCTTTGATATAATCGTTAGAAAATGTTGTAAAATAAAGATGCTCTAATCCTTGATTATAGTTCAGAGAGACATGTCAGGCACAATGGGTTTCAATGAATTTAAAGAACTCTGGGCTGTACTGAACGGCTGGAGACAGCACTTTATCAGCTTTGACAGTGATAGGAGTGGAACAGTGGATCCCCAAGAACTGCAGAAGGCCCTGACGACAATGGGTGGGTATGACTGACTTCATCTCTGTTCACTAGTAGCTTTTTGCTTTTGTTTTTTTGTTTAATTTATAAAACTAAGTATTACATTTCTATTTATAGAAATAGCACCTATTCATAATTTAAATGAGCCCTCTCCTAAAAAATTGGGCTTAAAATTATTTTTAATGCTTTTTTTTAAATCCTTGAAATTGGAATATTTTTTCTTTTTCTTTTTTCGCTGGATGATTTTTCTTCTTTCAGGATTTAGGTTGAGTCCCCAGGCTGTGAATTCAATTGCAAAACGATACAGTACCAATGGAAAGATCACCTTTGATGATTACATCGCCTGTTGCGTCAAGCTGCGAGCTCTAACAGGTATGTCCTTTGAGATTGCTATTAGCAGGCCTGGCAAATAATTCTGTTTCCTCAGAAATTTTTTCTCACATGTTAAGTAATCTGCCGTTAAAATGATCCAAACTAAATTCCCTGGCAGTCCAGTGGTTAGGACGGTGCTTTTACTGCCAGGACCTGGGTTTAAGCCTTGGTCAGGGAACTAAGACCTGGAGAGCTGAGTGGCTCAGGAGGGGAAAAGGAAGTCCTAACTAAACTTTAGTGTTCTATAACATAAATGAACCAAGCTAATTGGTAAATTTTTGATTAGAGTATGAGCAGTATTCTGTGACTTCTCCCTGGAACGTGAACTACTTGATAAAAGTGAAATACTTGAAAAAAGTGAAATTGCCCATCAGCAGCCCTCTTTCCTAATTCCTCTTGTTGGAGAGTAATTTGAAATGGTGGTCTGTGTTTCAGATGTCCTCAAATGAGGCTGTATCAATAATCTCTACTTTTCTCTCTCCTCTTTTTCTTTCCTTTGTATGTTTTTTCCTGTTCCATTCCTTTCTTTAGTTTTTTTACCCTTTTTAATATATGGTATTATAATTTTTTTGCATCCTGACAAATTTGAGGGCGGATTCTTTTTTTTTTAAGTAAATCCTTTTCATTTAGTAGGACAAAGCTCAAATGGGTGGAGTACTTGATCATAGCTGTTTGTCATATTAAGGACGCCATCCATCTGTGTGTGTGTGCTCAGTCATGTCCAACTCTTTGTGACGCTATGGACTGGAGTCTGCTAGGCTTCTCTGTCCATGGGATTCTCCAGGCAAGAAAACTGGAGTGGGTTCCCATTCCCTCCTCCAGGGGTTCTTCCCAACCTGGGGATCAAACCTGTGGTCTCCTGCGTTACAGGTGGTTATGGCTGAGCCACTGGAGAAGCATCTGTTTCTTAACATATCTTTGTTATTAAGAAGTCTGAAATTCTGTACTTCCATCACAATTAAGGAGTGGCCTCAGAAGTTGTGCAGCTTTTACCGACTTTGGGATGAGGCCTTTTCTTCCAACTCCAGGTTGGGGAAGACAGTTGGCCAACTTCTGCTTGCTGTGTTACTTGGCTGCATATTAAATCCATTCATATTGCTACAGCTGACTTCTTTGCTTTGGCCTTTTGTCTCTGTTGGCTGGTTGTACAATTTGTTACTGCATTTGAAACTCTGCTGACATAATTAACTGTTAGGATTTCAGATGTTCTAAAAAAGCTCATAAATTTTACTGTTGTGTTTTACAGACAGCTTTCGAAGACGGGATACTGCTCAGCAAGGTGTAGTGAATTTCCCATATGATGATGTAAGTCTGAGTAAATTCGTAACTGAGTAAAAGAGGGGTACAGCAATTGGGCATCCCTTTGAAGCTGGCTCTTTAGAGCATCTTAAGGATCCCAGAGCAGTTAAGGCTTACATGATCAGGAGTCACCATCCAAAATTTATTAATGTCATTTATTTGTCTTATCCATAGACCACTGTTGCATTAAACAACCGAGGTCAAGGCCCAGCTTTTCTCACTGATTAGCTGGATCACTTAGGCAGTTTTTTCATTGCTCAGAGACTATTTGAGGAAAGAATAATAATGCTGTCTTCACTAGTCTATTGTGAGAGTGAGATTTCAATAAGAAATGTCCTTGAAAAACACCACCATGCAGATGGTATATCTACTTTTGTCTCCTTTACACAAATCACCTCTGTCAATGAGAAATAACTTGCATGGTTCGAAGCTGCAGTTGGCACATCTGTGTTCTTCATTGAGGACAAAAGACACAAACTTAAGTCATAATTTAAAACTGTATTTACTGCATAGCCACACTAAATGTGTCAGGATACAGACACATAACCAGTGTGAGCATAACCACGTGCTATCTTTGTTGGCCTAGGTTGGATAGACACAGCACAGCTGGGGAGATGTTTAGGTGTGTCTCCAGTTTTTGTTCAGCCATTGATAAACCACTTTTAGAATGGACATCACTGTGACAACTAAAAGGTTTCTCCATTTCAAAATATAAACGTGCACATATTTTCGGTTTAGCAGCAGCTGCCGTTCTGAGCACACTCTTAAAAGGCTGTTGCGTAAATATGTTTACTTCTTTTGCTAAAAGGTGTGTTCCCTCAGTGTGCATTAACGTCTCAGGTAACAGTCCCGCTCTGTTTCCAAGGATGGAGAGGCAGACTGTGGGGTGGAAAGTGCACAGGCTACGGCCTCTCACAGGGCCACTTAAAGGACATCTGTCTGAATGTCCTGACCCAAGTTCCGTTTTCCCTGAAAGAGGGAGCATCAGCTGGTCCTTGCAGGAATGCTGTAGGAACTAGCAGTGTCCAGGGCCTCGCTGATGGTGGAAGAAAGCCAAAGAAAACTGAGAACAGGAGCAGAAATGATTGCTGTGTGTTGGACTGTTATTTATATTTGTGAGTAGGTGCCTTTGATCATGATCACATTTAGAGTGAGATATTAATTTGGAATTTAAATAATTCTTTATGCATTAAGGTAGCATCAGCTTCCTATAAGAAGGTTTGATGTGAGGAAACCCTCTGGATTTTATATTAGAATGCTTCCTTCAAAAAATGAACTTTTCCATCCATCATTTACTCTTATTTTTAAAGCTTTTTTTTTTTTTTTCTAATCCACAGTTCAAATGAATAGCAAAATGTAAGCTGCGTAGAAATAAGCAGGGGTGTGTTCCGTGTTCTGGGGTCTGCAGCGTAACACTGGTTTCTCTCTTGCAGTTCATCCAGTGTGTCATGAGTGTTTAAGTCAGGAGCAAGCTGTATGAACATAACCTACATTCCGACTGGAGTTCTCCTTTGCTCTTTGCCCTCAGTAATTGTGTGCAGACTTACACAGCCACCTTTCCTTAACAGCTCTTGTAAAAGTTTATTACTTTATGTACAACTGAAGTTTTTTGTTTTGATAATAAATGCTTTGAGATGATACTATCATAAGATCCAGTCTGTTAAACACCATTTAGAACTTCCTTGAGCCACTGTCAGTCAAGCCTTATTTTCTTGTTAAGCCTCTTTTATGTAAATTCAGGTGTGCCAATTGTTTAAGGCACATGATGTTTTTTGCATTGTAAGATACTAAAACCTTTTCATCAGACTGCAACTGTTGTCTCCCCTCTTTTAGAAGGGCTTTTACATCAGAGTGAAAGCTTTATATGTGGAGTATTCTTATCATGCAAATGGTTTATACCCACTTGGATACCAAAAAAAACACACAAAAAACGTGGTGATCCGTATCGGGATTCCCCTTGGTAGAAACTTAACACAGGCTTTAAGGATTATAGATACTTTGGTGGCTCTATGAATGGACACACTTAAAAAGCTGTTGAAGGGAATTCCCTGGCTAGGAAAAGTCCTAATCAGGGTTAGGACTCCATGATTCCACTGCAGGGGGTACAGGTTCAACTCCTGGTTGGAAACCAAGCCATGTGGCCAAAAAAACCCTGTTGAATAAGTGGCAAATACTGTCACTAAGTTCCACCTTGTCATTATCCATGTAGCCCTCTGTTCTGTACTGTGCTTAGTGACTCAGTCATGTCCAGCTCTGCAAGTCATGTCCTACTCTGCAACCCTATAGACTGTAGCCCACCAGGCTCCTCTGTCCATGGGGATTCTCCAGGCAAGAATCCTGGAGTGTGTTTGCCATGGCCTCCTCCAGGGGATCTTCCCAACCCAGGGATTGAACTTGGGTCTCCCCCATTGCAGGCAGATTCTTTACCGTCTGAGCCACCAGGGAAACCCAAGAATACTGGAGTGGGTAGCCCATCCCTTCTTCAGGGGATCTTCCCAACCCAGGAATCAATCCAGGGGCTTTTGCATTTCAGGTGGATTCTATACCAGCTGAGCTACCAGGGAAGCCCATAACTATAGTTAAAAATCTTATACATTATGAGCCACATATTTAACTATGTTAAAAAAAATTGATAGAAAAAGACTAAAAGAATATATGAAAATATTAATTGTGGGGTTCTTTTGGCTAATGGGATTCTAGGTGACTTCAATTCCTTTAGTGCATGTCAGTATTTTCCAGGTTTTCTATAATGCATGCACTTTCCTTTTATAATCAGAAGATGCTAATTTTTAAAACAGTGATACATCTATTTTGATACGCCATGGGTTCACACATATTAAACAATACACACATCAGAAAGACTGGAAAGACTATACGAAAATATTGATGTGACTTCCCCTGGAAATCAGAATCATGAATTCATTTTCTTTCTTCCTACTACTTTTCCAAATATTAAGGCGATGGCAGCCCACTCCAGTACTCTTGCCTGGAAAATCCCATGGATGGAGGAGGCTGGTGGGCTGCAGTCCATGGGGTTGCTAAGAGTTGGACACGACTGAGCAACTTCACTTTCATTCATTGGAGAAGGAAATGGCAACCCACTCCAGTGTTCTTGCCTGGAGAATCCCAGGGACGGAGGAGCCTGGTGGGCTGCCGTCTATGGGGTCACACAGAGTTGGACACGACTGAAGGGTCTTAGCAGCAGCAAGTATTGATACTACATTTATATTAATAGTAGACTTTTTTATTTTAAATCATGTGCTTTTAAGTAAGATCTGAATTCTAATGTTGGCTATGCCTCTTACTAGATAGGTGGTTTGATAATTTTAGATCATCTCAGAGCCTTGCTGCTGCTGCTGCTAAGTCGCTTCAGTCGTGTCCAACTCTGTGTGACCCCATAGACGGCAGCCCACCAGGCTCCCCCATCCCTGGGATTCTCCAGGCAAGAACACTGGAGTGGGTTGCCATTTCCTTCTCCAATGCATTAAAGTGAAAAGTGAAAGTAAAGTCACTCAGTCGTGCCCGAATCTTAGTGACCCCATGGACTGCAGCCTACCAGGCTCCTTTGTCCATAGGATTTTCCCGGTAAGAGTACTGGAGTGGGTTGCCATTGCCTTCTCAGAGCCTTAATTTCCCTATTTTTGGAAACAATGTAATACTTACTTCATGAGGTAGTTGAATATGAAATGAATCTGAAAAAGTATTGGCATAGTAAGCATCAAAACCTTTGTGTTTCTTAAATTTAAAGCTGGCCTGGTTTATTCTTTTAGGCAAAAGAGTTTAACAGACAAAACAAGTTAGTCTCCCTGCCAGAAGTTCAGCTCTCAGTTTAGAGAATTACTATTCAGATGATCAATTAATCGTCATGGACGAAAAAATAAAGATTTTCTAATCATCTTTAGCCTCATCCCACTAATTATTTTTTCAAATACTGTGTGCTCTCTCTCTCTCTCTATATATATATATATATATGTATATATAAACACATTTAACATAGTCTAAGTTATGTATTTCTGTCATGTAATCACACCCAGGCTACATCTCAGAATGTGAGTCAGCCTGCTTTATACTAATTTCACGGGGAACCTAGGTTTCATTCCAGATATACTAGTAGTCCGTGAGGTCACAAAGCCTGGCTTGAGCCTGAGCTGTCCAGAAAAGAATGGATGGAGGCCCAGGAAGCAGGGAACTCACCTTCAGAGTCCCAGCACCTGTTTGCTTCACACTCATCAGGATCCTCTGGAAATCTTGGTTTAAGGCAGTGGTCCTTTCCTAGGTGACTGGGGTGGTAAGGAAGAAGGCCCTTTCTGTCCAGAGGCCATGTACCAGATTTGAACCATCCTGCTTTGGTAGGTCCTGGGGTGTGTTGCATCAGTCATGGTTCTGAGTCTGCTTTGGGTTAAGAGCTAAAGTATTATAAAACTGTGTCTCTCTGGAATATTCAATTTAGTTTAAAATTACTGATAGAGCAAGTCTCCTTATCTCCTCCACTTCTAATTTCCTTTTGAAAGCATACAGCCTGGTCTTCAGTATGTCCCACAGAAAGCTTCCTTCCCCTTGACAAATTTGATGTATCTATTCTAGTCCTACAGTTAAAGCCACACTCTTCATTACAAATCAGTCTTGTGTTGTCTTACTTCTGTTTTATGCTGGGTTCTGTTTCACTCATTAGATTCACATATCCAGTGCAGCCTCGCTGCCTTCTTCAAAACTGCTTTTGGTCTATTTTTCTTCAAGCATCTAGTTGGAGCATAATGAAGCTGTGAGCTCAAACTTGAATACTTCACTCATATGGAGAATTGATTATGTTTCTCAAATCGCTCCAACTCAAGGTTTAATATTGGAGATGAGAGCTTTATCCTGGTGTGTCAAGAAATTTGTGATGATTAAGTACTTACAGCTCTTTCTGAGCACTTCCAACCAATGTGGCTGCAGGAGCCCTGTGCACCCCTGGCGACAGCTGGCATAGATTTGCACCACAGCAGTCACATTTCATTAATCACAGCTTTCACTCCTGTTGAGCCAAAGAGTCTAGACTCCACTTTAGTGTGATGTTCCGGGCGATGCCATCAGTCCATGACATGACATGTGAGCAAAAACCTCTGCTATCTCTGATTGCTTGGCTGAGTGTGTTACTGTTTCAGTGTTTATCTTAATGGATTATTATATGCCTAAAATATTTATGGACATGAATTTGTGCAAACTCCAGTGATAGTGAAGGACAGGGAAGCCTGGTGTGCTGCAGACCATAGGGTCGCAAAGAATCAGACACGACTGAACAACTTAAGGTTTAAGTAAAAGAAACAGGGCTATATGTAGTCACCATACCTTTTTTTAGTCTCATAATAAATATACAAACCCTTAGTCAATGACTTCTGGTTTTCTCACATTAAAACAGTACTTTGTGGGCTGGGATAAAAGGAAGGGAATATATGTATATTTATAGCTGATTCATGTTGCTGTACAGCAGACACGAACACAACATTGTAAAGCAATTATCCTCCGATTAAAAACAAGTTAACAAAACAAAACAGCACTTTAACTACTTACAACTGCTTTTTCCCCCCACAGACTAGGAGCTGAAGGCAAGGAAACTGCAAGTGCCAGGGTAAAGATTGGTGGGTGAAAGGGCTGCTCAAGAGACTATGAAAAGGCCGGTGGAAGAATCTTTTAGGCAGTGAATTCCTGCACCTAAACTGAACCCATCCAGGATGCAGTCGTACACAAGTGAGCTCATCAGGCCTGAGCATCACTGCCCGGGCTCTAGGACAGAATACAGTAAATGGATCCTTACTAGGCTGAAGGGAGAAAGTGTTCCTGAAATAAGGCAGGAAGATAAATAGAGAAGACTCCACCTGTCATCCAGCTGGGATAATTGCCCAACAAAGTAACCATTCAGACTCCACTAAGGGATCATGGTATTTCTCCCCATGCAGATGGTCTATTCTAGGACACCATGAAACAGAAAAGCAAGAACCGCCAGCAGTATCCCCGCAAAGCTTCTGAAAGAGAAACAGTGACTGGGAGAAAAATAGGATTAAAGGGAGTCATCATCAAAATAACATAAATCTTTTATTGAAAGTCACTTTATTGATGTTACAATGAGAATAACATAGAAAACCGTGGTACCTTATTAGCTTCAGAAGTGAATACTAATAAAATTGTGCCAGAAATCTGAACCTTAAGTTAGAGTGACCTATAAAAACAGCAAGATTTTATTTACCTACAGTAAAACAACTTTATAACTTGAACAGCCGTGACACAAATCACACTTGATCTGGAAAGCAGTTGCCATATATTTCAGTTGCTGTTTGCCAAAACCCAGTAGTAACGTTTAAAGTAGCTTAAGAACCCGAAGTGCAGGGTAGCAGAGAGAACAGAATGTTAAAATGAAGCCAAACTATATACACCTAATTATCTGATTACCGAAAGTGAAACTGTGCTGCCATTAACACCTTCCCATAAAGTGGCTTCCACTTCCTGTAGATGGGACATTACCCCTTGAAGATGACAGATGTGGAAAATACTAGTGCAGACCTACACTGGCTAACATATAACTGCTATGTTTAGGTGAAAAAGCTGTTTCTAAAGAAAGTTGTATTTTTGTGATGCTAAACTGGAGGGGCAAGTCTCTTCTACCAAGTTAAAAAAGGAGCACATGCTTATTATTCTGAATTAACATTTAAGCACTTTTGAAGTTAGTGTTAAAAAAAAATTGTCTTCTGTACAAAACAAAGATGTTGGGTTATTTTTTTCCCATTAAAAAGACTAGCTATAGAATCACAGTTTGATTTTGTGCTGGATTAAAAAAGAAAAGTGGGGTTTCTCATCAGGCAGTGATACAAGTGTATAATTTAGCAAGGACTCTTGTATTATCACTGAATCAATGAATTAATTTCTGTCAGCACTTTCTGTATTGTGTCATCTGGATTAATTTAGCACCGCTGTGTTTAAAGATTTGGGGGCTATTTGCATTTGTAAGGGCTTGATCATCAAAACACAAATCCATATCTGAAACTTCATAAAAGAAAAAGCTAAGCCCTAAAGTAAATATAGATTGGTATTATATGCATATGTATTTTCAACTTGAGAAGAAAATGCCCTTTTCTTCATAAACTCATAAATTCTTCAAAAAGTGTATTGATGGTTTTGTAAGCACATTATCTTAACATTTGGTAGTCTCATTGTATGCCTTTTTGTAAAAAAAAAAAAAAAAATACACTTTTTCTCTGGTTTTGATTTCAGGGATACCAAAATAGGAAATGATGATGTCCTTAAGCCAAACTCCTGCAGCCTTTAAGCACCTCCAGATACCATACAGGTTCTGTGAGGAGTGGAACAGGGACATGCCACGCCAGTCACTGGCCCATTGTGACTGGACGATGAGGACTACACAGCCAATGCTCAGTAAAGCTACAAAGCACACAGATCTGCCCTAATCACACAATACACACCACCAGTGGCCAGCTTGGGCTCTTCTGAGCTCTCCCTGAAGCTCTCCATCCTGCTCCTTCCCAGGGCTAACTGCCCCATAACCTCCCAAGGCTCACTGTTTCTTACCTGCCCTCCAGCCTGAAGCACACCCTGAGAACCAATTTCTTGGTGATGTCCCAAGTTGCACAATCCATGCCCAGATGCCAACGCCCCTCTCCCGATTCTGTGCCCCCAATGGTTCCACGAGTGCCATTCCAGGCAGAGGGACTTAACTTCCATGACAGTGGAGGTTCCTAGTCAGGAGAAAAGGTCTGACAGCTACTGAACAGGGAGTGACTTTGAAAGTAGAAAGGGTCTGGAAGCATCTCGCAAACCCACAGTGAGAATGATTTTGGTTTGTCAGATTCTGGATAAAAAGGACAAAAATACTGGGCAGATTTTTGTTCCATTTCTGACTGTTTTCTCCTTATAAACTGAACCAGAAAATGCTCCATTTGGGGTATTCTGACAAGCAGAAATACCCGATTTCTAAGACCCCATCTATCTTTGTTTGCTCTGCCTCTGCAGGCATGCTGGAAAATTCCTCTTGGAATTAAAAGCACCTGCCCAGGGAGCATATGCTATGAGCCTGTGCCAAAGGTTCCCAGCAGGTGTCGCTGCTTCCACCCCCACCCCCACCCCCCACTCCAACTCCCCACCCCAACATACAGAAGCGGATAGGCTTCTGCCTGTCAGCTAATTTTCAGGAGCAGTCTCAGCACCTCACAATCTCAAAAACACAGGAAGCTGTTCTCGAAAGTTCTTAGCTGTCTCATGCTGGAGGAAAGTTGCTGCCTCCAAAATCCGAATAGTCTTATCCATTCAGAAAATATCTCAGAGGAGAAAAAATTTAAAGGTTGAGACTCTAATTAAGTCCTATTCCATAGAAATGTTTGCTTCATATATTTTAAGCTAATAGAATAAGAAATTGACTCCACTTACTCATTTATCTGGAGAAGGCAATGGCACCCCACTCTAGTACTCTAGCCTGGAAAATCCATGGGCAGAGGAGCCTGGTAGGCTGCAGACCGTGGGGTCGCCAAGAGTCAGACACAACTGAGCGACTTCCCTTTCACTTTTCACTTTCATGCATTGGAGAAGGAAATGGCAACCCACTCCAGTGTTCTTGCCTGGAGAATCCCAGGGACAGGGGAGCCTGGTGGGCTGCCGTCTATGGGGTCGCACAGAGTCGGACACGACTGAAGCCACTTAGCAGCAGCAGCAGCAGCACTCATTTATCAGTTTTAAAGGAAACACAGACAAGGAGGGGAAGACACTTAGGAGCATTAAAAAGTAGACATTATGCTGCAAATGGGAGTCAGACGTTTCATGTAAAATTCTTGTCAATTTACCAACTGGTACCTTTGTATTTAAAATAAGGCTGCCCAGGGACTTACTTGGGGACCAGTGGTTAAGACTCAGTGCTTTCTGTGAAAGGAGCACGGGCTCCCCCTAGTAGGGAAATAAGGTCCTACATGCCGCTTGGCCAGGAAAAAAAAAAAAAAAAATTGCTCCCCATAGAACAGGGTCCTGTAACAGGCGGTGGTGTCCTACTAGGCTGTGGAGGGCCTAGCCTGCCTCCCTTCATTCTCTCACTGCCTTTATTCAGTGGCCCTCTTCCCATATTCCTGGCAAGCTACTCAGTAAATTCCAGTAAGTTCCTTTTCCTTTCAATTTAAATAAAGTGAAATAAAATAGTCTTCTCTTTAGGTAAGGATTTATTATCATGTTGAATAACACAAGGAAATATTTAAAGCACTAAATATATGTTTATATTGGAACTGACTCATTGGAAAAGACCCTGATACTGGAAAAGATTGAAGGCAGGAGGAGAAGGGGACAACAGAGGATGAGATGGTTGGATGGCATCACCAACTCAATGGACATGAGTTTGAGGAGGCTCCGGGAGTTGGTGATGGACAGGGAAGTCTGGCATGCTGCAGTCCATGGGGTCGCAAAGAGTTGGACACAACTGAGCGACTGAACTGAACTGAAATACGTATGTTAAAACAGAATTACATGACAACAGGATATGAAGAAGGGCTGAGATCAATAAATAAGCAAATGATTTTGAAACACTAAAAATGGACAAAAATAAAGTATTTCCTCTGGGTCATAGGTAACTATAAAAAGTAAAGGAGAAAATCTTAAAAGGTAAAGGAGCCACAAGAGATCTGAGACAATGGACGGGATTAAATTATGCAAATCTTCAAGGGGATCAACAGAAAAAAGAGATGTAAGACTGGGAATTCAAACATAGTCTTTCTGTAGAAGTGCACACAATACCTGATTTTATCTTTTCAGCAACTTCTTTTAGAAACCCTATTAATCTTACACTCAGAAATCTATACTAGATTGACTTTATGTAGTAACACAATTTGGAAAGCCTTTTCAAAGCAAGGGGACAGGGCAGTGGGCAGGAGAGAGAAACTGTAGTATCACTTACAGCACCTATATATCAAGCTGAAAAATAGCTTTGGCATTTTAACCTTACATTTACTTTATTAGTCAACTTTTTTTTTTTTTTAAGGAAAAACACTGTATTTCTTTAAAAGAAAAAAAATACAGCAACCACAGATTGTGAGCCCTCCTGATGCTGCAATGTTTGAGCAGTTTATCCCTTTCCACAGATTGCTTGTGGCCTATGGGCCACTTCCTAGCTGGGAAACTCCAGAGGAGTACGCCACTTCCTCCCTAAAGAGTGGCTGAACACGGTTCCTTCAGGGCTCCGTGATACCATACCTCTGTTGACACTCTTAGTGGAGAACCATGTGTTGCTTTAAATCAGAGTATATTACACTGTAATGACTATGGATAGATTGAAAATCTCAGGCTGCAAAGTTGTCCGATCTGAAGTCTTATCTATATGCACAAAACTTTAGAAAGAGAGGGAAAAGGCATACAATGGGACACAAAGGCCAAAATTTGCTTTTCTCTGCTTTTTATAATGGTCCTATAGTTGAGTGAGGGGTATAAACATTAGTTTCATGATGCAAACTGCTATGTGGCCTCAAAGTTCCTCTCTAAAATAGATACTAAAAAAAAGAAGAATGCTGTGCTTGTGTTTACTGCCATGGCTCTATTCTCTTTGTCTCAGTGGAGGAACAGTCATAAATATTTAGATTTAATACATCTAGAATGCCAACCATGAGTACACATATAGGGAATTCTCACTACTCACCACTGAAATTATATATGTGTCAAAGAACACTGCAAATGGCTCTAAGGATGTTTATACATTCCTAGATTGAGTAGAATCTAGAATAAAGCATTTAAAAGTACTATAAAATCATAGTCTCTCTGCAAATGAAACACTTTTCATTCAGTTCCATATGAAGGTTATTATCGAGGAAGATGACTATAAACTGTATACCTCTAGAGCAACCATGTCTCCCAAAGGCAAATAATGATTTTTACTTGAAATAATAATCTTCATGTAAAAATAAATTGAGAAAATGAGGAAAGAGAGAGAAAGGTCAAGGGGATTCATTGACTACATGGCTAATCATTTGTGGATACTTTCAAATGAGGGATGTGTAACCATAACTAGGAAGCATATTTACATGAGGTACCTTACATTCAAATCTATAAACTCTTTTATAGTCAAAATAAAACTTCTAACATTAGCTTTTATACACTCAGTACCAGAAAACATTCAGTGCACATTAAAGTGATCTTGGTCAAAAGCCACTTTATTTGCTACATCTTTAAATCTGTCTGCCCTCCTGTCCTTAGTTTGAGCCATGTGGCAACATCACCCAACACCCACTCAAACTTGAGTCTGATGGATCATTTTATTGTGGTCTCGACAATCACATCCCTTCCTGTCATGAAAAATGCTGCTTATACGGTATCATTTGGGATAATTAAATTGCTTTAAAAATGTTTTCAAAGACTTTCAGAAGAGAGGTCCATTATAGAAGACATAGATAGAGGAGAAAATGCTGCCTTCTAATGGGGCCCTTCAGTTTGGGACTCCAAGATGATTATACTTAAGAGATGAAATGGGTTTTGTTCTCGGACACTACTGGGAGAGATCAAACTTACAGGATATTTCTGAAATCTTGTCTGCAGATTCCATTCCTCTCAAGAAAAAGGAAAGAAAAATAAGGAAATTCAGAAGTACTCTTCCTATTGAATGAAGCATTTGATTGATCCCATCCATTTCTGAGCTCACTAAGTTAGCCTCTGGAGAGAAGTTTTCTTTAAGAATGATAGAGCTGCATGATGATAGCTATGGAACTTTGGTTTCAAAGAGGGGGATTTAACATAGATTTCTCACTTTTCTATGGATTAAAAAAAAAAAAATAGAGCGTTCAGGACATCAGATTCTTCCCCGTGCCAGCTGTTTGGGTAACTTCACAGTTGCTCACTTCTGTGGCTTTAGGTTTCTTTGACCCCTCTGTAGTCTGTTGAGGCTTCCCAGCCCACCTCATAGAACCTTCCATGTCTTATTTACAAATCAGTGCAGAATGACTTGTTGGGACTCACATCCCACTGATGATAAATACCCTTAATAAACTGTGTAAAAGTTGTTTTTTTTAAAACAAGTCATTCACATCACAGATAAGGGTGGCTAAAAAGTTTTCTTAAAGAACAAAAGTTTAGGCCACAAAGGGTTGGAGTATTGGCAAGGTGGGAGTTACTAACGCATCAGCAGCTGTGGTCTCCTGTGTCTTTGGTGCACTTTGATCTCAGCAGGACACACTGCTGTGGGGCTCACAGGCCCCCTGGGGTGAGACTAGCAGATGTGCTCTGGTACCGAAAAAGAACAGCTGCTGAGGCAGGCACTGTAGCCCCCAGAAAGAAGATGGACCTGCTGGAGGATCCCCAGGAGCCAGCCAACAGGCAGTAGAGCGCCTGGAGGCAGGAAGCAAGCTGTGGAGGCCCCAAGTTTGGTTGGACATTTTGTTTACTTGTTCAATAAAACTACCTCCAGACTGCGCACACTTTAAAAGGCTAGCACATGGTTTGGACAAACATCAATTAAGGGGAGACACACATACAGCCCTGATCACGATATTTACAACATCGTCCGATTATAATCTTCAAAGAACAGTTGATGGATGACAATGACGTGACTGTGACTGATTGTTTTTAGGCATTTGGCAAAATACACTTGTGTGTAACAGCTGCTTTTTTTTAAATTTTAAAATGTTTACATATGTACAATTGTCCTTGTATGCTGATATAAATATGAAAAGTAAAAAAAGAAAAAAGAAAAATACATGTTTACAGTTAGCATATGGGATATTGGCCTCTCAAGCTTTAAAGTCCTGCAGAAGAAATCCTATATGCCCTAGCCCTGCATGCTAGTTTCTATTATGGGATGTTGTTTCCTTAAATGTCGAAAACAATAAACAGAAGCTTCATGCACATAGCATTGCTGACTTTCTACAATGAGGATGTGCTTCAGAATGTCAAGTTCTGAATCCACTATTGTCCCTTAGTAACTTGCTACATTTGGGTCATGTGAGTTAATTTTAGTGATATTTCTACATATATCTGTCATGCGGATTATCCATTAACATACCAATACCTTTGTTGTTCCATGTTATAGTGTAACATTTCAGTAGTCCTTTTCATGGTTCAGTTAAATCCTAAGCCAATGACAAAAAGAAAATGGTATCCAGATGTGAAGCTTGGCTTCCTCTCCTCTGTTGCTTCTCAGAGATGTTTTCGAATTGTCTGAAGAGCAGATAGATTTGCAGTGATTCCATGAGGCTGGGTTTGTATAAAAGTTGAAGTAAACAGTTTCGATGTATCACATGTAAACAGCTGATCTTAAATGGATGTCTCCCATAGCTGCAACAGAGAAAAGCAAAACTTCACATTGTGAAAGCAAGAAACAGATGCATTCTGAGCCACAATGATGAAAAAGCTTCAGTGATTCCATCTGCGCTGATGTGATTGTGGGTGTGAAGTCTTATTGATACATAAAATAAACAATCTAATTTTTAGCTCTCTCTTTCCTCTAAGCCTGAGGCTCAACCTTTCTAACAATGGCCCCCTTTTAATAATTAAAAAAAAAAAACCCTCATAGTCTCATTTACGATTACTTGAAATTACAAATAAATTAAATATGGTATTAAAGGAATAAAAGGTACAAAAGGTATAAAGGTATAAAAGGAATAATTTAAGATATTATTTTTTTAAATTACACATACCCTTGTTTTCCCCAAGATTCTAATACAGTCATCTAGAATAGTAGTTCTCAGCCCTGCTGTACATTTCATTCATCTGAGGACATTTAGAAAATTCCATAGCTTAGCCAGCACACCATATCAACTAAATCGAAATCACCCTGGGTGAAACTCAGGCATCAGCATATTTTTAAAAGTCTTTTAGACAATTCTGTTGAAAGCTGAAAACTATTGGCCTTAGAAAAGTGTGAGCCCATTAGTACCACCACTGCCCACTTAAAAATCATTGCTCTAGGCCTGTGGTCAGCTATACATGCTCCAAATCCATTGCTATCCCCTGAACAACAGCCGCTCTCAGGAACTGACCCATCAGAGTAGAACAACGCATCCAGGGCAGGATGTCAGGTCCCTAATTCCCTCATCTCTTCCCTCTCCTGGCCTCTGCCACCATTTCTTTACAGCAGCCCTATTCATATCTAATTTCTAAAATGTTCAGTAATTGCCTTAATGGACTGAAAACAAGCTTGGTGTGATCAAAGAGAAGTGCCATTCAGTTCACTAGAGAAGGAAGACCAATTTTAAAAAAAGAAAAAAGAAATCAAACTAATAAAATATGTTTCCAGGCAATATGATCTGGGTATAATTATTATGGACATGAATAAAGAAAGCTGAGATCAGAGTGATATCAGCTGCATCCAATTTCCATCCAAATTCCATTTTTACAGGAGATCTGGGCATATCATAGTAGGATCCCTAATGGGTTTCTGAGTTGGGGAGAAGGAGAAATAGCTGAGGAACTAAGTGGGTGTTTCTCTACAGATTTTCTTAATATGTTCTCCTGACTCTTGATGGAAATATTCTGTTATCTGTTTTAGGTCTGCTTTATATGTCCTTTTCATTAAAAAAAAAGACACCAAATCTCCCAACTGTGAGGATCTCTGCTATGGACGACACCTGTTGATGGAGACAAGTTATAATGAATAGTTAGCCAGGAGGTCTGCACGGCATCTGAGGGAGAGAAGATCTCATTGTCTGATGCCCAGACGATGGTGCAAAGTAGAAAAGAGTTCAGACTTCAGCTTCAGTGAGCCCAGTTTCTTCACAAATGGTTAAAAAGATTAAATATTGAGTTACAGCTCACATAAAGAAGAGAAGAGCCAAGGAATGACACTGGGAAAACCTGAAGGCCATGATTAATCCAGTGAGGAAAGAGGAGCAAAGAACTGCCAAGCCATCACTTTGAGGAATAGGCATGACCTTAGCTGTATCTGGATGGCTGTAACAGAGGGATTGATGACAGACAGAACTGCTTGTTACATTGTCCACAGCCCACGAAGACATCCCAGAGACAGGGGTTGCCTATACTGTGGGGATCTGCTACATGGTCATGTGACCATTCCACAGTGGATGGAACCAAGCTGACCCTTCACACAATGTCCCCAAGGCTACATTCTTCACAGCCACCCCGTTCAGCCTGGAGATAAGGCCATGCGCCAGCCATTTCTTGTGAGTGGGGATGTCATTTCCATGGGCTCTCATATGGGAACATCCTCAAAAACCCACACCCTAGCATGACAACAGGTGAGTGAATACCCCAGCTAGACAAAAGAAACAATGATGTAGACAGTTTATCAGGGAGAAAATGTGGGGTGTTCTACTTCAACAGTTCCCTGAGGAGGGAAGGAATGACACCTAAGGTTTCATTACCACATACTTAGGTCACCAACAACTGGATGCCTAGTCACAACTTTTTTTTTTTTTTTTTAGGGACAGAAAGCTGAGTGATGAGACTCTGAGTTATCTTTTTTCTTTCCATCTTTTACCATTTCCTATCTTAACATATGTAGGTAATTTTATGTATGGTGAGTAAAACACCATTGATGGTTTTTAAAGTCATGTGGATCACAATAAACTGGAAAATTCTGAAAGAGATAGGAATACAGACCACCTGACCTGCCTCTTGAGAAACCTATATGCAGGTCAGGAAGCAACAGTTAGAACTGGACATGGAACAACAGACTGGTTCCAAATAGGAAAAGGAGTATGTCAAGGCTGTATATTGTCACCCTGCTCATTTAACTTATATGCAGAATACATCATGAGAAACACTGGGCTGGAAGAAGCACAAGCTAGAATCAAGACTGTCAGGAGAAATATCAGTAACCTCAGATATGCAGATAACACCATCCTTATGGCAGAAAGTGAAGAGGAACTAAAAAGCTTCTTGATGAAAGTGAAAGTGGAGAGTGAAAAAGTTGGCTTAAAGCTCAACATTCAGAAAACGAAGATCATGGCATCTGGTCCCATCACTTCATGGGAAATAGATGGGGAAACAGTAGAAACAGTGTCAGACTTTATTTTTTGGGGCTCCAAAATCACTGCAGATGGTGACTGCAGCCATGAAATTAAAAGATGCTTACTCCTTGGCAGAAAAGTTATGACCAACCTAGATAGCATATTCAAAAGCAGAGACATTACTTTGCCAACAAAGGTCTGTCTAGTCAAGGCTATGGTTTTTCCATTAGTCATGTATGGATGTGAGAGTTGGACTGTGAAGAAAGCTGAGCACTGAGGAATTGATGCTTTTGAACTGTGGTGTTGGAGAAGACTCTTGAGAGTCCCTTGGACTGCAGGGAGATCCAACCAGTCCATTCTGAAGGAGATCAACCCTGGGATTTCTTTGGAAGGAATGATGCTAAAGCTGCAACTCCAGTACTTTGGCCACCTCATGTGAAGAGTTGACTCACTGGAAAAGACTCTGATGCTGGGAGGGATTGGGGGCAAGAGGAGAAGGGGACGACAGAGGATGAGATGGCTGGATGGCATCACTGACTCGATGGATGTGAGTCTGAGTGTACTCCAGGAGATGGTGATGGACAAGGAGGCCTGGCGTGCTGCGATTCATGGGGTCGCAAAGAGTCGGACACGACTGACGACTGAACTGAACTGAATCACTTCTTAACAAGTTACGTTTTCTTACCGATTCTGAGTTGATCAAGTTAAAATTCAAATGATCCATGTTTACCTTGAACCCTGTAATTTAAGTTCAGAATCTAAGAAGCTCTGAAATATCTTTCAAAACCAAAAAGGCTAAGAACCTGGGACCCACTATCAGATAAATCTGTCCAGGCTTTTAAAGCTTCATTTTATTTTTTTGCAAAATTATTTCTGAGAAGATCAAAGTTACAACACAACTAACCACAACAGGGCCTGTACCTCAATAAAGGTCATTATTCTTTAGTTATTTTTTTCACATTAGTCTCTGAGGGCTGGTCTGCTTCTCTAAACTCAACTATATCTCACATTTTGCACAATGGAAGTATTCTTGGGAATGTTGTGAGACTAAGAGGACTTAGTATTTCTATGAAACTTCTGGTGAATCATATTTTTATAAAAATAGTAATCTCCAAATATGTTCTTAATTTTTTAAAATAAAAGTTTGCTATATTTCACTATACTTTGTTATACTCTTTGTTATACTCTTAATCTTACAGATTTTCAAGGCTCCCTTCCTTGCACCTAAATTCCACCTCCATTCCCAAGACACTGATCTGATTTCCTGTTATGGGTTCCTACTCCTTAAATCCTATTGGGTGTTATTTGCCAGTGAGAAGTCTGAATAAGCAAACTGTGCATGGACATAAGGTTGTTTTACTTAATCTCTAGAAATTTCCAGGTATATGAAAAAATTGATAAAAAAATATAATCTCTGTTTTATCTATTCCAGATTGTAATATATTAACTTTGGTGAATAACAAAAGACATAAATGAAAAGAAGTAAATGATTAAAACATGCCCAATACTTCTAAATTCATCAGTAATTAAACAAACTTGGGCCCAAAAGCCCCAAGAATCATCTACTTTTTCAAACTCAGTTTTTTTCATGTTCTTACAAACAAAAGGGAAAATGGCTCTCTCTTTTAAAACATCGACTCACAAATAAATGATAATGACTGAGGATGTTAATATATGGATGGAAGAAGCTCTCACATACCCTGGCACTTTGTCGGTTCACTTTCTTCTCCTCATCAGGAAGGGGAGGCATTGGATAAGGGTATTTTCTGCTGGAAGCAATAGACCCAGTTGACGAAGAAGGAGACTTGGCAGGAGACAAAGTCCTGAGACGTTGAGAACACATGAGATACATATTATGTAATTGCCTAAAACCTTTTCAAATTCTGAAAAGTGGGTTCAGAAAGAACCCTCTGATATCTACTTTCATAGGCCACTAATGCAAAGATTTAACTACCGGGACATACTCTGTCATTCACAACACTGAAATGCTAGCTAGTGTTTGTCTTCCTAATTTCACAATTGCAATGGATTATTTAAATCTTAGTACACAGAATCATACTTTTCAGCTAGAAAGCAAATAATGAGGGTTTTTTTAAAAAACAGTTTTAAAAAGTTAAAGTGAATGAGAGATTAAAAATATTCTAAGAGCTCATAATGGTAAATAAAGTACAACATATTAATAGTCTGTCTTATGACAATGTAAAAAAATTTTAGTACAGTAATTCCAATTGTATTTTTAAGATCTTAAAATATGATGCAATTGATACATTTATTAGTTACTAAGTCACACACCAGTTTCTACAAAACTCATGCATTCAGAGGCCAGTGTGTTAGTTGTGACAGAACAAAGGCAGATACAAGGGTTTTAACAACAAATTAGTAAACATGCAAGCGGTAAGGAGTGCAGAGTTCCAGCCAAACAAAGAGTCTGATGAGAACATAAAAGATGGTCTGATTAGTCCCTAATCATCATAGCTATATAGGGAAGGATTCTAAGCCATGGACACAGATCTTGATAACTCATGTAGGGCATACTTGTCATGTCCAAAAGGTGGCAACACTTTAATGACTGGAATTTTTGAAACACAACAACAAAAACTCTTATTTGGAACATGTGTTCTCATCACGGAGATATTCCCTATGAAAAATGTGCATGAGCTCTTGGTGTATTATACTGCTCTTGTTTTATTCAGCATGTACAGTGGTAATATCCGTGACTAAGCAAAGCACACTGGAAAACCCATGTCAGCTATCTTGTCTTTAAAGTGAAGAAAACAAAAACAAAAAAAAAAACTGAAAGTGAAGAACCTCAACTTATACTGTGTCAATGAAAAACAGGCATGATCATTTAGCAGTAGCTACCCATTTCACAAATGTTCAGTTCAATTCAGTTCAGTTCAGTCTCTCAGTCGTGTCCGACTCTTTGTGACCCTGTGGACTGCAGCCTACCAGGCTCCTCCGTCCATGGGATTTTCCAGGCAAGAGTACTGGAGTGGGGTGCCATTGCCTTCTCCGCTTGACTGTACTGCCTGCACCAAATAAAGATATCTTTTCCTCCCTGATTCTAAATTTTGATTCCTATCCACAGATTATTCTTTGCTCTGGTTTTGCTGTAGTTTTCAAGTCAGTTTCTATTTTATGGACACTGAATTCAAGTTAAGGTTTGAAAATAATTTTTCCTACAAATCCTGAGATTTGATTCAATTTTAAGAATCAAGAATGACTCAGTTTACTTTTAATCTGTAATTCCTACTGTTTCCTCTATTTTTGGAAAATGTCCAGGACCAAATGGTCCTTCATGTGAACTGTCAGAATATTGCAACTGTTTGATGCCTCTTGTATTAAAGCTCTCCACTGAAGAGAAGATGGGTGGAACTAAGAATTTATAAATACTGCAAATCCTCTAAAGTATTATTAAAACAATGTACTACTGTATCTTTTTCTAACTCAGAAATTAATGTGTTTTTTTTTTTCAATTTTAGGAAAACATTTCAAATAGGACTGTGATCTTTAGGAAACAAATTCAGTATGTTCAAAATGAGCATATACTTTTGTATTAAATACTTAAATATATCCTTCTAAAATTAGGGATATTAACCTGGGTTCAGATTTTTAGCCTAATCACTACTGATAAGACATCCAAGTTCAGAAAAGAGTCAGGTACACAAACAACTAAATCTTGTTTACTTTAGGGGATCATACAAACTCAGTCATCTTTTTAACATGTTGCTGTGCGCATGTGTGTCCATAGCATGAGGTATTGGCTTATAGCTTCAAAGTCATGCCAGCCATTCACTTGATCATGGTTCCAAGTGACCAGCTTTGTATACACACAGGGCCATTCCAATGAGGATGCTGGAAGTCCAGCTTCCCTTTCAAATATCTCCCTGGCCAAAGCCAACAATGAGTTAAAAACAAAGAGGTATCCTCCAGAACCTCAAAGAAATTACACATTTAGTACTTCTCACATTAACACACCAGTTTAACTGACACTTTGAACCCTAACAGGGAGAGAAGCCACGCAGCCCAGTTTAGCAGGGGTGAGGGGCGTCAGGTCAGGATTGAGTGGTGTGTGACAGCATCAGGGGACTATCCTGGGGGATGCAGAGCACCAGAGCAGGAGTCAGAATAAGAGGAGAGAGCAAGGTAAGGTCAGTTAGTTTAGGGAAAATGAAAACAAACTTCAAAATTTTCACAAATATCTAAGAAAAATGTTTCTTCAAAACCGCCTCCAGGCACTTTTCTGAACCTGGCTACTTGACTGGTGGTTCCAATCTGGCTTTCACCGAAAACCAAGCACCGACCCAGCTCATTCACTTTACAAAGTAAACTCTGGACAAATGCTAACCATTATCATTACTGCCTTTTTTAAAACCATAATAACCCATAATCATAATGGGTGCCATTGAGAATTACACAGTGAAGGTATGTCCATGTGCAGATGGATTGTGGAGTATTTGGGGGCTACATCAGACCTTCTGGGTTTGCTTTCTGTCCACAGACAAGACCAATCTTGGTTCACTTCTGTCCCTCAGAACAGGCAAAAACCAGTCACACACACGTGGGGCACATGCCCACCCCTTAATTCACCTGGCTGTGTTCATATGCAAATGTCATAGTAGTATGGAAAAAGAACAGATGGAAATAGTATGATAGAAAAAGAGCAGCCTCGGAGTCAGAGCCAGGCTCGTAGTTCGGATTCTGACACACACTAGCTGTGTCACCTCGAGTTACTCTTCTGTCTCAGTGTTCTCTATACACAGAAGGGAAATAAGAATGCCTGCATCTCATGATGTAGCGAGAAATAAAGGAACAATGCAGGCACCCAATACATGACAGTTGTTATCATTAGTTTCTTTCCAGAGTTATTACATTTCCACAAGATCATGGAAAAGAACTAGCAAACCACGGATGAAGTGAGTGACCAAGTGGATAATACACAACACCAAGGAAACCTTCCAAGAGCGGGTAAAGCACTGTCGCCAGCAGAACTGCTCCCAGGATCTAGCTGTGAAAAGACAATGCGCTCACTGTGACCCCACCTGCTCCTTTGTGATGATCTGAATATATACTGACAATAATTTGAACAAATACTGTCATATAAGAACTGGGTAAGGGAGCCCAAGCAAGGCAGTCTGATTACTCAAAATCTTCCTACATAGGCTTTGCTCTTCAGAGTTATATAGATACCACTTTTCTTTTTTCAGTGCTGGACTGTCTTTTGGACCAGTTTGCTGTAGTCAGAGAGAGTCCCCACTGCATTTTGATAAGGATGCCACAAGCCCCACACCACATGGGTGATTAATAAAGTGACCTTTGCCCTCATTGGTGGTTTTGGCAGGTAATCCTGAATGAATGACCTGGCGGCAGACGAAGCAGACCTGAGCTTAAGCATAGGGTTGGCAAAGCATAAGCCTTTGGGTCTCCTATGTGAGGCTTGGTGTGGACGGACAGTGGATGAAATTCACTCTGTTGTGTTAGTATCACATGTTCCAAGCCCTGAAACATCTCAATTATTTACCACTTCCACAAAAATTCTGTGTTGACTTTCAGGTCTTACAGCCATAACCCTTATTAACCCCCATATGACAGTTAACTTATAACACTCCACTAAATTTTATCTAGCCTTTAAACATACATATGTATTTAATACGGAATTCTTCATATGACTATCCACTGTAGGGACCAACGTCTCATCATGAGAGGAGATAAAGGAACCCTCTACCATTGCCCTTGCAGCTTTGCACGTGCAACAGGGGAAGCTGAAGCATTCCCCCATCCAAATTGCATTTACTCATGTAGCTTCTGGGCAGACCTGGGTGCTGATTTTAAGAAATGTGAACTCTGCTCTGGGAGCCACATAAACTACTCAGCTCACCCAGGGGAGGTGAATCAACTCTTCCGGAGTACCATTTCACAAATCAGTGTTACAAACATGCTAAGACCATTTAGGTCATGTAAGCCCTACCCCATATGGGATCAAAGTCACTGTATTACTGTGTTTTGGTTCCATGGCTGATACAAGTTATAATCTGCCCACAAGCCTGAGGAAAATAGAAAGGAGAAGTAGGACCGCAGGTGAGCCAAGATTCCAGATAACATTCAAAATCATCTTACCTGTCTTCCTGACGCTGGCCATCTTGGGAGCTACAGGTGAGGTGGGATGTTTGAATGTGAGTGTATGTGTATGAAGTTCAGTGGGAAAGTGGTATTAGCAGAGGGGCAGGGAAGAAGGGGGAAGATGGGGTATAAAAGCAGGAGATATTTTTGTGAGCAAGCAGGGTTATGCTTTCCTTGAGTTATATGCAAATGTATGGATCAAATTAAAATGCAGGTTGGTCTAATCATTTTCTCAAACTATACATGTCTAAACTAAATGGTACACTGGAAGAGAAAGTCCACCTTGTATGGGTGCTGAGAGTTGGAAACACATACATATTTTGATATCTGATCAATGCTGATCCAAGTCATGGCAATAAGGAATCTGAAAGCTAACTGTTGAAGTTATGCTCCGAAGAGGTAGTAATTGAGTCTATATTGCTTCTTTACATTAGTTGTCCACAAAGTTGTCAGATTTAAAGCATATGTGTACATCCAGGAAATCAGTTTGATATTGTAAAGAGAGAAAAAATGCCATTAGGAGCTCTTGGAAATTCTCGCTGACCTCTAATGTTAACTGAGCTGCAGTGAATTGAGTAAATTTGCTAGTTTTCAATATAGAGGAATACTCTGTCTGCTTTTTGTGAACCAAGATCGTGTTTCTGACCTTTTTCTTGGTTCTACCTGAAGGGTTAGACAATAACATTCTTACTGGAATAAAAAATTCCTTAGAGGCTTTTTTGAGAATCCTTAACACCCTTCTCAGCACAGCTTTTCTCTGGTGGCAAATGGCTGTACCGAACAAACAAAGCCTCATCACATTCCATACTCTCTCTTGTGGTCAACAGTGTCTCAATAATTTTCAAGTTCCATCAAATAATTGTTTTTACTGAAAGTAAAATTCCACTACATTTCATTTCGTTCCGTTTCATGTTTTTCCTTGAGTCTTTGTATGTACTATGCACTCTTAAGGCAGTAAGTAGGAAAAATGCATTATGAAACTGCTAGGTTCTAGAAATTAAATTGTTCAGGTTAATAGTGCTTCTTTATTAGTGGAAAGTATGCTTCATGCCCATAGAACAGTACATAGCATAACACGAAGAGAAAGCTACTAAAAAGCTGAAGATGGTGATAGGGACATGCACTAAATGGCAACCCTTTCAAATATGTTCATTTGAAACATTCAGAAAAGAACTAGACTTGCTCATGAAGCCAAAAACAGAGGTCAAAAGGCAGCAAATAAACAAGAACCTTTTCCACCTATGGGAACTTGTATTGGGAGATACAAGATAGAAAACCAGTCACACAACAGTATTTGTATGTGCTGGGAGAGTTTGAAAAGGATATAAAATTAATTTATAAAATACCTAAAGTATGGTCCTTCAGTGTTTTTATTCACATCTTCTACCCACTTAGCTACATTATAGTCTCTTTTGAACCATGGGTTTAAATACCTGCAGAAAGCAATGGAAGGAACAAAGAAAGCAGAACAAGATAGAAAATCTGAAAATACACAGCACAAGCTTAGCAAGGATGTTCTTCTTCACCCTCTAAATGCAAGTGACTATGGCAAATAAACCAGGATGGATGCTGGGTGATTATGAGGCAGTCTGTACAACAACATGACAATTAACTCAGCTACAAGAAGGCTCAAGGCATTTTAGCATATATTCACCCTTTCAGGGAAAGCCTTTCCAGTGGTTTCCCAAAGTGAATCAGAAACTCTCTTTCAGAGTAATGTCAGCTGCCCCACCTCCAAAGGCTTTTTCCAGTCCACCACTCATTTGTCTCCTTGGCTTTCAAATGATAATGGGCCTTTTTGACAATACTCAGATGGCTGCAATTCCAACCTGGTGTTTCAGAATATAACATCCCAAGAACAATTAAAAGAAGCCAAGCTCTCTTTCCAGTATGAAAGGAAAGATTTTACATGGCTTCTGTCTCATTCCTGAGAGCAGATCCCAAGCTGGGGTTTAGGAGAAAGGTGATCCAGCTGGCTCTATAATGAGCAGAAAGGGTCCCACTCTTCTGATCCTGGAGCCCCAACACACAGTATGGACCCAGTAGGCCTCCATGATCTTGAGGTGGGTTTGGTAACTTAGGTGCAGCTGCCATTCCATCCTTCCTCCCCTTTGTGCACTTCACGTTCATGTTTCCAGTAGGAAATGCCTCAGAAGCTGCCTTCTGAGTATCTGATCACTGGGTGAGTGACTGTCAGAGGATAATAATGACCTTAGCTAACATTTTCCTGACGGATCTGACAAAGTCTCCATCAGAATTACTGCACAAAGGAAGATGTTAAAGGCAGTAAAATTATGAGTGCAAGAGTTTTTATATTTTTTCCAGAGTTTCTTTTGATTTTTAACCCTGGGAGCCAAGCAAAAACACACCCTCTTAGAATATGCCCTTGTCAAATACATAAAGATTCAACAAATTCAGTCACAGAAGAATTTGGAAGTTTTACACTGAGATTTCTCATTTAAAAGGTAACTTCCAGAGATACCACAGACAATGAAGATTTAAGCTCAGTAAAATGTTTAGTTATTTCAAAACAAACCAGGGGAAATTATAAAATACACTGCTTTTTTTGTGGTTAAAGTTTGCTTCTTGCCTCCATATTTAGTTTTTTGTTTTTTTGGGGTTTTTTTTGTAGATACATTTAAATCAAGATACATTTCCACAGTTATATAAACAATATTAGATTATATTTCCATTGTGCTTTCCCTCAAGTTTCCCTTTCCTTTTTAGTAATTACCAATGTACACTACAAAATAACATCGTCAGTTCCCTTCTGAGGGAAGGGCTTGCTTGCTTTTCATGCTTACAAGACCATTTTTGCTAAGATAGTGTCCGACTTGGGCACAACTCACACTTCTTTTTGCCTTTAGCCACAATCATTGCCAACTTGTGCTTTTGACATAGATAGCCAATTAAAACTTGCATAAAAATTTCTACTAAGACTCTGAACAAAAAGAAAAAAGTCAAAAAGCAAGTGCAGCCACACATAAAGGCCAGTGAATGCTCTGGCCTGGGGAAAACTGTAGAAAAAGCCCATGCAGCTGTTACTGGGTGAAACATAGCCGCACAGCAAACTGAGTCACCCACGGGCAGTCGGCCACTTCCAGGAGGAGACATGTGTTCCTTTCACTGTCAATCTTAGAAGCTCCAAGGAACAGCCATGGCTGTTCCAAGAAACCTACAGCCATGTGGCCTGATTTGCATATGTCAGGCCTTTCTCTCCGTGTCAGGGAGCATCTCAGAAAGCTGTGATCACTTCACGCTAGGTCACTGAAGAGAGCTCTCAATCGAGATTCCCTCAGGGGATGTGCCTATGAAAGTGTCTTCACAGTGGGCTTCCTAATAATCTCTAGGTCATGCTGGCTACAGTGATGAGATTTCATCACATTGAGATGCATCTGCCTACGTAGCTTGACTTGGCTTGTAGCGCAACATGCAAAAAAAAAAAAGCATTCAACAGGATAGGAGAGCCCTTTGTGTTCTCCAGAATGGAAAGGCAGAGGAAAATTAGCCGGTACTGGCTGGACCAGGAGCACCTCTGAGCAGACGTTGGGGGTCAGTCAGAGATCAAATGACTCTGCTCTCAGCCAAGGAAGGGACTTGGAGGGAGATTAAGTGGCAGCCCAGAATGACGGGGCGGGTGGAGACTGACCTGTGATCCAGACTCCCTGTCTGGGGGCTGTCAGAGCCCCCTGAGCTTATGCCTTGGGATGGGACTGTCTGGGCGAGGGAGTGCCCAGGCTCAGGTGCTTGGGGCTCCCTCCTGTAAAAACACAATATATAATACAAAGTCTAAGCCAAAAACCTTTTGTTTTTACATCATGTACAACAGTGAGGATGATGCAAAAGCTTTGAGTGGAAGAACAATACGATAAACAAGGACTTTTTATAGCACAGTATGCATTTGTGGTGCAGTTTCTTTAATGAACTCATGTTTCATCATCCTTTGGGATGATCAGATACTAAAGGGAATGTTGAAATAATGGACCTGATAGTAACTCTTAACCTAAAAAAAATTTAAAAGATATGTTTGTGGTCATACTGCTCCTCTTATAAATCACACAAATGATAGTTATATCAGATGCAATTGCAATTATTTAATAAACATGGGAAGTATTTAAAAAAAACTGTTGACATAATTCCTGACATGTTATGTGTTAGGATTTCTTTTAAGAAAAATAAAACAAAACTTAGTGTCTGTACAACAAGGTATATGAGAATGTGAGAAGTGGTCAGCTTCACAAACTTGGTTCCATTTAGCTTATATGGGTCATGTAACCAAATCTGAAAGTCTGAAAAATCTGAGAGCATCCTTAATACTTCTTCATAATGATGACTCCATTATGATGACTTATTAAATGTAGTAATTATCTCACAGGCAAGATTTCTCAAGGGCTGTCTACAGTATCATAATATTTGTTGCGTGATAAATAATTTTTGAAAAATAAGTGATTTGCTAGAAAATGTCACTAAACACCAAGTATTCCTTGGGTCCTAAACTCATAGTTTTAATACAATATTGGATATTTGGTTGTTGTTCACTTAGGAGTTTTCAAAGCCTTGTTACAGTAAATACTGTTAAAGCACTATACAGTTACACAAAGGAAGTCCTGAAGAACAATCCAGCAGTTTACCTGTACTCTTGTGAGCAACTGAGATAAGCTAAGAAGCTCTTACCAGGTGACCTCATGCAAAACAAATCAAACATTCCAAGAGTTTATCCATGATGAGCCCTAAAGCATCCAAGCGCTTTGGGAATGTATAAGATAAACTCTAACACATTAGTTATTTGTGATGGAGTTCTATGATGCCATTCTGGACCATGCAATGGTATCACTGGAACCTATTTATTGTTGCTAAGGTAACATATCCTCTAGTAAACTGACAAGCCACTTACAAGACAATACCATCAGCAGGAAGCTCCAAATTTCAGGGCAATGTTATTGTCCTGGACTGAAAAAGGTAGGGTATATGATGGAAAAGCTAACATGAGTTTCTGACAGGCAGTGAACAAATATCTGCTATTCAGATTTTTTAAGTATTAAGGCATGAAGAAGCAATAGAGATCCAGGGAATAATCACTAACACTGCAGTGAGAAATAAGTGAAAAAAAAAAAAAAATTAGGTAGGTCCAAAAAGGATGGTTAATTAAAACCAGGTGGCAAGGTCCAGAAGAAAACTAAGGATGTGTTTTATTCCATGATGCGAGATAAAGATTTCAAGAAGCTTGGTTTTGCTTGATTTTTCTTAAGTGGAGAGACAAATTTGAAAAGTGTATGGTGTTTACCTCATTATAAATGACTCTAGATGTAACTGCTAACCCCATCCGACTTAAAAAAAAATATGGCTATCATTTTAAATACAGTGTTGCATTCAGTGACAATGATTCCGTTAAAGAGCAAGTTTAGGGAAATAACCTTTTAAATGTCCTCAGAAGGAAAATTTTAAAGGGACCCATATTCCAGTAGTCTGAGAGAATGCTTAGATGGCCATGAAGCCCTGGGAGCGGCGGTTTCACACTGCGAGCAGCTCTCATGCTCTAGTACAGTGGAAACTTCCGCCTGATGCTTCTAGGCTGTGTGAATATCGGGGAGAGGAAAGGTGACCCCTCTGAAATGGCTGGACCCCGGGCGATGAGAAGAAAGGAATGTTATCAAAATTCCCTTCAAACGGAACCAAAACACCACAATGGCAGGTTACTGGAGGACAAAGCCTGCAGCGAGGGTGAGACCCCCCACTATCAGGGGGTATTGGTATGGGCACAGTTGCGGAGATGCCTATGTAAAAGAGAAAAGCCATGGTTAATTTTAAAACAGCAAAATAAATAAATCAATAAATAAAAGGATTAAAAAGATAAAACCAAGACCCAGAGGCATGGTTTACAGTTCTTTGATGATCAGGTTAAGTAACATTTCACACTAATTGCACAAGACCTTGCAGGGTCTTTTTCCATTAGAGGTTCAGACTTACTCAGTTGAATTAGACCGAGGTCTAAATCTTTTGCCTCTGATTTTCTTTCTGTTGCCTCCCAGGTTACCTGAAAAAGATGATTTATGGCTAGATTTGAATATTAAAAAAAAACCAATTTCTGTGTGTTTAATTACACTGTATTTCAAGTGAATGCAATTCACAACAGCACCAGCCCAGAACAAAGGACTTCAGAGCACTGTGCAGCCTTCTCATGTACCCAGTGCACTGGTGCTACCAAATCCCATCATTTCCCAACCAAGAAAAAAGAACGGGATTCTCTCATAAGAAATGTCCTCCTCTTTGTTGGAAGAAGAGCTGAAGAACTAATGAAAAAGAACAAGTCTTTACAACCAGGCACCATACAATATAGAATTAAGGTTATGTGGACAGATGGGTTCAGAATGCTGCCCTATACCTTGCCAAGAGTTACTCCGAGGTCGTCCATTTTCACAGATGTCTGAAATATGTTTTGTGTCTGGAATCCTTTCACTCCAAGAATGAGAAAGTCCATTTGACCTGAAATTGAAAATGTGTATATACTGTTCAAAAATATAATCAAATGAATGTTTTGAAATCAGTAAGCAACATTTCTAAGCATTACTGAGCATTAAAATAAATCAAGAAAGAAAAAAATCTGAAATGAAAGAATGAAGAAAACATGAAAGTCTTCATGAAGAAGGCAGAATTACACAACATTCAATTTAAGAAAAGTCAAATACAATGGAACCCCATTACAAGAGTTTGTAATTGAAAAGGATCAGGATACTGTGCAAGCCAATTACATTCCCAAGAACCACACAGAGCAAATACACTATGTATTTCAGTTACATAATCCATGCAGCAAGAGTTATAATGGGGTCCCACCATAGATGTTTCTTAATTGTAAAGCAATGGCTTCCATTCAAGTATTATGAGAACATGGACTTCCAAGAGATTTCAATAAGAATTGCTCAATTGAACCTGGTTAACCTTTATCAAAGATTAATCTTTACCAAAACCTAATATTTAAGTTTTCTTAAACAATAAAATTATTTTCTGAGAATTGGCATTTTTCTCCACTAATATGCACCCCCCCCCTCCCAAATGCGGTACTGTTGGTTAACTATTCAATAACTGAATTGAGTCAGATGTTTATCATGGAGCTTTCTCTCATAAAGTCCATGTACCATTAAGCCCTTCTGCTCTTCGTGTCCTACCATCTTTAAATGAATTGTCTACAAGAAGCAAAATTTACACACCTACCTTGAACCACATAAGAAAAGCATTTTGACAATCTGCATATACTTAGGAGGAATCACATAATTTGGTACAATATTTAACTGTTTAAAAGTCAAAACCCATTGAGATTTAGCTAAAATCTGGTAAAGATTCAAATCAATATTTTAAGCTCTTCTTGAAGTACTTTAGAAAATAGTGCTGTAATTTAAATCTTTTCCATATATCATTCCAGTTAATCACTAAAAACATCTATTTTAAAAGGAACCTTCTACTAATGAATGAAAATAAATGGAACTCAGAACAATTATTATGTAATTCCCTAGATTTTTTACCATCATTTGCTAAGTATAAAGTAACTCCTATTTTGTACAAATGAACAATAGAAATTCTCCTGGAATCTATTGATTTCTACATTTATTTACCATGTGATTTGATTTAAAATTAAATATTTGATCAAGAAAATATATACTGTGAGGATTTTAAGAAAAGATTATTCTCTTAGCTAAAAAGTACCCAGTGAATTAAAAGAATAAAATGCTTGAACATCCTTCTATAGAATTGTACTCCTTATGCAAAGACTAATAATTTAACTTCTAGATTTAAGCTATGCTATCTGAGTAAAAACAATCCTTTATGCAGAGAACAGTTCCACAGCAGTTCCCAAATCTCACTAGTTCCTTCAATTTTTTTTCCTGATGTTTATAAAGAGTGAGATCCTCTGCAGAATTTTTGCAGATTACTCTATTTAGAACTCCAGAAGAGATCATGTTTCTTCTCAATAGACTAGCAATTTCCCTTTCAGTCTATAAAGGAACTACTGTGCCCAAAGTATACATTACAGCCCTACCAACAATTTTAAAGAAAATCTTCCAGAGGAATATTTAAGTTTTTTTCAATGGGAATGAAGGTCTCATTTCCTAAAACATTCTATTTATTTCTTCTGTCAGCTTATTTTATTAAGCATTTATAAAGCATGCAGAATTTTAAATGGTCTTATATACCTTAAGACCATAGAGCAGAATACAGCCTTCAAGTTTAAGACATATAAATAATATATTAACCCCATCTGGACTGCTATACAACTTAAATATTAAAAATGCTTAAATTAATTTGGCAACCAGCTCTAAATTATAAAGTCTAGAATTAATCATTCCAGGAATGAAAGGCAAAATCATAATATTCAAATATATGATTCACAGAGAAGCAATTGTTTTTTCACAGCAAGCTTAGCTTTGATAAATTTAAAATTAAAAAATTCAATGCAGCATTTATATTACCAATTTATTTTAACAACTGCTTTTACTGAAGCGTGACAGTAACCTTTTTCTTTGACTACCAAACATGACATAAAGCTCACCATTTAAAATACAATAAAATACTATGTGTAGTTTCTGAAGCAGTAGAAGAGCAAGATTGAAAAACCCTGGAGTTTCTATATAGACTTAGGGTTGTTATTTGCTTAGTTTTCTTTTGTTTGGTTTTCTGGCCTGATTTGTTAAACCACTGGTTCTGAGCATATGGCATTTTGAAGTAGAGTAATCAAAGAACAAAGGATACTATTTTTAACATTCAAGAAAGAAGGAAGAAGTAATCAAACCTGCTGCAAAATAATGAAATGTTCTGACTAATGGAATAATGTGTGATGGAACAGGTAGAAATCTGAAAATGCGACAGAAAAGCAGACCTCTTCTTAGAACTAGATGCTGAGTTTGTGCTGACTCCAGGAGGAATGTCGCTATAAAAAGAGTCGCCATCTCCAGGCTTTTTTACATAATCTCCCTGGGGTAACTGTCTAAGGCATAATAAACATTTCAAAGTCAGAAAACAAGACACACACATGAACACAGACATATACAAATATTATTTTAGGAAAAAAGAGGTAGGGATAATGATCTACATGAATCAAATCTATAACAACATGTAAGATTATTAATAAATGTGACAAGTTAAAGTCATTCTAATTGTAGAGGTCGGAAATGCAATCACTGAAGTCTTTACAATCTGGATGAATATACCCTTGCTTCAGGGGAAAAATATGAAACGATGAGGTTTTTCACTGTAACTTCATTACTCTTAGAGATGTTAATTGCCATTTTGTCTTTAAAAACAAACAAACAAAAAAAAAAACCCTGGTGCTGAAGGAGACATATCAAGACAGACAGTCCTTGCCCAGATAAGGTATCCTTTTTTTCACTGTGATGTGTAAACTATTTGTAATTTCTAAATACTATAAATGTGATCTTAATTTGGCCTTAAAAGAACTGATTGATTTCTAAACTGTTCTATAATTTAATCCAAATAAATTATTTGAATTCTCTATTCAATCTGGGGCCTCACTATTCATTTAGCAGAAATATAAAGAAATCAAAAGAGATTCAAATGTCAATCAAAAATGTAATTCTATTAACTGCACACTAGAATACGTAAAGGAAGATAATTTAGCAAAAGGAAGAAACAGTTGAAAAATAATGGAATTCTTGTTGACACTATAGAAAGATACTTATAGGTGGCTGGTGGATGACCTCAATTCTTTATCTCCAACAAGGGAAAATCTACATAGGCTGCACTATTACCGACTCCATTCGCTCTGATTCTGAATTAACTGAGATTGGAACATATTTTTATTATTTCTGCTAAGGGAACAGGGTAGAAAACTTTAGATAGAATCTGATTTTTTGCCAGTGCATGACCCCACAGACAGGCATGGCTAATAAAATTTTACAACTGACATAAAGCACCTATATTAACTTGTGTGATCTATCTCCCCTTTAAGGAAATCAAATTTCTCATTAGATTTGTATGTAGGATTAATATAATTCTTTGATACATATTCTTTCAAAATATTTGTGACTTTAGATCATAAATATAATATTTTTCCCAGTATATTATGAAACATTAATTTTATAGAAAAGACATGTAATTCCTATATTTATACTGTTAATAACACAAATGATATATCTGTTTATGGAAGAGATCTTTAACTGTCTGGAATCATATTTTCTGTCTTGCTTCCTGTCAGTAAAATGCTCTATCAATTTTTTGAAAATAAAAATAATCAAAGTTTTGTAAGTTGCCTCAGGTAGGAAAATTGCCTTTTGTAGCATATCAATACTTATAAAAGAATGCCAAAGAACATCCCATTAACATTACATTTCCAATAATAATCTTTATGGTTAACAAGTCATTTTTGTCACTGTTACCCTTAATGATAATTTTTATAAGCTGATGAGCTGTGCCTCACTAAATTCAAATTTATACTTGCTCTGTCGTGTCTGACCCTTTGCAACCCCATGGATTGTATCCCGCCAGGCTCCTCTGTCCATGGGAATTCTCTAGGCAAGAATACTAGAGGGGGTTGCCATGCCCTCCTCCAGGGAATATTCCCAACCCAGGGATCTAACCCAGATCTCCTGCACTGCAGGCGGATTCTTTTCCAACTGAGCCACCAGGGAAGGCCAAGAATACTGGAGTGGGTAGCCTATCCCTTCTCCAGGGGATCTTCCTGACCCAGAATCAAACCAGGGTCTTCTGCATTGCAAGTGGATTCTTTACCAGCTGAGCTACTCGGGAAGCAAATTCAAAGCAAATAAATACAAGTTGTGACTTTACTTGACTTTGCACCCAAATTACTCTTTCTTTACATGGTTCTGGCATTCAGGCATTTACCAAGGGTTCACTTATCTCAGACTGCAGGCTTAAATGGACTGCTTTTCACAATGGATGGGGCTCAATGGTTTTGCCTGTTGTTTAGCTAAGCATCGTTTACAAATCCTTCAGTGTCATTTCTCTGCAGTCCATGTTCATCTTTTACGCTGCACACAAACATCCTAAATGCTACACACGTCATAAACTATGGGCTTCAGTCAAAGGGTTGAAAGGAAAGTTTAAGTGCAGTGAACTTTGAGGGGCATGGCTTTGCTTTTATCATCCCAGGCAAACTAGACTCTTCTCTATCTCCACCATGAAGTCTTCGAAATAAAGAAATTACACTTCATTCTTAAAATTCCACAAAGAATGCATATAACTCCTTCACACAGTAAATGCATAAAAATGTTAATAATAACAGATGATAGGCTTTGTTAAAGATCTTTTAATACTATTTAACAGCCTTCACTATCCAGAAATTTATTCTTTTTTCAATATCCAATTATATATTATTATAAACCTACTTCTCCTGATTAATCTTTAGTGAAGATAAGAGAATATATCAGGTCCCTATGATCAATAAAATACTACTTCATCATTTGTTATAAAAGACCATAAATGACCAAGTAAGTGATAGCTTTAAATGTATTAAATCTGAATGTGTTTTTCTAGTCTTTATGCTTTTCTTCCTAAATTTTACCAGTTTCATAGAATTTTGGAATTAGGTGGCCTGATCAGTACTAAGTTTTATAATGGAAAAATTACCTCAAATTTCCCACATCACAAGCAAATATTTCAGACATGTAAATGAATTTTTCTATAAATAATAACCAAAAGAAAATAAAACTTATTTAGCTAAATTATTTTTCCTCAAAAAAGATTCGTGTTATAAGAGAAATCTGGTCTTTCCTTAAAGGGTCTGCTGAACCATAATATTTAACTTAATAATCCTTACACATACTCAAAATAAGATCACAATGAAAAAAATTAAGTCTTAACCTTAAGACTGAAGGAGGCACTTTTCCAAAGCTTTGTTGGTGTCCGGGCTGTCTGCTATTGGAATTGTCACATTGCTGTCTGAAGAAATGTTGTGTACTGTGTACTACGTCACATTGACAGATGCATGAATATCACTATAATAATATTAAAAAAACTAAAAAGCTAAGAAAGTCTTAGGGAAAAAAAGGAGGGAGGTTTACAAGCAGAAAGTAAAGTGGCTAAAACAGGTAAGAGAGAGAAAAGAAATGGGGAAGGGGGTTTCTGCTTAAGGTATGGATCAGGAAGATATGAACTAATTATTTATTCTGATTCATATTATGTATGTTCAACAATGTATGTTCATTTCAGACAAAAGAATATTGCACGTGAATAAGGATGCTTTATAAATCCAAGTTTAATGAATTCAATTTAACTTGAATTAAATCCAAGTTTAATTGCACCTGAATAAGGATGCTTTATAAATCCAAGTTTATTCTATTGCTATTTGCAAAACTGCCTGAAAACTAAAATTCAAACTTCTGATTCTTATTGCAAAGTATACAGCTGCTAACTCCTAAAGCAATTATGCTAAAATAGAAACAATAGCATCAACTGAAAAATAGATGGAAGGCTTCCTTCCTGGAGATTTTAAAGAAAATTATCAATAGTCATCCTTCTAACTAGACGATATCTGAGAATTCTCCTTGGCTCCTCAGTCCCATGGCTCTACCCTTCACAAGATGACACTGGCAGACTTATATTTATTTATTTTTGCCATATTCACAGCACTTGGAATCCTAGTTCCCCAGCCAGGGATCTAACCTCGCCCCCTGCACTGGACTGCCAGGGAAGTTACCAACCCTGGCAGATCTAAAGTGATATAATTTATGTATGAAGTTCTGTCTCCCAGAATGGGGTTTCTATCTTTTATCAGGCAGCTTATAAACAAAAAGAAAAAGAAAAAAAGGGCTTGCTTCTAATTTTTTTGCCAGATGTGAAATTAAACCTATCACACATTCCTTCAATATAAAGAAAACCTGGGGGACACATTCTCTGGTGGGACAATTTACCAGGTTATCAGGTTTCTTCACTGAATTACTTGCCTGACATTTCCAGTCATTTGAAAGTTATGCTGAGTTTGGCATTTCTGAGCCATCGTATCATTAATTAAAGAATCTCATAACTGGCTACATACTTAATATGTATTTAGTGTCAAAGCAAAGCTGTATGTTCACCAATGCGTTCACACCAGGATGTGTGGGCCTCACTCATGTCAGGAATGCTGCCTTTCTCTTTAAGGACAACCATACCTACCTATCTCTTTCATCTGAGGATTAGAGAAACACAAAGTCTTCAGAGACCACATATCAATAACTTTCCTTACTAGAAAGCTTCACAGATTACAAAGAACTTTGTCTGCATTTGGAATTGGGGAAAGTTTAAGTGATTTCCCAAGACCACATGCTAGCAGGTAGATTTCTGATTCATTCTTGATTGGTCTTCCCACCATGGAACTTCAGAGCAAAACTTAATTTAAACGCAACTCAAATTTTTTATTTCTATTCCCTGGCATCCTTTGGAATTGGGCATATCTTTATTGGAATATCTTCAGATATTTTCACATGATTGTAAATTTCCTTATGTAGGCTTTGGTCCATTGGTCTTATCACCGTTTCTATAACCACTAAGATACATTCTAATAAAAGACAGTCCTTCAGAAGGAGGACTTCCTGATCTAAAGTTCATTCCTTGCAGCTTCTCCATTTTAACAATTATTATATAACCCTATATAATACCTGGAAAATCCCATGGACAAGAGGAGCCTGGTCAGTCTACAGTCCATGGGGTTGCAAAGAGTCGGACATGACTGAGCGACTTCACTTTTTTCATATAACTCTAAGATTCATTAGCTACAGGCAATCATAAGGGCAAAAATAAATAAAATTTGTGCTAAAATATATTTAAAAAATAGTATCTGCTGAAAAGTGACAACTCTCAAAATATGAACTAGACTTCAAAGAGTGTCCAGATTGATGAAATGGTGACTCAGTATTCATCATATACTGATAATACTCCCAGGATTACCAGGAGGCATGAAATTACATCAGGCACAAAAAAGAGATTTCTAACAAAAATTTTCTTAACTGTACCTATGTATATATTGAGTTAGAATAAGAAACTAGTGCTCAGGTTTACATATTTACCATTTGTTTTTGTAATGTGGACAATTCCTTTATTCTGGAGAATACCCCTGGTGAGAACACGTTTTAGAGCACACCATAACAATTTTGCTTATGTTACGTATTTATGACACTGTGCTTTCCTTTTCAAATAGTCAGCAACATTAAATTACACTACAGACTTAATTCTTACAGAAATGGAGCTAAATCACCAGTTTTTGATCTTTGCAGTATGATTTTATTTTTCACTGGTGAAAGCCATCAAACTTACATTTCTGGTATAACTGATCAACATCTACCCATCAGAAAACATAAATAGCTTTGGCTCTTCTTCAGTGTTTTTTGGACACAGAGTTTAAAACATGTCACGAAGAAGTCTATTTTCTTTATTTAAATAATTTTGTTTCAGTTTTACTTTCTCCATTAATGATAGAAGTCAGTGACTCCAGAGCAAGGTCATTATTTTCTAATATCAATGGCTAACTGGTCAGGATCTCAATGGGTACCCTGTGGGTACCACTTATGGCTAAAACCTTATACAGATTTAAAATTATAACATAGAAGGAAAACAGAACAAAGTTTAAAATTCTAGTTGGTGAAAAATAAAATAAAAGCTGTGGTGAGGGTCTGATAAAGTGTCACATTTATTGCATCTTATTTCTAATCTGCCTCAGACATTTCCTACAATTGTGGGAAGTTAGGAGCCTGCATAGGCATCTTGAGTACAAAACTAGTACTATATGATGTGGTCTTAGATGGTCAATTTCCAGTGTATTTTAATTTTTTGGTATCAATAGTTAATAGCAATTATAAGTTTTTAAATGTGAAAAGTGAGGAGTGTACCTCAACATGGGCTAATTTAGATTTAGAAAAAATAGGCAAGTTTTACCCAACTACATAAATGCTTTATCTCTTTAGACACTGCTGGCTAAACATAGATTTTAAGGTTATATGAACAGAGTGCCTGACATTATGGGGCTTTTTATTGAAAAAAAAAATAGTGCAGTAGGCAATCAGAGATTATTACTATGCAAATCATTTCTTTCAAAACCTGTACAATTATCTGTAAAAAAATAATTTTCTTACGCAGAGATAAAACAGACTCCTCAAATGCCAAGATGCTCTCCTGATCACAAAACTATGCCTATATAAATTTTATCATTTATTAATGAAAGTTAATAAAATAACAACAATCACTAAAAATAAATTCCTTTAGAAATCATTGGGCAAGAAGTGTTATAAATGTGAAGAAAAACCAATCAACTAATGTAAACAATGGTGACACCTTAACATACAGGAATTTTAAGTAGGAAAAAATCAACTTCTAAATATATATTACTATAAAAGTAACACAAATAAGAATGACTAATTATAGTTTTGTTGGATGACAAAACCATTAAAACTAAATAACGATAGATCTATTTTAAACTAACACATTCCACAGCAACAGTACTAAAATGATCATTTCAAGGCCATGAAAAATCAAGATTAGTTTATGACCACTACAACATAAAAACAAAAGTAAACTTAATTTATAACAGTATGTATGAATTCCAAAGATGATAACAAGATTTAAACCTTTCGGTTTTCAGTTATTTTTTCAGATTATTCTTATCACATACCTCTGCTCTCGATAGTTTCTTTTTATGGACAAGAAGAGAGAGAGAGAGAAAGAATTAGTTACCTAAAAAAATACATTAAGAGAAATCACTAAACATAAAAGCATTTGATGAAAGATCTCCACTAGAATTTTTAATTGCAGAATTAAAATGAAGATCAAAAACACAGTCTCCCCCTCTCTCTCTCTCTGCCTCACACACACACACACACACACACACACACACACACACACACACACTCACTCACATACACAAATTTCACTTCATCTTTTGAAGAAATGACACCAAAGGGTTAGTGATAACATTTTCAAGTAACCATTGTTTAACAGCATAAAGCTTCAGTTATTAAAAAGTAATTGTTTCAACTGTATCATATTAAACATTTAGTAATGTCCTAAAGTCAACTTTATTTCAAATATAGGTTTTCAGACATGCACATTGATTTAAATAAGGAAACTAGTCAAGTTACTTATATACATTAAATGTGTTTTCATGCAAATAAAAATTATAATTCATTCTTTTTGGAATATATGCCACAAACTAGAGCTCATCCTAAGAATTTCAAATATGAAAACATAAATGTACATCAGAACATTTTGTGTATGATGGAATGAGCATTCACAGCTGTTATGGACCTCCCATGTCATCACTACTTACTCACTGAAGTTTCACTGAAAGCAACAGTGGTGATACTTTGTTTAAAGTCTCCTAAAATAAAATTGCATGAGTTTCAGAATAAATCGTTCTGAAACAAAAATGTGTTCTAGAGACTGCGGTAAGGAGGTGCCAATAATTTTTAATTTTTAAATAAAACAAGCTAATTTCAAAATTTCTATCCTGACCTAACTAGCTGTCAGTATTTTGAAGACTTGTTGGAAGGTCAAGCAACTAACAGGTAGGCTCCTCCTTCCAAGATCAAGGCTAATGTTGCTGTATAGATTTTGTTTGTAGCACTTTTACCTACCAATCTATTCCATGAATTCTCTGGGCATCTTTCTTAATAATGAGCTCATGAGGGTAAAAGTGCCAATTTGATATTTAATATTTTTCATTCCTGAAACTATCATATATGGGAGAAAAATAAGCCAAAATGTTTCAGTTCAACATGTTCTACTTTTTATCCCCTCAATTTGATTACCTGAGTGACCCACCAGTTACAAATGAGTATTCCTCATTTCCTATTCCTTCTATTACCCCAAGACTTGGAGAAGGCATAGAAAGTTTAATTGGAAGGATTAATGAGAAAATGAATTCTCAAGTCCTAAACTCGCTTGGCATTTTAAATAGAATACATGAAACAGCATATTCATGAATTTAATGACTGTGCATTTCTACATCCTTATTCTATTTTTATACAAATTCTGAATAAATGTAGTAACAAAACTTTCATCATTCGGGTTCAAATTATTTGTGAAGAGAATACTGTATATGAACAAGATTCTGCAAAGTACATATATTCAGAAACAAAAAAGTGAAACCACTTAAATTTCATAAAAATAAGAAATGATATACAGAAAGAAGTATTTTTCATTCTAATCAGTAAAGTAAACAGACACAGATAATTTCATTAGCAGTAGGATTAGATGTTCAGGTTTCAAATTTTTGAAAGGGTAATTTTTTTCCAAGATTGTAAACATGAAATATCAGTTTGCATCAGTAGGTGGCAGAAAACTAACAGAACTAACAGTTTTGCTTTCCCTCTCGCATGACCAAATGAAATCACTGAGCTACTTCAAAATAGCAGTGGTTGTGGTGGCAACTACTACATGAGCCTTCCACAAGGGAAGTCAAGGAAATAGTGTGACGCCAAGATAGGGCTAATTCACCTTAGGTATAAGGAGAGCTCAAACAATATATGTACAGAAAAGCCTTTCTTTCAGACATATAATTTTATACTCCAAATTATGCTGAAATCAGCTGGTGCAAATATAAGCATGCAAAGTGCCAAACGATCTGCACATTAAAGAGGCATTTGCTACACTATGCTAGGCCATATTAACTACATTATGCTAAACTTTACCCTGCTGTCTATGCTATCTGTTAACACAGCCTTGCACAAATGTCTCTCTGCATTTAGTATTCACAACATAGAAAGTTTATCCTGGCTGTCAACTAATTACTCTCTCTTTTCAGCCAAAATAACTTCAATGTTTTGACCTCACAGCCAGCAAGACCCATATACTAGTTTAAAGAGGTGTCTTTTAATTCAGTTGGATTAAAACCACGTCAGGCAGTGATAATAGTAATAACAAATGATTATATACACTATGCTAGTCAATGCCTAGTCAAAAAAGTTTGGTTCATTTAAGTTTTATTTTATTAAACATAAGTTATTTGAATACTAAGGAAACTTTTCACATCATAAGTTGAAGTACTTAATAAGGGGAATGCGCACATTAAGTACACAAAAAGTCTGCAATGTGAAGTCATTTACTTAGCTAAATGCTAAGGGGATCCAATATTCAAAAGTTACATAATGTGTAACTTTTTAAATCTTACACATAGAACCAAAGAATTGTAAGCTGAACTTTGAAGCTTAAGAATTAGGTTTCTAAAAGTTGTAACTAATAGTTGAATTTTAATTTTAACACGTCTCTGAAGAGTTTTTCCTTCCCACAAAACACTCACATATATAACAAATAAAAATGTCTTCTTCACATTGGTTGGGGAGAGGTTTGGCTCTTGGCAGGATCCCTGCTCTTAGCAGGAAGCACTAAGGAGCAGATCCTGCTCTTGATCTTGTTGATATCACCCTTGTTACTAAACTCTATGCTCTCTAATACACTATCTTGCCTAGATGTGGGGGAATAGGTTTAAGTCAAGAGAATCTGTATCACTAAAGAGCCAACCAACACAGCCTTTGTATGAGACACGATTTAGACTGATTTTATTTCATGTAATGGTTTTAAAATAAATTCTGTATTTTTCGAATAGATGGGAGTTAATCTCAAAATTTTAAAAATGATTAATTATTGTTACCTCTAATCATGCCAAGGATCATCATGGATTGAATACTGAACCAGACTGATTTTCACTGCAGGTTTATTTATCCAATGATACAAAAATTTCTAGAATCATTTAGATAAATATTTTAAAGTACACTTTGACAGTAATATACTGAGCCATTTCACTTACTTATAGCCCCATGCAGTGATTCCTAATATGAGGGCCAGCACTAAAATGGTGCCAGCAATTATGCCTATTATAATATTGGTACCAGCAACACCTGGGGGGAGAAAAGAAACAATGAAGATCAGTGAATACAGCTGAAATTTTGATATAAAATTCTTCCAGGAACTTTATTCTCCAGATTAAAGATCATCACGCTAATAACATTTGTTTTAAAAAGTGAGCATTTTTTCCTTTATATAGTTTTAATTTTAGAGAAGCTTTTTCCCAAATTTTATTTATGTATTCAGATATAATTGTGACAAAACACTATATCAGTTTCAGGCATATGACAATGATTTTATATTCCTATATATCTTGAAATTAAAAGTAGGTATTTTTAAGGGAAGAGAAATCAACCATAACTTAGCAATTCAATCAATTGTTTTTTGAAAAATAATTATTTGTGTATGTTCCCTTTTAATTCTTGTCCAAGTGCATTTTGAATGGTTTAATTTCCCATGTATTTTCTGGAAAATATAATGAGGTCATTGAACTAAAATAAAAAATAAAGATAAGGAGAAGACAGGAGTATCACTATATAGCACAATACCCCTGGGGAGGAATACTTAGAAATCATATTTTGGACTCCAACCTCTTCCCTAGAAATTCTAGAAATGTTATTGTTCTTGTCACTCCATCTTCACAACCAATATAAGGTCCTTATTTTGTGTGATATTTTGTCTGTGTAAATATAAGCTTCTAAAAGGAGATAACATGGCTACAGATGGTCAGGTGGTTTACATGATGAAAGACTGTAGTTCCCAGTCTTGCCAATAATGACTGTGGTATCTGGGAAAAACAATGGAAAGTACAGAGTCAGGTGAGCTGGAGACTGGTGCTGATGACCTGTGAGAGCGAGGATGCACCTGACTGGCAGGGGGCCAGGGCAGGGCTGGAGGTAAGGACCGGGTAATGGTGCTGTTGTGTCCGGCAGCAACAGCGGTCAGACAGGCTGCGATGCAATTCTTAAGGGATCTCAGCAGTGAAAGGGGCCCAGTGAGTCAAAGGACTGGACAACAAGCACTAGTAAAAGCCCAAGAGCAAAAAACGCAGGCTGGAGGCCTGCCTGGCGCCTGGTGCCTGGCTCCTGGCTCAGATGACCTGTTTGGTTGATAAAGACTTATACCCCATGTTGAATCATAGCGCTCTCACCACAGGCAGCTTAGTTAGCTCTTTGTCTGCTGCACTCCTGAGGAATCAAAGGCCGTAATCATGGATGACTGGAACAGATTCCAATTCCCCATGACGGAGTGGCAGCCTCTCTATCGGGGAGCCCTCAGGAGTCACATGGGACAGCGGGGCTCAGACATCCAGGAGACTGGCTGACTCCACCCTGCCCCAGTCATCTGTGGGATAGAGGGTGCAGATACCAGAGGACCCCTGGAGCCCTGGGATTTTCCCACTCTAAGACCTAGCCCATCTCCCCTTCCTTTCTTTCCAGAGATTTAACATGCGTGAGTGCTTAGTCACTCAGTCATGTCTGACTGTTTCCAATCCTTTTAACTAGCTTGCCAGGCTCCTCTGTCCAAGAAATTTTTCAGGTAAGAATGCTGGGGTTGCCATTTCCTCCCTCAGGGGATCTTCCCAACCCAGGGACTGAACCAGCATCTCCTGTATCTTCTGCATTGCAGGCAGATTCTTTACCCACTGAGCCATGGGGAAAGCTCCAGAAATTCAACAGGGATCAATAGACCCTGGGAAGGAGGGCAGGAGGAGAAAGGGGCGACAGAGAATGAGATGGTTGGATGGCATCAGTGACTCAATGGACATGAGTTTGAGCAAACTATGGGAGATAATGAAGGACAGGGAAGCCTGGCATGCTGTAGCCCATGGGTCACAGAGTCAGTCATGACTGAGCATCTCAACAACAACAATAAACTCAAATGCTAGTCCTGATTACTTCTAAGTAATAGTATGACTTTTGACAAGCCAGTTAAATCCACAGATCTGAAGAGGCTTCTTTCTGCATTAAGTGCAGGAACCAGCCCCACAACCATCACTAAGACTTAGGATTTTGAAGATGCCAAAATCCTAATCACTCTGTGAGTTTTATTATGAAAGTCACATTGACTAATACGTTTAACCTGTATGGATGATTAGAATAAAAATAATAATTTTCTCATTGTTTGGAGCTGAATGGACTTCAGGACTTGAACATTATTTTATGCAGAAGAATACTCAATAACTAAATGATAAAAATAGTTTAAAAAGGGACATTCATCTTCAATATATGTTTTCTTTCCACTATCTGCATTTAATTTCTACTTCTCAATTTGGGCCACTCTTGCTTTTTGAACTACACCTGCTGCTTCTTATCCATGTCAAACCCCTTCCAGGCACCTTGGCCAAGGTTACTACTTCTAGAATTACCCACAGTAGAGGCTACAGAACTGGAGTTTAATATAGATGTGGTTCTTTAAGAGAGAATATTAAAGTTAACAAAATATTTTAAAAATAAATTCAAATTTTTCCTCATTTACTTAGTCCCAGTATATAAAAAGCATAAAGTATAAAATAATACACTTAAAAATTTTGGAAACTTTCTTCATTTAAAAGAAATACTAGGGGTTCCCTGGTGGCCCAGTGGTAAGGAATCTGCCTGCCAGTGCAGAAGACACAGGTTTGATCCCTGGTCCAGGAAGATTCTATAAGCCACGGAGCAACTAAGCCTCTTCACAACAACTATTGAGCCTATGTTCTAGAGCTCGTGCTCTGCAACAAGAGAAGCCACCACAACGAGAAGCCCACACTCTGCAACTGGAGAGTAACCCCCGCTGAGCACAATTAGAGAAAGCCCATGCACAGCAACAAAGACCCAGCAGAGCCAATAAATAAAAATCAAATTATATTTAAAAAAGATGCTAGGATTTGTTGTCAGCTCCAAATAAGTACAATACTTGGAAAATATCAGTCTGATATAGAACAAGATATGGCTAAATCAATAGACTAAGTTATATTCCATATTTCATATTACACGATAATGGAAATAATCGGTTTCATAATGAGGGCCCCAGTTGTACCTTGTAATTCATTATTACGTGGATTTAACTTATATTTGAATTATATAAAAATAATCCAAACAAAGCTTAGGAAGGGCAGTTTTCTCTTTCCTTGTGCATAAAGACAACATAATGGGACCAAAGTAAGTACCTACCATTGCCAGACAGAGTAATTCCAGCTTTTGCATCATCATTGTAAGGGAAGTAAGTGCTGCAATCTTCACCTACCCAGTGTCTGTTACACACACACTTCAGCTCATTACTGCAAACCTGAAATCCAAAATCAATCTAAAATCAACACTAACTCTTAGGTACAGAGGCATGCAAAATAAACATTAATTTTTAAAAATCAAAATGAATTGTATTAATTTCTAATAATTGTATGCCTAGAATTAGAAGGGACTGGACATTTATTGGTACTTTCTTCCTATTTCTAATTACTTACTAATTATCTTGCTCAAAAAATATTTTCTAGAGAGCAAACAACAAAGTTTAAAAGAGAATTTACATTTCTTACACAAAAATCGATGATCAAGTTGAAAAAAAAAAAAAATCGATGATCAAGTTGAATTTTGTTAACCCAAGTTTTAGGAGGGAGATTTTAACAGACTAAGCAGAGTTACAATCATTTTCCAATTATTCAATACAAAGTTTTCTTCTTCTAAAGAAAGGGTCTTTATAACAAAATTGTATTCATCTTTTAGGAAGCAGATAAGATAAAGGGAAATCTGACAAAGAAGAGGGGAGGCCTGAGGCTTTGCAGTGGTCTGAGAAGAAAGCTTCACAAAACCATAACCTGGGCACCTCAACCCAAGCTCCAGAGCTTAGCTATCTCAGGGGTCATGGAAACTGAGAAGTCCCTCAAATAAAGCCTAGGGGAAAAATTCACATAAACTGGCACCACATTTTTAAAAATTATCAGACAATAATCTTCACTTATATATTCAGGAAGCAGAACCTATGTTTCTGTTCTAAAATCTTATTATTCAAAGCAACTTTGAAAGGAATGAGAAGTAGGAGAGAATTTAGTTAGGGTTAAGATCAGAGAAGTTCTTCAGGACTCAGGTTTGATGGGCTGGGTTTCTCATTTTTGTCTGCTTGAATGTGCCACATGACAACATACATGCAGATTTAACTGTACTGTACATATGATCAACAAATTGCAGATTTCAAATGAATTCAGATTAGCAACTTTCTGCAGATTAACAAATATGCAGGAAGGAAAAAAAAAAAGGCCTGAGTTTGAGACCCCACTTCACCCACCATCTTTTCAACAGATCAGGTCAATAATCAGGTCAACTGGTTTCTCCAAGTATGTTTCCATATCATGCAGCAGCACCAGTGATACAGTGACAAGGATAGTGACACTGTTGTACAATGGTCATAATAAACACAGTCACAGCTGACATTACTGAATATTCACTGTGTCACAGGGATCGACCTAAGTATTACGTATCAGTTGCAGGTGTTAATTCATTGATTCTTCACAACAATCCTGCATCCTAGGCAATATTATTAGTCCCACTTTATAAGAATAGAGTGAAACACAGAGAGGCTAACTAATTTGCCCAATCTCACCCAGTTAGTAAAGAGGAGAGCTGGATTTCACACTCAAACTGTCTGGTTCCAGCCCACACTCTTAACCTACATGATGTAGAGTATAAGAGAATATCTACTGTATTTCCCATTTTAATTGTTGTCACAATACAATGTTGAGTCACTATAAGTTAAAAACACATAGGATATAACCTTTCTGTATTATGCATAATTATTATAAACAATTGGATCCTATTTGCCACCTGATTTGCTTGTGTCTATCACTCATTTGTGTGTGCATGTGTGCTAAGTTGCTTCAGTTGTGTCTAACCTTTTGTGACCCTAGGGACCAGAGCCTGCCAGGCTATCTGTCCATGGGGATTCTCCAGGAGAGAATACTGGAGTGGGTTACAATGCCCTCCTGCAGGGGATCTTCTTGAACCAGGGATCGAACCTGCAACTCTTAGGTCTCCTGCACTGGCAAGTGAGTTCCTTACAACTAGTGCCACCTGGGAAGCCCCATCACTCATCACGCATTACTCATTCCTTAAGCAAACAGTTAATTAACACAACTCTGCGTTACATACTCAGGACTTCTAGATGAGTAAGATACAGGTATTCATTAGCATATGATCAAGAAATTATTCCATTATGCTTTACTCCCATCTCCCAAAAAGCATCTCTCCCTAACATCCTCTTACTTATAAAGGAAAGAAGACCTTAGCAGATTCCTTTAAATTATAGAGCAAAACTACTTCCTATATACCTTCTCTATTCTCCTGTACCAGGAGAATTCCTATTCTTAGGCAAAAAGTAACATTACTAAGACCTTCCTTAGGAAATTCTTGGTGTATCCTTCAGGGATATACACGGAATGACTGGGATTGAAGGCTTACACTTCCTGGACAAGGATTCTCAACTGGATAGTATAACCAGAAGGAACCCAGAGAAGATAAAAAGAAAATCATGGCGCATGCCAAAAGAAAAAGATTCAAGAAATTTTCATTAGTGTAGAATTTCTAACTGAAAATGACAAAACTGTAGTTGCTAATAGAGCATGTTTATTTAACCTATAAATTTACCTATATCTTGTCAGATATATAGCCTTTTAAATACCACCATTTTTTCTATTTGGGCTTCCCAGGTTGCACAGTGGTAAAGAATCTGCCTACCAATGCTGGAGATGCAAGAGACTTGGGTTCAATCCCTGGGTCAGGAAGATCCCCTGGAGAAGGAAATGGCAAACCACTCCAGTCATCTTGCCTGGTCCCATGGATGGAGGAGTGAGACAGGCTACAGCCCATAGGGTCACAAAGAATCAGACATGTCTGAGCACCACCAGCACCACCATTCTTTCTATTCATCTCTGCGATTCATTTCCTTAATTATTCTGCTTCTATTTCTAGACGTTATCCTTAGCTGGTACCCACTGTTTTGGTCAAGGCAATTATTTATGGTCTGTTCTAACTGGTCAGTGTCTACTACTGCTACTGCTACTGCTAAGTCGTTTCAGTCGTGTCTGACTCTGTGCGACCCCATAGACAGCAGCCCACCAGGCTCCCCCATCCCTGGGATTCTCCAGGCAAGAACACTGAAGTGGGTTGCCATTTCCTTCTCCAATGCAGGAAAGTGAAAAGTGAAAGTGAAGTCACTCAGTCGTGTCTGACTCTTTACAACCCCATGGACTGCAGCCCACCAGGCTCCTCTGTCCATGGGATTTTCCAGGCAAGGGTACTAGAGTGGAGTGTGCCATCACCTTCTCCAGTCAGTGCCTGGACCATACCAATTGTTAAGTATTGTGGCCACTGCCCCTACTTTGTACTCCCTTTTTCATCCCATTATAGTTTGTTAAAATTTATCTCCTAAGTCACTTGTAGAAAACTCAGATTATATTAAATTAGATCAATTTAACCTAATAAGAGTGGAAAATGGGAGAATTTGGTTAGGAAGATGAAACTTTTTCTCATTCCCAAGCTTTCACAGATTACACAACAGAAATATACAAACAACTATGACCACATGACTGTTTATATACTAGCTGGAGAAACATGGGCAAGCATGTTTTCCATTATTACAGCAATAGGCAGTTCAGGGTCATATCTGTTTCTCTGATATAAAAGAACTGAATAGATCCCTATGGTGAGGCAGTGAATACTTACTCCATTTCCTGAGCAAATAGTGCCTTCTTTATTGCTTAAGCAAGTACTAAAGTTGAAGGAAGCCACAGGAAGACACCTGTGTTCTAAACACATCATTTTGGGACCACAGGGTGTCCCGTCTTCCACATAGCCAAGGTCAACATCTTCATCAAGCTTAACATGCCCACCACTAAAAATAAATTGAGAGCAAAAAGAAAGCAGGATTCTGTTAATTTACATTTATCTTGAGACTACATTTAAAAACTTAAAAGTAGGCAATATCACTTTATCTATTTTCTCTTTATTACCTAATTTTTAAAGTAGCATAAACATTTTCAATCTTCAAATGGAGAAAGCAATTGAATATTTCTATCTAATTATTTTCAGATATTTATATTCCTTAGGATTTAAATGTAATTATTATAACAAGGGCCTGAAATGGCTTTATCATTTTCCTTTGGCTACTATGCCATGTACAAGTCAAGTAAGCCATTATTAATAACATTTGATTTGATAAATAAGTACCTTCAAGATTTTAAATACATTTCAAACAATGATGAGAATTTTGTAGATTTGGTTACATTTCCCCAAAAGATTGTTCTATTTGCAAACTATAGTTGACCTTTGAACGACATGGCGGGTAGGGGTACCACCCCTCCATGCAGTTGAAAATCCAAGTTCCACATCCACAGATTGAACCACTGCGGGATTATGTAGTGTTGTAGCACATATTTATATATATATATAAAAAAAAAGACCTGTATTTACTGAAAACAACATGCACATAAATAGACCCTTGTAGTTCAAACCAGTGTTGCTCAAGGGTCAACTGTATATTTGAGAATGGCTAAATGACTGAGCACTGAACTGAACTGACTGAACTAAAACTATTGCAACAACTATTCAATACAGCAACCCATACATTAGGTAGGAATAAAAAAGAAACAGGATAAAAACAAATAAATAAATAGGACAGGGACTAAACATGTATATTCACGATCTATTTATTCATATAATACCATGTCAATGCTACTACAAAAATTTCCATTCTTATTGTTTATTTTTATCAAAATTATGCATGCATATAGTTTTATGAGTTAAATAGGCAAATTGGTTTTTACAATGCAGTGAAGGGATTCATTGCCCCTACTCCTCTTATGTCCTTCCCTGGAGGAAATCACTTTCTACTCTTAACTGATTCTTTTTAAATTTATATACACATTATTAAATAATGAGTTTATATCACTACTATTTTTAGTTTTCCTATTTTCAGTATTATCAATTGACTGCCCTCTATGGAATTTGAGAATTCATCTCTTTCCCCTTTCCTTCCATTACACATTTTGTTGATCAATAGTTAAATCAACAACAAATCATGCATTGTTAGGACTTAGTAAATGAGTGATATAGTACACCATAATTATACCTTTTCTTTTACCTGTACAACTTTTCATTTTCCCTCAGACTCGGTTCAGTTTAGTCGCTCAGCTGTGTCCTGACTCTGCAACCCCATGAATGCAGCACGCCAGGCCTCCCTGTCCATCACCAACTCCCAGAGTTCACCCAAACTCATGTACATCGAGTCGGTGATGCCATCCAGCCATCTCATCCTCTGTTGTCCCCTTCTCCTCCTGCCCTCAATCCCTCCTAGCATCAGGGTCTTTTCCAATGAGTCAACCTTTTGCATGAGGTGGCCAAAGGACTGGAGCTTCAGCCTCAGCATCAGTCCTTCCAATGAACACCCAGGACTGGTCTCCTTTAGGATGGACTGGTGGATCTCCTTGCAGTCCAAGGGACTCTCAAGAGTCTTCTCCAACACCACAGTTCAAAAGCATCAATTCTTCGGTGCTCAGCTCCCTTAACAGTCCAACACTCACATCCATATATGACCACTGGAAAAACCATAGCCTTGACTAGAAGGACCTTAGTCGGCAAAGTAATATCTCTGCTTTTCAATATGATATCTAGGTTGGTCATAACTTTCCTTCCAAGGAGTAAGCGTCTTTTAATTTCATGGCTGCAATCACCATCTGCAGTGATTTTGGAGCCCCCAAAATAAAGTCTGACACTGTTTCCACTGTTTCCCTATCTATTTGCCATGAAGTGATGGGACCAGATGCCATGATCTTCGTTTTCTGAATGTTGAGCTTTAAGCCAACTTTTTCACTCTCCTCTTTCACTTTTATCAAGAGGTTTTTTAGTTCCTCTTCACTTTCTGCCATAGGGTGATGTCATCTGCATATCTGAGGTTATTGATAGTTCTCCTAGCAATCTTGATTCCAGTCTGTGCTTCTTCCAGCCCAGCGTTTCTCATGATGTACTCTGCATATAAGTTAAATAAGCAGGGTGACAATATACAGCCTTGATGTACTCCTTTTCCAATTTGGAACCAGTCTGTTGTTCCATGTCCAGTTCTAACTGTTGCTTCCTGACCCGCATATAGTTTCTCAAGAGGCAGGTTCAGTGGTCTGGTATTCCCATCTCTTTCAGAATTTCCCACAGTTTACTGTGATCCACACAGTCAAAGGCTTTGGCATAGTCAATAAAGCAGAAATAGATATTTCTCTCTGGAACTCTGCTGCTTTATCGATGATGCAGGGATGTTGGCAATTTGATCTCTGGTTCCTCTGCCTTTTCTAAAACCAGCTTGAACATCTGGAAGTTCACAGTTCACGGATTGCTAAAGCCTGGCTTGGAGAATTTTGAGTATTACTTTACTAGCATGTGAGATGAGCGCAATTATGCAGTAGTTTGAGTATTTTTTGGCATTGCCTTTCTTTGGGATTGGAATGAAAACACCTTTTCCAGTCTTGTGGCCACTGCTGAGTTTTCCAAATTTGCTGGCATATTGAGTGCAACACTTTCACAGCATCATCTTTCAGGATTTGAAATAGCTCAACTGGAATTCCATCAGCTCCATGAGCTTTGTTCGTAGTGATGCTTTCTAAGGCCCACTTGACTTCACCTTCCAGGATGTCTGGCTCTAGATGAGTCATCACAACATCAAGTCTCTTATTTGATCACTGAATCATCTGTCACTAACTCAAAATTACTCCAACCCTGCTGTCAAAATCTCCACTTAAGATGTGTCTGAACATCAGTTCATCTTGCTGAAATAATCTCTCCTAGAGTTTCCATTTGGAGTTCCCCTGCTCCTATCCAATCTGGTGGGCCCTGTAAATGGTACAGAGCTGGGTATCTTGGCTTTCTCCAAGATACTATTCATTGGAGGATTGCCCTGTCTCTCTCCAGAATGGATATCTTGTTTCCTAAATTCCCTATGTTTCTTTCTTAGTTTTCTTCTTTATTTTGGTGGAGCACAATTTCTAATAGCTTCCTGAGAAAGGACTTAGGGGAATAAACTTGGGGCAAACTTGCATATCTAAGTGTTTCTTTATTTTCTACCCTCACACTCGATTCATAGTTTGCCTGAGTACAGAATTCTACTTTGGAAATTATTTTCTCATTGTCTTTCAGATCCCAGCACTCTTGTTGATAGATTTGAAACCATTCTAATGCCTATTCCTTTTTTTTTTTCCTCTCTCTCTTCTCTCTAGAAACAGTTGGGATTCTTTTTCCTTAGGTTCTGAAATTTCATACTGATAAGTTTTGATGTATTACTAATTTCACTGATTTCACCTTGCACCTGGTGAGCCTGGTAATATGGAAATTCAAGTCCAAAGGTTCTAGATAATGTTCTTAGAGTTAGTCATTGCTAATTTCCTCCCTGCTGTTTTCTCTGTTCTTTATTATTTATATTCTAACATGGTTAGCTTTACTCTATGGCCCTTTCTTTGTCTCTTTTACTCTACTTTCTGGGAGATAATTTCAACTATTGAGTTTAATTTTTGCCATCTTTTTTAAAATTTCTAACAGCTTTCCTTTGTTTTCTCTTAATATTCCTCACTTTTAAAAATTCTACCCTATTCTTGTTTCATGATAGAAGTATCTTAAAATATTTATAGGTAGTTTTTGCATTTTCTGGTCATTTCTGTCTCTCTTTTCAGGTTAGAGTCTTTCTTCACAAATCTGGTCACTTGTTTATATTTGAGTTGGGGAACCAGACAGATGATTGGAAGTTCTGGGACTTTCTGACTGAATATCAGCGAGGCTAGTCCACTTCTATACACCTCTGATAACTGATTTTTCTGCTGACAGTAAGCTTGGAAACCTTCTGTTTTATTCTTTGCAGACTGTAAAGCTCAAATCTTTCATGGGAGGATGAGCAGTCACCAGCTTAGTTGGATCAGGGAACAAAGCTGTAGATCTGGCAGCTTCTCTAACAGAGTTCACCTGTCTTTTTCATTTGAGTTCCTTCCTCTATCCCCAAATCCTTTATTCCCTCTTCCAGAAGTAGATGATGCTGCCCATTTGAGCCTTTTGGGACTGGCAGTACATCCTGAGTCAGTTTCTTGGTTTTCCCCATTACTGACTGAGGACTTCAGCATTTTTAGTTTGATAATCATCTGCCACACATCTGTTTGTTCTCCATGTTCTAGAATTTTGTTGCTGCAGTTTCCTCTCCCTTTTTCTGCTTCCCTATGGACATACAAATTCTAGAAAAATATCTGTTTAGTGTCATTTTGGAGGGACTTCATAAGGGAGCAAAAGAAGATACATTTATTTAATCCACTGATAAGAATGAAATGCAAACTAAACCCTGCAAGATTTAACTGGACAATTAAACATAACTCTAGCTACCATACAATAGTCCACATTCAATTAATCCTTCCCTTCTGTCTGTTCTCTGTCAGGATTTACTTAATCATCCCTATGGACTAGAATCCATTTCATCTTACTAACATACATATGAACTGAAAATAGAAATAATCCTAAGCTTCATTCCTGGGAAATAAGATGGCTAATGTTCTCACAGAATGGTTAGCTCATTACCTGCAGTTTAATGTTCTTCCCTGCTGCACAACTAAAGTAGACGTGATTTCACCATCGAGTTCTCCAAGTCTTGGGATATTACCAATGTTCGTACACAAAAGGTAACCACAAAGCACATCCCTGTGTTAAAAAAGTACCAAGTATTTACATCTTCCTTCAAAGATACAGCAAAATCCATACAGTTAGAACAATAATGTTATCTTACTTAAGCATTTGTTTTTTCATCAACTGTACTATTTCTTCAAATTACAAGCAAAACAAAATAACCTCAAATAAGTTTACTTCCAGCTTTAAAAACTGTCTTCTCTGAAACTTTTGGTGTGCCAAAATCCCAACTATGTTCTAGATTTTCCTTTATTGTCCGCAAAGTATTTATCTAAAGAAAATTACCCATCAAATGGACTTCTTTTATATCTGAATCTCTTTCCTCATAACACATCACAGGATATACTAAGACATTAAAAAAAATATTTGATAAGTGAATGAGTGAACTTTGAATGAGTATTCTTTTAGAATACAATGTTTTCTTCAACCAATGGCACCAGAATTAAAGAACAGATTATATACTTTGTGGCTTCTCAACCACATAGGATCATGATTCCTTTTCCAATATATTCCACTTCTCCCCCAGCTAGCACATACAATTCTAATTTAACTTGTAACATATTTTCATTTGTGTTAACTATTATCTTACATATTCTCTATATTTAACACATTTTAATCATTAAGATAGATAATGATAAACATATTCTAATAAATGTCTTGCAAAGACTTATTAGCAGGCCAGCAACTATATATGGAATATTAGACTTTACCATATAGAAAGAGAAAAATTAAGACTTGCATCTATCGCCAACGTAGAAATATATGTACTACTGTATTAAAAAATAAATTTTAAAAGTTATATCATCACATTATTGTATATATCACAAATTTAAATGCTTTTTAACATAGAAGACATACAACATCTTTTGTTGGAGTTTACTAAATACTTTAGTATAATATTAAAAACATTAGACGATTTTTATTCTTAAGGAAATTATACTGTGGGTAAGAAGAGAAATTACATACATTAAACATCTATAAAACATAGAGTTAGTGACAAGGACCATAAAAGTAGTAAAAGGATGCAGGACAAGAGGGAGGTGTGGGGAAATAAATAATAACAATTAAAATAATCCAGAAATAATTTACAGAGTAAGTGCTATCCAAGGGGATGGGGATGGGTAATTTTTTGGATAGGTAAAATTTTTTTATGGAGTATATAGGGTACTTCCTAAAGTATGAATAGCACACATACCCATGTGAAAGTAGGACAATAAAATATATTAAAAATGGCAAGGTTTGCTAGACTTTGAAAGAGTAGAAAAGAAAAAAACAAAATATGTAGGTTGGGGAAAATTATGGAAGAGGTACAGTGCCAACCTAAGGTTCCATTTCATGTATTAAGCAAGATGGTATTGCATTAAACAAAGTGGTTAAAAGAAAATTCTAAAATCAGACTGCTGGGTTCTAATTCTGCTCTTATTATATCCTAGCTACGTGACCTTAGTCAACTTAACTGTCTCAGTTTCCTCCTCCATAGAATAGGGCAAACTACCATTAAGATTAAATGACATCACTTATGTAAAGTGTAATACAGTTCCTAACACATAGTGTGCACCGAATAGATGTTATTCTTACTATCAATTAAGTATGTGGAACCAGTGAAATTTGAACAAAGAACTGACATGGTCAAAAGGTTCAGGAAAATATTATTTTGATGGGATCATGCTAGACGCTGCTGGCAGAGAAAACTAAGAGGTTTCTCTATTAGTTGAAGAATTGACATAGGTCTTAGTTGGGGTAATGCAATAGGCACAGAAATGAAGAGATGAATTAAAGACAAATTGTGGAGGAGTGAAAGAGAAGAATAAACATGATTTGTCATTTGGATAATGAATCAGAGAGAAGGTAGCATCAAGGATCACTCCGAGGCTTCTAAACAGAAGGAGAGTGAGATATTAAGATCTTTGGGGAAAAGAGTTCTCTAGTAAAGTCAGAGTCAGATAATTCCATCTATCAGCACTGACAACATTCTGTTGGCTTTAATTTTGGTTGCCTTTGAGATGCTGACAGGTGTCTTCTAGGTGAGAAAGACCTAAGGCAGCCGTAGGCATCGCCTGAGCCTTAGGAGAGAGGTCAGAATACATATTGAGATTCAGAAACCCTCTGCAAAGGTGATGTTGGAACTCTGGGAAGAGATGAGGGAGAGAGAATGCTTGATGGCATGCAGAAAAACAGGCAAGTCCTGGTGGCTGAAGAAGCGGTGCCCGGAACGAGGTGTACACTCGGCCCGTTTCTCCGTCTCACCGTTTGTTGCACTGTATCCACGTGTCTTTGTCTCTCCCACAGTTGCCCTTCTCGGTGCCTTCTATATTCAGTTTCTCATAGCAGTATTTGTCTGATGACATCACATCTGAAGCAGAATAGAGTTTTCTATCAGTGAGAGATAAACCACATGAGCCGTTCAACTGTTTGCAGTAAGGGGAAAACACTTGTGAAGAACTCTCTTCTTTCACTACAATGTTACCAATTGCAAAGGTTGTACCCCTGCTTCACAAGAGTTCCCCATACCAAAAGCACCCATCACTTGGGTGCATTTCTCACAAATGCTCATTTAAAACTTGAAAAGAAACCTATTTAGATCTTTGATATGATGCCGGCTGTAAGTTCTGAGAATAACACTCCTGAGAATTTTGCCAATAATTGCGGAAAGATGCTACCAAATGGTTCATTGACAAATGTTCAATGCTTTAATCTCAGTGCCAGATATAAAGCATGAATTTTTCACTCAGCAACTTTTATGAATCATAAAGACAATTTTATTAAAAGAATGATGCACGATAATTAAAGACTCAAGAAAGAGCAGTATTTCCACCTTATTTATTAATTCTTAATGGCTATCAAAAAGTTACTCTGCTTGTAAGCAAATCTCAATTCATGTTAAATCTCTGATTGTCAAATAACATTTTAATTCATGTCAGCATTTTTGTCAGGATTTTATTGTTGCTAAAGCCAAGGTCAGTTAATGGAGCTATCCAAGATTTAGATCAAAACAACTTTTGCAAACTAATCAAAAGATGAGTATATTTTTTAAACTGATGATGTTTGGTAGTTTCTTTTCCTACTTCTTGCTGTCAGCCACTAATTTTTCTCCAAGAGGAGGAAGCAAAAACCATATTTCTTTGTCCAGAGCATAAGCCTACATAACTAAAATGTTCTCCCATCCCAATGTTTCTCTAGTTGTTCAAAAGAGAGCATACACTTCCATTCCCAAAAGGATTATAGCCAGTATTTGTGACAGTTAAGGGTTATCATTATCTTTATAGCTTGCTTTCCAATATAAATAATCTTTTGAAAGAGTTTGAATTAAACACTTCTTTCAGAAGGGCCAGTAATACTTCTGGAAAAATATAACATTTAAATATGCATTTAAATTAAATGTTTTAAATATAAATGTTACATATTTCCTTCTGAAAATCTACCAAACTTTGAAGGGAATAATATTAAAATTTCTTTCTGATATGACAGAGCTACCTTAGCAGAAATTCACCTATAACTAGGAAAACCAGCTAGAGTTTAAGAAAGAGAGATAAGAAAGAAAAGGCAATTCTAGCTAAAAGGCTACAGTTCTTATCCAAGGGTGCCCCACTTGGGGTCCATGTCCATTCCACATAGTTGATGGGTTTTGCCTTAGGATACTAAGTTAAAGACAGCATAAGAGCATCAGAAATCCAGGTATGCTTTGTTCTCCAAGTTGCATACCCTAGAATGGATTTTACCTGCCTGACAGAAAAGGCACTTTCCATTCAAAGACATGGCTAACTAGCCAAGACGTACAGAGCTGTGTCTTATCAAAGGAGGTGCTTTTCTGTAATTTCCACAAAAGTGCTCCTGCCAAGAGCTGCAGTGGCTCTGAAAGTCCCCAAGTCATAATAAAGTGGTTGAAACATTACTTCCATCCAGTTCACATGCCCTTGGGCCAGCTGCCAGACTTGGAGAAGGCTCAAGCCTTGTCATTTACTCACTTTGCCCCCAGATGTATTTGCATTGTCTATCCCTGGTTTTACATCTTCCTCCAAAGCAAATTCCCTAAAATGGAAAAGCATACCCATTAGCAGCACAACGTCTACTTCCATCAGGTAACTGAAAACTATGACCAGGAAAACTAGTAGGTGAGTATTATAAAGGCATTTTACCTTCAGAGTTGACTACGAAACATTTAATATGATCTTCCTACTTTGGTGAGACTTAGTATTTCTTTTGTGCTGGTATATAGGAAACATTTAGGTAAAGATGAAGTAACCTACCTGGACACCATCACAGGAATAACCATCCATCTTATGAATATTGGGGGCACACTAGGAAAAGAAAAGAGAAATATGAACCAAATGCACAGCAAGATATTAAGATGAGCTAATCTCTCTCAAGGTTTTCATTTTGAAAATGAAGTCTCATAATACAGGGTGGTTTCCCAAATCATCTGAAAATAAAAAAAAAAAAAAAGATCAAGAGAAAACAAAAGGAAATGTAACAATTGATGCATTTTCCCCTAAAAATATGGATCTACCAGAGGAAAAGAGCAGTTGATTTGTAAATCCTTATTTACAGATAGAAAGAACCAACAGCAAAGACTCAGCTAACTTAGACAGACACACTAGTTCTCAGAGTAAGAAAAACAGGAACACAAGACAAAGCCAGAAGGATGCCACCAGATGGAGCAATAGATACGGTTTCCCCTTTTTTAACCATGAGAAGTAACAGTTCTTATACTTAGAAGTGAAAGTCTACCTTGGACATGTCAGAAAAAGACATGTTTTATAGCCACCCTCCCCCCTTTCTTCCCTTGGAGCAATTGCAGAAAAGACTGCAAAAGATTGCAAAGCATTCCTATCTGGATAGAAACAGAGTGTAACTTTAAAATTTAGTATACATTTTTCTATTATTATAGTAATTACATACGTATTTGAGAAAAGTTAGGAAATGTGAAAAAAAAAACAAAAACAGGAAGAATGAAAGACCAAAGTCTCTAATATTCCCACCATCCAGAGACAACTATTTTTTATAATTTGGTACATTTTTTTTCCTCTACCTTTTTCAACATAATGTGGTATTTTATAATATAAGTATAATCAGATTATAGATAATGCTTTATATTCTGTTTCAGCCCTTTACTTTCATCATGCAAATTTAACTTTTTTGTAGGTATCATCTTTATAGCTATAACGCATTCCCTGAGCTAACAAGTCATATAATCAATGTATTAAAATATTTACTTATAAATATCTCAAATTTATGCCATTACAACCAGTGCAACAAGAACACCTTTGTATGCACATAATTTTCAGATTTAGATTTCTTTTGAAATCCTGCTTATCACATAATTACATTTTAAAGAAGTTGCTTTATCATACTTTCATTCCCAGAGCCCATTAGGTAATTATTCATTGTATCCCCATCCTCACCAGGCGTAAGCTTAGGAAAACAATGCTAATTAGACAGTAAGAATGCAAATCTTTAATCTCTTAGGATGACCGCTTTTCAAAGAAAGCATTTTTAATGGTTAAAGTAGGGCTTCCCGGGTGGCGCAGGGATCAAGAATCTGCCTGCCATTCATCTGATGAACATCTAGGTTGCTTCCATGTCCTGGCTATTATAAACAGTGTGGCGATGAACACTAGGGTACACGTGTCTCTTTCAAAGCTGTAGTACATATACATAATGGAGTATTATTCAGCCATTAAAAAGAATACATTTGAATCAGTTCTAATGAGGTGGATGAAACTGGAGCCTATTATACAGAGTGAAATAAACCAGAAAGAAAAACACCAATACAGTATACTAACACATATATATGGAATTTAGAAAGATGGTAACGATAACCCTGTATGCGAGACAGCAAAAGAGACACAGATGTATAGAACAGTCTTTTGGACTCTGTGGGAGAGGAAGAGGGTGGGTTGATTTGGGGAAATGGCATTGAAACATGTATAACATCACATGTGAAATGAATTGCCAGTCCAGGTTCAATGCATGATACAGGATGATTGGGGCTGGTGCACCGGGGTGACTCAGAGGGATGGTACAGGGAAGGAGGTGGGAGGGGGGTTCAGGATGGGGAACACGTGTACACCGATGGCGGATTCATGTTGATATATGGCAAAAACCACTACAATATTGTAAAGTTAAAAAAAAAAAAAAAAAGAATCTGCCTGCCGATGAGGAGGTGCAAAAGATGCGGGTTTGATCCCTGGGTCAGTAAGATTCCCTGGAGTAGGAAATAGCAACCCGCTCCAGCATTCTTGCCTGAAAATTTCCATGGACAGAGGAGGCTGGCGGGCTACAATCCATGGGTTCGCAGAGTTGGACATGACTGTCTGAGCACAGCACAGATAAACCACTACTAATTCTCTTTTCTCTAGAGAAAGGAAGATGTGGGCAGTCTTCACTTTGCATGGCTCCAGTGTGAAGGAATTTCACTATGGTTTTGTTAAATAACACCCGTACCCCCAAGACACAGTTTCAGTTTCAGTTACCACAGTAGATTAAGTGTGGGTAATTGCATGAAGAACAAACTTTGCTGTTAGCTCTTCAGCCCACCAATCGCTTGGTAAATAAGATACGGCCATCACGGTCAACAGCCTGTCTAGGCGCTTCTTTCAGCGTCTGTCAGGATTGATCACTGAGCATCTGTTCATTCAGTGCATGCACAGACAACAAAGGACATAGCTTGTTGCCTTTCTGTCTCTGGGTGATACCATGTGACATCTTATAATAAAACTGAATAGTTGAAAGAGGAAACTGGCCAAAGGTGAAAGTGCAGCAAAGAAATGAAAAGTGATAACACTGGAAGAGAAAGTAAAATCAAATGTAAATAGCATGACAGAAAAAAAAAATCAGTGACTATGCGAATGGGATGCTGATACCACTGTTCAGCAAAACAATTCTCATTCACAACTTCACATCTCTTGGATATTTCACAACATTGAAAGCACAAAGGATCATGTCAAAAAACTGACCCAAAGTTAGGAGAGTAGCAATTCAACAAGACACAGGAAAGATGCTCACTAAGTATCATTAGGTTTCCGACCAGCAGAAGGCAAGCACGGCTCAAATTAGCGATAAGTTTTTTACAAAGAAATAAAATGCGTTAATTTTCAATATTTTCATTTTAATTTAATGTGAGCTAAATAAATATTAGTTCTTTTTTTTTTCATTTCTCTATTCATTTAAGTCCAACAGTAAGGGAGTTTTTAATCACTTTATATTTTTTAAAGCTCACAGAATAATTGTAAATTTTTCCATTGATTACTACAATACTTCACATGGTTTCAGCTTTCATGGTCACTGCTGTGATCCTGCATTAAATGCCAAGAAAGGACTGCCTGTATACACATACACTGAGATCTGTGATCCCCTGACGAAGTTTATTAACTTCTGTATCTTCCCTGAAGTGAAAGTGTTAGTCGTTCAGTCATGTATGACTTCTTTCAACTCCATGGACTGTAGCCCACCAGGCTCTTCTGTCCATGGAATTCTCCAGGCGTGAATACTGCAATGGCTAGCCATTCTCTTTTCCAGGGAGTATTCCTGACCCAGGGGCCCGTGTCTCCTGCATTGCAGGCAGATTCTTCTTTAACGTTTGAGCCACTAGGGAAGCCCTTATCTTCCCTACTGACAACTAAATGATATTAAATTCAAAATCAGCAATTAGTGGCAAGCTGTTTCAGGTAAATAAAAGTCAAGACAGGCCCTGCCTCAGAACCCAGTATCCTGTGGTTCTCTCTGCCTTGTCTAACTCGTTTCAACCAGTTGAAGAGAGTCCTTCTGTTTCCTCCTTCACTAGCTGGACTAAACACAAAAGCCTTTTATTCCCTACTTTCAACAAAAACAAAATAGTTAAGGCAGATATACAGTCTTAAGATTAGTTCAACGGTAAGACAAAATCACACTGAACATCTGCTCAAACTTTGCTTACTGAAACTTCAATTCCAAAAAATTAATGAAAGGAAAGAAAGAGTTGACTCGAAAGAGAAACATGAATATCTTGCCCATTTCCATTCCATCTGAGGGTCAGTTCACTAAACTCCAACTTTTCCCCCCTTGGATTCAAAGAAATGATTCATAAGTTACCTGGCTTGAATTTCCAGAGCATGTTTCACGAATGTCACAATCATTTACTGCTTCACGGCACACGGTTCCCATAGGCTGAAACTAAAATGAACAAAACTCAATGTGCAAAACTGTCAAAGGAAAAAAAAAAACAAACCTCTTACAGTATCATCTTAAAAATGCAAAATGAATTTTTTTTGGATAGGAATACCTTAAACTAGTTTAAGATGAAAATCTGTGAAAACCATACTGCATGAAAATGTTAATTTAATAGTTCTCAGGGCGAGTTTCTCACATATGAAGTAATTTGCATAGTCATCACACATAGCCTTACAAGATCTAGCTAAAATAGGATGTGCTTGATGGTACATCTGTACCAGAAGGACAAGCCAGTCCAAGTTCCAGCAATTCTTTCTTCCAACTAGCTTATGGATTTACACTTTATCCTTCATTCTTACTGGCACTTTTATCATATTATTCTTTTTTACCTCATCAGCTAAGAATTTGAAAGTTACATTTTGGACTGAATTGTAAAAGTTAGAGGAAATGGCAAAGCTATTTCCTTTCATGATTTCCTTTACCATCTTCTCCTCCTGCATCATTTTTTTTTTACAGATCTATAGCTTGGTCTTTTATTCCCTTTTAATGTTTATATTATTTGTACCTGTCTGTAAGACTCTTCTTTGGTCTGTTTTCAACTCACATATTTTTTTAAAGCATAGGAGTCATACAAATAAACTTGTATGCTTGTTGGATTCATCAGTTGCAAGAGTATTCATTAAAACAAAACAAAAAGAGATACATAAAGCTACCATCTTTCTCTTTTTCTCTTCAATCCCACTCTCTTTCTTGCTCTAAAAGGTTACTATTTGGGGCTGCGTCCTTCTGTGTTTCTAACTCTGCTCACACAAGCATATACAGTATTCTAGACCCCTTTTCTCCCCCAACACACACCCACACACAACTTCCATCCTCTCTCCCTGGTTCACCATCCTCCAGGCAGTTGAGCCTCCTGTTGCTCATAGAACATGAGCAGCACAGTGCCAACTCCAGTCAGGAATTCAACAGATACTTTTTCCAAAGGGCTGAACAAAATTTTGTGTTTGTTCATTCATTCATCAAGCATTTACTAGGCACTTAAAATGTGCTAGGCACAGCCAGTGGAGATTCAACAGAAAACAAACACAAGAATCTTGTTCGCAAAGAATTTAGAATTTAGTGGGGATGATATCACTCTAATGGCAGAAAGTGAAGTGGAACTAAAGAGCCTGTTAATGAGGGTGAAAGGAGAGAGTGAAAAAGTTGGCTTAAAACTCAATATTCAAAAAATGAAGAACATGGTAGCTGGTCCCATCATTTCATGGCAAACAGATGGGAGAAAAGTGGAAACGGTGGCAGTTTTTATTTTCTGGGGCTCCAAAATCACTGCAGACAGTGATTGCAGTCATGAAATTAAAGGACTCTTGCTCCTTGGAAGGAAAGCTATGACAAACCTAGACAGCATATAAAAATGTGATGTCAGCAGAGACATCACTCTGTTGACAAAGATCCATATAGTCAAAGCTATGATTTTTCCAGTAGTCATGCATAGACGTGAGAATTAGACCATAAAGAAGTCTGAATGCCGAAGAATTGATGCTTTCAAATTGTGGTGCTGGAAAAGACTCTTGAGAATACCTTGGTCAGCAACAAGATCTAACCAGTCCATCCTAAAGGAAATCAATCCTGAATATTCACTGGAAGGACTGATGCTGAACCTGAAGCTCCAATACTTTGGCCACCTGATGCAAAGAGCCAGCTCATTGGAAAACACCCTGATGCTGGAAAAGATTGAAAGAAGGGGATGGTAGAGGATGAGATGATTAGATAACGTCACCAACTCAATGGACATGAATTTTAGCAAACTCTGGGAGATAGTGAAGGACAGAGGAGAGGCTGTACTGCAGTGTATGGGATCACAGAGTCAGACACGACTTAGCAACTGACCAACAACAACAAATAGGCCATAAAAATAAGGAAACAAGCAAGATAAGTTAATTTAATATACTTTGGTTCTCTTCCTTCTGGGAATTGGTACAAGCTACCATTTTAGAACTTTTGAGGTAGAAGTATAAGCAGATTTAAGGTACAGTTCATACAAGAGTGTAAATGTTCACGAATTGTCAGGAAACTTCCAAAAATCAGCATGGTAGAGGAGGACTTGTGCTAAGTGCTGGGGTGAAGCAGTAAGTCAACCCAAATCACCACCCTCTTGGAATTTTCACATAAAGAAAATAGAAAATGAGCAAAGAAGTAAATAAGCAATATTTTACAGCAGGAGTTCCCAAATCATGCCTCAAGGACAATTTTGGCTGCCTGTTTGTGTTGTATTTGAAGTTTTATTAGAACACTGCCACATGTTTCCTCTGTATTTTTGATGGCTGCTTTCAAAGAAAGAGTTGAGCAACTGACATAAAGACCTTATAACCCCAAAATCTGTCCCTTTACAGAAAGTGCTTGCTAACTCTGACTTACAGATAAATCATTATAAACACATATAGAAGAAAACAAAAATACACATGCTTCCTCATTTTGTTCTGATCCCTCTTTTTCATTTCTTCTTCTGCTTCTGACTCCTCTAGGAGCCCAGGGTGGGGTGAGATGGGAGTATGGGGTAGAGAAAGTGGCAGAACAGATCTTACTTGACTGGTAAAGTTGTAACTCATATTCTAAGATAGTTAACCGTACCATTTTATTTTATGTATTTTAATTCTATTATTTTGTACTTGCTCCTTTCAGTGATTATATCACAAAGAGCTTAATTCTATGAATCCAAGAAAAAATGGCATAATTGACTGCATTTGATGGATCAGTCAGTTCAGTCGCTCAGTCATATCCGACTCTGTAACCCCATGGACCGCAGCACATC